>NC_135501.1:7122085-9877085 GCF_052857255.1 Amblyomma americanum
AGCTTGTTTCGTTGAATTAAGCACGAATACATGCTTTTCGCGCAGTTATAAGAGAAAAAGTTTTGACGCGTATTAGAGAGACACTTGTAAAACCGATGTGTTGTGATTTAGCTCGTTTCGGTCTAAAACAGCTTGTTTCGTTGTATTAAGCACGAATACATGCTTTTCGCGCAGTTATAAGAGAAAAAGTTTAGACGCGTATCAGAGGAACACTTGTAAATCTGATGTGTTGTGATTTAGCTCGTTTCGGTCTAAAACAGCTTGTTTCGTTGTATTAAGCAAGAATACATGCTTTTCGCGCAGTTATAAGAGAAAAGTTTTGGCGCGTATCAGAGGAACACTTGTAAAACCTTTGTGTTGTGATTTAGCTCGTTTCGGTCTAAACAGCTTGTTTCGCTGTATTAAGCAAGAATACATGCTTTTCGCGCAGTTATAAGAGAAAAAGTTTTGACGCGTATTAGACACTTGTAAAACCGATGTGTTCAGATTTAGCTCGTTTCGGTCTAAAACAGTTGTTTCGTTGTATTAAGCAAGAATACATGCTTTTCGCGCAGTTATAAGAGAAAAAGTTTTGACGAGTATCACGTGGATACTTGTAAAACCGATGTGTTCAGATTTAGCTCGTTTCGGTCTAAAACACCTTGTTTCGTTGTAGTAAGCACGAATACATGCTTTTCACGCAGTTATAAGAGAAAACGTTTTGACGAGTATCACGTTGAACACTTGTAATACCGATGTGTTGTGATTTAGCTCGTTTCGGTCTAAAACAGCTTGTTTCGCTGTATTAGGCAAGAATACATGCTTTTCGCGCAGTTATAAGAGAAAACGTTTTGACGCGTATCAGAGGAACACTTGTAAAACCGATGTGTTGTGATTTAGCTCATTTCGGTCTAAAACAGCTTGTTTCGCTGTATTAAGCAAGAATACATGCTTTTCGCGCAGTTATAAGAGAAAAAGTTTTGACGCGTGTCACAGGGACACTTGTAAAACCGATGTGTTCAGATTTAGCTCGTTTCGGTCTAAAACAGCTTGTTTCGTTGTATTAAGCACGAATACATGCTTTTCGCGCAGTTATAAGAGAAAAAGTTTAGACGCGTATCAGAGGAACACTTGTAAAACTGATTTGTTGTGATTTAGCTCGTTTCGGTCTAAAACAGCTTGTTTCGTTGTATTAAGCAAGAATACATGCTTTTCGCGCAGTTATAGAGAAAAAGTTTTGACGCGTATCAGAGGAACACTTGTAAAACCTTTGTGTTGTGATTTAGCTCGTTTCGGTCTAAAACAGCTTGTTTCGCTGTATTAAGCAAGAATACATGCTTTTCGCGCAGTTATAAGAGAAAAAGTTTTGACGGCGTATTAGACACTTGTAAAACCGATGTGTTCAGATTTAGCTCGTTTCGGTCTAAAACAGCTTGTTTCGTTGTATTAAGCACGATACATGCTTTACGCGCAGTTATAGAAGAAAAAGTTTTGACGCGTATCAGAGACACTTGTAAAACCGATGTGTTGTGATTTAGCTCGTTCCGGTCTAAAACAGCTTGTTTCGCTGTATTAAGCAAGAATACATGCTTTTCGCGCAGTTATAAGAGAAAAAGTTTTGACGCGTGTCACAGGGACACTTGTAAAACCGATGTGTTCAGATTTAGCTCGTTTCAGTCTAAAACAGCATTGTTTCGCTGTATTAAGCAAGAATACATGCTTTTCGCGCAGTTATAAGAGAAAAAGTTTTGAGTATCACGTGGATACTTGTAAAACCGATGTGTTCAGATTTAGCTCGTTTCGGTCTAAAACAGCTTGTTTCGTTGTAATAAGCACGAATACATGCTTTTCGCGCAGTTATAAGAGAAAAAGTTTTGACGAGTATCACGTGGAACACTTGTAATACCGATGTGTTGTGATTTAGCTCGTTTCGGTCTAAAACAGCTTGTTTCGCTGTATTAAGCAAGAATACATGCTTTTCGCGCAGTTATAAGAGAAAAAGTTTTGACGCGTATCAGAGGAACACTTGTAAAACCGATGTGTTCAGATTTAGCTTGTTTCGGTCTAAAACAGCTTGTTTCGTTGTATTAAGCACGAATACATGCTTTACGCGCAGTTATAGAAGAAAAGTTTTGACGAGTATCACGTGGAACACTTGTAATACCGATGTGTTGGGATTTAGCTCGTTTCGGTTTAAAACAGCTTGTATCGCTGTATTAAGGAAGAATACATGCTTTTCGCGCAGTTATAAGAGAAAAAGTTTTGACGCGTATCAGAGGAACACTTGTAAAACCGATGTGTTGTGATTTAGCTCATTTCGGTCTAAAACAGCTTGTTTCGCTGTATTAAGCAAGAATACATGCTTTTCGCGCAGTTTATAAGAGAAAAAGTTTTGACGCGTGTCACAGGGACACTTGTAAAACCGATGTGTTCTGATTTAGCTCGTTTCGGTCTGAAACAGCTTGTTTCGTTGTATTAAGCACGAATACATGCTTTACGCGCAGTTATAGAAGAAAAAGTTTTGACGCGTATCAGAGACACTTGTAAAACCGATGTGTTGTGATTTAGCTCGTTTCGGTCTAAAACAGCTTGTTTCGTTGTATTAAGCACGAATATATGCTTTTCGCGCAGTTATAAGAGAAAAAGTTTTGACGAGTATCACGTGGAACACTTGTAATACCGATGTGTTGTGATTTAGCTCGTTCGGTTTAAAACAGCTTGTTTCGCTGTATTAAGCAAGAATACATGCTTTTCGCGCAGTTATAAGAGAAAAAGTTTTGACGCGTATCAGAGGAACACTTGTAAAACCGATGTGTTGTGATTTAGCTCATTTCGGTCTAAAACAGCTTGTTTCGCTGTATTAAGCAAGAATACATGCTTTTCGCGCAGTTATAAGAGAAAAAGTTTTGACGCGTGTCACAGGGACACTTGTAAAACCGATGTGTTCAGATTTAGCTCGTTTCGGTCTGAAACAGCTTGTTTCGTAGTATTAAGCAAGAATACATGCTTTTCGCGCAGTTATAAGAGAAAAGTTTTGACGCGTATCAGAGGAACACTTGTAAAACCTTTGTGTTGTGATTTAGCTCGTTTCGGTCTAAAACAGCTTGTTTCGCTGTATTAAGCAAGAATACATGCTTTTCGAGCAGTTATAAGAGAAAAAGTTTTGACGCGTATTAGAGAGACACTTGTAAAACCGATGTGTTGTGATTTAGCTCGTTTTCGGTCTAAAACAGCTTGTTTCGTTGTATTAAGCAAGAATACATGCTTTTCGCGCAGTTATAAGAGAAAAAGTTTTGAGTATCACGTGGATACTTGTAAAACCGATGTGTTCAGATTTAGCTCGTTTCGGTCTAAAACAGCTTGTTTCGTTGTATTAAGCACGAATACATGCTTTTCGCGCAGTTATAAGAGAAAAAGTTTTGACGCGTGTCACAGGGACACTTGTAAAACCGATGTGTTCAGATTCAGCTCGTTTCGGTCTAAAACAGCTTGTTTCGTTGTATTAAGCACGAATACATGCTTTTCGCGCAGTTATAAGAGAAAAAGTTTAGACGCGTATCAGAGGAACACTTGTAAAACTGATGTTTTGTGATTTAGCTCGTTGCGGTCTAAAACAGCTTGTTTCGCTGTATTAAGCAAGAATACATGCTTTTCGCGCCAGTTATAAGAGAAAAAGTTTTAAAGGCATGTCACAAGGACACTTGTAAAACCGATGTGTTCAGATTTACCCTCGTTTCGGTCTAAAACAGCTTGTTTCGTTGGACTAAGCAAGAAAACATGCTTTTCGCGCAGTTATAAGAGAAAAACGTTTTGACGCGTATCAGAGGAACACTTGTAAAACCGATGTGTTGTGATTTAGCTCATTTCTGTCTAAAACAGCTTGTTTCGCTGTATTAAGCAAGAATACGTGCTTTTCGCGCAGTTATAAGAGAAAAAGTTTTGACGCGTGTCACAGGGACACTTGTAAAACCGATGTGTTCAGATGTAGCTCGTTTCGGTCTAAAACAGCTTGTTTCGTTGTATTAAGCAAGAATACATGCTTTTCGCGCAGTTATAAGAGAAAAAGTTTTGACGCGTATCAGAGGAACACTTGTATAACCTTTGTGTTGTGATTTAGCTCCTTTCGGTCTAAAACAGCTTGGTTTGCTGTATTAAGCAAGAATACATGCTTTTCGCGCAGTTATAAGAAAAAGTTTTGACGCGTATTAGAGAGACACTTGTAAAACCGATGTGTTGTGATTTAGCTCGTTTCGGTCTAAAACAGCTTGTTTCGTTGTATTAAGCAAGAATACATGCTTTTCGCGCAGTTATAAGAGAAAAAGTTTTGACGAGTATCACGTGGAACACTTGTAATACCGATGTGTTGTGATTTAGCTCGTTTCGGTCTAAAACAGCTTGTTTCGCTGTATTAAGCAAGAATACATGCTTTTTCGCGCAGTTATAAGAGAAAAAGTTTTGACGCGTATCAGAGGAACACTTGTAAAACCGATGTGTTGTGATTTAGCTCATTTCGGTCTAAAACAGCTTGTTTCGCTGTATTGAGCAAGAATACATGCTTTTCGCGCAGTTATAAGAGAAAAAGTTTTGACGCGTATCAGAGGAACACTTGCAAAACCGATGTGTTCAGATTTAGCTCGTTTCGGTCTAAAACAGCTTGTTTCGTTGTATTAAGCACGAATACATGCTTTACGCGCAGTTATAGAAGAAAAAGTTTTGACGCGTATCAGAGACACTTGTAAAACCGATGTGTTGTGATTTAGCTCGTTTCGGTCTAAAACAGCTTGTTTCGTTGTATTAAGCAAGAATACATGCTTTTCGCGCAGTTATAAGAGAAAAAGTTTTGACGAGTATCACGTGGATACTTGTAAAACCGATGTGTTCAGATTTAGCTCGTTTCGGTCTAAAACAGCTTGTTTCGTTGTATTAAGCACGAATACATGCTTTTCGCGCAGTTATAAGAGAAAAAGTTTTGACGAGTATCACGTGGATACTTGTAAAACCGATGTGTTCAGATTTAGCTCGTTTCGGTCTAAAACACCTTGTTTCGTTGTAGTAAGCACGAATACATGCTTTTCGCGCAGTTATAAGAGAAAACGTTTTGACGAGTATCACGTGGAACACTTGTAATACCGATGTGTTGTGATTTAGCTCGTTTCGGTCTAAAACAGCTTGTTTCGCTGTATTAAGCAAGAATACATGCTTTACGCGCAGTTATAGAAGAAAAAGTTTTGACGCGTATCAGAGACACTTGTAAAACCGATGTGTTGTGATTTAGCTCGTTCCGGTCTAAAACAGCTTGTTTCGCTGTATTAAGCAAGAATACATGCTTTTCGCGCAGTTATAAGAGAAAAGTTTTGACGCGTGTCACAGGGACACTTGTAAAAACCGATGTGTTCAGATTTAGCTCGTTTCAGTCTAAAACAGCTTGTTTCGCTGTATTAAGCAAGAATACATGCTTTTCGCGCAGTTATAAGAGAAAAAAGTTTTGAGTATCACGTGGATACTTGTAAAACCGATGTGTTCAGATTTAGCTCGTTTCGGTCTAAAACAGCTTGTTTCGTTGTAATAAGCACGAATACATGCTTTTCGCGCAGTTATAAGAGAAAAAGTTTTGACGAGTATCACGTGGAACACTTGTAATACCGATGTGTTGTGATTTAGCTCGTTTCGGTCCTAAAACAGCTTGTTTCGCTGTATTAAGCAAGAATACATGCTTTTCGCGCAGTTATAAGAGAAAAGTTTTGACGCGTATCAGAGGAACACTTGTAAAACGATGTGTTCAGATTTAGCTTGTTTCGGTCTAAAACAGCTTGTTTCGTTGTATTAAGCACGAATACATGCTTTACCGCGCAGTTATAGAAGAAAAAGTTTTGACGAGTATCACGTGGAACACTTGTAATACGATGTGTTGGATTTAGCTCGTTTCGGTTTAAAAGAGCTTGTATCGCTGTATTAAGGAAGAATACATGCTTTTCGCGCAGTTATAAGAGAAAAGTTTTGACGCGTATCAGAGGAACACTTGTAAAACCGATGTGTTGTGATTTAGCTCATTTCGGTCTAAAACAGCTTGTTTCGCTGTATTAAGCAAGAATACATGCTTTTCGCGCAGTTATAAGAGAAAAAGTTTTGACGCGTGTCACAGGGACACTTGTAAAACGATGTGTTCTGATTTAGCTCGTTTCGGTCTGAAACAGCTTGTTTCGTTGTATTAAGCACGAATACATGCTTACGCGCAGTTATAGAAGAAAAAGTTTTGACGCGTATCAGAGACACTTGTAAAACGATGTGTTGTGATTTAGCTCGTTTCGGTCTAAAACAGCTTGTTTCGTTGTATTAAGCACGAATACATGCTTTACGCGCAGTTATAGAAGAAAAGTTTTGACGAGTATCACGTGGAACACTTGTAATACCGATGTGTTGGGATTTAGCTCGTTTCGGTTTAAAAGAGCTTGTATCGCTGTATTAAGGAAGAATACATGCTTTTCGCGCAGTTATAAGAGAAAAAGTTTTGACGCGTATCAGAGGAACACTTGTAAAACCGATGTGTTGTGATTTAGCTCATTTCGGTCTAAAACAGCTTGTTTCGCTGTATTAAGCAAGAATACATGCTTTTCGCGCAGTTATAAGAGAAAAGTTTTGACGCGTGTCACAGGACACTTGTAAAACCGATGTGTTCTGATTTAGCTCGTTTCGGTCTGAAACAGCTTGTTTCGTTGTATTAAGCACGAATACATGCTTTACGCGCAGTTATAGAAGAAAAGTTTTGACGCGTATCAGAGACACTTGTAAAACCGATGTGTTGTGATTTAGCTCGTTTCGGTCTAAAACAGCTTGTTTCGTTGTATTAAGCACGAATACATGCTTTTCGCGCAGTTATAAGAGAAAAAGTTTTGACGAGTATCACGTGGAACACTTGTAATACCGATGTGTTGTGATTTAGCTCGTTTCGGTTTAAAACAGCTTGTTTCGCTGTATTAAGCAAGAATACATGCTTTTCGCGCAGTTATAAGAGAAAAAGTTTTGACGCGTATCAGAGGAACACTTGTAAAACCGATGTGTTGTGATTTAGCTCATTTCGGTCTAAAACAGCTTGTTTCGTTGTATTAAGCAAGAATACATGCTTTTCGCGCAGTTATAAGAGAAAAAGTTTTGACGCGTGTCACAGGGACACTTGTAAAACCGATGTGTTCAGATTTAGCTCGTTTCGGTCTGAAACAGCTTGTTTCGTAGTATTAAGCAAGAATACATGCTTTTCGCGCAGTTATAAGAGAAAAGTTTTGACGCGTATCAGAGGAACACTTGTAAAACCTTTGTGTTGTGATTTAGCTCGTTTCGGTCTAAAACAGCTTGTTTCGCTGTATTAAGCAAGAATACATGCTTTTCGAGCAGTTATAAGAGAAAAAGTTTTGACGCGTATTAGAGAGACACTTGTAAAACCGATGTGTTGTGATTTAGCTCGTTTCGGTCTAAAACAGCTTGTTTCGTTGTATTAAGCAAGAATACATGCTTTTCGCGCAGTTATAAGAGAAAAAGTTTTGAGTATCACGTGGATACTTGTAAAACGATGTGTTCAGATTTAGCTCGTTTCGGTCTAAACAGCTTGTTTCGTTGTATTAAGCACGAATACATGCTTTTCGCGTAGTTATAAGAGAAAAAGTTTTGACGCGTGTCACAGGGACACTTGTAAAACCGATGTCTTCAGATTCAGCTCGTTTCGGTCTAAAACAGCTTGTTTCGTTGTATTAAGCACGAATACATGCTTTTCGCGCAGTTATAAGAGAAAAAGTTTAGACGCGTATCAGAGGAACACTTGTAAAACTGATGTGTTGTGATTTAGCTCGTTTCGGTCTAAAACAGCTTGTTTCGTTGGACTAAGCAAGAAAACATGCTTTTCGCGCAGTTATAAGAGAAAAACGTTTTGACGCGTATCAGAGGAACACTTGTAAAACCGATGTGTTGTGATTTAGCTCATTTCTGTCTAAAACAGCTTGTTTCGCTGTATTAAGCAAGAATACGTGCTTTTCGCGCAGTTATAAGAGAAAAAGTTTTGACGCGTGTCACAGGGACACTTGTAAAACCGATGTGTTCAGATGTAGCTCGTTTCGGTCTAAAACAGCTTGTTTCTTTGTATTAAGCAAGAATACATGCTTTTCGCGCAGTTATAAGAGAAAAAGTTTTGACGCGTATCAGAGGAACACTTGTATAACCTTTGTGTTGTGATTTAGCTCCTTTCGGTCTAAACAGCTTGTTTTGCTGTCATTAAGCAAGAATACATGCTTTTCGCGCAGTTATAAGAAAAGTTTTGACGCGTATTAGAGAGACACTTGTAAAACCGATGTGTTGTGATTTAGCTCGTTTCGGTCTAAAACAGCTTGTTTCGTTGTATTAAGCAAGAATACATGCTTTTCGCGCAGTTATAAGAGAAAAAGTTTTGACGAGTATCACGTGGAACACTTGTAATACCGATGTGTTGTGATTTAGCTCGTTTCGGTCTAAAACAGCTTGTTTCGCTGTATTAAGCAAGAATACATGCTTTTCGCGCAGTTATAAGAGAAAAAGTTTTGACGCGTATCAGAGGAACACTTGTAAACCGATGTGTTGTGATTTAGCTCATTTCGGTCTAAAACAGCTTGTTTCGCTGTATTGAGCAAGAATACATGCTTTTCGCGCAGTTATAAGAGAAAAGTTTTGACGCGTATCAGAGGAACACTTGCAAAACCGATGTGTTCAGATTTAGCTCGTTTCGGTCTAAAACAGCTTGTTTCGTATGTATTAAGCACGAATACATGCTTTACGCGCAGTTATAGAAGAAAAAGTTTTGACGCGTATCAGAGACACTTGTAAACCGATGTGTTGTGATTTAGCTCGTTTCGGTCTAAAACAGCTTGTTTCGTTGTATTAAGCAAGAATACATGCTTTTCGCGCAGTTATAGAGAAAAAGTTTTGACGAGTATCACGTGGATACTTGTAAAACCGATGTGTTCAGATTTAGCTCGTTTCGGTCTAAAACAGCTTGTTTCGTTGTATTAAGCACGAATACATGCTTTTCGCGCAGTTATAAGAGAAAAAGTTTTGACGAGTATCACGTGGATACTTGTAAAACCGATGTGTTCAGATTTAGCTCGTTTCGGTCTAAAACACCTTGTTTCGTTGTAGTAAGCACGAATACATGCTTTTCGCGCAGTTATAAGAGAAAACGTTTTGACGAGTATCACGTGGAACACTTGTAATACCGATGTGTTGTGATTTAGCTCGTTTCGGTCTAAAACAGCTTGTTTCGCTGTATTAAGCAAGAATACATGCTTTTCGCGCAGTTATAAGAGAAAACGTTTTGACGCGTATCAGAGGAACACTTGTAAAACCGATGTGTTGTGATTTAGCTCATTTCGGTCTAAAACAGCTTGTTTCGCTGTATTAAGCAAGAATACATGCTTTTCGCGCATTTATAAGAGAAAAAGTTTTGACGCGTGTCACAGGGACACTTGTAAAACCGATGTGTTCAGATTTAGCTCGTTTCGGTCTAAAACAGCTTGTTTCGTTGTATTAAGCACGAATACATGCTTTTCCGCGCAGTTATAAGAGAAAAAGTTTTGACGCGTGTCAGAGGAACACTTGTAAAACCGATGTGTTGTGATTTAGCTCGTTTCGGTCTAAAACAGCTTGTTTCGTTGTATTAAGCACGAATACATGCTTTTCGCGCAGTTATAAGAGAAAAAGTTTAGACGCGTATCAGAGGAACACTTGTAAAACTGATGTGTTGTGATTTAGCTCGTTTCGGTCTAAAACAGCTTGTTTCGTTGTATTAAGCAAGAATACATGCTTTTCGCGCAGTTATAAGAGAAAAAGTTTTGACGCGTATCAGAGGAACACTTGTAAAACCTTTGTGTTGTGATTTAGCTCGTTTCGGTCTAAAACAGCTTGTTTCGCTGTATTAAGCAAGAATACATGCTTTTCGCGCAGTTATAAGAGAAAAAGTTTTGACGCGTATTAGACACTTGTAAAACCGATGTGTTGTGATTTAGCTCATTTCGGTCTAAAACAGCTTGTTTCGCTGTATGAAGCAAGAATACATGCTTTTCGCGCAGTCATAAGAGAAAAAGTTTTGACGCGTATCAGAGGAACACTTGTAAAACCGATGTGTTCAGATTTAGCTCGTTTCGGTCTAAAACAGCTTGTTTCGTTGTATTAAGCACGAATACATGCTTTACGCGCAGTTATAGAAGAAAAAGTTTTGACGCGTATCAGAGACACTTGTAAAACCGATGTGTTGTGATTTAGCTCGTTTCGGTCTAAAACAGCTTGTTTCGCTGTATTAAGCAAGAATACATGCTTTTCGCGCAGTTATAAGAGAAAAAGTTTTGACGCGTGTCACAGGGACACTTGTAAAACCGATGTGTTCAGATTTAGCTCGTTTCGGTCTAAAACAGCTTGTTTCGTTGTATTAAGCACGAATACATGCTTTTCGCGCAGTTATAAGAGAAAAAGTTTTGACGAGTATCACGTGGAACACTCTGTAATAACCGATGTGTTCAGATCTAGCTCGTTTTGGTCTAAAACAGCTTGTTTCGTTGTATTAAGCACGAATACATGCTTTTCGCGCAGTTATAAGAGAAAAAGTTTTTGACGCGTGTCAGAGGAACACTTGTAAAACCGATGTGTTGTGATTTAGCTCGTTCTCGGTCTAAAACAGCTTGTTTCGTTGTATTAAGCACGAATACATGCTTTTCGCGCAGTTATAAGAGAAAAAGTTTTTGACGCGTATCAGAGGAACACTTGTAAAACCTTTGTGTTGTGATTTAGCTCGTTTCGGTTTAAAACAGCTTGTTTCGCTGTATTAAGCAAGAATACATGCTTTTCGCGCAGTTATAAGAGAAAAAGTTTTGACGCGTATTAGACACTTGTAAAACCGATGTGTTCAGATTTAGCTCGTTTCGGTCTAAAACAGCTTGTTTCGTTGTATTAAGCACGAATACATGCTTTACGCGCAGTTATAGAAGAAAAAGTTTTGACGCGTATCAGAGACACTTGTAAAACCGATGTGTTGTGATTTAGCTCGTTTCGGTCTAAAACAGCTTGTTTCGCTGTATTAAGCAAGAATACATGCTTTTCGCGCAGTTATAAGAGAAAAAGTTTTGACGCGTGTCACAGGGACACTTGTAAAACCGATGTGTTCAGATTTAGCTCGTTTCGGTCTAAAACAGCTTGTTTCGCTGTATTAAGCAAGAATACATGCTTTTCGCGCAGTTATAAGAGAAAAAGTTTTGACGCGTATTAGAGAGACACTTGTAAAACCGATGTGTTGTGATTTAGCTCGTTTCGGTCTAAAACAGCTTGTTTCGTTGTATTAAGCAAGAATACATGCTTTTTCGCGCAGTTATAAGAGAAAAAGTTTTGACGAGTATCACGTGGAACACTTGTAATACCGATGTGTTGTGATTTAGCTCGTTTCGGTCTAAAACAGCTTGTTTCGCTGTATTAAGCAAGAATACATGCTTTTCGCGCAGTTATAAGAGAAAAAGTTTTGACGCGTATCAGAGGAACACTTGTAAAACGATGTGTTGTGATTTAGCTCATTTCGGTCTAAAACAGCTTGTTTCGCTGTATTGAGCAAGAATACATGCTTTTCGCGCAGTTATAAGAGAAAAGTTTTGACGCGTATCAGAGGAACACTTGTAAAACCGATGTGTTCAGATTTAGCTTGTTTCGGTCTAAAACAGCTTGTTTCGTTGTATTAAGCACGAATACATGCTTTACGCGCAGTTATAGAAGAAAAAGTTTTGACGAGTATCACGTGGAACACTTGTAATACCGATGTGTTGGGATTTAGCTCGTTTCGGTTTAAAACAGCTTGTATCGCTGTATTAAGGAAGAATACATGCTTTTCGCGCAGTTATAGAGAAAAAGTTTTGACGCGTATCAGAGGAAACACTTGTAAAACCGATGTGTTGTGATTTAGCTCATTTCGGTCTAAAACAGCTTGTTTCGCTGTATTAAGCAAGAATACATGCTTTTCGCGCAGTTATAAGAGAAAACGTTTTGACGCGTATTAGACACTTGTAAAACCGATGTGTTCAGATTTAGCTCGTTTCGGTCTAAAACAGCTTGTTTCGTTGTATTAAGCACGAATACATGCTTTACGCGCAGTTATAGAAGAAAAAGTTTTGACGCGTATCAGAGACACTTGTAAAAACCGATGTGTTGTGATTTAGCTCGTTTCGGTCTAAAACAGCTTGTTTCGCTGTATTAAGCAAGAATACATGCTTTTCGCGCAGTTATAAGAGAAAAAGTTTTGACGCGTGTCACAGGGACACTTGTAAAACGATGTGTTCAGATTTAGCTCGTTTCGGTCTAAACAGCTTGTTTCGCTGTATTAAGCAAGAATACATGCTTTTCGCCGCAGTTATAAGAGAAAAAGTTTTGACGCGTATTAGAGAGACACTTGTAAAACCGATGTGTTGTGATTTAGCTCGTTTCGGTCTAAAACAGCTTGTTTCGTTGTATTAAGCAAGAATACATGCTTTTCGCGCAGTTATAAGAGAAAAAGTTTTGACGAGTATCACGTGGAACACTTGTAATACCGATGTGTTGTGATTTAGCTCGTTTCGGTCTAAAACAGCTTGTTTCGCTGTATTAAGCAAGAATACATGCTTTTCGCGCAGTTATAAGAGAAAAAGTTTTGACGCGTATCAGAGGAACACTTGTAAAACCGATGTGTTGTGATTTAGCTCATTTCGGTCTAAAACAGCTTGTTTCGCTGTATTGAGCAAGAATACATGCTTTTCGCGCAGTTATAAGAGAAAAGTTTTGACGCGTATCAGAGGAACACTTGTAAACCGATGTGTTCAGATTTAGCTTGTTTCGGTCTAAAACAGCGTGTTTCGTTGTATTAAGCACGAATACATGCTTTACGCGCAGTTATAGAAGAAAAAGTTTTGACGAGTATCACGTGGAACACTTGTAATACCGATGTGTTGGGATTTAGCTCGTTTCGGTTTAAAACAGCTTGTATCGCTGTATTAAGGGAAGAATACATGCTTTTCGCGCAGTTATAAGAGAAAAAGTTTTGACGCGTATCAGAGGAACACCTGTAAAACCGATGTGTTGTGATTTAGCTCATTTCGGTCTAAAACAGCTTGTTTCGCTGTATTAAGCAAGAATACATGCTTTTCGCGCAGTTATAAGAGAAAAAGTTTTGACGCGTGTCACAGGGACACTTGTAAAACCGATGTGTTCTGATTTAGCTCGTTTCGGTCTGAAACAGCTTGTTTCGTTGTCATTAAGCACGAATACATGCTTTACGCGCAGTTATAGAAGAAAAAGTTTTGACGCGTATCAGAGACACTTGTAAAACGATGTGTTGTGATTTAGCTCGTTTCGGTCTGAAACAGCTTGTTTCGTAGTATTAAGCAAGAATACATGCTTTTCGCGCAGTTATAAGAGAAAAAGTTTTGACGCGTATCAGAGGAACACTTGTAAAACCTTTGTGTTGTGATTTAGCTCGTTTCGATCTAAAACAGCTTGTTTCGCTGTATTAAGCAAGAATACATGCTTTTCGAGCAGTTATAAGAGAAAAAGTTTTGACGCGTATTAGAGAGACACTTGTAAAACCGATGTGTTGTGATTTAGCTCGTTTCGGTCTAAAACAGCTTGTTTCGTTGTATTAAGCAAGAATACATGCTTTTCGCGCAGTTATAAGAGAAAAAGTTTTGAGTATCACGTGGATACTTGTAAAACCGATGTGTTCAGATTTAGCTCGTTTCGGTCTAAAACAGCTTGTTTCGTTGTATTAAGCACGAATACATGCTTTTCGCGCAGTTATAAGAGAAAAAGTTTTGACGCGTGTCACAGGGACACTTGTAAAACCGATGTGTTCAGATTCAGCTCGTTTCGGTCTAAAACAGCTTGTTTCGTTGTATTAAGCACGAATACATGCTTTTCGCGCAGTTATAAGCAGAAAAAGTTTAGACGCGTATCAGAGGAACACTTGTAAAACTGATGTGTTGTAATTTAGCTCGTTTCCGGTCTAAAACAGCTTGTTTCGCTGTATTAAGCAAGAATACATGCTTTTCGCGCAGTTATAAGAGAAAAAGTTTTAAAGGCATGTCACAAGGACACTTGTAAAACCGATGTGTTCAGATTTACCTCGTTTCGGTCTAAAAAGCTTGTTTCGTTGGACTAAGCAAGAAAACATGCTTTTCGCGCAGTTATAAGAGAAAAACGTTTTGACGCGTATCAGAGGAACACTTGTAAAAACCGATGTGTTGTGATTTAGCTCATTTCTGTCTAAAACAGCTTGTTTCGCTGTATTAAGCAAGAATACGTGCTTTTCGCGCAGTTATAAGAGCAAAAAGTTTTGACGCGTGTCACAGGGACACTTGTAAAACCGATGTGTTCAGATGTAGCTCGTTTCGGTCTAAAACAGCTTGTTTCGTTGTATTAAGCAAGAATACATGCTTTTCGCGCAGTTATAAGAGAAAAAGTTTTGACGCGTATTAGAGAGACACTTGTAAATGTTGTGATTTAGCTCCTTTCGGTCTAAAACAGCTTGTTTTGCTGTATTAAGCAAGAATACATGCTTTTCGCGCAGTTATAAGAAAAAGTTTTGACGCGTATTAGAGAGACACTTGTAAAACCGATGTGTTGTGATTTAGCTCGTTTCGGTCTAAAACAGCTTGTTTCGTTGTATTAAGGCAAGAATACATGCTTTTCGCGCAGTTATAAGAGAAAAAGTTTTGACGAGTATCACGTGGAACACTTGTAATACCGATGTGTTGTGATTTAGCTCGTTTCGGTCTAAAACAGCTTGTTTCGCTGTATTAAGCAAGAATACATGCTTTTCGCGCAGTTATAAGAGAAAAAGTTTTGACGCGTATCAGAGGAACACTTGTAAAACCGATGTGTTGTGATTTAGCTCATTTCGGTCTAAAACAGCTTGTTTCGCTGTATTGAGCAAGAATACATGCTTTTCGCGCAGTTATAAGAGAAAAAGTTTGACGCCTATCAGAGGAACACTTGCAAAACCGATGTGTTCAGATTTAGCTCGTTTCGGTCTAAAACAGCTTGTTTCGTTGTATTAAGCACGAATACATGCTTTACGCGCAGTTATAGAAGAAAAAGTTTTGACGCGTATCAGAGACACTTGTAAAACCGATGTGTTGTGATTTAGCTCGTTTCGGTCTAAAACAGCTTGTTTCGTTGTATTAAGCAAGAATACATGCCTTTTCGCGCAGTTATAAGAGAAAAAGTTTTGACGAGTATCACGTGGATACTTGTAAAACCGATGTGTTCAGATTTAGCTCGTTTCGGTCTAAAACAGCTTGTTTCTTTGTATTAAGCACGAATACATGCTTTTCGCGCAGTTATAAGAGAAAAAGTTTTGACGAGTATCACGTGGATACTTGTAAAACCGATGTGTTCAGATTTAGCTCGTTTCGGTCTAAAACACCTTGTTTCGTTGTAGTAAGCACGAATACATGCTTTTCGCGCAGTTATAAGAGAAAACGTTTTGACGAGTATCACGTGGAACACTTGTAATACCGATGTGTTGTGATTTAGCTCGTTTCGGTCTAAAACAGCTTGTTTCGCTGTATTAAGCAAGAATACATGCTTTTCGCGCAGTTATAAGAGAAAACGTTTTGACGCGTATCAGAGGAACACTTGTAAAACCGATGTGTTGTGATTTAGCTCATTTCGGTCTAAAACAGCTTCTTTCGCTGTATTAAGCAAGAATACATGCTTTTCGCGCATTTATAAGAGAAAAAGTTTTGACGCGTGTCACAGGGACACTTGTAAAACCGATGTGTTCAGATTTAGCTCGTTTCGGTCTAAAACAGCTTGTTTCGTTGTATTAAGCACGATTACATGCTTTTCGCGCAGTTATAAGAGAAAAAGTTTTGACGAGTATCACGTGGAACACTTGTAATACCGATGTGTTCAGATCTAGCTCGTTTTGGTCTAAGACAGCTTGTTTCGTTGTATTAAGCACGAATACATGCTTTTCGCGCAGTTATAAGAGAAAAAGTTTAGACGCGTATCAGAGGAACACTTGTAAAACCTTTGTGTTGTGATTTAGCTCGTTTCGGTCTAAAACAGCTTGTTTCGCTGTATTAAGCAAGAATACATGCTTTTCGCGCAGTTATAAGAGAAAAAGTTTTGACGCGTGTCACAGGGACACTTGTAAAACCGATGTGTTCAGATTTAGCTCGTTTCGGTCTAAAACAGCTTGTTTCGCTGTATTAAGCAAGAATACATGCTTTTCGCGCCGTTATAAGAGAAAAAGTTTTGACGCGTATTAGAGAGACACTTGTAAAACCGATGTGTTGTGATTTAGCTCGTTTCGGTCTAAAACAGCTTGTTTCGTTGTATTAAGCAAGAATACATGCTTTTCGCGCAGTTATAAGAGAAAAAGTTTTGAGTATCACGTGGATACTTGTAAAACCGATGTGTTCAGATTTAGCTCGTTTCGGTCTAAAACAGCTTGTTTCCGTTGTATTAGGCACGAATACATGCTTTTCGCGCAGTTATAAGAGAAAAAGTTTTGACGCGTATCAGAGGAACACTTGTAAAACCGATGTGTTCAGATTTAGATCGTTTCGGTCTTAAAACAGCTTGTTTCGTTGTATTAAGCAAGAATACATGCTTTACGCGCAGTTATAGAAGAAAAAGTTTTGACGCGTATCAGAGAGACACTTGTAAAACCCGATGTGTTGTGATTTAGCTCATTTCGGTCTAAAACAGCTTGTTTCGCTGTAATAAGCAAGAATACATGCTTTTCGCGCAGTTATAAGAGAAAAAGTTTTGACGCGTGTCACAGGGACCCTTGTAAAACCGATGTGTTCAGATTTAGCTCGTTTCGGTCTAAAACAGCTTGTTTCGTTGTATTAAGCACGAATACATGCTTTTCGCGCAGTTATAAGAGAAAAAGTTTTGACGAGTATCACGTGGAACACTTGTAATACCGATGTGTTCAGATCTAGCTCGTTTTGGTCTAAAACAGCTTGTTTCGTTGTATTAGGCACGAATACATGCTTTTCGCGCAGTTATAAGAGAAAAAGTTTTGACGCGTGTCAGAGGAACACTTGTAAAACCGATGTGTTGTGATTTAGCTCGTTTCGGTCTAAAACAACTTGTTTCGTTGTATTAAGCACGAATACATGCTTTTCGCGCAGTTATAAGAGAAAAAGTTTAGACGCGTATCAGAGGAACACTTGTAAAACTGATGTGTTGTGATTTAGCTCGTTTCGGTCTAAAACACCTTGTTTCGTTGTATTAAGCAAGAATACATGCTTTTCGCGCAGTTATAAGAGAAAAAGTTTTGACGCGTATCAGAGGAACACTTGTAAACCTTTGTGTTGTGATTTAGCTCGTTTCGGTCTAAAACAGCTTGTTTCGCTGTATTAAGCAAGAATACATGCTTTTCGCGCAGTTATAAGAGAAAAAGTTTTGACGCGTATTAGAGAGACACTTGTAAAACCGATGTGTTGTGATTTAGCTCGTTTCGGTCTAAAACAGCTTGTTTCGTTGTATTAAGCAAGAATACATGCTTTTCGCGCAGTTATAAGAGAAAAAGTTTTGAGTATCACGTGGATACTTGTAAAACCGATGTGTTCAGATTTAGCTCGTTTCGGTCTAAAACAGCTTGTTTCGTTGTATTAAGCACGAATACATGCTTTTTCGCGCAGTTATAAGAGAAAAAGTTTTGACGCGTGTCACAGGGACACTTGTAAATCCGATGTGTTCAGATTCAGCTCGTTTCGGTCTAAAACAGCTTGTTTCGTTGTATTAAGCACGAATACATGCTTTTCGCGCCGTTATAAGAGAAAAAGTTTAGACGCGTATCAGAGGAACACTTGTAAAACTGATGTGTTGTGATTTAGCTCGTTTCGGTCTAAAACAGCTTGTTTCGCTGTATTAAGCACGAATACATGCTTTTCGCGCCGTTATAAGAGAAAAAGTTTAGACGCGTATCAGAGGAACACTTGTAAAACCGATGTGTTGTGATTTAGCTCATTTCTGTCTAAAACAGCTTGTTTCGCTGTATTAAGCAAGAATACGTGCTTTTCGCGCAGTTATAAGAGAAAAGTTTGACCGCGTATCAGAGGAACACTTGTATAACCTTTGTGTTGTGATTTAGCTCCTTTCGGTCTAAAACAGCTTGTTTTGCTGTATTAAGCAAGAATACATGCTTTTCGCGCAGTTATAAGAAAAAGTTTTGACGCGTGTCACAGGGACACTTGTCAAAACCGATGTGTTCAGATTTAGCTCGTTTCGGTCTAAACAGCTTGTTTCGTTGTATTAAGCACGATTACATGCTTTTCGCGCAGTTATAAGAGAAAAAGTTTTGACGAGTATCACGTGGAACACTTGTAATACCGATGTGTTCAGAATCTAGCTCGTTTTGGTCTAAGACAGCTTGTTTCGTTGTATTAAGCACGAATACATGCTTTTCGCGCAGTTATAAGAGAAAAAGTTTAGACGCGTATCAGAGGAACACTTGTAAAACCTTTGTGTTGTGATTTAGCTCGTTTCGGTCTAAAACAGCTTGTTTCGCTGTATTAAGCAAGAATACATGCTTTTCGCGCAGTTATAAGAGAAAAAGTTTTGACGCGTGTCACAGGGACACTTGTAAAACCGATGTGTTCAGATTTAGCTCAGTTTCGGTCTAAAACAGCTTGTTTCGCTGTATTAAGCAAGAATACATGCTTTTCGCGCCGTTATAAGAGAAAAAGTTTTGACGCGTATTAGAGAGACACTTGTAAAACCGATGTGTTGTGATTTAGCTCGTTTCGGTCTAAAACAGCTTGTTTCGTTGTATTAAGCAAGAATACATGCTTTTCGCGCAGTTATAAGAGAAAAAGTTTTGAGTATCACGTGGATACTTGTAAAACCGATGTGTTTCAGATTTAGCTCGTTTCGGTCTAAAACAGCTTGTTTCGTTGTATTAGGCACGAATACATGCTTTTCGCGCAGTTATAAGAGAAAAGTTTTGACGCGTATCAGAGGAACACTTGTAAAACCGATGTGTTCAGATTTAGATCGTTTCGGTCTAAAACAGCTTGTTTCGTTGTATTAAGCAAGAATACATGCTTTACGCGCAGTTATAGAAGAAAAAGTTTTGACGCGTATCAGAGAGACACTTGTAAAACCGATGTGTTGTGATTTAGCTCATTTCGGTCTAAAACAGCTTGTTTCGCTGTAATAAGCAAGAATACATGCTTTTCGCGCAGTTATAAGAGAAAAAGTTTTGACGCGTGTCACAGGGACCTTGTAAAACCGATGTGTTCAGATTTAGCTCGTTTCGGTCTAAAACAGCTTGTTTCGTTGTATTAAGCACGAATACATGCTTTTCGCGCAGTTATAAGAGAAAAAGTTTTGACGAGTATCACGTGGAACACTTGTAATACCGATGTGTTCAGATCTAGCTCGTTTTGGTCTAAAACAGCTTGTTTCGTTGTATTAGGCACGAATACATGCTTTTCGCGCAGTTATAAGAGAAAAAGTTTTGACGCGTGTCAGAGGAACACTTGTAAAACCGATGTGTTGTGATTTAGCTCGTTTCGGTCTAAAACAACTTGTTTCGTTGTATTAAGCACGAATACATGCTTTTCGCGCAGTTATAAGAGAAAAAGTTTAGACGCGTATCAGAGGAACACTTGTAAAACTGATGTGTTGTGATTTAGCTCGTTTCGGTCTAAAACACCTTGTTTCGTTGTATTAAGCAAGAATACATGCCTTTTCGCGCAGTTATAAGAGAAAAAGTTTTGACGCGTATCAGAGGAACACTTGTAAAACCTTTGTGTTGTGATTTAGCTCGTTTCGGTCTAAAACAGCTTGTTTCGCTGTATTAAGCAAGAATACATGCTTTTCGCGCAGTTATAAGAGAAAAGTTTTGACGCGTATTAGAGAGACACTTGTAAAACCGATGTGTTGTGATTTAGCTCGTTCGGTCTAAACAGCTTGTTTCGTTGTATTAAGCAAGAATACATGCTTTTCGCGCAGTTATAAGAGAAAAAGTTTTGAGTATCACGTGGATACTTGTAAAACCGATGTGTTCAGATTTAGCTCGTTTCGGTCTAAAACAGCTTGTTTCGTTGTATTAAGCACGAATACATGCTTTTCGCGCAGTTATAAGAGAAAAAGTTTTGACGCGTGTCACAGGGACACTTGTAAATCCGATGTGTTCAGATTCAGCTCGTTTCGGTCTAAAACAGCTTGTTTCGTTGTATTAAGCACGAATACATGCTTTTCGCGCCGTTATAGAGAAAAAGTTTAGACGCGTATCAGAGGAACACTTGTAAAACTGATGTGTTGTGATTTAGCTCGTTTCGGTCTAAAACAGCTTGTTTCGCTGTATTAAGCACGAATACATGCTTTTCGCGCCGTTATAAGAGAAAAAGTTTAGACGCGTATCAGAGGAACACTTGTAAAACCGATGTGTTGTGATTTAGCTCATTTTCTGTCTAAAACAGCTTGTTTCGCTGTATTAAGCAAGAATACGTGCTTTTCGCGCAGTTATAAGAGAAAAAGTTTTGACGCGTATCAGAGGAACACTTGTATAACCTTTGTGTTGTGATTTAGCTCCTTTCGGTCTAAAACAGCTTGTTTTGCTGTATTAAGCAAGAATACATGCTTTTCGCGCAGTTATAAGAAAAAGTTTTGACGCGTATTAGAGAGACACTTGTAAAACCGATGTGTTGTGATTTAGCTCGTTTCGGTCTAAAACAGCTTGTTTCGTTGTATTAAGCAAGAATACATGCTTTTCACGCAGTTATAAGAGAAAAGGTTTGACGAGTATCACGTGGAACACTTGTAATACCGATGTGTTGTGATTTAGCTCGTTTCGGTCTAAAACAGCTTGTTTCGCTGTATTAAGCAAGAATACATGCTTTTCGCGCCGTTATAAGAGAAAAGTTTAGACGCGTATCAGAGGAACACTTGTAAAACTGATGTGTTGTGATTTAGCTCGTTTCGGTCTAAAACAGCTTGTTTCGCTGTATTAAGCAAGAATACATGCTTTTCGCGCAGTCTATAAGAGAAAAAGTTTTAAAGGCATGTCACAAGGACACTTGTAAAACCGATGTGTTCAGATTTACCTCGTTTCGGTATAAAACAGCTTGTTTCGTTGGACTAAGCAAGAAAACATGCTTTTCGCGCAGTTATAAGAGAAAAAGTTTTGACGCGTGTCACAGGGACACTTGTAAAACCGATGTGTTCAGATGTAGCTCGTTTCGGTCTAAAACAGCTTGTTTCGTTGTATTAAGCAAGAATACATGCTTTTCGCGCAGTATAAGAGAAAAAGTTTTGACGCGTATCAGAGGAACACTTGTATAACCTTTGTGTTGTGATTTAGCTCCTTTCGGTCTAAAACAGCTTGTTTTGCTGTATTAAGCAAGAATACATGCTTTTCGCGCAGTTATAAGAAAAAGTTTTGACGCGTATTAGAGAGACACTTGTAAAACCGATGTGTTGTGATTTAGCTCGTTTCGGTCTAAAACAGCTTGTTTCGTTGTATTAAGCAAGAATACATGCTTTTCGCGCAGTTATAAGAGAAAAAGGTTTGACGAGTATCACGTGGAACACTTGTAATACCGATGTGTTGTGATTTAGCTCGTTCGGTCTAAAACAGCTTGTTTCGCTGTATTAAGCAAGAATACATGCTTTTCGCGCAGTTATAAGAGAAAAGTTTTGACGCGTATCAGAGGAACACTTGTAAAACCGATGTGTTGTGATTTAGCTCATTTCGGTCTAAAACAGCTTGTTTCGCTGTATTGAGCAAGAATACATGCTTTTCGCGCAGTTATAAGAGAAAAAGTTTTGACGCGTATCAGAGGAACACTTGCAAAACCGATGTGTTCAGATTTAGCTCGTTTCGGTCTAAAACAGCTTGTTTCGTTGTATTAAGCACGAATACATGCTTTTCGCGCAGTTATAGAAGAAAAAGTTTTGACGCGTATCAGAGACACTTGTAAAACGATGTGTTGTGATTTAGCTCGTTTCGGTCTAAAACAGCTTGTTTCGTTGTATTAAGCAAGAATACATGCTTTTCGCGCAGTTATAAGAGAAAAAGTTTTGACGAGTATCACGTGGATACTTGTAAAACCGATGTGTTCAGATTTAGCTCGTTTCGGTCTAAAACAGCTTGTTTCGTTGTATTAAGCACGAATACATGCTTTTCGCGCAGTTATAAGAGAAAAGTTTTGACGAGTATCACGTGGATACTTGTAAAACCGATGTGTTCAGATTTAGCTCGTTTCGGTCTAAAACACCTTGTTTCGTTGTAGTAAGCACGAATACATGCTTTTCGCGCAGTTATAAGAGAAAACGTTTTGACGAGTATCACGTGGAACACTTGTAATACCGATGTGTTGTGATTTAGCTCGTTTCGGTCTAAAACAGCTTGTTTCGCTGTATTAAGCAAGAATACATGCTTTTCGCGCAGTTATAAGAGAAAACGTTTTGACGCGTATCAGAGGAACACTTGTAAAACCGATGTGTTGTGATTTAGCTCATTTCGGTCTAAAACAGCTTGTTTCGCTGTATTAAGCAAGAATACATGCTTTTCGCGCATTTATAAGAGAAAAAGTTTTGACGCGTGTCACAGGGACACTTGTAAAACCGATGTGTTCAGATTTAGCTCGTTTCGGTCTAAACAGCTTGTTTCTTTGTATTAAGCACGATTACATGCTTTTCGCGCAGTTATAAGAGAAAAAGTTTTGACGAGTATCACGTGGAACACTTGTAATACCGATGTGTTCAGATCTAGCTCGTTTTGGTCTAAGACAGCTTGTTTCGTTGTATTAAGCACGAATACATGCTTTTCGCGCAGTTATAAGAGAAAAAGTTTTGACGCGTATCAGAGGAACACTTGTAAAACCTTTGTGTTGTGATTTAGCTCGTTTCGGTCTAAAACAGCTTGTTTCGCTGTATTAAGCAAGAATACATGCTTTTCGCGCAGTTATAGAGAAAAAGTTTTGACGCGTGTCACAGGGACACTTGTAAAACGATGTGTTCAGATTTAGCTCGTTTCGGTCCTAAAACAGCTTGTTTCGCTGTATTAAGCAAGAATACATGCTTTTCGCACCGTTATAAACAGAAAAAGTTTTGACGCGTATTAGAGAGACACTTGTAAAACCGATGTGTTGTGATTTAGCTCGTTTCGGTCTAAAACAGCTTGTTTCGTTGTATTAAGCAAGAATACATGCTTTTCGCGCAGTTATAAGAGAAAAAGTTTTGAGTATCACGTGGGATACTTGTAAACCGATGTGTTCAGATTTAGCTCGTTTCGGTCTAAAACAGCTTGTTTCGTTGTATTAGGCACGAATACATGCTTTTCGCGCAGTTATAAGAGAAAAAGTTTTGACGCGTATCAGAGGAACACTTGTAAAACCGATGTGTTCAGATTTAGATTGTTTCGGTCTAAAACAGCTTGTTTCGTTGTATTAAGCAAGAATACCATGCTTTACGCGCAGTTATAAGAGAAAAAGTTTTGAGTATCACGTGGATACTTGTAAAACCGATGTGTTCAGATTTAGCTCGTTTCGGTCTAAAACAGCTTGTTTCGTTGTATAAGCACGAATACATGCTTTTCGCGCAGTTATAAGAGAAAAAGTTTTGACGCGTGTCACAGGGACACTTGTAAATCCGATGTGTTCAGATTCAGCTCGTTTCGGTCTAAAACAGCTTGTTTCGTTGTATTAAGCACGAATACATGCTTTTCGCGCCGTTATAAGAGAAAAGCATGTATTCGTGCTTAATACAACGAAACAAGCTGTTTTAGACCGAAACGAGCTGAATCTGAACACATCGGATTTACAAGTGTCCTGTGACACGCGTCAAAACTTTTTCTCTTATAACTGCGCCGAAAAGCATGTATTCGTGCTTAATACAACGAAACAAGCTGTTTTAGACCGAAACGAGCTAAATCTGAACACATCGGTTTTACAAGTATCCACGTGATACTCAAAACTTTTTCTCTTATAACTGCGCGTAAAGCATGTATTCTTGCTTAATACAACGAAACAAGCTGTTTTAGACCGAAACAATCTAAATCTGAACACATCGGTTTTACAAGTGTTCTCTGATACGCGTCAAAACTTTTTCTCTTATAACTGCGCGAAAAGCATGTATTCGTGCCTAATACAACGAAACAAGCTGTTTTAGACCGAAACGAGCTAAATCTGAACACATCGGTTTTACAAGTATCCACGTGATACTCAAAACTTTTTCTCTTATAACTGCGCGAAAAGCATGTATTCTTGCTTAATACAACGAAACAAGCTGTTTTAGACCGAAACGAGCTAAATCACAACACATCGGTTTTACAAGTGTCTCTCTAATACGCGTCAAAACTTTTTCTGTTATAACGGTGCGAAAAGCATGTATTCTTGCTTAATACAGCGAAACAAGCTGTTTTAGACCGAAACGAGCTAAATCTGAAACACATCGGTTTTACAAGTGTCCCTGTGACCACGCGTCAAAACTTTTTTCTCTTATAACTGCGCGAAAAGCATGTATTCTTGCTTAATACAGCGAAACAAGCTGTTTTAGACCGAAACGAGCTAAATCACAACACAAAGGTTTTACAAGTGTTCCTCTGATACGCGTCAAAACTTTTTCTCTTATAACTGCGCGAAAAGCATGTATTCGTGCTTAATACAACGAAACAAGCTGTCTTAGACCAAAACGAGCTAGATCTGAACACATCGGTATTACAAGTGTTCCACGTGATACTCGTCAAAACTTTTTCTCTTATAACTGCGCGAAAAGCATGTAATCGTGCTTAATACAAAGAACAAGCTGTTTAGACCGAAACGAGCTAAATCTGAACACATCGGTTTTACAAGTGTCCCTGTGACACGCGTCAAAACTTTTTCTCTTATAAATGCGCGAAAAGCATGTATTCTTGCTTAAATACAGCGAAACAAGCTGTTTTAGACCGAAATGAGCTAAATCACAACACATCGGTTTTACAAGTGTTCCTCTGATACGCGTCACAAACGTTTTCTCTTATAACTGCGCGAAAAGCATGTATTCTTGCTTAATACAGCGAAACAAGCTGTTTTAGACCGAAACGAGCTAAATCACAACACATCGGTATTACAAGTGTTCCACGTGATACTCGTCAAAACGTTTTCTCTTATAACTGCGCGAAAAGCATGTATTCGTGCTTACTACAACGAAACAAGGTGTTTTAGACCGAAACGAGCTAAATCTGAACACATCGGTTTTACAAGTATCCACGTGATACTCGTCAAAACTTTTTCTCTTATAACTGCGCGAAAAGCATGTATTCGTGCTTAATACAACGAAACAAGCTGTTTTAGACCGAAACGAGCTAAATCTGAACACATCGGTTTTACAAGTATCCACGTGATACTCGTCAAAACTTTTTCTCTTATAACTGCGCGAAAAGCATGTATTCTTGCTTAATACAACGAAACAAGCTGTTTTAGACCGAAACGAGCTAAATCACAACACATCGGTTTTACAAGTGTCTCTGATACGCGTCAAAACTTTTTCTTCTATAACTGCGCGAAAAGCATGTATTCGTGCTTAATACAACGAAACAAGCTGTTTTAGACCGAAACGAGCTAAATCTGAACACATCGGTTTTGCAAGTGTTCCTCTGATACGCGTCAAAACTTTTTTCTCTTATAACTGCGCGAAAAGCATGTATTCTTGCTCAATACAGCGAAACAAGCTGTTTTAGACCGAAATGAGCTAAATCACAACACATCGGTTTTACAAGTGTTCCTCTGATACGCGTCAAAACTTTTTCTCTTATAACTGCGCGAAAAGCATGTATTCTTGCTTAATACAGCGAAACAAGCTGTTTTAGACCGAAACGAGCTAAATCACAACACATCGGTATTACAAAGTGTTCCACGTGATACTCGTCAAACCTTTTTCTCTTATAACTGCGCGAAAAGCATGTATTCTTGCTTAATACAACGAAACAAGCTGTTTTTAGACGAAACGAGCTAAATCACAACACATCGGTTTTACAAGTGTCTCTCTAATACGCGTCAAAACTTTTTCTTATAACTGCGCGAAAAGCATGTATTCTTGCTTTAATACAGCAAAACAAGCTGTTTTAGACCGAAAGGAGCTAAATCACAACACAAAGGTTATACAAGTGTTCCTCTGATACGCGTCAAAACTTTTTCTCTTATAACTGCGCGAAAAGCATGTATTCTTGCTTAATACAACGAAACAAGCTGTTTTAGACCGAAACGAGCTACATCTGAACACATCGGTTTTACAAGTGTCCCTGTGACACGCGTCAAAACTTTTTCTCTTATAACTGCGCGAAAAGCATGTTTTCTTGCTTAGTCCAACGAAACAAGCTGTTTTATACCGAAACGAGGTAAATCTGAACACATCGGTTTTACAAGTGTCCTTGTGACATGCCTTTAAAACTTTTTCTCTTATAACTGCGCGAAAAGCATGTATTCTTGCTTAATACAGCGAAACAAGCTGTTTTAGACCGAAACGAGCCTAAATCACAACACATCAGTTTTACAAGTGTTCCTCTGATACGCGTCTAAACTTTTTTCTCTTATAACGGCGCGAAAAGCATGTATTCTTGCTTAATACAGCGAAACAAGCTGTTTTAGACCGAAACGAGCTAAATCACAACACATCGGTATTACAAGTGTTCCACGTGATACTCGTCAAACCTTTTTCTCTTATAACTGCGTGAAAAGCATGTATTCTTGCTTAATACAACGAAACAAGCTGTTTTAGACCGAAACGAGCCTAAATCACAACACATCGGTTTTACAAGTGTCTCTCTAATACGCGTCAAAACTTTTTCTTATAACTGCGCGAAAAGCATGTATTCTTGCTTAATACAGCAAAACAAGCTGTTTTAGACCGAAAGGAGCTAAATCACAACACAAAGGTTATACAAGTGTTCCTCTGATACGCGTCAAAACTTTTTCTCTTATAACTGCGCGAAAAGCACGTATTCTTGCTTAATACAGCGAAACAAGCTGTTTTAGACAGAAATGAGCTAAATCACAACACATCGGTTTTACAAGTGTTCCTCTGATACGCGTCCTAAACTTTTTCTCTTATAACGGCGCGAAAAGCATGTATTCGTGCTTAATACAGCGAAACAAGCTGTTTTAGACCGAAACGAGCTAAATCACAACACATCAGTTTTACAAGTGTTCCTCTGATACGCGTCTAAACTTTTTCTCTTATAACGGCGCGAAAAGCATGTATTCGTGCTTAATACAACGAAACAAGCCTGTTTTAGACCGAAACGAGCTGAATCTGAACACATCGGATTTACAAGTGTCCCTGTGACACGCGTCAAACTTTTTCTCTTATAACTGCGCGAAAAGCATGTATTCGTGCTTAATACAACGAAACAAGCTGTTTTAGACCGAAACGAGCTAAATCTGAACACATCGGTTTTACAAGTATCCACGTGATACTCAAAACTTTTTCTCTTATAACTGCGCGAAAAGCATGTATTCTTGCTTAATACAACGAAACAAGCTGTTTTTAGACCGAAACGAGCTAAATCACAACACATCGGTTTTACAAGTGTCTCTCTAATACGCGTCCAAAACTTTTTTCTCTTATAACTGCGCGAAAAGCATGTATTCTTGCTTAATACAGCGAAACAAGCTGTTTTAGACCGAAACGAGCTAAATCACAACACAAAGGTTTTACAAGTGTTCCTCTGATACGCGTCAAAAACTTTTTCTCTTATAACTGCGCGAAAAGCATGTATTCTTGCTTAATACAACGAAACAAGGTGTTTTAGACCGAAACGAGCTAAATCACAACACATCAGTTTTACAAGTGTTCCTCTGATACGCGTCTAAACTTTTTCTCTTATAACTGCGCGAAAAGCATGTATTCGTGCTTAATACAACGAAACAAGTTGTTTTAGACCGAAACGAGCTAAATCACAACACATCGGTTTTACAAGTGTTCCTCTGACACGCGTCAAAACTTTTTCTCTTATAACTGCGCGAAAAGCATGTATTCGTGCCTAATACAACGAAACAAGCTGTTTTAGACCAAAACGAGCTAGATCTGAACACATCGGTATTACAAGTGTTCCACGTGATACTCGTCAAAACTTTTTCTCTTATAAACTGCGCGGAAAAGCATGTATTCGTGCTTAATACAACGAAACAAGCTGTTTTAGACCGAAACGAGCTAAATCTGAACACATCGGTTTTACAAGGGTCCCTGTGACACGCGTCAAAACTTTTTCTCTTATAACTGCGCGAAAAGCATGTATTCTTGCTTATTACAGCGAAACAAGCTGTTTTAGACCGAAATGAGCTAAATCACAACACATCGGTTTTACAAGTGTCTCTCTGATACGCGTCAAAACTTTTTCTTCTATAACTGCGCGTAAAGCATGTATTCTTGCTTAATACAACGAAACAAGCTGTTTTAGACCGAAACGATCTAAATCTGAAACACATCGGTTTTACAGTGTTCCTCTGATACGCGTCAAAACTTTTTCTCTTATAACTGCGCGAAAAGCATGTATTCGTGCCTAATACAACGAAACAAGCTGTTTTAGACCGAAACGAGCTAAATCTGAACACATCGGTTTTACAAGTATCCACGTGATACTCAAAACTTTTTCTCTTATAACTGCGCGAAAAGCATGTATTCTTGCTTAATACAACGAAACAAGCTGTTTTAGACCGAAACGAGCTAAATCACAACCATCGGTTTTACAAGTGTCTCTCTAATACGCGTCAAAACTTTTTCTCTTATAACGGCGCGAAAAGCATGTATTCTTGCTTAATACAGCGAAACAAGCTGTTTTAGACCGAAACGAGCTAAATCTGAACACATCGGTTTTTACAAGTGTCCCTGTGACACGCGTCAAAACTTTTTCTCTTATAACTGCGCGAAAAGCATGTATTCTTGCTTAATACAGCGAAACAAGCTGTTTTAGACCGAAACGAGCTAAATCACAACACAAAGTTTTACAAGTGTTCTCTGATACGCGTCTAAACTTTTTCTCTTATAACTGCGCGAAAAGCATGTATTCGTGCTTAATACAACGAAACAAGCTGTCTTAGACCAAAACGAGCTAGATCTGAACACATCGGTATTACAAGTGTTCCACGTGATACTCGTCAAAACTTTTTCTCTTATAACTGCGCGAAAAGCATGTAATCGTGCTTAATACAACGAAACAAGCTGTTTTAGACCGAAAACGAGCTAAATCTGAACACATCGGTTTTACAAGTGTCCCTGTGACACGCGTCAAAACTTTTTCTTATAACTGCGCGAAAAGCATGTATTCTTGCTTAATACAGCAAAACAAGCTGTTTTAGACCGAAAGGAGCTAAATCACAACACAAAGGTTATACAAGTGTTCCTCTGATACGCGTCAAAACTTTTTCTCTTATAACTGCGCGAAAAGCAACGTATCTTGCTTAATACAGCGAAACAAGCTGTTTTAGACAGAAATGAGCTAAATCACAACACATCGGTTTTACAAGTGTTCCTCTGATACGCGTCCTAAACTTTTTCTCTTATAACGGCGCGAAAGCATGTATTCGTGCTTAATACAGCGAAACAAGCTGTTTTAGACCGAAACGAGCTAAATCACAACACATCAGTTTTACAAGTGTTCCTCTGATACGCGTCCTAAACTTTTTCTCTTATAACGGCGCGAAAAGCATGTATTCGTGCTTAATACAACGAAACAAGCTGTTTTAGACCGAACGAGCTGAATCTGAACACATCGGATTTACAAGTGTCCCTGTGACACGCGTCAAACTTTTTCTCTTATAACTGCGCGAAAAGCATGTATTCGTGCTTAATACAACGAAACAAGCTGTTTTAGACCGAAACGAGCTAAATCTGAACACATCGGTTTTACAAGTATCCACGTGATACTCAAAACTTTTTCTCTTATAACTGCGCGAAAAGCATGTATTCTTGCTTAATACAACGAAACAAGCTGTTTTAGACCGAAACGAGCTAAATCACAACACATCGGTTTTACAAGTGTCTCTCTAATACGCCGTCAAAACTTTTTCTCTTATAAACTGCGCGAAAAGCATGTATTCTTGCTTAATACAGCGAAACAAGCTGTTTTAGACCGAAACGAGCTAAATCACAACACAAAGGTTTTACAAGTGTTCCTCTGATACGCGTCAAAACTTTTTCTCTTATAACTGCGCGAAAAGCATGTATTCTTGCTTAATACAACGAAACAAGGTGTTTTAGACCGAAACGAGCTAAATCACAACACATCAGTTTTACAAGTGTTCCTCTGATACGCGTCTAAACTTTTCTCTCTTATAACCTGCGCGAAAAGCATGTATTCGTGCTTAATACAACGAAACAAGTTGTTTTAGACCGAAACGAGCTAAATCACAACACATCGGTTTTACAAGTGTTCCTCTGACACGCGTTCAAAAACTTTTTCTCTTATAACTGCGCGAAAAGCATGTATTCGTGCTAATACAACGAAACAAGCTGTTTTAGACCAAAACGAGCTAGATCTGAACACATCGGTATTACAAGTGTTCCACGTGATACTCGTCAAAACTTTTTCTCTTATAACTGCGCGAAAAAGCATGTATTCGTGCTTAATACAACGAAACAAGCTGTTTTAGACCGAAACGAGCTAAATCTGAACACATCGGTTTTACAAGGGTCCCCTGTGACACGCGTCAAAACTTTTTCTCTTATAACTGCGCGAAAAAGCATGTATTCTTGCTTATTACAGCGAAACAAGCTGTTTTAGACCGAAATGAGCTAAATCACAACACATCGGTTTTACAAGTGTCTCTCTGATACGCGTCAAAACTTTTTCTTCTATAACTGCGCGTAAAGCATGTATTCTTGCTTAATACAACGAAACAAGCTGTTTTAGACGAAACGATCTAAATCTGAACACATCGGTTTTACAAGTGTTCCTCTGATACGCGTCAAAACTTTTTCTCTTATAACTGCGCGAAAAGCATGTATTCGTGCCTAATACAACGAAAACAAGCTGTTTTAGACCGAAACGAGCTAAATCTGAACACATCGGTTTTACAAGTATCCACGTGATACTCAAAACTTTTTCTCTTATAACTGCGCGAAAAGCATGTATTCTTGCTTAATACAACGAAACAAGCTGTTTTAGACCGAAACGAGCTAAATCACAACACATCGGTTTTACAAGTGTCTCTCTAATACGCGTCAAAACTTTTTCTCTTATAACGGCGCGAAAAGCATGTATTCTTGCTTAATACAGCGAAACAAGCTGTTTTAGACCGAAACGAGCTAAATCTGAACACATCGGTTTTACAAGTGTCCCTGTGACACGCGTCAAAACTTTTTCTCTTATAACTGCGCGAAAAGCATGTATTCTTGCTTAATACAGCGAAACAAGCTGTTTTTAGACCGAAACGAGCTAAATCACAACACAAAGGTTTTACAAGTGTTCCTCTGATACGCGTCTAAACTTTTTCTCTTATAACTGCGCGAAAAGCATGTATTCGTGCTTAATACAACGAAACAAGCTGTCTTAGACCAAAACGAGCTAGATCTGAACACATCGGTATTACAAGTGTTCCACGTGATACTCGTCAAAACTTTTTCTCTTATAACTGCGCGAAAAGCATGTAATCGTGCTTAATACAACGAAACAAGCTGTTTTAGACCGAACGAGCTAAATCTGAACACATCGGTTTTACAAGTGTCCCTGTGACACGCGTCCAAAACTTTTTCTCTTATAAATGCGCGAAAAGCATGTATTCTTGCTTAATACAGCGAAAGAAGCTGTTTTAGACCGAAATGAGCTAAATCACAACACATCGGTTTTACAAGTGTTCCTCTGATACGCGTCAAAACGTTTTCTCTTATAACTGCGCGAAAAGCATGTATTCTTGCTTAATACAGCGAAACAAGCTGTTTTAGACCGAAACGAGCTAAATCACAACACATCGGTATTACAAGTGTTCCACGTGATACTCGTCAAAACGTTTTCTCTTATAACTGCGCGAAAAGCATGTATTCGTGCTTACTACAACGAAACAAGGTGTTTTAGACCGAAACGAGCTAAATCTGAACACATCGGTTTTACAAGTATCCACGTGATTACTCGTCAAAACTTTTTCTCTTATAACTGCGCGAAAAGCATGTATTCGTGCTTAATACAAAGAAACAAGCTGTTTTAGACCGAAACGAGCTAAATCTGAACACATCGGTTTTACAAGTATCCACGTGATACTCGTCAAAACTTTTTCTCTTATAACTGCGCGAAAAGCATGTATTCTTGCTTAATACAACGAAACAAGCTGTTTTAGACCGAAACGAGCTAAATCACAACACATCGGTTTTACAAGTGTCTCTGATACGCGTCAAAACTTTTTCTTCTATAACTGCGCGTAAAGCATGTATTCGTGCTTAATACAACGAAACAAGCTGTTTTAGACCGAAACGAGCTAAATCTGAACACATCGGTTTTGCAAGTGTTCCTCTGATAGGCGTCAAAACTTTTTCTCTTATAACTGCGCGAAAAGCATGTATTCTTGCTCAATACAGCGAAACAAGCTGTTTTAGACCGAAATGAGCTAAATCACAACACATCGGTTTTACAAGTGTTCCTCTGATACGCGTCAAAACTTTTTCTCTTATAACTGCGCGAAAAGCATGTATTCTTGCTTAATACAGCGAAACAAGCTGTTTTAGACCGAAACGAGCTAAATCACAACACATCGGTATTACAAGTGTTCCACGTGATACTCGTCAAAACTTTTTCTCTTATAACTGCGCGAAAAGCATGTATTCTTGCTTAATACAACGAAACAAGCTGTTTTAGACCGAAACGAGCTAAATCACAACACATCGGTTTTACAAGTGTCTCTCTAATACGCGTCAAAACTTTTTCTTATAACTGCGCGAAAAGCATGTATTCTTGCTTAATACAGCAAAACAAGCTGTTTTAGACCGAAAGGAGCTAAATCACAACATTTACAAGTGTCTCTCTAATACGCGTCAAAACTTTTTCTCTTATAACTGCGCGAAAAGCATGTATTCTTGCTTAATACAACGAAACAAGCTGTTTTAGACCGAAACGAGCTACATCTGAACACATCGGTTTTACAAGTGTCCCTGTGACACGCGTCAAAACTTTTTCTCTTATAACTGCGCGAAAAGCACGTATTCTTGCTTAATACAGCGAAACAAGCTGTTTTAGACAGAAATGAGCTAAATCACAACACATCGGTTTTACAAGTGTTCCTCTGATACGCGTCAAAACGTTTTTCTCTTATAACTGCGCGAAAAGCATGTTTTCTTGCTTAGTCCAACGAAACAAGCTTTTTTAGACCGAAACGAGGTAAATCTGAACACATCGGTTTTACAAGTGTCCTTGTGACATGCCTTTAAAACTTTTTCTCTTATAACTGCGCGAAAAGCATGTATTCTTGCTTAATACAGCGAAACAAGCTGTTTTAGACCGAAACGAGCTAAATTACAACACATCAGTTTTACAAGTGTTCCTCTGATACGCGTCTAAACTTTTTCTCTTATAACTGCGCGAAAAGCATGTATTCGTGCTTAATACAACGAAACAAGCTGTTTTAGACCGAAACGAGCTGAATCTGAACACATCGGTTTTACAAGTGTCCCTGTGACACGCGTCAAAACTTTTTCTCTTATAACTGCGCGAAAAGCATGTATTCGTGCTTAATACAACGAAACAAGCTGTTTTAGACCGAAACGAGCTAAATCTGAACACATCGGTTTTACAAGTATCCACGTGATACTCAAAACTTTTTCTCTTATAACTGCGCGAAAAGCATGTATTCTTGCTTAATACAACGAAACAAGCTGTTTTAGACCGAAACGAGCTAAATCACAACACATCGGTTTTACAAGTGTCTCTCTAATACGCGTCAAAACTTTTTCTCTTATAACTGCTCGAAAAGCATGTATTCTTGCTTAATACAGCGAAACAAGCTGTTTTAGATCGAAACGAGCTAAATCACAACACAAAGGTTTTACAAGTGTTCCTCTGATACGCGTCAAAACTTTTTCTCTTATAACTGCGCGAAAAGCATGTATTCTTGCTTAATACTACGAAACAAGCTGTTTCAGACCGAAACGAGCTAAATCACAACACATCGGTTTTACAAGTGTCTCTGATACGCGTCAAAACTTTTTCTTCTATAACTGCGCGTAAAGCATGTATTCGTGCTTAATACAACGAAACAAGCTGTTTCAGACCGAAACGAGCTAAATCAGAACACATCGGTTTTACAAGTGTCCCTGTGACACGCGTCAAAACTTTTTCTCTTATAACTGCGCGAAAAGCATGTATTCTTGCTTAATACAGCGAAACAAGCTGTTTTAGACCGAAATGAGCTAAATCACAACACATCGGTTTTACAAGTGTTCCTCTGATACGCGTCAAAACTTTTTCTCTTATAACTGCGCGAAAAGCATGTATTCTTCCTTAATACAGCGATACAAGCTGTTTTAAACCGAAACGAGCTAAATCCCAACACATCGGTATTACAAGTGTTCCACGTGATACTCGTCAAAACTTTTTCTTCTATAACTGCGCGTAAAGCATGTATTCGTGCTTAATACAACGAAACACGCTGTTTTAGACCGAAACAAGCTAAATCTGAACACATCGGTTTTACAAGTGTTCCTCTGATACGCGTCAAAACTTTTTCTCTTATAACTGCGCGAAAAGCATGTATTCTTGCTCAATACAGCGAAACAAGCTGTTTTAGACCGAAATGAGCTAAATCACAACACATCGGTTTTACAAGTGTTCCTCTGATACGCGTCAAAACTTTTTCTCTTATAACTGCGCGAAAAGCATGTATTCTTGCTTAATACAGCGAAACAAGCTGTTTTAGACCGAAACGAGCTAAATCACAACACATCGGTATTACAAGTGTTCCACGTGATACTCGTCAAAACTTTTTCTCTTATAACTGCGCGAAAAGCATGTATTCTTGCTTAATACAACGAAACAAGCTGTTTTAGACCGAAACGAGCTAAATCACAACACATCGGTTTTACAAGTGTCTCTCTAATACGCGTCAAAACTTTTTCTCTTATAACTGCGCGAAAAGCATGTATTCTTGCTTAATACAGCGAAACAAGCTGTTTTAGACCGAAACGAGCTAAATCTGAACACATCGGTTTTACAAGTGTCCCTGTGACACGCGTCAAAACTTTTTCTCTTATAACTGCGCGAAAAGCATGTATTCTTGCTTAATACAGCGAAACAAGCTGTTTTAGACCGAAACGAGCTAAATCACAACACATCGGTTTTACAAGTGTCTCTGATACGCGTCAAAACTTTTTCTTCTATAACTGCGCGTAAAGCATGTATTCGTGCTTAATACAACGAAACAAGCTGTTTTAGACCGAAACGAGCTAAATCTGAACACATCGGTTTTACAAGTGTCTAATACGCGTCAAAACGTTTTCTCTTATAACTGCGCGAAAAGCATGTATTCTTGCTTAATACAGCGAAACAAGCTGTTTTAGACCGAAATGAGCTAAATCACAACACATCGGTTTTACAAGTGTTCCTCTGATACGCGTCAAAACTTTTTCTCTTATAACTGCGCGAAAAGCATGTATTCTTCCTTAATACAGCGATACAAGCTGTTTTAAACCGAAACGAGCTAAATCCCAACACATCGGTATTACAAGTGTTCCACGTGATACTCGTCAAAACTTTTTCTTCTATAACTGCGCGTAAAGCATGTATTCGTGCTTAATACAACGAAACAAGCTGTTTTAGACCGAAACAAGCTAAATCTGAACACATCGGTTTTACAAGTGTTCCTCTGATACGCGTCAAAACTTTTTCTCTTATAACTGCGCGAAAAGCATGTATTCTTGCTCAATACAGCGAAACAAGCTGTTTTAGACCGAAATGAGCTAAATCACAACACATCGGTTTTACAAGTGTTCCTCTGATACGCGTCAAAACTTTTTCTCTTATAACTGCGCGAAAAGCATGTATTCTTGCTTAATACAGCGAAACAAGCTGTTTTAGACCGAAACGAGCTAAATCACAACACATCGGTATTACAAGTGTTCCACGTGATACTCGTCAAAACTTTTTCTCTTATAACTGCGCGAAAAGCATGTATTCTTGCTTAATACAACGAAACAAGCTGTTTTAGACCGAAACGAGCTAAATCACAACACATCGGTTTTACAAGTGTCTCTCTAATACGCGTCAAAACTTTTTCTCTTATAACTGCGCGAAAAGCATGTATTCTTGCTTAATACAGCGAAACAAGCTGTTTTAGACCGAAACGAGCTAAATCTGAACACATCGGTTTTACAAGTGTCCCTGTGACACGCGTCAAAACTTTTTCTCTTATAACTGCGCGAAAAGCATGTATTCTTGCTTAATACAGCGAAACAAGCTGTTTTAGACCGAAACGAGCTAAATCACAACACATCGGTTTTACAAGTGTCTCTGATACGCGTCAAAACTTTTTCTTCTATAACTGCGCGTAAAGCATGTATTCGTGCTTAATACAACGAAACAAGCTGTTTTAGACCGAAACGAGCTAAATCTGAACACATCGGTTTTACAAGTGTCTAATACGCGTCAAAACTTTTTCTCTTATAACTGCGCGAAAAGCATGTATTCTTGCTTAATACAGCGAAACAAGCTGTTTTAAACCGAAACGAGCTAAATCACAACACAAAGGTTTTACAAGTGTTCCTCTGATACGCGTCAAAACTTTTTCTCTTATAACTGCGCGAAAAGCATGTATTCGTGCTTAATACAACGAAACAAGCTGTTTTAGACCGAAACGAGCTAAATCACAACACATCGGTTTTACAAGTGTTCCTCTGACACGCGTCAAAACTTTTTCTCTTATAACTGCGCGAAAAGCATGTATTCGTGCTTAATACAACGAAACAAGCTGTTTTAGACCAAAACGAGCTAGATCTGAACACATCGGTATTACAAGTGTTCCACGTGATACTCGTCAAAACTTTTTCTCTTATAACTGCGCGAAAAGCATGTATTCGTGCTTAATACAACGAAACAAGCTGTTTTAGACCGAAACGAGCTAAATCTGAACACATCGGTTTTACAAGTGTCCCTGTGACACGCGTCAAAACTTTTTCTCTTATAACTGCGCGAAAAGCATGTATTCTTGCTTAATACAGCGAAACAAGCTGTTTTAGACCGAAACGAGCTAAATCACAACACATCGGTTTTACAAGTGTCTCTGATACGCGTCAAAACTTTTTCTTCTATAACTGCGCGTAAAGCATGTATTCGTGCTTAATACAACGAAACAAGCTGTTTTAGACCGAAACGAGCTAAATCTGAACACATCGGTTTTACAAGTGTTCCTCTGATACGCGTCAAAACTTTTTCTCTTATGACTGCGCGAAAAGCATGTATTCTTGCTTCATACAGCGAAACAAGCTGTTTTAGACCGAAATGAGCTAAATCACAACACATCGGTTTTACAAGTGTCTAATACGCGTCAAAACTTTTTCTCTTATAACTGCGCGAAAAGCATGTATTCTTGCTTAATACAGCGAAACAAGCTGTTTTAGACCGAAACGAGCTAAATCACAACACAAAGGTTTTACAAGTGTTCCTCTGATACGCGTCAAAACTTTTTCTCTTATAACTGCGCGAAAAGCATGTATTCTTGCTTAATACAACGAAACAAGCTGTTTTAGACCGAAACGAGCTAAATCACAACACATCAGTTTTACAAGTGTTCCTCTGATACGCGTCTAAACTTTTTCTCTTATAACTGCGCGAAAAGCATGTATTCGTGCTTAATACAACGAAACAAGCTGTTTTAGACCGAAACGAGCTAAATCACAACACATCGGTTTTACAAGTGTTCCTCTGACACGCGTCAAAACTTTTTCTCTTATAACTGCGCGAAAAGCATGTATTCGTGCTTAATACAACGAAACAAGCTGTTTTAGACCGAAACGAGCTAAATCTGAACACATCGGTTTTACAAGTGTCCCTGTGACACGCGTCAAAACTTTTTCTCTTATAAATGCGCGAAAAGCATGTATTCTTGCTTAATACAGCGAAACAAGCTGTTTTAGACCGAAATGAGCTAAATCACAACACATCGGTTTTACAAGTGTTCCTCTGATACGCGTCAAAACGTTTTCTCTTATAACTGCGCGAAAAGCATGTATTCTTGCTTAATACAGCGAAACAAGCTGTTTTAGACCGAAACGAGCTAAATCACAACACATCGGTATTACAAGTGTTCCACGTGATACTCGTCAAAACGTTTTCTCTTATAACTGCGCGAAAAGCATGTATTCGTGCTTACTACAACGAAACAAGGTGTTTTAGACCGAAACGAGCTAAATCTGAACACATCGGTTTTACAAGTATCCACGTGATACTCGTCAAAACTTTTTCTCTTATAACTGCGCGAAAAGCATGTATTCGTGCTTAATACAACGAAACAAGCTGTTTTAGACCGAAACGAGCTAAATCTGAACACATCGGTTTTACAAGTATCCACGTGATACTCGTCAAAACTTTTTCTCTTATAACTGCGCGAAAAGCATGTATTCTTGCTTAATACAACGAAACAAGCTGTTTTAGACCGAAACGAGCTAAATCACAACACATCGGTTTTACAAGTGTCTCTGATACGCGTCAAAACTTTTTCTTCTATAACTGCGCGTAAAGCATGTATTCGTGCTTAATACAACGAAACAAGCTGTTTTAGACCGAAACGAGCTAAATCTGAACACATCGGTTTTGCAAGTGTTCCTCTGATACGCGTCAAAACTTTTTCTCTTATAACTGCGCGAAAAGCATGTATTCTTGCTCAATACAGCGAAACAAGCTGTTTTAGACCGAAATGAGCTAAATCACAACACATCGGTTTTACAAGTGTTCCTCTGATACGCGTCAAAACTTTTTCTCTTATAACTGCGCGAAAAGCATGTATTCTTGCTTAATACAGCGAAACAAGCTGTTTTAGACCGAAACGAGCTAAATCACAACACATCGGTATTACAAGTGTTCCACGTGATACTCGTCAAAACTTTTTCTCTTATAACTGCGCGAAAAGCATGTATTCTTGCTTAATACAACGAAACAAGCTGTTTTAGACCGAAACGAGCTAAATCACAACACATCGGTTTTACAAGTGTCTCTCTAATACGCGTCAAAACTTTTTCTTATAACTGCGCGAAAAGCATGTATTCTTGCTTAATACAGCAAAACAAGCTGTTTTAGACCGAAAGGAGCTAAATCACAACACAAAGGTTATACAAGTGTTCCTCTGATACGCGTCAAAACTTTTTCTCTTATAACTGCGCGAAAAGCATGTATTCTTGCTTAATACAAAGAAACAAGCTGTTTTAGACCGAAACGAGCTACATCTGAACACATCGGTTTTACAAGTGTCCCTGTGACACGCGTCAAAACTTTTTCTCTTATAACTGCGCGAAAAGCACGTATTCTTGCTTAATACAGCGAAACAAGCTGTTTTAGACAGAAATGAGCTAAATCACAACACATCGGTTTTACAAGTGTTCCTCTGATACGCGTCAAAACGTTTTTCTCTTATAACTGCGCGAAAAGCATGTTTTCTTGCTTAGTCCAACGAAACAAGCTGTTTTAGACCGAAACGAGCTAAATCACAACACATCAGTTTTACAAGTGTTCCTCTGATACGCGTCTAAACTTTTTCTCTTATAACTGCGCGAAAAGCATGTATTCGTGCTTAATACAACGAAACAAGCTGTTTTAGACCGAAACGAGCTGAATCTGAAGACATCGGTTTTACAAGTGTCCCTGTGACACGCGTCAAAACTTTTTCTCTTATAACTACGCGAAAAGCATGTATTCGTGCTTAATACAACGAAACAAGCTGTTTTAGACCGAAACGAGCTAAATCTGAACACATCGGTTTTACAAGTATCCACGTGATACTCAAAACTTTTTCTCTTATAACTGCGCGAAAAGCATGTATTCTTGCTTAATACAACGAAACAAGCTGTTTTAGACCGAAACGAGCTAAATCACAACACATCGGTTTTACAAGTGTCTCTCTAATACGCGTCAAAACTTTTTCTCTTATAACTGCTCGAAAAGCATGTATTCTTGCTTAATACAGCGAAACAAGCTGTTTTAGACCGAAACGAGCTAAATCACAACACAAAGGTTTTACAAGTGTTCCTCTGATACGCGTCAAAACTTTTTCTCTTATAACTGCGCGAAAAGCATGTATTCTTGCTTAATACTACGAAACAAGCTGTTTCAGACCGAAACGAGCTAAATCTGAACACATCGGTTTTACAAGTGTCCCTGTGACACGCGTCAAAACTTTTTCTCTTATAACTGCGCGAAAAGCATGTATTCTTGCTTAATACAACGAAACAAGCTGTTTTAGACCGAAATGAGCTAAATCACAACACATCGGTTTTACAAGTGTTCCTCTGATACGCGTCAAAACTTTTTCTCTTATAACTGCGCGAAAAGCATGTATTCTTGCTTAATACAGCGAAACAAGCTGTTTTAAACCGAAACGAGCTAAATCACAACACATCGGTATTACAAGTGTTCCACGTGATACTCGTCAAAACTTTTTCTCTTATAACTGCGCGAAAAGCATGTATTCGTGCTTAATACAACGAAACAAGCTGTTTTAGACCGAAACGAGCTAAATCACAACACATCGGTTTTACAAGTGTCTCTGATACGCGTCAAAACTTTTTCTTCTATAACTGCGCGTAAAGCATGTATTCGTGCTTAATACAACGAAACAAGCTGTTTCAGACCGAAACGAGCTAAATCAGAACACATCGGTTTTACAAGTGTCCCTGTGACACGCGTCAAAACTTTTTCTCTTATAACTGCGCGAAAAGCATGTATTCTTGCTTAATACAGCGAAACAAGCTGTTTTAGACCGAAATGAGCTAAATCACAACACATCGGTTTTACAAGTGTTCCTCTGATACGCGTCAAAACTTTTTCTCTTATAACTGCGCGAAAAGCATGTATTCTTCCTTAATACAGCGATACAAGCTCTTTTAAACCGAAACGAGCTAAATCCCAACACATCGGTATTACAAGTGTTCCACGTGATACTCGTCAAAACTTTTTCTTCTATAACTGCGCGTAAAGCATGTATTCGTGCTTAATACAACGAAACAAGCTGTTTTAGACCGAAACGAGCTAAATCACAACACATCGGTTTTACAAGTGTCTCTGATACGCGTCAAAACTTTTTCTTCTATAACTGCGCGTAAAGCATGTATTCGTGCTTAATACAACGAAACAAGCTGTTTCAGACCGAAACGAGCTAAATCAGAACACATCGGTTTTACAAGTGTCCCTGTGACACGCGTCAAAACTTTTTCTCTTATAACTGCGCGAAAAGCATGTATTCTTGCTTAATACAGCGAAACAAGCTGTTTTAGACCGAAATGAGCTAAATCACAACACATCGGTTTTACAAGTGTTCCTCTGATACGCGTCAAAACTTTTTCTCTTATAACTGCGCGAAAAGCATGTATTCTTCCTTAATACAGCGATACAAGCTCTTTTAAACCGAAACGAGCTAAATCCCAACACATCGGTATTACAAGTGTTCCACGTGATACTCGTCAAAACTTTTTCTTCTATAACTGCGCGTAAAGCATGTATTCGTGCTTAATACAACGAAACAAGCTGTTTTAGACCGAAACAAGCTAAATCTGAACACATCGGTTTTACAAGTGTTCCTCTGATACGCGTCAAAACTTTTTCTCTTATAACTGCGCGAAAAGCATGTATTCTTGCTTAATACAGCGAAACAAGCTGTTTTAGACCGAAACGAGCTAAATCACAACACATCGGTATTACAAGTGTTCCACGTGATACTCGTCAAAACTTTTTCTCTTATAACTGCGCGAAAAGCATGTATTCGTGCTTATTACAACGAAACAAGCTGTTTTAGACCGAAACGAGCTAAATCTGAACACATCGGTTTTACAAGTATCCACGTGATACTCAAAACTTTTTCTCTTATAACTGCGCGAAAAGCATGTATTCTTGCTTAATACAGCGAAACAAGCTGTTTTAGACTGAAACGAGCTAAATCTGAACACATCGGTTTTACAAGTGTCCCTGTGACACGCGTCAAAACTTTTTCTCTTATAACTGCGCGAAAAGCATGTATTCTTGCTTAATACAGCGAAACAAGCTGTTTTAGACCGGAACGAGCTAAATCACAACACATCGGTTTTACAAGTGTCTCTGATACGCGTCAAAACTTTTTCTTCTATAACTGCGCGTAAAGCATGTATTCTTGCTTAATACAGCGAAACAAGCTGTTTTAGACCGAAACGAGCTAAATCACAACACATCGGTATTACAAGTGTTCCACGTGATACTCGTCAAAACGTTTTCTCTTATAACTGCGCGAAAAGCATGTATTCGTGCTTACTACAACGAAACAAGGTGTTTTAGACCGAAACGAGCTAAATCTGAACACATCGGTTTTACAAGTATCCACGTGATACTCGTCAAAACTTTTTCTCTTATAACTGCGCGAAAAGCATGTATTCGTGCTTAATACAACGAAACAAGCTGTTTTAGACCGAAACGAGCTAAATCTGAACACATCGGTTTTACAAGTATCCACGTGATACTCGTCAAAACTTTTTCTCTTATAACTGCGCGAAAAGCATGTATTCTTGCTTAATACAACGAAACAAGCTGTTTTAGACCGAAACGAGCTAAATCACAACACATCGGTTTTACAAGTGTCTCTGATACGCGTCAAAACTTTTTCTTCTATAACTGCGCGTAAAGCATGTATTCGTGCTTAATACAACGAAACAAGCTGTTTTAGACCGAAACGAGCTAAATCTGAACACATCGGTTTTGCAAGTGTTCCTCTGATACGCGTCAAAACTTTTTCTCTTATAACTGCGCGAAAAGCATGTATTCTTGCTCAATACAGCGAAACAAGCTGTTTTAGACCGAAATGAGCTAAATCACAACACATCGGTTTTACAAGTGTTCCTCTGATACGCGTCAAAACTTTTTCTCTTATAACTGCGCGAAAAGCATGTATTCTTGCTTAATACAGCGAAACAAGCTGTTTTAGACCGAAACGAGCTAAATCACAACACATCGGTATTACAAGTGTTCCACGTGATACTCGTCAAAACTTTTTCTCTTATAACTGCGCGAAAAGCATGTATTCTTGCTTAATACAACGAAACAAGCTGTTTTAGACCGAAACGAGCTAAATCACAACACATCGGTTTTACAAGTGTCTCTCTAATACGCGTCAAAACTTTTTCTTATAACTGCGCGAAAAGCATGTATTCTTGCTTAATACAGCAAACCAAGCTGTTTTAGACCGAAAGGAGCTAAATCACAACACAAAGGTTATACAAGTGTTCCTCTGATACGCGTCAAAACTTTTTCTCTTATAACTGCGCGAAAAGCATGTATTCTTGCTTAATACAACGAAACAAGCTGTTTTAGACCGAAACGAGCTACATCTGAACACATCGGTTTTACAAGTGTCCCTGTGACACGCGTCAAAACTTTTTCTCTTATAACTGCGCGAAAAGCACGTATTCTTGCTTAATACAGCGAAACAAGCTGTTTTAGACAGAAATGAGCTAAATCACAACACATCGGTTTTACAAGTGTTCCTCTGATACGCGTCAAAACGTTTTTCTCTTATAACTGCGCGAAAAGCATGTTTTCTTGCTTAGTCCAACGAAACAAGCTGTTTTAGACCGAAACGAGGTAAATCTGAACACATCGGTTTTACAAGTGTCCTTGTGACATGCCTTTAAAACTTTTTCTCTTATAACTGCGCGAAAAGCATGTATTCTTGCTTAATACAGCGAAACAAGCTGTTTTAGACCGCAACGAGCTAAATCACAAAACATCAGTTTTACAAGTGTTCCTCTGATACGCGTCTAAACTTTTTCTCTTATAACTGCGCGAAAAGCATGTATTCGTGCTTAATACAACGAAACAAGCTGTTTTAGACCGAAACGAGCTGAATCTGAACACATCGGTTTTACAAGTGTCCCTGTGACACGCGTCAAAACTTTTTCTCTTATAACTGCGCGAAAAGCATGTATTCGTGCTTAATACAACGAAACAAGCTGTTTTAGACCGAAACGAGCTAAATCTGAACACATCGGTTTTACAAGTATCCACGTGATACTCAAAACTTTTTCTCTTATAACTGCGCGAAAAGCATGTATTCTTGCTTAATACAACGAAACAAGCTGTTTTAGACCGAAACGAGCTAAATCACAACACATCGGTTTTACAAGTGTCTCTCTAATACGCGTCAAAACTTTTTCTCTTATAACTGCTCGAAAAGCATGTATTCTTGCTTAATACAGCGAAACAAGCTGTTTTAGACCGAAACGAGCTAAATCACAACACAAAGGTTTTACAAGTGTTCCTCTGATACGCGTCAAAACTTTTTCTCTTATAACTGCGCGAAAAGCATGTATTCTTGCTTAATACTACGAAACAAGCTGTTTCAGACCGAAACGAGCTAAATCTGAACACATCGGTTTTACAAGTGTCCCTGTGACACGCGTCAAAACTTTTTCTCTTATAACTGCGCGAAAAGCATGTATTCTTGCTTAATACAGCGAAACAAGCTGTTTTAGACCGAAATGAGCTAAATCACAACACATCGGTTTTACAAGTGTTCCTCTGATACGCGTCAAAACTTTTTCTCTTATAACTGCGCGAAAAGCATGTATTCTTGCTTAATACAGCGAAACAAGCTGTTTTAAACCGAAACGAGCTAAATCACAACACATCGGTATTACAAGTGTTCCACGTGATACTCGTCAAAACTTTTTCTCTTATAACTGCGCGAAAAGCATATATTCGTGCTTAATACAACGAAACAAGCTGTTTTAGACCGAAACGAGCTAAATCACAACACATCGGTTTTACAAGTGTCTCTGATACGCGTCAAAACTTTTTCTTCTATAACTGCGCGTAAAGCATGTATTCGTGCTTAATACAACGAAACAAGCTGTTTCAGACCGAAACGAGCTAAATCAGAACACATCGGTTTTACAAGTGTCCCTGTGACACGCGTCAAAACTTTTTCTCTTATAACTGCGCGAAAAGCATGTATTCTTGCTTAATACAGCGAAACAAGCTGTTTTAGACCGAAATGAGCTAAATCACAACACATCGGTTTTACAAGTGTTCCTCTGATACGCGTCAAAACTTTTTCTCTTATAACTGCGCGAAAAGCATGTATTCTTCCTTAATACAGCGATACAAGCTGTTTTAAACCGAAACGAGCTAAATCCCAACACATCGGTATTACAAGTGTTCCACGTGATACTCGTCAAAACTTTTTCTTCTATAACTGCGCGTAAAGCATGTATTCGTGCTTAATACAACGAAACAAGCTGTTTTAGACCGAAACAAGCTAAATCTGAACACATCGGTTTTACAAGTGTTCCTCTGATACGCGTCAAAACTTTTTCTCTTATAACTGCGCGAAAAGCATGTATTCTTGCTTAATACAGCGAAACAAGCTGTTTTAGACCGAAACGAGCTAAATCACAACACATCGGTATTACAAGTGTTCCACGTGATACTCGTCAAAACTTTTTCTCTTATAACTGCGCGAAAAGCATGTATTCGTGCTTATTACAACGAAACAAGCTGTTTTAGACCGAAACGAGCTAAATCTGAACACATCGGTTTTACAAGTATCCACGTGATACTCAAAACTTTTTCTCTTATAACTGCGCGAAAAGCATGTATTCTTGCTTAATACAGCGAAACAAGCTGTTTTAGACTGAAACGAGCTAAATCTGAACACATCGGTTTTACAAGTGTCCCTGTGACACGCGTCAAAACTTTTTCTCTTATAACTGCGCGAAAAGCATGTATTCTTGCTTAATACAGCGAAACAAGCTGTTTTAGACCGGAACGAGCTAAATCACAACACATCGGTTTTACAAGTGTCTCTGATACGCGTCAAAACTTTTTCTTCTATAACTGCGCGTAAAGCATGTATTCGTGCTTAATACAACGAAACAAGCTGTTTTAGACCGAAACGAGCTAAATCTGAACACATCGGTTTTACAAGTGTCTAATACGCGTCAAAACTTTTTCTCTTATAACTGCGCGAAAAGCATGTATTCTTGCTTAATACAGCGAAACAAGCTGTTTTAGACCGAAACGAGCTAAATCACAACACAAAGGTTTTACAAGTGTTCCTCTGATACGCGTCAAAACTTTTTCTCTTATAACTGCGCGAAAAGCATGTATTCTTGCTTAATACAACGAAACAAGCTGTTTTAGACCGAAACGAGCTAAATCACAACAAATCAGTTTTACAAGTGTTCCTCTGATACGCGTCTAAACTTTTTCTCTTATAACTGCGCGAAAAGCATGTATTCGTGCTTAATACAACGAAACAAGCTGTTTTAGACCGAAACGAGCTAAATCTGAACACATCGGTTTTACAAGTGTCCCTGTGACACGCGTCAAAACTTTTTCTCTTATAACTGCGCGAAAAGCATGTATTCTTGCTTAATACAGCGAAACAAGCTGTTTTAGACCGAAATGAGCTAAATCACAACACATCGGTTTTACAAGTGTTCCTCTGATACGCGTCAAAACGTTTTCTCTTATAACTGCGCGAAAAGCATGTATTCTTGCCTAATACAGCGAAACAAGCTGTTTTAGACCGAAACGAGCTAAATCACAACACATCGGTATTACAAGTGTTCAACGTGATACTCGTCAAAACGTTTTCTCTTATAACTGCGTGAAAAGCATGTATTCGTGCTTACTACAACGAAACAAGGTGTTTTAGACCGAAACGAGCTAAATCTGAACACATCGGTTTTACAAGTATCCACGTGATACTCGTCAAAACTTTTTCTCTTATAACTGCGCGAAAAGCATGTATTCTTGCTTAATACAACGAAACAAGCTGTTTTAGACCGAAACGAGCTAAATCTGAACACATCGGTTTTACAAGTGTCTAATACGCGTCAAAACTTTTTCTCTTATAACTGCGCGAAAAGCATGTATTCTTGCTTAATACAGCGAAACAAGCTGTTTTAGACCGAAACGAGCTAAATCACAACACAAAGGTTTTACAAGTGTTCCTCTGATACGCGCCAAAACTTTTTCTCTTATAACTGCGCGAAAAGCATGTATTCTTGCTTAATACAACGAAACAAGCTGTTTTAGACCGAAACGAGCTAAATCACAACACATCAGATTTACAAGTGTTCCTCTGATACGCGTCTAAACTTTTTCTCTTATAACTGCGCGAAAAGCATGTATTCGTGCTTAATACAACGAAACAAGCTGTTTTAGACCGAAACGAGCTAAATCACAACACATCGGTTTTACAAGTGTCTCTCTAATACGCGTCAAAACTTTTTCTCTTATAACTGCGCGAAAAGCATGTATTCGTGCTTAATTCAACGAAACAAGCTGTTTTAGACCAAAACGAGCTAGATCTGAACACATCGGTATTACAAGTGTTCCACGTGATACTCGTCAAAACTTTTTCTCTTATAACTGCGCGAAAAGCATGTATTCGTGCTTAATACAACGAAGCAAGCTGTTTTAGACCGAAATGAGCTAAATCACAACACATCGGTTTTACAAGTGTCTCTCTGATACGCGTCAAAACTTTTTCTTCTATAACTGCGCGTAAAGCATGTATTCTTGCTTAATACAACGAAACAAGCTGTTTTAGACCGAAACGATCTAAATCTGAACACATCGGTTTTACAAGTGTTCCTCTGATACGCGTCAAAACTTTTTCTCTTATAACTGCGCGAAAAGCATGTATTCGTGCTTAATACAACGAAACAAGCTGTTTTAGACCGAAACGAGCTAAATCTGAACACATCGGTTTTACAAGTATCCACGTGATACTCAAAACTTTTTCTCTTATAACTGCGGCGAAAAGCATGTATTCTTGCTTAATACAACGAAACAAGCTGTTTTAGACCGAAACGAGCTAAATCACAACACATCGGTTTTACAAGTTGTCTCTCTAATACGCGTCAAAACTTTTTCTCTTACAACGGCGCGAAAAGCATGTATTCTTGCTTAATACAGCGAAACAAGCTGTTTTAGACCGAAACGAGCTAAATCTGAACACATCGGTTTTACAAGTGTCCCTGTGACACGCGTCAAAACTTTTTCTCTTATAACTGCGCGAAAAGCATGTATTCTTGCTTAATACAGCGAAACAAGCTGTTTTAGACCGAAACGAGCTAATCACAACACATCGGTTTTACAAGTGTCTCTGATACGCGTCAAAACTTTTTCTTCTATAACTGCGCGTAAAGCATGTATTCGTGCTTAATACAACGAAACAAGCTGTTTTAGACCGAAACGAGCTAAATCTGAACACATCGGTTTTACAAGTGTTCCTCTGATACGCGTCAACACTTTTTCTCTTATAACTGCGCGAAAAGCATGTATTCTTGCTTAATACAGCGAAACAAGCTGTTTTAGACCGAAATGAGCTAAATCACAACACATCGGTTTTACAAGTGTCTAATACGCGTCAAAACTTTTTCTCTTATAACTGCGCGAAAAGCATGTATTCTTGCTTAATACAGCGAAACAAGCTGTTTTTAGACGAAACGAGCTAAATCACAACACAAAGGTTTTACAAGTGTTCCTCTGATACGCGTCAAAACTTTTTCTCTTTATAACTGCGCGAAAAGCATGTATTCTTGCTTAATACAACGAAACAAGCTGTTTTAGACCGAAACGAGCTAAATCACAACACATCAGTTTTACAAGTGTTCCTCTGATACGCGTCTAAACTTTTTCTCTTATAACTGCGCGAAAAGCCATGTATTCGTGCTTAATACAACGAAACAAGCTGTTTTAGACCGAAAACGAGCTAAATCACAACACATCGGTTTTACAAGTGTTCCTCTGACACGCGTCAAAACTTTTTTCTCTTATAACTGCGCGAAAAGCATGTATTCGTGCTTAATACAACGAAACAAGCTGTCTTAGACCAAAACGAGCTAGATCTGAACACATCGGTATTACAAGTGTTCCACGTGATACTCGTCAAAACTTTTTCTCTTATAACTGCGCGAAAAGCATGTATTCGTGCTTAATACAACGAAACAAGCTGTTTTAGACCGAAACGAGCTAAATCTGAACACATCGGTTTTACAAGTGTCCCTGTGACACGCGTCAAAACTTTTTCTCTTATAAATGCGCGAAAAGCATGTATTCTTGCTTAATACAGCGAAACAAGCTGTTTTAGACCGAAATGAGCTAAATCACAACACATCGGTTTTACAAGTGTTCCTCTGATACGCGTCAAAACGTTTTCTCTTATAACTGCGCGAAAAGCATGTATTCTTGCTTAATACAGCGAAACAAGCTGTTTTAGACCGAAACGAGCTAAATCACAACACATCGGTATTACAAGTGTTCCACGTGATACTCGTCAAAACGTTTTCTCTTATAACTGCGCGAAAAGCATGTATTCGTGCTTACTACAACGAAACAAGGTGTTTTAGACCGAAACGAGCTAAATCTGAACACATCGGTTTTTACAAGTATCCACGTGATACTCGTCAAAACTTTTTCTATTATAACTGCGCGAAAAGCATGTATTCTTGCTTATTACAACGAAACAAGCTGTTTTTGACCGAAACGAGCTAAATCACAACACATCGGTTTTACAAGTGTCTCTCTAATACGCGTCAAAACTTTTTCTCTTATAACTGCGCGAAAAGCATGTATTCTTGCTTAATACAGCGAAACAAGCTGTTTTAGACCGAAACGAGCTAAATCACAAAACAAAGGTTTTACAAGTGTTCCTCTGATACGCGTCAAAACTTTTTCTCTTATAACTGCGCGAAAAGCATGTATTCTTGCTTAATACAACGAAACAAGCTGTTTTAGACCGAAACGAGCTAAATCACAACACATCAGTTTTACAAGTGTTCCTCTGATACGCGTCTAAACTTTTTCTCTTATAACTGCGCGAAAAGCATGTATTCGTGCTTAATACAACGAAACAAGCTGTTTTAGACCGAAACGAGCTAAATCACAACACATCGGTTTTACAAGTGTTCCTCTGACACGCGTCAAAACTTTTTCTCTTATAACTGCGCGAAAAGCATGTATTCGTGCTTAATACAACGAAACAAGCTGTTTTAGACCAAAACGAGCTAGATCTGACCACATCGGTATTACAAGTGTTCCACGTGATACTCGTCAAAACTTTTTCTCTTATAACTGCGCGAAAAGCATGTATTCGTGCTTAATACAACGAAACAAGCTGTTTTAGACCGAAACGAGCTAAATCTGAACACATCGGTTTTACAAGTGTCCCTGTGACACGCGTCAAAACTTTTTCTCTTATAACTGCGCGAAAGCATGTATTCTTGCTTAATACAGCGAAACAAGCTGTTTTAGACGAAACGAGCTAAATCACAACACATCGGTTTTACAAGTGTCTCTGATACGCGTCAAAACTTTTTCTTCTATAACTGCGCGTAAAGCATGTATTCGTGCCTAATACAACGAAACAAGCTGTTTTAGACCGAAACGAGCTAAATCTGAACACATCGGTTTTACAAGTGTTCCTCTGATACGCGTCAAAACTTTTTCTCTTATAACTGCGCGAAAAGCATGTATTCTTGCTTAATACAGCGAAACAAGCTGTTTTAGACCGAAATGAGCTAAATCACAACACATCGGTTTTACAAGTGTCTAATACGCGTCAAAACTTTTTCTCTTATAACTGCGCGAAAAGCATGTATTCTTGCTTACTACAGCGAAACAAGCTGTTTTTAGACCGAAACGAGCTAAATCACAACACAAAGGTTTTACAAGTGTTCCTCTGATACGCGTCTAAACTTTTTCTCTTATAACTGCGCGAAAAGCATGTATTCGTGCTTAATACAACGAAACAAGCTGTTTTAGACCGAACGAGCTAAATCACAACACATCGGGTTTACAAGTGTTCCTCTGACACGCGTCAAAACTTTTTCTCTTATAACTTGCGCGAAAAGCATGTATTCGTGCTTAATACAACGAAACAAGCTGTCTTAGACCAAAACGAGCTAGATCTGAACACATCGGTATTACAAGTGTTCCACGTGATACTCGTCAAAACTTTTTCTCTTATAACTGCGCGGAAAGCATGTATTCGTGCTTAATACAACGAAACAAGCTGTTTTAGACCGAAACGAGCTAAATCTGAACACATCGGTTTTACAAGTGTCCCTGTGACACGCGTCAAAACTTTTTCTCTTATAAATGCGCGAAAAGCATGTATTCTTGCTTAATACAGCGAAACAAGCTGTTTTAGACCGAAATGAGCTAAATCACAACACATCGGTTTTACAAGTGTTCCTCTGATACGCGTCAAAACGTTTTCTCTTATAACTGCGCGAAAAGCATGTATTCTTGCTTAATACAGCGAAACAAGCTGTTTTAGACCGAAACGAGCTAAATCACAACACATCGGTATTACAAGTGTTCCACGTGATACTCGTCAAAACGTTTTCTCTTATAACTGCGCGAAAAGCATGTATTCGTGCTTACTACAACGAAACAAGGTGTTTTAGACCGAAACGAGCTAAATCTGAACACATCGGTTTTACAAGTATCCACGTGATACTCGTCAAAACTTTTTCTATTATAACTGCGCCGAAAAGCATGTATTCTTGCTTAATACAACGAAACAAGCTGTTTTAGACCGAAACGAGCTAATCACAACACATCGGTTTTACAAGTGTCCTCTCTAATACGCGTCAAAACTTTTTCTCTTATAACTGCGCGAAAAGCATGTATTCTTGCTTAATACAGCGAAACAAGCTGTTTTAGACCGAAACGAGCTAAATCACAACACAAAGGTTTTACAAGTGTTCCTCTGATACGCGTCAAAACTTTTTCTCTTATAACTGCGCGAAAAGCATGTATTCTTGCTTAATACAACGAAACAAGTTGTTTTAGACCGAAACGAGCTAAATCACAACACATCAGTTTTACAAGTGTTCCTCTGATACGCGTCTAAACTTTTTCTCTTATACCTGCGCGAAAAGCATGTATTCGTGCTTAATACAACGAAACAAGCTGTTTTAGACCGAAACGAGCTAAATCACAACACATCGGTTTTACAAGTGTTCCTCTGACACGCGTCAAAACTTTTTCTCTTATAACTGCGCGAAAAGCATGTATTCGTGCTTAATACAACGAAACAAGCTGTTTTAGACCAAAACGAGCTAGATCTGAACACATCGGTATTACAAGTGTTCCACGTGATACTCGTCAAAACCTTTTCTCTTATAACTGCGCGAAAAGCATGTATTCGTGCTTAATACAACGAAACAAGCTGTTTTAGACCGAAACGAGCTAAATCTGAACACATCGGTTTTACAAGTGTCCCTGTGACACGCGTCAAAACTTTTTCTCTTATAACTGCGCGAAAAGCATGTATTCTTGCTTAATACAGCGAAACAAGCTGTTTTAGACCGAAAATGAGCTAAATCACAACACATCGGTTTTTACAAGTGTTTCCTCTGATACGCGTCTAAACTTTTTCTCTTATAACTGCGCGAAAAGCATGTATTCGTGCTTAATACAACGAAACAAGCTGTTTCAGACCGAAACGAGCTAAATCTGAACACATCGGTTTTACAAGTGTCCCTGTGACACGCGTCAAAACTTTTTCTCTTATAACTGCGCGAAAAGCATGTATTCGTGCTTAATACAACGAAACAAGCTGTTTTAGACCGAAACGAGCTAAATCTGAACACATCGGTTTTACAAGTATCCACGTGATACTCGTCAAAACTTTTCTCTTATAACTGCGCGAAAAGCATGTATTCTTGCTTAATACAGCGAAACAAGCTGTTTTAGACCGAAACGAGCTAAATCACAACACAAAGGTTATACAAGTGTTCCTCTGATACGCGTCAAAACTTTTTCTCTTATAACTGCGCGAAAAGCATGTATTCTTGCTTAATACAACAAAACAAGCTGTTTTAGACCGAAACGAGCTAAATCTGAACACATCGGTTTACAAGTGTCCCTGTGACACGCGTTCAAAACTTTTTCTCTTATAACTGCGCGAAAAGCATGTATTTCTTGCTTAATACAGCGAAACAAGCTGTTTTAGACCGAAATGAGCTAAATCACAACACATCGGTTTTACAAGTGTTCCTCTGATACGCGTCAAATCTTTTTTCTCTTATAACTGCGCGAAAAGCATGTTTTCTTGCTTAGTCCAACGAAACAAGCTGTTTTAGACCGAAACGAGGTAAATCTGAACACATCGGTTTTACAAGTGTCCTTGTGACATGCCTTTAAATCTTTTTCTCTTATAACTGCGCGAAAAGCATGTATTCCTGCTTAATACAGCGAAACAAGCTGTTTTAGACCAAGCGAGCTAAATCACAACACATCGGTTTTACAAGTGTTCCTCTGATACGCGTCAAATTTTTTTCTCTTATAACTGCGCGAAAAGCATGTATTCTTGCTTAATACAGCGAAACAAGCTGTTTTAGACCGAAACGAGCTAATCACAACACATCAGTTTTACAAGTGTTCCTCTGATACGCGTCTAAACTTTTTCTCTTATAACTGCGCGAAAAGCATGTATTCGTGCTTAATACAACGAAACAAGCTGTTTTAGACCGAAGCGAGCTGAATCTGAACACATCGGTTTTACAAGTGTCCCTGTGACACGCGTCAAAACTTTTTCTCTTATAACTGCGCGAAAAGCATGTATTCTTGCTTAATACAGCGAAACAAGCTGTTTTTAGACCGAAACGAGCTAAATCACAACACATCGGTTTTACAAGTGTTCCTCTGATACGCGTCTAAACTTTTTCTCTTATAACTGCGCGAAAAGCATGTATTCGTGCTAAGTACAACGAAACAAGCTGTTTTAGACCGAAACGAGCTAAATCTGAACACATCGGTTTTACAAGTGTCCTTGTGACACGCGTCAAAACATTTTCTCTTATAACTGCGCGAAAAGCATGTATTCTTGCTTAATACAGCGAAACAAGCTGTTTTAGACCGAAACGAGCTAAATCACAACACATCGGTTTTACAAGTGTTCCTCTGATACGCGTCAAAACTTTTTCTCTTATAACTGCGCGAAAAGCATGTATTCGTGCTTAATACAACGAAACAAGCTGTTTTTAGACCAAAACGAGCTAGATCTGAACACATCGGTTTTCCAAGTGTTCCTTTGATACGCGTCAAAACTCTTTCTCTTATAACTGCGCGATAAGCATGTATTCCTGCTTAATACAACGAAACAAGCTGTTTTAGACCGAAACGAGCCAAATCACAACACATCGGTATTACAAGTGTTCCACGTGATACTCGTCAAAACTTTTTCTCTTATAACTGCGCGAAAAGCATGTATTCGTGCTTAATACAACGAAACAAGCTGTTTTAGACCGAAACGAGCTAAGTCTGAACACATCGGTTTTACAAGTGTCCCTATGACACGCGTCAAAACTTTTTCTCTTATAACTGCGCGAAAAGCATGTATTCTTGCTCAATACAGCGAAACAAGCTGTTTTAGACCGAAATGAGCTAAATCACAACACATCGGTTTTACAAGTGTTCCTCTGATACGCGTCAAAACTTTTTTCTCTTATAACTGCGCGAAAAGCATGTACTCGTGCTTAATACAACGAAACAAGCTGTTTTAGACCGAAACGAGCTAAATCTGAACACATCGGTTTTACAAGTATCCACGTGATACTCGTCAAAACTTTTTCTCTTATAACTGCGCGAAAAGCATGTATTCTTGCTTAATACAACGAAACAAGCTGTTTTAGACCGAAACGAGCTAAATCACAACACATCGGTTTTACAAGTGTCTCTCTAATACGCGTCAAAACTTTTTCTCTTATAACTGCGCGAAAAGCATGCATTCTTGCTTAATACAGCGAAACAAGCTGTTTTAGACCGAAACGAGCTAAATCACAACACATAGGTTTTAAGTGTTTCCCTGATACGGGTCAAAACTTTTTCTCTTATAACTGCGCGAAAAGCATGTATTCTTGCTTAATACAACGAAACAAGCTGTTTTAGACCGAAACGAGCTAAATCTGAACATATCGGTTTTACAAGTGTCCCTGTGACACGCGTCAAAACTTTTTCTCTTATAACTGCGCGAAAAGCATGTATTCTTGCTTAATACAGCGAAACAAGCTGTTTTAGACCGAAACGAGCTAAATCACAACACAAAGGTTTTACAAGTGTTCCTCTGATACGCGTCAAAACTTTTTCTCTTATAACTGCGCGAAAAGCATGTATTCTTGCTTAATACTACGAAACAAGCTGTTTTAGACCGAAATGAGCTAAATCACAACACATCGGTTTTACAAGTGTTCCTCTGATACGCGTCAAAACTTTTTTCTCTTATAACTGCGCGAAAAGCATGTACTCGTGCTTAATACAACGAAACAAGCTGTTTTAGACCGAAACGAGCTAATTCTGAACACATCGGTTTTACAAGTGTTCCTCTGATACTCGTCAAAACTTTTTCTCTTATAACTGCGCGAAAAGCATGTATTCTTGCTTAATACAACGAAACAAGCTGTTTTAGACCGAAACGAGCTAAATCACAACACATCGGTTTTACAAGTGTCTCTCTAATACGCGTGAAAACTTTTTCTCTTATAACTGCGCGAAAAGCATGCATTCTTGCTTAATGCAGCGAAACAAGCTGTTTTAGACCGAAACGAGCTAAATCACAACACATAGGTTTTACAAGTGTTCCCCTGATACGCGTCAAAACTTTTTCTCTTATAACTGCGCGAAAAGCATGTATTCTTGCTTAATACAACGAAACAAGCTGTTTTAGACCGAAACGAGCTAAATCACAACACATCGGTTTTACAAGTGTCTCTCTGATACGCGTCAAAACTTTTTCTTCTATAACTGCGCGTAAAGCATGTATTCTTGCTTAATACAACGAAACAAGCTGTTTTAGACCGAAACGAGCTAAATCTGAACACATCGGTTTTACAAGTGTCCCTGTGACACGCGTCAAAACTTTTTCTCTTATAACTGCGCGAAAAGCATGTATTCTTGCTTAATACAGCGAAACAAGCTGTTTTAGACCGAAACAAGCTAAATCACAACACAAAGGTTTTACAAGTGTTCCTCTGATACGCGTCAAAACTTTTTCTCTTATAACTGCGCGAAAAGCATGTATTCTTGCTTAATACTACGAAACAAGCTGTTTTAGACCGAAACGAGCTAAATCACAACACATCGGTTTTACAAGTGTTCCTCTGATACGCGTCTAAACTTTTCTCTTATAACTGCGCGAAAAGCATGTATTCGTGCTTAATACAACGAAACAAGCTGTTTCAGACCGAAACGAGCTAAATCTGAACACATCGGTTTTACAAGTGTCCCTGTGACACGCGTCAAAACTTTTTCTCTTATAACTGCGCGAACAGCATGTATTCTTGCTTAATACAACGAAACAAGCTGTTTTAGACCGAAACGAGCTAAATCACAACACATCGGTTTTACAAGTGTTCCTCTGACACGCGTCAAAACTTTTTCTCTTATAACTGCGCGAAAAGCATGTATTCGTGCTTAATACAACGAAACAAGCTGTTTTAGACCAAAACGAGCTAGATCTGAACACATCGGTATTACAAGTGTTCCACGTGATACTCGTCAAAACTTTTTCTCTTATAACTGCGCGAAAAGCATGTATTCGTGCTTAATACAACGAAACAAGCTGTTTTAGACCGAAACGAGCTAAATCTGAACACATCGGTTTTACAAGTGTCCCTGTGACACGCGTCAAAACTTTTTCTATTATAACTGCGCGAAAAGCATGTATTCTTGCTTAATACTACGAAACAAGCTGTTTTAGACCGAAATGAGCTAAATCACAACACATCGGTTTTACAAGTGTTCCTCTGATACGCGTCAAAACTTTTTTCTCTTATAACTGCGCGAAAAGCATGTACTCGTGCTTAATACAACGAAACAAGCTGTTTTAGACCGAAACGAGCTAAATCTGAACACATCGGTTTTACAAGTATCCACGTGATACTCGTCAAAACTTTTTCTCTTATAACTGCGCGAAAAGCATGTATTCTTGCTTAATACAACGAAACAAGCTGTTTTAGACCGAAACGAGCTAAATCACAACACATCGGTTTTACAAGTGTCTCTGTAATACGCGTCAAAACTTTTTCTCTTATAACTGCGCGAAAAGCATGCATTCTTGCTTAATACAGCGAAACAAGCTGTTTTAGACCGAAACGAGCTAAATCACAACACATAGGTTTTACAAGTGTTCCCCTGATACGCGTCAAAACTTTTTCTCTTATAACTGCGCGAAAAGCATGTATTCTTGCTTAATACACGAAACAAGCTGTTTTAGACCGAAACGAGCTAAATCACAACACATCGGTTTTACAAGTGTCTCTCTGATACGCGTCAAAACTTTTTCTTCTATAACTGCGCGTAAAGCATGTATTCTTGCTTAATACAACGAAACAAGCTGTTTTAGACCGAAACGAGCTAAATCTGAACACATCGGTTTTACAAGTGTCCCTGTGACACGCGTCAAAACTTTTTCTCTTATAACTGCGCGAAAAGCATGTATTCTTGCTTAATACAGCGAAACAAGCTGTTTTAGACCGAAACGAGCTAAATCACAACACAAAGGTTTTACAAGTGTTCCTCTGATACGCGTCAAAACCTTTTCTCTTATAACTGCGCGAAAAGCATGTATTCGTGCTTAATACAACGAAACAAGCTGTTTTAGACCAAAACGAGCTAGATCTGAACACATCGGTATTACAAGTGTTCCACGTGATACTCGTCAAAACTTTTTCTCTTATAACTGCGCGAAAAGCATGTATTCGTGCTTAATACAACGAAACAAGCTGTTTTAGACCGAAACGAGCTAAATCTGAACACATCGGTTTTACAAGTGTCCCTGTGACACGCGTCAAAACTTTTTCTATTATAACTGCGCGAAAAGCATGTATTCTTGCTTAATACTACGAAACAAGCTGTTTTAGACCGAAATGAGCTAAATCACAACACATCGGTTTTACAAGTGTTCCTCTGATACGCGTCAAAACTTTTTTCTCTTATAACTGCGCGAAAAGCATGTACTCGTGCTTAATACAACGAAACAAGCTGTTTTAGACCGAAACGAGCTAAATTTGAACACATCGGTTTTACAAGTATCCACGTGATACTCGTCAAAACTTTTTCTCTTATAACTGCGCGAAAAGCATGTATTCTTGCTTAATACAACGAAACAAGCTGTTTTAGACCGAAACGAGCTAAATCACAACACATCGGTTTTACAAGTGTCTCTCTAATACGCGTCAAAACTTTTTCTCTTATAACTGCGCGAAAAGCATGCATTCTTGCTTAATACAGCGAAACAAGCTGTTTTAGACCGAAACGAGCTAAATCACAACACATAGGTTTTACAAGTGTTCCCCTGATACGCGTCAAAACTTTTTCTCTTATAACTGCGCGAAAAGCATGTATTCATGCTTAATACAACGAAACAAGCTGTTTTAGACCGAAACGAGCTAAATCACAACACATCGGTTTTACAAGTGTCTCTCTGATACGCGTCAAAACTTTTTCTTCTATAACTGCGCGTAAAGCATGTATTCTTGCTTAATACAACGAAACAAGCTGTTTTAGACCGAAACGAGCTAAATCTGAACACATCGGTTTTACAAGTGTCCCTGTGACACGCGTCAAAACTTTTTCTCTTATAACTGCGCGAAAAGCATGTATTCTTGCTTAATACAGCGAAACAAGCTGTTTTAGACCGAAACGAGCTAAATCACAACACAAAGGTTTTACAAGTGTTCCTCTGATACGCGTCAAAACTTTTTCTCTTATAACTGCGCGAAAAGCATGTATTCTTGCTTAATACTACGAAACAAGCTGTTTTAGACCGAAACGAGCTAAATCACAACACATCGGTTTTACAAGTGTTCCTCTGATACGCGTCTAAACTTTTTCTCTTATAACGGCGCGAAAAGCATGTATTCGTGCTTAATACAACGAAACAAGCTGTTTCAGACCGAAACGAGCTAAATCTGAACACATCGGTTTTACAAGTGTCCCTGTGACACGCGTCAAAACTTTTTCTCTTATAACTGCGCGAACAGCATGTATTCTTGCTTAATACAACGAAACAAGCTGTTTTAGACCGAAACGAGCTAAATCACAACACATCGGTTTTACAAGTGTTCCTCTGACACGCGTCAAAACTTTTTCTCTTATAACTGCGCGAAAAGCATGTATTCGTGCTTAATACAACGAAACAAGCTGTTTTAGACCAAAACGAGCTAGATCTGAACACATCGGTATTACAAGTGTTCCACGTGATACTCGTCAAAACTTTTTCTCTTATAACTGCGCGAAAAGCATGTATTCGTGCTTAATACAACGAAACAAGCTGTTTTAGACCGAAACGAGCTAAATCTGAACACATCGGTTTTACAAGTGTCCCTGTGACACGCGTCAAAACTTTTTCTATTATAACTGCGCGAAAAGCATGTATTCTTGCTTAATACACCGAAACAAGCTGTTTTAGACCGAAATGAGCTAAATCACAACACATCGGTTTTACAAGTGTTCCTCTGATGCGCGTCAAAACTTTTTATAACTGCGCGCAAAGCATGTATTCTTGCTTAACACAGCGAAACAAGCTGTTTTAGACCGAAACGAGCTAAATCAAAACAAATCGGTTTTACAAGTGTCCCTGTGACACGCGTCAAAACTTTTTCTTCTATAACTGCGCGCAAAGCATGTATTCTTGCTTAATACAACGAAACAAGCTGTTTTAGACCGAAACGAGCTAAATCTGAACACATCGGTTTTACAAGTATCCACGTGATACTCAAAACTTTTTCTCTTATAACTGCGCGAAAAGCATGTATTCTTGCTTAATACAACGAAACAAGCTGTTTTAGACCGAAACGAGCTAAATCACAACACATCGGTTTTACAAGTGTCTCTCTAATACGCGTCAAAACTTTTTCTTCTATAACTGCGCCTAAAGCATGTATTCGTGCTTAATACAACGAAACAAGTTGTTTTAGACCGAAACGAGCTAAATCTGAACACATCGGTTTTACAAGTGTCCCTGTGACACGCGTCAAAACTTTTTCTCTTATAACTGCGCGAAAAGCATGTATTCTTGCCTAATACAGCGAAACAAGCTGTTTTAGACCGAAACGAGCTAAATCACAACACAAAGATTTTACAAGTGTTCCTCTGATAAGCGTCAAAACTTTTTCTCTTATAACTGCGCGAAAAGCATGTATTCTTGCTTAATACTACGAAACAAGCTGTTTTAGACCGAAATGAGCTAAATCACAACACATCGGTTTTACAAGTGTTCCTCTGATACGCGTCAAAACTTTTTTTTCTTATAACTGCGCGAAAAGCATGTACTCGTGCTTAATACAACGAAACAAGCTGTTTTAGACCGAAACGAGCTAAATCTGAACACATCGGTTTTACAAGTATCCACGTGATACTCGTCAAAACTTTTTCTCTTATAACTGCGCGAAAAGCATGTATTCTTGCTTAATACAACGAAACAAGCTGTTTTAGACCGAAACGAGCTAAATCACAACACATCGGTTTTACAAGTGTCTCTCTAATACGCGTCCAAACTTTTTCTCTTATAACTGCGCGAAAAGCATGCATTCTTGCTTAATACAGCGAAACAAGCTGTTTTAGACCGAAACGAGCTAAATCACAACACATAGGTTTTACAAGTGTTCCCCTGATACGCGTCAAAACTTTTTCTCTTATAACTGCGCGAAAAGCATGTATTCTTGCTTAATACAACGAAACAAGCTGTTTTAGACCGAAATGAGCTAAATCACAACACATCGGTTTTACAAGTGTCTCTCTAATACGCGTCAAAACTTTTTCTCTTATAACTGCGCGAAAAGCATGTATTCTTGCTTAATACAGCGAAACAAGCTGTTTTAGACCGAAACGAGCTAAATCACAACACATAGGTTTTACAAGTGTTCCCCTGATACGCGTCAAAACTTTCTCTTATATCTGCGCGAAAAGCATGTATTCTTGCTTAATACTACGAAACAAGCTGTTTTAGACCGAAACGAGCTAAATCACAACACATCGGTTTTACAAGTGTTCCTCTGATACGCGTCTAAACTTTTTCTCTTATAACTGCGCGAAAAGCATGTATTCGTGCTTAATACAACGAAACAAGCTGTTTCAGACCGAAACGAGCTAAATCTGAACACATCGGTTTTACAAGTGCCCTGTGACACGCGTCAAAACTTTTTCTCTTATAACTGCGCGAAAAGCATGTATTCGTGCTTAATACAACGAAACAAGCTGTTTTAGACCGAAACGAGCTAAATCTGAACACATCGGTTTTACAAGTGTCCCTGTGACACGCGTCAAAACTTTTTCTCTTATAACTGCGCGAAAAGCATGTATTCTTGCTTAATACAGCGAAACAAGCTGTTTTAGACCGAAATGAGCTAAATCACAACACATCGGGTTTACAAGTGTTCCTCTGATACGCGTCAAAACTTTTTTCTCTTATAACTGCGCGAAAAGCATGTTTTCTTGCTTAGTCCAACGAAACAAGCTGTTTTAGACCGAAACGAGGTAAATCTGAACACATCGGTTTTACAAGTGTCCTTGTGACATGCCTTTAAAACTTTTTCTCTTATAACTGCGCGAAAAGTATGTATTCCTGCTTAATACAGCGAAACAAGCTGTTTTAGACCAAAGCGAGCTAAATCACAACACATCGGTTTTACAAGTGTTCCTCTGATACGCGTCAAATTTTTTTCTCTTATAACTGCGCGAAAAGCATGTATTCTTGCTTAATACAGCGAAACAAGCTGTTTTAGACCGAAACGAGCTAAATCACAACACATCAGTTTTACAAGTGTTCCTCTGATACGCGTCTAAACTTTTTCTCTTATAACTGCGCGAAAAGCATGTATTCGTGCTTAATACAACGAAACAAGCTGTTTTAGACCGAAGCGAGCTGAATCTGAACACATCGGTTTTACAAGTGTCCCTGTGACACGCGTCAAAACTTTTTCTCTTATAACTGCGCGAAAAGCATGTATTCTTGCTTAATACAGCGAAACAAGCTGTTTTAGACCGAAACGAGCTAAATCACAACACATCGGTTTTACAAGTGTTCCTCTGATACGCGTCTAAACTTTTTCTCTTATAACTGCGCGAAAAGCATGTATTCGTGCTAAATACAACGAAACAAGCTGTTTTAGACCGAAACGAGCTAAATCTGAACACATCGGTTTTACAAGTGTCCTTGTGACACGCGTCAAAACATTTTCTCTTATAACTGCGCGAAAAGCATGTATTCTTGCTTAATACAGCGAAACAAGCTGTTTTAGACCGAAACGAGCTGAATCACAGCACATCGGTTTTACAAGTGTTCCTCTGATACGCGTCAAGACTTTTTCTCTTATAACTGCGCGAAAAGCATGTATTCGTGCTTAATACAACGAAACAAGCTGTTTTAGACCAAAACGAGCTAGATCTGAACACATCGGTTTTCCAAGTGTTCCTTTGATACGCGTCAAAACTCTTTCTCTTATAACTGCGCGATAAGCATGTATTCCTGCTTATTACAACGAAACAAGCTGTTTTAGACCGAAACGAGCCAAATCACAACACATCGGTATTACAAGTGTTCCACGTGATACTCGTCAAAACTTTTTCTTTTATAACTGCACGAAAAGCATGTATTCGTGCTTAATACAACGAAACAAGCTGTTTTAGACCGAAACGAGCTAAGTCTGAACACATCGGTTTTACAAGTGTCCCTGTGACACGCGTCAAAACTTTTTCTCTTATAACTGCGCGAAAAGCATGTATTCTTGCTCAATACAGCGAAACAAGCTGTTTTAGACCGAAATGAGGTAAATCACAACACATCGGTTTTACAAGTGTTCCTCTGATACGCGTCAAAACTTTTTTCTCTTATAACTGCGCGAAAAGCATGTACTCGTGCTTAATACAACGAAACAAGCTGTTTTAGACCGAAACGAGCTAAATCTGAACACATCGGTTTTACAAGTATCCACGTGATACTCGTCAAAACTTTTTCTCTTATAACTGCGCGAAAAGCATGTATTCTTGCTTAATACAACGAAACAAGCTGTTTTAGACCGAAACGAGCTAAATCACAACACATCGGTTTTACAAGTGTCTCTCTAATACGCGTCAAAACTTTTTCTCTTATAACTGCGCGAAAAGCATGCATTCTTGCTTAATACAGCGAAACAAGCTGTTTTAGACCGAAACGAGCTAAATCACAACACATAGGTTTTAAGTGTTCCCCTGATACGGGTCAAAACTTTTTCTCTTATAACTGCGCGAAAAGCATGTATTCTTGCTTAATACAACGAAACAAGCTGTTTTAGACCGAAACGAGCTAAATCTGAACACATCGGTTTTACAAGTATCCACGTGATACTCAAAACTTTTTCTCTTATAACTGCGCGAAAAGCATGCATTCTTGCTTAATACAACGAAACAAGCTGTTTTAGACCGAAACGAGCTAAATCACAACACATCGGTTTTACAAGTGTCTCTCTAATACGCGTCAAAACTTTTTCTTCTATAACTGCGCCCAAAGCATGTATTCGTGCTTAATACAACGAAACAAGTTGTTTTAGACCGAAACGAGCTAAATCTGAACATATCGGTTTTACAAGTGTCCCTGTGACACGCGTCAAAACTTTTTCTCTTATAACTGCGCGAAAAGCATGTATTCTTGCTTAATACAGCGAAACAAGCTGTTTTAGACCGAAACGAGCTAAATCACAACACAAAGGTTTTACAAGTGTTCCTCTGATACGCGTCAAAACTTTTTCTCTTATAACTGCGCGAAAAGCATGTACTCGTGCTTAATACAACGAAACAAGCTGTTTTAGACCGAAACGAGCTAAATCTGAACACATCGGTTTTACAAGTGTTCCTCTGATACTCGTCAAAACTTTTTCTCTTATAACTGCGCGAAAAGCATGTATTCTTGCTTAATACAACGAAACAAGCTGTTTTAGACCGAAACGAGCTAAATCACAACACATCGGTTTTACAAGTGTCTCTCTAATACGCGTGAAAACTTTTTCTCTTATAACTGCGCGAAAAGCATGCATTCTAGCTTAATACAACGAAACAAGCTGTTTTAGACCGAAACGAGCTAAATCTGAACACATCGGTTTTACAAGTGTCCCTGTGACACGCGTCAAAACTTTTTCTCTTATAACTGCGCGAAAAGCATGTATTCTTGCTTAATACAGCGAAACAAGCTGTTTTAGACCGAAACAAGCTAAATCACAACACAAAGGTTTTACAAGTGTTCCTCTGATACGCCTCAAAACTTTTTCTCTTATAACTGCGCGAAAAGCATGTATTCTTGCTTAATACTACGAAACAAGTTGTTTTAGACCGAAACGAGCTAAATCACAACACATCGGTTTTACAAGTGTTCCTCTGATACGCGTCTAAACTTTTTCTCTTATAACTGCGCGAAAAGCATGTATTCGTGCTTAATACAACGAAACAAGCTGTTTCAGACCGAAACGAGCTAAATCTGAACACATCGGTTTTACAAGTGTCCCTGTGACACGCGTCAAAACTTTTTCTCTTATAACTGCGCGAACAGCATGTATTCTTGCTTAATACAACGAAACAAGCTGTTTTAGACCGAAACGAGCTAAATCACAACACATCGGTTTTACAAGTGTTCCTCTGACACGCTTCAAAACGTTTTCTCTTATAACTGCGCGAAAAGCATGTATTCGTGCTTAATACAACGAAACAAGCTGTTTTAGACCAAAACGAGCTAGATCTGAACACATCGGTATTACAAGTGTTCCACGTGATACTCGTCAAAACTTTTTCTCTTATAACTGCGCGAAAAGCATGTATTCGTGCTTAATACAACGAAACAAGCTGTTTTAGACCGAAACGAGCTAAATCTGAACACATCGGTTTTACAAGTGTCCCTGTGACACGCGTCAAAACTTTTTCTATTATAACTGCGCGAAAAGCATGTATTCTTGCTTAATACTACGAAACAAGCTGTTTTAGACCGAAATGAGCTAAATCACAACACATCGGTTTTACAAGTGTTCCTCTGATACGCGTCAAAACTTTTTTCTCTTATAACTGCGCGAAAAGCATGTACTCGTGCTTAATACAACGAAACAAGCTGTTTTAGACCGAAACGAGCTAAATCTGAACACATCGGTTTTACAAGTATCCACGTGATACTCGTCAAAACTTTTTCTCTTATAACTGCGCGAAAAGCATGTATTCTTGCTTAATACAACGAAACAAGCTGTTTTAGACCGAAACGAGCTAAATCACAACACATCGGTTTTACAAGTGTCTCTGTAATACGCGTCAAAACTTTTTCTCTTATAACTGCGCGAAAAGCATGCATTCTTGCTTAATACAGCGAAACAAGCTGTTTTAGACCGAAACGAGCTAAATCACAACACATAGGTTTTACAAGTGTTCCCCTGATACGCGTCAAAACGTTTTCTCTTATAACTGCGCGAAAAGCATGTATTCTTGCTTAATACAACGAAACAAGCTGTTTTAGACCGAAACGAGCTAAATCACAACACATCGGTTTTACAAGTGTCTCTCTGATACGCGTCAAAACTTTTTCTTCTATAACTGCGCGTAAAGCATGTATTCTTGCTTAATACAACGAAACAAGCTGTTTTAGACCGAAACGAGCTAAATCTGAACACATCGGTTTTACAAGTGTCCCTGTGACACGCGTCAAAACTTTTTCTCTTATAACTGCGCGAAAAGCATGTATTCTTGCTTAATACAGCGAAACAAGCTGTTTTAGACCGAAACGAGCTAAATCACAACACAAAGGTTTTACAAGTGTTCCTCTGATACGCGTCAAAACTTTTTCTCTTATAACTGCGCGAAAAGCATGTATTCGTGCTTAATACTACGAAACAAGCTGTTTTAGACCGAAATGAGCTAAATCACAACACATCGGTTTTACAAGTGTTCCTCTGATACGCGTCAAAACGTTTTTCTCTTATAACTGCGCGAAAAGCATGTACTCGTGCTTAATACAACGAAACAAGCTGTTTTAGACCGAAACGAGCTAAATCTGAACACATCGGTTTTACAAGTATCCACGTGATACTCGTCAAAACTTTTTCTCTTATAACTGCGCGAAAAGCATGTATTCTTGCTTAATACAACGAAACAAGCTGTTTTAGACCGAAACGAGCTAAATCACAACACATCGGTTTTACAAGTGTCTCTCTAATACGCGTCAAAACTTTTTCTCTTATAACTGCGCGAAAAGCATGCATTCTTGCTTAATACAGCGAAACAAGCTGTTTTAGACTGAAACGAGCTAAATCACAACACATAGGTTTTACAAGTGTTCCCCTGATACGCGTCAAAACGTTTTCTCTTATAACTGCGCGAAAAGCATGTATTCTTGCTTAATACAACGAAACAAGCTGTTTTAGACCGAAACGAGCTAAATCACAACACATCGGTTTTACAAGTGTCTCTCTGATACGCGTCAAAACTTTTTCTTCTATAACTGCGCGTAAAGCATGTATTCTTGCTTAATACAACGAAACAAGCTGTTTTAGACCGAAACGAGCTAAATCTGAACACATCGGTTTTACAAGTGTCCCTGTGACACGCGTCAAAACTTTTTGTCTTATAACTGCGCGAAAAGCATGTATTCTTGCTTAATACAGCGAAACAAGCTGTTTTAGACCGAAACGAGCTAAATCACAACACAAAGGTTTTACAAGTGTTCCTCTGATACGCGTCAAAACTTTTTCTCTTATAACTGCGCGAAAAGCATGTATTCTTGCTTAATACTACGAAACAAGCTGTTTTAGACCGAAACGAGCTAAATCACAACACATCGGTTTTACAAGTGTTCCTCTGATACGCGTCTAAACTTTTTCTCTTATAACTGCGCGAAAAGCATGTATTCGTGCTTAATACAACGAAACAAGCTGTTTCAGACCGAAACGAGCTAAATCTGAACACATCGGTTTTACAAGTGTCCCTGTGACACGCGTCAAAACTTTTTCTCTTATAACTGCGCGAACAGCATGTATTCTTGCTTAATACAACGAAACAAGCTGTTTTAGACCGAAACGAGCTAAATCACAACACATCGGTTTTACAAGTGTTTCTCTGACACGCGTCAAAACTTTTTCTCTTATAACTGCGCGAAAAGCATGTATTCGTGCTTAATACAACGAAACAAGCTGTTTTAGACCAAAACGAGCTAGATCTGAACACATCGGTATTACAAGTGTTCCACGTGATACTCGTCAAAACTTTTTCTCTTATAACTGCGCGAAAAGCATGTATTCGTGCTTAATACAACGCAACAAGCTGTTTTAGACCGAAACGAGCTAAATCTGAACACATCGGTTTTACAAGTGTCCCTGTGACACGCGTCAAAACTTTTTCTATTATAACTGCGCGAAAAGCATGTATTCTTGCTTAATACACCGAAACAAGCTGTTTTAGACCGAAATGAGCTAAATCACAACACATCGGTTTTACAAGTGTTCCTCTGATACGCGTCAAAACTTTTTATAACTGCGCGCAAAGCATGTATTCTTGCTTAACACAGCGAAACAAGCTGTTTTAGACCGAAACGAGCTAAATCAAAACAAATCGGTTTTACAAGTGTCCCTGTAACACGCGTCAAAACTTTTTCTTCTATAACTGCGCGCAAAGCATGTATTCTTGCTTAATACAACGAAACAAGCTGTTTTAGACCGAAACGAGCTAAATCTGAACACATCGGTTTTACAAGTATCCACGTGATACTCAAAACTTTTTCTCTTATAACTGCGCGAAAAGCATGTATTCTTGCTTAATACAACGAAACAAGCTGTTTTAGACCGAAACGAGCTAAATCACAACACATCGGTTTTACAAGTGTCTCTCTAATACGCGTCAAAACTTTTTCTTCTATAACTGCGCCTAAAGCATGTATTCGTGCTTAATACAACGAAACAAGTTGTTTTAGACCGAAACGAGCTAAATCTGAACACATCGGTTTTACAAGTGTCCCTGTGACACGCGCCAAAACTTTTTCTCTTATAACTGCGCGAAAAGCATGTATTCTTGCCTAATACAGCGAAACAAGCTGTTTTAGACCGAAACGAGCTAAATCACAACACAAAGATTTTACAAGTGTTCCTCTGATACGCGTCAAAACTTTTTCTCTTATAACTGCGCGAAAAGCATGTATTCTTGCTTAATACTACGAAACAAGCTGTTTTAGACCGAAATGAGCTAAATCACAACACATCGGTTTTACAAGTGTTCCTCTGATACGCGTCAAAACTTTTTTTTCTTATAACTGCGCGAAAAGCATGTACTCGTTCTTAATACAACGAAACAAGCTGTTTTAGACCGAAACGAGCTAAATCTGAACACATCGGTTTTACAAGTATCCACGTGATACTCGTCAAAACTTTTTCTCTTATAACTGCGCGAAAAGCATGTATTCTTGCTTAATACAACGAAACAAGCTGTTTTAGACCGAAACGAGCTAAATCACAACACATCGGTTTTACAAGTGTCTCTCTAATACGCGTCCAAACTTTTTCTCTTATAACTGCGCGAAAAGCATGCATTCTTGCTTAATACAGCGAAACAAGCTGTTTTAGACCGAAACGAGCTAAATCACAACACATAGGTTTTACAAGTGTTCCCCTGATACGCGTCAAAACTTTTTCTCTTATAACTGCGCGAAAAGCATGTATTCTTGCTTAATACAACGAACCAAGCTGTTTTAGACCGAAACGAGCTAAATCACAACACATCGGTTTTACAAGTGTCTCTCTGATACGCGTCAAAACTTTTTCTTCTATAACTGCGCGTAAAGCATGTATTCTTGCTTAATACAACGAAACAATCTGTTTTAGACCGAAACGAGCTAAATCTGAACACATCGGTTTTACAAGTGTCCCTGTGACACGCGTCAAAACTTTTTCTCTTATAACTGCGCGAAAAGCATGTATTCTTGCTTAATACAGCGAAACAAGCTGTTTTAGACCGAAACGAGCTAAATCACAACACAAAGGTTTTACAAGTGTTCCTCTGATAAGCGTCTAAACTTTTTCTCTTATAACTGCGCGAAAAGCATGTATTCGTGCTTAATACAACGAAACAAGCTGTTTTAGACCGACACGAGCTAAATCACAGCACATCGGTTTTACAAGTGTTCCTCTGACACGCGTCAAAACTTTTTCTCTTATAACTGCGCGAAAAGCATGTATTCGTGCTTAATACAACGAAACAAGCTGTTTTAGACCAAAACGAGCTAGATCTGAACACATCGGTATTACAAGTGTTCCACGTGATACTCGTCAAAACTTTTTCTCTTATAACTGCGCGAAAAGCATGTATTCGTGCTTAATACAACGAAACAAGCTGTTTTAGACCGAAACGAGCTAAATCTGAACACATCGGTTTTACAAGTGTCCCTGTGACACGCGTCAAAACTTTTTCTATTATAACTGCGCGAAAAGCATGTATTCTTGCTTAATACAGCGAAACAAGCTGTTTTAGACCGAAACGAGCTAAATCAAAACACATCGGTATTACAAGTGTTCCACGTGATACTCGTCAAAACTTTTTCTCTTATAACTGCGCGAAAAGCATGTATTCGTGCTTAATACAACGAAACAAGCTGTTTTAGACCGAAACGAGCTAAGTCTGAACACATCGGTTTTACAAGTGTCCCTGTGACACGCGTCAAAACTTTTTCTCTTATAACTGCGCGAAAAGCATGTATTCTTGCTTAATACAACGAATCAAGCTGTTTTAGACCGAAACGAGCTAAATCACAACACATCGGTTTTACAAGTGTTCCTCTGATACGCGTCAAAACTTTTTTCTCTTATAACTGCGCGAAAAGCATGTACTCGTGCTTAATACAACGAAACAAGCTGTTTTAGACCGAAACGAGCTAAATCTGAACACATCGGTTTTACAAGTATCCACGTGATACTCGTCAAAACTTTTTCTCTTATAACTGCGCGAAAAGCATGCATTCTTGCTTAATACAGCGAAACAAGCTGTTTTAGACCGAAACGAGCTAAATCACAACACATAGGTTTTACAAGTGTTCCCCTGATACGCGTCAATACTTTTTCTCTTATAACTGCGCGAAAAGCATGTATTCTTGCTTAATACAACGAAACAAGCTGTTTTAGACCGAAACGAGCTAAATCACAACACATCGGTTTGACAAGTGTTCCTCTGATACGCGTCTAAACTTTTTCTCTTATAACTGCGCGAACAGCATGTATTCTTGCTTAATACAACGAAACAAGCTGTTTTAGACCGAAACGAGCTAAATCACAACACATCGGTTTTACAAGTGTTCCTCTGACACGCGTCAAAACTTTTTCTCTTATAACTGCGCGAAAAGCATGTATTCGTGCTTAATACAACGAAACAAGCTGTTTTAGACCAAAACGAGCTAGATCTGAACACATCGGTATTACAAGTGTTCCACGTGATACTCGTCAAAACTTTTTCTCTTATAACTGCGCGAAAAGCATGTATTCGTGCTTAATACAACGAAACAAGCTGTTTTAGACCGAAACGAGCTAAATCTGAACACATCGGTTTTACAAGTGTCCCTGTGACACGCGTCAAAACTTTTTCTATTATAACTGCGCGAAAAGCATGTATTCTTGCTTAATACAGCGAAACAAGCTGTTTTAGACCGAAATGAGCTAAATCACAACACATCGGTTTTACAAGAGTTCCTCTGATACGCGTCAAAACTTTTTTTCTTATAACTGCGCGAAAAGCATGTATTCTTGCTTAATACAGCGAAACAAGCTGTTTTAGACCGAAACGAGCTAAATCAAAACACATCGGTATTACAAGTGTTCCACGTGATACTCGTCAAAACTTTTTCTCTTATAACTGCGCGAAAAGCATGTATTCGTGCTTAATACAACGAAACAAGCTGTTTTAGACCGAAACGAGCTAAGTCTGAACACATCGGTTTTACAAGTGTCCCTGTGACAGGCGTCAAAACGTTTTCTCTTATAACTGCGCGAAAAGCATGTATTCTTGCTTAATACAGCGAAACAAGCTGTTTTAGACCGAAATGAGCTAAATCACAACACATCGGTTTTACAAGTGTTCCTCTGATACGCGTCAAAACTTTTTCTCTTATAACTGCGCGAAAAGCATGTATTCTTGCTTAATACAGCGAAACAAGCTGTTTTAAACCGAAACGAGCTAAATCAAAACACATCGGTATTACAAGTGTTCCACGTGATACTCGTCAAAACTTTTTCTCTTATAACTGCGCGAAAAGCATGTATTCGTGCTTAATACAACGAAACAAGCTGTTTTAGACCGAAACGAGCTAAATCTGAACACATCGGTTTTACAAATATCCACGTGATACTCGTCAAAACTTTTTCTCTTATAACTGCGCGAAGAGCATGTATTCTTGCTTAATACAACGAAACAAGCTGTTTTAGACCGAAACGAGCTAAATCACAACACATCGGTTTTACAAGTGTCTCTCTAATACGCGTCAAAACTTTTTCTCTTATAACTGCGCGAAAAGCATGCATTCTTGCTTAATACAGCGAAACAAGCTGTTTTAGACCGAAACGAGCTAAATCACAACACATAGGTTTTACAAGTGTTCCCCTGATACGCGTCAATACTTTTTCTCTTATAACTGCGCGAAAAGCATGTATTCTTGCTTAATACAACGAAACAAGCTGTTTTAGACCGAAACGAGCTAAATCACAACACATCGGTTTGACAAGTGTTCCTCTGATACGCGTCTAAACTTTTTCTCTTATAACTGCGCGAAAAGCATGTATTCGTGCTAAATACAACGAAACAAGGTGTTTTAGACCGAAACGAGCTAAATCTGAACACATCGGTTTTACAAGTGTCCCTGTGACACGCGTCAAAACTTTTTCTCTTATAACTGCGCGAAAAGCATGTATTCTTGCTCAATACAACGAAACAAGCTGTTTTAGACCGAAATGAGCTAAATCACAACACATCGGTTTTACAAGTGTTCCTCTGATACGCGTCAAAACTTTTTTCTCTTATAACTGCGCGAAAAGCATGTACTCGTGCTTAATACAACGAAACAAGCTGTTTTAGACCGAAACGAGCTAAATCTGAACACATCGGTTTTACAAGTATCCACGTGATACTCGTCAAAACTTTTTCTCTTATAACTGCGCGAAAAGCATGTATTCTAGCTTAATACAACGAAACAAGCTGTTTTAGACCGAAACGAGCTAAATCACAACACATCGGTTTTGCAAGTGTCTCTCTAATACGCGTCAAAACTTTTTCTCTTATAACTGCGCGAAAAGCATGCATTCTTGCTTAATACAGCGAAACAAGCTGTTTTAGACCGAAACGAGCTAAATCACAACACATAGGTTTTACAAGTGTTCCCCTGATACGCGTCAATACTTTTTCTCTTATAACTGCGCGAAAAGCATGTATTCTTGCTTAATACAACGAAACAAGCTGTTTTAGACCGAAACGAGCTAAATCACAACACATCGGTTTGACAAGTGTTCCTCTGATACGCGTCTAAACTTTTTCTCTTATAACTGCGCGAACAGCATGTATTCTTGCTTAATACAACGAAACAAGCTGTTTTAGACCGAAACGAGCTAAATCACAACACATCGGTTTTACAAGTGTCCCTGTGACACGCGTCAAAACTTTTTCTATTATAACTGCGCGAAAAGCATGTATTCTTGCTTAATACAGCGAAACAAGCTGTTTTAGACCGAAACGAGCTAAATCAAAACACATCGGTATTACAAGTGTTCCACGTGATACTCGTCAAAACTTTTTCTCTTATAACTGCGCGAAAAGCATGTATTCGTGCTTAATACAACGAAACAAGCTGTTTTAGACCGAAACGAGCTAAATCTGAACACATCGGTTTTACAAGTGTCCCTGTGACACGCGTCAAAACTTTTTCTATTATAACTGCGCGAAAAGCATGTATTCTTGCTTAATACAGCGAAACAAGCTGTTTTAGACCGAAATGAGCTAAATCACAACACATCGGTTTTACAAGTGTTCCTCTGATACGCGTCAAAACTTTTTTCTCTTATAACTGCGCGAAAAGCATGTACTCGTGCTTAATACAACGAAACAAGCTGTTTTAGACCGAAACGAGCTAAATCTGAACACATCGCTTTTACAAGTATCCACGTGATACTCGTCAAAACTTTTTCTCTTATAACTGCGCGAAAAGCATGCATTCTTGCTTAATACAACGAAACAAGCTGTTTTAGACCGAAACGAGCTAAATCACAACACATAAGTTTTACAAGTGTTCCCCTGATACGCGTCAATACTTTTTCTCTTATAACTGCGCGAAAAGCATGTATTCTTGCTTAATACAACGAAACAAGCTGTTTTAGACCGAAACGAGCTAAATCACAACACATCGGTTTGACAAGTGTTCCTCTGATACGCGTCTAAACTTTTTCTCTTATAACTGCGCGAACAGCATGTATTCTTGCTTAATACAACGAAACAAGCTGTTTTAGACCGAAACGAGCTAAATCACAACACATCGGTTTTACAAGTGTTCCTCTGACACGCGTCAAAACTTTTTCTCTTATAACTGCGCGAAAAGCATGTATTCGTGCTTAATACAACGAAACAAGCTGTTTTAGACCAAAACGAGCTAGATCTGAACACATCGGTATTACAAGTGTTCCACGTGATACTCGTCAAAACTTTTTCTCTTATAACTGCGCGAAAAGCATGTATTCGTGCTTAATACAACGAAACAAGCTGTTTTAGACCGAAACGAGCTAAATCTGAACACATCGGTTTTACAAGTGTCCCTGTGACACGCGTCAAAACTTTTTCTATTATAACTGCGCGAAAAGCATGTATTCTTGCTTAATACAGCGAAACAAGCTGTTTTAGACCGAAATGAGCTAAATCACAACACATCGGTTTTACAAGAGTTCCTCTGATACGCGTCAAAACTTTTTTTCTTATAACTGCGCGAAAAGCATGTATTCTTGCTTAATACAGCGAAACAAGCTGTTTTAGACCGAAACGAGCTAAATCAAAACACATCGGTATTACAAGTGTTCCACGTGATACTCGTCAAAACTTTTTCTCTTATAACTGCGCGAAAAGCATGTATTCGTGCTTAATACAACGAAACAAGCTGTTTTAGACCGAAACGAGCTAAGTCTGAACACATCGGTTTTACAAGTGTCCCTGTGACAGGCGTCAAAACTTTTTCTCTTATAACTGCGCGAAAAGCATGTATTCTTGCTTAATACAGCGAAACAAGCTGTTTTAGACCGAAATGAGCTAAATCACAACACATCGGTTTTACAAGTGTTCCTCTGATACGCGTCAAAACTTTTTCTCTTATAACTGCGCGAAAAGCATGTATTCTTGCTTAATACAGCGAAACAAGCTGTTTTAGACCGAAACGAGCTAAATCAAAACACATCGGTATTACAAGTGTTCCACGTGATACTCGTCAAAACTTTTTCTCTTATAACTGCGCGAAAAGCATGTATTCGTGCTTAATACAACGAAACAAGCTGTTTTAGACCGAAACGAGCTAAATCTGAACACATCGGTTTTACAAGTATCCACGTGATACTCGTCAAAACTTTTTCTCTTATAACTGCGCGAAAAGCATGTATTCTTGCTTAATACAACGAAACAAGCTGTTTTAGACCGAAACGAGTTAAATCACAACACATCGGTTTTACAAGTGTCTCTCTAATACGCGTCAAAACTTTTTCTCTTATAACTGCGCGAAAAGCATGCATTCTTGCTTAATACAGCGAAACAAGCTGTTTTAGACCGAAACGAGCTAAATCACAACACATAGGTTTTACAAGTGTTCCCCTGATACGCGTCAATACTTTTTCTCTTATAACTGCGCGAAAAGCATGTATTCTTGCTTAATACAACGAAACAAGCTGTTTTAGACCGAAACGAGCTAAATCACAACACATCGGTTTGACAAGTGTTCCTCTGATACGCGTCTAAACTTTTTCTCTTATAACTGCGCGAAAAGCATGTATTCGTGCTAAATACAACGAAACAAGCTGTTTTAGACCGAAACGAGCTAAATCTGAACACATCGGTTTTACAAGTGTCCCTGTGACACGCGTCAAAACTTTTTCTCTTATAACTGCGCGAAAAGCATGTATTCTTGCTCAATACAACGAAACAAGCTGTTTTAGACCGAAATGAGCTAAATCACAACACAACGGTTTTACAAGTGTTCCTCTGATACGCGTCAAAACTTTTTTCTCTTATAACTGCGCGAAAAGCATGTACTCGTGCTTAATACAACGAAACAAGCTGTTTTAGACCGAAACGAGCTAAATCTGAACACATCGGATTTACAAGTATCCACGTGATACTCGTCAAAACTTTTTCTCTTATAACTGCGCGAAAAGCATGTATTCTTGCTTAATACAACGAAACAAGCTGTTTTAGACCGAAACGAGCTAAATCACAACACATCGGTTTTACAAGTGTCTCTCTAATACGCGTCAAAACTTTTTCTCTTATAACTGCGCGAAAAGCATGCATTCTTGCTTAATACAGCGAAACAAGCTGTTTTAGACCGAAACGAGCTAAATCACAACACATAGGTTTTACAAGTGTTCCCCTGATACGCGTCAAAACTTTTTCTTCTATAACTGCGCGTAAAGCATGTATTCTTGCTTAATACAACGAAACAAGCTGTTTTAGACCGAAACGAGCTAAATCTGAACACATCGGTTTTACAAGTGTCCCTGTGACACGCGTCAAAACTTTTTCTCTTATAACTGCGCGAAAAGCATGTATTCTTGCTTAATACAGCGAAACAAGCTGTTTTAGACCGAAACGAGCTAAATCACAACACAAAGGTTTTACAAGTGTTCCTCTGATACGCGTCAAAACTTTTTCTCTTATAACTGCGCGAAAAGCATGTATTCTTGCTTAATACTACGAAACAAGCTGTTTTAGACCGAAACGAGCTAAATCACAACACATCGGTTTTACAAGTGTTCCTCTGATACGCGTCTAAACTTTTTCTCTTATAACTGCGCGAAAAGCATGTATTCGTGCTTAATACAACGAAACAAGCTGTTTTAGACCGAAACGAGCTAAGTCTGAACACATCGGTTTTACAAGTGTCCCTGTGACACGCGTCAAAACTTTTTCTCTTATAACTGCGCGAAAAGCATGTATTCTTGCTTAATACAACGAAACAAGCTGTTTTAGACCGAAACGAGCTAAATCACAACACATCGGTTTTACAAGTGTTCCTCTGATACGCGTCAAAACTTTTTTCTCTTATAACTGCGCGAAAAGCATGTACTCGTGCTTAATACAACGAAACAAGCTGTTTTAGACCGAAACGAGCTAAATCTGAACACATCGGTTTTACAAGTATCCACGTGATACTCGTCAAAACTTTTTCCCTTATAACTGCGCGAAAAGCATGTTTTCTTGCTTAATACAACGAAACAAGCTGTTTTAGACCGAAACGAGCTAAATCACAACACATCGGTTTTGCAAGTGTCTCTCTAATACGCGTCAAAACTTTTTCTCTTATAACTGCGCGAAAAGCATGCATTCTTGCTTAATACAGCGAAACAAGCTGTTTTAGACCGAAACGAGCTAAATCACAACACATAGGTTTTACAAGTGTTCCCCTGATACGCGTCAATACTTTTTCTCTTATAACTGCGCGAAAAGCATGTATTCTTGCTTAATACAACGAAACAAGCTGTTTTAGACCGAAACGAGCTAAATCACAACACATCGGTTTGACAAGTGTTCCTCTGATACGCGTCTAAACTTTTTCTCTTATAACTGCGCGAACAGCATGTATTCTTGCTTAATTCAACGAAACAAGCTGTTTTAGACCGAAACGAGCTAAATCACAACACATCGGTTTTACAAGTGTCCCTGTGACACGCGTCAAAACTTTTTCTATTATAACTGCGCGAAAAGCATGTATTCTTGCTTAATACAGCGAAACAAGCTGTTTTAGACCGAAACGAGCTAAATCAAAACACATCGGTATTACAAGTGTTCCACGTGATACTCGTCAAAACTTTTTCTCTTATAACTGCGCGAAAAGCATGTATTCGTGCTTAATACAACGAAACAAGCTGTTTTAGACCGAAACGAGCTAAGTCTGAACACATCGGTTTTACAAGTGTCCCTGTGACACGCGTCAAAACTTTTTCTCTTATAACTGCGCGAAAAGCATGTATTCTTGCTTAATACAACGAAACAAGCTGTTTCAGACCGAAACGAGCTAAATCACAACACATCGGTTTTACAAGTGTTCCTCTGATACGCGTCAAAACTTTTTTCTCTTATAACTGCGCGAAAAGCATGTACTCGTGCTTAATACAACGAAACAAGCTGTTTTAGACCGAAACGAGCTAAATCTGAACACATCGGTTTTACAAGTATCCACGTGATACTCGTCAAAACTTTTTCTCTTATAACTGCGCGAAAAGCATGCATTCTTGCTTAATACAGCGAAACAAGCTGTTTTAGACCGAAACGAGCTAAATCACAACACATAGGTTTTACAAGTGTTCCCCTGATACGCGTCAATACTTTTTCTCTTATAACTGCGCGAAAAGCATGTATTCTTGCTTAATACAACGAAACAAGCTGTTTTAGACCGAAACGAGCTAAATCACAACACATCGGTTTGACAAGTGTTCCTCTGATACGCGTCTAAACTTTTTCTCTTATAACTGCGCGAACAGCATGTATTCTTGCTTAATACAACGAAACAAGCTGTTTTAGACCGAAACGAGCTAAATCACAACACATCGGTTTTACAAGTGTTGCTCTGACACGCGTCAAAACTTTTTCTCTTATAACTGCGCTAAAAGCATGTATTCGTGCTTAATACAACGAAACAAGCTGTTTTAGACCAAAACGAGCTAGATCTGAACACATCGGTATTACAAGTGTTCCACGTGATACTCGTCAAAACTTTTTCTCTTATAACTGCGCGAAAAGCATGTATTCGTGCTTAATACAACGAAACAAGCTGTTTTAGACCGAAACGAGCTAAATCTGAACACATCGGTTTTACAAGTGTCCCTGTGACACGCGTCAAAACTTTTTCTATTATAACTGCGCGAAAAGCATGTATTCTTGCTTATACAGCGAAACAAGCTGTTTTAGACCGAAATGAGCTAAATCACAACACATCGGTTTTACAAGAGTTCCTCTGATACGCGTCAAAACTTTTTTTCTTATAACTGCGCGAAAAGCATGTATTCTTGCTTAATACAGCGAAACAAGCTGTTTTAGACCGAAACGAGCTAAATCAAAACACATCGGTATTACAAGTGTTCCACGTGATACTCGTCAAAACTTTTTCTCTTATAACTGCGCGAAAAGCATGTATTCGTGCTTAATACAACGAAACAAGCTGTTTTAGACCGAAACGAGCTAAGTCTGAACACATCGGTTTTACAAGTGTCCCTGTGACAGGCGTCAAAACTTTTTCTCTTATAACTGCGCGAAAAGCATGTATTCTTGCTTAATACAGCGAAACAAGCTGTTTTAGACCGAAATGAGCTAAATCACAACACATCGGTTTTACAAGTGTTCCTCTGATACGCGTCAAAACTTTTTCTCTTATAACTGCGCGAAAAGCATGTATTCTTGCTTAATACAGCGAAACAAGCTGTTTTAGACCGAAACGAGCTAAATCAAAACACATCGGTATTACAAGTGTTCCACGTGATACTTGTCAAAACTTTTTCTCTTATAACTGCGCGAAAAGCATGTATTCGTGCTTAATACAACGAAACAAGCTGTTTTAGACCGAAACGAGCTAAATCTGAACACATCGGTTTTACAAGTATCCACGTGATACTCGTCAAAACTTTTTCTCTTATAACTGCGCGAAAAGCATGTATTCTTGCTTAATACAACGAAACAAGCTCTTTTAGACTTAAACGAGCTAAATCACAACACATCGGTTTTACAAGTGTCTCTCTAATACGCGTCAAAACTTTTTCTCTTATAACTGCGCGAAAAGCATGCATTCTTGCTTAATACAGCGAAACAAGCTGTTTTAGACCGAAACGAGCTAAATCACAACACATAGGTTTTACAAGTGTTCCCCTGATACGCGTCAATACTTTTTCTCTTATAACTGCGCGAAAAGCATGTATTCTTGCTTAATACAACGAAACAAGCTGTTTTAGACCGAAACGAGCTAAATCACAACACATCGGTTTGACAAGTGTTCCTCTGATACGCGTCTAAACTTTTTCTCTTATAACTGCGCGAAAAGCATGTATTCGTGCTAAATACAACGAAACAAGTTGTTTTAGACCGAAACGAGCTAAATCTGAACACATCGGTTTTACAAGTGTCCCTGTGACACGCGTCAAAACTTTTTCTCTTATAACTGCGCGAAAAGCATGTATTCTTGCTCAATACAACGAAACAAGCTGTTTTAGACCGAAATGAGCTAAATCACAACACAACGGTTTTACAAGTGTTCCTCTGATACGCGTCAAAACTTTTTTCTCTTATAACTGCGCGAAAAGCATGTACTCGTGCTTAATACAACGAAACAAGCTGTTTTAGACCGAAACGAGCTAAATCTGAACACATCGGTTTTACAAGTATCCACGTGATACTCGTCAAAACTTTTTCTCTTATAACTGCGCGAAAAGCATGTATTCTTGCTTAATACAACGAAACAAGCTGTTTTAGACCGAAACGAGCTAAATCACAACACATCGGTTTTACAAGTGTCTCTCTAATACGCGTCAAAACTTTTTCTCTTATAACTGCGCGAAAAGCATGCATTCTTGCTTAATACAGCGAAACAAGCTGTTTTAGACCGAAACGAGCTAAATCACAACACATAGGTTTTACAAGTGTTCCCCTGATACGCGTCAAAACTTTTTCTCTTATAACTGCGCGAAAAGCATGTATTCTTGCTTAATACAACGAAACAAGCTGTTTTAGACCGAAACGAGCTAAATCACAACACATCGGTTTTACAAGTGTCTCTCTAATACGCGTCAAAACTTTTTCTCTTATAACTGCGCGAAAAGCATGCATTCTTGCTTAATACAACGAAACAAGCTGTTTTAGACCGAAACGAGCTAAATCACAACACATCGGTTTTACAAGTGTCTCTCTGATACGCGTCAAAACTTTTTCTTCTATAACTGCGCGTAAAGCATGTATTCTTGCTTAATACAACGAAACAAGCTGTTTTAGACCGAAACGAGCTAAATCTGAACACATCGGTTTTACAAGTGTCCCTGTGACACGCGTCAAAACTTTTTCTCTTATAACTGCGCGAAAAGCATGTATTCTTGCTTAATACAGCGAAACAAGCTGTTTTAGACCGAAACGAGCTAAATCACAACACAAAGGTTTTACAAGTGTTCCTCTGATACGCGTCAAAACTTTTTCTCTTATAACTGCGCGAAAAGCATGTATTCTTGCTTAATACTACGAAACAAGCTGTTTTAGACCGAAACGAGCTAAATCACAACACATCGGTTTTACAAGTGTTCCTCTGATACGCGTCTAAACTTTTTCTCTTATAACTGCGCGAAAAGCATGTATTCGTGCTTAATACAACGAAACAAGCTGTTTCAGACCGAAACGAGCTAAATCTGAACACATCGGTTTTACAAGTGTCCCTGTGACACGCGACAAAACTTTTTCTCTTATAACTGCGCGAACAGCATGTATTCTTGCTTAATACAACGAAACAAGCTGTTTTAGACCGACACGAGCTAAATCACAGCACATCGGTTTTACAAGTGTTCCTCTGACACGCGTCAAAACTTTTTCTCTTATAACTGCGCGAAAAGCATGTATTCGTGCTTAATACAACGAAACAAGCTGTTTTAGACCAAAACGAGCTAGATCTGAACACATCGGTATTACAAGTGTTTCACGTGATACTCGTCAAAACTTTTTCTCTTATAACTGCGCGAAAAGCATGTATTCGTGCTTAATACAACGAAACAAGCTGTTTTAGACCGAAACGAGCTAAATCTGAACATATCGGTTTTACAAGTGTCCCTGTGACACGCGTCAAAACTTTTTCTATTATAACTGCGCGAAAAGCATGTATTCTTGCTTAATACAGCGAAACAAGCTATTTTAGACCGAAACGAGCTAAATCAAAACACATCGGTATTACAAGTGTTCCACGTGATACTCGTCAAAACTTTTTCTCTTATAACTGCGCGAAAAGCATGTATTCGTGCTTAATACAACGAAACAAGCTGTTTTAGACCGAAACGAGCTAAGTCTGAACACATCGGTTTTACAAGTGTCCCTGTGACACGCGTCAAAACTTTTTCTCTTATAACTGCGCGAAAAGCATGTATTCTTGCTTAATACAACGAAACAAGCTGTTTTAGACCGAAACGAGCTAAATCACAACACATCGGTTTTACAAGTGTTCCTCTGATACGCGTCAAAACTTTTTTCTCTTATAACGGCGCGAAAAGCATGTACTCGTGCTTAATACAACGAAACAAGCTGTTTTAGACCGAAACGAGCTAAATCTGAACACATCGGTTTTACAAGTATCCACGTGATACTCGTCAAAACTTTTTCTCTTATAACTGCGCGAAAAGCATGTTTTCTTGCTTAATACAACGAAACAAGCTGTTTTAGACCGAAACGAGCTAAATCACAACACATCGGTTTTGCAAGTGTCTCTCTAATACGCGTCAAAACTTTTTCTCTTATAACTGCGCGAAAAGCATGTATTCTTGCTTATACAGCGAAACAAGCTGTTTTAGACCGAAATGAGCTAAATCACAACACATCGGTTTTACAAGAGTTCCTCTGATACGCGTCAAAACTTTTTTTCTTATAACTGCGCGAAAAGCATGTATTCTTGCTTAATACAGCGAAACAAGCTGTTTTAGACCGAAACGAGCTAAATCAAAACACATCGGTATTACAAGTGTTCCACGTGATACTCGTCAAAACTTTTTCTCTTATAACTGCGCGAAAAGCATGTATTCGTGCTTAATACAACGAAACAAGCTGTTTTAGACCGAAACGAGCTAAGTCTGAACACATCGGTTTTACAAGTGTCCCTGTGACAGGCGTCAAAACTTTTTCTCTTATAACTGCGCGAAAAGCATGTATTCTTGCTTAATACAGCGAAACAAGCTGTTTTAGACCGAAATGAGCTAAATCACAACACATCGGTTTTACAAGTGTTCCTCTGATACGCGTCAAAACTTTTTCTCTTATAACTGCGCGAAAAGCATGTATTCTTGCTTAATACAGCGAAACAAGCTGTTTTAGACCGAAACGAGCTAAATCAAAACACATCGGTATTACAAGTGTTCCACGTGATACTTGTCAAAACTTTTTCTCTTATAACTGCGCGAAAAGCATGTATTCGTGCTTAATACAACGAAACAAGCTGTTTTAGACCGAAACGAGCTAAATCTGAACACATCGGTTTTACAAGTATCCACGTGATACTCGTCAAAACTTTTTCTCTTATAACTGCGCGAAAAGCATGTATTCTTGCTTAATACAACGAAACAAGCTCTTTTAGACTTAAACGAGCTAAATCACAACACATCGGTTTTACAAGTGTCTCTCTAATACGCGTCAAAACTTTTTCTCTTATAACTGCGCGAAAAGCATGCATTCTTGCTTAATACAGCGAAACAAGCTGTTTTAGACCGAAACGAGCTAAATCACAACACATAGGTTTTACAAGTGTTCCCCTGATACGCGTCAATACTTTTTCTCTTATAACTGCGCGAAAAGCATGTATTCTTGCTTAATACAACGAAACAAGCTGTTTTAGACCGAAACGAGCTAAATCACAACACATCGGTTTGACAAGTGTTCCTCTGATACGCGTCTAAACTTTTTCTCTTATAACTGCGCGAAAAGCATGTATTCGTGCTAAATACAACGAAACAAGTTGTTTTAGACCGAAACGAGCTAAATCTGAACACATCGGTTTTACAAGTGTCCCTGTGACACGCGTCAAAACTTTTTCTCTTATAACTGCGCGAAAAGCATGTATTCTTGCTCAATACAACGAAACAAGCTGTTTTAGACCGAAATGAGCTAAATCACAACACAACGGTTTTACAAGTGTTCCTCTGATACGCGTCAAAACTTTTTTCTCTTATAACTGCGCGAAAAGCATGTACTCGTGCTTAATACAACGAAACAAGCTGTTTTAGACCGAAACGAGCTAAATCTGAACACATCGGTTTTACAAGTATCCACGTGATACTCGTCAAAACTTTTTCTCTTATAACTGCGCGAAAAGCATGTATTCTTGCTTAATACAACGAAACAAGCTGTTTTAGACCGAAACGAGCTAAATCACAACACATCGGTTTTACAAGTGTCTCTCTAATACGCGTCAAAACTTTTTCTCTTATAACTGCGCGAAAAGCATGCATTCTTGCTTAATACAGCGAAACAAGCTGTTTTAGACCGAAACGAGCTAAATCACAACACATAGGTTTTACAAGTGTTCCCCTGATACGCGTCAAAACTTTTTCTCTTATAACTGCGCGAAAAGCATGTATTCTTGCTTAATACAACGAAACAAGCTGTTTTAGACCGAAACGAGCTAAATCACAACACATCGGTTTTACAAGTGTCTCTCTAATACGCGTCAAAACTTTTTCTCTTATAACTGCGCGAAAAGCATGCATTCTTGCTTAATACAACGAAACAAGCTGTTTTAGACCGAAACGAGCTAAATCACAACACATCGGTTTTACAAGTGTCTCTCTGATACGCGTCAAAACTTTTTCTTCTATAACTGCGCGTAAAGCATGTATTCTTGCTTAATACAACGAAACAAGCTGTTTTAGACCGAAACGAGCTAAATCTGAACACATCGGTTTTACAAGTGTCCCTGTGACACGCGTCAAAACTTTTTCTCTTATAACTGCGCGAAAAGCATGTATTCTTGCTTAATACAGCGAAACAAGCTGTTTTAGACCGAAACGAGCTAAATCACAACACAAAGGTTTTACAAGTGTTCCTCTGATACGCGTCAAAACTTTTTCTCTTATAACTGCGCGAAAAGCATGTATTCTTGCTTAATACTACGAAACAAGCTGTTTTAGACCGAAACGAGCTAAATCACAACACATCGGTTTTACAAGTGTTCCTCTGATACGCGTCTAAACTTTTTCTCTTATAACTGCGCGAAAAGCATGTATTCGTGCTTAATACAACGAAACAAGCTGTTTCAGACCGAAACGAGCTAAATCTGAACACATCGGTTTTACAAGTGTCCCTGTGACACGCGACAAAACTTTTTCTCTTATAACTGCGCGAACAGCATGTATTCTTGCTTAATACAACGAAACAAGCTGTTTTAGACCGACACGAGCTAAATCACAGCACATCGGTTTTACAAGTGTTCCTCTGACACGCGTCAAAACTTTTTCTCTTATAACTGCGCGAAAAGCATGTATTCGTGCTTAATACAACGAAACAAGCTGTTTTAGACCAAAACGAGCTAGATCTGAACACATCGGTATTACAAGTGTTTCACGTGATACTCGTCAAAACTTTTTCTCTTATAACTGCGCGAAAAGCATGTATTCGTGCTTAATACAACGAAACAAGCTGTTTTAGACCGAAACGAGCTAAATCTGAACATATCGGTTTTACAAGTGTCCCTGTGACACGCGTCAAAACTTTTTCTATTATAACTGCGCGAAAAGCATGTATTCTTGCTTAATACAGCGAAACAAGCTATTTTAGACCGAAACGAGCTAAATCAAAACACATCGGTATTACAAGTGTTCCACGTGATACTCGTCAAAACTTTTTCTCTTATAACTGCGCGAAAAGCATGTATTCGTGCTTAATACAACGAAACAAGCTGTTTTAGACCGAAACGAGCTAAGTCTGAACACATCGGTTTTACAAGTGTCCCTGTGACACGCGTCAAAACTTTTTCTCTTATAACTGCGCGAAAAGCATGTATTCTTGCTTAATACAACGAAACAAGCTGTTTTAGACCGAAACGAGCTAAATCACAACACATCGGTTTTACAAGTGTTCCTCTGATACGCGTCAAAACTTTTTTCTCTTATAACGGCGCGAAAAGCATGTACTCGTGCTTAATACAACGAAACAAGCTGTTTTAGACCGAAACGAGCTAAATCTGAACACATCGGTTTTACAAGTATCCACGTGATACTCGTCAAAACTTTTTCTCTTATAACTGCGCGAAAAGCATGTTTTCTTGCTTAATACAACGAAACAAGCTGTTTTAGACCGAAACGAGCTAAATCACAACACATCGGTTTTGCAAGTGTCTCTCTAATACGCGTCAAAACTTTTTCTCTTATAACTGCGCGAAAAGCATGCATTCTTGCTTAATACAGCGAAACAAGCTGTTTTAGACCGAAACGAGCTAAATCACAACACATAGGTTTTACAAGTGTTCCCCTGATACGCGTCAATACTTTTTCTCTTATAACTGCGCGAAAAGCATGTATTCTTGCTTAATACAACGAAACAAGCTGTTTTAGACCGAAACGAGCTAAATCACAACACATCGGTTTGACAAGTGTTCCTCTGATACGCGTCTAAACTTTTTCTCTTATAACTGCGCGAACAGCATGTATTCTTGCTTAATACAACGAAACAAGCTGTTTTAGACCAAAACGAGCTAAATCACAACACATCAGTTTTACAAGTGTTCCTCTGACACGCGTCAAAACTTTTTCTCTTATAACTGCGCGAAAAGCATGTATTCGTGCTTAATACAACGAAACAAGCTGTTTTAGACCGAAACGAGCTAAATCTGAACACATCGGTTTTACAAGTGTCCCTGTGACACGCGTCAAAACTTTTTCTATTATAACTGCGCGAAAAGCATGTATTCTTGCTTAATACAGCGAAACAAGCTGTTTTAGACCGAAATGAGCTAAATCACAACACATCGGTTTTACAAGAGTTCCTCTGATACGCGTCAAAACTTTTTTTCTTATAACTGCGCGAAAAGCATGTATTCTTGCTTAATACAGCGAAACAAGCTGTTTTAGACCGAAACGAGCTAAATCAAAACACATCGGTATTACAAGTGTTCCACGTGATACTCGTCAAAACTTTTTCTCTTATAACTGCGCGAAAAGCATGTATTCGTGCTTAATACAACGAAACAAGCTATTTTAGACCGAAACGAGCTAAGTCTGAACACATCGGTTTTACAAGTGTCCCTGTGACAGGCGTCAAAACTTTTTCTCTTATAACGGCGCGAAAAGCATGTATTCTTGCTTAATACAGCGAAACAAGCTGTTTTAGACCGAAATGAGCTAAATCACAACACATCGGTTTTACAAGTGTTCCTCTGATACGCGTCAAAACTTTTTCTCTTATAACTGCGCGAAAAGCATGTATTCTTGCTTAATACAGCGAAACAAGCTGTTTTAGACCGAAACAAGCTAAATCAAAACACATCGGTATTACAAGTGTTCCACGTGATACTCGTCAAAACTTTTTCTCTTATAACTGCGCGAAAAGCATGTATTCGTGCTTAATACAACGAAACAAGCTGTTTTAGACCGAAACGAGCTAAATCTGAACACATCGGTTTTACAAGTATCCACGTGATACTCGTCAAAACTTTTTCTCTTATAACTGCGCGAAAAGCATGTATTCTTGCTTAATACAACGAAACAAGCTGTTTTAGACCGAAACGAGCTAAATCACAACACATCGGTTTTACAAGTGTCTTTCTAATACGCGTCAAAACTTTTTCTCTTATAACTGCGCGAAAAGCATGCATTCTTGCTTAATACAGCGAAACAAGCTGTTTTAGACCGAAACAAGCTAAATCACAACACATAGGTTTTACAAGTGTTCCCCTGATACGCGTCAATACTTTTTCTCTTATAACTGCGCGAAAAGCATGTATTCTTGCTTACTACAACGAAACAAGCTGTTTTAGACCGAAACGAGCTAAATCACAAGACATCGGTTTGACAAGTGTTCCTCTGATACGCGTCTAAACTTTTTCTCTTATAACTGCGCGAAAAGCATGTATTCGTGCTAACTACAACGAAACAAGCTGTTTTAGACCGAAAAGAGCTAAATCTGAACACATCGGTTTTACAAGTGTCCCTGTGACACGCGTCAAAACTTTTTCTCTTATAACTGCGCGAAAAGCATGTATTCTTGCTCAATACAACGAAACAAGCTGTTTTAGACCGAAATGAGCTAAATCACAACACATCGGTTTTACAAGTGTTCCTCTGATACGCGTCAAAACTTTTTTCTCTTATAACTGCGCGAAAAGCATGTACTCGTGCTTAATACAACGAAACAAGCTGTTTTAGACCGAAACGAGCTAAATCTGAACACATCGGTTTTACAAGTGTCCCTGTGACACGCGTCAAAGCTTTTTCTCTTATAACTGCGCGAAAAGCATGTATTCTTGCTCAATACAACGAAACAAGCTGTTTTAGACCGAAATGAGCTAAATCACAACACATCGGTTTTACAAGTGTTCCTCTGATACGCGTCAAAACTTTTTTCTCTTATAACTGCGCGAAAAGCATGTACTCGTGCTTAATACAACGAAACAAGCTGTTTTAGACCGAAACGAGCTAAATCTGAACACATCGGTTTTACAAGTATCCACGTGATACTCGTCAAAACTTTTTCTCTTATAACTGCGCGAAAAGCATGTATTCTTGCTTAATACAACGAAACAAGCTGTTTTAGACCGAAACGAGCTAAATCACAACACATCGGTTTTACAAGTGTCTCTCTAATACGCGTCAAAACTTTTTCTCTTATAACTGCGCGAAAAGCATGCATTCTTGCTTAATACAGCGAAACAAGCTGTTTTAGACCGAAACGAGCTAAATCACAACACATAGGTTTTACAAGTGTTCCCCTGATACGCGTCAATACTTTTTCTCTTATAACTGCGCGAAAAGCATGTATTCTTGCTTAATACAACGAAACAAGCTGTTTTAGACCGAAACGAGCTAAATCACAACACATCGGTTTTACAAGTGTCTCTCTGATACGCGTCAAAACTTTTTCTTCTATAACTGCGCGTAAAGCATGTATTCTTGCTTAATACAACGAAACAAGCTGTTTTAGACCGAAACGAGCTAAATCTGAACACATCGGCTTTACAAGTATCCACGTGATACTCAAAACTTTTTCTCTTATAACTGCGCGAAAAGCATGTATTCTTGCTTAATACAACGAAACAAGCTGTTTTAGACCGAAACGACCTAAATCACAACACATCGGTTTTACAAGTGTCTCTCTAATACGCGTCAAAACTTTTTCTCTTATAACTGCGCGAAAAGCATGCATTCTTGCTTAATACAGCGAAACAAGCTGTTTTAGACCGAAACGAGCTAAATCACAACACATAGGTTTTACAAGTGTTCCCCTGATACGCGTCAATACTTTTTCTCTTATAACTGCGCGAAAAGCATGTATTCTTGCTTAATACAACGAAACAAGCTGTTTTAGACCGAAACGAGCTAAATCACAACACATCGGTTTTACAAGTGTCTCTCTGATACGCGTCTAAACTTTTTCTCTTAAAACTGCGCGAAAAGCATGTATTCGTGCTTAATACAACGAAACAAGCTGTTTCAGACCGAAACGAGCTAAATCTGAACACATCGGTGTTACAAGTGTCCCTGTGACACGCGTCAAAACTTTTTCTCTTATAACTGCGCGAAAAGCATGTATTCTTGCTTAATACAGCGAAACAAGCTGTTTTAGACCGAAACGAGCTAAATCACAACACAAAGGTTTTACAAGTGTTCCTCTGATACGCGTCAAAACTTTTTCTCTTATAACTGCGCGAACAGCATGTATTCTTGCTTAATACAACGAAACAAGCTGTTTTAGACCGAAACGAGCTAAATCACAACACATCGGTTTTACAAGTGTTCCTCTGATACTCGTCAAAACTTTTTCTCCTATAACTGCGCGAAAAGCATGTATTCTTGCCTAATACAACGAAACAAGCTGTTTTAGACCGAAATGAGCTAAATCACAAAACATCGGTTTTACAAGTGTCTCTCTAATACGCGTCAAAACTTTTTCTCTTATAACTGCGCGAAAAGCATGCATTCTTGCTTAATACAGCGAAACAAGCTGTTTTAGACCGAAACGAGCTAAATCACAACACATAGGTTTTACGTGTTCCCCTGATACGCGTCAATACTTTTTCTCTTATAACTGCGCGAAAAGCATGTATTCTTGCTTAATACAACGAAACAAGCTGTTTTAGACCGAAACGAGCTAAATCACAACACATCGGTTTTACAAGTGTCTCTCTGATACGCGTCAAAACTTTTTCTCTTATAACTGCGCGAAAAGCATGTATTCTTGCTTAATACAATGAAACAAGCTGTTTTAGACCGAAACGAGCTAAATCACAACACAAAGGTTTTACAAGTGTTCCTCTGATACGCGTCAAAACTTTTTCTCTTATAACTGCGCGAAAAGCATGTATTCTTGCTTAATACAACGAAACAAGCTGTTTTAGACCGAAACGAGCTAAATCACAACACATCGGTTTTACAAGTGTCTCTCTAATACGCGTCAAAACTTTTTCTTCTATAACTGCGCTTAAAGCATGTATTCGTGCTTAATACAACGAAACAAGTTGTTTTAGACCGAAACGAGCTAAATCTGAACACATCGGTTTTACAAGTGTCCCTGTGACACGCGTCAAAACTTTTTCTCTTATAACTGCGCGAAAAGCATGTATTCTTGCTTAATACAGCGAAACAAGCTGTTTTAGACCGAAACGAGCTAAATCACAACACAAAGGTTTTACAAGTGTTCCTCTGATACGCGTCAAAACTTTTTCTCTTATAACTGCGCGAAAAGCATGTATTCTTGCTTAATACTACGAAACAAGCTGTTTTAGACCGAAACGAGCTAAATCACAACACATCGGTTTTACAAGTGTTCCTCTGATACGCGTCTAAACTTTTTCTCTTATAACTGCGCGAAAAGCATGTATTCGTGCTTAATACAACGAAACAAGCTGTTTCAGACCGAAACGAGCTAAATCTGAACACATCGGTTTTACAAGTGTCCCTGTGACGCGTCAAAACTTTTTCTCTTATAACTGCGCGAACAGCATGTATTCTTGCTTAATACAGCGAAACAAGCTGTTTTAGACCGAAATGAGCTAAATCTGAACACATCAGTTTTACAAGTATCCACGTGATACTCGTCAAAACTTTTTCTCTTATAACTGCGCGAAAACATGTATTCTTGCTTAATACAACGAAACAAGCTGTTTTAGACCGAAATGAGCTAAATCACAACACATCGGTTTTACAAGTGTCTCTCTAATACGCGTCAAAACTTTTTCTCTTATAACTGCGCGAAAAGCATGTATTCTTGCTTAATACAACGAAACAAGCTGTTTTAGACCGAAACGAGCTAAATCACAACACATCGGTTTTACAAGTATCCACGTGATACTCAAAACTTTTTCTCTTATAACTGCGCGAAAAGCATGTATTCTTGCTTAATACAACGAAACAAGCTGTTTTAGACCGAAACGAGCTAAATCACAACACATCGGTTTTACAAGTGTCTCTCTAATACGCGTCAAAACTTTTTCTTCTATAACTGCGCCTAAAGCATGTATTCGTGCTTAATACAACGAAACAAGTTGTTTTAGACCGAAACGAGCTAAATCTGAACACATCGGTTTGACAAGTGTTCCTCTGATACGCGTCTAAACTTTTTCTCTTATAACTGCGCGAAAAGCATGTATTCGTGTTAAATACAACGAAACAAGCTGTTTTAGACCGAAACGAGCTAAATCTGAACACATCGGTTTTACAAGTGTCCCTGTGACACGCGTCAAAACTTTTTCTCTTATAACTGCGCGAAAAGCATGTATTCTTGCTCAATACAACGAAACAAGCTGTTTTAGACCGAAATGAGCTAAATCACAACACATCGGTTTTACAAGTGTTCCTCTGATACGCGTCAAAACTTTTTTCTCTTATAACTGCGCGAAAATCATGTACTCGTGCTTATTACAACGAAACAAGCTGTTTTAGACCGAAACGAGCTAAATCTGAACACATCGGTTTTACAAGTATCCACGTGATACTCGTCAAAACTTTTTCTCTTATAACTGCGCGAAAAGCATGTATTCTTGCTTAATACAACGAAACAAGCTGTTTTAGACCGAAACGAGCTAAATCACAACACATCGGTTTTACAAGTGTCTCTCTAATACGCGTCAAAACTTTTTCTCTTATAACTGCGCGAAAAGCATGCATTCTTGCTTAATACAGCGAAACAAGCTGTTTTAGACCGAAACGAGCTAAATCACAACACATAGGTTTTACAAGTGTTCCCCTGATACGCGTCAATACTTTTTCTCTTATAACTGCGCGAAAAGCATGTATTCTTGCTTAATACAACGAAACAAGCTGTTTTAGACCGAAACGAGCTAAATCACAACACATCGGTTTTACAAGTGTCTCTCTGATACGCGTCAAAACTTTTTCTTCTCTAACTGCGCGTAAAGCATGTATTCTTGCTTAATACAACGAAACAAGCTGTTTTAGACCGAAACGAGCTAAATCTGAACACATCGGTTTTACAAGTATCCACGTGATACTCAAAACTTTTTCTCTTATAACTGCGCGAAAAGCATGTATTCTTGCTTAATACAACGAAACAAGCTGTTTTAGACCGAAACGAGCTAAATCACAACACATCGGTTTTACAAGTGTCTCTCTAATACGCGTCAAAACTTTTTCTTCTATAACTGCGCCTAAAGCATGTATTCGTGCTTAATACAACGAAACAAGTTGTTTTAGACCGAAACGAGCTAAATCTGAACACATCGGTTTTACAAGTGTCCCTGTGACACGCGTCAAAACTTTTTCTCTTATAACTGCGCGAAAAGCATGTATTCTTGCTTAATACAGCGAAACAAGCTGTTTTAGACCGAAACGAGCTAAATCACAACACAAAGGTTTTACAAGTGTTCCTCTGATACGCGTCAAAACTTTTTCTCTTATAACTGCGCGAAAAGCATGTATTCTTGCTTAATACTACGAAACAAGCTGTTTTAGACCGAAACGAGCTAAATCACAACACATCGGTTTTACAAGTGTTCCTCTCATACGCGTCTAAACTTTTTCTCTTATAACTGCGCGAAAAGCATGTATTCGTGCCTAATACAACGAAACAAGCTGTTTCAGACCGAAACGAGCTAAATCTGAACACATCGGTTTTACAAGTGTCCCTGTGACACGCGTCAAAACTTTTTCTCTTATAACTGCGCGAACAGCATGTATTCTTGCTTAATACAGCGAAACAAGCTGTTTTAGACCGAAATGAGCTAAATCACAACACATCGGTTTTACAAGTTTTCCTCTGATACGCGTCAAAACTTTTTCCCTTATAACTGCGCGAAAAGCATGTATTCTTGCCTAATACAGCGAAACAAGCTGTTTTAAACCGAAACGAGCTAAATCACAACATATCGGTATTACAAGTGTTCCACGTGATACTCGTCAAAACTTTTTCTCTTATAACTGCGCGAAAAGCATGTATTCGTGCTTAATACAACGAAACAAGCTGTTTTAGACCGAAACGAGCTAAATCTGAACACATCAGTTTTACAAGTATCCACGTGATACTCGTCAAAACTTTTTCTCTTATAACTGCGCGAAAAGCATGTATACTTGCTTAATACAACGAAACAAGCTGTTTTAGACCGAAACGAGCTAAATCACAACACATCGGTTTTACAAGTGTTCCTCTGATACTCGTCAAAACTTTTTCTCCTATAACTGCGCGAAAAGCATGTATTCTTGCCTAATACAACGAAACAAGCTGTTTTAGACCGAAATGAGCTAAATCACAACACCGGTTTTACAAGTGTCTCTCTAATACGCGTCAAAACTTTTTCTCTTATAACTGCGCGAAAAGCATGTATTCTTGCTTAATACAACGAAACAAGCTGTTTTAGACCGAAACGAGCTAAATCAAAACACAAAGGTTTTACAAGTGTTCCTCGGATACGCGTCAAAACTTTTTCTCTTATAACTGCGCGAAAAGCATGTATTCTTGCTTAATACAACGAAACAAGCTGTTTTAGACCGAAACGAGCTAAATCACAACACATCAGTTTTACAAGTGTTCCTCTGATACGCGCCTAAACTTTTTCTCTTATAACTGCGCGAAAAGCATGTATTCGTGCTTAATACAACGAAACAAGCTGTTTTAGACCGAAACGAGCTAAATCACAACACATCGGTTTTACAAGTGTTCCTCTGACACGCGTCAAAACTTTTTCTTTTATAACTGCGCGAAAAGCATGTATTCTTGCCTAATACAACGAAACAAGCTGTTTTAGACCGAAATGAGCTAAATCACAACACATCGGTTTTACAAGTGTCTCTCTAATACGCGTCAAAACTTTTTCTCTTATAACTGCGCGAAAAGCATGTATTCTTGCTTAATACAACGAAACAAGCTGTTTTAGACCGAAACGAGCTAAATCACAACACAAAGGTTTTACAAGTGTTCCTCTGATACGCGTCAAAACTTTTTCTCTTATAACTACGCGAAAAGCATGTATTCTTGCTTAATACAACGAAACAAGCTGTTTTAGACCGAAACGAGCTAAATCACAACACATCGGTTTTACAAGTGTCTCTCTAATACGCGTCAAAACTTTTTCTTCTATAACTGCGCCTAAAGCATGTATTCGTGCTTAATACAACGAAACAAGTTGTTTTAGACCGAAACGAGCTAAATCACAACACAAAGGTTTTACAAGTGTTCCTCTGATACGCGTCAAAACTTTTTCTCTTATAACTGCGCGAAAAGCATGTATTCTTGCTTAATACAACGAAACAAGTTGTTTTAGACTGAAACGAGCTAAATCACAACACATCAGTTTTACAAGTGTTCCTCTGATACGCGTCTAAACTTTTTCTCTTATAACTGCGCGAAAAGCATGTATTCGTGCTTAATACAACGAAACAAGCTTTTAGACCGAAACGAGCTAAATCACAACACATCGGTTTTACAAGTGTTCCTCTGACACGCGTCAAAACTTTTTCTCTTATAACTGCGCGAAAAGCATGTATTCGTGCTTAATACAGCGAAACAAGCTGTTTTAGACCGAAATGAGCTAAATCACAACACATCGGTTTTACAAGTGTTCCTCTGATACGCGTCAAAACGTTTTCTCTTATAACTGCGCGAAAAGCATGTATTCTTGCTTAATACAGCGAAACAAGCTGTTTTAGACCGAAACGAGCTAAATCACAACACATCGGTATTACAAGTGTTCCACGTGATACTCGTCAAAACGTTTTCTCTTATAACTGCGCGAAAAGCATGTATTCGTGCTTACTACAACGAAACAAGGTGTTTTAGACCGAAACGAGCTAAATCTGAACACATCGGTTTTACAAGTATTCACGTGATACTCGTCAAAACTTTTTCTCTTATAACTGCGCGAAAAGCATGTATTCTTGCTTAATACAACGAAACAAGCTGTTTTAGACCGAAACAAGCTAAATCACAACACATCGGTTTTACAAGTGTCTCTCTAATACGCGTCAAAACTTTTTCTCTTATAACTGCGCGAAAAGCATGTATTCTTGCTTAATACAGCGAAACAAGCTGTTTTAGACCGAAACGAGCTAAATCACAACACAAAGGTTTTACAAGTGTTCCTCTGATACGCGTCAAAACTTTTTCTCTTATAACTGCGCGAAAAGCATGTATTCTTGCTTAATACAACGAAACAAGCTGTTTTAGACCGAAACGAGCTAAATCACAACACATCAGTTTTACAAGTGTTCCTCTGATACGCGTCTAAACTTTTTCTCTTATAACTGCGCGAAAAGCATGTATTCTTGCTTAATACTACGAAACAAGCTGTTTTAGACCGAAACGAGCTAAATCACAACACATCGGTTTTACAAGTGTTCCTCTGATACGCGTCTAAACTTTTTCTCTTATAACTGCGCGAAAAGCATGTATTCGTGCTAAATACAACGAAACAAGCTGTTTTAGAACCGAAACGAGCTAAATCTGAACACATCGGTTTTACAAGTGTCCCTGTGACACGCGTCAAAACATTTTCTCTTATAACTGCGCGAAAAGCATGTATTCGTGCTTAATACAACGAAACAAGCTGTTTTAGACCGAAACGAGCTAAATCTGAACACATCGGTTTTCCAAGTGTTCCTTTGATACGCGTCAAAACTTTTTCTCTTATAACTGCGCGATAAGCATGTATTCCTGCTTAATACAACGAAACAAGCTGTTTTAGACCGAAACGAGCCAAATCACAACACATCGGTATTACAAGTGTTCCACGTGATTCTCGTCAAAACTTTTTCTCTTATAACTGCGCGAAAAGCATGTATTCTTGCTTAATACAGCGAAACAAGCTGTTTTAGACCGAAACGAGCTAAATCACAACACATCGGTATTACAAGTGTTCCACGTGATACTCGTCAAAACTTTTTCTCTTATAACTGCGCGAAAAGCATGTATTCGTGCTTACTACAACGAAACAAGGTGTTTTAGACCGAAACGAGCTAAATCTGAACACATCGGTTTTACAAGTATCCACGTGATACTCGTCAAAACTTTTTCTCTTATAACTGCGCGAAAAGCATGTATTCTTGCTCAATACAGCGAAACAAGCTGTTTTAGACCGAAATGAGCTAAATCACAACACATCGGTTTTACAAGTGTTCCTCTGATACGCGTCAAATCTTTTTCTTCTATAACTGCGCGTAAAGCATGTATTCTTGCTTAATACAACGAAACAAGCTGTTTTAGACCGAAACGAGCTAAATCTGAACACATCGGTTTTACAAGTGTTCCTCTGATACGCGTCAAAACTTTTTCTCTTATAACTGCGCGAAAAGCATGTATTCTTGCTCAATACAGCGAAACAAGCTGTTTTAGACCGAAATAAGCTAAATCACAACACATCGGTTTTACAAGTGTTCCTCTGATACGCGTCAAAACCTTTTCTCTTATAACTTCGAGAAAAGCATGTATTCTTGCTTAATACAGCGAAACAAGCTGTTTTAGACCGAAACGAGCTAAATCACAACATATCTGTATTACAAGTGTTCCACGTGATACTCGTCAAAAATTTCTCTCTTATAATTGCGCGAAAAGCATGTATTCGTGCTTACTACAACAAAACAAGGTGTTTTAGACCGAAACGAGCTAAATCACAACACATAGGTTTTACAAGTGTTCCCCTGATACGCGTCATAACTTTTTCTCTTATAACTGCGCGAAAAGCATGTATTCTTGCTTAATACAACGAAACAAGCTGTTTTAGACCGAAACGAGCTAAATCACAACACATCGGTTTTACAAGTGTCTCTCTGATACGCGTCAAAACTTTTTCTTCTATAACTGCGCGTAAAACATGTATTCTTGCTTAATACAACGAAACAAGCTGTTTTAGACCGAAACGAGCTAAATCTGAACACATCGGTTTTACAAGTATCCACGTGATACTCGTCAAAACTTTTTCTCTTATAACTGCGCGAAAAGCATGTATTCTTGCTTAATACAACGAAACAAGCTGTTTTAGACCGAAACGAGCTAAATCACAACACATCCATTTTACAAGTGTCTCTCTAATACGCGTCAAAACTTTTTCTCTTATAACTGCGCGAAAAGCATGTATTCGTGCTTAATACAACGAAACAAGCTGTTTTAGACCGAAACGAGCTAAATCTGAACACATCGGTTTTCCAAGTGTTCCTTTGATACGCGTCAAAACTTTTTCTCTTATAACTGCGCGATAAGCATGTATTCGTGCTTAATACAACGAAACAAGCTGTTTTAGACCGAAACGAGCTAGATCTGAACACATCGGTATTACAAGTGTTCCACGTGATACTCGTCAAAACTTTTTCTCTGATAACTGCGCGAAAAGCATGTATTCGTGCTTATTACAACGAAACAAGTTGTTTTAGACCGAAACGAGCTAAATCTAAACACATCGGTTTTACAAGTGTCCCTGTGACACGCGTCAAAACTTTTTCTCTTATAACTGCGCGAAAAGCATGTATTCTTGCTTAATACAGCGAAACAAGCTGTTTTAGACCGAAATGAGCTAAATCACAGCACATCGGTTTTACAAGTGTTCCTCTGATACGCGTCAAAACGTTTTCTCTTATAACTGCGCGAAAAGCATGTATTCTTGCTTAATACAGCGAAACAAGCTGTTTTAGACCGAAACGAGCTAAATCACAACACATCGGTATTACAAGTGTTCCACGTGATACTCGTCAAAACGTTTTCTCTTATAACTGCGCGAAAAGCATGTATTCGTGCTTACTACAACGAAACAAGGTGTTTTAGACCGAAACGAGCTAAATCTGAACACATCGGTTTTACAAGTATCCACGTGATACTCGTCAAAACGTTTTCTCTTATAACTGCGCGAAAAGCATGTATTCTTGCTTAATACAACGAAACAAGCTGTTTTAGACCAAAACGAGCTAAATCACAACACATCGGTTTTACAAGTGTCTCTCTGATACGCGTCAAATCTTTTTCTTCTATAACTGCGCGTAAAGCATGTATTCTTGCTTAATACAACGAAACAAGCTGTTTTAGACCGAAACGAGCTAAATCTGAACACATCGGTTTTACAAGTGTTCCTCTGATACGCGTCAAAACTTTTTCTCTTATAACTGCGCGAAAAGCATGTATTCTTGCTCAATACAGCGAAACAAGCTGTTTTAGACCGAAATGAGCTAAATCACAACACATCGGTTTTACAAGTGTTCCTCTGATACGCGTCAAAACCTTTTCTCTTATAACTTCGAGAAAAGCATGTATTCTTGCTTAATACAGCGAAACAAGCTGTTTTAGACCGAAACGAGCTAAATCACAACACATCGGTATTACAAGTGTTCCACGTGATACTCGTCAAAAAATTTTCTCTTATAACTGCGCGAAAAGCATGTATTCGTGCTTAATACAACGAAACAAGCTGTGTTAGACCGAAACGAGCTAAATCTGAACACATCGGTTTTACAAGTATCCACGTGATACTCGTCAAAACTTTTCTCTTATAACTGCGCGAAAAGCATGTATTCTTGCTTAATACAACGAAACAAGCTGTTTTAGACCGAAATGAGCTAAATCACAACACATCGGTTTTACAAGTGTCTCTCTAATACGCGTCAAAACTTTTTCTCTTATAACTGCGCGAAAAGCATGTATTCTTGCTTAATACAGCGAAACAAGCTGTTTTAGACCGAAACGAGCTAAATCACAACACATAGGTTTTACAAGTGTTCCCCTGATACGCGTCAAAACGTTTTCTCTTATAACTGCGCGAAAAGCATGTATTCTTGCTTAATACAACGAAACAAGCTGTTTTAGACCGAAACGAGCTAAATCACAACACATCGGTTTTACAAGTGTCTCTCTGATACGCGTCAAAACTTTTTCTTCTATAACTGCGCGTAAAGCATGTATTCTTGCTTAATACAACGAAACAAGCTGTTTTAGACCGAAACGAGCTAAATCACAACACATCCATTTTACAAGTGTCTCTCTAATACGCGTCAAAACTTTTTCTTCTATAACTGCGCCTAAAGCATGTATTCGTGCTTAATACAACGAAAAGCATGCATTCTTGCTTAATACAGCGAAACAAGCTGTTTTAGACCGAAACGAGCTAAATCACAACACATAGGTTTTACAAGTGTCTCTCTAATACGCGTCAAAACTTTTTCTTCTATAACTGCGCCTAAAGCATGTATTCGTGCTTAATACAACGAAACAAGCTGTTTTAGACCGAAACGAGCTAAATCACAACACATCGGTTTTACAAGTGTTCCTCTGACACGCGTCAAAACTTTTTCTCTTATAACTGCGCGAAAAGCATGTATTAGTGCCTAATACAACGAAACAAGCTGTTTTAGACCAAAACGAGCTAGATCTGAACACATCGGTATTACAAGTGTTCCACGTGATACTCGTCAAAACTTTTTCTCTTATAACTGCGCGAAAAGCATGTATTCGTGCTTAATACAACGAAACAAGCTGTTTTAGACCGAAACGAGCTAAATCTGAACACATCGGTTTTACAAGTGTCCCTGTGACACGCGTCAAAACTTTTTCTATTATAACTGCGCGAAAAGCATGTATTCTTGCTTAATACAGCGAAACAAGCTGTTTTAGACCGAAATGAGCTAAATCACTACACATCGGTTTTACAAGTGTTCCTCTGATACGCGTCAAAACTTTTTCTCTTATAACTGCGCGAAAAGCATGTATTCTTGCTTAATACAGCGAAACAAGCTGTTTTAGACCGAAACGAGCTAAATCACAACACATCGGTATTACAAGTGTTCCACGTGATACTCGTCAAAAATTTTTCTCTTATAACTGCGCGAAAAGCATGTATTCGTGCTTAATACAACGAAACAAGCTGTTTTAGACCGAAACGAGCTAAATCTGAACACATCGGTTTTACAAGTATCCACGTGATACTCGTCAAAACTTTTTCTCTTATAACTGCGCGAAAAGCATGTATTCTTGCTTAATACAGCGAAACAAGCTGTTTTAGACCGAAACGAGCTAAATCACAACACAAAGGTTTTACAAGTGTTCCTCTGATACGCGTCAAAACTTTTTCTCTTATAACTGCGCGAAAAGCATGTATTCGTGCCTAATACAGCGAAACAAGCTGTTTTAGACCGAAAGGAGCTAAATCACAACACATCGGTATTACAAGTGTTCCACGTGATACTCGTCAAAAATTTTTCTCTTATAACTGCGCGAAAAGCATGTATTCGTGCTTAATACAACGAAACAAGCTGTTTTAGACCGAAACGAGCTAAATCTGAACACATCGGTTTTACAAGTATCCACGTGATACTCGTCAAAACTTTTTCTCCTATAACTGCGCGAAAAGCATGTATTCTTGCCTAATACAACGAAACAAGCTGTTTTAGACCGAAACGAGCTAAATCACAACACAAAGGTTTTACAAGTGTTCCTCTGATACGCGTCAAAACTTTTTCTCTTTTAACTGCGCGAAAAGCATGTATTCTTGCTTAATACAACGAAACAAGCTGTTTTAGACCGAAACGAGCTAAATCACAACACATCGGTTTTACAAGTGTCTCTCTAATACGCGTCAAAACTTTTTCTTCTATAACTGCGCTTAAAGCATGTATTCGTGCTTAATACAACGAAACAAGTTGTTTTAGACCGAAACGAGCTAAATCTGAACACATCGGTTTTACAAGTGTCCCTGTGACACGCGTCAAAACTTTTTCTCTTATAACTGCGCGAAAAGCATGTATTCTTGCTTAATACAGCGAAACAAGCTGTTTTAGACCGAAACGAGCTAAATCACAACACAAAGGTTTTACAAGTGTTCCTCTGATACGCGTCAAAACTTTTTCTCTTATAACTGCGCGAAAAGCATGTATTCTTGCTTAATACTACGAAACAAGCTGTTTTAGACCGAAACGAGCTAAATCACAACACATCGGTTTTACAAGTGTTCCTCTGATACGCGTCTAAACTTTTTCTCTTATAACTGCGCGAAAAGCATGTATTCGTGCTTAATACAACGAAACAAGCTGTTTCAGACCGAAACGAGCTAAATCTGAACACATCGGTTTTACAAGTGTCCCTGTGACACGCGTCAAAACTTTTTCTCTTATAACTGCGCGAACAGCATGTATTCTTGCTTAATACAGCGAAACAAGCTGTTTTAGACCGAAATGAGCTAAATCTGAACACATCAGTTTTACAAGTATCCACGTGATACTCGTCAAAACTTTTTCTCTTATAACTGCGCGAAAACATGTATTCTTGCTTAATACAACGAAACAAGCTGTTTTAGACCGAAATGAGCTAAATCACAACACATCGGTTTTACAAGTGTCTCTCTAATACGCGTCAAAACTTTTTCTCTTATAACTGCGCGAAAAGCATGTATTCTTGCTTAATACAACGCAACAAGCTGTTTTAGACCGAAACGAGCTAAATCACAACACAAAGGTTTTACAAGTGTTCCTCTGATACGCGTCAAAACTTTTTCTCTTATAACTGCGCGAAAAGCATGTATTCTTGCTTAATACAACGAAACAAGCTGTTTTAGACCGAAACGAGCTAAATCACAACACATCGGTTTTACAAGTATCCACGTGATACTCAAAACTTTTTCTCTTATAACTGCGCGAAAAGCATGTATTCTTGCTTAATACAACGAAACAAGCTGTTTTAGACCGAAACGAGCTAAATCACAACACATCGGTTTTACAAGTGTCTCTCTAATACGCGTCAAAACTTTTTCTTCTATAACTGCGCCTAAAGCATGTATTCGTGCTTAATACAACGAAACAAGTTGTTTTAGACCGAAACGAGCTAAATCTGAACACATCGGTTTGACAAGTGTTCCTCTGATACGCGTCTAAACTTTTTCTCTTATAACTGCGCGAAAAGCATGTATTCGTGTTAAATACAACGAAACAAGCTGTTTTAGACCGAAACGAGCTAAATCTGAACACATCGGTTTTACAAGTGTCCCTGTGACACGCGTCAAAACTTTTTCTCTTATAACTGCGCGAAAAGCATGTATTCTTGCTCAATACAACGAAACAAGCTGTTTTAGACCGAAATGAGCTAAATCACAACACATCGGTTTTACAAGTGTTCCTCTGATACGCGTCAAAACTTTTTTCTCTTATAACTGCGCGAAAAGCATGTACTCGTGCTTATTACAACGAAACAAGCTGTTTTAGACCGAAACGAGCTAAATCTGAACACATCGGTTTTACAAGTATCCACGTGATACTCGTCAAAACTTTTTCTCTTATAACTGCGCGAAAAGCATGTATTCTTGCTTAATACAACGAAACAAGCTGTTTTAGACCGAAACGAGCTAAATCACAACACATCGGTTTTACAAGTGTCTCTCTAATACGCGTCAAAACTTTTTCTCTTATAACTGCGCGAAAAGCATGCATTCTTGCTTAATACAGCGAAACAAGCTGTTTTAGACCGAAACGAGCTAAATCACAACACATAGGTTTTACAAGTGTTCCCCTGATACGCGTCAATACTTTTTCTCTTATAACTGCGCAAAAAGCATGTATTCTTGCTTAATACAACGAAACAAGCTGTTTTAGACCGAAACGAGCTAAATCACAACACATCGGTTTTACAAGTGTCTCTCTGATACGCGTCAAAACTTTTTCTTCTCTAACTGCGCGTAAAGCATGTATTCTTGCTTAATACAACGAAACAAGCTGTTTTAGACCGAAACGAGCTAAATCTGAACACATCGGTTTTACAAGTATCCACGTGATACTCAAAACTTTTTCTCTTATAACTGCGCGAAAAGCATGTATTCTTGCTTAATACAACGAAACAAGCTGTTTTAGACCGAAACGAGCTAAATCACAACACATCGGTTTTACAAGTGTCTCTCTAATACGCGTCAAAACTTTTTCTTCTATAACTGCGCCTAAAGCATGTATTCGTGCTTAATACAACGAAACAAGTTGTTTTAGACCGAAACGAGCTAAATCTGAACACATCGGTTTTACAAGTGTCCCTGTGACACGCGTCAAAACTTTTTCTTTTATAACTGCGCGAAAAGCATGTATTCTTGCTTAATACAGCGAAACAAGCTGTTTTAGACCGAAACGAGCTAAATCACAACACAAAGGTTTTACAAGTGTTCCTCTGATACGCGTCAAAACTTTTTCTCTTATAACTGCGCGAAAAGCATGTATTCTTGCTTAATACTACGAAACAAGCTGTTTTAGACCGAAACGAGCTAAATCACAACACATCGGTTTTACAAGTGTTCCTCTCATACGCGTCTAAACTTTTTCTCTTATAACTGCGCGAAAAGCATGTATTCGTGCCTAATACAACGAAACAAGCTGTTTCAGACCGAAACGAGCTAAATCTGAACACATCGGTTTTACAAGTGTCCCTGTGACACGCGTCAAAACTTTTTCTCTTATAACTGCGCGAACAGCATGTATTCTTGCTTAATACAGCGAAACAAGCTGTTTTAGACCGAAATGAGCTAAATCACAACACATCGGTTTTACAAGTTTTCCTCTGATACGCGTCAAAACTTTTTCCCTTATAACTGCGCGAAAAGCATGTATTCTTGCCTAATACAGCGAAACAAGCTGTTTTAAACCGAAACGAGCTAAATCACAACATATCGGTATTACAAGTGTTCCACGTGATACTCGTCAAAACTTTTTCTCTTATAACTGCGCGAAAAGCATGTATTCGTGCTTAATACAACGAAACAAGCTGTTTTAGACCGAAACGAGCTAAATCTGAACACATCAGTTTTACAAGTATCCACGTGATACTCGTCAAAACTTTTTCTCTTATAACTGCGCGAAAAGCATGTATTCTTGCTTAATACAACGAAACAAGCTGTTTTAGACCGAAACGAGCTAAATCACAACACATCGGTTTTACAAGTGTTCCTCTGATACTCGTCAAAACTTTTTCTCCTATAACTGCGCGAAAAGCATGTATTCTTGCCTAATACAACGAAACAAGCTGTTTTAGACCGAAATGAGCTAAATCACAACACCGGTTTTACAAGTGTCTCTCTAATACGCGTCAAAACTTTTTCTCTTATAACTGCGCGAAAAGCATGTATTCTTGCTTAATACAACGAAACAAGCTGTTTTAGACCGAAACGAGCTAAATCAAAACACAAAGGTTTTACAAGTGTTCCTCGGATACGCGTCAAAACTTTTTCTCTTATAACTGCGCGAAAAGCATGTATTCTTGCTTAATACAACGAAACAAGCTGTTTTAGACCGAAACGAGCTAAATCACAACACATCAGTTTTACAAGTGTTCCTCTGATACGCGCCTAAACTTTTTCTCTTATAACTGCGCGAAAAGCATGTATTCGTGCTTAATACAACGAAACAAGCTGTTTTAGACCGAAACGAGCTAAATCACAACACATCGGTTTTACAAGTGTTCCTCTGACACGCGTCAAAACTTTTTCTTTTATAACTGCGCGAAAAGCATGTATTCTTGCCTAATACAACGAAACAAGCTGTTTTAGACCGAAATGAGCTAAATCACAACACATCGGTTTTACAAGTGTCTCTCTAATACGCGTCAAAACTTTTTCTCTTATAACTGCGCGAAAAGAAGTATTCTTGCTTAATACAACGAAACAAGCTGTTTTAGACCGAAACGAGCTAAATCACAACACAAAGGTTTTACAAGTGTTCCTCTGATACGCGTCAAAACTTTTTCTCTTATAACTACGCGAAAAGCATGTATTCTTGCTTAATACAACGAAACAAGCTGTTTTAGACCGAAACGAGCTAAATCACAACACATCGGTTTTACAAGTGTCTCTCTAATACGCGTCAAAACTTTTTCTTCTATAACTGCGCCTAAAGCATGTATTCGTGCTTAATACAACGAAACAAGTTGTTTTAGACCGAAACGAGCTAAATCACAACACAAAGGTTTTACAAGTGTTCCTCTGATACGCGTCAAAACTTTTTCTCTTATAACTGCGCGAAAAGCATGTATTCTTGCTTAATACAACGAAACAAGTTGTTTTAGACCGAAACGAGCTAAATCACAACACATCAGTTTTACAAGTGTTCCTCTGATACGCGTCTAAACTTTTTCTCTTATAACTGCGCGAAAAGCATGTATTCGTGCTTAATACAACGAAACAAGCTTTTAGACCGAAACGAGCTAAATCACAACACATCGGTTTTACAAGTGTTCCTCTGACACGCGTCAAAACTTTTTCTCTTATAACTGCGCGAAAAGCATGTATTCGTGCTTAATACAGCGAAACAAGCTGTTTTAGACCGAAATGAGCTAAATCACAACACATCGGTTTTACAAGTGTTCCTCTGATACGCGTCAAAACGTTTTCTCTTATAACTGCGCGAAAAGCATGTATTCTTGCTTAATACAGCGAAACAAGCTGTTTTAGACCGAAACGAGCTAAATCACAACACATCGGTATTACAAGTGTTCCACGTGATACTCGTCAAAACGTTTTCTCTTATAACTGCGCGAAAAGCATGTATTCGTGCTTACTACAACGAAACAAGGTGTTTTAGACCGAAACGAGCTAAATCTGAACACATCGGTTTTACAAGTATTCACGTGATACTCGTCAAAACTTTTTCTCTTATAACTGCGCGAAAAGCATGTATTCTTGCTTAATACAACGAAACAAGCTGTTTTAGACCGAAACAAGCTAAATCACAACACATCGGTTTTACAAGTGTCTCTCTAATACGCGTCAAAACTTTTTCTCTTATAACTGCGCGAAAAGCATGTATTCTTGCTTAATACAGCGAAACAAGCTGTTTTAGACCGAAACGAGCTAAATCACAACACAAAGGTTTTACAAGTGTTCCTCTGATACGCGTCAAAACTTTTTCTCTTATAACTGCGCGAAAAGCATGTATTCTTGCTTAATACAACGAAACAAGCTGTTTTAGACCGAAACGAGCTAAATCACAACACATCAGTTTTACAAGTGTTCCTCTGATACGCGTCTAAACTTTTTCTCTTATAACTGCGCGAAAAGCATGTATTCTTGCTTAATACTACGAAACAAGCTGTTTTAGACCGAAATGAGCTAAATCACAACACATCGGTTTTACAAGTGTTCCTCTGATACGCGTCTAAACTTTTTCTCTTATAACTGCGCGAAAAGCATGTATTCGTGCTAAATACAACGAAACAAGCTGTTTTAGAACCGAAACGAGCTAAATCTGAACACATCGGTTTTACAAGTGTCCCTGTGACACGCGTCAAAACATTTTCTCTTATAACTGCGCGAAAAGCATGTATTCGTGCTTAATACAACGAAACAAGTTGTTTTAGACCGAAACGAGGTAAATCTGAACACATCGGTTTTCCAAGTGTTCCTTTGATACGCGTCAAAACTTTTTCTCTTATAACTGCGCGATAAGCATGTATTCCTGCTTAATACAACGAAACAAGCTGTTTTAGACCGAAACGAGCCAAATCACAACACATCGGTATTACAAGTGTTCCACGTGATTCTCGTCAAAACTTTTTCTCTTATAACTGCGCGAAAAGCATGTATTCTTGCTTAATACAGCGAAACAAGCTGTTTTAGACCGAAACGAGCTAAATCACAACACATCGGTATTACAAGTGTTCCACGTGATACTCGTCAAAACTTTTTCTCTTATAACTGCGCGAAAAGCATGTATTCGTGCTTACTACAACGAAACAAGGTGTTTTAGACCGAAACGAGCTAAATCTGAACACATCGGTTTTACAAGTATCCACGTGATACTCGTCAAAACTTTTTCTCTTATAACTGCGCGAAAAGCATGTATTCTTGCTCAATACAGCGAAACAAGCTGTTTTAGACCGAAATGAGCTAAATCACAACACATCGGTTTTACAAGTGTTCCTCTGATACGCGTCAAATCTTTTTCTTCTATAACTGCGCGTAAAGCATGTATTCTTGCTTAATACAACGAAACAAGCTGTTTTAGACCGAAACGAGCTAAATCTGAACACATCGGTTTTACAAGTGTTCCTCTGATACGCGTCAAAACTTTTTCTCTTATAACTGCGCGAAAAGCATGTATTCTTGCTCAATACAGCGAAACAAGCTGTTTTAGACCGAAATGAGCTAAATCACAACACATCGGTTTTACAAGTGTTCCTCTGATACGCGTCAAAACCTTTTCTCTTATAACTTCGAGAAAAGCATGTATTCTTGCTTAATACAGCGAAACAAGCTGTTTTAGACCGAAACGAGCTAAATCACAACACATCTGTATTACAAGTGTTCCACGTGATACTCGTCAAAAATTTCTCTCTTATAACTGCGCGAAAAGCATGTATTCGTGCTTACTACAACAAAACAAGGTGTTTTAGACCGAAACGAGCTAAATCACAACACATAGGTTTTACAAGTGTTCCCCTGATACGCGTCAAAACTTTTTCTCTTATAACTGCGCGAAAAGCATGTATTCTTGCTTAATACAACGAAACAAGCTGTTTTAGACCGAAACGAGCTAAATCACAACACATCGGTTTTACAAGTGTCTCTCTGATACGCGTCAAAACTTTTTCTTCTATAACTGCGCGTAAAACATGTATTCTTGCTTAATACAACGAAACAAGCTGTTTTAGACCGAAACGAGCTAAATCTGAACACATCGGTTTTACAAGTATCCACGTGATACTCGTCAAAACTTTTTCTCTTATAACTGCGCGAAAAGCATGTATTCTTGCTTAATACAACGAAACAAGCTGTTTTAGACCGAAACGAGCTAAATCACAACACATCGGTTTTACAAGTGTCTCTCTGATACGCGTCAAAACTTTTTCTTCTATAACTGCGCGTAAAGCATGTATTCTTGCTTAATACAACGAAACAAGCTGTTTTAGACCGAAACGAGCTAAATCTGAACACATCGGTTTTACAAGTATCCACGTGATACTCGTCAAAACTTTTTCTCTTATAACTGCGCGAAAAGCATGTATTCTTGCTTAATACAACGAAACAAGCTGTTTTAGACCGAAACGAGCTAAATCACAACACATCCATTTTACAAGTGTCTCTCTAATACGCGTCAAAACTTTTTCTTCTATAACTGCGCCTAAAGCATGTATTCGTGCTTAATACAACGAAAAGCATGCATTCTTGCTTAATACAGCGAAACAAGCTGTTTTAGACCGAAACGAGCTAAATCACAACACATAGGTTTTACAAGTGTCTCTCTAATACGCGTCAAAACTTTTTCTTCTATAACTGCGCCTAAAGCATGTATTCGTGCTTAATACAACGAAACAAGCTGTTTTAGACCGAAACGAGCTAAATCACAACACATCGGTTTTACAAGTGTTCCTCTGACACGCGTCAAAACTTTTTCTCTTATAACTGCGCGAAAAGCATGTATTAGTGCCTAATACAACGAAACAAGCTGTTTTAGACCAAAACGAGCTAGATCTGAACACATCGGTATTACAAGTGTTCCACGTGATACTCGTCAAAACTTTTTCTCTTATAACTGCGCGAAAAGCATGTATTCGTGCTTAATACAACGAAACAAGCTGTTTTAGACCGAAACGAGCTAAATCTGAACACATCGGTTTTACAAGTGTCCCTGTGACACGCGTCAAAACTTTTTCTATTATAACTGCGCGAAAAGCATGTATTCTTGCTTAATACAGCGAAACAAGCTGTTTTAGACCGAAATGAGCTAAATCACTACACATCGGTTTTACAAGTGTTCCTCTGATACGCGTCAAAACTTTTTCTCTTATAACTGCGCGAAAAGCATGTATTCTTGCTTAATACAGCGAAACAAGCTGTTTTAGACCGAAACGAGCTAAATCACAACACATCGGTATTACAAGTGTTCCACGTGATACTCGTCAAAAATTTTTCTCTTATAACTGCGCGAAAAGCATGTATTCGTGCTTAATACAACGAAACAAGCTGTTTTAGACCGAAACGAGCTAAATCTGAACACATCGGTTTTACAAGTATCCACGTGATACTCGTCAAAACTTTTTCTCTTATAACTGCGCGAAAAGCATGTATTCTTGCTTAATACAGCGAAACAAGCTGTTTTAGACCGAAACGAGCTAAATCACAACACAAAGGTTTTACAAGTGTTCCTCTGATACGCGTCAAAACTTTTTCTCTTATAACTGCGCGAAAAGCATGTATTCGTGCTTAATACAGCGAAACAAGCTGTTTTAGACCGAAAGGAGCTAAATCACAACACATCGGTATTACAAGTGTTCCACGTGATACTCGTCAAAAATTTTTCTCTTATAACTGCGCGAAAAGCATGTATTCGTGCTTAATACAACGAAACAAGCTGTTTTAGACCGAAACGAGCTAAATCTGAACACATCGGTTTTACAAGTATCCACGTGATACTCGTCAAAACTTTTTCTCCTATAACTGCGCGAAAAGCATGTATTCTTGCCTAATACAACGAAACAAGCTGTTTTAGACCGAAATGAGCTAAATCACAACACATCGGTTTTACAAGTGTCTCTCTAATACGCGTCAAAACTTTTTCTCTTATAACTGCGCGAAAAGCATGTATTCTTGCTTAATACAACGAAACAAGCTGTTTTAGACCGAAACGAGCTAAATCACAACACAAAGGTTTTACAAGTGTTCCTCTGATACGCGTCAAAACTTTTTCTCTTATAACTGCGCGAAAAGCATGTATTCTTGCTTAATACAACGAAACAAGCTGTTTTAGACCGAAACGAGCTAAATCACAACACATCAGTTTTACAAGTGTTCCTCTGATACGCGTCTAAACTTTTTCTCTTATAACTGCGCGAAAAGCATGTATTCGTGCTTAATACAACGAAACAAGCTGTTTTAGACCGAAACGAGCTAAATCACAACACATCGGTTTTACAAGTGTTCCTCTGACACGCGTCAAAACTTTTTCTCTTATAACTGCGCGAAAAGCATGTATTCGTGCTTAATACAACGAAACAAGCTGTTTTAGACCGAAACGAGCTAAATCTGAACACATCGGTTTTACAAGTGTCCCTGTGACACGCGTCAAAACTTTTTCTCTTATAACTGCGCGAAAAGCATGTATTCTTGCTTAATACAGCGAAACAAGCTGTTTTAGACCGAAATGAGCTAAATCACAACACATCGGTTTTACAAGTGTTCCTCTGATACGCGTCAAAACGTTTTCTCTTATAACTGCGCGAAAAGCATGTATTCTTGCTTAATACAGCGAAACAAGCTGTTTTAGACCGAAACGAGCTAAATCACAACACATCGGTATTACAAGTGTTCCACGTGATACTCGTCAAAACGTTTTCTCTTATAACTGCGCGAAAAGCATGTATTCGTGCTTACTACAACGAAACAAGGTGTTTTAGACCGAAACGAGCTAAATCTGAACACATCGGTTTTACAAGTATCTACGTGATACTCGTCAAAACTTTTTCTCTTATAACTGCGCGAAAAGCATGTATTCTTGCTTAATACAACGAAACAAGCTGTTTTAGACCGAAACAAGCTAAATCACAACACATCGGTTTTACATGTGTCTCTCTAATACGCGTCAAAACTTTTTCTCTTATAACTGCGCGAAAAGCATGTATTCTTGCTTAATACAGCGAAACAAGCTGTTTTAGACCGAAACGAGCTAAATCACAACACAAAGGTTTTACAAGTGTCTCTCTGATACGCGTCAAAACTTTTTCTTCTATAACTGCGCGTAAAGCATGTATTCTTGCTTAATACAGCGAAACAAGCTGTTTTAGACCGAAACGAGCTAAATCACAACACCAAGGTTTTACAAGTGTTCCTCTGATACGCGTCAAAACTTTTTCTCTTATAACTGCGCGAAAAGCATGTATTCTTGCTTAATACAACGAAACAAGCTGTTTTAGACCAAAACGAGCTAAATCACAACACATCGGTTTTACAAGTGTCTCTCTGATACGCGTCAAATCTTTTTCTTCTATAACTGCGCGTAAAGCATGTATTCTTGCTTAATACAACGAAACAAGCTGTTTTAGACCGAAACGAGCTAAATCTGAACACATCGGTTTTACAAGTGTTCCTCTGATACGCGTCAAAACTTTTTCTCTTATAACTGCGCGAAAAGCATGTATTCTTGCTCAATACAGCGAAACAAGCTGTTTTAGACCGAAATGAGCTAAATCACAACACATCGGTTTTACAAGTGTTCCTCTGATACGCGTCAAAACCTTTTCTCTTATAACTTCGAGAAAAGCATGTATTCTTGCTTAATACAGCGAAACAAGCTGTTTTAGACCGAAACGAGCTAAATCACAACACATCGGTATTACAAGTGTTCCACGTGATACTCGTCAAAAAATTTTCTCTTATAACTGCGCGAAAAGCATGTATTCGTGCTTAATACAACGAAACAAGCTGTTTTAGACCGAAACGAGCTAAATCTGAACACATCGGTTTTACAAGTATCCACGTGATACTCGTCAAAACTTTTCTCTTATAACTGCGCGAAAAGCATGTATTCTTGCTTAATACAACGAAACAAGCTGTTTTAGACCGAAATGAGCTAAATCACAACACATCGGTTTTACAAGTGTCTCTCTAATACGCGTCAAAACTTTTTCTCTTATAACTGCGCGAAAAGCATGTATTCTTGCTTAATACAGCGAAACAAGCTGTTTTAGACCGAAACGAGCTAAATCACAACACATAGGTTTTACAAGTGTTCCCCTGATACGCGTCAAAACTTTTTCTCTTATAACTGCGCGAAAAGCATGTATTCTTGCTTAATACAACGAAACAAGCTGTTTTAGACCGAAACGAGCTAAATCACAACACATCGGTTTTACAAGTGTCTGTCTGATACGCGTCAAAACTTTTTCTTCTATAACTGCGCGTAAAGCATGTATTCTTGCTTAATACAACGAAACAAGCTGTTTTAGACCGAAACGAGCTAAATCTGAACACATCGGTTTTACAAGTATCCACGTGATACTCGTCAAAACTTTTTCTCTTATAACTGCGCGAAAAGCATGTATTCTTGCTTAATACAACGAAACAAGCTGTTTTAGACCGAAACGAGCTAAATCACAACACATCCATTTTACAAGTGTCTCTCTAATACGCGTCAAAACTTTTTCTTCTATAACTGCGCCTAAAGCATGTATTCGTGCTTAATACAACGAAAAGCATGCATTCTTGCTTAATACAGCGAAACAAGCTGTTTTAGACCGAAACGAGCTAAATCACAACACATAGGTTTTACAAGTGTCTCTCTAATACGCGTCAAAACTTTTTCTTCTATAACTGCGCCTAAAGCATGTATTCGTGCTTAATACAACGAAACAAGCTGTTTTAGACCGAAACGAGCTAAATCACAACACATCGGTTTTACAAGTGTTCCTCTGACACGCGTCAAAACTTTTCTCTTATAACTGCGCGAAAAGCATGTATTAGTGCTTAATACAACGAAACAAGCTGTTTTAGACCAAAACGAGCTAGATCTGAACACATCGGTATTACAAGTGTTCCACGTGATACTCGTCACAACTTTTTCTCTTATAACTGCGCGAAAAGCATGTATTCGTGCTTAATACAACGAAACAAGCTGTTTTAGACCGAAACGAGCTAAATCTGAACACATCGGTTTTACAAGTGTCCCTGTGACACGCGTCAAAACTTTTTCTATTATAACTGCGCGAAAAGCATGTATTCTTGCTTAATACAGCGAAACAAGCTGTTTTAGACCGAAATGAGCTAAATCACTACACATCGGTTTTACAAGTGTTCCTCTGATACGCGTCAAAACTTTTTCTCTTATAACTGCGCGAAAAGCATGTATTCTTGCTTAATACAGCGAAACAAGCTGTTTTAGACCGAAACGAGCTAAATCACAACACATCGGTATTACAAGTGTTCCACGTGATACTCGTCAAAAATTTTTCTCTTATAACTGCGCGAAAAGCATGTATTCGTGCTTAATACAACGAAACAAGCTGTTTTAGACCGAAACGAGCTAAATCTGAACACATCGGTTTTACAAGTATCCACGTGATACTCGTCAAAACTTTTTCTCTTATAACTGCGCGAAAAGCATGTATTCTTGCTTAATACAGCGAAACAAGTTGTTTTAGACCGAAACGAGCTAAATCACAACACAAAGGTTTTACAAGTGTTCCTCTGATACGCGTCAAAACTTTTTCTCTTATAACTGCGCGAAAAGCATGTATTCGTGCTTAATACAACGAAACAAGCTGTTTTAGACCGAAACGAGCTAAATCTGAACACATCGGTTTTACAAGTGTCCCTGTGACACGCGTCAAAATTTTTCTCTTATAACTGCGCGAAAAGGATGTATTCTTGCTTAATACAGCGAAACAAGCTGTTTTAGACCGAAAGGAGCTAAATCACAACACATCGGTATTACAAGTGTTCCACGTGATACTCGTCAAAAATTTTTCTCTTATAACTGCGCGAAAAGCATGTATTCGTGCTTAATACAACGAAACAAGCTGTTTTAGACCGAAACGAGCTAAATCTGAACACATCGGTTTTACAAGTATCCACGTGATACTCGTCAAAACTTTTTCTCCTATAACTGCGCGAAAAGCATGTATTCTTGCCTAATACAACGAAACAAGCTGTTTTAGACCGAAATGAGCTAAATCACAACACATCGGTTTTACAAGTGTCTCTCTAATACGCGTCAAAACTTTTTCTCTTATAACTGCGCGAAAAGCATGTATTCTTGCTTAATACAGCGAAACAAGCTGTTTTAGACCGAAACGAGCTAAATCACAACACAAAGGTTTTACAAGTGTTCCTCTGATACGCGTCAAAACTTTTTCTCTTATAACTGCGCGAAAAGCATGTATTCTTGCTTAATACAACGAAACAAGCTGTTTTAGACCGAAACGAGCTAAATCACAACACATCAGTTTTACAAGTGTTCCTCTGATACGCGTCTAAACTTTTTCTCTTATAACTGCGCGAAAAGCATGTATTCGTGCTTAATACAACGAAACAAGCTGTTTTAGACCGAAACGAGCTAAATCACAACACATCGGTTTTACAAGTGTTCCTCTGACACGCGTCAAAACTTTTTCTCTTATAACTGCGCGAAAAGCATGTATTCGTGCTTAATACAACGAAACAAGCTGTTTTAGACCAAAACAAGCTAGATCTGAACACATCGGTATTACAAGTGTTCCACGTGATACTCGTCAAAACTTTTTCTCTTATAACTGCGCGAAAAGCATGTATTCGTGCTTAATACAACGAAACAAGCTGTTTTAGACCGAAACGAGCTAAATCTGAACACATCGGTTTTACAAGTGTCCCTGTGACACGCGTCAAAACTTTTTCTCTTATAACTGCGCGAAAAGCATGTATTCTTGCTTAATACAGCGAAACAAGCTGTTTTAGACCGAAATGAGCTAAATCACAACACATCGGTTTTACAAGTGTTCCTCTGATACGCGTCAAAACGTTTTCTCTTATAACTGCGCGAAAAGCATGTATTCTTGCTTAATACAGCGAAACAAGCTGTTTTAGACCGAAACGAGCTAAATCACAACACATCGGTATTACAAGTGTTCCACGTGATACTCGTCAAAACGTTTTCTCTTATAACTGCGCGAAAAGCATGTATTCGTGCTTACTACAACGAAACAAGGTGTTTTAGACCGAAACGAGCTAAATCTGAACACATCGGTTTTACAAGTATCCACGTGATACTCGTCAAAACTTTTTCTCTTATAACTGCGCGAAAAGCATGTATTCTTGCTTAATACAACGAAACAAGCTGTTTTAGACCGAAACAAGCTAAATCACAACACCGGTTTTACATGTGTCTCTCTAATACGCGTCAAAACTTTTTCTCTTATAACTGCGCGAAAAGCATGTATTCTTGCTTAATACAGCGAAACAAGCTGTTTTAGACCGAAACGAGCTAAATCACAACACAAAGGTTTTACAAGTGTCTCTCTGATACGCGTCAAAACTTTTTCTTCTATAACTGCGCGTAAAACATGTATTCTTGCTTAATACAACGAAACAAGCTGTTTTAGACCGAAACGAGCTAAATCTGAACACATCGGTTTTACAAGTATCCACGTGATACTCGTCAAAACTTTTTCTCTTATAACTGCGCGAAAAGCATGTATTCTTGCTTAATACAACGAAACAAGCTGTTTTAGACCGAAACGAGCTAAATCACAACACATCCATTTTACAAGTGTCTCTCTAATACGCGTCAAAACTTTTTCTTCTATAACTGCGCCTAAAGCATGTATTCGTGCTTAATACAACGAAACAAGTTGTTTTAGACCGAAACGAGCTAAATCTGAACACATCGGTTTTACAAGTGTCCCTGTGACACGCGTCAAAACTTTTTCTCTTATAACTGCGCGAAAAGCATGTATTCTTGCTTAATACAGCGAAACAAGCTGTTTTAGACCGAAACGAGCTAAATCACAACACCAAGGTTTTACAAGTGTTCCTCTGATACGCGTCAAAACTTTTTCTCTTATAACTGCGCGAAAAGCATGTATTCTTGCTTAATACTACGAAACAAGCTGTTTTAGACCGAAACGAGCTAAATCACAACACATCGGTTTTACAAGTGTTCCTCTGATACGCGTCTAAACTTTTTCTCTTATAACTGCGCGAAAAGCATGTATTCGTGCTAAATACAACGAAACAAGCTGTTTTAGACCGAAACGAGCTAAATCTGAACACATCGGTTTTACAAGTGTCCCTGTGACACGCGTCAAAACTTTTTCTCTTATAACTGCGCGAAAAGCATGTATTCTTGCCTAATACAGCGAAACAAGCTGTTTTAGACCGAAATGAGCTAAATAACAGCACATCGGTTTTACAAGTGTTCCTCTGATACGCGTCAAAACGTTTTCTCTTATAATTGCGCGAAAAGCATGTATTCTTGCTTAATACAGCGAAACAAGCTGTTTTAGACCGAAACGAGCTAAATCACAACACATCGGTATTACAAGTGTTCCACGTGATACTCGTCAAAACGTTTTCTCTTATAACTGCGCGAAAAGCATGTATTCGTGCTTACTACAACGAAACAAGGTGTTTTAGACCGAAACGAGCTAAATCTGAACACATCGGTTTTACAAGTATCCACGTGATACTCGTCAAAACTTTTTCTCTTATAACTGCGCGAAAAGCATGTATTCTTGCTTAATACAACGAAACAAGCTGTTTTAGACCAAAACGAGCTAAATCACAACACATCGGTTTTACAAGTGTCTCTCCGATACGCGTCAAATCTTTTTCTTCTATAACTGCGCGTAAAGCATGTATTCTTGCTTAATACAACGAAACAAGCTGTTTTAGACCGAAACGAGCTAAATCTGAACACATCGGTTTTACAAGTGTTCCTCTGATACGCGTCAAAACTTTTTCTCTTATAACTGCGCGAAAAGCATGTATTCTTGCTTAATACAACGAAACAAGCTGTTTTAGACCAAAACGAGCTAAATCACAACACATCGGTTTTACAAGTGTCTCTCTGATACGCGTCAAATCTTTTTCTTCTATAACTGCGCGTAAAGCATGTATTCTTGCTTAATACAACGAAACAAGCTGTTTTAGACCGAAACGAGCTAAATCTGAACACATCGGTTTTACAAGTGTTCCTCTGATACGCGTCAAAACTTTTTCTCTTATAACTGCGCGAAAAGCATGTATTCTTGCTCAATACAGCGAAACAAGCTGTTTTAGACCGAAATGAGCTAAATCACAACACATCGGTTTTACAAGTGTTCCTCTGATACGCGTCAAAACCTTTTCTCTTATAACTTCGAGAAAAGCATGTATTCTTGCTTAATACAGCGAAACAAGCTGTTTTAGACCGAAACGAGCTAAATCACAACACATCGGTATTACAAGTGTTCCACGTGATACTCGTCAAAAAATTTTCTCTTATAACTGCGCGAAAAGCATGTATTCTTGCTTAATACTACGAAACAAGCTGTTTTAGACCGAAACGAGCTAAATCTGAACACATCGGTTTTACAAGTATCCACGTGATACTCGTCAAAACTTTTCTCTTATAACTGCGCGAAAAGCATGTATTCTTGCTTAATACAACGAAACAAGCTGTTTTAGACCGAAATGAGCTAAATCACAACACATCGGTTTTACAAGTGTCTCTCTAATACGCGTCAAAACTTTTTCTCTTATAACTGCGCGAAAAGCATGTATTCTTGCTTAATACAGCGAAACAAGCTGTTTTAGACCGAAACGAGCTAAATCACAACACATAGGTTTTACAAGTGTTCCCCTGATACGCGTCAAAACTTTTTCTCTTATAACTGCGCGAAAAGCATGTATTCTTGCTTAATACAACGAAACAAGCTGTTTTAGACCGAAACGAGCTAAATCACAACACATCGGTTTTACAAGTGTTCCTCTGATACGCGTCTAAACTTTTTCTCTTATAACTGCGCGAAAAGCATGTATTCGTGCTAAATACAACGAAACAAGCTGTTTTAGACCGAAACGAGCTAAATCTGAACACATCGGTTTTACAAGTGTCCCTGTGACACGCGTCAAAACTTTTTCTCTTATAACTGCGCGAAAAGCATGTATTCTTGCCTAATACAGCGAAACAAGCTGTTTTAGACCGAAATGAGCTAAATAACAGCACATCGGTTTTACAAGTGTTCCTCTGATACGCGTCAAAACGTTTTCTCTTATAATTGCGCGAAAAGCATGTATTCTTGCTTAATACAGCGAAACAAGCTGTTTTAGACCGAAACGAGCTAAATCACAACACATCGGTATTACAAGTGTTCCACGTGATACTCGTCAAAACGTTTTCTCTTATAACTGCGCGAAAAGCATGTATTCGTGCTTACTACAACGAAACAAGGTGTTTTAGACCGAAACGAGCTAAATCTGAACACATCGGTTTTACAAGTATCCACGTGATACTCGTCAAAACTTTTTCTCTTATAACTGCGCGAAAAGCATGTATTCTTGCTTAATACAACGAAACAAGCTGTTTTAGACCAAAACGAGCTAAATCACAACACATCGGTTTTACAAGTGTCTCTCCGATACGCGTCAAATCTTTTTCTTCTATAACTGCGCGTAAAGCATGTATTCTTGCTTAATACAACGAAACAAGCTGTTTTAGACCGAAACAAGCTAAATCTGAACACATCGGTTTTACAAGTGTTCCTCTGATACGCGTCAAAACTTTTTCTCTTATAACTGCGCGAAAAGCATGTATTCTTGCTTAATACAACGAAACAAGCTGTTTTAGACCAAAACGAGCTAAATCACAACACATCGGTTTTACAAGTGTCTCTCTGATACGCGTCAAATCTTTTTCTTCTATAACTGCGCGTAAAGCATGTATTCTTGCTTAATACAACGAAACAAGCTGTTTTAGACCGAAACGAGCTAAATCTGAACACATCGGTTTTACAAGTGTTCCTCTGATACGCGTCAAAACTTTTTCTCTTATAACTGCGCGAAAAGCATGTATTCTTGCTCAATACAGCGAAACAAGCTGTTTTAGACCGAAATGAGCTAAATCACAACACATCGGTTTTACAAGTGTTCCTCTGATACGCGTCAAAACCTTTTCTCTTATAACTTCGAGAAAAGCATGTATTCTTGCTTAATACAGCGAAACAAGCTGTTTTAGACCGAAACGAGCTAAATCACAACACATCGGTATTACAAGTGTTCCACGTGATACTCGTCAAAAAATTTTCTCTTATAACTGCGCGAAAAGCATGTATTCTTGCTTAATACTACGAAACAAGCTGTTTTAGACCGAAACGAGCTAAATCTGAACACATCGGTTTTACAAGTATCCACGTGATACTCGTCAAAACTTTTCTCTTATAACTGCGCGAAAAGCATGTATTCTTGCTTAATACAACGAAACAAGCTGTTTTAGACCGAAATGAGCTAAATCACAACACATCGGTTTTACAAGTGTCTCTCTAATACGCGTCAAAACTTTTTCTCTTATAACTGCGCGAAAAGCATGTATTCTTGCTTAATACAGCGAAACAAGCTGTTTTAGACCGAAACGAGCTAAATCACAACACATAGGTTTTACAAGTGTTCCCCTGATACGCGTCAAAACTTTTTCTCTTATAACTGCGCGAAAAGCATGTATTCTTGCTTAATACAACGAAACAAGCTGTTTTAGACCGAAACGAGCTAAATCACAACACATCGGTTTTACAAGTGTTCCTCTGATACGCGTCTAAACTTTTTCTCTTATAACTGCGCGAAAAGCATGTATTCGTGCTAAATACAACGAAACAAGCTGTTTTAGACCGAAACGAGCTAAATCTGAACACATCGGTTTTACAAGTGTCCCTGTGACACGCGTCAAAACTTTTTCTCTTATAACTGCGCGAAAAGCATGTATTCTTGCCTAATACAGCGAAACAAGCTGTTTTAGACCGAAATGAGCTAAATAACAGCACATCGGTTTTACAAGTGTTCCTCTGATACGCGTCAAAACGTTTTCTCTTATAATTGCGCGAAAAGCATGTATTCTTGCTTAATACAGCGAAACAAGCTGTTTTAGACCGAAACGAGCTAAATCACAACACATCGGTATTACAAGTGTTCCACGTGATACTCGTCAAAACGTTTTCTCTTATAACTGCGCGAAAAGCATGTATTCGTGCTTACTACAACGAAACAAGGTGTTTTAGACCGAAACGAGCTAAATCTGAACACATCGGTTTTACAAGTATCCACGTGATACTCGTCAAAACTTTTTCTCTTATAACTGCGCGAAAAGCATGTATTCTTGCTTAATACAACGAAACAAGCTGTTTTAGACCAAAACGAGCTAAATCACAACACATCGGTTTTACAAGTGTCTCTCCGATACGCGTCAAATCTTTTTCTTCTATAACTGCGCGTAAAGCATGTATTCTTGCTTAATACAACGAAACAAGCTGTTTTAGACCGAAACGAGCTAAATCTGAACACATCGGTTTTACAAGTGTTCCTCTGATACGCGTCAAAACTTTTTCTCTTATAACTGCGCGAAAAGCATGTATTCTTGCTTAATACAACGAAACAAGCTGTTTTAGACCAAAACGAGCTAAATCACAACACATCGGTTTTACAAGTGTCTCTCTGATACGCGTCAAATCTTTTTCTTCTATAACTGCGCGTAAAGCATGTATTCTTGCTTAATACAACGAAACAAGCTGTTTTAGACCGAAACGAGCTAAATCTGAACACATCGGTTTTACAAGTGTTCCTCTGATACGCGTCAAAACTTTTTCTCTTATAACTGCGCGAAAAGCATGTATTCTTGCTCAATACAGCGAAACAAGCTGTTTTAGACCGAAATGAGCTAAATCACAACACATCGGTTTTACAAGTGTTCCTCTGATACGCGTCAAAACCTTTTCTCTTATAACTTCGAGAAAAGCATGTATTCTTGCTTAATACAGCGAAACAAGCTGTTTTAGACCGAAACGAGCTAAATCACAACACATCGGTATTACAAGTGTTCCACGTGATACTCGTCAAAAAATTTTCTCTTATAACTGCGCGAAAAGCATGTATTCTTGCTTAATACTACGAAACAAGCTGTTTTAGACCGAAACGAGCTAAATCTGAACACATCGGTTTTACAAGTATCCACGTGATACTCGTCAAAACTTTTCTCTTATAACTGCGCGAAAAGCATGTATTCTTGCTTAATACAACGAAACAAGCTGTTTTAGACCGAAATGAGCTAAATCACAACACATCGGTTTTACAAGTGTCTCTCTAATACGCGTCAAAACTTTTTCTCTTATAACTGCGCGAAAAGCATGTATTCTTGCTTAATACAGCGAAACAAGCTGTTTTAGACCGAAACGAGCTAAATCACAACACATAGGTTTTACAAGTGTTCCCCTGATACGCGTCAAAACTTTTTCTCTTATAACTGCGCGAAAAGCATGTATTCTTGCTTAATACAACGAAACAAGCTGTTTTAGACCGAAACGAGCTAAATCACAACACATCGGTTTTACAAGTGTCTCTCTGATACGCGTCAAAACTTTTTCTTCTATAACTGCGCCTAAAGCATGTATTCGTGCTTAATACAACGAAAAGCATGCATTCTTGCTTAATACAGCGAAACAAGCTGTTTTAGACCGAAACGAGCTAAATCACAACACATAGGTTTTACAAGTGTCTCTCTATACGCGTCAAAACTTTTTCTTCTATAACTGCGCCTAAAGCATGTATTCGTGCTTAATACAACGAAACAAGCTGTTTTAGACCGAAACGAGCTAAATCACAACACATCGGTTTTACAAGTGTTCCTCTGACACGCGTCAAAACTTTTCTCTTATAACTGCGCGAAAAGCATGTATTAGTGCTTAATACAACGAAACAAGCTGTTTTAGACCAAAACGAGCTAGATCTGAACACATCGGTATTACAAGTGTTCCACGTGATACTCGTCAAAAGTTTTTCTCTTATAACTGCGCGAAAAGCATGTATTCGTGCTTAATACAACGAAACAAGCTGTTTTAGACCGAAACGAGCTAAATCTGAACACATCGGTTTTACAAGTGTCCCTGTGACACGCGTCAAAACTTTTTCTATTATAACTGCGCGAAAAGCATGTATTCTTGCTTAATACAGCGAAACAAGCTGTTTTAGACCGAAATGAGCTAAATCACTACACATCGGTTTTACAAGTGTTCCTCTGATACGCGTCAAAACTTTTTCTCTTATAACTGCGCGAAAAGCATGTATTCTTGCTTAATACAGCGAAACAAGCTGTTTTAGACCGAAACGAGCTAAATCACAACACATCGGTTTTACAAGTGTTCCTCTGATACGCGTCAAAACCTTTTCTCTTATAACTGCGCGAAAAGCATGTATTCTTGCTTAATACAACGAAACAAGCTGTTTTAGACCGAAACGAGCTAAATCTGAACACATCGGTTTTACAAGTATCCACGTGATACTCGTCAAAACTTTTTCATCTATAACTGCGCGTAAAGCATGTATTCGTGCTTAATACAACGAAACAAGCTGTTTTAGACCGAAACGAGCTAAATCTGAACACATCGGTTTTACAAGTGTTCCTCTGATACGCGTCAAAACTTTTTCTCTTATAACTGCGCGAAAAGCATGTATTCTTGCTTAATACAGCGAAACGAGTTGTTTTAGACCAAAACGAGCTAAATCACAACACATCGGTTTTACAAGTGTTCCTCTAATACGCGTCAAAACTTTTTCTCTTATAACTGCGCGAAAAGCATGTATTCTTGCTTAATACAGCGAAACAAGCTGTTTTAGACCGAAACGAGCTAAATCACAACACATCGGTTTTACAAGTGTCTCTCTAATACGCGTCAAAACTTTTTCTCTTATAACTGCGCGAAAAGCATGTATTCTTGCTTAATACAACGAAACAAGCTGTTTTAGACCGAAACGAGCTAAATTTGAACACATCGGTTTTACAAGTATCCACGTGATACTCGTCAAAACTTTTTCTCCTATAACTGCGCGAAAAGCATGTATTCTTGCTTAATACAGCGAAACAAGCTGTTTTAGACCGAAATGAGCTAAATCACAACACATCGGTTTTACAAGTGTCCCTGTGACACGCGTCAAAATTTTTCTCTTATAACTGCGCGAAAAGGATGTATTCTTGCTTAATACAGCGAAACAAGCTGTTTTAGACCGAAAGGAGCTAAATCACAACACATCGGTATTACAAGTGTTCCACGTGATACTCGTCAAAAATTTTTCTCTTATAACTGCGCGAAAAGCATGTATTCGTGCTTAATACAACGAAACAAGCTGTTTTAGACCGAAACGAGCTAAATCTGAACACATCGGTTTTACAAGTATCCACGTGATACTCGTCAAAACTTTTTCTCCTATAACTGCGCGAAAAGCATGTATTCTTGCCTAATACAACGAAACAAGCTGTTTTAGACCGAAATGAGCTAAATCACAACACATCGGTTTTACAAGTGTCTCTCTAATACGCGTCAAAACTTTTTCTCTTATAACTGCGCGAAAAGCATGTATTCTTGCTTAATACAGCGAAACAAGCTGTTTTAGACCGAAACGAGCTAAATCACAACACAAAGGTTTTACAAGTGTTCCTCTGATACGCGTCAAAACTTTTTCTCTTATAACTGCGCGAAAAGCATGTATTCTTGCTTAATACAACGAAACAAGCTGTTTTAGACCGAAACGAGCTAAATCACAACACATCAGTTTTACAAGTGTTCCTCTGATACGCGTCTAAACTTTTTCTCTTATAACTGCGCGAAAAGCATGTATTCGTGCTTAATACAACGAAACAAGCTGTTTTAGACCGAAACGAGCTAAATCACAACACATCGGTTTTACAAGTGTTCCTCTGACACGCGTCAAAACTTTTTCTCTTATAACTGCGCGAAAAGCATGTATTCGTGCTTAATACAACGAAACAAGCTGTTTTAGACCAAAACAAGCTAGATCTGAACACATCGGTATTACAAGTGTTCCACGTGATACTCGTCAAAAGTTTTTCTCTTATAACTGCGCGAAAAGCATGTATTCGTGCTTAATACAACGAAACAAGCTGTTTTAGACCGAAACGAGCTAAATCTGAACACATCGGTTTTACAAGTGTCCCTGTGACACGCGTCAAAACTTTTTCTCTTATAACTGCGCGAAAAGCATGTATTCTTGCTTAATACAGCGAAACAAGCTGTTTTAGACCGAAATGAGCTAAATCACAACACATCGGTTTTACAAGTGTTCCTCTGATACGCGTCAAAACGTTTTCTCTTATAACTGCGCGAAAAGCATGTATTCTTGCTTAATACAGCGAAACAAGCTGTTTTAGACCGAAACGAGCTAAATCACAACACATCGGTATTACAAGTGTTCCACGTGATACTCGTCAAAACGTTTTCTCTTATAACTGCGCGAAAAGCATGTATTCGTGCTTACTACAACGAAACAAGGTGTTTTAGACCGAAACGAGCTAAATCTGAACACATCGGTTTTACAAGTATCCACGTGATACTCGTCAAAACTTTTTCTCTTATAACTGCGCGAAAAGCATGTATTCTTGCTTAATACAACGAAACAAGCTGTTTTAGACCGAAACAAGCTAAATCACAACACATCGGTTTTACATGTGTCTCTCTAATACGCGTCAAAACTTTTTCTCTTATAACTGCGCGAAAAGCATGTATTCTTGCTTAATACAGCGAAACAAGCTGTTTTAGACCGAAACGAGCTAAATCACAACACAAAGGTTTTACAAGTGTCTGATACGCGTCAAAACTTTTTCTTCTATAACTGCGCGTAAAACATGTATTCTTGCTTAATACAACGAAACAAGCTGTTTTAGACCGAAACGAGCTAAATCTGAACACATCGGTTTTACAAGTATCCACGTGATACTCGTCAAAACTTTTTCTCTTATAACTGCGCGAAAAGCATGTATTCGTGCTTAATACAACGAAACAAGCTGTTTTAGACCGAAACGAGCTAAATCTGAACACATCGGTTTTACAAGTGTCCCTGTGACACGCGTCAAAACTTTTTCTCTTATAACTGCGCGAAAAGCATGTATTCTTGCTTAATACAGCGAAACAAGCTGTTTTAGACCGAAATGAGCTAAATCACAACACATCGGTTTTACAAGTGTTCCTCTGATACGCGTCAAAACGTTTTCTCTTATAACTGCGCGAAAAGCATGTATTCTTGCTTAATACAGCGAAACAAGCTGTTTTAGACCGAAACGAGCTAAATCACAACACATCGGTATTACAAGTGTTCCACGTGATACTCGTCAAAACGTTTTCTCTTATAACTGCGCGAAAAGCATGTATTCGTGCTTACTACAACGAAACAAGGTGTTTTAGACCGAAACGAGCTAAATCTGAACACATCGGTTTTACAAGTATCCACGTGATACTCGTCAAAACTTTTTCTCTTATAACTGCGCGAAAAGCATGTATTCTTGCTTAATACAACGAAACAAGCTGTTTTAGACCGAAACAAGCTAAATCACAACACATCGGTTTTACATGTGTCTCTCTAATACGCGTCAAAACTTTTTCTCTTATAACTGCGCGAAAAGCATGTATTCTTGCTTAATACAGCGAAACAAGCTGTTTTAGACCGAAACGAGCTAAATCACAACACAAAGGTTTTACAAGTGTCTCTCTGATACGCGTCAAAACTTTTTCTTCTATAACTGCGCGTAAAACATGTATTCTTGCTTAATACAACGAAACAAGCTGTTTTAGACCGAAACGAGCTAAATCACAACACATCCATTTTACAAGTGTCTCTCTAATACGCGTCAAAACTTTTTCTTCTATAACTGCGCCTAAAGCATGTATTCGTGCTTAATACAACGAAACAAGTTGTTTTAGACCGAAACGAGCTAAATCTGAACACATCGGTTTTACAAGTGTCCCTGTGACACGCGTCAAAACTTTTTCTCTTATAACTGCGCGAAAAGCATGTATTCTTGCTTAATACAGCGAAACAAGCTGTTTTAGACCGAAACGAGCTAAATCACAACACCAAGGTTTTACAAGTGTTCTTCTGATACGCGTCAAAACTTTTTCTCTTATAACTGCGCGAAAAGCATGTATTCTTGCTTAATACTACGAAACAAGCTGTTTTAGACCGAAACGAGCTAAATCACAACACATCGGTTTTACAAGTGTTCCTCTGATACGCGTCTAAACTTTTTCTCTTATAACTGCGCGAAAAGCATGTATTCGTGCTAAATACAACGAAACAAGCTGTTTTAGACCGAAACGAGCTAAATCTGAACACATCGGTTTTACAAGTGTCCCTGTGACACGCGTCAAAACTTTTTCTCTTATAACTGCGCGAAAAGCATGTATTCTTGCTTAATACAGCGAAACAAGCTGTTTTAGACCGAAATGAGCTAAATAACAGCACATCGGTTTTACAAGTGTTCCTCTGATACGCGTCAAAACGTTTTCTCTTATAATTGCGCGAAAAGCATGTATTCTTGCTTAATACAGCGAAACAAGCTGTTTTAGACCGAAACGAGCTAAATCACAACACATCGGTATTACAAGTGTTCCACGTGATACTCGTCAAAACGTTTTCTCTTATAACTGCGCGAAAAGCATGTATTCGTGCTTACTACAACGAAACAAGGTGTTTTAGACCGAAACGAGCTAAATCTGAACACATCGGTTTTACAAGTATCCACGTGATACTCGTCAAAACTTTTTCTCTTATAACTGCGCGAAAAGCATGTATTCTTGCTTAATACAACGAAACAAGCTGTTTTAGACCAAAACGAGCTAAATCACAACACATCGGTTTTACAAGTGTCTCTCTGATACGCGTCAAATCTTTTTCTTCTATAACTGCGCGTAAAGCATGTATTCTTGCTTAATACAACGAAACAAGCTGTTTTAGACCGAAACGAGCTAAATCTGAACACATCGGTTTTACAAGTGTTCCTCTGATACGCGTCAAAACTTTTTCTCTTATAACTGCGCGAAAAGCATGTATTCTTGCTTAATACAACGAAACAAGCTGTTTTAGACCGAAACGAGCTAAATCACAACACATCCATTTTACAAGTGTCTCTCTAATACGCGTCAAAACTTTTTCTTCTATAACTGCGCCTAAAGCATGTATTCGTGCTTAATACAACGAAAAGCATGCATTCTTGCTTAATACAGCGAAACAAGCTGTTTTAGACCGAAACGAGCTAAATCACAACACATAGGTTTTACAAGTGTCTCTCTAATACGCGTCAAAACTTTTTCTTCTATAACTGCGCCTAAAGCATGTATTCGTGCTTAATACAACGAAACAAGCTGTTTTAGACCGAAACGAGCTAAATCACAACACATCGGTTTTACAAGTGTTCCTCTGACACGCGTCAAAACTTTTCTCATAACTGCGCGAAAAGCATGTATTAGTGCTTAATACAACGAAACAAGCTGTTTTAGACCAAAACGAGCTAGATCTGAACACATCGGTATTACAAGTGTTCCACGTGATACTCGTCACAACTTTTTCTCTTATAACTGCGCGAAAAGCATGTATTCGTGCTTAATACAACGAAACAAGCTGTTTTAGACCGAAACGAGCTAAATCTGAACACATCGGTTTTACAAGTGTCCCTGTGACACGCGTCAAAACTTTTTCTATTATAACTGCGCGAAAAGCATGTATTCTTGCTTAATACAGCGAAACAAGCTGTTTTAGACCGAAATGAGCTAAATCACTACACATCGGTTTTACAAGTGTTCCTCTGATACGCGTCAAAACTTTTTCTCTTATAACTGCGCGAAAAGCATGTATTCTTGCTTAATACAGCGAAACAAGCTGTTTTAGACCGAAACGAGCTAAATCACAACACATCGGTATTACAAGTGTTCCACGTGATACTCGTCAAAAATTTTTCTCTTATAACTGCGCGAAAAGCATGTATTCGTGCTTAATACAACGAAACAAGCTGTTTTAGACCGAAACGAGCTAAATCTGAACACATCGGTTTTACAAGTATCCACGTAATACTCGTCAAAACTTTCTCTTATAACTGCGCGAAAAGCATGTATTCTTGCTTAATACAGCGAAACAAGCTGTTTTAGACCGAAACGAGCTAAATCACAACACAAAGGTTTTACAAGTGTTCCTCTGATACGCGTCAAAACTTTTTCTCTTATAACTGCGCGAAAAGCATGTATTCGTGCTTAATACAACGAAACAAGCTGTTTTAGACCGAAACGAGCTAAATCTGAACACATCGGTTTTACAAGTGTCCCTGTGACACGCGTCAAAATTTTTCTCTTATAACTGCGCGAAAAGGATGTATTCTTGCTTAATACAGCGAAACAAGCTGTTTTAGACCGAAAGGAGCTAAATCGCAACACATCGGTATTACAAGTGTTCCACGTGATACTCGTCAAAAATTTTTCTCTTATAACTGCGCGAAAAGCATGTATTCGTGCTTAATACAACGAAACAAGCTGTTTTAGACCGAAACGAGCTAAATCTGAACACATCGGTTTTACAAGTATCCACGTGATACTCGTCAAAACTTTTTCTCCTATAACTGCGCGAAAAGCATGTATTCTTGCCTAATACAACGAAACAAGCTGTTTTAGACCGAAATGAGCTAAATCACAACACATCGGTTTTACAAGTGTCTCTCTAATACGCGTCAAAACTTTTTCTCTTATAACTGCGCGAAAAGCATGTATTCTTGCTTAATACAGCGAAACAAGCTGTTTTAGACCGAAACGAGCTAAATCACAACACAAAGGTTTTACAAGTGTTCCTCTGATACGCGTCAAAACTTTTTCTCTTATAACTGCGCGAAAAGCATGTATTCTTGCTTAATACAACGAAACAAGCTGTTTTAGACCGAAACGAGCTAAATCACAACACATCAGTTTTACAAGTGTTCCTCTGATACGCGTCTAAACTTTTTCTCTTATAACTGCGCGAAAAGCATGTATTCGTGCTTAATACAACGAAACAAGCTGTTTTAGACCGAAACGAGCTAAATCACAACACATCGGTTTTACAAGTGTTCCTCTGACACGCGTCAAAACTTTTTCTCTTATAACTGCGCGAAAAGCATGTATTCGTGCTTAATACAACGAAACAAGCTGTTTTAGACCAAAACAAGCTAGATCTGAACACATCGGTATTACAAGTGTTCCACGTGATACTCGTCAAAACTTTTTCTCTTATAACTGCGCGAAAAGCATGTATTCGTGCTTAATACAACGAAACAAGCTGTTTTAGACCGAAACGAGCTAAATCTGAACACATCGGTTTTACAAGTGTCCCTGTGACACGCGTCAAAACTTTTTCTCTTATAACTGCGCGAAAAGCATGTATTCTTGCTTAATACAGCGAAACAAGCTGTTTTAGACCGAAACGAGCTAAATCACAACACATCGGTATTACAAGTGTTCCACGTGATACTCGTCAAAACGTTTTCTCTTATAACTGCGCGAAAAGCATGTATTCGTGCTTACTACAACGAAACAAGGTGTTTTAGACCGAAACGAGCTAAATCTGAACACATCGGTTTTACAAGTATCCACGTGATACTCGTCAAAACTTTTTCTCTTATAACTGCGCGAAAAGCATGTATTCTTGCTTAATACAACGAAACAAGCTGTTTTAGACCGAAACAAGCTAAATCACAACACATCGGTTTTACATGTGTCTCTCTAATACGCGTCAAAACTTTTTCTCTTATAACTGCGCGAAAAGCATGTATTCTTGCTTAATACAGCGAAACAAGCTGTTTTAGACCGAAACGAGCTAAATCACAACACAAAGGTTTTACAAGTGTCTCTCTGATACGCGTCAAAACTTTTTCTTCTATAACTGCGCGTAAAACATGTATTCTTGCTTAATACAACGAAACAAGCTGTTTTAGACCGAAACGAGCTAAATCTGAACACATCGGTTTTACAAGTATCCACGTGATACTCGTCAAAACTTTTTCTCTTATAACTGCGCGAAAAGCATGTATTCTTGCTTAATACAACGAAACAAGCTGTTTTAGACCGAAACGAGCTAAATCACAACACATCCATTTTACAAGTGTCTCTCTACTACGCGTCAAAACTTTTTCTTCTATAACTGCGCCTAAAGCATGTATTCGTGCTTAATACAACGAAACAAGTTGTTTTAGACCGAAACGAGCTAAATCTGAACACATCGGTTTTACAAGTGTCCCTGTGACACGCGTCAAAACTTTTTCTCTTATAACTGCGCGAAAAGCATGTATTCTTGCTTAATACAGCGAAACAAGCTGTTTTAGACCGAAACGAGCTAAATCACAACACCAAGGTTTTACAAGTGTTCCTCTGATACGCGTCAAAACTTTTTCTCTTATAACTGCGCGAAAAGCATGTATTCTTGCTTAATACTACGAAACAAGCTGTTTTAGACCGAAACGAGCTAAATCACAACACATCGGTTTTACAAGTGTTCCTCTGATACGCGTCTAAACTTTTTCTCTTATAACTGCGCGAAAAGCATGTATTCGTGCTAAATACAACGAAACAAGCTGTTTTAGACCGAAACGAGCTAAATCTGAACACATCGGTTTTACAAGTGTCCCTGTGACACGCGTCAAAACTTTTTCTCTTATAACTGCGCGAAAAGCATGTATTCTTGCCTAATACAGCGAAACAAGCTGTTTTAGACCGAAATGAGCTAAATAACAGCACATCGGTTTTACAAGTGTTCCTCTGATACGCGTCAAAACGTTTTCTCTTATAATTGCGCGAAAAGCATGTATTCTTGCTTAATACAGCGAAACAAGCTGTTTTAGACCGCAACGAGCTAAATCACAACACATCGGTTTTACAAGTGTTCCACGTGATACTCGTCAAAACGTTTTCTCTTATAACTGCGCGAAAAGCATGCATTCGTGCTTACTACAACGAAACAAGGTGTTTTAGACCGAAACGAGCTAAATCTGAACACATCGGTTTTACAAGTATCCACGTGATACTCGTCAAAACTTTTTCTCTTATAACTGCGCGAAAAGCATGTATTCTTGCTTAATACAACGAAACAAGCTGTTTTAGACCAAAACGAGCTAAATCACAACACATCGGTTTTACAAGTGTCTCTCCGATACGCGTCAAATCTTTTTCTTCTATAACTGCGCGTAAAGCATGTATTCTTGCTTAATACAACGAAACAAGCTGTTTTAGACCGAAACGAGCTAAATCTGAACACATCGGTTTTACAAGTGTTCCTCTGATACGCGTCAAAACTTTTTCTCTTATAACTGCGCGAAAAGCATGTATTCTTGCTTAATACAACGAAACAAGCTGTTTTAGACCAAAACGAGCTAAATCACAACACATCGGTTTTACAAGTGTCTCTCTGATACGCGTCAAATCTTTTTCTTCTATAACTGCGCGTAAAGCATGTATTCTTGCTTAATACAACGAAACAAGCTGTTTTAGACCGAAACGAGCTAAATCTGAACACATCGGTTTTACAAGTGTTCCTCTGATACGCGTCAAAACTTTTTCTCTTATAACTGCGCGAAAAGCATGTATTCTTGCTCAATACAGCGAAACAAGCTGTTTTAGACCGAAATGAGCTAAATCACAACACATCGGTTTTACAAGTGTTCCTCTGATACGCGTCAAAACCTTTTCTCTTATAACTTCGAGAAAAGCATGTATTCTTGCTTAATACAGCGAAACAAGCTGTTTTAGACCGAAACGAGCTAAATCACAACACATCGGTATTACAAGTGTTCCACGTGATACTCGTCAAAAAATTTTCTCTTATAACTGCGCGAAAAGCATGTATTCGTGCTTAATACAACGAAACAAGCTGTTTTAGACCGAAACGAGCTAAATCTGAACACATCGGTTTTACAAGTATCCACGTGATACTCGTCAAAACTTTTCTCTTATAACTGCGCGAAAAGCATGTATTCTTGCTTAATACAACGAAACAAGCTGTTTTAGACCGAAATGAGCTAAATCACAACACATCGGTTTTACAAGTGTCTCTCTAATACGCGTCAAAACTTTTTCTCTTATAACTGCGCGAAAAGCATGTATTCTTGCCTAATACAGCGAAACAAGCTGTTTTAGACCGAAACGAGCTAAATCACAACACATAGGTTTTACAAGTGTTCCCCTGATACGCGTCAAAACTTTTTCTCTTATAACTGCGCGAAAAGCATGTATTCTTGCTTAATACAACGAAACAAGCTGTTTTAGACCGAAACGAGCTAAATCACAACACATCGGTTTTACAAGTGTCTCTCTGATACGCGTCAAAACTTTTTCTTCTATAACTGCGCCTAAAGCATGTATTCGTGCTTAATACAACGAAAAGCATGCATTCTTGCTTAATACAGCGAAACAAGCTGTTTTAGACCGAAACGAGCTAAATCACAACACATAGGTTTTACAAGTGTCTCTCTATACGCGTCAAAACTTTTTCTTCTATAACTGCGCCTAAAGCATGTATTCGTGCTTAATACAACGAAACAAGCTGTTTTAGACCGAAACGAGCTAAATCACAACACATCGGTTTTACAAGTGTTCCTCTGACACGCGTCAAAACTTTTCTCTTATAACTGCGCGAAAAGCATGTATTAGTGCTTAATACAACGAAACAAGCTGTTTTAGACCAAAACGAGCTAGATCTGAACACATCGGTATTACAAGTGTTCCACGTGATACTCGTCAAAACTTTTTCTCTTATAACTGCGCGAAAAGCATGTATTCGTGCTTAATACAACGAAACAAGCTGTTTTAGACCGAAACGAGCTAAATCTGAACACATCGGTTTTACAAGTGTCCCTGTGACACGCGTCAAAACTTTTTCTATTATAACTGCGCGAAAAGCATGTATTCTTGCTTAATACAGCGAAACAAGCTGTTTTAGACCGAAATGAGCTAAATCACTACACATCGGTTTTACAAGTGTTCCTCTGATACGCGTCAAAACTTTTTCTCTTATAACTGCGCGAAAAGCATGTATTCTTGCTTAATACAGCGAAACAAGCTGTTTTAGACCGAAACGAGCTAAATCACAACACATCGGTATTACAAGTGTTCCACGTGATACTCGTCAAAAATTTTTCTCTTATAACTGCGCGAAAAGCATGTATTCGTGCTTAATACAACGAAACAAGCTGTTTTAGACCGAAACGAGCTAAATCTGAACACATCGGTTTTACAAGTATCCACGTGATACTCGTCAAAACTTTTTCTCTTATAACTGCGCGAAAAGCATGTATTCTTGCTTAATACAGCGAAACAAGCTGTTTTAGACCGAAACGAGCTAAATCACAACACAAAGGTTTTACAAGTGTTCCTCTGATACGCGTCAAAACTTTTTCTCTTATAACTGCGCGAAAAGCATGTATTCGTGCTTAATACAACGAAACAAGCTGTTTTAGACCGAAACGAGCTAAATCTGAACACATCGGTTTTACAAGTGTCCCTGTGACACGCGTCAAAATTTTTCTCTTATAACTGCGCGAAAAGGATGTATTCTTGCTTAATACAGCGAAACAAGCTGTTTTAGACCGAAAGGAGCTAAATCACAACACATCGGTATTACAAGTGTTCCACGTGATACTCGTCAAAACTTTTTCTCCTATAACTGCGCGAAAAGCATGTATTCTTGCCTAATACAACGAAACAAGCTGTTTTAGACCGAAATGAGCTAAATCACAACACATCGGTTTTACAAGTGTCTCTCTAATACGCGTCAAAACTTTTTCTCTTATAACTGCGCGAAAAGCATGTATTCTTGCTTAATACAGCGAAACAAGCTGTTTTAGACCGAAACGAGCTAAATCACAACACAAAGGTTTTACAAGTGTTCCTCTGATACGCGTCAAAACTTTTTCTCTTATAACTGCGCGAAAAGCATGTATTCTTGCTTAATACAACGAAACAAGCTGTTTTAGACCGAAACGAGCTAAATCACAACACATCAGTTTTACAAGTGTTCCTCTGATACGCGTCTAAACTTTTTCTCTTATAACTGCGCGAAAAGCATGTATTCGTGCTTAATACAACGAAACAAGCTGTTTTAGACCGAAACGAGCTAAATCACAACACATCGGTTTTACAAGTGTTCCTCTGACACGCGTCAAAACTTTTTCTCTTATAACTGCGCGAAAAGCATGTATTCGTGCTTAATACAACGAAACAAGCTGTTTTAGACCAAAACAAGCTAGATCTGAACACATCGGTATTACAAGTGTTCCACGTGATACTCGTCAAAACTTTTTCTCTTATAACTGCGCGAAAAGCATGTATTCGTGCTTAATACAACGAAACAAGCTGTTTTAGACCGAAACGAGCTAAATCTGAACACATCGGTTTTACAAGTGTCCCTGTGACACGCGTCAAAACTTTTTCTCTTATAACTGCGCGAAAAGCATGTATTCTTGCTTAATACAGCGAAACAAGCTGTTTTAGACCGAAATGAGCTAAATCACAACACATCGGTTTTACAAGTGTTCCTCTGATACGCGTCAAAACGTTTTCTCTTATAACTGCGCGAAAAGCATGTATTCTTGCTTAATACAGCGAAACAAGCTGTTTTAGACCGAAACGAGCTAAATCACAACACATCGGTATTACAAGTGTTCCACGTGATACTCGTCAAAACGTTTTCTCTTATAACTGCGCGAAAAGCATGTATTCTTGCTTAATACAACGAAACAAGCTGTTTTAGACCGAAACGAGCTAAATCACAACACAAAGGTTTTACAAGTGTCTCTCTGATACGCGTCAAAACTTTTTCTTCTATAACTGCGCGTAAAACATGTATTCTTGCTTAATACAACGGAACAAGCTGTTTTAGACCGAAACGAGCTAAATCTGAACACATCGGTTTTACAAGTATCCACGTGATACTCGTCAAAACTTTTTCTCTTATAACTGCGCGAAAAGCATGTATTCTTGCTTAATACAACGAAACAAGCTGTTTTAGACCGAAACGAGCTAAATCACAACACATCCATTTTACAAGTGTCTCTCTAATACGCGTCAAAACTTTTTCTTCTATAACTGCGCCTAAAGCATGTATTCGTGCTTAATACAACGAAACAAGTTGTTTTAGACCGAAACGAGCTAAATCTGAACACATCGGTTTTACAAGTGTCCCTGTGACACGCGTCAAAACTTTTTCTCTTATAACTGCGCGAAAAGCATGTATTCTTGCTTAATACAACGAAACAAGCTGTTTTAGACCAAAACGAGCTAAATCACAACACATCGGTTTTACAAGTGTCTCTCTGATACGCGTCAAATCTTTTTCTTCTATAACTGCGCGTAAAGCATGTATTCTTGCTTAATACAACGAAACAAGCTGTTTTAGACCGAAACGAGCTAAATCTGAACACATCGGTTTTACAAGTGTTCCTCTGATACGCGTCAAAACTTTTTCTCTTATAACTGCGCGAAAAGCATGTATTCTTGCCTAATACAACGAAACAAGCTGTTTTAGACCAAAACGAGCTAAATCACAACACATCGGTTTTACAAGTGTCTCTCTGATACGCGTCAAATCTTTTTCTTCTATAACTGCGCGTAAAGCATGTATTCTTGCTTAATACAACGAAACAAGCTGTTTTAGACCGAAATGAGCTAAATCACAACACATCGGTTTTACAAGTGTTCCTCTGATACGCGTCAAAACCTTTTCTCTTATAACTTCGAGAAAAGCATGTATTCTTGCTTAATACAGTGAAACAAGCTGTTTTAGACCGAAACGAGCTAAATCACAACACATCGGTTTTACAAGTGTTCCACGTGATACTCGTCAAAAAATTTTCTCTTATAACTGCGCGAAAAGCATGTATTCGTGCTTAATACAACGAAACAAGCTGTTTTAGACCGAAACGAGCTAAATCTGAACACATCGGTTTTACAAGTATCCACGTGATACTCGTCAAAACTTTTCTCTTATAAACTGCGCGAAAAGCATGTATTCTTGCTTAATACAACGAAACAAGCTGTTTTAGACCGAAATGAGCTAAATCACCAAGACATCGGTTTTACAAGTGTCTCTCTAATACGCGTCAAAACTTTTTCTCTTATAACTGCGCGAAAAGCATGTATCTTGCTTAATACAGCGAAACAAGCTGTTTTAGACCGAAACGAGCTAAATCACAACACATAGTTTTACAAGTGTTCCCCTGATACGAGTCAAAACTTTTTCTCTTATAACTGCGCGAAAAGCATGTATTCTTGCTTAATACAACGAAACAAGCTGTTTTAGACCGAAACGAGCTAAATCACAACACATCGGTTTTACAAGTGTCTCTCTGATACGCGTCAAAACTTTTTCTTCTATAACTGCGCGTAAAGCATGTATTCTTGCTTAATACAACGAAACAAGCTGTTTTAGACCGAAACGAGCTAAATCTGAACACATCGGTTTTACAAGTATCCACGTGATACTCGTCAAAACTTTTTCTCTTATAACTGCGCGAAAAGCATGTATTCTTGCTTCATACAACGAAACAAGCTGTTTTAGACCGAAACGAGCTAAATCACAACACATCCATTTTACAAGTGTCTCTCTAATACGCGTCAAAACTTTTTCTTCTATAACTGCGCCTAAAGCATGTATTCGTGCTTAATACAACGAAAAGCATGCATTCTTGCTTAATACAGCGAAACAAGCTGTTTTAGACCGAAACGAGCTAAATCACAACACATAGGTTTTACAAGTGTTCCCCTGATACTCGTCAAAACTTTTTCTCTTATAACTGTGCGAAAAGCATGTATTCTTGCTTAATACAACGAAACAAGCTGTTTTAGACCGAAACGAGCTAAATCACAACACATCGGTTTTACAAGTGTCTCTCTAATACGCGTCAAAACTTTTTCTTCTATAACTGCGCCTAAAGCATGTATTCGTGCTTAATACAACGAAACAAGCTGTTTTAGACCGAAACGAGCTAAATCACAACACATCGGTTTTACAAGTGTTCCTCTGACCGCGTCAAAACTTTTCTCTTATAACTGCGCGAAAAGCATGTATTAGTGCTTAATACAACGAAACAAGCTGTTTTAGACCAAAACGAGCTAGATCTGAACACATCGGTATTACAAGTGTTCCACGTGATACTCGTCACAACTTTTTCTCTTATAACTGCGCGAAAAGCATGTATTCGTGCTTAATACAACGAAACAAGCTGTTTTAGACCGAAACGAGCTAAATCTGAACACATCGGTTTTACAAGTGTCCCTGTGACACGCGTCAAAACTTTTTCTATTATAACTGCGCGAAAAGCATGTATTCTTGCTTAATACAGCGAAACAAGCTGTTTTAGACCGAAATGAGCTAAATCACTACACATCGGTTTTACAAGTGTTCCTCTGATACGCGTCAAAACTTTTTCTCTTATAACTGCGCGAAAAGCATGTATTCTTGCTTAATACAGCGAAACAAGCTGTTTTAGACCGAAACGAGCTAAATCACAACACATCGGTATTACAAGTGTTCCACGTGATACTCGTCAAAAATTTTTCTCTTATAACTGCGCGAAAAGCATGTATTCGTGCTTAATACAACGAAACAAGCTGTTTTAGACCGAAACGAGCTAAATCTGAACACATCGGTTTTACAAGTATCCACGTGATACTCGTCAAAACTTTTTCTCTTATAACTGCGCGAAAAGCATGTATTCTTGCTTAATACAGCGAAACAAGCTGTTTTAGACCGAAACGAGCTAAATCACAACACAAAGGTTTTACAAGTGTTCCTCTGATACGCGTCAAAACTTTTTCTCTTATAACTGCGCGAAAAGCATGTATTCGTGCTTAATACAACGAAACAAGCTGTTTTAGACCGAAACGAGCTAAATCTGAACACATCGGTTTTACAAGTGTCCCTGTGACACGCGTCAAAATTTTTCTCTTATAACTGCGCGAAAAGGATGTATTCTTGCTTAATACAGCGAAACAAGCTGTTTTAGACCGAAAGGAGCTAAATCACAACACATCGGTATTACAAGTGTTCCACGTGATACTCGTCAAAAATTTTTCTCTTATAACTGCGCGAAAAGCATGTATTCGTGCTTAATACAACGAAACAAGCTGTTTTAGACCGAAACGAGCTAAATCTGAACACATCGGTTTTACAAGTATCCACGTGATACTCGTCAAAACTTTTTCTCCTATAACTGCGCGAAAAGCATGTATTCTTGCCTAATACAACGAAACAAGCTGTTTTAGACCGAAATGAGCTAAATCACAACACATCGGTTTTACAAGTGTCTCTCTAATACGCGTCAAAACTTTTTCTCTTATAACTGCGCGAAAAGCATGTATTCTTGCTTAATACAGCGAAACAAGCTGTTTTAGACCGAAACGAGCTAAATCACAACACAAAGGTTTTACAAGTGTTCCTCTGATACGCGTCAAAACTTTTTCTCTTATAACTGCGCGAAAAGCATGTATTCTTGCTTAATACAACGAAACAAGCTGTTTTAGACCGAAACGAGCTAAATCACAACACATCAGTTTTACAAGTGTTCCTCTGATACGCGTCTAAACTTTTTCTCTTATAACTGCGCGAAAAGCATGTATTCGTGCTTAATACAACGAAACAAGCTGTTTTAGACCGAAACGAGCTAAATCACAACACATCGGTTTTACAAGTGTTCCTCTGACACGCGTCAAAACTTTTTCTCTTATAACTGCGCGAAAAGCATGTATTCGTGCTTAATACAACGAAACAAGCTGTTTTAGACCAAAACAAGCTAGATCTGAACACATCGGTATTACAAGTGTTCCACGTGATACTCGTCAAAACTTTTTCTCTTATAACTGCGCGAAAAGCATGTATTCGTGCTTAATACAACGAAACAAGCTGTTTTAGACCGAAACGAGCTAAATCTGAACACATCGGTTTTACAAGTGTCCCTGTGACACGCGTCAAAACTTTTTCTCTTATAACTGCGCGAAAAGCATGTATTCTTGCTTAATACAGCGAAACAAGCTGTTTTAGACCGAAATGAGCTAAATCACAACACATCGGTTTTACAAGTGTTCCTCTGATACGCGTCAAAACGTTTTCTCTTATAACTGCGCGAAAAGCATGTATTCTTGCTTAATACAGCGAAACAAGCTGTTTTAGACCGAAACGAGCTAAATCACAACACATCGGTATTACAAGTGTTCCACGTGATACTCGTCAAAACGTTTTCTCTTATAACTGCGCGAAAAGCATGTATTCGTGCTTACTACAACGAAACAAGGTGTTTTAGACCGAAACGAGCTAAATCTGAACACATCGGTTTTACAAGTATCCACGTGATACTCGTCAAAACTTTTTCTCTTATAACTGCGCGAAAAGCATGTATTCTTGCTTAATACAACGAAACAAGCTGTTTTAGACCGAAACAAGCTAAATCACAACACATCGGTTTTACATGTGTCTCTCTAATACGCGTCAAAACTTTTTCTCTTATAACTGCGCGAAAAGCATGTATTCTTGCTTAATACAGCGAAACAAGCTGTTTTAGACCGAAACGAGCTAAATCACAACACAAAGGTTTTACAAGTGTCTCTCTGATACGCGTCAAAACTTTTTCTTCTATAACTGCGCGTAAAACATGTATTCTTGCTTAATACAACGAAACAAGCTGTTTTAGACCGAAACGAGCTAAATCTGAACACATCGGTTTTACAAGTATCCACGTGATACTCGTCAAAACTTTTTCTCTTATAACTGCGCGAAAAGCATGTATTCTTGCTTAATACAACGAAACAAGCTGTTTTAGACCGAAACGAGCTAAATCACAACACATCCATTTTACAAGTGTCTCTCTAATACGCGTCAAAACTTTTTCTTCTATAACTGCGCCTAAAGCATGTATTCGTGCTTAATACAACGAAACAAGTTGTTTTAGACCGAAACGAGCTAAATCTGAACACATCGGTTTTACAAGTGTCCCTGTGACACGCGTCAAAACTTTTTCTCTTATAACTGCGCGAAAAGCATGTATTCTTGCTTAATACAGCGAAACAAGCTGTTTTAGACCGAAACGAGCTAAATCACAACACCAAGGTTTTACAAGTGTTCCTCTGATACGCGTCAAAACTTTTTCTCTTATAACTGCGCGAAAAGCATGTATTCTTGCTTAATACTACGAAACAAGCTGTTTTAGACCGAAACGAGCTAAATCACAACACATCGGTTTTACAAGTGTTCCTCTGATACGCGTCTAAACTTTTTCTCTTATAACTGCGCGAAAAGCATGTATTCGTGCTAAATACAACGAAACAAGCTGTTTTAGACCGAAACGAGCTAAATCTGAACACATCGGTTTTACAAGTGTCCCTGTGACACGCGTCAAAACTTTTTCTCTTATAACTGCGCGAAAAGCATGTATTCTTGCCTAATACAGCGAAACAAGCTGTTTTAGACCGAAATGAGCTAAATAACAGCACATCGGTTTTACAAGTGTTCCTCTGATACGCGTCAAAACGTTTTCTCTTATAATTGCGCGAAAAGCATGTATTCTTGCTTAATACAGCGAAACAAGCTGTTTTAGACCGAAACGAGCTAAATCACAACACATCGGTATTACAAGTGTTCCAAGTGATACTCGTCAAAACGTTTTCTCTTATAACTGCGCGAAAAGCATGTATTCGTGCTTACTACAACGAAACAAGGTGTTTTAGACCGAAACGAGCTAAATCTGAACACATCGGTTTTACAAGTATCCACGTGATACTCGTCAAAACTTTTTCTCTTATAACTGCGCGAAAAGCATGTATTCTTGCTTAATACAACGAAACAAGCTGTTTTAGACCAAAACGAGCTAAGTCACAACACATCGGTTTTACAAGTGTCTCTCCGATACGCGTCAAATCTTTTTCTTCTATAACTGCGCGTAAAGCATGTATTCTTGCTTAATACAACGAAACAAGCTGTTTTAGACCGAAACGAGCTAAATCTGAACACATCGGTTTTACAAGTGTTCCTCTGATACGCGTCAAAACTTTTTCTCTTATAACTGCGCGAAAAGCATGTATTCTTGCTTAATACAACGAAACAAGCTGTTTTAGACCAAAACGAGCTAAATCACAACACATCGGTTTTACAAGTGTCTCTCTGATACGCGTCAAATCTTTTTCTTCTATAACTGCGCGTAAAGCATGTATTCTTGCTTAATACAACGAAACAAGCTGTTTTAGACCGAAACGAGCTAAATCTGAACACATCGGTTTTACAAGTGTTCCTCTGATACGCGTCAAAACTTTTTCTCTTATAACTGCGCGAAAAGCATGTATTCTTGCTCAATACAGCGAAACAAGCTGTTTTAGACCGAAATGAGCTAAATCACAACACATCGGTTTTACAAGTGTTCCTCTGATACGCGTCAAAACCTTTTCTCTTATAACTTCGAGAAAAGCATGTATTCTTGCTTAATACAGCGAAACAAGCTGTTTTAGACCGAAACGAGCTAAATCACAACACATCGGTATTACAAGTGTTCCACGTGATACTCGTCAAAAAATTTTCTCTTATAACTGCGCGAAAAGCATGTATTCTTGCTTAATACTACGAAACAAGCTGTTTTAGACCGAAACGAGCTAAATCTGAACACATCGGTTTTACAAGTATCCACGTGATACTCGTCAAAACTTTTCTCTTATAACTGCGCGAAAAGCATGTATTCTTGCTTAATACAACGAAACAAGCTGTTTTAGACCGAAATGAGCTAAATCACAACACATCGGTTTTACAAGTGTCTCTCTAATACGCGTCAAAACTTTTTCTCTTATAACTGCGCGAAAAGCATGTATTCTTGCTTAATACAGCGAAACAAGCTGTTTTAGACCGAAACGAGCTAAATCACAACACATAGGTTTTACAAGTGTTCCCCTGATACGCGTCAAAACTTTTTCTCTTATAACTGCGCGAAAAGCATGTATTCTTGCTTAATACAACGAAACAAGCTGTTTTAGACCGAAACGAGCTAAATCACAACACATCGGTTTTACAAGTGTCTCTCTGATACGCGTCAAAACTTTTTCTTCTATAACTGCGCCTAAAGCATGTATTCGTGCTTAATACAACGAAAAGCATGCATTCTTGCTTAATACAGCGAAACAAGCTGTTTTAGACCGAAACGAGCTAAATCACAACACATAGGTTTTACAAGTGTCTCTCTATACGCGTCAAAACTTTTTCTTCTATAACTGCGCCTAAAGCATGTATTCGTGCTTAATACAACGAAACAAGCTGTTTTAGACCGAAACGAGCTAAATCACAACACATCGGTTTTACAAGTGTTCCTCTGACACGCGTCAAAACTTTTCTCTTATAACTGCGCGAAAAGCATGTATTAGTGCTTAATACAACGAAACAAGCTGTTTTAGACCAAAACGAGCTAGATCTGAACACATCGGTATTACAAGTGTTCCACGTGATACTCGTCAAAACTTTTTCTCTTATAACTGCGCGAAAAGCATGTATTCGTGCTTAATACAACGAAACAAGCTGTTTTAGACCGAAACGAGCTAAATCTGAACACATCGGTTTTACAAGTGTCCCTGTGACACGCGTCAAAACTTTTTCTATTATAACTGCGCGAAAAGCATGTATTCTTGCTTAATACAGCGAAACAAGCTGTTTTAGACCGAAATGAGCTAAATCACTACACATCGGTTTTACAAGTGTTCCTCTGATACGCGTCAAAACTTTTTCTCTTATAACTGCGCGAAAAGCATGTATTCTTGCTTAATACAGCGAAACAAGCTGTTTTAGACCGAAACGAGCTAAATCACAACACATCGGTTTTACAAGTGTTCCTCTGATACGCGTCAAAACTTTTTCTCTTATAACTGCGCGAAAAGCATGTATTCTTGCTTAATACAACGAAACAAGCTGTTTTAGACCGAAACGAGCTAAATCTGAACACATCGGTTTTACAAGTATCCACGTGATACTCGTCAAAACTTTTTCATCTATAACTGCGCGTAAAGCATGTATTCGTGCTTAATACAACGAAACAAGCTGTTTTAGACCGAAACGAGCTAAATCTGAACATATCGGTTTTACAAGTGTTCCTCTGATACGCGTCAAAACTTTTTCTCTTATAACTGCGCGAAAAGCATGTATTCTTGCTTAATACAGCGAAACGAGTTGTTTTAGACCAAAACGAGCTAAATCACAACACATCGGTTTTACAAGTGTTCCTCTAATACGCGTCAAAACTTTTTCTCTTATAACTGCGCGAAAAGCATGTATTCTTGCTTAATACAGCGAAACAAGCTGTTTTAGACCGAAACGAGCTAAATCACAACACATCGGTTTTACAAGTGTCTCTCTAATACGCGTCAAAACTTTTTCTCTTATAACTGCGCGAAAAGCATGTATTCTTGCTTAATACAACGAAACAAGCTGTTTTAGACCGAAACGAGCTAAATTTGAACACATCGGTTTTACAAGTATCCACGTGATACTCGTCAAAACTTTTTCTCCTATAACTGCGCGAAAAGCATGTATTCTTGCTTAATACAGCGAAACAAGCTGTTTTAGACCGAAATGAGCTAAATCACAACACATCGGTTTTACAAGTGTCCCTGTGACACGCGTCAAAATTTTTCTCTTATAACTGCGCGAAAAGGATGTATTCTTGCTTAATACAGCGAAACAAGCTGTTTTAGACCGAAAGGAGCTAAATCACAACACATCGGTATTACAAGTGTTCCACGTGATACTCGTCAAAAATTTTTCTCTTATAACTGCGCGAAAAGCATGTATTCGTGCTTAATACAACGAAACAAGCTGTTTTAGACCGAAACGAGCTTAATCTGAACACATCGGTTTTACAAGTATCCACGTGATACTCGTCAAAACTTTTTCTCCTATAACTGCGCGAAAAGCATGTATTCTTGCCTAATACAACGAAACAAGCTGTTTTAGACCGAAATGAGCTAAATCACAACACATCGGTTTTACAAGTGTCTCTCTAATACGCGTCAAAACTTTTTCTCTTATAACTGCGCGAAAAGCATGTATTCTTGCTTAATACAGCGAAACAAGCTGTTTTAGACCGAAACGAGCTAAATCACAACACAAAGGTTTTACAAGTGTTCCTCTGATACGCGTCAAAACTTTTTCTCTTATAACTGCGCGAAAAGCATGTATTCTTGCTTAATACAACGAAACAAGCTGTTTTAGACCGAAACGAGCTAAATCACAACACATCAGTTTTACAAGTGTTCCTCTGATACGCGTCTAAACTTTTTCTCTTATAACTGCGCGAAAAGCATGTATTCGTGCTTAATACAACGAAACAAGCTGTTTTAGACCGAAACGAGCTAAATCACAACACATCGGTTTTACAAGTGTTCCTCTGACACGCGTCAAAACTTTTTCTCTTATAACTGCGCGAAAAGCATGTATTCGTGCTTAATACAACGAAACAAGCTGTTTTAGACCAAAACAAGCTAGATCTGAACACATCGGTATTACAAGTGTTCCACGTGATACTCGTCAAAAGTTTTTCTCTTATAACTGCGCGAAAAGCATGTATTCGTGCTTAATACAACGAAACAAGCTGTTTTAGACCGAAACGAGCTAAATCTGAACACATCGGTTTTACAAGTGTCCCTGTGACACGCGTCAAAACTTTTTCTCTTATAACTGCGCGAAAAGCATGTATTCTTGCTTAATACAGCGAAACAAGCTGTTTTAGACCGAAATGAGCTAAATCACAACACATCGGTTTTACAAGTGTTCCTCTGATACGCGTCAAAACGTTTTCTCTTATAACTGCGCGAAAAGCATGTATTCTTGCTTAATACAGCGAAACAAGCTGTTTTAGACCGAAACGAGCTAAATCACAACACATCGGTATTACAAGTGTTCCACGTGATACTCGTCAAAACGTTTTCTCTTATAACTGCGCGAAAAGCATGTATTCGTGCTTACTACAACGAAACAAGGTGTTTTAGACCGAAACGAGCTAAATCTGAACACATCGGTTTTACAAGTATCCACGTGATACTCGTCAAAACTTTTTCTCTTATAACTGCGCGAAAAGCATGTATTCTTGCTTAATACAACGAAACAAGCTGTTTTAGACCGAAACAAGCTAAATCACAACACATCGGTTTTACATGTGTCTCTCTAACACGCGTCAAAACTTTTTCTCTTATAACTGCGCGAAAAGCATGTATTCTTGCTTAATACAGCGAAACAAGCTGTTTTAGACCGAAACGAGCTAAATCACAACACAAAGGTTTTACAAGTGTCTCTCTGATACGCGTCAAAACTTTTTCTTCTATAACTGCGCGTAAAACATGTATTCTTGCTTAATACAACGAAACAAGCTGTTTTAGACCGAAACGAGCTAAATCTGAACACATCGGTTTTACAAGTATCCACGTGATACTCGTCAAAACTTTTTCTCTTATAACTGCGCGAAAAGCATGTATTCTTGCTTAATACAACGAAACAAGCTGTTTTAGACCGAAACGAGCTAAATCACAACACATCCATTTTACAAGTGTCTCTCTAATACGCGTCAAAACTTTTTCTTCTATAACTGCGCCTAAAGCATGTATTCGTGCTTAATACAACGAAACAAGTTGTTTTAGACCGAAACGAGCTAAATCTGAACACATCGGTTTTACAAGTGTCCCTGTGACACGCGTCAAAACTTTTTCTCTTATAACTGCGCGAAAAGCATGTATTCTTGCTTAATACAGCGAAACAAGCTGTTTTAGACCGAAACGAGCTAAATCACAACACCAAGGTTTTACAAGTGTTCCTCTGATACGCGTCAAAACTTTTTCTCTTATAACTGCGCGAAAAGCATGTATTCTTGCTTAATACTACGAAACAAGCTGTTTTAGACCGAAACGAGCTAAATCACAACACATCGGTTTTACAAGTGTTCCTCTGATACGCGTCTAAACTTTTTCTCTTATAACTGCGCGAAAAGCATGTATTCGTGCTAAATACAACGAAACAAGCTGTTTTAGACCGAAACGAGCTAAATCTGAACACATCGGTTTTACAAGTGTCCCTGTGACACGCGTCAAAACTTTTTCTCTTATAACTGCGCGAAAAGCATGTATTCTTGCTTAATACAGCGAAACAAGCTGTTTTAGACCGAAATGAGCTAAATAACAGCACATCGGTTTTACAAGTGTTCCTCTGATACGCGTCAAAACGTTTTCTCTTATAATTGCGCGAAAAGCATGTATTCTTGCTTAATACAGCGAAACAAGCTGTTTTAGACCGAAACGAGCTAAATCACAACACATCGGTATTACAAGTGTTCCACGTGATACTCGTCAAAACGTTTTCTCTTATAACTGCGCGAAAAGCATGTATTCGTGCTTACTACAACGAAACAAGGTGTTTTAGACCGAAACGAGCTAAATCTGAACACATCGGTTTTACAAGTATCCACGTGATACTCGTCAAAACTTTTTCTCTTATAACTGCGCGAAAAGCATGTATTCTTGCTTAATACAACGAAACAAGCTGTTTTAGACCAAAACGAGCTAAATCACAACACATCGGTTTTACAAGTGTCTCTCTGATACGCGTCAAATCTTTTTCTTCTATAACTGCGCGTAAAGCATGTATTCTTGCTTAATACAACGAAACAAGCTGTTTTAGACCGAAACGAGCTAAATCTGAACACATCGGTTTTACAAGTGTTCCTCTGATACGCGTCAAAACTTTTTCTCTTATAACTGCGCGAAAAGCATGTATTCTTGCTTAATACAACGAAACAAGCTGTTTTAGACCGAAACGAGCTAAATCACAACACATCCATTTTACAAGTGTCTCTCTAATACGCGTCAAAACTTTTTCTTCTATAACTGCGCCTAAAGCATGTATTCGTGCTTAATACAACGAAAAGCATGCATTCTTGCTTAATACAGCGAAACAAGCTGTTTTAGACCGAAACGAGCTAAATCACAACACATAGGTTTTACAAGTGTCTCTCTAATACGCGTCAAAACTTTTTCTTCTATAACTGCGCCTAAAGCATGTATTCGTGCTTAATACAACGAAACAAGCTGTTTTAGACCGAAACGAGCTAAATCACAACACATCGGTTTTACAAGTGTTCCTCTGACACGCGTCAAAACTTTTCTCATAACTGCGCGAAAAGCATGTATTAGTGCTTAATACAACGAAACAAGCTGTTTTAGACCAAAACGAGCTAGATCTGAACACATCGGTATTACAAGTGTTCCACGTGATACTGGTCACAACTTTTTCTCTTATAACTGCGCGAAAAGCATGTATTCGTGCTTAATACAACGAAACAAGCTGTTTTAGACCGAAACGAGCTAAATCTGAACACATCGGTTTTACAAGTGTCCCTGTGACACGCGTCAAAACTTTTTCTATTATAACTGCGCGAAAAGCATGTATTCTTGCTTAATACAGCGAAACAAGCTGTTTTAGACCGAAATGAGCTAAATCACTACACATCGGTTTTACAAGTGTTCCTCTGATACGCGTCAAAACTTTTTCTCTTATAACTGCGCGAAAAGCATGTATTCTTGCTTAATACAGCGAAACAAGCTGTTTTAGACCGAAACGAGCTAAATCACAACACATCGGTATTACAAGTGTTCCACGTGATACTCGTCAAAAATTTTTCTCTTATAACTGCGCGAAAAGCATGTATTCGTGCTTAATACAACGAAACAAGCTGTTTTAGACCGAAACGAGCTAAATCTGAACACATCGGTTTTACAAGTATCCACGTGATACTCGTCAAAACTTTTTCTCTTATAACTGCGCGAAAAGCATGTATTCTTGCTTAATACAGCGAAACAAGCTGTTTTAGACCGAAACGAGCTAAATCACAACACAAAGGTTTTACAAGTGTTCCTCTGATACGCGTCAAAACTTTTTCTCTTATAACTGCGCGAAAAGCATGTATTCGTGCTTAATACAACGAAACAAGCTGTTTTAGACCGAAACGAGCTAAATCTGAACACATCGGTTTTACAAGTGTCCCTGTGACACGCGTCAAAATTTTTCTCTTATAACTGCGCGAAAAGGATGTATTCTTGCTTAATACAGCGAAACAAGCTGTTTTAGACCGAAAGGAGCTAAATCGCAACACATCGGTATTACAAGTGTTCCACGTGATACTCGTCAAAAATTTTTCTCTTATAACTGCGCGAAAAGCATGTATTCGTGCTTAATACAACGAAACAAGCTGTTTTAGACCGAAACGAGCTAAATCTGAACACATCGGTTTTACAAGTATCCACGTGATACTCGTCAAAACTTTTTCTCCTATAACTGCGCGAAAAGCATGTATTCTTGCCTAATACAACGAAACAAGCTGTTTTAGACCGAAATGAGCTAAATCACAACACATCGGTTTTACAAGTGTCTCTCTAATACGCGTCAAAACTTTTTCTCTTATAACTGCGCGAAAAGCATGTATTCTTGCTTAATACAGCGAAACAAGCTGTTTTAGACCGAAACGAGCTAAATCACAACACAAAGGTTTTACAAGTGTTCCTCTGATACGCGTCAAAACTTTTTCTCTTATAACTGCGCGAAAAGCATGTATTCTTGCTTAATACAACGAAACAAGCTGTTTTAGACCGAAACGAGCTAAATCACAACACATCAGTTTTACAAGTGTTCCTCTGATACGCGTCTAAACTTTTTCTCTTATAACTGCGCGAAAAGCATGTATTCGTGCTTAATACAACGAAACAAGCTGTTTTAGACCGAAACGAGCTAAATCACAACACATCGGTTTTACAAGTGTTCCTCTGACACGCGTCAAAACTTTTTCTCTTATAACTGCGCGAAAAGCATGTATTCGTGCTTAATACAACGAAACAAGCTGTTTTAGACCAAAACAAGCTAGATCTGAACACATCGGTATTACAAGTGTTCCACGTGATACTCGTCAAAACTTTTTCTCTTATAACTGCGCGAAAAGCATGTATTCGTGCTTAATACAACGAAACAAGCTGTTTTAGACCGAAACGAGCTAAATCTGAACACATCGGTTTTACAAGTGTCCCTGTGACACGCGTCAAAACTTTTTCTCTTATAACTGCGCGAAAAGCATGTATTCTTGCTTAATACAGCGAAACAAGCTGTTTTAGACCGAAATGAGCTAAATCACAACACATCGGTTTTACAAGTGTTCCTCTGATACGCGTCAAAACGTTTTCTCTTATAACTGCGCGAAAAGCATGTATTCTTGCTTAATACAGCGAAACAAGCTGTTTTAGACCGAAACGAGCTAAATCACAACACATCGGTATTACAAGTGTTCCACGTGATACTCGTCAAAACGTTTTCTCTTATAACTGCGCGAAAAGCATGTATTCGTGCTTACTACAACGAAACAAGGTGTTTTAGACCGAAACGAGCTAAATCTGAACACATCGGTTTTACAAGTATCCACGTGATACTCGTCAAAACTTTTTCTCTTATAACTGCGCGAAAAGCATGTATTCTTGCTTAATACAACGAAACAAGCTGTTTTAGACCGAAACAAGCTAAATCACAACACATCGGTTTTACATGTGTCTCTCTAATACGCGTCAAAACTTTTTCTCTTATAACTGCGCGAAAAGCATGTATTCTTGCTTAATACAGCGAAACAAGCTGTTTTAGACCGAAACGAGCTAAATCACAACACAAAGGTTTTACAAGTGTCTCTCTGATACGCGTCAAAACTTTTTCTTCTATAACTGCGCGTAAAACATGTATTCTTGCTTAATACAACGAAACAAGCTGTTTTAGACCGAAACGAGCTAAATCTGAACACATCGGTTTTACAAGTATCCACGTGATACTCGTCAAAACTTTTTCTCTTATAACTGCGCGAAAAGCATGTATTCTTGCTTAATACAACGAAACAAGCTGTTTTAGACCGAAACGAGCTAAATCACAACACATCCATTTTACAAGTGTCTCTCTAATACGCGTCAAAACTTTTTCTTCTATAACTGCGCCTAAAGCATGTATTCGTGCTTAATACAACGAAACAAGTTGTTTTAGACCGAAACGAGCTAAATCTGAACACATCGGTTTTACAAGTGTCCCTGTGACACGCGTCAAAACTTTTTCTCTTATAACTGCGCGAAAAGCATGTATTCTTGCTTAATACAGCGAAACAAGCTGTTTTAGACCGAAACGAGCTAAATCACAACACCAAGGTTTTACAAGTGTTCCTCTGATACGCGTCAAAACTTTTTCTCTTATAACTGCGCGAAAAGCATGTATTCTTGCTTAATACTACGAAACAAGCTGTTTTAGACCGAAACGAGCTAAATCACAACACATCGGTTTTACAAGTGTTCCTCTGATACGCGTCTAAACTTTTTCTCTTATAACTGCGCGAAAAGCATGTATTCGTGCTAAATACAACAAAACAAGCTGTTTTAGACCGAAACGAGCTAAATCTGAACACATCGGTTTTACAAGTGTCCCTGTGACACGCGTCAAAACTTTTTCTCTTATAACTGCGCGAAAAGCATGTATTCTTGCCTAATACAGCGAAACAAGCTGTTTTAGACCGAAATGAGCTAAATAACAGCACATCGGTTTTACAAGTGTTCCTCTGATACGCGTCAAAACGTTTTCTCTTATAATTGCGCGAAAAGCATGTATTCTTGCTTAATACAGCGAAACAAGCTGTTTTAGACCGCAACGAGCTAAATCACAACACATCGGTATTACAAGTGTTCCACGTGATACTCGTCAAAACGTTTTCTCTTATAACTGCGCGAAAAGCATGCATTCGTGCTTACTACAACGAAACAAGGTGTTTTAGACCGAAACGAGCTAAATCTGAACACATCGGTTTTACAAGTATCCACGTGATACTCGTCAAAACTTTTTCTCTTATAACTGCGCGAAAAGCATGTATTCTTGCTTAATACAACGAAACAAGCTGTTTTAGACCAAAACGAGCTAAATCACAACACATCGGTTTTACAAGTGTCTCTCCGATACGCGTCAAATCTTTTTCTTCTATAACTGCGCGTAAAGCATGTATTCTTGCTTAATACAACGAAACAAGCTGTTTTAGACCGAAACGAGCTAAATCTGAACACATCGGTTTTACAAGTGTTCCTCTGATACGTGTCAAAACTTTTTCTCTTATAACTGCGCGAAAAGCATGTATTCTTGCTTAATACAACGAAACAAGCTGTTTTAGACCAAAACGAGCTAAATCACAACACATCGGTTTTACAAGTGTCTCTCTGATACGCGTCAAATCTTTTTCTTCTATAACTGCGCGTAAAGCATGTATTCTTGCTTAATACAACGAAACAAGCTGTTTTAGACCGAAACGAGCTAAATCTGAACACATCGGTTTTACAAGTGTTCCTCTGATACGCGTCAAAACTTTTTCTCTTATAACTGCGCGAAAAGCATGTATTCTTGCTCAATACAGCGAAACAAGCTGTTTTAGACCGAAATGAGCTAAATCACAACACATCGGTTTTACAAGTGTTCCTCTGATACGCGTCAAAACCTTTTCTCTTATAACTTCGAGAAAAGCATGTATTCTTGCTTAATACAGCGAAACAAGCTGTTTTAGACCGAAACGAGCTAAATCACAACACATCGGTATTACAAGTGTTCCACGTGATACTCGTCAAAAAATTTTCTCTTATAACTGCGCGAAAAGCATGTATTCGTGCTTAATACAACGAAACAAGCTGTTTTAGACCGAAACGAGCTAAATCTGAACACATCGGTTTTACAAGTATCCACGTGATACTCGTCAAAACTTTTCTCTTATAACTGCGCGAAAAGCATGTATTCTTGCTTAATACAACGAAACAAGCTGTTTTAGACCGAAATGAGCTAAATCACAACACATCGGTTTTACAAGTGTCTCTCTAATACGCGTCAAAACTTTTTCTCTTATAACTGCGCGAAAAGCATGTATTCTTGCTTAATACAGCGAAACAAGCTGTTTTAGACCGAAACGAGCTAAATCACAACACATAGGTTTTACAAGTGTTCCCCTGATACGCGTCAAAACTTTTTCTCTTATAACTGCGCGAAAAGCATGTATTCTTGCTTAATACAACGAAACAAGCTGTTTTAGACCGAAACGAGCTAAATCACAAACACATCGGTTTTACAAGTGTCTCTCTGATACGCGTCAAAACTTTTTCTTCTATAACTGCGCCTAAAGCATGTATTCGTGCTTAATACAACGAAAAGCATGCATTCTTGCTTAATACAGCGAAACAAGCTGTTTTAGACCGAAACGAGCTAAATCACAACACATAGGTTTTACAAGTGTCTCTCTATACGCGTCAAAACTTTTTCTTCTATAACTGCGCCTAAAGCATGTATTCGTGCTTAATACAACGAAACAAGCTGTTTTAGACCGAAACGAGCTAAATCACAACACATCGGTTTTACAAGTGTTCCTCTGACACGCGTCAAAACTTTTCTCTTATAACTGCGCGAAAAGCATGTATTAGTGCTTAATACAACGAAACAAGCTGTTTTAGACCAAAACGAGCTAGATCTGAACACATCGGTATTACAAGTGTTCCACGTGATACTCGTCAAAACTTTTTCTCTTATAACTGCGCGAAAAGCATGTATTCGTGCTTAATACAACGAAACAAGCTGTTTTAGACCGAAACGAGCTAAATCTGAACACATCGGTTTTACAAGTGTCCCTGTGACACGCGTCAAAACTTTTTCTATTATAACTGCGCGAAAAGCATGTATTCTTGCTTAATACAGCGAAACAAGCTGTTTTAGACCGAAATGAGCTAAATCACTACACATCGGTTTTACAAGTGTTCCTCTGATACGCGTCAAAACTTTTTCTCTTATAACTGCGCGAAAAGCATGTATTCTTGCTTAATACAGCGAAACAAGCTGTTTTAGACCGAAACGAGCTAAATCACAACACATCGGTATTACAAGTGTTCCACGTGATACTCGTCAAAAATTTTTCTCTTATAACTGCGCGAAAAGCATGTATTCGTGCTTAATACAACGAAACAAGCTGTTTTAGACCGAAACGAGCTAAATCTGAACACATCGGTTTTACAAGTATCCACTTGATACTCGTCAAAACTTTTTCTCTTATAACTGCGCGAAAAGCATGTATTCTTGCTTAATACAGCGAAACAAGCTGTTTTAGACCGAAACGAGCTAAATCACAACACAAAGGTTTTACAAGTGTTCCTCTGATACGCGTCAAAACTTTTTCTCTTATAACTGCGCGAAAAGCATGTATTCGTGCTTAATACAACGAAACAAGCTGTTTTAGACCGAAACGAGCTAAATCTGAACACATCGGTTTTACAAGTGTCCCTGTGACACGCGTCAAAATTTTTCTCTTATAACTGCGCGAAAAGGATGTATTCTTGCTTAATACAGCGAAACAAGCTGTTTTAGACCGAAAGGAGCTAAATCACAACACATCGGAATTACAAGTGTTCCACGTGATACTCGTCAAAAATTTTTCTCTTATAACTGCGCGAAAAGCATGTATTCGTGCTTAATACAACGAAACAAGCTGTTTTAGACCGAAACGAGCTAAATCTGAACACATCGGTTTTACAAGTATCCACGTGATACTCGTCAAAACTTTTTCTCCTATAACTGCGCGAAAAGCATGTATTCTTGCCTAATACAACGAAACAAGCTGTTTTAGACCGAAATGAGCTAAATCACAACACATCGGTTTTACAAGTGTCTCTCTAATACGCGTCAAAACTTTTTCTCTTATAACTGCGCGAAAAGCATGTATTCTTGCTTAATACAGCGAAACAAGCTGTTTTAGACCGAAACGAGCTAAATCACAACACAAAGGTTTTACAAGTGTTCCTCTGATACGCGTCAAAACTTTTTCTCTTATAACTGCGCGAAAAGCATGTATTCTTGCTTAATACAACGAAACAAGCTGTTTTAGACCGAAACGAGCTAAATCACAACACATCAGTTTTACAAGTGTTCCTCTGATACGCGTCTAAACTTTTTCTCTTATAACTGCGCGAAAAGCATGTATTCGTGCTTAATACAACGAAACAAGCTGTTTTAGACCGAAACGAGCTAAATCACAACACATCGGTTTTACAAGTGTTCCTCTGACACGCGTCAAAACTTTTTCTCTTATAACTGCGCGAAAAGCATGTATTCGTGCTTAATACAACGAAACAAGCTGTTTTAGACCAAAACAAGCTAGATCTGAACACATCGGTATTACAAGTGTTCCACGTGATACTCGTCAAAACTTTTTCTCTTATAACTGCGCGAAAAGCATGTATTCGTGCTTAATACAACGAAACAAGCTGTTTTAGACCGAAACGAGCTAAATCTGAACACATCGGTTTTACAAGTGTCCCTGTGACACGCGTCAAAACTTTTTCTCTTATAACTGCGCGAAAAGCATGTATTCTTGCTTAATACAGCGAAACAAGCTGTTTTAGACCGAAATGAGCTAAATCACAACACATCGGTTTTACAAGTGTTCCTCTGATACGCGTCAAAACGTTTTCTCTTATAACTGCGCGAAAAGCATGTATTCTTGCTTAATACAGCGAAACAAGCTGTTTTAGACCGAAACGAGCTAAATCACAACACATCGGTATTACAAGTGTTCCACGTGATACTCGTCAAAACGTTTTCTCTTATAACTGCGCGAAAAGCATGTATTCGTGCTTACTACAACGAAACAAGGTGTTTTAGACCGAAACGAGCTAAATCTGAACACATCGGTTTTACAAGTATCCACGTGATACTCGTCAAAACTTTTTCTCTTATAACTGCGCGAAAAGCATGTATTCTTGCTTAATACAACGAAACAAGCTGTTTTAGACCGAAACAAGCTAAATCACAACACATCGGTTTTACATGTGTCTCTCTAATACGCGTCAAAACTTTTTCTCTTATAACTGCGCGAAAAGCATGTATTCTTGCTTAATACAGCGAAACAAGCTGTTTTAGACCGAAACGAGCTAAATCACAACACAAAGGTTTTACAAGTGTCTCTCTGATACGCGTCAAAACTTTTTCTTCTATAACTGCGCGTAAAACATGTATTCTTGCTTAATACAACGAAACAAGCTGTTTTAGACCGAAACGAGCTAAATCTGAACACATCGGTTTTACAAGTATCCACGTGATACTCGTCAAAACTTTTTCTCTTATAACTGCGCGAAAAGCATGTATTCTTGCTTAATACAACGAAACAAGCTGTTTTAGACCGAAACGAGCTAAATCACAACACATCCATTTTACAAGTGTCTCTCTAATACGCGTCAAAACTTTTTCTTCTATAACTGCGCCTAAAGCATGTATTCGTGCTTAATACAACGAAACAAGTTGTTTTAGACCGAAACGAGCTAAATCTGAACACATCGGTTTTACAAGTGTCCCTGTGACACGCGTCAAAACTTTTTCTCTTATAACTGCGCGAAAAGCATGTATTCTTGCTTAATACAGCGAAACAAGCTGTTTTAGACCGAAACGAGCTAAATCACAACACCAAGGTTTTACAAGTGTTCCTCTGATACGCGTCAAAACTTTTTCTCTTATAACTGCGCGAAAAGCATGTATTCTTGCTTAATACTACGAAACAAGCTGTTTTAGACCGAAACGAGCTAAATCACAACACATCGGTTTTACAAGTGTTCCTCTGATACGCGTCTAAACTTTTTCTCTTATAACTGCGCGAAAAGCATGTATTCGTGCTAAATACAACGAAACAAGCTGTTTTAGACCGAAACGAGCTAAATCTGAACACATCGGTTTTACAAGTGTCCCTGTGACACGCGTCAAAACTTTTTCTCTTATAACTGCGCGAAAAGCATGTATTCTTGCTTAATACAGCGAAACAAGCTGTTTTAGACCGAAATGAGCTAAATAACAGCACATCGGTTTTACAAGTGTTCCTCTGATACGCGTCAAAACGTTTTCTCTTATAATTGCGCGAAAAGCATGTATTCTTGCTTAATACAGCGAAACAAGCTGTTTTAGACCGAAACGAGCTAAATCACAACACATCGGTATTACAAGTGTTCCACGTGATACTCGTCAAAACGTTTTCTCTTATAACTGCGCGAAAAGCATGTATTCGTGCTTACTACAACGAAACAAGGTGTTTTAGACCGAAACGAGCTAAATCTGAACACATCGGTTTTACAAGTATCCACGTGATACTCGTCAAAACTTTTTCTCTTATAACTGCGCGAAAAGCATGTATTCTTGCTTAATACAACGAAACAAGCTGTTTTAGACCAAAACGAGCTAAATCACAACACATCGGTTTTACAAGTGTCTCTCTGATACGCGTCAAATCTTTTTCTTCTATAACTGCGCGTAAAGCATGTATTCTTGCTTAATACAACGAAACAAGCTGTTTTAGACCGAAACGAGCTAAATCTGAACACATCGGTTTTACAAGTGTTCCTCTGATACGCGTCAAAACTTTTTCTCTTATAACTGCGCGAAAAGCATGTATTCTTGCCTAATACAACGAAACAAGCTGTTTTAGACCAAAACGAGCTAAATCACAACACATCGGTTTTACAAGTGTCTCTCTGATACGCGTCAAATCTTTTTCTTCTATAACTGCGCGTAAAGCATGTATTCTTGCTTAATACAACGAAACAAGCTGTTTTAGACCGAAATGAGCTAAATCACAACACATCGGTTTTACAAGTGTTCCTCTGATACGCGTCAAAACCTTTTCTCTTATAACTTCGAGAAAAGCATGTATTCTTGCTTAATACAGTGAAACAAGCTGTTTTAGACCGAAACGAGCTAAATCACAACACATAGGTATTACAAGTGTTCCACGTGATACTCGTCAAAAAATTTTCTCTTATAACTGCGCGAAAAGCATGTATTCGTGCTTAATACAACGAAACAAGCTGTTTTAGACCGAAACGAGCTAAATCTGAACACATCGGTTTTACAAGTATCCACGTGATACTCGTCAAAACTTTTCTCTTATAACTGCGCGAAAAGCATGTATTCTTGCTTAATACAACGAAACAAGCTGTTTTAGACCGAAATGAGCTAAATCACAAGACATCGGTTTTACAAGTGTCTCTCTAATACGCGTCAAAACTTTTTCTCTTATAACTGCGCGAAAAGCATGTATTCTTGCTTAATACAGCGAAACAAGCTGTTTTAGACCGAAACGAGCTAAATCACAACACATAGGTTTTACAAGTGTTCCCCTGATACGAGTCAAAACTTTTTCTCTTATAACTGCGCGAAAAGCATGTATTCTTGCTTAATACAACGAAACAAGCTGTTTTAGACCGAAACGAGCTAAATCACAACACATCGGTTTTACAAGTGTCTCTCTGATACGCGTCAAAACTTTTTCTTCTATAACTGCGCGTAAAGCATGTATTCTTGCTTAATACAACGAAACAAGCTGTTTTAGACCGAAACGAGCTAAATCTGAACACATCGGTTTTACAAGTATCCACGTGATACTCGTCAAAACTTTTTCTCTTATAACTGCGCGAAAAGCATGTATTCTTGCTTCATACAACGAAACAAGCTGTTTTAGACCGAAACGAGCTAAATCACAACACATCCATTTTACAAGTGTCTCTCTAATACGCGTCAAAACTTTTTCTTCTATAACTGCGCCTAAAGCATGTATTCGTGCTTAATACAACGAAAAGCATGCATTCTTGCTTAATACAGCGAAACAAGCTGTTTTAGACCGAAACGAGCTAAATCACAACACATAGGTTTTACAAGTGTTCCCCTGATACTCGTCAAAACTTTTTCTCTTATAACTGTGCGAAAAGCATGTATTCTTGCTTAATACAACGAAACAAGCTGTTTTAGACCGAAACGAGCTAAATCACAACACATCGGTTTTACAAGTGTCTCTCTAATACGCGTCAAAACTTTTTCTTCTATAACTGCGCCTAAAGCATGTATTCGTGCTTAATACAACGAAACAAGCTGTTTCAGACCGAAACGAGCTAAATCTGAACACATCGGTTTTACAAGTGTCCCTGTGACACGCGTCAAAACTTTTTCTCTTATAACTGCGCGAAAAGCATGTATTCGTGCTTAATACAACGAAACAAGCTGTTTTAGACCGAAACGAGCTAAATCTGAACACATCGGTTTTACAAGTATCCACGTGATACTCGTCAAAACGTTTTCTCTTATAACTGCGCGAAAAGCATGTATTCTTGCTTAATACAGCGAAACAAGCTGTTTTAGACCGAAACGAGCTAAATCACAACACAAAGGTTATACAAGTGTTCCTCTGATACGCGTCAAAACTTTTTCTCTTATAACTGCGCGAAAAGCTTGTATTCGTGCTTAATACAACGAAACAAGCTGTTTCAGACCGAAATGAGCTAAATCACTACACATCGGTTTTACAAGTGTTCCTCTGATACGCGTCAAAACTTTTTCTCTTATAACTGCGCGAAAAGGATGTATTCTTGCTTAATACAGCGAAACAAGCTGTTTTAGACCGAAAGGAGCTAAATCACAACACATCGGTATTACAAGTGTTCCACGTGATACTCGTCAAAAATTTTTCTCTTATAACTGCGCGAAAAGCATGTATTCGTGCTTAATACAACGAAACAAGCTGTTTTAGACCGAAACGAGCTAAATCTGAACACATCGGTTTTACAAGTATCCACGTGATACTCGTCAAAACTTTTTCTCCTATAACTGCGCGAAAAGCATGTATTCTTGCCTAATACAACGAAACAAGCTGTTTTAGACCGAAATGAGCTAAATCACAACACATCGGTTTTACAAGTGTCTCTGAAGTCGAGAGTGTGACGGAATCCCGTCTGGCCGGGGGGATACATTTCAAAACAAAGAGACGCCGACCAGTAAAACGAAAAAATTGTATTGACGTTTCGGCGCCCAGAACGGGGGCCTTGTTCACAATGGAAACACACCAAGAGGGTTCGTCTTTTTAAAAGCTATAGTAATCGCCGTAAAGATCGCGCGTAAATCGGGTTAAGATTGCCCTCGTTACGATTAAGCGTGTGAGCCGTTGTCTGTATCACCAGGGACTCGAGATGAAGCCGTGATGTTGTCAGTTTCTCTTTTTCGATGATTCTTGCTTTTTCCCAATCTATTCTGTGATTTGCCGTCACCGCGTGCTCTGCCAAGGCGTTATTGCGGGTATCTTCTTTCTGCACATCACGAGCATGTTGCTGTAGGCGCTTCTTGTAACTTCCGGTTTCGCCGATGTAAACACCGTTGCAATCTGCACAAGGGATGGCGTAGACAACTCCTGGGAACTTCTCTTTTGGCAACTGATCTTTGACGTTCATCAGTTGTTGTCGCATTTTCTTGACAGGGACATGGGCAACTAGCACGTCATACTCTCGTAATACACGGGCGAGGCACTCACTTGTTTTCGGCACATAAGGAATAGCCGCACGTTTTTTGGGCGGAAGAGGGGCGTCCGGATGACGAGGCCGTGACAGCCGTCGTTCTGTGGACCTGATGAAATGGCTTGGGTAACCACAACTAGTGAGATCTTTTCGTACCCTTGACGCGTCCGCAGCGGCGTCAGTGGTGTTTGTGCATATCTTCTTGGCCCGCTGCATTAAACTGCTCACAACGGCTCTTTTTTGGGCGGCAGGATGGACGGAACTGAAATGTAGGTAGCGGCCTGTATGTGTAGCCTTTCTATACACGCTAAACGACAACTTCTGGCCTTTCCTTGAGACGAGGACGTCCAGAAAAGGCAGACTGCCGTCCACCTCTTCTTCCAACGTAAACTGAATGGCGTCTTCCTGGCTGTTCAGGTGTGTCAGAAACTGGCTCACCGCGTCCTTGTGCAGAATGCAAAAGCAGTCGTCGATGTAACGGAAGAAGACCTTGGGGGCAGGGTGAAAGGAGGTTAACGCGCGTCGCTCCAATGACTCCATGGTGAGGTTAGCGGCCGTCACCGAAACAGAAGCACCCATGGGGGTCCCATGGACTTGCTTGTAGTAGTTTCCCCTAAAAACAAAGTAGGTATTGCTCAGGCAGAAAGCAAGCAGCCGGCGCAGGTCCCGTGCTTCTATTGGCGATCTTTCCGGTAGAGAGGCATCGCTATCGAGCGCAGCGGTGCATACGTCGACAGCAAGGTCAGTCGGTACACTCGTGAACAGGGACTTCACGTCGAAAGACACCATCAATTCACTGTCTTCGATCAGGGTGTTGCGGGTCTTCTCAACAAAGTCGTATGAGTTGCGAACGTGGCAAGTCCCATGGCCAACAAGCGGGGAAAGAACACGGTGCAAGAATTTGGAGAGGCTGTGCAGAGGGGAGCGGGTAAAATCCACGATAGGTCGCATTGAAACTCCTGGTTTATGTATCTTTGGCAAGCCATAAAACGCTGGCGCGGAACCATTGTGGCATAGTAACTTGTAGTAGAGCGGTTTTTGGCTCGGCGGGACGAACTGAAATACGTCGGCGAGAAGCTTCTGAAGTTCCCTCTCCAACTTGAGTGTAGGGTCCTTCTTGAGGCGGACGTACGTGTCACCGTCTTCCAGGAGAGACAGTATCTTGCGGTCATAGTCAGACTTGTCCAAAAGGACTGTCGCGTTGCCTTTGTCTGCTGGCAAAATTACAATATCTTTGTTGTCACGGAGGCTCTTCATAGCGGATTGTTCCTCGCGAGACAAAGCAGAACGGGAAGGCCCGCGATGAATGGCGTTGAGAACGCCCACCACCCGTGTGCGGGCCTCTTCGCGGCGAGTGTTCTCAACTTGGCTGATCGCATTTTCCACAGCGCATACCAACTTCTTCCTATTCGGTGCAGCTCCTAGGTTGAAATTCAACCCCAAATTCAGAACAGCCTCTTCAGCTCGGTTGGGCTTATACGATGAAAGGTTATGCACAGCGGGTTTTGAAATCATCGTCTGCCCTCTCTGGTGCTCGGATAGGAGCCTGCCTAACTTATTGTCATGAGCACGCTCACCTTTCTGGCGTTGACGTTCCATCTTCTGATTTGCGTGCAACTGAATGCTGGTGAACTCATTAGGAGATTGGTGTTCTAGACGACGACGAGCAAAAAACGCTTCGTTCTCCAGTGCGCGGATTTTTCCTTTGCAGTCCAAGATTCTTGCTTGCAGGAGCTGATGTTCCGCTTTGCCAACCACACTGAGCCCAAAAGGCGTCGACACCGGTCTGTTGAGACGCAAGGAGCGGGGAACCAAGGCGCGGGCTTTGCATGTTAGAGTAAAATTCAGGTGAGCCTTGAATGAGGCAATACGGCAGTTGAGGCCAACATACTGACGAATCTTGGTGATGATTCCTTGGCCATGGGCCTGGCGAAGGTTGATGAAGTCGAGAGTGTGACGGAATCCCGTCTGGCCGGGGGGATACATTTCAAAACAAAGAGACGCCGACCAGTAAAACGAAAAAATTGTATTGACGTTTCGGCGCCCAGAACGGGGGCCTTGTTCACAATGGAAACACACCAAGAGGGTTCGTCTTTTTAAAAGCTATAGTAATCGCCGTAAAGATCGCGCGTAAATCGGGTTAAGATTGCCCTCGTTACGATTAAGCGTGTGAGCCGTTGTCTGTATCACCAGGGACTCGAGATGAAGCCGTGATGTTGTCAGTTTCTCTTTTTCGATGATTCTTGCTTTTTCCCAATCTATTCTGTGATTTGCCGTCACCGCGTGCTCTGCCAAGGCGTTATTGCGGGTATCTTCTTTCTGCACATCACGAGCATGTTGCTGTAGGCGCTTCTTGTAACTTCCGGTTTCGCCGATGTAAACACCGTTGCAATCTGCACAAGGGATGGCGTAGACAACTCCTGGGAACTTCTCTTTTGGCAACTGATCTTTGACGTTCATCAGTTGTTGTCGCATTTTCTTGACAGGGACATGGGCAACTAGCACGTCATACTCTCGTAATACACGGGCGAGGCACTCACTTGTTTTCGGCACATAAGGAATAGCCGCACGTTTTTTGGGCGGAAGAGGGGCGTCCGGATGACGAGGCCGTGACAGCCGTCGTTCTGTGGACCTGATGAAATGGCTTGGGTAACCACAACTAGTGAGATCTTTTCGTACCCTTGACGCGTCCGCAGCGGCGTCAGTGGTGTTTGTGCATATCTTCTTGGCCCGCTGCATTAAACTGCTCACAACGGCTCTTTTTTGGGCGGCAGGATGGACGGAACTGAAATGTAGGTAGCGGCCTGTATGTGTAGCCTTTCTATACACGCTAAACGACAACTTCTGGCCTTTCCTTGAGACGAGGACGTCCAGAAAAGGCAGACTGCCGTCCACCTCTTCTTCCAACGTAAACTGAATGGCGTCTTCCTGGCTGTTCAGGTGTGTCAGAAACTGGCTCACCGCGTCCTTGTGCAGAATGCAAAAGCAGTCGTCGATGTAACGGAAGAAGACCTTGGGGGCAGGGTGAAAGGAGGTTAACGCGCGTCGCTCCAATGACTCCATGGTGAGGTTAGCGGCCGTCACCGAAACAGAAGCACCCATGGGGGTCCCATGGACTTGCTTGTAGTAGTTTCCCCTAAAAACAAAGTAGGTATTGCTCAGGCAGAAAGCAAGCAGCCGGCGCAGGTCCCGTGCTTCTATTGGCGATCTTTCCGGTAGAGAGGCATCGCTATCGAGCGCAGCGGTGCATACGTCGACAGCAAGGTCAGTCGGTACACTCGTGAACAGGGACTTCACGTCGAAAGACACCATCAATTCACTGTCTTCGATCAGGGTGTTGCGGGTCTTCTCAACAAAGTCGTATGAGTTGCGAACGTGGCAAGTCCCATGGCCAACAAGCGGGGAAAGAACACGGTGCAAGAATTTGGAGAGGCTGTGCAGAGGGGAGCGGGTAAAATCCACGATAGGTCGCATTGAAACTCCTGGTTTATGTATCTTTGGCAAGCCATAAAACGCTGGCGCGGAACCATTGTGGCATAGTAACTTGTAGTAGAGCGGTTTTTGGCTCGGCGGGACGAACTGAAATACGTCGGCGAGAAGCTTCTGAAGTTCCCTCTCCAACTTGAGTGTAGGGTCCTTCTTGAGGCGGACGTACGTGTCACCGTCTTCCAGGAGAGACAGTATCTTGCGGTCATAGTCAGACTTGTCCAAAAGGACTGTCGCGTTGCCTTTGTCTGCTGGCAAAATTACAATATCTTTGTTGTCACGGAGGCTCTTCATAGCGGATTGTTCCTCGCGAGACAAAGCAGAACGGGAAGGCCCGCGATGAATGGCGTTGAGAACGCCCACCACCCGTGTGCGGGCCTCTTCGCGGCGAGTGTTCTCAACTTGGCTGATCGCATTTTCCACAGCGCATACCAACTTCTTCCTATTCGGTGCAGCTCCTAGGTTGAAATTCAACCCCAAATTCAGAACAGCCTCTTCAGCTCGGTTGGGCTTATACGATGAAAGGTTATGCACAGCGGGTTTTGAAATCATCGTCTGCCCTCTCTGGTGCTCGGATAGGAGCCTGCCTAACTTATTGTCATGAGCACGCTCACCTTTCTGGCGTTGACGTTCCATCTTCTGATTTGCGTGCAACTGAATGCTGGTGAACTCATTAGGAGATTGGTGTTCTAGACGACGACGAGCAAAAAACGCTTCGTTCTCCAGTGCGCGGATTTTTCCTTTGTGAACAAGGCCCCCGTTCTGGGCGCCGAAACGTCAATACAATTTTTTCGTTTTACTGGTCGGCGTCTCTTTGTTTTGAAATACAAGTGTCTCTCTAATACGCGTCAAAACTTTTTCTCTTATAACTGCGCGAAAAGCATGTATTCTTGCTTAATACAGCGAAACAAGCTGTTTTAGACCGAAACGAGCTAAATCACAACACAAAGGTTTTACAAGTGTTCCTCTGATACGCGTCAAAACTTTTTCTCTTATAACTGCGCGAAAAGCATGTATTCTTGCTTAATACAACGAAACAAGCTGTTTTAGACCGAAACGAGCTAAATCACAACACATCAGTTTTACAAGTGTTCCTCTGATACGCGTCTAAACTTTTTCTCTTATAACTGCGCGAAAAGCATGTATTCGTGCTTAATACAACGAAACAAGCTGTTTTAGACCGAAACGAGCTAAATCACAACACATCGGTTTTACAAGTGTTCCTCTGACACGCGTCAAAACTTTTTCTCTTATAACTGCGCGAAAAGCATGTATTCGTGCTTAATACAACGAAACAAGCTGTTTTAGACCAAAACAAGCTAGATCTGAACACATCGGTATTACAAGTGTTCCACGTGATACTCGTCAAAACTTTTTCTCTTATAACTGCGCGAAAAGCATGTATTCGTGCTTAATACAACGAAACAAGCTGTTTTAGACCGAAACGAGCTAAATCTGAACACATCGGTTTTACAAGTGTCCCTGTGACAAGCGTCAAAACTTTTTCTCTTATAACTGCGCGAAAAGCATGTATTCTTGCTTAATACAGCGAAACAAGCTGTTTTAGACCGAAACGAGCTAAATCACAACACAAAGGTTATACAAGTGTTCCTCTGATACGCGTCAAAACTTTTTCTCTTATAACTGCGCGAAAAGCTTGTATTCGTGCTTAATACAACGAAACAAGCTGTTTCAGACCGAAATGAGCTAAATCACTACACATCGGTTTTACGTGTTCCTCTGATACGCGTCAAAACTTTTTCTCTTATAACTGCGCGAAAAGCATGTATTCTTGCTTAATACAGCGAAACAAGCTGTTTTAGACCGAAACGAGCTAAATCACAACACATCGGTATTACAAGTGTTCCACGTGATACTCGTCAAAAATTTTTCTCTTATAACTGCGCGAAAAGCATGTATTCGTGCTTAATACAACGAAACAAGCTGTTTTAGACCGAAACGAGCTAAATCTGAACACATCGGTTTTACAAGTATCCACGTGATACTCGTCAAAACTTTTTCTCTTATAACTGCGCGAAAAGCATGTATTCTTGCTTAATACAGCGAAACAAGCTGTTTTAGACCGAAACGAGCTAAATCACAACACAAAGGTTTTACAAGTGTTCCTCTGATACGCGTCAAAACTTTTTCTCTTATAACTGCGCGAAAAGCATGTATTCGTGCTTAATACAACGAAACAAGCTGTTTGAGATCGAAACGAGCTAAATCTGAACACATCGGTTTTACAAGTGTCCCTGTGACACGCGTCAAAACTTTTTCTCTTATAACTGCGCGAAAAGGATGTATTCTTGCTTAATACAGCGAAACAAGCTGTTTAAGACCGAAAGGAGCTAAATCACAACACATCGGTATTACAAGTGTTCCACGTGATACTCGTCAAAAATTTTTCTCTTATAACTGCGCGAAAAGCATGTATTCGTGCTTAATACAACGAAACAAGCTGTTTTATACCGAAACGAGCTAAATCTGAACACATCGGTTTTACAAGTATCCACGTGATATTCGTCAAAACTTTTTCTCCTATAACTGCGCGAAAAGCATGTATTCTTGCCTAATACAACGAAACAAGCTGTTTTAGACCGAAACGAGCTAAATCACAACACATCAGTTTTACAAGTGTTCCTCTGATACGCGTCTAAACTTTTTCTCTTATAACTGCGCGAAAAGCATGTATTCGTGCTTAATACAGCGAAACAAGCTGTTTTAGACCGAAACGAGCTAAATCACAACACATCGGTATTACAAGTGTTCCACGTGATACTCGTCAAAACTTTTTCTCTTATAACTGCGCGAAAAGCATGTATTCTTGCTTAATACAACGAAACAAGCTGTTCTAGACCAAAACGAGCTAAATCACAACACATCGGTTTTACAAGTGTCTCTCTGATAAGCGTCAAATCTTTTTCTTCTATAACTGCGCGTAAAGCATGTATTCTTGCTTAATACAACGAAACAAGCTGTTTTTGACCGAAACGAGCTAAATCTGAACACATCGGTTTTACAAGTGTTCCTCTGATACGCGTCAAAACTTTTTCTCTTATAACTGCGCGAAAAGCATGTATTCTTGCTCAATACAGCGAAACAAGTTGTTTTAGACCGAAATGAGCTAAATCACAACACATCGGTTTTACAAGTGTTCCTCTGATACGCGTCAAAACCTTTTCTCTTATAACTTCGAGAAAAGCATGTATTCTTGCTTAATACAGCAAAACAAGCTGTTTTAGACCGAAACGAGCTAAATCACAACACATCGGTATTACAAGTGTTCCACGTGATACTCGTCAAAAATTTTTCTCTTATAACTGCGCGAAAAGCATGTATTCGTGCTTAATACAACGAAACAAGCTGTTTTAGACCGAAACGAGCTAAATCTGAACACATCGGTTTTACAAGTATCCACGTGATACTCGTCAAAACTTTTCTCTTATAACTGCGCGAAAAGCATGTATTCTTGCTTAATACAACGAAACAAGCTGTTTTAGACCGAAATGAGCTAAATCACAACACATCGGTTTTACAAGTGTCTCTCTAATACGCGTCAAAACTTTTTCTCTTATAACTGCGCGAAAAGCATGTATTCTTGCTTAATACAGCGAAACAAGCTGTTTTAGACCGAAACGAGCTAAATCACAACACATAGGTTTTACAAGTGTTCCCCTGATACGCGTCAAAACTTTTTCTCTTATAACTGCGCGAAAAGCATGTATTCTTGCTTAATACAACGAAACAAGCTGTTTTAGACCGAAACGAGCTAAATCACAACACATCGGTTTTACAAGTGTCTCTCTGATACGCGTCAAAACGTTTTCTTCTATAACTGCGCGTAAAGCATGTATTCTTGCTTAATACAACGAAACAAGCTGTTTTAGACCGAAACGAGCTAAATCTGAACACATCGGTTTTACAAGTATCCACGTGATACTCGTCAAAACTTTTTCTCTTATAACTGCGCGAAAAGCATGTATTCTTGCTTAATACAACGAAACAAGCTGTTTTAGACCGAAAAGAGCTAAATCACAACACATCGGTTTTACAAGTGTCTCTCTAATACGCGTCAAAACTTTTTCTTCTATAACTGCGCCTAAAGCATGTATTCGTGCTTAATACAACGAAACAAGTTGTTTTAGACCGAAACGAGCTAAATCTGAACACATCGGTTTTACAAGTGTCCCTGTGACACGCGTCAAAACTTTTTCTCTTATAACTGCGCGAAAAGCATGTATTCTTGCTTAATACAGCGAAACAAGCTGTTTTAGACCGAAACGAGCTAAATCACAACACCAAGGTTTTACAAGTGTTCCTGTGACACGCGTCAAAACTTTTTCTCTTATAACTGCGCGAAAAGCATGTATTCTTGCTTAATACTACGAAACAAGCTGTTTTAGACCGAAACGAGCTAAATCACAACACATCGGTTTTACAAGTGTTCCTCTGATACGCGTCTAAACTTTTTCTCTTATAACTGCGCGAAAAGCATGTATTCGTGCTAAATACAACGAAACAAGCTGTTTTAGACCGAAACGAGCTAAATCTGAACACATCGGTTTTACAAGTGTCCCTGTGACACGCGTCAAAACATTTTATCTTATAACTGCGCGAAAAGCATGTATTCGTGCTAAATACAACGAAACAAGCTGTTTTAGACCGAAACGAGCTAAATCTGAACACATCGGTTTTACAAGTGTCCCTGTGATACGCGTCAAAACATTTTCTCTTATAACTGCGCGAAAAGCATGTATTCGTGCTTAATACAACGAAACAAGCTGTTTTAGATCGAAACGAGCTAAATCTGAACACATCGGTTTTCCAAGTGTTCCTTTGATACGCGTCAAAACTTTTTCTCTTATAACTGCGCGATAAGCATGTATTCGTGCTTAATACAACGAAACAAGCTGTTTTAGACCGAAACGAGCTAGATCTGAACACATCGGTATTACAAGTGTTCCACGTGATACTCGTCAAAACTTTTTCTCTTATAACTGCGCGAAAAGCATGTATTCGTGCTTAATACAACGAAACAAGCTGTTTTAGACCGAAACGAGCTAAATCTGAACACATCGGTTTTACAAGTGTCCCTGTGACACGCGTCAAAACTTTTTCTCTTATAACTGCGCGAAAAGCATGTATTCTTGCTTAATACAGCGAAACAAGCTGTTTTAGACCGAAATGAGCTAAATCACAGCACATCGGTTTTACAAGTGTTCCTCTGATACGCGTCAAAACGTTTTCTCTTATAACTGCGCGCAAAGCATGTATTCTTGCTTAATACAGCGAAACAAGCTGTTTTAGACCGAAACGAGCTAAATCACAACACATCGGTATTACAAGTGTTCCACGTGATACTCGTCAAAACGTTTTCTCTTATAACTGCGCGAAAAGCATGTATTCGTGCTTACTACAACGAAACAAGGTGTTTTAGACCGAAACGAGCTAAATCTGAACACATCGGTTTTACAAGTATCCACGTGATACTCGTCAAAACTTTTTCTCTTATAACTGCGCGAAAAGCATGTATTCTTGCTTAATACAGCGAAACAAGCTGTTTTAGACCGAAACGAGCTAAATCACAACACAAAGGTTATACAAGTGTTCCTCTGATACGCGTCAAAACTTCTTCTCTTATAACTGCGCGAAAAGCATGTATTCTTGCTTAATACAACGAAACAAGCTGTTTTAGACCGAAACGAGCTAAATCACAACACATCGGTTTTACAAGTGTTCCTCTGATACGCGTCTAAACTTTTTCTCTTATAACTGCGCGAAAAGCATGTATTCGTGCTTAATACAACAAAACAAGCTGTTTTAGACCGAAACGAGCTAAATCTGAACACATCGGTTTTACAAGTGTCCCTGTGACACGCGTCAAAACTTTTTCTCTTATAACTGCGCGAAAAGCATGTATTCTTGCTTAATACAGCGAAACAAGCTGTTTTAGACCGAAATGAGCTAAATCACTACACATCGGTTTTACAAGTGTCTCTCTAATACGCGTCAAAACTTTTTCTCTTATAACTGCGCGAAAAGCATGTATTCTTGCTTAATACAACGAAACAAGCTGTTTTAGACCAAAACGAGCTAAATCACAACACAAAGGTTTTACAAGTGTTCCTCTGATACGCGTCAAAACTTTTTCTCTTATAACGGCGCGAAAAGCATGTATTCTTGCTTAATACAACGAAACAAGCTGTTTTAGACCGAAACGAGCTAAATCACAACACATCAGTTTTACAAGTGTTCCTCTGATACGCGTCTAAACTTTTTCTCTTATAACTGCGCGAAAAGCATGTATTCGTGCTTAATACAACGAAACAAGCTGTTTTAGACCGAAACGAGCTAAATCACAACACATCGGTTTTACAAGTGTTCCTCTGACACGCGTCAAAACTTTTTCTCTTATAACTGCGCGAAAAGCATGTATTCGTGCTTAATACAACGAAACAAGCTGTTTTAGACCAAAACGAGCTAGATCTGAACACATCGGTTTTACAAGTGTCCCTGTGACACGCGTCAAAACTTTTTCTCTTATAACTGCGCGAAAAGCATGTATTCTTGCTTAATACAGCGAAACAAGCTGTTTTAGACCGAAATGAGCTAAATCACAACACATCGGTTTTACAAGTGTCTCTCTAATACGCGTCAAAACTTTTTCTCTTACAACTGCGCGAAAAGCATGTATTCTTGCTTAATACAACGAAACAAGCTGTTTTAGACCGAAACGAGCTAAATCACAACACAAAGGTTTTACAAGTGTTCCTCTGATACGCGTCAAAACTTTTTCTCTTATAACTGCGCGAAAAGCATGTATTCTTGCTTAATACAACGAAACAAGCTGTTTTAGACCGAAACGAGCTAAATCACAAAACATCAGTTTTACAAGTGTTCCTCTGATACGCGTCTAAACTTTTTCTCTTATAACTGCGCGAAAAGCATGTATTCGTGCTTAATACAACGAAACAAGCTGTTTTAGACCGAAACGAGCTAAATCACAACACATCGGTTTTACAAGTGTTCCTCTGACACGCGTCAAAACTTTTTTCCTTATAACTGCGCGAAAAGCATGCATTCGTGCTTAATACAACGAAACAAGCTGTTTTAGACCAAAACGAGCTAGATCTGAACACATCGGTATTACAAGTGTTCCACGTGATACTCGTCAAAACTTTTTCTCTTATAACTGCGCGAAAAGCATGTATTCGTGCTTAATACAACGAAACAAGCTGTTTTAGACCGAAACGAGCTATATCTGAACACATCGGTTTTACAAGTGTCCCTGTGACACGCGTCAAAACTTTTTCTATTATAACTGCGCGAAAAGCATGTATTCTTGCTTAATACAGCGAAACAAGCTGTTTTAGACCGAAATGAGCTAAATCACTACACATCGGTTTTACAAGTGTTCCTCTGATACGCGTCAAAACTTTTTCTCTTATAACTGCGCGAAAAGCTGTTTTAGACCGAAACGAGCTAAATCACAACACATCGGTATTACAAGTGTTCCACGTGATACTCGTCAAAAATTTTTCTCTTATAACTGCGCGAAAAGCATGTATTCGTGCTTAATACAACGAAACAAGCTGTTTTAGACCGAAACGAGCTAAATCTGAACACATCGGTTTTACAAGTATCCACGTGATACTCGTCAAAACTTTTTCTCTTATAACTGCGCGAAAAGCATGTATTCTTGCTTAATACAGCGAAACAAGCTGTTTTAGACCGAAACGAGCTAAATCACAACACAAAGGTTTTACAAGTGTTCCTCTGATACGCGTCAAAACTTTTTCTCTTATAACTGCGCGAAAAGCATGTATTCGTGCTTAATACAACGAAACAAGCTGTTTTAGACCGAAACGAGCTAAATCACAACACATCGGTTTTACAAGTGTTCCTCTGACACGCGTCAAAACTTTTTCCCTTATAACTGCGCGAAAAGCATGCATTCGTGCTTAATACAACGAAACAAGCTGTTTTAGACCAAAACGAGCTAGATCTGAACACATCGGTATTACAAGTGTTCCACGTGATACTCGTCAAAACTTTTTCTCTTATAACTGCGCGAAAAGCATGTATTCTTGCTTAATACTACGAAACAAGCTGTTTTAGACCGAAACGAGCTAAATCACAACACATCGGTTTTACAAGTGTCCCTGTGACACGCGTCAAAACTTTTTCTATTATAACTGCGCGAAAAGCATGTATTCTTGCTTAATACAGCGAAACAAGCTGTTTTAGACCGAAATGAGCTAAATCACTACACATCGGTTTTACAAGTGTTCCTCTGATACGCGTCAAAACTTTTTCTCTTATAACTGCGCGAAAAGCATGTATTCTTGCTTAATACAGCGAAACAAGCTGTTTTAGACCGAAACGAGCTAAATCACAACACATCGGTATTACAAGTGTTCCACGTGATACTCGTCAAAAATTTTTCTCTTATAACTGCGCGAAAAGCATGTATTCGTGCTTAATACAACGAAACAAGCTGTTTTAGACCGAAACGAGCTAAATCTGAACACATCGGTTTTACAAGTATCCACGTGATACTCGTCAAAACTTTTTCTCTTATAACTGCGCGAAAAGCATGTATTCTTGCTTAATACAGCGCAACAAGCTGTTTTAGACCGAAACGAGCTAAATCACAACACAAAGGTTTTACAAGTGTTCCTCTGATACGCGTCAAAACTTTTTCTCTTATAACTGCGCGAAAAGCATGTATTCGTGCTTAATACAACGAAACAAGCTGTTTTAGACCGAAACGAGCTAAATCTGAACACATCGGTTTTACAAGTGTCCCTGTGACACGCGTCAAAACTTTTTCTCTTATAACTGCGCGAAAAGGATGTATTCTTGCTTAATACAGCGAAACAAGCTGTTTTAGACCGAAAGGAGCTAAATCACAACACATCGGTATTACAAGTGTTCCACGTGATACTCGTCAAAAATTTTTCTCTTATAACTGCGCGAAAAGCATGTATTCGTGCTTAATACAACGAAACAAGCTGTTTTAGACCGAAACGAGCTAAATCTGAACACATCGGTTTTACAAGTATCCACGTGATACTCGTCAAAACTTTTTCTCCTATAACTGCGCGAAAAGCATGTATTCTTGCCTAATACAACGAAACAAGCTGTTTTAGACCGAAATGAGCTAAATCACAACACAGCGGTTTTACAAGTGTCTCTCTAATACGCGTCAAAACTTTTTCTCTTATAACTGCGCGAAAAGCATGTATTCTTGCTTAATACAGCGAAACAAGCTGTTTTAGACCGAAACGAGCTAAATCACTAAACAAAGGTTTTACAAGTGTTCCTCTGATACGCGTCAAAACTTTTTCTCTTATAACTGCGCGAAAAGCATGTATTCTTGCTTAATACAACGAAACAAGCTGTTTTAGACCGAAACGAGCTAAATCACAACACATCAGTTTTACAAGTGTTCCTCTGATACGCGTCTAAACTTTTTCTCTTATAACTGCGCGAAAAGCATGTATTCGTGCTTAATACAACGAAACAAGCTGTTTTAGACCGAAACGAGCTAAATCACAACACATCGGTTTTACAAGTGTTCCTCTGACACGCGTCAAAACTTTTTCTCTTATAACTGCGCGAAAAGCATGTATTCGTGCTTAATACAACGAAACAAGCTGTTTTAGACCAAAACAAGCTAGATCTGAACACATCGGTGTTACAAGTGTTCCACGTGATACTCGTCAAAACTTTTTCTCTTATAACTGCGCGAAAAGCATGTATTCGTGCTTAATACAACGAAACAAGCTGTTTTAGACCGAAACGAGCTAAATCTGAACACATCGGTTTTACAAGTGTCCCTGTGACACGCGTCAAAACTTTTTCTCTTATAACTGCGCGAAAAGCATGTATTCTTGCTTAATACAGCGAAACAAGCTGTTTTAGACCGAAATGAGCTAAATCACAACACATCGGTTTTACAAGTGTTCCTCTGATACGCGTCAAAACGTTTTCTCTTATAACTGCGCGAAAAGCATGTATTCTTGCTTAATACAGCGAAACAAGGTGTTTTAGACCGAAACGAGCTAAATCTGAACACATCGGTTTTACAAGTATCCACGTGATACTCGTCAAAACTTTTTCTCTTATAACTGCGCGAAAAGCATGTATTCGTGCTTAATACAACGAAACAACCTGTTTTAGACCGAAACGAGCTAAATCTGAACACATCGGTTTTCCAAGCTTTCCTTTGATACGCGTCAAAACTTTTTCTCTTATAACTGCGCGAAAAGCATGTATTCTTGCTTAATACAGCGAAACAAGCTGTTTTAGACCGAAACGAGCTAAATCACAACACAAAGGTTTTACAAGTGTTCCTCTGATACGCGTCAAAACTTTTTCTCTTATAACTGCGCGAAAAGCATGTATTCTTGCTTAATACAACGAAACAAGCTGTTTTAGACCGAAACGAGCTAAATCACAACACATCAGTTTTACAAGTGTTCCTCTGATACGCGTCTAAACTTTTTCTCTTATAACTGCGCGAAAAGCATGTATTCGTGCTTAATACAATGAAACAAGCTGTTTTAGACCGAAACGAGCTAAATCACAACACATCGGTTTTACAAGTGTTCCTCTGACACGCGTCAAAACTTTTTCTCTTATAACTGCGCGAAAAGCATGTATTCGTGCTTAATACAACGAAACAAGCTGTTTTAGACCAAAACGAGCTAGATCTGAACACAACGGTATTACAAGTGTTCCACGTGATACTCGTCAAAACTTTTTCTCTTATAACTGCGCGAAAAGCATGTATTCGTGCTTAATACAACGAAACAAGCTGTTTTAGACCGAAACAAGCTAAATCTGAACACATCGGTTTTACAAGTGTCCCTGTGACAGGCGTCAAAACTTTTTCTCTTATTACTGCGCGAAAAGCATGTATTCTTGCTTAATACAGCGAAACAAGCTGTTTTAGACCGAAATGAGCTAAATCACAACACATCGGTTTTACAAGTGTTCCTCTGATACGCGTCAAAACGTTTTCTCTTATAACTGCGCGAAAAGCATGTATTCTTGCTTAATACAACGAAACAAGCTGTTTTAGACCGAAACGAGCTAAATCACAACACATCGGTTTTACAAGTGTTCCTCTGATACGCGTCTAAACTTTTTCTCTTATAACTGCGCGAAAAGCATGTATTCGTGCTTAATACAACAAAACAAGCTGTTTTAGACAGAAACGAGCTAAATCTGAACACATCGGTTTTACAAGTGTCCCTGTGACACGCGTCAAAACTTTTTCTCTTATAACTGCGCGAAAAGCATGTATTCTTGCTTAATACAGCGAAACAAGCTGTTTTAGACCGAAATGAGCTAAATCACAACACATCGGTTTTACAAGTGTTCCTCTGATACGCGTCAAAACTTTTTTCTCTTATAACTGCGCGAAAAGCATGTTTTCTTGCTTAGTCCAACGAAACAAGCTGTTTTAGACCGAAACGAGGTAAGTCTGAACACATCGGTTTTACAAGTGTCCCTGTGACACGCGTCAAAACTTTTTCTCTTATAACTGCGCGAAAAGCATGTATTCTTGCTTAATACAGCGAAACAAGCTGTTTTAGACCGAAACGAGCTAAATCACAACACATCGGTTTTACAAGTGTTCCTCTGATACGCGTCTAAACTTTTTCTCTTATAACTGCGCGAAAAGCATGTATTCGTGCTAAATACAACGAAACAAGCTGTTTTAGACCGAAACGAGCTAAATCTGAACACTTCGGTTTTACAAGTGTCCCTGTGACACGCGTCAAAACATTTTCTCTTATAACTGCGCGAAAAGCATGTATTCTTGCTTAATACAGCAAAACAAGCTGTTTTAGACCGATACGAGCTAAATCACAACACATCGGTATTACAAGTGTTCCACGTGATACTCGTCAAAACTTTTTCTCTTATAACTGCGCGAAAAGCATGTATTCGTGCTTAATACAACGAAACAAGCTGTTTTAGACCGAAACGAGCTAAATCTGAACACATCGGATTTACAAGTGTCCCTGTGACACGCGTCAAAACTTTTTCTCTTATAACTGCGCGAAAAGCATGTATTCTTGCTCAATACAGCGAAACAAGCTGTTTTAGACCGAAATGAGCTAAATCACAACACATCGGTTTTACAAGTATCCACGTGATACTCGTCAAAACTTTTTCTCTTATAACTGCGCGAAAAGCATGTATTCTTGCTTAATACAGCGAAACAAGCTGTTTTAGACCGAAACGAGCTAAATCACAACACAAAGGTTATACTAGTGTTCCTCTAATACGCGTCAAAACTTTTTCTCTTATAACTGCGCGAAAAGCATGTATTCTTGCTTAATACAACGAAACAAGCTGTTTTAGACCGAAACGAGCTAAATCACAACACATCGGTTTTACAAGTGTTCCTCTGATACGCGTCTAAACTTTTTCTCTTATAACTGCGCGAAAAGCATGTATTCGTGCTTAATACAACAAAACAAGCTGTTTTAGACCGAAACGAGCTAAATCTGAACACATCGGTTTTACAAGTGTCCCTGTGACACGCGTCAAAACTTTTTCTCTTATAACTGCGCGAAAAGCATGTATTCTTGCTTAATACAGCGAAACAAGCTGTTTTAGACCGAAATGAGCTAGATCTGAACACATCGGTATTACAAGTGTTCCACGTGATACTCGTCAAAACTTTTTCTCTTATAACTGCGCGAAAAGCATGTATTCTTGCTTAATACTACGAAACAAGCTGTTTTAGACCGAAACGAGCTAAATCACAACACATCGGTTTTACAAGTGTCCCTGTGACACGCGTCAAAACTTTTTCTATTATAACTGCGCGAAAAGCATGTATTCTTGCTTAATACAGCGAAACAAGCTGTTTTAGACCGAAATGAGCTAAATCACTACACATCGGTTTTACAAGTGTTCCTCTGATACGCGTCAAAACTTTTTCTCTTATAACTGCGCGAAAAGCATGTATTCTTGCTTAATACAGCGAAACAAGCTGTTTTAGACCGAAACGAGCTAAATCACAACACATCGGTATTACAAGTGTTCCACGTGATACTCGTCAAAAATTTTTCTCTTATAACTGCGCGAAAAGCATGTATTCGTGCTTAATACAACGAAACAAGCTGTTTTAGACCGAAACGAGCTAAATCTGAACACATCGGTTTTACAAGTATCCACGTGATACTCGTCAAAACTTTTTCTCTTATAACTGCGCGAAAAGCATGTATTCTTGCTTAATACAGCGCAACAAGCTGTTTTAGACCGAAACGAGCTAAATCACAACACAAAGGTTTTACAAGTGTTCCTCTGATACGCGTCAAAACTTTTTCTCTTATAACTGCGCGAAAAGCATGTATTCGTGCTTAATACAACGAAACAAGCTGTTTTAGACCGAAACGAGCTAAATCTGAACACATCGGTTTTACAAGTGTCCCTGTGACACGCGTCAAAACTTTTTCTCTTATAACTGCGCGAAAAGGATGTATTCTTGCTTAATACAGCGAAACAAGCTGTTTTAGACCGAAAGGAGCTAAATCACAACACATCGGTATTACAAGTGTTCCACGTGATACTCGTCAAAAATTTTTCTCTTATAACTGCGCGAAAAGCATGTATTCGTGCTTAATACAACGAAACAAGCTGTTTTAGACCGAAACGAGCTAAATCTGAACACATCGGTTTTACAAGTATCCACGTGATACTCGTCAAAACTTTTTCTCTTATAACTGCGCGAAAAGCATGTATTCTTGCTTAATACAGCGAAACAAGCTGTTTTAGACCGAAACGAGCTAAATCACAACACAAAGGTTTTACAAGTGTTCCTCTGATACGCGTCAAAACTTTTTCTCTTATAACTGCGCGAAAAGCATGTATTCGTGCTTAATACAACGAAACAAGCTGTTTTAGACCGAAACGAGCTAAATCTGAACACATCGGTTTTACAAGTGTCCCTGTGACACGCGTCAAAATTTTTCTCTTATAACTGCGCGAAAAGGATGTATTCTTGCTTAATACAGCGAAACAAGCTGTTTTAGACCGAAAGGAGCTAAATCACAACACATCGGTATTACAAGTGTTCCACGTGATACTCGTCAAAAATTTTTCTCTTATAACTGCGCGAAAAGCATGTATTCTTGCTTAATACAACGAAACAAGCTGTTTTAGACCGAAACGAGCTAAATCTGAACACATCGGTTTTACAAGTATCCACGTGATACTCGTCAAAACTTTTTCTCCTATAACTGCGCGAAAAGCATGTATTCTTGCCTAATACAACGAAACAAGCTGTTTTAGACCGAAATGAGCTAAATCACAACACATCGGTTTTACAAGTGTCTCTCTAATACGCGTCAAAACTTTTTCTCTTATAACTGCGCGAAAAGCATGTATTCTTGCTTAATACAGCGAAACAAGCTGTTTTAGACCGAAACGAGCTAAATCACAACACAAAGGTTTTACAAGTGTTCCTCTGATACGCGTCAAAACTTTTTCTCTTATAACTGCGCGAAAAGCATGTATTCTTGCTTAATACAACGAAACAAGCTGTTTTAGACCGAAACGAGCTAAATCACAACACATCAGTTTTACAAGTGTTCCTCTGATACGCGTCTAAACTTTTTCTCTTATAACTGCGCGAAAAGCATGTATTCGTGCTTAATACAACGAAACAAGCTGTTTTAGACCGAAACGAGCTAAATCACAACACATCGGTTTTACAAGTGTTCCTCTGACACGCGTCAAAACTTTTTCTCTTATAACTGCGCGAAAAGCATGTATTCGTGCTTAATACAACGAAACAAGCTGTTTTAGACCAAAACAAGCTAGATCTGAACACATCGGTATTACAAGTGTTCCACGTGATACTCGTCAAAACTTTTTCTCTTATAACTGCGCGAAAAGCATGTATTCGTGCTTAATACAACGAAACAAGCTGTTTTAGACCGAAACGAGCTAAATCTGAACACATCGGTTTTACAAGTGTCCCTGTGACACGCGTCAAAACTTTTTCTCTTATAACTGCGCGAAAAGCATGTATTCTTGCTTAATACAGCGAAACAAGCTGTTTTAGACCGAAATGAGCTAAATCACAACACATCGGTTTTACAAGTGTTCCTCTGATACGCGTCAAAACGTTTTCTCTTATAACTGCGCGAAAAGCATGTATTCTTGCTTAATACAGCGAAACAAGCTGTTTTAGACCGAAACGAGCTAAATCACAACACATCGGTATTACAAGTGTTCCACGTGATACTCGTCAAAACGTTTTCTCTTATAACTGCGCGAAAAGCATGTATTCGTGCTTACTACAACGAAACAAGGTGTTTTAGACCGAAACGAGCTAAATCTGAACACATCGGTTTTACAAGTATCCACGTGATACTCGTCAAAACTTTTTCTCTTATAACTGCGCGAAAAGCATGTATTCTTGCTTAATACAACGAAACAAGCTGTTTTAGACCGAAACAAGCTAAATCACAACACATCGGTTTTACATGTGTCTCTCTAATACGCGTCAAAACTTTTTCTCTTATAACTGCGCGAAAAGCATGTATTCTTGCTTAATACAGCGAAACAAGCTGTTTTAGACCGAAACGAGCTAAATCACAACACAAAGGTTTTACAAGTGTCTCTCTGATACGCGTCAAAACTTTTTCTTCTATAACTGCGCGTAAAACATGTATTCTTGCTTAATACAACGAAACAAGCTGTTTTAGACCGAAACGAGCTAAATCTGAACACATCGGTTTTACAAGTATCCACGTGATACTCGTCAAAACTTTTTCTCTTATAACTGCGCGAAAAGCATGTATTCTTGCTTAATACAACGAAACAAGCTGTTTTAGACCGAAACGAGCTAAATCACAACACATCCATTTTACAAGTGTCTCTCTAATACGCGTCAAAACTTTTTCTTCTATAACTGCGCCTAAAGCATGTATTCGTGCTTAATACAACGAAACAAGTTGTTTTAGACCGAAACGAGCTAAATCTGAACACATCGGTTTTACAAGTGTCCCTGTGACACGCGTCAAAACTTTTTCTCTTATAACTGCGCGAAAAGCATGTATTCTTGCTTATTACAGCGAAACAAGCTGTTTTAGACCGAAACGAGCTAAATCACAACACCAAGGTTTTACAAGTGTTCCTCTGATACGCGTCAAAACTTTTTCTCTTATAACTGCGCGAAAAGCATGTATTCTTGCTTAATACTACGAAACAAGCTGTTTTAGACCGAAACGAGCTAAATCACAACACATCGGTTTTACAAGTGTTCCTCTGATACGCGTCTAAACTTTTTCTCTTATAACTGCGCGAAAAGCATGTATTCGTGCTAAATACAACGAAACAAGCTGTTTTAGACCGAAACGAGCTAAATCTGAACACATCGTTTTACAAGTGTCCCTGTGACACGCGTCAAAACTTTTTCTCTTATAACTGCGCGAAAAGCATGTATTCTTGCTTAATAACAGCGAAACAAGCTGTTTTAGACCGAAATGAGCTAAATAACAGCACATCGGTTTTACAAGTGTTCCTCTGATACGCGTCAAAACGTTTTCTCTTATAATTGCGCGAAAAGCATGTATTCTTGCTTAATACAGCGAAACAAGCTGTTTTAGACCGAAACGAGCTAAATCACAACACATCGGTATTACAAGTGTTCCACGTGATACTCGTCAAAACGTTTTCTCTTATAACTGCGCGAAAAGCATGTATTCGTGCTTACTACAACGAAACAAGGTGTTTTAGACCGAAACGAGCTAAATCTGAACACATCGGTTTTACAAGTATCCACGTGATACTCGTCAAAACTTTTTCTCTTATAACTGCGCGAAAAGCATGTATTCTTGCTTAATACAACGAAACAAGCTGTTTTAGACCAAAACGAGCTAAATCACAACACATCGGTTTTACAAGTGTCTCTCTGATACGCGTCAAATCTTTTTCTTCTATAACTGCGCGTAAAGCATGTATTCTTGCTTAATACAACGAAACAAGCTGTTTTAGACCGAAACGAGCTAAATCTGAACACATCGGTTTTACAAGTGTTCCTCTGATACGCGTCAAAACTTTTTCTCTTATAACTGCGCGAAAAGCATGTATTCTTGCCTAATACAACGAAACAAGCTGTTTTAGACCAAAACGAGCTAAATCACAACACATCGGTTTTACAAGTGTCTCTCTGATACGCGTCAAATCTTTTTCTTCTATAACTGCGCGTAAAGCATGTATTCTTGCTTAATACAACGAAACAAGCTGTTTTAGACCGAAATGAGCTAAATCACAACACATCGGTTTTACAAGTGTTCCTCTGATACGCGTCAAAACCTTTTCTCTTATAACTTCGAGAAAAGCATGTATTCTTGCTTAATACAGTGAAACAAGCTGTTTTAGACCGAAACGAGCTAAATCACAACACATAGGTATTACAAGTGTTCCACGTGATACTCGTCAAAAAATTTTCTCTTATAACTGCGCGAAAAGCATGTATTCGTGCTTAATACAACGAAACAAGCTGTTTTAGACCGAAACGAGCTAAATCTGAACACATCGGTTTTACAAGTATCCACGTGATACTCGTCAAAACTTTTCTCTTATAACTGCGCGAAAAGCATGTATTCTTGCTTAATACAACGAAACAAGCTGTTTTAGACCGAAATGAGCTAAATCACAAGACATCGGTTTTACAAGTGTCTCTCTAATACGCGTCAAAACTTTTTCTCTTATAACTGCGCGAAAAGCATGTATTCTTGCTTAATACAGCGAAACAAGCTGTTTTAGACCGAAACGAGCTAAATCACAACACATAGGTTTTACAAGTGTTCCCCTGATACGAGTCAAAACTTTTTCTCTTATAACTGCGCGAAAAGCATGTATTCTTGCCTAATACAACGAAACAAGCTGTTTTAGACCAAAACGAGCTAAATCACAACACATCGGTTTTACAAGTGTCTCTCTGATACGCGTCAAATCTTTTTCTTCTATAACTGCGCGTAAAGCATGTATTCTTGCTTAATACAACGAAACAAGCTGTTTTAGACCGAAATGAGCTAAATCACAACACATCGGTTTTACAAGTGTTCCTCTGATACGCGTCAAAACCTTTTCTCTTATAACTTCGAGAAAAGCATGTATTCTTGCTTAATACAGTGAAACAAGCTGTTTTAGACCGAAACGAGCTAAATCACAACACATAGGTATTACAAGTGTTCCACGTGATATTTTCTCTTATAACTTTATAAATTTTCTCTTATAACTGCGCGAAAAGCATGTATTCGTGCTTAATACAACGAAACAAGCTGTTTTAGACCGAAACGAGCTAAATCTGAACACATCGGTTTTACAAGTATCCACGTGATACTCGTCAAAACTTTTCTCTTATAACTGCGCGAAAAGCATGTATTCTTGCTTAATACAACGAAACAAGCTGTTTTAGACCGAAATGAGCTAAATCACAAGACATCGGTTTTACAAGTGTCTCTCTAATACGCGTCAAAACTTTTTCTCTTATAACTGCGCGAAAAGCATGTATTCTTGCTTAATACAGCGAAACAAGCTGTTTTAGACCGAAACGAGCTAAATCACAACACATAGGTTTTGCAAGTGTTCCCCTGATACTAGTCAAAACTTTTTCTCTTATAACTGCGCGAAAAGCATGTATTCTTGCTTAATACAACGAAACAAGCTGTTTTAGACCGAAACGAGCTAAATCACAACACATCGGTTTTACAAGTGTCTCTCTGATACGCGTCAAAACTTTTTCTTCTATAACTGCGCGTAAAGCATGTATTCTTGCTTAATACAACGAAACAAGCTGTTTTAGACCGAAACGAGCTAAATCTGAACACATCGGTTTTACAAGTATCCACGTGATACTCGTCAAAACTTTTTCTCTTATAACTGCGCGAAAAGCATGTATTCTTGCTTAATACTACGAAACAAGCTGTTTTAGACCGAAACGAGCTAAATCACAACACATCGGTTTTACAAGTGTTCCTCTGATACGCGTCTAAACTTTTTCTCTTATAACTGCGCGAAAAGCATGTATTCGTGCTAAATACAACGAAACAAGCTGTTTTAGACCGAAACGAGCTAAATCTGAACACATCGGTTTTACAAGTGTCCCTGTGACACGCGTCAAAACTTTTTCTCTTATAACTGCGCGAAAAGCATGTATTCTTGCTTAATACAGCGAAACAAGCTGTTTTAGACCGAAATGAGCTAAATAACAGCACATCGGTTTTACAAGTGTTCCTCTGATACGCGTCAAAACGTTTTCTCTTATAATTGCGCGAAAAGCATGTATTCTTGCTTAATACAGCGAAACAAGCTGTTTTAGACCGAAATGAGCTAAATCACAACACATCGGTTTTACAAGTGTTCCTCTGATACGCGTCAAAACCTTTTTCTCTTATAACTTCGAAAAAAGCATGTATTCTTGCTTAATACAGTGAAACAAGCTGTTTTAGACCGAAACGAGCTAAATCACAACACATAGGTATTACAAGTGTTCCACGTGATATTTTCTCTTATAACTTTATAAATTTTCTCTTATAACTGCGCGAAAAGCATGTATTCGTGCTTAATACAACGAAACAAGCTGTTTTAGACCGAAACGAGCTAAATCTGAACACATCGGTTTTACAAGTATCCACGTGATACTCGTCAAAACTTTTCTCTTATAACTGCGCGAAAAGCATGTATTCTTGCTTAATACAACGAAACAAGCTGTTTTAGACCGAAATGAGCTAAATCACAAGACATCGGTTTTACAAGTGTCTCTCTAATACGCGTCAAAACTTTTTCTCTTATAACTGCGCGAAAAGCATGTATTCTTGCTTAATACAGCGAAACAAGCTGTTTTAGACCGAAACGAGCTAAATCACAACACATAGGTTTTACAAGTGTTCCCCTGATACTAGTCAAAACTTTTTCTCTTATAACTGCGCGAAAAGCATGTATTCTTGCTTAATACAACGAAACAAGCTGTTTTAGACCGAAACGAGCTAAATCACAACACATCGGTTTTACAAGTGTCTCTCTGATACGCGTCAAAACTTTTTCTTCTATAACTGCGCGTAAAGCATGTATTCTTGCTTAATACAACGAAACAAGCTGTTTTAGACCGAAACGAGCTAAATCTGAACACATCGGTTTTACAAGTATCCACGTGATACTCGTCAAAACTTTTTCTCTTATAACTGCGCGAAAAGCATGTATTCTTGCTTAATACTACGAAACAAGCTGTTTTAGACCGAAACGAGCTAAATCACAACACATCGGTTTTACAAGTGTTCCTCTGATACGCGTCTAAACTTTTTCTCTTATAACTGCGCGAAAAGCATGTATTCGTGCTAAATACAACGAAACAAGCTGTTTTAGACCGAAACGAGCTAAATCTGAACACATCGGTTTTACAAGTGTCCCTGTGACACGCGTCAAAACTTTTTCTCTTATAACTGCGCGAAAAGCATGTATTCTTGCTTAATACAGCGAAACAAGCTGTTTTAGACCGAAATGAGCTAAATAACAGCACATCGGTTTTACAAGTGTTCCTCTGATACGCGTCAAAACGTTTTCTCTTATAATTGCGCGAAAAGCATGTATTCTTGCTTAATACAGCGAAACAAGCTGTTTTAGACCGAAACGAGCTAAATCACAACACATCGGTATTACAAGTGTTCCACGTGATACTCGTCAAAACGTTTTCTCTTATAACTGCGCGAAAAGCATGTATTCGTGCTTACTACAACGAAACAAGGTGTTTTAGACCGAAACGAGCTAAATCTGAACACATCGGTTTTACAAGTATCCACGTGATACTCGTCAAAACTTTTTCTCTTATAACTGCGCGAAAAGCATGTATTCTTGCTTAATACAACGAAACAAGCTGTTTTAGACCAAAACGAGCTAAATCACAACACATCGGTTTTACAAGTGTCTCTCTGATACGCGTCAAATCTTTTTCTTCTATAACTGCGCGTAAAGCATGTATTCTTGCTTAATACAACGAAACAAGCTGTTTTAGACCGAAACGAGCTAAATCTGAACACATCGGTTTTACAAGTGTTCCTCTGATACGCGTCAAAACTTTTTCTCTTATAACTGCGCGAAAAGCATGTATTCTTGCCTAATACAACGAAACAAGCTGTTTTAGACCAAAACGAGCTAAATCACAACACATCGGTTTTACAAGTGTCTCTCTGATACGCGTCAAATCTTTTTCTTCTATAACTGCGCGTAAAGCATGTATTCTTGCTTAATACAACGAAACAAGCTGTTTTAGACCGAAATGAGCTAAATCACAACACATCGGTTTTACAAGTGTTCCTCTGATACGCGTCAAAACCTTTTCTCTTATAACTTCGAGAAAAGCATGTATTCTTGCTTAATACAGTGAAACAAGCTGTTTTAGACCGAAACGAGCTAAATCACAACACATAGGTATTACAAGTGTTCCACGTGATACTCGTCAAAAAATTTTCTCTTATAACTGCGCGAAAAGCATGTATTCGTGCTTAATACAACGAAACAAGCTGTTTTAGACCGAAACGAGCTAAATCTGAACACATCGGTTTTACAAGTATCCACGTGATACTCGTCAAAACTTTTCTCTTATAACTGCGCGAAAAGCATGTATTCTTGCTTAATACAACGAAACAAGCTGTTTTAGACCGAAATGAGCTAAATCACAAGACATCGGTTTTACAAGTGTCTCTCTAATACGCGTCAAAACTTTTTCTCTTATAACTGCGCGAAAAGCATGTATTCTTGCTTAATACAGCGAAACAAGCTGTTTTAGACCGAAACGAGCTAAATCACAACACATAGGTTTTACAAGTGTTCCCCTGATACGAGTCAAAACTTTTTCTCTTATAACTGCGCGAAAAGCATGTATTCTTGCTTAATACAACGAAACAAGCTGTTTTAGACCGAAACGAGCTAAATCACAACACATCGGTTTTACAAGTGTCTCTCTGATACGCGTCAAAACTTTTTCTTCTATAACTGCGCGTAAAGCATGTATTCTTGCTTAATACAACGAAACAAGCTGTTTTAGACCGAAACGAGCTAAATCTGAACACATCGGTTTTACAAGTATCCACGTGATACTCGTCAAAACTTTTTCTCTTATAACTGCGCGAAAAGCATGTATTCTTGCTTCATACAACGAAACAAGCTGTTTTAGACCGAAACGAGCTAAATCACAACACATCCATTTTACAAGTGTCTCTCTAATACGCGTCAAAACTTTTTCTTCTATAACTGCGCCTAAAGCATGTATTCGTGCTTAATACAACGAAAAGCATGCATTCTTGCTTAATACAGCGAAACAAGCTGTTTTAGACCGAAACGAGCTAAATCACAACACATAGGTTTTACAAGTGTTCCCCTGATACTCGTCAAAACTTTTTCTCTTATAACTGTGCGAAAAGCATGTATTCTTGCTTAATACAACGAAACAAGCTGTTTTAGACCGAAACGAGCTAAATCACAACACATCGGTTTTACAAGTGTCTCTCTAATACGCGTCAAAACTTTTTCTTCTATAACTGCGCCTAAAGCATGTATTCGTGCTTAATACAACGAAGCAAGCTGTTTCAGACCGAAACGAGCTAAATCTGAACACATCGGTTTTACAAGTGTCCCTGTGACACGCGTCAAAACTTTTTCTCTTATAACTGCGCGAAAAGCATGTATTCGTGCTTAATACAACGAAACAAGCTGTTTTAGACCGAAACGAGCTAAATCTGAACACATCGGTTTTACAAGTATCCACGTGATACTCGTCAAAACGTTTTCTCTTATAACTGCGCGAAAAGCATGTATTCTTGCTTAATACAGCGAAACAAGCTGTTTTAGACCGAAACGAGCTAAATCACAACACAAAGGTTATACAAGTGTTCCTCTGATACGCGTCAAAACTTTTTCTCTTATAACTGCGCGAAAAGCTTGTATTCGTGCTTAATACAACGAAACAAGCTGTTTCAGACCGAAATGAGCTAAATCACTACACATCGGTTTTACAAGTGTTCCTCTGATACGCGTCAAAACTTTTTCTCTTATAACTGCGCGAAAAGGATGTATTCTTGCTTAATACAGCGAAACAAGCTGTTTTAGACCGAAAGGAGCTAAATCACAACACATCGGTATTACAAGTGTTCCACGTGATACTCGTCAAAAATTTTTCTCTTATAACTGCGCGAAAAGCATGTATTCGTGCTTAATACAACGAAACAAGCTGTTTTAGACCGAAACGAGCTAAATCTGAACACATCGGTTTTACAAGTATCCACGTGATACTCGTCAAAACTTTTTCTCCTATAACTGCGCGAAAAGCATTTATTCTTGCCTAATACAACGAAACAAGCTGTTTTAGACCGAAATGAGCTAAATCACAACACATCGGTTTTACAAGTGTCTCTCTAATACGCGTCAAAACTTTTTCTCTTATAACTGCGCGAAAAGCATGTATTCTTGCTTAATACAGCGAAACAAGCTGTTTTAGACCGAAACGAGCTAAATCACAACACAAAGGTTTTACAAGTGTTCCTCTGATACGCGTCAAAACTTTTTCTCTTATAACTGCGCGAAAAGCATGTATTCTTGCTTAATACAACGAAACAAGCTGTTTTAGACCGAAACGAGCTAAATCACAACACATCAGTTTTACAAGTGTTCCTCTGATACGCGTCTAAACTTTTTCTCTTATAACTGCGCGAAAAGCATGTATTCGTGCTTAATACAACGAAACAAGCTGTTTTAGACCGAAACGAGCTAAATCACAACACATCGGTTTTACAAGTGTTCCTCTGACACGCGTCAAAACTTTTTCTCTTATAACTGCGCGAAAAGCATGTATTCGTGCTTAATACAGCGAAACAAGCTGTTTTAGACCGAAACGAGCTAAATCACAACACATCGGTATTACAAGTGTTCCACGTGATACTCGTCAAAACTTTTTCTCTTATAACTGCGCTAAAAGCATGTATTCGTGCTTACTACAACGAAACAAGGTGTTTTAGACCGAAACGAGCTAAATCTGAACACATCGGTTTTACAAGTATCCACGTGATACTCGTCAAAACTTTTTCTCTTATAACTGCGCGAAAAGCATGTATTCTTGCTTAATACAACGAAACAAGCTGTTCTAGACCAAAACGAGCTAAATCACAACACATCGGTTTTACAAGTGTCTCTCTGATAAGCGTCAAATCTTTTTCTTCTATAACTGCGCGTAAAGCATGTATTCTTGCTTAATACAACGAAACAAGCTGTTTTTGACCGAAACGAGCTAAATCTGAACACATCGGTTTTACAAGTGTTCCTCTGATACGCGTCAAAACTTTTTCTCTTATAACTGCGCGAAAAGCATGTATTCTTGCTCAATACAGCGAAACAAGTTGTTTTAGACCGAAATGAGCTAAATCACAACACATCGGTTTTACAAGTGTTCCTCTGATACGCGTCAAAACCTTTTCTCTTATAACTTCGAGAAAAGCATGTATTCTTGCTTAATACAGCAAAACAAGCTGTTTTAGACCGAAACGAGCTAAATCACAACACATCGGTATTACAAGTGTTCCACGTGATACTCGTCAAAAATTTTTCTCTTATAACTGCGCGAAAAGCATGTATTCGTGCTTAATACAACGAAACAAGCTGTTTTAGACCGAAACGAGCTAAATCTGAACACATCGGTTTTACAAGTATCCACGTGATACTCGTCAAAACTTTTCTCTTATAACTGCGCGAAAAGCATGTATTCTTGCTTAATACAACGAAACAAGCTGTTTTAGACCGAAATGAGCTAAATCACAACACATCGGTTTTACAAGTGTCTCTCTAATACGCGTCAAAACTTTTTCTCTTATAACTGCGCGAAAAGCATGTATTCTTGCTTAATACAGCGAAACAAGCTGTTTTAGACCGAAACGAGCTAAATCACAACACATAGGTTTTACAAGTGTTCCCCTGATACGCGTCAAAACTTTTTCTCTTATAACTGCGCGAAAAGCATGTATTCTTGCTTAATACAACGAAACAAGCTGTTTTAGACCGAAACGAGCTAAATCACAACACATCGGTTTTACAAGTGTCTCTCTGATACGCGTCAAAACGTTTTCTTCTATAACTGCGCGTAAAGCATGTATTCTTGCTTAATACAACGAAACAAGCTGTTTTAGACCGAAACGAGCTAAATCTGAACACATCGGTTTTACAAGTATCCACGTGATACTCGTCAAAACTTTTTCTCTTATAACTGCGCGAAAAGCATGTATTCTTGCTTAATACAACGAAACAAGCTGTTTTAGACCGAAACGAGCTAAATCACAACACATCGGTTTTACAAGTGTCTCTCTAATACGCGTCAAAACTTTTTCTTCTATAACTGCGCCTAAAGCATGTATTCGTGCTTAATACAACGAAACAAGTTGTTTTAGACCGAAACGAGCTAAATCTGAACACATCGGTTTTACAAGTGTCCCTGTGACACGCGTCAAAACTTTTTCTCTTATAACTGCGCGAAAAGCATGTATTCTTGCTTAATACAGCGAAACAAGCTGTTTTAGACCGAAACGAGCTAAATCACAACACCAAGGTTTTACAAGTGTTCCTGTGACACGCGTCAAAACTTTTTCTCTTATAACTGCGCGAAAAGCATGTATTCTTGCTTAATACTACGAAACAAGCTGTTTTAGACCGAAACGAGCTAAATCACAACACATCGGTTTTACAAGTGTTCCTCTGATACGCGTCTAAACTTTTTCTCTTATAACTGCGCGAAAAGCATGTATTCGTGCTAAATACAACGAAACAAGCTGTTTTAGACCGAAACGAGCTAAATCTGAACACATCGGTTTTACAAGTGTCCCTGTGACACGCGTCAAAACATTTTATCTTATAACTGCGCGAAAAGCATGTATTCGTGCTAAATACAACGAAACAAGCTGTTTTAGACCGAAACGAGCTAAATCTGAACACATCGGTTTTACAAGTGTCCCTGTGATACGCGTCAAAACATTTTCTCTTATAACTGCGCGAAAAGCATGTATTCGTGCTTAATACAACGAAACAAGCTGTTTTAGATCGAAACGAGCTAAATCTGAACACATCGGTTTTCCAAGTGTTCCTTTGATACGCGTCAAAACTTTTTCTCTTATAACTGCGCGATAAGCATGTATTCGTGCTTAATACAACGAAACAAGCTGTTTTAGACCGAAACGAGCTAGATCTGAACACATCGGTATTACAAGTGTTCCACGTGATACTCGTCAAAACTTTTTCTCTTATAACTGCGCGAAAAGCATGTATTCGTGCTTAATACAACGAAACAAGCTGTTTTAGACCGAAACGAGCTAAATCTGAACACATCGGTTTTACAAGTGTCCCTGTGACACGCGTCAAAACTTTTTCTCTTATAACTGCGCGAAAAGCATGTATTCTTGCTTAATACAGCGAAACAAGCTGTTTTAGACCGAAATGAGCTAAATCACAGCACATCGGTTTTACAAGTGTTCCTCTGATACGCGTCAAAACGTTTTCTCTTATAACTGCGCGCAAAGCATGTATTCTTGCTTAATACAGCGAAACAAGCTGTTTTAGACCGAAACGAGCTAAATCACAACACATCGGTATTACAAGTGTTCCACGTGATACTCGTCAAAACGTTTTCTCTTATAACTGCGCGAAAAGCATGTATTCGTGCTTACTACAACGAAACAAGGTGTTTTAGACCGAAACGAGCTAAATCTGAACACATCGGTTTTACAAGTATCCACGTGATACTCGTCAAAACTTTTTCTCTTATAACTGCGCGAAAAGCATGTATTCTTGCCTAATACAGCGAAACAAGCTGTTTTAGACCGAAACGAGCTAAATCACAACACAAAGGTTATACAAGTGTTCCTCTGATACGCGTCAAAACTTCTTCTCTTATAACTGCGCGAAAAGCATGTATTCTTGCTTAATACAACGAAACAAGCTGTTTTAGACCGAAACGAGCTAAATCACAACACATCGGTTTTACAAGTGTTCCTCTGATACGCGTCTAAACTTTTTCTCTTATAACTGCGCGAAAAGCATGTATTCGTGCTTAATACAACAAAACAAGCTGTTTTAGACCGAAACGAGCTAAATCTGAACACATCGGTTTTACAAGTGTCCCTGTGACACGCGTCAAAACTTTTTCTCTTATAACTGCGCGAAAAGCATGTATTCTTGCTTAATACAGCGAAACAAGCTGTTTTAGACCGAAATGAGCTAAATCACTACACATCGGTTTTACAAGTGTCTCTCTAATACGCGTCAAAACTTTTTCTCTTATAACTGCGCGAAAAGCATGTATTCTTGCTTAATACAACGAAACAAGCTGTTTTAGACCAAAACGAGCTAAATCACAACACAAAGGTTTTACAAGTGTTCCTCTGATACGCGTCAAAACTTTTTCTCTTATAACGGCGCGAAAAGCATGTATTCTTGCTTAATACAACGAAACAAGCTGTTTTAGACCGAAACGAGCTAAATCACAACACATCAGTTTTACAAGTGTTCCTCTGATACGCGTCTAAACTTTTTCTCTAATAACTGCGCGAAAAGCATGTATTCGTGCTTAATACAACGAAACAAGCTGTTTTAGACCGAAACGAGCTAAATCACAACACATCGGTTTTACAAGTTTTCCTCTGACACGCGTCAAAACTTTTTCTCTTATAACTGCGCGAAAAGCATGTATTCGTGCTTAATACAACGAAACAAGCTGTTTTAGACCAAAACGAGCTAGATCTGAACACATCGGTTTTACAAGTGTCCCTGTGACACGCGTCAAAACTTTTTCTCTTATAACTGCGCGAAAAGCATGTATTCTTGCTTAATACAGCGAAACAAGCTGTTTTAGACCGAAATGAGCTAAATCACAACACATCGGTTTTACAAGTGTCTCTCTAATACGCGTCAAAACTTTTTCTCTTACAACTGCGCGAAAAGCATGTATTCTTGCTTAATACAACGAAACAAGCTGTTTTAGACCGAAACGAGCTAAATCACAACACAAAGGTTTTACAAGTGTTCCTCTGATACGCGTCAAAACTTTTTCTCTTATAACTGCGCGAAAAGCATGTATTCTTGCTTAATACAACGAAACAAGCTGTTTTAGACCGAAACGAGCTAAATCACAAAACATCAGTTTTACAAGTGTTCCTCTGATACGCGTCTAAACTTTTTCTCTTATAACTGCGCGAAAAGCATGTATTCGTGCTTAATACAACGAAACAAGCTGTTTTAGACCGAAACGAGCTAAATCACAACACATCGGTTTTACAAGTGTTCCTCTGACACGCGTCAAAACTTTTTTCCTTATAACTGCGCGAAAAGCATGCATTCGTGCTTAATACAACGAAACAAGCTGTTTTAGACCAAAACGAGCTAGATCTGAACACATCGGTATTACAAGTGTTCCACGTGATACTCGTCAAAACTTTTTCTCTTATAACTGCGCGAAAAGCATGTATTCGTGCTTATTACAACGAAACAAGCTGTTTTAGACCGAAACGAGCTATATCTGAACACATCGGTTTTACAAGTGTCCCTGTGACACGCGTCAAAACTTTTTCTATTATAACTGCGCGAAAAGCATGTATTCTTGCTTAATACAGCGAAACAAGCTGTTTTAGACCGAAATGAGCTAAATCACTACACATCGGTTTTACAAGTGTTCCTCTGATACGCGTCAAAACTTTTTCTCTTATAACTGCGCGAAAAGCTGTTTTAGACCGAAACGAGCTAAATCACAACACATCGGTATTACAAGTGTTCCACGTGATACTCGTCAAAAATTTTTCTCTTATAACTGCGCGAAAAGCATGTATTCGTGCTTAATACAACGAAACAAGCTGTTTTAGACCGAAACGAGCTAAATCTGAACACATCGGTTTTACAAGTATCCACGTGATACTCGTCAAAACTTTTTCTCTTATAACTGCGCGAAAAGCATGTATTCTTGCTTAATACAGCGAAACAAGCTGTTTTAGACCGAAACGAGCTAAATCACAACACAAAGGTTTTACAAGTGTTCCTCTGATACGCGTCAAAACTTTTTCTCTTATAACTGCGCGAAAAGCATGTATTCGTGCTTAATACAACGAAACAAGCTGTTTTAGACCGAAACGAGCTAAATCACAACACATCGGTTTTACAAGTGTTCCTCTGACACGCGTCAAAACTTTTTCCCTTATAACTGCGCGAAAAGCATGCATTCTTGCTTAATACAGCGAAACAAGCTGTTTTAGACCGAAATGAGCTAAATCACTACACATCGGTTTTACAAGTGTTCCTCTGATACGCGTCAAAACTTTTTCTCTTATAACTGCGCGAAAAGCATGTATTCTTGCTTAATACAGCGAAACAAGCTGTTTTAGACCGAAACGAGCTAAATCACAACACATCGGTATTACAAGTGTTCCACGTGATACTCGTCAAAAATTTTTCTCTTATAACTGCGCGAAAAGCATGTATTCGTGCTTAATACAACGAAACAAGCTGTTTTAGACCGAAACGAGCTAAATCTGAACACATCGGTTTTACAAGTATCCACGTGATACTCGTCAAAACTTTTTCTCTTATAACTGCGCGAAAAGCATGTATTCTTGCTTAATACAGCGCAACAAGCTGTTTTAGACCGAAACGAGCTAAATCACAACACAAAGGTTTTACAAGTGTTCCTCTGATACGCGTCAAAACTTTTTCTCTTATAACTGCGCGAAAAGCATGTATTCGTGCTTAATACAACGAAACAAGCTGTTTTAGACCGAAACGAGCTAAATCTGAACACATCGGTTTTACAAGTGTCCCTGTGACACGCGTCAAAACTTTTTCTCTTATAACTGCGCGAAAAGGATGTATTCTTGCTTAATACAGCGAAACAAGCTGTTTTAGACCGAAAGGAGCTAAATCACAACACATCGGTATTACAAGTGTTCCACGTGATACTCGTCAAAAATTTTTCTCTTATAACTGCGCGAAAAGCATGTATTCGTGCTTAATACAACGAAACAAGCTGTTTTAGACCGAAACGAGCTAAATTTGAACACATCGGTTTTACAAGTATCCACGTGATACTCGTCAAAACTTTTTCTCCTATAACTGCGCGAAAAGCATGTATTCTTGCCTAATACAACGAAACAAGCTGTTTTAGACCGAAATGAGCTAAATCACAACACAGCGGTTTTACAAGTGTCTCTCTAATACGCGTCAAAACTTTTTCTCTTATAACTGCGCGAAAAGCATGTATTCTTGCTTAATACAGCGAAACAAGCTGTTTTAGACCGAAACGAGCTAAATCACTAAACAAAGGTTTTACAAGTGTTCCTCTGATACGCGTCAAAACTTTTTCTCTTATAACTGCGCGAAAAGCATGTATTCTTGCTTAATACAACGAAACAAGCTGTTTTAGACCGAAACGAGCTAAATCACAACACATCAGTTTTACAAGTGTTCCTCTGATACGCGTCTAAACTTTTTCTCTTATAACTGCGCGAAAAGCATGTATTCGTGCTTAATACAACGAAACAAGCTGTTTTAGACCGAAACGAGCTAAATCACAACACATCGGTTTTACAAGTGTTCCTCTGACACGCGTCAAAACTTTTTCTCTTATAACTGCGCGAAAAGCATGTATTCGTGCCTAATACAACGAAACAAGCTGTTTTAGACCAAAACAAGCTAGATCTGAACACATCGGTGTTACAAGTGTTCCACGTGATACTCGTCAAAACTTTTTCTCTTATAACTGCGCGAAAAGCATGTATTCGTGCTTAATACAACGAAACAAGCTGTTTTAGACCGAAACGAGCTAAATCTGAACACATCGGTTTTACAAGTGTCCCTGTGACACGCGTCAAAACTTTTTCTCTTATAACTGCGCGAAAAGCATGTATTCTTGCTTAATACAGCGAAACAAGCTGTTTTAGACCGAAATGAGCTAAATCACAACACATCGGTTTTACAAGTGTTCCTCTGATACGCGTCAAAACGTTTTCTCTTATAACTGCGCGAAAAGCATGTATTCTTGCTTAATACAGCGAAACAAGGTGTTTTAGACCGAAACGAGCTAAATCTGAACACATCGGTTTTACAAGTATCCACGTGATACTCGTCAAAACTTTTTCTCTTATAACTGCGCGAAAAGCATGTATTCGTGCTTAATACAACGAAACAACCTGTTTTAGACCGAAACGAGCTAAATCTGAACACATCGGTTTTCCAAGCTTTCCTTTGATACGCGTCAAAACTTTTTCTCTTATAACTGCGCGAAAAGCATGTATTCTTGCTTAATACAGCGAAACAAGCTGTTTTAGACCGAAACGAGCTAAATCACAACACAAAGGTTTTACAAGTGTTCCTCTGATACGCGTCAAAACTTTTTCTCTTATAACTGCGCGAAAAGCATGTATTCTTGCTTAATACAACGAAACAAGCTGTTTTAGACCGAAACGAGCTAAATCACAACACATCAGTTTTACAAGTGTTCCTCTGATACGCGTCTAAACTTTTTCTCTTATAACTGCGCGAAAAGCATGTATTCGTGCTTAATACAACGAAACAAGCTGTTTTAGACCGAAACGAGCTAAATCACAACACATCGGTTTTACAAGTGTTCCTCTGACACGCGTCAAAACTTTTTCTCTTATAACTGCGCGAAAAGCATGTATTCGTGCTTAATACAACGAAACAAGCTGTTTTAGACCAAAACGAGCTAGATCTGAACACAACGGTATTACAAGTGTTCCACGTGATACTCGTCAAAACTTTTTCTCTTATAACTGCGCGAAAAGCATGTATTCGTGCTTAATACAACGAAACAAGCTGTTTTAGACCGAAACAAGCTAAATCTGAACACATCGGTTTTACAAGTGTCCCTGTGACAGGCGTCAAAACTTTTTCTCTTATAACTGCGCGAAAAGCATGTATTCTTGCTTAATACAGCGAAACAAGCTGTTTTAGACCGAAATGAGCTAAATCACAACACATCGGTTTTACAAGTGTTCCTCTGATACGCGTCAAAACGTTTTCTCTTATAACTGCGCGAAAAGCATGTATTCTTGCTTAATACAACGAAACAAGCTGTTTTAGACCGAAACGAGCTAAATCACAACACATCGGTTTTACAAGTGTTCCTCTGATACGCGTCTAAACTTTTTCTCTTATAACTGCGAGAAAAGCATGTATTCGTGCTTAATACAACAAAACAAGCTGTTTTAGACCGAAACGAGCTAAATCTGAACACATCGGTTTTACAAGTGTCCCTGTGACACGCGTCAAAACTTTTTCTCTTATAACTGCGCGAAAAGCATGTATTCTTGCTTAATACAGCGAAACAAGCTGTTTTAGACCGAAATGAGCTAAATCACAACACATCGGTTTTACAAGTGTTCCTCTGATACGCGTCAAAACTTTTTTCTCTTATAACTGCGCGAAAAGCATGTTTTCTTGCTTAGTCCAACGAAACAAGCTGTTTTAGACCGAAACGAGGTAAGTCTGAACACATCGGTTTTACAAGTGTCCCTGTGACACGCGTCAAAACTTTTTCTCTTATAACTGCGCGAAAAGCATGTATTCTTGCTTAATACAGCGAAACAAGCTGTTTTAGACCGAAACGAGCTAAATCACAACACATCGGTTTTACAAGTGTTCCTCTGATACGCGTCTAAACTTTTTCTCTTATAACTGCGCGAAAAGCATGTATTCGTGCTAAATACAACGAAACAAGCTGTTTTAGACCGAAACGAGCTAAATCTGAACACTTCGGTTTTACAAGTGTCCCTGTGACACGCGTCAAAACATTTTCTCTTATAACTGCGCGAAAAGCATGTATTCTTGCTTAATACAGCAAAACAAGCTGTTTTAGACCGAAACGAGCTAAATCACAACACATCGGTATTACAAGTGTTCCACGTGATACTCGTCAAAACTTTTTCTCTTATAACTGCGCGAAAAGCATGTATTCGTGCTTAATACAACGAAACAAGCTGTTTTAGACCGAAACGAGCTAAATCTGAACACATCGGATTTACAAGTGTCCCTGTGACACGCGTCAAAACTTTTTCTCTTATAACTGCGCGAAAAGCATGTATTCTTGCTCAATACAGCGAAACAAGCTGTTTTAGACCGAAATGAGCTAAATCACAACACATCGGTTTTACAAGTATCCACGTGATACGCGTCAAAACTTTTTCTCTTATAACTGCGCGAAAAGCATGTATTCTTGCTTAATACAACGAAACAAGCTGTTTTAGACCGAAACGAGCTAAATCACAACACATCGGTTTTACAAGTGTTCCTCTGATACGCGTCTAAACTTTTTCTCTTATAACTGCGCGAAAAGCATGTATTCGTGCTTAATACAACAAAACAAGCTGTTTTAGACCGAAACGAGCTAAATCTGAACACATCGGTTTTACAAGTGTCCCTGTGACACGCGTCAAAACTTTTTCTCTTATAACTGCGCGAAAAGCATGTATTCTTGCTTAATACAGCGAAACAAGCTGTTTTAGACCGAAATGAGCTAAATCACAACACATCGGTTTTACAAGTGTTCCTCTGATACGCGTCAAAACTTTTTTCTCTTATAACTGCGCGAAAAGCATGTTTTCTTGCTTAGTCCAACGAAACAAGCTGTTTTAGACCGAAACGAGGTAAATCTGAACACATCGGCTTTACAAGTGTCCTTGTGACATGCCTTTAAAACTTTTTCTCTTATAACTGCGCGAAAAGCATGTATTCCTGCTTAATACAGCGAAACAAGCTGTTTTAGACCAAAACGAGCTAAATCACAACACATCGGTTTTACAAGTGTTCCTCTGATACGCGTCAAATTTTTTTCTCTTATAACTGCGCGAAAAGCATGTATTCTTGCTTAATACAGCGAAACAAGCTGTTTTAGACCGAAACGAGCTAAATCACAACACATCAGTTTTACAAGTGTCTAATACGCGTCAAAACTTTTTCTCTTATAACTGCGCGAAAAGCATGTATTCTTGCTTAATACAACGAAACAAGCTGTTTTAGACCGAAACGAGCTAAATCACAACACAAAGGTTTTACAAGTGTTCCTCTGATACGCGTCAAAACTTTTTCTCTTATAACTGCGCGAAAAGCATGTATTCTTGCTTAATACAACGAAACAAGCTGTTTTAGACCGAAACGAGCTAAATCACAACACATCGGTTTTACAAGTGTTCCTCTGACACGCGTCAAAACTTTTTCCCTTATAACTGCGCGAAAAGCATGCATTCGTGCTTAATACAACGAAACAAGCTGTTTTAGACCAAAACGAGCTAGATCTGAACACATCGGTATTACAAGTGTTCCACGTGATACTCGTCAAAACTTTTTCTCTTATAACTGCGCGAAAAGCATGTATTCGTGCTTAATACAACGAAACAAGCTGTTTTAGACCGAAACGAGCTAAATCTGAACACATCGGTTTTACAAGTGTCCCTGTGACACGCGTCAAAACTTTTTCTATTATAACTGCGCGAAAAGCATGTATTCTTGCTTAATACAGCGAAACAAGCTGTTTTAGACCGAAATGAGCTAAATCACTACACATCGGTTTTACAAGTGTTCCTCTGATAAGCGTCAAAACTTTTTCTCTTATAACTGCGCGAAAAGCATGTATTCTTGCTTAATACAGCGAAACAAGCTGTTTTAGACCGAAACGAGCTAAATCACAACACATCGGTATTACAAGTGTTCCACGTGATACTCGTCAAAAATTTTTCTCTTATAACTGCGCGAAAAGCATGTATTCGTGCTTAATACAACGAAACAAGCTGTTTTAGACCGAAACGAGCTAAATCTGAACACATCGGTTTTACAAGTATCCACGTGATACTCGTCAAAACTTTTTCTCTTATAACTGCGCGAAAAGCATGTATTCTTGCTTAATACAGCGAAACAAGCTGTTTTAGACCGAAACGAGCTAAATCACAACACAAAGGTTTTACAAGTGTTCCTCTGATACGCGTCAAAACTTTTTCTCTTATAACTGCGCGAAAAGCATGTATTCGTGCTTAATACAACGAAACAAGCTGTTTTAGACCGAAACGAGCTAAATCTGAACACATCGGTTTTACAAGTGTCCCTGTGACACGCGTCAAAACTTTTTCTCTTATAACTGCGCGAAAAGGATGTATTCTTGCTTAATACAGCGAAACAAGCTGTTTTAGACCGAAAGGAGCTAAATCACAACACATCGGTATTACAAGTGTTCCACGTGATACTCGTCAAAAATTTTTCTCTTATAACTGCGCGAAAAGCATGTATTCGTGCTTAATACAACGAAACAAGCTGTTTTAGACCGAAACGAGCTAAATCTGAACACATCGGTTTTACAAGTATCCACGTGATACTCGTCAAAACTTTTTCTCCTATAACTGCGCGAAAAGCATGTATTCTTGCCTAATACAACGAAACAAGCTGTTTTAGACCGAAATGAGCTAAATCACAACACAGCGGTTTTACAAGTGTCTCTCTAATACGCGTCAAAACTTTTTCTCTTATAACTGCGCGAAAAGCATGTATTCTTGCTTAATACAGCGAAACAAGCTGTTTTAGACCGAAACGAGCTAAATCACTAAACAAAGGTTTTACAAGTGTTCCTCTGATACGCGTCAAAACTTTTTCTCTTATAACTGCGCGAAAAGCATGTATTCTTGCTTAATACAACGAAACAAGCTGTTTTAGACCGAAACGAGCTAAATCACAACACATCAGTTTTACAAGTGTTCCTCTGATACGCGTCTAAACTTTTTCTCTTATAACTGCGCGAAAAGCATGTATTCGTGCTTAATACAACGAAACAAGCTGTTTTAGACCGAAACGAGCTAAATCACAACACATCGGTTTTACAAGTGTTCCTCTGACACGCGTCAAAACTTTTTCTCTTATAACTGCGCGAAAAGCATGTATTCGTGCTTAATACAACGAAACAAGCTGTTTTAGACCAAAACAAGCTAGATCTGAACACATCGGTGTTACAAGTGTTCCACGTGATACTCGTCAAAACTTTTTCTCTTATAACTGCGCGAAAAGCATGTATTCGTGCTTAATACAACGAAACAAGCTGTTTTAGACCGGAACGAGCTAAATCTGAACACATCGGTTTTACAAGTGTCCCTGTGACACGCGTCAAAACTTTTTCTCTTATAACTGCGCGAAAAGCATGTATTCTTGCTTAATACAGCGAAACAAGCTGTTTTAGACCGAAATGAGCTAAATCACAACACATCGGTTTTACAAGTGTTCCTCTGATACGCGTCAAATTTTTTTCTCTTATAACTGCGCGAAAAGCATGTATTCTTGCTTAATACAGCGAAACAAGCTGTTTTAGACCGAAACGAGCTAAATCACAACACATCAGTTTTACAAGTGTCTAATACGCGTCAAAACTTTTTCTCTTATAACTGCGCGAAAAGCATGTATTCTTGCTTAATACAACGAAACAAGCTGTTTTAGACCGAAACGAGCTAAATCACAACACAAAGGTTTTACAAGTGTTCCTCTGATACGCGTCAAAACTTTTTCTCTTATAACTGCGCGAAAAGCATGTATTCTTGCTTAATACAACGAAACAAGCTGTTTTAGACCGAAACGAGCTAAATCACAACACATCGGTTTTACAAGTGTTCCTCTGACACGCGTCAAAACTTTTTCCCTTATAACTGCGCGAAAAGCATGCATTCGTGCTTAATACAACGAAACAAGCTGTTTTAGACCAAAACGAGCTAGATCTGAACACATCGGTATTACAAGTGTTCCACGTGATACTCGTCAAAACTTTTTCTCTTATAACTGCGCGAAAAGCATGTATTCGTGCTTAATACAACGAAACAAGCTGTTTTAGACCGAAACGAGCTAAATCTGAACACATCGGTTTTACAAGTGTCCCTGTGACACGCGTCAAAACTTTTTCTATTATAACTGCGCGAAAAGCATGTATTCTTGCTTAATACAGCGAAACAAGCTGTTTTAGACCGAAATGAGCTAAATCACTACACATCGGTTTTACAAGTGTTCCTCTGATACGCGTCAAAACTTTTTCTCTTATAACTGCGCGAAAAGCATGTATTCTTGCTTAATACAGCGAAACAAGCTGTTTTAGACCGAAACGAGCTAAATCACAACACATCGGTATTACAAGTGTTCCACGTGATACTCGTCAAAAATTTTTCTCTTATAACTGCGCGAAAAGCATGTATTCGTGCTTAATACAACGAAACAAGCTGTTTTAGACCGAAACGAGCTAAATCTGAACACATCGGTTTTACAAGTATCCACGTGATACTCGTCAAAACTTTTTCTCTTATAACTGCGCGAAAAGCATGTATTCTTGCTTAATACAGCGAAACAAGCTGTTTTAGACCGAAACGAGCTAAATCACAACACAAAGGTTTTACAAGTGTTCCTCTGATACGCGTCAAAACTTTTTCTCTTATAACTGCGCGAAAAGCATGTATTCGTGCTTAATACAACGAAACAAGCTGTTTTAGACCGAAACGAGCTAAATCTGAACACATCGGTTTTACAAGTGTCCCTGTGACACGCGTCAAAACTTTTTCTCTTATAACTGCGCGAAAAGGATGTATTCTTGCTTAATACAGCGAAACAAGCTGTTTTAGACCGAAAGGAGCTAAATCACAACACATCGGTATTACAAGTGTTCCACGTGATACTCGTCAAAAATTTTTCTCTTATAACTGCGCGAAAAGCATGTATTCGTGCTTAATACAACGAAACAAGCTGTTTTAGACCGAAACGAGCTAAATCTGAACACATCGGTTTTACAAGTATCCACGTGATACTCGTCAAAACTTTTTCTCCTATAACTGCGCGAAAAGCATGTATTCTTGCCTAATACAACGAAACAAGCTGTTTTAGACCGAAATGAGCTAAATCACAACACAGCGGTTTTACAAGTGTCTCTCTAATACGCGTCAAAACTTTTTCTCTTATAACTGCGCGAAAAGCATGTATTCTTGCTTAATACAGCGAAACAAGCTGTTTTAGACCGAAACGAGCTAAATCACTAAACAAAGGTTTTACAAGTGTTCCTCTGATACGCGTCAAAACTTTTTCTCTTATAACTGCGCGAAAAGCATGTATTCTTGCTTAATACAACGAAACAAGCTGTTTTAGACCGAAACGAGCTAAATCACAACACATCAGTTTTACAAGTGTTCCTCTGATACGCGTCTAAACTTTTTCTCTTATAACTGCGCGAAAAGCATGTATTCGTGCTTAATACAACGAAACAAGCTGTTTTAGACCGAAACGAGCTAAATCACAACACATCGGTTTTACAAGTGTTCCTCTGACACGCGTCAAAACTTTTTCTCTTATAACTGCGCGAAAAGCATGTATTCGTGCTTAATACAACGAAACAAGCTGTTTTAGACCAAAACAAGCTAGATCTGAACACATCGGTGTTACAAGTGTTCCACGTGATACTCGTCAAAACTTTTTCTCTTATAACTGCGCGAAAAGCATGTATTCGTGCTTAATACAACGAAACAAGCTGTTTTAGACCGGAACGAGCTAAATCTGAACACATCGGTTTTACAAGTGTCCCTGTGACACGCGTCAAAACTTTTTCTCTTATAACTGCGCGAAAAGCATGTATTCTTGCTTAATACAGCGAAACAAGCTGTTTTAGACCGAAATGAGCTAAATCACAACACATCGGTTTTACAAGTGTTCCTCTGATACGCGTCAAAACGTTTTCTCTTATAACTGCGCGAAAAGCATGTATTCTTGCTTAATACAGCGAAACAAGGTGTTTTAGACCGAAACGAGCTAAATCTGAACACATCGGTTTTACAAGTATCCACGTGATACTCGTCAAAACTTTTTCTCTTATAACTGCGCGAAAAGCATGTATTCTTGCTTAATACAGCGAAACAAGCTGTTTTAGACCGAAACGAGCTAAATCACAACACAAAGGTTTTACAAGTGTTCCTCTGATACGCGTCAAAACTTTTTCTCTTATAACTGCGCGAAAAGCATGTATTCGTGCTTAATACAACGAAACAAGCTGTTTTAGACCGAAACGAGCTAAATCTGAACACATCGGTTTTACAAGTGTCCCTGTGACACGCGTCAAAACTTTTTCTCTTATAACTGCGCGAAAAGGATGTATTCTTGCTTAATACAGCGAAACAAGCTGTTTTAGACCGAAAGGAGCTAAATCACAACACATCGGTATTACAAGTGTTCCACGTGATACTCGTCAAAAATTTTTCTCTTATAACTGCGCGAAAAGCATGTATTCGTGCTTAATACAACGAAACAAGCTGTTTTAGACCGAAACGAGCTAAATCTGAACACATCGGTTTTACAAGTATCCACGTGATACTCGTCAAAACTTTTTCTCCTATAACTGCGCGAAAAGCATGTATTCTTGCCTAATACAACGAAACAAGCTGTTTTAGACCGAAATGAGCTAAATCACAACACAGCGGTTTTACAAGTGTCTCTCTAATACGCGTCAAAACTTTTTCTCTTATAACTGCGCGAAAAGCATGTATTCTTGCTTAATACAGCGAAACAAGCTGTTTTAGACCGAAACGAGCTAAATCACTAAACAAAGGTTTTACAAGTGTTCCTCTGATACGCGTCTAAACTTTTTCTCTTATAACTGCGCGAAAAGCATGTATTCGTGCTTAATACAACGAAACAAGCTGTTTTAGACCGAAACGAGCTAAATCACAACACATCGGTTTTACAAGTGTTCCTCTGACACGCGTCAAAACTTTTTCTCTTATAACTGCGCGAAAAGCATGTATTCGTGCTTAATACAACGAAACAAGCTGTTTTAGACCAAAACAAGCTAGATCTGAACACATCGGTGTTACAAGTGTTCCACGTGATACTCGTCAAAACTTTTTCTCTTATAACTGCGCGAAAAGCATGTATTCGTGCTTAATACAACGAAACAAGCTGTTTTAGACCGAAACGAGCTAAATCTGAACACATCGGTTTTACAAGTGTCCCTGTGACACGCGTCAAAACTTTTTCTCTTATAACTGCGCGAAAAGCATGTATTCTTGCTTAATACAGCGAAACAAGCTGTTTTAGACCGAAATGAGCTAAATCACAACACATCGGTTTTACAAGTGTTCCTCTGATACGCGTCAAAACGTTTTCTCTTATAACTGCGCGAAAAGCATGTATTCTTGCTTAATACAGCGAAACAAGGTGTTTTAGACCGAAACGAGCTAAATCTGAACACATCGGTTTTACAAGTATCCACGTGATACTCGTCAAAACGTTTTCTCTTATAACTGCGCGAAAAGCATGTATTCGTGCTTAATACAACGAAACATGCTGTTTTAGACCGAAACAAGCTAAATCTGAACACATCGGTTTTACAAGTGTCCCTGTGACAGGCGTCAAAACTTTTTCTCTTATAACTGCGCGAAAAGCATGTATTCTTGCTTAATACAGCGAAACAAGCTGTTTTAGACCGAAATGAGCTAAATCACAACACATCGGTTTTACAAGTGTTCCTCTGATACGCGTCAAAACGTTTTCTCTTATAACTGCGCGAAAAGCATGTATTCTTGCTTAATACAACGAAACAAGCCGTTTTAGACCGAAACGAGCTAAATCACAACTTATCGGTTTTACAAGTGTTCCTCTGATACGCGTTTAAACTTTTTCTCTTATAACTGCGCGAAAAGCATGTATTCGTGCTTAATACAACAAAACAAGCTGTTTTAGACCGAAACGAGCTAAATCTGAACACATCGGTTTTACAAGTGTCCCTGTGACACGCGTCAAAACTTTTTCTCTTATAACTGCGCGAAAAGCATGTATTCTTGCTTAATACAGCGAAACAAGCTGTTTTAGACCGAAATGAGCTAAATCACAACACATCGGTTTTACAAGTGTTCCTCTGATACGCGTCAAAACTTTTTTCTCTTATAACTGCGCGAAAAGCATGTTTTCTTGCTTAGTCCAACGAAACAAGCTGTTTTAGACCGAAACGAGGTAAGTCTGAACACATCGGTTTTACAAGTGTCCCTGTGACACGCGTCAAAACTTTTTTTCTTATAACTGCGCGAAAAGCATGTATTCTTGCTTAATACAGCGAAACAAGCTGTTTTAGACCGAAACGAGCTAAATCACAACACATCGGTTTTACAAGTGTTCCTCTGATACGCGTCTAAACTTTTTCTCTTATAACTGCGCGAAAAGCATGTATTCGTGCTAAATACAACGAAACAAGCTGTTTTAGACCGAAACGAGCTAAATCTGAACACTTCGGTTTTACAAGTGTCCCTGTGACACGCGTCAAAACATTTTCTCTTATAACTGCGCGAAAAGCATGTATTCTTGCTTAATACAGCGAAACAAGCTGTTTTAGACCGAAACGAGCTAAATCACAACACATCGGTATTACAAGTGTTCCACGTGATACTCGTCAAAACTTTTTCTCTTATAACTGCGCGAAAAGCATGTATTCGTGCTTAATACAACGAAACAAGCTGTTTTAGACCGAAACGAGCTAAATCTGAACACATCGGATTTACAAGTGTCCCTGTGACACGCGTCAAAACTTTTTCTCTTATAACTGCGCGAAAAGCATGTATTCTTGCTCAATACAGCGAAACAAGCTGTTTTAGACCGAAATGAGCTAAATCACAACACATCGGTTTTACAAGTATCCACGTGATACTCGTCAAAACTTTTTCTCTTATAACTGCGCGAAAAGCATGTATTCTTGCTTAATACAGCGAAACAAGCTGTTTTAGACCGAAACGAGCTAAATCACAACACAAAGGTTATACTAGTGTTCCTCTGATACGCGTCAAGACTTTTTTCTTATAACTGCGCGAAAAGCATGTATTCTTGCTTAATACAACGAAACAAGCTGTTTTAGACCGAAACGAGCTAAATCACAACACATCGGTTTTACAAGTGTTCCTCTGATACGCGTCTAAACTTTTTCTCTTATAACTGCGCGAAAAGCATGTATTCGTGCTTAATACAACAAAACAAGCTGTTTTAGACCGAAACGAGCTAAATCTGAACACATCGGTTTTACAAGTGTCCCTGTGACACGCGTCAAAACTTTTTCTCTTATAACTGCGCGAAAAGCATGTATTCTTGCTTATTACAGCGAAACAAGCTGTTTTAGACCGAAATGAGCTAAATCACAACACATCGGTTTTACAAGTGTTCCTCTGATACGCGTCAAAACTTTTTTCTCTTATAACTGCGCGAAAAGCATGTTTTCTTGCTTAGTCCAACGAAACAAGCTGTTTTAGACCGAAACGAGGTAAATCTGAACACATCGGCTTTACAAGTGTCCCTGTGACACGCGTCAAAACTTTTTCTCTTATAACTGCGCGAAAAGCATGTATTCTTGCTTAATACAGCGAAACAAGCTGTTTTAGACCGAAACGAGCTAAATCACAACACATCGGTTTTACAAGTGTTCCTCTGATACGCGTCTAAACTTTTTCTCTTATAACTGCGCGAAAAGCATGTATTCGTGCTAAATACAACGAAACAAGCTGTTTTAGACCGAAACGAGCTAAATCTGAACACATCGGTTTTACAAGTGTCCCTGTGACACGCGTCAAAACTTTTTCTCTTATAACTGCGCGAAAAGCATGTATTCTTGCTTAATACAGCGAAACAAGCTGTTTTAGACCGAAACGAGCTAAATCACAACACATCGGTTTTACAAGTGTTCCTCTGATACGCGTCTAAACTTTTTCTCTTATAACTGCGCGAAAAGCATGTATTCGTGCTAAATACAACGAAACAAGCTGTTTTAGACCGAAACGAGCTAAATCTGAACACTTCGGTTTTACAAGTGTCCCTGTGACACGCGTCAAAACATTTTCTCTTATAACTGCGCGAAAAGCATGAATTCTTGCTTAATACAGCGAAACAAGCTGTTTTAGACCGAAACGAGCTAAATCACAACACATCGGTATTACAAGTGTTCCACGTGATACTCGTCAAAACTTTTTCTCTTATAACTGCGCGAAAAGCATGTATTCGTGCTTAATACAACGAAACAAGCTGTTTTAGACCGAAACGAGCTAAATCTGAACACATCGGATTTACAAGTGTCCCTGTGACACGCGTCAAAACTTTTTCTCTTATAACTGCGCGAAAAGCATGTATTCTTGCTCAATACAGCGAAACAAGCTGTTTTAGACCGAAATGAGCTAAATCACAACACATCGGATTTACAAGTATCCACGTGATACTCGTCAAAACTTTTTCTCTTATAACTGCGCGAAAAGCATGTATTCTTGCTTAATACAGCGAAACAAGCTGTTTTAGACCGAAACGAGCTAAATCACAACACAAAGGTTATACAAGTGTTCCTCTGATACGCGTCAAAACTTTTTCTCTTATAACTGCGCGAAAAGCATGTATTCTTGCTTAATACAACGAAACAAGCTGTTTTAGACCGAAACGAGCTAAATCACAACACATCGGTTTTAGAAGTGTTCCTCTGATACGCGTCTAAACTTTTTCTCTTATAACTGCGCGAAAAGCATGTATTCGTGCTTAATACAACAAAACAAGCTGTTTTAGACCGAAACGAGCTAAATCTGAACACATCGGTTTTACAAGTGTCCCTGTGACACGCGTCAAAACTTTTTCTCTTATAACTGCGCGAAAAGCATGTATTCTTGCTTAATACAGCGAAACAAGCTGTTTTAGACCGAAATGAGCTAAATCACAACACATCGGTTTTACAAGTGTTCCTCTGATACGCGTCAAAACTTTTTTCTCTTATAACTGCGCGAAAAGCATGTTTTCTTGCTTAGTCCAACGAAACAAGCTGTTTTAGACCGAAACGAGGTAAATCTGAACACATCGGCTTTACAAGTGTCCTTGTGACATGCCTTTAAAACTTTTTCTCTTATAACTGCGCGAAAAGCATGTATTCCTGCTTAATACAGCGAAACAAGCTGTTTTAGACCAAAACGAGCTAAATCACAACACATCGGTTTTACAAGTGTTCCTCTGATACGCGTCAAATTTTTTTCTCTTATAACTGCGCGAAAAGCATGTATTCTTGCTTAATACAGCGAAACAAGCTGTTTTAGACCGAAACGAGCTAAATCACAACACATCAGTTTTACAAGTGTTCCTCTGATACGCGTCTAAACTTTTTCTCTTATAACTGCGCGAAAAGCATGTATTCGTGCTTAATACAACGAAACAAGCTGTTTTAGACCGAAACGAGCTGAATCTGAACACATCGGTTTTACAAGTGTCCCTGTGACACGCGTCAAAACTTTTTCTCATATAACTGCGCGAAAAGCATGTATTCTTGCTTAATACAGCGAAACAAGCTGTTTTAGACCGAAACGAGCTAAATCACAACACATCGGTTTTACAAGTGTTCCTCTGATACGCGTCTAAACTTTTTCTCTTATAACTGCGCGAAAAGCATGTATTCGTGCTAAATACAACGAAACAAGCTGTTTTAGACCGAAACGAGCTAAATCTGAACACATCGGTTTTACAAGCGCGAAAAGCATGTATTCTTGCTTAATACAGCGAAACAAGCTGTTTTAGACCGAAACGAGCTAAATCACAACACATCGGTTTTACAAGTGTTCCTCTGATACGCGTCAAAACTTTTTCTCTTATAACTGCGCGAAAAGCATGTATTCGTGCTTAATACAACGACACAAGTTGTTTTAGACCAAAACGAGCTAGATCTGAACACATCGGTTTTCCAAGTGTTCCTTTGATACGCGTCAAAACTTTTTCTCTTATAACTGCGCGATAAGCATGTATTCCTGCTTAATACAACGAAACAAGCTGTTTTAGACCGAAACGAGAAAAATCACAACACATCGGTATTACAAGTGTTCCACGTGATACTCGTCAAAACTTTTTCTCTTATAACTGCGCGAAAAGCATGTATTCGTGCTTAATACAACGAAACAAGCTGTTTTAGACCGAAACGAGCTAAATCTGAACACATCGGTTTTACAAGTGTCCCTGTGACACGCGTCAAAACTTTTTCTCTTATAACTGCGCGAAAAGCATGTATTCTTGCTCAATACAGCGAAACAAGCTGTTTTAGACCGAAACGAGCTAAATCACAACACAAAGGTTATACAAGTGTTCCTCTGATACGCGTCAAAACTTTTTCTCTTATAACTGCGCGAAAAGCATGTATTCTTGCTTAATACAACGAAACAAGCTGTTTTAGACCGAAACGAGCTAAATCACAACACATCGGTTTTACAAGTGTTCCTCTGATACGCGTCTAAACTTTTTCTCTTATAACTGCGCGAAAAGCATGTATTCGTGCTTAATACAACAAAACAAGCTGTTTTAGACCGAAACGAGCTAAATCTGAACACATCGGTTTTACAAGTGTCCCTGTGACACGCGTCAAAACTTTTTCTCTTATAACTGCGCGAAAAGCATGTATTTTTGCTCAATACAGCGAAACAAGCTGTTTTACACGTCGGTTTTACAAGTGTCTCTCTAATACGCGTCAAAAGTTTTTCTTCTATAACTGCGCGAAAAGCATGTGTTCTTGCTTAAAACAACGAAACAAGTTGTTTTATACCAAAACGAGCTATATCTGAACACATCGGTTTTACAAGTATCCACGTGATACTCGTCAAAACTTTTTCTCTTATAACCTCGCGAAAAGCATGTATTCGTGCCTAATACAACGAATCAAGCTGTTTTAGACCGAAACGAGGTAAATCTGAACACATCGGCTTTACAAGTGTCCTTGTGACATGCCTTTAAAACTTTTTCTCTTATAACTGCGCGAAAAGCATGTATTCCTGCTTAATACAGCGAAACAAGCTGTTTTAGACCAAAACGAGCTAAATCACAACACATCGGTTTTACAAGTGTTCCTCTGATACGCGTCAAATTTTTTTCTCTTATAACTGCGCGAAAAGCATGTATTCTTGCTTAATACAGCGAAACAAGCTGTTTTAGACCGAAACGAGCTAAATCACAACACATCAGTTTTACAAGTGTTCCTCTGATACGCGTCTAAACTTTTTCTCTTATAACTGCGCGAAAAGCATGTATTCGTGCTTAATACAACGAAACAAGCTGTTTTAGACCGAAACGAGCTGAATCTGAACACATCGGTTTTACAAGTGTCCCTGTGACACGCGTCAAAACTTTTTCTCTTATAACTGCGCGAAAAGCATGTATTCTTGCTTAATACAGCGAAACAAGCTGTTTTAGACCGAAACGAGCTAAATCACAACACATCGGTTTTACAAGTGTTCCTCTGATACGCGTCTAAACTTTTTCTCTTATAACTGCGCGAAAAGCATGTATTCGTGCTAAATACAACGAAACAAGCTGTTTTAGACCGAAACGAGCTAAATCTGAACACATCGGTTTTACAAGTGTCCCTGTGACACGCGTCAAAACATTTTCTCTTATAACTGCGCGAAAAGCATGTATTCTTGCTTAATACAGCGAAACAAGCTGTTTTAGACCGAAACGAGCTAAATCACAACACATCGGTTTTACAAGTGTTCCTCTGATACGCGTAAAAAATTTTTCTCTTATAACTGCGCGAAAAGCATGTATTCGTGCTTAATACAACGAAACAAGTTGTTTTAGACCAAAACGAGCTAGATCTGAACACATCGGTTTTCCAAGTGTTCCTTTGATACGCGTCAAAACTTTTTCTCTTATAACTGCGCGATAAGCATGTATTCCTGCCTAATACAACGAAACAAGCTGTTTTAGACCGAAACGAGCCAAATCACAACACATCGGTATTACAAGTGTTCCACGTGATACTCGTCAAAACTTTTTCTCTTATAACTGCGCGAAAAGCATGTATTCGTGCTTAATACAACGAAACAAGCTGTTTTAGACCGAAACGAGCTAAATCTGAACACATCGGATTTACAAGTGTCCCTGTGACACGCGTCAAAACTTTTTCTCTTATAACTGCGCGAAAAGCATGTATTCTTGCTCAATACAGCGAAACAAGCTGTTTTAGGCCGAAATGAGCTAAATCACAACACATCGGTTTTACAAGTGTTCCTCTGATACGCGTCAAAACTTTTTTCTCTTATAACTGCGCGAAAAGCATGTATTCGTGCTTAATACAACGAAACAAGCTGTTTTAGACCGAAACGAGCTAAATCTGAACACATCGGTTTTACAAGTATCCACGTGATACTCGTCAAATCTTTTTCTCTTATAACTGCGCGAAAAGCATGTATTCTTGCTTAATACAACGAAACAAGCTGTTTTAGACCGAAACGAGCTAAATCACAACACATCGGTTTTACAAGTGTCTCTCTAATACGCGTCAAAACTTTTTCTCTTATAACTGCGCGAAAAGCATGCATTCTTGCTTAATACAGCGAAACAAGCTGTTTTAGACCGAAACGAGCTAAATCACAACACATAGGTTTTACAAGTGTTCCCCTGATACGCGTCAAAACTTTTTCTCTTATAACTGCGCGAAAAGCATGTATTCTTGCTTAATACAGCGAAACAAGCTGTTTTAGACCGAAACGAGCTAAATCACAACACATCGGTATTACAAGTGTTCCACGTGATACTCGTCAAATATTTTTCTCTTATAACTGCGCGAAAAGCATGTATTCGTGCTTAATACAACGAAACAAGCTGTTTTAGACCGAAACGAGCTAAATCTGAACACATCGGTTTTACAAGTATCCACGTGATACTCGTCAAAACTTTTTCTCTTATAACTGCGCGAAAAGCATGTATTCTTGCTTAATACAGCGAAACAAGCTGTTTTAGACCGAAATGAGCTAAATCACAACACATTGGTTTTACAAGTGTTCCTCTGATACGCGTCAAAACTTTTTTCTCTTATAACTGCGCGAAAAGCATGTTTTCTTGCTTAGTCCAACGAAACAAGCTGTTTTAGACCGAAACGAGGTAAATCTGAACACATCGGCTTTACAAGTGTCCTTGTGACATGCCTTTAAAACTTTTTCTCTTATAACTGCGCGAAAAGCATGTATTCCTGCTTAATACAGCGAAACAAGCTGTTTTAGACCAAAACGAGCTAAATCACAACACATCGGTTTTACAAGTGTTCCTCTGATACGCGTCAAATTTTTTTCTCTTATAACTGCGCGAAAAGCATGTATTCTTGCTTAATACAGCGAAACAAGCTGTTTTAGACCGAAACGAGCTAAATCACAACACATCAGTTTTACAAGTGTTCCTCTGATACGCGTCTAAACTTTTTCTCTTATAACTGCGCGAAAAGCATGTATTCGTGCTTAATACAACGAAACAAGCTGTTTTAGACCGAAACGAGCTGAATCTGAACACATCGGTTTTACGTGTCCCTGTGACACGCGTCAAAACTTTTTCTCATATAACTGCGCGAAAAGCATGTATTCGTGCTAAATACAACGAAACAAGCTGTTTTAGACCGAAACGAGCTAAATCTGAACACATGGGTTTTACAAGCGCGAAAAGCATGTATTCTTGCTTAATACAGCGAAACAAGCTGTTTTAGACCGAAACGAGCTAAATCACAACACATCGGTTTTACAAGTGTTCCTCTGATACGCGTCAAAACTTTTTCTCTTATAACTGCGCGAAAAGCATGTATTCGTGCTTAATACAACGAAACAAGTTGTTTTAGACCAAAACGAGCTAGATCTGAACACATCGGTTTTCCAAGTGTTCCTTTGATACGCGTCAAAACTTTTTCTCTTATAACTGCGCGATAAGCATGTATTCCTGCTTAATACAACGAAACAAGCTGTTTTAGACCGAAACGAGCCAAATCACAACACATCGGTATTACAAGTGTTCCACGTGATACTCGTCAAAACTTTTTCTCTTATAACTGCGCGAAAAGCATGTATTCGTGCTTAATACAACGAAACAAGCTGTTTTAGACCGAAACGAGCTAAATCTGAACACATCGGTTTTACAAGTGTCCCTGTGACACGCGTCAAAACTTTTTCTCTTATAACTGCGCGAAAAGCATGTATTCTTGCTCAATACAGCGAAACAAGCTGTTTTAGACCGAAACGAGCTAAATCACAACACAAAGGTTATACAAGTGTTCCTCTGATACGCGTCAAAACTTTTTCTCTTATAACTGCGCGAAAAGCATGTATTCTTGCTTAATACAACGAAACAAGCTGTTTTAGACCGAAACGAGCTAAATCACAACACATCGGTTTTACAAGTGTTCCTCTGATACGCGTCTAAACTTTTTCTCTTATAACTGCGCGAAAAGCATGTATTCGTGCTTAATACAACAAAACAAGCTGTTTTAGACCGAAACGAGCTAAATCTGAACACATCGGTTTTACAAGTGTCCCTGTGACACGCGTCAAAACTTTTTCTCTTATAACTGCGCGAAAAGCATGTATTCTTGCTCAATACAGCGAAACAAGCTGTTTTACACGTCGGTTTTACAAGTGTCTCTCTAATACGCGTCAAAAGTTTTTCTTCTATAACTGCGCGAAAAGCATGTGTTCTTGCTTAAAACAACGAAACAAGTTGTTTTATACCAAAACGAGCTATATCTGAACACATCGGTTTTACAAGTATCCACGTGATACTCGTCAAAACTTTTTCTCTTATAACCTCGCGAAAAGCATGTATTCGTGCCTAATACAACGAATCAAGCTGTTTTAGACCGAAACGAGGTAAATCTGAACACATCGGCTTTACAAGTGTCCTTGTGACATGCCTTTAAAACTTTTTCTCTTATAACTGCGCGAAAAGCATGTATTCCTGCTTAATACAGCGAAACAAGCTGTTTTAGACCAAAACGAGCTAAATCACAACACATCGGTTTTACAAGTGTTTCTCTGATACGCGTCAAATTTTTTTCTCTTATAACTGCGCGAAAAGCATGTATTCTTGCTTAATACAGCGAAACAAGCTGTTTTAGACCGAAACGAGCTAAATCACAACACATCAGTTTTACAAGTGTTCCTCTGATACGCGTCTAAACTTTTTCTCTTATAACTGCGCGAAAAGCATGTATTCGTGCTTAATACAACGAAACAAGCTGTTTTAGACCGAAACGAGCTGAATCTGAACACATCGGTTTTACAAGTGTCCCTGTGACACGCGTCAAAACTTTTTCTCTTATAACTGCGCGAAAAGCATGTATTCTTGCTTAATACAGCGAAACAAGCTGTTTTAGACCGAAACGAGCTAAATCACAACACATCGGTTTTACAAGTGTTCCTCTGATACGCGTTTAAACTTTTTCTCTTATAACTGCGCGAAAAGCATGTATTCGTGCTAAATACAACGAAACAAGCTGTTTTAGACCGAAACGAGCTAAATCTGAACACATCGGTTTTACAAGTGTCCCTGTGACACGCGTCAAAACATTTTCTCTTATAACTGCGCGAAAAGCATGTATTCTTGCTTAATACAGCGAAACAAGCTGTTTTAGACCGAAACGAGCTAAATCACAACACATCGGTTTTACAAGTGTTCCTCTGATACGCGTAAAAACTTTTTCTCTTATAACTGCGCGAAAAGCATGTATTCGTGCTTAATACAACGAAACAAGTTGTTTTAGACCAAAACGAGCTAGATCTGAACACATCGGTTTTCCAAGTGTTCCTTTGATACGCGTCAAAACTTTTTCTCTTATAACTGCGCGATAAGCATGTATTCCTGCCTAATACAACGAAACAAGCTGTTTTAGACCGAAACGAGCCAAATCACAACACATCGGTATTACAAGTGTTCCACGTGATACTCGTCAAAACTTTTTCTCTTATAACTGCGCGAAAAGCATGTATTCGTGCTTAATACAACGAAACAAGCTGTTTTAGACCGAAACGAGCTAAATCTGAACACATCGGTTTTACAAGTGTCCCTGTGACACGCGTCAAAACTTTTTCTCTTATAACTGCGCGAAAAGCATGTATTCTTGCTCAATACAGCGAAACAAGCTGTTTTAGGCCGAAATGAGCTAAATCACAACACATCGGTTTTACAAGTGTTCCTCTGATACGCGTCAAAACTTTTTTCTCTTATAACTGCGCGAAAAGCATGTATTCGTGCTTAATACAACGAAACAAGCTGTTTTAGACCGAAACGAGCTAAATCTGAACACATCGGTTTTACAAGTATCCACGTGATACTCGTCAAATCTTTTTCTCTTATAACTGCGCGAAAAGCATGTATTCTTGCTTAATACAACGAAACAAGCTGTTTTAGACCGAAACGAGCTAAATCACAACACATCGGTTTTACAAGTGTCTCTCTAATACGCGTCAAAACTTTTTCTTATATAACTGCGCGAAAAGCATGCATTCTTGCTTAATACAGCGAAACAAGCTGTTTTAGACCGAAACGAGCTAAATCACAACACATAGGTTTTACAAGTGTTCCCCTGATACGCGTCAAAACTTTTTCTCTTATAACTGCGCGAAAAGCATGTATTCTTGCTTAATACAGCGAAACAAGCTGTTTTAGACCGAAACGAGCTAAATCACAACACATCGGTATTACAAGTGTTCCACGTGATACTCGTCAAAAATTTTTCTCTTATAACTGCGCGAAAAGCATGTATTCGTGCTTAATACAACGAAACAAGCTGTTTTAGACCGAAACGAGCTAAATCTGAACACATCGGTTTTACAAGTATCCACGTGATACTCGTCAAAACTTTTTCTCTTATAACTGCGCGAAAAGCATGTATTCTTGCCTAATACAGCGAAACAAGCTGTTTTAGACCTAAACGAGCTAAATCACAACACAAATTTTTACAAGTGTTCCTCTGATACGCGTCAAAACTTTTTCTCTTATAACTGCGCGAAAAGCATGTATTCGTGCTTAATACAACGAAACAAGCTGTTTTAAACCGAAACGAGCTAAATCTGAACACATCGGTTTTACAAGTGTCCCTGTGACACGCGTCAAAACTTTTTCTCTTATAACTGCGCGAAAAGGATGTATTCTTGCTTAATACAGCGAAACAAGCTGTTTTAGACCGAAAGGAGCTAAATCACAACACATCGGTATTACAAGTGTTCCACGTGATACTCGTCAAAAATTTTTCTCTTATAACTGCGCGAAAAGCATGTATTCGTGCTTAATACAACGAAACAAGCTGTTTTAGACCGAAACGAGCTAAATCTGAACACATCGGTTTTACAAGTATCCACGTGATACTCAAAACTTTTTCTCCTATAACTGCGCGAAAAGCATGTATTCTTGCCTAATACAACGAAACAAGCTGTTTTAGACCGAAATGAGCTAAATCACAACACATCGGTTTTACAAGTGTCTCTCTAATACGCGTCAAAACTTTTTCTCTTATAACTGCGCGAAAAGCATGTATTCTTGCTTAATACAACGAAACAAGCTGTTTTAGACCGAAACGAGCTAAATCACTACACAAAGGTTTTACAAGTGTTCCTCTGATACGCGTCAAAACTTTTTCTCTTATAACTGCGCGAAAAGCATGTATTCTTGCTTAATACAACGAAACAAGCTGTTTTAGACCGAAACGAGCTAAATCACAACAAATCAGTTTTACAAGTGTTCCTCTGATACGCGTCTAAACTTTTTCTCTTATAACTGCGCGAAAAGCATGTATTCGTGCTTAATACAACGAAACAAGCTGTTTTAGACCGAAACGAGCTAAATCACAACACATCGGTTTTACAAGTGTTCCTCTGACACGCGTCAAAACTTTTTCTCTTATAACTGCGCGAAAAGCATGTATTCGTGCTTAATACAACGAAACAAGCTGTTTTAGACCAAAACAAGCTAGATCTGAACACATCGGTATTACAAGTGTTCCACGTGATACTCGTCAAAACTTTTTCTCTTATAACTGCGCGAAAAGCATGTATTCGTGCTTAATACAACGAAACAAGCTGTTTTAGACCGAAACGAGCTAAATCTGAACACATCGGTTTTACAAGTGTCCCTGTGACACGCGTCAAAACTTTTTCTCTTATAACTGCGCGAAAAGCATGTATTCTTGCTTAATACAGCGAAACAAGCTGTTTTAGACCGAAATGAGCTAAATCACAACACATCGGTTTTACAAGTGTTCCTCTGATACGCGTCAAAACGTTTTCTCTTATAACTGCGCGAAAAGCATGTATTCTTGCTAAATACAGCGAAACAAGCTGTTTTAGACCGAAACGAGCTAAATCACAACACATCGGTATTACAAGTGTTCCACGTGATACTCGTCAAAACGTTTTCTCTTATAACTGCGCGAAAAGCATGTATTCGTGCTTACTACAACGAAACAAGGTGTTTTAGACCGAAACGAGCTAAATCTGAACACATCGGTTTTACAAGTGTCCCTGTGACAGGCGTCAAAACTTTTTCGCTTATAACTGCGCGAAAAACATGTATTCTTGCTTAATACAGCGAAACAAGCTGTTTTAGACCAAAACGAGCTAGATCTGAACACATCGGTTTTACAAGTGTCCCTGTGACACGCGTCAAAACTTTTTCTCTTATAACTGCGCGAAAAGCATGTATTCTTGCTCAATACAGCGAAACAAGCTGTTTTAGACCGAAATGAGCTAAATCACAACACATCGGTTTTACAAGTGTTCCTCTGATACGCGTCAAAACTTTTTTCTCTTATAACTGCGCGAAAAGCATGTATTCGTGCTTAATACAACGAAACAAGCTGTTTTAGACCGAAACGAGCTAAATCTGAACACATCGGTTTTACAAGTATCCACGTGATACTCGTCAAATCTTTTTCTCTTATAACTGAGCGAAAAGCATGTATTCTTGCTTAATACAACGAAACAAGCTGTTTTAGACCGAAACGAGCTAAATCACAACACATCGGTTTTACAAGTGTCTCTCTAATACGCGTCAAAACTTTTTCTCTTATAACTGCGCGAAAAGCATGCATTCTTGCTTAATACAGCGAAACAAGCTGTTTTAGACCGAAACGAGCTAAATCACAACACATAGGTTTTACAAGTGTTCCCCTGATACGCGTCAAAACTTTTTCTCTTATAACTGCGCGAAAAGCATGTATTCTTGCTTAATACAGCGAAACAAGCTGTTTTAGACCGAAACGAGCTAAATCACAACACATCGGTATTACAAGTGTTCCACGTGATACTCGTCAAAAATTTTTCTCTTATAACTGCGCGAAAAGCATGTATTCGTGCTTAATACAACGAAACAAGCTGTTTTAGACCGAAACGAGCTAAATCTGAACACATCGGTTTTACAAGTATCCACGTGATACTCGTCAAAACTTTTTCTCTTATAACTGCGCGAAAAGCATGTATTCTTGCTTAATACAGCGAAACAAGCTGTTTTAGACCGAAACGAGCTAAATCACAACACAAAGGTTTTACAAGTGTTCCTCTGATACGCGTCAAAACTTTTTCTCTTATAACTGCGCGAAAAGCATGTATTCGTGCTTAATACAACGAAACAAGCTGTTTTAGACCGAAACGAGCTAAATCTGAACACATCGGTTTTACAAGTGTCCCTGTGACACGCGTCAAAACTTTTTCTCTTATAACTGCGCGAAAAGGATGTATTCTTGCTTAATACAGCGAAACAAGCTGTTTTAGACCGAAAGAAGCTAAATCACAACACATCGGTATTACAAGTGTTCCACGTGATACTCGTCAAAAATTTTTCTCTTATAACTGCGCGAAAAGCATGTATTCGTGCTTAATACAACGAAACAAGCTGTTTTAGACCGAAACGAGCTAAATCTGAACACATCGGTTTTACAAGTATCCACGTGATACTCGTCAAAACTTTTTCTCCTATAACTGCGCGAAAAGCATGTATTCTTGCCTAATACAACGAAACAAGCTGTTTTAGACCGAAATGAGCTAAATCACAACACATCGGTTTTACAAGTGTCTCTCTAATACGCGTCAAAACTTTTTCTCTTATAACTGCGCGAAAAGCATGTATTCTTGCTTAATACAGCGAAACAAGCTGTTTTAGACCGAAACGAGCTAAATCACTACACAAAGGTTTTACAAGTGTTCCTCTGATACGCGTCAAAACTTTTTCTCTTATAACTGCGCGAAAAGCATGTATTCTTGCTTAATACAACGAAACAAGCTGTTTTAGACCGAAACGAGCTAAATCACAACACATCAGTTTTACAAGTGTTCCTCTGATACGCGTCTAAACTTTTTCTCTTATAACTGCGCGAAAAGCATGTATTCGTGCTTAATACAACGAAACAAGCTGTTTTAGACCGAAACGAGCTAAATCACAACACATCGGTTTTACAAGTGTTCCTCTGACACGCGTCAAAATTTTTTCTCTTATAACTGCGCGAAAAGCATGTATTCGTGCTTAATACAACGAAACAAGCTGTTTTAGACCAAAACAAGCTAGATCTGAACACATCGGTATTACAAGTGTTCCACGTGATACTCAAAACTTTTTCTCTTATAACTGCGCGAAAAGCATGTATTCGTGCTTAATACAACGAAACAAGCTGTTTTAGACCGAAACGAGCTAAATCTGAACACATCGGTTTTACAAGTGTCTCTGTGACACGCGTCAAAACTTTTTCTCTTATAACTGCGCGAAAAGCATGTATTCTTGCTTAATACAGCGAAACAAGCTGTTTTAGACCGAAATGAGCTAAATCACAACACATCGGTTTTACAAGTGTTCCTCTGATACGCGTCAAAACGTTTTCTCTTATAACTGCGCGAAAAGCATGTATTCTTGCTAAATACAGCGAAACAAGCTGTTTTAGACCGAAACGAGCTAAATCACAACACATCGGTATTACAAGTGTTCCACGTGATACTCGTCAAAACGTTTTCTCTTATAACTGCGCGAAAAGCATGTATTCGTGCTTACTACAACGAAACAAGGTGTTTTAGACCGAAACGAGCTAAATCTGAACACATCGGTTTTACAAGTATCCACGTGATACTCGTCAAAACTTTTTCTCTTATAACTGCGCGAAAAGCATGTATTCGTGCTTAATACAACGAAACAAGCTGTTTTAGACCGAAACGAGCTAAATCTGAACACATCGGTTTTACAAGTATCCACGTGATACTCAAAACTTTTTCTCCTATAACTGCGCGAAAAGCATGTATTCTTGCCTAATACAACGAAACAAGCTGTTTTAGACCGAAATGAGCTAAATCACAACACATCGGTTTTACGAGTGTCTCTCTAATACGCGTCAAAACTTTTTCTCTTATAACTGCGCGAAAAGCATGTATTCTTGCTTAATACAGCGAAACAAGCTGTTTTAGACCGAAACGAGCTAAATCACTACTCAAAGGTTTTACAAGTGTTCCTCTGATACGCGTCAAAACTTTTTCTCTTATAACTGCGCGAAAAGCATGTATTCTTGCTTAATACAACGAAACAAGCTGTTTTAGACCGAAACGAGCTAAATCACAACACATCAGTTTTACAAGTGTTCCTCTGATACGCGTCTAAACTTTTTCTCTTATAACTGCGCGAAAAGCATGTATTCGTGCTTAATACAACGAAACAAGCTGTTTTAGACCGAAACGAGCTAAATCACAACACATCGGTTTTACAAGTGTTCCTCTGACACGCGTCAAAACTTTTTCTCTTATAACTGCGCGAAAAGCATGTATTCGTGCTTAATACAACGAAACAAGCTGTTTTAGACCAAAACAAGCTAGATCTGAACACATCGGTATTACAAGTGTTCCACGTGATACTCGTCAAAACTTTTTCTCTTATAACTGCGCGAAAAGCATGTATTCGTGCTTAATACAACGAAACAAGCTGTTTTAGACCGAAACGAGCTAAATCTGAACACATCGGTTTTACAAGTGTCCCTGTGACACGCGTCAAAACTTTTTCTCTTATAACTGCGCGAAAAGCATGTATTCTTGCTTAATACAGCGAAACAAGCTGTTTTAGACCGAAATGAGCTAAATCACAACACATCGGTTTTACAAGTGTTCCTCTGATACGCGTCAAAACGTTTTCTCTTATAACTGCGCGAAAAGCATGTATTCTTGCTAAATACAGCGAAACAAGCTGTTTTAGACCGAAACGAGCTAAATCACAACACATCGGTTTTACAAGTGTTCCTCTGATACGCGTCAAAACTTTTTTCTCTTATAACTGCGCGAAAAGCATGTATTCGTGCTTAATACAACGAAACAAGCTGTTTTAGACCGAAACGAGCTAAATCTGAACACATCGGTTTTACAAGTATCCACGTGATACTCGTCAAATCTTTTTCTCTTATAACTGCGCGAAAAGCATGTATTCTTGCTTAATACAACGAAACAAGCTGTTTTAGACCGAAACGAGCTAAATCACAACACATCGGTTTTACAAGTGTCTCTCTAATACGCGTCAAAACTTTTTCTCTTATAACTGCGCGAAAAGCATGCATTCTTGCTTAATACAGCGAAACAAGCTGTTTTAGACCGAAACGAGCTAAATCACAACACATAGGTTTTACAAGTGTTCCCCTGATACGCGTCAAAACTTTTTCTCTTATAACTGCGCGAAAAGCATGTATTCTTGCTTAATACAGCGAAACAAGCTGTTTTAGACCGAAACGAGCTAAATCACAACACATCGGTATTACAAGTGTTCCACGTGATACTCGTCAAAAATTTTTCTCTTATAACTGCGCGAAAAGCATGTATTCGTGCTTAATACAACGAAACAAGCTGTTTTAGACCGAAACGAGCTAAATCTGAACACATCGGTTTTACAAGTATCCACGTGATACTCGTCAAAACTTTTTCTCTTATAACTGCGCGAAAAGCATGTATTCTTGCTTAATACAGCGAAACAAGCTGTTTTAGACCTAAACGAGCTAAATCACAACACAAATTTTTACAAGTGTTCCTCTGATACGCGTCAAAACTTTTTCTCTTATAACTGCGCGAAAAGCATGTATTCGTGCTTAATACAACGAAACAAGCTGTTTTAGACCGAAACGAGCTAAATCTGAACACATCGGTTTTACAAGTGTCCCTGTGACACGCGTCAAAACTTTTTCTCTTATAACTGCGCGAAAAGGATGTATTCTTGCTTACTACAGCGAAACAAGCTGTTTTAGACCGAAAGGAGCTAAATCACAACACATCGGTATTACAAGTGTTCCACGTGATACTCGTCAAAAATTTTTCTCTTATAACTGCGCGAAAAGCATGTATTCGTGCTTAATACAACGAAACAAGCTGTTTTAGACCGAAACGAGCTAAATCTGAACACATCGGTTTTACAAGTATCCACGTGATACTCAAAACTTTTTCTCCTATAACTGCGCGAAAAGCATGTATTCTTGCCTAATACAACGAAACAAGCTGTTTTAGACCGAAATGAGCTAAATCACAACACATCGGTTTTACAAGTGTCTCTCTAATACGCGTCAAAACTTTTTCTCTTATAACTGCGCGAAAAGCATGTATTCTTGCTTAATACAGCGAAACAAGCTGTTTTAGACCGAAACGAGCTAAATCACTACACAAAGGTTTTACAAGTGTTCCTCTGATACGCGTCAAAACTTTTTCTCTTATAACTGCGCGAAAAGCATGTATTCTTGCTTAATACAGCGAAACAAGCTGTTTTAGACCGAAATGAGCTAAATCACAACACATCGGTTTTACAAGTGTTCCACGTGATACTCGTCAAAACGTTTTCTCTTATAACTGCGCGAAAAGCATGTATTCGTGCTTACTACAACGAAACAAGGTGTTTTAGACCGAAACGAGCTAAATCTGAACACATCGGTTTTACAAGTGTCCCTGTGACAGGCGTCAAAACTTTTTCTCTTATAACTGCGCGAAAAACATGTATTCTTGCTTAATACAGCGAAACAAGCTGTTTTAGACCAAAACGAGCTAGATCTGAACACATCGGTTTTACAAGTGTCCCTGTGACACGCGTCAAAACTTTTTCTCTTATAACTGCGCGAAAAGCATGTATTCTTGCTCAATACAGCGAAACAAGCTGTTTTAGACCGAAATGAGCTAAATCACAACACATCGGTTTTACAAGTGTTCCTCTGATACGCGTCAAAACTTTTTTCTCTTATAACTGCGCGAAAAGCATGTATTCGTGCTTAATACAACGAAACAAGCTGTTTTAGACCGAAACGAGCTAAATCTGAACACATCGGTTTTACAAGTATCCACGTGATACTCGTCAAATCTTTTTCTCTTATAACTGAGCGAAAAGCATGTATTCTTGCTTAATACAACGAAACAAGCTGTTTTAGACCGAAACGAGCTAAATCACAACACATCGGTTTTACAAGTGTCTCTCTAATACGCGTCAAAACTTTTTCGCTTATAACTGCGCGAAAAGCATGCATTCTTGCTTAATACAGCGAAACAAGCTGTTTTAGACCGAAACGAGCTAAATCACAACACATAGGTTTTACAAGTGTTCCCCTGATACGCGTCAAAACTTTTTCTCTTATAACTGCGCGAAAAGCATGTATTCTTGCTTAATACAGCGAAACAAGCTGTTTTAGACCGAAACGAGCTAAATCACAACACATCGGTATTACAAGTGTTCCACGTGATACTCGTCAAAAATTTTTCTCTTATAACTGCGCGAAAAGCATGTATTCGTGCTTAATACAACGAAACAAGCTGTTTTAGACCGAAACGAGCTAAATCTGAACACATCGGTTTTACAAGTATCCACGTGATACTCGTCAAAACTTTTTCTCTTATAACTGCGCGAAAAGCATGTATTCTTGCTTAATACAGCGAAACAAGCTGTTTTAGACCGAAACGAGCTAAATCACAACACAAAGGTTTTACAAGTGTTCCTCTGATACGCGTCAAAACTTTTTCTCTTATAACTGCGCGAAAAGCATGTATTCGTGCTTAATACAACGAAACAAGCTGTTTTAGACCGAAACGAGCTAAATCTGAACACATCGGTTTTACAAGTGTCCCTGTGACACGCGTCAAAACTTTTTCTCTTATAACTGCGCGAAAAGGATGTATTCTTGCTTAATACAGCGAAACAAGCTGTTTTAGACCGAAAGAAGCTAAATCACAACACATCGGTATTACAAGTGTTCCACGTGATACTCGTCAAAAATTTTTCTCTTATAACTGCGCGAAAAGCATGTATTCGTGCTTAATACAACGAAACAAGCTGTTTTAGACCGAAACGAGCTAAATCTGAACACATCGATTTTACAAGTATCCACGTGATACTCGTCAAAACTTTTTCTCCTATAACTGCGCGAAAAGCATGTATTCTTGCCTAATACAACGAAACAAGCTGTTTTAGACCGAAATGAGCTAAATCACAACACATCGGTTTTACAAGTGTCTCTCTAATACGCGTCAAAACTTTTTCTCTTATAACTGCGCGAAAAGCATGTATTCTTGCTTAATACAGCGAAACAAGCTGTTTTAGACCGAAACGAGCTAAATCACTACACAAAGGTTTTACAAGTGTTCCTCTGATACGCGTCAAAACTTTTTCTCTTATAACTGCGCGAAAAGCATGTATTCTTGCTTAATACAACGAAACAAGCTGTTTTAGACCGAAACGAGCTAAATCACAACACATCAGTTTTACAAGTGTTCCTCTGATACGCGTCTAAACTTTTTCTCTTATAACTGCGCGAAAAGCATGTATTCGTGCTTAATACAACGAAACAAGCTGTTTTAGACCGAAACGAGCTAAATCACAACACATCGGTTTTACAAGTGTTCCTCTTACACGCGTCAAAATTTTTTCTCTTATAACTGCGCGAAAAGCATGTATTCGTGCTTAATACAACGAAACAAGCTGTTTTAGACCAAAACAAGCTAGATCTGAACACATCGGTATTACAAGTGTTCCACGTGATACTCAAAACTTTTTCTCTTATAACTGCGCGAAAAGCATGTATTCGTGCTTAATACAACGAAACAAGCTGTTTTAGACCGAAACGAGCTAAATCTGAACACATCGGTTTTACAAGTGTCCCTGTGACACGCGTCAAAAGTTTTTCTCTTATAACTGCGCGAAAAGCATGTATTCTTGCTTAATACAGCGAAACAAGCTGTTTTAGACCGAAATGAGCTAAATCACAACACATCGGTTTTACAAGTGTTCCTCTGATACGCGTCAAAACGTTTTCTCTTATAACTGCGCGAAAAGCATGTATTCTTGCTAAATACAGCGAAACAAGCTGTTTTAGACCGAAACGAGCTAAATTACAACACATCGGTATTACAAGTGTTCCACGTGATACTCGTCAAAACGTTTTCTCTTATAACTGCGCGAAAAGCATGTATTCGTGCTTACTACAACGAAACAAGGTGTTTTAGACCGAAACGAGCTAAATCTGAACACATCGGTTTTACAAGTGTCCCTGTGACAGGCGTCAAAACTTTTTCTCTTATAACTGCGCGAAAAACATGTATTCTTGCTTAATACAGCGAAACAAGCTGTTTTAGACCAAAACGAGCTAGATCTGAACACATCGGTTTTACAAGTGTCCCTGTGACACGCGTCAAATCTTTTTCTCTTATAACTGCGCGAAAAGCATGTATTCTTGCTCAATACAGCGAAACAAGCTGTTTTAGACCGAAATGAGCTAAATCACAACACATCGGTTTTACAAGTGTTCCTCTGATACGCGTCAAAACTTTTTTCTCTTATAACTGCGCGAAAAGCATGTATTCGTGCTTAATACAACGAAACAAGCTGTTTTAGACCGAAACGAGCTAAATCTGAACACATCGGTTTTACAAGTATCCACGTGATACTCGTCAAATCTTTTTCTCTTATAACTGAGCGAAAAGCATGTATTCTTGCTTAATACAACGAAACAAGCTGTTTTAGACCGAAACTAGCTAAATTACAACACATCGGTTTTACAAGTGTCTCTCTAATACGCGTCAAAACTTTTTCTCTTATAACTGCGCGAAAAGCATGCATTCTTGCTTAATACAGCGAAACAAGCTGTTTTAGACCGAAACGAGCTAAATCACAACACATAGGTTTTACAAGTGTTCCCCTGATACGCGTCAAAACTTTTTCTCTTATAACTGCGCGAAAAGCATGTATTCTTGCTTAATACAGCGAAACAAGCTGTTTTAGACCGAAACGAGCTAAATCACAACACATCGGTATTACAAGTGTTCCACGTGATACTCGTCAAAAATTTTTCTCTTATAACTGCGCGAAAAGCATGTATTCGTGCTTAATACAACGAAACAAGCTGTTTTAGACCGAAACGAGCTAAATCTGAACACATCGGTTTTACAAGTATCCACGTGATACTCGTCAAAACTTTTTCTCTTATAACTGCGCGAAAAGCATGTATTCTTGCTTAATACAGCGAAACAAGCTGTTTTAGACCGAAGCGAGCTAAATCACAACACAAAGGTTTTACAAGTGTTCCTCTGATACGCGTCAAAACTTTTTCTCTTATAACTGCGCGAAAAGCATGTATTCGTGCTTAATACAACGAAACAAGCTGTTTTAGACCGAAACGAGCTAAATCTGAACACATCGGTTTTACAAGTGTCCCTGTGACACGCGTCAAAACTTTTTCTCTTATAACTGCGCGAAAAGGATGTATTCTTGCTTAATACAGCGAAACAAGCTGTTTTAGACCGAAAGAAGCTAAATCACAACACATCGGTATTACAAGTGTTCCACGTGATACTCGTCAAAAATTTTTCTCTTATAACTGCGCAAAAAGCATGTATTCGTGCTTAATACAACGAAACAAGCTGTTTTAGACCGAAACGAGCTAAATCTGAACACATCGGTTTTACAAGTATCCACGTGATACTCGTCAAAACTTTTTCTCTTATAACTGCGCGAAAAGCATGTATTCGTGCTTAATACAACGAAACAAGCTGTTTTAGACCAAAACAAGCTAGATCTGAACACATCGGTATTACAAGTGTTCCACGTGATACTCAAAACTTTTTCTCTTATAACTGCGCGAAAAGCATGTATTCGTGCTTAATACAACGAAACAAGCTGTTTTAGACCGAAACGAGCTAAATCTGAACACATCGGTTTTACAAGTGTCCCTGTGACACGCGTCAAAACTTTTTCTCTTATAACTGCGCGAAAAGCATGTATTCTTGCTTAATACAGCGAAACAAGCTGTTTTAGACCGAAATGAGCTAAATCACAACACATCGGTTTTACAAGTGTTCCTCTGATACGCGTCTAAACTTTTTCTCTTATAACTGCGCGAAAAGCATGTATTCGTGCTTAATACAACGAAACAAGCTGTTTTAGACCGAAACGAGCTAAATCACAACACATCGGTTTTACAAGTGTTCCTCTGACACGCGTCAAAATTTTTTCTCTTATAACTGCGCGAAAAGCATGTATTCGTGCTTAATACAACGAAACAAGCTGTTTTAGACCAAAGCAAGCTAGATCTGAACACATCGGTATTACAAGTGTTCCACGTGATACTCAAAACTTTTTCTCTTATAACTGCGCGAAAAGCATGTATTCGTGCTTAATACAACGAAACAAGCTGTTTTAGACCGAAACGAGCTAAATCTGAACACATCGGTTTTACAAGTGTCCCTGTGACACGCGTCGAAACTTTTTCTCTTATAACTGCGCGAAAAGCATGTATTCTTGCTTAATACAGCGAAACAAGCTGTTTTAGACCGAAATGAGCTAAATCACAACACATCGGTTTTACAAGTGTTCCTCTGATACGCGTCAAAACGTTTTCTCTTATAACTGCGCGAAAAGCATGTATTCTTGCTAAATACAGCGAAACAAGCTGTTTTAGACCGAAACGAGCTAAATCACAACACATCGGTATTACAAGTGTTCCACGTGATACTCGTCAAAACGTTTTCTCTTATAACTGCGCGAAAAGCATGTATTCGTGCTTACTACAACGAAACAAGGTGTTTTAGACTGAAACGAGCTAAATCTGAACACATCGGTTTTACAAGTATCCACGTGATACTCGTCAAAACTTTTTCTCTTATAACTGCGCGAAAAGCATGTATTCGTGCTTAATACAACGAAACAAGCTGTTTTAGACCGAAACGAGCTAAATCTGAACACATCGGTTTTCCAAGTGTTCCTTTGATACGCGTCAAAACTTTTTCTCTTATAACTGCGCGAAAAGCATGTATTCTTGCTTAATACAGCGAAACAAGCTGTTTTAGACCGAAACGAGCTAAATCACAACACAAAGGTTTTACAAGTGTTCCTCTGATACGCGTCAAAACTTTTTCTCTTATAACTGCGCGAAAAGCATGTATTCGTGCTTAATACAACGAAACAAGCTGTTTTAGACCGAAACGAGCTAAATCACAACACATCGGTTTTACAAGTGTTCCTCTGACACGCGTCAAAACTTTTTCTCTTATACTGCGCGAAAAGCATGTATTCGTGCTTAATACAACGAAACAAGCTGTTTTAGACCAAAACGAGCTAGATCTGAACACAACGGTATTACAAGTGTTCCACGTGATACTCGTCAAAACTTTTTCTCTTATAACTGCGCGAAAAGCATGTATTCTTGCTTAATACAGCGAAACAAGCTGTTTTAGACCGAAACGAGCTAAATCACAACACATCGGTATTACAAGTGTTCCACGTGATACTCGTCAAAAATTTTTCTCTTATAACTGCGCGAAAAGCATGTATTCGTGCTTAATACAACGAAACAAGCTGTTTTAGACCGAAACGAGCTAAATCTGAACACATCGGTTTTACAAGTATCCACGTGATACTCGTCAAAACTTTTTCTCTTATAACTGCGCGAAAAGCATGTATTCTTGCTTAATACAGCGAAACAAGCTGTTTTAGACCGAAACGAGCTAAATCACAACACATCGGTTTTACAAGTGTTCCTCTGACACGCGTCAAAATTTTTTCTCTTATAACTGCGCGAAAAGCATGTATTCGTGCTTAATACAACGAAACAAGCTGTTTTAGACCAAAACAAGCTAGTTCTGAACACATCGGTATTACAAGTGTTCCACGTGATACTCGTCAAAACTTTTTCTCTTATAACTGCGCGAAAAGCATGTATTCGTGCTTAATACAACGAAACAAGCTGTTTTAGACCAAAACGAGCTAGATCTGAACACAACGGTATTACAAGTGTTCCACGTGATACTCGTCAAAACTTTTTCTCTTATAACTGCGCGAAAAGCATGTATTCTTGCTTAATACAGCGAAACAAGCTGTTTTAGACCGAAACGAGCTAAATCACAACACATCGGTATTACAAGTGTTCCACGTGATACTCGTCAAAAATTTTTCTCTTATAACTGCGCGAAAAGCATGTATTCTTGCTAAATACAGCGAAACAAGCTGTTTTAGACCGAAACGAGCTAAATCACAACACATCGGTATTACAAGTGTTCCACGTGATACTCGTCAAAACGTTTTCTCTTATAACTGCGCGAAAAGCATGTATTCGTGCTTACTACAACGAAACAAGGTGTTTTAGACCGAAACGAGCTAAATCTGAACACATCGGTTTTACAAGTATCCACGTGATACTCGTCAAAACTTTTTCTCTTGTAACTGCGCGAAAAGCATGTATTCGTGCTTAATACAAGGAAACAAGCTGTTTTAGACCGAAACGAGCTAAATCACAACACATCGGTTTTACAAGTGTTCCTCTGATACGCGTCTAAACTTTTTCTCTTATAACTGCGCGAAAAGCATGTATTCGTGCTAAATACAACGAAACAAGCTGTTTTAGACCGAAACGAGCTAAATCTGAACACATCGGTTTTACAAGCGCGAAAAGCATGTATTCTTGCTTAATACAGCGAAACAAGCTGTTTTAGACCGAAACGAGCTAAATCACAACACATCGGTTTTACAAGTGTTCCTCTGATACGCGTCAAAACTTTTTCTCTTATAACTGCGCGAAAAGCATGTATTCGTGCTTAATACAACGAAACAAGTTGTTTTAGACCAAAACGAGCTAGATCTGAACACATCGGTTTTCCAAGTGTTCCTTTGATACGCGTCAAAACTTTTTCTCTTATAACTGCGCGATAATCATGTATTCCTGCTTAATACAACGAAACAAGCTGTTTTAGACCGAAACGAGCCAAATCACAACACATCGGTATTACAAGTGTTCCCGTGATACTCGTCAAAACTTTTTCTCTTATAACTGCGCGAAAAGCATGTATTCGTGCTTAATACAACGAAACAAGCTGTTTTAGACCGAAACGAGCTAAATCTGAACACATCGGTTTTACAAGTGTCCCTGTGACACGCGTCAAAACTTTTTCTCTTATAACTGCGCGAAAAGCATGTATTCTTGCTCAATACAGCGAAACAAGCTGTTTTAGACCGAAACGAGCTAAATCACAACACAAAGGTTATACAAGTGTTCCTCTGATACGCGTCAAAACTTTTTCTCTTATAACTGCGCGAAAAGCATGTATTCTTGCTTAATACAACGAAACAAGCTGTTTTAGACCGAAACGAGCTAAATCACAACACATCGGTTTTACAAGTGTTCCTCTGATACGCGTCTAAACGTTTTCTCTTATAACTGCGCGAAAAGCATGTATTCGTGCTTAATACAACAAAACAAGCTGTTTTAGACCGAAACGAGCTAAATCTGAACACGTCGGTTTTACAAGTGTCCCTGTGACACGCGTCAAAACTTTTTCTCTTATAACTGCGCGAAAAGCATGTATTCTTGCTCAATACAGCGAAACAAGCTGTTTTACACGTCGGTTTTACAAGTGTCTCTCTAATACGCGTCAAAAGTTTTTCTTCTATAACTGCGCGAAAAGCATGTGTTCTTGCTTAAAACAACGAAACAAGTTGTTTTATACCAAAACGAGCTATATCTGAACACATCGGTTTTACAAGTATCCACGTGATACTCGTCAAAACTTTTTCTCTTATAACCTCGCGAAAAGCATGTATTCGTGCCTAATACAACGAATCAAGCTGTTTTAGACCGAAACGAGGTAAATCTGAACACATCGGCTTTACAAGTGTCCTTGTGACATGCCTTTAAAACTTTTTCTCTTATAACTGCGCGAAAAGCATGTTTTCCTGCTTAATACAGCGAAACAAGCTGTTTTAGACCAAAACGAGCTAAATCACAACACATCGGTTTTACAAGTGTTCCTCTGATACGCGTCAAATTTTTTTCTCTTATAACTGCGCGAAAAGCATGTATTCTTGCTTAATACAGCGAAACAAGCTGTTTTAGACCGAAACGAGCTAAATCACAACACATCAGTTTTACAAGTGTTCCTCTGATACGCGTCTAAACTTTTTCTCTTATAACTGCGCGAAAAGCATGTATTCGTGCTTAATACAACGAAACAAGCTGTTTTAGACCGAAACGAGCTGAATCTGAACACATCAGTTTTACAAGTGTCCCTGTGACACGCGTCAAAACTTTTTCTCTTATAACTGCGCGAAAAGCATGTATTCTTGCTTAATACAGCGAAACAAGCTGTTTTAGGCCGAAATGAGCTAAATCACAACACATCGGTTTTACAAGTGTTCCTCTGATACGCGTCAAAACTTTTTTCTCTTATAACTGCGCGAAAAGCATGTATTCGTGCTTAATACAACGAAACAAGCTGTTTTAGACCGAAACGAGCTAAATCTGAACACATCGGTTTTACAAGTATCCACGTGATACTCGTCAAATCTTTTTCTCTTATAACTGCGCGAAAAGCATGTATTCTTGCTTAATACAACGAAACAAGCTGTTTTAGACCGAAACGAGCTAAATCACAACACATCGGTTTTACAAGTGTCCCTGTGACACGCGTCAAACTTTTTCTCTTATAACTGCGCGAAAAGCATGTATTCTTGCTCAATACAGCGAAACAAGCTGTTTTAGACCGAAACGAGCTAAATCACAACACATCGGTATTACAAGTGTTCCACGTGATACTCGTCAAAAATTTTTCTCTTATAACTGCGCGAAAAGCATGTATTCTTGCTAAATACAGCGAAACAAGCTGTTTTAGACCGAAACGAGCTAAATCACAACACATCGGTATTACAAGTGTTCCACGTGATACTCGTCAAAACGTTTTCTCTTATAACTGCGCGAAAAGCATGTATTCGTGCTTACTACAACGAAACAAGGTGTTTTAGACCGAAACGAGCTAAATCACAACACAAAGGTTTTACAAGTGTTCCTCTGATACGCGTCAAAACTTTTTCTCTTATAACTGCGCGAAAAGCATGTATTCGTGCTTAATACAACGAAACAAGCTGTTTTAGACCGAAACGAGCTAAATCACAACACATCGGTTTTACAAGTGTTCCTCTGACACGCGTCAAAACTTTTTCTCTTATACTGCGCGAAAAGCATGTATTCGTGCTTAATACAACGAAACAAGCTGTTTTAGACCAAAACGAGCTAGATCTGAACACAACGGTATTACAAGTGTTCCACGTGATACTCGTCAAAACTTTTTCTCTTATAACTGCGCGAAAAGCATGTATTCTTGCTTAATACAGCGAAACAAGCTGTTTTAGACCGAAACGAGCTAAATCACAACACATCGGTATTACAAGTGTTCCACGTGATACTCGTCAAAAATTTTTCTCTTATAACTGCGCGAAAAGCATGTATTCTTGCTAAATACAGCGAAACAAGCTGTTTTAGACCGAAACGAGCTAAATCACAACACATCGGTATTACAAGTGTTCCACGTGATACTCGTCAAAACGTTTTCTCTTATAACTGCGCGAAAAGCATGTATTCGTGCTTACTACAACGAAACAAGGTGTTTTAGACCGAAACGAGCTAAATCTGAACACATCGGTTTTACAAGTATCCACGTGATACTCGTCAAAACTTTTTCTCTTGTAACTGCGCGAAAAGCATGTATTCGTGCTTAATACAACGAAACAAGCTGTTTTAGACCGAAACGAGCTAAATCACAACACATCGGTTTTACAAGTGTTCCTCTGATACGCGTCTAAACTTTTTCTCTTATAACTGCGCGAAAAGCATGTATTCGTGCTAAATACAACGAAACAAGCTGTTTTAGACCGAAACGAGCTAAATCTGAACACATCGGTTTTACAAGCGCGAAAAGCATGTATTCTTGCTTAATACAGCGAAACAAGCTGTTTTAGACCGAAACGAGCTAAATCACAACACATCGGTTTTACAAGTGTTCCTCTGATACGCGTCAAAACTTTTTCTCTTATAACTGCGCGAAAAGCATGTATTCGTGCTTAATACAACGAAACAAGTTGTTTTAGACCAAAACGAGCTAGATCTGAACACATCGGTTTTCCAAGTGTTCCTTTGATACGCGTCAAAACTTTTTCTCTTATAACTGCGCGATAATCATGTATTCCTGCTTAATACAACGAAACAAGCTGTTTTAGACCGAAACGAGCCAAATCACAACACATCGGTATTACAAGTGTTCCCGTGATACTCGTCAAAACTTTTTCTCTTATAACTGCGCGAAAAGCATGTATTCGTGCTTAATACAACGAAACAAGCTGTTTTAGACCGAAACGAGCTAAATCTGAACACATCGGTTTTACAAGTGTCCCTGTGACACGCGTCAAAACTTTTTCTCTTATAACTGCGCGAAAAGCATGTATTCTTGCTCAATACAGCGAAACAAGCTGTTTTAGACCGAAACGAGCTAAATCACAACACAAAGGTTATACAAGTGTTCCTCTGATACGCGTCAAAACTTTTTCTCTTATAACTGCGCGAAAAGCATGTATTCTTGCTTAATACAACGAAACAAGCTGTTTTAGACCGAAACGAGCTAAATCACAACACATCGGTTTTACAAGTGTTCCTCTGATACGCGTCTAAACGTTTTCTCTTATAACTGCGCGAAAAGCATGTATTCGTGCTTAATACAACAAAACAAGCTGTTTTAGACCGAAACGAGCTAAATCTGAACACGTCGGTTTTACAAGTGTCCCTGTGACACGCGTCAAAACTTTTTCTCTTATAACTGCGCGAAAAGCATGTATTCTTGCTCAATACAGCGAAACAAGCTGTTTTACACGTCGGTTTTACAAGTGTCTCTCTAATACGCGTCAAAAGTTTTTCTTCTATAACTGCGCGAAAAGCATGTGTTCTTGCTTAAAACAACGAAACAAGTTGTTTTATACCAAAACGAGCTATATCTGAACACATCGGTTTTACAAGTATCCACGTGATACTCGTCAAAACTTTTTCTCTTATAACCTCGCGAAAAGCATGTATTCGTGCCTAATACAACGAATCAAGCTGTTTTAGACCGAAACGAGGTAAATCTGAACACATCGGCTTTACAAGTGTCCTTGTGACATGCCTTTAAAACTTTTTCTCTTATAACTGCGCGAAAAGCATGTTTTCCTGCTTAATACAGCGAAACAAGCTGTTTTAGACCAAAACGAGCTAAATCACAACACATCGGTTTTACAAGTGTTCCTCTGATACGCGTCAAATTTTTTTCTCTTATAACTGCGCGAAAAGCATGTATTCTTGCTTAATACAGCGAAACAAGCTGTTTTAGACCGAAACGAGCTAAATCACAACACATCAGTTTTACAAGTGTTCCTCTGATACGCGTCTAAACTTTTTCTCTTATAACTGCGCGAAAAGCATGTATTCGTGCTTAATACAACGAAACAAGCTGTTTTAGACCGAAACGAGCTGAATCTGAACACATCAGTTTTACAAGTGTCCCTGTGACACGCGTCAAAACTTTTTCTCTTATAACTGCGCGAAAAGCATGTATTCTTGCTTAATACAGCGAAACAAGCTGTTTTAGGCCGAAATGAGCTAAATCACAACACATCGGTTTTACAAGTGTTCCTCTGATACGCGTCAAAACTTTTTTCTCTTATAACTGCGCGAAAAGCATGTATTCGTGCTTAATACAACGAAACAAGCTGTTTTAGACCGAAACGAGCTAAATCTGAACACATCGGTTTTACAAGTATCCACGTGATACTCGTCAAATCTTTTTCTCTTATAACTGCGCGAAAAGCATGTATTCTTGCTTAATACAACGAAACAAGCTGTTTTAGACCGAAACGAGCTAAATCACAACACATCGGTTTTACAAGTGTCCCTGTGACACGCGTCAAACTTTTTCTCTTATAACTGCGCGAAAAGCATGTATTCTTGCTCAATACAGCGAAACAAGCTGTTTTAGACCGAAACGAGCTAAATCACAACACATCGGTATTACAAGTGTTCCACGTGATACTCGTCAAAAATTTTTCTCTTATAACTGCGCGAAAAGCATGTATTCTTGCTAAATACAGCGAAACAAGCTGTTTTAGACCGAAACGAGCTAAATCACAACACATCGGTATTACAAGTGTTCCACGTGATACTCGTCAAAACGTTTTCTCTTATAACTGCGCGAAAAGCATGTATTCGTGCTTACTACAACGAAACAAGGTGTTTTAGACCGAAACGAGCTAAATCTGAACACATCGGTTTTACAAGTATCCACGTGATACTCGTCAAAACTTTTTCTCTTGTAACTGCGCGAAAAGCATGTATTCGTGCTTAATACAACGAAACAAGCTGTTTTAGACCGAAACGAGCTAAATCACAACACATCGGTTTTACAAGTGTTCCTCTGATACGCGTCTAAACTTTTTCTCTTATAACTGCGCGAAAAGCATGTATTCGTGCTAAATACAACGAAACAAGCTGTTTTAGACCGAAACGAGCTAAATCTGAACACATCGGTTTTACAAGCGCGAAAAGCATGTATTCTTGCTTAATACAGCGAAACAAGCTGTTTTAGACCGAAACGAGCTAAATCACAACACATCGGTTTTACAAGTGTTCCTCTGATACGCGTCAAAACTTTTTCTCTTATAACTGCGCGAAAAGCATGTATTCGTGCTTAATACAACGAAACAAGTTGTTTTAGACCAAAACGAGCTAGATCTGAACACATCGGTTTTCCAAGTGTTCCTTTGATACGCGTCAAAACTTTTTCTCTTATAACTGCGCGATAATCATGTATTCCTGCTTAATACAACGAAACAAGCTGTTTTAGACCGAAACGAGCCAAATCACAACACATCGGTATTACAAGTGTTCCACGTGATACTCGTCAAAACTTTTTCTCTTATAACTGCGCGAAAAGCATGTATTCGTGCTTAATACAACGAAACAAGCTGTTTTAGACCGAAACGAGCTAAATCTGAACACATCGGTTTTACAAGTGTCCCTGTGACACGCGTCAAAACTTTTTCTCTTATAACTGCGCGAAAAGCATGTATTCTTGCTCAATACAGCGAAACAAGCTGTTTTAGACCGAAACGAGCTAAATCACAACACAAAGGTTATACAAGTGTTCCTCTGATACGCGTCAAAACTTTTTCTCTTATAACTGCGCGAAAAGCATGTATTCTTGCTTAATACAACGAAACAAGCTGTTTTAGACCGAAACGAGCTAAATCACAACACATCGGTTTTACAAGTGTTCCTCTGATACGCGTCTAAACGTTTTCTCTTATAACTGCGCGAAAAGCATGTATTCTTGCTTAATACAACAAAACAAGCTGTTTTAGACCGAAACGAGCTAAATCTGAACACGTCGGTTTTACAAGTGTCCCTGTGACACGCGTCAAAACTTTTTCTCTTATAACTGCGCGAAAAGCATGTATTCTTGCTCAATACAGCGAAACAAGCTGTTTTACACGTCGGTTTTACAAGTGTCTCTCTAATACGCGTCAAAAGTTTTTCTTCTATAACTGCGCGAAAAGCATGTGTTCTTGCTTAAAACAACGAAACAAGTTGTTTTATACCAAAACGAGCTATATCTGAACACATCGGTTTTACAAGTATCCACGTGATACTCGTCAAAACTTTTTCTCTTATAACCTCGCGAAAAGCATGTATTCGTGCCTAATACAACGAATCAAGCTGTTTTAGACCGAAACGAGGTAAATCTGAACACATCGGCTTTACAAGTGTCCTTGTGACATGCCTTTAAAACTTTTTCTCTTATAACTGCGCGAAAAGCATGTTTTCCTGCTTAATACAGCGAAACAAGCTGTTTTAGACCAAAACGAGCTAAATCACAACACATCGGTTTTACAAGTGTTCCTCTGATACGCGTCAAATTTTTTTCTCTTATAACTGCGCGAAAAGCATGTATTCTTGCTTAATACAGCGAAACAAGCTGTTTTAGACCGAAACGAGCTAAATCACAACACATCAGTTTTACAAGTGTTCCTCTGATACGCGTCTAAACTTTTTCTCTTATAACTGCGCGAAAAGCATGTATTCGTGCTTAATACAACGAAACAAGCTGTTTTAGACCGAAACGAGCTGAATCTGAACACATCAGTTTTACAAGTGTCCCTGTGACACGCGTCAAAACTTTTTCTCTTATAACTGCGCGAAAAGCATGTATTCTTGCTTAATACAGCGAAACAAGCTGTTTTAGGCCGAAATGAGCTAAATCACAACACATCGGTTTTACAAGTGTTCCTCTGATACGCGTCAAAACTTTTTTCTCTTATAACTGCGCGAAAAGCATGTATTCGTGCTTAATACAACGAAACAAGCTGTTTTAGACCGAAACGAGCTAAATCTGAACACATCGGTTTTACAAGTATCCACGTGATACTCGTCAAATCTTTTTCTCTTATAACTGCGCGAAAAGCATGTATTCTTGCTTAATACAACGAAACAAGCTGTTTTAGACCGAAACGAGCTAAATCACAACACATCGGTTTTACAAGTGTCCCTGTGACACGCGTCAAACTTTTTCTCTTATAACTGCGCGAAAAGCATGTATTCTTGCTCAATACAGCGAAACAAGCTGTTTTAGACCGAAACGAGCTAAATCACAACACATCGGTATTACAAGTGTTCCACGTGATACTCGTCAAAAATTTTTCTCTTATAACTGCGCGAAAAGCATGTATTCTTGCTAAATACAGCGAAACAAGCTGTTTTAGACCGAAACGAGCTAAATCACAACACATCGGTATTACAAGTGTTCCACGTGATACTCGTCAAAACGTTTTCTCTTATAACTGCGCGAAAAGCATGTATTCGTGCTTACTACAACGAAACAAGGTGTTTTAGACCGAAACGAGCTAAATCTGAACACATCGGTTTTACAAGTATCCACGTGATACTCGTCAAAACTTTTTCTCTTGTAACTGCGCGAAAAGCATGTATTCGTGCTTAATACAACGAAACAAGCTGTTTTAGACCGAAACGAGCTAAATCACAACACATCGGTTTTACAAGTGTTCCTCTGATACGCGTCTAAACTTTTTCTCTTATAACTGCGCGAAAAGCATGTATTCGTGCTAAATACAACGAAACAAGCTGTTTTAGACCGAAACGAGCTAAATCTGAACACATCGGTTTTACAAGCGCGAAAAGCATGTATTCTTGCTTAATACAGCGAAACAAGCTGTTTTAGACCGAAACGAGCTAAATCACAACACATCGGTTTTACAAGTGTTCCTCTGATACGCGTCAAAACTTTTTCTCTTATAACTGCGCGAAAAGCATGTATTCGTGCTTAATACAACGAAACAAGTTGTTTTAGACCAAAACGAGCTAGATCTGAACACATCGGTTTTCCAAGTGTTCCTTTGATACGCGTCAAAACTTTTTCTCTTATAACTGCGCGATAATCATGTATTCCTGCTTAATACAACGAAACAAGCTGTTTTAGACCGAAACGAGCCAAATCACAACACATCGGTATTACAAGTGTTCCACGTGATACTCGTCAAAACTTTTTCTCTTATAACTGCGCGAAAAGCATGTATTCGTGCTTAATACAACGAAACAAGCTGTTTTAGACCGAAACGAGCTAAATCTGAACACATCGGTTTTACAAGTGTCCCTGTGACACGCGTCAAAACTTTTTCTCTTATAACTGCGCGAAAAGCATGTATTCTTGCTCAATACAGCGAAACAAGCTGTTTTAGACCGAAACGAGCTAAATCACAACACAAAGGTTATACAAGTGTTCCTCTGATACGCGTCAAAACTTTTTCTCTTATAACTGCGCGAAAAGCATGTATTCTTGCTTAATACAACGAAACAAGCTGTTTTAGACCGAAACGAGCTAAATCACAACACATCGGTTTTACAAGTGTTCCTCTGATACGCGTCTAAACTTTTTCTCTTATAACTGCGCGAAAAGCATGTATTCGTGCTTAATACAACAAAACAAGCTGTTTTAGACCGAGACGAGCTAAATCTGAACACATCGGTTTTACAAGTGTCCCTGTGACACGCGTCAAAACTTTTTCTCTTATAACTGCGCGAAAAGCATGTATTCTTGCTCAATACAGCGAAACAAGCTGTTTTACACGTCGGTTTTACAAGTGTCTCTCTAATACGCGTCAAAAGTTTTTCTTCTATAACTGCGCGAAAAGCATGTGTTCTTGCTTAAAACAACGAAACAAGTTGTTTTATACCAAAACGAGCTATATCTGAACACATCGGTTTTACAAGTATCCACGTGATACTCGTCAAAACTTTTTCTCTTATAACCTCGCGAAAAGCATGTATTCGTGCCTAATACAACGAATCAAGCTGTTTTAGACCGAAACGAGGTAAATCTGAACACATCGGCTTTACAAGTGTCCTTGTGACATGCCTTTAAAACTTTTTCTCTTATAACTGCGCGAAAAGCATGTATTCCTGCTTAATACAGCGAAACAAGCTGTTTTAGACCAAAACGAGCTAAATCACAACACATCGGTTTTACAAGTGTTCCTCTGATACGCGTCAAATTTTTTTCTCTTATAACTGCGCGAAAAGCATGTATTCTTGCTTAATACAGCGAAACAAGCTGTTTTAGACCGAAACGAGCTAAATCACAACACATCAGTTTTACAAGTGTTCCTCTGATACGCGTCTAAACTTTTTCTCTTATAACTGCGCGAAAAGCATGTATTCGTGCTTAATACAACGAAACAAGCTGTTTTAGACCGAAACGAGCTGAATCTGAACTCATCGGTTTCACAAGTGTCCCTGTGACACGCGTCAAAACTTTTTCTCTTATAACTGCGCGAAAAGCATGTATTCTTGCTTAATACAGCGAAACAAGCTGTTTTAGACCGAAACGAGCTAAATCACAACACATCGGTTTTACAAGTGTTCCTCTGATACGCGTCTAAACTTTTTCTCTTATAACTGCGCGAAAAGCATGTATTCGTGCTAAATACAACGAAACAAGCTGTTTTAGACCGAAACGAGCTAAATCTGAACACATCGGTTTTACAAGTGTCCCTGTGACACGCGTCAAAACATTTTCTCTTATAACTGCGCGAAAAGCATGTATTCTAGCTTAATACAGCGAAACAAGCTGTTTTAGACCGAAACGAGCTAAATCACAACACATCGGTTTTACAAGTGTTCCTCTGATACGCGTAAAAACTTTTTCTCTTATAACTGCGCGAAAAGCATGTATTCGTGCTTAATACAACGAAACAAGTTGTTTTAGACCAAAACGAGCTAGATCTGAACACATCGGTTTTCCAAGTGTTCCTTTGATACGCGTCAAAACTTTTTCTCTTATAACTGCGCGATAAGCATGTATTCCTGCCTAATACAACGAAACAAGCTGTTTTAGACCGAAACGAGCCAAATCACAACACATCGGTATTACAAGTGTTCCACGTGATACTCGTCAAAACTTTTTCTCTTATAACTGCGCGAAAAGCATGTATTCGTGCTTAATACAACGAAACAAGCTGTTTTAGACCGAAACGAGCTAAATCTGAACACATCGGTTTTACAAGTGTCCCTGTGACACGCGTCAAAACTTTTTCTCTTATAACTGCGCGAAAAACATGTATTCTTGCTCAATACAGCGAAACAAGCTGTTTTAGGCCGAAATGAGCTAAATCACAACACATCGGTTTTACAAGTGTTCCTCTGATACGCGTCAAAACTTTTTTCTCTTATAACTGCGCGAAAAGCATGTATTCGTGCTTAATACAACGAAACAAGCTGTTTTAGACCGAAACGAGCTAAATCTGAACACATCGGTTTTACAAGTATCCACGTGATACTCGTCAGATCTTTTTCTCTTATAACTGCGCGAAAAGCATGTATTCTTGCTTAATACAACGAAACAAGCTGTTTTAGACCGAAACGAGCTAAATCACAACACATCGGTTTTACAAGTGTCTCTCTAATACGCGTCAAAACTTTTTCTCTTATAACTGCGCGAAAAGCATGCATTCTTGCTTAATACAGCGAAACAAGCTGTTTTAGACCGAAACGAGCTAAATCACAACATATAGGTTTTACAAGTGTTCCCCTGATACGCGTCAAAACTTTTTCTCTTATAACTGCGCGAAAAGCATGTATTCTTGCTTAATACAGCGAAACAAGCTGTTTTAGACCGAAACGAGCTAAATCACAACACATCGGTATTACAAGTGTTCCACGTGATACTCGTCAAAAATTTTTCTCTTATAACTGCGCGAAAAGCATGTATTCGTGCTTAATACAACGAAACAAGCTGTTTTAGACCGAAACGAGCTAAATCTGAACACATCGGTTTTACAAGTATCCACGTGATACTCGTCAAAACTTTTTCTCTTATAACTGCGCGAAAAGCATGTATTCTTGCTTAATACAGCGAAACAAGCTGTTTTAGACCTAAACGAGCTAAATCACAACACAAATTTTTACAAGTGTTCCTCTGATACGCGTCAAAACTTTTTCTCTTATAACTGCGCGAAAAGCATGTATTCGTGCTTAATACAACGAAACAAGCTGTTTTAGACCGAAACGAGCTAAATCTGAACACATCGGTTTTACAAGTGTCCCTGTGACACGCGTCAAAACTTTTTCTCTTATAACTGCGCGAAAAGGATGTATTCTTGCTTAATACAGCGAAACAAGCTGTTTTAGACCGAAAGGAGCTAAATCACAACACATCGGTATTACAAGTGTTCCACGTGATACTCGTCAAAAATTTTTCTCTTATAACTGCGCGAAAAGCATGTATTCGTGCTTAATACAACGAAACAAGCTGTTTTAGACCGAAACGAGCTAAATCTGAACACATCGGTTTTACAAGTATCCACGTGATACTCGTCAAAACTTTTTCTCCTATAACTGCGCGAAAAGCATGTATTCTTGCCTAATACAACGAAACAAGCTGTTTTAGACCGAAATGAGCTAAATCACAACACATCGGTTTTACAAGTGTCTCTCTAATATGCGTCAAAACTTTTTCTCTTATAACTGCGCGAAAAGCATGTATTCTTGCTTAATACAGCGAAACAAGCTGTTTTAGACCGAAACGAGCTAAATCACTACACAAAGGTTTTACAAGTGTTCCTCTGATACGCGTCAAAACTTTTTCTCTTATAACTGCGCGAAAAGCATGTATTCTTGCTTAATACAACGAAACAAGCTGTTTTAGACCGAAACGAGCTAAATCACAACACATCAGTTTTACAAGTGTTCCTCTGATACGCGTCTAAACTTTTTCTCTTATAACTGCGCGAAAAGCATGTATTCGTGCTTAATACAACGAAACAAGCTGTTTTAGACCGAAACGAGCTAAATCACAACACATCGGTTTTACAAGTGTTCCTCTGACACGCGTCAAAACTTTTTCTCTTATAACTGCGCGAAAAGCATGTATTCGTGCTTAATACAACGAAACAAGCTGTTTTAGGCCAAAACAAGCTAGATCTGAACACATCGGTATTACAAGTGTTCCACGTGATACTCGTCAAAACTTTTTCTCTTATAACTGCGCGAAAAGCATGTATTCGTGCTTAATACAACGAAACAAGCTGTTTTAGACCGAAACGAGCTAAATCTGAACACATCGGTTTTACAATTGTCCCTGTGACACGCGTCAAAACTTTTTCTCTTATAACTGCGCGAAAAGCATGTATTCTTGCTTAATACAGCGAAACAAGCTGTTTTAGACCGAAATGAGCTAAATCACAACACATCGGTTTTACAAGTGTTCCTCTGATACGCGTCAAAACGTTTTCTCTTATAACTGCGCGAAAAGCATGTATTCTTGCTAAATACAGCGAAACAAGCTGTTTTAGACCGAAACGAGCTAAATCACAACACATCGGTATTACAAGTGTTCCACGTGATACTCGTCAAAACGTTTTCTCTTATAACTGCGCGAAAAGCATGTATTCGTGCTTACTACAACGAAACAAGGTGTTTTAGACCGAAACGAGCTAAATCTGAACACATCGGTTTTACAAGTGTCCCTGTGACAGGCGTCAAAACTTTTTCTCTTATAACTGCGCGAAAAACATGTATTCTTGCTTAATACAGCGAAACAAGCTGTTTTAGACCAAAACGAGCTAGATCTGAACACATCGGTTTTACAAGTGTCCCTGTGACACGCGTCAAAACTTTTTCTCTTATAACTGCGCGAAAAGCATGTATTCTTGCTCAATACAGCGAAACAAGCTGTTTTAGACCGAAATGAGCTAAATCACAACACATCGGTTTTACAAGTGTTCCTCTGATACGCGTCAAAACTTTTTCTCTTATAACTGCGCGAAAAGCATGTATTCGTGCTTAATACAACGAAACAAGCTGTTTTAGACCGAAACGAGCTAAATCTGAACACATCGGTTTTACAAGTATCCACGTGATACTCGTCAAATCTTTTTCTCTTATAACTGAGCGAAAAGTATGTATTCTTGCTTAATACAACGAAACAAGCTGTTTTAGACCGAAACGAGCTAAATCACAACACATCGGTTTTACAAGTGTCTCTCTAATACGCGTCAAAACTTTTTCTCTTATAACTGCGCGAAAAGCATGCATTCTTGCTTAATACAGCGAAACAAGCTGTTTTAGACCGAAACGAGCTAAATCACAACACATAGGTTTTACAAGTGTTCCCCTGATACGCGTCAAAACTTTTTCTCTTATAACTGCGCGAAAAGCATGTATTCTTGCTTAATACAGCGAAACAAGCTGTTTTAGACCGAAACGAGCTAAATCACAACACATCGGTATTACAAGTGTTCCACGTGATACTCGTAAAAAATTTTTCTCTTATAACTGCGCGAAAAGCATGTATTCGTGCTTAATACAACGAAACAAGCTGTTTTAGACCGAAACGAGCTAAATCTGAACACATCGGTTTTACAAGTATCCACGTGATACTCGTCAAAACTTTTTCTCTTATAACTGCGCGAAAAGCATGTATTCTTGCTTAATACAGCGAAACAAGCTGTTTTAGACCGAAACGAGCTAAATCACAACACAAAGGTTTTACAAGTGTTCCTCTGATACGCGTCAAAACTTTTTCTCTTATAACTGCGCGAAAAGCATGTATTCTTGCTTAATACAGCGAAACAAGCTGTTTTAGACCGAAACGAGCTAAATCACAACACAAAGGTTTTACAAGTGTTCCTCTGATACGCGTCAAAACTTTTTCTCTTATAACTGCGCGAAAAGCATGTATTCGTGCTTAATACAACGAAACAAGCTGTTTTAGACCGAAACGAGCTAAATCACAACACATCGGTTTTACAAGTGTTCCTCTGACACGCGTCAAAACTTTTTCTCTTATACTGCGCGAAAAGCATGTATTCGTGCTTAATACAACGAAACAAGCTGTTTTAGACCAAAACGAGCTAGATCTGAACACAACGGTATTACAAGTGTTCCACGTGATACTCGTCAAAACTTTTTCTCTTATAACTGCGCGAAAAGCATGTATTCTTGCTTAATACAGCGAAACAAGCTGTTTTAGACCGAAACGAGCTAAATCACAACACATCGGTATTACAAGTGTTCCACGTGATACTCGTCAAAAATTTTTCTCTTATAACTGCGCGAAAAGCATGTATTCATGCTTAATACAACGAAACAAGCTGTTTTAGACCGAAACGAGCTAAATCTGAACACATCGGTTTTACAAGTATCCACGTGATACTCGTCAAAACTTTTTCTCTTATAACTGCGCGAAAAGCATGTATTCTTGCTTAATACAGCGAAACAAGCTGTTTTAGACCGAAACGAGCTAAATCACAACACATCGGTTTTACAAGTGTTCCTCTGACACGCGTCAAAATTTTTTCTCTTATAACTGCGCGAAAAGCATGTATTCGTGCTTAATACAACGAAACAAGCTGTTTTAGACCAAAACAAGCTAGTTCTGAACACATCGGTATTACAAGTGTTCCACGTGATACTCGTCAAAACTTTTTCTCTTATAACTGCGCGAAAAGCATGTATTCGTGCTTAATACAACGAAACAACCTGTTTTAGACCGAAACGAACTAAATCTGAACACATCGGTTTTACAAGTGTCCCTGTGACACGCGTCAAAACTTTTTCTCTTATAACTGCGCGAAAAGCATGTATTCTTGCTTAATACAGCGAAACAAGCTGTTTTAGACCGAAATGAGCTTAATCACAACACATCGGTTTTACAAGTGTTCCTCTGATACGCGTCAAAACGTTTTCTCTTATAACTGCGCGAAAAGCATGTATTCTTGCTAAATACAGCGAAACAAGCTGTTTTAGACCGAAACGAGCTAAATCACAACACATCGGTATTACAAGTGTTCCACGTGATACTCGTCAAAACGTTTTCTCTTATAACTGCGCGAAAAGCATGTATTCGTGCTTACTACAACGAAACAAGGTGTTTTAGACCGAAACGAGCTAAATCTGAACACATCGGTTTTACAAGTATCCACGTGATACTCGTCAAAACTTTTTCTCTTATAACTGCGCGAAAAGCATGTATTCGTGCTTAATACAACGAAACAAGCTGTTTTAGACCGAAACGAGCTAAATCTGAACACATCGGTTTTCCAAGTGTTCCTTTGATACGCGTCAAAACTTTTTCTCTTATAACTGCGCGAAAAGCATGTATTCTTGCTTAATACAGCGAAACAAGCTGTTTTAGACCGAAACGAGCTAAATCACAACACAAAGGTTTTACAAGTGTTCCTCTGATACGCGTCAAAACTTTTTCTCTTATAACTGCGCGAAAAGCATGTATTCGTGCTTAATACAACGAAACAAGCTGTTTTAGACCGAAACGAGCTAAATCACAACACATCGGTTTTACAAGTGTTCCTCTGACACGCGTCAAAACTTTTTCTCTTATACTGCGCGAAAAGCATGTATTCGTGCTTAATACAACGAAACAAGCTGTTTTAGACCAAAACGAGCTAGATCTGAACACAACGGTATTACAAGTGTTCCACGTGATACTCGTCAAAACTTTTTCTCTTATAACTGCGCGAAAAGCATGTATTCTTGCTTAATACAGCGAAACAAGCTGTTTTAGACCGAAACGAGCTAAATCACAACACATCGGTATTACAAGTGTTCCACGTGATACTCGTCAAAAATTTTTCTCTTATAACTGCGCGAAAAGCATGTATTCTTGCTAAATACAGCGAAACAAGCTGTTTTAGACCGAAACGAGCTAAATCACAACACATCGGTATTACAAGTGTTCCACGTGATACTCGTCAAAACGTTTTCTCTTATAACTGCGCGAAAAGCATGTATTCGTGCTTACTACAACGAAACAAGGTGTTTTAGACCGAAACGAGCTAAATCTGAACACATCGGTTTTACAAGTATCCACGTGATACTCGTCAAAACTTTTTCTCTTGTAACGGCGCGAAAAGCATGTATTCGTGCTTAATACAACGAAACAAGCTGTTTTAGACCGAAACGAGCTAAATCACAACACATCGGTTTTACAAGTGTTCCTCTGATACGCGTCTAAACTTTTTCTCTTATAACTGCGCGAAAAGCATGTATTCGTGCAAAATACAACGAAACAAGCTGTTTTAGACCGAAACGAGCTAAATCTGAACACATCGGTTTTACAAGCGCGAAAAGCATGTATTCTTGCTTAATACAGCGAAACAAGCTGTTTTAGACCGAAACGAGCTAAATCACAACACATCGGTTTTACAAGTGTTCCTCTGATACGCGTCAAAACTTTTTCTCTTATAACTGCGCGAAAAGCATGTATTCGTGCTTAATACAACGAAACAAGTTGTTTTAGACCAAAACGAGCTAGATCTGAACACATCGGTTTTCCAAGTGTTCCTTTGATACGCGTCAAAACTTTTTCTCTTATAACTGCGCGATAATCATGTATTCCTGCTTAATACAACGAAACAAGCTGTTTTAGACCGAAACGAGCCAAATCACAACACATCGTATTACAAGTGTTCCACGTGATACTCGTCAAACTTTTTCTCTTATAACTGCGCGAAAAGCATGTATTCGTGCTTAATACAACGAAACAAGTTGTTTTAGACCGAAACGAGCTAAATCTGAACACATCGGTTTTACAAGTGTCCCTGTGACACGCGTCAAAACTTTTTCTCTTATAACTGCGCGAAAAGCATGTATTCTTGCTCAATACAGCGAAACAAGCTGTTTTAGACCGAAACGAGCTAAATCACAACACAAAGGTTATACAAGTGTTCCTCTGATACGCGTCAAAACTTTTTCTCTTATAACTGCGCGAAAAGCATGTATTCTTGCTTAATACAACGAAACAAGCTGTTTTAGACCGAAACGAGCTAAATCACAACACATCGGTTTTACAAGTGTTCCTCTGATACGCGTCTAAACTTTTTCTCTTATAACTGCGCGAAAAGCATGTATTCGTGCTTAATACAACAAAACAAGCTGTTTTAGACCGAAACGAGCTAAATCTGAACACATCGATTTTACAAGTGTCCCTGTGACACGCGTCAAAACTTTTTCTCTTATAACTGCGCGAAAAGCATGTATTCTTGCTCAATACAGCGAAACAAGCTGTTTTACACGTCGGTTTTACAAGTGTCTCTCTAATACGCGTCAAAAGTTTTTCTTCTATAACTGCGCGAAAAGCATGTGTTCTTGCTTAAAACAACGAAACAAGTTGTTTTATACCAAAACGAGCTATATCTGAACACATCGGTTTTACAAGTATCCACGTGATACTCGTCAAAACTTTTTCTCTTATAACCTCGCGAAAAGCATGTATTCGTGCCTAATACAACGAATCAAGCTGTTTTAGACCGAAACGAGGTAAATCTGAACACATCGGCTTTACAAGTGTCCTTGTGACATGCCTTTAAAACTTTTTCTCTTATAACTGCGCGAAAAGCATGTATTCCTGCTTAATACAGCGAAACAAGCTGTTTTAGACCAAAACGAGCTAAATCACAACACATCGGTTTTACAAGTGTTCCTCTGATACGCGTCAAATTTTTTTCTCTTATAACTGCGCGAAAAGCATGTATTCTTGCTTAATACAGCGAAACAAGCTGTTTTAGACCGAAACGAGCTAAATCACAACACATCAGTTTTACAAGTGTTCCTCTGATACGCGTCTAAACTTTTTCTCTTATAACTGCGCGAAAAGCATGTATTCGTGCTTAATACAACGAAACAAGCTGTTTTAGACCGAAACGAGCTGAATCTGAACACATCGGTTTTACAAGTGTCCCTGTGACAGGCGTCAAAACTTTTTCTCTTATAACTGCGCGAAAAGCATGTATTCGTGCTTAATACAACGAAACAAGCTGTTTTAGACCGAAACGAGCTAAATCTGAACACATCGGTTTTACAAGTGTCCCTGTGACACGCGTCAAAACTTTTTCTCTTATAACTGCGCGAAAAACATGTATTCTAGCTCAATACAGCGAAACAAGCTGTTTTAGGCCGAAATGAGCTAAATCACAACACATCGGTTTTACAAGTGTTCCTCTGATACGCGTCAAAACTTTTTTCTCTTATAACTGCGCGAAAAGCATGTATTCGTGCTTAATACAACGAAACAAGCTGTTTTAGACCGAAACGAGCTAAATCTGAACACATCGGTTTTACAAGTATCCACGTGATACTCGTCAAATCTTTTTCTCTTATAACTGCGCGAAAAGCATGTATTCTTGCTTAATACAACGAAACAAGCTGTTTTAGACCGAAACGAGCTAAATCACAACACATCGGTTTTACAAGTGTCTCTCTAATACGCGTCAAAACTTTTTCTCTTATAACTGCGCGAAAAGCATGCATTCTTGCTTAATACAGCGAAACAAGCTGTTTTAGACCGAAACGAGCTAAATCACAACACATAGGTTTTACAAGTGTTCCCCTGATACGCGTCAAAACTTTTTCTCTTATAACTGCGCGAAAAGCATGTATTCTTGCTTAATACAGCGAAACAAGCTGTTTTAGACCGAAACGAGCTAAATCACAACACATCGGTATTACAAGTGTTCCACGTGATACTCGTCAAAAATTTTTCTCTTATAACTGCGCGAAAAGCATGTATTCGTGCTTAATACAACGAAACAAGCTGTTTTAGACCGAAACGAGCTAAATCTGAACACATCGGTTTTACAAGTATCCACGTGATACTCGTCAAAACTTTTTCTCTTATAACTGCGCGAAAAGCATGTATTCTTGCTTAATACAGCGAAACAAGCTGTTTTAGACCTAAACGAGCTAAATCACAACACAAATTTTTACAAGTGTTCCTCTGATACGCGTCAAAACTTTTTCTCTTATAACTGCGCGAAAAGCATGTATTCGTGCTTAATACAACGAAACAAGCTGTTTTAGACCGAAACGAGCTAAATCTGAACACATCGGTTTTACAAGTGTCCCTGTGACACGCGTCAAAACTTTTTCTCTTATAACTGCGCGAAAAGGATGTATTCTTGCTTAATACAGCGAAACAAGCTGTTTTAGACCGAAAGGAGCTAAATCACAACACATCGGTATTACAAGTGTTCCACGTGATACTCGTCAAAAATTTTTCTCTTATAACTGCGCGAAAAGCATGTATTCGTGCTTAATACAACGAAACAAGCTGTTTTAGACCGAAACGAGCTAAATCTGAACACATCGGTTTTACAAGTATCCACGTGATACTCGTCAAAACTTTTTCTCCTATAACTGCGCGAAAAGCATGTATTCTTGCCTAATACAACGAGACAAGCTGTTTTAGACCGAAATGAGCTAAATCACAACACATCGGTTTTACAAGTGTCTCTCTAATACGCGTCAAAACTTTTTCTCTTATAACTGCGCGAAAAGCATGTATTCTTGCTTAATACAGCGAAACAAGCTGTTTTAGACCGAAAACGAGCTAAATCACTACACAAAGGTTTTACAAGTGTTCCTCTGATACGCGTCAAAACTTTTTCTCTTATAACTGCGCGAAAAGCATGTATTCTTGCTTAATACAACGAAACAAGCTGTTTTAGACCGAAACGAGCTAAATCACAACACATCAGTTTTACAAGTGTTCCTCTGATACGCGTCTAAACTTTTTCTCTTATAACTGCGCGAAAAGCATGTATTCGTGCTTAATACAACGAAACAAGCTGTTTTAGACCGAAACGAGCTAAATCACAACACATCGGTTTTACAAGTGTTCCTCTGACACGCGTCAAAACTTTTTCTCTTATAACTGCGCGAAAAGCATGTATTCGTGCTTAATACAACGAAACAAGCTGTTTTAGACCAAAACAAGCTAGATCTGAACACATCGGTATTACAAGTGTTCCACGTGATACTCGTCAAAACTTTTTCTCTTATAACTGCGCGAAAAGCATGTATTCGTGCTTAATACAACGAAACAAGCTGTTTTAGACCGAAACGAGCTAAATCTGAACACATCGGTTTTACAAGTGTCCCTGTGACACGCGTCAAAACTTTTTCTCTTATAACTGCGCGAAAAGCATGTATTCTTGCTTAATACAGCGAAACAAGCTGTTTTAGACCGAAATGAGCTAAATCACAACACATCGGTTTTACAAGTGTTCCTCTGATACGCGTCAAAACGTTTTCTCTTATAACTGCGCGAAAAGCATGTATTCTTGCTAAATACAGCGAAACAAGCTGTTTTAGACCGAAACGAGCTAAATCACAACACATCGGTATTACAAGTGTTCCACGTGATACTCGTCAAAACGTTTTCTCTTATAACTGCGCGAAAAGCATGTATTCGTGCTTACTACAACGAAACAAGGTGTTTTAGACCGAAACGAGCTAAATCTGAACACATCGGTTTTACAAGTGTCCCTGTGACAGGCGTCAAAACTTTTTCTCTTATAACTGCGCGAAAAACATGTATTCTTGCTTAATACAGCGAAACAAGCTGTTTTAGACCAAAACGAGCTAGATCTGAACACATCGGTTTTACAAGTGTCCCTGTGACACGCGTCAAAACTTTTTCTCTTATAACTGCGCGAAAATCATGTATTCTTGCTCAATACAGCGAAACAAGCTGTTTTAGACCGAAATGAGCTAAATCACAACACATCGGTTTTACAAGTGTTCCTCTGATACGCGTCAAAACTTTTTTCTCTTATAACTGCGCGAAAAGCATGTATTCGTGCTTAATACAACGAAACAAGCTGTTTTAGACCGAAACGAGCTAAATCTGAACACATCGGTTTTACAAGTATCCACGTGATACTCGTCAAATCTTTTTCTCTTATAACTGAGCGAAAAGCATGTATTCTTGCTTAATACAACGAAACAAGCTGTTTTAGACCGAAACGAGCTAAATCACAACACATCGGTTTTACAAGTGTCTCTCTAATACGCGTCAAAACTTTTTCTCTTATAACTGCGCGAAAAGCATGCATTCTTGCTTAATACAGCGAAACAAGCTGTTTTAGACCGAAACGAGCTAAATCACAACACATAGGATTTACAAGTGTTCCCCTGATACGCGTCAAAACTTTTTCTCTTATAACTGCGCGAAAAGCATGTATTCTTGCTTAATACAGCGAAACAAGCTGTTTTAGACCGAAACGAGCTAAATCACAACACATCGGTATTACAAGTGTTCCACGTGATACTCGTCAAAAATTTTTCTCTTATAACTGCGCGAAAAGCATGTATTCGTGCTTAATACAACGAAACAAGCTGTTTTAGACCGAAACGAGCTAAATCTGAACACATCGGTTTTACAAGTATCCACGTGATACTCGTCAAAACTTTTTCTCTTATAACTGCGCGAAAAGCATGTATTCTTGCTTAATACAGCGAAACAAGCTGTTTTAGACCGAAACGAGCTAAATCACAACACAAAGGTTTTACAAGTGTTCCTCTGATACGCGTCAAAACTTTTTCTCTTATAACTGCGCGAAAAGCATGTATTCGTGCTTAATACAACGAAACAAGCTGTTTTAGACCGAAACGAGCTAAATCTGAACACATCGGTTTTACAAGTGTCCCTGTGACACGCGTCAAAACTTTTTCTCTTATAACTGCGCGAAAAGGATGTATTCTTGCTTAATACAGCGAAACAAGCTGTTTTAGACCGAAAGGAGCTAAATCACAACACATCGGTATTACAAGTGTTCCACGTGATACTCGTCAAAAATTTTTCTCTTATAACTGCGCGAAAAGCATGTATTCGTGCTTAATACAACGAAACAAGCTGTTTTAGACCGAAACGAGCTAAATCTGAACACATCGGTTTTACAAGTATCCACGTGATACTCGTCAAAACTTTTTCTCCTATAACTGCGCGAAAAGCATGTATTCTTGCCTAATACAACGAAACAAGCTGTTTTAGACCGAAATGAGCTAAATCACAACACATCGGTTTTACAAGTGTCTCTCTAATACGCGTCAAAACTTTTTCTCTTATAACTGCGCGAAAAGCATGTATTCTTGCTTAATACAGCGAAACAAGCTGTTTTAGACCGAAACGAGCTAAATCACTACACAAAGGTTTTACAAGTGTTCCTCTGATACGCGTCAAAACTTTTTCTCTTATAACTGCGCGAAAAGCATGTATTCTTGCTTAATACAACGAAACAAGCTGTTTTAGACCGAAACGAGCTAAATCACAACACATCAGTTTTACAAGTGTTCCTCTGATACGCGTCTAAACTTTTTCTCTTATAACTGCGCGAAAAGCATGTATTCGTGCTTAATACAACGAAACAAGCTGTTTTAGACCGAAACGAGCTAAATCACAACACATCGGTTTTACAAGTGTTCCTCTGACACGCGTCAAAATTTTTTCTCTTATAACTGCGCGAAAAGCATGTATTCGTGCTTAATACAACGAAACAAGCTGTTTTAGACCAAAACAAGCTAGATCTGAACACATCGGTATTACAAGTGTTCCACGTGATACTCAAAACTTTTTCTCTTATAACTGCGCGAAAAGCATGTATTCGTGCTTAATACAACGAAACAAGCTGTTTTAGACCGAAACGAGCTAAATCTGAACACATCGGTTTTACAAGTGTCCCTGTGACACGCGTCAAAACTTTTTCTCTTATAACTGCGCGAAAAGCATGTATTCTTGCTTAATACAGCGAAACAAGCTGTTTTAGACCGAAATGAGCTAAATCACAACACATCGGTTTTACAAGTGTTCCTCTGATACGCGTCAAAACGTTTTCTCTTATAACTGCGCGAAAAGCATGTATTCTTGCTAAATACAGCGAAACAAGCTGTTTTAGACCGAAACGAGCTAAATCACAACACATCGGTATTACAAGTGTTCCACGTGATACTCGTCAAAACGTTTTCTCTTATAACTGCGCGAAAAGCATGTATTCGTGCTTACTACAACGAAACAAGGTGTTTTAGACCGAAACGAGCTAAATCTGAACACATCGGTTTTACAAGTATCCACGTGATACTCGTCAAAACTTTTTCTCTTATAACTGCGCGAAAAGCATGTATTCGTGCTTAATACAAAGAAACAAGCTGTTTTAGACCGAAACGAGCTAAATCTGAACACATCGGTTTTCCAAGTGTTCCTTTGATACGCGTCAAAACTTTTTCTCTTATAACTGCGCGAAAAGCATGTATTCGTGCTTAATACAACGAAACAAGCTGTTTTAGACCGAAACGAGCTAAATCACAACACATCGGTTTTACAAGTGTTCCTCTGACACGCGTCAAAACTTTTTCTCTTATACTGCGCGAAAAGCATGTATTCGTGCTTAATACAACGAAACAAGCTGTTTTAGACCAAAACGAGCTAGATCTGAACACAACGGTATTACAAGTGTTCCACGTGATACTCGTCAAAACTTTTTCTCTTATAACTGCGCGAAAAGCATGTATTCTTGCTTAATACAGCGAAACAAGCTGTTTTAGACCGAAACGAGCTAAATCACAACACATCGGTATTACAAGTGTTCCACGTGATACTCGTCAAAAATTTTTCTCTTATAACTGCGCGAAAAGCATGTATTCGTGCTTAATACAACGAAACAAGCTGTTTTAGAACGAAACGAGCTAAATCTGAACACATCGGTTTTACAAGTATCCACGTGATACTCGTCAAAACTTTTTCTCTTATAACTGCGCGAAAAGCATGTATTCTTGCTTAATACAGCGAAACAAGCTGTTTTAGACCGAAACGAGCTAAATCACAACACATCGGTTTTACAAGTGTTCCTCTGACACGCGTCAAAATTTTTTCTCTTATAACTGCGCGAAAAGCATGTATTCGTGCTTAATACAACGAAACAAGCTGTTTTAGACCAAAACAAGCTAGTTCTGAACACATCGGTATTACAAGTGTTCCACGTGATACTCGTCAAAACTTTTTCTCTTATAACTGCGCGAAAAGCATGTATTCGTGCTTAATACAACGAAACAAGCTGTTTTAGACCGAAACGAGCTAAATCTGAACACATCGGTTTTACAAGTGTCCCTGTGACACGCGTCAAAACTTTTTCTCTTATAACTGCGCGAAAAGCATGTATTCTTGCTTAATACAGCGAAACAAGCTGTTTTAGACCGAAATGAGCTAAATCACAACACATCGGTTTTACAAGTGTTCCTCTGATACGCGTCAAAACGTTTTCTCTTATAACTGCGCGAAAAGCATGTATTCTTGCTAAATACAGCGAAACAAGCTGTTTTAGACCGAAACGAGCTAAATCACAACACATCGGTATTACAAGTGTTCCACGTGATACTCGTCAAAACGTTTTCTCTTATAACTGCGCGAAAAGCATGTATTCGTGCTTACTACAACGAAACAAGGTGTTTTAGACCGAAACGAGCTAAATCTGAACACATCGGTTTTACAAGTATCCACGTGATACTCGTCAAAACTTTTTCTCTTATAACTGCGCGAAAAGCATGTATTCGTGCTTAATACAACGAAACAAGCTGTTTTAGACCGAAACGAGCTAAATCTGAACACATCGGTTTTCCAAGTGTTCCTTTGATACGCGTCAAAACTTTTTCTCTTATAACTGCGCGAAAAGCATGTATTCTTGCTTAATACAGCGAAACAAGCTGTTTTAGACCAAAACGAGCTAGATCTGAACACAACGGTATTACAAGTGTTCCACGTGATACTCGTCAAAACTTTTTCTCTTATAACTGCGCGAAAAGCATGTATTCTTGCTTAATACAGCGAAACAAGCTGTTTTAGACCGAAACGAGCTAAATCACAACACATCGGTATTACAAGTGTTCCACGTGATACTCGTCAAAAATTTTTCTCTTATAACTGCGCGAAAAGCATGTATTCTTGCTAAATACAGCGAAACAAGCTGTTTTAGACCGAAACGAGCTAAATCACAACACATCGGTATTACAAGTGTTCCACGTGATACTCGTCAAAACGTTTTCTCTTATAACTGCGCGAAAAGCATGTATTCGTGCTTACTACAACGAAACAAGGTGTTTTAGACCGAAACGAGCTAAATCTGAACACATCGGTTTTACAAGTATCCACGTGATACTCGTCAAAACTTTTTCTCTTGTAACTGCGCGAAAAGCATGTATTCGTGCTTAATACAACGAAACAAGCTGTTTTAGACCGAAACGAGCTAAATCTGAACACATCGGTTTTCCAAGTGTTCCTTTGATACGCGTCAAAACTTTTTCTCTTATAACTGCGCGAAAAGCATGTATTCTTGCTTAATACAGCGAAACAAGCTGTTTTAGACCGAAACGAGCTAAATCACAACACAAAGGTTTTACAAGTGTTCCTCTGATACGCGTCAAAACTTTTTCTCTTATAACTGCGCGAAAAGCATGTATTCGTGCTTAATACAACGAAACAAGCTGTTTTAGACCGAAACGAGCTAAATCACAACACATCGGTTTTACAAGTGTTCCTCTGACACGCGTCAAAACTTTTTCTCTTATACTGCGCGAAAAGCATGTATTCGTGCTTAATACAACGAAACAAGCTGTTTTAGACCAAAACGAGCTAGATCTGAACACAACGGTATTACAAGTGTTCCACGTGATACTCGTCAAAACTTTTTCTCTTATAACTACGCGAAAAGCATGTATTCTTGCTTAATACAGCGAAACAAGCTGTTTTAGACCGAAACGAGCTAAATCACAACACATCGGTATTACAAGTGTTCCACGTGATACTCGTCAAAAATTTTTCTCTTATAACTGCGCGAAAAGCATGTATTCGTGCTTAATACAACGAAACAAGCTGTTTTAGACCGAAACGAGCTAAATCTGAACACATCGGTTTTACAAGTATCCACGTGATACTCGTCAAAACTTTTTCTCTTATAACTGCGCGAAAAGCATGTATTCTTGCTTAATACAGCGAAACAAGCTGTTTTAGACCGAAACGAGCTAAATCACAACACATCGGTTTTACAAGTGTTCCTCTGACACGCGTCAAAATTTTTTCTCTTATAACTGCGCGAAAAGCATGTCTTCGTGCTTAATACAACGAAACAAGCTGTTTTAGACCAAAACAAGCTAGATCTGAACACATCGGTATTACAAGTGTTCCACGTGATACTCGTCAAAACTTTTTCTCTTTTAACTGCGCGAAAAGCATGTATTCGTGCTTAAAACAACGAAACAAGCTGTTTTAGACCGAAACGAGCTAAATCTGAACACATCGGTTTTACAAGTGTCCCTGTGACACGCGTCAAAACTTTTTCTCTTATAACTGCGCGAAAAGCATGTATTCTTGCTTAATACAGCGAAACAAGCTGTTTTAGACCGAAATGAGCTAAATCACAACACATCGGTTTTACAAGTGTTCCTCTGATACGCGTCAAAACGTTTTCTCTTATAACTGCGCGAAAAGCATGTATTCTTGCTAAATACAGCGAAACAAGCTGTTTTAGACCGAAACGAGCTAAATCACAACACATCGGTATTACAAGTGTTCCACGTGATACTCGTCAAAACGTTTTCTCTTATAACTGCGCGAAAAGCATGTATTCGTGCTTACTACAACGAAACAAGGTGTTTTAGACCGAAACGAGCTAAATCTGAACACATCGGTTTTACAAGTATCCACGTGATACTCGTCAAAACTTTTTCTCTTATAACTGCGCGAAAAGCATGTATTCGTGCTTAATACAACGAAACAAGCTGTTTTAGACCGAAACGAGCTAAATCTGAACACATCGGTTTTCCAAGTGTTCCTTTGATACGCGTCAAAACTTTTTCTCTTATAACTGCGCGAAAAGCATGTATTCTTGCTAAATACAGCGAAACAAGCTGTTTTAGACCGAAACGAGCTAAATCACAACACAAAGGTTTTACAAGTGTTCCTCTGATACGCGTCAAAACTTTTTCTCTTATAACTGCGCGAAAAGCATGTATTCGTGCTTAATACAACGAAACAAGCTGTTTTAGACCGAAACGAGCTAAATCACAACACATCGGTTTTACAAGTGTTCCTCTGACACGCGTCAAAACTTTTTCTCTTATACTGCGCGAAAAGCATGTATTCGTGCTTAATACAACGAAACAAGCTGTTTTAGACCAAAACGAGCTAGATCTGAACACAACGGTATTACAAGTGTTCCACGTGATACTCGTCAAAACTTTTTCTCTTATAACTGCGCGAAAAGCATGTATTCTTGCTTAATACAGCGAAACAAGCTGTTTTAGACCGAAACGAGCTAAATCACAACACATCGGTATTACAAGTGTTCCACGTGATACTCGTCAAAAATTTTTCTCTTATAACTGCGCGAAAAGCATGTATTCGTGCTTAATACAACGAAACAAGCTGTTTTAGACCGAAACGAGCTAAATCTGAACACATCGGTTTTACAAGTATCCACGTGATACTCGTCAAAACTTTTTCTCTTATAACTGCGCGAAAAGCATGTATTCTTGCTTAATACAGCGAAACAAGCTGTTTTAGACCGAAACGAGCTAAATCACAACACATCGGTTTTACAAGTGTTCCTCTGACACGCGTCAAAATTTTTTCTCTTATAACTGCGCGAAAAGCATGTATTCGTGCTTAATACAACGAAACAAGCTGTTTTAGACCAAAACAAGCTAGTTCTGAACACATCGGTATTACAAGTGTTCCACGTGATACTCGTCAAAACTTTTTCTCTTATAACTGCGCGAAAAGCATGTATTCGTGCTTAATACAACGAAACAAGCTGTTTTAGACCGAAACGAGCTAAATCTGAACACATCGGTTTTACAAGTGTCCCTGTGACACGCGTCAAAACTTTTTCTCTTATAACTGCGCGAAAAGCATGTATTCTTGCTTAATACAGCGAAACAAGCTGTTTTAGACCGAAATGAGCTAAATCACAACACATCGGTTTTACAAGTGTTCCTCTGATACGCGTCAAAACGTTTTCTCTTATAACTGCGCGAAAAGCATGTATTCTTGCTAAATACAGCGAAACAAGCTGTTTTAGACCGAAACGAGCTAAATCACAACACATCGGTATTACAAGTGTTCCACGTGATACTCGTCAAAACGTTTTCTCTTATAACTGCGCGAAAAGCATGTATTCGTGCTTACTACAACGAAACAAGGTGTTTTAGACCGAAACGAGCTAAATCTGAACACATCGGTTTTACAAGTATCCACGTGATACTCGTCAAAACTTTTTCTCTTATAACTGCGCGAAAAGCATGTATTCGTGCTTAATACAACGAAACAAGCTGTTTTAGACCGAAACGAGCTAAATCTGAACACATCGGTTTTCCAAGTGTTCCTTTGATACGCGTCAAAACTTTTTCTCTTATAACTGCGCGAAAAGCATGTATTCTTGCTTAATACAGCGAAACAAGCTGTTTTAGACCAAAACGAGCTAGATCTGAACACAACGGTATTACAAGTGTTCCACGTGATACTCGTCAAAACTTTTTCTCTTATAACTGCGCGAAAAGCATGTATTCTTGCTTAATACAGCGAAACAAGCTGTTTTAGACCGAAACGAGCTAAATCACAACACATCGGTATTACAAGTGTTCCACGTGATACTCGTCAAAAATTTTTCTCTTATAACTGCGCGAAAAGCATGTATTCTTGCTAAATACAGCGAAACAAGCTGTTTTAGACCGAAACGAGCTAAATCACAACACATCGGTATTACAAGTGTTCCACGTGATACTCGTCAAAACGTTTTCTCTTATAACTGCGCGAAAAGCATGTATTCGTGCTTACTACAACGAAACAAGGTGTTTTAGACCGAAACGAGCTAAATCTGAACACATCGGTTTTACAAGTATCCACGTGATACTCGTCAAAACTTTTTCTCTTGTAACTGCGCGAAAAGCATGTATTCGTGCTTAATACAACGAAACAAGCTGTTTTAGACCGAAACGAGCTAAATCTGAACACATCGGTTTTCCAAGTGTTCCTTTGATACGCGTCAAAACTTTTTCTCTTATAACTGCGCGAAAAGCATGTATTCTTGCTTAATACAGCGAAACAAGCTGTTTTAGACCGAAACGAGCTAAATCACAACACAAAGGTTTTACAAGTGTTCCTCTGATACGCGTCAAAACTTTTTCTCTTATAACTGCGCGAAAAGCATGTATTCGTGCTTAATACAACGAAACAAGCTGTTTTAGACCGAAACGAGCTAAATCACAACACATCGGTTTTACAAGTGTTCCTCTGACACGCGTCAAAACTTTTTCTCTTATACTGCGCGAAAAGCATGTATTCGTGCTTAATACAACGAAACAAGCTGTTTTAGACCAAAACGAGCTAGATCTGAACACAACGGTATTACAAGTGTTCCACGTGATACTCGTCAAAACTTTTTCTCTTATAACTGCGCGAAAAGCATGTATTCTTGCTTAATACAGCGAAACAAGCTGTTTTAGACCGAAACGAGCTAAATCACAACACATCGGTATTACAAGTGTTCCACGTGATACTCGTCAAAAATTTTTCTCTTATAACTGCGCGAAAAGCATGTATTCGTGCTTAATACAACGAAACAAGCTGTTTTAGACCGAAACGAGCTAAATCTGAACACATCGGTTTTACAAGTATCCACGTGATACTCGTCAAAACTTTTTCTCTTATAACTGCGCGAAAAGAATGTATTCTTGCTTAATACAGCGAAACAAGCTGTTTTAGACCGAAACGAGCTAAATCACAACACATCGGTTTTACAAGTGTTCCTCTGACACGCGTCAAAATTTTTTCTCTTATAACTGCGCGAAAAGCATGTATTCGTGCTTAATACAACGAAACAAGCTGTTTTAGACCAAAACAAGCTAGATCTGAACACATCGGTATTACAAGTGTTCCACGTGATACTCGTCAAAACTTTTTCTCTTATAACTGCGCGAAAAGCATGTATTCGTGCTTAAAACAACGAAACAAGCTGTTTTAGACCGAAACGAGCTAAATCTGAACACATCGGTTTTACAAGTGTCCCTGTGACACGCGTCAAAACTTTTTCTCTTATAACTGCGCGAAAAGCATGTATTCTTGCTTAATACAGCGAAACAAGCTGTTTTAGACCGAAATGAGCTAAATCACAACACATCGGTTTTACAAGTGTTCCTCTGATACGCGTCAAAACGTTTTCTCTTATAACTGCGCGAAAAGCATGTATTCTTGCTAAATACAGCGAAACAAGCTGTTTTAGACCGAAACGAGCTAAATCACAACACATCGGTATTACAAGTGTTCCACGTGATACTCGTCAAAACGTTTTCTCTTATAACTGCGCGAAAAGCATGTATTCGTGCTTACTACAACGAAACAAGGTGTTTTAGACCGAAACGAGCTAAATCTGAACACATCGGTTTTACAAGTATCCACGTGATACTCGTCAAAACTTTTTCTCTTATAACTGCGCGAAAAGCATGTATTCGTGCTTAATACAACGAAACAAGCTGTTTTAGACCGAAACGAGCTAAATCTGAACACATCGGTTTTCCAAGTGTTCCTTTGATACGCGTCAAAACTTTTTCTCTTATAACTGCGCGAAAAGCATGTATTCTTGCTAAATACAGCGAAACAAGCTGTTTTAGACCGAAACGAGCTAAATCACAACACAAAGGTTTTACAAGTGTTCCTCTGATACGCGTCAAAACTTTTTCTCTTATAACTGCGCGAAAAGCATGTATTCGTGCTTAATACAACGAAACAAGCTGTTTTAGACCGAAACGAGCTAAATCACAACACATCGGTTTTACAAGTGTTCCTCTGACACGCGTCAAAACTTTTTCTCTTATACTGCGCGAAAAGCATGTATTCGTGCTTAATACAACGAAACAAGCTGTTTTAGACCAAAACGAGCTAGATCTGAACACAACGGTATTACAAGTGTTCCACGTGATACTCGTCAAAACTTTTTCTCTTATAACTGCGCGAAAAGCATGTATTCTTGCTTAATACAGCGAAACAAGCTGTTTTAGACCGAAACGAGCTAAATCACAACACATCGGTATTACAAGTGTTCCACGTGATACTCGTCAAAAATTTTTCTCTTATAACTGCGCGAAAAGCATGTATTCGTGCTTAATACAACGAAACAAGCTGTTTTAGACCGAAACGAGCTAAATCTGAACACATCGGTTTTACAAGTATCCACGTGATACTCGTCAAAACTTTTTCTCTTATAACTGCGCGAAAAGCATGTATTCGTGCTTAAAACAACGAAACAAGCTGTTTTAGACCGAAACGAGCTAAATCTGAACACATCGGTTTTACAAGCTTTCCTCTGATACGCGTCAAAACTTTTTCTCTTATAACTGCGCGAAAAGCATGTATTCTTGCTTAATACAGCGAAACAAGCTGTTTTAGACCGAAATGAGCTAAATCACAACACATCGGTTTTACAAGTGTTCCTCTGATACGCGTCAAAACGTTTTCTCTTATAACTGCGCGAAAAGCATGTATTCTTGCTTAATAAAACGAAACAAGCTGTTTTAGACCGAAACGAGCTAAATCACAACACATCGGTTTTACAAGTGTCTCTCTGATACGCGTTAAAACTTTTTCTTCTATAACTGCGCGTAAAGCATGTATTCTTGCTTAATACAACGAAACAAGCTGTTTTAGACCGAAACCAGCTAAATCTGAACACATCGGTTTTACAAGTGTTCCTCTGATACGCGTCAAAACTTTTTCTCTTATAACTGCGCGAAAAGCATGTATTCTTGCTCAATACAGCGAAACAAGCTGTTTTAGACCGAAATGAGCTAAATCACAACACATCGGTTTTACAAGTGTTCCTCTGATACGCGTCAAAACTTTTTCTCTTATAACTGCGCGAAAAGCATGTATTCTTGCTTAATACAGCGAAACAAGCTGTTTTAGACCGAAACGAGCTAAATCACAACACATCGGTATTACAAGTGTTCCACGTGATACTCGTCAAAACTTTTTCTCTTATAACTGCGCGAAAAGCATGTATTCTTGCTTAATACAGCGAAACAAGCTGTTTTAGACCGAAACGAGCTAAATCACAACACATCGGTATTACAAGTGTTCCACGTGATACTCGTCAAAAATTTTTCTCTTATAACTGCGCGAAAAGCATGTATTCGTGCTTAATACAACGAAACAAGCTGTTTTAGACCGAAACGAGCTAAATCTGAACACATCGGTTTTACAAGTATCCACGTGATACTCGTCAAAACTTTTTCTCTTATAACTGCGCGAAAAGAATGTATTCTTGCTTAATACAGCGAAACAAGCTGTTTTAGACCGAAACGAGCTAAATCACAACACATCGGTTTTACAAGTGTTCCTCTGACACGCGTCAAAATTTTTTCTCTTATAACTGCGCGAAAAGCATGTATTCGTGCTTAATACAACGAAACAAGCTGTTTTAGACCAAAACAAGCTAGATCTGAACACATCGGTATTACAAGTGTTCCACGTGATACTCGTCAAAACTTTTTCTCTTATAACTGCGCGAAAAGCATGTATTCGTGCTTAAAACAACGAAACAAGCTGTTTTAGACCGAAACGAGCTAAATCTGAACACATCGGTTTTACAAGTGTCCCTGTGACACGCGTCAAAACTTTTTCTCTTATAACTGCGCGAAAAGCATGTATTCTTGCTTAATACAGCGAAACAAGCTGTTTTAGACCGAAATGAGCTAAATCACAACACATCGGTTTTACAAGTGTTCCTCTGATACGCGTCAAAACGTTTTCTCTTATAACTGCGCGAAAAGCATGTATTCTTGCTAAATACAGCGAAACAAGCTGTTTTAGACCGAAACGAGCTAAATCACAACACATCGGTATTACAAGTGTTCCACGTGATACTCGTCAAAACGTTTTCTCTTATAACTGCGCGAAAAGCATGTATTCGTGCTTACTACAACGAAACAAGGTGTTTTAGACCGAAACGAGCTAAATCTGAACACATCGGTTTTACAAGTATCCACGTGATACTCGTCAAAACTTTTTCTCTTATAACTGCGCGAAAAGCATGTATTCGTGCTTAATACAACGAAACAAGCTGTTTTAGACCGAAACGAGCTAAATCTGAACACATCGGTTTTCCAAGTGTTCCTTTGATACGCGTCAAAACTTTTTCTCTTATAACTGCGCGAAAAGCATGTATTCTTGCTAAATACAGCGAAACAAGCTGTTTTAGACCGAAACGAGCTAAATCACAACACAAAGGTTTTACAAGTGTTCCTCTGATACGCGTCAAAACTTTTTCTCTTATAACTGCGCGAAAAGCATGTATTCGTGCTTAATACAACGAAACAAGCTGTTTTAGACCGAAACGAGCTAAATCACAACACATCGGTTTTACAAGTGTTCCTCTGACACGCGTCAAAACTTTTTCTCTTATACTGCGCGAAAAGCATGTATTCGTGCTTAATACAACGAAACAAGCTGTTTTAGACCAAAACGAGCTAGATCTGAACACAACGGTATTACAAGTGTTCCACGTGATACTCGTCAAAACTTTTTCTCTTATAACTGCGCGAAAAGCATGTATTCTTGCTTAATACAGCGAAACAAGCTGTTTTAGACCGAAACGAGCTAAATCACAACACATCGGTATTACAAGTGTTCCACGTGATACTCGTCAAAAATTTTTCTCTTATAACTGCGCGAAAAGCATGTATTCGTGCTTAATACAACGAAACAAGCTGTTTTAGACCGAAACGAGCTAAATCTGAACACATCGGTTTTACAAGTATCCACGTGATACTCGTCAAAACTTTTTCTCTTATAACTGCGCGAAAAGCATGTATTCTTGCTTAATACAGCGAAACAAGCTGTTTTAGACCGAAACGAGCTAAATCACAACACATCGGTTTTACAAGTGTTCCTCTGACACGCGTCAAAATTTTTTCTCTTATAACTGCGCGAAAAGCATGTATTCGTGCTTAATACAACGAAACAAGCTGTTTTAGACCAAAACAAGCTAGTTCTGAACACATCGGTATTACAAGTGTTCCACGTGATACTCGTCAAAACTTTTTCTCTTATAACTGCGCGAAAAGCATGTATTCGTGCTTAATACAACGAAACAAGCTGTTTTAGACCGAAACGAGCTAAATCTGAACACATCGGTTTTACAAGTGTCCCTGTGACACGCGTCAAAACTTTTTCTCTTATAACTGCGCGAAAAGCATGTATTCTTGCTTAATACAGCGAAACAAGCTGTTTTAGACCGAAATGAGCTAAATCACAACACATCGGTTTTACAAGTGTTCCTCTGATACGCGTCAAAACGTTTTCTCTTATAACTGCGCGAAAAGCATGTATTCTTGCTAAATACAGCGAAACAAGCTGTTTTAGACCGAAACGAGCTAAATCACAACACATCGGTATTACAAGTGTTCCACGTGATACTCGTCAAAACGTTTTCTCTTATAACTGTGCGAAAAGCATGTATTCGTGCTTACTACAATGAAACAAGGTGTTTTAGACCGAAACGAGCTAAATCTGAACACATCGGTTTTACAAGTATCCACGTGATACTCGTCAAAACTTTTTCTCTTATAACTGCGCGAAAAGCATGTATTCGTGCTTAATACAACGAAACAAGCTGTTTTAGACCGAAACGAGCTAAATCTGAACACATCGGTTTTCCAAGTGTTCCTTTGATACGCGTCAAAACTTTTTCTCTTATAACTGCGCGAAAAGCATGTATTCTTGCTTAATACAGCGAAACAAGCTGTTTTAGACCAAAACGAGCTAGATCTGAACACAACGGTATTACAAGTGTTCCACGTGATACTCGTCAAAACTTTTTCTCTTATAACTGCGCGAAAAGCATGTATTCTTGCTTAATACAGCGAAACAAGCTGTTTTAGACCGAAACGAGCTAAATCACAACACATCGGTATTACAAGTGTTCCACGTGATACTCGTCAAAAATTTTTCTCTTATAACTGCGCGAAAAGCATGTATTCTTGCTAAATACAGCGAAACAAGCTGTTTTAGACCGAAACGAGCTAAATCACAACACATCGGTATTACAAGTGTTCCACGTGATACTCGTCAAAACGTTTTCTCTTATAACTGCGCGAAAAGCATGTATTCGTGCTTACTACAACGAAACAAGGTGTTTTAGACCGAAACGAGCTAAATCTGAACACATCGGTTTTACAAGTATCCACGTGATACTCGTCAAAACTTTTTCTCTTGTAACTGCGCGAAAAGCATGTATTCGTGCTTAATACAACGAAACAAGCTGTTTTAGACCGAAACGAGCTAAATCTGAACACATCGGTTTTCCAAGTGTTCCTTTGATACGCGTCAAAACTTTTTCTCTTATAACTGCGCGAAAAGCATGTATTCTTGCTTAATACAGCGAAACAAGCTGTTTTAGACCGAAACGAGCTAAATCACAACACAAAGGTTTTACAAGTGTTCCTCTGATACGCGTCAAAACTTTTTCTCTTATAACTGCGCGAAAAGCATGTATTCGTGCTTAATACAACGAAACAAGCTGTTTTAGACCGAAACGAGCTAAATCACAACACATCGGTTTTACAAGTGTTCCTCTGACACGCGTCAAAACTTTTTCTCTTATACTGCGCGAAAAGCATGTATTCGTGCTTAATACAACGAAACAAGCTGTTTTAGACCAAAACGAGCTAGATCTGAACACAACGGTATTACAAGTGTTCCACGTGATACTCGTCAAAACTTTTTCTCTTATAACTGCGCGAAAAGCATGTATTCTTGCTTAATACAGCGAAACAAGCTGTTTTAGACCGAAACGAGCTAAATCACAACACATCGGTATTACAAGTGTTCCACGTGATACTCGTCAAAAATTTTTCTCTTATAACTGCGCGAAAAGCATGTATTCGTGCTTAATACAACGAAACAAGCTGTTTTAGACCGAAACGAGCTAAATCTGAACACATCGGTTTTACAAGTATCCACGTGATACTCGTCAAAACTTTTTCTCTTATAACTGCGCGAAAAGCATGTATTCTTGCTTAATACAGCGAAACAAGCTGTTTTAGACCGAAACGAGCTAAATCACAACACATCGGTTTTACAAGTGTTCCTCTGACACGCGTCAAAATTTTTTCTCTTATAACTGCGCGAAAAGCATGTATTCGTGCTTAATACAACGAAACAAGCTGTTTTAGACCAAAACAAGCTAGATCTGAACACATCGGTATTACAAGTGTTCCACGTGATACTCGTCAAAACTTTTTCTCTTATAACTGCGCGAAAAGCATGTATTCGTGCTTAATACAACGAAACAAGCTGTTTTAGACCGAAACGAGCTAAATCTGAACACATCGGTTTTACAAGTGTCCCTGTGACACGCGTCAAAACTTTTTCTCTTATAACTGCGCGAAAAGCATGTATTCTTGCTTAATACAGCGAAACAAGCTGTTTTAGACCGAAATGAGCTAAATCACAACACATCGGTTTTACAAGTGTTCCTCTGATACGCGTCAAAACGTTTTCTCTTATAACTGCGCGAAAAGCATGTATTCTTGCTAAATACAGCGAAACAAGCTGTTTTAGACCGAAACGAGCTAAATCACAACACATCGGTATTACAAGTGTTCCACGTGATACTCGTCAAAACGTTTTCTCTTATAACTGCGCGAAAAGCATGTATTCGTGCTTACTACAACGAAACAAGGTGTTTTAGACCGAAACGAGCTAAATCTGAACACATCGGTTTTACAAGTATCCACGTGATACTCGTCAAAACTTTTTCTCTTATAACTGCGCGAAAAGCATGTATTCGTGCTTAATACAACGAAACAAGCTGTTTTAGACCGAAACGAGCTAAATCACAACACAAAGGTTTTACAAGTGTTCCTCTGATACGCGTCAAAACTTTTTCTCTTATAACTGCGCGAAAAGCATGTATTCGTGCTTAATACAACGAAACAAGCTGTTTTAGACCGAAACGAGCTAAATCACAACACATCGGTTTTACAAGTGTTCCTCTGACACGCGTCAAAACTTTTTCTCTTATACTGCGCGAAAAGCATGTATTCGTGCTTAATACAACGAAACAAGCTGTTTTAGACCAAAACGAGCTAGATCTGAACACAACGGTATTACAAGTGTTCCACGTGATACTCGTCAAAACTTTTTCTCTTATAACTGCGCGAAAAGCATGTATTCTTGCTTAATACAGCGAAACAAGCTGTTTTAGACCGAAACGAGCTAAATCACAACACATCGGTATTACAAGTGTTCCACGTGATACTCGTCAAAAATTTTTCTCTTATAACTGCGCGAAAAGCATGTATTCGTGCTTAATACAACGAAACAAGCTGTTTGAGACCGAAACGAGCTAAATCTGAACACATCGGTTTTACAAGTATCCACGTGATACTCGTCAAAACTTTTTCTCTTATAACTGCGCGAAAAGCATGTATTCTTGCTTAATACAGCGAAACAAGCTGTTTTAGACCGAAACGAGCTAAATCACAACACATCGGTTTTACAAGTGTTCCTCTGACACGCGTCAAAATTTTTTCTCTTATAACTGCGCGAAAAGCATGTATTCGTGCTTAATACAACGAAACAAGCTGTTTTAGACCAAAACAAGCTAGATCTGAACACATCGGTATTACAAGTGTTCCACGTGATACTCGTCAAAACTTTTTCTCTTATAACTGCGCGAAAAGCATGTATTCGTGCTTAAAACAACGAAACAAGCTGTTTTAGACCGAAACGAGCTAAATCTGAACACATCGGTTTTACAAGTGTCCCTGTGACACGCGTCAAAACTTTTTCTCTTATAACTGCGCGAAAAGCATGTATTCTTGCTTAATACAGCGAAACAAGCTGTTTTAGACCGAAATGAGCTAAATCACAACACATCGGTTTTACAAGTGTTCCTCTGATACGCGTCAAAACGTTTTCTCTTATAACTGCGCGAAAAGCATGTATTCTTGCTAAATACAGCGAAACAAGCTGTTTTAGACCGAAACGAGCTAAATCACAACACATCGGTATTACAAGTGTTCCACGTGATACTCGTCAAAACGTTTTCTCTTATAACTGCGCGAAAAGCATGTATTCGTGCTTACTACAACGAAACAAGGTGTTTTAGACCGAAACGAGCTAAATCTGAACACATCGGTTTTACAAGTATCCACGTGATACTCGTCAAAACTTTTTCTCTTATAACTGCGCGAAAAGCATGTATTCGTGCTTAATACAACGAAACAAGCTGTTTTAGACCGAAACGAGCTAAATCTTAACACATCGGTTTTCCAAGTGTTCCTTTGATACGCGTCAAAACTTTTTCTCTTATAACTGCGCGAAAAGCATGTATTCTTGCTAAATACAGCGAAACAAGCTGTTTTAGACCGAAACGAGCTAAATCACATCACAAAGGTTTTACAAGTGTTCCTCTGATACGCGTCAAAACTTTTTCTCTTATAACTGCGCGAAAAGCATGTATTCGTGCTTAATACAACGAAACAAGCTGTTTTAGACCGAAACGAGCTAAATCACAACACATCGGTTTTACAAGTGTTCCTCTGACACGCGTCAAAACTTTTTCTCTTATACTGCGCGAAAAGCATGTATTCGTGCTTAATACAACGAAACAAGCTGTTTTAGACCAAAACGAGCTAGATCTGAACACAACGGTATTACAAGTGTTCCACGTGATACTCGTCAAAACTTTTTCTCTTATAACTGCGCGAAAAGCATGTATTCTTGCTTAATACAGCGAAACAAGCTGTTTTAGACCGAAACGAGCTAAATCACAACACATCGGTATTACAAGTGTTCCACGTGATACTCGTCAAAAATTTTTCTCTTATAACTGCGCGAAAAGCATGTATTCGTGCTTAATACAACGAAACAAGCTGTTTTAGACCGAAACGAGCTAAATCTGAACACATCGGTTTTACAAGTATCCACGTGATACTCGTCAAAACTTTTTCTCTTATAACTGCGCGAAAAGCATGTATTCTTGCTTAATACAGCGAAACAAGCTGTTTTAGACCGAAACGAGCTAAATCACAACACATCGGTTTTACAAGTGTTCCTCTGACACGCGTCAAAATTTTTTCTCTTATAACTGCGCGAAAAGCATGTATTCGTGCTTAATACAACGAAACAAGCTGTTTTAGACCAAAACAAGCTAGTTCCGAACACATCGGTATTACAAGTGTTCCACGTGATACTCGTCAAAACTTTTTCTCTTATAACTGCGCGAAAAGCATGTATTCGTGCTTAATACAACGAAACAAGCTGTTTTAGACCGAAACGAGCTAAATCTGAACACATCGGTTTTACAAGTGTCCCTGTGACACGCGTCAAAACTTTTTCTCTTATAACTGCGCGAAAAGCATGTATTCTTGCTTAATACAGCGAAACAAGCTGTTTTAGACCGAAATGAGCTAAATCACAACACATCGGTTTTACAAGTGTTCCTCTGATACGCGTCAAAACGTTTTCTCTTATAACTGCGCGAAAAGCATGTATTCTTGCTAAATACAGCGAAACAAGCTGTTTTAGACCGAAACGAGCTAAATCACAACACATCGGTATTACAAGTGTTCCACGTGATACTCGTCAAAACGTTTTCTCTTATAACTGTGCGAAAAGCATGTATTCGTGCTTACTACAACGAAACAAGGTGTTTTAGACCGAAACGAGCTAAATCTGAACACATCGGTTTTACAAGTATCCACGTGATACTCGTCAAAACTTTTTCTCTTATAACTGCGCGAAAAGCATGTATTCGTGCTTAATACAACGAAACAAGCTGTTTTAGACCGAAACGAGCTAAATCTGAACACATCGGTTTTCCAAGTGTTCCTTTGATACGCGTCAAAACTTTTTCTCTTATAACTGCGCGAAAAGCATGTATTCTTGCTTAATACAGCGAAACAAGCTGTTTTAGACCAAAACGAGCTAGATCTGAACACAACGGTATTACAAGTGTTCCACGTGATACTCGTCAAAACTTTTTCTCTTATAACTGCGCGAAAAGCATGTATTCTTGCTTAATACAGCGAAACAAGCTGTTTTAGACCGAAACGAGCTAAATCACAACACATCGGTATTACAAGTGTTCCACGTGATACTCGTCAAAAATTTTTCTCTTATAACTGCGCGAAAAGCATGTATTCTTGCTAAATACAGCGAAACAAGCTGTTTTAGACCGAAACGAGCTAAATCACAACACATCGGTATTACAAGTGTTCCACGTGATACTCGTCAAAACGTTTTCTCTTATAACTGCGCGAAAAGCATGTATTCGTGCTTACTACAACGAAACAAGGTGTTTTAGACCGAAACGAGCTAAATCTGAACACATCGGTTTTACAAGTATCCACGTGATACTCGTCAAAACTTTTTCTCTTGTAACTGCGCGAAAAGCATGTATTCGTGCTTAATACAACGAAACAAGCTGTTTTAGACCGAAACGAGCTAAATCTGAACACATCGGTTTTCCAAGTGTTCCTTTGATACGCGTCAAAACTTTTTCTCTTATAACTGCGCGAAAAGCATGTATTCTTGCTTAATACAGCGAAACAAGCTGTTTTAGACCGAAACGAGCTAAATCACAACACAAAGGTTTTACAAGTGTTCCTCTGATACGCGTCAAAACTTTTTCTCTTATAACTGCGCGAAAAGCATGTATTCGTGCTTAATACAACGAAACAAGCTGTTTTAGACCGAAACGAGCTAAATCACAACACATCGGTTTTACAAGTGTTCCTCTGACACGCGTCAAAACTTTTTCTCTTATACTGCGCGAAAAGCATGTATTCGTGCTTAATACAACGAAACAAGCTGTTTTAGACCAAAACGAGCTAGATCTGAACACAACGGTATTACAAGTGTTCCACGTGATACTCGTCAAAACTTTTTCTCTTATAACTGCGCGAAAAGCATGTATTCTTGCTTAATACAGCGAAACAAGCTGTTTTAGACCGAAACGAGCTAAATCACAACACATCGGTATTACAAGTGTTCCACGTGATACTCGTCAAAAATTTTTCTCTTATAACTGCGCGAAAAGCATGTATTCGTGCTTAATACAACGAAACAAGCTGTTTTAGACCGAAACGAGCTAAATCTGAACACATCGGTTTTACAAGTATCCACGTGATACTCGTCAAAACTTTTTCTCTTATAACTGCGCGAAAAGCATGTATTCTTGCTTAATACAGCGAAACAAGCTGTTTTAGACCGAAACGAGCTAAATCACAACACATCGGTTTTACAAGTGTTCCTCTGACACGCGTCAAAATTTTTTCTCTTATAACTGCGCGAAAAGCATGTATTCGTGCTTAATACAACGAAACAAGCTGTTTTAGACCAAAACAAGCTAGATCTGAACACATCGGTATTACAAGTGTTCCACGTGATACTCGTCAAAACTTTTTCTCTTATAACTGCGCGAAAAGCATGTATTCGTGCTTAAAACAACGAAACAAGCTGTTTTAGACCGAAACGAGCTAAATCTGAACACATCGGTTTTACAAGTGTCCCTGTGACACGCGTCAAAACTTTTTCTCTTATAACTGCGCGAAAAGCATGTATTCTTGCTTAATACAGCGAAACAAGCTGTTTTAGACCGAAATGAGCTAAATCACAACACATCGGTTTTACAAGTGTTCCTCTGATACGCGTCAAAACGTTTTCTCTTATAACTGCGCGAAAAGCATGTATTCTTGCTAAATACAGCGAAACAAGCTGTTTTAGACCGAAACGAGCTAAATCACAACACATCGGTATTACAAGTGTTCCACGTGATACTCGTCAAAACGTTTTCTCTTATAACTGCGCGAAAAGCATGTATTCGTGCTTACTACAACGAAACAAGGTGTTTTAGACCGAAACGAGCTAAATCTGAACACATCGGTTTTACAAGTATCCACGTGATACTCGTCAAAACTTTTTCTCTTATAACTGCGCGAAAAGCATGTATTCGTGCTTAATACAACGAAACAAGCTGTTTTAGACCGAAACGAGCTAAATCTGAACACATCGGTTTTCCAAGTGTTCCTTTGATACGCGTCAAAACTTTTTCTCTTATAACTGCGCGAAAAGCATGTATTCTTGCTAAATACAGCGAAACAAGCTGTTTTAGACCGAAACGAGCTAAATCACAACACAAAGGTTTTACAAGTGTTCCTCTGATACGCGTCAAAACTTTTTCTCTTATAACTGCGCGAAAAGCATGTATTCGTGCTTAATACAACGAAACAAGCTGTTTTAGACCGAAACGAGCTAAATCACAACACATCGGTTTTACAAGTGTTCCTCTGACACGCGTCAAAACTTTTTCTCTTATACTGCGCGAAAAGCATGTATTCGTGCTTAATACAACGAAACAAGCTGTTTTAGACCAAAACGAGCTAGATCTGAACACAACGGTATTACAAGTGTTCCACGTGATACTCGTCAAAACTTTTTCTCTTATAACTGCGCGAAAAGCATGTATTCTTGCTTAATACAGCGAAACAAGCTGTTTTAGACCGAAACGAGCTAAATCACAACACATCGGTATTACAAGTGTTCCACGTGATACTCGTCAAAAATTTTTCTCTTATAACTGCGCGAAAAGCATGTATTCGTGCTTAATACAACGAAACAAGCTGTTTTAGACCGAAACGAGCTAAATCTGAACACATCGGTTTTACAAGTATCCACGTGATACTCGTCAAAACTTTTTCTCTTATAACTGCGCGAAAAGCATGTATTCTTGCTTAATACAGCGAAACAAGCTGTTTTAGACCGAAACGAGCTAAATCACAACACATCGGTTTTACAAGTGTTCCTCTGACACGCGTCAAAATTTTTTCTCTTATAACTGCGCGAAAAGCATGTATTCGTGCTTAATACAACGAAACAAGCTGTTTTAGACCAAAACAAGCTAGTTCTGAACACATCGGTATTACAAGTGTTCCACGTGATACTCGTCAAAACTTTTTCTCTTATAACTGCGCGAAAAGCATGTATTCGTGCTTAATACAACGAAACAAGCTGTTTTAGACCGAAACGAGCTAAATCTGAACACATCGGTTTTACAAGTGTCCCTGTGACACGCGTCAAAACTTTTTCTCTTATAACTGCGCGAAAAGCATGTACTCTTGCTTAATACAGCGAAACAAGCTGTTTTAGACCGAAATGAGCTAAATCACAACACATCGGTTTTACAAGTGTTCCTCTGATACGCGTCAAAACGTTTTCTCTTATAACTGCGCGAAAAGCATGTATTCTTGCTAAATACAGCGAAACAAGCTGTTTTAGACCGAAACGAGCTAAATCACAACACATCGGTATTACAAGTGTTCCACGTGATACTCGTCAAAACGTTTTCTCTTATAACTGTGCGAAAAGCATGTATTCGTGCTTACTACAACGAAACAAGGTGTTTTAGACCGAAACGAGCTAAATCTGAACACATCGGTTTTACAAGTATCCACGTGATACTCGTCAAAACTTTTTCTCTTATAACTGCGCGAAAAGCATGTATTCGTGCTTAATACAACGAAACAAGCTGTTTTAGACCGAAACGAGCTAAATCTGAACACATCGGTTTTCCAAGTGTTCCTTTGATACGCGTCAAAACTTTTTCTCTTATAACTGCGCGAAAAGCATGTATTCTTGCTTAATACAGCGAAACAAGCTGTTTTAGACCAAAACGAGCTAGATCTGAACACAACGGTATTACAAGTGTTCCACGTGATACTCGTCAAAACTTTTTCTCTTATAACTGCGCGAAAAGCATGTATTCTTGCTTAATACAGCGAAACAAGCTGTTTTAGACCGAAACGAGCTAAATCACAACACATCGGTATTACAAGTGTTCCACGTGATACTCGTCAAAAATTTTTCTCTTATAACTGCGCGAAAAGCATGTATTCTTGCTAAATACAGCGAAACAAGCTGTTTTAGACCGAAACGAGCTAAATCACAACACATCGGTATTACAAGTGTTCCACGTGATACTCGTCAAAACGTTTTCTCTTATAACTGCGCGAAAAGCATGTATTCGTGCTTACTACAACGAAACAAGGTGTTTTAGACCGAAACGAGCTAAATCTGAACACATCGGTTTTACAAGTATCCACGTGATACTCGTCAAAACTTTTTCTCTTGTAACTGCGCGAAAAGCATGTATTCGTGCTTAATACAACGAAACAAGCTGTTTTAGACCGAAACGAGCTAAATCTGAACACATCGGTTTTCCAAGTGTTCCTTTGATACGCGTCAAAACTTTTTCTCTTATAACTGCGCGAAAAGCATGTATTCTTGCTTAATACAGCGAAACAAGCTGTTTTAGACCGAAACGAGCTAAATCACAACACAAAGGTTTTACAAGTGTTCCTCTGATACGCGTCAAAACTTTTTCTCTTATAACTGCGCGAAAAGCATGTATTCGTGCTTAATACAACGAAACAAGCTGTTTTAGACCGAAACGAGCTAAATCACAACACATCGGTTTTACAAGTGTTCCTCTGACACGCGTCAAAACTTTTTCTCTTATACTGCGCGAAAAGCATGTATTCGTGCTTAATACAACGAAACAAGCTGTTTTAGACCAAAACGAGCTAGATCTGAACACAACGGTATTACAAGTGTTCCACGTGATACTCGTCAAAACTTTTTCTCTTATAACTGCGCGAAAAGCATGTATTCTTGCTTAATACAGCGAAACAAGCTGTTTTAGACCGAAACGAGCTAAATCACAACACATCGGTATTACAAGTGTTCCACGTGATACTCGTCAAAAATTTTTCTCTTATAACTGCGCGAAAAGCATGTATTCGTGCTTAATACAACGAAACAAGCTGTTTTAGACCGAAACGAGCTAAATCTGAACACATCGGTTTTACAAGTATCCACGTGATACTCGTCAAAACTTTTTCTCTTATAACTGCGCGAAAAGCATGTATTCTTGCTTAATACAGCGAAACAAGCTGTTTTAGACCGAAACGAGCTAAATCACAACACATCGGTTTTACAAGTGTTCCTCTGACACGCGTCAAAATTTTTTCTCTTATAACTGCGCGAAAAGCATGTATTCGTGCTTAATACAACGAAACAAGCTGTTTTAGACCAAAACAAGCTAGATCTGAACACATCGGTATTACAAGTGTTCCACGTGATACTCGTCAAAACTTTTTCTCTTATAACTGCGCGAAAAGCATGTATTCGTGCTTAATACAACGAAACAAGCTGTTTTAGACCGAAACGAGCTAAATCTGAACACATCGGTTTTACAAGTGTCCCTGTGACACGCGTCAAAACTTTTTCTCTTATAACTGCGCGAAAAGCATGTATTCTTGCTTAATACAGCGAAACAAGCTGTTTTAGACCGAAATGAGCTAAATCACAACACATCGGTTTTACAAGTGTTCCTCTGATACGCGTCAAAACGTTTTCTCTTATAACTGCGCGAAAAGCATGTATTCTTGCTAAATACAGCGAAACAAGCTGTTTTAGACCGAAACGAGCTAAATCACAACACATCGGTATTACAAGTGTTCCACGTGATACTCGTCAAAACGTTTTCTCTTATAACTGCGCGAAAAGCATGTATTCGTGCTTACTACAACGAAACAAGGTGTTTTAGACCGAAACGAGCTAAATCTGAACACATCGGTTTTACAAGTATCCACGTGATACTCGTCAAAACTTTTTCTCTTATAACTGCGCGAAAAGCATGTATTCGTGCTTAATACAACGAAACAAGCTGTTTTAGACCGAAACGAGCTAAATCACAACACAAAGGTTTTACAAGTGTTCCTCTGATACGCGTCAAAACTTTTTCTCTTATAACTGCGCGAAAAGCATGTATTCGTGCTTAATACAACGAAACAAGCTGTTTTAGACCGAAACGAGCTAAATCACAACACATCGGTTTTACAAGTGTTCCTCTGACACGCGTCAAAACTTTTTCTCTTATACTGCGCGAAAAGCATGTATTCGTGCTTAATACAACGAAACAAGCTGTTTTAGACCAAAACGAGCTAGATCTGAACACAACGGTATTACAAGTGTTCCACGTGATACTCGTCAAAAATTTTTCTCTTATAACTGCGCGAAAAGCATGTATTCGTGCTTAATACAACGAAACAAGCTGTTTTAGACCGAAACGAGCTAAATCTGAACACATCGGTTTTACAAGTATCCACGTGATACTCGTCAAAACTTTTTCTCTTATAACTGCGCGAAAAGCATGTATTCGTGCTTAATACAACGAAACAAGCTGTTTTAGACCGAAACGAGCTAAATCTGAACACATCGGTTTTACAAGTGTCCCTGTGACACGCGTCAAAACTTTTTCTCTTATAACTGCGCGAAAAGCATGTATTCTTGCTTAATACAGCGAAACAAGCTGTTTTAGACCGAAATGAGCTAAATCACAACACATCGGTTTTACAAGTGTTCCTCTGATACGCGTCAAAACGTTTTCTCTTATAACTGCGCGAAAAGCATGTATTCTTGCTAAATACAGCGAAACAAGCTGTTTTAGACCGAAACGAGCTAAATCACAACACATCGGTTTTCCAAGTGTTCCTTTGATACGCGTCAAAACTTTTTCTCTTATAACTGCGCGAAAAGCATGTATTCTTGCTTAATACAGCGAAACAAGCTGTTTTAGACCGAAACGAGCTAAATCACAACACATCAGTTTTACAAGTGTTCCTCTGATACGCGTCTAAACTTTTTCTCTTATAACTGCGCGAAAAGCATGTATTCGTGCTTAATACAACGAAACAAGCTGTTTTAGACAGAAACGAGCTAAATCACAACACATCGGTATTACAAGTGTTCCACGTGATACTCGTCAAAAATTTTTCTCTTATAACTGCGCGAAAAGCATGTATTCGTGCTTAATACAACGAAACAAGCTGTTTTAGACCGAAACGAGCTAAATCTGAACACATCGGTTTTACAAGTATCCACGTGATACTCGTCAAAACTTTTTCTCTTATAACTGCGCGAAAAGCATGTATTCTTGCTTAATACAGCGAAACAAGCTGTTTTAGACCGAAACGAGCTAAATCACAACACAAAGGTTTTACAAGTGTTCCTCTGATACGCGTCAAAACTTTTTCTCTTATAACTGCGCGAAAACATGTATTCGTGCTTAATACAACGAAACAAGCTGTTTTAGACCGAAACGAGCTAAATCTGAACACATCGGTTTTACAAGTGTCCCTGTGACACGCGTCAAAACTTTTTCTCTTATAACTGCGCGAAAAGGATGTATTCTTGCTTAATACAGCGAAACAAGCTGTTTTAGACCGAAAGGAGCTAAATCACAACACATCGGTATTACAAGTGTTCCACGTGATACTCGTCAAAAATTTTTCTCTTATAACTGCGCGAAAAGCATGTATTCGTGCTTAATACAACGAAACAATCTGTTTTAGACCGAAACGAGCTAAATCTGAACACATCGGTTTTACAAGTATCCACGTGATACTCGTCAAAACTTTTTCTCCTATAACTGCGCGAAAAGCATGTATTCTTGCCTAATACAACGAAACAAGCTGTTTTAGACCGAAATGAGCTAAATCACAACACATCGGTTTTACAAGTGTCTCTCTAATACGCGTCAAAACTTTTTCTCTTATAACTGCGCGAAACGCATGTATTCTTGCTTAATACAGCGAAACAAGCTGTTTTAGACCGAAACGAGCTAAATCACTACACAAAGGTTTTACAAGTGTTCCTCTGATACGCGTCAAAACTTTTTCTCTTATAACTGCGCGAAAAGCATGTATTCTTGCCTTATACAACGAAACAAGCTGTTTTAGACCGAAACGAGCTAAATCACAACACATCAGTTTTACAAGTGTTCCTCTGATACGCGTCTAAACTTTTTCTCTTATAACTGCGCGAAAAGCATGTATTCGTGCTTAATACAACGAAACAAGCTGTTTTAGACCGAAACGAGCTAAATCACAACACATCGGTTTTACAAGTGTTCCTCTGACACGCGTCAAAATTTTTTCTCTTATAACTGCGCGAAAAGCATGTATTCGTGCTTAATACAACGAAACAAGCTGTTTTAGACCGAAACGAGCTAAATCTGAACACATCGGTTTTACAAGTGTCCCTGTGACACGCGTCAAAACTTTTTCTCTTATAACTGCGCGAAAAGCATGTATTCTTGCCTAATACAGCGAAACAAGCTGTTTTAGACCGAAATGAGCTAAATCACAACACATCGGTTTTACAAGTGTTCCTCTGATACGCGTCAAAACGTTTTCTCTTATAACTGCGCGAAAAGCATGTATTCTTGCTAAATACAGCGAAACAAGCTGTTTTAGACCGAAACGAGCTAAATCACAACACATCGGTATTACAAGTGTTCCACGTGATACTCGTCAAAACGTTTTCTCTTATAACTGCGCGAAAAGCATGTATTCGTGCTTACTACAACGAAACAAGGTGTTTTAGACCGAAACGAGCTAAATCTGAACACATCGGTTTTACAAGTATCCACGTGATACTCGTCAAAACTTTTTCTCTTATAACTGCGCGAAAAGCATGTATTCGTGCTTAATACAACGAAACAAGCTGTTTTAGACCGAAACGAGCTAAATCTGAACACATCGGTTTTCCAAGTGTTCCTTTGATACGCGTCAAAACTTTTTCTCTTATAACTGCGCGAAAAGCATGTATTCTTGCTTAATACAGCGAAACAAGCTGTTTTAGACCGAAACGAGCTAAATCACAACACAAAGGTTTTACAAGTGTTCCTCTGATACGCGTCAAAACTTTTTCTCTTATAACTGCGCGAAAAGCATGTATTCTTGCTTAATACAACGAAACAAGTTGTTTTAGACCGAAACGAGCTAAATCACAACACATCAGTTTTACAAGTGTTCCTCTGATACGCGTCTAAACTTTTTCTCTTATAACTGCGCGAAAAGCATGTATTCGTGCTTAATACAACGAAACAAGCTGTTTTAGACCGAAACGAGCTAAATCACAACACATCGGTTTTACAAGTGTTCCTCTGACACGCGTCAAAACTTTTTCTCTTATAACTGCGCGAAAAGCATGTATTCGTGCTTAATACAACGAAACAAGCTGTTTTAGACCAAAACGAGCTAGATCTGAACACAACGGTATTACAAGTGTTCCACGTGATACTCGTCAAAACTTTTTCTCTTATAACTGCGCGAAAAGCATGTATTCGTGCTTAATACAACGAAACAAGCTGTTTTAGACCGAAACGAGCTAAATCTGAACACATCGGTTTTACAAGTGTCCCTGTGACAGGCGTCAAAACTTTTTTCTCTTATAACTGCGCGAAAAGCATGTATTCTTGCTTAATACAGCGAAACAAGCTGTTTTAGACCGAAATGAGCTAAATCACAACACATCGGTTTTACAAGTGTTCCTGTGATACGCGTCAAAACGTTTTCTCTTATAACTGCGCGAAAAGCATGTATTCTTGCTTAATACAACGAAACAAGCTGTTTTAGACCGAAACGAGCTAAATCACAACACATCGGTTTTACAAGTGTTCCTCTGATACGCGTCTAAACTTTTTCTCTTATAACTGCGCGAAAAGCATGTATTCGTGCTTAATACAACAAAACAAGCTGTTTTAGACCGAAACGAGCTAAATCTGAACACATCGGTTTTACAAGTGTCCCTGTGACACGCGTCAAAACATTTTCTCTTATAACTGCGCGAAAAGCATGTATTCTTGCTTAATACAGCGAAACAAGCTGTTTTAGACCGAAATGAGCTAAATCACAACACATCGGTTTTACAAGTGTTCCTCTGATACGCGTCAAAACTTTTTTCTCTTATAACTGCGCGAAAAGCATGTTTTCTTGCTTAGTCCAACGAAACAAGCTGTTTTAGACCGAAACGAGGTAAGTCTGAACACATCGGTTTTACAAGTGTCCCTGTGACACGCGTCAAAACTTTTTCTCTTATAACTGCGCGAAAAGCATGTATTCTTGCTTAATACAGCGAAACAAGCTGTTTTAGACCGAAACGAGCTAAATCACAACACATCGGTTTTACAAGTGTTCCTCTGATACGCGTCTAAACTTTTTCTCCTATAACTGCGCGAAAAGCATGTATTCGTGCTAAATACAACGAAACAAGCTGTTTTAGACCGAAACGAGCTAAATCTGAACACCGGTTTTACAAGTGTCCCTGTGACAAGCGTCAAAACATTTTCTCTTATAACTGCGCGAAAAGCATGTATTCTTGCTTAATACAGCGAAACAAGCTGTTTTAGACCGAAACGAGCTAAATCACAACACATCGGTATTACAAGTGTTCCACGTGATACTCGTCAAAACTTTTTCTCTTATAACTGCGCGAAAAGCATGTATTCGTGCTTAATACAACGAAACAAGCTGTTTTAGACCGAAACGAGCTAAATCTGAACACATCGGATTTACAAGTGTCCCTGTGACACGCGTCAAAACTTTTTCTCTTATAACTGCGCGAAAAGCATGTATTCTTGCTCAATACAGCGAAACAAGCTGTTTTAGACCGAAATGAGCTAAATCACAACACATCGGTTTTACAAGTATCCACGTGATACTCGTCAAAACTTTTTCTCTTATAACTGCGCGAAAAGCATGTATTCTTGCTCAATACAGCGAAACAAGCTGTTTTAGACCGAAACGAGCTAAATCACAACACAAAGGTTATACAAGTGTTCCTCTGATACGCGTCAAAACTTTTTCTCTTATAACTGCGCGAAAAGCATGTATTCTTGCTTAATACAACGAAACAAGCTGTTTTAGACCGAAACGAGCTAAATCACAACACATCGGTTTTACAAGTGTTCCTCTGATACGCGTCTAAACTTTTTCTCTTATAACTGCGCGAAAAGCATGTATTCGTGCTTAATACAACAAAACAAGTTGTTTTAGACCGAAACGAGCTAAATCTGAACACATCGGTTTTACAAGTGTCCCTGTGACACGCGTCAAAACTTTTTCTCTTATAACTGCGCGAAAAGCATGTATTCTTGCTTAATACAGCGAAACAAGCTGTTTTAGACCGAAATGAGCTAAATCACAACACATCGGTTTTACAAGTGTTCCTCTGATACGCGTCAAAACTTTTTTCTCTTATAACTGCGCGAAAAGCATGTTTTCTTGCTTAGTCCAACGAAACAAGCTGTTTTAGACCGAAACGAGGTAAATCTGAACACATCGGCTTTACAAGTGTCCTTGTGACATGCCTTTAAAACTTTTTCTCTTATAACTGCGCGAAAAGCATGTATTCCTGCTTAATACAGCGAAACAAGCTGTTTTAGACCAAAACGAGCTAAATCACAACACATCGGTTTTACAAGTGTTCCTCTGATACGCGTCAAATTTTTTTCTCTTATAACTGCGCGAAAAGCATGTATTCTTGCTTAATACAGCGAAACAAGCTGTTTTAGACCGAAACGAGCTAAATCACAACACATCGGTTTTACAAGTGTTCCTCTGATACGCGTCTAAACTTTTTCTCTTATAACTGCGCGAAAAGCATGTATTCGTGCTAAATACAACGAAACAAGCTGTTTTAGACCGAAACGAGCTAAATCTGAACACATCGGTTTTACAAGTGTCCCTGTGACACGCGTCAAAACATTTTCTCTTATAACTGCGCGAAAAGCATGTATTCTTGCTTAATACAGCGAAACAAGCTGTTTTAGACCGAAACGAGCTAAATCACAACACATCGGTTTTACAAGTGTTCCTCTGATACGCGTCAAAACTTTTTCTCTTATAACTGCGCGAAAAGCATGTATTCGTGCTTAATACAACGAAACAAGTTGTTTTAGACGAAAACGAGCTAGATCTGAACACATCGGTTTTCCAAGTGTTCCTTTGATACGCGTCAAAACTTTTTCTCTTATAACTGCGCGATAAGCATGTATTCCTGCTTAATACAACGAAACAAGCTGTTTTAGACCGAAACGAGCCAAATCACAACACATCGGTATTACAAGTGTTCCACGTGATACTCGTCAAAACTTTTTCTCTTATAACTGCGCGAAAAGCATGTATTCGTGCTTAATACAACGAAACAAGCTGTTTTAGACCGAAACGAGCTAAATCTGAACACATCGGTTTTACAAGTGTTCCTCTGATACGCGTCTAAACTTTTTCTCTTATAACTGCGCGAAAAGCATGTATTCGTGCTTAATACAACAAAACAAGTTGTTTTAGACCGAAACGAGCTAAATCTGAACACATCGGTTTTACAAGTGTCCCTGTGACACGCGTCAAAACTTTTTCTCTTATAACTGCGCGAAAAGCATGTATTCTTGCTTAATACAGCGAAACAAGCTGTTTTAGACCGAAATGAGCTAAATCACAACACATCGGTTTTACAAGTGTTCCTCTGATACGCGTCAAAACTTTTTTCTCTTATAACTGCGCGAAAAGCATGTTTTCTTGCTTAGTCCAACGAAACAAGCTGTTTTAGACCGAAACGAGGTAAATCTGAACACATCGGCTTTACAAGTGTCCTTGTGACATGCCTTTAAAACTTTTTCTCTTATAACTGCGCGAAAAGCATGTATTCCTGCTTAATACAGCGAAACAAGCTGTTTTAGACCAAAACGAGCTAAATCACAACACATCGGTTTTACAAGTGTTCCTCTGATACGCGTCAAATTTTTTTCTCTTATAACTGCGCGAAAAGCATGTATTCTTGCTTAATACAGCGAAACAAGCTGTTTTAGACCGAAACGAGCTAAATCACAACACATCGGTTTTACAAGTGTTCCTCTGATACGCGTCTAAACTTTTTCTCTTATAACTGCGCGAAAAGCATGTATTCGTGCTAAATACAACGAAACAAGCTGTTTTAGACCGAAACGAGCTAAATCTGAACACATCGGTTTTACAAGTGTCCCTGTGACACGCGTCAAAACATTTTCTCTTATAACTGCGCGAAAAGCATGTATTCTTGCTTAATACAGCGAAACAAGCTGTTTTAGACCGAAACGAGCTAAATCACAACACATCGGTTTTACAAGTGTTCCTCTCATACGCGTCAAAACTTTTTCTCTTATAACTGCGCGAAAAGCATGTATTCGTGCTTAATACAACGAAACAAGTTGTTTTAGACCGAAACGAGCTAAATCACAACACATCGGTTTTACAAGTGTTCCTCTGATACGCGTCAAAACTTTTTCTCTTATAACTGCGCGAAAAGCATGTATTCGTGCTTAATACAACGAAACAAGCTGTTTTAGACCAAAACGAGCTAGATCTGAACACATCGGTTTTCCAAGTGTTCCTTTGATACGCGTCAAAACTTTTTCTCTTATAACTGCGCGATAAGCATGTATTCCTGCTTAATACAACGAAACAAGCTGTTTTAGACCGAAACGAGCCAACTCACAACACATCGGTATTACAAGTGTTCCACGTGATACTCGTCAAAACTTTTTCTCTTATAACTGCGCGAAAAGCATGTATTCGTGCTTAATACAACGAAACAAGCTGTTTTAGACCGAAACGAGCTAAATCTGAACACATCGGTTTTACAAGTGTCCCTGTGACACGCGTCAAATCTTTTTCTCTTATAACTGCGCGAAAAGCATGTATTCTTGCTCAATACAGCGAAACAAGCTGTTTTAGACCGAAATGAGCTAAATCACAACACATCGGTTTTGCAAGTGTTCCTCTGATACGCGTCAAAACTTTTTTCTCTTATAACTGCGCGAAAAGCATGTTTTCTTGCTTAGTCCAACGAAACAAGCTGTTTTAGACCGAAACGAGGTAAATCTGAACACATCGGTTTTACAAGTGTCCTTGTGACATGCCTTTAAAACTTTTTCTCTTATAACTGCGCGAAAAGCATGTATTCCTGCTTAATACAGCGAAACAAGCTGTTTTAGACCAAAACGAGCTAAATCACAACACATCGGTTTTACAAGTGTTCCTCTGAAACGCGTCAAATTTTTTTTCTTATAACTGCGCGAAAAGCATGTATTCGTGCTTAATACAACGAAACAAGCTGTTTTAGACCGAAACGAGCTGAATCTGAACACATCGGTTTTACAAGTGTCCCTGTGACACGCGTCAAAACTTTTTTTCTCTTATAACTGCGCGAAAAGCATGTATTCTTGCTTAATACAGCGAAACAAGCTGTTTTAGACCGAAACGAGCTAAATCACAACACATCGGTTTTACAAGTGTTCCTCTGATACGCGTCTAAACTTTTTCTCTTATAACTGCGCGAAAAGCATGTATTCGTGCTAAATACAACGAAACAAGCTGTTTTACACCGAAACGAGCTAAATCTGAACACACCTGTGACACGCGTCAAAACATTTTCTCTTATAACTGCGCGAAAAGCATGTATTCTTGCTTAATACAGCGAAACAAGCTGTTTTAGACCGAAACGAGCTAAATGACAACACATCGGTTTTACAAGTGTTCCTCTGATACGCGTCAAATTTTTTTCTCTTATAACTGCGCGAAAAGCATGTATTCTTGCTTAATACAGCGAAACAAGCTGTTTTAGACCGAAACGAGCTAAATCACAACACATCGGTTTTACAAGTGTTCCTCTGATACGCGTCAAAACTTTTTCTCTTATAACTGCGCGAAAAGCATGTATTCGTGCTTAATACAACGAAACAAGTTGTTTTAGACGAAAACGAGCTAGATCTGAACACATCGGTTTTCCAAGTGTTCCTTTGATACGCGTCAAAACTTTTTCTCTTATAACTGCGCGATAAGCATGTATTCCTGCTTAATACAACGAAACAAGCTGTTTTAGACCGAAACGAGCCAAATCACAACACATCGGTATTACAAGTGTTCCACGTGATACTCGTCAAAACTTTTTCTCTTATAACTGCGCGAAAAGCATGTATTCGTGCTTAATACAACGAAACAAGCTGTTTTAGACCGAAACGAGCTAAATCTGAACACATCGGTTTTACAAGTGTCCCTGTGACACGCGTCAAAACTTTTTCTCTTATAACTGCGCGAAAAGCATGTATTCTTGCTCAATACAGCGAAACAAGCTGTTTTAGACCGAAACGAGCTAAATCACAACACAAAGGTTATACAAGTGTTCCTCTGATACGCGTCAGAACTTTTTCTCTTATAACTGCGCGAAAAGCATGTATTCTTGCTTAATACAACGAAACAAGCTGTTTTAGACCGAAACGAGCTAAATCACAACACATCGGTTTTACAAGTGTTCCTCTGATACGCGTCTAAACTTTTTCTCTTATAACTGCGCGAAAAGCATGTATTCGTGCTTAATACAACAAAACAAGTTGTTTTAGACCGAAACGAGCTAAATCTGAACACATCGGTTTTACAAGTGTCCCTGTGACACGCGTCAAAACTTTTTCTCTTATAACTGCGCGAAAAGCATGTATTTTTGCTTAATACAGCGAAACAAGCTGTTTTAGACCGAAATGAGCTAAATCACAACACATCGGTTTTACAAGTGTCCCTCTGATACGCGTCAAAACTTTTTTCTCTTATAACTGCGCGAAAAGCATGTTTTCTTGCTTAGTCCAACGAAACAAGCTGTTTTAGACCGAAACGAGGTAAATCTGAACACATCGGCTTTACAAGTGTCCTTGTGACATGCCTTTAAAACTTTTTCTCTTATAACTGCGCGAAAAGCATGTATTCCTGCTTAATACAGCGAAACAAGCTGTTTTAGACCAAAACGAGCTAAATCACAACACATCGGTTTTACAAGTGTTCCTCTGATACGCGTCAAATTTTTTTCTCTTATAACTGCGCGAAAAGCATGTATTCTTGCTTAATACAGCGAAACAAGCTGTTTTAGACCGAAACGAGCTATATCACAACACATCAGTTTTACAAGTGTTCCTCTGATACGCGTCTAAACTTTTTCTCTTATAACTGCGCGAAAAGCATGTATTCGTGCTTAATACAACGAAACAAGCTGTTTTAGACCGAAACGAGCTGAATCTGAACACATCGGTTTTACAAGTGTCCCTGTGACACGCGTCAAAACTTTTTCTCTTATAACTGCGCGAAAAGCATGTATTCTTGCTTAATACAGCGAAACAAGCTGTTTTAGACCGAAACGAGCTAAATCACAACACATCGGTTTTACAAGTGTTCCTCTGATACGCGTCTAAACTTTTTCTCTTATAACTCCGCGAAAAGCATGTATTCGTGCTAAATACAACGAAACAAGCTGTTTTAGACCGAAACGAGCTAAATCCGAACACATCGGTTTTACAAGTGTCCCTGTGACACGCGTCAAAACATTTTCTCTTATAACTGCGCGAAAAGCATGTATTCTTGCTTAATACAGCGAAACAAGCTGTTTTAGACCGAAACGAGCTAAATCACAACACATCGGTTTTACAAGTGTTCCTCTGATACGCGTAAAAACTTTTTCTCTTATAACTGCGCGAAGAGCATGTATTCGTGCTTAATACAACGAAACAAGTTGTTTTAGACCAAAACGAGCTAGATCTGAACACATCGGTTTTCCAAGTGTTCCTTTGATACGCGTCAAAACTTTTTCTCTTATAACTGCGCGATAAGCATGTATTCCTGCTTAATACAACGAAACAAGCTGTTTTAGACCGAAACGAGCCAAATCACAACACATCGGTATTAGAAGTGTTCCACGTGATACTCGTCAAAACTTTTTCTCTTATAACTGCGCGAAAAGCATGTATTCGTGCTTAATACAACGAAACAAGCTGTTTTAGACCGAAACGAGCTAAATCTGAACACATCGGTTTTACAAGTGTCCCTGTGACACGCGTCAAAACTTTTTCTCTTATAACTGCGCGAAAAGCATGTATTCTTGCTCAATACAGCGAAACAAGCTGTTTTAGACCGAAATGAGCTAAATCACAACACATCGGTTTTACAAGTGTTCCTCTGATACGCGTCAAAACTTTTTTCTCTTATAACTGCGCGAAAAGCATGTATTCGTGCTTAATACAACGAAACAAGCTGTTTTAGACCGAAACGAGCTAAATCTGAACACATCGGTTTTACAAGTATCCACGTGATACTCGTCAAATCTTTTTCTCTTATAACTGCGCGAAAAGCATGTATTCTTGCTTAATACAACGAAACAAGCTGTTTTAGACCGAAACGAGCTAAATCACAACACATCGGTTTTACAAGTGTCTCTTTAATACGCGTCAAAACTTTTTCTCTTATAACTGCGCGAAAAGCATGCATTCTTGCTTAATACAGCGAAACAAGCTGTTTTAGACCGAAACGAGCTAAATCACAACACATAGGTTTTACAAGTGTTCCCCTGATACGCGTCAAAACTTTTTCTCTTATAACTGCGCGAAAAGCATGTATTCTTGCTTAATACAACGAAACAAGCTGTTTTAGACCGAAACGAGCTAAATCACAACACATCGGTTTTACAAGTGTCTCTCTGATACGCGTCAAAACTTTTTCTTCTATAATTGCGCGTAAAGCATGTATTCTTGCTTAATACAACGAAACAAGCTGTTTTAGACCGAAACGAGCTAAATCTGAACACATCGGTTTTACAAGTGTCCCTGTGACACGCGTCAAAACTTTTTCTCTTATAACTGCGCGAAAAGCATGTATTCTTGCTTAATACAACGAAACAAGCTGTTTTAGACCGAAACGAGCTAAATCACAACACAAAGGTTTTACAAGTGTTCCTCTGATACGCGTCAAAACTTTTTCTCTTATAACTGCGCGAAAAGCATGTATTCTTGCTTAATACTACGAAACAAGCTGTTTTAGACCGAAACGAGCTAAATCACAACACATCGGTTTTACAAGTGTTCCTCTGATACGCGTCTAAACTTTTTCTCTTATAACTGCGCGAAAAGCATGTATTCGTGCTTAATACAACGAAACAAGCTGTTTCAGACCGAAACGAGCTAAATCTGAACACATCGGTTTTACAAGTGTCCCTGTGACACGCGTCAAAACTTTTTCTCTTATAACTGCGCGAAAAGCATGTATTCTTGCTTAATACAGCGAAACAAGCTGTTTTAGACCGAAATGAGCTAAATCACAACACATCGGTTTTACAAGTTTTCCTCTGATACGCGTCAAAACTTTTTCTCTTATAACTGCGCGAAAAGCATGTATTCTTGCCTAATACAGCGAAACAAGCTGTTTTAAACCGAAACGAGCTAAATCACAACACATCGGTATTACAACTGTTCCACGTGATACTCGTCAAAACTTTTTCTCCTATAACTGCGCGAAAAGCATGTATTCGTGCTTAATACAACGAAACAAGCTGTTTTAGACCGAAACGAGCTAAATCTAAACACATCGGTTTTACAAGTGTTCCTCTGATACGCGTCAAAACTTTTTCTCTTATAACTGCGCGAAAAGCATGTATTCTTGCTCAATACAGCGAAACAAGCTGTTTTAGACCGAAATGAGCTAAATCACAACACATCGGTTTTACAAGTGTTCCTCTGATACGCGTCAAAACTTTTTTCTCTTATAACTGCGCGAAAAGCATGTTTTCTTGCTTAGTCCAACGAAACAAGCTGTTTTAGACCGAAACGAGGTAAATCTGAACACATCGGCTTTACAAGTGTCCTTGTGACATGCCTTTAAAACTTTTTCTCTTATAACTGCGCGAAAAGCATGTATTCCTGCTTAATACAGCGAAACAAGCTGTTTTAGACCAAAACGAGCTAAATCACAACACATCGGTTTTACAAGTGTTCCTCTGATACGCGTCAAATTTTTTTCTCTTATAACTGCGCGAAAAGCATGTATTCTTGCTTAATACAGCGAAACAAGCTGTTTTAGACCGAAACGAGCTAAATCACAACACATCAGTTTTACAAGTGTTCCTCTGATACGCGTCTAAACTTTTTCTCTTATAACGGCGCGAAAAGCATGTATTCGTGCTTAATACAACGAAACAAGCTGTTTTAGACCGAAACGAGCTGAATCTGAACACATCGGTTTTACAAGTGTCCCTGTGACACGCGTCAAATCTTTTTCTCTTATAACTGCGCGAAAAGCATGTATTCTTGCTTAATACAGCGAAACAAGCTGTTTTAGACCGAAACGAGCTAAATCACAACACATCGGTTTTACAAGTGTTCCTCTGATACGCGTCTAAACTTTTTCTCTTACAACTGCGCGAAAAGCATGTATTCGTGCTAAATACAACGAAACAAGCTGTTTTAGACCGAAACGAGCTAAATCCGAACACATCGGTTTTACAAGTGTCCCTGTGACACGCGTCAAAACATTTTCTCTTATAACTGCGCGAAAAGCATGTATTCTTGCTTAATACAGCGAAACAAGCTGTTTTAGACCGAAACGAGCTAAATCACAACACATCGGTTTTACAAGTGTTCCTCTGATACGCGTAAAAACTTTTTCTCTTATAACTGCGCGAAGAGCATGTATTCGTGCTTAATACAACGAAACAAGTTGTTTTAGACCAAAACGAGCTAGATCTGAACACATCGGTTTTCCAAGTGTTCCTTTGATACGCGTCAAAACTTTTTCTCTTATAACTGCGCGATAAGCATGTATTCCTGCTTAATACAACGAAACAAGCTGTTTTAGACCGAAACGAGCCAAATCACAACACATCGGTATTACAAGTGTTCCACGTGATACTCGTCAAAACTTTTTCTCTTATAACTGCGCGAAAAGCATGTATTCGTGCTTAATACAACGAAACAAGCTGTTTTAGACCGAAACGAGCTAAATCTGAACACATCGGTTTTACAAGTGTCCCTGTGACACGCGTCAAAACTTTTTCTCTTATAACTGCGCGAAAAGCATGTATTCTTGCTCAATACAGCGAAACAAGCTGTTTTAGACCGAAATGAGCTAAATCACAACACATCGGTTTTACAAGTGTTCCTCTGATACGCGTCAAAACTTTTTTCTCTTATAACTGCGCGAAAAGCATGTATTCGTGCTTAATACAACGAAACAAGCTGTTTTAGACCGAAACGAGCTAAATCTGAACACATCGGTTTTACAAGTATCCACGTGATACTCGTCAAATCTTTTTCTCTTATAACTGCGCGAAAAGCATGTATTCTTGCTTAATACAACGAAACAAGCTGTTTTAGACCGAAACGAGCTAAATCACAACACATCGGTTTTACAAGTGTCTCTTTAATACGCGTCAAAACTTTTTCTCTTATAACTGCGCGAAAAGCATGCATTCTTGCTTAATACAGCGAAACAAGCTGTTTTAGACCGAAACGAGCTAAATCACAACACATAGGTTTTACAAGTGTTCCCCTGATACGCGTCAAAACTTTTTCTCTTATAACTGCGCGAAAAGCATGTATTCTTGCTTAATACAACGAAACAAGCTGTTTTAGACCGAAACGAGCTAAATCACAACACATCGGTTTTACAAGTGTCTCTCTGATATGCGTCAAAACTTTTTCTTCTATAATTGCGCGTAAAGCATGTATTCTTGCTTAATACAACGAAACAAGCTGTTTTAGACCGAAACGAGCTAAATCTGAACACATCGGTTTTACAAGTGTCCCTGTGACACGCGTCAAAACTTTTTCTCTTATAACTGCGCGAAAAGCATGTATTCTTGCTTAATACAACGAAACAAGCTGTTTTAGACCGAAACGAGCTAAATCACAACACAAAGGTTTTACAAGTGTTCCTCTGATACGCGTCAAAACTTTTTCTCTTATAACTGCGCGAAAAGCATGTATTCTTGCTTAATACTACGAAACAAGCTGTTTTAAACCGAAACGAGCTAAATCACAACACATCGGTTTTACAAGTGTTCCTCTGATACGCGTCTAAACTTTTTCTCTTATAACTGCGCGAAAAGCATGTATTCGTGCTTAATACAACGAAACAAGCTGTTTCAGACCGAAACGAGCTAAATCTGAACACATCGGTTTTACAAGTGTCCCTGTGACACGCGTCAAAACTTTTTCTCTTATAACTGCGCGAAAAGCATGTATTCTTGCTTAATACAGCGAAACAAGCTGTTTTAGACCGAAATGAGCTAAATCACAACACATCGGTTTTACAAGTTTTCCTCTGATACGCGTCAAAACTTTTTCTCTTATAACTGCGCGAAAAGCATGTATTCTTGCCTAATACAGCGAAACAAGCTGTTTTAAACCGAAACGAGCTAAATCACAACACATCGGTATTACAACTGTTCCACGTGATACTCGTCAAAACTTTTTCTCTTATAACTGCGCGAAAAGCATGTATTCGTGCTTAATACAACGAAACAAGCTGTTTTAGACCGAAACGAGCTAAATCTAAACACATCGGTTTTACAAGTGTTCCTCTGATACGCGTCAAAACTTTTTCTCTTATAACTGCGCGAAAAGCATGTATTCTTGCTCAATACAGCGAAACAAGCTGTTTTAGACCGAAATGAGCTAAATCACAACACATCGGTTTTACAAGTGTTCCTCTGATACGCGTCTAAACTTTTTCTCTTATAACTGCGCGAAAAGCATGTATTCGTGCTAAATACAACGAAACAAGCTGTTTTAGACCGAAACGAGCTAAATCACAACACATAGGTTTTACAAGTGTTCCCCTGATACGCGTCAAAACTTTTTCTCTTATAACTGCGCGAAAAGCATGTATTCTTGCTTAATACAACGAAACAAGCTGTTTTAGACCGAAACGAGCTAAATCACAACACATCGGTTTTACAAGTGTCTCTCTGATACGCGTCAAAACTTTTTCTTCTATAACTGCGCGTAAAGCATGTATTCTTGCTTAATACAACGAAACAAGCTGTTTTAGACCGAAACGAGCTAAATCTGAACACATCGGTTTTACAAGTGTCCCTGTGACACGCGTCAAAACTTTTTCTCTTATAACTGCGCGAAAAGCATGTATTCTTGCGTAATACAACGAAACAAGCTGTTTTAGACCGAAACGAGCTAAATCACAACACAAAGGTTTTACAAGTGTTCCTCTGATACGCGTCAAAACTTTTTCTCTTATAACTGCGCGAAAAGCATGTATTCTTGCTTAATACTACGAAACAAGCTGTTTTAGACCGAAACGAGCTAAATCACAACACATCGGTTTTACAAGTGTTCCTCTGATACGCGTCTAAACTTTTTCTCTTATAACTGCGCTAAAAGCATGTATTCGTGCTTAATACAACGAAACAAGCTGTTTCAGACCGATACGAGCTAAATCTGAACACATCGGTTTTACAAGTGTCCCTGTGACACGCGTCAAAACTTTTTCTCTTATAACTGCGCGAAAAGCATGTATTCTTGCTTAATACAGCGAAACAAGCTGTTTTAGACCGAAATGAGCTAAATCACAACACATCGGTTTTACAAGTGTTCCTCTGATACGCGTCAAAACTTTCTCTTATAACTGCGCGAAAAGCATGTATTCTTGCCTAATAAAGCGAAACAAGCTGTTTTAAACCGAAACGAGCTAAATCACAACACATCGGTATTACAACTGTTCCACGTGATACTCGTCAAAACTTTTTCTCTTATAACTGCGCGAAAAGCATGTATTCGTGCTTAATACAACGAAACAAGCTGTTTTAGACCGAAACGAGCTAAATCTAAACACATCGGTTTTACAAGTGTTCCTCTGATACGCGTCAAAACTTTTTCTCTTATAACTGCGCGAAAAGCATGTATTCTTGCTCAATACAGCGAAACAAGCTGTTTTAGACCGAAATGAGCTAAATCACAACACATCGGTTTTACAAGTGTTCCTCTGATACGCGTCTAAACTTTTTCTCTTATAACTGCGCGAAAAGCATGTATTCGTGCTAAATACAACGAAACAAGCTGTTTTAGACCGAAACGAGCTAAATCTGAACACATCGGTTTTACAAGTGTCCCTGTGACACGCGTCAAAACATTTTCTCTTATAACTGCGCGAAAAGCATGTATTCTTGCTTAATACAGCGAAACGAGCTGTTTTAGACCGAAACGAGCTAAATCACAACACATCGGTTTTACAAGTGTTCCTCTGATACGCGTCAAAACATTTTTCTCTTATAACTGCGCGAAAAGCATGTATTCGTGCTTAATACAACGAAACAAGCTGTTTTAGACCAAAACGAGCTAGATCTGAACACATCGATTTTCCAAGTGTTCCTTTGATACGCGTAAAAACTTTTTCTCTTATAACTGCGCGATAAGCATGTACTCCTGCTTAATACAACGAAACAAGCTGTTTTAGACCGAAACGAGCCAAATCACAACACATCGGTATTACAAGTGTTCCTCTGATACGCGTCAAAACTTTTTTCTCTTATAACTGCGCGAAAAGCATGTATTCGTGCTTAATACAACGAAACAAGCTGTTTTAGACCGAAACGAGCTAAATCTGAACACATCGGTTTTACAAGTATCCACGTGATACTCGTCAAATCTTTTTCTCTTATAACTGCGCGAAAAGCATGTATTCTTGCTTAATACAACGAAACAAGCTGTTTTAGACCGAAACGAGCTAAATCACAACACATCGGTTTTACAAGTGTCTCTCTAATACGCGTCAAAACTTTTTCTCTTATAACTGTGCGAAAAGCATGCATTCTTGCTTAATACAGCGAAACAAGCTGTTTTAGACCGAAACGAGCTAAATCACAACACATAGGTTTTACAAGTGTTCCCCTGATACGCGTCAAAACTTTTTCTCTTATAACTGCGCGAAAAGCATGTATTCTTGCTTAATACAACGAAACAAGCTGTTTTAGACCGAAACGAGCTAAATCACAACACATCGGTTTTACAAGTGTCTCTCTGATACGCGTCAAAACTTTTTCTTCTATAACTGCGCGTAAAGCATGTATTCTTGCTTATACAACGAAACAAGCTGTTTTAGACCGAAACGAGCTAAATCACAACACATCGGTTTTACAAGTGTTCCTCTGATACGCGTCTAAACTTTTTCTCTTATAACTGCGCGAAGAGCATGTATTCGTGCTTAATACAACGAAACAAGTTGTTTTAGACCAAAACGAGCTAGATCTGAACACATCGGTTTTCCAAGTGTTCCTTTGATACGCGTCAAAACTTTTTCTCTTATAACTGCGCGATAAGCATGTATTCCTGCTTAATACAACGAAACAAGCTGTTTCAGACCGAAACGAGCTAAATCTGAACACATCGGTTTTACAAGTGTCCCTGTGACACGCGTCAAAACTTTTTCTCTTATAACTGCGCGAAAAGCATGTATTCTTGCTTAATACAGCGAAACAAGCTGTTTTAGACCGAAATGAGCTAAATCACAACACATCGGTTTTACAAGTTTTCCTCTGATACGCGTCAAAACTTTTTCTCTTATAACTGCGCGAAAAGCATGTATTCTTGCCTAATACAGCGAAACAAGCTGTTTTAAACCGAAACGAGCTAAATCACAACACATCGGTATTACAACTGTTCCACGTGATACTCGTCAAAACTTTTTCTCCTATAACTGCGCGAAAAGCATGTATTCGTGCTTAATACAACGAAACAAGCTGTTTTAGACCGAAACGAGCTAAATCTAAAACATCGGTTTTACAAGTGTTCCTCTGATACGCGTCAAAACTTTTTCTCTTATAACTGCGCGAAAAGCATGTATTCTTGCTCAATACAGCGAAACAAGCTGTTTTAGACCGAAATGAGCTAAATCACAACACATCGGTTTTACAAGTGTTCCTCTGATACGCGTCAAAACTTTTTTCTCTTATAACTGCGCGAAAAGCATGTTTTCTTGCTTAGTCCAACGAAACAAGCTGTTTTAGACCGAAACGAGGTAAATCTGAACACATCGGCTTTACAAGTGTCCTTGTGACATGCCTTTAAAACTTTTTCTCTTATAACTGCGCGAAAAGCATGTATTCCTGCTTAATACAGCGAAACAAGCTGTTTTAGACCAAAACGAGCTAAATCACAACACATCGGTTTTACAAGTGTTCCTCTGATACGCGTCAAATTTTTTTCTCTTATAACTGCGCGAAAAGCATGTATTCTTGCTTAATACAGCGAAACAAGCTGTTTTAGACCGAAACGAGCTAAATCACAACACATCAGTTTTACAAGTGTTCCTCTGATACGCGTCTAAACTTTTTCTCTTATAACGGCGCGAAAAGCATGTATTCGTGCTTAATACAACGAAACAAGCTGTTTTAGACCGAAACGAGCTGAATCTGAACACATCGGTTTTACAAGTGTCCCTGTGACACGCGTCAAATCTTTTTCTCTTATAACTGCGCGAAAAGCATGTATTCTTGCTTAATACAGCGAAACAAGCTGTTTTAGACCGAAACGAGCTAAATCACAACACATCGGTTTTACAAGTGTTCCTCTGATACGCGTCTAAACTTTTTCTCTTACAACTGCGCGAAAAGCATGTATTCGTGCTAAATACAACGAAACAAGCTGTTTTAGACCGAAACGAGCTAAATCCGAACACATCGGTTTTACAAGTGTCCCTGTGACACGCGTCAAAACATTTTCTCTTATAACTGCGCGAAAAGCATGTATTCTTGCTTAATACAGCGAAACAAGCTGTTTTAGACCGAAACGAGCTAAATCACAACACATCGGTTTTACAAGTGTTCCTCTGATACGCGTAAAAACTTTTTCTCTTATAACTGCGCGAAGAGCATGTATTCGTGCTTAATACAACGAAACAAGTTGTTTTAGACCAAAACGAGCTAGATCTGAACACATCGGTTTTCCAAGTGTTCCTTTGATACGCGTCAAAACTTTTTCTCTTATAACTGCGCGATAAGCATGTATTCCTGCTTAATACAACGAAACAAGCTGTTTTAGACCGAAACGAGCCAAATCACAACACATCGGTATTACAAGTGTTCCACGTGATACTCGTCAAAACTTTTTCTCTTATAACTGCGCGAAAAGCATGTATTCGTGCTTAATACAACGAAACAAGCTGTTTTAGACCGAAACGAGCTAAATCTGAACACATCGGTTTTACAAGTGTCCCTGTGACACGCGTCAAAACTTTTTCTCTTATAACTGCGCGAAAAGCATGTATTCTTGCTCAATACAGCGAAACAAGCTGTTTTAGACCGAAATGAGCTAAATCACAACACATCGGTTTTACAAGTGTTCCTCTGATACGCGTCAAAACTTTTTTCTCTTATAACTGCGCGAAAAGCATGTATTCGTGCTTAATACAACGAAACAAGCTGTTTTAGACCGAAACGAGCTAAATCTGAACACATCGGTTTTACAAGTATCCACGTGATACTCGTCAAATCTTTTTCTCTTATAACTGCGCGAAAAGCATGTATTCTTGCTTAATACAACGAAACAAGCTGTTTTAGACCGAAACGAGCTAAATCACAACACATCGGTTTTACAAGTGTCTCTTTAATACGCGTCAAAACTTTTTCTCTTATAACTGCGCGAAAAGCATGCATTCTTGCTTAATACAGCGAAACAAGCTGTTTTAGACCGAAACGAGCTAAATCACAACACATAGGTTTTACAAGTGTTCCCCTGATACGCGTCAAAACTTTTTCTCTTATAACTGCGCGAAAAGCATGTATTCTTGCTTAATACAACGAAACAAGCTGTTTTAGACCGAAACGAGCTAAATCACAACACATCGGTTTTACAAGTGTCTCTCTGATATGCGTCAAAACTTTTTCTTCTATAATTGCGCGTAAAGCATGTATTCTTGCTTAATACAACGAAACAAGCTGTTTTAGACCGAAACGAGCTAAATCTGAACACATCGGTTTTACAAGTGTCCCTGTGACACGCGTCAAAACTTTTTCTCTTATAACTGCGCGAAAAGCATGTATTCTTGCTTAATACAACGAAACAAGCTGTTTTAGACCGAAACGAGCTAAATCACAACACAAAGGTTTTACAAGTGTTCCTCTGATACGCGTCAAAACTTTTTCTCTTATAACTGCGCGAAAAGCATGTATTCTTGCTTAATACTACGAAACAAGCTGTTTTAAACCGAAACGAGCTAAATCACAACACATCGGTTTTACAAGTGTTCCTCTGATACGCGTCTAAACTTTTTCTCTTATAACTGCGCGAAAAGCATGTATTCGTGCTTAATACAACGAAACAAGCTGTTTCAGACCGAAACGAGCTAAATCTGAACACATCGGTTTTACAAGTGTCCCTGTGACACGCGTCAAAACTTTTTCTCTTATAACTGCGCGAAAAGCATGTATTCTTGCTTAATACAGCGAAACAAGCTGTTTTAGACCGAAATGAGCTAAATCACAACACATCGGTTTTACAAGTTTTCCTCTGATACGCGTCAAAACTTTTTCTCTTATAACTGCGCGAAAAGCATGTATTCTTGCCTAATACAGCGAAACAAGCTGTTTTAAACCGAAACGAGCTAAATCACAACACATCGGTATTACAACTGTTCCACGTGATACTCGTCAAAACTTTTTCTCTTATAACTGCGCGAAAAGCATGTATTCGTGCTTAATACAACGAAACAAGCTGTTTTAGACCGAAACGAGCTAAATCTAAACACATCGGTTTTACAAGTGTTCCTCTGATACGCGTCAAAACTTTTTCTCTTATAACTGCGCGAAAAGCATGTATTCTTGCTCAATACAGCGAAACAAGCTGTTTTAGACCGAAATGAGCTAAATCACAACACATCGGTTTTACAAGTGTTCCTCTGATACGCGTCTAAACTTTTTCTCTTATAACTGCGCGAAAAGCATGTATTCGTGCTAAATACAACGAAACAAGCTGTTTTAGACCGAAACGAGCTAAATCACAACACATAGGTTTTACAAGTGTTCCCCTGATACGCGTCAAAACTTTTTCTCTTATAACTGCGCGAAAAGCATGTATTCTTGCTTAATACAACGAAACAAGCTGTTTTAGACCGAAACGAGCTAAATCACAACACATCGGTTTTACAAGTGTCTCTCTGATACGCGTCAAAACTTTTTCTTCTATAACTGCGCGTAAAGCATGTATTCTTGCTTAATACAACGAAACAAGCTGTTTTAGACCGAAACGAGCTAAATCTGAACACATCGGTTTTACAAGTGTCCCTGTGACACGCGTCAAAACTTTTTCTCTTATAACTGCGCGAAAAGCATGTATTCTTGCTTAATACAACGAAACAAGCTGTTTTAGACCGAAACGAGCTAAATCACAACACAAAGGTTTTACAAGTGTTCCTCTGATACGCGTCAAAACTTTTTCTCTTATAACTGCGCGAAAAGCATGTATTCTTGCTTAATACTACGAAACAAGCTGTTTTAGACCGAAACGAGCTAAATCACAACACATCGGTTTTACAAGTGTTCCTCTGATACGCGTCTAAACTTTTTCTCTTATAACTGCGCGAAAAGCATGTATTCGTGCTTAATACAACGAAACAAGCTGTTTCAGACCGATACGAGCTAAATCTGAACACATCGGTTTTACAAGTGTCCCTGTGACACGCGTCAAAACTTTTTCTCTTATAACTGCGCGAAAAGCATGTATTCTTGCTTAATACAGCGAAACAAGCTGTTTTAGACCGAAATGAGCTAAATCACAACACATCGGTTTTACAAGTGTTCCTCTGATACGCGTCAAAACTTTTTCTCTTATAACTGCGCGAAAAGCATGTATTCTTGCCTAATACAGCGAAACAAGCTGTTTTAAACCGAAACGAGCTAAATCACAACACATCGGTATTACAACTGTTCCACGTGATACTCGTCAAAACTTTTTCTCTTATAACTGCGCGAAAAGCATGTATTCGTGCTTAATACAACGAAACAAGCTGTTTTAGACCGAAACGAGCTAAATCTAAACACATCGGTTTTACAAGTGTTCCTCTGATACGCGTCAAAACTTTTTCTCTTATAACTGCGCGAAAAGCATGTATTCTTGCTCAATACAGCGAAACAAGCTGTTTTAGACCGAAATGAGCTAAATCACAACACATCGGTTTTACAAGTGTTCCACTGATACGCGTCTAAACTTTTTCTCTTATAACTGCGCGAAAAGCATGTATTCGTGCTAAATACAACGAAACAAGCTGTTTTAGACCGAAACGAGCTAAATCTGAACACATCGGTTTTACAAGTGTCCCTGTGACACGCGTCAAAACATTTTCTCTTATAACTGCGCGAAAAGCATGTATTCTTGCTTAATACAGCGAAACGAGCTGTTTTAGACCGAAACGAGCTAAATCACAACACATCGGTTTTACAAGTGTTCCTCTGATACGCGTCAAAACTTTTTCTCTTATAACTGCGCGAAAAGCATGTATTCGTGCTTAATACAACGAAACAAGCTGTTTTAGACCAAAACGAGCTAGATCTGAACACATCGATTTTCCAAGTGTTCCTTTGATACGCGTAAAAACTTTTTCTCTTATAACTGCGCGATAAGCATGTACTCCTGCTTAATACAACGAAACAAGCTGTTTTAGACCGAAACGAGCCAAATCACAACACATCGGTATTACAAGTGTTCCTCTGATACGCGTCAAAACTTTTTTCTCTTATAACTGCGCGAAAAGCATGTATTCGTGCTTAATACAACGAAACAAGCTGTTTTAGACCGAAACGAGCTAAATCTGAACACATCGGTTTTACAAGTATCCACGTGATACTCGTCAAATCTTTTTCTCTTATAACTGCGCGAAAAGCATGTATTCTTGCTTAATACAACGAAACAAGCTGTTTTAGACCGAAACGAGCTAAATCACAACACATCGGTTTTACAAGTGTCTCTCTAATACGCGTCAAAACTTTTTCTCTTATAACTGCGCGAAAAGCATGCATTCTTGCTTAATACAGCGAAACAAGCTGTTTTAGACCGAAACGAGCTAAATCACAACACATAGGTTTTACAAGTGTTCCCCTGATACGCGTCAAAACTTTTTCTCTTATAACTGCGCGAAAAGCATGTATTCTTGCTTAATACAACGAAACAAGCTGTTTTAGACCGAAACGAGCTAAATCACAACACATCGGTTTTACAAGTGTCTCTCTGATACGCGTCAAAACTTTTTCTTCTATAACTGCGCGTAAAGCATGTATTCTTGCTTATACAACGAAACAAGCTGTTTTAGACCGAAACGAGCTAAATCACAACACATCGGTTTTACAAGTGTTCCTCTGATACGCGTCTAAACTTTTTCTCTTATAACTGCGCGAAGAGCATGTATTCGTGCTTAATACAACGAAACAAGTTGTTTTAGACCAAAACGAGCTAGATCTGAACACATCGGTTTTCCAAGTGTTCCTTTGATACGCGTCAAAACTTTTTCTCTTATAACTGCGCGATAAGCATGTATTCCTGCTTAATACAACGAAACAAGCTGTTTTAGACCGAAACGAGCCAAATCACAACACATCGGTATTACAAGTGTTCCACGTGATACTCGTCAAAACTTTTTCTCTTATAACTGCGCGAAAAGCATGTATTCGTGCTTAATACAACGAAACAAGCTGTTTTAGACCGAAACGAGCTAAATCTGAACACATCGGTTTTACAAGTGTCCCTGTGACACGCGTCAAAACTTTTTCTCTTATAACTGCGCGAAAAGCATGTATTCTTGCTCAATACAGCGAAACAAGCTGTTTTAGACCGAAATGAGCTAAATCACAACACATCGGTTTTACAAGTGTTCCTCTGATACGCGTCAAAACTTTTTTCTCTTATAACTGCGCGAAAAGCATGTATTCGTGCTTAATACAACGAAACAAGCTGGTTTAGACCGAAACGAGCTAAATCTGAACACATCGGTTTTACAAGTATCCACGTGATACTCGTCAAATCTTTTTCTCTTATAACTGCGCGAAAAGCATGTATTCTTGCTTAATACAACGAAACAAGCTGTTTTAGACCGAAACGAGCTAAATCACAACACATCGGTTTTACAAGTGTCTCTTTAATACGCGTCAAAACTTTTTCTCTTATAACTGCGCGAAAAGCATGCATTCTTGCTTAATACAGCGAAACAAGCTGTTTTAGACCGAAACGAGCTAAATCACAACACATAGGTTTTACAAGTGTTCCCCTGATACGCGTCAAAACTTTTTCTCTTATAACTGCGCGAAAAGCATGTATTCTTGCTTAATACAACGAAACAAGCTGTTTTAGACCGAAACGAGCTAAATCACAACACATCGGTTTTACAAGTGTCTCTCTGATATGCGTCAAAACTTTTTCTTCTATAATTGCGCGTAAAGCATGTATTCTTGCTTAATACAACGAAACAAGCTGTTTTAGACCGAAACGAGCTAAATCTGAACACATCGGTTTTACAAGTGTCCCTGCGACACGCGTCAAAACTTTTTCTCTTATAACTGCGCGAAAAGCATGTATTCTTGCTTAATACAACGAAACAAGCTGTTTTAGACCGAAACGAGCTAAATCACAACACAAAGGTTTTACAAGTGTTCCTCTGATACGCGTCAAAACTTTTTCTCTTATAACTGCGCGAAAAGCATGTATTCTTGCTTAATACTACGAAACAAGCTGTTTTAAACCGAAACGAGCTAAATCACAACACATCGGTTTTACAAGTGTTCCTCTGATACGCGTCTAAACTTTTTCTCTTATAACTGCGCGAAAAGCATGTATTCGTGCTTAATACAACGAAACAAGCTGTTTCAGACCGAAACGAGCTAAATCTGAACACATCGGTTTTACAAGTGTCCCTGTGACACGCGTCAAAACTTTTTCTCTTATAACTGCGCGAAAAGCATGTATTCTTGCTTAATACAGCGAAACAAGCTGTTTTAGACCGAAATGAGCTAAATCACAACACATCGGTTTTACAAGTTTTCCTCTGATACGCGTCAAAACTTTTTCTCTTATAACTGCGCGAAAAGCATGTATTCTTGCCTAATACAGCGAAACAAGCTGTTTTAAACCGAAACGAGCTAAATCACAACACATCGGTATTACAACTGTTCCACGTGATACTCGTCAAAACTTTTTCTCTTATAACTGCGCGAAAAGCATGTATTCGTGCTTAATACAACGAAACAAGCTGTTTTAGACCGAAACGAGCTAAATCTAAACACATCGGTTTTACAAGTGTTCCTCTGATACGCGTCAAAACTTTTTCTCTTATAACTGCGCGAAAAGCATGTATTCTTGCTCAATACAGCGAAACAAGCTGTTTTAGACCGAAATGAGCTAAATCACAACACATCGGTTTTACAAGTGTTCCTCTGATACGCGTCTAAACTTTTTCTCTTATAACTGCGCGAAAAGCATGTATTCGTGCTAAATACAACGAAACAAGCTGTTTTAGACCGAAACGAGCTAAATCACAACACATAGGTTTTACAAGTGTTCCCCTGATACGCGTCAAAACTTTTTCTCTTATAACTGCGCGAAAAGCATGTATTCTTGCTTAATACAACGAAACAAGCTGTTTTAGACCGAAACGAGCTAAATCACAACACATCGGTTTTACAAGTGTCTCTCTGATACGCGTCAAAACTTTTTCTTCTATAACTGCGCGTAAAGCATGTATTCTTGCTTAATACAACGAAACAAGCTGTTTTAGACCGAAACGAGCTAAATCTGAACACATCGGTTTTACAAGTGTCCCTGTGACACGCGTCAAAACTTTTTCTCTTATAACTGCGCGAAAAGCATGTATTCTTGCTTAATACAACGAAACAAGCTGTTTTAGACCGAAACGAGCTAAATCACAACACAAAGGTTTTACAAGTGTTCCTCTGATACGCGTCAAAACTTTTTCTCTTATAACTGCGCGAAAAGCATGTATTCTTGCTTAATACTACGAAACAAGCTGTTTTAGACCGAAACGAGCTAAATCACAACACATCGGTTTTACAAGTGTTCCTCTGATACGCGTCTAAACTTTTTCTCTTATAACTGCGCGAAAAGCATGTATTCGTGCTTAATACAACGAAACAAGCTGTTTCAGACCGATACGAGCTAAATCTGAACACATCGGTTTTACAAGTGTCCCTGTGACACGCGTCAAAACTTTTTCTCTTATAACTGCGCGAAAAGCATGTATTCTTGCTTAATACAGCGAAACAAGCTGTTTTAGACCGAAATGAGCTAAATCACAACACATCGGTTTTACAAGTGTTCCTCTGATACGCGTCAAAACTTTTTCTCTTATAACTGCGCGAAAAGCATGTATTCTTGCCTAATACAGCGAAACAAGCTGTTTTAAACCGAAACGAGCTAAATCACAACACATCGGTATTACAACTGTTCCACGTGATACTCGTCAAAACTTTTTCTCTTATAACTGCGCGAAAAGCATGTATTCGTGCTTAATACAACGAAACAAGCTGTTTTAGACCGAAACGAGCTAAATCTAAACACATCGGTTTTACAAGTGTTCCTCTGATACGCGTCAAAACTTTTTCTCTTATAACTGCGCGAAAAGCATGTATTCTTGCTCAATACAGCGAAACAAGCTGTTTTAGACCGAAATGAGCTAAATCACAACACATCGGTTTTACAAGTGTTCCTCTGATACGCGTCTAAACTTTTTCTCTTATAACTGCGCGAAAAGCATGTATTCGTGCTAAATACAACGAAACAAGCTGTTTTAGACCGAAACGAGCTAAATCTGAACACATCGGTTTTACAAGTGTCCCTGTGACACGCGTCAAAACATTTTCTCTTATAACTGCGCGAAAAGCATGTATTCTTGCTTAATACAGCGAAACAAGCTGTTTTAGACCGAAACGAGCTAAATCACAACACATCGGTTTTACAAGTGTTCCTCTGATACGCGTCAAAACTTTTTCTCTTATAACTGCGCGAAAAGCATGTATTCGTGCTTAATACAACGAAACAAGCTGTTTTAGACCAAAACGAGCTAGATCTGAACACATCGATTTTCCAAGTGTTCCTTTGATACGCGTAAAAACTTTTTCTCTTATAACTGCGCGATAAGCATGTACTCCTGCTTAATACAACGAAACAAGCTGTTTTAGACCGAAACGAGCCAAATCACAACACATCGGTATTACAAGTGTTCCTCTGATACGCGTCAAAACTTTTTTCTCTTATAACTGCGCGAAAAGCATGTATTCGTGCTTAATACAACGAAACAAGCTGTTTTAGACCGAAACGAGCTAAATCTGAACACATCGGTTTTACAAGTATCCACGTGATACTCGTCAAATCTTTTTCTCTTATAACTGCGCGAAAAGCATGTATTCTTGCTTAATACAACGAAACAAGCTGTTTTAGACCGAAACGAGCTAAATCACAACACATCGGTTTTACAAGTGTCTCTCTAATACGCGTCAAAACTTTTTCTCTTTAACTGCGCGAAAAGCATGCATTCTTGCTTAATACAGCGAAACAAGCTGTTTTAGACCGAAACGAGCTAAATCACAACACATAGGTTTTACAAGTGTTCCCCTGATACGCGTCAAAACTTTTTCTCTTATAACTGCGCGAAAAGCATGTATTCTTGCTTAATACAACGAAACAAGCTGTTTTAGACCGAAACGAGCTAAATCACAACACATCGGTTTTACAAGTGTCTCTCTGATACGCGTCAAAACTTTTTCTTCTATAACTGCGCGTAAAGCATGTATTCTTGCTTATACAACGAAACAAGCTGTTTTAGACCGAAACGAGCTAAATCACAACACATCGGTTTTACAAGTGTTCCTCTGATACGCGTCTAAACTTTTTCTCTTATAACTGCGCGAAAAGCATGTATTCGTGCTTAATACAACGAAACAAGCTGTTTCAGACCGAAACGAGCTAAATCTGAACACATCGGTTTTACAAGTGTCCCTGTGACACGCGTCAAAACTTTTTCTCTTATAACTGCGCGAAAAGGATGTATTCTTGCTTAATACAGCGAAAAAAGCTGTTTTAGACCGAAATGAGCTAAATCACAACACATCGGTTTTACAAGTGTTCCTCTGATACGCAAATTTTTTTTCTTATAACTGCGCGAAAAGCATGTATTCGTGCTTAATACAACGAAACAAGCTGTTTTAGACCGAAACGAGCTGAATCTGAACACATCGGTTTTACAAGTGTCCCTGTGACACGCGTCAAAACGTTTTCTCTTATAACTGCGCGAAAAGCATGTATTCTTGCCTAATACAGCGAAACAAGCTGTTTTAAACCGAAACGAGCTAAATCACAACACATCGGTATTACAAGTGTTCCACGTGATACTCGTGAAAACTTTTTCTCTTATAACTGCGCGAAAAGCATGTATTCGTGCTTAATACAACGAAACAAGCTGTTTTAGACCGAAACGAGCTAAATCTGAACATATCGGTTTTACAAGTATCCACGTGATACTCGTCAAACCTTTTTCTCTAATAACTGCGCGAAAAGCATGTATTCTTGCTTAATACAACGAAACAAGCTGTTTTAGACCGAAACGAGCTAAATCACAACACATCGGTTTTACAAGTGTTCCTCTGATACGCGTCAAATTTTTTTTCTTATAACTGCGCGAAAAGCATGTATTCGTGCTTAATACAACGAAACAAGCTGTTTTAGACCGAAACGAGCTGAATCTGAACACATCGGTTTTACAAGTGTCCCTGTGACACGCGTCAAAACGTTTTCTCTTATAACTGCGCGAAAAGCATGTATTCTTGCTTAATACAGCGAAACAAGCTGTTTTAGACCGAAACGAGCTAAATCACAACACATCGGTTTTACAAGTGTTCCTCTGATACGCGTCTAAACTTTTTCTCTTATAACTGCGCGAAAAGCATGTATTCGTGCTAAATACAACGAAACAAGCTGTTTTACACCGAAACGAGCTAAATCTGAACACACCTGTGACACGCGTCAAAACATTTTCTCTTATAACTGCGCGAAAAGCATGTATTCTTGCTTAATACAGCGAAACAAGCTGTTTTAGACCGAAACGAGCTAAATGACAACACATCGGTTTTACAAGTGTTCCTCTGATACGCGTCAAATTTTTTTCTCTTATAACTGCGCGAAAAGCATGTATTCTTGCTTAATACAGCGAAACAAGCTGTTTTAGACCGAAACGAGCTAAATCACAACACATCAGTTTTACAAGTGTTCCTCTGATACGCGTCTAAACTTTTTCTCTTATAACTGCGCGAAAAGCATGTATTCGTGCTTAATACAACGAAACAAGCTGTTTTAGACCGAAACGAGCTGAATCTGAACACATCGGTTTTACAAGTGTCCCTGTGACACGCGTCAAAACTTTTTCTCTTATAACTGCGCGAAAAGCATGTATTCTTGCTTAGTACAGCGAAACAAGCTGTTTTAGACCGAAACGAGCTAAATCACAATACATCGGTTTTACAAGTGTTCCTCTGATACGCGTCTTAACTTTTTCTCTTATAACTGCGCGAAAAGCATGTATTCGTGCTAAATACAACGAAACAAGCTGTTTTAGACCGAAACGAGCTAAATCTGAACACATCGGTTTTACAAGTGTCCCTGTGACACGCGTCAAAACATTTTCTCTTATAACTGCGCGAAAAGCATGTATTCTTGCTTAATACAGCGAAACAAGCTGTTTTAGACCGAAACGAGCTAAATCACAACACATCGGTTTTACAAGTGTTCCTCTGATACGCGTCAAAACTTTTTCTCTTATAACTGCGCGAAAAGCATGTATTCGTGCTTAATACAACGAAACAAGCTGTTTTAGACCAAAACGAGCTAGATCTGAACACATCGGTTTTCCAAGTGTTCCTTTGATACGCGTCAAAACTTTTTCTCTTATAACTGCGCGATAAGCATGTATTCCTGCTTAATACAACGAAACAAGCTGTTTTAGACCGAAACGAGCCAAATCACAACACATCGGTATTACAAGTGTTCCACGTGATACTCGTCAAAACTTTTTCTCTTATAACTGCGCGAAAAGCATGTATTCGTGCTTAATACAACGAAACAAGCTGTTTTAGACCGAAACGAGCTAAATCTGAACACATCGGTTTTACAAGTGTCCCTGTGACATGCGTCAAAACTTTTTCTCTTATAACTGCGCGAAAAGCATGTATTCTTGCTCAATACAGCGAAACAAGCTGTTTTAGACCGAAATGAGCTAAATCACAACACATCGGTTTTACAAGTGTTCCTCTAATACGCGTCAAAACTTTTTTCTCTTATAACTGAGCGAAAAGCATGTATTCTTGCTTAATACAACGAAACAAGCTGTTTTAGACCGAAACGAGCTAAATCTGAACACATCGGCTTTACAAGTATCCACGTGATACTCGTCAAAACTTTTTCTCTTATAACTGCGCGAAAAGCATGTATTCTTGCTTAATACAACGAAACAAGCTGTTTTAGACCGAAACGAGCTAAATCACAACACATCGGTTTTACAAGTGTCTCTCTAATACGCGTCAAAACTTTTTCTATTATAACTGCGCGAAAAGCATGCATTCTTGCTTAATACAGCGAAACAAGCTGTTTTAGACCGAAACGAGCTAAATCACAACACATAGGTTTTACAAGTGTTCCCCTGATACGCGTCAAAACTTTTTCTCTTATAACTGCGCGAAAAGCATGTATTCTTGCTTAATACAACGAAACAAGCTGTTTTAGACTGAAACGAGCTAAATCACAACACATCGGTTTTACAAGTGTCTCTCTGATACGCGTCAAAACTTTTTCTTCTATAACTGCGCGTAAAGCATGTATTCTTGCTTAATACAACGAAACAAGCTGTTTTAGACCGAAACGAGCTAAATCTGAACACATCGGTTTTACAAGTATCCACGTGATACTCGTCAAAACTTTTTCTCTTATAACTGCGCGAAAAGCATGTATTCTTGCTTAATACAACGAAACAAGCTGTTTTAGACCGAAACGAGCTAAATCACAACACATCGGTTTTACAAGTGTCTCTCTAATACGCGTCAAAACTTTTTCTTCTATAACTGCGCCTAAAGCATGTATTCGTGCTTAATACAACGAAACAAGCTGTTTCAGACCGAAACGAGCTAAATCTGAACACATCGGTTTTACAAGTGTCCCTGTGACACGCGTCAAAACTTTTTCTTTTATAACTGCGCGAAAAGCATGTATTCTTGCTTAATACAGCGAAACAAGCTGTTTTAGACCGAAATGAGCTAAATCACAACACATCGGTTTTACAAGTGTTCCTCTGATACGCGTCAAAACTTTTTCTCTTATAACTGCGCGAAAAGCATGTATTCTTGCCTAATACAGCGAAACAAGCTGTTTTAAACCGAAACGAGCTAAATCACAACACATCGGTATAACAAGTGTTCCACGTGATACTCGTCAAAACTTTTCTCTTATAACTGCGCGAAAAGCATGTATTCGTGCTTAATACAACGAAACAAGCTGTTTTAGACCGAAACGAGCTAAATCTGAACACATCGGTTTTACAAGTATCCACGTGATACTCGTCAAAACTTTTTCTCTTATAACTGCGCGAAAAGCATGTATTCTTGCTTAATACAACGAAACAAGCTGTTTTAGACCGAAACGAGCTAAATCACAACACATCGGTTTTACAAGTGTTCCTCTGATACGCGTCAAAACTTTTTCTCTTATAACTGCGCGAAAAGCATGTATTCTTGCTCAATACAGCGAAACAAGCTGTTTTAGACCGAAATGAGCTAAATCACAACACATCGGTTTTACAAGTGTTCCTCTGATACGCGTCAAAACTTTTTCTCTTATAACTGCGCGAAAAGCATGTATTCTTGCTTAATACAGCGAAACAAGCTGTTTTAGACCGAAACGAGCTAAATCAAAACACATCGGTTTTACAAGTGTCTCTCTAATACGCGTCAAACTTTTTCTCTTATAACTGCGCGAAAAGCATGTATTCTTGCTTAATACAGCGAAACAAGCTGTTTTAGACCGAAACGAGCTAAATCACAACACAAAGGTTATACAAGTGTTCCTCTCATACGCGTCAAAACTTTTTCTCTTATAACTGCGCGAAAAGCATGTATTCTTGCTTAATACAACGAAACAAGCTGTTTTAGACCGAAACGAGCTAAATCTGAACACATTGGTTATACAAGTGTCCCTGTGACATGCGTCAAAACTTTTTCTCTTATAACTGCGCGAAAAGCATGTATTCTTGCTTAATACAGCGAAACAAGCTGTTTTAGACCGAAATGAGCTAAATCACAACACATCGGTTTTACAAGTGTTCCTCTGATACGCGTCAAAACTTTTTTCTCTTATAACTGCGCGAAAAGCATGTTTTCTTGCTTAGTCGAACGAAACAAGCTGTTTTAGACCGAAACGAGGTAAATCTGAACACATTGGTTTTACAAGTGTCCTTGTGACATGCCTTTAAATCTTTTTCTCTTATAACTGCGCGAAAAGCATGTATTCCTGCCTAATACAGCGAAACAAGCTGTTTTAGACCAAAACGAGCTAAATCACAACACATCGGTTTTACAAGTGTTCCTCTGATACGCGTCTAAACTTTTTCTCTTATAACTGCGCGAAAAGCATGTATTCGTGCTAAATACAACGAAACAAGCTGTTTTACACCGAAACGAGCTAAATCTGAACACATCGGTTTTACAAGTGTCCCTGTGACACGCGTCAAAACATTTTCTCTTATAACTGCGCGAAAAGCATGTATTCTTGCTTAATACAGCGAAACAAGCTGTTTTAGACCGAAACGAGCTAAATGACAACACATCGGTTTTACAAGTGTTCCTCTGATACGCGTCAAATTTTTTTCTCTTATAACTGCGCGAAAAGCATGTATTCTTGCTTAATACAGCGAAACAAGCTGTTTTAGACCGAAACGAGCTAAATCACAACACATCAGTTTTACAAGTGTTCCTCTGATACGCGTCTAAACTTTTTCTCTTATAACTGCGCGAAAAGCATGTATTCGTGCTTAATACAACGAAACAAGCTGTTTTAGACCGAAACGAGCTGAATCTGAACACATCGGTTTTACAAGTGTCCCTGTGACACGCGTCAAAACTTTTTCTCTTATAACTGCGCGAAAAGCATGTATTCTTGCTTAATACAGCGAAACAAGCTGTTTTAGACCGAAACGAGCTAAATCACAACACATCGGTTTTACAAGTGTTCCTCTGATACGCGTCTAAACTTTTTCTCTTATAACTGCGCGAAAAGCATGTATTCGTGCTAAATACAACGAAACAAGCTGTTTTAGACCGAAACGAGCTAAATCTGAACACATCGGTTTTACAAGTGTCCCTGTGACACGCGTCAAAACATTTTCTCTTATAACTGCGCGAAAAGCATGTATTCTTGCTCAATACAGCGAAACAAGCTGTTTTAGACCGAAATGAGCTAAATCACAACACATCGGTTTTACAAGTGTTCCTCTGATACGCGTCAAAACTTTTTCTCTTATAACTGCGCGAAAAGCATGTATTCTTGCCTAATACAGCGAAACAAGCTGTTTTAAACCGAAACGAGCTAAATCACAACACATCGGTATTACAAGTGTTCCACGTGATACTCGTCAAAACTTTTTCTCTTATAACTGCGCGAAAAGCATGTATTCGTGCTTAATACAACGAAACAAGCTGTTTTAGACCGAAACGAGCTAAATCTGAACACATCGGTTTTACAAGTATCCACGTGATACTCGTCAAAACTTTTTCTCTTATAACTGCGCGAAAAGCATGTATTCTTGCTTAATACAACGAAACAAGCTGTTTTAGACCGAAACGAGCTAAATCACAACACATCGGTTTTACAAGTGTTCCTCTGATACGCGTCAAAACTTTTTCTCTTATAACTGCGCGAAAAGCATGTATTCTTGCTCAATACAGCGAAACAAGCTGTTTTAGACCGAAATGAGCTAAATCACAACACATCGGTTTTACAAGTGTTCCTCTGATACGCGTCAAAACTTTTTCTCTTATAACTGCGCGAAAAGCATGTATTCTTGCTTAATACAGCGAAACAAGCTGTTTTAGACCGAAACGAGCTAAATCAAAACACATCGGTTTTACAAGTGTCTCTCTAATACGCGTCAAACTTTTTCTCTTATAACTGCGCGAAAAGCATGTATTCTTGCTTAATACAGCGAAACAAGCTGTTTTAGACCGAAACGAGCTAAATCACAACACAAAGGTTATACAAGTGTTCCTCTCATACGCGTCAAAACTTTTTCTCTTATAACTGCGCGAAAAGCATGTATTCTTGCTTAATACAACGAAACAAGCTGTTTTAGACCGAAACGAGCTAAATCTGAACACATTGGTTATACAAGTGTCCCTGTGACATGCGTCAAAACTTTTTCTCTTATAACTGCGCGAAAAGCATGTATTCTTGCTTAATACAGCGAAACAAGCTGTTTTAGACCGAAATGAGCTAAATCACAACACATCGGTTTTACAAGTGTTCCTCTGATACGCGTCAAAACTTTTTTCTCTTATAACTGCGCGAAAAGCATGTATTCGTGCTTAATACAAAGAAACAAGCTGTTTTAGACCGAAACGAGCTGAATCTGAACACATCGGTTTTACAAGTGTCCCTGTGACACGCGTCAAAACTTTTTCTCTTATAACTGCGCGAAAAGCATGTATTCTTGCTTAGTACAGCGAAACAAGCTGTTTTAGACCGAAACGAGCTAAATCACAATACATCGGTTTTACAAGTGTTCCTCTGATACGCGTCTTAACTTTTTCTCTTATAACTGCGCGAAAAGCATGTATTCGTGCTAAATACAACGAAACAAGCTGTTTTAGACCGAAACGAGCTAAATCTGAACACATCGGTTTTACAAGTGTCCCTGTGACACGCGTCAAAACATTTTCTCTTATAACTGCGCGAAAAGCATGTATTCTTGCTTAATACAGCGAAACAAGCTGTTTTAGACCGAAACGAGCTAAATGACAACACATCGGTTTTACAAGTGTTCCTCTGATACGCGTCAAATTTTTTTCTCTTATAACTGCGCGAAAAGCATGTATTCTTGCTTAATACAGCGAAACAAGCTGTTTTAGACCGAAACGAGCTAAATCACAACACATCAGTTTTACAAGTGTTCCTCTGATACGCGTCTAAACTTTTTCTCTTATAACTGCGCGAAAAGCATGTATTCGTGCTTAATACAACGAAACAAGCTGTTTTAGACCGAAACGAGCTGAATCTGAACACATCGGTTTTACAAGTGTCCCTGTGACACGCGTCAAAACTTTTTCTCTTATAACTGCGCGAAAAGCATGTATTCTTGCTTAATACAGCGAAACAAGCTGTTTTAGACCGAAACGAGCTAAATCACAACACATCGGTTTTACAAGTGTTCCTCTGATACGCGTCTTAACTTTTTCTCTTATAACTGCGCGAAAAGCATGTATTCGTGCTAAATACAACGAAACAAGCTGTTTTAGACCGAAATGAGCTAAATCACAACACATCGGTTTTACAAGTGTTCCTCTAATACGCGTCAAAACTTTTTTCTCTTATAACTGAGCGAAAAGCATGTATTCTTGCTTAATACAACGAAACAAGCTGTTTTAGACCGAAACGAGCTAAATCTGAACACATCGGCTTTACAAGTATCCACGTGATACTCGTCAAAACTTTTTCTCTTATAACTGCGCGAAAAGCATGTATTCTTGCTTAATACAACGAAACAAGCTGTTTTAGACCGAAACGAGCTAAATCACAACACATCGGTTTTACAAGTGTCTCTCTAATACGCGTCAAAACTTTTTCTATTATAACTGCGCGAAAAGCATGCATTCTTGCTTAATACAGCGAAACAAGCTGTTTTAGACCGAAACGAGCTAAATCACAACACATAGGTTTTACAAGTGTTCCCCTGATACGCGTCAAAACTTTTTCTCTTATAACTGCGCGAAAAGCATGTATTCTTGCTTAATACAACGAAACAAGCTGTTTTAGACTGAAACGAGCTAAATCACAACACATCGGTTTTACAAGTGTCTCTCTGATACGCGTCAAAACTTTTTCTTCTATAACTGCGCGTAAAGCATGTATTCTTGCTTAATACAACGAAACAAGCTGTTTTAGACCGAAACGAGCTAAATCTGAACACATCGGTTTTACAAGTATCCACGTGATACTCGTCAAAACTTTTTCTCTTATAACTGCGCGAAAAGCATGTATTCTTGCTTAATACAACGAAACAAGCTGTTTTAGACCGAAACGAGCTAAATCACAACACATCGGTTTTACAAGTGTCTCTCTAATACGCGTCAAAACTTTTTCTTCTATAACTGCGCCTAAAGCATGTATTCGTGCTTAATACAACGAAACAAGCTGTTTCAGACCGAAACGAGCTAAATCTGAACACATCGGTTTTACAAGTGTCCCTGTGACACGCGTCAAAACTTTTTCTTTTATAACTGCGCGAAAAGCATGTATTCTTGCTTAATACAGCGAAACAAGCTGTTTTAGACCGAAATGAGCTAAATCACAACACATCGGTTTTACAAGTGTTCCTCTGATACGCGTCAAAACTTTTTCTCTTATAACTGCGCGAAAAGCATGTATTCTTGCCTAATACAGCGAAACAAGCTGTTTTAAACCGAAACGAGCTAAATCACAACACATCGGTATAACAAGTGTTCCACGTGATACTCGTCAAAACTTTTCTCTTATAACTGCGCGAAAAGCATGTATTCGTGCTTAATACAACGAAACAAGCTGTTTTAGACCGAAACGAGCTAAATCTGAACACATCGGTTTTACAAGTATCCACGTGATACTCGTCAAAACTTTTTCTCTTATAACTGCGCGAAAAGCATGTATTCTTGCTTAATACAACGAAACAAGCTGTTTTAGACCGAAACGAGCTAAATCACAACACATCGGTTTTACAAGTGTTCCTCTGATACGCGTCAAAACTTTTTCTCTTATAACTGCGCGAAAAGCATGTATTCTTGCTCAATACAGCGAAACAAGCTGTTTTAGACCGAAATGAGCTAAATCACAACACATCGGTTTTACAAGTGTTCCTCTGATACGCGTCAAAACTTTTTCTCTTATAACTGCGCGAAAAGCATGTATTCTTGCTTAATACAGCGAAACAAGCTGTTTTAGACCGAAACGAGCTAAATCAAAACACATCGGTTTTACAAGTGTCTCTCTAATACGCGTCAAACTTTTTCTCTTATAACTGCGCGAAAAGCATGTATTCTTGCTTAATACAGCGAAACAAGCTGTTTTAGACCGAAACGAGCTAAATCACAACACAAAGGTTATACAAGTGTTCCTCTCATACGCGTCAAAACTTTTTCTCTTATAACTGCGCGAAAAGCATGTATTCTTGCTTAATACAACGAAACAAGCTGTTTTAGACCGAAACGAGCTAAATCTGAACACATTGGTTATACAAGTGTCCCTGTGACATGCGTCAAAACTTTTTCTCTTATAACTGCGCGAAAAGCATGTATTCTTGCTTAATACAGCGAAACAAGCTGTTTTAGACCGAAATGAGCTAAATCACAACACATCGGTTTTACAAGTGTTCCTCTGATACGCGTCAAAACTTTTTTCTCTTATAACTGCGCGAAAAGCATGTTTTCTTGCTTAGTCGAACGAAACAAGCTGTTTTAGACCGAAACGAGGTAAATCTGAACACATTGGTTTTACAAGTGTCCTTGTGACATGCCTTTAAATCTTTTTCTCTTATAACTGCGCGAAAAGCATGTATTCCTGCCTAATACAGCGAAACAAGCTGTTTTAGACCAAAACGAGCTAAATCACAACACATCGGTTTTACAAGTGTTCCTCTGATACGCGTCTAAACTTTTTCTCTTATAACTGCGCGAAAAGCATGTATTCGTGCTAAATACAACGAAACAAGCTGTTTTACACCGAAACGAGCTAAATCTGAACACATCGGTTTTACAAGTGTCCCTGTGACACGCGTCAAAACATTTTCTCTTATAACTGCGCGAAAAGCATGTATTCTTGCTTAATACAGCGAAACAAGCTGTTTTAGACCGAAACGAGCTAAATGACAACACATCGGTTTTACAAGTGTTCCTCTGATACGCGTCAAATTTTTTTCTCTTATAACTGCGCGAAAAGCATGTATTCTTGCTTAATACAGCGAAACAAGCTGTTTTAGACCGAAACGAGCTAAATCACAACACATCAGTTTTACAAGTGTTCCTCTGATACGCGTCTAAACTTTTTCTCTTATAACTGCGCGAAAAGCATGTATTCGTGCTTAATACAACGAAACAAGCTGTTTTAGACCGAAACGAGCTGAATCTGAACACATCGGTTTTACAAGTGTCCCTGTGACACGCGTCAAAACTTTTTCTCTTATAACTGCGCGAAAAGCATGTATTCTTGCTTAATACAGCGAAACAAGCTGTTTTAGACCGAAACGAGCTAAATCACAACACATCGGTTTTACAAGTGTTCCTCTGATACGCGTCTAAACTTTTTCTCTTATAACTGCGCGAAAAGCATGTATTCGTGCTAAATACAACGAAACAAGCTGTTTTAGACCGAAACGAGCTAAATCTGAACACATCGGTTTTACAAGTGTCCCTGTGACACGCGTCAAAACATTTTCTCTTATAACTGCGCGAAAAGCATGTATTCTTGCTCAATACAGCGAAACAAGCTGTTTTAGACATAAAATGAGCTAAATCACAACACATCGATTTTACAAGTGTTCCTCTGATACGCGTCAAAACTTTTTCTCTTATAACTGCGCGAAAAGCATGTATTCTTGCCTAATACAGCGAAACAAGCTGTTTTAAACCGAAACGAGCTAAATCACAACACATCGGTATTACAAGTGTTCCACGTGATACTCGTCAAAACTTTTTCTCTTATAACTGCGCGAAAAGCATGTATTCGTGCTTAATACAACGAAACAAGCTGTTTTAGACCGAAACGAGCTAAATCTGAACACATCGGTTTTACAAGTATCCACGTGATACTCGTCAAAACTTTTTCTCTTATAACTGCGCGAAAAGCATGTATTCTTGCTTAATACAACGAAACAAGCTGTTTTAGACCGAAACGAGCTAAATCACAACACATCGGTTTTACAAGTGTTCCTCTGATACGCGTCAAAACTTTTTCTCTTATAACTGCGCGAAAAGCATGTATTCTTGCTCAATACAGCGAAACAAGCTGTTTTAGACCGAAATGAGCTAAATCACAACACATCGGTTTTACAAGTGTTCCTCTGATACGCGTCAAAACTTTTTCTCTTATAACTGCGCGAAAAGCATGTATTCTTGCTTAATACAGCGAAACAAGCTGTTTTAGACCGAAACGAGCTAAATCAAAACACATCGGTTTTACAAGTGTCTCTCTAATACGCGTCAAACTTTTTCTCTTATAACTGCGCGAAAAGCATGTATTCTTGCTTAATACAGCGAAACAAGCTGTTTTAGACCGAAACGAGCTAAATCACAACACAAAGGTTATACAAGTGTTCCTCTCATACGCGTCAAAACTTTTTCTCTTATAACTGCGCGAAAAGCATGTATTCTTGCTTAATACAACGAAACAAGCTGTTTTAGACCGAAACGAGCTAAATCTGAACACATTGGTTATACAAGTGTCCCTGTGACATGCGTCAAAACTTTTTCTCTTATAACTGCGCGAAAAGCATGTATTCTTGCTTAATACAGCGAAACAAGCTGTTTTAGACCGAAATGAGCTAAATCACAACACATCGGTTTTACAAGTGTTCCTCTGATACGCGTCAAAACTTTTTTCTCTTATAACTGCGCGAAAAGCATGTTTTCTTGCTTAGTCGAACGAAACAAGCTGTTTTAGACCGAAACGAGGTAAATCTGAACACATTGGTTTTACAAGTGTCCTTGTGACATGCCTTTAAATCTTTTTCTCTTATAACTGCGCGAAAAGCATGTATTCCTGCCTAATACAGCGAAACAAGCTGTTTTAGACCAAAACGAGCTAAATCACAACACATCGGTTTTACAAGTGTTCCTCTGATACGCGTCTAAACTTTTTCTCTTATAACTGCGCGAAAAGCATGTATTCGTGCTAAATACAACGAAACAAGCTGTTTTACACCGAAACGAGCTAAATCTGAACACATCGGTTTTACAAGTGTCCCTGTGACACGCGTCAAAACATTTTCTCTTATAACTGCGCGAAAAGCATGTATTCTTGCTTAATACAGCGAAACAAGCTGTTTTAGACCGAAACGAGCTAAATGACAACACATCGGTTTTACAAGTGTTCCTCTGATACGCGTCAAATTTTTTTCTCTTATAACTGCGCGAAAAGCATGTATTCTTGCTTAATACAGCGAAACAAGCTGTTTTAGACCGAAACGAGCTAAATCACAACACATCAGTTTTACAAGTGTTCCTCTGATACGCGTCTAAACTTTTTCTCTTATAACTGCGCGAAAAGCATGTATTCGTGCTTAATACAACGAAACAAGCTGTTTTAGACCGAAACGAGCTGAATCTGAACACATCGGTTTTACAAGTGTCCCTGTGACACGCGTCAAAACTTTTTCTCTTATAACTGCGCGAAAAGCATGTATTCTTGCTTAATACAGCGAAACAAGCTGTTTTAGACCGAAACGAGCTAAATCACAACACATCGGTTTTACAAGTGTTCCTCTGATACGCGTCTAAACTTTTTCTCTTATAACTGCGCGAAAAGCATGTATTCGTGCTAAATACAACGAAACAAGCTGTTTTAGACCGAAACGAGCTAAATCTGAACACATCGGTTTTACAAGTGTCCCTGTGACACGCGTCAAAACATTTTCTCTTATAACTGCGCGAAAAGCATGTATTCTTGCTTAATACAGCGAAACAAGCTGTTTTAGACCGAAACGAGCTAAATCACAACACATCGGTTTTACAAGTGTTCCTCTGATACGCGTCAAAACTTTTTCTCTTATAACTGCGCGAAAAGCATGTATTCGTGCTTAATACAACGAAACAAGCTGTTTTAGACCAAAACGAGCTAGATCTGAACACATCGGTTTTCCAAGTGTTTCTTTGATACGCGTCAAAACTTTTTCTCTTATAACTGCGCCATAAGCATGTATTCCTGCTTAATACAACGAAACAAGCTGTTTTAGACCGAAACGAGCCAAATCACAACACATCGGTATTACAAGTGTTCCACGTGATACTCGTCAAAACTTTTTCTCTTATAACTGCGCGAAAAGCATGTATTCGTGCTTAATACAACGAAACAAGCTGTTTTAGACCGAAACGAGCTAAATCTGAACACATCGGTTTTACAAGTGTCCCTGTGACACGCGTCAAAACTTTTTCTCTTATAACTGCGCGAAAAGCATGTATTCTTGCTCAATACAGCGAAACAAGCTGTTTTAGACCGAAATGAGCTAAATCACAACACATCGGTTTTACAAGTGTTCCTCTGATACGCGTCAAAACTTTTTTCTCTTATAACTGCGCGAAAAGCATGTATTCTTGCTTAATACAACGAAACAAGCTGTTTTAGACCGAAACGAGCTAAATCTGAACACATCGGCTTTACAAGTATCCACGTGATACTCGTCAAAACTTTTTCTCTTATAACTGCGCGAAAAGCATGTATTCTTGCTTAATACAACGAAACAAGCTGTTTTAGACCGAAACGAGCTAAATCACAACACATCGGTTTTACAAGTGTCTCTCTAATACGCGTCAAAACTTTTTCTCTTATAACTGCGCGAGAAGCATGCATTCTTGCTTAATACAGCGAAACAAGCTGTTTTAGACCGAAACGAGCTAAATCACAACACATAGGTTTTACAAGTGTTCCCCTGATACGCGTCAAAACTTTTTCTCTTATAACTGCGCGAAAAGCATGTATTCTTGCTTAATACAACGAAACAAGCTGTTTTAGACCGAAACGAGCTAAATCACAACACATCGGTTTTACAAGTGTCTCTCTGATACGCGTCAAAACTTTTTCTTCTATAACTGCGCGTAAAGCATGTATTCTTGCTTAATACAACGAAACAAGCTGTTTTAGACCGAAACGAGCTAAATCTGAACACATCGGTTTTACAAGTATCCACGTGATACTCGTCAAAACTTTTTCTCTTATAACTGCGCGAAAAGCATGTATTCTTGCTTAATACAACGAAACAAGCTGTTTTAGACCGAAACGAGCTAAATCACAACACATCGGTTTTACAAGTGTCTCTCTAATACGCGTCAAAACTTTTTCTCTTATAACTGCGCCTAAAGCATGTATTCGTGCTTATTACAACGAAACAAGCTGTTTCAGACCGAAACGAGCTAAATCTGAACACATCGGTTTTACAAGTGTCCCTGTGACACGCGTCAAAACATTTTCTCTTATAACTGCGCGAAAAGCATGTATTCTTGCTTAATACAGCGAAACAAGCTGTTTTAGACCGAAACGAGCTAAATCACAACACATCGGTTTTACAAGTGTTCCTCTGATACGCGTCAAAACTTTTTCTCTTATAACTGCGCGAAAAGCATGTATTCGTGATTAATACAACGAAACAAGCTGTTTTAGACCAAAACGAGCTAGATCTGAACACATCGGTTTTCCAAGTGTTCCTTTGATACGCGTCAAAACTTTTTCTCTTATAACTGCGCGATAAGCATGTATTGCTGCTTAATACAACGAAACAAGCTGTTTTAGACCGAAACGAGCCAAATCACAACACATCGGTATTACAAGTGTTCCACGTGATACTCGTCAAAACTTTTTCTCTTATAACTGCGCGAAAAGCATGTATTCGTGCTTAATACAACGAAACAAGCTGTTTTAGACCGAAACGAGCTAAATCTGAACACATCGGTTTTACAAGTGTCCCTGTGACACGCGTCAAAACTTTTTCTCATAACTGCGCGAAAAGCATGAATTCTTGCTCAATACAGCGAAACAAGCTGTTTTAGACCGAAATGAGCTAAATCACAACACATCGGTTTTACAAGTGTTCGTCTGATACGCGTCAAAACTTTTTTCTCTTATAACTGCGCGAAAAGCATGTATTCTTGCTTAATACAACGAAACAAGCTGTTTTAGACCGAAACGAGCTAAATCTGAACACATCGGCTTTACAAGTATCCACGTGATACTCGTCAAAACTTTTTCTCTTATAACTGCGCGAAAAGCATGTATTCTTGCTTAATACAACGAAACAAGCTGTTTTAGACCGAAACGAGCTAAATCACAACACATCGGTTTTACAAGTGTCTCTCTAATACGCGTCAAAACTTTTTCTCTTATAACTGCGCGAAAAGCATGCATTCTTGCTTAATACAGCGAAACAAGCTGTTTTAGACCGAAACGAGCTAAATCACAACACATAGGTTTTACAAGTGTTCCCCTGATACGCGTCAAAACTTTTTCTCTTATAACTGCGCGAAAAGCATGTATTCTTGCTTAATACAACGAAACAAGCTGTTTTAGACCGAAACGAGCTAAATCACAACACATCGGTTTTACAAGTGTCTCTCTGATACGCGTCAAAACTTTTTCTTCTATAACTGCGCGTAAAGCATGTATTCTTGCTTAATACAACGAAACAAGCTGTTTTAGACCGAAACAAGCTAAATCTGAACACATCGGTTTTACAAGTATCCACGTGATACTCGTCAAAACGTTTTCTCTTATAACTGCGCGAAAAGCATGTATTCTTGCTTAATACAACGAAACAAGCTGTTTTAGACCGAAACGAGCTAAATCACAACACATCGGTTTTACAAGTGTCTCTCTAATACGCGTCAAAACTTTTTCTTCTATAACTGCGCCTAAAGCATGTATTCGTGCTTATTACAACGAAACAAGCTGTTTCAGACCGAAACGAGCTAAATCTGAACACATCGGTTTTACAAGTGTCCCTGTGACACGCGTCAAAACTTTTTCTCTTATAACTGCGCGAAAAGCATGTATTCTTGCTTAATACAGCGAAACAAGCTGTTTTAGACCGAAATGAGCTAAATCACAACACATCGGTTTTACAAGTGTTCCTCTGATACGCGTCAAAACTTTTTCTCTTATAACTGCGCGAAAAGCATGTATTCTTGCCTAATACAGCGAAACAAGCTGTTTTAAACCGAAACGAGCTAAATCACAACACATCGGTATTACAAGTGTTCCACGTGATACTCGTCAAAACTTTTTCTCTTATAACTGCGCGAAAAGCATGTATTCGTGCTTAATACAACGAAACCAGCTGTTTTAGACCGAAACGAGCTAAATCTGAACACATCGGTTTTACAAGTATCCACGTGATACTCGTCAAAACTTTTTCTCTTATAACTGCGCGAAAAGCATGTATTCTTGCTTAATACAACGAAACAAGCTGTTTTAGACCGAAACGAGCTAAATCACAACACATCGGTTTTACAAGTGTTCCTCTGATACGCGTCAAAACTTTTTCTCTTATAACTGCGCGAAAAGCATGTATTCTTGCTCAATACAGCGAAACAAGCTGTTTTAGACCGAAATGAGCTAAATCACAACACATCGGTTTTACAAGTGTTCCTCTGATACGCGTCAAAACTTTTTCTCTTATAACTGCGCGAAAAGCATGTATTCTTGCTTAATACAGCGAAACAAGCTGTTTTAGACCGAAACGAGCTAAATCTGAACACATCGGTTTTACAAGTGTCCCTGTGACACGCGTCAAAACATTTTCTCTTATAACTGCGCGAAAAGCATGTATTCTTGCTTAATACAGCGAAACAAGCTGTTTTAGACCGAAACGAGCTAAATCACAACACATCGGTTTTACAAGTGTTCCTCTGATACGCGTCAAAACTTTTTCTCTTATAACTGCGCGAAAAGCATGTATTCGTGCTTAATACAACGAAACAAGCTGTTTTAGACCAAAACGAGCTAGATCTGAACACATCGGTTTTCCAAGTGTTTCTTTGATACGCGTCAAAACTTTTTCTCTTATAACTGCGCCATAAGCATGTATTCCTGCTTAATACAACGAAACAAGCTGTTTTAGACCGAAACGAGCCAAATCACAACACATCGGTATTACAAGTGTTCCACGTGATACTCGTCAAAACTTTTTCTCTTATAACTGCGCGAAAAGCATGTATTCGTGCTTAATACAACGAAACAAGCTGTTTTAGACCGAAACGAGCTAAATCTGAACACATCGGTTTTACAAGTGTCCCTGTGACACGCGTCAAAACTTTTTCTCTTATAACTGCGCGAAAAGCATGTATTCTTGCTCAATACAGCGAAACAAGCTGTTTTAGACCGAAATGAGCTAAATCACAACACATCGGTTTTACAAGTGTTCCTCTGATACGCGTCAAAACTTTTTCTCTTATAACTGCGCGAAAAGCATGTATTCTTGCCTAATACAGCGAAACAAGCTGTTTTAAACCGAAACGAGCTAAATCACAACACATCGGTATTACAAGTGTTCCACGTGATACTCGTCAAAACTTTTTCTCTTATAACTGCGCGAAAAGCATGTATTCGTGCTTAATACAACGAAACAAGCTGTTTTAGACCGAAACGAGCTAAATCTGAACACATCGGTTTTACAAGTATCCACGTGATACTCGTCAAAACTTTTTCTCTTATAACTGCGCGAAAAGCATGTATTCTTGCTTAATACAACGAAACAAGCTGTTTTAGACCGAAACGAGCTAAATCACAACACATCGGTTTTACAAGTGTTCCTCTGATACGCGTCAAAACTTTTTCTCTTATAACTGCGCGAAAAGCATGTATTCTTGCTCAATACAGCGAAACAAGCTGTTTTAGACCGAAATGAGCTAAATCACAACACATCGGTTTTACAAGTGTTCCTCTGATACGCGTCAAAACTTTTTCTCTTATAACTGCGCGAAAAGCATGTATTCTTGCTTAATACAGCGAAACAAGCTGTTTTAGACCGAAACGAGCTAAATCAAAACACATCGGTTTTACAAGTGTCTCTCTAATACGCGTCAAACTTTTTCTCTTATAACTGCGCGAAAAGCATGTATTCTTGCTTAATACAGCGAAACAAGCTGTTTTAGACCGAAACGAGCTAAATCACAACACAAAGGTTATACAAGTGTTCCTCTCATACGCGTCAAAACTTTTTCTCTTATAACTGCGCGAAAAGCATGTATTCTTGCTTAATACAACGAAACAAGCTGTTTTAGACCGAAACGAGCTAAATCTGAACACATTGGTTATACAAGTGTCCCTGTGACATGCGTCAAAACTTTTTCTCTTATAACTGCGCGAAAAGCATGTATTCTTGCTTAATACAGCGAAACAAGCTGTTTTAGACCGAAATGAGCTAAATCACAACACATCGGTTTTACAAGTGTTCCTCTGATACGCGTCAAAACTTTTTTCTCTTATAACTGCGCGAAAAGCATGTTTTCTTGCTTAGTCGAACGAAACAAGCTGTTTTAGACCGAAACGAGGTAAATCTGAACACATTGGTTTTACAAGTGTCCTTGTGACATGCCTTTAAATCTTTTTCTCTTATAACTGCGCGAAAAGCATGTATTCCTGCCTAATACAGCGAAACAAGCTGTTTTAGACCAAAACGAGCTAAATCACAACACATCGGTTTTACAAGTGTTCCTCTGATACGCGTCTAAACTTTTTCTCTTATAACTGCGCGAAAAGCATGTATTCGTGCTAAATACAACGAAACAAGCTGTTTTACACCGAAACGAGCTAAATCTGAACACATCGGTTTTACAAGTGTCCCTGTGACACGCGTCAAAACATTTTCTCTTATAACTGCGCGAAAAGCATGTATTCTTGCTTAATACAGCGAAACAAGCTGTTTTAGACCGAAACGAGCTAAATGACAACACATCGGTTTTACAAGTGTTCCTCTGATACGCGTCAAATTTTTTTTCTTATAACTGCGCGAAAAGCATGTATTCTTGCTTAATACAGCGAAACAAGCTGTTTTAGACCGAAACGAGCTAAATCACAACACATCAGTTTTACAAGTGTTCCTCTGATACGCGTCTAAACTTTTTCTCTTATAACTGCGCGAAAAGCATGTATTCGTGCTTAATACAACGAAACAAGCTGTTTTAGACCGAAACGAGCTGAATCTGAACACATCGGTTTTACAAGTGTCCCTGTGACACGCGTCAAAACTTTTTCTCTTATAACTGCGCGAAAAGCATGTATTCTTGCTTAATACAGCGAAACAAGCTGTTTTAGACCGAAACGAGCTAAATCACAACACATCGGTTTTACAAGTGTTCCTCTGATACGCGTCTAAACTTTTTCTCTTATAACTGCGCGAAAAGCATGTATTCGTGCTAAATACAACGAAACAAGCTGTTTTAGACCGAAACGAGCTAAATCTGAACACATCGGTTTTACAAGTGTCCCTGTGACACGCGTCAAAACATTTTCTCTTATAACTGCGCGAAAAGCATGTATTCTTGCTTAATACAGCGAAACAAGCTGTTTTAGACCGAAACGAGCTAAATCACAACACATCGGTTTTACAAGTGTTCCTCTGATACGCGTCAAAACTTTTTCTCTTATAACTGCGCGAAAAGCATGTATTCGTGCTTAATACAACGAAACAAGCTGTTTTAGACCAAAACGAGCTAGATCTGAACACATCGGTTTTCCAAGTGTTTCTTTGATACGCGTCAAAACTTTTTCTCTTATAACTGCGCCATAAGCATGTATTCCTGCTTAATACAACGAAACAAGCTGTTTTAGACCGAAACGAGCCAAATCACAACACATCGGTATTACAAGTGTTCCACGCGATACTCGTCAAAACTTTTTCTCTTATAACTGCGCGAAAAGCATGTATTCGTGCTTAATACAACGAAACAAGCTGTTTTAGACCGAAACGAGCTAAATCTGAACACATCGGTTTTACAAGTGTCCCTGTGACACGCGTCAAAACTTTTTCTCTTATAACTGCGCGAAAAGCATGTATTCTTGCTCAATACAGCGAAACAAGCTGTTTTAGACCGAAATGAAAATCTGAACACATCGGCTTTACAAGTATCCACGTGATACTCGTCAAAACTTTTTCTCTTATAACTGCGCGAAAAGCATGTATTCTTGCTTAATACAACGAAACAAGCTGTTTTAGACCGAAACGAGCTAAATCACAACACATCGGTTTTACAAGTGTCTCTCTAATACGCGTCAAAACTTTTTCTCTTATAACTGCGCGAAAAGCATGCATTCTTGCTTAATACAGCGAAACAAGCTGTTTTAGACCGAAACGAGCTAAATCACAACACATCGGTTTTACAAGTGTCTCTCTGATACGCGTCAAAACTTTTTCTTCTATAACTGCGCGTAAAGCATGTATTCTTGCTTAATACAACGAAACAAGCTGTTTTAGACCGAAACGAGCTAAATCTGAACACATCGGTTTTACAAGTATCCACGTGATACTCGTCAAAACTTTTTCTCTTATAACTGCGCGAAAAGCATGTATTCTTGCTTAATACAACGAAACAAGCTGTTTTAGACCGAAACGAGCTAAATCACAACACATCGGTTTTACAAGTGTCTCTTTAATACGCGTCAAAACTTTTTCTCTTATAACTGCGCGAAAAGCATGCATTCTTGCTTAATACAGCGAAACAAGCTGTTTTAGACCGAAACGAGCTAAATCTGAACACATCGGTTTTACAAGTGTCCCTGTGACACGCGTCAAAACTTTTTCTCTTATAACTGCGCGAAAAGCATGTATTCTTGCTTAATACAGCGAAACAAGCTGTTTTAGACCGAAATGAGCTAAATCACAACACATCGGTTTTACAAGTGTTCCTCTGATACGCGTCTAAACTTTTTCTCTTATAACTGCGCGAAAAGCATGTATTAGTGCTTAATACAACGAAACAAGCTGTTTTAGACCGAAACGAGCTGAATCTGAACACATCGGTTTTACAAGTGTCCTTGTGACATGCCTTTAAATCTTTTTCTCTTATAACTGCGCGAAAAGCATGTATTCTTGCTTAATACAGCGAAACAAGCTGTTTTAGACCGAAACGAGCTAAATGACAACACATCGGTTTTACAAGTGTTCCTCTGATACGCGTCAAATTTTTTTCTCTTATAACTGCGCGAAAAGCATGTATTCTTGCTTAATACAGCGAAACAAGCTGTTTTAGACCGAAACGAGCTAAATCACAACACATCAGTTTTACAAGTGTTCCTCTTATACGCGTCTAAACTTTTTCTCTTATAACTGCGCGAAAAGCATGTATTCGTGCTTAATACAACGAAACAAGCTGTTTTAGACCGAAACGAGCTGAATCTGAACACATCGGTTTTACAAGTGTCCCTGTGACACGCGTCAAAACTTTTTCTCTTATAACTGCGCGAAAAGCATGTATTCTTGCTTAATACAGCGAAACAAGCTGTTTTAGACCGAAACGAGCTAAATCACAACACATCGGTTTTACAAGTGTTCCTCTGATACGCGTCTAAACTTTTTCTCTTATAACTGCGCGAAAAGCATGTATTCGTGCTAAATACAACGAAACAGGCTGTTTTAGACCGAAACGAGCTAAATCTGAACACATCGGTTTTACAAGTGTCCCTGTGACACGCGTCAAAACATTTTCTCTTATAACTGCGCGAAAAGCATGTATTCTTGCTTAATACAGCGAAACAAGCTGTTTTAGACCGAAACGAGCTAAATCACAACACATCTGTTTTACAAGTGTTCCTCTAATACGCGTCAAAACTTTTTCTCTTATAACTGCGCGAAAAGCATGTATTCGTGCTTAATACAACGAAACAAGCTGTTTTAGACCAAAACGAGCTAGATCTGAACACATCAGTTTTCCAAGTGTTCCTTTGATACGCGTCAAAACTTTTTCTCTTATAACTGCGCGATAAGCATGTATTCCTGCTTAATACAACGAAACAAGCTGTTTTAGACCGAAACGAGCCAAATCACAACACATCGGTATTACAAGTGTTCCACGTGATACTCGTCAAAACTTTTTCTCTTATAACTGCGCGAAAAGCATGTATTCGTGCTTAATACAACGAAACAAGCTGTTTTAGACCGAAACGAGCTAAATCTGAACACGTCGGTTTTACAAGTGTCCCTGTGACACGCGTCAAAACTTTTTCTCTTATAACTGCGCGAAAAGCATGTATTCTTGCTCAATACAGCGAAACAAGCTGTTTTAGACCGAAATGAGCTAAATCACAACACATCGGTTTTACAAGTGTTCCTCTGATACGCGTCAAAACTTTTTTCTCTTATAACTGCGCGAAAAGCATGTATTCTTGCTTAATACAACGAAACAAGCTGTTTTAGACCGAAACGAGCTAAATCTGAACACATCGGCTTTACAAGTATCCACGTGATACTCGTCAAAACTTTTTCTCTTATAACTGCGCGAAAAGCATGTATTCTTGCTTAATACAACGAAACAAGCTGTTTTAGACCGAAACGAGCTAAATCACAACACATCGGTTTTACAAGTGTCTCTCTAATACGCGTCAAAACTTTTTCTCTTATAACTGCGCGAAAAGCATGCATTCTTGCTTAATACAGCGAAACAAGCTGTTTTAGACCGAAACGAGCTAAATCACAACACATAGGTTTTACAAGTGTTCCCCTGATACGCGTCAAAACTTTTTCTCTTATAACTGCGCGAAAAGCATGTATTCTTGCTTAATACAACGAAACAAGCTGTTTTAGACCGAAACGAGCTAAATCACAACACATCGGTTTTACAAGTGTCTCTCTGATACGCGTCAAAACTTTTTCTTCTATAACTGCGCGTAAAGCATGTATTCTTGCTTAATACAACGAAACAAGCTGTTTTAGACCGAAACGAGCTAAATCTGAACACATCGGTTTTACAAGTATCCACGTGATACTCGTCAAAACTTTTTCTCTTATAACTGCGCGAAAAGCATGTATTCTTGCTTAATACAACGAAACAAGCTGTTTTAGACCGAAACGAGCTAAATCACAACACATCGGTTTTCCAAGTGTTCCTTTGATACGCGTCAAAACTTTTTCTCTTATAACTGCGCGATAAGCATGTATTCCTGCTTAATACAACGAAACAAGCTGTTTTAGACCGAAACGAGCCAAATCACAACACATCGGTATTACAAGTGTTCCACGTGATACTCGTCAAAACTTTTTCTCTTATAACTGCGCGAAAAGCATGTATTCGTGCTTAATACAACGAAACAAGCTGTTTTAGACCGAAACGAGCTAAATGTGAACACATCGGTTTTACAAGTGTCCCTGTGACACGCGTCAAAACTTTTTCTCTTATAACTGCGCGAAAAGCATGTATTCTTGCTCAATACAGCGAAACAAGCTGTTTTAGACCGAAATGAGCTAAATCACAACACATCGGTTTTACAAGTGTTCCTCTGATACGCGTCAAAACTTTTTTCTCTTATAACTGCGCGAAAAGCATGTATTCTTGCTTAATACAACGAAACAAGCTGTTTTAGACCGAAACGAGCTAAATCTGAACACATCGGCTTTACAAGTATCCACGTGATACTCGTCAAAACTTTTTCTCTTATAACTGCGCGAAAAGCATGTATTCTTGCTTAATACAACGAAACAAGCTGTTTTAGACCGAAACGAGCTAAATCACAACACATCGGTTTTACAAGTGTCTCTCTAATACGCGTCAAAACTTTTTCTCTTATAACTGCGCGAAAAGCATGCATTCTTGCTTAATACAGCGAAACAAGCTGTTTTAGACCGAAACGAGCTAAATCACAACACATAGGTTTTACAAGTGTTCCCCTGATACGCGTCAAAACTTTTTCTCTTATAACTGCGCGAAAAGCATGTATTCTTGCTTAATACAACGAAACAAGCTGTTTTAGACCGAAACGAGCTAAATCACAACACATCGGTTTTACAAGTGTCTCTCTGATACGCGTCAAAACTTTTTCTTCTATAACTGCGCGTAAAGCATGTATTCTTGCTTAATACAACGAAACAAGCTGTTTTAGACCGAAACGAGCTAAATCTGAACACATCGGTTTTACAAGTATCCACGTGATACTCGTCAAAACTTTTTCTCTTATAACTGCGCGAAAAGCATGTATTCTTGCTTAATACAACGAAACAAGCTGTTTTAGACCGAAACGAGCTAAATCACAACACATCGGTTTTACAAGTGTTCCTCTGATACGCGTCAAAACTTTTTCTTTTATAACTGCGCGAAAAGCATGTATTCTTGCTTAATACAGCGAATCAAGCTGTTTTAGACCGAAACGAGCTAAATCACAACACATCGGTATTACAAGTGTTCCACGTGATACTCGTCAAAACTTTTTCTCTTATAACTGCGCGAAAAGCATGTATTCGTGCTTAATACAACGAAACAAGCTGTTTTAGACCGAAACGAGCTAAATCTGAACACATCGGTTTTACAAGTATCCACGTGATACTCGTCAAAACTTTTTCTCTTATAACTGCGCGAAAAGCATGTATTCGTGCTTAATACAACGAAACAAGCTGTTTTAGACCAAAACGAGCTAGATCTGAACACATCGGTTTTCCAAGTGTTCCTTTGATACGCGTCAAAACTTTTTCTCTTATAACTGCGCGATAAGCATGTATTCCTGCTTAATACAACGAAACAAGCTGTTTTAGACCGAAACGAGCCAAATCACAACACATCGGTATTACAAGTGTTCCACGTGATACTCGTCAAAACTTTTTCTCTTATAACTGCGCGAAAAGCATGTATTCGTGCTTAATACAACGAAACAAGCTGTTTTAGACCGAAACGAGCTAAATGTGAACACATCGGTTTTACAAGTGTCCCTGTGACACGCGTCAAAACTTTTTCTCTTATAACTGCGCGAAAAGCATGCATTCTTGCTTAATACAGCGAAACAAGCTGTTTTAGACCGAAACGAGCTAAATCACAACACATCGGTTTTACAAGTGTCTCTCTGATACGCGTCAAAACTTTTTCTTCTATAACTGCGCGTAAAGCATGTATTCTTGCTTAATACAACGAAACAAGCTGTTTTAGACCGAAACGAGCTAAATCTGAACACATCGGTTTTACAAGTATCCACGTGATACTCGTCAAAACTTTTTCTCTTATAACTGCGCGAAAAGCATGTATTCTTGCTTAATACAACGAAACAAGCTGTTTTAGACCGAAACGAGCTAAATCACAACACATCGGTTTTACAAGTGTCTCTCTAATACGCGTCAAAACTTTTTCTCTTATAACTGCGCGAAAAGCATGCATTCTTGCTTAATACAGCGAAACAAGCTGTTTTAGACCGAAACGAGCTAAATCACAACACATCGGTTTTACAAGTGTCTCTCTGATACGCGTCAAAACTTTTTCTTCTATAACTGCGCGTAAAGCATGTATTCTTGCTTAATACAACGAAACAAGCTGTTTTAGACCGAAACGAGCTAAATCTGAACACATCGGTTTTACAAGTATCCACGTGATACTCGTCAAAACTTTTTCTCTTATAACTGCGCGAAAAGCATGTATTCTTGCTTAATACAACGAAACAAGCTGTTTTAGACCGAAACGAGCTAAATCACAACACATCGGTTTTACAAGTGTCTCTCTAATACGCGTCAAAACTTTTTCTCTTATAACTGCGCGAAAAGCATGCATTCTTGCTTAATACAGCGAAACAAGCTGTTTTAGACCGAAACGAGCTAAATCTGAACACATCGGTTTTACAAGTGTCCCTGTGACACGCGTCAAAACTTTTTCTCTTATAACTGCGCGAAAAGCATGTATTCTTGCTTAATACAGCGAAACAAGCTGTTTTAGACCGAAATGAGCTAAATCACAACACATCGGTTTTACAAGTGTTCCTCTGATACGCGTCTAAACTTTTTCTCTTATAACTGCGCGAAAAGCATGTATTCGTGCTTAATAGAACGAAACAAGCTGTTTTAGACCGAAACGAGCTGAATCTGAACACATCGGTTTTACAAGTGTCCTTGTGACATGCCTTTAAATCTTTTTCTCTTATAACTGCGCGAAAAGCATGTATTCCTGCCTAATACAGCGAAACAAGCTGTTTTAGACCAAAATGAGCTAAATCACAACACATCGGTTTTACAAGTGTTCCTCTGATACGCGTCTAAACTTTTTCTCTTATAACTGCGCGAAAAGCATGTATTCGTGCTAAATACAACGAAACAAGCTGTTTTACACCGAAACGAGCTAAATCTGAACACATCGGTTTTACAAGTGTCCCTGTGACACGCGTCAAAACATTTTCTCTTATAACTGCGCGAAAAGCATGTATTCTTGCTTAATACAGCGAAACAAGCTGTTTTAGACCGAAACGAGCTAAATGACAACACATCGGTTTTACAAGTGTTCCTCTGATACGCGTCAAATTTTTTTCTCTTATAACTGCGCGAAAAGCATGTATTCTTGCTTAATACAGCGAAACAAGCTGTTTTAGACCGAAACGAGCTAAATCACAACACATCAGTTTTACAAGTGTTCCTCTTATACGCGTCTAAACTTTTTCTCTTATAACTGCGCGAAAAGCATGTATTCGTGCTTAATACAACGAAACAAGCTGTTTTAGACCGAAACGAGCTGAATCTGAACACATCGGTTTTACAAGTGTCCCTGTGACACGCGTCAAAACTTTTTCTCTTATAACTGCGCGAAAAGCATGTATTCTTGCTTAATACAGCGAAACAAGCTGTTTTAGACCGAAACGAGCTAAATCACAACACATCGGTTTTACAAGTGTTCCTCTGATACGCGTCTAAACTTTTTCTCTTATAACTGCGCGAAAAGCATGTATTCGTGCTAAATACAACGAAACAAGCTGTTTTAGACCGAAACGAGCTAAATCTGAACACATCGGTTTTACAAGTGTCCCTGTGACACGCGTCAAAACATTTTCTCTTATAACTGCGCGAAAAGCATGTATTCTTGCTTAATACAGCGAAACAAGCTGTTTTAGACCGAAACGAGCTAAATCACAACACATCTGTTTTACAAGTGTTCCTCTAATACGCGTCAAAACTTTTTCTCTTATAACTGCGCGAAAAGCACGTATTCGTGCTTAATACAACGAAACAAGCTGTTTTAGACCAAAACGAGCTAGATCTGAACACATCAGTTTTCCAAGTGTTCCTTTGATACGCGTCAAAACTTTTTCTCTTATAACTGCGCGATAAGCATGTATTCCTGCTTAATACAACGAAACAAGCTGTTTTAGACCGAAACGAGCCAAATCACAACACATCGGTATTACAAGTGTTCCACGTGATACTCGTCAAAACTTTTTCTCTTATAACTGCGCGAAAAGCATGTATTCGTGCTTAATACAACGAAACAAGCTGTTTTAGACCGAAACGAGCTAAATCTGAACACATCGGTTTTACAAGTGTCCCTGTGACACGCGTCAAAACTTTTTCTCTTATAACAGCGCGAAACGCATGTATTCTTGCTCAATACAGCGAAACAAGCTGTTTTAGACCGAAATGAGCTAAATCACAACACATCGGTTTTACAAGTGTTCCTCTGATACGCGTCAAAACTTTTTTCTCTTATAACTGCGCGAAAAGCATGTATTCTTGCTTAATACAACGAAACAAGCTGTTTTAGACCGAAACGAGCTAAATCTGAACACATCGGCTTTACAAGTATCCACGTGATACTCGTCAAAACTTTTTCTCTTATAACTGCGCGAAAAGCATGTATTCTTGCTTAATACAACGAAACAAGCTGTTTTAGACCGAAACGAGCTAAATCACAACACATCGGTTTTACAAGTGTCTCTCTAATACGCGTCAAAACTTTTTCTCTTATAACTGCGCGAAAAGCATGCATTCTTGCTTAATACAGCGAAACAAGCTGTTTTAGACCGAAACGAGCTAAATCACAACACATAGGTTTTACAAGTGTTCCCCTGATACGCGTCAAAACTTTTTCTCTTATAACTGCGCGAAAAGCATGTATTCTTGCTTAATACAACGAAACAAGCTGTTTTAGACCGAAACGAGCTAAATCACAACACATCGGTTTTACAAGTGTCTCTCTGATACGCGTCAAAACTTTTTCTTCTATAACTGCGCGTAAAGCATGTATTCTTGCTTAATACAACGAAACAAGCTGTTTTAGACCGAAACGAGCTAAATCTGAACACATCGGTTTTACAAGTATCCACGTGATACTCGTCAAAACTTTTTCTCTTATAACTGCGCGAAAAGCATGTATTCTTGCTTAATACAACGAAACAAGCTGTTTTAGACCGAAACGAGCTAAATCACAACACATCGGTTTTACAAGTGTCTCTCTAATACGCGTCAACACTTTTTCTTCTATAAATGCGCCTAAAGCATGTATTCGTGCTTAATACAACGAAACAAGCTGTTTCAGACCGAAACGAGCTAAATCTGAACAAATCGGTTTTACAAGTGTCCCTGTGACACGCGTCAAAACTTTTTCTCTTATAACTGCGCGAAAAGCATGTATTCTTGCTTAATACAGCGCAACAAGCTGTTTTAGACCGAAATGAGCTAAATCACAACACATCGGTTTTACAAGTGTTCCTCTGATACGCGTCAAAACTTTTTCTCTTATAACTGCGCGAAAAGCATGTATTCTTGCCTAATACAGCGAAACAAGCTTTTTTAAACCGAAACGAGCTAAATCACAACACATCGGTATTAAAAGTGTTCCACGTGATACTCGTCAAAACTTTTTCTCTTATAACTGCGCGAAAAGCATGTATTCGTGCTTAATACAACGAAACAAGCTGTTTTAGGCCGAAACGAGCTAAATCTGAACACATCGGTTTTACAAGTATCCACGTGATACTCGTCAAAACTTTTTCTCTTATAACTGCGCGAAAAGCATGTATTCTTGCTTAATACAACGAAACAAGCTGTTTTAGACCGAAACGAGCTAAATCACAACACATCGGTTTTACAAGTGTTCCTCTGATACGCGTCAAAACTTTTTCTCTTATAACTGCGCGAAAAGCATGTATTCTTGCTCAATACAGCGAAACAAGCTGTTTTAGACCGAAATGAGCTAAATCACAACACATCGGTTTTACAAGTGTTCCTCTGATACGCGTCAAAACTTTTTCTCTTATAACTGCGCGAAAAGCATGTATTCTTGCTTAATACAGCGAAACAAGCTGTTTTAGACCGAAACGAGCTAAATCAAAACACATCGGTTTTACAAGTGTCTCTCTAATACGCGTCAAAACTTTTTCTCTTATAACTGCGCGAAAAGCATGTATTCTTGCTTAATACAGCGAAACAAGCTGTTTTAGACCGAAACGAGCTAAATCACAACACAAAGGTTATACAAGTGTTCCTCTGATACGCGTCAAAACTTTTTCTCTTATAACTGCGCGAAAAGCATGTATTCTTGCTTAATACAGCGAAACAAGCTGTTTTAGACCGAAATGAGCTAAATCACAACACATCGGTTTTACAAGTGTTCCTCTGATACGCGTCAAAACTTTTTTCTCTTATAACTGCGCGAAAAGCATGTTTTCTTGTTTAGTCCAACGATACAAGCTGTTTTAGACCGAAACGAGGTAAATCTGAACACATTGGTTTTACAAGTGTCCTTGTGACATGCCTTTAAATCTTTTTCTCTTATAACTGCGCGAAAAGCATGTATTCCTGCCTAATACAGCGAAACAAGCTGTTTTAGACCAAAACGAGCTAAATCACAACACATCGGTTTTACAAGTGTTCCTCTGATACGCGTCTAAACTTTTTCTCTTATAACTGCGCGAAAAGCATGTATTCGTGCTAAATACAACGAAACAAGCTGTTTTACACCGAAACGAGCTAAATCTGAACACATCGGTTTTACAAGTGTCCCTGTGACACGCGTCAAAACATTTTCTCTTATAACTGCGCGAAAAGCATGTATTCTTGCTTAATACAGCGAAACAAGCTGTTTTAGACCGAAACGAGCTAAATGACAACACATCGGTTTTACAAGTGTTCCTCTGATACGCGTCAAATGTTTTTCTCTTATAACTGCGCGAAAACATGTATTCTTGCTTAATACAGCGAAACAAGCTGTTTTAGACCGAAACGAGCTAAATCACAACACATCAGTTTTACAAGTGTTCCTCTGATACGCGTCTAAACTTTTTCTCTTATAACTGCGCGAAAAGCATGTATTCGTGCTTAATACAACGAAACAAGCTGTTTTAGACCGAAACGAGCTGAATCTGAACACATCGGTTTTACAAGTGTCCCTGTGACACGCGTCAAAACTTTTTCTCTTATAACTGCGCGAAAAGCATGTATTCTTGCTTAATACAGCGAAACAAGCTGTTTTAGACCGAAACGAGCTAAATCACAACACATCGGTTTTACAAGTGTTCCTCTGATACGCGTCTAAACTTTTTCTCTTATAACTGCGCGAAAAGCATGTATTCGTGCTAAATACAACGAAACAAGCTGTTTTAGACCGAAACGAGCTAAATCTGAACACATCGGTTTTACAAGTGTCCCTGTGACACGCGTCAAAACATTTTCTCTTATAACTGCGCGAAAAGCATGTATTCTTGCTTAATACAGCGAAACAAGCTGTTTTAGACCGAAACGAGCTAAATCACAACACATCGGTTTTACAAGTGTTCCTCTGATACGCGTCAAAACTTTTTCTCTTATAACTGCGCGAAAAGCATGTATTCGTGCTTAATACAACGAAACAAGCTGTTTTAGACCAAAACGAGCTAGATCTGAACACATCGGTTTTCCAAGTGTTCCTTTGATACGCGTCAAAACTTTTTCTCTTATAACTGCGCGATAAGCATGTATTCCTGCTTAATACAATGAAACAAGCTGTTTTAGACCGAAACGAGCCAAATCACAACACATCGGTATTACAAGTGTTCCACGTGATACTCGTCAAAACTTTTTCTCTTATAACTGCGCGAAAAGCATGTATTCGTGCCTAATACAACGAAACAAGCTGTTTTAGACCGAAACGAGCTAAATCTGAACACATCGGTTTTACAAGTGTCCCTGTGACACGCGTCAAAACTTTTTCTCTTATAACTGCGCGAAAAGCATGTATTCTTGCTCAATACAGCGAAACAAGCTGTTTTAGACCGAAATGAGCTAAATCACAACACATCGGTTTTACAAGTGTTCCTCTAATACGCGTCAAAACTTTTTTCTCTTATAACTGCGCGAAAAGCATGTATTCTTGCTTAATACAACGAAACAAGCTGTTTTAGACCGAAACGAGCTAAATCTGAACACATCGGCTTTACAAGTATCCACGTGATACTCGTCAAAACTTTTTCTCTTATAACTGCGCGAAAAGCATGTATTCTTGCTTAATACAACGAAACAAGCTGTTTTAGACCGAAACGAGCTAAATCACAACACATCGGTTTTACAAGTGTCTCTCTAATACGCGTCAAAACTTTTTCTCTTATAACTGCGCGAAAAGCATGCATTCTTGCTTAATACAACGAAACAAGCTGTTTTAGACCGAAACGAGCTAAATCACAACACATAGGTTTTACAAGTGTTCCCCTGATACGCGTCAAAACTTTTTCTCTTATAACTGCGCGAAAAGCATGTATTCTTGCTTAATACAACGAAACAAGCTGTTATAGACCGAAACGAGCTAAATCACAACACATCGGTTTTACAAGTGTCTCTCTGATACGCGTCAAAACTTTTTCTTCTATAACTGCGCGTAAAGCATGTATTCTTGCTTAATACAACGAAACAAGCTGTTTTAGACCGAAACGAGCTAAATCTGAACACATCGGTTTTACAAGTATCCACGTGATACTCGTCAAAACTTTTTCTCTTATAACTGCGCGAAAAGCATGTATTCTTGCTTAATACAACGAAACAAGCTGTTTTAGACCGAAACGAGCTAAATCACAACACATCGGTTTTACAAGTGTCTCTCTAATACGCGTCAAAACTTTTTCTTCTATAACTGCGCCTAAAGCATGTATTCGTGCCTAATACAACGAAACAAGCTGTTTCAGACCGAAACGAGCTAAATCTGAACACATCGGTTTTACAAGTGTCCCTGTGACACGCGTCAAAACTTTTTCTCTTATAACTGCGCGAAAAGCATGTATTCTTGCTTAATACAGCGAAACAAGCTGTTTTAGACCGAAATGAGCTAAATCACAACACATCGGTTTTACAAGTGTTCCTCTTATACGCGTCAAAACTTTTTCTCTTATAACTGCGCGAAAAGCATGTATTCTTGCCTAATACAGCGAAACAAGCTGTTTTAAACCGAAACGAGCTAAATCACAACACATCGGTATTACAAGTGTTCCACGTGATACTCGTCAAAACTTTTTCTCTTATAACCGCGCGAAAAGCATGTATTCGTGCTTAATACAACGAAACAAGCTGTTTTAGACCGAAACGAGCTAAATCTGAACACATCGGTTTTACAAGTATCCACGTGATACTCGTCAAAACTTTTTCTTTTATAACTGCGCGAAAAGCATGTATTCTTGCTTAATACAACGAAACAAGCTGTTTTAGACCGAAACGAGCTAAATCACAACACATCGGTTTTGCAAGTGTTCCTCTGATACGCGTCAAAACTTTTTCTCTTATAACTGCGCGAAAAGCATGTATTCTTGCTCAATACAGCGAAACAAGCTGTTTTAGACCGAAATGAGCTAAATCACAACACATCGGTTTTACAAGTGTTCCTCTGATACGCGTCAAAACTTTTTCTCTTATAACTGCGCGAAAAGCATGTATTCTTGCTTAATACAGCGAAACAAGCTGTTTTAGACCGAAACGAGCTAAATCAAAACACATCGGTTTTACAAGTGTCTCTCTAATACGCGTCAAAACTTTTTCTCTTATAACTGCGCGAAAAGCATGTATTCTTGCTTAATACAGCGAAACAAGCTGTTTTAGACCGAAACGAGCTAAATCACAACACAAAGGTTATACAAGTGTTCCTCTGATACGCGTCAAAACTTTTTCTCTTATAAGTGCGCGAAAAGCATGTATTCTTGCTTAATACAACGAAACAAGCTGTTTTAGACCGAAACGAGCTAAATCACAACACATCGGTTTTACAAGTGTTCCTCTGATACGCGTCTAAACTTTTTCTCTTATAACTGCGCGAAAAGCATGTATTCGTGCTTAATACAACGAAACAAGCTGTTTTAGACCGAAACGAGCTAAATCTGAACACATCGGTTTTACAAGTGTCCCTGTGACATGCGTCAAAACTTTTTCTCTTATAACTGCGCGAAAAGCATGTATTCTTGCTTAATACAGCGAAACAAGCTGTTTTAGACCGAAATGAGCTAAATCACAACACATCGGTTTTACAAGTGTTCCTCTGATACGCGTCAAAACTTTTTCCTCTTATAACAGCGCGAAAAGCATGTTTTCTTGCTTAGTCCAACGAAACAAGCTGTTTTAGACCGAAACGAGGTAAATCTGAACACATTGGTTTTACAAGTGTCCTTGTGACATGCCTTTAAATCTTTTTCTCTTATAACTGCGCGAAAAGCATGTATTCCTGCCTAATACAGCGAAACAAGCTGTTTTAGACCAAAACGAGCTAAATCACAACACATCGGTTTTACAAGTGTTCCTCTGATACGCGTCAAATTTTTTTCTCTTATAACTGCGCGAAAAGCATGTATTCTTGCTTAATACAGCGAAACAAGCTGTTTTAGACCGAAACGAGCTAAATCACAAATCATCAGTTTTACAAGTGTTCCTCTGATACGCGTCTAAACTTTTTCTCTTATAACTGCGCGAAAAGCATGTATTCGTGCTTAATACAACGAAACAAGCTGTTTTAGACCGAAACGAGCTGAATCTGAACACATCGGTTTTACAAGTGTCCCTGTGACACGCGTCAAAACTTTTTCTCTTATAACTGCGCGAAAAGCATGTATTCTTGCTTAATACAGCGAAACAAGCTGTTTTAGACCGAAACGAGCTAAATCACAACACATCGGTTTTACAAGTGTTCCTCTGATTCGCGTCAAAACTTTTTCTCTTATAACTGCGCGAAAAGCATGTATTCGTGCTAAATACAACGAAACAAGCTGTTTTAGACCGAAAAGAGTTAAATCTGAACACATCGGTTTTACAAGTGTTCCTTTGATACGCGTCAAAACTTTTTCTCTTATAACTGCGCAAAAAGCATGTATTCCTGCTTAATACAACGAAACAAGCTGTTTTGGACCGAAACGAGCTAAATCTGAACACATCGGTTTTACAAGTGTCCCTGTGACACGCGTCAAAACTTTTTCTCTTATAACTGCGCGAAAAGCATATATTCTTGCTTAATACAGCGAAACAAGTTGTTTTAGACCGAAATGAGCTAAATCACAACACATCGGTTTTACAAGTGTTCCTCTGATACGCGTCAAAACTTTTTTCTCTTATAACTGCGCGAAAAGCATGTTTTCTTGCTTAGTCCAACGAAACAAGCTGTTTTAGACCGAAACGAGGTAAATCTGAACACATCGGTTTTACAAGTGTCCTTGTGACATGTCTTTAAAACTTTTTCTCTTATAATTGCTCGAAAAGCATGTATTCCTGCTTAATACAGCGAAACAAGCTGTTTTAGACCAAAACGAGCTAAATCACAACACATCAGTTTTACACGTGTACCTCTGATACGCGTCTAAACTTTTTCTCTTATAACTGCGCGAAAAGCATGTATTCGTGCTTAATACAACGAAACAAGCTGTTTTAGACCGAAACGAGTTGAATCTGAACACATCGGTTTTACAAGTGTCCCTGTGACACGCGTCAAAACTTTTTCTCTTATAACTGCGCGAAAAGCATGTATTCTTGCTTAATACAGCGAAACAAGCTGTTTTAGACCGAAACGAGCTAAATCACAACACATCGGTTTTACAAGTGTCCCTCTGATACGCGTCTAAACTTTTTCTCTTATAACTGCGCGAAAAGCATGTATTCGTGCTAAATACAACGAAACAAGCTGTTTTAGACCGAAACGAGCTAAATCTGAACACATCGGTTTTACAAGTGTCCCTGTGACACGCGTCAAAACATTTTCTCTTATAACTGCGCGAAAAGCATGTATTCTTGCTTAATACAGCGAAACAAGCTGTTTTAGACCGAAACGAGCTAAATCACAACACATCGGTTTTACAAGTGTTCCTCTGATACGCGTCAAAACTTTTTCTCTTATAACTGCGCGAAAAGCATGTATTCGTGCTTAATACAACGAAACAAGCTGTTTTAGACCAAAACGAGCTAGATCTGAACACATCGGTTTTCCAAGTGTTCCTTTGATACGCGTCAAAACTTTTTCTCTTATAACTGCGCGATAAGCATGTATTCCTGCCTAATACAACGAAACAAGCTGTTTTAGACCGAAACGAGCAAAATCACAACACATCGGTATTACAAGTGTTCCACGTGATACTCGTCAAAACTTTTTCTCTTATAACTGCGCGAAAAGCATGTATTCGTGCTTAATACAACGAAACAAGCTGTTTTAGGCCGAAATGAGCTAAATCACAACACATCGGTTTTACAAGTGTCTCTCTAATACGCGTCAAAACTTTTTCTCTTATAACTGCGCGAAAAGCATGTATTCGTGCTTAATACAACGAAACAAGCTGTTTTAGACCGAAATGCGCTAAATCACAACACATCGGTTTTACAAGTGTTCCTCTGATACGCGTCAAAACTTTTTCTTTTATAACGCGCGAAAAGCATGTATTCTTGCTTAATACAGCGAAACAAGCTGTTTTAGACCGAAACGAGCTAAATCACAACACATCGGTATTACAAGTGTTCCACGTGATACTCGTCAAAACGTTTTCTCTTATAACTGCGCGAAAAGCATGTATTCGTGCTTACTACAAAGAAACAATGTGTTTTAGACTGAAACGAGCTAAATCTGAACACATCGGTTTTACAAGTATCCACGTGATACTCGTCAAAACTTTTTCTCTTATAACTGCGCGAAAAGCATGTATTCTTGCTTAATACAACGAAACAAGCTGTTTTAAACCGAAACGAGCTAAATCACAACACATCGGTTTTACAAGTGTCTCTCTGATACGCGTCAAAACTTTTTCTTCTATAACTGCGCGTAAAGCATGTATTCTTGCTTAATACAGCGAAACAAGCTGTTTTAGACCGAAACGAGCTAAATCACAACACAAAGGTTTGACAAGTGTTCCTCTGATACGCGTCAAAATTTTTTCTCTTATAACTGCGCGAAAAGCATGTATTCTTGCTTAATACAGCGAAACAAGCTGTTTTAGACCGAAACGAGCTAAATGACAACACATCGGTTTTACAAGTGTTCCTCTGATACGCGTCAAAACTTTTTCTCTTATAACTGCGCGAAAAGCATGTGTTCGTGCTTAATACAACGAAACAAGCTGTTTTAGTCCGAAACGAGTTGAATCTGAACACATCGGTTTTACAAGTGTCCCTGTGACACGCGTCAAAACTTTTTCTCTTATAACTGCGCGAAAAGCATGTATTCTTGCTTAATACAGCGAAACAAGCTGTTTTAGACCGAAACGAGCTAAATCACAACACCGGTTTTACAAGTGTCCCTCTGATACGCGTCTAAACTTTTTCTCTTATAACTGCGCGAAAAGCATGTATTCGTGCTAAATACAACGAAACAAGCTGTTTTAGACCGAAAAGAGTTAAATCTGAACACATCGGTTTTACAAGTGTTCCTTTGATACGCGTCAAAACTTTTTCTCTTATAACTGCGCAAAAAGCATGTATTCCTGCTTAATACAACGAAACAAGCTGTTTTGGACCGAAACGAGCTAAATCTGAACACATCGGTTTTACAAGTGTCCCTGTGACACGCGTCAAAACTTTTTCTCTTATAACTGCGCGAAAAGCATATATTCTTGCTTAATACAGCGAAACAAGCTGTTTTAGACCGAAATGAGCTAAATCACAACACATCGGTTTTACAAGTGTTCCTCTGATACGCGTCAAAACTTTTTTCTCTTATAACTGCGCGAAAAGCATGTTTTCTTGCTTAGTCCAACGAAACAAGCTGTTTTAGACCGAAACGAGGTAAATCTGAACACATCGGTTTTACAAGTGTCCTTGTGACATGTCTTTAAAACTTTTTCTCTTATAATTGCTCGAAAAGCATGTATTCCTGCTTAATACAGCGAAACAAGCTGTTTTAGACCAAAACGAGCTAAATCACAACACATCAGTTTTACACGTGTACCTCTGATACGCGTCTAAACTTTTTCTCTTATAACTGCGCGAAAAGCATGTATTCGTGCTTAATACAACGAAACAAGCTGTTTTAGACCGAAACGAGTTGAATCTGAACACATCGGTTTTACAAGTGTCCCTGTGACACGCGTCAAAACTTTTTCTCTTATAACTGCGCGAAAAGCATGTATTCTTGCTTAATACAGCGAAACAAGCTGTTTTAGACCGAAACGAGCTAAATCACAACACATCGGTTTTACAAGTGTCCCTCTGATACGCGTCTAAACTTTTTCTCTTATAACTGCGCGAAAAGCATGTATTCGTGCTAAATACAACGAAACAAGCTGTTTTAGACCGAAACGAGCTAAATCTGAACACATCGGTTTTACAAGTGTCCCTGTGACACGCGTCAAAACATTTTCTCTTATAACTGCGCGAAAAGCATGTATTCTTGCTTAATACAGCGAAACAAGCTGTTTTAGACCGAAACGAGCTAAATCACAACACATCGGTTTTACAAGTGTTCCTCTGATACGCGTCAAAACTTTTTCTCTTATAACTGCGCGAAAAGCATGTATTCTTGCTTAATACAGCGAAACAAGCTGTTTTAGACCGAAACGAGCTAAATCACAACACATCGGTATTACAAGTGTTCCACGTGATACTCGTCAAAACGTTTTCTCTTATAACTGCGCGAAAAGCATGTATTCGTGCTTACTACAAAGAAACAATGTGTTTTAGACCGAAACGAGCTAAATCTGAACACATCGGTTTTACAAGTATCCACGTGATACTCGTCAAAACTTTTTCTCTTATAACTGCGCGAAAAGCATGTATTCTTGCTTAATACAACGAAACAAGCTGTTTTAGACCGAAACGAGCTAAATCACAACACATCGGTTTTACAAGTGTCTCTCTGATACGCGTCAAAACTTTTTCTTCTATAACTGCGCGTAAAGCATGTATTCTTGCTTAATACAGCGAAACAAGCTGTTTTAGACCGAAACGAGCTAAATCACAACACAAAGGTTTGACAAGTGTTCCTCTGATACGCGTCAAAATTTTTTCTCTTATAACTGCGCGAAAAGCATGTATTCTTGCTTAATACAGCGAAACAAGCTGTTTTAGACCGAAACGAGCTAAATGACAACACATCGGTTTTACAAGTGTTCCTCTGATACGCGTCAAAACTTTTTCTCTTATAACTGCGCGAAAAGCATGTGTTCGTGCTTAATACAACGAAACAAGCTGTTTTAGTCCGAAAAGAGTTAAATCTGAACACATCGGTTTTACAAGTGTTCCTTTGATACGCGTCAAAACTTTTTCTCTTATAACTGCGCGAAAAGCATGTATTCCTGCTTAATACAACGAAACAAGCTGTTTTAGTCCGAAACGAGCGAAATCACAACACATCGGTATTACAAGTGTTCCACGTGATACTCGTCAAAACTTTTTCTCTTATAACTGCGCGAAAAGCATGTATTCGTGCTTAATACAACGAAACAAGCTGTTTTAGACCGAAACGAGCTAAATCTGAACACATCGGTTTTACAAGTGTCCCTGTGACACGCGTCAAAACTTTTTCTCTTATAACTGCGCGAAAAGCATGTATTCTTGCTCAATACAGCGAAACAAGCTGTTTTAGACCGAAATGCGCTAAATCACAACACATCGGTTTTACAAGTGTTCCTCTGATACGCGTCAAAACTTTTTCTCTTATAACGCGCGAAAAGCATGTATTCTTGCTTAATACAGCGAAACAAGCTGTTTTAGACCGAAACGAGCTAAATCACAACACATCGGTATTACAAGTGTTCCACGTGATACTCGTCAAAACGTTTTCTCTTATAACTGCGCGAAAATCATGTATTCGTGCTTACTACAAAGAAACAATGTGTTTTAGACCGAAACGAGCTAAATCTGAACACATCGGTTTTACAAGTATCCACGTGATACTCGTCAAAACTTTTTCTCTTATAACTGCGCGAAAAGCATGTATTCTTGCTTAATACAACGAAACAAGCTGTTTTAGACCGAAACGAGCTAAATCACAACACATCGGTTTTACAAGTGTCTCTCTGATACGCGTCAAAACTTTTTCTTCTATAACTGCGCGTAAAGCATGTATTCTTGCTTAATACAGCGAAACAAGCTGTTTTAGACCGAAACGAGCTAAATCACAACACATAGGTTTTACAAGTTTTCCTCTGATACGCGTCTAAACTTTTTCTCTTATAACTGCGCGAAAAGCATGTATTCGTGCTTAATACAACGAAACAAGCTGTTTTAGACCGAAACGAGCTAAATCACAACACATCGGTTTTACAAGTGTTCCTCTGACACGCGTCAAAACTTTTTCTCTTATAACTGCGCGAAAAGCATGTATTCGTGCTTAATACAACGAAACAAGCTGTTTTAGACCAAAACGAGCTAGATCTGAACACATCGGTATTACAAGTGTCCCTGTGACACGCGTCAAAACTTTTTCTCTTATAACTGCGCGAAAAGCATGTATTCTTGCTTAATACAGCGAAACAAGCTGTTTTAGACCGAAAGGAGTTAAATCACAACACATCGGTATTACAAGTGTTCCACGTGATACTCGTCAAAAATTTTTCTCTTATAACTGCGCGAAAAGCATGTATTCGTGCTTAATACAACGAAACAAGCTGTTTCAGACCGAAACGAGCTAAATCTGAACACATCGGTTTTACATGTATCCACGTGATACTCGTCAAAACTTTTTCTCTGATAACTGCGCGAAAAGCATGTATTCTTGCTTAATACAACGAAACAAGCTGTTTTAGACCGAAATGAGCTAAATCACAACACATCGGTTTTACAAGTGTCTCTCTAATACGCGTCAAAACTTTTTCTCTTATAACTGCGCGAAAAGCATGTATTCTTGCTTAATACAGCGAAACAAGCTGTTTTAGACCGAAACGAGCTAAATCACAACACAAAGGTTTTACAAGCTTTCCTCTGATACGCGTCAAAACTTTTTCTCTTATAACTGCGCGAAAAGCATGTATTCTTGCTTAATACAGCGAAACAAGCTGTTTTAGACCGAAATGAGCTAAATCACAACACATCGGTTTTACAAGTGTTCCTCTGATACGCGTCAAAACGTTTTCTCTTATAACTGCGCGAAAAGCATGTATTCTTGCTTAATAAAACGAAACAAGCTGTTTTAGACCGAAACGAGCTAAATCACAACACATCGGTTTACAAGTGTCTCTCTGATACGCGTTAAAACTTTTTCTTCTATAACTGCGCGTAAAGCATGTATTCTTGCTTAATACAACGAAACAAGCTGTTTTAGACCGAAACCAGCTAAATCTGAACACATCGGTTTTACAAGTGTTCCTCTGATACGCGTCAAAACTTTTTCTCTTATAACTGCGCGAAAAGCATGTATTCTTGCTCAATACAGCGAAACAAGCTGTTTTAGACCGAAATGAGCTAAATCACAACACGTCGGTTTTACAAGTGTTCCTCTGATACGCGTCAAAACTTTTTCTCTTATAACTGCGCGAAAAGCATGTATTCTTGCTTAATACAGCGAAACAAGCTGTTTTAGACCGAAACGAGCTTAATCACAACACATCGGTATTACAAGTGTTCCACGTGATACTCGTCAAAAATTTTTCTCTTATAACTGCGCGAAAAGCATGTATTCGTGCTTAATACAACGAAACAAGCTGTTTTAGACCGAAACGAGCTAAATCTGAACACATCGGTGTTACAAGTATCCACGTGATACTCGTCAAAACTTTTTCTCTGATAACTGCGCGAAAAGCATGTATTCTTGCTTAATACAACGAAACAAGCTGTTTTAGGCCGAAATGAGCTAAATCACAACACATCGGTTTTACAAGTGTCTCTCTAATACGCGTCAAAACTTTTTCTCTTATAACTGCGCGAAAAGCATGTATTCTTGCTTAATACAGCGAAACAAGCTGTTTTAGACCGAAACGAGCTAAATCACAACACATAGGTTTTACAAGTGTTCCCCTGATACGCGTCAAAACTTTTTCTCTTATAACTGCGCGAAAAGCATGTATTCTTGCTTAATACAACGAAACAAGCTGTTTCAGACCGAAACGAGCTAAATCTGAACACATCGGTTTTACAAGTGTGCCTGTGACACGCGTCAAAACTTTTTCTCTTATAACTGCGCGAAAAGCATGTATTCTTGCTTAATACAACGAAACAAGCTGTTTTAGACCGAAACGAGCTAAATCTGAACACATCGGTTTTACAAGTGTTCCTCTGATACGCGTCAAAACTTTTTCTCTTATAACTGCGCGAAAAGCATGTATTCGTGCTTAATACAACGAAACAAGCTGTTTTAGACCAAAACGAGCTAGATCTGAACACATCGGTTTTCCAAGTGTTCCTTTGATACGCGTCAAAACTTTTTCTCTTATAACTGCGCGATAAGCATGTATTCCTGCCTAATACAACGAAACAAGCTGTTTTAGACCGAAACGAGCAAAATCACAACACATCGGTATTACAAGTGTTCCACGTGATACTCGTCAAAACTTTTTCTCTTATAACTGCGCGAAAAGCATGTATTCGTGCTTAATACAACGAAACAAGCTGTTTTAGACCGAAACAAGCTAAATCTGAACACATCGGTTTTACAAGTGTCCCTGTGACACGCGTCAAAACTTTTTCTCTTATAACTGCGCGAAAAGCTTGTATTCTTGCTTAATACAACGAAACAAGCTGTTTTAGACCGAAACGAGCTAAATCACAACACATCGGTTTTACAAGTGTCTCTCTGATACGCGTCAAAACTTTTTTTTCTATAACTGCGCGTAAAGCATGTATTCTTGCTTAATACAGCGAAACAAGCTGTTTTAGAGCGAAACGAGCTAAATCACAACACAAAGGTTTGACAAGTGTTCCTCTGATACGCGTCAAAATTTTTTCTCTTATAACTGCGCGAAAAGCATGTATTCTTGCTTAATACAACGAAACAAGCTGTTTTAGACTGAAACGAGCTAAATCACAACACATAGGTTTTACAAGTTTTCCTCTGATACGCGTCTAAACTTTTTCTTTTATAACTGCGCGAAAAGCATGTATTCGTGCTTAATACAACGAAACAAGCTGTTTTAGACCGAAACGAGCTAAATCACAACACATCGGTTTTACAACTGTTCCTCTGACACGCGTCAAAACTTTTTCTCTTATAACTGCGCGAAAAGCATGTATTCGTGCTTAATACAACGAAACAAGCTGTTTTTGACCAAAACGAGCTAGATCTTAACACATCGGTATTACAAGTGTTCCACGTGATACTCGTCAAAACTTTTTCTCTTATAACTGCGCCAAAAGCATGTATTCGTGCCTAATACAACGAAACAAGCTGTTTTAGACCGAAACGAGGTAAATCTGAACACATCGGTGTTACAAGTATCCACGTGATACTCGTCAAAACTTTTTCTCTGATAACTGCGCGAAAAGCATGTATTCTTGCTTAATACAACGAAACAAGCTGTTTTAGACCGAAATGAGCTAAATCACAACACATCGGTTTTACAAGTGTCTCTCTAATACGCGTCAAAACTTTTTCTCTTATAACTGCGCGAAAAGCATGTATTCTTGCTTAATACAGCGAAACAAGCTGTTTTAGACCGAAACGAGCTAAATCACAACACAAAGGTTTTACAAGTGTTCCTCTGATACGCTCCAAAACTTTTTCTCTTATAACTGCGCGAAAAGCATGTATTCTTGCTTAATACAACGAAACAAGCTGTTTTAGGCCGATACGAGCTAAATCTGAACACATCGGTTTTACAAGTGTCCCTGTGACACGCGTCAAAACTTTTTCTCTTATAACTGCGCGAAAAGCATGTATTCTTGCTTAATACAGCGAAACAAGCTGTTTTAGACCGAAATGAGCTAAATCACAACACATCGGTTTTACAAGTGTTCCTCTGATACGCGTCAAAATGTTTTCTCTTATAACTGCGCGAAAAGCATGTATTCTTGCTTAATACAACGAAACAAGCTGTTTTAGACCGAAACGAGCTAAATCACAACACATCGGTTTTACAAGTGTCTCTCTGATACGCGTCAAAACTTTTTCTTCTATAACTGCGCGTAAAGCATGTATTCTTGCTTAATACAACGAAACAAGCTGTTTTAGCCGAAACGAGCTAAATCTGAACACATCGGTTTTACAAGTGTTCCTCTGATACGCGTCAAAACTTTTTCTCTTATAACTGCGCGAAAAGCATGTATTCTTGCTCAATACAGCGAAACAAGCTGTTTTAGACCGAAATGAGCTAAATCACAACACATCGGTTTTACAATTGTTCCTCTGATACGCGTCAAAACTTTTTCTCTTATAACTGCGCGAAAAGCATGTATTCTTGCTTAATACAGCGAAACAAGCTGTTTTAGACCGAAACGAGCTAAATCACAACACATCGGTATTACAAGTGTTCCACGTGATACTCGTCAAAAATTTTTCTTTTATAACTGCGCGAAAAGCATGTATTCGTGCTTAATACAACGAAACAAGCTGTTTTAGACCGAAACGAGCTAAATCTGAACACATCGGTTTTACAAGTATCCACGTGATACTCGTCGAAACTTTTTCTCTTATAACTGCGCGAAAAGCATGTATTCTTGCTTAATACAACGAAACAAGCTGTTTTAGGCCGAAATGAGCTAAATCACAACACATCGGTTTTACAAGTGTCTCTCTAATACGCGTCAAAACTTTTTCTCTTACAACTGCGCGAAAAGCATGTATTCTTGCTTAATACAGCGAAACAAGCTGTTTTAGACCGAAACGAGCTAAATCACAACACATAGGTTTTACAAGTGTTCCCCTGATACGCGTCAAAACTTTTTCTCTTATAACTGCGCGAAAAGCATGTATTCTTGCTTAATACAACGAAACAAGCTGTTTCAGACCGAAACGAGCTAAATCTGAACACATCGGTTTTACAAGTGTGCCTGTGACACGCGTCAAAACTTTTTCTCTTATAACTGCGCGAAAAGCATGTATTCTTGCTTAATACAACGAAACAAGCTGTTTTAGACCGAAACGAGCTAAATCTGAACACATCGGTTTTACAAGTTTTCCTCTGATACGCGTCAAAACTTTTTCTCTTATAACTGCGCGAAAAGCATGTATTCGTGCTTAATACAACGAAACAAGCTGTTTTAGACCAAAACGAGCTAGATCTGAACACATCGGTTTTCCAAGTGTTCCTTTGATACGCGTCAAAACTTTTTCTCTTATAACTGCGCGATAAGCATGTATTCCTGCCTAATACAACGAAACAAGCTGTTTTAGACCGAAACGAGCAAAATCACAACACATCGGTATTACAAGTGTTCCACGTGATACTCGTCAAAACTTTTTCTCTTATAACTGCGCGAAAAGCATGTATTCGTGCTTAATACAACAAAACAAGCTGTTTTAGACCGAAACAAGCTAAATCTGAACACATCGGTTTTACAAGTGTCCCTGTGACACGCGTCAAAACTTTTTCTCTTATAACTGCGCGAAAAGCATGTATTCTTGCTTAATACAACGAAACAAGCTGTTTTAGACCGAAACGAGCTAAATCACAACACATCGGTTTTACAAGTGTCTCTCTGATACGCGTCAAAACTTTTTCTTCTATAACTGCGCGTAAAGCATGTATTCTTGCTTAATACAGCGAAACAAGCTGTTTTAGAGCGAAACGAGCTAAATCACAACACAAAGGTTTGACAAGTGTTCCTCTGATACGCGTCAAATTTTTTTCTCTTATAACTGCGCGAAAAGCATGTATTCTTGCTTAATACAACGAAACAAGCTGTTTTAGACTGAAACGAGCTAAATCACAACACATAGGTTTTACAAGTTTTCCTCTGATACGCGTCTAAACTTTTTCTCTTATAACTGCGCGAAAAGCATGTATTCGTGCTTAATACAACGAAACAAGCTGTTTTAGACCGAAACGAGCTAAATCACAACACATCGGTTTTACAAGTGTTCCTCTGACACGCGTCAAAACTTTTTCTCTTATAACTGCGCGAAAAGCATGTATTCGTGCTTAATACAACGAAACAAGCTGTTTTAGACCAAAACGCGCTAGATCTGAACACATCGGTATTACAAGTGTTCCACGTGATACTCGTCAAAACTTTTTCTCTTATAACTGCGCCAAAAGCATGTATTCGTGCTTAATACAACGAAACAAGCTGTTTTAGACCGAAACGAGCTAAATCTGAACACATCGGTTTTACAAGTGTCCCTGTGACACGCGTCAAAACTTTTTCTCTTATAACTGCGCGAAAAGCATGTATTCTTGCTTAATACAGCGAAACAAGCTGTTTTAGACCGAAAGGAGCTAAATCACAACACATCGGTATTACAAGTGTTCCACGTGATACTCGTCAAAAATTTTTCTCTTATAACTGCGCGAAAAGCATGTATTCGTGCTTAATACAACGAAACAAGCTGTTTCAGACCGAAACGAGCTAAATCTGAACACATCGGTTTTACATGTATCCACGTGATACTCGTCAAAACTTTTTCTCTGATAACTGCGCGAAAAGCATGTATTCTTGCTTAATACAACGAAACAAGCTGTTTTAGACCGAAATGAGCTAAATCACAACACATCGGTTTTACAAGTGTCTCTCTAATACGCGTCAAAACTTTTTCTCTTATAACTGCGCGAAAAGCATGTATTCTTGCTTAATACAGCGAAACAAGCTGTTTTAGACCGAAACGAGCTAAATCACAACACAAAGGTTTTACAAGCTTTCCTCTGATACGCGTCAAAACTTTTTCTCTTATAACTGCGCGAAAAGCATGTATTCTTGCTTAATACAACGAAACAAGCTGTTTTAGACCGAAACGAGCTAAATCACAACACATAGGTTTTACAAGTTTTCCTCTGATACGCGTCTAAACTTTTTCTCTTATAACTGCGCGAAAAGCATGTATTCGTGCTTAATACAACGAAACAAGCTGTTTTAGACCGAAACGAGCTAAATCACAACACATCGGTTTTACAAGTGTTCCTCTGACACGCGTCAAAACTTTTTCTCTTATAACTGCGCGAAAAGCATGTATTCGTGCTTAATACAACGAAACAAGCTGTTTTAGACCAAAACGAGCTAGATCTGAACACATCGGTATTACAAGTGTCCCTGTGACACGCGTCAAAACTTTTTCTCTTATAACTGCGCGAAAAGCATGTATTCTTGCTTAATACAGCGAAACAAGCTGTTTTAGACCGAAAGGAGCTAAATCACAACACATCGGTATTACAAGTGTTCCACGTGATAATCGTCAAAAATTTTTCTCTGATAACTGCGCGAAAAGCATGTATTCGTGCTTAATACAACGAAACAAGCTGTTTCAGACCGAAACGAGCTAAATCTGAACACATCGGTTTTACATGTATCCACGTGATACTCGTCAAAACTTTTTCTCTGATAACTGCGCGAAAAGCATGTATTCTTGCTTAATACAACGAAACAAGCTGTTTTAGACCGAAATGAGCTAAATCACAACACATAGGTTTTACAAGTGTCTCTCTAATACGCGTCAAAACTTTTTCTCTTATAACTGCGCGAAAAGCATGTATTCTTGCTTAATACAGCGAAACAAGCTGTTTTAGACCGAAACGAGCTAAATCACAACACAAAGGTTTTACAAGCTTTCCTCTGATACGCGTCAAAACTTTTTCTCTTATAACTGCGCGAAAAGCATGTATTCTTGCTTAATACAGCGAAACAAGCTGTTTTAGACCGAAATGAGCTAAATCACAACACATCGGTTTTACAAGTGTTCCTCTGATACGCGTCAAAACGTTTTCTCTTATAACTGCGCGAAAAGCATGTATTCTTGCTTAATAAAACGAAACAAGCTGTTTTAGACCGAAACGAGCTAAATCACAACACATCGGTTTTACAAGTGTCTCTCTGATACGCGTTAAAACTTTTTCTCTTATAACTGCGCGATAAGCATGTATTCCTGCCTAATACAACGAAACAAGCTGTTTTAGACCGAAACGAGCAAAATCACAACACATCGGTATTACAAGTGTTCCACGTGATACTCGTCAAAACTTTTTCTCTTATAACTGCGCGAAAAGCATGTATTCGTGCTTAATACAACGAAACAAGCTGTTTTAGACCGAAACAAGCTAAATCTGAACACATCGGTTTTACAAGTGTCCCTGTGACACGCGTCAAAACTTTTTCTCTTATAACTGCGCGAAAAGCTTGTATTCTTGCTTAATACAACGAAACAAGCTGTTTTAGACCGAAACGAGCTAAATCACAACACATCGGTTTTACAAGTGTCTCTCTGATACGCGTCAAAACTTTTTTTTCTATAACTGCGCGTAAAGCATGTATTCTTGCTTAATACAGCGAAACAAGCTGTTTTAGAGCGAAACGAGCTAAATCACAACACAAAGGTTTGACAAGTGTTCCTCTGATACGCGTCAAAATTTTTTCTCTTATAACTGCGCGAAAAGCATGTATTCTTGCTTAATACAACGAAACAAGCTGTTTTAGACTGAAACGAGCTAAATCACAACACATAGGTTTTACAAGTTTTCCTCTGATACGCGTCTAAACTTTTTCTTTTATAACTGCGCGAAAAGCATGTATTCGTGCTTAATACAACGAAACAAGCTGTTTTAGACCGAAACGAGCTAAATCACAACACATCGGTTTTACAACTGTTCCTCTGACACGCGTCAAAACTTTTTCTCTTATAACTGCGCGAAAAGCATGTATTCGTGCTTAATACAACGAAACAAGCTGTTTTTGACCAAAACGAGCTAGATCTTAACACATCGGTATTACAAGTGTTCCACGTGATACTCGTCAAAACTTTTTCTCTTATAACTGCGCCAAAAGCATGTATTCGTGCCTAATACAACGAAACAAGCTGTTTTAGACCGAAACGAGGTAAATCTGAACACATCGGTGTTACAAGTATCCACGTGATACTCGTCAAAACTTTTTCTCTGATAACTGCGCGAAAAGCATGTATTCTTGCTTAATACAACGAAACAAGCTGTTTTAGACCGAAATGAGCTAAATCACAACACATCGGTTTTACAAGTGTCTCTCTAATACGCGTCAAAACTTTTTCTCTTATAACTGCGCGAAAAGCATGTATTCTTGCTTAATACAGCGAAACAAGCTGTTTTAGACCGAAACGAGCTAAATCACAACACAAAGGTTTTACAAGTGTTCCTCTGATACGCTCCAAAACTTTTTCTCTTATAACTGCGCGAAAAGCATGTATTCTTGCTTAATACAACGAAACAAGCTGTTTTAGGCCGATACGAGCTAAATCTGAACACATCGGTTTTACAAGTGTCCCTGTGACACGCGTCAAAACTTTTTCTCTTATAACTGCGCGAAAAGCATGTATTCTTGCTTAATACAGCGAAACAAGCTGTTTTAGACCGAAATGAGCTAAATCACAACACATCGGTTTTACAAGTGTTCCTCTGATACGCGTCAAAATGTTTTCTCTTATAACTGCGCGAAAAGCATGTATTCTTGCTTAATACAACGAAACAAGCTGTTTTAGACCGAAACGAGCTAAATCACAACACATCGGTTTTACAAGTGTCTCTCTGATACGCGTCAAAACTTTTTCTTCTATAACTGCGCGTAAAGCATGTATTCTTGCTTAATACAACGAAACAAGCTGTTTTAGCCGAAACGAGCTAAATCTGAACACATCGGTTTTACAAGTGTTCCTCTGATACGCGTCAAAACTTTTTCTCTTATAACTGCGCGAAAAGCATGTATTCTTGCTCAATACAGCGAAACAAGCTGTTTTAGACCGAAATGAGCTAAATCACAACACATCGGTTTTACAATTGTTCCTCTGATACGCGTCAAAACTTTTTCTCTTATAACTGCGCGAAAAGCATGTATTCTTGCTTAATACAGCGAAACAAGCTGTTTTAGACCGAAACGAGCTAAATCACAACACATCGGTATTACAAGTGTTCCACGTGATACTCGTCAAAAATTTTTCTTTTATAACTGCGCGAAAAGCATGTATTCGTGCTTAATACAACGAAACAAGCTGTTTTAGACCGAAACGAGCTAAATCTGAACACATCGGTTTTACAAGTATCCACGTGATACTCGTCGAAACTTTTTCTCTTATAACTGCGCGAAAAGCATGTATTCTTGCTTAATACAACGAAACAAGCTGTTTTAGGCCGAAATGAGCTAAATCACAACACATCGGTTTTACAAGTGTCTCTCTAATACGCGTCAAAACTTTTTCTCTTATAACTGCGCGAAAAGCATGTATTCTTGCTTAATACAGCGAAACAAGCTGTTTTAGACCGAAACGAGCTAAATCACAACACATAGGTTTTACAAGTGTTCCCCTGATACGCGTCAAAACTTTTTCTCTTATAACTGCGCGAAAAGCATGTATTCTTGCTTAATACAACGAAACAAGCTGTTTCAGACCGAAACGAGCTAAATCTGAACACATCGGTTTTACAAGTGTGCCTGTGACACGCGTCAAAACTTTTTCTCTTATAACTGCGCGAAAAGCATGTATTCTTGCTTAATACAACGAAACAAGCTGTTTTAGACCGAAACGAGCTAAATCTGAACACATCGGTTTTACAAGTTTTCCTCTGATACGCGTCAAAACTTTTTCTCTTATAACTGCGCGAAAAGCATGTATTCGTGCTTAATACAACGAAACAAGCTGTTTTAGACCAAAACGAGCTAGATCTGAACACATCGGTTTTCCAAGTGTTCCTTTGATACGCGTCAAAACTTTTTCTCTTATAACTGCGCGATAAGCATGTATTCCTGCCTAATACAACGAAACAAGCTGTTTTAGACCGAAACGAGCAAAATCACAACACATCGGTATTACAAGTGTTCCACGTGATACTCGTCAAAACTTTTTCTCTTATAACTGCGCGAAAAGCATGTATTCGTGCTTAATACAACAAAACAAGCTGTTTTAGACCGAAACAAGCTAAATCTGAACACATCGGTTTTACAAGTGTCCCTGTGACACGCGTCAAAACTTTTTCTCTTATAACTGCGCGAAAAGCATGTATTCTTGCTTAATACAACGAAACAAGCTGTTTTAGACCGAAACGAGCTAAATCACAACACATCGGTTTTACAAGTGTCTCTCTGATACGCGTCAAAACTTTTTCTTCTATAACTGCGCGTAAAGCATGTATTCTTGCTTAATACAGCGAAACAAGCTGTTTTAGAGCGAAACGAGCTAAATCACAACACAAAGGTTTGACAAGTGTTCCTCTGATACGCGTCAAATTTTTTTCTCTTATAACTGCGCGAAAAGCATGTATTCTTGCTTAATACAACGAAACAAGCTGTTTTAGACTGAAACGAGCTAAATCACAACACATAGGTTTTACAAGTTTTCCTCTGATACGCGTCTAAACTTTTTCTCTTATAACTGCGCGAAAAGCATGTATTCGTGCTTAATACAACGAAACAAGCTGTTTTAGACCGAAACGAGCTAAATCACAACACATCGGTTTTACAAGTGTTCCTCTGACACGCGTCAAAACTTTTTCTCTTATAACTGCGCGAAAAGCATGTATTCGTGCTTAATACAACGAAACAAGCTGTTTTAGACCAAAACGCGCTAGATCTGAACACATCGGTATTACAAGTGTTCCACGTGATACTCGTCAAAACTTTTTCTCTTATAACTGCGCCAAAAGCATGTATTCGTGCTTAATACAACGAAACAAGCTGTTTTAGACCGAAACGAGCTAAATCTGAACACATCGGTTTTACAAGTGTCCCTGTGACACGCGTCAAAACTTTTTCTCTTATAACTGCGCGAAAAGCATGTATTCTTGCTTAATACAGCGAAACAAGCTGTTTTAGACCGAAAGGAGCTAAATCACAACACATCGGTATTACAAGTGTTCCACGTGATACTCGTCAAAAATTTTTCTCTTATAACTGCGCGAAAAGCATGTATTCGTGCTTAATACAACGAAACAAGCTGTTTCAGACCGAAACGAGCTAAATCTGAACACATCGGTTTTACATGTATCCACGTGATACTCGTCAAAACTTTTTCTCTGATAACTGCGCGAAAAGCATGTATTCTTGCTTAATACAACGAAACAAGCTGTTTTAGACCGAAATGAGCTAAATCACAACACATCGGTTTTACAAGTGTCTCTCTAATACGCGTCAAAACTTTTTCTCTTATAACTGCGCGAAAAGCATGTATTCTTGCTTAATACAGCGAAACAAGCTGTTTTAGACCGAAACGAGCTAAATCACAACACAAAGGTTTTACAAGCTTTCCTCTGATACGCGTCAAAACTTTTTCTCTTATAACTGCGCGAAAAGCATGTATTCTTGCTTAATACAACGAAACAAGCTGTTTTAGACCGAAACGAGCTAAATCACAACACATAGGTTTTACAAGTTTTCCTCTGATACGCGTCTAAACTTTTTCTCTTATAACTGCGCGAAAAGCATGTATTCGTGCTTAATACAACGAAACAAGCTGTTTTAGACCGAAACGAGCTAAATCACAACACATCGGTTTTACAAGTGTTCCTCTGACACGCGTCAAAACTTTTTCTCTTATAACTGCGCGAAAAGCATGTATTCGTGCTTAATACAACGAAACAAGCTGTTTTAGACCAAAACGAGCTAGATCTGAACACATCGGTATTACAAGTGTCCCTGTGACACGCGTCAAAACTTTTTCTCTTATAACTGCGCGAAAAGCATGTATTCTTGCTTAATACAGCGAAACAAGCTGTTTTAGACCGAAAGGAGCTAAATCACAACACATCGGTATTACAAGTGTTCCACGTGATAATCGTCAAAAATTTTTCTCTGATAACTGCGCGAAAAGCATGTATTCGTGCTTAATACAACGAAACAAGCTGTTTCAGACCGAAACGAGCTAAATCTGAACACATCGGTTTTACATGTATCCACGTGATACTCGTCAAAACTTTTTCTCTGATAACTGCGCGAAAAGCATGTATTCTTGCTTAATACAACGAAACAAGCTGTTTTAGACCGAAATGAGCTAAATCACAACACATAGGTTTTACAAGTGTCTCTCTAATACGCGTCAAAACTTTTTCTCTTATAACTGCGCGAAAAGCATGTATTCTTGCTTAATACAGCGAAACAAGCTGTTTTAGACCGAAACGAGCTAAATCACAACACAAAGGTTTTACAAGCTTTCCTCTGATACGCGTCAAAACTTTTTCTCTTATAACTGCGCGAAAAGCATGTATTCTTGCTTAATACAGCGAAACAAGCTGTTTTAGACCGAAATGAGCTAAATCACAACACATCGGTTTTACAAGTGTTCCTCTGATACGCGTCAAAACGTTTTCTCTTATAACTGCGCGAAAAGCATGTATTCTTGCTTAATAAAACGAAACAAGCTGTTTTAGACCGAAACGAGCTAAATCACAACACATCGGTTTTACAAGTGTCTCTCTGATACGCGTTAAAACTTTTTCTTCTATAACTGCGCGTAAAGCATGTATTCTTGCTTAATACAACGAAACAAGCTGTTTTAGACCGAAACCAGCTAAATCTGAACACATCGGTTTTACAAGTGTTCCTCTGATACGCGTCAAAACTTTTTCTCTTATAACTGCGCGAAAAGCATGTATTCTTGCTCAATACAGCGAAACAAGCTGTTTTAGACCGAAATGAGCTAAATCACAACACATCGGTTTTACAAGTGTTCCTCTGATACGCGTCAAAACTTTTTCTCTTATAACTGCGCGAAAAGCATGTATTCTTGCTTAATACAGCGAAACAAGCTGTTTTAGACCGAAACGAGCTAAATCACAACACATCGGTATTACAAGTGTTCCACGTGATACTCGTCAAAAATTTTTCTCTTATAACTGCGCGAAAAGCATGTATTCGTGCTTAATACAACGAAACAAGCTGTTTTAGACCGAAACGAGCTAAATCTGAACACATCGGTGTTACAAGTATCCACGTGATACTCGTCAAAACTTTTTCTCTGATAACTGCGCGAAAAGCATGTATTCTTGCTTAATACAACGAAACAAGCTGTTTTAGACCGAAATGAGCTAAACCACAAAACATCGGTTTTACAAGTGTCTCTCTAATACGCGTCAAAACTTTTTCTCTTATAACTGCGCGAAAAGCATGTATTCTTGCTTAATACAGCGAAACAAGCTGTTTTAGACCGAAACGAGCTAAATCTGAACACATCGGTTTTACAAGTGTCCCTGTGACACGCGTCAAAACTTTTTCTCTTATAACTGCGCGAAAAGCATGTATTCTTGCTTAATACAGCGAAACAAGCTGTTTTAGACCGAAATGAGCTAAATCACAACACATCGGTTTTACAAGTGTTCCTCTGATACGCGTCAAAACGTTTTCTCTTATAACTGCGCGAAAAGCATGTATTCTTGCTTAATACAACGAAACAAGCTGTTTTAGACCGAAACGAGCTAAATCACAACACATCGGTTTTACAAGTGTCTCTCTGATACGCGTCAAAACTTTTTCTTCTATAACTGCGCGTAAAGCATGTATTCTTGCTTAATACAACGAAACAAGCTGTTTTAGCCGAAACGAGCTAAATCTGAACACATCGGTTTTACAAGTGTTCCTCTGATACGCGTCAAAACTTTTTCTCTTATAACTGCGCGAAAAGCATGTATTCTTGCTCAATACAGCGAAACAAGCTGTTTTAGACCGAAATGAGCTAAATCACAACACATCGGTTTTACAATTGTTCCTCTGATACGCGTCAAAACTTTTTCTCTTATAACTGCGCGAAAAGCATGTATTCTTGCTTAATACAGCGAAACAAGCTGTTTTAGACCGAAACGAGCTAAATCACAACACATCGGTATTACAAGTGTTCCACGTGATACTCGTCAAAAATTTTTCTTTTATAACTGCGCGAAAAGCATGTATTCGTGCTTAATACAACGAAACAAGCTGTTTTAGACCGAAACGAGCTAAATCTGAACACATCGGTTTTACAAGTATCCACGTGATACTCGTCGAAACTTTTTCTCTTATAACTGCGCGAAAAGCATGTATTCTTGCTTAATACAGCGAAACAAGCTGTTTTAGACCGAAACGAGCTAAATCACAACACATAGGTTTTACAAGTGTTCCCCTGATACGCGTCAAAACTTTTTCTCTTATAACTGCGCGAAAAGCATGTATTCTTGCTTAATACAAAGAAACAAGCTGTTTCAGACCGAAACGAGCTAAATCTGAACACATCGGTTTTACAAGTGTGCCTGTGACACGCGTCAAAACTTTTTCTCTTATAACTGCGCGAAAAGCATGTATTCTTGCTTAATACAACGAAACAAGCTGTTTTAGACCGAAACGAGCTAAATCTGAACACATCGGTTTTACAAGTGTTCCTCTGATACGCGTCAAAACTTTTTCTCTTATAACTGCGCGAAAAGCATGTATTCGTGCTTAATACAACGAAACAAGCTGTTTTAGACCAAAACGAGCTAGATCTGAACACATCGGTTTTCCAAGTGTTCCTTTGATACGCGTCAAAACTTTTTCTCTTATAACTGCGCGATAAGCATGTATTCCTGCCTAATACAACGAAACAAGCTGTTTTAGACCGAAACGAGCAAAATCACAACACATCGGTATTACAAGTGTTCCACGTGATACTCGTCAAAACTTTTTCTCTTATAACTGCGCGAAAAGCATGTATTCGTGCTTAATACAACGAAACAAGCTGTTTTAGACCGAAACAAGCTAAATCTGAACACATCGGTTTTACAAGTGTCCCTGTGACACGCGTCAAAACTTTTTCTCTTATAACTGCGCGAAAAGCATGTATTCTTGCTTAATACAACGAAACAAGCTGTTTTAGACCGAAACGAGCTAAATCACAACACATCGGTTTTACAAGTGTCTCTCTGATACGCGTCAAAACTTTTTCTTCTATAACTGCGCGTAAAGCATGTATTCTTGCTTAATACAGCGAAACAAGCTGTTTTAGAGCGAAACGAGCTAAATCACAACACAAAGGTTTGACAAGTGTTCCTCTGATACGCGTCAAAATTTTTTCTCTTATAACTGCGCGAAAAGCATGTATTCTTGCTTAATACAACGAAACAAGCTGTTTTAGACTGAAACGAGCTAAATCACAACACATAGGTTTTACAAGTTTTCCTCTGATACGCGTCTAAACTTTTTCTCTTATAACTGCGCGAAAAGCATGTATTCGTGCTTAATACAACGAAACAAGCTGTTTTAGACCGAAACGAGCTAAATCACAACACATCGGTTTTACAAGTGTTCCTCTGACACGCGTCAAAACTTTTTCTCTTATAACTGCGCGAAAAGCATGTATTCGTGCTTAATACAACGAAACAAGCTGTTTTAGACCAAAACGAGCTAGATCTGAACACATCGGTATTACAAGTGTTCCACGTGATACTCGTCAAAACTTTTTCTCTTATAACTGCGCCAAAAGCATGTATTCGTGCTTAATACAACGAAACAAGCTGTTTTAGACCGAAACGAGCTAAATCTGAACACATCGGTTTTACAAGTGTCCCTGTGACACGCGTCAAAACTTTTTCTCTTATAACTGCGCGAAAAGCATGTATTCTTGCTTAATACAGCGAAACAAGCTGTTTTAGACCGAAAGGAGCTAAATCACAACACATCATTATTACAAGTGTTCCACGTGATACTCGTCAAAAATTTTTCTCTTATAACTGCGCGAAAAGCATGTATTCGTGCTTAATACAATGAAACAAGCTGTTTCAGACCGAAACGAGCTAAATCTGAACACATCGGTTTTACATGTATCCACGTGATACTCGTCAAAACTTTTTCTCTGATAACTGCGCGAAAAGCATGTATTCTTGCTTAATACAACGAAACAAGCTGTTTTAGACCAAATTGAGCTAAATCACAACACATCGGTTTTACAAGTGTCTCTCTAATACGCGTCAAAACTTTTTCTCTTATAACTGCGCGAAAAGCATGTATTCTTGCTTAATACAGCGAAACAAGCTGTTTTAGACCGAAACGAGCTAAATCACAACACAAAGGTTTTACAAGCTTTCCTCTGATACGCGTCAAAACTTTTTCTCTTATAACTGCGCGAAAAGCATGTATTCTTGCTTAATACAACGAAACAAGCTGTTTTAGACCGAAACGAGCTAAATCTGAAGACATCGGTTTTACAAGTGTCCCTGTGACACGCGTCAAAACTTTTTCTCTTATAACTGCGCGAAAAGCATGTATTCTTGCTTAATACAGCGAAACAAGCTGTTTTTGACCGAAATGAGCTAAATCACAACACATCGGTTTTACAAGTGTTCCTCTGATACGCGTCAAAACGTTTTCTCTTATAACTGCGCGAAAAGCGTATATTCTTGCTTAATACAACGAAACAAGCTGTTTTAGACCGAAACGAGCTAAATCACAACACATCGGTTTTACAAGTGTCTCTCTGATACGCGTCAAAACCTTTTCTTCTATAACTGCGCGTAAAGCATGTATTCTTGCTTAATACAACGAAACAAGCTGTTTTAGACCGAAACCAGCTAAATCTGAACACATCGGTTTTACAAGTGTTCCTCTGATACGCGTCAAAACTTTTTCTCTTATAACTGCGCGAAAAGCATGTATTCTTGCTCAATACAGCGAAACAAGCTGTTTTAGACCGAAATGAGCTAAATCACAACACATCGGTTTTACAAGTGTTCCTCTGATACGCGTCAAAACTTTTTCTCTTATAACTGCGCGAAAAGCATGTATTCTTGCTTAATACAGCGAAACAAGCTGTTTTAGACCGAAACGAGCTAAATCACAAGACATCGGTATTACAAGTGTTCCACGTGATACTCGTCAAAAAATTTTCTCTTATAACTGCGCGAAAAGCATGTATTCGTGCTTAATACAACGAAACAAGCTGTTTTAGACCGAAACGAGCTAAATCTGAAAACATCGGTGTTACAAGTATCCACGTGATACTCGTCAAAAGTTTTTCTCTGATAACTGCGCGAAAAGCATGTATTCTTGCTTAATACAACGAAACAAGCTGTTTTAGACCGAAACGAGCTAAATCACAACACATCGGTTTTACAAGTGTCTCTCTAATACGCGTCAAAACTTTTTCTTCTATAACTGCGCCTAAAGCATGTATTCGTGCTTAATACAACGAAACAAGTTGTTTTAGACCGAATCGAGCTAAATCTGAACACATCGGTTTTACAAGTGTCCCTGTGACACGCGTCAAAACTTTTTCTCTTATAACTGCGCGAAAAGCATGTATTCTTGCTTAATACAGCGAAACAAGCTGTTTTAGACCGAAACGAGCTAAATCACAACACAAAGGTTTTACAAGTGTTCCTCTGATACGCGTCAAAACTTTTTCTCTTATAACTGCGCGAAAAGCATGTATTCTTGCTTAATACTACGAAACAAGCTGTTTTAGACCGAAACGAGCTAAATCACAACACATCGGTTTTACAAGTGTTCCTTTGATACGCGTCTAAACTTTTTCTCTTATAACTGCGCGAAAAGCATGTATTCGTGCTTAATACAACGAAACAAGCTGTTTCAAACCGAAACGAGCTAAATCTGAACACATCGGTTTTACAAGTGTCCCTGTGACACGCGTCAAAACTTTTTCTCTTATAACTGCGCGAAAAGCATGTATTCTTGCTTAATACAGCGAAACAAGCTGTTTTAGACCGAAATGAGCTAAATCACAACACATCGGTATTACAAGTGTTCCACGTGATACTCGTCAAAAATTTTTCTCTTATAACTGCGCGAAAAGCATGTATTCGTGCTTAATACAACGAAACAAGCTGTTTCAGACCGAAACGAGCTAAATCTGAACACATCGGTTTTACATGTATCCACGTGATACTCGTCAAAACTTTTTCTCTGATAACTGCGCGAAAAGCATGTATTCTTGCTTAATACAACGAAACAAGCTGTTTTAGACCGAAATGAGCTAAATCACAACACATCGGTTTTACAAGTGTCTCTCTAATACGCGTCAAAACTTTTTCTCTTATAACTGCGCGAAAAGCATGTATTCTTGCTTAATACAGCGAAACAAGCTGTTTTAGACCGAAACGAGCTAAATCACAACACAAAGGTTTTACAAGCTTTCCTCTGATACGCGTCAAAACTTTTTCTCTTATAACTGCGCGAAAAGCATGTATTCTTGCTTAATACAACGAAACAAGCTGTTTTAGTCCGAAACGAGCTAAATCTGAAGACATCGGTTTTACAAGTGTCCCTGTGACACGCGTCAAAACTTTTTCTCTTATAACTGCGCGAAAAGCATGTATTCTTGCTTAATACAGCGAAACAAGCTGTTTTAGACCGAAATGAGCTAAATCACAACACATCGGTTTTACAAGTGTTCCTCTCATACGCGTCAAAACGTTTTCTCTTATAACTGCGCGAAAAGCATGTATTCTTGCTTAATACAACGAAACAAGCTGTTTTAGACCGAAACGAGCTAAATCACAACACATCGGTTTTACAAGTGTCTCTCTGATACGCGTCAAAACGTTTTCTTCTATAACTGCGCGTAAAGCATGTATTCTTGCTTAATACAACGAAACAAGCTGTTTTAGACCGAAACGAGCTAAATCTGAACACATCGGTTTTACAAGTATCCACGTGATACTCGTCAAAACTTTTTCTCTTATAACTGCGCGAAAAGCATGTATTCTTGCTTAATACAACGAAACAAGCTGTTTTAGACCGAAACGAGCTAAATCACAACACATCGGTTTTACAAGTGTCTCTCTAATACGCGTCAAAACTTTTTCTTCTATAACTGCGCCTAAAGCATGTATTCGTTCTTAATACAACGAAACAAGCTGTTTCAGACCGAAACGAGCTAAATCTGAACACATCGGTTTTACAAGTGTCCCTGTGACACGCGTCAAAACTTTTTCTCTTATAACTGCGCGAAAAGCATGTATTCTTGCTTAATACAGCGAAACAAGCTGTTTTAGACCGAAATGAGCTAAATCACAACACATCGGTTTTACAAGTGTTCCTCTGATACGCGTCAAAACGTTTTCTCTTATAACTGCGCGAAAAGCATGTATTCTTGCTTAATACAACGAAACAAGCTGTTTTAGACCGAAACGAGCTAAATCACAACACATCGGTTTTACAAGTGTCTCTCTGATACGCGTCAAAACTTTTTCTTCTATAACTGCGCGTAAAGCACGTATTCTTGCTTAATACAACGAAACAAGCTGTTTTAGCCGAAACGAGCTAAATCTGAACACATCGGTTTTACAAGTGTTCCTCTGATACGCGTCAAAACTTTTTCTCTTATAACTGCGCGAAAAGCATGTATTCTTGCTCAATACAGCGAAACAAGCTGTTTTAGACCGAAATGAGCTAAATCACAACACATCGGTTTTACAATTGTTCCTCTGATACGCGTCAAAACTTTTTCTCTTATAACTGCGCGAAAAGCATGTATTCTTGCTTAATACAGCGAAACAAGCTGTTTTAGACCGAAACGAGCTAAATCACAACACATCGGTATTACAAGTGTTCCACGTGATACTCATCAAAAATTTTTCTTTTATAACTGCGCGAAAAGCATGTATTCGTGCTTAATACAACGAAACAAGCTGTTTTAGACCGAAACGAGCTAAATCTGAACACATCGGTTTTACAAGTATCCACGTGATACTCGTCGAAACTTTTTCTCTTATAACTGCGCGAAAAGCATGTATTCTTGCTTAATACAACGAAACAAGCTGTTTTAGGCCGAAATGAGCTAAATCACAACACATCGGTTTTACAAGTGTCTCTCAAATACGCGTCAAAACTTTTTCTCTTATAACTGCGCGAAAAGCATGTATTCTTGCTTAATACAACGAAACAAGCTGTTTCAGACCGAAACGAGCTAAATCTGAACACATCGGTTTTACAAGTGTCCCTGTGACACGCGTCAAAACTTTTTCTCTTATAACTGCGCGAAAAGCATGTATTCTTGCTTAATACAACGAAACAAGCTGTTTTAGACCGAAACGAGCTAAATCTGAACACATCGGTTTTACAAGTGTTCCTCTGATACGCGTCAAAACTTTTTCTCTTATAACTGCGCGAAAAGCATGTATTCGTGCTTAATACAACGAAACAAGCTGTTTTAGACCAAAACGAGCTAGATCTGAACACATCGGTTTTCCAAGTGTTCCTTTGATACGCGTCAAAACTTTTTCTCTTATAACTGCGCGATAAGCATGTATTCCTGCCTAATACAACGAAACAAGCTGTTTTAGACCGAAACGAGCAAAATCACAACACATCGGTATTACAAGTGTTCCACGTGATACTCGTCAAAACTTTTTCTCTTATAACTGCGCGAAAAGCATGTATTCGTGCTTAATACAACGAAACAAGCTGTTTTAGACCGAAACAAGCTAAATCTGAACACATCGGTTTTACAAGTGTCCCTGTGACACGCGTCAAAACTTTTTCTCTTATAACTGCGCGAAAAGCATGTATTCTTGCTTAATACAACGAAACAAGCTGTTTTAGACCGAAACGAGCTAAATCACAACACATCGGTTTTACAAGTGTCTCTCTGATACGCGTCAAAACTTTTTCTTCTATAACTGCGCGTAAAGCATGTATTCTTGCTTAATACAGCGAAACAAGCTGTTTTAGAGCGAAACGAGCTAAGTCACAACACAAAGGTTTGACAAGTGTTCCTCTGATACGCGTCAAAATTTTTTCTCTTATAACTGCGCGAAAAGCATGTATTCTTGCTTAATACAACGAAACAAGCTGTTTTAGACTGAAACGAGCTAAATCACAACACATAGGTTTTACAAGTTTTCCTCTGATACGCGTCTAAACTTTTTCTCTTATAACTGCGCGAAAAGCATGTATTCGTGCTTAATACAACGAAACAAGCTGTTTTAGACCGAAACGAGCTAAATCACAACACATCGGTTTTACAAGTGTTCCTCTGACACGCGTCAAAACTTTTTCTCTTATAACTGCGCGAAAAGCATGTATTCGTGCTTAACACAACGAAACAAGCTGTTTTAGACCAAAACGAGCTAGATCTGAACACATCGGTATTACAAGTGTTCCACGTGATACTCGTCAAAACTTTTTCTCTTATAACTGCGCCAAAAGCATGTATTCGTGCTTAATACAACGAAACAAGCTGTTTTAGACCGAAACGAGCTAAATCTGAACACATCGGTTTTACAAGTGTCCCTGTGACACGCGTCAAAACTTTTTCTCTTATAACTGCGCGAAAAGCATGTATTCTTGCTTAATACAGCGAAACAAGCTGTTTTAGACCGAAAGGAGCTAAATCACAACACATCATTATTACAAGTGTTCCACGTGATACTCGTCAAAAATTTTTCTCTTATAACTGCGCGAAAAGCATGTATTCGTGCTTAATACAATGAAACAAGCTGTTTCAGACCGAAACGAGCTAAATCTGAACACATCGGTTTTACATGTATCCACGTGATACTCGTCAAAACTTTTTCTCTGATAACTGCGCGAAAAGCATGTATTCTTGCTTAATACAACGAAACAAGCTGTTTTAGACCAAATTGAGCTAAATCACAACACATCGGTTTTACAAGTGTCTCTCTAATACGCGTCAAAACTTTTTCTCTTATAACTGCGCGAAAAGCATGTATTCTTGCTTAATACAGCGAAACAAGCTGTTTTAGACCGAAACGAGCTAAATCACAACACAAAGGTTTTACAAGCTTTCCTCTGATACGCGTCAAAACTTTTTCTCTTATAACTGCGCGAAAAGCATGTATTCTTGCTTAATACAACGAAACAAGCTGTTTTAGACCGAAACGAGCTAAATCTGAAGACATCGGTTTTACAAGTGTCCCTGTGACACGCGTCAAAACTTTTTCTCTTATAACTGCGCGAAAAGCATGTATTCTTGCTTAATACAGCGAAACAAGCTGTTTTTGACCGAAATGAGCTAAATCACAACACATCGGTTTTACAAGTGTTCCTCTGATACGCGTCAAAACGTTTTCTCTTATAACTGCGCGAAAAGCGTATATTCTTGCTTAATACAACGAAACAAGCTGTTTTAGACCGAAACGAGCTAAATCACAACACATCGGTTTTACAAGTGTCTCTCTGATACGCGTCAAAACCTTTTCTTCTATAACTGCGCGTAAAGCATGTATTCTTGCTTAATACAACGAAACAAGCTGTTTTAGACCGAAACCAGCTAAATCTGAACACATCGGTTTTACAAGTGTTCCTCTGATACGCGTCAAAACTTTTTCTCTTATAACTGCGCGAAAAGCATGTATTCTTGCTCAATACAGCGAAACAAGCTGTTTTAGACCGAAATGAGCTAAATCACAACACATCGGTTTTACAAGTGTTCCTCTGATACGCGTCAAAACTTTTTCTCTTATAACTGCGCGAAAAGCATGTATTCTTGCTTAATACAGCGAAACAAGCTGTTTTAGACCGAAACGAGCTAAATCACAAGACATCGGTATTACAAGTGTTCCACGTGATACTCGTCAAAAAATTTTCTCTTATAACTGCGCGAAAAGCATGTATTCGTGCTTAATACAACGAAACAAGCTGTTTTAGACCGAAACGAGCTAAATCTGAAAACATCGGTGTTACAAGTATCCACGTGATACTCGTCAAAAGTTTTTCTCTGATAACTGCGCGAAAAGCATGTATTCTTGCTTAATACAACGAAACAAGCTGTTTTAGACCGAAACGAGCTAAATCACAACACATCGGTTTTACAAGTGTCTCTCTAATACGCGTCAAAACTTTTTCTTCTATAACTGCGCCTAAAGCATGTATTCGTGCTTAATACAACGAAACAAGTTGTTTTAGACCGAATCGAGCTAAATCTGAACACATCGGTTTTACAAGTGTCCCTGTGACACGCGTCAAAACTTTTTCTCTTATAACTGCGCGAAAAGCATGTATTCTTGCTTAATACAGCGAAACAAGCTGTTTTAGACCGAAACGAGCTAAATCACAACACAAAGGTTTTACAAGTGTTCCTCTGATACGCGTCAAAACTTTTTCTCTTATAACTGCGCGAAAAGCATGTATTCTTGCTTAATACTACGAAACAAGCTGTTTTAGACCGAAACGAGCTAAATCACAACACATCGGTTTTACAAGTGTTCCTTTGATACGCGTCTAAACTTTTTCTCTTATAACTGCGCGAAAAGCATGTATTCGTGCTTAATACAACGAAACAAGCTGTTTCAAACCGAAACGAGCTAAATCTGAACACATCGGTTTTACAAGTGTCCCTGTGACACGCGTCAAAACTTTTTCTCTTATAACTGCGCGAAAAGCATGTATTCTTGCTTAATACAGCGAAACAAGCTGTTTTAGACCGAAATGAGCTAAATCACAACACATCGGTATTACAAGTGTTCCACGTGATACTCGTCAAAAATTTTTCTCTTATAACTGCGCGAAAAGCATGTATTCGTGCTTAATACAACGAAACAAGCTGTTTCAGACCGAAACGAGCTAAATCTGAACACATCGGTTTTACATGTATCCACGTGATACTCGTCAAAACTTTTTCTCTGATAACTGCGCGAAAAGCATGTATTCTTGCTTAATACAACGAAACAAGCTGTTTTAGACCGAAATGAGCTAAATCACAACACATCGGTTTTACAAGTGTCTCTCTAATACGCGTCAAAACTTTTTCTCTTATAACTGCGCGAAAAGCATGTATTCTTGCTTAATACAGCGAAACAAGCTGTTTTAGACCGAAACGAGCTAAATCACAACACAAAGGTTTTACAAGCTTTCCTCTGATACGCGTCAAAACTTTTTCTCTTATAACTGCGCGAAAAGCATGTATTCTTGCTTAATACAACGAAACAAGCTGTTTTAGTCCGAAACGAGCTAAATCTGAAGACATCGGTTTTACAAGTGTCCCTGTGACACGCGTCAAAACTTTTTCTCTTATAACTGCGCGAAAAGCATGTATTCTTGCTTAATACAGCGAAACAAGCTGTTTTAGACCGAAATGAGCTAAATCACAACACATCGGTTTTACAAGTGTTCCTCTCATACGCGTCAAAACGTTTTCTCTTATAACTGCGCGAAAAGCATGTATTCTTGCTTAATACAACGAAACAAGCTGTTTTAGACCGAAACGAGCTAAATCACAACACATCGGTTTTACAAGTGTCTCTCTGATACGCGTCAAAACGTTTTCTTCTATAACTGCGCGTAAAGCATGTATTCTTGCTTAATACAACGAAACAAGCTGTTTTAGACCGAAACGAGCTAAATCTGAACACATCGGTTTTACAAGTATCCACGTGATACTCGTCAAAACTTTTTCTCTTATAACTGCGCGAAAAGCATGTATTCTTGCTTAATACAACGAAACAAGCTGTTTTAGACCGAAACGAGCTAAATCACAACACATCGGTTTTACAAGTGTCTCTCTAATACGCGTCAAAACTTTTTCTTCTATAACTGCGCCTAAAGCATGTATTCGTTCTTAATACAACGAAACAAGCTGTTTCAGACCGAAACGAGCTAAATCTGAACACATCGGTTTTACAAGTGTCCCTGTGACACGCGTCAAAACTTTTTCTCTTATAACTGCGCGAAAAGCATGTATTCTTGCTTAATACAGCGAAACAAGCTGTTTTAGACCGAAATGAGCTAAATCACAACACATCGGTTTTACAAGTGTTCCTCTGATACGCGTCAAAACGTTTTCTCTTATAACTGCGCGAAAAGCATGTATTCTTGCTTAATACAACGAAACAAGCTGTTTTAGACCGAAACGAGCTAAATCACAACACATCGGTTTTACAAGTGTCTCTCTGATACGCGTCAAAACTTTTTCTTCTATAACTGCGCGTAAAGCACGTATTCTTGCTTAATACAACGAAACAAGCTGTTTTAGCCGAAACGAGCTAAATCTGAACACATCGGTTTTACAAGTGTTCCTCTGATACGCGTCAAAACTTTTTCTCTTATAACTGCGCGAAAAGCATGTATTCTTGCTCAATACAGCGAAACAAGCTGTTTTAGACCGAAATGAGCTAAATCACAACACATCGGTTTTACAATTGTTCCTCTGATACGCGTCAAAACTTTTTCTCTTATAACTGCGCGAAAAGCATGTATTCTTGCTTAATACAGCGAAACAAGCTGTTTTAGACCGAAACGAGCTAAATCACAACACATCGGTATTACAAGTGTTCCACGTGATACTCATCAAAAATTTTTCTTTTATAACTGCGCGAAAAGCATGTATTCGTGCTTAATACAACGAAACAAGCTGTTTTAGACCGAAACGAGCTAAATCTGAACACATCGGTTTTACAAGTATCCACGTGATACTCGTCGAAACTTTTTCTCTTATAACTGCGCGAAAAGCATGTATTCTTGCTTAATACAACGAAACAAGCTGTTTTAGGCCGAAATGAGCTAAATCACAACACATCGGTTTTACAAGTGTCTCTCAAATACGCGTCAAAACTTTTTCTCTTATAACTGCGCGAAAAGCATGTATTCTTGCTTAATACAACGAAACAAGCTGTTTCAGACCGAAACGAGCTAAATCTGAACACATCGGTTTTACAAGTGTCCCTGTGACACGCGTCAAAACTTTTTCTCTTATAACTGCGCGAAAAGCATGTATTCTTGCTTAATACAACGAAACAAGCTGTTTTAGACCGAAACGAGCTAAATCTGAACACATCGGTTTTACAAGTGTTCCTCTGATACGCGTCAAAACTTTTTCTCTTATAACTGCGCGAAAAGCATGTATTCGTGCTTAATACAACGAAACAAGCTGTTTTAGACCAAAACGAGCTAGATCTGAACACATCGGTTTTCCAAGTGTTCCTTTGATACGCGTCAAAACTTTTTCTCTTATAACTGCGCGATAAGCATGTATTCCTGCCTAATACAACGAAACAAGCTGTTTTAGACCGAAACGAGCAAAATCACAACACATCGGTATTACAAGTGTTCCACGTGATACTCGTCAAAACTTTTTCTCTTATAACTGCGCGAAAAGCATGTATTCGTGCTTAATACAACGAAACAAGCTGTTTTAGACCGAAACAAGCTAAATCTGAACACATCGGTTTTACAAGTGTCCCTGTGACACGCGTCAAAACTTTTTCTCTTATAACTGCGCGAAAAGCATGTATTCTTGCTTAATACAACGAAACAAGCTGTTTTAGACCGAAACGAGCTAAATCACAACACATCGGTTTTACAAGTGTCTCTCTGATACGCGTCAAAACTTTTTCTTCTATAACTGCGCGTAAAGCATGTATTCTTGCTTAATACAGCGAAACAAGCTGTTTTAGAGCGAAACGAGCTAAGTCACAACACAAAGGTTTGACAAGTGTTCCTCTGATACGCGTCAAAATTTTTTCTCTTATAACTGCGCGAAAAGCATGTATTCTTGCTTAATACAACGAAACAAGCTGTTTTAGACTGAAACGAGCTAAATCACAACACATAGGTTTTACAAGTTTTCCTCTGATACGCGTCTAAACTTTTTCTCTTATAACTGCGCGAAAAGCATGTATTCGTGCTTAATACAACGAAACAAGCTGTTTTAGACCGAAACGAGCTAAATCACAACACATCGGTTTTACAAGTGTTCCTCTGACACGCGTCAAAACTTTTTCTCTTATAACTGCGCGAAAAGCATGTATTCGTGCTTAACACAACGAAACAAGCTGTTTTAGACCAAAACGAGCTAGATCTGAACACATCGGTATTACAAGTGTTCCACGTGATACTCGTCAAAACTTTTTCTCTTATAACTGCGCCAAAAGCATGTATTCGTGCTTAATACAACGAAACAAGCTGTTTTAGACCGAAACGAGCTAAATCTGAACACATCGGTTTTACAAGTGTCCCTGTGACACGCGTCAAAACTTTTTCTCTTATAACTGCGCGAAAAGCATGTATTCTTGCTTAATACAGCGAAACAAGCTGTTTTAGACCGAAAGGAGCTAAATCACAACACATCGGTATTACAAGTGTTACACGTGATACTCGTCAAAAATTTTTCTCTTATATCTTGAACAAACAGCGCGAACAAAGACGAGCACAAAAGACAAGAAAGCGAACGACACGGCGCTGACTAACAACTGAGGGTTTATTGCTGATCACACAAGTATAAATACATGGATGTCGGCAATGAGGGAAAGGTTTACAAAGTGCAAAAAACCAAAAACAAAACGTAAATGTGACAACAGCAACATAAGCACGCTAGAAATCAGCAGAGATTATCAACCCCCAGGAGTGACAGCTCTTTTTGCAGAAGTGTTAGCGAAGGGGTACTTATACATGCATTTCCCTGCTTGAATATGTTGTATGCCTCGATAATTTCCCTCGCAGTTTTTTCCCGATTTTTGACAATGACCTTGGTTTCATGATATAGCGGTACGCACTGTTTTTTCTCTTTCTTTGCCCATTCACAATCCCGGCAATGAATGCCGAGATGACCTGAAACTACTTTTGACACTTTATAGCTGTGTTCGCTCAGCCTTTTATTTATGCAACGTCCCGTCTGTCCAACGTACTGCCCTCCACAAGGCAGAGGGATGTTATAAACAACCCCCTTATCACAAGGAACGAAGCGTGACTGGTGCTTAGTTGTGCACTTCGCCACTTTTCCTTTGAACTCATTAACAGATCGGCACAAACCGGCCAGACGATCAGGCGCGGAAAACACAACATCAACACCTGCTTTTTTGCCCACTTTTTTCAGGGAGTGTGAAATTCCATGTAGATATGGAATCACTGCGACACGTTTGCGGTTGTTGTCCGATCCCTGGCCGTCTCGTGTAGCTGGTTCTGACTTGCTCTTCTTTAGGGCCGACTCAGCTACTGACGTGATAAGTTCTAGTGGGTACCCTACCGAAAGCAATCTTTTTACCTGGTGTGATACGCTGGAATCCATTCTGTGGTGGCAGGATTTTGTTAATGAGTTGTTCAAACAGGATCCTATGATACCCCTCTTAATGAGCTTGGAATGGCAAGAACCATAGGGAAGAAGGGGCTTGTTACCTCGGGGTTCGAAAGCCCAGCAAACGTGGCTAGGAGTGAAATCTGCTTTCCTTGTACCTGCAATCAACTTTCACTGAGTGGAACTCTTCCATCTTCATTCAAAAAAACGGCATATGCATAGGCTCCTGTATCGCTCCCATACTCAGTGACATTTATCTCGCCAGATGCGACCGTGCTCTCAACGGACGCCTTGGGAAAACCAAGGTCGTAAAAACATTTAGATTTGTCGACGACTACCTTGTTATTGTCAAGTGCTCTGGACTGGAGTTTGAAACGGAGGTGTCTCGTAGTCTCTCCATTTTTTCTGACACTCTCTCCCCCCTTGAGATCACTTATGAAACCCCTGTTCACAACCACATCAAGTTTCTAGACCTTGGCCTGTACTTCACTCCTAGCCACGTTTGCTGGGCTTTCGAACCCCGAGGTAACAAGCCCCTTCTTCCCTATGGTTCTTGCCATTCCAAGCTCATTAAGAGGGGTATCATAGGATCCTGTTTGAACAACTCATTAACAAAATCCTGCCACCACAGAATGCATTCCAGCGTATCACACCAGGTAAAAAGATTGCTTTCGGTAGGGTACCCACTAGAACTTATCACGTCAGTAGCTGAGTCGGCCCTGAAGAAGAGCAAGTCAGAACCAGCTACACGAGACGGCCAGGGATCGGACAACAACCGCAAACGTGTCGCAGTGATTCCATATCTACATGGAATTTCACACTCCCTGAAAAAAGTGGGCAAAAAAGCAGGTGTTGATGTTGTGTTTTCCGCGCCTGATCGTCTGGCCGGTTTGTGCCGATCTGTTAATGAGTTCAAAGGAAAAGTGGCGAAGTGCACAACTAAGCACCAGTCACGCTTCGTTCCTTGTGATAAGAAGGTTGTTTATAACATCCCTCTGCCTTGTGGAGGGCAGTACGTTGGACAGACGGGACGTTGCATAAATAAAAGGCTGAGCGAACACAGCTATAAAGTGTCAAAAGTAGTTTCAGGTCATCTCGGCATTCATTGCCGGGATTGTGAATGGGCAAAGAAAGAGAAAAAACAGTGCGTACCGCTATATCATGAAACCAAGGTCATTGCCAAAAATCGGGAAAAAACTGCGAGGGAAATTATCGAGGCATACAACATATTCAAGCAGGGAACTGCATGTATAAGTACCCCTTCGCTAACACTTCTGCAAAAAGAGCTGTCACTCCTGGGGGATGATAATCTCTGCTGATTTCTAGCGTGCTTTTGTTGCTGTTGTCACATTTACGTTTTGTTTTTGGTTTTTTGCACTTTGTAAACCTTTCCCTCATTGCCGACATCCATGTATTTATACTTGTGTGATCAGCAATAAACCCTCAGTTGTTAGTCAGCGCCGTGTCGTTCGCTTTCTTGTCTTTTGTGCTCGTCTTTGTTCGCGCTGTTTGTTCAAGATGCTTAACCAACTAGCCCGCCAAAACGTGTTAACGCAACTTATTTCTCTTATAACTGCGCGAAAAGCATGTATTCGTGCTTAATACAATGAAACAAGCTGTTTCAGACCGAAACGAGCTAAATCTGAACACATCGGTTTTACATGTATCCACGTGATACTCGTCAAAACTTTTTCTCTGATAACTGCGCGAAAAGCATGTATTCTTGCTTAATACAACGAAACAAGCTGTTTTAGACCAAATTGAGCTAAATCACAACACATCGGTTTTACAAGTGTCTCTCTAATACGCGTCAAAACTTTTTCTCTTATAACTGCGCGAAAAGCATGTATTCTTGCTTAATACAGCGAAACAAGCTGTTTTAGACCGAAACGAGCTAAATCACAACACAAAGGTTTTACAAGCTTTCCTCTGATACGCGTCAAAACGTTTTCTCTTATAACTGCGCGAAAAGCATGTATTCTTGCTTAATACAACGAAACAAGCTGTTTTAGACCGAAACGAGCTAAATCTGAAGACATCGGTTTTACAAGTGTCCCTGTGACACGCGTCAAAACTTTTTCTCTTATAACTGCGCGAAAAGCATGTATTCTTGCTTAATACAGCGAAACAAGCTGTTTTTGACCGAAATGAGCTAAATCACAACACATCGGTTTTACAAGTGTTCCTCTGATACGCGTCAAAACGTTTTCTCTTATAACTGCGCGAAAAGCGTATATTCTTGCTTAATACAACGAAACAAGCTGTTTTAGACCGAAACGAGCTAAATCACAACACATCGGTTTTACAAGTGTCTCTCTGATACGCGTCAAAACTTTTTCTTCTATAACTGCGCGTAAAGCATGTATTCTTGCTTAATACAACGAAACAAGCTGTTTTAGACCGAAACCAGCTAAATCTGAACACATCGGTTTTACAAGTGTTCCTCTGATACGCGTCAAAACTTTTTCTCTTATAACTGCGCGAAAAGCATGTATTCTTGCTCAATACAGCGAAACAAGCTGTTTTAGACCGAAATGAGCTAAATCACAACACATCGGTTTTACAAGTGTTCCTCTGATACGCGTCAAAACTTTTTCTCTTATAACTGCGCGAAAAGCATGTATTCTTGCTTAATACAGCGAAACAAGCTGTTTTAGACCGAAACGAGCTAAATCACAAGACATCGGTATTACAAGTGTTCCACGTGATACTCGTCAAAAATTTTTCTCTTATAACTGCGCGAAAAGCATGTATTCGTGCTTAATACAACGAAACAAGCTGTTTTAGACCGAAACGAGCTAAATCTGAACACATCGGTGTTACAAGTATCCACGTGATACTCGTCAAAACTTTTTCTCTGATAACTGCGCGAAAAGCATGTATTCTTGCTTAATACAACGAAACAAGCTGTTTTAGACCGAAACGAGCTAAATCACAACACATCGGTTTTACAAGTGTCTCTCTAATACGCGTCAAAACTTTTTCTTCTATAACTGCGCCTAAAGCATGTATTCGTGCTTAATACAACGAAACAAGTTGTTTTAGACCGAAACGAGCTAAATCTGAACACATCGGTTTTACAAGTGTCCCTGTGACACGCGTCAAAACGTTTTCTCTTATAACTGCGCGAAAAGCATGTATTCTTGCTTAATACAGCGAAACAAGCTGTTTTAGACCGAAACGAGCTAAATCACAACACAAAGGTTTTACAAGTGTTCCTCTGATACGCGTCAAAACTTTTTCTCTTATAACTGCGCGAAAAGCATGTATTCTTGCTTAATACAGCGAAAAAAGCTGTTTTAGACCGAAATGAGCTAAATCACAACACATCGGTATTACAAGTGTTCCACGTGATACTCTTCAAAAATTTTTCTCTTATAACTGCGCGAAAAGCATGTATTCGTGCTTAATACAACGAAACAAGCTGTTTCAGACCGAAACGAGCTAAATCTGAACACATCGGTTTTACATGTATCCACGTGATACTCGTCAAAACTTTTTCTCTGATAACTGCGCGAAAAGCATGTATTCTTGCTTAATACAACGAAACAAGCTGTTTTAGACCGAAATGAGCTAAATCACAACACATCGGTTTTACAAGTGTCTCTCTAATACGCGTCAAAACTTTTTCTCTTATAACTGCGCGAAAAGCATGTATTCTTGCTTAATACAGCGAAACAAGCTGTTTTAGACCGAAACGAGCAAAATCACAACACAAAGGTTTTACAAGCTTTCCTCTGATACGCGTCAAAACTTTTTCTCTTATAACTGCGCGAAAAGCATGTATTCTTGCTTAATACAACGAAACAAGCTGTTTTAGACCGAAACGAGCTAAATCTGAAGACATCGGTTTTACAAGTGTCCCTGTGACACGCGTCAAAACTTTTTCTCTTATAACTGCGCGAAAAGCATGTATTCTTGCTTAATACAGCGAAACAAGCTGTTTTAGACCGAAATGAGCTAAATCACAACACATCGGTTTTACAAGTGTTCCTCTCATACGCGTCAAAACGTTTTCTCTTATAACTGCGCGAAAAGCATGTATTCTTGCTTAATACAACGAAACAAGCTGTTTTAGACCGAAACGAGCTAAATCACAACACATCGGTTTTACAAGTGTCTCTCTGATACGCGTCAAAACTTTTTCTTCTATAACTGCGCGTAAAGCATGTATTCTTGCCTAATACAACGAAACAAGCTGTTTTAGACCGAAACGAGCTAAATCTGAACACATCGGTTTTACAAGTATCCACGGGATACTCGTCAAAACTTTTTCTCTTATAACTGCGCGAAAAGCATGTATTCTTGCTTATTACAACGAAACAAGCTGTTTTAGACCGAAACGAGCTAAATCACAACACATCGGTTTTACAAGTGTCTCTCTAATACGCGTCAAAACTTTTTCTTCTATAACTGCGCCTAAAGCATGTATTCGTGCTTAATACAACGAAACAAGCTGTTTCAGACCGAAACGAGCTAAATCTGAACACATCGGTTTTACAAGTGTCCCTGTGACACGCGTCAAAACTTTTTCTCTTATAACTGCGCGAAAAGCATGTATTCTTGCTTAATACAGCGAAACAAGCTGTTTTAGACCGAAATGAGCTAAATCACAACACATCGGTTTTACAAGTGTTCCTCTGATACGCGTCAAAACTTTTTCTCTTATAACTGCGCGAAAAGCATGTATTCTTGCCTAATACAGCGAAACAAGCTGTTTTAAACCGAAACGAGCTAAATCACAACACATCGGTATTACAAGTGTTCCACGTGATACTCGTCAAAACTTTTTCTCTTATAACTGCGCGAAAAGCATGTATTCGTGCTTAATACAACGAAACAAGCTGTTTTAGACCGAAACGAGCTAAATCTGAACACATCGGTTTTACAAGTATCCACGTGATACTCGTCAAAACTTTTTCTCTTATAACTGCGCGAAAAGCATGTATTCTTGATTAATACAACGAAACAAGCTGTTTTAGACCGAAACGAGGTAAATCTGAACACATTGGTTTTACAAGTGTCCTTGTGACATGCCTTTAAATCTTTTTCTCTTATAACTGCGCGAAAAGTATGTATTCCTGCCTAATACAGCGAAACAAGCTGTTTTAGACCAAAACGAGCTAAATCACAACACATCGGTTTTACAAGTGTTCCTCTGAGACGCGTCTAAACTTTTTCTCTTATAACTGCGCGAAAAGCATGTATTCGTGCTAAATACAACGAAACAAGCTGTTTTACACCGAAACGAGCTAAATCTGAACACATCGGTTTTACAAGTGTCCCTGTGACACGCGTCAAAACATTTTCTCTTATAACTGCGCGAAAAGCATGTATTCTTGCTTAATACAACGAAACAAGCTGTTTTAGACCGAAACGAGGTAAATCTGAACACATTGGTTTTACAAGTGTCCTTGTGACATGCCTTTAAATCTTTTTCTCTTATAACTGCGCGAAAAGCATGTATTCCTGCCTAATACAGCGAAACAAGCTGTTTTAGACCAAAACGAGCTAAATCACAACACATCGGTTTTACAAGTGTTCCTCTGAGACGCGTCTAAACTTTTTCTCTTATAACTGCGCGAAAAGCATGTATTCGTGCTAAATACAACGAAACAAGCTGTTTTACACCGAAACGAGCTAAATCTGAACACATCGGTTTTACAAGTGTCCCTGTGACACGCGTCAAAACATTTTCTCTTATAACTGCGCGAAAAGCATGTATTCTTGCTTAATACAGCGAAACAAGCTGTTTTAGACCGAAACGAGCTAAATGACAACACATCGGTTTTACAAGTGTTCCTCTGATACGCGTCAAATTTTTTTCTCTTATAACTGCGCGAAAAGCATGTATTCTTGCTTAATACAGCGAAACAAGCTGTTTTAGACCGAAACGAGCTAAATCACAACACAAAGGTTTTACAAGTGTTCCTCTGATACGCGTCAAAACTTTTTCTCTTATAACTGCGCGAAAAGCATGTATTCTTGCTTAATACTACGAAACAAGCTGTTTTAGACCGAAACTAGCTAAATCACAACACATCGGTTTTACAAGTGTTCCTTTGATACGCGTCTAAACTTTTTCTCTTATAACTGCGCGAAAAGCATGTATTCGTGCTTAATACAACGAAACAAGCTGTTTCAGACCGAAACGAGCTAAATCTGAACACATCGGTTTTACAAGTGTCCCTGTGACACGCGTCAAAACTTTTTCTCTTATAACTGCGCGAAAAGCATGTATTCTTGCTTAATACAGCGAAACAAGCTGTTTTAGACCGAAATGAGCTAAATCACAACACATCGGTATTACAAGTGTTCCACGTAATACTCGTCAAAAATTTTTCTCTTATAACTGCGCGAAAAGCATGTATTCGTGCCTAATACAACGAAACAAGCTGTTTCAGACCGAAACGAGCTAAATCTGAACACATCGGTTTTACATGTATCCACGTGATACTCGTCAAAACTTTTTCTCTGATAACTGCGCGAAAAGCATGTATTCTTGCTTAATACAACGAAACAAGCTGTTTTAGACCGAAATGAGCTAAATCACAACACATCGGTTTTACAAGTGTCTCTCTAATACGCGTCAAAACTTTTTCTCATAACTGCGCGAAAAGCATGTATTCTTGCTTAATACAGCGAAACAAGCTGTTTTAGACCGAAACGAGCTAAATCACAACACAAAGGTTTTACAAGCTTTCCTCTGATACGCGTCAAAACTTTTTCTCTTATAACTGCGCGAAAAGCATGTATTCTTGCTTAATACAACGAAACAAGCTGTTTTAGACCGAAACGAGCTAAATCTGAAGACATCGGTTTTACAAGTGTCCCTGTGACACGCGTCAAAACTTTTTCTCTTATAACTGCGCGAAAAGCATGTATTCTTGCTTAATACAGCGAAACAAGCTGTTTTAGACCGAAATGAGCTAAATCACAACACATCGGTTTTACAAGTGTTCCTCTGATACGCGTCAAAACGTTTTCTCTTATAACTGCGCGAAAAGCATGTATTCTTGCTTAATACAACGAAACAAGCTGTTTTAGACCGAAACGAGCTAAATCACAACACATCGGTTTTACAAGTGTCTCTCTGATACGCGTCAAAACTTTTTCTTCTATAACTGCGCGTAAAGCATGTATTCTTGCTTAATACAACGAAACAAGCTGTTTTAGACCGAAACGAGCTAAATCTGAACACATCGGTTTTACAAGTATCCACGTGATACTCGTCAAAACTTTTTCTCTTATAACTGCGCGAAAAGCATGTATTCTTGCTTAATACAACGAAACAAGCTGTTTTAGACCGAAACGAGCTAAATCACAACACATCGGTTTTACAAGTGTCTCTCTAATACGCGTCAAAACTTTTTCTTCTATAACTGCGCCTAAAGCATGTATTCGTGCTTAATACAACGAAACAAGCTGTTTCAGACCGAAACGAGCTAAATCTGAACACATCGGTTTTACAAGTGTCCCTGTGACACGCGTCAAAACTTTTTCTCTTATAACTGCGCGAAAAGCATGTATTCTTGCTTAATACAGCGAAACAAGCTGTTTTAAACCGAAACGAGCTAAATCACAACACATCGGTATTACAAGTGTTCCACGTGATACTCGTCAAAACTTTTTCTCTTATAACTGCGCGAAAAGCATGTATTCGTGCTTAATACAACGAAACAAGCTGTTTTAGACCGAAACGAGCTAAATCTGAACACATCGGTTTTACAAGTATCCACGTGATACTCGTCAAAACTTTTTCTCTTATAACTGCGCGAAAAGCATGTATTCTTGATTAATACAACGAAACAACCTGTTTTAGACCGAAACGAGCTAAATCACAACACAAAGGTTATACAAGTGTTCCTCTGATACGCGTCAAAACTTTTTCTCTTATAACTGCGCGAAAAGCATGTATTCTTGCTTAATACAGCGAAACAAGCTGTTTTAGACCGAAACGAGCTAAATCACAACACATCAGTTTTACAAGTGTTCCTCTGATACGCGTCTAAACTTTTTCTCTTATAACTGCGCGAAAAGCATGTATTCGTGCTTAATACAACGAAACAAGCTGTTTTAGACCGAAACGAGCTGAATCTGAACACATCGGTTTTACAAGTGTCCCTGTGACACGCGTCAAAACTTTTTCTCTTATAACTGCGCGAAAAGCATGTATTCTTGCTTAATACAGCGAAACAAGCTGTTTTAGACCGAAACGAGCTAAATCACAACACATCGGTTTTACAAGTGTTCCTCTGATACGCGTCAAAACTTTTTCTCTTATAACTGCGCGAAAAGCATGTATTCGTGCTTAATACAACGAAACAAGCTGTTTTAGACCAAAACGAGCTAGATCTGAACACATCGGTTTTCCAAGTGTTCCTTTGATACGCGTCAAAACTTTTTCTCTTATAACTGCGCGATAAGCATGTATTCCTGCTTAATACAACGAAACAAGCTGTTTTAGACCGAAACGAGCCAAATCACAACACATCGGTATTACAAGTGTTCCACGTGATACTCGTCAAAACTTTTTCTCTTATAACTGCGCGAAAAGCATGTATTCGTGCTTAATACAACGAAACAAGCTGTTTTAGACCGAAACGAGCTAAATCTGAACACATCGGTTTTACAAGTGTCCCTGTGACACGCGTCAAAACTTTTTCTCTTATAACTGCGCGAAAAGCATGTATTCTTGCTCAATACAGCGAAACAAGCTGTTTTAGACCGAAATGAGCTAAATCACAACACATCGGTTTTACAAGTGTTCCTCTGATACGCGTCAAAACTTTTTTCTCTTATAACTGCGCGAAAAGCATGTATTCTTGCTTAATACAACGAAACAAGCTGTTTTAGACCGAAACGAGCTAAATCTGAACACATCGGCTTTACAAGTATCCACGTGATACTCGTCAAAACTTTTTCTCTTATAACTGCGCGAAAAGCATGTATTCTTGCTTAATACAACGAAACAAGCTGTTTTAGACCGAAACGAGCTAAATCACAACACATCGGTTTTACAAGTGTCTCTCTAATACGCGTCAAAACTTTTTCTCTTATAACTGCGCGAAAAGCATGCATTCTTGCTTAATACAGCGAAACAAGCTGTTTTAGACCGAAACGAGCTAAATCACAACACATAGGTTTTACAAGTGTTCCCCTGATACGCGTCAAAACTTTTTCTCTTATAACTGCGCGAAAAGCATGTATTCTTGCTTAATACAACGAAACAAGCTGTTTTAGACCGAAACGAGCTAAATCTGAACACATCGGTTTTACAAGTATCCACGTGATACTCGTCAAAACTTTTTCTCTTATAACTGCGCGAAAAGCATGTATTCTTGCTTAATACAACGAAACAAGCTGCTTTAGACCGAAACGAGCTAAATCACAACACATCGGTTTTACAAGTGTCTCTCTAATACGCGTCAAAACTTTTTCTTCTATAACTGCGCCTAAAGCATGTATTCGTGCTTAATACAACGAAACAAGCTGTTTCAGACCGAAACGAGCTAAATCTGAACACATCGGTTTTACAAGTGTTCCTGTGACACGCGTCAAAACTTTTTCTCTTATAACTGCGCGAAAAGCATGTATTCTTGCTTAATACAGCGAAACAAGCTGTTTTAGACCGAAATGAGCTAAATCACAACACATCGGTTTTACAAGTGTTCCTCTGATACGCGTCAAAACTTTTTCTCTTATAACTGCGCGAAAAGCATGTATTCTTGCCTAATACAGCGAAACAATGTGTTTTAAACCGAAACGAGCTAAATCACAACACATCGGTATTACAAGTGTTCCACGTGATACTCGTCAAAACTTTTTCTCTTATAACTGCGCGAAAAGCATGTATTCGTGCTTAATACAAAGAAACAAGCTGTTTTAGACCGAAACGAGCTAAATCTGAACACATCGGTTTTACAAGTATCCACGTGATACTCGTCAAAACTTTTTCTCTTATAACTGCGCGAAAAGCATGTATTCTTGCTTAATACAACGAAACAAGCTGTTTTAGACCGAAACGAGCTAAATCACAACACATCGGTTTTACAAGTGTTCCTCTGATACGCGTCAAAACTTTTTCTCTTATAACTGCGCGAAAAGCATGTATTCTTGCTCAATACAGCGAAACAAGCTGTTTTAGACCGAAATGAGCTAAATCACAACACATCGGTTTTACAAGTGTTCCTCTGATACGCGTCAAAACTTTTTCTCTTATAACTGCGCGAAAAGCATGTATTCTTGCTTAATACAGCGAAACAAGCTGTTTTAGACCGAAACGAGCTAAATCAAAACACATCGGTTTTACAAGTGTCTCTCTAATACGCGTCAAAACTTTTTCTCTTATAACTGCGCGAAAAGCATGTATTCTTGCTTAATACAGCGAAACAAGCTGTTTTAGACCGAAACGAGCTAAATCACAACACAAAGGTTATACAAGCGTTCCTCTGATACGCGTCAAAACTTTTTCTCTTATAACTGCGCGAAAAGCATGTATTCTTGCTTAATACAACGAAACAAGCTGTTTTAGACCGAAACGAGCTAAATCACAACACATCGGTTTTACAAGTGTTCCTCTGATACGCGTCTAAACTTTTTCTCTTATAACTGCGCGAAAAGCATGTATTCGTGCTTAATACAACGAAACAAGCTGTTTTAGACCGAAACGAGCTAAATCTGAACACATCGGTTTTACAAGTGTCCCTGTGACATGAGTCAAAACTTTTTCTCTTATAACTGCGCGAAAAGCATGTATTCTTGCTTAATACAGCGAAACAAGCTGTTTTAGACCGAAATGAGCTAAATCACAACACATCGGTTTTACAAGTGTTCCTCTGATACGCGTCAAAACTTTTTTCTCTTATAACTGCGCGAAAAGCATGTTTTCTTGCTTAGTCCAACGAAACAAGCTGTTTTAGACCGAAACGAGGTAAATCTGAACACATTGGTTTTACAAGTGTCCTTGTGACATACCTTTAAATCTTTTTCTCTTATAACTGCGCGAAAAGCATGTATTCCTGCCTAATACAGCGAAACAAGCTGTTTTAGACCAAAACGAGCTAAATCACAACACATCGGTTTTACAAGTGTTCCTCTGATACGCGTCAAATTTTTTTCTCTTATAACTGCGCGAAAAGCATGTATTCTTGCTTAATACAGCGAAACAAGCTGTTTTAGACCGAAACGAGCTAAATTACAAATCATCAGTTTTACAAGTGTTCCTCTGATACGCGTCTAAACTTTTTCTCTTATAACTGCGCGAAAAGCATGTATTCGTGCTTAATACAACGAAACAAGCTGTTTTAGACCAAAACGAGCTGAATCTGAACACATCGGTATTACAAGTGTCCCTGTGACACGCGTCAAAACTTTTTCTCTTATAACTGCGCGAAAAGCATGTATTCTTGCTTAATACAGCGAAACAAGCTGTTTTAGACCGAAACGAGCTAAATCACAACACATCGGTTTTACAAGTGTTCCTCTGATACGCGTCAAAACTTTTTCTCTTATAACTGCGCGAAAAGCAAGTATTCGTGCTAAATACAACGAAACAAGCTGTTTTAGACCGAAACGAGCTAAATCTGAACACATCGGTTTTACAAGTGTCCCTGTGACACGCGTCAAAACATTTTCTCTTATATCTGCGCGAAAAGCATGTATTCTTGCTTAATACAGCGAAACAAGCTGTTTTAGACCGAAACGAGCTAAATCACAACACATCGGTTTTACAAGTGTTCCTCTGATACGCGTCAAAACTTTTTCTCCTATAACTGCGCGAAAAGCATGTATTCGTGCTTAATACAACGAAACAAGCTGTTTTAGACCAAAACGAGCTAGATCTGAACACATCGGTTTTCCAAGTGTTCCTTTGATACGCGTCAAAACTTTTTCTCTTATAACTGCGCGATAAGCATGTATTCCTGCTTAATACAACGAAACAAGCTGTTTTAGACCGAAACGAGCCAAATCACAACACATCGGTATTACAAGTGTTCCACGTGATACTCGTCAAAACTTTTTCTCTTATAACTGCGCGAAAAGCATGTATTCGTGCTTAATACAACGAAACAAGCTGTTTTAGACCGAAACGAGCTAAATCTGAACACATCGGTTTTACAAGTGTCCCTGTGACACGCGTCAAAACTTTTTCTCTTATAACTGCGCGAAAAGCATGTATTCTTGCTCAATACAGCGAAACAAGCTGTTTTAGACCGAAATGAGCTAAATCACAACACATCGGTTTTACAAGTGTTCCTCTGATACGCGTCAAAACTTTTTTCTCTTATAACTGCGCGAAAAGCATGTTTTCTTGCTTAGTCCAACGAAACAAGCTGTTTTAGACCGAAACGAGGTAAATCTGAACACATCGGTTTTACAAGTGTCCTTGTGACATGCCTTTAAAACTTTTTCTCTTATAACTGCGCGAAAAGCATGTATTCCTGCTTAATACAGCGAAACAAGCTGTTTTAGACCAAAACGAGCTAAATCACAACACATCGGTTTTACAAGTGTTCCTCTGATACGCGTCAAATTTTTTTCTCTTATAACTGCGCGAAAAGCATGTATTCGTGCTTAATACAACGAAACAAGCTGTTTTAGACCGAAACGAGCTAAATCTGAACACATCGGTTTTACAAGTGTCCCTGTGACACGCGTCAAAACTTTTTCTCTTATAACTGCGCGAAAAGCATGTATTCTTGCTTAATACAGCGAAACAAGCTGTTTTAGACCGAAACGAGCTAAATCACAACACATCGGTTTTACAAGTGTCTCTCTAATACGCGTCAAAACTTTTTCTTCTATAACTGCGCCTAAAGCATGTATTCGTGCTTAATACAACGAAACAAGCTGTTTCAGACCGAAACGAGCTAAATCTGAACACATCGGTTTTACAAGTGTCCCTGTGACACGCGTCAAAACTTTTTCTCTTATAACTGCGCGAAAAGCATGTATTCTTTCCTAATACAGCGAAACAAGCTGTTTTAGACCGAAATGAGCTAAATCACAACACATCGGTTTTACAAGTGTTCCTCTGATACGCGTCAAAACTTTTTCTCTTATAACTGCGCGAAAAGCATGTATTCTTGCCTAATACAGCGAAACAAGCTGTTTTAAACCGAAACGAGCTAAATCACAACACATCGGTATTACAAGTGTTCCACGTGATACTCGTCAAAACTTTTTCTCTTATAACTGCGCGAAAAGCATGTATTCGTGCTTAATACAACGAAACAAGCTGTTTTAGACCGAAACGAGCTAAATCTGAACACATCGGTTTTACAAGTATCCACGTGATACTCGTCAAACCTTTTTCTCTTATAACTGCGCGAAAAGCATGTATTCTTGCTTAATACAACGAAACAAGCTGTTTTAGACCGAAACGAGCTAAATCACAACACATCGGTTTTACAAGTGTTCCTCTGATACGCGTCAAAACTTTTTCTCTTATAACTGCGCGAAAAGCATGTATTCTTGCTCAATACAGCGAAACAAGCTGTTTTAGACCGAAATGAGCTAAATCACAACACATCGGTTTTACAAGTGTTCCTCTGAGACGCGTCTAAACTTTTTCTCTTATAACTGCGCGAAAAGCATGTATTCGTGCTAAATACAACGAAACAAGCTGTTTTACAACGAAACGAGCTAAATCTGAACACATCGGTTTTACAAGTGTCCCTGTGACACGCGTCAAAACATTTTCTCTTATAACTGCGCGAAAAGCATGTATTCTTGCTTAATACAGCGAAACAAGCTGTTTTAGACCGAAACGAGCTAAATGACAACACATCGGTTTTACAAGTGTTCCTCTGATACGCGTCAAATTTTTTTCTCTTATAACTGCGCGAAAAGCATGTATTCTTGCTTAATACAGCGAAACAAGCTGTTTTAGACCGAAACGAGCTAAATCACAACACATCAGTTTTACAAGTGTTCCTCTGATACGCGTCTAAACTTTTTCTCTTATAACTGCGCGAAAAGCATGTATTCGTGCTTAATACAACGAAACAAGCTGTTTTAGACCGAAACGAGCTGAATCTGAACACATCGGTTTTACAAGTGTCCCTGTGACACGCGTGAAAACTTTTTCTTTTATAACTGCGCGAAAAGCATGTATTCTTGCTTAATACAGCGAAACAAGCTGTTTTAGACCGAAACGAGCTAAATCACAACACATCGGTTTTACAAGTGTTCCTCTGATACGCGTCTAAACTTTTTCTCTTATAACTGCGCGAAAAGCATGTATTCGTGCTAAATACAACGAAACAAGCTGTTTTAGACCGAAACGAGCTAAATCTGAACACATCGGTTTTACAAGTGTCCCTGTGACACGCGTCAAAACATTTTCTCTTATAACTGCGCGAAAAGCATGTATTCTTGCTTAATACAGCGAAACAAGCTGTTTTAGACCGAAACGAGCTAAATCACAACACATCGGTTTTACAAGTGTTCCTCTGATACGCGTCAAAACTTTTTCTCTTATAACTGCGCGAAAAGCATGTATTCGTGCTTAATACAACGAAACAAGCTGTTTTAGACCAAAACGAGCTAGATCTGAACACATCGGTTTTCCATGTGTCCTTTGATACGCGTCAAAACTTTTTCTCTTATAACTGCGCGATAAGCATGTATTCCTGCTTAATACAACGAAACAAGCTGTTTTAGACCGAAACGAGCCAAATCACAACACATCGGTATTACAAGTGTTCCACGTGATACTCGTCAAAACTTTTTCTCTTATAACTGCGCGAAAAGCATGTATTCGTGCTTAATACAACGAAACAAGCTGTTTTAGACCGAAACGAGCTAAATCTGAACACATCGGTTTTACAAGTGTCCCTGTGACACGCGTCAAAACTTTTTCTCTTATAACTGCGCGAAAAGCATGTATTCTTGCTCAATACAGCGAAACAAGCTGTTTTAGACCGAAATGAGCTAAATCACAACACATCGGTTTTACAAGTGTTCCTCTGATACGCGTCAAAACTTTTTTCTCTTATAACTGCGCGAAAAGCATGTATTCTTGCTTAATACAACGAAACAAGCTGTTTTAGACCGAAACGAGCTAAATCTGAACACATCGGCTTTACAAGTATCCACGTGATACTCGTCAAAACTTTTTCTCTTATAACTGCGCGAAAAGCATGTATTCTTGCTTAATACAACGAAACAAGCTGTTTTAGACCGAAACGAGCTAAATCACAACACATCGGTTTTACAAGTGTCTCTCTAATACGCGTCAAAACTTTTTCTCTTATAACTGCGCGAAAAGCATGCATTCTTGCCTAATACAGCGAAACAAGCTGTTTTCGACCGAAACGAGCTAAATCACAACACATAGGTTTTACAAGTGTTCCCCTGATACGCGTCAAATCTTTTTCTCTTATAACTGCGCGAAAACCATGTATTCTTGCTTAATACAACGAAACAAGCTGTTTTAGACCGAAACGAGCTAAATCACAATACATCGGTTTTACAAGTGTCTCTCTGATACGCGTCAAAACTTTTTCTTCTATAACTGCGCGTAAAGCATGTATTCTTGCTTAATACAACGAAACAAGCTGTTTTAGACCGAAACGAGCTAAATCTGAACACATCGGTTTTACAAGTATCCACGTGATACTCGTCAAAACTTTTTCTCTTATAACTGCGCGAAAAGCATGTATTCTTGCTTAATACAACGAAACAAGCTGTTTTAGACCGAAACGAGCTAAATCACAACACATCGGTTTTACAAGTGTCTCTCTAATACGCGTCAAAACTTTTTCTTCTATAACTGCGCCTAAAGCATGTATTCGTGCTTAATACAACGAAACAAGCTGTTTCAGACCGAAACGAGCTAAATCTGAACACATCGGTTTTACAAGTGTTCCTGTGACACGCGTCAAATTTTTTCTCTTATAACTGCGCGAAAAGCATGTATTCTTGCTTAATACAGCGAAACAAGCTGTTTTAGACCGAAATGAGCTAAATCACAACACATCGGTTTTACAAGTGTTCCTCTGATACGCGTCAGAACTTTTTCTCTTATAACTGCGCGAAAAGCATGTATTCTTGCCTAATACAGCGAAACAATGTGTTTTAAACCGAAACGAGCTAAATCACAACACATCGGTATTACAAGTGTTCCACGTGATACTCGTCAAAACTTTTTCTCTTATAACTGCGCGAAAAGCATGTATTCGTGCTTAATACAAAGAAACAAGCTGTTTTAGACCGAAACGAGCTAAATCTGAACACATCGGTTTTACAAGTATCCACGTGATACTCGTCAAAACTTTTTCTCTTATAACTGCGCGAAAAGCATGTATTCTTGCTTAATACAACGAAACAAGCTGTTTTAGACCGAAACGAGCTAAATCACAACACATCGGTTTTACAAGTGTTCCTCTGATACGCGTCAAAACTTTTTCTCTTATAACTGCGCGAAAAGCATGTATTCTTGCTCAATACAGCGAAACAAGCTGTTTTAGACCGAAATGAGCTAAATCACAACACATCGGTTTTACAAGTGTTCCTCTGATACGCGTCAAAACTTTTTCTCTTATAACTGCGCGAAAAGCATGTAATCTTGCTTAATACAGCGAAACAAGCTGTTTTAGACCGAAACGAGCTAAATCAAAACACATCGGTTTTACAAGTGTCTCTCTAATACGCGTCAAAACTTTTTCTCTTATAACTGCGCGAAAAGCATGTATTCTTGCTTAATACAGCGAAACAAGCTGTTTTAGACCGAAACGAGCTAAATCACAACACAAAGGTTATACAAGTGTTCCTCTGATACGCGTCAAAACTTTTTCTCTTATAACTGCGCGAAAAGCATGTATTCTTGCTTAATACAACGAAACAAGCTGTTTTAGACCGAAACGAGCTAAATCACAACACATCGGTTTTACAAGTGTTCCTCTGATACGCGTCTAAACTTTTTCTCTTATAACTGCGCGAAAAGCATGTATTCGTGCTTAATACAACGAAACAAGCTGTTTTAGACCGAAACGAGCTAAATCTGAACACATCGGTTTTACAAGTGTCCCTGTGACATGCGTCAAAACTTTTTCTCTTATAACTGCGCGAAAAGCATGTATTCTTGCTTAATACAGCGAAACAAGCTGTTTTAGACCGAAATGAGCTAAATCACAACACATCGGTTTTACAAGTGTTCCTCTGATACGCGTCAAAACTTTTTTCTCTTATAACTGCGCGAAAAGCATGTTTTCTTGCTTAGTCCAACGAAACAAGCTGTTTTAGACCGAAACGAGGTAAATCACAACACATCGGTTTTACAAGTGTTCCTCTGATACGCGTCAAAACTTTTTCTCTTATAACTGCGCGAAAAGCATGTATTCTTGCCTAATACAGCGAAACAAGCTGTTTTAGACCAAAACGAGCTAAATCACAACACATCGGTTTTACAAGTGTTCCTCTGATACGCGTCAAATTTTTTTCTCTTATAACTGCGCGAAAAGCATGTATTCTTGCTTAATACAGCGAAACAAGCTGTTTTAGACCGAAACGAGCTAAATCACAAATCATGTTTTACAAGTGTTCCTCTGATACGCGTCTAAACTTTTTCTCTTATAACTGCGCGAAAAGCATGTATTCGTGCTTAATACAACGAAACAAGCTGTTTTAGACCGAAACGAGCTGAATCTGAACACATCGGTATTACAAGTGTCCCTGTGACACGCGTCAAAACTTTTTCTCTTATAACTGCGCGAAAAGCATGTATTCTTGCTTAATACAGCGAAACAAGCTGTTTTAGACCGAAACGAGCTAAATCACAACACATCGGTTTTACAAGTGTTCCTCTGATACGCGTCAAAACTTTTTCTCTTATAACTGCGCGAAAAGCAAGTATTCGTGCTAAATACAACGAAACAAGCTGTTTTAGACCGAAACGAGCTAAATCTGAACACATCGGTTTTACAAGTGTCCCTGTGACACGCGTCAAAACATTTTCTCTTATAACTGCGCGAAAAGCATGTATTCTTGCTTAATACAGCGAAACAAGCTGTTTTAGACCGAAACGAGCTAAATCACAACACATCGGTTTTACAAGTGTTCCTCTGATACGCGTCAAAACTTTTTCTCCTATAACTGCGCGAAAAGCATGTATTCGTGCTTAATACAACGAAACAAGCTGTTTTAGACCAAAACGAGCAAGATCTGAACACATCGGTTTTCCAAGTGTTCCTTTGATACGCGTCAAAACTTTTTCTCTTATAACTGCGAGATAAGCATGTATTCCTGCTTAATACAACGAAACAAGCTGTTTTAGACCGAAACGAGCCAAATCACAACACATCGGTATTACAAGTGTTCCACGTGATACTCGTCAAAACTTTTTCTCTTATAACTGCGCGAAAAGCATGTATTCGTGCTTAATACAACGAAACAAGCTGTTTTAGACCGAAACGAGCTAAATCTGAACACATCGGTTTTACAAGTGTCCCTGTGACACGCGTCAAAACTTTTTCTCTTATAACTGCGCGAAAAGCAAGTATTCTTGCTCAATACAGCGAAACAAGCTGTTTTAGACCGAAATGAGCTAAATCACAACACATCGGTTTTACAAGTGTTCCTCTGATACGCGTCAAAACTTTTTTCTCTTATAACTGCGCGAAAAGCATGTTTTCTTGCTTAGTCCAACGAAACAAGCTGTTTTAGACCGAAACGAGGTAAATCTGAACACATCGGTTTTACAAGTGTCCTTGTGACATGCCTTTAAAACTTTTTCTCTTATAACTGCGCGAAAAGCATGTATTCCTGCTTAATACAGCGAAACAAGCTGTTTTAGACCAAAACGAGCTAAATCACAACACATCGGTTTTACAAGTGTTCCTCTGATACGCGTCAAATTTTTTTCTCTTATAACTGCGCGAAAAGCATGTATTCGTGCTTAATACAACGAAACAAGCTGTTTTAGACCGAAACGAGCTAAATCTGAACACATCGGTTTTACAAGTGTCCCTGTGACACGCGTCAAAACTTTTTCTCTTATAACTGCGCGAAAAGCATGTATTCTTGCTTAATACAGCGAAACAAGCTGTTTTAGACCGAAACGAGCTAAATCACAACACATCGGTTTTACAAGTGTCTCTCTAATACGCGTCAAAACTTTTTCTTCTATAACTGCGCCTAAAGCATGTATTCGTGCTTAATACAACGAAACAAGCTGTTTTAGACCGAAATGAGCTAAATCCCAACACATCGGTTTTACAAGTGTTCCTCTGATACGCGTCAAAACTTTTTCTCTTATAACTGCGCGAAAAGCATGTATTCTTGCCTAATACAGCGAAACAAGCTGTTTTAAACCGAAACGAGCTAAATCACAACACATCGGTATTACAAGTGTTCCACGTGATACTCGTCAAAACTTTTTCTCTTATAACTGCGCGAAAAGCATGTATTCGTGCTTAATACAACGAAACAAGCTGTTTTAGACCGAAACGAGCTAAATCTGAACACATCGGTTTTACAAGTATCCACGTGATACTCGTCAAAACTTTTTCTCTTATAACTGCGCGAAAAGCATGTATTCTTGCTTAATACAACGAAACAAGCTGTTTTAGACCGAAACGAGCTAAATCACAACACATCGGTTTTACAAGTGTTCCTCTGATACGCGTCAAAACTTTTTCTCTTATAACTGCGCGAAAAGCATGTATTCTTGCTCAATACAGCGAAACAAGCTGTTTTAGACCGAAATGAGCTAAATCACAACACATCGGTTTTACAAGTGTTCCTCTGATATGCGTCAAAACTTTTTCTCTTATAACTGCGCGAAAAGCATGTATTCTTGCTTAATACAGCGAAACAAGCTGTTTTAGACCGAAACGAGCTAAATCAAAACACATCGGTTTTACAAGTGTCTCTCTAATACGCGTCAAAACTTTTTCTCTTATAACTGCGAGAAAAGCATGTATTCTTGCTTAATACAGCGAAACAAGCTGTTTTAGACCGAAACGAGCTAAATCACAACACAAAGGTTATACAAGTGTTCCTCTGATACGCGTCAAAACTTTTTCTCTTATAACTGCGCGAAAAGCATGTATTCTTGCTTAATACAACGAAACAAGCTGTTTTAGACCGAAACGAGCTAAATCACAACACATCGGTTTTACAAGTGTTCCTCTGATACGCGTCTAAACTTTTTCTCTTATAACTGCGCGAAAAGCATGTATTCGTGCTTAATACAACGAAACAAGCTGTTTTAGACCGAAACGAGCTGAATCTGAACACATCGGTATTACAAGTGTCCTGGGACACGCGTCAAAACTTTTTCTCTTATAACTGCGCGAAAAGCATGTATTCTTGCTTAATACAGCGAAACAAGCTGTTTTAGACCGAAACGAGCTAAATCACAACACATCGGTTTTACAAGTGTTCCTCTGATACGCGTCAAAACTTTTTCTCTTATAACTGCGCGAAAAGCATGTATTCGTGCTAAATACAACGAAACAAGCTGTTTTAGACCGAAACGAGCTAAATCTGAACACATCGGTTTTACAAGTGTCCCTGTGACACGCGTCAAAACATTTTCTCTTATAACTGCGCGAAAAGCATGTATTCTTGCTTAATACAGCGAAACAAGCTGTTTTAGACCGAAACGAGCTAAATCACAACACATCGGTTTTACAAGTGTTCCTCTGATACGCGTCAAAACTTTTTCTCCTATAACTGCGCGAAAAGCATGTATTCGTGCTTAATACAACGAAACAAGCTGTTTTAGACCAAAACGAGCTAGATCTGAACACATCGGTTTTCCAAGTGTTCCTTTGATACGCGTCAAAACTTTTTCTCTTATAACTGCGCGATAAGCATGTATTCCTGCTTAATACAACGAAACAAGCTGTTTTAGACCGAAACGAGCTAAATGACAACACATCGGTTTTACAAGTGTTCCTCTGATACGCGTCAAAACTTTTTCTCTTATAACTGCGCGAAAAGCATGTGTTCGTGCTTAATACAACGAAACAAGTTGTTTTAGTCCGAAAAGAGTTAAATCTGAACACATCGGTTTTACAAGTGTTCCTTTGATACGCGTCAAAACTTTTTCTCTTATAACTGCGCGAAAAGCATGTATTCCTGCTTAATACAACGAAACAAGCTGTTTTGGACCGAAACAAGCTAAATCTGAACACATCGGTTTTACAAGTGTCCCTGTGACACGCGTCAAAACTTTTTCTCTTATAACTGCGCGAAAAGCATATATTCTTGCTTAATACAGCGAAACAAGCTGTTTTAGACCGAAACGAGCTAAATGACAACACATCGGTTTTACAAGTGTTCCTCTGATACGCGTCAAATTTTTTTCTCTTATAACTGCGCGAAAAGCATGTATTCTTGCTTAATACAGCGAAACAAGCTGTTTTAGACCGAAACGAGCTAAATCACAACACATCAGTTTTACAAGTGTTCCTCTGATACGCGTCTAAACTTTTTCTCTTATAACTGCGCGAAAAGCATGTATTCGTGCTTAATACAACGAAACAAGCTGTTTTAGACCGAAACGAGCTGAATCTGAACACATCGGTTTTACAAGTGTCCCTGTGACACGCGTCAAAACTTTTTCTTTTATAACTGCGCGAAAAGCATGTATTCTTGCTTAATACAGCGAAACAAGCTGTTTTAGACCGAAACGAGCTAAATCACAACACATCGGTTTTACAAGTGTTCCTCTGATACGCGTCTAAACTTTTTCTCTTATAACTGCGCGAAAAGCATGTATTCGTGCTAAATACAACGAAACAAGCTGTTTTAGACCGAAACGAGCTAAATCTGAACACATCGGTTTTACAAGTGTCCCTGTGACACGCGTCAAAACATTTTCTCTTATAACTGCGCGAAAAGCATGTATTCTTGCTTAATACAGCGAAACAAGCTGTTTTAGACCGAAACGAGCTAAATCACAACACATCGGTTTTACAAGTGTTCCTCTGATACGCGTCAAAACTTTTTCTCTTATAACTGCGCGAAAAGCATGTATTCGTGCTTAATACAACGAAACAAGCTGTTTTAGACCAAAACGAGCTAGATCTGAACACATCGGTTTTCCATGTGTCCTTTGATACGCGTCAAAACTTTTTCTCTTATAACTGCGCGATAAGCATGTATTCCTGCTTAATACAACGAAACAAGCTGTTTTAGACCGAAACGAGCCAAATCACAACACATCGGTATTACAAGTGTTCCACGTGATACTCGTCAAAACTTTTTCTCTTATAACTGCGCGAAAAGCATGTATTCGTGCTTAATACAACGAAACAAGCTGTTTTAGACCGAAACGAGCTAAATCTGAACACATCGGTTTTACAAGTGTCCCTGTGACACGCGTCAAAACTTTTTCTCTTATAACTGCGCGAAAAGCATGTATTCTTGCTCAATACAGCGAAACAAGCTGTTTTAGACCGAAATGAGCTAAATCACAACACATCGGTTTTACAAGTGTTCCTCTGATACGCGTCAAAACTTTTTTCTCTTATAACTGCGCGAAAAGCATGTATTCTTGCTTATTACAACGAAACAAGCTGTTTTAGACCGAAACGAGCTAAATCTGAACACATCGGCTTTACAAGTATCCACGTGATACTCGTCAAAACTTTTTCTCTTATAACTGCGCGAAAAGCATGTATTCTTGCTTAATACAACGAAACAAGCTGTTTTAGACCGAAACGAGCTAAATCACAACACATCGGTTTTACAAGTGTCTCTCTAATACGCGTCAAAACTTTTTCTCTTATAACTGCGCGAAAAACATGCATTCTTGCCTAATACAGCGAAACAAGCTGTTTTCGACCGAAACGAGCTAAATCACAACACATAGGTTTTACAAGTGTTCCCCTGATACGCGTCAAAACTTTTTCTCTTATAACTGCGCGAAAAGCATGTATTCTTGCTTAATACAACGAAACAAGCTGTTTTAGACCGAAACGAGCTAAATCACAATACATCGGTTTTACAAGTGTCTCTCTGATACGCGTCAAAACTTTTTCTTCTATAACTGCGCGTAAAGCATGTATTCTTGCTTAATACAACGAAACAAGCTGTTTTAGACCGAAACGAGCTAAATCTGAACACATCGGTTTTACAAGTATCCACGTGATACTCGTCAAAACTTTTTCTCTTATAACTGCGCGAAAAGCATGTATTCTTGCTTAATACAACGAAACAAGCTGTTTTAGACCGAAACGAGCTAAATCACAACACATCGGTTTTACAAGTGTCTCTCTAATACGCGTCAAAACTTTTTCTTCTATAACTGCGCCTAAAGCATGTATTCGTGCTTAATACAACGAAACAAGCTGTTTCAGACCGAAACGAGCTAAATCTGAACACATCGGTTTTACAAGTGTTCCTGTGACACGCGTCAAATTTTTTCTCTTATAACTGCGCGAAAAGCATGTATTCTTGCTTAATACAGCGAAACAAGCTGTTTTAGACCGAAATGAGCTAAATCACAACACATCGGTTTTACAAGTGTTCCTCTGATACGCGTCAAAACTTTTTCTCTTATAACTGCGCGAAAAGCATGTATTCTTGCCTAATACAGCGAAACAATGTGTTTTAAACCGAAACGAGCTAAATCACAACACATCGGTATTACAAGTGTTCCACGTGATACTCGTCAAAACTTTTTCTCTTATAACTGCGCGAAAAGCATGTATTCGTGCTTAATACAAAGAAACAAGCTGTTTTAGACCGAAACGAGCTAAATCTGAACACATCGGTTTTACAAGTATCCACGTGATACTCGTCAAAACTTTTTCTCTTATAACTGCGCGAAAAGCATGTATTCTTGCTTAATACAACGAAACAAGCTGTTTTAGACCGAAACGAGCTAAATCACAACACATCGGTTTTACAAGTGTTCCTCTGATACGCGTCAAAACTTTTTCTCTTATAACTGCGCGAAAAGCATGTATTCTTGCTCAATACAGCGAAACAAGCTGTTTTAGACCGAAATGAGCTAAATCACAACACATCGGTTTTACAAGTGTTCCTCTGATACGCGTCAAAACTTTTTCTCTTATAACTGCGCGAAAAGCATGTATTCTTGCTTAATACAGCGAAACAAGCTGTTTTAGACCGAAACGAGCTAAATCAAAACACATCGGTTTTACAAGTGTCTCTCTAATACGCGTCAAAACTTTTTCTCTTATAACTGCGCGAAAAGCATGTATTCTTGCTTAATACAGCGAAACAAGCTGTTTTAGACCGAAACGAGCTAAATCACAACACAAAGGTTATACAAGTGTTCCTCTGATACGCGTCAAAACTTTTTCTCTTATAACTGCGCGAAAAGCATGTATTCTTGCTTAATACAACGAAACAAGCTGTTTTAGACCGAAACGAGCTAAATCACAACACATCGGTTTTACAAGTGTTCCTCTGATACGCGTCTAAACTTTTTCTCTTATAACTGCGCGAAAAGCATGTATTCGTGCTTAATACAACGAAACAAGCTGTTTTAGACCGAAACGAGCTAAATCTGAACACATCGGTTTTACAAGTGTCCCTGTGACATGCGTCAAAACTTTTTCTCTTATAACTGCGCGAAAAGCATGTATTCTTGCTTAATACAGCGAAACAAGCTGTTTTAGACCGAAATGAGCTAAATCACAACACATCGGTTTTACAAGTGTTCCTCTGATACGCGTCAAAACTTTTTTCTCTTATAACTGCGCGAAAAGCATGTTTTCTTGCTTAGTCCAACGAAACAAGCTGTTTTAGACCGAAACGAGGTAAATCACAACACATCGGTTTTACAAGTGTTCCTCTGATACGCGTCAAAACTTTTTCTCTTATAACTGCGCGAAAAGCATGTATTCTTGCCTAATACAGCGAAACAAGCTGTTTTAGACCAAAACGAGCTAAATCACAACACATCGGTTTTACAAGTGTTCCTCTGATACGCGTCAAATTTTTTTCTCTTATAACTGCGCGAAAAGCATGTATTCTTGCTTAATACAGCGAAACAAGCTGTTTTAGACCGAAACGAGCTAAATCACAAATCATGTTTTACAAGTGTTCCTCTGATACGCGTCTAAACTTTTTCTCTTATAACTGCGCGAAAAGCATGTATTCGTGCTTAATACAACGAAACAAGCTGTTTTAGACCGAAACGAGCTGAATCTGAACACATCGGTATTACAAGTGTCCCTGTGACACGCGTCAAAACTTTTTCTCTTATAACTGCGCGAAAAGCATGTATTCTTGCTTAATACAGCGAAACAAGCTGTTTTAGACCGAAACGAGCTAAATCACAACACATCGGTTTTACAAGTGTTCCTCTGATACGCGTCAAAACTTTTTCTCTTATAACTGCGCGAAAAGCAAGTATTCGTGCTAAATACAACGAAACAAGCTGTTTTAGACCGAAACGAGCTAAATCTGAACACATCGGTTTTACAAGTGTCCCTGTGACACGCGTCAAAACATTTTCTCTTATAACTGCGCGAAAAGCATGTATTCTTGCTTAATACAGCGAAACAAGCTGTTTTAGACCGAAACGAGCTAAATCACAACACATCGGTTTTACAAGTGTTCCTCTGATACGCGTCAAAACTTTTTCTCCTATAACTGCGCGAAAAGCATGTATTCGTGCTTAATACAACGAAACAAGCTGTTTTAGACCAAAACGAGCAAGATCTGAACACATCGGTTTTCCAAGTGTTCCTTTGATACGCGTCAAAACTTTTTCTCTTATAACTGCGAGATAAGCATGTATTCCTGCTTAATACAACGAAACAAGCTGTTTTAGACCGAAACGAGCCAAATCACAACACATCGGTATTACAAGTGTTCCACGTGATACTCGTCAAAACTTTTTCTCTTATAACTGCGCGAAAAGCATGTATTCGTGCTTAATACAACGAAACAAGCTGTTTTAGACCGAAACGAGCTAAATCTGAACACATCGGTTTTACAAGTGTCCCTGTGACACGCGTCAAAACTTTTTCTCTTATAACTGCGCGAAAAGCAAGTATTCTTGCTCAATACAGCGAAACAAGCTGTTTTAGACCGAAATGAGCTAAATCACAACACATCGGTTTTACAAGTGTTCCTCTGATACGCGTCAAAACTTTTTTCTCTTATAACTGCGCGAAAAGCATGTTTTCTTGCTTAGTCCAACGAAACAAGCTGTTTTAGACCGAAACGAGGTAAATCTGAACACATCGGTTTTACAAGTGTCCTTGTGACATGCCTTTAAAACTTTTTCTCTTATAACTGCGCGAAAAGCATGTATTCCTGCTTAATACAGCGAAACAAGCTGTTTTAGACCAAAACGAGCTAAATCACAACACATCGGTTTTACAAGTGTTCCTCTGATACGCGTCAAATTTTTTTCTCTTATAACTGCGCGAAAAGCATGTATTCGTGCTTAATACAACGAAACAAGCTGTTTTAGACCGAAACGAGCTAAATCTGAACACATCGGTTTTACAAGTGTCCCTGTGACACGCGTCAAAACTTTTTCTCTTATAACTGCGCGAAAAGCATGTATTCTTGCTTAATACAGCGAAACAAGCTGTTTTAGACCGAAACGAGCTAAATCACAACACATCGGTTTTACAAGTGTCTCTCTAATACGCGTCAAAACGTTTTCTTCTATAACTGCGCCTAAAGCATGTATTCGTGCTTAATACAACGAAACAAGCTGTTTCAGACCGAAACGAGCTAAATCTGAACACATCGGTTTTACAACTGTCCCTGTGACACGCGTCAAAACTTTTTCTCTTATAACTGCGCGAAAAGCATGTATTCTTTCCTAATACAGCGAAACAAGCTGTTTTAGACCGAAATGAGCTAAATCCCAACACATCGGTTTTACAAGTGTTCCTCTGATACGCGTCAAAACTTTTTCTCTTATAACTGCGCGAAAAGCATGTATTCTTGCCTAATACAGCGAAACAAGCTGTTTTAAACCGAAACGAGCTAAATCACAACACATCGGTATTACAAGTGTTCCACGTGATACTCGTCAAAACTTTTTCTCTTATAACTGCGCGAAAAGCATGTATTCGTGCTTAATACAACGAAACAAGCTGTTTTAGACCGAAACGAGCTAAATCTGAACACATCGGTTTTACAAGTATCCACGTGATACTCGTCAAAACTTTTTCTCTTATAACTGCGCGAAAAGCATGTATTCTTGCTTAATACAACGAAACAAGCTGTTTTAGACCGAAACGAGCTAAATCACAACACATCGGTTTTACAAGTGTTCCTCTGATACGCGTCAAAACTTTTTCTCTTATAACTGCGCGAAAAGCATGTATTCTTGCTCAATACAGCGAAACAAGCTGTTTTAGACCGAAATGAGCTAAATCACAACACATCGGTTTTACAAGTGTTCCTCTGATATGCGTCAAAACTTTTTCTCTTATAACTGCGCGAAAAGCATGTATTCTTGCTTAATACAGCGAAACAAGCTGTTTTAGACCGAAACGAGCTAAATCAAAACACATCGGTTTTACAAGTGTCTCTCTAATACGCGTCAAAACTTTTTCTCTTATAACTGCGAGAAAAGCATGTATTCTTGCTTAATACAGCGAAACAAGCTGTTTTAGACCGAAACGAGCTAAATCACAACACAAAGGTTATACAAGTGTTCCTCTGATACGCGTCAAAACTTTTTCTCTTATAACTGCGCGAAAAGCATGTATTCTTGCTTAATACAACGAAACAAGCTGTTTTAGACCGAAACGAGCTAAATCACAACACATCGGTTTTACAAGTGTTCCTCTGATACGCGTCTAAACTTTTTCTCTTATAACTGCGCGAAAAGCATGTATTCGTGCTTAATACAACGAAACAAGCTGTTTTAGACCGAAACGAGCTGAATCTGAACACATCGGTATTACAAGTGTCCTGGGACACGCGTCAAAACTTTTTCTCTTATAACTGCGCGAAAAGCATGTATTCTTGCTTAATACAGCGAAACAAGCTGTTTTAGACCGAAACGAGCTAAATCACAACACATCGGTTTTACAAGTGTTCCTCTGATACGCGTCAAAACTTTTTCTCTTATAACTGCGCGAAAAGCATGTATTCGTGCTAAATACAACGAAACAAGCTGTTTTAGACCGAAACGAGCTAAATCTGAACACATCGGTTTTACAAGTGTCCCTGTGACACGCGTCAAAACATTTTCTCTTATAACTGCGCGAAAAGCATGTATTCTTGCTTAATACAGCGAAACAAGCTGTTTTAGACCGAAACGAGCTAAATCACAACACATCGGTTTTACAAGTGTTCCTCTGATACGCGTCAAAACTTTTTCTCCTATAACTGCGCGAAAAGCATGTATTCGTGCTTAATACAACGAAACAAGCTGTTTTAGACCAAAACGAGCTAGATCTGAACACATCGGTTTTCCAAGTGTTCCTTTGATACGCGTCAAAACTTTTTCTCTTATAACTGCGCGATAAGCATGTATTCCTGCTTAATACAACGAAACAAGCTGTTTTAGACCGAAACGAGCTAAATGACAACACATCGGTTTTACAAGTGTTCCTCTGATACGCGTCAAAACTTTTTCTCTTATAACTGCGCGAAAAGCATGTGTTCGTGCTTAATACAACGAAACAAGTTGTTTTAGTCCGAAAAGAGTTAAATCTGAACACATCGGTTTTACAAGTGTTCCTTTGATACGCGTCAAAACTTTTTCTCTTATAACTGCGCGAAAAGCATGTATTCCTGCTTAATACAACGAAACAAGCTGTTTTGGACCGAAACAAGCTAAATCTGAACACATCGGTTTTACAAGTGTCCCTGTGACACGCGTCAAAACTTTTTCTCTTATAACTGCGCGAAAAGCATATATTCTTGCTTAATACAGCGAAACAAGCTGTTTTAGACCGAAATGAGCTAAATCACAACACATCGGTTTTACAAGTGTTCCTCTGATACGCGTCAAAACTTTTTTCTCTTATAACTGCGCGAAAAGCATGTTTTCTTGCTTAGTCCAACGAAACAAGCTGTTTTAGACCGAAACGAGGTAAATCTGAACACATCGGTTTTACAAGTGTCCTTGTGACATGCCTTTAAAACTTTTTCTCCTATAATTGCGCGAAAAGCATGTATTCCTGCTTAATACAGCGAAACAAGCTGTTTTAGACCAAAACGAGCTAAATCACAACACATCAGTTTTACAAGTGTTCCTCTGATACGCGTCAAAACTTTTTCTCTTATAACTGCGCGAAAAGCATGTATTCGTGCTTAATACAACGAAACAAGCTGTTTTAGACCGAAACGAGTTGAATCTGAACACATCGGTTTTACAAGTGTCCCTGTGACACGTGTCAAAACTTTTTCTCTTATAACTGCGCGAAAAGCATGTATTCTTGCTTAATACAGCGAAACAAGCTGTTTTAGACCGAAACGAGCTAAATCACAACACATCGGTTTTACAAGTGTCCCTCTGATACGCGTCTAAACTTTTTCTCTTATAACTGCGCGAAAAGCATGTATTCGTGCTAAATACAACGAAACAAGCTGTTTTAGACCGAAACGAGCTAAATCTGAACACATCGGTTTTACAAGTGTCCCTGTGACACGCGTCAAAACATTTTCTCTTATAACTGCGCGAAAAGCATGTATTCTTGCTTAATACAGCGAAACAAGCTGTTTTAGACCGAAACGAGCTAAATCACAACACATCGGTTTTACAAGTGTTCCTCTGATACGCGTCAAAACTTTTTCTCTTATAACTGCGCGAAAAGCATGTATTCGTGCTTAATACAACGAAACAAGCTGTTTTAGACCAAAACGAGCTAGATCTGAACACATCGGTTTTCCAAGTGTTCCTTTGATACGCGTCAAAACTTTTTCTCTTATAACTGCGCGATAAGCATGTATTCCTGCCTAATACAACGAAACAAGCTGTTTTAGACCGAAACGAGCAAAATCACAACACATCGGTATTACAAGTGTTCCACGTGATACTCGTCAAAACTTTTTCTCTTATAACTGCGCGAAAAGCATGTATTCGTGCTTAATACAACGAAACAAGCTGTTTTAGACCGAAAAAGCTAAATCTGAACACATCGGTTTTACAAGTGTCCCTGTGACACGCGTCAAAACTTTTTCTCTTATAACTGCGCGAAAAGCATGAATTCTTGCTCAATACAGCGAAACAAGCTGTTTTAGACCGAAATGAGCTAAATCACAACACATCGGTTTTACAAGTGTTCCTCTGATACGCGTCAAAACTTTTTCTCTTATAACTGCGCGAAAAGCATGTTTTCTTGCTTAGTCCAACGAAACAAGCTGTTTTAGACCGAAACGAGGTAAATCTGAACACATCGGTTTTACAAGTGTCCTTGTGACATGCCTTTAAAACTTTTTCTCTTATAACTGCGCGAAAAGCATGTATTCCTGCTTAATACAGCGAAACAAGCTGTTTTAGACCGAAACGAGCCAAATCACAACACATCGGTATTACAAGTGTTCCACGTGATACTCGTCAAAACTTTTTCTCTTATAACTGCGCGAAGAGCATGTATTCGTGCTTAATACAACGAAACAAGCTGTTTTAGACCGAAACGAGCTAAATCTGAACACATCGGTTTTACAAGTGTCCCTGTGACACGCGTCAAAACTTTTTCTCTTATAACTGCGCGAAAAGCATGTATTCGTGCTAAATACAACGAAACAAGCTGTTTTAGACCGAAACGAGCTAAATCTGAACACATCGGTTTTACAAGTGTCCCTGTGACACGCGTCAAAACATTTTCTCTTATAACTGCGCGAAAAGCATGTATTCTTGCTTAATACAGCGAAACAAGCTGTTTTAGACCGAAACGAGCTAAATCACAACACATCGGTTTTACAAGTGTTCCTCTGATACGCGTCAAAACTTTTTCTCCTATAACTGCGCGAAAAGCATGTATTCGTGCTTAATACAACGAAACAAGCTGTTTTAGACCAAAACGAGCTAGATCTGAACACATCGGTTTTCCAAGTGTTCCTTTGATACGCGTCAAAACTTTTTCTCTTATAACTGCGCGATAAGCATGTATTCCTGCTTAATACAACGAAACAAGCTGTTTTAGACCGAAACGAGCCAAATCACAACACATCGGTATTACAAGTGTTCCACGTGATACTCGTCAAAACTTTTTCTCTTATAACTGCGCGAAAAGCATGTATTCGTGCTTAATACAACGAAACAAGCTGTTTTAGACCGAAACGAGCTAAATCTGAACACATCGGTTTTACAAGTGTCCCTGTGACACGCGTCAAAACTTTTTCTCTTATAACTGCGCGAAAAGCATGTATTCTTGCTCAATACAGCGAAACAAGCTGTTTTAGACCGAAATGAGCTAAATCACAACACATCGGTTTTACAAGTGTTCCTCTGATACGCGTCAAAACTTTTTTCTCTTATAACTGCGCGAAAAGCATGTTTTCTTGCTTAGTCCAACGAAACAAGCTGTTTTAGACCGAAACGAGGTAAATCTGAACACATCGGTTTTACAAGTGTCCTTGTGACATGCCTTTAAAACTTTTTCTCTTATAACTGCGCGAAAAGCATGTATTCCTGCTTAATACAGCGAAACAAGCTGTTTTAGACCAAAACGAGCTAAATCACAACACATCGGTTTTACAAGTGTTCCTCTGATACGCGTCAAATTTTTTTCTCTTATAACTGCGCGAAAAGCATGTATTCGTGCTTAATACAACGAAACAAGCTGTTTTAGACCGAAACGAGCTAAATCTGAACACATCGGTTTTACAAGTGTCCCTGTGACACGCGTCAAAACTTTTTCTCTTATAACTGCGCGAAAAGCATGTATTCTTGCTTAATACAGCGAAACAAGCTGTTTTAGACCGAAACGAGCTAAATGACAACACATCGGTTTTACAAGTGTTCCTCTGATACGCGTCAAAACTTTTTCTCTTATAACTGCGCGAAAAGCATGTGTTCGTGCTTAATACAACGAAACAAGCTGTTTTAGTCCGAAAAGAGTTAAATCTGAACACATCGGTTTTACAAGTGTTCCTTTGATACGCGTCAAAACTTTTTCTCTTATAACTGCGCGAAAAGCATGTATTCCTGCTTAATACAACGAAACAAGCTGTTTTGGACCGAAACGAGCTAAATCTGAACACATCGGTTTTACAAGTGTCCCTGTGAGACGCGTCAAAACTTTTTCTCTTATAACTGCGCGAAAAGCATATATTCTTGCTTAATACAGCGAAACAAGCTGTTTTAGACCGAAATGAGCTAAATCACAACACATCGGTTTTACAAGTGTTCCTCTGATACGCGTCAAAACTTTTTTCTCTTATAACTGCGCGAAAAGCATGTTTTCTTGCTTAGTCCAACGAAACAAGCTGTTTTAGACCGAAACGAGGTAAATCTGAACACATCGGTTTTACAAGTGTCCTTGTGACATGCCTTTAAAACTTTTTCTCTTATAATTGCGCGAAAAGCATGTATTCCTGCTTAATACAGCGAAACAAGCTGTTTTAGACCAAAACGAGCTAAATCACAACACATCAGTTTTACAAGTGTTCCTCTGATACGCGTCTAAACTTTTTCTCTTATAACTGCGCGAAAAGCATGTATTCGTGCTTAATACAACGAAACAAGCTGTTTTAGACCGAAACGAGTTGAATCTGAACACATCGGTTTTACAAGTGTCCCTGTGACACGCGTCAAAACTTTTTCTCTTATAACTGCGCGAAAAGCATGTATTCTTGCTTAATACAGCGAAACAAGCTGTTTTAGACCGAAACGAGCTAAATCACAACACATCGGTTTTACAAGTGTCCCTCTGATACGCGTCTAAACTTTTTCTCTTATAACTGCGCGAAAAGCATGTATTCGTGCTAAATACAACGAAACAAGCTGTTTTAGACCGAAACGAGCTAAATCTGAACACATCGGTTTTACAAGTGTCCCTGTGACACGCGTCAAAACATTTTCTCTTATAACTGCGCGAAAAGCATGTATTCTTGCTTAATACAGCGAAACAAGCTGTTTTAGACCGAAACGAGCTAAATCACAACACATCGGTTTTACAAGTGTTCCTCTGATACGCGTCAAAACTTTTTCTCTTATAACTGCGCGAAAAGCATGTATTCGTGCTTAATACAACGAAACAAGCTGTTTTAGACCAAAACGAGCTAGATCTGAACACATCGGTTTTCCAAGTGTTCCTTTGATACGCGTCAAAACTTTTTCTCTTATAACTGCGCGATAAGCATGTATTCCTGCCTAATACAACGAAACAAGCTGTTTTAGACCGAAACGAGCAAAATCACAACACATCGGTATTACAAGTGTTCCACGTGATACTCGTCAAAACTTTTTCTCTTATAACTGCGCGAAAAGCATGTATTCGTGCTTAATACAACGAAACAAGCTGTTTTAGACCGAAACAAGCTAAATCTGAACACATCGGTTTTACAAGTGTCCCTGTGACACGCGTCAAAACTTTTTCTCTTATAACTGCGCGAAAAGCATGAATTCTTGCTCAATACAGCGAAACAAGCTGTTTTAGACCGAAATGAGCTAAATCACAACACATCGGTTTTACAAGTGTTCCTCTGATACGCGTCAAAACTTTTTCTCTTATAACTGCGCGAAAAGCATGTTTTCTTGCTTAGTCCAAAGAAACAAGCTGTTTTAGACCGAAACGAGGTAAATCTGAACACATCGGTTTTACAAGTGTCCTTGTGACATGCCTTTAAAACTTTTTCTCTTATAACTGCGCGAAAAGCATGTATTCCTGCTTAATACAGCGAAACAAGCTGTTTTAGACCAAAACGAGCTAAATCACAACACATCGGTTTTACAAGTGTTCCTCTGATACGCGTCAAATTTTTTTCTCTTATAACTGCGCGAAAAGCATGTATTCGTGCTTAATACAACGAAACAAGCTGTTTTTGACCGAAACGAGCTAAATCTGAACACATCGGTTTTACAAGTGTCCCTGTGACACGCGTCAAAACTTTTTCTCTTATAACTGCGCGAAAAGCATGTATTCTTGCTTAATACAGCGAAACAAGCTGTTTTAGACCGAAACGAGCTAAATCACAACACATCGGTTTTACAAGTGTCTCTCTAATACGCGTCAAAACTTTTTCTTCTATAACTGCGCCTAAAGCATGTATTCGTGCTTAATACAACGAAACAAGCTGTTTCAGACCGAAACGAGCTAAATCTGAACACATCGGTTTTACAAGTGTCCCTGTGACACGCGTCAAAACTTTTTCTCTTATAACTGCGCGAAAAGCATGTATTCTTGCCTAATACAGCGAAACAAGCTGTTTTAAACCGAAACGAGCTAAATCACAACACATCGGTATTACAAGTGTTCCACGTGATACTCGTCAAAACTTTTTCTCTTATAACTGCGCGAAAAGCATGTATTCGTGCTTAATACAACGAAACAAGCTGTTTTAGACCGAAACGAGCTAAATCTGAACACATCGGTTTTACAAGAATCCACGTGATACTCGTCAAAACTTTTTCTCTTATAACTGCGCGAAAAGCATGTATTCTTTCTTAATACAACGAAACAAGCTGTTTTAGACCGAAACGAGCTAAATCTGAACACATCGGTTTTACAAGTGTCCCTGTGACACGCGTCAAAACTTTTTCTCTTATAACTGCGCGAAAAGCATGTATTCTTGCTTAATACAGCGAAACAAGCTGTTTTAGACCGAAACGAGGTAAATCTGAACACATCGGTTTTACAAGTGTCCCTGTGACACGCGTCAAAACATTTTCTCTTATAACTGCGCGAAAAGCATGTATTCTTGCTTAATACAGCGAAACAAGCTGTTTTAGACCGAAACGAGCTAAATGACAACACATCGGTTTTACAAGTGTTCCTCTGATACGCGTCAAAACTTTTTCTCTTATAACTGCGCGAAAAGCATGTGTTCGTGCTTAATACAACGAAACAAGCTGTTTTAGTCCGAAAAGAGTTAAATCTGAACACATCGGTTTTACAAGTGTTCCTTTGATACGCGTCAAAACTTTTTCTCTTATAACTGCGCGAAAAGCATGTATTCCTGCTTAATACAACGAAACAAGCTGTTTTGGACCGAAACGAGCTAAATCTGAACACATCGGTTTTACAAGTGTCCCTGTGAGACGCGTCAAAACTTTTTCTCTTATAACTGCGCGAAAAGCATATATTCTTGCTTAATACAGCGAAACAAGCTGTTTTAGACCGAAATGAGCTAAATCACAACACATCGGTTTTACAAGTGTTCCTCTGATACGCGTCAAAACTTTTTTCTCTTATAACTGCGCGAAAAGCATGTTTTCTTGCTTAGTCCAACGAAACAAGCTGTTTTAGACCGAAACGAGGTAAATCTGAACACATCGGTTTTACAAGTGTCCTTGTGACATGCCTTTAAAACTTTTTCTCTTATAACTGCGCGAAAAGCATGTATTCCTGCTTAATACAGCGAAACAAGCTGTTTTAGACCAAAACGAGCTAAATCACAACACATCGGTTTTACAAGTGTTCCTCTGATACGCGTCAAATTTTTTTCTCTTATAACTGCGCGAAAAGCATGTATTCGTGCTTAATACAACGAAACAAGCTGTTTTAGACCGAAACGAGCTAAATCTGAACACATCGGTTTTACAAGTGTCCCTGTGACACGCGTCAAAACTTTTTCTCTTATAACTGCGCGAAAAGCATGTATTCTTGCTTAATACAGCGAAACAAGCTGTTTTAGACCGAAACGAGCTTAATCACAACACATCCGTTTTACAAGTGTTCCTCTGATACGCGTCTAAACTTTTTCTCTTATAACTGCGCGAAAAGCATGTATTCGTGCTAAATACAACGAAACAAGCTGTTTTACACCGAAACGAGGTAAATCTGAACACATCGGTTTTACAAGTGTCCCTGTGACACGCGTCAAAACATTTTCTCTTATAACTGCGCGAAAAGCATGTATTCTTGCTTAATACAGCGAAACAAGCTGTTTTAGACCGAAACGAGCTAAATGACAACACATCGGTTTTACAAGTGTTCCTCTGATACGCGTCAAAACTTTTTCTCTTATAACTGCGCGAAAAGCATGTGTTCGTGCTTAATACAACGAAACAAGCTGTTTTAGTCCGAAAAGAGTTAAATCTGAACACATCGGTTTTACAAGTGTTCCTTTGATACGCGTCAAAACTTTTTCTCTTATAACTGCGCGAAAAGCATGTATTCCTGCTTAATACAACGAAACAAGCTGTTTTGGACCGAAACGAGCTAAATCTGAACACATCGGTTTTACAAGTGTCCCTGTGAGACGCGTCAAAACTTTTTCTCTTATAACTGCGCGAAAAGCATATATTCTTGCTTAATACAGCGAAACAAGCTGTTTTAGACCGAAATGAGCTAAATCACAACACATCGGTTTTACAAGTGTTCCTCTGATACGCGTCAAAACTTTTTTCTCTTATAACTGCGCGAAAAGCATGTTTTCTTGCTTAGTCCAACGAAACAAGCTGTTTTAGACCGAAACGAGGTAAATCTGAACACATCGGTTTTACAAGTGTCCTTGTGACATGCCTTTAAAACTTTTTCTCTTATAATTGCGCGAAAAGCATGTATTCCTGCTTAATACAGCGAAACAAGCTGTTTTAGACCAAAACGAGCTAAATCACAACACATCAGTTTTACAAGTGTTCCTCTGATACGCGTCTAAACTTTTTCTCTTATAACTGCGCGAAAAGCATGTATTCGTGCTTAATACAACGAAACAAGCTGTTTTAGACCGAAACGAGTTGAATCTGAACACATCGGTTTTACAAGTGTCCCTGTGACACGCGTCAAAACTTTTTCTCTTATAACTGCGCGAAAAGCATGTATTCTTGCTTAATACAGCGAAACAAGCTGTTTTAGACCGAAACGAGCTAAATCACAACACATCGGTTTTACAAGTGTCCCTCTGATACGCGTCTAAACTTTTTCTCTTATAACTGCGCGAAAAGCATGTATTCGTGCTAAATACAACGAAACAAGCTGTTTTAGACCGAAACGAGCTAAATCTGAACACATCGGTTTTACAAGTGTCCCTGTGACACGCGTCAAAACATTTTCTCTTATAACTGCGCGAAAAGCATGTATTCTTGCTTAATACAGCGAAACAAGCTGTTTTAGACCGAAACGAGCTAAATCACAACACATCGGTTTTACAAGTGTTCCTCTGATACGCGTCAAAACTTTTTCTCTTATAACTGCGCGAAAAGCATGTATTCGTGCTTAATACAACGAAACAAGCTGTTTTAGACCAAAACGAGCTAGATCTGAACACATCGGTTTTCCAAGTGTTCCTTTGATACGCGTCAAAACTTTTTCTCTTATAACTGCGCGATAAGCATGTATTCCTGCCTAATACAACGAAACAAGCTGTTTTAGACCGAAACGAGCAAAATCACAACACATCGGTATTACAAGTGTTCCACGTGATACTCGTCAAAACTTTTTCTCTTATAACTGCGCGAAAAGCATGTATTCGTGCTTAATACAACGAAACAAGCTGTTTTAGACCGAAACAAGCTAAATCTGAACACATCGGTTTTACAAGTGTCCCTGTGACACGCGTCAAAACTTTTTCTCTTATAACTGCGCGAAAAGCATGAATTCTTGCTCAATACAGCGAAACAAGCTGTTTTAGACCGAAATGAGCTAAATCACAACACATCGGTTTTACAAGTGTTCCTCTGATACGCGTCAAAACTTTTTCTCTTATAACTGCGCGAAAAGCATGTTTTCTTGCTTAGTCCAAAGAAACAAGCTGTTTTAGACCGAAACGAGGTAAATCTGAACACATCGGTTTTACAAGTGTCCTTGTGACATGCCTTTAAAACTTTTTCTCTTATAACTGCGCGAAAAGCATGTATTCCTGCTTAATACAGCGAAACAAGCTGTTTTAGACCAAAACGAGCTAAATCACAACACATCGGTTTTACAAGTGTTCCTCTGATACGCGTCAAATTTTTTTCTCTTATAACTGCGCGAAAAGCATGTATTCGTGCTTAATACAACGAAACAAGCTGTTTTAGACCGAAACGAGCTAAATCTGAACACATCGGTTTTACAAGTGTCCCTGTGACACGCGTCAAAACTTTTTCTCTTATAACTGCGCGAAAAGCATGTATTCTTGCTTAATACAGCGAAACAAGCTGTTTTAGACCGAAACGAGCTAAATCACAACACATCGGTTTTACAAGTGTCTCTCTAATACGCGTCAAAACTTTTTCTTCTATAACTGCGCCTAAAGCATGTATTCGTGCTTAATACAACGAAACAAGCTGTTTCAGACCGAAACGAGCTAAATCTGAACACATCGGTTTTACAAGTGTCCCTGTGACACGCGTCAAAACTTTTTCTCTTATAACTGCGCGAAAAGCATGTATTCTTGCCTAATACAGCGAAACAAGCTGTTTTAAACCGAAACGAGCTAAATCACAACACATCGGTATTACAAGTGTTCCACGTGATACTCGTCAAAACTTTTTCTCTTATAACTGCGCGAAAAGCATGTATTCGTGCTTAATACAACGAAACAAGCTGTTTTAGACCGAAACGAGCTAAATCTGAACACATCGGTTTTACAAGTATCCACGTGATACTCGTCAAAACTTTTTCTCTTTTAACTGCGCGAAAAGCATGTATTCTTGCTTAATACAACGAAACAAGCTGTTTTAGACCGAAACGAGCTAAATCTGAACACATCGGTTTTACAAGTGTCCCTGTGACACGCGTCAAAACTTTTTCTCTTATAACTGCGCGAAAAGCATGTATTCTTGCTTAATACAGCGAAACAAGCTGTTTTAGACCGAAACGAGCTAAATCACAACACATCGGTTTTACAAGTGTCTCTCTAATACGCGTCAAAACTTTTTCTTCTATAACTGCGCCTAAAGCATGTATTCGTGCTTAATACAACGAAACAAGCTGTTTCAGACCGAAACGAGCTAAATCTGAACTCATCGGTTTTACAAGTGTCCCTGTGACACGCGTCAAAACTTTTTCTCTTATAACTGCGCGAAAAGCATGTATTCTTTCCTAATACAGCGAAACAAGCTGTTTTAGACCGAAATGAGCTAAATCCCAACACATCGGTTTTACAAGTGTTCCTCTGATACGCGTCAAAACTTTTTCTCTTATAACTGCGCGAAAAGCATGTATTCTTGCCTAATACAGCGAAACAAGCTGTTTTAAACCGAAACGAGCTAAATCACAACACATCGGTATTACAAGTGTTCCACGTGATACTCGTCAAAACTTTTTCTCTTATAACTGCGCGAAAAGCATGTATTCGTGCTTAATACAACGAAACAAGCTGTTTTAGACCGAAACGAGCTAAATCTGAACACATCGGTTTTACAAGTATCCACGTGATACTCGTCAAAACTTTTTCTCTTATAACTGCGCGAAAAGCATGTATTCTTGCTTAATACAACGAAACAAGCTGTTTTAGACCGAAACGAGCTAAATCACAACACATCGGTTTTACAAGTGTTCCTCTGATACGCGTCAAAACTTTTTCTCTTATAACTGCGCGAAAAGCATGTATTCTTGCTCAATACAGCGAAACAAGCTGTTTTAGACCGAAATGAGCTAAATCACAACACATCGGTTTTACAAGTGTTCCTCTGATATGCGTCAAAACTTTTTCTCTTATAACTGCGCGAAAAGCATGTATTCTTGCTTAATACAGCGAAACAAGCTGTTTTAGACCGAAACGAGCTAAATCAAAACACATCGGTTTTACAAGTGTCTCTCTAATACGCGTCAAAACTTTTTCTCTTATAACTGCGAGAAAAGCATGTATTCTTGCTTAATACAGCGAAACAAGCTGTTTTAGACCGAAACGAGCTAAATCACAACACAAAGGTTATACAAGTGTTCCTCTGATACGCGTCAAAACTTTTTCTCTTATAACTGCGCGAAAAGCATGTATTCTTGCTTAATACAGCGAAACAAGCTGTTTTAGACCGAAACGAGCTAAATCACAACACAAAGGTTATACAAGTGTTCCTCTGATACGCGTCTAAACTTTTTCTCTTATAACTGCGCGAAAAGCATGTATTCGTGCTTAATACAACGAAACAAGCTGTTTTAGACCGAAACGAGCTGAATCTGAACACATCGGTATTACAAGTGTCCTGGGACACGCGTCAAAACTTTTTCTCTTATAACTGCGCGAAAAGCATGTATTCTTGCTTAATACAGCGAAACAAGCTGTTTTAGACCGAAACGAGCTAAATCACAACACATCGGTTTTACAAGTGTTCCTCTGATACGCGTCAAAACTTTTTCTCTTATAACTGCGCGAAAAGCATGTATTCGTGCTAAATACAACGAAACAAGCTGTTTTAGACCGAAACGAGCTAAATCTGAACACATCGGTTTTACAAGTGTCCCTGTGACACGCGTCAAAACATTTTCTCTTATAACTGCGCGAAAAGCATGTATTCTTGCTTAATACAGCGAAACAAGCTGTTTTAGACCGAAACGAGCTAAATCACAACACATCGGTTTTACAAGTGTTCCTCTGATACGCGTCAAAACTTTTTCTCCTATAACTGCGCGAAAAGCATGTATTCGTGCTTAATACAACGAAACAAGCTGTTTTAGACCAAAACGAGCTAGATCTGAACACATCGGTTTTCCAAGTGTTCCTTTGATACGCGTCAAAACTTTTTCTCTTATAACTGCGCGATAAGCATGTATTCCTGCTTAATACAACGAAACAAGCTGTTTTAGACCGAAACGAGCTAAATGACAACACATCGGTTTTACAAGTGTTCCTCTGATACGCGTCAAAACTTTTTCTCTTATAACTGCGCGAAAAGCATGTGTTCGTGCTTAATACAACGAAACAAGTTGTTTTAGTCCGAAAAGAGATAAATCTGAACACATCGGTTTTACAAGTGTTCCTTTGATACGCGTCAAAACTTTTTCTCTTATAACTGCGCGAAAAGCATGTATTCCTGCTTAATACAACGAAACAAGCTGTTTTGGACCGAAACAAGCTAAATCTGAACACATCGGTTTTACAAGTGTTCCTTTGATACGCGTCAAAACTTTTTCTCTTATAACTGCGCGAAAAGCATGTATTCTTGCCTAATACAGCGAAACAAGCTGTTTTAAACCGAAACGAGCTAAATCACAACACATCGGTATTACAAGTGTTCCACGTGATACTCGTCAAAACTTTTTCTCTTATAACTGCGCGAAAAGCATGTATTCGTGCTTAATACAACGAAACAAGCTGTTTTAGACCGAAACGAGCTAAATCTGAACACATCGGTTTTACAAGTATCCACGTGATACTCGTCAAAACTTTTTCTCTTATAACTGCGCGAAAAGCATGTATTCTTGCTTAATACAACGAAACAAGCTGTTTTAGACCGAAACGAGCTAAATCTGAACACATCGGTTTTACAAGTGTCCCTGTGACACGCGTCAAAACTTTTTCTCTTATAACTGCGCGAAAAGCATGTATTCTTGCTTAATACAGCGAAACAAGCTGTTTTAGACCGAAACGAGCTAAATCACAACACATCGGTTTTACAAGTGTCTCTCTAATACGCGTCAAAACTTTTTCTTCTATAACTGCGCCTAAAGCATGTATTCGTGCTTAATACAACGAAACAAGCTGTTTCAGACCGAAACGAGCTAAATCTGAACACATCGGTTTTACAAGTGTCCCTGTGACACGCGTCAAAACTTTTTCTCTTATAACTGCGCGAAAAGCATGTATTCTTTCCTAATACAGCGAAACAAGCTGTTTTAGACCGAAATGAGCTAAATCCCAACACATCGGTTTTACAAGTGTTCCTCTGATACGCGTCAAAACTTTTTCTCTTATAACTGCGCGAAAAGCATGTATTCTTGCCTAATACAGCGAAACAAGCTGTTTTAAACCGAAACGAGCTAAATCACAACACATCGGTATTACAAGTGTTCCACGTGATACTCGTCAAAACTTTCTCTTATAACTGCGCGAAAAGCATGTATTCGTGCTTAATACAACGAAACAAGCTGTTTTAGACCGAAACGAGCTAAATCTGAACACATCGGTTTTACAAGTATCCACGTGATACTCGTCAAAACTTTTTCTCTTATAACTGCGCGAAAAGCATGTATTCTTGCTTAATACAACGAAACAAGCTGTTTTAGACCGAAACGAGCTAAATCACAACACATCGGTTTTACAAGTGTTCCTCTGATACGCGTCAAAACTTTTTCTCTTATAACTGCGCGAAAAGCATGTATTCTTGCTCAATACAGCGAAACAAGCTGTTTTAGACCGAAATGAGCTAAATCACAACACATCGGTTTTACAAGTGTTCCTCTGATATGCGTCAAAACTTTTTCTCTTATAACTGCGCGAAAAGCATGTATTCTTGCTTAATACAGCGAAACAAGCTGTTTTAGACCGAAACGAGCTAAATCAAAACACATCGGTTTTACAAGTGTCTCTCTAATACGCGTCAAAACTTTTTCTCTTATAACTGCGAGAAAAGCATGTATTCTTGCTTAATACAGCGAAACAAGCTGTTTTAGACCGAAACGAGCTAAATCACAACACAAAGGTTATACAAGTGTTCCTCTGATACGCGTCAAAACTTTTTCTCTTATAACTGCGCGAAAAGCATGTATTCTTGCTTAATACAGCGAAACAAGCTGTTTTAGACCGAAACGAGCTAAATCACAACACAAAGGTTATACAAGTGTTCCTCTGATACGCGTCTAAACTTTTTCTCTTATAACTGCGCGAAAAGCATGTATTCGTGCTTAATACAACGAAACAAGCTGTTTTAGACCGAAACGAGCTGAATCTGAACACATCGGTATTACAAGTGTCCTGGGACACGCGTCAAAACTTTTTCTCTTATAACTGCGCGAAAAGCATGTATTCTTGCTTAATACAGCGAAACAAGCTGTTTTAGACCGAAACGAGCTAAATCACAACACATCGGTTTTACAAGTGTTCCTCTGATACGCGTCAAAACTTTTTCTCTTATAACTGCGCGAAAAGCATGTATTCGTGCTAAATACAACGAAACAAGCTGTTTTAGACCGAAACGAGCTAAATCTGAACACATCGGTTTTACAAGTGTCCCTGTGACACGCGTCAAAACATTTTCTCTTATAACTGCGCGAAAAGCATGTATTCTTGCTTAATACAGCGAAACAAGCTGTTTTAGACCGAAACGAGCTAAATCACAACACATCGGTTTTACAAGTGTTCCTCTGATACGCGTCAAAACTTTTTCTCCTATAACTGCGCGAAAAGCATATATTCTTGCTTAATACAGCGAAACAAGCTGTTTTAGACCGAAATGAGCTAAATCACAACACATCGGTTTTACAAGTGTTCCTCTGATACGCGTCAAAACTTTTTTCTCTTATAACTGCGCGAAAAGCATGTTTTCTTGCTTAGTCCAACGAAACAAGCTGTTTTAGACCGAAACGAGGTAAATCTGAACACATCGGTTTTACAAGTGTCCTTGTGACATGCCTTTAAAACTTTTTCTCTTATAATTGCGCGAAAAGCATGTATTCCTGCTTAATACAGCGAAACAAGCTGTTTTAGACCAAAACGAGCTAAATCACAACACATCAGTTTTACAAGTGTTCCTCTGATACGCGTCAAAACTTTTTCTCTTATAACTGCGCGAAAAGCATGTATTCGTGCTTAATACAACGAAACAAGCTGTTTTAGACCGAAACGAGTTGAATCTGAACACATCGGTTTTACAAGTGTCCCTGTGACACGTGTCAAAACTTTTTCTCTTATAACTGCGCGAAAAGCATGTATTCTTGCTTAATACAGCGAAACAAGCTGTTTTAGACCGAAACGAGCTAAATCACAACACATCGGTTTTACAAGTGTCCCTCTGATACGCGTCTAAACTTTTTCTCTTATAACTGCGCGAAAAGCATGTATTCGTGCTAAATACAACGAAACAAGCTGTTTTAGACCGAAACGAGCTAAATCTGAACACATCGGTTTTACAAGTGTCCCTGTGACACGCGTCAAAACATTTTCTCTTATAACTGCGCGAAAAGCATGTATTCTTGCTTAATACAGCGAAACAAGCTGTTTTAGACCGAAACGAGCTAAATCACAACACATCGGTTTTACAAGTGTTCCTCTGATACGCGTCAAAACGTTTTCTCTTATAACTGCGCGAAAAGCATGTATTCGTGCTTAATACAACGAAACAAGCTGTTTTAGACCAAACGAGCTAGATCTGAACACATCGGTTTTCCAAGTGTTCCTTTGATACGCGTCAAAACTTTTTCTCTTATAACTGCGCGATAAGCATGTATTCCTGCCTAATACAACGAAACAAGCTGTTTTAGACCGAAACGAGCAAAATCACAACACATCGGTATTACAAGTGTTCCACGTGATACTCGTCAAAACTTTTTCTCTTATAACTGCGCGAAAAGCATGTATTCGTGCTTAATACAACGAAACAAGCTGTTTTAGACCGAAAAAGCTAAATCTGAACACATCGGTTTTACAAGTGTCCCTGTGACACGCGTCAAAACTTTTTCTCTTATAACTGCGCGAAAAGCATGAATTCTTGCTCAATACAGCGAAACAAGCTGTTTTAGACCGAAATGAGCTAAATCACAACACATCGGTTTTACAAGTGTTCCTCTGATACGCGTCAAAACTTTTTCTCTTATAACTGCGCGAAAAGCATGTTTTCTTGCTTAGTCCAACGAAACAAGCTGTTTTAGACCGAAACGAGGTAAATCTGAACACATCGGTTTTACAAGTGTCCTTGTGACATGCCTTTAAAACTTTTTCTCTTATAACTGCGCGAAAATCATGTATTCCTGCTTAATACAGCGAAACAAGCTGTTTTAGACCGAAACGAGCCAAATCACAACACATCGGTATTACAAGTGTTCCACGTGATACTCGTCAAAACTTTTTCTCTTATAACTGCGCGAAAAGCATGTATTCGTGCTTAATACAACGAAACAAGCTGTTTTAGACCGAAACGAGCTAAATCTGAACACATCGGTTTTACAAGTGTCCCTGTGACACGCGTCAAAACTTTTTCTCTTATAACTGCGCGAAAAGCATGTATTCGTGCTAAATACAACGAAACAAGCTGTTTTAGACCGAAACGAGCTAAATCTGAACACATCGGTTTTACAAGTGTCCCTGTGACACGCGTCAAAACATTTTCTCTTATAACTGCGCGAAAAGCATGTATTCTTGCTTAATACAGCGAAACAAGCTGTTTTAGACCGAAACGAGCTAAATCACAACACATCGGTTTTACAAGTGTTCCTCTGATACGCGTCAAAACTTTTTCTCCTATAACTGCGCGAAAAGCATGTATTCGTGCTTAATACAACGAAACAAGCTGTTTTAGACCAAAACGAGCTAGATCTGAACACATCGGTTTTCCAAGTGTTCCTTTGATACGCGTCAAAACTTTTTCTCTTATAACTGCGCGATAAGCATGTATTCCTGCTTAATACAACGAAACAAGCTGTTTTAGACCGAAACGAGCCAAATCACAACACATCGGTATTACAAGTGTTCCACGTGATACTCGTCAAAACTTTTTCTCTTATAACTGCGCGAAAAGCATGTATTCGTGCTTAATACAACGAAACAAGCTGTTTTAGACCGAAACGAGCTAAATCTGAACACATCGGTTTTACAAGTGTCCCTGTGACACGCGTCAAAACTTTTTCTCTTATAACTGCGCGAAAAGCATGTATTCTTGCTCAATACAGCGAAACAAGCTGTTTTAGACCGAAATGAGCTAAATCACAACACATCGGTTTTACAAGTGTTCCTCTGATACGCGTCAAAACTTTTTTCTCTTATAACTGCGCGAAAAGCATGTTTTCATGCTTAGTCCAACGAAACAAGCTGTTTTAGACCGAAACGAGGTAAATCTGAACACATCGGTTTTACAAGTGTCCTTGTGACATGCCTTTAAAACTTTTTCTCTTATAACTGCGCGAAAAGCATGTATTCCTGCTTAATACAGCGAAACAAGCTGTTTTAGACCAAAACGAGCTAAATCACAACACATCGGTTTTACAAGTGTTCCTCTGATACGCGTCAAATTTTTTTCTCTTATAACTGCGCGAAAAGCATGTATTCGTGCTTAATACAACGAAACAAGCTGTTTTAGACCGAAACGAGCTAAATCTGAACACATTGGTTTTACAAGTGTCCCTGTGACACGCGTCAAAACTTTTTCTCTTATAACTGCGCGAAAAGCATGTATTCTTGCTTAATACAGCGAAACAAGCTGTTTTAGACCGAAACGAGCTAAATCACAACACATCCGTTTTACAAGTGTTCCTCTGATACGCGTCTAAACTTTTTCTCTTATAACTGCGCGAAAAGCATGTATTCGTGCTAAATACAACGAAACAAGCTGTTTTACACCGAAACGAGCTAAATCTGAACACATCGGTTTTACAAGTGTCCCTGTGACACGCGTCAAAACATTTTCTCTTATAACTGCGCGAAAAGCATGTATTCTTGCTTAATACAGCGAAACAAGCTGTTTTAGACCGAAACGAGCTAAATGACAACACATCGGTTTTACAAGTGTTCCTCTGATACGCGTCAAAACTTTTTCTCTTATAACTGCGCGAAAAGCATGTGTTCGTGCTTAATACAACGAAACAAGCTGTTTTAGTCCGAAAAGAGTTAAATCTGAACACATCGGTTTTACAAGTGTTCCTTTGATACGCGTCAAAACTTTTTCTCTTATAACTGCGCGAAAAGCATGTATTCCTGCTTAATACAACGAAACAAGCTGTTTTGGACCGAAACGAGCTAAATCTGAACACATCGGTTTTACAAGTGTCCCTGTGAGACGCGTCAAAACTTTTTCTCTTATAACTGCGCGAAAAGCATATATTCTTGCTTAATACAGCGAAACAAGCTGTTTTAGACCGAAATGAGCTAAATCACAACACATCGGTTTTACAAGTGTTCCTCTGATACGCGTCAAAACTTTTTTCTCTTATAACTGCGCGAAAAGCATGTTTTCTTGCTTAGTCCAACGAAACAAGCTGTTTTAGACCGAAACGAGGTAAATCTGAACACATCGGTTTTACAAGTGTCCTTGTGACATGCCTTTAAAACTTTTTCTCTTATAATTGCGCGAAAAGCATGTATTCCTGCTTAATACAGCGAAACAAGCTGTTTTAGACCAAAACGAGCTAAATCACAACACATCAGTTTTACAAGTGTTCCTCTGATACGCGTCTAAACTTTTTCTCTTATAACTGCGCGAAAAGCATGTATTCGTGCTTAATACAACGAAACAAGCTGTTTTAGACCGAAACGAGTTGAATCTGAACACATCGGTTTTACAAGTGTCCCTGTGACACGCGTCAAAACTTTTGCTCTTATAACTGCGCGAAAAGCATGTATTCTTGCTTTATACAGCGAAACAAGCTGTTTTAGACCGAAACGAGCTAAATCACAACACATCGGTTTTACAAGTGTTCCTCTGATACGCGTCAAAACTTTTTCTCTTATAACTGCGCGAAAAGCATGTATTCGTGCTTAATACAACGAAACAAGCTGTTTTAGACCAAAACGAGCTAGATCTGAACACATCGGTTTTCCAAGTGTTCCTTTGATACGCGTCAAAACTTTTTCTCTTATAACTGCGCGATAAGCATGTATTCCTGCCTAATACAACGAAACAAGCTGTTTTAGACCGAAACGAGCAAAATCACAACACATCGGTATTACAAGTGTTCCACGTGATACTCGTCAAAACTTTTTCTCTTATAACTGCGCGAAAAGCATGTATTCGTGCTTAATACAACGAAACAAGCTGTTTTAGACCGAAACAAGCTAAATCTGAACACATCGGTTTTACAAGTGTCCCTGTGACACGCGTCAAAACTTTTTCTCTTATAACTGCGCGAAAAGCATGAATTCTTGCTCAATACAGCGAAACAAGCTGTTTTAGACCGAAATGAGCTAAATCACAACACATCGGTTTTACAAGTGTTCCTCTGATACGCGTCAAAACTTTTTCTCTTATAACTGCGCGAAAAGCATGTTTTCTTGCTTAGTCCAAAGAAACAAGCTGTTTTAGACCGAAACGAGGTAAATTTGAACACATCGGTTTTACAAGTGTCCTTGTGACATGCCTTTAAAACTTTTGCTCTTATAACTGCGCGAAAAGCATGTATTCCTGCTTAATACAGCGAAACAAGCTGTTTTAGACCAAAACGAGCTAAATCACAACACATCTGTTTTACAAGTGTTCCTCTGATACGCGTCAAATTTTTTTCTCTTATAACTGCGCGAAAAGCATGTATTTGTGCTTAATACAACGAAACAAGCTGTTTTAGATCGAAACGAGTTGAATCTGAACACATCGGTTTTACAAGTGTCCCTGTGACACGCGTCAAAACTTTTTCTCTTATAACTGCGCGAAAAGCATGTATTCTTGCTTAATACAGCGAAACAAGCTGTTTTAGACCGAAATGAGCTAAATCACAACACATCGGTTTTACAAGTGTTCCTCTGATACGCGTCAAAACTTTTTCTCTTATAACTGCGCGAAAAGCATGTATTCTTGCCTAATACAGCGAAACAAGCTGTTTTAAACCGAAACGAGCTAAATCACAACACATCGGTATTACAAGTGTTCCACGTGATACTCGTCAAAACTTTTTCTCTTATAACTGCGCGAAAAGCATGTATTCGTGCTTAATACAACGAAACAAGCTGTTTTAGACCGAAACGAGCTAAATCTGAACACATCGGTTTTACAAGTATCCACGTGATACTCGTCAAAACTTTTTCTCTTATAACTGCGCGAAAAGCATGTATTCGTGCTTAATACAACGAAACAAGCTGTTTTAGACCGAAACGAGCTAAATCTGAACACATCGGTTTTACAAGTGTCCCTGTGACACGCGTCAAAACTTTTTCTCTTATAACTGCGCGAAAAGCATGTATTCTTGCTCAATACAGCGAAACAAGCTGTTTTAGACCGAAATGAGTTAAATCACAACACATCGGTTTTACAAGTGTTCCTCTGATACGCGTCAAAACTTTTTTCTCTTATAACTGCGCGAAAAGCATGTTTTCTTGCTTAGTCCAACGAAACAAGCTGTTTTAGACCGAAACGAGGTAAATCTGAACACATCGGTTTTACAAGTGTCCTTGTGACATGCCTTTAAAACTTTTTCTCTTATAACTGCGCGAAAAGCATGTATTCCTGCTTAATACAGCGAAACAAGCTGTTTTAGACCAAAACGAGCTAAATCACAACACATCGGTTTTACAAGTGTTCCTCTGATACGCGTCTAAACTTTTTCTCTTATAACTGCGCGAAAAGCATGTATTCGTGCTAAATACAACGAAACAAGCTGTTTTAGACCGAAACGAGCTAAATCTGAACACATCGGTTTTACAAGTGTCCCTGTGACACGCGTCAAAACATTTTCTCTTATAACTGCGCGAAAAGCATGTATTCTTGCTTAATACAGCGAAACAAGCTGTTTTAGACCGAAACGAGCTAAATCACAACACATCGGTTTTACAAGTGTTCCTCTGATACGCGTCAAAACTTTTTCTCTTATAACTGCGCGAAAAGCATGTATTCGTGCTTAATACAACGAAACAAGCTGTTTTAGACCAAAACGAGCTAGATCTGAACACATCGGTTTTCCAAGTGTTCCTTTGATACGCGTCAAAACTTTTTCTCTTATAACTGCGCGATAAGCATGTATTCCTGCCTAATACAACGAAACAAGCTGTTTTAGACCGAAACGAGCAAAATCACAACACATCGGTATTACAAGTGTTCCACGTGATACTCGTCAAAACTTTTTCTCTTATAACTGCGCGAAAAGCATGTATTCGTGCTTAATACAACGAAACAAGCTGTTTTAGACCGAAACAAGCTAAATCTGAACACATCTGTTTTACAAGTGTCCCTGTGACACGCGTCAAAACTTTTTCTCTTATAACTGCGCGAAAAGCATGAATTCTTGCTCAATACAGCGAAACAAGCTGTTTTAGACCGAAATGAGCTAAATCACAACACATCGGTTTTACAAGTGTTCCTCTGATACGCGTCAAAACTTTTTCTCTTATAACTGCGCGAAAAGCATGTTTTCTTGCTTAGTCCAAAGAAACAAGCTGTTTTAGACCGAAACGAGGTAAATCTGAACACATCGGTTTTACAAGTGTCCTTGTGACATGCCTTTAAAACTTTTTCTCTTATAACTGCGCGAAAAGCATGTATTCCTGCTTAATACAGCGAAACAAGCTGTTTTAGACCAAAACGAGCTAAATCACAACACATCTGTTTTACAAGTGTTCCTCTGATACGCGTCAAATTTTTTTCTCTTATAACTGCGCGAAAAGCATGTATTTGTGCTTAATACAACGAAACAAGCTGTTTTAGATCGAAACGAGTTGAATCTGAACACATCGGTTTTACAAGTGTCCCTGTGACAGGCGTCAAAACTTTTTCTCTTATAACTGCGCGAAAAGCATGTATTCTTGCTTAATACAGCGAAACAAGCTGTTTTAGACCGAAATGAGCTAAATCACAACACATCGGTTTTACAAGTGTTCCTCTGATACGCGTCAAAACTTTTTCTCTTATAACTGCGCGAAAAGCATGTATTCTTGCCTAATACAGCGAAACAAGCTGTTTTAAACCGAAACGAGCTAAATCACAACACATCGGTATTACAAGTGTTCCACGTGATACTCGTCAAAACTTTTTCTCTTATAACTGCGCGAAAAGCATGTATTCGTGCTTAATACAACGAAACAAGCTGTTTTAGACCGAAACGAGCTAAATCTGAACACATCGGTTTTACAAGTATCCACGTGATACTCTTCAAAACTTTTTCTCTTATAACTGCGCGAAAAGCATGTATTCGTGCTTAATACAACGAAACAAGCTGTTTTAGACCGAAACGAGCTAAATCTGAACACATCGGTTTTACAAGTGTCCCTGTGACACGCGTCAAAACTTTTTCTCTTATAACTGCGCGAAAAGCATGTATTCTTGCTCAATACAGCGAAACAAGCTGTTTTAGACCGAAATGAGCTAAATCACAACACATCGGTTTTACAAGTGTTCCTCTGATACGCGTCAAAACTTTTTTCTCTTATAACTGCGCGAAAAGCATGTTTTCTTGCTTAGTCCAACGAAACAAGCTGTTTTAGACCGAAACGAGGTAAATCTGAACACATCGGTTTTACAAGTGTCCTTGTGACATGCCTTTAAAACTTTTTCTCTTATAACTGCGCGAAAAGCATGTATTCCTGCTTAATACAGCGAAACAAGCTGTTTTAGACCAAAACGAGCTAAATCACAACACATCGGTTTTACAAGTGTTCCTCTGATACGCGTCAAATTTTTTTCTCTTATAACTGCGCGAAAAGCATGTATTCGTGCTTAATACAACGAAACAAGCTGTTTTAGACCGAAACGAGCTAAATCTGAACACATCGGTTTTACAAGTGTCCCTGTGACACGCGTCAAAACTTTTTCTCTTATAACTGCGCGAAAAGCATGTATTCTTGCTTAATACAGCGAAACAAGCTGTTTTAGACCGAAACGAGCTAAATGACAACACATCGGTTTTACAAGTGTTCCTCTGATACGCGTCAAAACTTTTTCTCTTATAACTGCGCGAAAAGCATGTGTTCGTGCTTAATACAACGAAACAAGCTGTTTTAGTCCGAAAAGAGTTAAATCTGAACACATCGGTTTTACAAGTGTTCCTTTGATACGCGTCAAAACTTTTTCTCTTATAACTGCGCGAAAAGCATGTATTCCTGCTTAATACAACGAAACAAGCTGTTTTGGACCGAAACGAGCTAAATCTGAACACATCGGTTTTACAAGTGTCCCTGTGAGACGCGTCAAAACTTTTTCTCTTATAACTGCGCGAAAAGCATATATTCTTGCTTAATACAGCGAAACAAGCTGTTTTAGACCGAAATGAGCTAAATCACAACACATCGGTTTTACAAGTGTTCCTCTGATACGCGTCAAAACTTTTTTCTCTTATAACTGCGCGAAAAGCATGTTTTCTTGCTTAGTCCAACGAAACAAGCTGTTTTAGACCGAAACGAGGTAAATCTGAACACATCGGTTTTACAAGTGTCCTTGTGACATGCCTTTAAAACTTTTTCTCTTATAATTGCGCGAAAAGCATGTATTCCTGCTTAATACAGCGAAACAAGCTGTTTTAGACCAAAACGAGCTAAATCACAACACATCAGTTTTACAAGTGTTCCTCTGATACGCGTCTAAACTTTTTCTCTTATAACTGCGCGAAAAGCATGTATTCGTGCTTAATACAACGAAACAAGCTGTTTTAGACCGAAACGAGTTGAATCTGAACACATCGGTTTTACAAGTGTCCCTGTGACACGCGTCAAAACTTTTTCTCTTATAACTGCGCGAAAAGCATGTATTCTTGCTTAATACAGCGAAACAAGCTGTTTTAGACCGAAACGAGCTAAATCACAACACATCGGTTTTACAAGTGTCCCTCTGATACGCGTCTAAACTTTTTCTCTTATAACTGCGCGAAAAGCATGTATTCGTGCTAAATACAACGAAACAAGCTGTTTTAGACCGAAACGAGCTAAATCTGAACACATCGGTTTTACAAGTGTCCCTGTGACACGCGTCAAAACATTTTCTCTTATAACTGCGCGAAAAGCATGTATTCTTGCTTAATACAGCGAAACAAGCTGTTTTAGACCGAAACGAGCTAAATCACAACACATCGGTTTTACAAGTGTTCCTCTGATACGCGTCAAAACTTTTTCTCTTATAACTGCGCGAAAAGCATGTATTCGTGCTTAATACAACGAAACAAGCTGTTTTAGACCAAAACGAGCTAGATCTGAACACATCGGTTTTCCAAGTGTTCCTTTGATACGCGTCAAAACTTTTTCTCTTATAACTGCGCGATAAGCATGTATTCCTGCCTAATACAACGAAACAAGCTGTTTTAGACCGAAACGAGCAAAATCACAACACATCGGTATTACAAGTGTTCCACGTGATACTCGTCAAAACTTTTTCTCTTATAACTGCGCGAAAAGCATGTATTCGTGCTTAATACAACGAAACAAGCTGTTTTAGACCGAAACAAGCTAAATCTGAACACATCGGTTTTACAAGTGTCCCTGTGACACGCGTCAAAACTTTTTCTCTTATAACTGCGCGAAAAGCATGAATTCTTGCTCAATACAGCGAAACAAGCTGTTTTAGACCGAAATGAGCTAAATCACAACACATCGGTTTTACAAGTGTTCCTCTGAAACGCGTCAAAACTTTTTCTCTTATAACTGCGCGAAAAGCATGTTTTCTTGCTTAGTCCAAAGAAACAAGCTGTTTTAGACCGAAACGAGGTAAATCTGAACACATCGGTTTTACAAGTGTCCTTGTGACATGCCTTTAAAACTTTTTCTCTTATAACTGCGCGAAAAACATGTATTCCTGCTTAATACAGCGAAACAAGCTGTTTTAGACCAAAACGAGCTAAATCACAACACATCTGTTTTACAAGTGTTCCTCTGATACGCGTCAAATTTTTTTCTCTTATAACTGCGCGAAAAGCATGTATTCGTGCTTAATACAACGAAACAAGCTGTTTTAGACCGAAACGAGCTAAATCTGAACACATCGGTTTTACAAGTATCCACGTGATACTCGTCAAAACTTTTTCTCTTGTAACTGCGCGAAAAGCATGTATTCTTGCTTAATACAGCGAAACAAGCTGTTTTAGACCGAAATGAGCTAAATCACAACACATCGGTTTTACAAGTGTTCCTCTGATACGCGTCAAAACTTTTTTCTCTTATAACTGCGCGAAAAGCATGTTTTCTTGCTTAGTCCAACGAAACAAGCTGTTTTAGACCGAAACGAGGTAAATCTGAACACATTGGTTTTACAAGTGTCCTTGTGACATGCCTTTAAATCTTTTTCTCTTATAACTGCGCGAAAAGCATGTATTCCTGCCTAATACAGCGAAACAAGCTGTTTTAGACCAAAACGAGCTAAATCACAACACATCGGTTTTACAAGTGTTCCTCTGATACGCGTCAAATTTTTTTCTCTTATAACTGCGCGAAAAGGATGTATTCTTGCTTAATACAGCGAAACAAGCTGTTTCAGACCGAAACGAGCTAAATCACAAATCATCAGTTTTACAAGTGTTCCTCTGATACGCGTCTAAACTTTTTCTCTTATAACTGCGCGAAAAGCATGTATTCGTGCTTAATACAACGAAACAAGCTGTTTTAGACCGAAACGAGCTGAATCTGAACACATCGGTATTACAAGTGTCCCTGTGACACGCGTCAAAACTTTTTCTCTTTTAACTGCGCGAAAAGCATGTATTCTTGCTTAATACAGCGAAACAAGCTGTTTTAGACCGAAACGAGCTAAATCATAACACATCGGTTTTACAAGTGTTCCTCTGATACGCGTCAAAACTTTTTCTCTTATAACTGCGCGAAAAGCATGTATTCGTGCTAAATACAACGAAACAAGCTGTTTTAGACCGAAACGAGCTAAATCTGAACACATCGGTTTTACAAGTGTCCCTGTGACACGCGTCAAAACATTTTCTCTTATAACTGCGCGAAAAGCATGTATTCTTGCTTAATACAGCGAAACAAGCTGTTTTAGACCGAAACGAGCTAAATCACAACACATCGGTTTTACAAGTGTTCCTCTGATACGCGTCAAAACTTTTTTCTCTTATAACTGCGCGAAAAGCATGTTTTCTTGCTTAGTCCAACGAAACAAGCTGTTTTAGACCGAAACGAGGTAAATCTGAACACATCGGTTTTACAAGTGTCCTTGTGACATGCCTTTAAAACTTTTTCTCTTATAACTGCGCGAAAAGCATGTATTCCTGCTTAATACAGAGAAACAAGCTGTTTTAGACCAAAACGAGCTAAATCACAACACATCGGTTTTACAAGTGTTCCTCTGATACGCGTCAAATTTTTTTCTCTTATAAGTGCGCGAAAAGCATGTATTCGTGCTTAATACAACGAAACAAGCTGTTTTAGACCGAAACGAGCTAAATCTGAACACATCGGTTTTACAAGTGTCCCTGTGACACGCGTCAAAACTTTTTCTCTTATAACTGCGCGAAAAGCATGTATTCGTGCTAAATACAACGAAACAAGCTGTTTTACACCGAAACGAGCTAAATCTGAACACATCGGTTTTACAAGTGTCCCTGTGACACGCGTCAAAACATTTTCTCTTATAACTGCGCGAAAAGCATGTATTCTTGCTTAATACAGCGAAACAAGCTGTTTTAGACCGAAACGAGCTAAATGACAACACATCGGTTTTACAAGTGTTCCTCTGATACGCGTCAAAACTTTTTCTCTTATAACTGCGCGAAAAGCATGTGTTCGTGCTTAATACAACGAAACAAGTTGTTTTAGTCCGAAAAGAGTTAAATCTGAACACATCGGTTTTACAAGTGTTCCTTTGATACGCGTCAAAACTTTTTCTCTTATAACTGCGCGAAAAGCATGTATTCCTGCTTAATACAACGAAACAAGCTGTTTTGGACCGAAACGAGCTAAATCTGAACACATCGGTTTTACAAGTGTCCCTGTGACACGCGTCAAAACTTTTTCTCTTATAACTGCGCGAAAAGCATGTATTCGTGCTAAATACAACGAAACAAGCTGTTTTAGACCGAAACGAGCTAAATCACAACACATCGGTTTTACAAGTGTTCCTCTGATACGCGTCAAAACTTTTTTCTCTTATAACTGCGCGAAAAGCATGTTTTCTTGCTTAGTCCAACGAAACAAGCTGTTTTAGACCGAAACGAGGTAAATCTGAACACATCGGTTTTACAAGTGTCCTTGTGACATGCCTTTAAAACTTTTTCTCTTATAATTGCGCGAAAAGCATGTATTCGTGCTTAATACAACGAAACAAGCTGTTTTAGATCGAAACGAGTTGAATCTGAACACATCGGTTTTACAAGTGTCCCTGTGACACGCGTCAAAACTTTTTCTCTTATAACTGCGCGAAAAGCATGTATTTGTGCTTAATACAACGAAACAAGCTGTTTTAGATCGAAACGAGTTGAATCTGAACACATCGGTTTTACAAGTGTCCCTGTGACACGCGTCAAAACTTTTTCTCTTATAACTGCGCGAAAAGCATGAATTCTTGCTCAATACAGCGAAACAAGCTGTTTTAGACCGAAATGAGCTAAATCACAACACATCGGTTTTACAAGTGTTCCTCTGATACGCGTCAAAACTTTTTCTCTTATAACTGCGCGAAAAGCATGTTTTCTTGCTTAGTCCAACGAAACAAGCTGTTTTAGACCGAAACGAGGTAAATCTGAACACATCGGTTTTACAAGTGTCCTTGTGACATGCCTTTAAAACTTTTTCTCTTATAACTGCGCGAAAAGCATGTATTCCTGCTTAATACAACGAAACAAGCTGTTTTAGACCAAAACGAGCTAAATCACAACACATCTGTTTTACAAGTGTTCCTCTGATACGCGTCAAATTTTTTTCTCTTATAACTGCGCGAAAAGCATGTATTTGTGCTTAATACAACGAAACAAGCTGTTTTAGATCGAAACGAGTTGAATTTGAACACATCGGTTTTACAAGTGTCCCTGTGACACGCGTCAAAACTTTTTCTCTTATAACTGCGCGAAAAGCATGTATTCTTGCTTAATACAGCGAAACAAGCTGTTTTAGACCGAAACGAGCTAAATCACAACACATCGGTTTTACAAGTGTTCCTCTGATACGCGTCAAAACTTTTTCTCTTATAACTGCGCGAAAAGCATGTATTCTTGCCTATTACAGCGAAACAAGCTGTTTTAAACCGAAACGAGCTAAATCACAACACATCGGTATTACAAGTGTTCCACGTGATACTCGTCAAAACTTTTTCTCTTATAACTGCGCGAAAAGCATGTATTCGTGCTTAATACAACGAAACAAGCTGTTTTAGACCGAAACGAGCTAAATCTGAACACATCGGTTTTACAAGTATCCACGTGATACTCGTCAAAACTTTTTCTCTTATAACTGCGCGAAAAGCATGTATTCTTGCTTAATACAACGAAACAAGCTGTTTTAGACCGAAACGAGCTAAATCACAACACATCGGTTTTACAAGTGTTCCTCTGATACGCGTCAAAACTTTTTCTCTTATAACTGCGCGAAAAGCATGTATTCTTGCTCAATACAGCGAAACAAGCTGTTTTAGACCGAAATGAGCTAAATCACAACACATCGGTTTTACAAGTGTTCCTCTGATACGCGTCAAAACTTTTTCTCTTATAACTGCGCGAAAAGCATGTATTCTTGCTTAATACAGCGAAACAAGCTGTTTTAGACCGAAACGAGCTAAATCAAAACACAAAGGTTATACAAGTGTTCCTCTGATACGCGTCAAAACTTTTTCTCTTATAACTGCGCGAAAAGCATGTATTCTTGCTTAATACAACGAAACAAGCTGTTTTAGACCGAAACGAGCTAAATCACAACACATCGGTTTTACAAGTGTTCCTCTGATACGCGTCTAAACTTTTTCTCTTATAACTGCGCGAAAAGCATGTATTCGTGCTTAATACAACGAAACAAGCTGTTTTAGACCGAAACGAGCTAAATCTGAACACATCGGTTTTACAAGTGTTCCTCTGATACGCGTCAAATTTTTTTCTCTTATAACTGCGCGAAAAGGATGTAATCTTGCTTAATACAGCGAAACAAGCTGTTTCAGACCGAAACGAGCTAAATCACAAATCATCAGTTTTACAAGTGTTCCTCTGATACGCGTCTAAACTTTTTCTCTTATAACTGCGCGAAAAGCATGTATTCGTGCTTAATACAACGAAACAAGCTGTTTTAGACCGAAACGAGCTGAATCTGAACACATCGGTATTACAAGTGTCCCTGTGACACGCGTCAAAACTTTTTCTCTTTTAACTGCGCGAAAAGCATGTATTCTTGCTTAATACAGCGAAACAAGCTGTTTTAGACCGAAACGAGCTAAATCATAACACATCGGTTTTACAAGTGTTCCTCTGATACGCGTCAAAACTTTTTCTCTTATAACTGCGCGAAAAGCATGTATTCGTGCTAAATACAACGAAACAAGCTGTTTTAGACCGAAACGAGCTAAATCTGAACACATCGGTTTTACAAGTGTCCCTGTGACACGCGTCAAAACATTTTCTCTTATAACTGCGCGAAAAGCATGTATTCTTGCTTAATACAGCGAAACAAGCTGTTTTAGACCGAAACGAGCTAAATCACAACACATCGGTTTTACAAGTGTTCCTCTGATACGCGTCAAAACTTTTTTCTCTTATAACTGCGCGAAAAGCATGTTTTCTTGCTTAGTCCAACGAAACAAGCTGTTTTAGACCGAAACGAGGTAAATCTGAACACATCGGTTTTACAAGTGTCCTTGTGACATGCCTTTAAAACTTTTTCTCTTATAACTGCGCGAAAAGCATGTATTCCTGCTTAATACAGAGAAACAAGCTGTTTTAGACCAAAACGAGCTAAATCACAACACATCGGTTTTACAAGTGTTCCTCTGATACGCGTCAAATTTTTTTCTCTTATAAGTGCGCGAAAAGCATGTATTCGTGCTTAATACAACGAAACAAGCTGTTTTAGACCGAAACGAGCTAAATCTGAACACATCGGTTTTACAAGTGTCCCTGTGACACGCGTCAAAACTTTTTCTCTTATAACTGCGCGAAAAGCATGTATTCTTGCTTAATACAGCGAAACAAGCTGTTTAAGACCGAAACGAGCTAAATCACAACACATCGGTTTTACAAGTGTTCCTCTGATACGCGTCTAAACTTTTTCTCTTATAACTGCGCGAAAAGCATGTATTCGTGCTAAATACAACGAAACAAGCTGTTTTACACCGAAACGAGCTAAATCTGAACACATCGGTTTTACAAGTGTCCCTGTGACACGCGTCAAAACATTTTCTCTTATAACTGCGCGAAAAGCATGTATTCTTGCTTAATACAGCGAAACAAGCTGTTTTAGACCGAAACGAGCTAAATGACAACACATCGGTTTTACAAGTGTTCCTCTGATACGCGTCAAAACTTTTTCTCTTATAACTGCGCGAAAAGCATATGTTCGTGCTTAATACAACGAAACAAGTTGTTTTAGTCCGAAAAGAGTTAAATCTGAACACATCGGTTTTACAAGTGTTCCTTTGATACGCGTCAAAACTTTTTCTCTTATAACTGCGCGAAAAGCATGTATTCCTGCTTAATACAACGAAACAAGCTGTTTTGGACCGAAACGAGCTAAATCTGAACACATCGGTTTTACAAGTGTCCCTGTGACACGCGTCAAAACTTTTTCTCTTATAACTGCGCGAAAAGCATGTATTCGTGCTAAATACAACGAAACAAGCTGTTTTAGACCGAAACGAGCTAAATCACAACACATCGGTTTTACAAGTGTTCCTCTGATACGCGTCAAAACTTTTTTCTCTTATAACTGCGCGAAAAGCATGTTTTCTTGCTTAGTCCAACGAAACAAGCTGTTTTAGACCGAAACGAGGTAAATCTGAACACATCGGTTTTACAAGTGTCCTTGTGACATGCCTTTAAAACTTTTTCTCTTATAATTGCGCGAAAAGCATGTATTCGTGCTTAATACAACGAAACAAGCTGTTTTAGATCGAAACGAGTTGAATCTGAACACATCGGTTTTACAAGTGTCCCTGTGACACGCGTCAAAACTTTTTCTCTTATAACTGCGCGAAAAGCATGTATTTGTGCTTAATACAACGAAACAAGCTGCTTTAGATCGAAACGAGTTGAATCTGAACACATCGGTTTTACAAGTGTCCCTGTGACACGCGTCAAAACTTTTTCTCTTATAACTGCGCGAAAAGCATGAATTCTTGCTCAATACAGCGAAACAAGCTGTTTTAGACCGAAATGAGCTAAATCACAACACATCGGTTTTACAAGTGTTCCTCTGATACGCGTCAAAACTTTTTCTCTTATAACTGCGCGAAAAGCATGTTTTCTTGCTTAGTCCAACGAAACAAGCTGTTTTAGACTGAAACGAGGTAAATCTGAACACATCGGTTTTACAAGTGTCCTTGTGACATGCCTTTAAAACTTTTTCTCTTATAACTGCGCGAAAAGCATGTATTCCTGCTTAATACAACGAAACAAGCTGTTTTAGACCAAAACGAGCTAAATCACAACACATCTGTTTTACAAGTGTTCCTCTGATACGCGTCAAATTTTTTTCTCTTATAACTGCGCGAAAAGCATGTATTTGTGCTTAATACAACGAAACAAGCTGTTTTAGATCGAAACGAGTTGAATTTGAACACATCGGTTTTACAAGTGTCCCTGTGACACGCGTCAAAACTTTTTCTCTTATAACTGCGCGAAAAGCATGTATTCTTGCTTAATACAGCGAAACAAGCTGTTTTAGACCGAAACGAGCTAAATCACAACACATCGGTTTTACAAGTGTTCCTCTGATACGCGTCAAAACTTTTTCTCTTATAACTGCGCGAAAAGCATGTATTCTTGCCTATTACAGCGAAACAAGCTGTTTTAAACCGAAACGAGCTAAATCACAACACATCGGTATTACAAGTGTTCCACGTGATACTCGTCAAAACTTTTTCTCTTATAACTGCGCGAAAAGCATGTATTCTTGCTTAATACAACGAAACAAGCTGTTTTAGACCGAAACGAGCTAAATCACAACACATCGGTTTTACAAGTGTTCCTCTGATACGCGTCTAAACTTTTTCTCTTATAACTGCGCGAAAAGCATGTATTCGTGCTTAATACAACGAAACAAGCTGTTTTAGACCGAAACGAGCTAAATCTGAACACATCGGTTTTACAAGTGTCCCTGTGACATGCGTCAAAACTTTTTCTCTTATAACTGCGCGAAAAGCATGTATTCTTGCTTAATACAGCGAAACAAGCTGTTTTAGACCGAAATGAGCTAAATCACAACACATCGGTTTTACAAGTGTTCCTCTGATACGCGTCAAAACTTTTTTCTCTTATAACTGCGCGAAAAGCATGTTTTCTTGCTTAGTCCAACGAAACAAGCTGTTTTAGACCGAAACGAGGTAAATCTGAACACATTGGTTTTACAAGTGTCCTTGTGACATGCCTTTAAATCTTCTAACTGCGCGAAAAGCATGTATTCTTGCTTAATACAGCGAAACAAGCTGTTTTAGACCGAAATGAGCTAAATCACAACACATCGGTTTTACAAGTGTTCCTCTGATACGCGTCAAAACTTTTTCTCTTATAACTGCGCGAAAAGCATGTATTCGTGCTTAATAAAACGGAACAAGCTGTTTTAGACCGAAACGAGCTAAATCTGAACACATCGGTTTTAAAAGTGTCCATGTGATACGCGTCAAAACTTTTTCTCCTATAACTGCGCGAAAAGATTGTATTCGTGCTTAATACAACGAAACAAGCTGTTTTAGACCGAAACGAGCTAAATCTGAACATATCGGTTTTACAAGTGTCCCTGTGACACGCGTCAAAACTTTTTCTCTTATAACTGCGCGAAAAGCTTGTGTTCTTGCTTAATACAGCGAAACAAGCTGTTTTAGACCGAAACGAGCTAAATCACAACATATCGGTTTTACAAGTCTCTCTAAAACGCGTCAAAACTTTTTCTTCTATAACTGCGCGTAAAGCATGTATTCGTGCCTAATACAACGAAACAAGCTGTTTTAGACCGAAACGAGCTAAATCTGAACACATCGGTTTTACAAGTGTCCCTTTGACACGCGTCAAAACTTTTTCTCTTATAACTGCGCGGAAAGCATGTATTCTTGCTTAATACAGCCAAACAAGCTGTTTTAGACCGAAACGAGCTAAATCACAACACATCGGTTTTACAAGTGTTCCTCTGATACGCGTCAAAACTTTTTCTCTTATAACTGCGCGAAAAGCATGTATTCTTGCTGAATACAACGAAACAAGCTGTTTTAGACCGAAACGAGCCAAATCACAACACATCGGTATCACAACACATCGGTTCCACGTGATACTCGTCAAAACTTTTTCTCTTATAACTGCGCGAAAAGCATGTATTCTTGCTTAATACAGCGAAACAAGCTGTTTTAGACCGAAACGAGCTAAATCACAACACATCGGTTTTACAAGTGTTCCTCTGATACGCGTCAAAACTTTTTCTCTTATAACTGCGCGAAAAGCATTTATTCGTGCTTAATACAACGAAACAAGCTTTTTAGACCGAAACGAGCTAAATCTGAACACATCGGTTTTAAAAGTGTCCATGTGATATGCGTCAAAACTTTTTCTCTTATAACTGCGCGAAAAGCATGTATTCTTGCTTAATACAGCGAAACAAGCTGTGTTAGACCGAAACGAGCTAAATCACAACACATCGGTTTTACAAGTGTTCCTCTGATACGCGTCAAAACTTTTTCTCTTATAACTGCGCGAAAAGCATGTATTCGTGCTTAATACAACGAAACAAGCTGTTTTAGACCAAAACGAGCTAGATCTGAACACATCGGTTTTCCAAGTGTCCATGTGATACGCGTCAAAACTTTTTCTCTTATAACTGCGCGAAAAGCATGTATTCGTGCTTAACACAACGAAACCAGCTTTTTTAGTCCGAAAAGAGGTAAATCTGAACACATAGGTTTTACAAGTGTTCCTCTGATACGCGTCAAAACTTTTTCTTTTATAACTGCGCGAAAAGCATGTATTCTTGCTTAATACAACGAAACAAGCTGTTTTTGACCGAAACGAGCCAAATCACAACACATAGGTATTACAAGTGTTCCACGTGATACTCGTCAAAACTTTTTCTCTTATAACTGCGCGAAAAGCATGTATTCTGGCTTAATACAGCGAAACAAGCTGTTTTAGACCGAAACGAGCTAAATCACAACACATCGGTTTTACAAGTGTTCCTCTGATACGCGTGAAAACTTTTTCTCTTATAACTGCGCGAAAACCATGTATTCGTGCTTAATACAACGAAACAAGCTGTTTTAGACCAAAACAAGCTAGATCTGAACACATCGGTTTTCCAAGTGTCCATGTGATACGCGTCAAAACTTTTTCTCTTATAACTGCGCGAAAAGCATGTATTCGTGCTTAATACAACGACACAAGCTGTTTTAGTCCGAAAAGAGGTAAATCTGAACACATCGGTTTTACAAGTGTTCCTCTGATACGCGTCAAAACTTTTTCTCTTATAACTGCGCGAAAAGCATGTATTCGTGCTTAATAAAACGGAACAAGCTGTTTTAGACCGAAACGAGCTAAATCTGAACACATCGGTTTTAAAAGTGTCCATGTGATACGCGTCAAAACTTTTTCTCTTATAACTGCGCGAAAAGATTGTATTCGTGCTTAATACAACGAAACAAGCTGTTTTAGACCGAAACGAGCTAAATCACAACATATCGGTTTTACAAGTCTCTCTAAAACGCGTCAAAACTTTTTCTTCTATAACTGCGCGTAAAGCTTGTATTCGTGCCTAATACAACGAAACAAGCTGTTTTAGACCGAAACGAGCTAAATCTGAACACATCGGTTTTACAAGTGTCCCTTTGACACGCGTCAAAACTTTTTCTCTTATAACTGCGCGGAAAGCATGTATTCTTGCTTAATACAGCCAAACAAGCTGTTTTAGACCGAAACGAGCAAAATCACAACACATCGGTTTTACAAGTGTTCCACCGATACGCGTCAAAACTTTTTCTCTTATAACTGCGCGAAAAGCATGTATTCTTGCTGAATACAACGAAACAAGCTGTTTTAGACCGAAACGAGCCAAATCACAACACATCGGTATTACAAGTGTTCCACGTGATACTCGTCAAAACTTTTTCTCTTATAACTGCGCGAAAAGCATGTATTCTTGCTTAATACAGCGAAACAAGCTGTTTTAGACCGAAACGAGCTAAATCACAACACATCGGTTTTACAAGTGTTCTTCTGATACGCGTCAATACTTTTTCTCTTATAACTGCGCGAAAAGCATTTATTCGTGCTTAATACAACGAAACAAGCTGTTTTAGACCGAAACGAGCTAAATCTAAACACATCGGTTTTAAAAGTGTCCATGTGATATGCGTCAAAACTTTTTCTCTTATAACTGCGCGAAAAGCATGTATTCTTGCTTAATACAGCGAAACAAGCTGTGTTAGACCGAAACGAGCTAAATCACAACACATCGGTTTTACAAGTGTTCCTCTGATACGCGTCAAAACTTTTTCTCTTATAACTGCGCGAAAAGCATGTATTCTTGCTTAATACAACGAAACAAGCTGTTTTAGACCAAAACGAGCTAGATCTGAACACATCGGTTTTCCAAATGTCCATGTGATACGCGTCAAAACTTTTTCTCTTATAACTGCGCGAAAAGCATGTATTCGTGCTTAATACAACGAAACCAGCTTTTTTAGTCCGAAAAGAGGTAAATCTGAACACATCGGTTTTACAAGTGTCCCTGTGAAACGCGTCAAAACTTTTTCTCTTATAACTGCGCGAAAAGCATGTATTCTTGCTTAATACAACGAAACAAGCTGTTTTAGACCGAAACGAGCTAAATCACAACACATCGGTTTTACAAGTGTTCCTCTGATACGCGTCAAACCTTTTTCTTCTATAACTGCGCGAAAAGCATGTATTCTGGCTTAATACAGCGAAACAAGCTGTTTTAGACCGAAACGAGCTAAATCACAACACATCGGTTTTACAAGTGTTCCTCTGATACGCGTGAAAACTTTTTCTCTTATAACTGCGCGAAAACCATGTATTCGTGCTTAATACAACGAAACAAGCTGTTTTAGACCAAAACAAGCTAGATCTGAACACATCGGTTTTCCAAGTGTCCATGTGATACGCTTCAAAACTTTTTCTCTTATAACTGCGCGAAAACCATGTATTCGTGCTTATTACAACGACACAAGCTGTTTTAGTCCGAAAAGAGGTAAATCTGAACACATCGGTTTTACAAGTGTTCCTCTGATACGCGTCAAAACTTTTTCTCTTATAACTGCGCGAAAAGCATGTATTCTTGCCTAATACAACGAAACAAGCTGTTTTAGACCGAAACGAGCCAAATCACAACACATCGGTATTACAAGTGTTCCACGTGATACTCGTCAAAACTTTTTCTCCTATAACTGCGCGAAAAGCATGTATTCTTGCTTAATAAAGCGAAACAAGCTGTTTTAGACCGAAACGAGCTAAATCACAACACATCGGTTTTACAAGTCTTCCTCTGATACGCGTCAAAACTTTTTCTCTTATAACTGCGAGAAAAGCATGTATTCGTGCTTAATAAAACGAAACAAGCTGTTTTAGACCGAAACGAGCTAAATCTGAACACATCGGTTTTACAAGTGTCCCTGTGACACGCGTCAAAACTTTTTCTCTTATAACTGCGCGAAAAGCTTGTATTCTTGCTTAATACAGCGAAACAAGCTGTTTTAGACCGAAACGAGCTAAATCACAACACATCGGTTTTACAAGTGTTTCTCTGATACGCGTCAAAACTTTTTCTCTTATAACTGCGCGAAAAGCATGTATTCGTGCTTAATAAAACGAAACAAGCTGTTTTAGACCGAAACGAGTTAAATCTCAACACATCGGTTTTAAAAGTGTCCATGTGATACGCGTCAAAACTTTTTCTCTTATAACTGCGCGAAAAGATTGTATTCGTGCTTAATACAACGAAACAAGCTGTTTTAGACCGAAACGAGCTAAATCTGAACACATCGGTTTCACAAGTGTCCCTGTGACACGCGTCAAAACTTTTTCTCTTATAACTGCTCGAAAAGCAAGTATTCTTGCTTAATACAGCGAAACAAGCTGTCTTAGACCGAAACGAGCTAAATCACAACACATCGGTTTTACAAGTGTTCCTCTGATACGCGTCAAAACTTTTTTTCTTATAACTGAGCGAAAAGCATGTATTCGTGCTTAATACAACGAAACAAGCTGTTTTAGACCGAAACGAGCTAAATCTGAACACATCGGTTTTAAAAGTGTCCATGTGATATGCGTCAAAACTTTTTCTCTTATAACTGCGCGAAAAGCATGTATTCTTGCTTAATACAGCGAAACAAGCTGTGTTAGACCGAAACGAGCTAAATCACAACACATCGGTTTTACAAGTGTTCCTCTGATACGCGTCAAAACTTTTTCTCTTATAACTGCGCGAAAAGCATGTATTCGTGCTTAATACAACGAAACAAGCTGTTTTATACCAAAACGAGCTAGATCTGAACACATCGGTTTTCCAAGTGTCCATGTGATACGCGTCAAAACTTTTTCTCTTATAACTGCGCGAAAAGCATGTATTCGTGCTTAATACAACGAAACAAGCTGTTTTAGACCAAAACGAGCTAGATCTGAACACATCGGTTTTCCAAGTGTCCATGTGATACGCGTCAAAACTTTTTCTCTTATAACTGCGCGAAAAGCATGTATTCGTGCTTAACACAACGAAACCAGCTTTTTTAGTCCGAAAAGAGGTAAATCTGAACACATAGGTTTTACAAGTGTTCCTCTGATACGCGTCAAAACTTTTTCTTTTATAACTGCGCGAAAAGCATGTATTCTTGCTTAATACAACGAAACAAGCTGTTTTTGACCGAAACGAGCCAAATCACAACACATAGGTATTACAAGTGTTCCACGTGATACTCGTCAAAACTTTTTCTCTTATAACTGCGCGAAAAGCATGTATTCTGGCTTAATACAGCGAAACAAGCTGTTTTAGACCGAAACGAGCTAAATCACAACACATCGGTTTTACAAGTGTTCCTCTGATACGCGTGAAAACTTTTTCTCTTATAACTGCGCGAAAACCATGTATTCGTGCTTAATACAACGAAACAAGCTGTTTTAGACCAAAACAAGCTAGATCTGAACACATCGGTTTTCCAAGTGTCCATGTGATACGCGTCAAAACTTTTTCTCTTATAACTGCGCGAAAAGCATGTATTCGTGCTTAATACAACGACACAAGCTGTTTTAGTCCGAAAAGAGGTAAATCTGAACACATCGGTTTTACAAGTGTTCCTCTGATACGCGTCAAAACTTTTTCTCTTATAACTGCGCGAAAAGCATGTATTCGTGCTTAATAAAACGGAACAAGCTGTTTTAGACCGAAACGAGCTAAATCTGAACACATCGGTTTTAAAAGTGTCCATGTGATACGCGTCAAAACTTTTTCTCTTATAACTGCGCGAAAAGATTGTATTCGTGCTTAATACAACGAAACAAGCTGTTTTAGACCGAAACGAGCTAAATCACAACATATCGGTTTTACAAGTCTCTCTAAAACGCGTCAAAACTTTTTCTTCTATAACTGCGCGTAAAGCTTGTATTCGTGCCTAATACAACGAAACAAGCTGTTTTAGACCGAAACGAGCTAAATCTGAACACATCGGTTTTACAAGTGTCCCTTTGACACGCGTCAAAACTTTTTCTCTTATAACTGCGCGGAAAGCATGTATTCTTGCTTAATACAGCCAAACAAGCTGTTTTAGACCGAAACGAGCAAAATCACAACACATCGGTTTTACAAGTGTTCCACCGATACGCGTCAAAACTTTTTCTCTTATAACTGCGCGAAAAGCATGTATTCTTGCTGAATACAACGAAACAAGCTGTTTTAGACCGAAACGAGCCAAATCACAACACATCGGTATTACAAGTGTTCCACGTGATACTCGTCAAAACTTTTTCTCTTATAACTGCGCGAAAAGCATGTATTCTTGCTTAATACAGCGAAACAAGCTGTTTTAGACCGAAACGAGCTAAATCACAACACATCGGTTTTACAAGTGTTCCTCTGATACGCGTCAATACTTTTTCTCTTATAACTGCGCGAAAAGCATTTATTCGTGCTTAATACAACGAAACAAGCTGTTTTAGACCGAAACGAGCTAAATCTAAACACATCGGTTTTAAAAGTGTCCATGTGATATGCGTCAAAACTTTTTCTCTTATAACTGCGCGAAAAGCATGTATTCTTGCTTAATACAGCGAAACAAGCTGTGTTAGACCGAAACGAGCTAAATCACAACACATCGGTTTTACAAGTGTTCCTCTGATACGCGTCAAAACTTTTTCTCTTATAACTGCGCGAAAAGCATGTATTCTTGCTTAATACAACGAAACAAGCTGTTTTAGACCAAAACGAGCTAGATCTGAACACATCGGTTTTCCAAATGTCCATGTGATACGCGTCAAAACTTTTTCTCTTATAACTGCGCGAAAAGCATGTATTCGTGCTTAATACAACGAAACCAGCTTTTTTAGTCCGAAAAGAGGTAAATCTGAACACATCGGTTTTACAAGTGTCCCTGTGAAACGCGTCAAAACTTTTTCTCTTATAACTGCGCGAAAAGCATGTATTCTTGCTTAATACAACGAAACAAGCTGTTTTAGACCGAAACGAGCTAAATCACAACACATCGGTTTTACAAGTGTTCCTCTGATACGCGTCAAACCTTTTTCTTCTATAACTGCGCGAAAAGCATGTATTCTGGCTTAATACAGCGAAACAAGCTGTTTTAGACCGAAACGAGCTAAATCACAACACATCGGTTTTACAAGTGTTCCTCTGATACGCGTGAAAACTTTTTCTCTTATAACAGCGCGAAAACCATGTATTCGTGCTTAATACAACGAAACAAGCTGTTTTAGACCAAAACAAGCTAGATCTGAACACATCGGTTTTCCAAGTGTCCATGTGATACGCGTCAAAACTTTTTCTCTTATAACTGCGCGAAAACCATGTATTCGTGCTTAATACAACGACACAAGCTGTTTTAGTCCGAAAAGAGGTAAATCTGAACACATCGGTTTTACAAGTGTTCCTCTGATACGCGTCAAAACTTTTTCTCTTATAACTGCGCGAAAAGCATGTATTCTTGCCTAATACAACGAAACAAGCTGTTTTAGACCGAAACGAGCCAAATCACAACACATCGGTATTACAAGTGTTCCACGTGATACTCGTCAAAACTTTTTCTCCTATAACTGCGCGAAAAGCATGTATTCTTGCTTAATAAAGCGAAACAAGCTGTTTTAGACCGAAACGAGCTAAATCACAACACATCGGTTTTACAAGTCTTCCTCTGATACGCGTCAAAACTTTTTCTCTTATAACTGCGAGAAAAGCATGTATTCGTGCTTAATAAAACGAAACAAGCTGTTTTAGACCGAAACGAGCTAAATCTCAACACATCGGTTTTAAAAGTGTCCATGTGATACGCGTCAAAACTTTTTCTCTTATAACTGCGCGAAAAGATTGTATTCGTGCTTAATACAACGAAACAAGCTGTTTTAGACCGAAACGAGCTAAATCTGAACACATCGGTTTTACAAGTGTCCCTGTGACACGCGTCAAAACTTTTTCTCTTATAACTGCGCGAAAAGCTTGTATTCTTGCTTAATACAGCGAAACAAGCTGTTTTAGACCGAAACGAGCTAAATCACAACACATCGGTTTTACAAGTGTTCCTCTGATACGCGTCAAAACTTTTTCTCTTATAACTGCGCGAAAAGCATGTATTCGTGCTTAATAAAACGAAACAAGCTGTTTTAGACCGAAACGAGTTAAATCTCAACACATCGGTTTTAAAAGTGTCCATGTGATACGCGTCAAAACTTTTTCTCTTATAACTGCGCGAAAAGATTGTATTCGTGCTTAATACAACGAAACAAGCTGTTTTAGACCGAAACGAGCTAAATCTGAACACATCGGTTTCACAAGTGTCCCTGTGACACGCGTCAAAACTTTTTCTCTTATAACTGCGCGAAAAGCATGTATTCTTGCTTAATACAGCGAAACAAGCTGTCTTAGACCGAAACGAGCTAAATCACAACACATCGGTTTTACAAGTGTTCCTCTGATACGCGTCAAAACTTTTTTTCTTATAACTGAGCGAAAAGCATGTATTCGTGCTTAATACAACGAAACAAGCTGTTTTAGACCGAAACGAGCTAAATCTGAACACATCGGTTTTAAAAGTGTCCATGTGATATGCGTCAAAACTTTTTCTCTTATAACTGCGCGAAAAGCATGTATTCTTGCTTAATACAGCGAAACAAGCTGTGTTAGACCGAAACGAGCTAAATCACAACACATCGGTTTTACAAGTGTTCCTCTGATACGCGTCAAAACTTTTTCTCTTATAACTGCGCGAAAAGCATGTATTCGTGCTTAATACAACGAAACAAGCTGTTTTATACCAAAACGAGCTAGATCTGAACACATCGGTTTTCCAAGTGTCCATGTGATACGCGTCAAAACTTTTTCTCTTATAACTGCGCGAAAAGCATGTATTCGTGCTTAATACAACGAAACAAGCTTTTTAGTCCGAAAAGAGGTAAATCTGAACACATCGGTTTTACAAGTGTTCCTCTGATACGCGTCAAAACTTTTTCTCTTATAACTGCGCGAAAAGCATGTATTCCTGCTTAATACAACGAAACAAGCTGTTTTAGACCGAAACGAGCCAAATCACAACACATCGGTATTACAAGTGTTCCACGTGATACTCGTCAAAACTTTTTCTCTTATAACTGCGCGAAAAGCATGTATTCTTGCTTAATACAGCGAAACAAGCTGTTTTAGACCGAAACGAGCTAAATCACAACACATCGGTTTTACAAGTGTTCCTCTGATACGCGTGAAAACTTTTTCTCTTATAACTGCGCGAAAACCATGTATTCGTGCTTAATACAACGACACAAGCTGTTTTAGTCCGAAAAGAGGTAAATCTGAACACATCGGTTTTACAAGTGTTCCTCTGATACGCGTCAAAACTTTTTCTCTTATAACTGCGCGAAAAGCATGTATTCTTGCCTAATACAACGAAACAAGCTGTTTTAGACCGAAACGAGCCAAATCACAACACATCGGTATTACAAGTGTTCCACGTGATACTCGTCAAAACTTTTTCTCTTATAACTGCGCGAAAAGCATGTATTCTTGCTTAATACAGCGAAACAAGCTGTGTTAGACCGAAACGAGCTAAATCACAACACATCGGTTTTACAAGTGTTCCTCTGATACGCGTCAAAACTTTTTCTCTTATAACTGCGCGAAAAGCATGTATTCTTGCTTAATACAACGAAACAAGCTGTTTTAGACCAAAACGAGCTAGATCTGAAAACATCGGTTTTCCAAGTGTCCATGTGATACGCGTCAAAACTTTTTCTCTTATAACTGCGCGAAAAGCATGTATTCGTGCTTAATACAACGAAACCAGCTTTTTTAGTCCGAAAAGAGGTAAATCTGAACACATAGGTTTTACAAGTGTTCCTCTGATACGCGTCAAAACTTTTTCTTTTATAACTGCGCGAAAAGCATGTATTCTTGCTTAATACAACGAAACAAGCTGTTTTAGACCGAAACGAGCCAAATCACAACACATAGGTATTACAAGTGTTCCACGTGATACTCGTCAAAACTTTTTCTCTTATAACTGCGCGAAAAGCATGTATTCTGGCTTAATACAGCGAAACAAGCTGTTTTAGACCGAAACGAGCTAAATCACAACACATCGGTTTTACAAGTGTTCCTCTGATACGCGTGAAAACTTTTTCTCTTATAACTGCGCGAAAACCATGTATTCGTGCTTAGTACAACGAAACAAGCTGTTTTAGACCAAAACAAGCTAGATCTGAACACATCGGTTTTCCAAGTGTCCATGTGATACGCGTCCAAACTTTTTCTCTTATAACTGCGCGAAAACCATGTATTCGTGCTTAATACAACGACACAAGCTGTTTTAGTCCGAAAAGAGGTAAATCTGAACACATCGGTTTTACAAGTGTTCCTCTGATACGCGTAAAAACTTTTTCTCTTATAACTGCGCGAAAAGCATGTATTCTTGCCTAATACAACGAAACAAGCTGTTTTAGACCGAAACGAGCCAAATCACAACACATCGGTATTACAAGTGTTCCACGTGATACTCGTCAAAACTTTTTCTCCTATAACTGCGCGAAAAGCATGTATTCTTGCTTAATAAAGCGAAACAAGCTGTTTTAGACCGAAACGAGCTAAATCACAACACATCGGTTTTTCAAGTGTTCCTCTGATACGCGTCAAAACTTTTTCTCTTATAACTGCGAGAAAAGCATGTATTCGTGCTTAATAAAACGAAACAAGCTGTTTTAGACCGAAACGAGCTTAATCTCAACACATCGGTTTTAAAAGTGTCCATGTGATACGCGTCAAAACTTTTTCTCTTATAACTGCGCGAAAAGATTGTATTCGTGCTTAATACAACGAAACAAGTTGTTTTAGACCGAAACGAGCTAAATCTGAACACATCGGTTTTACAAGTGTCTCTGTGACACGCGTCAAAACTTGTTCTCTTATAACTGCGCGAAAAGCTTGTATTCTTGCTTAATACAGCGAAACAAGCTGTTTTAGACCGAAACGAGCTAAATCACAACACATCGGTTTTACAAGTGTTCCTCTGATACGCGTCAAAACTTTTTCTCTTATAACTGCGCGAAAAGCATGTATTCGTGCCTAATAAAACGAAACAAGCTGTTTTAGACCGAAACGAGCTAAATCTCAACAGATCGGTTTTAAAAGTGTCCATGTGATACGCGTCAAAACTTTTTCTCTTATAACTGCGCGAAAAGATTGTATTCGTGCTTAATACAACGAAACAAGCTGTTTTAGACCGAAACGAGCTAAATCTGAACACATCGGTTTTACAAGTGTCCCTGTGACACGCGTCAAAACTTTTTCTCTTATAACTGCGCGAAAAGCATGTATTCTTGCTTAATACAGCGAAACAAGCTGTTTTAGACCGAAACGAGCTAAATCACAACACATCGGTTTTACAAGTGTTCCTCTGATACGCGTCAAAACTTTTTTCTTATAACTGAGCGAAAAGCATGTATTCGTGCTTAATACAACGAAACAAGCTGTTTTAGACCGAAACGAGCTAAATCTGAACACATCGGTTTTAAAAGTGTCCATGTGATATGCGTAAAAACTTTTTCTCTTATAACTGCGCGAAAAGCATGTATTCTTGCTTAATACAGCGAAACAAGCTGTGTTAGACCGAAACGAGCTAAATCACAACACATCGGTTTTACAAGTGTTCCTCTGATACGCGTCAAAACTTTTTCTCTTATAACTGCGCGAAAAGCATGTATTCGTGCTTAATACAACGAAACAAGCTGTTTTATACCAAAACGAGCTAGATCTGAACACATCGGTTTTCCAAGTGTCCATGTGATACGCGTCAAAACTTTTTCTCTTATAACTGCGCGAAAAGCATGTATTCGTGCTTAATACAACGAAACAAGCTTTTTTAGTCCGAAAAGAGGTAAATCTGAACACATCGGTTTTACACGTGTTCCTCTGATACGCGTCAAAACTTTTTCTCTTATAACTGCGCGAAAAGCATGTATTCTTGCTTAATACAACGAAACAAGCTGTTTTAGACCGAAACGAGCCAAATCACAACACATCGGTATTACAAGTGTTCCACGTGATACTCGTCAAAACTTTTTCTCTTATAACTGCGCGAAAAGCATATATTCTTGCTTAATACAGCGAAACAAGCTGTTTTAGACCGAAACGAGCTAAATCACAACACATCGGTTTTACAAGTGTTCCTCTGATACGCGTGAAAACTTTTTCTCTTATAACTGCGCGAAAACCATGTATTCGTGCTTAATACAACGACACAAGCTGTTTTAGTCCGAAAAGAGGTAAATCTGAACACATCGGTTTTACAAGTGTTCCTCTGATACGCGTCAAAACTTTTTCTCTTATAACTGCGCGAAAAGCATGTATTCTTGCCTAATACAACGAAACAAGCTGTTTTAGACCGAAACGAGCCAAATCACAACACATCGGTATTACAAGTGTTCCACGTGATACTCGTCAAAACTTTTTCTCCTCTAACTGCGCGAAAAGCATGTATTCTTGCTTAATAAAGCGAAACAAGCTGTTTTAGACCGAAACGAGCTAAATCACAACACATCGGTTTTACACGTGTTCCTCTGATACGCGTCAAAACTTTTTCTCTTATAACTGCGCGAAAAGCATGTATTCGTGCTTAATAAAACGAAACAAGCTGTTTTAGACCGAAACGAGCTAAATCTGAACACATCGGTTTTTGAAAGTGTCCATGTGATACGCGTCAAAACTTTTTCTCTTATAACTGCGCGAAAAGATTGTATTCGAGCTTAATACAACGAAACAAGCTGTTTTAGACCGAAACGAGCTAAATCTGAACACATCGGTTTTACAAGTGTCCCTGTGACACGCGTCAAAACTTTTTCTCTTATAACTGCGCGAAAAGCTTGTATTCTTGCTTAATACAGCGAAACAAGCTGTTTTAGACCGAAACGAGCTAAATCACAACACATCGGTTTTACAAGTGTTCCTCTGATACGCGTCAAAACTTTTTCTCTTATAACTGCGCGAAAAGCATGTATTCATGCTTAATACAACGAAACAAGCTGTTTTAGACCGAAACGAGCTAAATCACAACATATCGGTTTTACAAGTCTCTCTAAAACGCGTCAAAACTTTTTCTTCTATAACTGCGCGTAAAGCATGTATTCGTGCCTAATACAACGAAACAAGCTGTTTTAGACCGAAACGAGCTAAATCTGAACACATCGGTTTTACAAGTGTCCCTTTGACACGCGTCAAAACTTTTTCTCTTATAACTGCGCGGAAAGCATGTATTCTTGCTTAATACAGCCAAACAAGCTGTTTTAGACCGAAACGAGCTAAATCACAACACATCGGTTTTACAAGTGTTCCTCTGATACGCGTCAAAACTTTTTCTCTTATAACTGCGCGAAAAGCATGTATTCTTGCTGAATACAACGAAACAAGCTGTTTTAGACCGAAACGAGCTAAATCACAACACACCGGTTTTACAAGTGTTCCTCTGATACGCGTGAAAACTTTTTCTCTTATAACTGCGCGAAAAGCATGTATTCGTGCTTAATACAACGAAACAAGCTGTTTTAGACCAAAACGAGCTAGATCTGAACACATCAGTTTTCCAAGTGTCCATGTGATACGCGTCAAAACTTTTTCTCATATAACTGCGCGAAAAGCATGTATTCTTGCTTAATACAACGAAACAAGCTGTTTTAGTCCGAAAAGAGGTAAATCTGAACACATCGGTTTTACATGTGTTCCTCTGATACGCGTCAAAACTTTTTCTTTTATAACTGCGCGAAAAGCATGTATTCTTGCCTAATACAACGAAACAAGCTGTTTTAGACCGAAACGAGCCAAATCACAACACATCGGTATTACAAGTGTTCCACGTGATACTCGTCAAAACGTTTTCTCTTATAACTCCGCGAAAAGCATTTATTCTTGCTTAATAAAGCGAAACAAGCTGTTTTAGACCAAAACAAGCAAAATCACAACACATCGGTTTTACAAGTGTTCCTCTGATACGCGTCAAAACTTTTTGCTCTTATAACTGCGCGAAAAGCATGTATTCGTGCTTAATAAAACGAAACAAGCTGTTTTAGACCGAAACGAGCTAAATCTGAACACATCGGTTTTAAAAGTGTCCATGTGATACGCGTCAAAACTTTTTCTCTTATAACTGCGCGAAAAGATTGTATTCGTGCTTAATACAGCGAAACAAGCTGTTTTAGACCGAAACGAGCTAAATCACAACACATCGGTTTTACAAGTGTTCCTCTGATACGCGTCAAAACTTTTTCTCTTATAACTTCGCGAAAAGCATGTATTCGTGCTTAATACAACGAAACAAGCTGTTTTAGACCGAAACGAGCTAAATCACAACATATCGGTTTTACAAGTGTCTCTCTAAAACGCGTCAAAACGTTTTCTTCTATAACTGCGCGTAAAGCATGTATTCGTGCTTAATACAACGAAACAAGCTGTTTTAGACCGAAACGAGCTAAATCTGAACACATCGGTTTTACAAGTGTCCCTGTGACACGCGTCAAAACTTTTTCTCTTATAACTGCGGGAAAAGCATCTATTCTTGCTTAATACAACGAAACAAGCTGTTTTAGACCGAAACGAGCTAAATCACAACACATCGGTTTTACAAGTGTTCCTCTGATACGCATCAAAACCTTTTCTCTTATAACTGCGCGAAAAGCATGTATTCTTGCTTAATACAGCGAAACAAGCTGTTTTAGACCGAAACGAGCTAAATCACAACACACCGGTTTTACAAGTGTTCCTCTGATACGCGTCAAAACTTTTTCTCTTATAACTGCGCGAAAAGCATGAATTCTTGCTGTATACAACGAAACAAGCTGTTTTAGACCGATACGCGTGAAAACTTTTTCTCTTATAACTGCGCGAAAAGCATGTATTCGTGCTTAATACAACGAAACAAGCTGTTTTAGACCAAAACGAGCTAGATCTGAACACATCGGTTTTCCAAGTGTCCTGTGATACGCGTCAAAACTTTTTCTCTTATAACTGCGCGAAATGCATGTATTCGTGCTTAATACAACGAAACAAGTTGTTTTAGTCCGAAAAGAGGTAAATCTGAACACATCGGTTTTACATGTGTTCCTCTGATACGCGTCAAAACTTTTTCTCTTATAACTGCGCGAAAAGCATGTATTCTTGCCTAATACAACGAAACAAGCTGTTTTAGACCGAAACGAGCCAAATCACAACACATCGGTATTACAAGTGTTCCACGTGATACTCGTCAAAACGTTTTCTCTTATAACTCCGCGAAAAGCATGTTCTCTTGCTTAATAAAGCGAAACAAGCTGTTTTAGACCGAAACGAGCTAAATCACAACACATCGGTTTTACAAGTGTTCCTCTGATACGCGTCAAAACTTTTTCTCTTATAACTGCGCGAAAAGCATGTATTCGTGCTTAATAAAACGAAACAAGCTGTTTTAGAGCGAAACGAGCTAAATCTGAACACATCGGTTTTACAAGTATCCCTTTGACACGCGTCAAAACTTTTTCTCTTATAACTGCGCGAAAAGCATGTATTCTTGCTGAATACAACGAAACAAGCTGTTTTAGACCGAAACGAGCTAAATCACAACACACCGGTTTTACAAGTGTTGCTCTGATACGCGTGAAAACTTTTTCTCTTATAACTGCGCGAAAAGCATGTATTCGTGCTTAATACAACGAAACAAGCTGTTTTAGACCAAAACGAGCTAGATCTGAACACATCGGTTTTCCAAGTGTCCATGTGATACGCGTCAAAACTTTTTCTCTTATAACTGCGCGAAAAGCATGTATTCGTGCTTAATACAACGAAACAAGCTGTTTTAGTCCGAAAAGAGGTAAATCTGAACACATCGGTTTTACATGTGTTCCTCTGATACGCGTCAAAACTTTTTCTCTTATAACTGCGCGAAAAGCATGTATTCTTGCCTAATACAACGAAACAAGCTGTTTTAGACCGAAACGAGCCAAATCACAACACATCGGTATTACAAGTGTTCCACGTGATACTCGTCAAAACTTTTTCTCTTATAACTGCGCGAAAAGCATGTATTCTTGCTTAATAAAGCGAAACAAGCTGTTTTAGACCGAAACGAGCTAAATCACAACACATCGGTTTTACAACTGTTCCTCTGATACGCGTCAAAACTTTTTCTCTTATAACTGCGCGAAAAGCATGTATTCGTGCTTAATAAAACGAAACAAGCTGTTTTAGACCGAAACGAGCTAAATCTGAACACATCGGTTTTAAGTGTCCACGTGATACGCGTGAAAACTTTTTCTCTTATAACTGCGCGCAAAGATTGTATTCGTGCTTAATACAACGAAACAAGCTGTTTTAGACCGAAACGAGCTAAATCACAACACATCGGTTTTACAAGTGTTCCTCTGATACGCGTCAAAACTTTTTCTTCTATAACTGCGCGAAAAGCATGTATTCGCGCTTAAAACAACGAAACAAGCTGTTTTATACCAAAACGAGTTGTATCTGAACACATCGGTTTTACAAGTATCCACGTGATACTCGTCAAAACGTTTTCTCTTATAACTGCGCGAAAAGCATGTATTCGTGCTTAATACAACGAATCAAGCTGTTTTAGACCGAAACGAGCTAAATCTGAACACATCGGTTTTACACGTGTCCCTGTGACACGCGTCAAAACTTTTTCTCTTATAACTGCGCGAAAAGCATGTATTCCTGCTTAATACAGCGAAACAAGCTGTTTTAGACCGAAACGAGCTAAATCACAACACATCGGTTTTACAAGTGTCCCTGTGACACGCGTCAAAACTTTTTCTCTTATAACTGCGCGAAAAGCTTGTATTTTTGCTTAATACAGCGAAACAAGCTGTTTTAGACCGAAACGAGCTAAATCACAACACATCGGTTTTACAAGTGTTCCTCTGATACGCGTCAAAACTTTTTCTCTTATAACTGCGCGAAAAGCATGTATTCGTGCTTAATACAACGAAACAAGCTGTTTTAGACCGAAACGAGCTAAATCACAACATATCGGTTTTACAAGTCTCTCTAAAACGCTCAAAACTTTTTCTTCTATAACTGCGCGTAAAGCATGTATTCGTGCTTAATACAACGAAACAAGCTGTTTTAGACCGAAACGAGCTAAATCTGAACACATCGGTTTTACAAGTGTTCCTGTGAAACGCGTCAAAACTTTTTCTCTTATAACTGCGCGAAAAGCATGTATTCTTGCTTAATACAACGAAACAAGCTGTTTTAGACCGAAACGAGCTAAATCACAACACATCGGTTTTACAAGTGTTCCTCTGATACACGTCAAACCTTTTTCTTCTATAACTGCGCGAAAAGCATGTATTCGCGCTTAAAACAACGAAACAAGCTGTTTTATACCAAAACGAGTTGTATCTGAACACGTCGGTTTTACAAGTATCCACGTGATACTCGTCAAAACGTTTTCTCTTATTACTGCGCGAAAAGCATGTATTCGTGCTAAATACAACGAAACAAGCTTTTTTAGTACGAAAAGAGGTAAATCTGAACACATCGGTTTTACAAGTGTTCCTCTGATACGCGTCAAAACTTTTTCTCTTATAACTGCGCGAAAAGCATGTATTCTTGCTTAATACAACGCAACAAGCTGTTTTAGACCGAAACGAGCTAAATCACAACACATCGGTTTTACAAGTGTTCCTCTGATACGCGTGAAAACTTTTTCTCTTATAACTGCGCGAAAACCATGTATTCGTGCTTAATACAACGACACAAGCGGTTTTAGTCCGAAAAGAGGTAAATCTGAACACATCGGTTTTACAAGTGTTCCTCTGATACGCGTCAAAACTTTTTCTCTTATAACTGCGCGAAAAGCATGTATTCTTGCCTAATACAACGAAACAAGCTGTTTTAGACCGAAACGAGCCAAATCACAACACATCGGTATTACAAGTGTTCCACGTGATACTCGTCAAAACTTTTTCTCTTATTACTGCGCGAAAAGCATGTATTCTTGCTTAATAAAGCGAAACAAGCTGTTTTAGACCGAAACGAGCTAAATCACAACACATCGGTTTTACAAGTGTTCCTCTGATACGCGTCAAAACTTTTTCTCTTATAACTGCGCGAAAAGCATGTATTCGTGCCTAATAAAACGAAACAAGCTGTTTTAGACCGAAACGAGCTAAATCTGAACACATCGGTTTTACAAGTGTCCCTGTGACACGCGTCAAAACTTTTTCTCTTATAACTGCGCGAAAAGCTTGTATTCTTGCTTAATACAGCGAAACAAGCTATTTTAGACCGAAACGAGCTAAATCACAACACATCGGTTTTACAAGTGTTCCTCTGATACGCGTCAAAACTTTTTCTCTTATAACTGCGCGAAAAGCATGTATTCGTGCTTAATACAACGAAACAAGCTGTTTTAGACAGAAACGAGCTAAATCACAACATATCGGTTTTACAAGTGTTCCTCTTATACGCGTGAAAACTTTTTCTCTTATAACTGCGCGAAAAGCATGTATTCGTGCTTAATACAACGAAACAAGCTGTTTTAGACCGAAACGAGCTAAATCTGAAGCCATCGGTTTTACAAGTGTCCATTTGATACGCGTCAAAACTTTTTCTGTTAAAACTGCGCGTAAAGCATGTATTCTTGCTTAAAACAACGAAACAAGCTGTTTTAGACCGAAACGAGCTAAATCTGAACACATCGGTTTTACAAGTGTCTATGTGATACGCGTCAAAACAATTTCTTCTATAACTGCGCGAAAAGCATGTATTCGCGCTTAAAACAACGAAACACGGTGTTTTAGACCGAAACGAGCTAAATCTGAACATACCGGTTTTACAAGTGTCCATGTGATACGCGTCAAAACGTTTTCTCTTGTAACTGCGCGAAAAGCATGTATTCTTGATTAATACAACGAAACAAGCTGTTTTAGACCGAAGCGAGTTAAATCTGAACACATCCGTTTTACAAGTGTCCGTGTGATACGCGTCAAAACGTTTTCTCTTATAACTGCGCGAAAAGCATGTATTCTTGTTTAAAACAAAGAAACAAGTTGTTTTAGAACGAAGCGAGCTAGATCTGAACACATCGGTTTTACAAGTGTCCGTGTGATACCTATCAAAACTTTTTCTCTTATAACTGCGCGAAAAGCATGCATTCGTGCTTAATAAAACGAAACAAGCTGTTTTAGACCGAAACGAGCTAAATCTGAAGACATTGGTTTTACAAGTGTCAATGTGATACGCGTCAAAAGTTTTTCTCTTATAACTGCGCGAAAAGCATGTATTCCTGCTTAATACAGCGAAACAAGCTGTTTTAGACCGAAACGAGCTAAATCACAACACATCGGTTTTACAAGTGTCCCTGTGACACGCGTCAAAACTTTTTCTCTTATAACTGCGCGAAAAGCTTGTATTTTTGCTTAATACAGCGAAACAAGCTGTTTTAGACCGAAACGAGCTAAATCACAACACATCGGTTTTACAAGTGTTCCTCTGATACGCGTCAAAAATTTTTCTCTTATAACTGCGCGAAAAGCATGTATTCGTGCTTAATACAACGAAACAAGCTGTTTTAGACCGAAACGAGCTAAATCACAACATATCGGTTTTACAAGTCTCTCTAAAACGCGTCAAAACTTTTTCTTCTATAACTGCGCGTAAAGCATGTATTCGTGCTTAATACAACGAAACAAGCTGTTTTAGACCGAAACGAGCTAAATCTGAACACATCGGTTTTACAAGTGTCCCTGTGAAACGCGTCAAAACTTTTTCTCTTATAACTGCGCGAAAAGCATGTATTCTTGCTTAATACAACGAAACAAGCTGTTTTAGACCGAAACGAGCTAAATCACAACACATCGGTTTTACAAGTGTTCCTCTGATACGCGTCAAACCTTTTTCTTCTATAACTGCGCGAAAAGCATGTATTCGCGCTTAAAACAACGAAACAAGCTGTTTTATACCAAAACGAGTTGTATCTGAACACATCGGTTTTACAAGTATCCACGTGATACTCGTCAAAACGTTTTCTCTTATTACTGCGCGAAAAGCATGTATTCGTGCTTAATACAACGAAACATGCTTTTTTAGTCCGAAAAGAGGTAAATCTGAACACATCGGTTTTACAAGTGTTCCTCTGATACGCGTCAAAACTTTTTCTCTTATAACTGCGCGAAAAGCATGTATTCTTGCTTAATACAACGAAACAAGCTGTTTTAGACCGAAACGAGCCAAATCACAACACATCGGTATTACAAGTGTTCCACGTGATACTCGTCAAAACTTTTTCTCTTATAACTGCGCGAAAAGCATGTATTCTTGCTTAATACAGCGAAACAAGCTGTTTTAGACCGAAACGAGCTAAATCACAACACATCGGTTTTACAAGTGTTCCTCTGATACGCGTGAAAACTTTTTCTCTTATAACTGCGCGAAAACCATGTATTCGTGCTTAATACAACGACACAAGCGGTTTTAGTATGAAAAGAGGTAAATCTGAACACATCGGTTTTACAAGTGTTCCTCTGATACGCGTCAAAACTTTTTCTCTTATAACTGCGCGAAAAGCATGTATTCTTGCCTAATACAACGAAACAAGCTGTTTTAGACCGAAACGAGCCAAATCACAACACATCGGTATTACAAGTGTTCCACGTGATACTCGTCAAAACTTTTTCTCTTATTACTGCGCGAAAAGCATGTATTCTTGCTTAATAAAGCGAAACAAGCTGTTTTAGACCGAAACGAGCTAAATCACAACACATCGGTTTTACAAGTGTTCCTCTGATACGCGTCAAAACTTTTTCTCTTATAACTGCGCGAAAAGCATGTATTCGTGCCTAATAAAACGAAACAAGCTGTTTTAGACCGAAACGAGCTAAATCTGAACACATCGGTTTTACAAGTGTCCCTGTGACACGCGTCAAAACTTTTTCTCTTATAACTGCGCGAAAAGCTTGTATTCTTGCTTAATACAGCGAAACAAGCTATTTTAGACCGAAACGAGCTAAATCACAACACATCGGTTTTACAAGTGTTCCTCTGATACGCGTCAAAACTTTTTCTCTTATAACTGCGCGAAAAGCATGTATTCGTGCTTAATACAACGAAACAAGCTGTTTTAGACAGAAACGAGCTAAATCACAACATATCGGTTTTACAAGTGTTCCTCTTATACGCGTGAAAACTTTTTCTCTTATAACTGCGCGAAAAGCATGTATTCGTGCTTAATACAACGAAACAAGCTGTTTTAGACCGAAACGAGCTAAATCTGAAGCCATCGGTTTTACAAGTGTCCATTTGATACGCGTCAAAACTTTTTCTGTTAAAACTGCGCGTAAAGCATGTATTCTTGCTTAAAACAACGAAACAAGCTGTTTTAGACCGAAACGAGCTAAATCTGAACACATCGGTTTTACAAGTGTCTATGTGATACGCGTCAAAACAATTTCTTCTATAACTGCGCGAAAAGCATGTATTCGCGCTTAAAACAACGAAACACGGTGTTTTAGACCGAAACGAGCTAAATCTGAACATACCGGTTTTACAAGTGTCCATGTGATACGCGTCAAAACGTTTTCTCTTGTAACTGCGCGAAAAGCATGTATTCTTGATTAATACAACGAAACAAGCTGTTTTAGACCGAAGCGAGTTAAATCTGAACACATCCGTTTTACAAGTGTCCGTGTGATACGCGTCAAAACGTTTTCTCTTATAACTGCGCGAAAAGCATGTATTCTTGTTTAAAACAAAGAAACAAGTTGTTTTAGAACGAAGCGAGCTAGATCTGAACACATCGGTTTTACAAGTGTCCGTGTGATACCTATCAAAACTTTTTCTCTTATAACTGCGCGAAAAGCATGCATTCGTGCTTAATAAAACGAAACAAGCTGTTTTAGACCGAAACGAGCTAAATCTGAAGACATTGGTTTTACAAGTGTCAATGTGATACGCGTCAAAAGTTTTTCTCTTATAACTGCGCGAAAAGCATGTATTCCTGCTTAATACAGCGAAACAAGCTGTTTTAGACCGAAACGAGCTAAATCACAACACATCGGTTTTACAAGTGTCCCTGTGACACGCGTCAAAACTTTTTCTCTTATAACTGCGCGAAAAGCTTGTATTTTTGCTTAATACAGCGAAACAAGCTGTTTTAGACCGAAACGAGCTAAATCACAACACATCGGTTTTACAAGTGTTCCTCTGATACGCGTCAAAAATTTTTCTCTTATAACTGCGCGAAAAGCATGTATTCGTGCTTAATACAACGAAACAAGCTGTTTTAGACCGAAACGAGCTAAATCACAACATATCGGTTTTACAAGTCTCTCTAAAACGCGTCAAAACTTTTTCTTCTATAACTGCGCGTAAAGCATGTATTCGTGCTTAATACAACGAAACAAGCTGTTTTAGACCGAAACGAGCTAAATCTGAACACATCGGTTTTACAAGTGTCCCTGTGAAACGCGTCAAAACTTTTTCTCTTATAACTGCGCGAAAAGCATGTATTCTTGCTTAATACAACGAAACAAGCTGTTTTAGACCGAAACGAGCTAAATCACAACACATCGGTTTTACAAGTGTTCCTCTGATACGCGTCAAACCTTTTTCTTCTATAACTGCGCGAAAAGCATGTATTCGCGCTTAAAACAACGAAACAAGCTGTTTTATACCAAAACGAGTTGTATCTGAACACATCGGTTTTACAAGTATCCACGTGATACTCGTCAAAACGTTTTCTCTTATTACTGCGCGAAAAGCATGTATTCGTGCTTAATACAACGAAACATGCTTTTTTAGTCCGAAAAGAGGTAAATCTGAACACATCGGTTTTACAAGTGTTCCTCTGATACGCGTCAAAACTTTTTCTCTTATAACTGCGCGAAAAGCATGTATTCTTGCTTAATACAACGAAACAAGCTGTTTTAGACCGAAACGAGCCAAATCACAACACATCGGTATTACAAGTGTTCCACGTGATACTCGTCAAAACTTTTTCTCTTATAACTGCGCGAAAAGCATGTATTCTTGCTTAATACAGCGAAACAAGCTGTTTTAGACCGAAACGAGCTAAATCACAACACATCGGTTTTACAAGTGTTCCTCTGATACGCGTGAAAACTTTTTCTCTTATAACTGCGCGAAAACCATGTATTCGTGCTTAATACAACGACACAAGCGGTTTTAGTATGAAAAGAGGTAAATCTGAACACATCGGTTTTACAAGTGTTCCTCTGATACGCGTCAAAACTTTTTCTCTTATTACTGCGCGAAAAGCATGTATTCTTGCCTAATACAACGAAACAAGCTGTTTTAGACCGAAACGAGCCAAATCACAACACATCGGTATTACAAGTGTTCCACGTGATACTCGTCAAAACTTTTTCTCTTATTACTGCGCGAAAGCATGTATTCTTGCTTAATAAAGCGAAACAAGCTGTTTTAGACCGAAACGAGCTAAATCACAACACATCGGTTTTACAAGTGTTCCTCTGATACGCGTCAAAACTTTTTCTCTTATAACTGCGCGAAAAGCATGTATTCGTGCCTAATAAAACGAAACAAGCTGTTTTAGACCGAAACGAGCTAAATCTGAACACATCGGTTTTACAAGTGTCCCTGTGACACGCGTCAAAACTTTTTCTCTTATAACTGCGCGAAAAGCTTGTATTCTTGCTTAATACAGCGAAACAAGCTGTTTTAGACCGAAACGAGCTAAATCACAACACATCGGTTTTACAAGTGTTCCTCTGATACGCGTCAAAACTTTTTCTCTTATAACTGCGCGAAAAGCATGTATTCGTGCTTAATACAACGAAACAAGCTGTTTTAGACCGAAACGAGGTAAATCACAACATATCGGTTTTACAAGTGTTCCTCTGATACGCGTGAAAACTTTTTCTCTTATAACTGCGCGAAAAGCATGTATTCGTGCTTAATACAACGAAACAAGCTGTTTTAGACCAAAACGAGCTAGATCTGAACACATCGGTTTTCCAAGTGTCCATGTGATACGCGCCAAAACTTTTTCTCATATAACTGCGCGAAAAGCATGTATTCGTGCTTAATACAACGAAACAAGCTGTTTTAGTCCGAAAAGAGGTAAATCTGAACACATCGGTTTTACATGTGTTCCTCTGATACGCGTCAAAACTTTTTCTCTTATAACTGCGCGAAAAGCATGTATTCTTGCCTAATACAACGAAACAAGCTGTTTTAGACCGAAACGAGCCAAATCACAACACATCGGTATTACAAGTGTTCCACGTGATACTCGTCAAAACGTTTTCTCTTTTAACTCCGCGAAAAGCATGTATTCTTGCTTAATAAAGCGAAACAAGCTGTTTTAGACCGAAACGAGCTAAATCACAACACATCGGTTTTACAAGTGTTCCTCTGATACGCGTCAAAACTTTTTCTCTTATAACTGCGCGAAAAGCATGTATTCGTGCCTAATAAAACGAAACAAGCTGTTTTAGACCGAAACGAGCTAAATCTGAACACATCGGTTTTACAAGTGTCCCTGTGACACGCGTCAAAACTTTTTCTCTTATAACTGCGCGAAAAGCTTGTATTCTTGCTTAATACAGCGAAACAAGCTGTTTTAGACCGAAACGAGCTAAATCACAACACATCGGTTTTACAAGTGTTCCTCTGATACGCGTCAAAACTTTTTCTCTTATAACTGCGCGAAAAGCATGTATTCGTGCTTAATACAACGAAACAAGCTGTTTTAGACCGAAACGAGCTAAATCACAACATATCGGTTTTACAAGTGTTCCTCTGATACGCGTGAAAACTTTTTCTCTTATAACTGCGCGAAAAGCATGTATTCGTGCTTAATACAACGAAACAAGCTGTTTTAGACCAAAACGAGCTAGATCTGAACACATCGGTTTTCCAAGTGTCCATGTGATACGCGCCAAAACTTTTTCTCATATAACTGCGCGAAAAGCATGTATTCGTGCTTAATACAACGAAACAAGCTGTTTTAGTCCGAAAAGAGGTAAATCTGAACACATCGGTTTTACATGTGTTCCTCTGATACGCGTCAAAACTTTTTCTCTTATAACTGCGCGAAAAGCATGTATTCTTGCCTAATACAACGAAACAAGCTGTTTTAGACCGAAACGAGCCAAATCACAACACATCGGTATTACAAGTGTTCCACGTGATACTCGTCAAAACGTTTTCTCTTTTAACTCCGCGAAAAGCATGTATTCTTGCTTAATAAAGCGAAACAAGCTGTTTTAGACCGAAACGAGCAAAATCACAAAACATCGGTTTTACAAGTGTTCCTCTGATACGCGTCAAAACTTTTTGCTCTTATAACTGCGCGAAAAGCTTGTATTCGTGCTTAATAAAACGAAACAAGCTGTTTTAGACCGAAACGAGCTAAATCTGAACACATCGGTTTTAAAAGTGTCCATGTGATACGCGTCAAAACTTTTTCTCTTATAACTGCGCGAAAAGATTGTATTCGTGCTTAATACAACGAAACAAGCTGTTTTAGACCGAAACGAGCTAAATCTGAACACATCGGTTTTACAAGTGTCCCTGTGACACGCGTCAAAACTTTTTCTCTTATAACTGCGCGAAAAGCATGTATTCTTGCTTAATACAGCGAAACAAGCTGTTTTAGACCGAAACGAGCTAAATCACAACACATCGGTTTTACAAGTGTTCCTCTGATACGCGTCAAAACTTTTTCTCTTATAACTGCGCGAAAAGCATGTATTCTTGCTTAATACAGCGAAACAAGCTGTTTTAGACCGAAACGAGCTAAATCACAACACACCGGTTTTACAAGTGTTCCTCTGATACGCGTCAAAACTTTTTCTCCTATAACTGCGCGAAAAGCATGTATTCTTGCTGAATACAACAAAACAAGCTGTTTTAGACCGATACGCGTGAAAACTTTTTCTCTTATAACTGCGCGAAAAGCATGTATTCGTGCTTAATACAACGAAACAAGCTGTTTTAGACCAAAACGAGCTAGATCTGAACACATCGGTTTTCCAAGTGTCCATGTGATACGCGTCAAAACTTTTTCTCTTATAACTGCGCTAAATGCATGTATTCGTGCTTAATACAACGAAACAAGTTGTTTTAGTTCGAAAAGAGGTAAATCTGAACACATCGGTTTTACATGTGTTCCTCTGATACGCGTCAAAACTTTTTCTCTTATAACTGCGCGAAAAGCATGTATTCTTGCCTAATACAACGAAACAAGCTGTTTTAGACCGAAACGAGCCAAATCACAACACATCGGTATTACAAGTGTTCCACGTGATACTCGTCAAAACGTTTTCTCTTATAACTCCGCGAAAAGCTTGTATTTTTGCTTAATACAGCGAAACAAGCTGTTTTAGACCGAAACGAGCTAAATCACAACACATCGGTTTTACAAGTGTTCCTCTGATACGCGTCAAAACTTTTTCTCTTATAACTGCGCGAAAAGCATGTATTCGTGCTTAATACAACGAAACAAGCTGTTTTAGACCGAAACGAGCTAAATCACAACATATCGGTTTTACAAGTCTCTCTAAAACGCTTCAAAACTTTTTCTTCTATAACTGCGCGTAAAGCATGTATTCGTGCTTAATACAACGAAACAAGCTGTTTTAGACCGAAACGAGCTAAATCTGAACACATCGGTTTTACAAGTGTCCCTGTGAAACGCGTCAAAACTTTTTCTCTTATAACTGCGCGAAAAGCATGTATTCTTGCTTAATACAACGAAACAAGCTGTTTTAGACCGAAACGAGCTAAATCACAACACATCGGTTTTACAAGTGTTCCTCTGATACGCGTCAAACCTTTTTCTTCTATAACTGCGCGAAAAGCATGTATTCGCGCTTAAAACTACGAAACAAGCTGTTTTATACCAAAACGAGTTGTATCTGAACACATCGGTTTTACAAGTATCCACGTGATACTCGTCAAAACGTTTTCTCTTATTACTGCGCGAAAAGCATGTATTCGTGCTTAATACAACGAAACAAGCTTTTTTAGTACGAAAAGAGGTAAATCTGAACACATCGGTTTTACAAGTGTTCCTCTGATACGCGTCAAAACTTTTTCTCTTATAACTGCGCGAAAAGCATGTATTCTTGCCTAATACAACGCAACAAGCTGTTTTAGACCGAAACGAGCTAAATCACAACACATCGGTTTTACAAGTGTTCCTCTGATACGCGTGAAAACTTTTTCTCTTATAACTGCGCGAAAACCATGTATTCGTGCTTAATACAACGACACAAGCGGTTTTAGTCCGAAAAGAGGTAAATCTGAACACATCGGTTTTACAAGTGTTCCTCTGATACGCGTCAAAACTTTTTCTCTTATAACTGCGCGAAAAGCATGTATTCTTGCCTAATACAACGAAACAAGCTGTTTTAGACCGAAACGAGCCAAATCACAACACATCGGTATTACAAGTGTTCCACGTGATACTCGTCAAAACTTTTTCTCTTATTACTGCGTGAAAAGCATGCATTCTTGCTTAATAAAGCGAAACAAGCTGTTTTAGACCGAAACGAGCTAAATCACAACACATCGGTTTTACAAGTGATCCTCTGATACGCGTCAAAACTTTTTCTCTTATAACTGCGCGAAAAGCATGTATTCGTGCCTAATAAAACGAAACAAGCTGTTTTAGACCGAAACGAGCTAAATCTGAACACATCGGTTTTACAAGTGTCCCTGTGACACGCGTCAAAACTTTTTCTCTTATAATAAACTGCGCGAAAAGCTTGTATACTTGCTTAATACAGCGAAACAAGCTGTTTTAGACCGAAACGAGCTAAATCACAACACACCGGTTTTACAAGTGTTCCTCTGATACGCGTCAAAACTTTTTCTCTTATAACTGCGCGAAAAGCATGTATTCGTGCTTAATACAACGAAACAAGCTGGATTAGACCGAAACGAGCTAAATCACAACATATCGGTTTTACAAGTGTTCCTCTGATACGCGTGAAAACTTTTTCTCTTATAACTGCGCGAAAAGCATGTATTCGTGCTTAATACAACGAAACAAGCTGTTTTAGACCGAAACGAGCTAAATCTGAAGCCATCGGTTTTACAAGTGTCCATTTGATACGCGTCAAAACTTTTTCTGTTAAAACTGCGCGTAAAGCATGTATTCTTGCTTAACACAACGAAACAAGCTGTTTTAGTCCGAAAAGAGGTAAATCTGAACACATCGGTTTTACATGTGTTCCTCTGATACGCGTCAAAACTTTTTCTCTTATAACTGCGCGAAAAGCATGTATTCTTGCCTAATACAACGAAACAAGCTGTTTTAGACCGAAACGAGCCAAATCACAACACATCGGTATTACAAGTGTTCCACGTGATACTCGTCAAAACTTTTTCTCTTATAACTGCGCGAAAAGCATGTATTCTTGCTTAATAAAGCGAAACAAGCTGTTTTAGACCGAAACGAGCTAAATCACAACACATCGGTTTTTACAACTGTTCCTCTGATACGCGTCAAAACTTTTTCTCTTATAACTGCGCGAAAAGCATGTATTCGTGCTTAATAAAACGAAACAAGCTGTTTTAGACCGAAACGAGCTAAATCTGAACACATCGGTTTTAAAAGTGTCCATGTGATACGCGTGAAAACTTTTTCTCTTATAACTGCGCGAAAAGATTGTATTCGTGCTTAATACAACGAAACAAGCTGATTTAGACCGAAACGAGCTAAATCTGAACACATCGGTTTTACAAGTGTCCCTGTGAAACGCGTCAAAACTTTTTCTCTTATAACTGCGCGAAAAGCATGTATTCTTGCTTAATACAACGAAACAAGCTGTTTTAGAACGAAACGAGCTAAATCACAACACATCGGTTTTACAAGTGTTCCTCTGATACGCGTCAAAACTTTTTCTTCTATAACTGCGCGAAAAGCATGTATTCGCGCTTAAAACAACGAAACAAGCTGTTTTATACCAAAACGAGTTGTATCTGAACACATCGGTTTTACAAGTATCCACGTGATACTCGTCAAAACGTTTTCTCTTATAACTGCGCGAAAAGCATGTATTCGTGCTTAATACAACGAATCAAGCTGTTTTAGACCGAAACGAGCTAAATCTGAACACATCGGTTTTACACGTGTCCCTGTGACACGCGTCAAAACTTTTTCTCTTATAACTGCGCGAAAAGCATGTATTCCTGCTTAATACAGCGAAACAAGCTGTTTTAGACCGAAACGAGCTAAATCACAACACATCGGTTTTACAAGTGTCCCTGTGACACGCGTCAAAACTTTTTCTCTTATAACTGCGCGAAAAGCTTGTATTTTTGCTTAATACAGCGAAACAAGCTGTTTTATACCGAAACGAGCTAAATCACAACACATCGGTTTTACAAGTGTTCCTCTGATACGCGTCAAAACTTTTTCTCTTATAACTGCGCGAAAAGCATGTATTCGTGCTTAATACAACGAAACAAGCTGTTTTAGACCGAAACGAGCTAAATCACAACATATCGGTTTTACAAGTCTCTCTAAAACGCTTCAAAACTTTTTCTTCTATAACTGCGCGTAAAGCATGTATTCGTGCTTAATACAACGAAACAAGCTGTTTTAGACCGAAACGAGCTAAATCTGAACACATCGGTTTTACAAGTGTCCCTGTGAAACGCGTCAAAACTTTTTCTCTTATAACTGCGCGAAAAGCATGTATTCTTGCTTAATACAACGAAACAAGCTGTTTTAGACCGAAACGAGCTAAATCACAACACATCGGTTTTACAAGTGTTCCTCTGATACGCGTCAAACCTTTTTCTTCTATAACTGCGCGAAAAGCATGTATTCGCGCTTAAAACTACGAAACAAGCTGTTTTTATACCAAAACGAGTTGTATCTGAACACATCGGTTTTACAAGTATCCACGTGATACTCGTCAAAACGTTTTCTCTTATTACTGCGGGAAAAGCATGTATTCGTGCTTAATACAACGAAACAAGCTTTTTTAGTACGAAAAGAGGTAAATCTGAACACATCGGTTTTACAAGTGTTCCTCTGATACGCGTCAAAACTTTTTCTCTTATAACTGCGCGAAAAGCATGTATTCTTGCCTAATACAACGCAACAAGCTGTTTTAGACCGAAACGAGCTAAATCACAACACATCGGTTTTACAAGTGTTCCTTTGATACGCGTGAAAACTTTTTCTCTTATAACTGCGCGAAAACCATGTATTCGTGCTTAATACAACGACACAAGCGGTTTTAGTCCGAAAAGAGGTAAATCTGAACACATCGGTTTTACAAGTGTTCCTCTGATACGCGTCAAAACTTTTTCTCTTATAACTGCGCGAAAAGCATGTATTCTTGCCTAATACAACGAAACAAGCTGTTTTAGACCGAAACGAGCCAAATCACAACACATCGGTATTACAAGTGTTCCACGTGATACTCGTCAAAACTTTTTCTCTTATTACTGCGTGAAAAGCATGCATTCTTGCTTAATAAAGCGAAACAAGCTGTTTTAGACCGAAACGAGCTAAATCACAACACATCGGTTTTACAAGTGATCCTCTGATACGCGTCAAAACTTTTTCTCTTATAACTGCGCGAAAAGCATGTATTCGTGCCTAATAAAACGAAACAAGCTGTTTTAGACCGAAACGAGCTAAATCTGAACACATCGGTTTTACAAGTGTCCCTGTGACACGCGTCAAAACTTTTTCTCTTATAATAAACTGCGCGAAAAGCTTGTATTCTTGCTTAATACAGCGAAACAAGCTGTTTTAGACCGAAACGAGCTAAATCACAACACACCGGTTTTACAAGTGTTCCTCTGATACGCGTCAAAACTTTTTCTCTTATAACTGCGCGAAAAGCATGTATTCGTGCTTAATACAACGAAACAAGCTGGATTAGACCGAAACGAGCTAAATCACAACATATCGGTTTTACAAGTGTTCCTCTGATACGCGTGAAAACTTTTTCTCTTATAACTGCGCGAAAAGCATGTATTCGTGCTTAATACAACGAAACAAGCTGTTTTAGACCGAAACGAGCTAAATCTGAAGCCATCGGTTTTACAAGTGTCCATTTGATACGCGTCAAAACTTTTTCTGTTAAAACTGCGCGTAAAGCATGTATTCTTGCTTAACACAACGAAACAAGCTGTTTTAGTCCGAAAAGAGGTAAATCTGAACACATCGGTTTTACATGTGTTCCTCTGATACGCGTCAAAACTTTTTCTCTTATAACTGCGCGAAAAGCATGTATTCTTGCCTAATACAACGAAACAAGCTGTTTTAGACCGAAACGAGCCAAATCACAACACATCGGTATTACAAGTGTTCCACGTGATACTCGTCAAAACTTTTTCTCTTATAACTGCGCGAAAAGCATGTATTCTTGCTTAATAAAGCGAAACAAGCTGTTTTAGACCGAAACGAGCTAAATCACAACACATCGGTTTTACAACTGTTCCTCTGATACGCGTCAAAACTTTTTCTCTTATAACTGCGCGAAAAGCATGTATTCGTGCTTAATAAAACGAAACAAGCTGTTTTAGACCGAAACGAGCTAAATCTGAACACATCGGTTTTAAAAGTGTCCATGTGATACGCGTGAAAACTTTTTCTCTTATAACTGCGCGAAAAGATTGTATTCGTGCTTAATACAACGAAACAAGCTGATTTAGACCGAAACGAGCTAAATCTGAACACATCGGTTTTACAAGTGTCCCTGTGAAACGCGTCAAAACTTTTTCTCTTATAACTGCGCGAAAAGCATGTATTCTTGCTTAATACAACGAAACAAGCTGTTTTAGAACGAAACGAGCTAAATCACAACACATCGGTTTTACAAGTGTTCCTCTGATACGCGTCAAAACTTTTTCTTCTATAACTGCGCGAAAAGCATGTATTCGCGCTTAAAACAACGAAACAAGCTGTTTTATACCAAAACGAGTTGTATCTGAACACATCGGTTTTACAAGTATCCACGTGATACTCGTCAAAACGTTTTCTCTTATAACTGCGCGAAAAGCATGTATTCGTGCTTAATACAACGAATCAAGCTGTTTTAGACCGAAACGAGCTAAATCTGAACACATCGGTTTTACACGTGTCCCTGTGACACGCGTCAAAACTTTTTCTCTTATAACTGCGCGAAAAGCATGTATTCCTGCTTAATACAGCGAAACAAGCTGTTTTAGACCGAAACGAGCTAAATCACAACACATCGGTTTTACAAGTGTCCCTGTGACACGCGTCAAAACTTTTTCTCTTATAACTGCGCGAAAAGCTTGTATTTTTGCTTAATACAGCGAAACAAGCTGTTTTAGACCGAAACGAGCTAAATCACAACACATCGGTTTTACAAGTGTTCCTCTGATACGCGTCAAAACTTTTTCTCTTATAACTGCGCGAAAAGCATGTATTCGTGCTTAATACAACGAAACAAGCTGTTTTAGACCGAAACGAGCTAAATCACAACATATCGGTTTTACAAGTCTCTCTAAAACGCTTCAAAACTTTTTCTTCTATAACTGCGCGTAAAGCATGTATTCGTGCTTAATACAACGAAACAAGCTGTTTTAGACCGAAACGAGCTAAATCTGAACACATCGGTTTTACAAGTGTCCCTGTGAAACGCGTCAAAACTTTTTCTCTTACAACTGCGCGAAAAGCATGTATTCTTGCTTAATACAACGAAACAAGCTGTTTTAGACCGAAACGAGCTAAATCACAACACATCGGTTTTACAAGTGTTCCTCTGATACGCGTCAAACCTTTTTCTTCTATAACTGCGCGAAAAGCATGTATTCGCGCTTAAAACTACGAAACAAGCTGTTTTATACCAAAACGAGTTGTATCTGAACACATCGGTTTTACAAGTATCCACGTGATACTCGTCAAAACGTTTTCTCTTATTACTGCGCGAAAAGCATGTATTCGTGCTTAATACAACGAAACAAGCTTTTTTAGTACGAAAAGAGGTAAATCTGAACACATCGGTTTTACAAGTGTTCCTCTGATACGCGTCAAAACTTTTTCTCTTATAACTGCGCGAAAAGCATGTATTCTTGCCTAATACAACGCAACAAGCTGTTTTAGACCGAAACGAGCTAAATCACAACACATCGGTTTTACAAGTGTTCCTCTGATACGCGTGAAAACTTTTTCTCTTATAACTGCGCGAAAACCATGTATTCGTGCTTAATACAACGACACAAGCGGTTTTAGTCCGAAAAGAGGTAAATCTGAACACATCGGTTTTACAAGTGTTCCTCTGATACGCGTCAAAACTTTTTCTCTTATAACTGCGCGAAAAGCATGTATTCTTGCCTAATACAACGAAACAAGCTGTTTTAGACCGAAACGAGCCAAATCACAACACATCGGTATTACAAGTGTTCCACGTGATACTCGTCAAAACTTTTTCTCTTATTACTGCGTGAAAAGCATGCATTCTTGCTTAATAAAGCGAAACAAGCTGTTTTAGACCGAAACGAGCTAAATCACAACACATCGGTTTTACAAGTGATCCTCTGATACGCGTCAAAACTTTTTCTCTTATAACTGCGCGAAAAGCATGTATTCGTGCCTAATAAAACGAAACAAGCTGTTTTAGACCGAAACGAGCTAAATCTGAACACATCGGTTTTACAAGTGTCCCTGTGACACGCGTCAAAACTTTTTCTCTTATAATAAACTGCGCGAAAAGCTTGTATTCTTGCTTAATACAGCGAAACAAGCTGTTTTAGACCGAAACGAGCTAAATCACAACACACCGGTTTTACAAGTGTTCCTCTGATACGCGTCAAAACTTTTTCTCTTATAACTGCGCGAAAAGCATGTATTCGTGCTTAATACAACGAAACAAGCTGTTTTAGACCGAAACGAGCTAAATCACAACATATCGGTTTTACAAGTGTTCCTCTGATACGCGTGAAAACTTTTTCTCTTATAACTGCGCGAAAAGCATGTATTCGTGCTTAATACAACGAAACAAGCTGTTTTAGACCGAAACGAGCTAAATCTGAAGCCATCGGTTTTACAAGTGTCCATTTGATACGCGTCAAAACAATTTCTTCTATAACTGCGCGAAAAGCATGTATTCGCGCTTAAAACAACTAAACACGGTGTTTTAGACCGAAACGAGCTAAATCTGAACATACCGGTTTTACAAGTGTCCATGTGATACGCGTCAAAACGTTTTCTCTTGTAACTGCGCGAAAAGCATGTATTCTTGATTAATACAACGAAACAAGCTGTTTTAGACCGAAACGAGTTAAATCTGAACACATCCGTTTTACAAGTGTCCGCGTGATACGCGTCAAAACTTTTTCTCTTATAACTGCGCGAAAAGCATGTATTCTTGTTTAAAACAAAGAAACAAGTTGTTTTAGAACGAAGCGAGCTAGATCTGAACACATCGGTTTTACAAGTGTCCGTGTGATACCTATCAAAACTTTTTCTCTTATAACTGCGCGAAAAGCATGCATTCGTGCTTAATAAAACGAAACAAGCTGTTTTAGACCGAAACGAGCTAAATCTGAAGACATTGGTTTTACAAGTGTCAATGTGATACGCGTCAAAACTTTTTCTCTTATAACTGCGCGAAAAGCATGTATTCCTGCTTAATACAGCGAAACAAGCTGTTTTAGACCGAAACGAGCTAAATCACAACACATCGGTTTTACAAGTGTCCCTGTGACACGCGTCAAAACTTTTTCTCTTATAACTGCGCGAAAAGCTTGTATTCTTGCTTAATACAGCGAAACAAGCTGTTTTAGACCGAAACGAGCTAAATCACAACACATCGGTTTTACAAGTGTTCCTCTGATACGCGTCAAAACTTTTTCTCTTATAACTGCGCGAAAAGCATGTATTCGTGCTTAATACAACGAAACAAGCTGTTTTAGACCGAAACGAGCTAAATCTGAACACATCGGTTTTACAAGTGTCCCTGTGAAACGCGTCAAAACTTTTTCTCTTATAACTGCGCGAAAAGCATGTATTCTTGCTTAATACAACGAAACAAGCTGTTTTAGACTGAAACGAGCTAAATCACAACACATCGGTTTTACAAGTGTTCCTCTGATACGCGTCAAACCTTTTTCTTCTATAACTGCGCGAAAAGCATGTATTCGCGCTTAAAACAACGAAACAAGCTGTTTTATACCAAAACGAGTTGTATCTGAACACATCGGTTTTACAAGTATCCACGTGATACTCGTCAAAACGTTTTCTCTTATTACTGCGCGAAAAGCATGTATTCGTGCTTAATACAACGAAACAAGCTTTTTTAGTCCGAAAAGAGGTAAATCTGAACACATCGGTTTTACAAGTGTTCCTCTGATACGCGTCAAAACTTTTTCTCTTATAACTGCGCGAAAAGCATGTATTCTTGCTTAATACAACGAAACAAGCTGTTTTAGACCGAAACGAGCCAAATCACAACACATCGGTATTACAAGTGTTCCACGTGATACTCGTCAAAACTTTTTCTCTTATAACTGCGCGAAAAGCATGTATTCTTGCTTAATACAGCGAAACAAGCTGTTTTAGACCGAAACGAGCTAAATCACAACACATCGGTTTTACAAATGTTCCTCTGATACGCGTGAAAACTGTTTCTCTTATAACTGCGCGAAAACCATGTATTCGTGCTTAATACAACGACACAAGCGGTTTTAGTCCGAAAAGAGGTAAATCTGAACACATCGGTTTTACAAGTGTTCCTCTGATACTCGTCAAAACTTTTTCTCTTATTACTGCGCGAAAAGCATGTATTCTTGCTTAATAAAGCGAAACAAGCTGTTTTAGACCGAAACGAGCTAAATCACAACAAATCGGTTTTACAAGTGTTCCTCTGATACGCGTCAAAACTTTTTCTCTTATAACTGCGCGAAAAGCATGTATTCGTGCCTAATAAAACGAAACAAGCTGTTTTAGACCGAAACGAGCTAAATCTGAACACATCGGTTTTACAAGTGTCCCTGTGACACGCGTCAAAACTTTTTCTCTTATAACTGCGCGAAAAGCTTGTATTCTTGCTTAATACAGCGAAACAAGCTGTTTTAGACCGAAACGAGCTAAATCACAACACATCGGTTTTACAAGTGTTCCTCTGATACGCGTCAAAACTTTTTCTCTTATAACTGCGCGAAAAGCATGTATTCGTGCTTAATACAACGAAACAAGCTGTTTTAGACCGAAACGAGCTAAATCACAACATATCGGTTTTTATAAGTGTTCCTCTGATACGCGTGAAAACTTTTTCTCTTATAACTGCGCGAAAAGCATGTATTCGTGCTTAATACAACGAAACAAGCTGTTTTAGACCAAAACGAGCTAGATCTGAACACATCGGTTTTCCAAGTGTCCATGTGATACGCGTCAAAACTTTTTCTCATATAACTGCGCGAAAAGCATGTATTCGTGCTTAATACAACGAAACAAGCTGTTTTAGTCCGAAAAGAGGTAAATCTGAACACATCGGTTTTACATGTGTTCCTCTGATACGCGTCAAAACTTTTTCTCTTATAACTGCGCGAAAAGCATGTATTCTTGCCTAATACAACGAAACAAGCTGTTTTAGACCGAAACGAGCCAAATCACAACACATCGGTATTACAAGTGTTCCACGTGATACTCGTCAAAACGTTTTCTATTATAACTCCGCGAAAAGCATGTATTCTTGCTTAATAAAGCGAAACAAGCTGTTTTAGACCGAAACGAGCAAAATCACAACACATCGGTTTTACAAGTGTTCCTCTGATACGCGTCAAAACTTTTTGCTCTTATAACTGCGCGAAAAGCATGTATTCGTGCTTAATAAAACGAAACAAGCTGTTTTAGACCGAAACGAGCTAAATCTGAACACATCGGTTTTAAAAGTGTCCATGTGATACGCGTCAAAACTTTTTCTCTTATAACTGCGCGAAAAGATTGTATTCGTGCTTAATACAACGAAACAAGCTGTTTTAGACCGAAACGAGCTAAATCTGAACACATCGGTTTTACAAGTGTCCCTGTGACACGCGTCAAAACTTTTTCTCTTATAACTGCGCGAAAAGCATGTATTCTTGCTTAATACAGCGAAACAAGCTGTTTTAGACCGAAACGAGCTAAATCACAACACATCGGTTTTACAAGTGTTCCTCTGATACGCGTCAAAACTTTTTCTCTTATAACTTCGCGAAAAGCATGTATTCGTGCTTAATACAACGAAACAAGCTGTTTTAGACCGAAACGAGCTAAATCACAACATATCGGTTTTACAAGTGTCTCTCTAAAACGCGTCAAAACGTTTTCTTCTATAACTGCGCGTAAAGCATGTATTCGTGCTTAATACAACGAAACAAGCTGTTTTAGACCGAAACGAGCTAAATCTGAACACATCGGTTTTACAAGTGTCCCTGTGACACGCGTCAAAACTTTTTCTCTTATAACTGCGCGAAAAGCTTGTATTCTTGCTTAATACAGCGAAACAAGCTGTTTTAGACCGAAACGAGCTAAATCACAACACATCGGTTTTACAAGTGTTCCTCTGATACGCGTCAAAACTTTTTCTCTTATAACTGCGCGAAAAGCATGTATTCGTGCTTAATACAACGAAACAAGCTGTTTTAGACCGAAACGAGCTAAATCTGAACACATCGGTTTTACAAGTGTCCCTGTGAAACGCGTCAAAACTTTTTCTCTTATAACTGCGCGAAAAGCATGTATTCTTGCTTAATACAACGAAACAAGCTGTTTTAGACTGAAACGAGCTAAATCACAACACATCGGTTTTACAAGTGTTCCTCTGATACGCGTCAAACCTTTTTCTTCTATAACTGCGCGAAAAGCATGTATTCGCGCTTAAAACAACGAAACAAGCTGTTTTATACCAAAACGAGTTGTATCTGAACACATCGGTTTTACAAGTATCCACGTGATACTCGTCAAAACGTTTTCTCTTATTACTGCGCGAAAAGCATGTATTCGTGCTTAATACAACGAAACAAGCTTTTTTAGTCCGAAAAGAGGTAAATCTGAACACATCGGTTTTACAAGTGTTCCTCTGATACGCGTCAAAACTTTTTCTCTTATAACTGCGCGAAAAGCATGTATTCTTGCTTAATACAACGAAACAAGCTGTTTTAGACCGAAACGAGCCAAATCACAACACATCGGTATTACAAGTGTTCCACGTGATACTCGTCAAAACTTTTTCTCTTATAACTGCGCGAAAAGCATGTATTCTTGCTTAATACAGCGAAACAAGCTGTTTTAGACCGAAACGAGCTAAATCACAACACATCGGTTTTACAAATGTTCCTCTGATACGCGTGAAAACTGTTTCTCTTATAACTGCGCGAAAACCATGTATTCGTGCTTAATACAACGACACAAGCGGTTTTAGTCCGAAAAGAGGTAAATCTGAACACATCGGTTTTACAAGTGTTCCTCTGATACTCGTCAAAACTTTTTCTCTTATTACTGCGCGAAAAGCATGTATTCTTGCTTAATAAAGCGAAACAAGCTGTTTTAGACCGAAACGAGCTAAATCACAACAAATCGGTTTTACAAGTGTTCCTCTGATACGCGTCAAAACTTTTTCTCTTATAACTGCGCGAAAAGCATGTATTCGTGCCTAATAAAACGAAACAAGCTGTTTTAGACCGAAACGAGCTAAATCTGAACACATCGGTTTTACAAGTGTCCCTGTGACACGCGTCAAAACTTTTTCTCTTATAACTGCGCGAAAAGCTTGTATTCTTGCTTAATACAGCGAAACAAGCTGTTTTAGACCGAAACGAGCTAAATCACAACACATCGGTTTTACAAGTGTTCCTCTGATACGCGTCAAAACTTTTTCTCTTATAACTGCGCGAAAAGCATGTATTCGTGCTTAATACAACGAAACAAGCTGTTTTAGACCGAAACGAGCTAAATCACAACATATCGGTTTTTATAAGTGTTCCTCTGATACGCGTGAAAACTTTTTCTCTTATAACTGCGCGAAAAGCATGTATTCGTGCTTAATACAACGAAACAAGCTGTTTTAGACCAAAACGAGCTAGATCTGAACACATCGGTTTCCCAAGTGTCCATGTGATACGCGTCAAAACTTTTTCTCATATAACTGCGCGAAAAGCATGTATTCGTGCTTAATACAACGAAACAAGCTGTTTTAGTCCGAAAAGAGGTAAATCTGAACACATCGGTTTTACATGTGTTCCTCTGATACGCGTCAAAACTTTTTCTCTTATAACTGCGCGAAAAGCATGTATTCTTGCCTAATACAACGAAACAAGCTGTTTTAGACCGAAACGAGCCAAATCACAACACATCGGTATTACAAGTGTTCCACGTGATACTCGTCAAAACGTTTTCTATTATAACTCCGCGAAAAGCATGTATTCTTGCTTAATAAAGCGAAACAAGCTGTTTTAGACCGAAACGAGCAAAATCACAACACATCGGTTTTACAAGTGTTCCTCTGATACGCGTCAAAACTTTTTGCTCTTATAACTGCGCGAAAAGCATGTATTCGTGCTTAATAAAACGAAACAAGCTGTTTTAGACCGAAACGAGCTAAATCTGAACACATCGGTTTTAAAAGTGTCCATGTGATACGCGTCAAAACTTTTTCTCTTATAACTGCGCGAAAAGATTGTATTCGTGCTTAATACAACGAAACAAGCTGTTTTAGACCGAAACGAGCTAAATCTGAACACATCGGTTTTACAAGTGTCCCTGTGACACGCGTCAAAACTTTTTCTCTTATAACTGCGCGAAAAGCATGTATTCTTGCTTAATACAGCGAAACAAGCTGTTTTAGACCGAAACGAGCTAAATCACAACACATCGGTTTTACAAGTGTTCCTCTGATACGCGTCAAAACTTTTTCTCTTATAACTTCGCGAAAAGCATGTATTCGTGCTTAATACAACGAAACAAGCTGTTTTAGACCGAAACGAGCTAAATCACAACATATCGGTTTTACAAGTGTCTCTCTAAAACGCGTCAAAACGTTTTCTTCTATAACTGCGCGTAAAGCATGTATTCGTGCTTAATACAACGAAACAAGCTGTTTTAGACCGAAACGAGCTAAATCTGAACACATCGGTTTTACAAGTGTCCCTGTGACACGCGTCAAAACTTTTTCTCTTATAACTGCGCGAAAAGCATGTATTCTTGCTTAATACAACGAAACAAGCTGTTTTAGACCGAAACGAGCTAAATCACAACACATCGGTTTTACAAGTGTTCCTCTGATACGCGTCAAAACTTTTTCTCTTATAACTGCGCGAAAAGCATGTATTCTTGCTCAATACAGCGAAACAAGCTGTTTTAGACCGAAACGAGCTAAATCACAACACACCGGTTTTACAAGTGTTCCTCTGATACGCGTCAAAACTTTTTCTCTTATAACTGCGCGAAAAGCATGTATTCTTGCTGAATACAACAAAACAAGCTGTTTTAGACCGATACGCGTGAAAACTTTTTCTCTTATAACTGCGCGAAAAGTATGTATTCGTGCTTAATACAACGAAACAAGCTGTTTTAGACCAAAACGAGCTAGATCTGAACACATCGGTTTTCCAAGTGTTCATGTGATACGCGTCAAAACTTTTTCTCTTATAACTGCGCTAAATGCATGTATTCGTGCTTAATACAACGAAACAAGTTGTTTTAGTCCGAAAAGAGGTAAATCTGAACACATCGGTTTTACATGTGTTCCTCTGATACGCGTCAAAACTTTTTCTCTTATAACTGCGCGAAAAGCATGTATTCTTGCCTAATACAACGAAACAAGCTGTTTTAGACCGAAACGAGCCAAATCACAACACATCGGTATTACAAGTGTTCCACGTGATACTCGTCAAAACGTTTTCTCTTATAACTCCGCGAAAAGCATGTATTCTTGCTTAATAAAGCGAAACAAGCTGTTTTAGACCGAAACGAGCTAAATCACAACACATCGGTTTTACAAGTGTTCCTCTGATACGCGTCAAAACTTTTTCTCTTATAACTGCGCGAAAAGCATGTATTCTTGCTGAATACAACGAAACAAGCTGTTTTAGACCGAAACGAGCTAAATCACAACACACCGGTTTTACAAGTGTTCCTCTGATACGCGTGAAAACTTTTTCTCTTATAACTGCGCGAAAAGCATGTATTCGTGCTTAATACAACGAAACAAGCTGTTTTAGACCAAAACGAGCTAGATCTGAACACATCGGTTTTCCAAGTGTCCATGTGATACGCGTCAAAACTTTTTCTCTTATAACTGCGCGAAAAGCATGTATTCGTGCTTAATACAACGAAACAAGCTGTTTTAGTCCGAAAAGAGGTAAATCTGAACACATCGGTATTACAAGTGTTCCTCTGATACGCGTCAACACTTTTTCTCTTATAACTGCGCGAAAAGCATGTATTCTTGCTTAATAAAGCGAAACAAGCTGTTTTAGACCGAAACGAGCTAAATCACAACACATCGGTTTTACAAGTGTTCCTCTGATACGCGTCAAAACTTTTTCTCTTATAACTGCGCGAAAAGCATGTATTCGTGCTTAATAAAACGAAACAAGCTGTTTTAGACCGAAACGAGCTAAATCTGAACACATCGGTTTTAAAAGTGTCCATGTGATACGCGTCAAAACTTTTTCTCTTATAACTGCGCGAAAAGATTGTATTCGTGCTTAATACAACGAAACAAGCTGATTTAGACCGAAACGAGCTAAATCTGAACACATCGGTTTTACAAGTGTCCCTGTGACACGCGTCAAAACTTTTTCTCTTATAACTGCGCGAAAAGCTTGTATTCTTGCTTAATACAGCGAAAAAAGCTGTTTTAGACCGAAACGAGCTAAATCACAACACATCGGTTTTACAAGTGTTCCTCTGATACGCGTCAAAACTTTTTATTCTATAACTGCGCGAAAAGCATGTATTCGCGCTTAAAACAACGAAACAAGCTGTTTTATACCAAAACGAGTTGTATCTGAACACATCGGTTTTACAAGTATCCACGTGATACTCGTCAAAACTTTTTCTCTTATAACTGCGCGAAAAGCATGTATTCGTGCTTAATACAACGAATCAAGCTGTTTTAGACCGAAACGAGCTAAATCTGAACACATCGGTTTTAAAAGTGTCCATGTGATACGCGTCAAAACTTTTTCTCTTATAACTGCGCGAAAAGATTGTATTCGTGCTTAATACAACGAAACAAGCTGATTTAGACCGAAACGAGCTAAATCTGAACACATCGGTTTTACAAGTGTCCCTGTGACACGCGTCAAAACTTTTTCTCTTATAACTGCGCGAAAAGCTTGTATTCTTGCTTAATACAGCGAAACAAGCTGTTTTAGACCGAAACGAGCTAAATCACAACACATCGGTTTTACAAGTGTTCCTCTGATACGCGTCAAAACTTTTTATTCTATAACTGCGCGAAAAGCATGTATTCGCGCTTAAAACAACGAAACAAGCTGTTTTATACCAAAACGAGTTGTATCTGAACACATCGGTTTTACAAGTATCCACGTGATACTCGTCAAAACTTTTTCTCTTATAACTGCGCGAAAAGCATGTATTCGTGCTTAATACAACGAATCAAGCTGTTTTAGACCGAAACGAGCTAAATCTGAACACATCGGTTTTACACGTGTCCCTGTGACACGCGTCAAAACTTTTTCTCTTATAACTGCGCGAAAAGCATGTATTCCTGCTTAATACAGCGAAACAAGCTGTTTTAGACCGAAACGAGCTAAATCACAACACATCGGTTTTACAAGTGATCCTCTGATACGCGTCAAATCTTTTTCTCTTATAACTGCGCGAAACAAGCTGTTTTAGACCGAAACGAGCTAAATCACAATACAACGGTTTTACAAGTGTTCCTCTGATACGCGTCTAAACTTTTTCTCTTATAACGGCGCGAAAAGCATGTATTCTTGCTTAATACAACGAAACAAGCTGTTTTAGACCGAAACGAGCCAAATCACAACACATCGGTATTACAAGTGTTCCACGTGATACTCGTCAAAACTTTTTCTCTTAAACTGCGCGAAAAGCATGTATTCTTGCTTAATACAGCGAAACAAGCTGTTTTAGACCGAAACGAGCTAAATCACAACACATCGGTTTTACAAGTGGTCCTCTGATACGCGTCAAAACTTTTTCTCTTATAACGGCGCGAAAAGCATGTATTCTTGCTTAATACAACGAAACAAGCTGTTTTAGACCGAAACGAGCCAAATCACAACACATCGGTATTACAAGTGTTCCACGTGATACTCGTCAAAACTTTTTCTCTTATAACTGCGCGAAAAGCATGTATTCTTGCTTAATACAGCGAAACAAGCTGTTTTAGACCGAAACGAGCTAAATCACAACACATCGGTTTTACAAGTGTTCCTCTGATACGCGTGAAAACTTTTTCTCTTATAACTGCGCGAAAAGCATGTATTCGTGCTTAATACAACGAAACAAGCTGTTTTAGACCAAAACCAGCTAGATCTGAACACATCGGTTTTCCAAGTGTCCATGTGATACGCGTCTAAACTTTTTCTCTTATAACTGCGCGAAAAGCATGTATTCGTGCTTAATACAACGAAACAAGCTGTTTTAGACCAAAACGAGCTAAATCACAACACATCGGTATTACAAGTGTTCCACGTGATACTCGTCAAAACTTTTTCTCTTATAACTGCGCGAAAAGCATGTATTCGTGCTTAATACAACGAAACAAGCTGTTTTAGACCGAAACGAGCTAAATCACAACACATCGGTTTTACAAGTGTTCCTCTGATACGCGTCTAAACTTTTTCTCTTATAACTGCGCGAAAAGCATGTATTCGTGCTTAATACAACGAAACAACCAGTTTTAGACCGAAACGAGCTAAATCTGAACACATCAGTTTTACAAGTGTCCCTGTGACACGAGTCAAAACTTTTTCTCTTAAACTGCGCGAAAAGCATGTATTCTTGCTTAGTACAGCGAAACAAGCTGTTTTAGACCGAAACGAGCTAAATCACAACACGTCGGTTTTACAAGTGTTCCTCTGATACGCGTCAAAACTTTTTCTCTGATAACGGCGCGAAAAGCATGTATTCTTGCTTAATACAACGAAACAAGCTGTTTTAGACCGAAACGAGCCAAATCACAACACATCGGTATTACAAGTGTTCCACGTGATACACGTCAAAACTTTTCCTCTTATAACTGCGCGAAAAGCATGTATTCTTGCTTAATACAGCGAAACAAGCTGTTTTAGACCGAAACGAGCTAAATCACAACACATCGGTTTTACAAGTGTTCCTCTGATACGCGTCAAAACTTTTTTCTTACAACTGAGCGAAAAGCATGTATTCGTGCTTAATACAACGAAACAAGCTGTTTTAGACCGAAACGAGCTAAATCTGAACACATCGGTTTTAAAAGTGTCCATGTGATATGCGTCAAAACGTTTTCTCTTATAACTGCGCGAAAAGCATGTATTCTTGCTTAATACAGCGAAACAAGCTGTGTTAGACCGAAACGAGCTAAATCACAACACATCGGTTTTACAAGTGTTCCTCTGATACGCGTCAAAACTTTTTCTCTTCTAACTGCGCGAAAAGCATGTATTCGTGCTTAATACAACGAAACAAACTGTTTTAGACCAAAACGAGCTAGATCTGAACACATCGGTTTTCCAAGTGTCCATGTGATACGCGTCAAAACGTTTTCTCTTATAACTGCGCGAAAAGCATGTATTCGTGCTTAATACAACTAAACAAGCTTTTTTAGTCCGAAAAGAGGTAAATCTGAACACATCGGTTTTACAAGTGTTCCTCTAATACGCGTCAAAACGTTTTCTCTTATAACTGCGCGAAAAGCATGTATTCTTGCTTAATACAGCGAAACAAGCTGTTTTAGACCGAAACGAGCTAAATCACAACACATCGGTTTTACAAGTGTTCCTCTGATACGCGTGAAAACTTTTTCTCTTATAACTGCGCGAAAAGCATGTATTCGTGCTTAATACAACGAAACAAGCTGTTTTAGACCAAAACAAGCTAGATCTGAACACATCGGTTTTCCAAGTGTCCATGTGATACGCGTCAAAACTTTTTCTCTTATAACTGCGCGAAAAGCATGTATTCGTGCTTAATACAACGACACAAGCTGTTTTAGTCCGAAAAGAGGTTAATCTGAACACATCGGTTTTACAAGTGTTCCTCTGATACGCGTCAAAACTTTTTCTCTTATAACTGCGCGAAAAGCATGTATTCTTGCCTAATACAACGAAACAAGCTGTTTTAGACCGAAACGAGCCAAATCACAACACATCGGTATTACAAGTGTTCCACGTGATACTCGTCAAAACTTTTTCTCTTATAACTGCGCGAAAAGCATGTATTCTTGCTTAATAAAGCGAAACAAGCTGTTTTAGACCGAAACGAGCTAAATCACAACACATCGGTTTTACAAGTGTTCCTCTGATACGCGTCAAAACTTTTTCTCTTATAACTGCGCGAAAAGCATGTATTCGTGCTTAATAAAACGAAACAAGCTGTTTTAGACCGAAACGAGCTAAATCTGAACACATCGGTTTTAAAAGTGTCCATGTGATACGCGTCAAAACTTTTTCTCTTATAACTGCGCGAAAAGATTGTATTCGTGCTTAATACAACGAAACAAGCTGTTTTAGACCGAAACGAGCTAAATCTGAACACATCGGTTTTACAAGTGTCCCTGTGACACGCGTCAAAACTTTTTCTCCTATAACTGCGCGAAAAGCTTGTATTCTTGCTTAATACATCGAAACAAGCTGTTTTAGACCGAAACGAGCTAAATCACAACACATCGGTTTTACAAGTGTTCCTCTGATACGCGTCTAAACTTTTTCTCTTATAACGGCGCGAAAAGCATGTATTCTTGCTTAATACAACGAAACAAGCTGTTTTAGACCGAAACGAGCCAAATCACAACACATCGGTATTACAAGTGTTCCACGTGATACTCGTCAAAACTTTTTCTCTTAAACTGCGCGAAAAGCATGTATTCTTGCTTAATACAGCGAAACAAGCTGTTTTAGACCGAAACGAGCTAAATCACAACACATCGGTTTTACAAGTGGTCCTCTGATACGCGTCAAAACTTTTTCTCTTATAACGGCGCGAAAAGCATGTATTCTTGCTTAATACAACGAAACAAGCTGTTTTAGACCGAAACGAGCCAAATCACAACACATCGGTATTACAAGTGTTCCACGTGATACTCGTCAAAACTTTTTCTCTTATAACTGCGCGAAAAGCATGTATTCTTGCTTAATACAGCGAAACAAGCTGTTTTAGACCGAAACGAGCTAAATCACAACACATCGGTTTTACAAGTGTTCCTCTGATACGCGTGAAAACTTTTTCTCTTATAACTGCGCGAAAAGCATGTATTCGTGCTTAATACAACGAAACAAGCTGTTTTAGACCAAAACCAGCTAGATCTGAACACATCGGTTTTCCAAGTGTCCATGTGATACGCGTCTAAACTTTTTCTCTTATAACTGCGCGAAAAGCATGTATTCGTGCTTAATACAACGAAACAAGCTGTTTTAGACCAAAACGAGCTAAATCACAACACATCGGTATTACAAGTGTTCCACGTGATACTCGTCAAAACTTTTTCTCTTATAACTGCGCGAAAAGCATGTATTCGTGCTTAATACAACGAAACAAGCTGTTTTAGACCGAAACGAGCTAAATCACAACACATCGGTTTTACAAGTGTTCCTCTGATACGCGTCTAAACTTTTTCTCTTATAACTGCGCGAAAAGCATGTATTCGTGCTTAATACAACGAAACAACCAGTTTTAGACCGAAACGAGCTAAATCTGAACACATCGGTTTTACAAGTGTCCCTGTGACACGAGTCAAAACTTTTTCTCTTAAACTGCGCGAAAAGCATGTATTCTTGCTTAGTACAGCGAAACAAGCTGTTTTAGACCGAAACGAGCTAAATCACAACACATCGGTTTTACAAGTGTTCCTCTGATACGCGTCAAAACTTTTTCTCTTATAACGGCGCGAAAAGCATGTATTCTTGCTTAATACAACGAAACAAGCTGTTTTAGACCGAAACGAGCCAAATCACAACACATCGGTATTACAAGTGTTCCACGTGATACACGTCAAAACTTTTCCTCTTATAACTGCGCGAAAAGCATGTATTCTTGCTTAATACAGCGAAACAAGCTGTTTTAGACCGAAACGAGCTAAATCACAACACATCGGTTTTACAAGTGTTCCTCTGATACGCGTCAAAACTTTTTTTTTACAACTGAGCGAAAAGCATGTATTCGTGCTTAATACAACGAAACAAGCTGTTTTAGACCGAAACGAGCTAAATCTGAACACATCGGTTTTAAAAGTGTCCATGTGATATGCGTCAAAACTTTTTCTCTTATAACTGCGCGAAAAGCATGTATTCTTGCTTAATACAGCGAAACAAGCTGTGTTAGACCGAAACGAGCTAAATCACAACACATCGGTTTTACAAGTGTTCCTCTGATACGCGTCAAAACTTTTTCTCTTATAACTGCGCGAAAAGCATGTATTCGTGCTTAATACAACGAAACAAGCTGTTTTAGACCAAAACGAGCTAGATCTGAACACATCGGTTTTCCAAGTGTCCATGTGATACGCGTCAAAACGTTTTCTCTTATAACTGCGCGAAAAGCATGTATTCGTGCTTAATACAACGAAACAAGCTTTTTTAGTCCGAAAAGAGGTAAATCTGAACACATCGGTTTTACAAGTGTTCCTCTAATACGCGTCAAAACGTTTTCTCTTATAACTGCGCGAAAAGCATGTATTCTTGCTTAATACAGCGAAACAAGCTGTTTTAGACCGAAACGAGCTAAATCACAACACATCGGTTTTACAAGTGTTCCTCTGATACGCGTGAAAACTTTTTCTCTTATAACTGCGCGAAAAGCATGTATTCGTGCTTAATACAACGAAACAAGCTGTTTTAGACCAAAACAAGCTAGATCTGAACACATCGGTTTTCCAAGTGTCCATGTGATACGCGTCAAAACTTTTTCTCTTATAACTGCGCGAAAAGCATGTATTCGTGCTTAATACAACGACACAAGCTGTTTTAGTCCGAAAAGAGGTTAATCTGAACACATCGGTTTTACAAGTGTTCCTCTGATACGCGTCAAAACTTTTTCTCTTATAACTGCGCGAAAAGCATGTATTCTTGCCTAATACAACGAAACAAGCTGTTTTAGACCGAAACGAGCCAAATCACAACACATCGGTATTACAAGTGTTCCACGTGATACTCGTCAAAACTTTTTCTCTTATAACTGCGCGAAAAGCATGTATTCTTGCTTAATAAAGCGAAACAAGCTGTTTTAGACCGAAACGAGCTAAATCTGAACACATCGGTTTTACAAGTGTTCCTCTGATACGCGTCAAAACTTTTTCTCTTATAACTGCGCGAAAAGATTGTATTCGTGCTTAATACAACGAAACAAGCTGTTTTAGACCGAAACGAGCTAAATCTGAACACATCGGTTTTACAAGTGTCCCTGTGACACGCGTCAAAACTTTTTCTCCTATAACTGCGCGAAAAGCATGTATTCTTGCTTAATACAGCGAAACAAGCTGTTTTAGACCGAAACGAGCTAAATCACAACACATCGGTTTTACAAGTGTTCCTCTGATACGCGTGAAAACTTTTTCTCTTATAACTGCGCGAAAAGCATGTATTCGTGCTTAATACAACGAAACAAGCTGTTTTAGACCAAAACAAGCTAGATCTGAACACATCGGTTTTCCAAGTGTCCATGTGATACGCGTCAAAACTTTTTCTCTTATAACTGCGCGAAAAGCATGTATTCGTGCTTAATACAACGACACAAGCTGTTTTAGTCCGAAAAGAGGTTAATCTGAACACATCGGTTTTACAAGTGTTCCTCTGATACGCGTCAAAACTTTTTCTCTTATAACTGCGCGAAAAGCATGTATTCTTGCCTAATACAACGAAACAAGCTGTTTTAGACCGAAACGAGCCAAATCACAACACATCGGTAATACAAGTGTTCCACGTGATACTCGTCAAAACTTTTTCTCTTATAACTGCGCGAAAAGCTTGTATTCTTGCTTAATACATCGAAACAAGCTGTTTTAGACCGAAACGAGCTAAATCACAACACATCGGTTTTACAAGTGTTCCTCTGATACGCGTCAAAACTTTTTCTCTTATAACTGCGCGAAAAGCATGTATTCGTGCTTAATACAACGAAACAAGCTGTTTTAGACCGAAACGAGCTAAATCACAACATATCGATTTTACAAGTCTCTCTAAACGCGTCAAAACTTTTTCTTCTATAACTGCGCGTAAAGCATGTATTAGTGCTTAATACAACGAAACAAGCTGTTTTAGACCGAAACGAGCTAAATCTGAACACATCGGTTTTACAAGTGTCCCTTTGACACACGTCAAAACTTTTTCTCTTATAACTGCGCGGAAAGCATGTATTCTTGCTTAATACAACCAAACAAGCTGTTTTAGACCGAAACGAGCTAAATCACAACACATCGGTTTTACAAGTGTTCCTCTGATACGCGTCAAAACGTTTTCTCTTATAACTGCGCGAAAAGCATGTATTCTTGCTGAATACAACGAAACAAGCTGTTTTAGACCGAAACGAGCTAAATCACAACACACCGGTTTTACAAGTGTTCCTCTGATACGCGCGAAAACTTTTTCTCTTATAACTGCGCGAAAAGCATGTATTCGTGCTTAATACAACGAAACAAGCTGTTTTAGGCCAAAACGAGCTAGATCTGAACACATCGGTTTTCCAAGTGTCCATGTGATACGCGTCAAAACTTTTTCTCTTATAACTGCGCGAAAAGCATGTATTCGTGCCTAATACAACGAAACAAGCTGTTTTAGTCCGAAAAGAGGTAAATCTGAACACATCGGTTTTACATGTGTTCCTCTGATACGCGTCAAAACTTTTTCTCTTATAACTGCGCGAAAAGCATGTATTCTTGCCTAATACAACGAAACAAGCTGTTTTAGACCGAAACGAGCCAAATCACAACACATCGGTATTACAAGTGTTCCACGTGATACTCGTCAAAACGTTTTCTCTTATAACTCCGCGAAAAGCATGTATTCTTGCTTAATAAAGCGAAACAAGCTGTTTTAGACCGAAACGAGCTAAATCACGACACATCGGTTTTACAAGTGTTCCTCTGATACGCGTCAAAACTCTTTCTCTTATAACTGCGCGAAAAGCATGTATTCGTGCTTAATAAAACGAAACAAGCTGTTTTAGACCGAAACGAGCTAAATCTGAACACATCGGTTTTAAAAGTGTCCATGTGATACGCGTCAAAACTTTTTCTCTTATAACTGCGCGAAAAGATTGTATTCGTGCTTAATACAACGAAACAAGCTGTTTTAGACCGAAACGAGCTAAATCTGAACACATCGGTTTTACAAGTGTCCCTGTGACACGCGTCCAAACTTTTCCTCTTATAACTGCGCGAAAAGCATGTATTCTTGCTTAATACAGCGAAACAAGCTGTTTTAGACCGAAATGAGCTAAATCACAACACATCGGTTTTACAAGTGTTCCTCTGATACGCGTCAAAACTTTTTCTCTTATAACTTCGCGAAAAGCATGTATTCCTGCTTAATACAACGAAACAAGCTGTTTTAGACCGAAACGAGCTAAATCACAACACATCGGTATTACAAGTGTTCCTCTGATACGCGTGAAAACTTTTTCTCTTATAACTGCGCGAAAAGCATGTATTCGTGCTTAATACAACGAAACAAGCTGTTTTAGACCAAAACAAGCTAGATCTGAACACATCGGTTTTCCAAGTGTCCATGTGATACGCGTCAAAACTTTTTCTCTTATAACTGCGCGAAAACCATGTATTCGTGCTTAATACAATGACACAAGCTGTTTTAGTCCGAAAAGAGGTAAATCTGAACACATCGGTTTTACAAGTGTCCCTGTGACACGCGTCAAAACTTTTTCTCCTATAACTGCGCGAAAAGCTTGTATTCTTGCTTAATACAGCGAAACAAGCTGTTTTAGCCCGAAACGAGCTAAATCACAACACATCGGTTTTACAAGCGTTCCTCTGATACGCGCCAAAACTTTTTCTCTTTTAACTGCGCGAAAAGCATGTTTTCGTGCTTAATACTACGAAACAAGCTGTTTTAGACCGAAACGAGCTAAATCACAACATATCGGTTTTACAAGTCTCTTTAAAACGCGTCAAAACTTTTTCTTCTATAACTGCGCGAAAAGCATGTATTCGTGCTGAATACAACGAAACAAGCTGTTTTAGACCCAAACGAGCTAAATCACAACACATCGGTTTTACAAGTGTGTCTCTAATACGCGTCAAAACTTTTTCTTCTATAACTGCGCGTAAAGCATGTATTCGTGCTTAATACAACGAAACAAGCTGTTTTAGACCGAAACGAGCTAAATCTGAACACATCGGTTTTAGAAGCGTCCCTCTGATACGCGTCTAAACTTTTTTTCTTACAACTGAGCGAAAAGCATGTATTCGTGCTTAATACAACGAAACAAGCTGTTTTAGACCGAAACGAGCTAAATCTGAACACATCGGTTTTACAAGTGTCCCTGTGACACGAGTCAAAACGTTTTCTCTTAAACTGCGCGAAAAGCATGTATTCTTGCTTAATACAGCGAAACAAGCTGTTTTAGACCGAAACGAGCTAAATCACAACACATCGGTTTTACAAGTGTTCCTCTGATACGCGGATACGCGTCAAAACTTTTTCTCTTATAACGGCGCGAAAAGCATGTATTCTTGCTTAATACAGCGAAACAAGCTGTTTTAGACCGAAACGAGCTAAATCACAACACATCGGTTTTACAAGTGTTCCTCTGATACGCGTCAAAACTTTTTTTCTTACAACTGAGCGAAAAGCATGTATTCGTGCTTAATACAACGAAACAAGCTGTTTTAGACCGAAACGAGCTAAATCTGAACACATCGGTTTTAAAAGTGTCCATGTGATATGCGTCAAAACTTTTTCTCTTATAACTGCGCGAAAAGCATGTATTCTTGCTTAATACAGCGAAACAATCTGTGTTAGACCGAAACGAGCTAAATCACAACACATCGGTTTTACAAGGGTTCCTCTGATACGCGTCAAAACTTTTTCTCTTATAACTGCGCGAAAAGCATGTATTCGTGCTTAATACAACGAAACAAGCTGTTTTAGACCAAAACGAGCTAGATCTGAACACATCGGTTTTCCAAGTGTCCATGTGATACGCGTCAAAACTTTTTCTCTTATAACTGCGCGAAAAGCATGTATTCGTGCTTAATACAACGAAACAAGCTTTTTTAGTCCGAAAAGAGGTAAATCTGAACACATCGGTTTTACAAGTGTTCCTCTGATACGCGTCAAAACTTTTTCTCTTATAACTGCGCGAAAAGCATGTATGCTTGCTTAATACAACGAAACAAGCTGTTTTAGACCGAAACGAGCCAAATCACAACACATCGGTATTACAAGTGTTCCACGTGATACTCGTCAAAACGTTTTCTCTTATAACTGCGCGAAAAGCATGTATTCTTGCTTAATACAGCGAAACAAGCTATTTTAGACCGAAACGAGCTAAATCACAACACATCGGTTTTACAAGTGTTCCTCTGATACGCGTGAAAACTTTTTCTCTTATAACTGCGCGAAAACCATGTATTCGTGCTTAATACAACGAAACAAGCTGTTTTAGACCAAAACAAGCTAGATCTGAACACATCGGTTTTCCAAGTGTCCATGTGATACGCGTCAAAACTTTTTCTCTTATAACTGCGCGAAAACCATGTATTCGTGCTTAATACAACGACACAAGCTGTTTTAGTCTGAAAAGAGGTAAATCTGAACACATCGATTTTACAAGTGTCCCTGTGACACGCGTCAAAACTTTTTCTCCTATAACTGCGCGAAAAGCTTGTATTCTTGCTTAATACAGCGAAACAAGCTGTTTTAGCCCGAAACGAGCTAAATCACAACACATCGGTTTTACAAGTGTTCCTCTGATACGCGCCAAAACTTTTTCTCTTATAACTGCGCGAAAAGCATGTATTCGTGCTTAATACTACGAAACAAGCTGTTTTAGACCGAAACGAGCTAAATCACAACATATCGGTTTTACAAGTCTCTTTAAAACGCGTCAAAACTTTTTCTTCTATAACTGCGCGTAAAGCATGTATTCGTGCTTAATACAACGAAACAAGCTGTTTTAGACCGAAACGAGCTAAATCTGAACACATCGGTTTTACAAGTGTCCCTTTGACACGCGTCAAAACTTTTTCTCTTATAACTGCGCGGAAAGCATGTATTCTTGCTTAATACAACCAAACAAGCTGTTTTAGACCGAAACGAGCTAAATCACAACACATCGGTTTTACAAGTGTTCCTCTGATACGCGTCAAAACTTTTTCTCTTATAACTGCGCGAAAAGCATGTATTCTTGCTGAATACAACGAAACAAGCTGTTTTAGACCGAAACGAGCTAAATCACAACACACCGGTTTTACAAGTGTTCCTCTGATACGCGTGAAAACTTTTTCTCTTATACCTGCGCGAAAAGCATGTATTCGTGCTTAATACAACGAAACAAGCTGTTTAATGGTGTCTTCGACTGGTCGCTTTAGATCGCTCTAGAGCGCTCTGAGAGGCGACCGCACATTCGGCTGGTCGAAACCGGCCGCTCTGACTACATTCGGCTGGTTCTTTCTGAGCGCTCGCCTCCAGCTCAGAGCGCTCCGACGCGCTCCGAGAAAAAAGTCGGAGCGGCTCCGAGATGAGTCCCACGTGACAGAGCCACTTCCGCCTTTTCGCGAAAGCGGTGCGAGGCCTCGGCGTCCCCTGCGCATAGGCAGAAGCAAGTGTAGGCTTTTGACGCAGTCGTGGCGTCCTTGCTGTGTTGTGTTTTGTGGGTGCCGCGCTGTGTGAGGCAAAATGTCGAAGAGACGCCGGGTAACTACGCTAGGAACGCGGTCTGTGTTGCTGTCGCATGACAACAGCGATTCCAGCACCAGCTCAGATGAGGACGACAGTGCTACCCACAAGGCGATGTTAGAAAATTGAGCGCCCCGTGGGACGGAAAGCCGGGGTAGCGATCGATACAGGCTAAGCGGCGACCGTGATGCAAACTGTGTGCGACCACGTGCGGCTAAAGGTAATCAAGTGACCTTTGCGGCTACTGTTGACATCAGCAGCGCTGCCGCGTAGTGGTTCCGGAAGTTACGTCCCCCTTCTGCCTCCTTCGCTTCCGCTCTAAAAACTCGCTGACCATTCGGCTTGACTAGTCTCGCTATGCGCTCAGAGCGAGAGCGGCTCCCACTCTGCCAGATCCTAACCGGATCGCGGGAGCGACCAGTCGAAGACACCATTAGACCAAAACGAGCTAGATCTGAACACATCGGTTTTCCAAGTGTCCATGTGATACGCGTCAAAACTTTTTCTCTTATAACTGCACGAAAAGCATTTATTCGTGCTTAATACAACGAAACAAGCTGTTTTAGTCCGAAAAGAGGTAAATCTGAACATATCGGTTGTACATGTGTTCCTCTGATACGCGTCAAAACTTTTTCTCTTATAACTGCGCGAAAAGCATGTATTCTTGCCTAATACAACGAAACAAGCTGTTTTAGACCGAAACGAGCCAAATCACAACACATCGGTATTACAAGTGTTCCACGTGATGCTCGTCAAAACGTTTTCTCTTATAACTCCGCGAAAAGCATGTATTCTTGCTTAATAAAGCGAAACAAGCTGTTTTAGACTGAAACGAGCTAAATCACAACACATCGGTTTTACAAGTGCTCCTCTGATACGCGTCAAAACTCTTTCTCTTATAACTGCGCGAAAAGCATGTATTCGTGCTTAATAAAACGAAACAAGCTGTTTTAGACCGAAACGAGCTAAATCTGAACACATCGGTTTTAAAAGTGTCCATGTGATAAGCGTCAAAACTTTTTCTCTTATAACTGCGCGAAAAGATTGTATTCGTGCTTAATACAACGAAACAAGCTGTTTTAGACCGAAACGAGCTAAATCTGAACACATCGGTTTTCCAAGTGTCCATGTGATACGCGTCAAAACTTTTTCTCTTATAACTGCGCGAAAAGCATGTATTCTTGCTTAATACAGCGAAACAAGCTGTTTTAGACCGAAACGAGCTAAATCACAACACATCGGTTTTACAAGTGTTCCTCTGATACGCGTCAAAACTTTTTCTCTTATAACTTCGCGAAAAGCATGTATTCGTGCTTAATACAAAGAAACAAGCTGTTTTAGACCGAAACGAGCTAGATCTGAACACATCGGTTTTCCAAGTGTCCATGTGATACGCGTCAAAACTTTTTCTCTTATAACTGCGCGAAAACCATGTATTCGTGCTTAATACAACGACACAAGCTGTTTTAGTCCGAAAAGAGGTAAATCTGAACACATCGGTTTTACAAGTGTCCCTGTGACACGCGTCAAAACTTTTTCTCCTATAACTGCGCGAAAAGCTTGTATTCTTGCTTAATACAGCGAAACAAGCTGTTTTAGACCGAAACGAGCTGAATCACAACACATCGGTTTTACAAGTGTTCCTCTGATACGCGCCAAAACTTTTTCTCTTATAACTGCGCGAAACAAGCTGTTTTAGACCGAAACGAGCTAAATCACAACACAACGGTTTTACAAGTGTTCCTCTGATACGCGTCTAAACTTTTTCTCTTATAACTGCGCGAAAAGCATGTATTCGTGCTGAATACAACGAAACAAGCTGTTTTAGACCAAAACGAGCTAAATGACAACACATCGGTATTACAAGTGTTCCACGTGATACTCGTCAAAACTTGTTCTCTTATAACTGCGCGAAAAGCATGTTTCGTGCTTAATACAACGAAACAAGCTGTTTTAGACCGAAACGAGCTAAATCTGAACACATCGGTTTTACAAGTGTCCCTGTGACACGCGTCAAAACTTTTTCTCTTATAACTGCGCGAAAAGCATGTATTCTTGCTTAATACAACGAAACAAGCTGTTTTAGACCGAAACGAGCTAAATCACAACACATCGGTATTACAAGTGTTCCACGCGATGCTGGTCAAAACGTTTTCTCTTATAACTCCGCGAAAAGCATGTATTCTTGCTTAATAAAGCGAAACAAGCTGTTTTAGACTGAAACGAGCTAAATCACAACACATCGGTTTTCCAAGTGTTCCTCTGATACGCGTCAAAACTTTTTCTCTTATAACTGCGCGAAAAGCATGTATTCGTGCTGAATACAACGAAACAAGCTGTTTTAGACCGAAACGAGCTAAATCACAACACATCGGTTTTACAAGTGTGTCTCTAATACGCGTCAAAACTTTTTCTTCTATAACTGCGCGTAAAGCATGTATTCGTGCTTAATACAACGAAACAAGCTGTTTTAGACCGAAACGAGCTAAATCTGAACACATCGGTTTTAGAAGCGTCCCTCTGATACGCGTCTAAACTTTTTTTCTTACAACTGAGCGAAAAGCATGTATTCGTGCTTAATACAACGAAACAAGCTGTTTTAGACCGAAACGAGCTAAATCTGAACACATCGGTTTTACAAGTGTCCCTGTGACACTAGTCAAAACGTTTTCTCTTAAACTGCGCGAAAAGCATGTATTCTTGCTTAATACAGCGAAACAAGCTGTTTTAGACCGAAACGAGCTAAATCACAACACATCGGTTTTACAAGTGTTCCTCTGATACGCGTCAAAACTTTTTCTCTTATAACGGCGCGAAAAGCATGTATTCTTGCTTAATACAGCGAAACAAGCTGTTTTAGACCGAAACGAGCTAAATCACAACACATCGGTTTTACAAGTGTTCCTCTGATACGCGTCAAAACTTTTTTTCTTACAACTGAGCGAAAAGCAAGTATTCGTGCTTAATACAACGAAACAAGCTGTTTTAGACCGAAACGAGCTAAATCTGAACACATCGGTTTTAAAAGTGTCCATGTGATATGCGTCAAAACTTTTTCTCTTATAACTGCGCGAAAAGCATGTATTCTTGCTTAATACAGCGAAACAATCTGTTTTAGACCAAAACGAGCTAGATCTGAACTCATCGGTTTTCCAAGTGTCCATGTGATACGCGTCAAAACTTTTTCTCTTATAACTGCGCGAAAAGCATGTATTCGTGCTTAATACAACGAAACAAGCTTTTTTAGTCCGAAAAGAGGTAAATCTGAACACATCGGTTTTACAAGTGTTCCTCTGATACGCGTCAAAACTTTTTCTCTTATAACTGCGCGAAAAGCATGTATGCTTGCTTAATACAACGAAACAAGCTGTTTTAGACCGAAACGAGCCAAATCACAACACATCGGTATTACAAGTGTTCCACGTGACACTCGTCAAAACGTTTTCTCTTATAACTGCGCGAAAAGCATGTATTCTTGCTTAATACAGCGAAACAAGCTGTTTTAGACCGAAACGAGCTAAATCACAACACATCGGTTTTACAAGTGTTCCTCTGATACGCGTGAAAACTTTTTCTCTTATAACTGCGCGAAAAGCACGTATTCGTGCTTAATACAACGAAACAAGCTGTTTTAGACCAAAACAAGCTAGATCTGAACACATCGGTTTTCCAAGTGTCCATGTGATACGCGTCAAAACTTTTTCTCTTATAACTGCGCGAAAACCATGTATTCGTGCTTAATACAACGACACAAGCTGTTTTAGTCCGAAAAGAGGTAAATCTGAACACATCGGTTTTACAAGTGTCCCTGTGACACGCGTCAAAACTTTTTCTCCTATAACTGCGCGAAAAGCTTGTATTCTTGCTTAATACAGCGAAACAAGCTGTTTTAGCCCGAAACGAGCTAAATCACAACACATCGGTTTTACAAGTGTTCCTCTGATACGCGCCAAAACTTTTTCTCTTATAACTGCGCGAAAAGCATGTATTCGTGCTTAATACTACGAAACAAGCTGTTTTAGACCGAAACGAGCTAAATCACAACATATCGGTTTTACAAGTCTCTTTAAAACGCGTCAAAACTTTTTCTTCTATAACTGCGCGTAAAGCATGTATTCGTGCTTAATACAACGAAACAAGCTGTTTTAGACCGAAACGAGCTAAATCTGAACACATCGATTTTACAAGTGTCCCTTTGACACGCGTCAAAACTTTTTCTCTTATAACTCCGCGAAAAGATTGTATTCGTGCTTAATACAACGAAACAAGCTGTTTTAGACCGAAACGAGCTAAATCTGAACACATCGGTTTTACAAGTGTCCCTGTGTCAAAACTTTTTCTCTTATAACTGCGCGGAAAGCATGTATTCTTGCTTAATACAACCAAACAAGCTGTTTTAGACCGAAACGAGCTAAATCACAACACATCGGTTTTACAAGTGTTCCTCTGATACGCGTCAAAACTTTTTCTCTTATAACTGCGCGAAAAGCATGTATTCTTGCTGAATACAACGAAACAAGCTGTTTTAGACCGAAACGAGCTAAATCACAACACACCGGTTTTACAAGTGTTCCTCTGATACGCGTGAAAACTTTTTCTCTTATACCTGCGCGAAAAGCATGTATTCGTGCTTAATACAACGAAACAAGCTGTTTTAGACCAAAACGAGCTAGATCTGAACACATCGGTTTTCCAAGTGTCCATGTGATACGCGTCAAAACTTTTTCTCTTATAACTGCACGAAAAGCATTTATTCGTGCTTAATACAACGAAACAAGCTGTTTTAGTCCGAAAAGAGGTAAATCTGAACATATCGGTTGTACATGTGTTCCTCTGATACGCGTCAAAACTTTTTCTCTTATAACTGCGCGAAAAGCATGTATTCTTGCCTAATACAACGAAACAAGCTGTTTTAGACCGAAACGAGCCAAATCACAACACATCGGTATTACAAGTGTTCCACGTGATGCTCGTCAAAACGTTTTCTCTTATAACTCCGCGAAAAGCATGTATTCTTGCTTAATAAAGCGAAACAAGCTGTTTTAGACTGAAACGAGCTAAATCACAACACATCGGTTTTACAAGTGCTCCTCTGATACGCGTCAAAACTCTTTCTCTTATAACTGCGCGAAAAGCATGTATTCGTGCTTAATAAAACGAAACAAGCTGTTTTAGACCGAAACGAGCTAAATCTGAACACATCGGTTTTAAAAGTGTCCATGTGATAAGCGTCAAAACTTTTTCTCTTATAACTGCGCGAAAAGATTGTATTCGTGCTTAATACAACGAAACAAGCTGTTTTAGACCGAAACGAGCTAAATCTGAACACATCGGTTTTACAAGTGTCCCTGTGACACGCGTCAAAACTTTTCCTCTTATAACTGCGCGAAAAGCATGTATTCTTGCTTAATACAGCGAAACAAGCTGTTTTAGACCGAAACGAGCTAAATCACAACACATCGGTTTTACAAGTGTTCCTCTGATACGCGTCAAAACTTTTTCTCTTATAACTTCGCGAAAAGCATGTATTCGTGCTTAATACAACGAAACAAGCTGTTTTAGACCGAAACGAGCTAGATCTGAACACATCGGTTTTCCAAGTGTCCATGTGATACGCGTCAAAACTTTTTCTCTTATAACTGCGCGAAAACCATGTATTCGTGCTTAATACAACGACACAAGCTGTTTTAGTCCGAAAAGAGGTAAATCTGAACACATCGGTTTTACAAGTGTCCCTGTGACACGCGTCAAAACTTTTTCTCCTGTAACTGCGCGAAAAGCTTGTATTCTTGCTTAATACAGCGAAACAAGCTGTTTTAGACCGAAACGAGCTGAATCACAACACATCGGTTTTACAAGTGTTCCTCTGATACGCGCCAAAACTTTTTCTCTTATAACTGCGCGAAACAAGCTGTTTTAGACCGAAACGAGCTAAATCACAACACAACGGTTTTACAAGTGTTCCTCTGATACGCGTCTAAACTTTTTCTCTTATAACTGCGCGAAAAGCATGTATTCGTGCTGAATACAACGAAACAAGCTGTTTTAGACCAAAACGAGCTAAATCACAACACATCGGTATTACAAGTGTTCCACGTGATACTCGTCAAAACTTGTTCTCTTATAACTGCGCGAAAAGCATGTTTCGTGCTTAATACAACGAAACAAGCTGTTTTAGACCGAAACGAGCTAAATCTGAACACATCGGTTTTACAAGTGTCCCTGTGACACGCGTCAAAACTTTTTCTCTTATAACTGCGCGAAAAGCATGTATTCTTGCTTAATACAACGAAACAAGCTGTTTTAGACCGAAACGAGCTAAATCACAACACATCGGTATTACAAGTGTTCCACGCGATGCTCGTCAAAACGTTTTCTCTTATAACTCCGCGAAAAGCATGTATTCTTGCTTAATAAAGCGAAACAAGCTGTTTTAGACTGAAACGAGCTAAATCACAACACATCGGTTTTCCAAGTGTTCCTCTGATACGCGTCAAAACTTTTTCTCTTATAACTGCGCGAAAAGCATGTATTCGTGCTGAATACAACGAAACAAGCTGTTTTAGACCGAAACGAGCTAAATCACAACACATCGGTTTTACAAGTGTGTCTCTAATACGCGTCAAAACTTTTTCTTCTATAACTGCGCGTAAAGCATGTATTCGTGCTTAATACAACGAAACAAGCTGTTTTAGACCGAAACGAGCTAAATCTGAACACATCGGTTTTAGAAGCGTCCCTCTGATACGCGTCTAAACTTTTTTTCTTACAACTGAGCGAAAAGCATGTATTCGTGCTTAATACAACGAAACAAGCTGTTTTAGACCGAAACGAGCTAAATCTGAACACATCGGTTTTACAAGTGTCCCTGTGACACTAGTCAAAACGTTTTCTCTTAAACTGCGCGAAAAGCATGTATTCTTGCTTAATACAGCGAAACAAGCTGTTTTAGACCGAAACGAGCTAAATCACAACACATCGGTTTTACAAGTGTTCCTCTGATACGCGTCGAAACTTTTTCTCTTATAACGGCGCGAAAAGCATGTATTCTTGCTTAATACAGCGAAACAAGCTGTTTTAGACCGAAACGAGCTAAATCACAACACATCGGTTTTACAAGTGTTCCTCTGATACGCGTCAAAACTTTTTTTCTTACAACTGAGCGAAAAGCATGTATTCGTGCTTAATACAACGAAACAAGCTGTTTTAGACCGAAACGAGCTAAATCTGAACACATCGGTTTTAAAAGTGTCCATGTGATATGCGTCAAAACTTTTTCTCTTATAACTGCGCGAAAAGCATGTATTCTTGCTTAATACAGCGAAACAATCTGTGTTAGACCGAAACGAGCTAAATCACAACACATCGGTTTTACAAGGGTTCCTCTGATACGCGTCAAAACTTTTTCTCTTATAACTGCGCGAAAAGCATGTATTCGTGCTTAATACAACGAAACAAGCTGTTTTAGACCAAAACGAGCTAGATCTGAACACATCGGTTTTCCAAGTGTCCATGTGATACGCGTCAAAACTTTTTCTCTTATAACTGCGCGAAAAGCATGTATTCGTGCTTAATACAACGAAACAAGCTTTTTTAGTCCGAAAAGAGGTAAATCTGAACACATCGGTTTTACAAGTGTTCCTCTGATACGCGTCAAAACTTTTTCTCTTATAACTGCGCGAAAAGCATGTATGCTTGCTTAATACAACGAAACAAGCTGTTTTAGACCGAAACGAGCCAAATCACAACACATCGGTATTACAAGTGTTCCACGTGACACTCGTCAAAACGTTTTCTCTTATAACTGCGCGAAAAGCATGTATTCTTGCTTAATACAGCGAAACAAGCTGTTTTAGACCGAAACGAGCTAAATCACAACACATCGGTTTTACAAGTGTTCCTCTGATACGCGTGAAAACTTTTTCTCTTATAACTGCGCGAAAAGCACGTATTCGTGCTTAATACAACGAAACAAGCTGTTTTAGACCAAAACAAGCTAGATCTGAACACATCGGTTTTCCAAGTGTCCATGTGATACGCGTCAAAACTTTTTCTCTTATAACTGCGCGAAAACCATGTATTCGTGCTTAATACAACGACACAAGCTGTTTTAGTCCGAAAAGAGGTAAATCTGAACACATCGGTTTTACAAGTGTCCCTGTGACACGCGTCAAAACTTTTTCTCCTATAACTGCGCGAAAAGCTTGTATTCTTGCTTAATACAGCGAAACAAGCTGTTTTAGCCCGAAACGAGCTAAATCACAACACATCGGTTTTACAAGTGTTCCTCTGATACGCGCCAAAACTTTTTCTCTTATAACTGCGCGAAAAGCATGTATTCGTGCTTAATACTACGAAACAAGCTGTTTTAGACCGAAACGAGCTAAATCACAACATATCGGTTTTACAAGTCTCTTTAAAACGCGTCAAAACTTTTTCTTCTATAACTGCGCGTAAAGCATGTATTCGTGCTTAATACAACGAAACAAGCTGTTTTAGACCGAAACGAGCTAAATCTGAACACATCGATTTTACAAGTGTCCCTTTGACACGCGTCAAAACTTTTTCTCTTATAACTCCGCGAAAAGATTGTATTCGTGCTTAATACAACGAAACAAGCTGTTTTAGACCGAAACGAGCTAAATCTGAACACATCGGTTTTACAAGTGTCCCTGTGACACGCGTCAAAACTTTTCCTCTTATAACTGCGCGAAAAGCATGTATTCTTGCTTAATACAGCGAAACAAGCTGTTTTAGACCGAAACGAGCTAAATCACAACACATCGGTTTTACAAGTGTTCCTCTGATACGCGTCAAAACTTTTTCTTTTATAACTTCGCGAAAAGCATGTATTCGTGCTTAATACAACGAAACAAGCTGTTTTAGACCGAAACGAGCTAGATCTGAACACATCGGTTTTCCAAGTGTCCATGTGATACGCGTCAAAACTTTTTCTCTTATAACTGCGCGAAAACCATGTATTCGTGCTTAATACAACGACACAAGCTGTTTTAGTCCGAAAAGAGGTAAATCTGAAGACATCGGTTTTACAAGTGTCCCTGTGACATGCGTCAAAACTTTTTCTCCTATAACTGCGCGAAAAGCTTGTATTCTTGCTTAATACAGCGAAACAAGCTGTTTTAGACCGAAACGAGCTGAATCACAACACATCGGTTTTACAAGTGTTCCTCTGATACGCGCCAAAACTTTTTCTCTTATAACTGCGCGAAACAAGCTGTTTTAGACCGAAACGAGCTAAATCACAACACAACGGTTTTACAAGTGTTCCTCTGATACGCGTCTAAACGTTTTCTCTTATAACTGCGCGAAAAGCATGTATTCGTGCTGAATACAACGAAACAAGCTGTTTTAGACCAAAACGAGCTAAATCACAACACATCGGTATTACAAGTGTTCCACGTGATACTCGTCAAAACTTTTTCTCTTATAACTGCGCGAAAAGCATGTATTCGTGCTTAATACAACGAAACAAGCTGTTTTAGACCGAAACGAGCTAAATCTGAACACATCGGTTTTACAAGTGTCCCTGTGACACGCGTCAAAACTTTTTCTCTTATAACTGCGCGAAAAGCATGTATTCTTGCTTAATACAACGAAACAAGCTGTTTTAGACCGAAACGAGCTAAATCACAACACATCGGTTTTACAAGTGATCCTCTGATACGCGTCAAATCTTTTTCTCTTATACCTGCGCGAAACAAGCTGTTTTAGACCGAAACGAGCTAAATCACAACACAACGGTTTTACAAGTGTTCCTCTGATACGCGTCTAAACTTTTTCTCTTATAACTGCGCGAAAAGCATGTATTCGTGCTTAATACAACGAAACAAGCTGTTTTAGACCAAAACGAGCTAAATCACAACACATCGGTATTACAAGTGTTCCACGTGATACTCGTCAAAACTTTTTCTCTTATAACTTCGCGAAAAGCATGTATTCGTGCTTAATACAACGAAACAAGCTGTTTTAGGCCGAAACGAGCTAAATCACAACACATCGGTTTTACAAGTGTTCCTCTGATACGCGTCTAAACTTTTTCTCTTATAACTGCGCGAAAAGCATGTATTCGTGCTTAATACAACGAAACAACCAGTTTTAGACCGAAACGAGCTAAATCTGAACACATCGGTTTTACAAGTGTCCCTGTGACACGAGTCAAAACTTTTTCTCTTAAACTGCGCAAAAAGCATGTATTCTTGCTTAATACAGCGAAACAAGCTGTTTTAGACCGAAACGAGCTAAATCACAACACATCGGTTTTACAAGTGTTCCTCTGATACGCGTCAAAACTTTTTCTCTTATAACGGCGCGAAAAGCATGTATTCTTGCTTAATACAACGAAACAAGCTGTTTTAGACCGAAACGAGCCAAATCACAACACATCGGTATTACAAGTGTTCCACGTGATACTCGTCAAACCTTTTTCTCTTATAACTGCGCGAAAAGCATGTATTCTTGCTTAATACAGCGAAACAAGCTGTTTTAGACCGAAACGAGCTAAATCACAACACATCGGTTTTACAAGTGTTCCTCTGATACGCGTGAAAACTTTTTCTCTTATAACCGCGCGAAAAGCATGTATTCGTGCTTAATACAACGAAACAATCTGTTTTAGACCAAGACAAGCTAGATCTGAACACATCGGTTTTCCAAGTGTCCTTGTGATACGCGTCAAAACTTTTTCTCTTATAACTGCGCGAAAACCATGTATTCGTCCTTAATACAACGACACAAGCTGTTTTAGTCCGAAAAGAGGTAAATCTGAACACATCGGTTTTACAAGTGTTCCTCTGATAGGCGTCAAAACGTTTTCTCTTATAACTGCGCGAAAAGCATGTATTCTTGCCTAATACAACGAATCAAGCTGTTTTAGACCGAAATGAGCTAAATCTGAACACATCGGTTTTACACGTGTCCCTGTGACACGCGTCAAAACTTTTTCTCTTATAACTGCGCGAAAAGCATGTATTCCTGCTTAATACAGCGAAACAAGCTGTTTTAGACCGAAACGAGCTAAATCACAACACATCGGTTTTACAAGTGATCCTCTGATACGCGTCAAATCTTTTTCTCTTATAACTGCGCGAAACAAGCTGTTTTAGTCCGATACGAGCTAAATCACAACACAACGGTTTTACAAGTGTTCCTCTGATACGCGTCTAAACTTTTTCTCTTATAACTGCGCGAAAAGCATGTATTCGTGCTTAATACAACGAAACAAGCTGTTTTAGACCAAAACGAGCTAAATCACAACACATCGGTATTACAAGTGTTCCACGTGATACTCGTCAAAACTTTTTCTCTTATAACTGCGCGAAAAGCATGTATTCGTGCTTAATACAACGAAACAAGCTGTTTTAGACCGAAACGAGCTAAATCACAACACATCGGTTTTACAAGTGTTCCTCTGATACGCGTCAAAACTTTTTCTCTTATAACGGCGCGAAAAGCATGTATTCTTGCTTAATACAACGAAGCAAGCTGTTTTAGACCGAAACGAGCCAAATCACAACACATCGGTATTACAAGTGTTCCACGTGATACTCGTCAAAACGTTTTCTCTTATAACTGCGCGAAAAGCATGTATTTTTGCTTAATACAGCGAAACAAGCTGTGTTAGACCGAAACGAGCTAAATCACAACACATCGGTTTTACAAGTGTTCCTCTGATACGCGTCAAAACTTTTTCTCTTATAACTGCGCGAAAATCATGTATTCGTGCTTAATACAACGAAACAAGCTGTTTTAGACCAAAACGAGCTAGATCTGAACACATCGGTTTTCCAAGTGTCCATGTGATACGCGTCAAAACTTTTTCTCTTATAACTGCGCGAAAAGCGTGTATTCGTGCTTAATACAACGAAACAAGCTTTTTTAGTCCGAAAAGAGGTAAATCTGAACACATCGGTTTTACAAGTGTTCCTCTGATACGCGTCAAAACTTTTTCTCTTATAACTGCGCGAAAAGCATGTATGCTTGCTTAATACAACGAAACAAGCTGTTTTAGACCGAAACGAGCCAAATCACAACACATCGGTATTACAAGTGTTCCACGTGATACTCGTCAAAACGTTTTCTCTTATAACTGCGCGAAAAGCATGTATTCTTGCTTAATACAGCGAAACAAGCTGTTTTAGACCGAAACGAGCTTAATCACAACACATCGGTTTTACAAGTGTTCCTCTGATACGCGTGAAAACTTTTTCTCTTATAACTGCGCGAAAAGCATGTATTCGTGCTTAATACAACGAAACAAGCTGTTTTAGACCAAAACAAGCTAGATCTGAACACATCGGTTTTCCAAGTGTCCATGTGATACGCGTCAAAACTTTTTCTCTTATAACTGCGCGAAAACCATGTATTCGTGCTTAATACAACGACACAAGCTGTTTCAGTCCGAAAAGAGGTAAATCTGAACACATCGGTTTTACAAGTGTTCCTCTGATACGCGTCAAAACTTTTTCTCTTATAACTGCGCGAAAAGCATGTATTCTTGCCTAATACAACGAAACAAGCTGTTTTAGACCGAAACGAGCCAAATCACAACACATTGGTATTACAAGTGTTCCACGTGATACTCGTCAAAACTTTTTCTCTTATAACTGCGCGAAAAGCATGTATTCTTGCTTAATAAAGCGAAACAAGCTGTTTTAGACCGAAACGAGCTAAATCACAACACATCGGTTTTACAAGTGTTCCTCTGATACGCGTCAAAACTTTTTCTCTTATAACTGCGCGAAAAGCATGTATGCTTGCTTAATACAACGAAACAAGCTGTTTTAGACCGAAACGAGCCAAATCACAACACATCGGTATTACAAGTGTTCCACGTGATACTCGTCAAAACTTTTTCTCTTATAACTGCACGAAAAGCATGTATTCGTGCTTAATACAACGAAACAAGCTGTTTTAGTCCGAAAAGAGGTAAATCTGAACACATCGGTTGTACATGTGTTCCTCTGATACGCGTCAAAACTTTTTCTCTTATAACTGCGCGAAAAGCATGTATTCTTGCCTAATACAACGAAACAAGCTGTTTTAGACCGAAACGAGCCAAATCACAACACATCGGTATTACAAGTGTTCCACGTGATGCTCGTCAAAACGTTTTCTCTTATAACTCCGCGAAAAGCATGTATTCTTGCTTAATAAAGCGAAACAAGCTGTTTTAGACTGAAACGAGCTAAATCACAACACATCGGTTTTACAAGTGCTCTTCTGATACGCGTCAAAACTCTTTCTCTTATAACTGCGCGAAAAGCATGTATTCGTGCTTAATAAAACGAAACAAGCTGTTTTAGACCGAAACGAGCTAAATCTGAACACATCGGTTTTAAAAGTGTCCATGTGATACGCGTCAAAACTTTTTCTCTTATAACTGCGCGAAAAGATTGTATTCGTGCTTAATACAACGAAACAAGCTGTTTTAGACCGAAACGAGCTAAATCTGAACACATCGGTTTTACAAGTGTCCCTGTGACACGCGTCAAAACTTTTCCTCTTATAACTGCGCGAAAAGCATGTATTCTTGCTTAATACAGCGAAACATGCTGTTTTAGACCGAAACGAGCTAAATCACAACACATCGGTTTTACAAGTGTTCCTCTGATACGCGTCAAAACTTTTTCTCTTATAACTTCGCGAAAAGCATGTATTCGTGCTTAATACAACGAAACAAGCTGTTTTAGACCGAAACGAGCTTGATCTGAACACATCGGTTTTCCAAGTGTCCATGTGATACGCGTCAAAACTTTTTCTCTTATAACTGCGCGAAAACCATGTATTCGTGCTTAATACAACGACACAAGCTGTTTTAGTCCGAAAAGAGGTAAATCTGAAGACATCGGTTTTACAAATGTCCCTGTGACACGCGTCAAAACTTTTTCTCCTATAACTGCGCGAAAAGCTTGTATTCTTGCTTAATACAGCGAAACAAGCTGTTTTAGACCGAAACGAGCTGAATCACAACACATCGGTTTTACAAGTGTTCCTCTGATACGCGCCAAAACTTTTTCTCTTATAACTGCGCGAAACAAGCTGTTTTAGACCGAAACGAGCTAAATCACAACACAACGGTTTTACAAGTGTTCCTCTGATACGCGTCTAAACTTTTTCTCTTATAACTGCGCGAAAAGCATGTATTCGTGCTGAATACAACGAAACAAGCTGTTTTAGACCAAAACGAGCTAAATCACAACACATCGGTATTACAAGTGTTCCACGTGATACTCGTCAAAACTTTTTCTCTTATAACTGCGCGAAAAGCATGTATTCGTGCTTAATACAACGAAACAAGCTGTTTTAGACCGAAACGAGCTAAATCTGAACACATCGGTTTTACAAGTGTCCCTGTGACACGCGTCAAAACTTTTTCTCTTATAACTGCGCGAAAAGCATGTATTCTTGCTTAATACAACGAAACAAGCTGTTTTAGACCGAAACGAGCTAAATCACAACACATCGGTTTTACAAGTGATCCTCTGATACGCGTCAAATCTTTTTCTCTTATAACTGCGCGAAACAAGCTGTTTTAGACCGAAACGAGCTAAATCACACCACAACGGTTTTACAAGTGTTCCTCTGATACGCCTCTAAACTTTTTCTCTTATAACTGCGCGAAAAGCATGTATTCGTGCTTAATACAACGAAACAAGCTGTTTTAGACCAAAACGAGCTAAATCACAACACATCGGTATTACAAGTGTTCCACATGATACTCGTCAAAACTTTTTCTCTTATAACTGCGCGAAAAGCATGTATTCGTGCTTAATACAACGAAACAAGCTGTTTTAGGCCGAAACGAGCTAAATCACAACACATCGGTTTTACAAGTGTTCCTCTGATACGCGTCTAAACGTTTTCTCTTATAACTGCGCGAAAAGCATGTATTCGTGCTTAATACAACGAAACAACCAGTTTTAGACCGAAACGAGCTAAATCTGAACACATCGCTTTTACAAGTGTCCCTGTGACACGAGTCAAAACTTTTTCTCTTAAACTGCGCAAAAAGCATGTATTCTTGCTTAATACAGCGAAACAAGCTGTTTTAGACCGAAACGAGCTAAATCACAACACATCGGTTTTACAAGTGTTCCTCTGATACGCGTCAAAACTTTTTCTCTTATAACGGCGCGAAAAGCATGTATTCTTGCTTAATACAACGAAACAAGCTGTTTTAGACCGAAACGAGCCAAATCACAACACATCGGTATTACAAGTGTTCCACGTGATACTCGTCAAACCTTTTTCTCTTATAACTGCGCGAAAAGCATGTATTCTTGCTTAATACAGCGAAACAAGCTGTTTTAGACCGAAACGAGCTAAATCACAACACATCGGTTTTACAAGTGTTCCTCTGATACGCGTGAAAACTTTTTCTCTTATAACCGCGCGAAAAGCATGTATTCGTGCTTAATACAACGAAACAATCTGTTTTAGACCAAGACAAGCTAGATCTGAACACATCGGTTTTCCAAGTGTCCTTGTGATACGCGTCAAAACTTTTTCTCTTATAACTGCGCGAAAACCATGTATTCGTCCTTAATACAACGACACAAGCTGTTTTAGTCCGAAAAGAGGTAAATCTGAACACATCGGTTTTACAAGTGTTCCTCTGATAGGCGTCAAAACGTTTTCTCTTATAACTGCGCGAAAAGCATGTATTCTTGCCTAATACAACGAATCAAGCTGTTTTAGACCGAAATGAGCTAAATCTGAACACATCGGTTTTACACGTGTCCCTGTGACACGCGTCAAAACTTTTTCTCTTATAACTGCGCGAAAAGCATGTATTCCTGCTTAATACAGCGAAACAAGCTGTTTTAGACCGAAACGAGCTAAATCACAACACATCGGTTTTACAAGTGATCCTCTGATACGCGTCTAAACTTTTTCTCTTATAACTGCGCGAAAAGCATGTATTCGTGCTTAATACAACGAAACAAGCTGTTTTAGACCAAAACGAGCTAAATCACAACACATCGGTATTACAAGTGTTCCACGTGATACTCGTCAAAACTTTTTCTCTTATAACTGCGCGAAAAGCATGTATTCGTGCTTAATACAACGAAACAAGCTGTTTTAGACCGAAACGAGCTAAATCACAACACATCGGTTTTACAAGTGTTCCTCTGATACGCGTCAAAACTTTTTCTCTTATAACGGCGCGAAAAGCATGTATTCTTGCTTAATACAACGAAACAAGCTGTTTTAGACCGAAACGAGCCAAATCACAACACATCGGTATTACAAGTGTTCCACGTGATACTCGTCAAAACGTTTTCTCTTATAACTGCGCGAAAAGCATGTATTCTTGCTTAATACAGCGAAACAAGCTGTGTTAGACCGAAACGAGCTAAATCACAACACATCGGTTTTACAAGTGTTCCTCTGATACGCGTCAAAACTTTTTCTCTTATAACTGCGCGAAAATCATGTATTCGTGCTTAATACAACGAAACAAGCTGTTTTAGACCAAAACGAGCTAGATCTGAACACATCGGTTTTCCAAGTGTCCATGTGATACGCGTCAAAACTTTTTCTCTTATAACTGCGCGAAAAGCGTGTATTCGTGCTTAATACAACGAAACAAGCTTTTTTAGTCCGAAAAGAGGTAAATCTGAACACATCGGTTTTACAAGTGTTCCTCTGATACGCGTCAAAACTTTTTCTCTTATAACTGCGCGAAAAGCATGTATGCTTGCTTAATACAACGAAACAAGCTGTTTTAGACCGAAACGAGCCAAATCACAACACATCGGTATTACAAGTGTTCCACGTGATACTCGTCAAAACGTTTTCTCTTATAACTGCGCGAAAAGCATGTATTCTTGCTTAATACAGCGAAACAAGCTGTTTTAGACCGAAACGAGCTTAATCACAACACATCGGTTTTACAAGTGTTCCTCTGATACGCGTGAAAACTTTTTCTCTTATAACTGCGCGAAAAGCATGTATTCGTGCTTAATACAACGAAACAAGCTGTTTTAGACCAAAACAAGCTAGATCTGAACACATCGGTTTTCCAAGTGTCCATGTGATACGCGTCAAAACTTTTTCTCTTATAACTGCGCGAAAACCATGTATTCGTGCTTAATACAACGACACAAGCTGTTTCAGTCCGAAAAGAGGTAAATCTGAACACATCGGTTTTACAAGTGTTCCTCTGATACGCGTCAAAACTTTTTCTCTTATAACTGCGCGAAAAGCATGTATTCTTGCCTAATACAACGAAACAAGCTGTTTTAGACCGAAACGAGCCAAATCACAACACATTGGTATTACAAGTGTTCCACGTGATACTCGTCAAAACTTTTTCTCTTATAACTGCGCGAAAAGCATGTATTCTTGCTTAATAAAGCGAAACAAGCTGTTTTAGACCGAAACGAGCTAAATCACAACACATCGGTTTTACAAGTGTTCCTCTGATACGCGTCAAAACGTTTTCTCTTATAACTGCGCGAAAAGCATGTATTCGTGCTTAATAAAACGAAACAAGCTGTTTTAGACCGAAACGAGCTAAATCTGAACACATCGGTTTTAAAAGTGTCCATGTGATACTCGTCAAAACTTTTTCTCTTAAACTGCGCAAAAAGCATGTATTCTTGCTTAATACAGCGAAACAAGCTGTTTTAGACCGAAACGAGCTAAATCACAACACATCGGTTTTACAAGTGTTCCTCTGATACGCGTCAAAACTTTTTCTCTTATAACGGCGCGAAAAGCATGTATTCTTGCTTAATACAACGAAACAAGCTGTTTTAGACCGAAACGAGCCAAATCACAACACATCGGTATTACAAGTGTTCCACGTGATACTCGTCAAACCTTTTTCTCTTATAACTGCGCGAAAAGCATGTATTCTTGCTTAATACAGCGAAACAAGCTGTTTTAGACCGAAACGAGCTAAATCACAACACATCGGTTTTACAAGTGTTCCTCTGATACGCGTGAAAACTTTTTCTCTCATAACTGCGCGAAAAGCATGTATTCGTGCTTAATACAACGAAACAATCTGTTTTAGACCAAAACAAGCTAGATCTGAACACATCGGTTTTCCAAGTGTCCTTGTGATACGCGTCAAAACTTTTTCTCTTATAACTGCGCGAAAACCATGTATTCGTGCTTAATACAACGACACAAGCTGTTTTAGTCCGAAAAGAGGTAAATCTGAACACATCGGTTTTACAAGTGTTCCTCTGATACGCGTCAAAACGTTTTCTCTTATAACTGCGCGAAAAGCATGTATTCTTGCCTAATACAACGAATCAAGCTGTTTTAGACCGAAACGAGCTAAATCTGAACACATCGGTTTTACACGTGTCCCTGTGACACGCGTCAAAACTTTTTCTCTTATAACTGCGCGAAAAGCATGTATTCCTGCTTAATACAGCGAAACAAGCTGTTTTAGACCGAAACGAGCTAAATCACAACACATCGGTTTTACAAGTGATCCTCTGATACGCGTCAAATCTTTTTCTCTTATAACTGCGCGAAACAAGCTGTTTTAGACCGATACGAGCTAAATCACAACACAACGGTTTTACAAGTGTTCCTCTGATACGCGTCTAAACTTTTTCTCTTATAACTGCGCGAAAAGCATGTATTCGTGCTTAATACAACGAAACAAGCTGTTTTAGACCAAAACGAGCTAAATCACAACACATCGGTATTACAAGTGTTCCACGTGATACTCGTCAAAACTTTTTCTCTTATAACTGCGCGAAAAGCATGTATTCGTGCTTAATACAACGAAAAGAGCTGTTTTAGACCGAAACGAGCTAAATCACAACACATCGGTTTTACAAGTGTTCCTCTGATACGCGTCAAAACTTTTTCTCTTATAACGGCGCGAAAAGCATGTATTCTTGCTTAATACAACGAAACAAGCTGTTTTAGACCGAAACGAGCCAAATCACAACACATCGGTGTGACAAGTGTTCCACGTGATACTCGTCAAAACTTTTTCTCTTATAACTGCGCGAAAAGCATGTATTCTTGCTTAATACAGCGAAACAAGCTGTGTTAGACCGAAACGAGCTAAATCACAACACATCGGTTTTACAAGTGTTCCTCTGATACGCGTCAAAACTTTTTCTCTTATAACTGCGCGAAAATCATGTATTCGTGCTTAATACAACGAAACAAGCTGTTTTAGACCAAAACGAGCTAGATCTGAACACATCGGTTTTCCAAGTGTCCATGTGATACGCGTCAAAACTTTTTCTCTTATAACTGCGCGAAAAGCATGTATTCGTGCTTAATACAACGAAACAAGCTTTTCTAGTCCGAAAAGAGGTAAATCTGAACACATCGGTTTTACAAGTGTTCCTCTGATACGCGTCAAAACTTTTTCTCTTATAACTGCGCGAAAAGCATGTATGCTTGCTTAATACAACGAAACAAGCTGTTTTAGACCGAAACGAGCCAAATCACAACACATTGGTATTACAAGTGTTCCACGTGATACTCGTCAAAACGTTTTCTCTTATAACTGCGCGAAAAGCATGTATTCGTGCTTAATAAAACGAAACAAGCTGTTTTAGACCGAAACGAGCTAAATCTGAACACATCGGTTTTACAAGTGTCCCTGTGACACGCGTCAAAACTTTTTCTCTTATAACTACGCGAAAAGCTTGTATTCTTGCTTAATACAGCGAAACAAGCTGTTTTAGACCGAAACGAGCTAAATCACAACACATCGTTTTACAAGTGTTCCTCTGATACGCGTCAAAACTTTTTCTTCTATAACTGCGCGTAAAGCATGTATTCGTGCTTAATACAACGAAACAAGCTGTTTTAGACCGAAACGAGCTAAATCTGAACACATCGGTTTTACAAGTGTCCCTTTGACACGCGTCAAAACTTTTTCTCTTATAACTGCGCGAAAAGCATGTATTCGTGCTTAATAAAACGAAACAAGCTGTTTTAGACCGAAACGAGCTAAATCTGAACACATCGGTTTTAAAAGTGTCCATGTGATACGCGTCAAAACTTTTTCTCTTATAACTGCGCGAAAAGATTGTATTCGTGCTTAATACAACGAAACAAGCTGTTTTAGACCGAAACGAGCTAAATCTAAACACATCGGTTTTACAAGTGTCCCTGTGACACGCGTCAAAACTTTTTCTCTTATAACTACGCGAAAAGCTTGTATTCTTGCTTAATACAGCGAAACAAGCTGTTTTAGACCGAAACGAGCTAAATCACAACACATCGTTTTACAAGTGTTCCTCTGATACGCGTCAAAACTTTTTCTTCTATAACTGCGCGTAAAGCATGTATTCGTGCTTAATACAACGAAACAAGCTGTTTTAGACCGAAACGAGCTAAATCTGAACACATCGGTTTTACAAGTGTCCCTTTGACACGCGTCAAAACTTTTTCTCTTATAACTGCGCGGAAAGCATGTATTCTTGCTTAATACAACGAAACAAGCTGTTTTAGACCGAAACGAGCTAAATCACAACACACCGGTTTTACAAGTGTTCCTCTGATACGCGTGAAAACTTTTTCTCTTATAACTGCGCGAAAAGCATGTATTCGTGCTTAATACAACGAAACAAGCTGTTTTAAACAAAAACGAGCTAGATCTGAACACATCGGTTTTCCAAGTGTCCATGTGATACGCGTCAAAACTTTTTCTCTTATAACTGCGCGAAAAGCATGTATTCGTGCCTAATACAACGAAACAAGCTGTTTTAGTCCGAAAAGAGGTAAATCTGAACACACCGGTTTTACATGTGTTCCTCTGATACGCGTCAAAACTTTTTCTCCTATAACTGCGCGAAAAGCATGTATTCTTGCCTAATACAACGAAACAAGCTGTTTTAGACCGAAACGAGCCAAATCACAACACATCGGTATTACAAGTGTTCCACGTGATACTCGTCAAAACGTTTTCTCTTATAACTCCGCGAAAAGCATGTATTCTTGCTTAATACAGCGAAACAAGCTGTTTTAGACCGAAACGAGCTAAATCACAACACACCGGTTTTACAAGTGTTCCTCTGATACGCGTCAAAACTTTTTCTCTTATAACTGCGCGAAAAGCATGTATTCGTGCTAATACAACGAAACAAGCTGTTTTAGACCAAAACGAGCTAGATCTGAACACATCGGTTTTACAAGTGTCCATGTGATACGCGTCAAAACTTTTTTCTCTTATAACTGCGCGAAAAGCATGTATTCGTGCTAAGTCCAACGAAACAAGGTGTTTTAGACCGAAACGAGGTAAATCTGAACACATCGGTTTTACGAGTGTCCCTGTGACACGCGCCAAAACTTTTTCTCTTATTACTGCGCGAAAAGCACGTATTCTTGCTTAATAATACGAAACAAGCTGTTTTAGACCGAAACGAGCTAAATCACAACACATCGGTTTTACAAGTGTTCCTCTGATACGCGTCAAAACTTTTTCTCTTATAACTTCGCGAAAAGCATGTATTCGTGCTTAATACAACGAAACAAGCTGTTTTAGATCGAAACGCGCTAAATCACAACATATCGGTTTTACAAGTGTCTCTCTAAAACGCGTCAAAACGTTTTCTTCTAAAACTGCGCGTAAACCATGTATTCATGCTTAATACAACGAAACAAGCTGTTTTAGACCGAAACGAGCTAAATCTGAACACATCGGTTTTAAGTGTCCCTGTGACACGCGCCAAAACTTTTTCTCTTATTACTGCGCGAAAAGCACGTATTCTTGCTTAATAATACGAAACAAGCTGTTTTAGACCGAAACGAGCTAAATCACAACACATCGGTTTTACAAGTGTTCCTCTGATACGCGTCTAAACTTTTTCTCTTATAACTGCGCGAAAAGCATGTATTCGTGCTTAATACAACGAAACAAGCTGTTTTAGACCAAAACGAGCTAAATCACAACACATCGGTATTACAAGTGTTCCACGTGATACTCGTCAAAACTTTTTCTCTTATAACTGCGCGAAAAGCTGTATTCGTGCTTAATACAACGAAACAAGCTGTTTAGACCGAAACGAGCTAAATCACAACACATCGGTTTTACAAGTGTTCCTCTGATACGCGTCTAAACTTTTTCTCTTATAACTGCGCAAAAAGCATGTATTCGTGCTTAATACAACGAAACAACCAGTTTTAGACCGAAACGAGCTAAATCTGAACACATCGGTTTTACAAGTGTCCCTGTGACACGAGTCAAAACTTTTTCTCTTAAACTGCGCGAAAAGCATGTATTCTTGCTTAATACAGCGAAACAAGCTGTTTTAGACCGAAACGAGCTAAATCACAACACATCGGTTTTACAAGTGTTACTCTGATACGCGTCAAAACTTTTTCTCTTATAACGGCGCGAAAAGCATGTATTCTTGCTTATTACAACGAAACAAGCTGTTTTAGACCGAAACGAGCCAAATCACAAGACATCGGTATTACAAGTGTTCCACGTGATACTCGTCAAAACTTTTTCTCTTATAACTGCGCGAAAAGCATGTATTCTTGCTTAATACAGCGAAACAAGCTGTTTTAGACCGAAACGAGCTAAATCACAACACATCAGTTTTACAAGTGTTCCTCTGATACGCGTGAAAACTTTTTCTCTTATAACTGCACGAAAATTATGTATTCCTGCTTAATACAACGAATCAAGCTGGTTTAGACCGAAACGAGCTAAATCTGAACACGTCGGTTTTACACGTGTCCCTGTGACACGCGTCAAAACTTTTTCTCTTATAACTGCGCGAAAAGCATGTGTTCTTGCTTAATACAGCGAAACAAGCTGTTATAGACCGAAACGAGCTAAATCACAACACATCGGTTTTACAAGTGTTCCTCTGATACGCGTCAAAACTTTTTTCTCTTTAACTGCGCGAAAAGCATGTATTCGTGCTTAGTCCAACGAAACAAGCTGTTTTAGACCGAAACGAGGTAAATCTGAACACATCGGTTTTACAAGTGTCCCTGTGACACGCCTTTAAAACTTTTTCTCTTATAACTGCGCGAAAAGCATGTATTCTTGCTTAATACAGCGAAACAAGCTGTTTTAGACCGAAACGAGCTAAATCACAACATATCGGTTTTACAAGTGTCTCTCTAAAACGCGTCAAAACTTTTTCTTCTTTAACTGCGCGTAAAGCATGTATTCGTGCTTAATACAACGAAACAAGCTGTTTTAGACCGAAACAAGCTAAATCTGAACACATCGGTTTTACAAGTGTCCCTGTGACACGCGTCAAATCTTTTTTCTCTTATAACTGCGCGAAAAGCATGTATTCTTGCTTAATACAACGAAACAAGCTGTTTTAGACCGAAGCGAGCTAAATCACAACACATCTATTTACAAGTGTTCCTCTGATACGCGTCAAAACTTTTTCTCTTATAACTGCGCGAAAACATGTATTCTTGCTTAATACAGCAAAACAAGCTGTTTTAGACCGAAACGAGCTAAATCACAACACACCGGTTTTACAAGTGTTCCTCTGATACGCATCAAAACTTTTTGTCTTATAACTGCGCGAAAAGCATGTATTCGTGCTTAATACAACGAAACAAGCTGTTTTAGACCAAAACGAGCTAGATCTGAACACATCGGTTTTACAAGTGTCCATGTGACACGCGTCAAAACTTTTTTCTCTTATAACTGCGCGAAAAGCATGTATTCGTGCTTAGTCCAACGAAACCAGCTGTTTTAGACCGAAACGAGGTAAATCTGAACACATCGGTTTTACGAGTGTCCCTGTGACACGCGTCAAAACTTTTTCTCCTGTAACTGCGCGACAAGCATGTATTCTTGTTTAAAACAACGAAACCAGATGTTTTAGACCGGAACGAGTTAAATCTGAACACATCGGTTTTACAAGTGTCCATGTGATACGCGTCAAAAGTTTTTCTCCTGTAACTGTGCGAAAAGCATGTATTCTTGCTTAACACAACGAAACAAGCTGTTTTGGACCGAAACGAGCTAAATCTGAACACATCGGTTTTACAAGTGTCCATGTGATACGCGTCAAAACATTTTCTCCTATAACTGCGCGAAAAGCATGTATTCGTGCTTAATAAAACGAAACAAGCTGTTTTAGACCGAAACGAGCTAAATCTGAAGACATTGGTTTTACAAGTGTCAATGTGATACGCGTCAAAACTTTTTCTCCTGTAACTGCGCGAAAAGCATGTATTCTTGTTTAGAACAACGAAACCAGCTGTTTTAGACCGGAACGAGCTAAATCTGAACACATCGGTTTTACAAGTGTCCGTGTGATACGCGTCAAAACTTTTTCTCTTATAACTGCTCGAAAAGCATGTATTCGTGCTTAAAACAACGAAACAACCTGTTTTAGACCGAAACGAGTTAAATCTGAACACATCGCTTTTACAAGTGTCTGTGTGATACGACTCAAAACGTTTTTCTCCTATAACTGCGCGAAAAGCATGTATTCCTGCTTAACACAACGAAACAAGCTGTTTTAGACCGAAACGAGCTAAATCTGAACACATCGGATTTACAAGTGTCCATGTGATACGCGTCAAAACATTTTCTCCTATAACTGCGCGAAAAGCATGTATTCGTGCTTAAAACAACGAAACAAGCTGTTTTAGAACGAAGCGAGCTAGATCTGAACACATCGGTTTTAAAAGTGTCCGTGTGATACCTATCAAAACGTTTTCTCTTATAACTGCGCGAAAAGCATGTATTCGTGCTTAATACAACGAAACAAGCTGTTTTAGACCAAAACGAGCTATATCTGAACACATCGGTTTTGCAAGTGTCCATGTGATATGCGTAAAAGCTTTTTCTCTTGTAACTGCGCGAAATGCATGTATTCGTGCTTAATACAACGAAACAAGCTGTTTTAGACCGAAACGAGCTAAATCTGAACACGTCGGTTTTACAAGTGTCTGTGTGATACGAGTCAAAACTTTCTCTGTTATAACTGCGCGTAAAGCCTGTATTCTTGCTTAAAACAACGAAACAAGCTGTTTAAGAACGAAGCGAGCTAGATCTGAACACATCGGTTTTACAAGTGTGTGATACGAGTCAAAACGTTATCTATTATAACTGCGCGAAAAGCATGTATTCTTCTTTAAAACAACGAAACAAGCTGTTTTAGACCTTTAGACTGAAACGAGCTTAATCTGAACACATCGGTTTTACAAGTGTCCGTGTGATACGCGTCGAAACTTTTTCTCTTATAACTTCGCGAAAAGCCTGTATTCTTGCTTAATACAACGAAACAAGCTGTTTTAGACCGAAACGAGCTAAATCACAACACATCTATTTACAAGTGTTCCTCTGATAAGCGTCAAAACGTTTTCTCTTATAACTGCGCGAAAAGCATGTATTCTTGCTTAATACAGCGAAACAAGCTGTTTTAGACCGAAACGAGCTAAATCACAACACACCGGATTTACAAGTGTTGCTCTGATACGCGTCAAAACTTTTTCTCTTATAACTGCGCGAAAAGCATGTATTCGTGCTTAATACAACGAAACAAGCTGTTTTAGACCGAAACGAGCTAAATCACAACACATCGGTTTTACAAGTGTTCCTCTGATACGCGTCAAAACTTTTTCTCTTATAACTTCGCGAAAAGCATGTATTCGTGCTTAATACAACGAAACAAGCTGTTTTAGACCGAAACGAGCTAAATCACAACATATCGGTTTTACAAGTGCCTCTCTAAAACGCGTCAAAACGTTTTCTTCTAAAACTGCGCGTAAACCATGTATTCATGCTTAATACAACGAAACAAGCTGTTTTAGACCGAAACGAGCTAAATCTGAACACATCGGTTTTAAGTGTCCCTGTGACACGCGTCAAAACTTTTTCTCTTATAACTGCGCGAAAAGCATGTATTCTTGCTTAATACAACGAAACAAGCTGTTTTAGACCGAAACGAGCTAAATCACAACACATCGGTTTTACAAGTGATCCTCTGATACGCGTCAAATCTTTTTCTCTTATAACTGCGCGAAACAAGCTGTTTTAGACCGAAACGAGCTAAATCACAACACAACGGTTTTACAAGTGTTCCTCTGATACGCGTCTAAACTTTTTCTCTTATAACTGCGCGAAAAGCATGTATTCGTGCTTAATACAACGAAACAAGCTGTTTTAGACCAAAACGAGCTAAATCACAACACATCGGTATTACAAGTGTTCCACGTGATACTCGTCAAAACTTTTTCTCTTATAACTGCGCGAAAAGCTGTATTCGTGCTTAATACAACGAAACAAGCTGTTTTAGGCCGAAACGAGCTAAATCACAACACATCGGTTTTACAAGTGTTCCTCTGATACGCGTCTAAACTTTTTCTCTTATAACTGCGCGAAAAGCATGTATTCGTGCTTAATACAACGAAACAACCAGTTTTAGACCGAAACGAGCTAAATCTGAACACATCGGTTTTACAAGTGTCCCTGTCACACGAGTCAAAACTTTTTCTCTTAAACTGCGCGAAAAGCATGTATTCTTGCTTAATACAGCGAAACAAGCTGTTTTAGACCGAAACGAGCTAAATCACAACACATCGGTTTTACAAGTGTTCCTCTGATACGCGTCAAAACTTTTTCTCTTATAACTGCACGAAAATTATGTATTCCTGCTTAATACAACGAATCAAGCTGGTTTAGACCGAAACGAGCTAAATCTGAACACGTCGGTTTTACACGTGTCCCTGTGACACGCGTCAAAACTTTTTCTCTTATAACTGCGCGAAAAGCATGTATTCTTGCTTAATACAGCGAAACAAGCTGTTTTAGACCGAAACGAGCTAAATCACAACATATCGGTTTTACAAGTGTCTCTCTAAAACGCGTCAAAACTTTTTCTTCTATAACTGCGCGTAAAGCATGTATTCGTGCTTAATACAACGAAACAAGCTGTTTTAGACCGAAACAAGCTAAATCTGAACACATCGGTTTTACAAGTGTCCCTGTGACACGCGTCAAATCTTTTTTCTCTTATAACTGCGCGAAAAGCATGTATTCTTGCTTAATACAACGAAACAAGCTGTTTTAGACCGAAGCGAGCTAAATCACAACACATCTATTTACAAGTGTTCCTCTGATACGCGTCAAAACTTTTTCTCTTATAACTGCGCGAAAACATGTATTCTTGCTTAATACAGCAAAACAAGCTGTTTTAGACCGAAACGAGCTAAATCACAACACACCGGTTTTACAAGTGTTCCTCTGATACGCATCAAAACTTTTTGTCTTATAACTGCGCGAAAAGCATGTATTCGTGCTTAATACAACGAAACAAGCTGTTTTAGACCAAAACGAGCTAGATCTGAACACATCGGTTTTACAAGTGTCCATGTGACACGCGTCAAAACTTTTTTCTCTTATAACTGCGCGAAAAGCATGTATTCGTGCTTAGTCCAACGAAACCAGCTGTTTTAGACCGAAACGAGGTAAATCTGAACACATCGGTTTTACGAGTGTCCCTGTGACACGCGTCAAAACTTTTTCTCCTGTAACTGCGCGACAAGCATGTATTCTTGTTTAAAACAACGAAACCAGATGTTTTAGACCGGAACGAGTTAAATCTGAACACATCGGTTTTACAAGTGTCCATGTGATACGCGTCAAAAGTTTTTCTCCTGTAACTGTGCGAAAAGCATGTATTCTTGCTTAACACAACGAAACAAGCTGTTTTGGACCGAAACGAGCTAAATCTGAACACATCGGTTTTACAAGTGTCCATGTGATACGCGTCAAAACATTTTCTCCTATAACTGCGCGAAAAGCATGTATTCGTGCTTAATAAAACGAAACAAGCTGTTTTAGACCGAAACGAGCTAAATCTGAAGACATTGGTTTTACAAGTGTCAATGTGATACGCGTCAAAACTTTTTCTCCTGTAACTGCGCGAAAAGCATGTATTCTTGTTTAGAACAACGAAACCAGCTGTTTTAGACCGGAACGAGCTAAATCTGAACACATCGGTTTTACAAGTGTCCGTGTGATACGCGTCAAAACTTTTTCTCTTATAACTGCGCGAAACAAGCTGTTTTAGACCGAAACGAGCTAAATCACAACACAACGGTTTTACAAGTGTTCCTCTGATACGCGTCTAAACTTTTTCTCTTATAACTGCGCGAAAAGCATGTATTCGTGCTTAATACAACGAAACAAGCTGTTTTAGACCAAAACGAGCTAAATCACAACACATCGGTATTACAAGTGTTCCACGTGATACTCGTCAAAACTTTTTCTCTTATAACTGCGCGAAAAGCTGTATTCGTGCTTAATACAACGAAACAAGCTGTTTTAGGCCGAAACGAGCTAAATCACAACACATCGGTTTTACAAGTGTTCCTCTGATACGCGTCTAAACTTTTTCTCTTATAACTGCGCGAAAAGCATGTATTCGTGCTTAATACAACGAAACAACCAGTTTTAGACCGAAACGAGCTAAATCTGAACACATCGGTTTTACAAGTGTCCCTGTCACACGAGTCAAAACTTTTTCTCTTAAACTGCGCGAAAAGCATGTATTCTTGCTTAATACAGCGAAACAAGCTGTTTTAGACCGAAACGAGCTAAATCACAACACATCGGTTTTACAAGTGTTCCTCTGATACGCGTCAAAACTTTTTCTCTTATAACGGCGCGAAAAGCATGTATTCTTGCTTAATACAACGAAACAAGCTGTTTTAGACCGAAACGAGCCAAATCACAACACATCGGTATTACAAGTGTTCCACGTGATACTCGTCAAAACTTTTTCTCTTATAACTGCGCGAAAAGCATGTATTCTTGCTTAATACAGCGAAACAAGCTGTTTTAGACCGAAACGAGCTAAATCACAACACATCGGTTTTACAAGTATTCCTCTGATACGCGTGAAAACTTTTTCTCTTATAACTGCGCGAAAATTATGTATTCCTGCTTAATACAACGAATCAAGCTGTTTTAGACCGAAACGAGCTAAATCTGAACACGTCGGTTTTACACGTGTCCCTGTGACACGCGTCAAAACTTTTTCTCTTATAACTGCGCGAAAAGCATGTATTCTTGCTTAATACAGCGAAACAAGCTGTTATAGACCGAAACGAGCTAAATCACAACACATCGGTTTTACAAGTGTTCCTCTGATACGCGTCAAAACTTTTTTCTCTTTAACTGCGCGAAAAGCATGTATTCGTGCTTAGTCCAACGAAACAAGCTGTTTTAGACCGAAACGAGGTAAATCTGAACACATCGGTTTTACGAGTGTCCCTGTGACACGCGCCAAAACTTTTTCTCTTATTACTGCGCGAAAAGCACGTATTCTTGCTTAATAATACGAAACAAGCTGTTTTAGACCGAAACGAGCTAAATCACAACACATCGGTTTTACAAGTGTTCCTCTGATACGCGTCAAAACTTTTTCTCTTATAACTTCGCGAAAAGCATGTATTCGTGCTTAATACAACGAAACAAGCTGTTTTAGACCGAAACGCGCTAAATCACAACATATCGGTTTTACAAGTGTCTCTCTAAAACGCGTCAAAACGTTTTCTTCTAAAACTGCGCGTAAACCATGTATTCATGCTTAATACAACGAAACAAGCTGTTTTAGACCGAAACGAGCTAAATCTGAACACATCGGTTTTAAGTGTCCCTGTGACACGCGTCAAAACTTTTTCTCTTATAACTGCGCGAAAAGCATGTATTCTTGCTTAATACAACGAAACAAGCTGTTTTAGACCGAAACGAGCTAAATCACAACACATCGGTTTTACAAGTGATCCTCTGATACGCGTCAAATCTTTTTCTCTTATAACTGCGCGAAACAAGCTGTTTTAGACCGAAACGAGCTAAATCACAACACAACGGTTTTACAAGTGTTCCTCTGATACGCGTCTAAACTTTTTCTCTTATAACTGCGCGAAAAGCATGTATTCGTGCTTAATACAACGAAACAAGCTGTTTTAGACCAAAACGAGCTAAATCACAACACATCGGTATTACAAGTGTTCCACGTGATACTCGTCAAAACTTTTTCTCTTATAACTGCGCGAAAAGCTGTATTCGTGCTTAATACAACGAAACAAGCTGTTTAGACCGAAACGAGCTAAATCACAACACATCGGTTTTACAAGTGTTCCTCTGATACGCGTCTAAACTTTTTCTCTTATAACTGCGCGAAAAGCATGTATTCGTGCTTAATACAACGAAACAACCAGTTTTAGACCGAAACGAGCTAAATCTGAACACATCGGTTTTACAAGTGTCCCTGTGACACGAGTCAAAACTTTTTCTCTTAAACTGCGCGAAAAGCATGTATTCTTGCTTAATACAGCGAAACAAGCTGTTTTAGACCGAAACGAGCTAAATCACAACACATCGGTTTTACAAGTGTTACTCTGATACGCGTCAATACTTTTTCTCTTATAACGGCGCGAAAAGCATGTATTCTTGCTTATTACAACGAAACAAGCTGTTTTAGACCGAAACGAGCCAAATCACAACACATCGGTATTACAAGTGTTCCACGTGATACTCGTCAAAACTTTTTCTCTTATAACTGCGCGAAAAGCATGTATTCTTGCTTAATACAGCGAAACAAGCTGTTTTAGACCGAAACGAGCTAAATCACAACACATCAGATTTACAAGTGTTCCTCTGATACGCGTGAAAACTTTTTCTCTTATAACTGCGCGAAAATTATGTATTCCTGCTTAATACAACGAATCAAGCTGTTTTAGACCGAAACGAGCTAAATCTGAACACGTCGGTTTTACACGTGTCCCTGTGACACGCGTCAAAACTTTTTCTCTTATAACTGCGCGAAAAGCATGTATTCTTGCTTAATACAGCGAAACAAGCTGTTATAGACCGAAACGAGCTAAATCACAACACATCGGTTTTACAAGTGTTCCTCTGATACGCGTCAAAACTTTTTTCTCTTTAACTGCGCGAAAAGCATGTATTCGTGCTTAGTCCAACGAAACAAGCTGTTTTAGACCGAAACGAGGTAAATCTGAACACATCGGTTTTACAAGTGTCCCTGTGACACGCCTTTAAAACTTTTTCTCTTATAACTGCGCGAACAGCATGTATTCTTGCTTAATACAGCGAAACAAGCTGTTTTAGACCGAAACGAGCTAAATCACAACATATCGGTTTTACAAGTGTCTCTCTAAAACGCGTCAAAACGTTTTCTTCTATAACTGCGCGTAAAGCATGTATTCGTGCTTAATACAACGAAACAAGCTGTTTTAGACCGAAACAAGCTAAATCTGAACACATCGGTTTTACAAGTGTCCCTGTGACACGCGTCAAATCTTTTTTCTCTTATAACTGCGCGAAAAGCATGTATTCTTGCTTAATACAACGAAACAAGCTGTTTTAGACCGAAACGAGCTAAATCACAACACATCTATTTACAAGTGTTCCTCTGATACGCGTCAAAACTTTTTCTCTTATAACTGCGCGAAAACATGTATTCTTGCTTAATACAGCAAAACAAGCTGTTTTAGACCGAAACGAGCTAAATCACAACACACCGGTTTTACAAGTGTTCCTCTGATACGCGTCAAAACTTTTTGTCTTATAACTGCGCGAAAAGCATGTATTCGTGCTTAATACAACGAAACAAGCTGTTTTAGACCAAAACGAGCTAGATCTGAACACATCGGTTTTACAAGTGTCCATGTGACACGCGTCAAAACTTTTTTCTCTTATAACTGCGCGAAAAGCATGTATTCGTGCTTAGTCCAACGAAACCAGCTGTTTTAGACCGAAACGAGGTAAATCTGAACACATCGGTTTTACGAGTGTCCCTGTGACACGCGTCAAAACTTTTTCTCCTGTAACTGCGCGACAAGCATGTATTCTTGTTTAAAACAACGAAACCAGATGTTTTAGACCGGAACGAGTTAAATCTGAACACATCGGTTTTACAAGTGTCCATGTGATACGCGTCAAAACTTTTTCTCCTGTAACTGCGCGAAAAGCATGTATTCTTGCTTAACACAACGAAACAAGCTGTTTTGGACCGAAACGAGCTAAATCTGAACACATCGGTTTTACAAGTGTCCATGTGATACGCGTCAAAACATTTTCTCCTATAACTGCGCGAAAAGCATGTATTCGCGCTTAAAACAACGAAACACGGTGTTTTAGACCGAAACGAGCTAAATCTGAACATATCGGTTTTACAAGTGTCCATGTGATACGCGTCAAAACGTTTTCTCTTGTAACTGCGCGAAAAGCATGTATTCTTGCTTAATACAACGAAACAAGCTGTTTTAGACCGAAACGAGTTAAATCTGAACACATCCGTTTTACAAGTGTCCGTGTTATACACGTCAAAACTTTTTCTCTTATAACTGCGCGAAAAGCATGTATTCTTGTTTAAAACAAAGAAACAAGTTGTTTTAGAACGAAGCGAGCTAGATCTGAACACATCGGTTTTACAAGTGTCAATGTGATACCTATCAAAACTTTTTCTCTTATAACTGCGCGAAAAGCATGCATTCGTGCTTAATAAAACGAAACAAGCTGTTTTAGACCGAAACGAGCTAAATCTGAAGACATTGGTTTTACAAGTGTCAATGTGATACGCGTCAAAACTTTTTCTCCTGTAACTGCGCGAAAAGCATGTATTCTTGTTTAAAACAACGAAACCAGCTGTTTTAGACCGGAACGAGCTAAATCTGAACACATCGGTTTTACAAGTGTCCGTGTGATACGCGTCAAAACTTTTTCTCTTATAACTGCTCGAAAAGCATGTATTCGTGCTTAAAACAACGAAACAACCTGTTTTAGACCGAAACGAGTTAAATCTGAACACATCGGTTTTACAAGTGTCTGTGTGATACGACTCAAAACGTTTTTCTCCTATAACTGCGCGAAAAGCATGTATTCCTGCTTAACACAACGAAACAAGCTGTTTTAGACCGAAACGAGCTAAATCTGAACACATCGGATTTACAAGTGTCCATGTGATACGCGTCAAAACATTTTCTCCTATAACTGCGCGAAAAGCATGTATTCGTGCTTAAAACAACGAAACAAGCTGTTTTAGAACGAAGCGAGCTAGATCTGAACACATCGGTTTTAAAAGTGTCCGTGTGATACCTATCAAAACGTTTTCTCTTATAACTGCGCGAAAAGCATGTATTCGTGCTTAATACAACGAAACAAGCTGTTTTAGACCAAAACGAGCTAAATCTGAACACATCGGTTTTGCAAGTGTCCATGTGATATGCGTAAAAGCTTTTTCTCTTGTAACTGCGCGAAATGCATGTATTCGTGCTTAATACAACGAAACAAGCTGTTTTAGACCGAAACGAGCTAAATCTGAACACGTCGGTTTTACAAGTGTCTGTGTGATACGAGTCAAAACTTTCTCTGTTATAACTGCGCGTAAAGCCTGTATTCTTGCTTAAAACAACGAAACAAGCTGTTTAAGAACGAAGCGAGCTAGATCTGAACACATCGGTTTTACAAGTGTGTGATACGAGTCAAAACGTTATCTATTATAACTGCGCGAAAAGCATGTATTCTTCTTTAAAACAACGAAACAAGCTGTTTTAGACCTTTAGACTGAAACGAGCTTAATCTGAACACATCGGTTTTACAAGTGTCCGTGTGATACGCGTCGAAACTTTTTCTCTTATAACTTCGCGAAAAGCCTGTATTCTTGCTTAATACAACGAAACAAGCTGTTTTAGACCAAAACGAGCTAAATCACAACACATCTATTTACAAGTGTTCCTCTGATACGCGTCAAAACTTTTTCTCTTATAACTGCGCGAAAAGCATGTATTCTTGCTTAATACAGCGAAACAAGCTGTTTTAGACCGAAACGAGCTAAATCACAACACACCGGTTTTACAAGTGTTGCTCTGATACGCGTCAAAACTTTTTCTCTTATAACTGCGCGAAAAGCATGTATTCGTGCTTAATACAACGAAACAAGCTGTTTTAGACCGAAACGAGCTAAATCACAACACATCGGTTTTACAAGTGTTCCTCTGATACGCGTCAAAACTTTTTCTCTTATAACTTCGCGAAAAGCATGTATTCGTGCTTAATACAACGAAACAAGCTGTTTTAGACCGAAACGAGCTAAATCACAACATATCGGTTTTACAAGTGTCTCTCTAAAACGCGTCAAAACGTTTTCTTCTAAAACTGCGCGTAAACCATGTATTCATGCTTAATACAACGAAACAAGCTGTTTTAGACCGAAACGAGCAAAATCTGAACACATCGGTTTTAAGTGTCCCTGTGACACGCGTCAAAACTTTTTCTCTTATAACGGCGCGAAAAGCATGTATTCTTGCTTAATACAACGAAACAAGCTGTTTTAGACCGAAACGAGCTAAATCACAACACATCGGTTTTACAAGTGATCCTCTGATACGCGTCAAATCTTTTTTCTCTTATAACTGCGCGAAACAAGCTGTTTTAGACCGAAACGAGCTAAATCACAACACAACGGTTTTACAAGTGTTCCTCTGATACGCCTCTAAACTTTTTCTCTTATAACTGCGCGAAAAGCATGTATTCGTGCTTAATACAACGAAACAAGCTGTTTTAGACCAAAACGAGCTAAATCACAACACATCGGTATTACAAGTGTTCCACGTGATACTCGTCAAAACTTTTTCTCTTATAACTGCGCGAAAAGCTGTATTCGTGCTTAATACAACGAAACAAGCTGTTTTAGGCCGAAACGAGCTAAATCACAACACATCGGTTTTACAAGTGTTCCTCTGATACGCGTCTAAACTTTTTCTCTTATAACTGCGCGAAAAGCATGTATTCGTGCTTAATACAACGAAACAACCAGTTTTAGACCGAAACGAGCTAAATCTGAACACATCGGTTTTACAAGTGTCCCTGTCACACGAGTCAAAACTTTTTCTCTTAAACTGCGCGAAAAGCATGTATTCTTGCTTAATACAGCGAAACAAGCTGTTTTAGACCGAAACGAGCTAAATCACAACACATCGGTTTTACAAGTGTTCCTCTGATACGCGTCAAAACTTTTTCTCTTATAACGGCGCGAAAAGCATGTATTCTTGCTTAATACAACGAACCAAGCTGTTTTAGACCGAAACGAGCCAAATCACAACACATCGGTATTACAAGTGTTCCACGTGATACTCGTCAAAACTTTTTCTCTTATAACTGCGCGAAAAGCATGTATTCTTGCTTAATACAGCGAAACAAGCTGTTTTAGACCGAAACGAGCTAAATCACAACACATCGGTTTTACAAGTATTCCTCTGATACGCGTGAAAACTTTTTCTCTTATAACTGCGCGAAAATTATGTATTCCTGCCTAATACAACGAATCAAGCTGTTTTAGACCGAAACGAGCTAAATCTGAACACGTCGGTTTTACACGTGTCCCTGTGACACGCGTCAAAACTTTTTCTCTTATAACTGCGCGAAAAGCATGTATTCTTGCTTAATACAGCGAAACAAGCTGTTATAGACCGAAACGAGCTAAATCACAACACATCGGTTTTACAAGTGTTCCTCTGATACGCGTCAAAACTTTTTTCTCTTTAACTGCGCGAAAAGCATGTATTCGTGCTTAGTCCAACGAAACAAGCTGTTTTAGACCGAAACGAGGTAAATCTGAACACATCGGTTTTACAAGTGTCCCTGTGACACGCCTTTAAAACTTTTTCTCTTATAACTGCGCGAAAAGCATGTATTCTTGCTTAATACAGCAAAACAAGCTGTTTTAGACCGAAACGAGCTAAAACACAACACACCGGTTTTACAAGTGTTCCTCTGATACGCGTCAAAACTTTTTTCTCTTATAACTGCGCGAAAAGCATGTATTCGTGCTTAGTCCAACGAAACAAGCTGTTTTAGACCGAAACGAGGTAAATCTGAACACATCGTATTTACGAGTGTCCCTGTGACACGCGTCAAAACTTTTTCTCCTGTAACTGCGCGAAAAGCATGTATTCTTGTTTAAAACAACGAAACCAGATGTTTTAGACCGGAACGAGTTAAATCTGAACACATCGGTTTTACAAGTGTCCATGTGATACGCTTCAAAACTTTTTCTCCTGTAACTGCGCGAAAAGCATGTATTCTTGCTTAAAACAACGAAACAACCTGTTTTAGACCGAAACGAGTTAAATCTGAACACATCGGTTTTGCAAGTGTCTGTGTGATACGACAAAACTTTTTTCTCTTATAACGGCGCGAAAAGCATGTATTCTTGCTTAACACAACGAAACAAGCTGTTTTGGACCGAAACGAGCTAAATCTGAACACATCGGTTTTACAAGTGTCCATGTGATACGCGTCAAAACATTTTCTCCTATAACTGCGCGAAAAGCATGTATTCGCGCTTAAAACAACGAAACACGGTGTTTTAGACCGAAACGAGCTAAATCTGAGCATATCGGTTTTACAAGTGTCCATGTGATACGCGTCAAAACGTTTTCTCTTGTAACTGCGCGAAAAGCATGTATTCTTGCTTAATACAACGAAACAAGCTGTTTTAGACCGAAACGAGTTAAATCTGAACACATCCGTTTTACAAGTGTCCGTGTTATACACGTCAAAACTTTTTCTCTTATAACTGCGCGAAAAGCATGTATTCTTGTTTAAAACAAAGAAACAAGTTGTTTTAGAACGAAGCGAGCTAGATCTGAACACATCGGTTTTACAAGTGTCCGTGTGATACCTATCAAAACTTTTTCTCTTATAACTGCGCGAAAAGCATGCATTCGTGCTTAATAAAACGAAACAAGCTGTTTTAGACCGAAACGAGCTAAATCTGAAGACATTGGTTTTACAAGTGTCAATGTGATACGCGTCAAAACTTTTTCTCCTGTAACTGCGCGAAAAGCATGTATTCCTGCTTAACACAACAAAACAAGCTGTTTTAGACCGAAACGAGCTAAATCTGAACACATCGGATTTACAAGTGTCCATGTGATACGCGTCAAAACATTTTCTCCTATAACTGCGCGAAAAGCATGTATTCGTGCTTAAAACAACGAAACAAGCTGTTTTAGAACGAAGCGAGCTAGATCTGAACACATCGGTTTTACAAGTGTCCGTGTGATACCTATCAAAACGTTTTCTCTTATAACTGCGCGAAAAGCATGTATTCGTGCTTAATACAACGAAACAAGCTGTTTTAGACCAAAACGAGCTAAATCTGAACACATCGGTTTTACAAGTGTCTGTGTGATACGAGTCAAAACTTTCTCTGTTATAACTGCGCGTAAAGCCTGTATTCTTGCTTAAAACAACGAAACAAGCTGTTTAAGAACGAAGCGAGCTAGATCTGAACACATCGGTTTTACAAGTGTGTGATACGAGTCAAAACGTTATCTATTATAACCTCGCGAAAAGCATGTATTCTTGTTTAAAACAACGAAACAAGCTGTTTTAGACCTTTAGACTGAAACGAGCTTAATCTGAACACATCGGTTTTACAAGTGTCCGTGTGATACGCGTCGAAACTTTTTCTCTTATAACTGCGCGAAAAGCCTGTATTCTTGCTTAAAACAACGAAACAAGCTGTTTTAGAACGAAGCGAGCTTATTCTGAACACATCGGTAATCTTTTTCTCTTTAACTGCGCGAAAAGCATGTATTCGTGCTTAGTCCAACGAAACAAGCTGTTTTAGACCGAAACGAGGTAAATCTGAACACATCGGTTTTACAAGTGTCCCTCAGACACGCGTCAAAACTTTTTTCTCTTATAATTGCGCGAAAAGCATGTATTCTTGCTTAATACAACGAAACAAGCTGTTTTAGACCGAAACGAGCTAAATCACAACACACCGGTTTTACAAGTGTTGCTCTGATACGCGTCAAAACTTTTTCTCTTATAACTGCGCGAAAAGCATGTATTCGTGCTTAATACAACGAAACAAGCTGTTTTAAACCAAAACGAGATAGATCTGAACACATCGGTTTTACAAGTGTCCATGTGATACGCGTCAAAACGTTTTTCTCTTATAACTGCGCGAAAAGCATGTATTCGTGCTTAGTCCAACGAAACAAGCTGTTTTAGACCCAAACGAGGTAAATCTGAACACATCGGTTTTACGAGTGTCCCTGTGACACGCGTCAAAACTTTTTCTCCTGTAACTGCGCGAAAAGCATGTATTCTTGCTTAATACAGCGAAACAAGCTGTTTTAGACCGAAACGAGCTAAATCACAACACACCGGTTTTACAAGTGTTCCTCTGATACGCGTCAAAACTTTTTCTCTTATAACTGCGCGAAAAGCATGTATTCTTGCCTAAAACAACGAAACAACCTGTTTTAGACCGAAACGAGATAAATCTGAACATATCGGTTTTACAAGTGTCCATGTGATACGCGTCAAAACGTTTTCTCTTGTAACTGCGCGAAAAGCATGTATTCTTGCTTAATACAACGAAACAAGCTGTTTTAGACCGAAACGAGTTAAATCTGAACACATCCGTTTTACAAGTGTCCGTGTGATACGCGTCAAAACTTTTTCTCGTATAACTGCGCGAAAAGCATGTATTCTTGTTTAAAACAAAGAAACAAGTTGTTTTAGAACGAGGCGAGCTAGATCTGAACACATCGGTTTTACAAGTGTCCGTGTGATACCTATCAAAACTTTTTCTCTTATAACTGCGCGAAAAGCATGCATTCGTGCTTAATAAAACGAAACAAGCTGTTTTAGACCGAAACGAGCTAAATCTGAAGACATTGCTATTACAAGTGTCAATGTGATACGCGTCAAAACTTTTTCTCCTGTAACTGCGCGAAAAGCATGTATTCTTGTTTAAAACAACGAAACCAGCTGTTTTAGACCGAAACGAGCTAAATCTGAAGACATTGGTTTTACAAGTGTCAAAGTGATACGCGTCAAAACTTTTTCTCTTATAACTGCGCGAAAAGCCTGTATTCTTGCTTAAAACAACGAAACAAGCTGTTTTAGAACGAAGCGAGCTTATTCTGAACACATCGGTAATCTTTTTCTCTTTAACTGCGCGAAAAGCATGTATTCGTGCTTAGTCCAACGAAACAAGCTGTTTTAGACCGAAACGAGGTAAATCTGAACACATCGGTTTTACAAGTGTCCCTCAGACACGCGTCAAAACTTTTTTCTCTTATAATTGCGCGAAAAGCATGTATTCTTGCTTAATACAACGAAACAAGCTGTTTTAGACCGAAACGAGCTAAATCACAACACACCGGTTTTACAAGTGTTGCTCTGATACGCGTCAAAACTTTTTCTCTTATAACTGCGCGAAAAGCATGTATTCGTGCTTAATACAACGAAACAAGCTGTTTTAAACCAAAACGAGATAGATCTGAACACATCGGTTTTACAAGTGTCCATGTGATACGCGTCAAAACGTTTTTCTCTTATAACTGCGCGAAAAGCATGTATTCGTGCTTAGTCCAACGAAACAAGCTGTTTTAGACCCAAACGAGGTAAATCTGAACACATCGGTTTTACGAGTGTCCCTGTGACACGCGTCAAAACTTTTTCTCCTGTAACTGCGCGAAAAGCATGTATTCTTGCTTAATACAGCGAAACAAGCTGTTTTAGACCGAAACGAGCTAAATCACAACACACCGGTTTTACAAGTGTTCCTCTGATACGCGTCAAAACTTTTTCTCTTATAACTGCGCGAAAAGCATGTATTCTTGCCTAAAACAACGAAACAACCTGTTTTAGACCGAAACGAGATAAATCTGAACATATCGGTTTTACAAGTGTCCATGTGATACGCGTCAAAACGTTTTCTCTTGTAACTGCGCGAAAAGCATGTATTCTTGCTTAATACAACGAAACAAGCTGTTTTAGACCGAAACGAGTTAAATCTGAACACATCCGTTTTACAAGTGTCCGTGTGATACGCGTCAAAACTTTTTCTCGTATAACTGCGCGAAAAGCATGTATTCTTGTTTAAAACAAAGAAACAAGTTGTTTTAGAACGAGGCGAGCTAGATCTGAACACATCGGTTTTACAAGTGTCCGTGTGATACCTATCAAAACTTTTTCTCTTATAACTGCGCGAAAAGCATGCATTCGTGCTTAATAAAACGAAACAAGCTGTTTTAGACCGAAACGAGCTAAATCTGAAGACATTGCTATTACAAGTGTCAATGTGATACGCGTCAAAACTTTTTCTCCTGTAACTGCGCGAAAAGCATGTATTCTTGTTTAAAACAACGAAACCAGCTGTTTTAGACCGGAACGAGTTAAATCTGAACACATCGGTTTTACAAGTGTCCGTGTGATACGCGTCAAAACTTTTTCTCTTATAACTGCGCGAAAAGCATGTATTCGTGCTTAAAACAACGAAACAACCTGTTTTAGACCGAAACGAGTTAAATCTGAACACATCGGATTTACAAGTGTCCATGTGATACGCGTCAAAACATTTTCTCCTATAACTGCGCGAAAAGCATGTATTCGTGCTTAAAACAACGAAACAAGCTGTTTTAGAACGAAGCGAGCTAAATCTGAACACATCGGTTTTGCAAGTGTCCATGTGATATGCGTAAAAACTTTTTCTGTTGTAACTGCGCGAAATGCATGTATTCGTGCTTAATACAACGAAACAAGCTGTTTTAGACCGAAACGAGCTAAATCTGAACACATCGGTTTTACAAGTGTCTGTGTGATACGAGTCAAAACGTTTTCTGTTATAACTGCGCGTAAAGCATGTTCTCTTGCTTAAAACAACGAATCAAGCTGTTTAAGAACGAAGCGAGCTAGATCTGAACACATCGGTTTTACAAGTGTGTGATACGAGTCAAAACGTTATCTAATATAACTGCGCGAAAAGCATGTATTCATGTTTAAAACAACGAAACAAGCTGTTTTAGACCTTTAGACCGAAACGAGCTTAATCTGAACACATCGTTTTACAAGTGTCCGTGTGATACGCGTCGAAACTTTTTCTCTTATAACTGCGCGAAAAGCCTGTATTCTTGCTTAAAACAACGAAACAAGCTGTTTTAGAACGAAGCGAGCTTAATCTGAACACATCGGTAATCTTTTTCTCCTATAACTGCGCGAAAAGCATGTATTCTTGCTTAACACAACGAAACTAGCTGTTTTAGACCGAAACGAGCTAAATCTGAACACATCGGTTATGCAAGTGTCCATGTGATACGCGTCAAATCTTTTTCTCCTATAACTGCGGGAAAGGCATGTATTCTTGCCTAAAACAACGAAACAAGCTGTTTTAGACCGAAACGAGCTAAATCTGAACACATCGGTTTTAAAAGTGTCCGTGTGATACCTATCAAAACTTTTTCTCTTATAACTGCGCGAAAAGCATGTATTCGTGCTTAATACAACGAAACAAGCTGTTTTAGACCGAAACGAGCTAAATCTGAAGCCATCGGATTTACAAGTGTCCATTTGATACGCGTCAAAACTTTTTCTGTTAAAACTGCGCGTAAAGCATGTATTCTTGCTTAACACAACGAAACAAGCTGTTTTAGACCGAAACGAGCTAAATCTGAACACATCGGTTTTACAAGTGTCTATGTGATACGCGTCAAAACAATTTCTCCTATAACTGCACGAAAAGCATGTATTCGCGCTTAAAACAACGAAACACGGTGTTTTAGACCGAAACGAGCTAAATCTGAACATACCGGTTTTACAAGTGTCCATGTGATACGCGTCAAAACGTTTTCTCTTGTAACTGCGCGAAAAGCATGTATTCTTGATTAATACAACGAAACAAGCTGTTTTAGACCGAAACGAGTTAAATCTGAACACATCCGTTTTACAAGTGTCCGTGTGATACGCGTCAAAACTTTTTCTCTTATAACTGCGCGAAAAGCATGTATTCTTGTTTAAAACAAAGAAACAAGTTGTTTTAGAACGAAGCGAGCTAGATCTGAACACATCGGTTTTACAAGTGTCCGTGTGATACCTATCAAAACTTTTTCTCTTATAACTGCGCGAAAAGCATGCATTCGTGCTTAATAAAACGAAACAAGCTGTTTTAGACCGAAACGAGCTAAATCTGAAGACATTGGTTTTACAAGTGTCAATGTGATACGCGTCAAAACTTTTTCTCCTGTAACTGCGCGAAAAGCATGTATTCTTGTTTAAAACAACGAAACCAGCTGGTTTAGACCGGAACGAGTTAAATCTGAACACATCGGTTTTACAAGTGTCCGTTTGATACGCGTCAAAACTTTTTCTCTTATAACTGCGCGAAAAGCATGTATTCTTGTTTAAAACAAAGAAACAAGTTGTGTTAGAACGAAGCGAGCTAGATCTGAACACATCGGTTTTACAAGTGTCCGTGTGATACCTATCAAAACTTTTTCTCTTATAACTGCGCGAAAAGCATGCATTCGTGCTTAATAAAACGAAACAAGCTGTTTTAGACCGAAACGAGCTAAATCTGAAGACATTGGTTTTACAAGTGTCAATGTGATACGCGTCAAAACTTTTTCTCCTGTAACTGCGCGAAAAGCATGTATTCTTGTTTAAAACAACGAAACAAGCTGTTTTAGACCTTTAGACTGAAACGAGCTTAATCTGAACACATCGGTTTTACAAGTGTCCGTGTGATACGCGTCGAAACTTTTTCTCTTATAACTGCGCGAAAAGCCTGTATTCTTGCTTAAAACAACGAAACAAGCTGTTTTAGAACGAGCGAGCTTAATCTGAACACATCGGTAATCTTTTTCTCTTTAACTGCGCGAAAAGCATGTATTCTTGCTTAGTCCAACGAAACAAGCTGTTTTAGACCGAAACGAGGTAAATCTGAACACATCGGTTTTACAAGTGTCCCTGAGACACGCGTCAAAACTTTTTTCTCTTATAACTGCGCGAAAAGCATGTATTCTTGCTTATTACAACGAAACAAGCTGTTTTAGACCGAAACGAGCTAAATCACAACACATCTATTTACAAGTGTTCCTCTGATACGCGTCAAAACTTTTTCTCTTATAACTGCGCGAAAAGCATGTATTCTTGCTTAATACAGCGAAACCAGCTGTTTTAGACCGAAACGAGCTAAATCACAACACACCGGTTTTACAAGTGTTCCTCTGATACGCGTCAAAACTTTTTCTCTTATAACTGCGCGAAAAGCATGTATTCGTGCTTAATACAACGAAACAAGCTGATTTAGACCAAAACGAGCTAGATCTGAACACATCGGTTTTACAAGTGTCCATGTGATACGCGTCAAAACGTTTTTCTCTTATAACTGCGCGAAAAGCATGTATTCGTGCTTAGTCCAACGAAACAAGCTGTTTTAGACCCAAACGAGGTAAATCTGAACACATCGGTTTTACGAGTGTCCCTGTGACACGCGTCAAAACTTTTTCTCCTGTAACTGCGCGAAAAGCATGTATTCTTGCTTAATACAGCGAAACAAGCTGTTTTAGACCGAAACGAGCTAAATCACAACACACTGGTTTTACAAGTGTTCCTCTGATACGCGTCAAAACTTTTTCTCTCATAACTGCGCGAAAAGCATGTATTCTTGCTTAAAACAACTAAACAACCTGTTTTAGACCGAAACGAGTTAATTCTGAACATATCGGTTTTACAAGTGTCCATGTGATACGCGTCAAAACGTTTTCTCTTGTAACTGCGCGAAAAGCATGTATTCTTGCTTAATACAACGAAACAAGCTGTTTTAGACCGAAACGAGCTAAATCTGAAGACATTGGTTTTACAAGTGTCAATGTGATACGCGTCAAAACTTTTTCTCCTGTAACTGCGCGAAAAGCATGTATTCTTGTTTAAAACAACGAAACCAGCTGTTTTAGACCGGAACGAGTTAAATCTGAACACATCGGTTTTACAAGTGTCCATGTGATACGCGTCAAAACGTTTTCTCTTGTAACTGCGCGAAAAGCATGTATTCTTGATTAATACAACGAAACAAGCTGTTTTAGACCGAAACGAGTTAAATCTGAACACATCCGTTTTACAAGTGTCCGTGTGATACGCGTCAAAACTTTTTCTCTTATAACTGCGCGAAAAGCATGTATTCTTGTTTAAAACAAAGAAACAAGTTGTTTTAGAACGAAGCGAGCTAGATCTGAACACATCAGTTTTACAAGTGTCCGTGTGATACCTATCAAAACTTTTTCTCTTATAACTGCGCGAAAAGCATGCATTCGTGCTTAATAAAACGAAACAAGCTGTTTTAGACCGAAACGAGCTAAATCTGAAGACATTGGTTTTACAAGTGTCAATGTGATACGCGTCAAAACTTTTTCTCCTGTAACTGCGCGAAAAGCATGTATTCTTGTTTAAAACAACGAAACCAGCTGTTTTAGACCGGAACGAGTTAAATCTGAACACATCGGTTTTACAAGTGTCCGTTTGATACGCGTCAAAACTTTTTCTCTTATAACTGCGCGAAAAGCAAGTATTCGTGCTTAAAACAACGAAACAAAATGTTTTAGACCGAAACGAGTTAAATCTGAACACATCGGTTTTACAAGTGTCCGTGTGATACGCGTCAAAACGTTTTCTCTTATAACTGCGCGAAAAGCATGTATTCTTGTTTAAAACAAAGAAACAAGTTGTGTTAGAACGAAGCGAGCTAGATCTGAACACATCGGTTTTACAAGTGTCCGTGTGATACCTATCAAAACTTTTTCTCTTATAACTGCGCGAAAAGCATGCATTCGTGCTTAATAAAACGAAACAAGCTGTTTTAGACCGAAACGAGCTAAATCTGAAGACATTGATTTTACAAGTGTCAATGTGATACGCGGCAAAACTTTTTCTCCTGTAACTGCGCGAAAAGCATGTATTCTTGTTTAAAAAAACGAAATAAGCTGTTTTAGACCTTTAGACTGAAACGAGCTTAATCTGAACACATCGGTTTTACAAGTGTCCGTGTGATACGCGTCGAAACTTTTTCTCTTATAACTGCGCGAAAAGCCTGTATTCTTGCTTAAAACAACGAAACAAGCTGTTTTAGAACGAAGCGAGCTTAATCTGAACACATCGGTAATCTTTTTCTCTTTAACTGCGCGAAAAGCATGTATTCGTGCTTAGTCCAACGAAACAAGCTGTTTTAGACCGAAACGAGGTAAATCTGAACACATCGGTTTTACAAGTGTCCCTGAGACACGCGTCAAAACTTTTTTCTCTTATAACTGCGCGAAAAGCATGTATTCTTGCTTAATACAACGAAACAAGCTGTTTTAGACCGAAACGAGCTAAATCACAACACACCGGTTTTACAAGTGTTCCTCTGATACGCGTCAAAACTTTTTCTCTTATAACTGCGCGAAAAGCATGTATTCGTGCTTAATACAACGAAACAAGCTGATTGTGACCAAAACGAGCTAGATCTGAACACATCGGTTTTACAAGTGTCCATGTGATACGCGTCAAAACGTTTTTCTCTTATAACTGCGCGAAAAGCATGTATTCGTGCTTAGTCCAACGAAACAAGCTGTTTTAGACCCAAACGAGGTAAATCTGAACACATCGGTTTTACGAGTGTCCCTGTGACACGCGTCAAAACTTTTTCTCCTGTAACTGCGCGAAAAGCATGTATTCTTGCTTAATACAGCGAAACAAGCTGTTTTAGACCGAAACGAGCTAAATCACAACACACTGGTTTTACAAGTGTTCCTCTGATACGCGTCAAAACTTTTTCTCTCATAACTGCGCGAAAAGCATGTATTCTTGCTTAAAACAACTAAACAACCTGTTTTAGACCGAAACGAGTTAATTCTGAACATATCGGTTTTACAAGTGTCCATGTGATACGCGTCAAAACGTTTTCTCTTGTAACTGCGCGAAAAGCATGTATTCTTGCTTAATACAACGAAACAAGCTGTTTTAGACCGTAACGAGTTAAATCTTAACACATCCGCTTTACAATTGTCCGTGTGATACGCGTCAAAACTTTTTCTCGTATAACTGCGCGAAAAGCATGTATTCTTGTTTAAAACAAAGAAACAAGTTGTTTTAGAACGAGGCGAGCTAGATCTGAACACATCGATTTTACAAGTGTCCGTGTGATACCTATCAAAACTTTTTCTCTTATAACTGCGCGAAAAGCATGTATTCGTGCTTAATGCAACGAAACAAGCTGTTTTAGACCGAAACGAGCTAAATCTGAAGCCATCGGTTTTACAAGTGTCCATTTGATACGCGTCAAATCTTTTTCTGTTAAAACTGCGCGTAAAGCATGTATTCTTGCTTAACACAACGAAACAAGCTGTTTTAGACCGAAACGAGCTAAATCTGAACACATCGGTTTTACAAGTGTCTATGTGATACGCGTCAAAACAATTTCTCCTATAACTGCACGAAAAGCATGTATTCGCGCTTAAAACAACGAAACATGGTGTTTTAGACCGAAACGAGCTAAATCTGAACATACCGGTTTTACAAGTGTCCATGTGATACGCGTCAAAACGTTTTCTCGTGTAACTGCGCGAAAAGCATGTATTCTTGATTAATACAACGAAACAAGCTGTTTTAGACCGAAACGAGTTAAATCTGAACACATCCGTTTTACAAGTGTCCGTGGGATACGCGTCAAAACTTTTTCTCTTATAACTGCGCGAAAAGCATGTATTCTTGTTTAAAACAAAGAAACAAGTTGTTTTAGAACGAAGCGAGCTAGATCTGAACACATCGGTTTTACAAGTGTCCGTGTGATACCTATCAAAACTTTTTCTCTTATAACTGCGCGAAAAGCATGCATTCGTGCTTAATAAAACGAAACAAGCTGTTTTAGACCGAAACGAGCTAAATCTGAAGACATTGGTTTTACAAGTGTCAATGTGATACGCGTCAAAACTTTTTCTCCTGTAACTGCGCGAAAAGCATGTATTCTTGTTTAAAACAACGAAACCAGCTGTTTTAGACCGGAACGAGTTAAATCTGAACACATCGGTTTTACAAGTGTCCGTTTGATACGCGTCAAAACGTTTTCTCTTATAACTGCGCGAAAAGCAAGTATTCGTGCTTAAAACAACGAAACAAAATGTTTTAGACCGAAACGAGTTAAATCTGAACACATCGGTTTTACAAGTGTCCGTGTGATACGCGTCAAAACTTTTTCTCTTATAACTGCGCGAAAAGCATGTATTCTTGTTTAAAACAAAGAAACAAGTTGTGTTAGAACGAAGCGAGCTAGATCTGAACACATCGGTTTTACAAGTGTCCGTGTGATACCTATCAAAACTTTTTCTCTTATAACTGCGCGAAAAGCATGCATTCGTGCTTAATAAAACGAAGCAAGCTGTTTTAGACCGAAACGAGCTAAATCTGAAGACATTGGTTTTACAAGTGTCAATGTGATACGCGTCAAAACTTTTTCTCCTGTAACTGCGCGAAAAGCATGTATTCTTGTTTAAAACAACGAAACCAGCTGTTTTAGACCGGAACGAGTTAAATCTGAACACATCGGTTTTACAAGTGTCCGTTTGATACGCGTCAAAACTTTTTCTCTTATAACTGCGCGAAAAGCAAGTATTCGTTCTTAAAACAACGAAACAAAATGTTTTAGACCGAAACGAGTTAAATCTGAACACATCGGTTTTACAAGTGTCCGTGTGATACGCGTCAAAACTTTTTCTCTTATAACTGCGCGAAAAGCATGTATTCTTGTTTAAAACAAAGAAACAAGTTGTGTTAGAACGAAGCGAGCTAGATCTGAACACATCGGTTTTACAAGTGTCCGTGTGATACCTATCAAAACTTTTTCTCTTATAACTGCGCGAAAAGCATGCATTCGTGCTTAATACAACGAAACAAGCTGTTTTAGACCGAAACGAGCTAAATCTGAAGACATAGATTTTACAAGTGTCAATGTGATACGCGTCAAAACTTTTTCTCCTGTAACTGCGCGAAAAGCATGTATTCTTGTTTAAAACAACGAAACAAGCTGTTTTAGACCTTTAGACTGAAACGAGCTTAATCTGAACACATCGGTTTTACAAGTGTCCGTGTGATACGCGTCGAAACTTTTTCTCTAATAACTGCGCGAAAAGCCTGTATTCTTGCTTAAAACAACGAAACAAGCTGTTTTAGAACGAAGCGAGCTTAATCTGAACACATCGGTAATCTTTTTATCTTTAACTGCGCGAAAAGCATGTATTCGTGCTTAGTCCAACGAAACAAGCTGTTTTAGACCGAAACGAGGTAAATCTGAACACATCGGTTTTACAAGTGTCCCTGAGACACGCGTCAAAACTTTTTTCTCTTATAACTGCGCGAAAAGCATGTATTCTTGCTTAATACAATGAAACAAGCTGTTTTAGACCGAAATGAGCTAAATCACAACACATCTATTTACAAGTGTTCCTCTGATACGCGTCAAAACTTTTTCTCTTATAACTGCGCGAAAAGCATGTATTCTTGCTTAATACAGCGAAACAACCTGTTTTAGACCGAAACGAGCTAAATCACAACACACCGGTTTTACAAGTGTTCCTCTGATACGCGTCAAAACTTTTTCTCTTATAACTGCGCGAAAAGCATGTATTCGTGCTTAATACAACGAAACAAGCTGATTTAGACCAAAACGAGCTAGATCTGAACACATCGGTTTTACAAGTGTCCATGTGATACGCGTCAAAACGTTTTTCTCTTATAACTGCGCGAAAAGCATGTATTCGTGCTTAGTCCAACGAAACAAGCTGTTTTAGACCCAAACGAGGTAAATCTGAACACATCGGTTTTACGAGTGTCCCTGTGACACGCGTCAAAACTTTTTCTCCTGTAACTGCGCGAAAAGCATGTATTCTTGCTTAATACAGCGAAACAAGCTGTTTTAGACCGAAACGAGCTAAATCACAACACACTGGTTTTACAAGTGTTCCTCTGATACGCGTCAAAACTTTTTCTCTCATAACTGCGCGAAAAGCATGTATTCTTGCTTAAAACAACTAAACAACCTGTTTTAGACCGAAACGAGTTAATTCTGAACATATCGGTTTTACAAGTGTCCATGTGATACGCGTCAAAACGTTTTCTCTTGTAACTGCGCGAAAAGCATGTATTCTTGCTTAATACAACGAAACAAGCTGTTTTAGACCGAAACGAGTTAAATCTGAACACATCCGCTTTACAAGTGTCCGTGTGATACGCGTCAAAACTTTTTCTCGTATAACTGGGCGAAAAGCATGTATTCTTGTTTAAAACAAAGAAACAAGTTGTTTTAGAACGAGGCGAGCTAGATCTGAACACATCGGTTTTACAAGTGTCCGTGTGATACCTATCAAAACTTTTTCTCTTATAACTGCGCGAAAAGCATGTATTCGTGCTTAATACAACGAAACAAGCTGTTTTAGACCGAAACGAGCTAAATCTGAAGCCATCGGTTTTACAAGTGTCCATTTGATACGCGTCAAAACTTTTTCTGTTAAAACTGCGCGTAAAGCATGTATTCTTGCTTAACACAACGAAACAAGCTGTTTTAGACCGAAACGAGCTAAATCTGAACACATCGGTTTTACAAGTGTCTATGTGATACGCGTCAAAACAATTTCTCCTATAACTGCGCGAAAAGCATGTATTCGCGCTTAAAACAACGAAACACGGTGTTTTAGACTGAAACGAGCTAAATCTGAACATACCGGTTTTACAAGTGTCCATGTGATACGCGTCAAAACGTTTTCTCTTGTAACGGCGCGAAAAGCATGTATTCTTGCTTAATACAACGAAACAAGCTGTTTTAGACCGAAACGAGTTAAATCTGAACACATCCGTTTTACAAGTGTCCGTGTGATACGCGTCAAAACTTTTTCTCTTATAACTGCGCGAAAAGCATGTATTCTTGTTTAAAACAAAGAAACAAGTTGTTTTAGAACGAAGCGAGCTAGATCTGAACACCTCGGTTTTACAAGTGTCCGTGTGATACCTATCAAAACTTTTTCTCTTATAACTGCGCGAAAAGCATGCATTCGTGCTTAATAAAACGAAACAAGCTGTTTTAGACCGAAACGAGCTAAATCTGAAGACATTGGTTTTACAAGTGTCAATGTGATACGCGTCAAAACTTTTTCTCCTGTAACTGCGCGAAAAGCATGTATTCTTGTTTAAAACAACGAAACCAGCTGTTTTAGACCGGAACGAGTTAAATCTGAACACATCGGTTTTACAAGTGTCCGTTTGATACGCGTCAAAACTTTTTCTCTTATAACTGCGCGAAAAGCAAGTATTCGTGCTTAAAACAACGAAACAAAATGTTTTAGACCGAAACGAGTTAAATCTGATATATAAGAAGTTAGCGCAAAACTTAGACGAAGACAGAGAAGAAACACACAAGACGACAGTCTAAGTTTTGCGCTAACTTCTTATATATCATGCAAAGCCAACTTGCCCGACAACACGCTCTTCTGAGTTAAATCTGAACACATCGGTTTTACAAGTGTCTGTGTGATACGACTCAAATCTTTTTTCTCCTATAACTGCGCGAAAAGCATGTATTCTTGCTTAACACAACGAAACAAGCTGTTTTAGACCGAAACGAGCTAAATCTGAACACATCGGATTTACAAGTGTCCATGTGATACGCGTCAAAACATTTTCTCCTAGCACTGCGCGAAAAGCATGTATTCGTGCTTAAACCAACGAAAGAAGCTGTTTTAGAACGAAGCGAGCTAGATCTGAACACATCGGTTTTACAAGTGTCCGTGTGATACCTATCAAAACGTTTTCTCTTATAACTGCGCGAAAAGCATGTATTTGTGCTTAATACAACGAAACAAGCTGTTTTAGACCGAAACGAGCTAAATCTGAACACATCGGTTTTGCAAGTGTCCATGTGATATGCGTAAAAACTTTTTCTCTTGTAACTGCACGAAATGCATGTATTCGTGCTTAATACAACGAAACAAGCTGTTTTAGACCGAAACGAGCTAAATCTGAAGCCATCGGTTTTACAAGTGTCCATTTGATACGCGTCAAACCTTTTTCTCTTATAACTGCGCGTAAAGCCTGTATTCTTGCTTAAAACAACGAAACAAGCTGTTTTAGACCAAAACGAGTTAAATCTGAACACATCGGTTTTACAAGTGTCTCTGTGATACGAGTCAAAACTTTTTGTCCTGTAACTGCGCGAAAAGCATGTATTCTTGCTTAAAACAACGAAACAACCTGTTTTAGACCGAAACGAGGTAAATCTGAACACATCGGTTTTACAAGTGTCTGTGTGATACGACTCAAAACTTTTTTCTCCTAAACTGCGCGAAAAGCATGTATTCTTGCTTAACACAACGAAACAAGCTGTTTTAGACCGAAACGAGCTAAATCTGAACACATCGGTTTTGCAAGTGTCCTAGTGATACGCGTCAAAACATTTTCTCCTATAACTGCGCGAAAAGCATGTATTCTTGCTTAAAACAACGCAACAAGCTGTTTTAGACCGAAACGAGCTAAATCTGAACACATCGGTTTTACAAGTTTCCGTGTGATACGCCTCAAAACTTTTTCTCTTATAACTGCGCGAAAAGCATGTATTCGTGCTTAATACAACGAAACAAGCTGTTTTAGACCGAAACGAGCTAAATCTGAAGACATCGGTTTTACAAGTGTCCATGTGATACGCGTCAAAACTTTTTCTCCTGTACCTGCGCGAAAAGCATGTATTCTTGCTTAAAACAACGAAACAAGCTGTTTTAGACCAAAACGAGTTAAATCTGAACACAACGGTTTTACAAGTGTCTGTATGATACGTGTCAAAACTTTTTGTCCTGTAACTGCGCGAAAAGCATGTATTCGTGCTTAATACAACGAAACAAGCTGTTTTAGACCGAAACGAGCTGAATCTGAAGACATCGGTTTTACAAGTGTCCATGTGATACGCGTCAAAACTTTTTCTCCTGTACCTGCGCGAAAAGCATGTATTCTTGCCTAAAACAACGAAACAAGCTGTTTTAGACCAAAACGAGTAAATCTGAACACATCTGGTTTTACAAGTGTCTGTGTGATACGAGTCAAATCTTTTTCTCCTATAACTGCGCGAAAAGCATGTATTCTTGCTTAAAACAACGAAACAAGCTATTTTAGACCGGAACGATTTAAATCTGAAAACATCGCTTTTGCAAGTGTCCGGGTGATACGCGTCAAAACTTTTTCTCTCATATCTGCGCGAAAAGCATGTATTCTTGCTTAAAACAACGAAAGAACCTGTTTTAGACCGAAACGAGGTAAATCTGAACACATCGGTTTTACAAGTGTCATTGTGATACGTCTCAAAACCTTTTTCTCCTATAACTGCGCGAAAAGCATGTATTCTTGCTTAACACAACGAAACAAGCTGTTTTAGACCGAAACGAGCTAAATCTGAACACATCGTTTTTGCAAGTGTCCATGTGATACGCGTCAAAACATTTTCTCCTATAACTGCGCGAAAAGCATGTATTCTTCCTTAAAACAACGCAACAAGCTGTTCTAGACCGAAACGAGCTAAATCTGAACACATCGGTTTTAAAAGTGTCCGTGTGATACCTATCAAAACTTTTTCTCTTATAACTGCGCGAAAAGCATGTATTCGTGCTTAATACAACGAAACAAGCTGTTTTAGACCGAAACGAGCTAAATCTGAAGCCATCGGTTTTACAAGTGTCCATTTGATACGCGTCAAAACTTTTTCTGTTAAAACTGCGCGTAAAGCCTGTATTCTTGCTTAAAACAACGAAATAGCTGTTTAAGAACGAAGCGAGCTAGATCTGAACACATCGGTTTTACAAGTGTGTGATACGAGTCAAAACGTTTTCTATTATAACTGCGCGAAAAGCATGTATTCTTGTTTAAAACAACGAAACAAGCTGTTTTAGACAGGAACGAGTTAAATCTGAACACATCGGTTTTACAAGTGTCCGTGTGATACGCGTCGAAACTTTTTCTCTTATAACTGCGCGAAAAGCCTGTATTCTTGCTTAAAACAACGAAACAAGCTGTTTTAGAACGAAGCGAGCTTAATCTGAACACATCGGTTTTACAAGTGTCCGTGTGATACGCGTCAAATCTTTTTCTCCTATAACTGCGCGAAAAGCATGTATTCTTGCTTAAAACAACGAAACAAGCTGTTTTAGACCGAAACGAGTTAAATCTGAACACATCGGTTTTACAAGTGTCTGTGTGATACGAGTCAAAACGTTTTCTGTTATACCTGCGCGTAAAGCCTGTATTCTTGCTTAAAACAACGAATCAAGCTGTTTAAGAACGAAGCGAGCTAGATCTGAACACATCGGTTTTACAAGTGTGTGATACGAGTCAAAACGTTATCTATTATAACTGCGCGAAAAGCATGTATTCATGTTTAAAACAACGAAACAAGCTGTTTTAGACCTTTAAACCGAAGCGAGCTTAATCTGAACACATCGGTTTTACAAGTGTCCGTGTGATACGCGTCGAAACTTTTTCTCTTATAACTGCGCGAAAAGCCTGTATTCTTGCTTAAAACAACGAAACAAGCTGTTTTAGCACGAAGCGAGCTTAATCTGAACACATCGGTTTTACAAGTGTCCGTGTGATACGCGTCAAATCTTTTTCTCCTATAACTGCGCGAAAAGCATGTATTCTTGCTTAAAACAACGAAACAAGCTGTTTTAGACCGAAACGAGTTAAATCTGAACACATCGGTTTTACAAGTGTCTGTGTGATACGAGTCAAAACGTTTTCTGTTATAACTGCGCGTAAAGCCTGTATTCTTGCTTAAAACAACGAATCAAGCTGTTTAAGAACGAAGCGAGCTAGATCTGAACACATCGGTTTTACAAGTGTGTGATACGAGTCAAAACGTTATCTATTATAACTGCGCGAAAAGCATGTATTCATGTTTAAAACAACGTTACAAGCTGTTTTAGACCTTTAGACCGAAACGAGCTTAATCTGAACACATCGGTTTTACAAGTGTCCGTGTGATACGCGTCGAAACTTTTTCTCTTATAACTGCGCGAAAAGCCTGTATTCTTGCTTAAAACAACGAAACAAGCTGTTTTAGAACGAAGCGAGCTTAATCTGAACACATCGGTTTTACAAGTGTCCGTGTGATACGCGTCAAATCTTTTTCTCCTATAACTGCGCGAAATGCATGTATTCGTGCTTAATACAACGAAACAAGCTGTTTTAGACCGAAACGAGCTAAATCTGAACACATTGGTTTTACAAGTGTCTGTGTGATACGAGTCAAAACGTTTTCTGTTATAACTGCGCGTAAAGCCTGTATTCTTGCTTAAAACAACGAATCAAGCTGTTTAAGAACGAAGCGAGCTAGATCTGAACACATCGGTTTTACAAGTGTGTGATACGAGTCAAAACGTTATCTATTATAACTGCGCGAAAAGCATGTATTCATGTTTAAAACAACGAAACAAGCTGTTTTAGACCTTTAGACCGAAACGAGCTTAATCTGAACACATCGGTTTTACAAGTGTCCGTGTGATACGCGTCGAAACTTTTTCTCTTATAACTGCGCGAAAAGCCTGTATTCTTGCTTAAAACAACGAAACAAGCTGTTTTAGAACGAAGCGAGCTTAATCTGAACACATCGGTAATCTTTTTCTCCTATAACTGCGCGAAAAGCATGTATTCTTGCTTAACACAACGAAACTAGCTGTTTTAGACCGAACCGAGCTAAATCTGAACACATCGGTTATGCAAGTGTCCATGTAATACGCGTCAAATCTTTTTCTCCTATAACTGCGGGTAAAGCATGTATTCTTGCTTAAAACAACGAAACAAGCTGTTTTATACCGAAACGAGCTAAATCTGAACACATCGGTTTTAAAAGTGTCCGTGTGATACCTATCAAAACTTTTTCTCTTATAACTGGGAGAAAAGCATGTATTCGCGCTTAAAACAACGAAACACGGTGTTTTAGACCGAAGCGAGCTAAATCTGAACATACCGGTTTTACAAGTGTCCATGTGATACGCGTCAAAACGTTTTCTCTTGTAACTGCGCGAAAAGCATGTATTCTTGCTTAATACAACGAAACAAGCTGTTTTAGACGGAAACGAGTTAAATCTGAACACATCCGTTTTACAAGTGTCCGTGTGATACGCGTCAAAACTTTTTCTCTTATAACTGCGCGAAAAGCATCTATTCTTGTTTAAAACAAAGAAACAAGTTGTTTTAGAACGAAGCGAACTAGATCTGAACGCATCGGTTTTACAAGTGTCCGTGTGATACCTATCAAAACTTTTTCTCTTATAACTGCGCGAAAAGCATGCATTCGTGCTTAATAAAACGAAACAAGCTGTTTTAGACCGAAACGAGCTAAATCTGAAGACATTGGTTTTACAAGTGTCAATGTGATACGCGTCAAAACTTTTTCTCCTGTAACTGCGCGAAAAGCATGTATTCTTGTTTGAAACAACGAAACCAGCTGTTTTAGACCGGAACGAGTTAAATCTGAACACATCGGTTTTACAAGTGTCCGTGTGATACGCGTCAAAACTTTTTCTCTTATAACTGCGCGAAAAGCAAATATTCGTGCTTAAAACAACGAAACAACCTGTTTTAGACCGAAACGAGTTAAATCTGAACACATCGGTTTTACAAGTGTCTGTGTGATACGACTCAAATCTTTTTTCTCCTATAACTGCGCGAAAAGCATGTATTCTTGCTTAACACAACGAAACAAGCTGTTTTAAACCGAAACGAGCTAAATCTGAACACATCGGATTTACAAGTGTCCATGTGATACGCGTCAAAACATTTTCTCCTATAACTGCGCGAAAAGCATGTATTCGTGCTTAAAACAACGAAACAAGCTGTTTTAAAACGAAGCGAGCTAGATCTGAACACATCGGTTTTACAAGTGTCCGTGTGATACCTATTCAGATTCAGATTCAGATTCAGATTTATTTCAACAACACTTGGTTGCCGAGGAGGCGAACAAAAAGGCAATCAAAAGTTGCCTGACGAAGCGTCCGCCCCCTTTACACTCTACAACTGAGCAGTGGGCAGGTTTAACCAAAGAAAAACAGATCATAACGCCAAAGAGACATTGCATATAACATTATACATGAAAACATAAAAAAACAAACACATATTCATTTAGGGTACACAATTAAGAAATGCTGTAAAAGTATATTCGCGAGTCAACATTGTTACACAAAATTGCACATTAAATACAAATATCGGTGTAACTGAATATAACAAAAGGAAAGAAGAGCTTAACTATGCCGGCCAAAGTAAGGTTTTCTTTTCTAATAAAAACATGGATTTTTCTTTTTTTTTAATATAGGGCAGATATGTGCAGAAAAAGTAAGCCATTGCTATGTCACAAAAAGAAATGGGTTAACTTCTTGCTAAATGCTTTCGTGGAACGACAGTTGTGAATGGTTTCTATAATACCCGGGTACTTATTAAGAAGATCAGCGATTCGATATTTTAGCGTTTGTGTACCGTAGTTCGTACGCACTAGTTCTTTTCTACAGGTCATATGCCGAAGGTTATGGTCGTGGTCTCTAAAGAAGAAAGTTTGCGAGAACCCAGCCGGGTCCATTTTTATTTGATCATATATTTTCAAAGCTACTCTTTTGTTCATGATATTCGTGATAGTTAATATCTGATGTTTTTCGAAAAGTGGGGCTGAGGGGGCTCTATATGGAGAGTTTTCTATTAATCGTATGACTCGTTTTTGTAGTATAAGCAGGTTTTCCATGTTTGCTTTTGTCGTAGTTCCCCATACAAGAAAACAATATTGCAAACGAGAAAAAACTAGACTATATTACAACTGCTTTTTTAACCACATTGGTAGTAAGTTCTTTACTTTGAAGATAATTCCAATTGATCTGGAAATAACTGTTCGTATTTTTTCTATGTGCAGAGACCAGCTCAAATTTTCTTGAAAAATAACCCCCAGAAATTTGTGAGAGTTTACTCGTTCTAGGTGTTCCCCACGAAATTGTATAATAGGTTCTCTATTGATGGCTTTATGTACTTTGTTTTATTAGTGTTAAAGGATAATTGATTAATGTTAAGCCATTGTGATAGGTTGTTTAGCCAGGTGTTTGTTTGCCTTTCAAGCATTTCTAAGTCTGTTCCAGAAAAATATACATTAGTATCGTCTGCATACAGGACGTTTCTCTTATAACTGCGCGAAAAGCATGTATTCGTGCTTAATACAACGAAACAAGCTGTTTTAGACCGAAACGAGCTAAATCTGAACACATCGGTTTTGCAAGTGTCCATGTGATATGCGTAAAAACTTTTTCTCTTGTAACTGCACGAAATGCATGTATTCGTGCTTAATACAACGAAACAAGCTGTTTTAGACCTAAACGAGCTAAATCTGAACACATCGGTTTTACAAGTGTTTGTGTGATACGAGTCAAAACTTTTTCTGTTATAACTGCGCGAAAAGCCTGTATTCTTGCTTAAAACAACGAAACAAGCTGTTTTAGAACGAAGCGAGCTTAATCTGAACACATCGGTAATCTTTTTCTCCTATAACTGAGCGAAAAAGGTTCTCGGTGTGTATTTTTCTGCCCATCTTAAATGGGACGCTCAAATTATTCATATCTCTAGAAAACTGTATGCTGTTACTGGCGTAATCTCACGCTGCCGCACATTTCTTCCCACAAGCGCTAAACTACAAATATATTACGCTCTATTTCTTTCTCATATTAACTACTGTACACTGGTATGGGCAACAACAACTAAAAGAAATATTAACAAGCTTCTCGTTTTGCAGAGGAAAATTGTTCGTCTTATCGCAAACACCGAACCAACATCAAGTGTTAATTCCACAATAGGATCTTTCAATATGATCCGTGTAAATAATATATATGAATTTCGTTTGTTACAAATAACATACTTTTCTTCCACAGGTATGAGTAATTTCTTGACACAACTTGCTTCCCTTGAACATCGTACACCAAAAGTTAACACTCGTTGTACTGACACTTGGTCCTTACCACAGTTTCGAACTGATTACAAGCTGCAATCCTTGGCTCACAATCTGCCATTTTTTCTAAATAAATATAAAGATACTGCTGGATTTAGTCCAAAACAACTGCGAACATACTTTGTGAAAATGTAATCTGTATTTATTCTTATGTCATCTGAGAAAATGTCTGTCATCACTGTACTCTTTTTTGCATTCATTCATTATTGATAAACATTCTGTTATCTTATTTCTGCTGTGTTGCTCTCATGCATACGCTGTATAATTTCTTTTCTATTTATTTATTGACGACCGCTACTGTGTTGTTCATTAATTGTTATTTCGTTTTGTCTGCTGCTGCCATGTAATGGTTTCCTGGGCCTTCGTCAAGCTGTTCGTACAGCTTTTAGCCCAGGTGACCATCCAGATACTTTCTGGAGAATAAAATATGATTTGATTTGATTTGATTTATTCTTGCTTAACACAACGAAACAAGCTGTTTTAGACCGAAACGAGCTAAATCTGAACACATCGGGTATGCAAGTGTCCATGTGATACGCGTCAAATCTTTTTCTCCTATAACTGCGGGAAAAGCATGTATTCTTGCTTAAAACAACGAAACAAGCTGTTTTAGACCAAAACGAGCTAAATCTGAACACATCGGTTTTAAAAGTGTCCGTGTGATACCTATCAAAACTTTTTCTCTTATAACTGCGCGAAAAGCATGTATTCGTGCTTAATACAACGAAACAAGCTGTTTTAGACCGAAACGAGCTAAATCTGAAGCCATCGGTTTTACAAGTGTCCATTTGATACGCGTCAAAACTTTTTCTCTTATAACTGCGCGTAAAGCCTGTATTCTTGCTTAAAACAACGAAACAAGCTGTTTTAGACCAAAACGAGTTAAATCTGAACACATCGGTTTTGCAAGTGTCCTAGTGATACGCGTCAAAACATTTTCTCCTATAACTGCGCGAAAAGCATGTATTCTTGCTTAGAACAACGCAACAAGCTGTTTTAGACCGAAACCAGCTAAATCTGAACACATCGGTTTTACAAGTTTCCGTGTGATACGCGTCAAAACTTTTTCTCTTATAACTGCGCGAAAAGCATGTATTCTTGCTTAAAACAACGAAACAAGCTGTTTTAGAACGAAGCGAGCTAGATCTGAACACATCGGTTTTACAAGTGTCCGTGTGATACCTATCAAAACTTTTTATCTTATAACTGCGCGAAAAGCATGCATTCGTGCTTAATAAAACGAAACAAGCTGTTTTAGACCGAAACGAGCTGAATCTGAAGACATCGGTTTTACAAGTGTCCATGTGATACGCGTCAAAACTTTTTCTCCTGTACCTGCGCGAAAAGCATGTATTCTTGCCTAAAACAACGAAACAAGCTATTTTAGACCAAAACGAGTTAAATCTGAACACATCTGGTTTTACAAGTGTCTGTGTGATACGAGGCAAATCTTTTTCTCCTATAACTGCGCGAAAAGCATGTATTCTTGCTTAAAACAACGAAACAAGCTATTTTAGACCGGAACGATTTAAATCTGAAAACATCGGTTTTGCAAGTGTCCGGGTGATACGCGTCAAAACTTTTTCTCTCATATCTGCGCGAAAAGCATGTATTCTTGCTTAAAACAACGAAAGAACCTGTTTTAGACCGAAACGAGGTAAATCTGAACACATCGGTTTTACAAGTGTCATTGTGATACGACTCAAAACCTTTTTCTCCTATAACTGCGCGAAAAGCATGTATTCTTGCTTAACACAACGAAACAAGCTGTTTTAGACCGAAACGAGCTAAATCTGAACACATCGTTTTTGCAAGTGTCCATGTGATACGCGTCAAAACATTTTCTCCTATAACTGCGCGAAAAGCATGTATTCTTCCTTAAAACAACGCAACAAGCTGTTCTAGACCGAAACGAGCTAAATCTGAACACATCGGTTTTAAAAGTGTCCGTGTGATACCTATCAAAACTTTTTCTCTTATAACTGCGCGAAAAGCATGTATTCGTGCCTAATACAACGAAACAAGCTGTTTTAGACCGAAACGAGCTAAATCTGAAGCCATCGGTTTTACAAGTGTCCATTTGATACGCGTCAAAACTTTTTCTGTTAAAACTCCGCGTAAAGCCTGTATTCTTGCTTAAAACAACGAAATAGCTGTTTAAGAACGAAGCGAGCTAGATCTGAACACATCGGTTTTACAAGTGTGTGATACGAGTCAAAACGTTTTCTATTATAACTGCGCGAAAAGCATGTATTCTTGTTTAAAACAACGAAACAAGCTGTTTTAGACAGGAACGAGTTAAATCTGAACACATCGGTTTTACAAGTGTCCGTGTGATACGCGTCGAAACTTTTTCTCTTATAACTGCGCGAAAAGCCTGTATTCTTGCTTAAAACAACGAAACAAGCTGTTTTAGAACGAAGCGAGCTTAATCTGAACACATCGGTTTTACAAGTGTCCGTGTGATACGCGTCAAATCTTTTTCTCCTATAACTGCGCGAAAGCATGTATTCTTGCTTAAAACAACGAAACAAGCTGTTTTAGACCGAAACGAGTTAAATCTGAACACATCGGTTTTACAAGTGTCTGTGTGATACGAGTCAAAACGTTTTCTGTTATAACTGCGCGTAAAGCCTGTATTCTTGCTTAAAACAACGAATCAAGCTGTTTAAGAACGAAGCGAGCTAGATCTGAACACATCGGTTTTACAAGTGTGTGATACGAGTCAAAACGTTATCTATTATAACTGCGCGAAAAGCATGTATTCATGTTTAAAACAACGAAACAAGCTGTTTTAGACCTTTAGACCGAAACGAGCTTAATCTGAACACATCGGTTTTACAAGTGTCCGTGTGATACGCGTCGAAACTTTTTCTCTTATAACTGCGCGAAAAGCCTGTATTCTTGCTTAAAACAACGAAACAAGCTGTTTTAGAACGAAGCGAGCTTAATCTGAACACATCGGTTTTACAAGTGTCCGTGTGATACGCGTCAAATCTTTTTCTCCTATAACTGCGCGAAAAGCATGTATTCTTGCTTAAAACAACGAAACAAGCTGTTTTAGACCGAAACGAGTTAAATCTGAACACATCGGTTTTACAAGTGTCTGTGTGATACGAGTCAAAACGTTTTCTGTTATAACTGCGCGTAAAGCCTGTATTCTTGCTTAAAACAACGAATCAAGCTGTTTAAGAACGAAGCGAGCTAGATCTGAACACATCGGTTTTACAAGTGTGTGATACGAGTCAAAACGTTATCTATTATAACTGCGCGAAAAGCATGTATTCATGTTTAAAACAACGAAACAAGCTGTTTTAGACCTTTAGACCGAAACGAGCTTAATCTGAACACATCGGTTTTACAAGTGTCCGTGTGATACGCGTCGAAACTTTTTCTCTTATAACTGCGCGAAAAGCCTGTATTCTTGCTTAAAACAACGAAACAAGCTGTTTTAGAACGAAGCGAGCTTAATCTGAACACATCGGTTTTACAAGTGTCCGTGTGATACGCGTCAAATCTTTTTCTCCTATAACTGCGCGAAATGCATGTATTCGTGCTTAGTACAACGAATCAAGCTGTTTTAGACCGAAACGAGCTAAATCTGAACACATCGGTTTTACAATTGTCTGTGTGATACGAGTCAAAACGTTTTCTGTTATAACTGCGCGTAAAGCCTGTATTCTTGCTTAAAACAACGAATCAAGCTGTTTAAGAACGAAGCGAGCTAGATCTGAACACATCGGTAATCTTTTTCTCCTATAACTGCGCGAAAAGCCTGTATTCTTGCTTAAAACAACGAAACAAGCTGTTTTAGAACGAAGCGAGCTTAATCTGAACACATCGGTTTTACAAGTGTCCGTGTGATACGCGTCAAATCTTTTTCTCCTATAACTGCGCGAAAAGCATGTATTCTTGCTTAAAACAACGAAACAAGCTGTTTTAGACCGAAACGAGTTAAATCTGAACACATCGGTTTTACAAGTGTCTGTGTGATACGAGTCAAAACGTTTTCTGTTATAACTGCGCGTAAAGCCTGTATTCTTGCTTAAAACAACGAATCAAGCTGTTTAAGAACGAAGCGAGCTAGATCTGAACACATCGGTTTTACAAGTGTGCGATACGAGTCAAAACGTTATCTATTATAACTGCGCGAAAAGCATGTATTCATGTTTAAAACAACGTTACAAGCTGTTTTAGACCTTTAGACCGAAACGAGCTTAATCTGAACACATCGGTTTTACAAGTGTCCGTGTGATACGCGTCGAAACTTTTTCTCTTATAACTGCGCGAAAAGCCTGTATTCTTGCTTAAAACAACGAAACAAGCTGTTTTAGAACGAAGGGAGCTTAATCTGAACACATCGGTTTTACAAGTGTCCGTGTGATACGCGTCAAATCTTTTTCTCCTATAACTGCGCGAAATGCATGTATTCGTGCTTAATACAACGAAACAAGCTGTTTTAGACCGAAACGAGCTAAATCTGAACACATCGGTTTTACAAGTGTCTGTGTGATACGAGTCAAAACGTTTTCTGTTATAACTGCGCGTAAAGCCTGTATTCTTGCTTAAAACAACGAATCAAGCTGTTTAAGAACGAAGCGAGCTAGATCTGAACACATCGGTTTTACAAGTGTGTGATACGAGTCAAAACGTTATCTATTATAACTGCGCGAAAAGCATGTATTCATGTTTAAAACAACGAAACAAGCTGTTTTAGACCTTTAGACCGAAACGAGCTTAATCTGAACACATCGGTTTTACAAGTGTCCGTGTGATACGCGTCGAAACTTTTTCTCTTATAACTGCGCGAAAAGCCTGTATTCTTGCTTAAAACAACGAAACAAGCTGTTTTAGAACGAAGCGAGCTTAATCTGAACACATCGGTAATCTTTTTCTCCTATAACTGCGCGAAAAGCATGTATTCTTGCTTAACACAACGAAACTAGCTGTTTTAGACCGAAACGAGCTAAATCTGAACACATCGGTTATGCAAGTGTCCATGTAATACGCGTCAAATCTTTTTCTCCTATAACTGCGGGTAAAGCATGTATTCTTGCTTAAAACAACGAAACAAGCTGTTTTAGACCGAAACGAGCTAAATCTGAACACATCGGTTTTAAAAGTGTCCGTGTGATACCTATCAAAACTTTTTCTCTTATAACTGGGAGAAAAGCATGTATTCGCGCTTAAAACAACGAAACACGGTGTTTTAGACCGAAACGAGCTAAATCTGAACATACCGGTTTTACAAGTGTCCATGTGATACGCGTCAAAACGTTTTCTCTTGTAACTGCGCGAAAAGCATGTATTCTTGCTTAATACAACGAAACAAGCTGTTTTAGACGGAAACGAGTTAAATCTGAACACATCCGTTTTACAAGTGTCCGTATGATACGCGTCAAAACTTTTTCTCTTATAACTGCGCGAAAAGCATGTATTCTTGTTTAAAACAAAGAAACAAGTTGTTTTAGAACGAAGCGAACTAGATCTGAACGCATCAGTTTTACAAGTGTCCGTGTGATACCTATCAAAACTTTTTCTCTTATAACTGCGCGAAAAGCATGCATTCGTGCTTAATAAAACGAAACAAGCTGTTTTAGACCGAAACGAGCTAAATCTGAAGACATTGGTTTTACAAGTGTCAATGTGATACGCGTCAAAACTTTTTCTCCTGTAACTGCGCGAAAAGCATGTATTCTTGTTTAAAACAACGAAACCAGCTGTTTTAGACCGGAACGAGTTAAATCTGAACACATCGGTTTTACAAGTGTCCGTGTGATACGCGTCAAAACTTTTTCTCTTATAACTGCGCGAAAAGCAAATATTCGTGCTTAAAACAACGAAACAACCTGTTTTAGACCGAAACGAGTTAAATCTGAACACATCGGTTTTACAAGTGTCTGTGTGATACGACTCAAATCTTTTTTCTCCTATAACTGCGCGAAAAGCATGTATTCTTGCTTAACACAACGAAACAAGCTGTTTTAAACCGAAACGAGCTAAATCTGAACACATCGGATTTACAAGTGTCCATGTGATACGCGTCAAAACATTTTCTCCTATAACTGCGCGAAAAGCATGTATTCGTGCTTAAAACAACGAAACAAGCTGTTTTAAAACGAAGCGAGCTAGATCTGAAGACATCGGTTTTACAAGTGTCCGTGTGATACCTATCAAAACGTTTTCTCTTATAACTGCGCGAAAAGCATGTATTCGTGCTTAATACAACGAAACAAGCTGTTTTAGACCGAAACGAGCTAAATCTGAACACATCGGTTTTGCAAGTGTCCATGTGATATGCGTAAAAACTTTTTCTCTTGTAACTGCACGAAATGCATGTATTCGTGCTTAATAAAACGAAACAAGCTGTTTTAGACCGAAACGAGCTAAATCTGAAGACATTGCTATTACAAGTGTCAATGTGATACGCGTCAAAACTTTTTCTCCTGTAACTGCGCGAAAAGCATGTATTCTTGTTTAAAACAACGAAACCAGCTGTTTTAGACCGAAACGAGCTAAATCTGAAGACATTGGTTTTACAAGTGTCAAAGTGATACGCGTCAAAACTTTTTCTCCTGTAACTGCGCGAAAAGCATGTATTCTTGTTTAAAACAACGAAACCAGCTGTTTTAGACCGGAACGAGTTAAATCTGAACACATCGGTTTTACAAGTGTCCGTGTGATACGCGTCAAAACTTTTTCTCTTATAACTGCGCGAAAAGCATGTATTCGTGCTTAAAACAACGAAACAACCTGTTTTAGACCGAAACGAGTTAAATCTGAACACATCGGATTTACAAGTGTCCATGTGATACGCGTCAAAACATTTTCTCCTATAACTGCGCGAAAAGCATGTATTCGTGCTTAAAACAACGAAACAAGCTGTTTTAGAACGAAGCGAGCTAAATCTGAACACATCGGTTTTGCAAGTGTCCATGTGATATGCGTAAAAACTTTTTCTGTTGTAACTGCGCGAAATGCATGTATTCGTGCTTAATACAACGAAACAAGCTGTTTTAGACCGAAACGAGCTAAATCTGAACACATCGGTTTTACAAGTGTCTGTGTGATACGAGTCAAAACGTTTTCTGTTATAACTGCGCGTAAAGCATGTTCTCTTGCTTAAAACAACGAATCAAGCTGTTTAAGAACGAAGCGAGCTAGATCTGAACACATCGGTTTTACAAGTGTGTGATACGAGTCAAAACGTTATCTAATATAACTGCGCGAAAAGCATGTATTCATGTTTAAAACAACGAAACAAGCTGTTTTAGACCTTTAGACCGAAACGAGCTTAATCTGAACACATCGTTTTACAAGTGTCCGTGTGATACGCGTCGAAACTTTTTCTCTTATAACTGCGCGAAAAGCCTGTATTCTTGCTTAAAACAACGAAACAAGCTGTTTTAGAACGAAGCGAGCTTAATCTGAACACGTCGGTTTTACAAGTGTCCGTGTGATACGCGTCAAATCTTTTTCTCCTATAACTGCGCGAAATGCATGTATTCGTGCTTAATACAACGAAACAAGCTGTTTTAGACCGAAACGAGCTAAATCTGAACACATCGGTTTTACAAGTGTCTGTGTGATACGAGTCAAAACGTTTTCTGTTATAACTGTGCGTAAAGCCTGTATTCTTGCTTAAAACAACGAATCAAGCTGTTTAAGAACGAAGCGAGCTAGATCTGAACACATCGGTTTTGCAAGTGTCCATGTGATATGCGTAAAAACTTTTTCTGTTGTAACTGCGCGAAATGCATGTATTCGTGCTTAAAACAACGAAACAAGCTGTTTTAGAACGAAGCGAGCTTAATCTGAACACATCGGTAATCTTTTTCTCCTATAACTGCGCGAAAAGCATGTATTCTTGCTTAACACAACGAAACTAGCTGTTTTAGACCGAAACGAGCTAAATCTGAACACATCGATTATGCAAGTGTCCATGTGATACGCGTCAAATCTTTTTCTCCTATAACTGCGGGAAAGGCATGTATTCTTGCTTAAAACAACGAAACAAGCTGTTTTAGACCGAAACGAGCTAAATCTGAACACATCGGTTTTAAAAGTGTCCGTGTGATACCTATCAAAACTTTTTCTCTTATAACTGCGCGAAAAGCATGTATTCGTGCTTAATACAACGAAACAAGCTGTTTTAGACCGAAACGAGCTAAATCTGAAGCCATCGGTTTTACAAGTGTCCATTTGATACGCGTCAAAACTTTTTCTGTTAAAACTGCGCGTAAAGCATGTATTCTTGCTTAACACAACGAAACAAACTGTTTTAGACCGAAACGAGCTAAATCTGAACACATCGGTTTTACAAGTGTCTATGTGATACGCGTCAAAACAATTTCTCCTATAACTGCACGAAAAGCATGTATTCGCGCTTAAAACAACGAAACACGGTGTTTTAGACCGAAACGAGCTAAATCTGAACATACCGGTTTTACAAGTGTCCATGTGATACGCGTCAAAACGTTTTCTCTTGTAACTGCGCGAAAAGCATGTATTCTTGATTAATACAACGAAACAAGCTGTTTTAGACCGAAACGAGTTAAATCTGAACACATCCGTTTTACAAGTGTCCGTGTGATACGCGTCAAAACTTTTTCTCTTATAACTGCGCGAAAAGCATGTATTCTTGTTTAAAACAAAGAAACAAGTTGTTTTAGAACGAAGCGAGCTAGATCTGAACACATCGGTTTTACAAGTGTCCGTGTGATACCTATCAAAACTTTTTCTCTTATAACTGCGCGAAAAGCATGCATTCGTGCTTAATAAAACGAAACAAGCTGTTTTAGACCGAAACGAGCTAAATCTGAAGACATTGGTTTTACAAGTGTCAATGTGATACGCGTCAAAACTTTTTCTCCTGTAACTGCGCGAAAAGCATGTATTCTTGTTTAAAACAACGAAACAAGCTGTTTTAGACCTTTAGACTGAAACGAGCTTAATCTGAACACATCGGTTTTACAAGTGTCCGTGTGATACGCGTCGAAACTTTTTCTCTTATAACTGCGCGAAAAGCCTGTATTCTTGCTTAAAACAACGAAACAAGCTGTTTTAGAACGAAGCGAGCTTAATCTGAACACATCGGTAATCTTTTTCTCTTTAACTGCGCGAAAAGCATGTATTCGTGCTTAGTCCAACGAAACAAGCTGTTTTAGACCGAAACGAGGTAAATCTGAACACATCGGTTTTACAAGTGTCCCTGAGACACGCGTCAAAACTTTTTTCTCTTATAACTGCGCGAAAAGCATGTATTCTTGCTTAATACAACGAAACAAGCTGTTTTAGACCGAAACGAGCTAAATCACAACACATCTATTTACAAGTGTTCCTCTGATACGCGTCAAAACTTTTTCTCTTATAACTGCGCGAAAAGCATGTAATCTTGCTTAATACAGCGAAACCAGCTGTTTTAGACCGAAACGAGCTAAATCACAACACACCGGTTTTACAAGTGTTCCTCTGATACGCGTCAAAAGTTTTTCTCTTATAACTGCGCGAAAAGCATGTATTCGTGCTTAATACAACGAAACAAGCTGATTTAGACCAAAACGAGCTAGATCTGAACACATCGGTTTTACAAGTGTCCATGTGATACGCGTCAAAACGTTTTTCTCTTATAACTGCGCGAAAAGCATGTATTCGTGCTTAGTCCAACGAAACAAGCTGTTTTAGACCCAAACGAGGTAAATCTGAACACATCGGTTTTACGAGTGTCCCTGTGACACGCGTCAAAACTTTTTCTCCTGTAACTGCGCGAAAAGCATGTATTCTTGCTTAATACAGCGAAACAAGCTGTTTTAGACCGAAACGAGCTAAATCACAACACACTGGTTTTACAAGTGTTCCTCTGATACGCGTCAAAACTTTTTCTCTCATAACTGCGCGAAAAGCATGTATTCTTGCTTAAAACAACTAAACAACCTGTTTTAGACCGAAACGAGTTAATTCTGAACATATCGGTTTTACAAGTGTCCATGTGATACGCGTCAAAACGTTTTCTCTTGTAACTGCGCGAAAAGCATGTATTCTTGCTTAATACAACGAAACAAGCTGTTTTAGACCGAAACGAGCTAAATCTGAAGACATTGGTTTTACAAGTGTCAATGTGATACGCGTCAAAACTTTTTCTCCTGTAACTGCGCGAAAAGCATGTATTCTTGTTTAAAACAACGAAACCAGCTGTTTTAGACCGGAACGAGTTAAATCTGAACACATCGGTTTTACAAGTGTCCATGTGATACGCGTCAAAACGTTTTCTCTTGTAACTGCGCGAAAAGCATGTATTCTTGATTAATACAACGAAACAAGCTGTTTTAGACCGAAACGAGTTAAATCTGAACACATCCGTTTTACAAGTGTCCGTGTGATACGCGTCAAAACTTTTTCTCTTATAACTGCGCGAAAAGCATGTATTCTTGTTTAAAACAAAGAAACAAGTTGTTTTAGAACGAAGCGAGCTAGATCTGAACACATCAGTTTTACAAGTGTCCGTGTGATACCTATCAAAACTTTTTCTCTTATAACTGCGCGAAAAGCATGCATTCGTGCTTAATAAAACGAAACAAGCTGTTTTAGACCGAAACGAGCTAAATCTGAAGACATTGGTTTTACAAGTGTCAATGTGATACGCGTCAAAACTTTTTCTCCTGTAACTGCGCGAAAAGCATGTATTCTTGTTTAAAACAACGAAACCAGCTGTTTTAGACCGGAACGAGTTAAATCTGAACACATCGGTTTTACAAGTGTCCGTTTGATACGCGTCAAAACTTTTTCTCTTATAACTGCGCGAAAAGCAAGTATTCGTGCTTAAAACAACGAAACAAAATGTTTTAGACCGAAACGAGTTAAATCTGAACACATCGGTTTTACAAGTGTCCGTGTGATACGCGTCAAAACTTTTTCTCTTATAACTGCGCGAAAAGCATGTATTCTTGTTTAAAACAAAGAAACAAGTTGTGTTAGAACGAAGCGAGCTAGATCTGAACACATCGGTTTTACAAGTGTCCGTGTGATACCTATCAAAACTTTTTCTCTTATAACTGCGCGAAAAGCATGCATTCGTGCTTAATAAAACGAAACAAGCTGTTTTAGACCGAAACGAGCTAAATCTGAAGACATTGATTTTACAAGTGTCAATGTGATACGCGGCAAAACTTTTTCTCCTGTAACTGCGCGAAAAGCATGTATTCTTGTTTAAAAAAACGAAACAAGCTGTTTTAGACCTTTAGACTGAAACGAGCTTAATCTGAACACATCGGTTTTACAAGTGTCCGTGTGATACGCGTCGAAACTTTTTCTCTTATAACTGCGCGAAAAGCCTGTATTCTTGCTTAAAACAACGAAACAAGCTGTTTTAGAACGAAGCGAGCTTAATCTGAACACATCGGTAATCTTTTTCTCTTTAACTGCGCGAAAAGCATGTATTCGTGCTTAGTCCAACGAAACAAGCTGTTTTAGACCGAAACGAGGTAAATCTGAACACATCGGTTTTACAAGTGTCCCTGAGACACGCGTCAAAACTTTTTTCTCTTATAACTGCGCGAAAAGCATGTATTCTTGCTTAATACAACGAAACAAGCTGTTTTAGACCGAAACGAGCTAAATCACAACACACCGGTTTTACAAGTGTTCCTCTGATACGCGTCAAAACTTTTTCTCTTATAACTGCGCGAAAAGCATGTATTCGTGCTTAATACAACGAAACAAGCTGATTGTGACCAAAGCGAGCTAGATCTGAACACATCGGTTTTACAAGTGTCCATGTGATACGCGTCAAAACGTTTTTCTCTTATAACTGCGCGAAAAGCATGTATTCGTGCTTAGTCCAACGAAACAAGCTGTTTTAGACCCAAACGAGGTAAATCTGAACACATCGGTTTTACGAGTGTCCCTGTGACACGCGTCAAAACTTTTTCTCCTGTAACTGCGCGAAAAGCATGTATTCTTGCTTAATACAGCGAAACAAGCTGTTTTAGACCGAAACGAGCTAAATCACAACACACTGGTTTTGCAAGTGTTCCTCTGATACGCGTCAAAACTTTTTCTCTCATAACTGCGCGAAAAGCATGTATTCTTGCTTAAAACAACTAAACAACCTGTTTTAGACCGAAACGAGTTAATTCTGAACACATCCGTTTTACAAGTGTCCGTGGGATACGCGTCAAAACTTTTTCTCTTATAACTGCGCGAAAAGCATGTATTCTTGTTTAAAACAAAGAAACAAGTTGTTTTAGACCGAAACGAGTTAAATCTTAACACATCCGCTTTACAATTGTCCGTGTGATACGCGTCAAAACTTTTTCTCATATAACTGCGCGAAAAGCATGTATTCTTGATTAAAACAAAGAAACAAGTTGTTTTAGAACGAGGCGAGCTAGATCTGAACACATCGGTTTTACAAGTGTCCGTGTGATACCTATCAAAACTTTTTCTCTTATAACTGCGCGAAAAGCATGTATTCGTGCTTAGTCCAACGAAACAAGCTGTTTTAGACCCAAACGAGGTAAATCTGAACACATCGGTTTTACGAGTGTCCCTGTGACACGCGTCAAAACTTTTTCTCCTGTAACTGCGCGAAAAGCATGTATTCTTGCTTAATACAGCGAAACAAGCTGTTTTAGACCGAAACGAGCTAAATCACAACACACTGGTTTTACAAGTGTTCCTCTGATACGCGTCAAAACTTTTTCTCTCATAACTGCGCGAAAAGCATGTATTCTTGCTTAAAACAACTAAACAACCTGTTTTAGACCGAAACGAGTTAATTCTGAACATATCGGTTTTACAAGTGTCCATGTGATACGCGTCAAAACGTTTTCTCTTGTAACTGCGCGAAAAGCATGTATTCTTGCTTAATACAACGAAACAAGCTGTTTTAGACCGAAACGAGCTAAATCTGAAGACATTGGTTTTACAAGTGTCAATGTGATACGCGTCAAAACTTTTTCTCCTGTAACTGCGCGAAAAGCATGTATTCTTGTTTAAAACAACGAAACCAGCTGTTTTAGACCGGAACGAGGTAAATCTGAACACATCGGTTTTACGAGTGTCCCTGTGACACGCGTCAAAACTTTTTCTCCTGTAACTGCGCGAAAAGCATGTATTCTTGCTTAATACAGCGAAACACGCTGTTTTAGACCGAAACGAGCTAAATCACAACACACTGGTTTTACAAGTGTTCCTCTGATACGCGTCAAAACTTTTTCTCTCATAACTGCGCGAAAAGCATGTATTCTTGCTTAAAACAACTAAACAACCTGTTTTAGACCGAAACGAGTTAATTCTGAACATATCGGTTTTACAAGTGTCCATGTGATACGCGTCAAAACGTTTTCTCTTGTAACTGCGCGAAAAGCATGTATTCTTGCTTAATACAACGAAACAAGCTGTTTTAGACCGAAACGAGCTAAATCTGAAGACATTGGTTTTACAAGTGTCAATGTGATACGCGTCAAAACTTTTTCTCCTGTAACTGCGCGAAAAGCATGTATTCTTGTTTAAAACAACGAAACCAGCTGTTTTAGACCGGAACGAGTTAAATCTGAACACATCGGTTTTACAAGTGTCCATGTGATACGCGTCAAAACGTTTTCTCTTGTAACTGCGCGAAAAGCATGTATTCTTGATTAATACAACGAAACAAGCTGTTTTAGACCGAAACGAGTTAAATCTGAACACATCCGTTTTACAAGTGTCCGTGTGATACGCGTCAAAACTTTTTCTCTTATAACTGCGCGAAAAGCATGTATTCTTGTTTAAAACAAAGAAACAAGTTGTTTTAGAACGAAGCGAGCTAGATCTGAACACATCAGTTTTACAAGTGTCCGTGTGATACCTATCAAAACTTTTTCTCTTATAACTGCGCGAAAAGCATGCATTCGTGCTTAATAAAACGAAACAAGCTGTTTTAGACCGAAACGAGCTAAATCTGAAGACATTGGTTTTACAAGTGTCAATGTGATACGCGTCAAAACTTTTTCTCCTGTAACTGCGCGAAAAGCATGTATTCTTGTTTAAAACAACGAAACCAGCTGTTTTAGACCGGAACGAGTTAAATCTGAACACATCGGTTTTACAAGTGTCCGTTTGATACGCGTCAAAACTTTTTCTCTTATAACTGCGCGAAAAGCAAGTATTCGTGCTTAAAACAACGAAACAAAATGTTTTAGACCGAAACGAGTTAAATCTGAACACATCGGTTTTACAAGTGTCCTTGTGATACGCGTCAAAACTTTTTCTCTTATAACTGCGCGAAAAGCATGTATTCTTGTTTAAAACAAAGAAACAAGTTGTGTTAGAACGAAGCGAGCTAGATCTGAACACATCGGTTTTACAAGTGTCCGTGTGATACCTATCAAAACTTTTTCTCTTATAACTGCGCGAAAAGCATGCATTCGTGCTTAATAAAACGAAACAAGCTGTTTTAGACCGAAACGAGCTAAATCTGAAGACATTGATTTTACAAGTGTCAATGTGATACGCGGCAAAACTTTTTCTCCTGTAACTGCGCGAAAAGCATGTATTCTTGTTTAAAAAAACGAAACAAGCTGTTTTAGACCTTTAGACTGAAACGAGCTTAATCTGAACACATCGGTTTTACAAGTGTCCGTGTGATACGCGTCGAAACTTTTTCTCTTATAACTGCGCGAAAAGCCTGTATTCTTGCTTAAAACAACGAAACAAGCTGTTTTAGAACGAAGCGAGCTTAATCTGAACACATCGGTAATCTTTTTCTCTTTAACTGCGCGAAAAGCATGTATTCGTGCTTAGTCCAACGAAACAAGCTGTTTTAGACCGAAACGAGGTAAATCTGAACACATCGGTTTTACAAGTGTCCCTGAGACACGCGTCAAAACTTTTTTCTCTTATAACTGCGCGAAAAGCATGTATTCTTGCTTAATACAACGAAACAAGCTGTTTTAGACCGAAACGAGCTAAATCACAACACACCGGTTTTACAAGTGTTCCTCTGATACGCGTCAAAACTTTTTCTCTTATAACTGCGCGAAAAGCATGTATTCGTGCTTAATACAACGAAACAAGCTGATTGTGACCAAAACGAGCTAGATCTGAACACATCGGTTTTACAAGTGTCCATGTGATACGCGTCAAAACGTTTTTCTCTTATAACTGCGCGAAAAGCATGTATTCGTGCTTAGTCCAACGAAACAAGCTGTTTTAGACCCAAACGAGGTAAATCTGAACACATCGGTTTTACGAGTGTCCCTGTGACACGCGTCAAAACTTTTTCTCCTGTAACTGCGCGAAAAGCATGTATTCTTGCTTAATACAGCGAAACAAGCTGTTTTAGACCGAAACGAGCTAAATCACAACACACTGGTTTTACAAGTGTTCCTCTGATACGCGTCAAAACTTTTTCTCTCATAACTGCGCGAAAAGCATGTATTCTTGCTTAAAACAACTAAACAACCTGTTTTAGACCGAAACGAGTTAATTCTGAACACATCCGTTTTACAAGTGTCCGTGGGATACGCGTCAAAACTTTTTCTCTTATAACTGCGCGAAAAGCATGTATTCTTGTTTAAAACAAAGAAACAAGTTGTTTTAGACCGAAACGAGTTAAATCTTAACACATCCGCTTTACAATTGTCCGTGTGATACGCGTCAAAACTTTTTCTCGTATAACTGCGCGAAAAGCATGTATTCTTGTTTAAAACAAAGAAACAAGTTGTTTTAGAACGAGGCGAGCTAGATCTGAACACATCGGTTTTACAAGTGTCCGTGTGATACCTATCAAAACTTTTTCTCTTATAACTGCGCGAAAAGCATGTATTCGTGCTTAGTCCAACGAAACAAGCTGTTTTAGACCCAAACGAGGTAAATCTGAACACATCGGTTTTACGAGTGTCCCTGTGACACGCGTCAAAACTTTTTCTCCTGTAACTGCGCGAAAAGCATGTATTCTTGCTTAATACAGCGAAACAAGCTGTTTTAGACCGAAACGAGCTAAATCACAACACACTGGTTTTACAAGTGTTCCTCTGATACGCGTCAAAACTTTTTCTCTCATAACTGCGCGAAAAGCATGTATTCTTGCTTAAAACAACTAAACAACCTGTTTTAGACCGAAACGAGTTAATTCTGAACATATCGGTTTTACAAGTGTCCATGTGATACGCGTCAAAACGTTTTCTCTTGTAACTGCGCGAAAAGCATGTATTCTTGCTTAATACAACGAAACAAGCTGTTTTAGACCGAAACGAGCTAAATCTGAAGACATTGGTTTTACAAGTGTCAATGTGATACGCGTCAAAACTTTTTCTCCTGTAACTGCGCGAAAAGCATGTATTCTTGTTTAAAACAACGAAACCAGCTGTTTTAGACCGGAACGAGTTAAATCTGAACACATCGGTTTTACAAGTGTCCATGTGATACGCGTCAAAACGTTTTCTCTTGTAACTGCGCGAAAAGCATGTATTCTTGATTAATACAACGAAACAAGCTGTTTTAGACCGAAACGAGTTAAATCTGAACACATCCGTTTTACAAGTGTCCGTGTGATACGCGTCAAAACTTTTTCTCTTATAACTGCGCGAAAAGCATGTATTCTTGTTTAAAACAAAGAAACAAGTTGTTTTAGAACGAAGCGAGCTAGATCTGAACACATCAGTTTTACAAGTGTCCGTGTGATACCTATCAAAACTTTTTCTCTTATAACTGCGCGAAAAGCATGCATTCGTGCTTAATAAAACGAAACAAGCTGTTTTAGACCGAAACGAGCTAAATCTGAAGACATTGGTTTTACAAGTGTCAATGTGATACGCGTCAAAACTTTTTCTCCTGTAACTGCGCGAAAAGCATGTATTCTTGTTTAAAACAACGAAACCAGCTGTTTTAGACCGGAACGAGTTAAATCTGAACACATCGGTTTTACAAGTGTCCGTTTGATACGCGTCAAAACTTTTTCTCTTATAACTGCGCGAAAAGCAAGTATTCGTGCTTAAAACAACGAAACAAAATGTTTTAGACCGAAACGAGTTAAATCTGAACACATCGGTTTTACAAGTGTCCGTGTGATACGCGTCAAAACTTTTTCTCTTATAACTGCGCGAAAAGCATGTATTCTTGTTTAAAACAAAGAAACAAGTTGTGTTAGAACGAAGCGAGCTAGATCTGAACACATCGGTTTTACAAGTGTCCGTGTGATACCTATCAAAACTTTTTCTCTTATAACTGCGCGAAAAGCATGCATTCGTGCTTAATAAAACGAAACAAGCTGTTTTAGACCGAAACGAGCTAAATCTGAAGACATTGATTTTACAAGTGTCAATGTGATACGCGGCAAAACTTTTTCTCCTGTAACTGCGCGAAAAGCATGTATTCTTGTTTAAAAAAACGAAACAAGCTGTTTTAGACCTTTAGACTGAAACGAGCTTAATCTGAACACATCGGTTTTACAAGTGTCCATGTGATACGCGTCGAAACTTTTTCTCTTATAACTGCGCGAAAAGCCTGTATTCTTGCTTAAAACAACGAAACAAGCTGTTTTAGAACGAAGCGAGCTTAATCTGAACACATCGGTAATCTTTTTCTCTTTAACTGCGCGAAAAGCATGTATTCGTGCTTAGTCCAACGAAACAAGCTGTTTTAGACCGAAACGAGGTAAATCTGAACACATCGGTTTTACAAGTGTCCCTGAGACACGCGTCAAAACTTTTTTCTCTTTTAACTGCGCGAAAAGCATGTATTCTTGCTTAATACAACGAAACAAGCTGTTTTAGACCGAAACGAGCTAAATCACAACACACCGGTTTTACAAGTGTTCCTCTGATACGCGTCAAAACTTTTTCTCTTATAACTGCGCGAAAAGCATGTATTCGTGCTTAATACAACGAAACAAGCTGATTGTGACCAAAACGAGCTAGATCTGAACACATCGGTTTTACAAGTGTCCATGTGATACGCGTCAAAACGTTTTTCTCTTATAACTGCGCGAAAAGCATGTATTCGTGCTTAGTCCAACGAAACAAGCTGTTTTAGACCCAAACGAGGTAAATCTGAACACATCGGTTTTACGAGTGTCCCTGTGACACGCGTCAAAACTTTTTCTCCTGTAACTGCGCGAAAAGCATGTATTCTTGCTTAATACAGCGAAACAAGCTGTTTTAGACCGAAACGAGCTAAATCACAACACACTGGTTTTACAAGTGTTCCTCTGATACGCGTCAAAACTTTTTCTCTCATAACTGCGCGAAAAGCATGTATTCTTGCTTAAAACAACTAAACAACCTGTTTTAGACCGAAACGAGTTAATTCTGAACACATCCGTTTTACAAGTGTCCGTGGGATACGCGTCAAAACTTTTTCTCTTATAACTGCGCGAAAAGCATGTATTCTTGTTTAAAACAAAGAAACAAGTCGTTTTAGACCGAAACGAGTTAAATCTTAACACATCCGCTTTACAATTGTCCGTGTGATACGCGTCAAAACTTTTTCTCGTATAACTGCGCGAAAAGCATGTATTCTTGTTTAAAACAAAGAAACAAGTTGTTTTAGAACGAGGCGAGCTAGATCTGAACACATCGGTTTTACAAGTGTCCGTGTGATACCTATCAAAACTTTTTCTCTTATAACTGCGCGAAAAGCATGTATTCGTGCTTAATACAACGAAACAAGCTGTTTTAGACCGAAACGAGCTAAATCTGAAGCCATCGGTTTTACAAGTGTCCATTTGATACGCGTCAAAACTTTTTCTGTTAAAACTGCGCGTAAAGCATGTATTCTTGCTTAACACAACAAAACAAGCTGTTTTAGACCGAAACGAGCTAAATCTGAACACATCGGTTTTACAAGTGTCTATGTGATACGCGTCAAAACAATTTCTCCTATAACTGCGCGAAAAGCATGTATTCGCGCTTAAAACAACGAAACACGGTGTTTTAGACCGAAACGAGCTAAATCTGAACATACCGGTTTTATAAGTGTCCATGTGATACGCGTCAAAACGTTTTCTCTTGTAACTGCGCGAAAAGCATGTATTCTTGATTAATACAACGAAACAAGCTGTTTTAGACCGAAACGAGTTAAATCTGAACACATCCGTTTTACAAGTGTCCGTGGGATACGCGTCAAAACTTTTTCTCTTATAACTGCGCGAAAAGCATGTATTCTTGTTTAAAACAAAGAAACAAGTTGTTTTAGAACGAAGCGAGCTAGATCTGAACACATCGGTTTTACAAGTGTCCGTGTGATACCTATCAAAACTTTTTCTCTTATAACTGCGCGAAAAGCATGCATTCGTGCTTAATAAAACGAAACAAGCTGTTTTAGACCGAAACGAGCTAAATCTGAAGACATTGGTTTTACAAGTGTCAATGTGATACGCGTCAAAACTTTTTCTCCTGTAACTGCGCGAAAAGCATGTATTCTTGTTTAAAACAACGAAACCAGCTGTTTTAGACCGGAACGAGTTAAATCTGAACACATCGGTTTTACAAGTGTCCGTTTGATACGCGTCAAAACTTTTTCTCTTATAACTGCGCGAAAAGCAAGTATTCGTGCTTAAAACAACGAAACAAAATGTTTTAGACCGAAACGAGTTAAATCTGAACACATCGGTTTTACAAGTGTCCGTGTGATACGCGTCAAAACTTTTTCTCTTATAACTGCGCGAAAAGCATGTATTCTTGTTTAAAACAAAGAAACAAGTTGTGTTAGAACGAAGCGAGCTAGATCTGAACACATCGGTTTTACAAGTGTCCGTGTGATACCTATCAAAATTTTTCTCTTATAACTGCGCGAAAAGCATGCATTCGTGCTTAATAAAACGAAACAAGCTGTTTTAGACCGAAACGAGCTAAATCTGAAGACATTGATTTTACAAGTGTCAATGTGATACGCGTCAAAACTTTTTCTCCTGTAACTGCGCGAAAAGCATGTATTCTTGTTTAAAACAACGAAACAAGCTGTTTTAGACCTTTAGACTGAAACGAGCTTATCTGAACACATCGGTTTTACAAGTGTCCGTGTGATACGCGTCGAAACTTTTTCTCTTATAACTGCGCGAAAAGCCTGTATTCTTGCTTAAAACAACGAAACAAGCTGTTTTAGAACGAAGCGAGCTTAATCTGAACACATCGGTAATCTTTTTATCTTTAACTGCGCGAAAAGCATGTATTCGTGCTTAGTCCAACGAAACAAGCTGTTTTAGACCGAAACGAGGTAAATCTGAACACATCGGTTTTACAAGTGTCCCTGAGACACGCGTCAAAACTTTTTTCTCTTATAACTGCGCGAAAAGCATGTATTCTTGCTTAATACAACGAAACAAGCTGTTTTAGACCGAAACAAGCTAAATCACAACACATCTATTTACAAGTGTTCCTCTGATACGCGTCAAAACTTTTTCTCTTATAACTGCGCGAAAAGCATGTATTCTTGCTTAATACAGCGAAACAAGCTGTTTTAGACCGAAACGAGCTAAATCACAACACACCGGTTTTACAAGTGTTCCTCTGATACGCGTCAAAACTTTTTCTCTTATAACTGCGCGAAAAGCATGTATTCGTGCTTAATACAACGAAACAAGCTGATTTAGACCAAAACGAGCTAGATCTGAACACATCGGTTTTACAAGTGTCCATGTGATACGCGTCAAAACGTTTTTCTCTTATAACTGCGCGAAAAGCATGTATTCGTGCTTAGTCCAACGAAACAAGCTGTTTTAGACCCAAACGAGGTAAATCTGAACACATCGGTTTTACGAGTGTCCCTGTGACACGCGTCAAAACTTTTTCTCCTGTAACTGCGCGAAAAGCATGTATTCTTGCTTAATACAGCGAAACAAGCTGTTTTAGACCGAAACGAGCTAAATCACAACACACTGGTTTTACAAGTGTTCCTCTGATACGCGTCAAAACTTTTTCTCTCATAACTGCGCGAAAAGCATGTATTCTTGCTTAAAACAACTAAACAACCTGTTTTAGACCGAAACGAGTTAATTCTGAACATATCGGTTTTACAAGTGTCCATGTGATACGCGTCAAAACGTTTTCTCTTGTAACTGCGCGAAAAGCATGTATTCTTGCTTAATACAACGAAACAAGCTGTTTTAGACCGAAACGAGTTAAATCTGAACACATCCGTTTTACAAGTGTCCGTGTGATACGCGTCAAAACTTTTTCTCGTATAACTGCGCGAAAAGCATGTATTCTTGTTTAAAACAAAGAAACAAGTTGTTTTAGAACGAGGCGAGCTAGATCTGAACACATCGGTTTTACAAGTGTCCGTGTGATACCTATCAAAACTTTTTCTCTTATAACTGCGCGAAAAGCATGTATTCGTGCTCAATACAACGAAACAAGCTGTTTTAGACCGAAACGAGCTAAATCTGAAGCCATAGGTTTAACAAGTGTCCATTTGATACGCGTCAAAACTTTTTCTGTTAAAACTGCGCGTAAAGCATGTATTCTTGCTTAACACAACGAAACAAGCTGTTTTAGACCGAAACGAGCTAAATCTGAACACATCGGTTTTACAAGTGTCTATGTGATACGCGTCAAAACAATTTCTCCTATAACTGCGCGAAAAGCATGTATTCGCGCTTAAAACAACGAAACACGGTGTTTTAGACCGAAACGAGCTAAATCTGAACATACCGGTTTTACAAGTGTCCATGTGATACGCGTCAAAACGTTTTCTCTTGTAACTGCGCGAAAAGCATGTATTCTTGCTTAATACAACGAAACAAGCTGTTTTAGACCGAAACGAGTTAAATCTGAACACATCCGTTTTACAAGTGTCCGTGTGATACGCGTCAAAACTTTTCTCTTATAACTGCGCGAAAAGCATGTATTCTTGCTTAAAACAAAGAAACAAGTTGTTTTAGAACGAAGCGAGCTAGATCTGAACACATCGGTTTTACAAGTGTCCGTGTGATACCTATCAAAACTTTTTCTCTTATAACTGCGCGAAAAGCATGCATTCGTGCTTAATAAAACGAAACAAGCTGTTTTAGACCGAAACGAGCTAAATCTGAAGACATTGGTTTTACAAGTGTCAATGTGATACGCGTCAAAACTTTTTCTCCTGTAACTGCGCGAAAAGCATGTATTCTTGTTTAAAACAACGAAACCAGCTGTTTTAGACCGGAACGAGTTAAATCTGAACACATCGGTTTTACAAGTGTCCGTTTGATACGCGTCAAAACTTTTTCTCTTATAACTGCGCGAAAAGCAAGTATTCGTGCTTAAAACAACGAAACAAAATGTTTTAGACCGAAACGAGTTAAATCTGATATATAAGAAGTTAGCGCAAAACTTAGACGAAGACAGAGAAGAAACACACAAGACGACAGTCTAAGTTTTGCGCTAACTTCTTATATATCATGCAAAGAACAACTTGCCCGACAACACGCTCTTCTGAGTTAAATCTGAACACATCGGTTTTACAAGTGTCTGTGTGATACGACTCAAATCTTTTTTCTCCTATAACTGCGCGAAAAGCATGTATTCTTGCTTAACACAACGAAACAAGCTGTTTTAGACCGAAACGAGCTAAATCTGAACACATCGGATTTACAAGTGTCCATGTGATACGCGTCAAAACATTTTCTCCTAGCACTGCGCGAAAAGCATGTATTCGTGCTTAAACCAACGAAACAAGCTGTTTTAGAACGAAGCGAGCTAGATCTGAACACATCGGTTTTACAAGTGTCCGTGTGATACCTATCAAAACGTTTTCTCTTGTAACTGCGCGAAAAGCATGTATTCTTGCTTAATACAACGAAACAAGCTGTTTTAGACCGAAACGAGCTAAATCTGAAGACATTGGTTTTACAAGTGTCAATGTGATACGCGTCAAAACTTTTTCTCCTGTAACTGCGCGAAAAGCATGTATTCTTGTTTAAAACAACGAAACCAGCTGTTTTAGACCGGAACGAGTTAAATCTGAACACATCGGTTTTACAAGTGTCCATGTGATACGCGTCAAAACGTTTTCTCTTGTAACTGCGCGAAAAGCATGTATTCTTGATTAATACAACGAAACAAGCTGTTTTAGACCGAAACGAGTTAAATCTGAACACATCCGTTTTACAAGTGTCCGTGTGATACGCGTCAAAACTTTTTCTCTTATAACTGCGCGAAAAGCATGTATTCTTGTTTAAAACAAAGAAACAAGTTGTTTTAGAACGAAGCGAGCTAGATCTGAACACATCGGTTTTACAAGTGTCCGTGTGATACCTATCAAAACTTTTTCTCTTATAACTGCGCGAAAAGCATGCATTCGTGCTTAATAAAACGAAACAAGCTGTTTTAGACCGAAACGAGCTAAATCTGAAGACATTGGTTTTACAAGTGTCAATGTGATACGCGTCAAAACTTTTTCTCCTGTAACTGCGCGAAAAGCATGTATTCTTGTTTAAAACAACGAAACCAGCTGTTTTAGACCGGAACGAGTTAAATCTGAACACATCGGTTTTACAAGTGTCCGTTTGATACGCGTCAAAACTTTTTCTCTTATAACTGCGCGAAAAGCAAGTATTCGTGCTTAAAACAACGAAACAAAATGTTTTAGACCGAAACGAGTTAAATCTGAACACATCGGTTTTGCAAGTGTCCGTGTGATACGCGTCAAAACTTTTTCTCTTATAACTGCGCGAAAAGCATGTATTCTTGTTTAAAACAAAGAAACAAGTTGTTTTAGAACGAAGCGAGCTAGATCTGAACACATCGGTTTTACAAGTGTCCGTGTGATACCTATCAAAACTTTTTCTCTTATAACTGCGCGAAAAGCATGCATTCGTGCTTAATAAAACGAAACAAGCTGTTTTAGACCGAAACGAGCTAAATCTGAAGACATTGGTTTTACAAGTGTCAATGTGATACGCGTCAAAACTTTTTCTCTTATAACTGCGCGAAAAGCATGTATTCTTGTTTAAAACAAAGAAACCAGCTGTTTTAGAACGAAGCGAGCTAGATCTGAACACATCGGTTTTACAAGTGTCCGTTTGATACCTATCAAAACTTTTTCTCTTATAACTGCGCGAAAAGCATGCATTCGTGCTTAATAAAACGAAACAAGCTGTTTTAGACCGAAACGAGCTAAATCTGAAGACATTGGTTTTACAAGTGTCAATGTGATACGCGTCAAAACTTTTTCTCCTGTAACTGCGCGAAAAGCATGTATTCTTGTTTAAAACAACGAAACCAGCTGTTTTAGACCGGAACGAGTTAAATCTGAACACATCGGTTTTACAAGTGTCCATGTGATACGCGTCAAAACGTTTTCTCTTGTAACTGCGCGAAAAGCAAGTATTCGTGCTTAAAACAACGAAACAAAATGTTTTAGACCGAAACGAGGTAAATCTGAACACATCGGTTTTGCAAGTGTCCGTGTGATACGCGTCAAAACTTTTTCTCTTATAACTGCGCGAAAAGCATGTATTCTTGTTTAAAACAAAGTAACAAGTTGTGTTAGAACGAAGCGAGCTAGATCTGAACACATCGGTTTTACAAGTGTCCGTGTGATACCTATCAAAACTTTTTCTCTTATAACTGCGCGAAAAGCATGCATTCGTGCTTAATAAAACGAAACAAGCTGTTTTAGACCGAAACGAGCTAAATCTGAAGACATTGATTTTACAAGTGTCAATGTGATACGCGGCAAAACTTTTTCTCCTGTAACTGCGCGAAAAGCATGTATTCTTGTTTAAAAAAACGAAACAAGCTGTTTTAGACCTTTAGACTGAAACGAGCTTAATCTGAACACATCGGTTTTACAAGTGTCCGTGTGATACGCGTCGAAACTTTTTCTCTTATAACTGCGCGAAAAGCCTGTATTCTTGCTTAAAACAACGAAACAAGCTGTTTTAGAACGAAGCGAGCTAAATCACAACACATCTATTTACAAGTCTTCCTCTGATACGCGTCAAAACTTTTTCTCTTATAACTGCGCGAAAAGCATGTATTCTTGCTTATTACAGCGAAACAAGCTGTTTTAGACCGAAACGAGCTAAATCACAACACACCGGTTTTACAAGTGTTCCTCTGATACGCGTCAAAACTTTTTCTCTTATAACTGCGCGAAAAGCATGTATTCGTGCTTAATACAACGAAACAAGCTGATTGTGACCAAAACGAGCTAGATCTGAACACATCGGTTTTACAAGTGTCCATGTGATACGCGTCAAAACGTTTTTCTCTTATAACTGCGCGAAAAGCATGTATTCGTGCTTAGTCCAACGAAACAAGCTGTTTTAGACCCAAACGAGGTAAATCTGAACACATCGGTTTTACGAGTGTCCCTGTGGCACGCGTCAAAACTTTTTCTCCTGTAACTGCGCGAAAAGCATGTATTCTTGCTTAATACAGCGAAACAAGCTGTTTTAGACCGAAACGAGCTAAATCACAACACACTGGTTTTACAAGTGTTCCTCTGATACGCGTCAAAACTTTTTCTCTCATAACTGCGCGAAAAGCATGTATTCTTGCTTAAAACAACTAAACAACCTGTTTTAGACCGAAACGAGTTAATTCTGAACATATCGGTTTTACAAGTGTCCATGTGATACGCGTCAAAACGTTTTCTCTTGTAACTGCGCGAAAAGCATGTATTCTTGCTTAATACAACGAAACAAGCTGTTTTAGACCGAAACGAGTTAAATCTTAACACATCCGCTTTACAAGTGTCCGTGTGATACGCGTCAAAACTTTTTCTCGTATAACTGCGCGAAAAGCATGTATTCTTGTTTAAAACAAAGAAACAAGTTGTTTTAGAACGAGGCGAGCTAGATCTGAACACATCGGTTTTACAAGTGTCCGTGTGATACCTATCAAAACTTTTTCTCTTATAACTGCGCGAAAAGCATGTATTCGTGCTTAATACAACGAAACAAGCTGTTTTAGACCGAAACGAGCTAAATCTGAAGCCATCGGTTTTACAAGTGTCCATTTGATACGCGTCAAAACTTTTTCTGTTAAAACTGCGCGTAAAGCATGTATTCTTGCTTAACACAACGAAACAAGCTGTTTTAGACCGAAACGAGCTAAATCTGAACACATCGGTTTTACAAGTGTCTATGTGATACGCGTCAAAACAATTTCTCCTATAACTGCGCGAAAAGCATGTATTCGCGCTTAAAACAACGAAACACGGTGTTTTAGACCGAAACGAGCTAAATCTGAACATACCGGTTTTACAAGTGTCCATGTGATACGCGTCAAAACGTTTTCTCTTGTAACTGCGCGAAAAGCATGTATTCTTGATTAATACAACGAAACAAGCTGTTTTAGACCGAAACGAGTTAAATCTGAACACATCCGTTTTACAAGTGTCCGTGTGATACGCGTCAAAACTTTTTCTCTTATAACTGCGCGAAAAGCATGTATTCTTGTTTAAAACAAAGAAACAAGTTGTTTTAGAACGAAGCGAGCTAGATATGAACACATCGGTTTTACAAGTGTCCGTGTGATACCTATCAAAACTTTTTCTCTTATAACTGCGCGAAAAGCATGCATTCGTGCTTAATAAAACGAAACAAGCTGTTTTAGACCGAAACGAGCTAAATCTGAAGACATTGGTTTTACAAGTGTCAATGTGATACGCGTCAAAACTTTTTCTCCTGTAACTGCGCGAAAAGCATGTATTCTTGTTTAAAACAACGAAACCAGCTGTTTTAGACCGGAACGAGTTAAATCTGAACACATCGGTTTTACAAGTGTCCGTTTGATACGCGTCAAAACTTTTTCTCTTATAACTGCGCGAAAAGCAAGTATTCGTGCTTAAAACAACGAAACAAAATGTTTTAGACCGAAACGAGTTAAATCTGAACACATCGGTTTTGCAAGTGTCCGTGTGATACGCGTCAAAACTTTTTCTCTTATAACTGCGCGAAAAGCATGTATTCTTGTTTAAAACAAAGTAACAAGTTGTGTTAGAACGAAGCGAGCTAGATCTGAACACATCGGTTTTACAAGTGTCCGTGTGATACCTATCAAAACTTTTTCTCTTATAACTGCGCGAAAAGCATGCATTCGTGCTTAATAAAACGAAACAAGCTGTTTTAGACCGAAACGAGCTAAATCTGAAGACATTGATTTTACAAGTGTCAATGTGATACGCGGCAAAACTTTTTCTCCTGTAACTGCGCGAAAAGCATGTATTCTTGTTTAAAAAAACGAAACAAGCTGTTTTAGACCTTTAGACTGAAACGAGCTTAATCTGAACACATCGGTTTTACAAGTGTCCGTGTGATACGCGTCGAAACTTTTTCTCTTATAACTGCGCGAAAAGCCTGTATTCTTGCTTAAAACAACGAAACAAGCTGTTTTAGAACGAAGCGAGCTAAATCACAACACATCTATTTACAAGTCTTCCTCTGATACGCGTCAAAACTTTTTCTCTTATAACTGCGCGAAAAGCATGTATTCTTGCTTATTACAGCGAAACAAGCTGTTTTAGACCGAAACGAGCTAAATCACAACACACCGGTTTTACAAGTGTTCCTCTGATACGCGTCAAAACTTTTTCTCTTATAACTGCGCGAAAAGCATGTATTCGTGCTTAATACAACGAAACAAGCTGATTGTGACCAAAACGAGCTAGATCTGAACACATCGGTTTTACAAGTGTCCATGTGATACGCGTCAAAACGTTTTTCTCTTATAACTGCGCGAAAAGCATGTATTCGTGCTTAGTCCAACGAAACAAGCTGTTTTAGACCCAAACGAGGTAAATCTGAACACATCGGTTTTACGAGTGTCCCTGTGGCACGCGTCAAAACTTTTTCTCCTGTAACTGCGCGAAAAGCATGTATTCTTGCTTAATACAGCGAAACAAGCTGTTTTAGACCGAAACGAGCTAAATCACAACACACTGGTTTTACAAGTGTTCCTCTGATACGCGTCAAAACTTTTTCTCTCATAACTGCGCGAAAAGCATGTATTCTTGCTTAAAACAACTAAACAACCTGTTTTAGACCGAAACGAGTTAATTCTGAACATATCGGTTTTACAAGTGTCCATGTGATACGCGTCAAAACGTTTTCTCTTGTAACTGCGCGAAAAGCATGTATTCTTGCTTAATACAACGAAACAAGCTGTTTTAGACCGAAACGAGTTAAATCTTAACACATCCGCTTTACAAGTGTCCGTGTGATACGCGTCAAAACTTTTTCTCGTATAACTGCGCGAAAAGCATGTATTCTTGTTTAAAACAAAGAAACAAGTTGTTTTAGAACGAGGCGAGCTAGATCTGAACACATCGGTTTTACAAGTGTCCGTGTGATACCTATCAAAACTTTTTCTCTTATAACTGCGCGAAAAGCATGTATTCGTGCTTAATACAACGAAACAAGCTGTTTTAGACCGAAACGAGCTAAATCTGAAGCCATCGGTTTTACAAGTGTCCATTTGATACGCGTCAAAACTTTTTCTGTTAAAACTGCGCGTAAAGCATGTATTCTTGCCTAACACAACGAAACAAGCTGTTTTAGACCGAAACGAGCTAAATCTGAACACATCGGTTTTACAAGTGTCTATGTGATACGCGTCAAAACAATTTCTCCTATAACTGCGCGAAAAGCATGTATTCGCGCTTAAAACAACGAAACACGGTGTTTTAGACCGAAACGAGCTAAATCTGAACATACCGGTTTTACAAGTGTCCATGTGATACGCGTCAAAACGTTTTCTCTTGTAACTGCGCGAAAAGCATGTATTCTTGATTAATACAACGAAACAAGCTGTTTTAGACCGAAACGAGTTAAATCTGAACACATCCGTTTTACAAGTGTCCGTGTGATACGCGTCAAAACTTTTTCTCTTATAACTGCGCGAAAAGCATGTATTCTTGTTTAAAACAAAGAAACAAGTTGTTTTAGAACGAAGCGAGCTAGATATGAACACATCGGTTTTACAAGTGTCCGTGTGATACCTATCAAAACTTTTTCTCTTATAACTGCGCGAAAAGCATGCATTCGTGCTTAATAAAACGAAACAAGCTGTTTTAGACCGAAACGAGCTAAATCTGAAGACATTGGTTTTACAAGTGTCAATGTGATACGCGTCAAAACTTTTTCTCCTGTAACTGCGCGAAAAGCATGTATTCTTGTTTAAAACAACGAAACCAGCTGTTTTAGACCGGAACGAGTTAAATCTGAACACATCGGTTTTACAAGTGTCCGTTTGATACGCGTCAAAACTTTTTCTCTTATAACTGCGCGAAAAGCAAGTATTCGTTCTTAAAACAACGAAACAAAATGTTTTAGACCGAAACGAGTTAAATCTGAACACATCGGTTTTACAAGTGTCCGTGTGATACGCGTCAAAACTTTTTCTCTTATAACTGCGCGAAAAGCATGTATTCTTGTTTAAAACAAAGAAACAAGTTGTGTTAGAACGAAGCGAGCTAGATCTGAACACATCGGTTTTACAAGTGTCCGTGTGATACCTATCAAAACTTTTTCTCTTATAACTGCGCGAAAAGCATGCATTCGTGCTTAATAAAACGAAACAAGCTGTTTTAGACCGAAACGAGCTAAATCTGAAGACATTGATTTTACAAGTGTCAATGTGATACGCGTCAAAACTTTTTCTCCTGTAACTGCGCGAAAAGCATGTATTCTTGTTTAAAACAACGAAACAAGCTGTTTTAGACCTTTAGACTGAAACGAGCTTAATCTGAACACATCGGTTTTACAAGTGTCCGTGTGATACGCGTCGAAACTTTTTCTCTAATAACTGCGCGAAAAGCCTGTATTCTTGCTTAAAACAACGAAACAAGCTGTTTTAGAACGAAGCGAGCTTAATCTGAACACATCGGTAATCTTTTTATCTTTAACTGCGCGAAAAGCATGTATTCGTGCTTAGTCCAACGAAACAAGCTGTTTTAGACCGAAACGAGGTAAATCTGAACACATCGGTTTTACAAGTGTCCCTGAGACACGCGTGAAAACTTTTTTCTCTTATAACTGCGCGAAAAGCATGTATTCTTGCTTAATACAATGAAACAAGCTGTTTTAGACCGAAACAAGCTAAATCACAACACATCTATTTACAAGTGTTCCTCTGATACGCGTCAAAACTTTTTCTCTTATAACTGCGCGAAAAGCATGTATTCTTGCTTAATACAGCGAAACAAGCTGTTTTAGACCGAAACGAGCTAAATCACAACACACCGGTTTTACAAGTGTTCCTCTGATACGCGTCAAAACTTTTTCTCTTATAACTGCGCGAAAAGCATGTATTCGTGCTTAATACAACGAAACAAGCTGATTTAGACCAAAACGAGCTAGATCTGAACACATCGGTTTTACAAGTGTCCATGTGATACGCGTCAAAACGTTTTTCTCTTATAACTGCGCGAAAAGCATGTATTCGTGCTTAGTCCAACGAAACAAGCTGTTTTAGACCCAAACGAGGTAAATCTGAACACATCGGTTTTACGAGTGTCCCTGTGACACGCGTCAAAACTTTTTCTCCTGTAACTGCGCGAAAAGCATGTATTCTTGCTTAATACAGCGAAACAAGCTGTTTTAGACCGAAACGAGCTAAATCACAACACACTGGTTTTACAAGTGTTCCTCTGATACGCGTCAAAACTTTTTCTCTCATAACTGCGCGAAAAGCATGTATTCTTGCTTAAAACAACTAAACAACCTGTTTTAGACCGAAACGAGTTAATTCTGAACATATCGGTTTTACAAGTGTCCATGTGATACGCGTCAAAACGTTTTCTCTTGTAACTGCGCGAAAAGCATGTATTCTTGCTTAATACAACGAAACAAGCTGTTTTAGACCGAAACGAGTTAAATCTGAACACATCCGCTTTACAAGTGTCCGTGTGATACGCGTCAAAACTTTTTCTCGTATAACTGGGCGAAAAGCATGTATTCTTGTTTAAAACAAAGAAACAAGTTGTTTTAGAACGAGGCGAGCTAGATCTGAACACATCGGTTTTACAAGTGTCCGTGTGATACCTATCAAAACTTTTTCTCTTATAACTGCGCGAAAAGCATGTATTCGTGCTTAATACAACGAAACAAGCTGTTTTAGACCGAAACGAGCTAAATCTGAAGCCATCGGTTTTACAAGTGTCCATTTGATACGCGTCAAAACTTTTTCTGTTAAAACTGCGCGTAAAGCATGTATTCTTGCTTAACACAACGAAACAAGCTGTTTTAGACCGAAACGAGCTAAATCTGAACACATCGGTTTTACAAGTGTCTATGTGATACGCGTCAAAACAATTTCTCCTATAACTGCGCGAAAAGCATGTATTCGCGCTTAAAACAACGAAACACGGTGTTTTAGACTGAAACGAGCTAAATCTGAACATACCGGTTTTACAAGTGTCCATGTGATACGCGTCAAAACGTTTTCTCTTGTAACGGCGCGAAAAGCATGTATTCTTGCTTAATACAACGAAACAAGCTGTTTTAGACCGAAACGAGTTAAATCTGAACACATCCGTTTTACAAGTGTCCGTGTGATACGCGTCAAAACTTTTTCTCTTATAACTGCGCGAAAAGCATGTATTCTTGTTTAAAACAAAGAAACAAGTTGTTTTAGAACGAAGCGAGCTAGATCTGAACACCTCGGTTTTACAAGTGTCCGTGTGATACCTATCAAAACTTTTTCTCTTATAACTGCGCGAAAAGCATGCATTCGTGCTTAATAAAACGAAACAAGCTGTTTTAGACCGAAACGAGCTAAATCTGAAGACATTGGTTTTACAAGTGTCAATGTGATACGCGTCAAAACTTTTTCTCCTGTAACTGCGCGAAAAGCATGTATTCTTGTTTAAAACAACGAAACAAGCTGTTTTAGACCTTTAGACTGAAACGAGCTTAATCTGAACACATCGGTTTTACAAGTGTCCGTGTGATACGCGTCGAAACTTTTTCTCTTATAACTGCGCGAAAAGCCTGTATTCTTGCTTAAAACAACGAAACAAGCTGTTTTAGAACGAAGCGAGCTTAATCTGAACACATCGGTAATCTTTTTCTCTTTAACTGCGCGAAAAGCATGTATTCGTGCTTAGTTCAACGAAACAAGCTGTTTTAGACCGAAACGAGGTAAATCTGAACACATCGGTTTTACAAGTGTCCCTGAGACACGCGTCAAAACTTTTTTCTCTTATAACTGCGCGAAAAGCATGTATTGTTGCTTAATACAACGAAACAAGCTGTTTTAGACCGAAACGAGCTAAATCACAACACATCTATTTACAAGTGTTCCTCTGATACGCGTCAAAACTTTTTCTCTTATAACTGCGCGAAAAGCATGTATTCTTGCTTAATACAGCGAAACAAGCTGTTTTAGACCGAAACGAGCTAAATCACAACACACCGGTTTTACAAGTGTTCCTCTGATACGCGTCAAAACTTTTTCTCTTATAACTGCGCGAAAAGCATGTATTCTTGCTTAATACAACGAAACAAGCTGATTTAGACCAAAACGAGCTAGATCTGAACACATCGGTTGTTCAAGTGTCCATGTGATACGCGTCAAAACGTTTTTCTCTTATAACTGCGCGAAAAGCATGTATTCGTGCTTAGTCCAACGAAACAAGCTGTTTTAGACCCAAACGAGGTAAATCTGAACACATCGGTTTTACGAGTGTCCCTGTGACACGCGTCAAAACTTTTTCTCCTGTAACTGCGCGAAAAGCATGTATTCTTGCTTAATACAGCGAAACAAGCTGTTTTAGACCGAAACGAGCTAAATCACGACACACTGGTTTTACAAGTGTTCCTCTGATACGCGTCAAAACTTTTTCTCTCATAACTGCGCGAAAAGCATGTATTCTTGCTTAAAACAACTAAACAACCTGTTTTAGACCGAAACGAGTTAATTCTGAACATATCGGTTTTACAAGTGTCCATGTGATACGCGTCAAAACGTTTTCTCTTGTAACTGCGCGAAAAGCATGTATTCTTGCTTAATACAACGAAACAAGCTGTTTTAGACCGAAACGAGTTAAATCTGAACACATCCGTTTTACAAGTGTCCGTGTGATACGCGTCAAAACTTTTTCTCGTATAACTGCGCGAAAAGCATGTATTCTTGTTTAAAACAAAGAAACAAGTTGTTTTAGAACGAGGCGAGCTAGATCTGAACACATCGGTTTTACAAGTGTCCGTGTGATACCTATCAAAACTTTTTCTCTTATAACTGCGCGAAAAGCATGTATTCGTGCTTAATACAACGAAACAAGCTGTTTTAGACCGAAACGAGCTAAATCTCAAGCCATCGGTTTTACAAGTGTCCATTTGATACGCGTCAAAACTTTTTCTGTTAAAACTGCGCGTAAAGCATGTATTCTTGCTTAACACAACGAAACAAGCTGTTTTAGACCGAAACGAGCTAAATCTGAACACATCGGTTTTACAAGTGTCTATGTGATACGCGTCAAAACAATTTCTCCTATAACTGCGCGAAAAGCATGTATTCGCGCTTAAAACAACGAAACACGGTGTTTTAGACCGAAACGAGCTAAATCTGAACATACCGGTTTTACAAGTGTCCATGTGATACGCGTCAAAACTTTTTCTCCTGTAACTGCGCGAAAAGCATGTATTCTTGTTTAAAACAACGAAACCAGCTGTTTTAGACCGGAACGAGTTAAATCTGAACACATCGGTTTTACAAGTGTCCGTTTGATACGCGTCAAAACTTTTTCTCTTATAACTGCGCGAAAAGCAAGTATTCGTGCTTAAAACAACGAAACAAAATGTTTTAGACCGAAACGAGTTAAATCTGATATATAAGAAGTTAGCGCAAAACTTAGACGAAGACAGAGAAGAAACACACAAGACGACAGTTTAAGTTTTGCGCTAACTTCTTATATATCATGCAAAGCCAACCTGCCCGACAACACGCTCTTCTGAGTTAAATCTGAACACATCGGTTTTACAAGTGTCTGTGTGATACGACTCAAATCTTTTTTCTCCTATAACTGCGCGAAAAGCATGTATTCTTGCTTAACACAACGAAACAAGCTGTTTTAGACCGAAACGAGCTAAATCTGAACACATCGGATTTACAAGTGTCCATGTGATACGCGTCAAAACATTTTCTCCTAGCACTGCGCGAAAAGCATGTATTCGTGCTTAAACCAACGAAACAAGCTGTTTTAGAACGAAGCGAGCTAGATCTGAACACATCGGTTTTACAAGTGTCCGTGTGATACCTATCAAAACGTTTTCTCTTATAACTGCGCGAAAAGCATGTATTTGTGCTTAATACAACGAAACAAGCTGTTTTAGACCGAAACGAGCTAAATCTGAACACATCGGTTTTGCAAGTGTCCATGTGATATGCGTAAAAACTTTTTCTCTTGTAACTGCACGAAATGCATGTATTCGTGCTTAATACAACGAAACAAGCTGTTTTAGACCGAAACGAGCTAAATCTGAAGCCATCGGTTTTACAAGTGTCCATTTGATACGCGTCAAACCTTTTTCTCTTATAACTGCGCGTAAAGCCTGTATTCTTGCTTAAAACAACGAAACAAGCTGTTTTAGACCAAAACGAGTTAAATCTGAACACATCGGTTTTACAAGTGTCTGTGTGATACGAGTCAAAACTTTTTGTCCTGTAAATGCGCGAAAAGCATGTATTCTTGCTTAAAACAACGAAACAACCTGTTTTAGACCGAAACGAGGTAAATCTGAACACATCGGTTTTACAAGTGTCTGTGTGATACGACTCAAAACTTTTTTCTCCTAAACTGCGCGAAAAGCATGTATTCTTGCTTAACACAACGAAACAAGCTGTTTTAGACCGAAACGAGCTAAATCTGAACACATCGGTTTTGCAAGTGTCCTAGTGATACGCGTCAAAACATTTTCTCCTATAACTGCGCGAAAAGCATGTATTCTTGCTTAAAACAACGCAACAAGCTGTTTTAGACCGAAACGAGCTAAATCTGAACACATCGGTTTTACAAGTTTCCGTGTGATACGCCTCAAAACTTTTTCTCTTATAACTGCGCGAAAAGCATGTATTCGTGCTTAATACAACGAAACAAGCTGTTTTAGACCGAAACGAGCTAAATCTGAAGACATCGGTTTTACAAGTGTCCATGTGATACGCGTCAAAACTTTTTCTCCTGTACCTGCGCGAAAAGCATGTATTCTTGCCTAAAACAACGAAACAAGCTGTTTTAGACCAAAACGAGTTAAATCTGAACACATCGGTTTTACAAGTGTCTGTATGATACGTGTCAAAACTTTTTGTCCTGTAACTGCGCGAAAAGCATGTATTCGTGCTTAATACAACGAAACAAGCTGTTTTAGACCGAAACGAGCTGAATCTGAAGACATCGGTTTTACAAGTGTCCATGTGATACGCGTCAAAACTTTTTCTCCTGTACCTGCGCGAAAAGCATGTATTCTTGCCTAAAACAACGAAACAAGCTGTTTTAGACCAAAACGAGTTAAATCTGAACACATCTGGTTTTACAAGTGTCTGTGTGATACGAGTCAAATCTTTTTCTCCTATAACTGCGCGAAAAGCATGTATTCTTGCTTAAAACAACGAAACAAGCTATTTTAGACCGGAACGATTTAAATCTGAAAACATCGCTTTTGCAAGTGTCCTGGTGATACGCGTCAAAACTTTTTCTCTCATATCTGCGCGAAAAGCATGTATTCTTGCCTAAAACAACGAAAGAACCTGTTTTAGACCGAAACGAGGTAAATCTGAACACATCGGTTTTACAAGTGTCATTGTGATACGTCTCAAAACCTTTTTCTCCTATAACTGCGCGAAAAGCATGTATTCTTGCTTAACACAACGAAACAAGCTGTTTTAGACCGAAACGAGCTAAATCTGAACACATCGTTTTTGCAAGTGTCCATGTGATACGCGTCAAAACATTTTCTCCTATAACTGCGCGAAAAGCATGTATTCTTCCTTAAAACAACGCAACAAGCTGTTCTAGACCGAAACGAGCTAAATCTGAACACATCGGTTTTAAAAGTGTCCGTGTGATACCTATCAAAACTTTTTCTCTTATAACTGCGCGAAAAGCATGTATTCGTGCTTAATACAACGAAACAAGCTGTTTTAGACCGAAACGAGCTAAATCTGAAGCCATCGGTTTTACAAGTGTGCATTTGATACGCGTCAAAACTTTTTCTGTTAAAACTGCGCGTAAAGCCTGTATTCTTGCTTAAAACAACGAAATAGCTGTTTAAGAACGAAGCGAGCTAGATCTGAACACATCGGTTTTACAAGTGTGTGATACGAGTCAAAACGTTTTCTATTATAACTGCGCGAAAAGCATGTATTCTTGTTTAAAACAACGAAACAAGCTGTTTTAGACAGGAACGAGTTAAATCTGAACACATCGGTTTTACAAGTGTCCGTGTGATACGCGTCGAAACTTTTTCTCTTATAACTGCGCGAAAAGCCTGTATTCTTGCTTAAAACAACAAAACAAGCTGTTTTAGAACGAAGCGAGCTTAATCTGAACACATCGGTTTTACAAGTGTCCGTGTGATACGCGTCAAATCTTTTTCTCCTATAACTGCGCGAAAAGCATGTATTCTTGCTTAAAACAACGAAACAAGCTGTTTTAGACCGAAACGAGTTAAATCTGAACACATCGGTTTTACAAGTGTCTGTGTGATACGAGTCAAAACGTTTTCTGTTATACCTGCGCGTAAAGCCTGTATTCTTGCTTAAAACAACGAATCAAGCTGTTTAAGAACGAAGCGAGCTAGATCTGAACACATCGGTTTTACAAGTGTGTGATACGAGTCAAAACGTTATCTATTATAACTGCGCGAAAAGCATGTATTCATGTTTAAAACAACGAAACAAGCTGTTTAGACCTTTAGACCGAAACGAGCTTAATCTGAACACATCGGTTTTACAAGTGTCCGTGTGATACGCGTCGAAACTTTTTCTCTTATAACTGCGCGAAAAGCCTGTATTCTTGCTTAAAACAACGAAACAAGCTGTTTTAGCACGAAGCGAGCTTAATCTGAACACATCGGTTTTACAAGTGTCCGTGTGATACGCGTCAAATCTTTTTCTCCTATAACTGCGCGAAATGCATGTATTCGTGCTTAATACAACGAAACAAGCTGTTTTAGACCGAAACGAGCTAAATCTGAACACATCGGTTTTACAAGTGTCTGTGTGATACGAGTCAAAACGTTTTCTGTTATAACTGCGCGTAAAGCCTGTATTCTTGCTTAAAACAACGAATCAAGCTGTTTAAGAACGAAGCGAGCTAGATCTGAACACATCGGTTTTAAAAGTGTGTGATACGAGTCAAAACGTTATCTATTATAACTGCGCGAAAAGCATGTATTCATGTTTAAAACAACGAAACAAGCTGTTTTAGACCTTTAGACCGAAACGAGCTTAATCTGAACACATCGGTTTTACAAGTGTCCGTGTGATACGCGTCGAAACTTTTTCTCTTATAACTGCGCGAAAAGCCTGTATTCTTGCTTAAAACAACGAAACAAGCTGTTTTAGAACGAAGCGAGCTTAATCTGAACACATCGGTAATCTTTTTCTCCTATAACTGCGCGAAAAGCCTGTATTCTTGCTTAAAACAACGAAACAAGCTGTTTTAGAACGAAGCGAGCTTAATCTGAACACATCGGTTTTACAAGTGTCCGTGTGATACGCGTCAAATCTTTTTCTCCTATAACTGCGCGAAAAGCATGTATTCTTGCTTAAAACAACGAAACAAGCTGTTTTAGACCGAAACGAGTTAAATCTGAACACATCGGTTTTACAAGTGTCTGTGTGATACGAGTCAAAACGTTTTCTGTTATAACTGCGCGTAAAGCCTGTATTCTTGCTTAAAACAACGAATCAAGCTGTTTAAGAACGAAGCGAGCTAGATCTGAACACATCGGTTTTACAAGTGTGTGATACGAGTCAAAACGTTATCTATTATAACTGCGCGAAAAGCATGTATTCATGTTTAAAACAACGTTACAAGCTGTTTTAGACCTTTAGACCGAAACGAGCTTAATCTGAACACATCGGTTTTACAAGTGTCCGTGTGATACGCGTCGAAACTTTTTCTCTTATAACTGCGCGAAAAGCCTGTATTCTTGCTTAAAACAACGAAACAAGCTGTTTTAGAACGAAGCGAGCTTAATCTGAACACATCGGTTTTACAAGTGTCCGTGTGATACGCGTCAAATCTTTTTCTCCTATAACTGCGCGAAATGCATGTATTCGTGCTTAATACAACGAAACAAGCTGTTTTAGACCGAAACGAGCTAAATCTGAACACATTGGTTTTACAAGTGTCTGTGTGATACGAGTCAAAACGTTTTCTGTTATAACTGCGCGTAAAGCCTGTATTCTTGCTTAAAACAACGAATCAAGCTGTTTAAGAACGAAGCGAGCTAGATCTGAACACATCGGTTTTACAAGTGTGTGATACGAGTCAAAACGTTATCTATTATAACTGCGCGAAAAGCATGTATTCATGTTTAAAACAACGAAACAAGCTGTTTTAGACCTTTAGACCGAAACGAGCTTAATCTGAACACATCGGTTTTACAAGTGTCCGTGTGATACGCGTCGAAACTTTTTCTCTTATAACTGCGCGAAAAGCCTGTATTCTTGCTTAAAACAACGAAACAAGCTGTTTTAGAACGAAGCGAGCTTAATCTGAACACATCGGTAATCTTTTTCTCCTATTACTGCGCGAAAAGCATGTATTCTTGCTTAACACAACGAAACTAGCTGTTTTAGACCGAAACGAGCTAAATCTGAACACATCGGTTATGCAAGTGTCCATGTAATACGCGTCAAATCTTTTTCTCCTATAACTGCGGGTAAAGCATGTATTCTTGCTTAAAACAACGAAACAAGCTGTTTTATACCGAAACGAGCTAAATCTGAACACATCGGTTTTAAAAGTGTCCGTGTGATACCTATCAAAACTTTTTCTCTTATAACTGGGAGAAAAGCATGTATTCGCGCTTAAAACAACGAAACACGGTGTTTTAGACCGAAGCGAGCTAAATCTGAACATACCGGTTTTACAAGTGTCCATGTGATACGCGTCAAAACGTTTTCTCTTGTAACTGCGCGAAAAGCATGTATTCTTGCTTAATACAACGAAACAAGCTGTTTTAGACGGAAACGAGTTAAATCTGAACACATCCGTTTTACAAGTGTCCGTGTGATACGCGTCAAAACTTTTTCTCTTATAACTGCGCGAAAAGCATGTATTCTTGTTTAAAACAAAGAAACAAGTTGTTTTAGAACGAAGCGAACTAGATCTGAACGCATCGGTTTTACAAGTGTCCGTGTGATACCTATCAAAACTTTTTCTCTTATACCTGCGCGAAAAGCATGCATTCGTGCTTAATAAAACGAAACAAGCTGTTTTAGACCGAAACGAGCTAAATCTGAAGACATTGGTTTTACAAGTGTCAATGTGATACGCGTCAAAACTTTTTCTCCTGTAACTGCGCGAAAAGCATGTATTCTGGTTTGAAACAACGAAACCAGCTGTTTTAGACCGGAACGAGTTAAATCTGAACACATCGGTTTTACAAGTGTCCGTGTGATACGCGTCAAAACTTTTTCTCTTATAACTGCGCGAAAAGCAAATATTCGTGCTTAAAACAACGAAACAACCTGTTTTAGACCGAAACGTGTTAAATCTGAACACATCGGTTTTACAAGTGTCTGTGTGACACGACTCAAATCTTTTTTCTCCTATAACTGCGCGAAAAGCATGTATTCTTGCTTAACACAACGAAACAAGCTGTTTTAAACCGAAACGAGCTAAATCTGAACACATCGGATTTACAAGTGTCCATGTGATACGCGTCAAAACATTTTCTCCTATAACTGCGCGAAAAGCATGTATTCGTGCTTAAAACAACGAAACAAGCTGTTTTAAAACGAAGCGAGCTAGATCTGAACACATCGGTTTTACAAGTGTCCGTGTGATACCTATTCAGATTCAGATTCAGATTCAGATTTATTTCAACAACACTTGGTTGCCGAGGAGGCGAACAAAAAGGCAATCAAAAGTTGCCTGACGAAGCGTCCGCCCCCTTTACACTCTACAACTGAGCAGTGGGCAGGTTTAACCAAAGAAAAACAGATCATAACGCCAAAGAGACATTGCATATAACATTATACATGAAAACATAAAAAAACAAACACATATTCATTTAGGGTACACAATTAAGAAATGCTGTAAAAGTATATTCGCGAGTCAACATTGTTACACAAAATTGCACATTAAATACAAATATCGGTGTAACTGAATATAACAAAAGGAAAGAAGAGCTTAACTATGCCGGCCAAAGTAAGGTTTTCTTTTCTAATAAAAACATGGATTTTTCTTTTTTTTTTAATATAGGGCAGATATGTGCAGAAAAAGTAAGCCATTGCTATGTCACAAAAAGAAATGGGTTAACTTCTTGCTAAATGCTTTCGTGGAACGACTGTTGTGAATGGTTTCTATAATACCCGGGTACTTATTAAGAAGATCAGCGATTCGATATTTTAGCGTTTGTGTACCGTAGTTCGTACGCACTAGTTCTTTTCTACAGGTCATATGCCGAAGGTTATGGTCGTGGTCTCTAAAGAAGAAAGTTTGCGAGAACCCAGCCGGGTCCATTTTTATTTGATCATATATTTTCAAAGCTACTCTTTTGTTCATGATATTCGTGATAGTTAATATCTGATGTTTTTCGAAAAGTGGGGCTGAGGGGGCTCTATATGGAGAGTTTTCTATTAATCGTATGACTCGTTTTTGTAGTATAAGCAGGTTTTCCATGTTTGCTTTTGTCGTAGTTCCCCATACAAGAAAACAATATTGCAAACGAGAAAAAACTAGACTATAATACAACTGCTTTTTTAACCACATTGGTAGTAAGTTCTTTACTTTGAAGATAATTCCAATTGATCTGGAAATAACTGTTCGTATTTTTTCTATGTGCAGAGACCAGCTCAAATTTTCTTGAAAAATAACCCCCAGAAATTTGTGAGAGTTTACTCGTTCTAGGTGTTCCCCACGAAATTGTATAATAGGTTCTCTATTGATGGCTTTATGTACTTTGTTTTATTAGTGTTAAAGGATAATTGATTAATGTTAAGCCATTGTGATAGGTTGTTTAGCCAGGTGTTTGTTTGCCTTTCAAGCATTTCTAAGTCTGTTCCAGAAAAATATACATTAGTATCGTCTGCATACAGGACGTTTCTCTTATAACTGCGCGAAAAGCATGTATTCGTGCTTAATACAACGAAACAAGCTGTTTTAGACCGAAACGAGCTAAATCTGAACACATCGGTTTTGCAAGTGTCCATGTGATATGCGTAAAAACTTTTTCTCTTGTAACTGCACGAAATGCATGTATTCGTGCTTAATACAACGAAACAAGCTGTTTTAGACCTAAACGAGCTAAATCTGAACACATCGGTTTTACAAGTGTTTGTGTGATACGAGTCAAAACTTTTTCTGTTATAACTGCGCGAAAAGCCTGTATTCTTGCTTAAAACAACGAAACAAGCTGTTTTAGAACGAAGCGAGCTTAATCTGAACACATCGGTAATCTTTTTCTCCTATAACTGAGCGAAAAGCGTGTATTCTTGCTTAACACAACGAAACAAGCTGTTTTAGACCGAAACGAGCTAAATCTGAACACATCGGTTATGCAAGTGTCCATGTGATACGCGTCAAATCTTTTTCTCCTATAACTGCGGGAAAAGCATGTATTCTTGCTTAAAACAACGAAACAAGCTGTTTTAGACCAAAACGAGCTAAATCTGAACACATCGGTTTTAAAAGTGTCCGTGTGATACCTATCAAAACTTTTTCTCTTATAACTGCGCGAAAAGCATGTATTCGTGCTTAATACAACGAAACAAGCTGTTTTAGACCGAAACGAGCTAAATCTGAAGCCATCGGTTTTACAAGTGTCCATTTGATACGCGTCAAAACTTTTTCTCTTATAACTGCGCGTAAAGCCTGTATTCTTGCTTAAAACAACGAAACAAGCTGTTTTAGACCAAAACGAGTTAAATCTGAACACATCGGTTTTGCAAGTGTCCTAGTGATACGCGTCAAAACATTTTCTCCTATAACTGCGCGAAAAGCATGTATTCTTGCTTAGAACAACGCAACAAGCTGTTTTAGACCGAAACCAGCTAAATCTGAACACATCGGTTTTACAAGTTTCCGTGTGATACGCGTCAAAACTTTTTCTCTTATAACTGCGCGAAAAGCATGTATTCTTGCTTAAAACAACGAAACAAGCTGTTTTAGAACGAAGCGAGCTAGATCTGAACACATCGGTTTTACAAGTGTCCGTGTGATACCTATCAAAACTTTTTATCTTATAACTGCGCGAAAAGCATGTATTCGTGCTTAATACAACGAAACAAGCTGTTTTAGACCGAAACGAGCTGAATCTGAAGACATCGGTTTTACAAGTGTCCATGTGATACGCGTCAAAACTTTTTCTCCTGTACCTGCGCGAAAAGCATGTATTCTTGCCTAAAACAACGAAACAAGCTATTTTAGACCAAAACGAGTTAAATCTGAACACATCTGGTTTTACAAGTGTCTGTGTGATACGAGTCAGATCTTTTTCTCCTATAACTGCGCGAAAAGCATGTATTCTTGCTTAAAACAACGAAACAAGCTATTTTAGACCGGAACGATTTAAATCTGAAAACATCGGTTTTGCAAGTGTCCGGGTGATACGCGTCAAAACTTTTTCTCTCATATCTGCGCGAAAAGCATGTATTCTTGCTTAAAACAACGAAAGAACCTGTTTTAGACCGAAACGAGGTAAATCTGAACACATCGGTTTTACAAGTGTCATTGTGATACGACTCAAAACCTTTTTCTCCTATAACTGCGCGAAAAGCATGTATTCTTGCTTAACACAACGAAACAAGCTGTTTTAGACCGAAACGAGCTAAATCTGAACACATCGTTTTTGCAAGTGTCCATGTGATACGCGTCAAAACATTTTCTCCTATAACTGCGCGAAAAGCATGTATTCTTCCTTAAAACAACGCAACAAGCTGTTCTAGACCGAAACGAGCTAAATCTGAACACATCGGTTTTAAAAGTGTCCGTGTGATACCTATCAAAACTTTTTCTCTTATAACTGCGCGAAAAGCATGTATTCGTGCCTAATACAACGAAACAAGCTGTTTTAGACCGAAACGAGCTAAATCTGAAGCCATCGGTTTTACAAGTGTCCATTTGATACGCGTCAAAACTTTTTCTGTTAAAACTCCGCGTAAAGCCTGTATTCTTGCTTAAAACAACGAAATAGCTGTTTAAGAACGAAGCGAGCTAGATCTGAACACATCGGTTTTACAAGTGTGTGATACGAGTCAAAACGTTTTCTATTATAACTGCGCGAAAAGCATGTATTCTTGTTTAAAACAACGAAACAAGCTGTTTTAGACAGGAACGAGTTAAATCTGAACACATCGGTTTTACAAGTGTCCGTGTGATACGCGTCGAAACTTTTTCTCTTATAACTGCGCGAAAAGCCTGTATTCTTGCTTAAAACAACGAAACAAGCTGTTTTAGAACGAAGCGAGCTTAATCTGAACACATCGGTTTTACAAGTGTCCGTGTGATACGCGTCAAATCTTTTTCTCCTATAACTGCGCGAAAAGCATGTATTCTTGCTTAAAACAACGAAACAAGCTGTTTTAGACCGAAACGAGTTAAATCTGAACACATCGGTTTTACAAGTGTCTGTGTGATACGAGTCAAAACGTTTTCTGTTATAACTGCGCGTAAAGCCTGTATTCTTGCTTAAAACAACGAATCAAGCTGTTTAAGAACGAAGCGAGCTAGATCTGAACACATCGGTTTTACAAGTGTGTGATACGAGTCAAAACGTTATCTATTATAACTGCGCGAAAAGCATGTATTCATGTTTAAAACAACGAAACAAGCTGTTTTAGACCTTTAGACCGAAACGAGCTTAATCTGAACACATCGGTTTTACAAGTGTCCGTGTGATACGCGTCGAAACTTTTTCTCTTATAACTGCGCGAAAAGCCTGTATTCTTGCTTAAAACAACGAAACAAGCTGTTTTAGAACGAAGCGAGCTTAATCTGAACACATCGGTTTTACAAGTGTCCGTGTGATACGCGTCAAATCTTTTTCTCCTATAACTGCGCGAAATGCATGTATTCGTGCTTAGTACAACGAAACAAGCTGTTTTAGACCGAAACGAGCTAAATCTGAACACATCGGTTTTACAAGTGTCTGTGTGATACGAGTCAAAACGTTTTCTGTTATAACTGCGCGTAAAGCCTGTATTCTTGCTTAAAACAACGAATCAAGCTGTTTAAGAACGAAGCGAGCTAGATCTGAACACATCGGTTTTACAAGTGTGTGATACGAGTCAAAACGTTATCTATTAAAACTGCGCGAAAAGCATGTATTCATGTTTAAAACAACGAAACAAGCTGTTTTAGACCTTTAGATCGAAACGAGCTTAATCTGAACACATCGGTTTTACAAGTGTCCGTGTGATACGCGTCGAAACTTTTTCTCTTATAACTGCGCGAAAAGCCTGTATTCTTGCTTAAAACAACGAAACAAGCTGTTTTAGAACGAAGCGAGCTTAATCTGAACACATCGGTAATCTTTTTCTCCTATAACTGCGCGAAAAGCCTGTATTCTTGCTTAAAACAACGAAACAAGCTGTTTTAGAACGAAGCGAGCTTAATCTGAACACATCGGTTTTACAAGTGTCCGTGTGATACGCGTCAAATCTTTTTCTCCTATAACTGCGCGAAAAGCATGTATTCTTGCTTAAAACAACGAAACAAGCTGTTTTAGACCGAAACGAGTTAAATCTGAACACATCGGTTTTACAAGTGTCTGTGTGATACGAGTCAAAACGTTTTCTGTTATAACTGCGCGTAAAGCCTGTATTCTTGCTTAAAACAACGAATCAAGCTGTTTAAGAACGAAGCGAGCTAGATCTGAACACATCGGTTTTACAAGTGTGTGATACGAGTCAAAACGTTATCTATTATAACTGCGCGAAAAGCATGTATTCATGTTTAAAACAACGTTACAAGCTGTTTTAGACCTTTAGACCGAAACGAGCTTAATCTGAACACATCGGTTTTACAAGTGTCCGTGTGATACGCGTCGAAACTTTTTCTCTTATAACTGCGCGAAAAGCCTGTATTCTTGCTTAAAACAACGAAACAAGCTGTTTTAGAACGAAGGGAGCTTAATCTGAACACATCGGTTTTACAAGTGTCCGTGTGATACGCGTCAAATCTTTTTCTCCTATAACTGCGCGAAATGCATGTATTCGTGCTTAATACAACGAAACAAGCTGTTTTAGACCGAAACGAGCTAAATCTGAACACATCGGTTTTACAAGTGTCCGTGTGATACGCGTCGAAACTTTTTCTCTTATAACTGCGCGAAAAGCCTGTATTCTTGCTTAAAACAACGAAACAAGCTGTTTTAGAACGAAGCGAGCTTAATCTGAACACATCGGTAATCTTTTTCTCCTAAAACTGCGCGAAAAGCATGTATTCTTGCTTAACACAACGAAACTAGCTGTTTTAGACCGAAACGAGCTAAATCTGAACACATCGGTTATGCAAGTGTCCATGTAATACGCGTCAAATCTTTTTCTCCTATAACTGCGGGTAAAGCATGTATTCTTGCTTAAAACAACGAAACAAGCTGTTTTAGACCGAAACGAGCTAAATCTGAACACATCGGTTTTAAAAGTGTCCGTGTGATACCTATCAAAACTTTTTCTCTTATAACTGGGAGAAAAGCATGTATTCGCGCTTAAAACAACGAAACACGGTGTTTTAGACCGAAACGAGCTAAATCTGAACATACCGGTTTTACAAGTGTCCATGTGATACGCGTCAAAACGTTTTCTCTTGTAACTGCGCGAAAAGCATGTATTCTTGCTTAATACAACGAAACAAGCTGTTTTAGACGGAAACGAGTTAAATCTGAACACATCCGTTTTACAAGTGTCCGTATGATACGCGTCAAAACTTTTTCTCTTATAACTGCGCGAAAAGCATGTATTCTTGTTTAAAACAAAGAAACAAGTTGTTTTAGAACGAAGCGAACTAGATCTGAACGCATCGGTTTTACAAGTGTCCGTGTGATACCTATCAAAACTTTTTCTCTTCTAACTGCGCGAAAAGCATGCATTCGTGCTTAATAAAACGAAACAAGCTGTTTTAGACCGAAACGAGCTAAATCTGAAGACATTGGTTTTACAAGTGTCAATGTGATACGCGTCAAAACTTTTTCTCCTGTAACTGCGCGAAAAGCATGTATTCTTGTTTAAAACAACGAAACCAGCTGTTTTAGACCGGAACGAGTTAAATCTGAACACATCGGTTTTACAAGTGTCCGTGTGATACGCGTCAAAACTTTTTCTCTTATAACTGCGCGAAAAGCAAATATTCGTGCTTAAAACAACGAAACAACCTGTTTTAGACCGAAACGAGTTAAATCTGAACACATCGGTTTTACAAGTGTCTGTGTGATACGACTCAAATCTTTTTTCTCCTATAACTGCGCGAAAAGCATGTATTCTTGCTTAACACAACGAAACAAGCTGTTTTAAACCGAAACGAGCTAAATCTGAACACATCGGATTTACAAGTGTCCATGTGATACGCGTCAAAACATTTTCTCCTATAACTGCGCGAAAAGCATGTATTCGTGCTTAAAACAACGAAACAAGCTGTTTTAAAACGAAGCGAGCTAGATCTGAAGACATCGGTTTTACAAGTGTCCGTGTGATACCTATCAAAACGTTTTCTCTTATAACTGCGCGAAAAGCATGTATTCGTGCTTAATACAACGAAACAAGCTGTTTTAGACCGAAACGAGCTAAATCTGAACACATCGGTTTTGCAAGTGTCCATGTGATATGCGTAAAAACTTTTTCTCTTGTAACTGCACGAAATGCATGTATTCGTGCTTAATACAACGAAACAAGCTGTTTTAGACCTAAACGAGCTAAATCTGAACACATCGGTTTTACAAGTGTTTGTGTGATACGAGTCAAAACTTTTTCTGTTATAACTGCGCGAAAAGCCTGTATTCTTGCTTAAAACAACGAAACAAGCTGTTTTAGAACGAAGCGAGCTTAATCTGAACACATCGGTAATCTTTTTCTCCTATAACTGCGCGAAAAGCGTGTATTCTTGCTTAACACAACGAAACAAGCTGTTTTAGACCGAAACGAGCTAAATCTGAACACATCGGTTATGCAAGTGTCCATGTGATACGCGTCAAATCTTTTTCTCCTATAACTGCGTGAAAAGCATGTATTCTTGCTTAAAACAACGAAACAAGCTGTTTTAGACCAAAACGAGCTAAATCTGAACACATCGGTTTTAAATGTGTCCGTGTGATACCTATCAAAACTTTTTCTCTTATAACCGCGCGAAAAGCATGTATTCGTGCTTAATACAACGAAACAAGCTGTTTTAGACCGAAACGAGCTAAATCTGAAGCCATCGGTTTTACAAGTGTCCATTTGATACGCGTCAAAACTTTTTCTCTTATAACTGCGCGTAAAGCCTGTATTCTTGCTTAAAACAACGAAACAAGCTGTTTTAGACCAAAACGAGTTAAATCTGAACACATCGGTTTTACAAGTGTCTGTGTGATACGACTCAAAACTTTTTTCTCCTAAACTGCGCGAAAAGCATGTATTCTTGCTTAACACAACGAAACAAGCTGTTTTAGGCCGAAACGAGCTAAATCTGAACACATCGGTTTTGCAAGTGTCCTAGTGATACGCGTCAAAACATTTTCTCCTATAACTGCGCGAAAAGCATGTATTCTTGCTTAAAACAACGAAATAGCTGTTTAAGAACGAAGCGAGCTAGATCTGAACACATCGGTTTTACAAGTGTGTGATACGAGTCAAAACGTTTTCTATTATAACTGCGCGAAAAGCATGTATTCTTGTTTAAAACAACGAAACAAGCTGTTTTAGATGTATTGGTTCGTGCCTAGCCCCGGTTCTTAGCGATATGTTTTTGGCCTTGCGTGACAAAACACTGCAAGATCGTTTGGAAGGGTTCTGTGTGTGCCGCATTTTTAGATTTGTTGACGATTACTTTGTGTTAGTACAGAATGACAACCTCAGTTTTGAGCAGCAGTTCTTGAATATTCATTCAGTATTCACAGAGTGTCTTAAACCACTGGTTTTAACACATGAAACCCCACTTAATGATTCTATCAGGTTCTTAGATCTCAGCCTTCATTTCACTCCGTCCCATGTGTGTTGGTCGTACGAGCCTCGGGCAAAAAAACCCATCCTGCCATATGCATCAGCCCATTCGAAACTTGTAAAAAGGGCCATTATTCATTCTGTTTTTAATAATGTTTTAAAGAAGTGTTGCCAGCATAGTATGGAACTAAGCTTTGCGAAACAAGTTGATCGCCTTACGATGGCTGGTTATCCGTCCGATGTACTAGTGTCAGTGGCAGAAAAGCAGCTAAAAAACCTGAGACCTCGCCACACTAGAGAACCGGTTAGGCAAAGGGAAATAAGAAAGGTTGTTGTTTTGCCTTATCTCCATCAGGTGTCGCACAACCTCCGAAAAATTGGAAGTAGGGCAGGCGTTGACGTAGTATTTTCAGCGCCGGAAAAGCTTTCCAGCTTGTGCAAAAAAGTTAACTGCACGACTAACGAAACGCGCAGGTGTAAAGTTAAGCACGGGGATCATTTTGTCCCTTGTAAAGAAGGCGTGGTATATTCACTGCCCATGTCCTGTGGGAAAAAATATATCGGGCAGACTGGCCGCTGTCTCAACAAAAGGCTAAAAGAGCACAGTGACAATGTCGCACGTGTGGCTACTTCAGGCCACGTAGCCAAACATTGCAGGGACTGCAGCGCAGATGACAGCGAGGATAAAAAATGTGAACCGATGTACAGGCAATGCAGTGTCATAGGGAAACACCGAGACACACTAACAAGAGAAATAATAGAAGCTGCTATGATTATAAGACTGCAGGACGAGTGCATAAGCGCACCATCCGTGGCATTGTCCCAGAAAGAGATGAAATATCTAGAATGTGAAATCTAACACGTGCCGGATAACCGCCGTTCTTGTACCCTTGCGCATGCCTACAGCTATTCTTGTATGTTTTTTCCTGTTTTGATCACCAGGTGGTATAAAAAACCCTACTGGTCTCGAATAAAACTTAGTTGACAGTCAGCGCTGTTGTGTCCCCTTCTTGTTCTGTGCCGTCTTTGCGCTGTAATAATGAATGTTTTAGACAGGAACGAGTTAAATCTGAACACATCGGTTTTACAAGTGTCCGTGTGATACGCGTCGAAACTTTTTCTCTTATAACTGCGCGTAAAGCCTGTATTCTTGCTTAAAACAACGAATCAAGCTGTTTAAGAACGAAGCGAGCTAGATCTGAACACATCGGTTTTACAAGTGTGTGATACGAATCAAAACGTTATCTATTATAACTGCGCGAAAAGCATGTATTCATGTTTAAAACAACGAAACAAGCTGTTTTAGACCTTTAGACCTAAACGAGCTTAATCTGAACACATCGGTTTTACAAGTGTCCGTGTGATACGCGTCGAAACTTTTTCTCTTATAACTGCGCGAAAAGCATGTATTCTTGCTTAAAACAACGAAATAGCTGTTTAAGAACGAAGCGAGCTAGATCTGAACACATCGGTTTTACAAGTGTGTGATACGAGTCAAAACGTTTTCTATTATAACTGCGCGAAAAGCATGTATTCTTGTTTAAAACAACGAAACAAGCTGTTTTAGACAGGAACGAGTTAAATCTGAACACATCGGTTTTACAAGTGTCCGTGTGATACGCGTCGAAACTTTTTCTCCTATAACTGCGCGTAAAGCCTGTATTCTTGCTTAAAACAACGAATCAAGCTGTTTAAGAACGAAGCGAGCTAGATCTGAACACATCGGTTTTACAAGTGTGTGATACGAGTCAAAACGTTATCTATTATAACTGCGCGAAAAGCATGTATTCATGTTTAAAACAACGAAACAAGCTGTTTTAGACCTTTAGACCTAAACGAGCTTAATCTGAACACATCGGTTTTACAAGTGTCCGTGTGATACGCGTCGAAACTTTTTCTCTTATAACTGCGCGTAAAGCCTGTATTCTTGCTTAAAACAACGAATCAAGCTGTTTAAGAACGAAGCGAGCGAGATCTGAACACATCGGTTTTACAAGTGTGTGATACGAGTCAAAACGTTATCTATTATAACTGCGCGAAAAGCATGTATTCATGTTTAAAACAACGAAACAAGCTGTTTTAGACCTTTAGACCGAAACGAGCTTAATCTGAACACATCGGTTTTACAAGTGTCCGTGTGATACGCGTCGAAACTTTTTCTCTTATAACTGCGCGAAAAGCCTGTATTCTTGCTTAAAACAACGAAACAAGCTGTTTTAGAACGAAGCGAGCTTAATCTGAACACATCGGTAATCTTTTTCTCCTATAACTGCGCGAAAAGCATGTATTCTTGCTTAACACAACGAAACTAGCTGTTTTAGACCGAAACGAGCTAAATCTGAACACATCGGTTATGCAAGTGTCCATGTAATACGCGTCAAATCTTTTTCTCCTATAACTGCGGGTAAAGCATGTATTCATGCTTAAAACAACGAAACAAGCTGTTTTAGACCGAAACGAGCTAAATCTGAACACATCGGTTTTACAAGTGTCTATGTGATACGCGTCAAAACAATTTCTCCTATAACTGCGCGAAAAGCATGTATTCGCGCTTAAAACAACGAAACACGGTGTTTTAGACTGAAACGAGCTAAATCTGAACATACCGGTTTTACAAGTGTCCATGTGATACGCGTCAAAACGTTTTCTCTTGTAACGGCGCGAAAAGCATGTATTCTTGCTTAATACAACGAAACAAGCTGTTTTAGACCGAAACGAGTTAAATCTGAACACATCCGTTTTACAAGTGTCCGTGTGATACGCGTCAAAACTTTTTCTCTTATAACTGCGCGAAAAGCATGTATTCTTGTTTAAAACAAAGAAACAAGTTGTTTTAGAACGAAGCGAGCTAGATCTGAACACCTCGGTTTTACAAGTGTCCGTGTGATACCTATCAAAACTTTTTCTCTTATAACTGCGCGAAAAGCATGCATTCGTGCTTAATAAAACGAAACAAGCTGTTTTAGACCGAAACGAGCTAAATCTGAAGACATTGGTTTTACAAGTGTCAATGTGATACGCGTCAAAACTTTTTCTCCTGTAACTGCGCGAAAAGCATGTATTCTTGTTTAAAACAACGAAACAAGCTGTTTTAGACCTTTAGACTGAAACGAGCTTAATCTGAACACATCGGTTTTACAAGTGTCCGTGTGATACGCGTCGAAACTTTTTCTCTTATAACTGCGCGAAAAGCCTGTATTCTTGCTTAAAACAACGAAACAAGCTGTTTTAGAACGAAGCGAGCTTAATCTGAACACATCGGTAATCTTTTTCTCTTTAACTGCGCGAAAAGCATGTATTCGTGCTTAGTTCAACGAAACAAGCTGTTTTAGACCGAAACGAGGTAAATCTGAACACATCGGTTTTACAAGTGTCCCTGAGACACGCGTCAAAACTTTTTTCTCTTATAACTGCGCGAAAAGCATGTATTCTTGCTTAATACAACGAAACAAGCTGTTTTAGACCGAAACGAGCTAAATCACAACACATCTATTTACAAGTGTTCCTCTGATACGCGTCAAAACTTTTTCTCTTATAACTGCGCGAAAAGCATGTATTCTTGCTTAATACAGCGAAACAAGCTGTTTTAGACCGAAACGAGCTAAATCACAACACACCGGTTTTACAAGTGTTCCTCTGATACGCGTCAAAACTTTTTCTCTTATAACTGCGCGAAAAGCATGTATTCTTGCTTAATACAACGAAACAAGCTGATTTAGACCAAGACGAGCTAGATCTGAACACATCGGTTGTTCAAGTGTCCATGTGATACGCGTCAAAACGTTTTTCTCTTATAACTGCGCGAAAAGCATGTATTCGTGCTTAGTCCAACGAAACAAGCTGTTTTAGACCCAAACGAGGTAAATCTGAACACATCGGTTTTACGAGTGTCCCTGTGACACGCGTCAAAACTTTTTCTCCTGTAACTGCGCGAAAAGCATGTATTCTTGCTTAATACAGCGAAACAAGCTGTTTTAGACCGAAACGAGCTAAATCACGACACACTGGTTTTACAAGTGTTCCTCTGATACGCGTCAAACCTTTTTCTCTCATAACTGCGCGAAAAGCATGTATTCTTGCTTAAAACAACTAAACAACCTGTTTTAGACCGAAACGAGTTAATTCTGAACATATCGGTTTTACAAGTGTCCATGTGATACGCGTCAAAACGTTTTCTCTTGTAACTGCGCGAAAAGCATGTATTCTTGCTTAATACAACGAAACAAGCTGTTTTAGACCGAAACGAGTTAAATCTGAACACATCCGTTTTACAAGTGTCCGTGTGATACGCGTCAAAACTTTTTCTCGTATAACTGCGCGAAAAGCATGTATTCTTGTTTAAAACAAAGAAACAAGTTGTTTTAGAACGAGGCGAGCTAGATCTGAACACATCGGTTTTACAAGTGTCCGTGTGATACCTATCAAAACTTTTTCTCTTATAACTGCGCGAAAAGCATGTATTCGTGCTTAATACAACGAAACAAGCTGTTTTAGACCGAAACGAGCTAAATCTCAAGCCATCGGTTTTACAAGTGTCCATTTGATACGCGTCAAAACTTTTTCTGTTAAAACTGCGCGTAAAGCATGTATTCTTGCTTAACACAACGAAACAAGCTGTTTTAGACCGAAACGAGCTAAATCTGAACACATCGGTTTTACAAGTGTCTATGTGATACGCGTCAAAACAATTTCTCCTATAACTGCGCGAAAAGCATGTATTCGCGCTTAAAACAACGAAACACGGTGTTTTAGACCGAAACGAGCTAAATCTGAACATACCGGTTTTACAAGTGTCCATGTGATACGCGTCAAAACTTTTTCTCCTGTAACTGCGCGAAAAGCATGTATTCTTGTTTAAAACAACGAAACCAGCTGTTTTAGACCGGAACGAGTTAAATCTGAACACATCGGTTTTACAAGTGTCCGTTTGATACGCGTCAAAACTTTTTCTCTTATAACTGCGCGAAAAGCAAGTATTCGTGCTTAAAACAACGAAACAAAATGTTTTAGACCGAAACGAGTTAAATCTGATATATAAGAAGTTAGCGCAAAACTTAGACGAAGACAGAGAAGAAACACACAAGACGACAGTTTAAGTTTTGCGCTAACTTCTTATATATCATGCAAAGCCAACCTGCCCGACAACACGCTCTTCTGAGTTAAATCTGAACACATCGGTTTTACAAGTGTCTGTGTGATACGACTCAAATCTTTTTTCTCCTATAACTGCGCGAAAAGCATGTATTCTTGCTTAACACAACGAAACAAGCTGTTTTAGACCGAAACGAGCTAAATCTGAACACATCGGATTTACAAGTGTCCATGTGATACGCGTCAAAACATTTTCTCCTAGCACTGCGCGAAAAGCATGTATTCGTGCTTAAACCAACGAAACAAGCTGTTTTAGAACGAAGCGAGCTAGATCTGAACACATCGGTTTTACAAGTGTCCGTGTGATACCTATCAAAACGTTTTCTCTTATAACTGCGCGAAAAGCATGTATTTGTGCTTAATACAACGAAACAAGCTGTTTTAGACCGAAACGAGCTAAATCTGAACACATCGGTTTTGCAAGTGTCCATGTGATATGCGTAAAAACTTTTTCTCTTGTAACTGCACGAAATGCATGTATTCGTGCTTAATACAACGAAACAAGCTGTTTTAGACCGAAACGAGCTAAATCTGAAGCCATCGGTTTTACAAGTGTCCATTTGATACGCGTCAAACCTTTTTCTCTTATAACTGCGCGTAAAGCCTGTATTCTTGCTTAAAACAACGAAACAAGCTGTTTTAGACCAAAACGAGTTAAATCTGAACACATCGGTTTTACAAGTGTCTGTGTGATACGAGTCAAAACTTTTTGTCCTGTAAATGCGCGAAAAGCATGTATTCTTGCTTAAAACAACGAAACAACCTGTTTTAGACCGAAACGAGGTAAATCTGAACACATCGGTTTTACAAGTGTCTGTGTGATACGACTCAAAACTTTTTTCTCCTAAACTGCGCGAAAAGCATGTATTCTTGCTTAACACAACGAAACAAGCTGTTTTAGACCGAAACGAGCTAAATCTGAACACATCGGTTTTGCAAGTGTCCTAGTGATACGCGTCAAAACATTTTCTCCTATAACTGCGCGAAAAGCATGTATTCTTGCTTAAAACAACGCAACAAGCTGTTTTAGACCGAAACGAGCTAAATCTGAACACATCGGTTTTACAAGTTTCCGTGTGATACGCCTCAAAACTTTTTCTCTTATAACTGCGCGAAAAGCATGTATTCGTGCTTAATACAACGAAACAAGCTGTTTTAGACCGAAACGAGCTAAATCTGAAGACATCGGTTTTACAAGTGTCCATGTGATACGCGTCAAAACTTTTTCTCCTGTACCTGCGCGAAAAGCATGTATTCTTGCCTAAAACAACGAAACAAGCTGTTTTAGACCAAAACGAGTTAAATCTGAACACATCGGTTTTACAAGTGTCTGTATGATACGTGTCAAAACTTTTTGTCCTGTAACTGCGCGAAAAGCATGTATTCGTGCTTAATACAACGAAACAAGCTGTTTTAGACCGAAACGAGCTGAATCTGAAGACATCGGTTTTACAAGTGTCCATGTGATACGCGTCAAAACTTTTTCTCCTGCACCTGCGCGAAAAGCATGTATTCTTGCCTAAAACAACGAAACAAGCTGTTTTAGACCAAAACGAGTCAAAATCTGAACACATCTGGTTTTACAAGTGTCTGTGTGATACGAGTCAAATCTTTTTCTCCTATAACTGCGCGAAAAGCATGTATTCTTGCTTAAAACAACGAAACAAGCTATTTTAGACCGGAACGATTTAAATCTGAAAACATCGCTTTTGCAAGTGTCCTGGTGATACGCGTCAAAACTTTTTCTCTCATATCTGCGCGAAAAGCATGTATTCTTGCTTAAAACAACGAAAGAACCTGTTTTAGACCGAAACGAGGTAAATCTGAACACATCGGTTTTACAAGTGTCATTGTGATACGTCTCAAAACCTTTTTCTCCTATAACTGCGCGAAAAGCATGTATTCTTGCTTAACACAACGAAACAAGCTGTTTTAGACCGAAACGAGCTAAATCTGAACACATCGTTTTTGCAAGTGTCCATGTGATACGCGTCAAAACATTTTCTCCTATAACTGCGCGAAAAGCATGTATTCTTCCTTAAAACAACGCAACAAGCTGTTCTAGACCGAAACGAGCTAAATCTGAACACATCGGTTTTAAAAGTGTCCGTGTGATACCTATCAAAACTTTTTCTCTTATAACTGCGCGAAAAGCATGTATTCGTGCTTAATACAACGAAACAAGCTGTTTTAGACCGAAACGAGCTAAATCTGAAGCCATCGGTTTTACAAGTGTGCATTTGATACGCGTCAAAACTTTTTCTGTTAAAACTGCGCGTAAAGCCTGTATTCTTGCTTAAAACAACGAAATAGCTGTTTAAGAACGAAGCGAGCTAGATCTGAACACATCGGTTTTACAAGTGTGTGATACGAGTCAAAACGTTTTCTATTATAACTGCGCGAAAAGCATGTATTCTTGTTTAAAACAACGAAACAAGCTGTTTTAGACAGGAACGAGTTAAATCTGAACACATCGGTTTTACAAGTGTCCGTGTGATACGCGTCGAAACTTTTTCTCTTATAACTGCGCGAAAAGCCTGTATTCTTGCTTAAAACAACAAAACAAGCTGTTTTAGAACGAAGCGAGCTTAATCTGAACACATCGGTTTTACAAGTGTCCGTGTGATACGCGTCAAATCTTTTTCTCCTATAACTGCGCGAAAAGCATGTATTCTTGCTTAAAACAACGAAACAAGCTGTTTTAGACCGAAACGAGTTAAATCTGAACACATCGGTTTTACAAGTGTCTGTGTGATACGAGTCAAAACGTTTTCTGTTATACCTGCGCGTAAAGCCTGTATTCTTGCTTAAAACAACGAATCAAGCTGTTTAAGAACGAAGCGAGCTAGATCTGAACACATCGGTTTTACAAGTGTGTGATACGAGTCAAAACGTTATCTATTATAACTGCGCGAAAAGCATGTATTCATGTTTAAAACAACGAAACAAGCTGTTTAGACCTTTAGACCGAAACGAGCTTAATCTGAACACATTGGTTTTACAATGAAGTGAAGTAGCAGTCACTGACCATAGTCGAAAAAAGAAAGACGTTTCGAAACCCGTACGGGTTTCTTGTTCACAGTGAGCAGGACAAGAGCGGTGGCGAATTTATATCCGGAGAATGTGACGTAAAGATCGGGCGTAGATGCCTGGCATGGGGCCAGCGTTCTTGTTTAATGTTGCTTGTGATGTTTGGATGAATAGCGATTCCAGCAGAAGGCGCGTCGTCAGGTTTCTTTCCTTAGATAAGATGGAGGCATTGCCCCAGTCAATCTGGTGGCCAGTGTCGTGTGCATGACCCGCCAGCGCATTTGTGGCATGCTTTTTGTTTTTCACATCACGTTGGTGGTCCTTTATGCGTCTTGAGAACTTCCCTGTCTCACCGATGTAGGCATGATTGCAGTTCAGGCATGGTATTTTGTAGACGACTCCTGGAAACTGCTCATTTGGTAGTCGGTCTTTCACATTCATTAGCTGATTCCGCAGCTTGCTGACAGGCATGTGGGCCACGCGTAAGTCGTATTTTGAAAACACACGAGACAACGCTTCGCTGATACCAGGCATGTATGGAATGCCTGCTCGTGTTCGATACGTCCTACAATCAGTGGTAGCTGGATGTGCAGCTCGTTCTTGTAGCTTTGATATGAAGCGGCTCGGATAACCGTTGGCTGACAGTTCTTCGTGCACTCTTTTTAACTCCTTTTCTTGATCTTCTCGGCTTTTGCAGACACGTGTCGCACGTTTGGTCAGTGATGTGACGACGGAGGCTTTGTGCGCAACTGGATGATTGGAATGAAAATTTAAGTACTGGGCTGTGTGCGTAGGCTTTCTGTACACAGAGAACGAAAGGCGATTGTCCCTCCGCTCGACCAGGACATCCAAGAAGGGGAGGCGGTTTTCTTTCTCAAACTCGGCCGTGAACTTCAAGCTTGGTTCGACACTGTTTAGTTCATGTAGAAACCGCGACGCGTCCTCTTTCCTTAGTATGCAAAAACAGTCGTCGACATACCGGTAGAAGACCTTGGGTGCTGGAGTGAAAGCATTCAATACCTTGTCCTCTAGTGCTTCCATGACGAGGTTTGCTGTGGTGACCGATATGGAAGCGCCCATCGCAGTGCCTTGGGTCTGTCTGTAGAACTTTGAATTAAAAGAAAAATACGTATTGCTTAGGCAGAACCGTAGCAGTGTGCTCAGCTCTGGAACGTCGAAGGGCGTACGACTTGCCAGATTGCGGTCCTTCTCCAACGCTTCCTCGCACGTGGAAACGGCTAGGTCAACCGGGACACTGGTGAAGAGTGCTGTGACGTCGAAGGAGACCATTACGTCCTCTGCGTCCAATTCCAAGTCATGCAGTTTCTGAACAAAATTTGAAGAGTTCCCGATGTACGTCCTAGTCTTTCCAGCTAAAGGGCTGAACACTTCGTGGAGGTACCCCGAAAGTCGAAACAGTGGCGACCTTGTGAAGTCCACTATCGGGCGTAGGGGGACTCCAGGCTTGTGGATCTTCGGTAGACCGTATATAGCAGGAGCCGAACCATTTGTGCATAGGAGGCGGTAGTAAAGTTTCTTGTTATCCGGGGGCACGAGCTTAAATAGGCCCGCCAGCAGTTCTTGCAATTTTGTTTGCAATCTGGCCGTAGGATCGCGTGGTACAGACAAGTAGGTGCCGTCGTTCAGTAAACCGATCATCTTGTCATTGTATTCACTGCGGTTGAGCAAGACGGTAGCATTCCCTTTGTCTGCCGGTAAGATGGCAATCTCCGGGTTCCTTCTGAGGTCGCGTATGGCTCGTTTCTCAGCCACAGAGAAGAGGGGCTTATGCCGCCACTTCGAGAGAACGCCAATGGCGCGAGTGCGGGCTTCATCTCGGACGTTCATAGGTAGCAGGCTTACCGCACGCTCAACCGCACAGATTACCTTTTTCTTTTCTGGTGGGCGGTCTGTATTAAAGCTCAAACCGCGGCAGAGGACAGAGGTTTCAGCTGCGCTTGGCTTGTAGGAGGAGAGGTTCACCACAACCTGTCTTTTGTTCTCTTTCCTTGGAATCCGAAGAGCATCAATCTTCTTCTCATGCGATGCCTTGCAATGCCGTTCTCTTACTGCTGCCGTGTAGTTGGCGTGCAGTTGTACGTCCGGAAAGCGCTCTTGGACAATGTATTCGAGCTGTCTCCGCGCGAAAAACGAGTCGGTCTCGAGGCGCTTTATCTTCTGCCGGCATTCCTGAACACGTGCAAGTACCAGTTTTCTTTCGGCGTGTTGAATGATCTGGTGGCCCCAGACGGAGTGGACGGGAGTTTTGAGACGGAGAGACTTGGGTACCAGGTTCTCCCACCTGCATGTCAGGTTGAAGTCTAGATGGGTCTTGAAGGCTGCGACTCTTGAAGTTAGTGAAACAAAGCGACGAATCTTGGTGACCACGTCTTGTCCGTAAATGCTCCGAAAGTTCATGTAGTCAAGAGTTCGACGGAAATCCGTCTGGTCAGGCATGGTGATGCAATGAAGTGAAGTAGCAGTCACTGACCATAGTCGAAAAAAGAAAGACGTTTCGAAACCCGTACGGGTTTCTTGTTCACAGTGAGCAGGACAAGAGCGGTGGCGAATTTATATCCGGAGAATGTGACGTAAAGATCGGGCGTAGATGCCTGGCATGGGGCCAGCGTTCTTGTTTAATGTTGCTTGTGATGTTTGGATGAATAGCGATTCCAGCAGAAGGCGCGTCGTCAGGTTTCTTTCCTTAGATAAGATGGAGGCATTGCCCCAGTCAATCTGGTGGCCAGTGTCGTGTGCATGACCCGCCAGCGCATTTGTGGCATGCTTTTTGTTTTTCACATCACGTTGGTGGTCCTTTATGCGTCTTGAGAACTTCCCTGTCTCACCGATGTAGGCATGATTGCAGTTCAGGCATGGTATTTTGTAGACGACTCCTGGAAACTGCTCATTTGGTAGTCGGTCTTTCACATTCATTAGCTGATTCCGCAGCTTGCTGACAGGCATGTGGGCCACGCGTAAGTCGTATTTTGAAAACACACGAGACAACGCTTCGCTGATACCAGGCATGTATGGAATGCCTGCTCGTGTTCGATACGTCCTACAATCAGTGGTAGCTGGATGTGCAGCTCGTTCTTGTAGCTTTGATATGAAGCGGCTCGGATAACCGTTGGCTGACAGTTCTTCGTGCACTCTTTTTAACTCCTGCACATCCAGCTACCACTGATTGTAGGACGTATCGAACACGAGCAGGCATTCCATACATGCCTGGTATCAGCGAAGCGTTGTCTCGTGTGTTTTCAAAATACGACTTACGCGTGGCCCACATGCCTGTCAGCAAGCTGCGGAATCAGCTAATGAATGTGAAAGACCGACTACCAAATGAGCAGTTTCCAGGAGTCGTCTACAAAATACCATGCCTGAACTGCAATCATGCCTACATCGGTGAGACAGGGAAGTTCTCAAGACGCATAAAGGACCACCAACGTGATGTGAAAAACAAAAAGCATGCCACAAATGCGCTGGCGGGTCATGCACACGACACTGGCCACCAGATTGACTGGGGCAATGCCTCCATCTTATCTAAGGAAAGAAACCTGACGACGCGCCTTCTGCTGGAATCGCTATTCATCCAAACATCACAAGCAACATTAAACAAGAACGCTGGCCCCATGCCAGGCATCTACGCCCGATCTTTACGTCACATTCTCCGGATATAAATTCGCCACCGCTCTTGTCCTGCTCACTGTGAACAAGAAACCCGTACGGGTTTCGAAACGTCTTTCTTTTTTCGACTATGGTCAGTGACTGCTACTTCACTTCATTGCATCACCATGCCTGACCAGACGGATTTCCGTCGAACTCTTGACTACATCGGTTTTACAAGTGTCCGTGTGATACGCGTCGAAACTTTTTCTCTTATAACTGCGCGAAAAGCCTGTATTCTTGCTTAAAACAACGAAACAAGCTGTTTTAGCACGAAGCGAGCTTAATCTGAACACATCGGTTTTACAAGTGTCCGTGTGATACGCGTCAAATCTTTTTCTCCTATAACTGCGCGAAATGCATGTATTCGTGCTTAATACAACGAAACAAGCTGTTTTAGACCGAAACGAGCTAAATCTGAACACATCGGTTTTACAAGTGTCTATGTGATACGCGTCAAAACAATTTCTCCTATAACTGCGCGAAAAGCATGTATTCGCGCTTAAAACAACGAAACACGGTGTTTTAGACTGAAACGAGCTAAATCTGAACATACCGGTTTTACAAGTGTCCATGTGATACGCGTCAAAACGTTTTCTCTTGTAACGGCGCGAAAAGCATGTATTCTTGCTTAATACAACGAAACAAGCTGTTTTAGACCGAAACGAGTTAAATCTGAACACATCCGTTTTACAAGTGTCCGTGTGATACGCGTCAAAACTTTTTCTCTTATAACTGCGCGAAAAGCATGTATTCTTGTTTAAAACAAAGAAACAAGTTGTTTTAGAACGAAGCGAGCTAGATCTGAACACCTCGGTTTTACAAGTGTCCGTGTGATACCTATCAAAACTTTTTCTCTTATAACTGCGCGAAAAGCATGCATTCGTGCTTAATAAAACGAAACAAGCTGTTTTAGACCGAAACGAGCTAAATCTGAAGACATTGGTTTTACAAGTGTCAATGTGATACGCGTCAAAACTTTTTCTCCTGTAACTGCGCGAAAAGCATGTATTCTTGTTTAAAACAACGAAACAAGCTGTTTTAGACCTTTAGACTGAAACGAGCTTAATCTGAACACATCGGTTTTACAAGTGTCCGTGTGATACGCGTCGAAACTTTTTCTCTTATAACTGCGCGAAAAGCCTGTATTCTTGCTTAAAACAACGAAACAAGCTGTTTTAGAACGAAGCGAGCTTAATCTGAACACATCGGTAATCTTTTTCTCTTTAACTGCGCGAAAAGCATGTATTCGTGCTTAGTTCAACGAAACAAGCTGTTTTAGACCGAAACGAGGTAAATCTGAACACATCGGTTTTACAAGTGTCCCTGAGACACGCGTCAAAACTTTTTTCTCTTATAACTGCGCGAAAAGCATGTATTCTTGCTTAATACAACGAAACAAGCTGTTTTAGACCGAAACGAGCTAAATCACAACACATCTATTTACAAGTGTTCCTCTGATACGCGTCAAAACTTTTTCTCTTATAACTGCGCGAAAAGCATGTATTCTTGCTTAATACAGCGAAACAAGCTGTTTTAGACCGAAACGAGCTAAATCACAACACACCGGTTTTACAAGTGTTCCTCTGATACGCGTCAAAACTTTTTCTCTTATAACTGCGCGAAAAGCATGTATTCTTGCTTAATACAACGAAACAAGCTGATTTAGACCAAGACGAGCTAGATCTGAACACATCGGTTGTTCAAGTGTCCATGTGATACGCGTCAAAACGTTTTTCTCTTATAACTGCGCGAAAAGCATGTATTCGTGCTTAGTCCAACGAAACAAGCTGTTTTAGACCCAAACGAGGTAAATCTGAACACATCGGTTTTACGAGTGTCCCTGTGACACGCGTCAAAACTTTTTCTCCTGTAACTGCGCGAAAAGCATGTATTCTTGCTTAATACAGCGAAACAAGCTGTTTTAGACCGAAACGAGCTAAATCACGACACACTGGTTTTACAAGTGTTCCTCTGATACGCGTCAAACCTTTTTCTCTCATAACTGCGCGAAAAGCATGTATTCTTGCTTAAAACAACTAAACAACCTGTTTTAGACCGAAACGAGTTAATTCTGAACATATCGGTTTTACAAGTGTCCATGTGATACGCGTCAAAACGTTTTCTCTTGTAACTGCGCGAAAAGCATGTATTCTTGCTTAATACAACGAAACAAGCTGTTTTAGACCGAAACGAGTTAAATCTGAACACATCCGTTTTACAAGTGTCCGTGTGATACGCGTCAAAACTTTTTCTCGTATAACTGCGCGAAAAGCATGTATTCTTGTTTAAAACAAAGAAACAAGTTGTTTTAGAACGAGGCGAGCTAGATCTGAACACATCGGTTTTACAAGTGTCCGTGTGATACCTATCAAAACTTTTTCTCTTATAACTGCGCGAAAAGCATGTATTCGTGCTTAATACAACGAAACAAGCTGTTTTAGACCGAAACGAGCTAAATCTCAAGCCATCGGTTTTACAAGTGTCCATTTGATACGCGTCAAAACTTTTTCTGTTAAAACTGCGCGTAAAGCATGTATTCTTGCTTAACACAACGAAACAAGCTGTTTTAGACCGAAACGAGCTAAATCTGAACACATCGGTTTTACAAGTGTCTATGTGATACGCGTCAAAACAATTTCTCCTATAACTGCGCGAAAAGCATGTATTCGCGCTTAAAACAACGAAACACGGTGTTTTAGACCGAAACGAGCTAAATCTGAACATACCGGTTTTACAAGTGTCCATGTGATACGCGTCAAAACTTTTTCTCCTGTAACTGCGCGAAAAGCATGTATTCTTGTTTAAAACAACGAAACCAGCTGTTTTAGACCGGAACGAGTTAAATCTGAACACATCGGTTTTACAAGTGTCCGTTTGATACGCGTCAAAACTTTTTCTCTTATAACTGCGCGAAAAGCAAGTATTCGTGCTTAAAACAACGAAACAAAATGTTTTAGACCGAAACGAGTTAAATCTGATATATAAGAAGTTAGCGCAAAACTTAGACGAAGACAGAGAAGAAACACACAAGACGACAGTTTAAGTTTTGCGCTAACTTCTTATATATCATGCAAAGCCAACCTGCCCGACAACACGCTCTTCTGAGTTAAATCTGAACACATCGGTTTTACAAGTGTCTGTGTGATACGACTCAAATCTTTTTTCTCCTATAACTGCGCGAAAAGCATGTATTCTTGCTTAACACAACGAAACAAGCTGTTTTAGACCGAAACGAGCTAAATCTGAACACATCGGATTTACAAGTGTCCATGTGATACGCGTCAAAACATTTTCTCCTAGCACTGCGCGAAAAGCATGTATTCGTGCTTAAACCAACGAAACAAGCTGTTTTAGAACGAAGCGAGCTAGATCTGAACACATCGGTTTTACAAGTGTCCGTGTGATACCTATCAAAACGTTTTCTCTTATAACTGCGCGAAAAGCATGTATTTGTGCTTAATACAACGAAACAAGCTGTTTTAGACCGAAACGAGCTAAATCTGAACACATCGGTTTTGCAAGTGTCCATGTGATATGCGTAAAAACTTTTTCTCTTGTAACTGCACGAAATGCATGTATTCGTGCTTAATACAACGAAACAAGCTGTTTTAGACCGAAACGAGCTAAATCTGAAGCCATCGGTTTTACAAGTGTCCATTTGATACGCGTCAAACCTTTTTCTCTTATAACTGCGCGTAAAGCCTGTATTCTTGCTTAAAACAACGAAACAAGCTGTTTTAGACCAAAACGAGTTAAATCTGAACACATCGGTTTTACAAGTGTCTGTGTGATACGAGTCAAAACTTTTTGTCCTGTAAATGCGCGAAAAGCATGTATTCTTGCTTAAAACAACGAAACAACCTGTTTTAGACCGAAACGAGGTAAATCTGAACACATCGGTTTTACAAGTGTCTGTGTGATACGACTCAAAACTTTTTTCTCCTAAACTGCGCGAAAAGCATGTATTCTTGCTTAACACAACGAAACAAGCTGTTTTAGACCGAAACGAGCTAAATCTGAACACATCGGTTTTGCAAGTGTCCTAGTGATACGCGTCAAAACATTTTCTCCTATAACTGCGCGAAAAGCATGTATTCTTGCTTAAAACAACGCAACAAGCTGTTTTAGACCGAAACGAGCTAAATCTGAACACATCGGTTTTACAAGTTTCCGTGTGATACGCCTCAAAACTTTTTCTCTTATAACTGCGCGAAAAGCATGTATTCGTGCTTAATACAACGAAACAAGCTGTTTTAGACCGAAACGAGCTAAATCTGAAGACATCGGTTTTACAAGTGTCCATGTGATACGCGTCAAAACTTTTTCTCCTGTACCTGCGCGAAAAGCATGTATTCTTGCCTAAAACAACGAAACAAGCTGTTTTAGACCAAAACGAGTTAAATCTGAACACATCGGTTTTACAAGTGTCTGTATGATACGTGTCAAAACTTTTTGTCCTGTAACTGCGCGAAAAGCATGTATTCGTGCTTAATACAACGAAACAAGCTGTTTTAGACCGAAACGAGCTGAATCTGAAGACATCGGTTTTACAAGTGTCCATGTGATACGCGTCAAAACTTTTTCTCCTGCACCTGCGCGAAAAGCATGTATTCTTGCCTAAAACAACGAAACAAGCTGTTTTAGACCAAAACGAGTTAAATCTGAACACATCTGGTTTTACAAGTGTCTGTGTGATACGAGTCAAATCTTTTTCTCCTATAACTGCGCGAAAAGCATGTATTCTTGCTTAAAACAACGAAACAAGCTATTTTAGACCGGAACGATTTAAATCTGAAAACATCGCTTTTGCAAGTGTCCTGGTGATACGCGTCAAAACTTTTTCTCTCATATCTGCGCGAAAAGCATGTATTCTTGCTTAAAACAACGAAAGAACCTGTTTTAGACCGAAACGAGGTAAATCTGAACACATCGGTTTTACAAGTGTCATTGTGATACGTCTCAAAACCTTTTTCTCCTATAACTGCGCGAAAAGCATGTATTCTTGCTTAACACAACGAAACAAGCTGTTTTAGACCGAAACGAGCTAAATCTGAACACATCGTTTTTGCAAGTGTCCATGTGATACGCGTCAAAACATTTTCTCCTATAACTGCGCGAAAAGCATGTATTCTTCCTTAAAACAACGCAACAAGCTGTTCTAGACCGAAACGAGCTAAATCTGAACACATCGGTTTTAAAAGTGTCCGTGTGATACCTATCAAAACTTTTTCTCTTATAACTGCGCGAAAAGCATGTATTCGTGCTTAATACAACGAAACAAGCTGTTTTAGACCGAAACGAGCTAAATCTGAAGCCATCGGTTTTACAAGTGTGCATTTGATACGCGTCAAAACTTTTTCTGTTAAAACTGCGCGTAAAGCCTGTATTCTTGCTTAAAACAACGAAATAGCTGTTTAAGAACGAAGCGAGCTAGATCTGAACACATCGGTTTTACAAGTGTGTGATATGAGTCAAAACGTTTTCTATTATAACTGCGCGAAAAGCATGTATTCTTGTTTAAAACAACGAAACAAGCTGTTTTAGACAGGAACGAGTTAAATCTGAACACATCGGTTTTACAAGTGTCCGTGTGATACGCGTCGAAACTTTTTCTCTTATAACTGCGCGAAAAGCCTGTATTCTTGCTTAAAACAACAAAACAAGCTGTTTTAGAACGAAGCGAGCTTAATCTGAACACATCGGTTTTACAAGTGTCCGTGTGATACGCGTCAAATCTTTTTCTCCTATAACTGCGCGAAAAGCATGTATTCTTGCTTAAAACAACGAAACAAGCTGTTTTAGACCGAAACGAGTTAAATCTGAACACATCGGTTTTACAAGTGTCTGTGTGATACGAGTCAAAACGTTTTCTGTTATACCTGCGCGTAAAGCCTGTATTCTTGCTTAAAACAACGAATCAAGCTGTTTAAGAACGAAGCGAGCTAGATCTGAACACATCGGTTTTACAAGTGTGTGATACGAGTCAAAACGTTATCTATTATAACTGCGCGAAAAGCATGTATTCATGTTTAAAACAACGAAACAAGCTGTTTAGACCTTTAGACCGAAACGAGCTTAATCTGAACACATCGGTTTTACAATGAAGTGAAGTAGCAGTCACTGACCATAGTCGAAAAAAGAAAGACGTTTCGAAACCCGTACGGGTTTCTTGTTCACAGTGAGCAGGACAAGAGCGGTGGCGAATTTATATCCGGAGAATGTGACGTAAAGATCGGGCGTAGATGCCTGGCATGGGGCCAGCGTTCTTGTTTAATGTTGCTTGTGATGTTTGGATGAATAGCGATTCCAGCAGAAGGCGCGTCGTCAGGTTTCTTTCCTTAGATAAGATGGAGGCATTGCCCCAGTCAATCTGGTGGCCAGTGTCGTGTGCATGACCCGCCAGCGCATTTGTGGCATGCTTTTTGTTTTTCACATCACGTTGGTGGTCCTTTATGCGTCTTGAGAACTTCCCTGTCTCACCGATGTAGGCATGATTGCAGTTCAGGCATGGTATTTTGTAGACGACTCCTGGAAACTGCTCATTTGGTAGTCGGTCTTTCACATTCATTAGCTGATTCCGCAGCTTGCTGACAGGCATGTGGGCCACGCGTAAGTCGTATTTTGAAAACACACGAGACAACGCTTCGCTGATACCAGGCATGTATGGAATGCCTGCTCGTGTTCGATACGTCCTACAATCAGTGGTAGCTGGATGTGCAGCTCGTTCTTGTAGCTTTGATATGAAGCGGCTCGGATAACCGTTGGCTGACAGTTCTTCGTGCACTCTTTTTAACTCCTTTTCTTGATCTTCTCGGCTTTTGCAGACACGTGTCGCACGTTTGGTCAGTGATGTGACGACGGAGGCTTTGTGCGCAACTGGATGATTGGAATGAAAATTTAAGTACTGGGCTGTGTGCGTAGGCTTTCTGTACACAGAGAACGAAAGGCGATTGTCCCTCCGCTCGACCAGGACATCCAAGAAGGGGAGGCGGTTTTCTTTCTCAAACTCGGCCGTGAACTTCAAGCTTGGTTCGACACTGTTTAGTTCATGTAGAAACCGCGACGCGTCCTCTTTCCTTAGTATGCAAAAACAGTCGTCGACATACCGGTAGAAGACCTTGGGTGCTGGAGTGAAAGCATTCAATACCTTGTCCTCTAGTGCTTCCATGACGAGGTTTGCTGTGGTGACCGATATGGAAGCGCCCATCGCAGTGCCTTGGGTCTGTCTGTAGAACTTTGAATTAAAAGAAAAATACGTATTGCTTAGGCAGAACCGTAGCAGTGTGCTCAGCTCTGGAACGTCGAAGGGCGTACGACTTGCCAGATTGCGGTCCTTCTCCAACGCTTCCTCGCACGTGGAAACGGCTAGGTCAACCGGGACACTGGTGAAGAGTGCTGTGACGTCGAAGGAGACCATTACGTCCTCTGCGTCCAATTCCAAGTCATGCAGTTTCTGAACAAAATTTGAAGAGTTCCCGATGTACGTCCTAGTCTTTCCAGCTAAAGGGCTGAACACTTCGTGGAGGTACCCCGAAAGTCGAAACAGTGGCGACCTTGTGAAGTCCACTATCGGGCGTAGGGGGACTCCAGGCTTGTGGATCTTCGGTAGACCGTATATAGCAGGAGCCGAACCATTTGTGCATAGGAGGCGGTAGTAAAGTTTCTTGTTATCCGGGGGCACGAGCTTAAATAGGCCCGCCAGCAGTTCTTGCAATTTTGTTTGCAATCTGGCCGTAGGATCGCGTGGTACAGACAAGTAGGTGCCGTCGTTCAGTAAACCGATCATCTTGTCATTGTATTCACTGCGGTTGAGCAAGACGGTAGCATTCCCTTTGTCTGCCGGTAAGATGGCAATCTCCGGGTTCCTTCTGAGGTCGCGTATGGCTCGTTTCTCAGCCACAGAGAAGAGGGGCTTATGCCGCCACTTCGAGAGAACGCCAATGGCGCGAGTGCGGGCTTCATCTCGGACGTTCATAGGTAGCAGGCTTACCGCACGCTCAACCGCACAGATTACCTTTTTCTTTTCTGGTGGGCGGTCTGTATTAAAGCTCAAACCGCGGCAGAGGACAGAGGTTTCAGCTGCGCTTGGCTTGTAGGAGGAGAGGTTCACCACAACCTGTCTTTTGTTCTCTTTCCTTGGAATCCGAAGAGCATCAATCTTCTTCTCATGCGATGCCTTGCAATGCCGTTCTCTTACTGCTGCCGTGTAGTTGGCGTGCAGTTGTACGTCCGGAAAGCGCTCTTGGACAATGTATTCGAGCTGTCTCCGCGCGAAAAACGAGTCGGTCTCGAGGCGCTTTATCTTCTGCCGGCATTCCTGAACACGTGCAAGTACCAGTTTTCTTTCGGCGTGTTGAATGATCTGGTGGCCCCAGACGGAGTGGACGGGAGTTTTGAGACGGAGAGACTTGGGTACCAGGTTCTCCCACCTGCATGTCAGGTTGAAGTCTAGATGGGTCTTGAAGGCTGCGACTCTTGAAGTTAGTGAAACAAAGCGACGAATCTTGGTGACCACGTCTTGTCCGTAAATGCTCCGAAAGTTCATGTAGTCAAGAGTTCGACGGAAATCCGTCTGGTCAGGCATGGTGATGCAATGAAGTGAAGTAGCAGTCACTGACCATAGTCGAAAAAAGAAAGACGTTTCGAAACCCGTACGGGTTTCTTGTTCACAGTGAGCAGGACAAGAGCGGTGGCGAATTTATATCCGGAGAATGTGACGTAAAGATCGGGCGTAGATGCCTGGCATGGGGCCAGCGTTCTTGTTTAATGTTGCTTGTGATGTTTGGATGAATAGCGATTCCAGCAGAAGGCGCGTCGTCAGGTTTCTTTCCTTAGATAAGATGGAGGCATTGCCCCAGTCAATCTGGTGGCCAGTGTCGTGTGCATGACCCGCCAGCGCATTTGTGGCATGCTTTTTGTTTTTCACATCACGTTGGTGGTCCTTTATGCGTCTTGAGAACTTCCCTGTCTCACCGATGTAGGCATGATTGCAGTTCAGGCATGGTATTTTGTAGACGACTCCTGGAAACTGCTCATTTGGTAGTCGGTCTTTCACATTCATTAGCTGATTCCGCAGCTTGCTGACAGGCATGTGGGCCACGCGTAAGTCGTATTTTGAAAACACACGAGACAACGCTTCGCTGATACCAGGCATGTATGGAATGCCTGCTCGTGTTCGATACGTCCTACAATCAGTGGTAGCTGGATGTGCAGCTCGTTCTTGTAGCTTTGATATGAAGCGGCTCGGATAACCGTTGGCTGACAGTTCTTCGTGCACTCTTTTTAACTCCTGCACATCCAGCTACCACTGATTGTAGGACGTATCGAACACGAGCAGGCATTCCATACATGCCTGGTATCAGCGAAGCGTTGTCTCGTGTGTTTTCAAAATACGACTTACGCGTGGCCCACATGCCTGTCAGCAAGCTGCGGAATCAGCTAATGAATGTGAAAGACCGACTACCAAATGAGCAGTTTCCAGGAGTCGTCTACAAAATACCATGCCTGAACTGCAATCATGCCTACATCGGTGAGACAGGGAAGTTCTCAAGACGCATAAAGGACCACCAACGTGATGTGAAAAACAAAAAGCATGCCACAAATGCGCTGGCGGGTCATGCACACGACACTGGCCACCAGATTGACTGGGGCAATGCCTCCATCTTATCTAAGGAAAGAAACCTGACGACGCGCCTTCTGCTGGAATCGCTATTCATCCAAACATCACAAGCAACATTAAACAAGAACGCTGGCCCCATGCCAGGCATCTACGCCCGATCTTTACGTCACATTCTCCGGATATAAATTCGCCACCGCTCTTGTCCTGCTCACTGTGAACAAGAAACCCGTACGGGTTTCGAAACGTCTTTCTTTTTTCGACTATGGTCAGTGACTGCTACTTCACTTCATTGCATCACCATGCCTGACCAGACGGATTTCCGTCGAACTCTTGACTACATCGGTTTTACAAGTGTCCGTGTGATACGCGTCGAAACTTTTTCTCTTATAACTGCGCGAAAAGCCTGTATTCTTGCTTAAAACAACGAAACAAGCTGTTTTAGCACGAAGCGAGCTTAATCTGAACACATCGGTTTTACAAGTGTCCGTGTGATACGCGTCAAATCTTTTTCTCCTATAACTGCGCGAAATGCATGTATTCGTGCTTAATACAACGAAACAAGCTGTTTTAGACCGAAACGAGCTAAATCTGAACACATCGGTTTTACAAGTGTCTGTGTGATACGAGTCAAAACGTTTTCTGTTATAACTGCGCGTAAAGCCTGTATTCTTGCTTAAAAACACGAATCAAGCTGTTTAAGAACGAAGCGAGCTAGATCTGAACACATCGGTTTTAAAAGTGTGTGATACGAGTCAAAACGTTATCTATTATAACTGCGCGAAAAGCATGTATTCATGTTTAAAACAACGAAACAAGCTGTTTTAGACCTTTAGACCGAAACGAGCTTAATCTGAACACATCGGTTTTACAAGTGTCCGTGTGATACGCGTCGAAACTTTTTCTCTTATAACTGCGCGAAAAGCCTGTATTCTTGCTTAAAACAACGAAACAAGCTGTTTTAGAACGAAGCGAGCTTAATCTGAACACATCGGTAATCTTTTTCTCCTATAACTGCGCGAAAAGCCTGTATTCTTGCTTAAAACAACGAAACAAGCTGTTTTAGAACGAAGCGAGCTTAATCTGAACACATCGGTTTTACAAGTGTCCGTGTGATACGCGTCAAATCTTTTTCTCCTATAACTGCGCGAAAAGCATGTATTCTTGCTTAAAACAACGAAACAAGCTGTTTTAGACCGAAACGAGTTAAATCTGAACACATCGGTTTTACAAGTGTCTGTGTGATACGAGTCAAAACGTTTTCTGTTATAACTGCGCGTAAAGCCTGTATTCTTGCTTAAAACAACGAATCAAGCTGTTTAAGAACGAAGCGAGCTAGATCTGAACACATCGGTTTTACAAGTGTGTGATACGAGTCAAAACGTTATCTATTATAACTGCGCGAAAAGCATGTATTCATGTTTAAAACAACGTTACAAGCTGTTTTAGACCTTTAGACCGAAACGAGCTTAATCTGAACACATCGGTTTTACAAGTGTCCGTGTGATACGCGTCGAAACTTTTTCTCTTATAACTGCGCGAAAAGCCTGTATTCTTGCTTAAAACAACGAAACAAGCTGTTTTAGAACGAAGCGAGCTTAATCTGAACACATCGGTTTTACAAGTGTCCGTGTGATACGCGTCAAATCTTTTTCTCCTATAACTGCGCGAAATGCATGTATTCGTGCTTAATACAACGAAACAAGCTGTTTTAGACCGAAACGAGCTAAATCTGAACACATTGGTTTTACAAGTGTCTGTGTGATACGAGTCAAAACGTTTTCTGTTATAACTGCGCGTAAAGCCTGTATTCTTGCTTAAAACAACGAATCAAGCTGTTTAAGAACGAAGCGAGCTAGATCTGAACACATCGGTTTTACAAGTGTGTGATACGAGTCAAAACGTTATCTATTATAACTGCGCGAAAAGCATGTATTCATGTTTAAAACAACGAAACAAGCTGTTTTAGACCTTTAGACCGAAACGAGCTTAATCTGAACACATCGGTTTTACAAGTGTCCGTGTGATACGCGTCGAAACTTTTTCTCTTATAACTGCGCGAAAAGCCTGTATTCTTGCTTAAAACAACGAAACAAGCTGTTTTAGAACGAAGCGAGCTTAATCTGAACACATCGGTAATCTTTTTCTCCTATAACTGCGCGAAAAGCATGTATTCTTGCTTAACACAACGAAACTAGCTGTTTTAGACCGAAACGAGCTAAATCTGAACACATCGGTTATGCAAGTGTCCATGTAATACGCGTCAAATCTTTTTCTCCTATAACTGCGGGTAAAGCATGTATTCTTGCTTAAAACAACGAAACAAGTTGTTTTAGAACGAAGCGAACTAGATCTGAACGCATCGGTTTTACAAGTGTCCGTGTGATACCTATCAAAACTTTTTCTCTTATAACTGCGCGAAAAGCATGCATTCGTGCTTAATAAAACGAAACAAGCTGTTTTAGACCGAAACGAGCTAAATCTGAAGACATTGGTTTTACAAGTGTCAATGTGATACGCGTCAAAACTTTTTCTCCTGTAACTGCGCGAAAAGCATGTATTCTTGTTTGAAACAACGAAACCAGCTGTTTTAGACCGGAACGAGTTAAATCTGAACACATCGGTTTTACAAGTGTCCGTGTGATACGCGTCAAAACTTTTTCTCTTATAACTGCGCGAAAAGCAAATATTCGTGCTTAAAACAACGAAACAACCTGTTTTAGACCGAAACGTGTTAAATCTGAACACATCGGTTTTACAAGTGTCTGTGTGATACGACTCAAATCTTTTTTCTCCTATAACTGCGCGAAAAGCATGTATTCTTGCTTAACACAACGAAACAAGCTGTTTTAAACCGAAACGAGCTAAATCTGAACACATCGGATTTACAAGTGTCCATGTGATACGCGTCAAAACATTTTCTCCTATAACTGCGCGAAAAGCATGTATTCGTGCTTAAAACAACGAAACAAGCTGTTTTAAAACGAAGCGAGCTAGATCTGAACACATCGGTTTTACAAGTGTCCGTGTGATACCTATTCAGATTCAGATTCAGATTCAGATTTATTTCAACAACACTTGGTTGCCGAGGAGGCGAACAAAAAGGCAATCAAAAGTTGCCTGACGAAGCGTCCGCCCCCTTTACACTCTACAACTGAGCAGTGGGCAGGTTTAACCAAAGAAAAACAGATCATAACGCCAAAGAGACATTGCATATAACATTATACATGAAAACATAAAAAAACAAACACATATTCATTTAGGGTACACAATTAAGAAATGCTGTAAAAGTATATTCGCGAGTCAACATTGTTACACAAAATTGCACATTAAATACAAATATCGGTGTAACTGAATATAACAAAAGGAAAGAAGAGCTTAACTATGCCGGCCAAAGTAAGGTTTTCTTTTCTAATAAAAACATGGATTTTTCTTTTTTTTTTAATATAGGGCAGATATGTGCAGAAAAAGTAAGCCATTGCTATGTCACAAAAAGAAATGGGTTAACTTCTTGCTAAATGCTTTCGTGGAACGACTGTTGTGAATGGTTTCTATAATACCCGGGTACTTATTAAGAAGATCAGCGATTCGATATTTTAGCGTTTGTGTACCGTAGTTCGTACGCACTAGTTCTTTTCTACAGGTCATATGCCGAAGGTTATGGTCGTGGTCTCTAAAGAAGAAAGTTTGCGAGAACCCAGCCGGGTCCATTTTTATTTGATCATATATTTTCAAAGCTACTCTTTTGTTCATGATATTCGTGATAGTTAATATCTGATGTTTTTCGAAAAGTGGGGCTGAGGGGGCTCTATATGGAGAGTTTTCTATTATTCGTATGACTCGTTTTTGTAGTATAAGCAGGTTTTCCATGTTTGCTTTTGTCGTAGTTCCCCATACAAGAAAACAATATTGCAAACGAGAAAAAACTAGACTATAATACAACTGCTTTTTTAACCACATTGGTAGTAAGTTCTTTACTTTGAAGATAATTCCAATTGATCTGGAAATAACTGTTCGTATTTTTTCTATGTGCAGAGACCAGCTCAAATTTTCTTGAAAAATAACCCCCAGAAATTTGTGAGAGTTTACTCGTTCTAGGTGTTCCCCACGAAATTGTATAATAGGTTCTCTATTGATGGCTTTATGTACTTTGTTTTATTAGTGTTAAAGGATAATTGATTAATGTTAAGCCATTGTGATAGGTTGTTTAGCCAGGTGTTTGTTTGCCTTTCAAGCATTTCTAAGTCTGTTCCAGAAAAATATACATTAGTATCGTCTGCATACAGGACGTTTCTCTTATAACTGCGCGAAAAGCATGTATTCGTGCTTAATACAACGAAACAAGCTGTTTTAGACCGAAACGAGCTAAATCTGAACACATCGGTTTTGCAAGTGTCCATGTGATATGCGTAAAAACTTTTTCTCTTGTAACTGCACGAAATGCATGTATTCGTGCTTAATACAACGAAACAAGCTGTTTTAGACCTAAACGAGCTAAATCTGAACACATCGGTTTTACAAGTGTTTGTGTGATACGAGTCAAAACTTTTTCTGTTATAACTGCGCGAAAAGCCTGTATTCTTGCTTAAAACAACGAAACAAGCTGTTTTAGAACGAAGCGAGCTTAATCTGAACACATCGGTAATCTTTTTCTCCTATAACTGAGCGAAAAGCGTGTATTCTTGCTTAACACAACGAAACAAGCTGTTTTAGACCGAAACGAGCTAAATCTGAACACATCGGTTATGCAAGTGTCCATGTGATACGCGTCAAATCTTTTTCTCCTATAACTGCGGGAAAAGCATGTATTCTTGCTTAAAACAACGAAACAAGCTGTTTTAGACCAAAACGAGCTAAATCTGAACACATCGGTTTTAAAAGTGTCCGTGTGATACCTATCAAAACTTTTTCTCTTATAACTGCGCGAAAAGCATGTATTCGTGCTTAATACAACGAAACAAGCTGTTTTAGACCGAAACGAGCTAAATCTGAAGCCATCGGTTTTACAAGTGTCCATTTGATACGCGTCAAAACTTTTTCTCTTATAACTGCGCGTAAAGCCTGTATTCTTGCTTAAAACAACGAAACAAGCTGTTTTAGACCAAAACGAGTTAAATCTGAACACATCGGTTTTGCAAGTGTCCTAGTGATACGCGTCAAAACATTTTCTCCTATAACTGCGCGAAAAGCATGTATTCTTGCTTAGAACAACGCAACAAGCTGTTTTAGACCGAAACCAGCTAAATCTGAACACATCGGTTTTACAAGTTTCCGTGTGATACGCGTCAAAACTTTTTCTCTTATAACTGCGCGAAAAGCATGTATTCTTGCTTAAAACAACGAAACAAGCTGTTTTAGAACGAAGCGAGCTAGATCTGAACACATCGGTTTTACAAGTGTCCGTGTGATACCTATCAAAACTTTTTATCTTATAACTGCGCGAAAAGCATGTATTCGTGCTTAATACAACGAAACAAGCTGTTTTAGACCGAAACGAGCTGAATCTGAAGACATCGGTTTTACAAGTGTCCATGTGATACGCGTCAAAACTTTTTCTCCTGTACCTGCGCGAAAAGCATGTATTCTTGCCTAAAACAACGAAACAAGCTATTTTAGACCAAAACGAGTTAAATCTGAACACATCTGGTTTTACAAGTGTCTGTGTGATACGAGTCAGATCTTTTTCTCCTATAACTGCGCGAAAAGCATGTATTCTTGCTTAAAACAACGAAACAAGCTATTTTAGACCGGAACGATTTAAATCTGAAAACATCGGTTTTGCAAGTGTCCGGGTGATACGCGTCAAAACTTTTTCTCTCATATCTGCGCGAAAAGCATGTATTCTTGCTTAAAACAACGAAAGAACCTGTTTTAGACCGAAACGAGGTAAATCTGAACACATCGGTTTTACAAGTGTCATTGTGATACGACTCAAAACCTTTTTCTCCTATAACTGCGCGAAAAGCATGTATTCTTGCTTAACACAACGAAACAAGCTGTTTTAGACCGAAACGAGCTAAATCTGAACACATCGTTTTTGCAAGTGTCCATGTGATACGCGTCAAAACATTTTCTCCTATAACTGCGCGAAAAGCATGTATTCTTCCTTAAAACAACGCAACAAGCTGTTCTAGACCGAAACGAGCTAAATCTGAACACATCGGTTTTAAAAGTGTCCGTGTGATACCTATCAAAACTTTTTCTCTTATAACTGCGCGAAAAGCATGTATTCGTGCCTAATACAACGAAACAAGCTGTTTTAGACCGAAACGAGCTAAATCTGAAGCCATCGGTTTTACAAGTGTCCATTTGATACGCGTCAAAACTTTTTCTGTTAAAACTCCGCGTAAAGCCTGTATTCTTGCTTAAAACAACGAAATAGCTGTTTAAGAACGAAGCGAGCTAGATCTGAACACATCGGTTTTACAAGTGTGTGATACGAGTCAAAACGTTTTCTATTATAACTGCGCGAAAAGCATGTATTCTTGTTTAAAACAACGAAACAAGCTGTTTTAGACAGGAACGAGTTAAATCTGAACACATCGGTTTTACAAGTGTCCGTGTGATACGCGTCGAAACTTTTTCTCTTATAACTGCGCGAAAAGCCTGTATTCTTGCTTAAAACAACGAAACAAGCTGTTTTAGAACGAAGCGAGCTTAATCTGAACACATCGGTTTTACAAGTGTCCGTGTGATACGCGTCAAATCTTTTTCTCCTATAACTGCGCGAAAAGCATGTATTCTTGCTTAAAACAACGAAACAAGCTGTTTTAGACCGAAACGAGTTAAATCTGAACACATCGGTTTTACAAGTGTCTGTGTGATACGAGTCAAAACGTTTTCTGTTATAACTGCGCGTAAAGCCTGTATTCTTGCTTAAAACAACGAATCAAGCTGTTTAAGAACGAAGCGAGCTAGATCTGAACACATCGGTTTTACAAGTGTGTGATACGAGTCAAAACGTTATCTATTATAACTGCGCGAAAAGCATGTATTCATGTTTAAAACAACGAAACAAGCTGTTTTAGACCTTTAGACCGAAACGAGCTTAATCTGAACACATCGGTTTTACAAGTGTCCGTGTGATACGCGTCGAAACTTTTTCTCTTATAACTGCGCGAAAAGCCTGTATTCTTGCTTAAAACAACGAAACAAGCTGTTTTAGAACGAAGCGAGCTTAATCTGAACACATCGGTTTTACAAGTGTCCGTGTGATACGCGTCAAATCTTTTTCTCCTATAACTGCGCGAAATGCATGTATTCGTGCTTAGTACAACGAAACAAGCTGTTTTAGACCGAAACGAGCTAAATCTGAACACATCGGTTTTACAAGTGTCTGTGTGATACGAGTCAAAACGTTTTCTGTTATAACTGCGCGTAAAGCCTGTATTCTTGCTTAAAACAACGAATCAAGCTGTTTAAGAACGAAGCGAGCTAGATCTGAACACATCGGTTTTACAAGTGTGTGATACGAGTCAAAACGTTATCTATTAAAACTGCGCGAAAAGCATGTATTCATGTTTAAAACAACGAAACAAGCTGTTTTAGACCTTTAGATCGAAACGAGCTTAATCTGAACACATCGGTTTTACAAGTGTCCGTGTGATACGCGTCGAAACTTTTTCTCTTATAACTGCGCGAAAAGCCTGTATTCTTGCTTAAAACAACGAAACAAGCTGTTTTAGAACGAAGCGAGCTTAATCTGAACACATCGGTAATCTTTTTCTCCTATAACTGCGCGAAAAGCCTGTATTCTTGCTTAAAACAACGAAACAAGCTGTTTTAGAACGAAGCGAGCTTAATCTGAACACATCGGTTTTACAAGTGTCCGTGTGATACGCGTCAAATCTTTTTCTCCTATAACTGCGCGAAAAGCATGTATTCTTGCTTAAAACAACGAAACAAGCTGTTTTAGACCGAAACGAGTTAAATCTGAACACATCGGTTTTACAAGTGTCTGTGTGATACGAGTCAAAACGTTTTCTGTTATAACTGCGCGTAAAGCCTGTATTCTTGCTTAAAACAACGAATCAAGCTGTTTAAGAACGAAGCGAGCTAGATCTGAACACATCGGTTTTACAAGTGTGTGATACGAGTCAAAACGTTATCTATTATAACTGCGCGAAAAGCATGTATTCATGTTTAAAACAACGTTACAAGCTGTTTTAGACCTTTAGACCGAAACGAGCTTAATCTGAACACATCGGTTTTACAAGTGTCCGTGTGATACGCGTCGAAACTTTTTCTCTTATAACTGCGCGAAAAGCCTGTATTCTTGCTTAAAACAACGAAACAAGCTGTTTTAGAACGAAGGGAGCTTAATCTGAACACATCGGTTTTACAAGTGTCCGTGTGATACGCGTCAAATCTTTTTCTCCTATAACTGCGCGAAATGCATGTATTCGTGCTTAATACAACGAAACAAGCTGTTTTAGACCGAAACGAGCTAAATCTGAACACATCGGTTTTACAAGTGTCTGTGTGATACGAGTCAAAACGTTTTCTGTTATAACTGCGCGTAAAGCCTGTATTCTTGCTTAAAACAACGAATCAAGCTGTTTAAGAACGAAGCGAGCTAGATCTGAACACATCGGTTTTACAAGGGTGATACGAGTCAAAACGTTATCTATTATAACTGCGCGAAAAGCATGTATTCATGTTTAAAACAACGAAACAAGCTGTTTTAGACCTTTAGACCGAAACGAGCTTAATCTGAACACATCGGTTTTACAAGTGTCCGTGTGATACGCGTCGAAACTTTTTCTCTTATAACTGCGCGAAAAGCCTGTATTCTTGCTTAAAACAACGAAACAAGCTGTTTTAGAACGAAGCGAGCTTAATCTGAACACATCGGTAATCTTTTTCTCCTAAAACTGCGCGAAAAGCATGTATTCTTGCTTAACACAACGAAACTAGCTGTTTTAGACCGAAACGAGCTAAATCTGAACACATCGGTTATGCAAGTGTCCATGTAATACGCGTCAAATCTTTTTCTCCTATAACTGCGGATAAAGCATGTATTCTTGCTTAAAACAACGAAACAAGCTGTTTTAGACCGAAACGAGCTAAATCTGAACACATCGGTTTTAAAAGTGTCCGTGTGATACCTATCAAAACTTTTTCTCTTATAACTGGGAGAAAAGCATGTATTCGCGCTTAAAACAACGAAACACGGTGTTTTAGACCGAAACGAGCTAAATCTGAACATACCGGTTTTACAAGTGTCCATGTGATACGCGTCAAAACGTTTTCTCTTGTAACTGCGCGAAAAGCATGTATTCTTGCTTAATACAACGAAACAAGCTGTTTTAGACGGAAACGAGTTAAATCTGAACACATCCGTTTTACAAGTGTCCGTATGATACGCGTCAAAACTTTTTCTCTTATAACTGCGCGAAAAGCATGTATTCTTGTTTAAAACAAAGAAACAAGTTGTTTTAGAACGAAGCGAACTAGATCTGAACGCATCGGTTTTACAAGTGTCCGTGTGATACCTATCAAAACTTTTTCTCTTCTAACTGCGCGAAAAGCATGCATTCGTGCTTAATAAAACGAAACAAGCTGTTTTAGACCGAAACGAGCTAAATCTGAAGACATTGGTTTTACAAGTGTCAATGTGATACGCGTCAAAACTTTTTCTCCTGTAACTGCGCGAAAAGCATGTATTCTTGTTTAAAACAACGAAACCAGCTGTTTTAGACCGGAACGAGTTAAATCTGAACACATCGGTTTTACAAGTGTCCGTGTGATACGCGTCAAAACTTTTTCTCTTATAACTGCGCGAAAAGCAAATATTCGTGCTTAAAACAACGAAACAACCTGTTTTAGACCGAAACGAGTTAAATCTGAACACATCGGTTTTACAAGTGTCTGTGTGATACGACTCAAATCTTTTTTCTCCTATAACTGCGCGAAAAGCATGTATTCTTGCTTAACACAACGAAACAAGCTGTTTTAAACCGAAACGAGCTAAATCTGAACACATCGGATTTACAAGTGTCCATGTGATACGCGTCAAAACATTTTCTCCTATAACTGCGCGAAAAGCATGTATTCGTGCTTAAAACAACGAAACAAGCTGTTTTAAAACGAAGCGAGCTAGATCTGAAGACATCGGTTTTACAAGTGTCCGTGTGATACCTATCAAAACGTTTTCTCTTATAACTGCGCGAAAAGCATGTATTCGTGCTTAATACAACGAAACAAGCTGTTTTAGACCGAAACGAGCTAAATCTGAACACATCGGTTTTGCAAGTGTCCATGTGATATGCGTAAAAACTTTTTCTCTTGTAACTGCACGAAATGCATGTATTCGTGCTTAATACAACGAAACAAGCTGTTTTAGACCTAAACGAGCTAAATCTGAACACATCGGTTTTACAAGTGTTTGTGTGATACGAGTCAAAACTTTTTCTGTTATAACTGCGCGAAAAGCCTGTATTCTTGCTTAAAACAACGAAACAAGCTGTTTTAGAACGAAGCGAGCTTAATCTGAACACATCGGTAATCTTTTTCTCCTATAACTGCGCGAAAAGCGTGTATTCTTGCTTAACACAACGAAACAAGCTGTTTTAGACCGAAACGAGCTAAATCTGAACACATCGGTTATGCAAGTGTCCATGTGATACGCGTCAAATCTTTTTCTCCTATAACTGCGTGAAAAGCATGTATTCTTGCTTAAAACAACGAAACAAGCTGTTTTAGACCAAAACGAGCTAAATCTGAACACATCGGTTTTAAATGTGTCCGTGTGATACCTATCAAAACTTTTTCTCTTATAACCGCGCGAAAAGCATGTATTCGTGCTTAATACAACGAAACAAGCTGTTTTAGACCGAAACGAGCTAAATCTGAAGCCATCGGTTTTACAAGTGTCCATTTGATACGCGTCAAAACTTTTTCTCTTATAACTGCGCGTAAAGCCTGTATTCTTGCTTAAAACAACGAAACAAGCTGTTTTAGACCAAAACGAGTTAAATCTGAACACATCGGTTTTACAAGTGTCTGTGTGATACGACTCAAAACTTTTTTCTCCTAAACTGCGCGAAAAGCATGTATTCTTGCTTAACACAACGAAACAAGCTGTTTTAGGCCGAAACGAGCTAAATCTGAACACATCGGTTTTGCAAGTGTCCTAGTGATACGCGTCAAAACATTTTCTCCTATAACTGCGCGAAAAGCATGTATTCTTGCTTAAAACAACGAAATAGCTGTTTAAGAACGAAGCGAGCTAGATCTGAACACATCGGTTTTACAAGTGTGTGATACGAGTCAAAACGTTTTCTATTATAACTGCGCGAAAAGCATGTATTCTTGTTTAAAACAACGAAACAAGCTGTTTTAGACAGGAACGAGTTAAATCTGAACACATCGGTTTTACAAGTGTCCGTGTGATACGCGTCGAAACTTTTTCTCTTATAACTGCGCGTAAAGCCTGTATTCTTGCTTAAAACAACGAATCAAGCTGTTTAAGAACGAAGCGAGCTAGATCTGAACACATCGGTTTTACAAGTGTGTGATACGAGTCAAAACGTTATCTATTATAACTGCGCGAAAAGCATGTATTCATGTTTAAAACAACGAAACAAGCTGTTTTAGACCTTTAGACCTAAACGAGCTTAATCTGAACACATCGGTTTTAAAAGTGTCCGTGTGATACGCGTCGAAACTTTTTCTCTTATAACTGCGCGAAAAGCATGTATTCTTGCTTAAAACAACGAAATAGCTGTTTAAGAACGAAGCGAGCTAGATCTGAACACATCGGTTTTACAAGTGTGTGATACGAGTCAAAACGTTTTCTATTATAACTGCGCGAAAAGCATGTATTCTTGTTTAAAACAACGAAACAAGCTGTTTTAGACAGGAACGAGTTAAATCTGAACACATCGGTTTTACAAGTGTCCGTGTGATACGCGTCGAAACTTTTTCTCCTATAACTGCGCGTAAAGCCTGTATTCTTGCTTAAAACAACGAATCAAGCTGTTTAAGAACGAAGCGAGCTAGATCTGAACACATCGGTTTTACAAGTGTGTGATACGAGTCAAAACGTTATCTATTATAACTGCGCGAAAAGCATGTATTCATGTTTAAAACAACGAAACAAGCTGTTTTAGACCTTTAGACCTAAACGAGCTTAATCTGAACACATCGGTTTTACAAGTGTCCGTGTGATACGCGTCGAAACTTTTTCTCTTATAACTGCGCGTAAAGCCTGTATTCTTGCTTAAAACAACGAATCAAGCTGTTTAAGAACGAAGCGAGCTAGATCTGAACACATCGGTTTTACAAGTGTGTGATACGAGTCAAAACGTTATCTATTATAACTGCGCGAAAAGCATGTATTCATGTTTAAAACAACGAAACAAGCTGTTTTAGACCTTGACCGAAACGAGCTTAATCTGAACACATCGGTTTTACAAGTGTCCGTGTCATACGCGTCGAAACTTTTTCTCTTATAACTGCGCGAAAAGCCTGTATTCTTGCTTAAAACAACGAAACAAGCTGTTTTAGAACGAAGCGAGCTTAATTTGAACACATCGGTAATCTTTTTCTCCTATAACTGCGCGAAAAGCATGTATTCTTGCTTAACACAACGAAACTAGCTGTTTTAGACCGAAACGAGCTAAATCTGAACACATCGGTTATGCAAGTGTCCATGTAATACGCGTCAAATCTTTTTCTCCTATAACTGCGGGTAAAGCATGTATTCTTGCTTAAAACAACGAAACAAGCTGTTTTAGACCGAAACGAGCTAAATCTGAACACATCGGTTTTAAAAGTGTCCGTGTGATACCTATCAAAACTTTTTCTCTTATAACTGAGAGAAAAGCATGTATTCGCGCTTAAAACAACAAAACACGGTGTTTTAGACCGAAACGAGCTAAATCTGAACATACCGGTTTTACAAGTGTCCATGTGATACGCGTCAAAACGTTTTCTCTTGTAACTGCGCGAAAAGCATGTATTCTTGCTTAATACAACGAAACAAGCTGTTTTAGACGGAAACGAGTTAAATCTGAACACATCCGTTTTACAAGTGTCCGTATGATACGCGTCAAAACTTTTTCTCTTATAACTGCGCGAAAAGCATGTATTCTTGTTTAAAACAAAGAAACAAGTTGTTTTAGAACGAAGCGAACTAGATCTGAACGCATCGGTTTTACAAGTGTCCGTGTGATACCTATCAAAACTTTTTCTCTTATAACTGCGCGAAAAGCATGCATTCGTGCTTAATACAACGAAACAAGCTGTTTTAGACCGAAACGAGCTAAATCTGAAGCCATCGGTTTTACAAGTGTCCATTTGATACGCGTCAAAACTTTTTCTCTTATAACTGCGCGTAAAGCCTGTATTCTTGCTTAAAACAACGAAACAAGCTGTTTTAGACCAAAACGAGTTAAATCTGAACACATCGGTTTTACAAGTGTCAATGTGATACGCGTCAAAACTTTTTCTCCTGTAACTGAGCGAAAAGCATGTATTCTTGTTTAAAACAACGAAACCAGCTGTTTTAGACCGGAACGAGTTAAATCTGAACACATCGGTTATACAAGTGTCCGTGTGATACGCGTCAAAACTTTTTCTCTTATAACTGCGCGAAAAGCAAATATTCGTGCTTAAAACAACGAAACAACCTGTTTTAGACCGAAACGAGTTAAATCTGAACACATCGGTTTTACAAGTGTCTGTGTGATACGACTCAAATCTTTTTTCTCCTATAACTGCGCGAAAAGCATGTATTCTTGCTTAACACAACGAAACAAGCTGTTTTAAACCGAAACGAGCTAAATCTGAACACATCGGATTTACAAGTGTCCATGTGATACGCGTCAAAACATTTTCTCCTATAACTGCGCGAAAAGCATGTATTCGTGCTTAAAACAACGAAACAAGCTGTTTTAAAACGAAGCGAGCTAGATCTGAACACATCGGTTTTACAAGTGTCCGTGTGATACCTATCAAAACGTTTTCTCTTATAACTGCGCGAAAAGCATGTATTCGTGCTTAATACAACGAAACAAGCTGTTTTAGACCGAAACGAGCTAAATCTGAACACATCGGTTTTGCAAGTGTCCATGTGATATGCGTAAAAACTTTTTCTCTTGTAACTGCACGAAATGCATGTATTCGTGCTTAATACAACGAAACAAGCTGTTTTAGACCTAAACGAGCTAAATCTGAACACATCGGTTTTACAAGTGTTTGTGTGATACGAGTCAAAACTTTTTCTGTTATAACTGCGCGAAAAGCCTGTATTCTTGCTTAAAACAACGAAACAAGCTGTTTTAGAACGAAGCGAGCCTAATCTGAACACATCGGTAATCTTTTTCTCCTATAACTGCGCGAAAAGCGTGTATTCTTGCTTAACACAACGAAACAATCTGTTTTAGACCGAAACGAGCTAAATCTGAACACATCGGTTATGCAAGTGTCCATGTGATACGCGTCAAATCTTTTTCTCCTATAACTGCGTGAAAAGCATGTATTCTTGCTTAAAACAACGAAACAAGCTGTTTTAGACCAAAACGAGCTAAATCTGAACACATCGGTTTTAAATGTGTCCGTGTGATACCTATCAAAACTTTTTCTCTTATAACCGCGCGAAAAGCATGTATTCGTGCTTAATACAACGAAACAAGCTGTTTTAGACCGAAACGAGCTAAATCTGAAGCCATCGGTTTTACAAGTGTCCATTTGATACGCGTCAAAACTTTTTCTCTTATAACTGCGCGTAAAGCCTGTATTCTTGCTTAAAACAACGAAACAAGCTGTTTTAGACCAAAACGAGTTAAATCTGAACACATCGGTTTTACAAGTGTCTGTGTGATACGACTCAAAACTTTTTTCTCCTAAACTGCGCGAAAAGCATGTATTCTTGCTTAACACAACGAAACAAGCTGTTTTAGACCGAAACGAGCTAAATCTGAACACATCGGTTTTGCAAGTGTCCTAGTGATACGCGTCAAAACATTTTCTCCTATAACTGCGCGAAAAGCATGTATTCTTGCTTAAAACAACGAAATAGCTGTTTAAGAACGAAGCGAGCTAGATCTGAACACATCGGTTTTACAAGTGTGTGATACGAGTCAAAACGTTTTCTATTATAACTGCGCGAAAAGCATGTATTCTTGTTTAAAACAACGAAACAAGCTGTTTTAGACAGGAACGAGTTAAATCTGAACACATCGGTTTTACAAGTGTCCGTGTGATACGCGTCGAAACTTTTTCTCTTATAACTGCGCGAAAAGCCTGTATTCTTGCTTAAAACAACGAAACAAGCTGTTTTAGAACGAAGCGAGCTTAATCTGAACACATCGGTTTTACAAGTGTCCGTGTGATACGCGTCAAATCTTTTTCTCCTATAACTGCGCGAAAAGCATGTATTCTTGCCTAAAACAACGAAACAAGCTGTTTTAGACCGAAACGAGTTAAATCTGAACACATCGGTTTTACAAGTGTCTGTGTGATACGAGTCAAAACGTTTTCTGTTATAACTGCGCGTAAAGCCTGTATTCTTGCTTAAAACAACGAATCAAGCTGTTTAAGAACGAAGCGAGCTAGATCTGAACACATCGGTTTTACAAGTGTGTGATACGAGTCAAAACGTTATCTATTATAACTGCGCGAAAAGCATGTATTCATGTTTAAAACAACGAAACAAGCTGTTTTAGACCTTTAGACCGAAACGAGCTTAATCTGAACACATCGGTTTTACAAGTGTCCGTGTGATACGCGTCGAAACTTTTTCTCTTATAACTGCGCGAAAAGCCTGTATTCTTGCTTAAAACAACGAAACAAGCTGTTTTAGATTGAAGCGAGCTTAATCTGAACACATCGGTTTTACAAGTGTCCGTGTGATACGCGTCAAATCTTTTTCTCCTATAACTGCGCGAAAAGCATGTATTCTTGCTTAAAACAACGAAACAAGCTGTTTTAGACCGAAACGAGTTAAATCTGAACACATCGGTTTTACAAGTGTCCGTTTGATACGCGTCAAAACTTTTTCTCTTATAACTGCGCGAAAAGCAAGTATTCGTGCTTAAAACAACGAAACAAAATGTTTTAGACCGAAACGAGTTAAATCTGATATATAAGAAGTTAGCGCAAAACTTAGACGAAGACAGAGAAGAAACACACAAGACGACAGTTTAAGTTTTGCGCTAACTTCTTATATATCATGCAAAGCCAACCTGCCCGACAACACGCTCTTCTGAGTTAAATCTGAACACATCGGTTTTACAAGTGTCTGTGTGATACGACTCAAATCTTTTTTCTCCTATAACTGCGCGAAAAGCATGTATTCTTGCTTAACACAACGAAACAAGCTGTTTTAGACCGAAACGAGCTAAATCTGAACACATCGGATTTACAAGTGTCCATGTGATACGCGTCAAAACATTTTCTCCTAGCACTGCGCGAAAAGCATGTATTCGTGCTTAAACCAACGAAACAAGCTGTTTTAGAACGAAGCGAGCTAGATCTGAACACATCGGTTTTACAAGTGTCCGTGTGATACCTATCAAAACGTTTTCTCTTATAACTGCGCGAAAAGCATGTATTTGTGCTTAATACAACGAAACAAGCTGTTTTAGACCGAAACGAGCTAAATCTGAACACATCGGTTTTGCAAGTGTCCATGTGATATGCGTAAAAACTTTTTCTCTTGTAACTGCACGAAATGCATGTATTCGTGCTTAATACAACGAAACAAGCTGTTTTAGACCGAAACGAGCTAAATCTGAAGCCATCGGTTTTACAAGTGTCCATTTGATACGCGTCAAACCTTTTTCTCTTATAACTGCGCGTAAAGCCTGTATTCTTGCTTAAAACAACGAAACAAGCTGTTTTAGACCAAAACGAGTTAAATCTGAACACATCGGTTTTACAAGTGTCTGTGTGATACGAGTCAAAACTTTTTGTCCTGTAAATGCGCGAAAAGCATGTATTCTTGCTTAAAACAACGAAACAACCTGTTTTAGACCGAAACGAGGTAAATCTGAACACATCGGTTTTACAAGTGTCTGTGTGATACGACTCAAAACTTTTTTCTCCTAAACTGCGCGAAAAGCATGTATTCTTGCTTAACACAACGAAACAAGCTGTTTTAGACCGAAACGAGCTAAATCTGAACACATCGGTTTTGCAAGTGTCCTAGTGATACGCGTCAAAACATTTTCTCCTATAACTGCGCGAAAAGCATGTATTCTTGCTTAAAACAACGCAACAAGCTGTTTTAGACCGAAACGAGCTAAATCTGAACACATCGGTTTTACAAGTTTCCGTGTGATACGCCTCAAAACTTTTTCTCTTATAACTGCGCGAAAAGCATGTATTCGTGCTTAATACAACGAAACAAGCTGTTTTAGACCGAAACGAGCTAAATCTGAAGACATCGGTTTTACAAGTGTCCATGTGATACGCGTCAAAACTTTTTCTCCTGTACCTGCGCGAAAAGCATGTATTCTTGCCTAAAACAACGAAACAAGCTGTTTTAGACCAAAACGAGTTAAATCTGAACACATCGGTTTTACAAGTGTCTGTATGATACGTGTCAAAACTTTTTGTCCTGTAACTGCGCGAAAAGCATGTATTCGTGCTTAATACAACGAAACAAGCTGTTTTAGACCGAAACGAGCTGAATCTGAAGACATCGGTTTTACAAGTGTCCATGTGATACGCGTCAAAACTTTTTCTCCTGCACCTGCGCGAAAAGCATGTATTCTTGCCTAAAACAACGAAACAAGCTGTTTTAGACCAAAACGAGTCAAAATCTGAACACATCTGGTTTTACAAGTGTCTGTGTGATACGAGTCAAATCTTTTTCTCCTATAACTGCGCGAAAAGCATGTATTCTTGCTTAAAACAACGAAACAAGCTATTTTAGACCGGAACGATTTAAATCTGAAAACATCGCTTTTGCAAGTGTCCTGGTGATACGCGTCAAAACTTTTTCTCTCATATCTGCGCGAAAAGCATGTATTCTTGCTTAAAACAACGAAAGAACCTGTTTTAGACCGAAACGAGGTAAATCTGAACACATCGGTTTTACAAGTGTCATTGTGATACGTCTCAAAACCTTTTTCTCCTATAACTGCGCGAAAAGCATGTATTCTTGCTTAACACAACGAAACAAGCTGTTTTAGACCGAAACGAGCTAAATCTGAACACATCGTTTTTGCAAGTGTCCATGTGATACGCGTCAAAACATTTTCTCCTATAACTGCGCGAAAAGCATGTATTCTTCCTTAAAACAACGCAACAAGCTGTTCTAGACCGAAACGAGCTAAATCTGAACACATCGGTTTTAAAAGTGTCCGTGTGATACCTATCAAAACTTTTTCTCTTATAACTGCGCGAAAAGCATGTATTCGTGCTTAATACAACGAAACAAGCTGTTTTAGACCGAAACGAGCTAAATCTGAAGCCATCGGTTTTACAAGTGTGCATTTGATACGCGTCAAAACTTTTTCTGTTAAAACTGCGCGTAAAGCCTGTATTCTTGCTTAAAACAACGAAATAGCTGTTTAAGAACGAAGCGAGCTAGATCTGAACACATCGGTTTTACAAGTGTGTGATACGAGTCAAAACGTTTTCTATTATAACTGCGCGAAAAGCATGTATTCTTGTTTAAAACAACGAAACAAGCTGTTTTAGACAGGAACGAGTTAAATCTGAACACATCGGTTTTACAAGTGTCCGTGTGATACGCGTCGAAACTTTTTCTCTTATAACTGCGCGAAAAGCCTGTATTCTTGCTTAAAACAACAAAACAAGCTGTTTTAGAACGAAGCGAGCTTAATCTGAACACATCGGTTTTACAAGTGTCCGTGCGATACGCGTCAAATCTTTTTCTCCTATAACTGCGCGAAAAGCATGTATTCTTGCTTAAAACAACGAAACAAGCTGTTTTAGACCGAAACGAGTTAAATCTGAACACATCGGTTTTACAAGTGTCTGTGTGATACGAGTCAAAACGTTTTCTGTTATACCTGCGCGTAAAGCCTGTATTCTTGCTTAAAACAACGAATCAAGCTGTTTAAGAACGAAGCGAGCTAGATCTGAACACATCGGTTTTACAAGTGTGTGATACGAGTCAAAACGTTATCTATTATAACTGCGCGAAAAGCATGTATTCATGTTTAAAACAACGAAACAAGCTGTTTAGACCTTTAGACCGAAACGAGCTTAATCTGAACACATCGGTTTTACAATGAAGTGAAGTAGCAGTCACTGACCATAGTCGAAAAAAGAAAGACGTTTCGAAACCCGTACGGGTTTCTTGTTCACAGTGAGCAGGACAAGAGCGGTGGCGAATTTATATCCGGAGAATGTGACGTAAAGATCGGGCGTAGATGCCTGGCATGGGGCCAGCGTTCTTGTTTAATGTTGCTTGTGATGTTTGGATGAATAGCGATTCCAGCAGAAGGCGCGTCGTCAGGTTTCTTTCCTTAGATAAGATGGAGGCATTGCCCCAGTCAATCTGGTGGCCAGTGTCGTGTGCATGACCCGCCAGCGCATTTGTGGCATGCTTTTTGTTTTTCACATCACGTTGGTGGTCCTTTATGCGTCTTGAGAACTTCCCTGTCTCACCGATGTAGGCATGATTGCAGTTCAGGCATGGTATTTTGTAGACGACTCCTGGAAACTGCTCATTTGGTAGTCGGTCTTTCACATTCATTAGCTGATTCCGCAGCTTGCTGACAGGCATGTGGGCCACGCGTAAGTCGTATTTTGAAAACACACGAGACAACGCTTCGCTGATACCAGGCATGTATGGAATGCCTGCTCGTGTTCGATACGTCCTACAATCAGTGGTAGCTGGATGTGCAGCTCGTTCTTGTAGCTTTGATATGAAGCGGCTCGGATAACCGTTGGCTGACAGTTCTTCGTGCACTCTTTTTAACTCCTTTTCTTGATCTTCTCGGCTTTTGCAGACACGTGTCGCACGTTTGGTCAGTGATGTGACGACGGAGGCTTTGTGCGCAACTGGATGATTGGAATGAAAATTTAAGTACTGGGCTGTGTGCGTAGGCTTTCTGTACACAGAGAACGAAAGGCGATTGTCCCTCCGCTCGACCAGGACATCCAAGAAGGGGAGGCGGTTTTCTTTCTCAAACTCGGCCGTGAACTTCAAGCTTGGTTCGACACTGTTTAGTTCATGTAGAAACCGCGACGCGTCCTCTTTCCTTAGTATGCAAAAACAGTCGTCGACATACCGGTAGAAGACCTTGGGTGCTGGAGTGAAAGCATTCAATACCTTGTCCTCTAGTGCTTCCATGACGAGGTTTGCTGTGGTGACCGATATGGAAGCGCCCATCGCAGTGCCTTGGGTCTGTCTGTAGAACTTTGAATTAAAAGAAAAATACGTATTGCTTAGGCAGAACCGTAGCAGTGTGCTCAGCTCTGGAACGTCGAAGGGCGTACGACTTGCCAGATTGCGGTCCTTCTCCAACGCTTCCTCGCACGTGGAAACGGCTAGGTCAACCGGGACACTGGTGAAGAGTGCTGTGACGTCGAAGGAGACCATTACGTCCTCTGCGTCCAATTCCAAGTCATGCAGTTTCTGAACAAAATTTGAAGAGTTCCCGATGTACGTCCTAGTCTTTCCAGCTAAAGGGCTGAACACTTCGTGGAGGTACCCCGAAAGTCGAAACAGTGGCGACCTTGTGAAGTCCACTATCGGGCGTAGGGGGACTCCAGGCTTGTGGATCTTCGGTAGACCGTATATAGCAGGAGCCGAACCATTTGTGCATAGGAGGCGGTAGTAAAGTTTCTTGTTATCCGGGGGCACGAGCTTAAATAGGCCCGCCAGCAGTTCTTGCAATTTTGTTTGCAATCTGGCCGTAGGATCGCGTGGTACAGACAAGTAGGTGCCGTCGTTCAGTAAACCGATCATCTTGTCATTGTATTCACTGCGGTTGAGCAAGACGGTAGCATTCCCTTTGTCTGCCGGTAAGATGGCAATCTCCGGGTTCCTTCTGAGGTCGCGTATGGCTCGTTTCTCAGCCACAGAGAAGAGGGGCTTATGCCGCCACTTCGAGAGAACGCCAATGGCGCGAGTGCGGGCTTCATCTCGGACGTTCATAGGTAGCAGGCTTACCGCACGCTCAACCGCACAGATTACCTTTTTCTTTTCTGGTGGGCGGTCTGTATTAAAGCTCAAACCGCGGCAGAGGACAGAGGTTTCAGCTGCGCTTGGCTTGTAGGAGGAGAGGTTCACCACAACCTGTCTTTTGTTCTCTTTCCTTGGAATCCGAAGAGCATCAATCTTCTTCTCATGCGATGCCTTGCAATGCCGTTCTCTTACTGCTGCCGTGTAGTTGGCGTGCAGTTGTACGTCCGGAAAGCGCTCTTGGACAATGTATTCGAGCTGTCTCCGCGCGAAAAACGAGTCGGTCTCGAGGCGCTTTATCTTCTGCCGGCATTCCTGAACACGTGCAAGTACCAGTTTTCTTTCGGCGTGTTGAATGATCTGGTGGCCCCAGACGGAGTGGACGGGAGTTTTGAGACGGAGAGACTTGGGTACCAGGTTCTCCCACCTGCATGTCAGGTTGAAGTCTAGATGGGTCTTGAAGGCTGCGACTCTTGAAGTTAGTGAAACAAAGCGACGAATCTTGGTGACCACGTCTTGTCCGTAAATGCTCCGAAAGTTCATGTAGTCAAGAGTTCGACGGAAATCCGTCTGGTCAGGCATGGTGATGCAATGAAGTGAAGTAGCAGTCACTGACCATAGTCGAAAAAAGAAAGACGTTTCGAAACCCGTACGGGTTTCTTGTTCACAGTGAGCAGGACAAGAGCGGTGGCGAATTTATATCCGGAGAATGTGACGTAAAGATCGGGCGTAGATGCCTGGCATGGGGCCAGCGTTCTTGTTTAATGTTGCTTGTGATGTTTGGATGAATAGCGATTCCAGCAGAAGGCGCGTCGTCAGGTTTCTTTCCTTAGATAAGATGGAGGCATTGCCCCAGTCAATCTGGTGGCCAGTGTCGTGTGCATGACCCGCCAGCGCATTTGTGGCATGCTTTTTGTTTTTCACATCACGTTGGTGGTCCTTTATGCGTCTTGAGAACTTCCCTGTCTCACCGATGTAGGCATGATTGCAGTTCAGGCATGGTATTTTGTAGACGACTCCTGGAAACTGCTCATTTGGTAGTCGGTCTTTCACATTCATTAGCTGATTCCGCAGCTTGCTGACAGGCATGTGGGCCACGCGTAAGTCGTATTTTGAAAACACACGAGACAACGCTTCGCTGATACCAGGCATGTATGGAATGCCTGCTCGTGTTCGATACGTCCTACAATCAGTGGTAGCTGGATGTGCAGCTCGTTCTTGTAGCTTTGATATGAAGCGGCTCGGATAACCGTTGGCTGACAGTTCTTCGTGCACTCTTTTTAACTCCTGCACATCCAGCTACCACTGATTGTAGGACGTATCGAACACGAGCAGGCATTCCATACATGCCTGGTATCAGCGAAGCGTTGTCTCGTGTGTTTTCAAAATACGACTTACGCGTGGCCCACATGCCTGTCAGCAAGCTGCGGAATCAGCTAATGAATGTGAAAGACCGACTACCAAATGAGCAGTTTCCAGGAGTCGTCTACAAAATACCATGCCTGAACTGCAATCATGCCTACATCGGTGAGACAGGGAAGTTCTCAAGACGCATAAAGGACCACCAACGTGATGTGAAAAACAAAAAGCATGCCACAAATGCGCTGGCGGGTCATGCACACGACACTGGCCACCAGATTGACTGGGGCAATGCCTCCATCTTATCTAAGGAAAGAAACCTGACGACGCGCCTTCTGCTGGAATCGCTATTCATCCAAACATCACAAGCAACATTAAACAAGAACGCTGGCCCCATGCCAGGCATCTACGCCCGATCTTTACGTCACATTCTCCGGATATAAATTCGCCACCGCTCTTGTCCTGCTCACTGTGAACAAGAAACCCGTACGGGTTTCGAAACGTCTTTCTTTTTTCGACTATGGTCAGTGACTGCTACTTCACTTCATTGCATCACCATGCCTGACCAGACGGATTTCCGTCGAACTCTTGACTACATCGGTTTTACAAGTGTCCGTGTGATACGCGTCGAAACTTTTTCTCTTATAACTGCGCGAAAAGCCTGTATTCTTGCTTAAAACAACGAAACAAGCTGTTTTAGCACGAAGCGAGCTTAATCTGAACACATCGGTTTTACAAGTGTCCGTGTGATACGCGTCAAATCTTTTTCTCCTATAACTGCGCGAAATGCATGTATTCGTGCTTAATACAACGAAACAAGCTGTTTTAGACCGAAACGAGCTAAATCTGAACACATCGGTTTTACAAGTGTCTGTGTGATACGAGTCAAAACGTTTTCTGTTATAACTGCGCGTAAAGCCTGTATTCTTGCTTAAAAACACGAATCAAGCTGTTTAAGAACGAAGCGAGCTAGATCTGAACACATCGGTTTTAAAAGTGTGTGATACGAGTCAAAACGTTATCTATTATAACTGCGCGAAAAGCATGTATTCATGTTTAAAACAACGAAACAAGCTGTTTTAGACCTTTAGACCGAAACGAGCTTAATCTGAACACATCGGTTTTACAAGTGTCCGTGTGATACGCGTCGAAACTTTTTCTCTTATAACTGCGCGAAAAGCCTGTATTCTTGCTTAAAACAACGAAACAAGCTGTTTTAGAACGAAGCGAGCTTAATCTGAACACATCGGTAATCTTTTTCTCCTATAACTGCGCGAAAAGCCTGTATTCTTGCTTAAAACAACGAAACAAGCTGTTTTAGAACGAAGCGAGCTTAATCTGAACACATCGGTTTTACAAGTGTCCGTGTGATACGCGTCAAATCTTTTTCTCCTATAACTGCGCGAAAAGCATGTATTCTTGCTTAAAACAACGAAACAAGCTGTTTTAGACCGAAACGAGTTAAATCTGAACACATCGGTTTTACAAGTGTCTGTGTGATACGAGTCAAAACGTTTTCTGTTATAACTGCGCGTAAAGCCTGTATTCTTGCTTAAAACAACGAATCAAGCTGTTTAAGAACGAAGCGAGCTAGATCTGAACACATCGGTTTTACAAGTGTGTGATACGAGTCAAAACGTTATCTATTATAACTGCGCGAAAAGCATGTATTCATGTTTAAAACAACGTTACAAGCTGTTTTAGACCTTTAGACCGAAACGAGCTTAATCTGAACACATCGGTTTTACAAGTGTCCGTGTGATACGCGTCGAAACTTTTTCTCTTATAACTGCGCGAAAAGCCTGTATTCTTGCTTAAAACAACGAAACAAGCTGTTTTAGAACGAAGCGAGCTTAATCTGAACACATCGGTTTTACAAGTGTCCGTGTGATACGCGTCAAATCTTTTTCTCCTATAACTGCGCGAAATGCATGTATTCGTGCTTAATACAACGAAACAAGCTGTTTTAGACCGAAACGAGCTAAATCTGAACACATTGGTTTTACAAGTGTCTGTGTGATACGAGTCAAAACGTTTTCTGTTATAACTGCGCGTAAAGCCTGTATTCTTGCTTAAAACAACGAATCAAGCTGTTTAAGAACGAAGCGAGCTAGATCTGAACACATCGGTTTTACAAGTGTGTGATACGAGTCAAAACGTTATCTATTATAACTGCGCGAAAAGCATGTATTCATGTTTAAAACAACGAAACAAGCTGTTTTAGACCTTTAGACCGAAACGAGCTTAATCTGAACACATCGGTTTTACAAGTGTCCGTGTGATACGCGTCGAAACTTTTTCTCTTATAACTGCGCGAAAAGCCTGTATTCTTGCTTAAAACAACGAAACAAGCTGTTTTAGAACGAAGCGAGCTTAATCTGAACACATCGGTAATCTTTTTCTCCTATAACTGCGCGAAAAGCATGTATTCTTGCTTAACACAACGAAACTAGCTGTTTTAGACCGAAACGAGCTAAATCTGAACACATCGGTTATGCAAGTGTCCATGTAATACGCGTCAAATCTTTTTCTCCTATAACTGCGGGTAAAGCATGTATTCTTGCTTAAAACAACGAAACAAGTTGTTTTAGAACGAAGCGAACTAGATCTGAACGCATCGGTTTTACAAGTGTCCGTGTGATACCTATCAAAACTTTTTCTCTTATAACTGCGCGAAAAGCATGCATTCGTGCTTAATAAAACGAAACAAGCTGTTTTAGACCGAAACGAGCTAAATCTGAAGACATTGGTTTTACAAGTGTCAATGTGATACGCGTCAAAACTTTTTCTCCTGTAACTGCGCGAAAAGCATGTATTCTTGTTTGAAACAACGAAACCAGCTGTTTTAGACCGGAACGAGTTAAATCTGAACACATCGGTTTTACAAGTGTCCGTGTGATACGCGTCAAAACTTTTTCTCTTATAACTGCGCGAAAAGCAAATATTCGTGCTTAAAACAACGAAACAACCTGTTTTAGACCGAAACGTGTTAAATCTGAACACATCGGTTTTACAAGTGTCTGTGTGATACGACTCAAATCTTTTTTCTCCTATAACTGCGCGAAAAGCATGTATTCTTGCTTAACACAACGAAACAAGCTGTTTTAAACCGAAACGAGCTAAATCTGAACACATCGGATTTACAAGTGTCCATGTGATACGCGTCAAAACATTTTCTCCTATAACTGCGCGAAAAGCATGTATTCGTGCTTAAAACAACGAAACAAGCTGTTTTAAAACGAAGCGAGCTAGATCTGAACACATCGGTTTTACAAGTGTCCGTGTGATACCTATTCAGATTCAGATTCAGATTCAGATTTATTTCAACAACACTTGGTTGCCGAGGAGGCGAACAAAAAGGCAATCAAAAGTTGCCTGACGAAGCGTCCGCCCCCTTTACACTCTACAACTGAGCAGTGGGCAGGTTTAACCAAAGAAAAACAGATCATAACGCCAAAGAGACATTGCATATAACATTATACATGAAAACATAAAAAAACAAACACATATTCATTTAGGGTACACAATTAAGAAATGCTGTAAAAGTATATTCGCGAGTCAACATTGTTACACAAAATTGCACATTAAATACAAATATCGGTGTAACTGAATATAACAAAAGGAAAGAAGAGCTTAACTATGCCGGCCAAAGTAAGGTTTTCTTTTCTAATAAAAACATGGATTTTTCTTTTTTTTTTAATATAGGGCAGATATGTGCAGAAAAAGTAAGCCATTGCTATGTCACAAAAAGAAATGGGTTAACTTCTTGCTAAATGCTTTCGTGGAACGACTGTTGTGAATGGTTTCTATAATACCCGGGTACTTATTAAGAAGATCAGCGATTCGATATTTTAGCGTTTGTGTACCGTAGTTCGTACGCACTAGTTCTTTTCTACAGGTCATATGCCGAAGGTTATGGTCGTGGTCTCTAAAGAAGAAAGTTTGCGAGAACCCAGCCGGGTCCATTTTTATTTGATCATATATTTTCAAAGCTACTCTTTTGTTCATGATATTCGTGATAGTTAATATCTGATGTTTTTCGAAAAGTGGGGCTGAGGGGGCTCTATATGGAGAGTTTTCTATTATTCGTATGACTCGTTTTTGTAGTATAAGCAGGTTTTCCATGTTTGCTTTTGTCGTAGTTCCCCATACAAGAAAACAATATTGCAAACGAGAAAAAACTAGACTATAATACAACTGCTTTTTTAACCACATTGGTAGTAAGTTCTTTACTTTGAAGATAATTCCAATTGATCTGGAAATAACTGTTCGTATTTTTTCTATGTGCAGAGACCAGCTCAAATTTTCTTGAAAAATAACCCCCAGAAATTTGTGAGAGTTTACTCGTTCTAGGTGTTCCCCACGAAATTGTATAATAGGTTCTCTATTGATGGCTTTATGTACTTTGTTTTATTAGTGTTAAAGGATAATTGATTAATGTTAAGCCATTGTGATAGGTTGTTTAGCCAGGTGTTTGTTTGCCTTTCAAGCATTTCTAAGTCTGTTCCAGAAAAATATACATTAGTATCGTCTGCATACAGGACGTTTCTCTTATAACTGCGCGAAAAGCATGTATTCGTGCTTAATACAACGAAACAAGCTGTTTTAGACCGAAACGAGCTAAATCTGAACACATCGGTTTTGCAAGTGTCCATGTGATATGCGTAAAAACTTTTTCTCTTGTAACTGCACGAAATGCATGTATTCGTGCTTAATACAACGAAACAAGCTGTTTTAGACCTAAACGAGCTAAATCTGAACACATCGGTTTTACAAGTGTTTGTGTGATACGAGTCAAAACTTTTTCTGTTATAACTGCGCGAAAAGCCTGTATTCTTGCTTAAAACAACGAAACAAGCTGTTTTAGAACGAAGCGAGCTTAATCTGAACACATCGGTAATCTTTTTCTCCTATAACTGAGCGAAAAGCGTGTATTCTTGCTTAACACAACGAAACAAGCTGTTTTAGACCGAAACGAGCTAAATCTGAACACATCGGTTATGCAAGTGTCCATGTGATACGCGTCAAATCTTTTTCTCCTATAACTGCGGGAAAAGCATGTATTCTTGCTTAAAACAACGAAACAAGCTGTTTTAGACCAAAACGAGCTAAATCTGAACACATCGGTTTTAAAAGTGTCCGTGTGATACCTATCAAAACTTTTTCTCTTATAACTGCGCGAAAAGCATGTATTCGTGCTTAATACAACGAAACAAGCTGTTTTAGACCGAAACGAGCTAAATCTGAAGCCATCGGTTTTACAAGTGTCCATTTGATACGCGTCAAAACTTTTTCTCTTATAACTGCGCGTAAAGCCTGTATTCTTGCTTAAAACAACGAAACAAGCTGTTTTAGACCAAAACGAGTTAAATCTGAACACATCGGTTTTGCAAGTGTCCTAGTGATACGCGTCAAAACATTTTCTCCTATAACTGCGCGAAAAGCATGTATTCTTGCTTAGAACAACGCAACAAGCTGTTTTAGACCGAAACCAGCTAAATCTGAACACATCGGTTTTACAAGTTTCCGTGTGATACGCGTCAAAACTTTTTCTCTTATAACTGCGCGAAAAGCATGTATTCTTGCTTAAAACAACGAAACAAGCTGTTTTAGAACGAAGCGAGCTAGATCTGAACACATCGGTTTTACAAGTGTCCGTGTGATACCTATCAAAACTTTTTATCTTATAACTGCGCGAAAAGCATGTATTCGTGCTTAATACAACGAAACAAGCTGTTTTAGACCGAAACGAGCTGAATCTGAAGACATCGGTTTTACAAGTGTCCATGTGATACGCGTCAAAACTTTTTCTCCTGTACCTGCGCGAAAAGCATGTATTCTTGCCTAAAACAACGAAACAAGCTATTTTAGACCAAAACGAGTTAAATCTGAACACATCTGGTTTTACAAGTGTCTGTGTGATACGAGTCAGATCTTTTTCTCCTATAACTGCGCGAAAAGCATGTATTCTTGCTTAAAACAACGAAACAAGCTATTTTAGACCGGAACGATTTAAATCTGAAAACATCGGTTTTGCAAGTGTCCGGGTGATACGCGTCAAAACTTTTTCTCTCATATCTGCGCGAAAAGCATGTATTCTTGCTTAAAACAACGAAAGAACCTGTTTTAGACCGAAACGAGGTAAATCTGAACACATCGGTTTTACAAGTGTCATTGTGATACGACTCAAAACCTTTTTCTCCTATAACTGCGCGAAAAGCATGTATTCTTGCTTAACACAACGAAACAAGCTGTTTTAGACCGAAACGAGCTAAATCTGAACACATCGTTTTTGCAAGTGTCCATGTGATACGCGTCAAAACATTTTCTCCTATAACTGCGCGAAAAGCATGTATTCTTCCTTAAAACAACGCAACAAGCTGTTCTAGACCGAAACGAGCTAAATCTGAACACATCGGTTTTAAAAGTGTCCGTGTGATACCTATCAAAACTTTTTCTCTTATAACTGCGCGAAAAGCATGTATTCGTGCCTAATACAACGAAACAAGCTGTTTTAGACCGAAACGAGCTAAATCTGAAGCCATCGGTTTTACAAGTGTCCATTTGATACGCGTCAAAACTTTTTCTGTTAAAACTCCGCGTAAAGCCTGTATTCTTGCTTAAAACAACGAAATAGCTGTTTAAGAACGAAGCGAGCTAGATCTGAACACATCGGTTTTACAAGTGTGTGATACGAGTCAAAACGTTTTCTATTATAACTGCGCGAAAAGCATGTATTCTTGTTTAAAACAACGAAACAAGCTGTTTTAGACAGGAACGAGTTAAATCTGAACACATCGGTTTTACAAGTGTCCGTGTGATACGCGTCGAAACTTTTTCTCTTATAACTGCGCGAAAAGCCTGTATTCTTGCTTAAAACAACGAAACAAGCTGTTTTAGAACGAAGCGAGCTTAATCTGAACACATCGGTTTTACAAGTGTCCGTGTGATACGCGTCAAATCTTTTTCTCCTATAACTGCGCGAAAAGCATGTATTCTTGCTTAAAACAACGAAACAAGCTGTTTTAGACCGAAACGAGTTAAATCTGAACACATCGGTTTTACAAGTGTCTGTGTGATACGAGTCAAAACGTTTTCTGTTATAACTGCGCGTAAAGCCTGTATTCTTGCTTAAAACAACGAATCAAGCTGTTTAAGAACGAAGCGAGCTAGATCTGAACACATCGGTTTTACAAGTGTGTGATACGAGTCAAAACGTTATCTATTATAACTGCGCGAAAAGCATGTATTCATGTTTAAAACAACGAAACAAGCTGTTTTAGACCTTTAGACCGAAACGAGCTTAATCTGAACACATCGGTTTTACAAGTGTCCGTGTGATACGCGTCGAAACTTTTTCTCTTATAACTGCGCGAAAAGCCTGTATTCTTGCTTAAAACAACGAAACAAGCTGTTTTAGAACGAAGCGAGCTTAATCTGAACACATCGGTTTTACAAGTGTCCGTGTGATACGCGTCAAATCTTTTTCTCCTATAACTGCGCGAAATGCATGTATTCGTGCTTAGTACAACGAAACAAGCTGTTTTAGACCGAAACGAGCTAAATCTGAACACATCGGTTTTACAAGTGTCTGTGTGATACGAGTCAAAACGTTTTCTGTTATAACTGCGCGTAAAGCCTGTATTCTTGCTTAAAACAACGAATCAAGCTGTTTAAGAACGAAGCGAGCTAGATCTGAACACATCGGTTTTACAAGTGTGTGATACGAGTCAAAACGTTATCTATTAAAACTGCGCGAAAAGCATGTATTCATGTTTAAAACAACGAAACAAGCTGTTTTAGACCTTTAGATCGAAACGAGCTTAATCTGAACACATCGGTTTTACAAGTGTCCGTGTGATACGCGTCGAAACTTTTTCTCTTATAACTGCGCGAAAAGCCTGTATTCTTGCTTAAAACAACGAAACAAGCTGTTTTAGAACGAAGCGAGCTTAATCTGAACACATCGGTAATCTTTTTCTCCTATAACTGCGCGAAAAGCCTGTATTCTTGCTTAAAACAACGAAACAAGCTGTTTTAGAACGAAGCGAGCTTAATCTGAACACATCGGTTTTACAAGTGTCCGTGTGATACGCGTCAAATCTTTTTCTCCTATAACTGCGCGAAAAGCATGTATTCTTGCTTAAAACAACGAAACAAGCTGTTTTAGACCGAAACGAGTTAAATCTGAACACATCGGTTTTACAAGTGTCTGTGTGATACGAGTCAAAACGTTTTCTGTTATAACTGCGCGTAAAGCCTGTATTCTTGCTTAAAACAACGAATCAAGCTGTTTAAGAACGAAGCGAGCTAGATCTGAACACATCGGTTTTACAAGTGTGTGATACGAGTCAAAACGTTATCTATTATAACTGCGCGAAAAGCATGTATTCATGTTTAAAACAACGTTACAAGCTGTTTTAGACCTTTAGACCGAAACGAGCTTAATCTGAACACATCGGTTTTACAAGTGTCCGTGTGATACGCGTCGAAACTTTTTCTCTTATAACTGCGCGAAAAGCCTGTATTCTTGCTTAAAACAACGAAACAAGCTGTTTTAGAACGAAGGGAGCTTAATCTGAACACATCGGTTTTACAAGTGTCCGTGTGATACGCGTCAAATCTTTTTCTCCTATAACTGCGCGAAATGCATGTATTCGTGCTTAATACAACGAAACAAGCTGTTTTAGACCGAAACGAGCTAAATCTGAACACATCGGTTTTACAAGTGTCTGTGTGATACGAGTCAAAACGTTTTCTGTTATAACTGCGCGTAAAGCCTGTATTCTTGCTTAAAACAACGAATCAAGCTGTTTAAGAACGAAGCGAGCTAGATCTGAACACATCGGTTTTACAAGGGTGATACGAGTCAAAACGTTATCTATTATAACTGCGCGAAAAGCATGTATTCATGTTTAAAACAACGAAACAAGCTGTTTTAGACCTTTAGACCGAAACGAGCTTAATCTGAACACATCGGTTTTACAAGTGTCCGTGTGATACGCGTCGAAACTTTTTCTCTTATAACTGCGCGAAAAGCCTGTATTCTTGCTTAAAACAACGAAAGAAGCTGTTTTAGAACGAAGCGAGCTTAATCTGAACACATCGGTAATCTTTTTCTCCTAAAACTGCGCGAAAAGCATGTATTCTTGCTTAACACAACGAAACTAGCTGTTTTAGACCGAAACGAGCTAAATCTGAACACATCGGTTATGCAAGTGTCCATGTAATACGCGTCAAATCTTTTTCTCCTATAACTGCGGATAAAGCATGTATTCTTGCTTAAAACAACGAAACAAGCTGTTTTAGACCGAAACGAGCTAAATCTGAACACATCGGTTTTAAAAGTGTCCGTGTGATACCTATCAAAACTTTTTCTCTTATAACTGGGAGAAAAGCATGTATTCGCGCTTAAAACAACGAAACACGGTGTTTTAGACCGAAACGAGCTAAATCTGAACATACCGGTTTTACAAGTGTCCATGTGATACGCGTCAAAACGTTTTCTCTTGTAACTGCGCGAAAAGCATGTATTCTTGCTTAATACAACGAAACAAGCTGTTTTAGACGGAAACGAGTTAAATCTGAACACATCCGTTTTACAAGTGTCCGTATGATACGCGTCAAAACTTTTTCTCTTATAACTGCGCGAAAAGCATGTATTCTTGTTTAAAACAAAGAAACAAGTTGTTTTAGAACGAAGCGAACTAGATCTGAACGCATCGGTTTTACAAGTGTCCGTGTGATACCTATCAAAACTTTTTCTCTTCTAACTGCGCGAAAAGCATGCATTCGTGCTTAATAAAACGAAACAAGCTGTTTTAGACCGAAACGAGCTAAATCTGAAGACATTGGTTTTACAAGTGTCAATGTGATACGCGTCAAAACTTTTTCTCCTGTAACTGCGCGAAAAGCATGTATTCTTGTTTAAAACAACGAAACCAGCTGTTTTAGACCGGAACGAGTTAAATCTGAACACATCGGTTTTACAAGTGTCCGTGTGATACGCGTCAAAACTTTTTCTCTTATAACTGCGCGAAAAGCAAATATTCGTGCTTAAAACAACGAAACAACCTGTTTTAGACCGAAACGAGTTAAATCTGAACACATCGGTTTTACAAGTGTCTGTGTGATACGACTCAAATCTTTTTTCTCCTATAACTGCGCGAAAAGCATGTATTCTTGCTTAACACAACGAAACAAGCTGTTTTAAACCGAAACGAGCTAAATCTGAACACATCGGATTTACAAGTGTCCATGTGATACGCGTCAAAACATTTTCTCCTATAACTGCGCGAAAAGCATGTATTCGTGCTTAAAACAACGAAACAAGCTGTTTTAAAACGAAGCGAGCTAGATCTGAAGACATCGGTTTTACAAGTGTCCGTGTGATACCTATCAAAACGTTTTCTCTTATAACTGCGCGAAAAGCATGTATTCGTGCTTAATACAACGAAACAAGCTGTTTTAGACCGAAACGAGCTAAATCTGAACACATCGGTTTTGCAAGTGTCCATGTGATATGCGTAAAAACTTTTTCTCTAGTAACTGCACGAAATGCATGTATTCGTGCTTAATACAACGAAACAAGCTGTTTTAGACCTAAACGAGCTAAATCTGAACACATCGGTTTTACAAGTGTTTGTGTGATACGAGTCAAAACTTTTTCTGTTATAACTGCGCGAAAAGCCTGTATTCTTGCTTAAAACAACGAAACAAGCTGTTTTAGAACGAAGCGAGCTTAATCTGAACACATCGGTAATCTTTTTCTCCTATAACTGCGCGAAAAGCGTGTATTCTTGCTTAACACAACGAAACAAGCTGTTTTAGACCGAAACGAGCTAAATCTGAACACATCGGTTATGCAAGTGTCCATGTGATACGCGTCAAATCTTTTTCTCCTATAACTGCGTGAAAAGCATGTATTCTTGCTTAAAACAACGAAACAAGCTGTTTTAGACCAAAACGAGCTAAATCTGAACACATCGGTTTTAAATGTGTCCGTGTGATACCTATCAAAACTTTTTCTCTTATAACCGCGCGAAAAGCATGTATTCGTGCTTAATACAACGAAACAAGCTGTTTTAGACCGAAACGAGCTAAATCTGAAGCCATCGGTTTTACAAGTGTCCATTTGATACGCGTCAAAACTTTTTCTCTTATAACTGCGCGTAAAGCCTGTATTCTTGCTTAAAACAACGAAACAAGCTGTTTTAGACCAAAACGAGTTAAATCTGAACACATCGGTTTTACAAGTGTCTGTGTGATACGACTCAAAACTTTTTTCTCCTAAACTGCGCGAAAAGCATGTATTCTTGCTTAACACAACGAAACAAGCTGTTTTAGGCCGAAACGAGCTAAATCTGAACACATCGGTTTTGCAAGTGTCCTAGTGATACGCGTCAAAACATTTTCTCCTATAACTGCGCGAAAAGCATGTATTCTTGCTTAAAACAACGAAATAGCTGTTTAAGAACGAAGCGAGCTAGATCTGAACACATCGGTTTTACAAGTGTGTGATACGAGTCAAAACGTTTTCTATTATAACTGCGCGAAAAGCATGTATTCTTGTTTAAAACAACGAAACAAGCTGTTTTAGACAGGAACGAGTTAAATCTGAACACATCGGTTTTACAAGTGTCCGTGTGATACGCGTCGAAACTTTTTCTCTTATAACTGCGCGTAAAGCCTGTATTCTTGCTTAAAACAACGAATCAAGCTGTTTAAGAACGAAGCGAGCTAGATCTGAACACATCGGTTTTACAAGTGTGTGATACGAGTCAAAACGTTATCTATTATAACTGCGCGAAAAGCATGTATTCATGTTTAAAACAACGAAACAAGCTGTTTTAGACCTTTAGACCTAAACGAGCTTAATCTGAACACATCGGTTTTACAAGTGTCCGTGTGATACGCGTCGAAACTTTTTCTCTTATAACTGCGCGAAAAGCATGTATTCTTGCTTAAAACAACGAAATAGCTGTTTAAGAACGAAGCGAGCTAGATCTGAACACATCGGTTTTACAAGTGTGTGATACGAGTCAAAACGTTTTCTATTATAACTGCGCGAAAAGCATGTATTCTTGTTTAAAACAACGAAACAAGCTGTTTTAGACAGGAACGAGTTAAATCTGAACACATCGGTTTTACAAGTGTCCGTGTGATACGCGTCGAAACTTTTTCTCCTATAACTGCGCGTAAAGCCTGTATTCTTGCTTAAAACAACGAATCAAGCTGTTTAAGAACGAAGCGAGCTAGATCTGAACACATCGGTTTTACAAGTGTGTGATACGAGTCAAAACGTTATCTATTATAACTGCGCGAAAAGCATGTATTCATGTTTAAAACAACGAAACAAGCTGTTTTAGACCTTTAGACCTAAACGAGCTTAATCTGAACACATCGGTTTTACAAGTGTCCGTGTGATACGCGTCGAAACTTTTTCTCCTATAACTGCGCGTAAAGCCTGTATTCTTGCTTAAAACAACGAATCAAGCTGTTTAAGAACGAAGCGAGCTAGATCTGAACACATCGGTTTTACAAGTGTGTGATACGAGTCAAAACGTTATCTATTATAACTGCGCGAAAAGCATGTATTCATGTTTAAAACAACGAAACAAGCTGTTTTAGACCTTGACCGAAACGAGCTTAATCTGAACACATCGGTTTTACAAGTGTCCGTGTGATACGCGTCGAAACTTTTTCTCTTATAACTGCGCGAAAAGCCTGTATTCTTGCTTAAAACAACGAAACAAGCTGTTTTAGAACGAAGCGAGCTTAATTTGAACACATCGGTAATCTTTTTCTCCTATAACTGCGCGAAAAGCATGTATTCTTGCTTAACACAACGAAACTAGCTGTTTTAGACCGAAACGAGCTAAATCTGAACACATCGGTTATGCAAGTGTCCATGTAATACGCGTCAAATCTTTTTCTCCTATAACTGCGGGTAAAGCATGTATTCTTGCTTAAAACAACGAAACAAGCTGTTTTAGACCGAAACGAGCTAAATCTGAACACATCGGTTTTAAAAGTGTCCGTGTGATACCTATCAAAACTTTTTCTCTTATAACTGAGAGAAAAGCATGTATTCGCGCTTAAAACAACAAAACACGGTGTTTTAGACCGAAACGAGCTAAATCTGAACATACCGGTTTTACAAGTGTCCATGTGATACGCGTCAAAACGTTTTCTCTTGTAACTGCGCGAAAAGCATGTATTCTTGCTTAATACAACGAAACAAGCTGTTTTAGACGGAAACGAGTTAAATCTGAACACATCCGTTTTACAAGTGTCCGTATGATACGCGTCAAAACTTTTTCTCTTATAACTGCGCGAAAAGCATGTATTCTTGTTTAAAACAAAGAAACAAGTTGTTTTAGAACGAAGCGAACTAGATCTGAACGCATCGGTTTTACAAGTGTCCGTGTGATACCTATCAAAACTTTTTCTCTTATAACTGCGCGAAAAGCATGCATTCGTGCTTAATACAACGAAACAAGCTGTTTTAGACCGAAACGAGCTAAATCTGAAGCCATCGGTTTTACAAGTGTCCATTTGATACGCGTCAAAACTTTTTCTCTTATAACTGCGCGTAAAGCCTGTATTCTTGCTTAAAACAACGAAACAAGCTGTTTTAGACCAAAACGAGTTAAATCTGAACACATCGGTTTTACAAGTGTCAATGTGATACGCGTCAAAACTTTTTCTCCTGTAACTGAGCGAAAAGCATGTATTCTTGTTTAAAACAACGAAACCAGCTGTTTTAGACCGGAACGAGTTAAATCTGAACACATCGGTTATACAAGTGTCCGTGTGATACGCGTCAAAACTTTTTCTCTTATAACTGCGCGAAAAGCAAATATTCGTGCTTAAAACAACGAAACAACCTGTTTTAGACCGAAACGAGTTAAATCTGAACACATCGGTTTTACAAGTGTCTGTGTGATACGACTCAAATCTTTTTTCTCCTATAACTGCGCGAAAAGCATGTATTCTTGCTTAACACAACGAAACAAGCTGTTTTAAACCGAAACGAGCTAAATCTGAACACATCGGATTTACAAGTGTCCATGTGATACGCGTCAAAACATTTTCTCCTATAACTGCGCGAAAAGCATGTATTCGTGCTTAAAACAACGAAACAAGCTGTTTTAAAACGAAGCGAGCTAGATCTGAACACATCGGTTTTACAAGTGTCCGTGTGATACCTATCAAAACGTTTTCTCTTATAACTGCGCGAAAAGCATGTATTCGTGCTTAATACAACGAAACAAGCTGTTTTAGACCGAAACGAGCTAAATCTGAACACATCGGTTTTGCAAGTGTCCATGTGATATGCGTAAAAACTTTTTCTCTTGTAACTGCACGAAATGCATGTATTCGTGCTTAATACAACGAAACAAGCTGTTTTAGACCTAAACGAGCTAAATCTGAACACATCGGTTTTACAAGTGTTTGTGTGATACGAGTCAAAACTTTTTCTGTTATAACTGCGCGAAAAGCCTGTATTCTTGCTTAAAACAACGAAACAAGCTGTTTTAGAACGAAGCGAGCCTAATCTGAACACATCGGTAATCTTTTTCTCCTATAACTGCGCGAAAAGCGTGTATTCTTGCTTAACACAACGAAACAATCTGTTTTAGACCGAAACGAGCTAAATCTGAACACATCGGTTATGCAAGTGTCCATGTGATACGCGTCAAATCTTTTTCTCCTATAACTGCGTGAAAAGCATGTATTCTTGCTTAAAACAACGAAACAAGCTGTTTTAGACCAAAACGAGCTAAATCTGAACACATCGGTTTTAAATGTGTCCGTGTGATACCTATCAAAACTTTTTCTCTTATAACCGCGCGAAAAGCATGTATTCGTGCTTAATACAACGAAACAAGCTGTTTTAGACCGAAACGAGCTAAATCTGAAGCCATCGGTTTTACAAGTGTCCATTTGATACGCGTCAAAACTTTTTCTCTTATAACTGCGCGTAAAGCCTGTATTCTTGCTTAAAACAACGAAACAAGCTGTTTTAGACCAAAACGAGTTAAATCTGAACACATCGGTTTTACAAGTGTCTGTGTGATACGACTCAAAACTTTTTTCTCCTAAACTGCGCGAAAAGCATGTATTCTTGCTTAACACAACGAAACAAGCTGTTTTAGACCGAAACGAGCTAAATCTGAACACATCGGTTTTGCAAGTGTCCTAGTGATACGCGTCAAAACATTTTCTCCTATAACTGCGCGAAAAGCATGTATTCTTGCTTAAAACAACGAAATAGCTGTTTAAGAACGAAGCGAGCTAGATCTGAACACATCGGTTTTACAAGTGTGTGATACGAGTCAAAACGTTTTCTATTATAACTGCGCGAAAAGCATGTATTCTTGTTTAAAACAACGAAACAAGCTGTTTTAGACAGGAACGAGTTAAATCTGAACACATCGGTTTTACAAGTGTCCGTGTGATACGCGTCGAAACTTTTTCTCTTATAACTGCGCGAAAAGCCTGTATTCTTGCTTAAAACAACGAAACAAGCTGTTTTAGAACGAAGCGAGCTTAATCTGAACACATCGGTTTTACAAGTGTCCGTGTGATACGCGTCAAATCTTTTTCTCCTATAACTGCGCGAAAAGCATGTATTCTTGCCTAAAACAACGAAACAAGCTGTTTTAGACCGAAACGAGTTAAATCTGAACACATCGGTTTTACAAGTGTCTGTGTGATACGAGTCAAAACGTTTTCTGTTATAACTGCGCGTAAAGCCTGTATTCTTGCTTAAAACAACGAATCAAGCTGTTTAAGAACGAAGCGAGCTAGATCTGAACACATCGGTTTTACAAGTGTGTGATACGAGTCAAAACGTTATCTATTATAACTGCGCGAAAAGCATGTATTCATGTTTAAAACAACGAAACAAGCTGTTTTAGACCTTTAGACCGAAACGAGCTTAATCTGAACACATCGGTTTTACAAGTGTCCGTGTGATACGCGTCGAAACTTTTTCTCTTATAACTGCGCGAAAAGCCTGTATTCTTGCTTAAAACAACGAAACAAGCTGTTTTAGATTGAAGCGAGCTTAATCTGAACACATCGGTTTTACAAGTGTCCGTGTGATACGCGTCAAATCTTTTTCTCCTATAACTGCGCGAAAAGCATGTATTCTTGCTTAAAACAACGAAACAAGCTGTTTTAGACCGAAACGAGTTAAATCTGAACACATCGGTTTTACAAGTGTCTGTGTGATACGAGTCAAAACGTTTTCTGTTATAACTGCGCGTAAAGCCTGTATTCTTGCTTAAAACAACGAATCAAGCTGTTTAAGAACGAAGCGAGCTAGATCTGAACACATCGGTTTTACAAGTGTGTGATACGAGTCAAAACGTTATCTATTATAACTGCGCGAAAAGCATGTATTCATGTTTAAAACAACGAAACAAGCTGTTTTAGACCTTTAGACCGAAACGAGCTTAATCTGAACACATCGGTTTTACAAGTGTCCGTGTGATACGCGTCGAAACGTTTTCTCTTATAACTGCGCGAAAAGCCTGTATTCTTGCTTAAAACAACGAAACAAGCTGTTTTAGAAAGAAGCGAGCTTAATCTGAACACATCGGTTTTACAAGTGTCCGTGTGATACGCGTCAAATCTTTTTCTCCTATAACTGCGCGAAATGCATGTATTCGTGCTTAGTACAACGAAACAAGCTGTTTTAGACCGAAACGAGCTAAATCTGAACACATCGGTTTTACAAGTGTCTGTGTGATACGAGTCAAAACGTTTTCTGTTATAACTGCGCGTAAAGCCTGTATTCTTGCTTAAAACAACGAATCAAGCTGTTTAAGAACGAAGCGAGCTAGATCTGAACACATCGGTTTTACAAGTGTGTGATACGAGTCAAAACGTTATCTATTATAACTGCGCGAAAAGCATGTATTCATGTTTAAAACAACGAAACAAGCTGTTTTAGACCTTTAGACCGAAACGAGCTTAATCTGAACACATCGGTTTTACAAGTGTCCGTGTGATACGCGTCGAAACTTTTTCTCTTATAACTGCGCGAAAAGCCTGTATTCTTGCTTAAAACAACGAAACAAGCTGTTTTAGAACGAAGCGAGCTTAATCTGAACACATCGGTAATCTTTTTCTCCTATAACTGCGCGAAAAGCCTGTATTCTTGCTTAAAACAACGAAACAAGCTGTTTTAGAACGAAGCGAGCTTAATCTGAACACATCGGTTTTACAAGTGTCCGTGTGATACGCGTCAAATCTTTTTCTCCTATAACTGCGCGAAAAGCATGTATTCTTGCTTAAAACAACGAAACAAGCTGTTTTAGACCGAAACGAGTTAAATCTGAACACATCGGTTTTACAAGTGTCTGTGTGATACGAGTCAAAACGTTTTCTGTTATAACTGCGCGTAAAGCCTGTATTCTTGCTTAAAACAACGAATCAAGCTGTTTAAGAACGAAGCGAGCTAGATCTGAACACATCGGTTTTACAAGTGTGTGATACGAGTCAAAACGTTATCTATTATAACTGCGCGAAAAGCATGTATTCATGTTTAAAACAACGTTACAAGCTGTTTTAGACCTTTAGACCGAAACGAGCTTAGTCTGAACACATCGGTTTTACAAGTGTCCGTGTGATACGCGTCGAAACTTTTTCTCTTATAACTGCGCGAAAAGCCTGTATTCTTGCTTAAAACAACAAAACAAGCTGTTTTAGAACGAAGGGAGCTTAATCTGAACACATCGGTTTTACAAGTGTCCGTGTGATACGCGTCAAATCTTTTTCTCCTATAACTGCGCGAAATGCATGTATTCGTGCTTAATACAACGAAACAAGCTGTTTTAGACCGAAACGAGCTAAATCTGAACACATCGGTTTTACAAGTGTCTGTGTGATACGAGTCAAAACGTTTTCTGTTATAACTGCGCGTAAAGCCTGTATTCTTGCTTAAAACAACGAATCAAGCTGTTTAAGAACGAAGCGAGCTAGATCTGAACACATCGGTTTTACAAGTGTGTGATACGAGTCAAAACGTTATCTATTATAACTGCGCGAAAAGCATGTATTCATGTTTAAAACAACGAAACAAGCTGTTTTAGACCTTTAGACCGAAACGAGCTTAATCTGAACACATCGGTTTTACAAGTGTCCGTGTGATACGCGTCGAAACTTTTTCTCTTATAACTGCGCGAAAAGCCTGTATTCTTGCTTAAAACAACGAAACAAGCTGTTTTAGAACGAAGCGAGCTTAATCTGAACACATCGGTAATCTTTTTCTCCTATAACTGCGCGAAAAGCATGTATTTTTGCTTAACACAACGAAACTAGCTGTTTTAGACCGAAACGAGCTAAATCTGAACACATCGGTTATGCAAGTGTCCATGTAATACGCGTCAAATCTTTTTCTCCTATAACTGCGGGTAAAGCATGTATTCTTGCTTAAAACAACGAAACAAGCTGTTTTAGACCGAAACGAGCTAAATCTGAACACATCCGTTTTACAAGTGTCCGTATGATACGCGTCAAAACGTTTTCTCTTATAACTGCGCGAAAAGCATGTATTCTTGTTTAAAACAAAGAAACAAGTTGTTTTAGAACGAAGCGAACTAGATCTGAACGCATCGGTTTTACAAGTGTCCGTGTGATACCTATCAAAACTTTTTCTCTTATAACTGCGCGAAAAGCATGCATTCGTGCTTAATAAAACGAAACAAGCTGTTTTAGACCGAAACGAGCTAAATCTGAAGACTTTGGTTTTACAAGTGTCAATGTGATACGCGTCAAAACTTTTTCTCCTGTAACTGCGCGAAAAGCATGTATTCTTGTTTAAAACAACGAAACCAGCTGTTTTAGACCGGAACGAGTTAAATCTGAACACATCGGTTTTACAAGTGTCCGTGTGATACGCGTCAAAACTTTTTCTCTTATAACTGCGCGAAAAGCAAATATTCGTGCTTAAAACAACGAAACAACCTGTTTTAGACAGAAACGAGTTAAATCTGAACACATCGGTTTTACAAGTGTCTGTGTGATACGACTCAAATCTTTTTTCTCCTATAACTGCGCGAAAAGCATGTATTCTTGCTTAACACAACGAAACAAGCTGTTTTAAACCGAAACGAGCTAAATCTGAACACATCGGATTTACAAGTGTCCATGTGATACGCGTCAAAACATTTTCTCCTATAACTGCGCGAAAAGCATGTATTCGTGCTTAAAACAACGGAACAAGCTGTTTTAAAACGAAGCGAGCTAGATCTGAACACATCGGTTTTACAAGTGTCCGTGTGATACCTATCAAAACGTTTTCTCTTATAACTGCGCGAAAAGCATGTATTCGTGCTTAATACAACGAAACAAGCTGTTTTAGACCGAAACGAGCTAAATCTGAACACATCGGTTTTGCAAGTGTCCATGTGATATGCGTAAAAACTTTTTCTCTTGTAACTGCACGAAATCCATGTATTCGTGCTTAATACAACGAAACAAGCTGTTTTAGACCTAAACGAGCTAAATCTGAACACATCGGTTTTACAAGTGTTTGTGTGATACGAGTCAAAACTTTTTCTGTTATAACTGCGCGAAAAGCCTGTATTCTTGCTTAAAACAACGAAACAAGCTGTTTTAGAACGAAGCGAGCTTAATCTGAACACATCGGTAATCTTTTTCTCCTATAACTGCGCGAAAAGCGTGTATTCTTGCTTAACACAACGAAACAAGCTGTTTTAGACCGAAACGAGCTAAATCTGAACACATCGGTTATGCAAGTGTCCATGTGATACGCGTCAAATCTTTTTCTCCTATAACTGCGTGAAAAGCATGTATTCTTGCTTAAAACAACGAAACAAGCTGTTTTAGACCAAAACGAGCTAAATCTGAACACATCGGTTTTAAATGTGTCCGTGTGATACCTATCAAAACTTTTTCTCTTATAACCGCGCGAAAAGCATGTATTCGTGCTTAATACAACGAAACAAGCTGTTTTAGACCGAAACGAGCTAAATCTGAAGCCATCGGTTTTACAAGTGTCCATTTGATACGCGTCAAAACTTTTTCTCCTATAACTGCGCGTAAAGCCTGTATTCTTGCTTAAAACAACGAAACAAGCTGTTTTAGACCAAAACGAGTTAAATCTGAACACATCGGTTTTACAAGTGTCTGTGTGATACGACTCAAAACTTTTTTCTCCTAAACTGCGCGAAAAGCATGTATTCTTGCTTAACACAACGAAACAAGCTGTTTTAGACCGAAACGAGCTAAATCTGAACACATCGGTTTTGCAAGTGTCCTAGTGATACGCGTCCAAACATTTTCTCCTATAACTGCGCGAAAAGCATGTATTCTTGCTTAAAACAACGCAACAAGCTGTTTTAGACCAAAACGAGCTAAATCTGAACACATCGGTTTTACAAGTTTCCGTGTGATACGCGTCAAAACTTTTTCTCTTATAACTGCGCGAAAAGCATGTATTCTTGCTTAAAACAACGAAACAAGCTGTTTTAGAAAGAAGCGAGCTAGATCTGAACACATCGGTTTTACAAGTGTCCGTGTGATACCTATCAAAACTTTTTATCTTATAACTGCGCGAAAAGCATGTATTCGTGCTTAATACAACGAAACAAGCTGTTTTAGACCGAAACGAGCTAAATCTGAACACATCGGATTTACAAGTGTCCATGTGATACGCGTCAAAACTTTTTCTCCTGTACCTGCGCGAAAAGCATGTATTCTTGCTTAAAACAACGAAACAAGCTGTTTAGACCAAAACGAGTTAAATCTGAACACATCGGTTTTACAAGTGTCTGTGTGATACGTGTCAAAACCTTTCTGTTATAACTGCGCGAAAAGCCTGTATTCTTGCTTAAAACAACGAAACAAGCTGTTTTAGAACGAAGCGAGCTTAATCTGAACACATCGGTTTTACAAGTGTGTGATACGAGTCAAAACGTTATCTATTATAACTGCGCGAAAAGCATGTATTCATGTTTAAAACAACGAAACAAGCTGTTTTAGACCTTTAGACCGAAACGAGCTTAATCTGAACACATCGGTTTTACAAGTGTCCGTGTGATACGCGTCGAAACTTTTTCTCTTATAACTGCGCGAAAAGCCTGTATTCTTGCCTAAAACAACGAAACAAGCTGTTTTAGATTGAAGCGAGCTTAATCTGAACACATCGGTTTTACAAGTGTCCGTGTGATACGCGTCAAATCTTTTTCTCCTATAACTGCGCGAAAAGCATGTATTCTTGCTTAAAACAACGAAACAAGCTGTTTTAGACCGAAACGAGTTAAATCTGAACACATCGGTTTTACAAGTGTCTGTGTGATACGAGTCAAAACGTTTTCTGTTATAACTGCGCGTAAAGCCTGTATTCTTGCTTAAAACAACGAATCAAGCTGTTTAAGAACGAAGCGAGCTAGATCTGAACACATCGGTTTTACAAGTGTGTGATACGAGTCAAAACGTTATCTATTATAACTGCGCGAGAAGCATGTATTCATGTTTAAAACAACGAAACAAGCTGTTTTAGACCTTTAGACCGAAACGAGCTTAATCTGAACACATCGGTTTTACAAGTGTCCGTGTGATACGCGTCGAAACTTTTTCTCTTATAACTGCGCGAAAAGCCTGTATTCTTGCTTAAAACAACGAAACAAGCTGTTTTAGAACGAAGCGAGCTTAATCTTAACACATCGGTTTTACAAGTGTCCGTGTGATACGCGTCAAATCTTTTTCTCCTATAACTGCGCGAAATGCATGTATTCGTGCTTAGTACAACGAAACAAGCTGTTTTAGACCGAAACGAGCTAAATCTGAACACATCGGTTTTACAAGTGTCTGTGTGATACGAGTCAAAACGTTTTCTGTTATAACTGCGCGTAAAGCCTGTATTCTTGCTTTAAACAACGAATCAAGCTGTTTAAGAACGAAGCGAGCTAGATCTGAACACATCGGTTTTACAAGTGTGTGATACGAGTCAAAACGTTATCTATTATAACAGCGCGAAAAGCATGTATTCATGTTTAAAACAACGAAACAAGCTGTTTTAGACCTTTAGACCGAAACGAGCTTAATCTGAACACATCGGTTTTACAAGTGTCCGTGTGATACGCGTCGAAACTTTTTCTCTTATAACTGCGCGAAAAGCCTGTATTCTTGCTTAAAACAACGAAACAAGCTGTTTTAGAACGAAGCGAGCTTAATCTGAACACATCGGTAATCTTTTTCTCCTATAACTGCGCGAAAAGCCCGTATTCTTGCTTAAAACAACGAAACAAGCTGTTTTAGAACGAAGCGAGCTTAATCTGAACACATCGGTTTTACAAGTGTCCGTGTGATACGCGTCAAATCTTTTTCTCCTATAACTGCGCGAAAAGCATGTATTCTTGCTTAAAACAACGAAACAAGCTGTTTTAGACCGAAACGAGTTAAATCTGAACACATCGGTTTTACAAGTGTCTGTGTGATACGAGTCAAAACGTTTTCTGTTATAACTGCGCGTAAAGCCTGTATTCTTGCTTAAAACAACGAATCAAGCTGTTTAAGAACGAAGCGAGCTAGATCTGAACACATCGGTTTTACAAGTGTGTGATACGAGTCAAAACGTTATCTATTATAACTGCACGAAAAGCATGTATTCATGTTTAAAACAACGTTACAAGCTGTTTTAGACCTTTAGACCGAAACGAGCTTAATCTGAACACATCGGTTTTACAAGTGTCCGTGTGATACGCGTCGAAACTTTTTCTCTTATAACTGCGCGAAAAGCCTGTATTCTTGCTTAAAACAACGAAACAAGCTGTTTTAGAACGAAGGGAGCTTAATCTGAACACATCGGTTTTACAAGTGTCCGTGTGATACGCGACAAATCTTTTTCTCCTATAACTGCGCGAAATGCATGTATTCGTGCTTAATACAACGAAACAAGCTGTTTTAGACCGAAACGAGCTAAATCTGAACACATCGGTTTTACAAGTGTCTGTGTGATACGAGTCAAAACGTTTTCTGTTATAACTGCGCGTAAAGCCTGTATTCTTGCTTAAAACAACGAATCAAGCTGTTTAAGAACGAAGCGAGCTAGATCTGAACACATCGGTTTTACAAGTGTGTGATACGAGTCAAAACGTTATCTATTATAACTGCGCGAAAAGCATGTATTCATGTTTAAAACAACGAAACAAGCTGTTTTAGACCTTTAGACCGAAACGAGCTTAATCTGAACACATCGGTTTTACAAGTGTCCGTGTGATACGCGTCGAAACTTTTTCTCTTATAACTGCGCGAAAAGCCTGTATTCTTGCTTAAAACAACGAAACAAGCTGTTTTAGAACGAAGCGAGCTTAATCTGAACACATCGGTAATCTTTTTCTCCTATAACTGCGCGAAAAGCATGTATTTTTGCTTAACACAACGAAACTAGCTGTTTTAGACCGAAACGAGCTAAATCTGAACACATCGGTTATGCAAGTGTCCATGTAATACGCGTCAAATCTTTTTCTCCTATAACTGCGGGTAAAGCATGTATTCTTGCTTAAAACAACGAAACAAGCTGTTTTAGACCGAAACGAGCTAAATCTGAACATACCGGTTTTACAAGTGTCCATGTGATACGCGTCAAAACGTTTTCTCTTGTAACTGCGCGAAAAGCATGTATTCTTGCTTAATACAACGAAACAAGCTGTTTTAGACGGAAACGAGTTAAATCTGAACACATCCGTTTTACAAGTGTCCGTATGATACGCGTCAAAACGTTTTCTCTTATAACTGCGCGAAAAGCATGTATTCTTGTTTAAAACAAAGAAACAAGTTGTTTTAGAACGAAGCGAACTAGATCTGAACGCATCGGTTTTACAAGTGTCCGTGTGATACCTATCAAAACTTTTTCTCTTATAACTGCGCGAAAAGCATGCATTCGTGCTTAATAAAACGAAACAAGCTGTTTTAGACCGAAACGAGCTAAATCTGAAGACTTTGGTTTTACAAGTGTCAATGTGATACGCGTCAAAACTTTTTCTCCTGTAACTGCGCGAAAAGCATGTATTCTTGTTTAAAACAACGAAACCAGCTGTTTTAGACCGGAACGAGTTAAATCTGAACACATCGGTTTTACAAGTGTCCGTGTGATACGCGTCAAAACTTTTTCTCTTATAACTGCGCGAAAAGCAAATATTCGTGCTTAAAACAACGAAACAACCTGTTTTAGACCGAAACGAGTTAAATCTGAACACATCGGTTTTACAAGTGTCTGTGTGATACGACTCAAATCTTTTTTCTCCTATAACTGCGCGAAAAGCATGTATTCTTGCTTAACACAACGAAACAAGCTGTTTTAAACCGAAACGAGCTAAATCTGAACACATCGGATTTACAAGTGTCCATGTGATACGCGTCAAAACATTTTCTCCTATAACTGCGCGAAAAGCATGTATTCGTGCTTAAAACAACGAAACAAGCTGTTTTAAAACGAAGCGAGCTAGATCTGAACACATCGGTTTTACAAGTGTCCGTGTGATACCTATCAAAACGTTTTCTCTTATAACTGCGCGAAAAGCATGTATTCGTGCTTAATACAACGAAACAAGCTGTTTTAGACCGAAACGAGCTAAATCTGAACACATCGGTTTTGCAAGTGTCCATGTGATATGCGTAAAAACTTTTTCTTTTGTAACTGCACGAAATCCATGTATTCGTGCTTAATACAACGAAACAAGCTGTTTTAGACCTAAACGAGCTAAATCTGAACACATCGGTTTTACAAGTGTCCGTGTGATACGCGTCGAAACTTTTTCTCTTATAACTGCGCGAAAAGCCTGTATTCTTGCTTAAAACAACGAAACAAGCTGTTTTAGAACGAAGCGAGCTTAATCTGAACACATCGGTAATCTTTTTCTCCTATAACTGCGCGAAAAGCATGTATTTTTGCTTAACACAACGAAACTAGCTGTTTTAGACCGAAACGAGCTAAATCTGAACACATCGGTTATGCAAGTGTCCATGTAATACGCGTCAAATCTTTTTCTCCTATAACTGCGGGTAAAGCATGTATTCTTGCTTAAAACAACGAAACAAGCTGTTTTAGACCGAAACGAGCTAAATCTGAACATACCGGTTTTACAAGTGTCCATGTGATACGCGTCAAAACGTTTTCTCTTGTAACTGCGCGAAAAGCATGTATTCTTGCTTAATACAACGAAACAAGCTGTTTTACACGGAAACGAGTTAAATCTGAACACATCCGTTTTACAAGTGTCCGTATGATACGCGTCAAAACGTTTTCTCTTATAACTGCGCGAAAAGCATGTATTCTTGTTTAAAACAAAGAAACAAGTTGTTTTAGAACGAAGCGAACTAGATCTGAACGCATCGGTTTTACAAGTGTCCGTGTGATACCTATCAAAACTTTTTCTCTTATAACTGCGCGAAAAGCATGCATTCGTGGTTAATAAAACGAAACAAGCTGTTTTAGACCGAAACGAGCTAAATCTGAAGACTTTGGTTTTACAAGTGTCAATGTGATACGCGTCAAAACTTTTTCTCCTGTAACTGCGCGAAAAGCATGTATTCTTGTTTAAAACAACGAAACCAGCTGTTTTAGACCGGAACGAGTTAAATCTGAACACATCGGTTTTACAAGTGTCCGTGTGATACGCGTCAAAACTTTTTCTCTTATAACTGCGCGAAAAGCAAATATTCGTGCTTAAAACAACGAAACAACCTGTTTTAGACCGAAACGAGTTAAATCTGAACACATCGGTTTTACAAGTGTCTGTGTGATACGACTCAAATCTTTTTTCTCCTATAACTGCGCGAAAAGCATGTATTCTTGCTTAACACAACGAAACAAGCTGTTTTAAACCGAAACGAGCTAAATCTGAACACATCGGATTTACAAGTGTCCATGTGATACGCGTCAAAACATTTTCTCCTATAACTGCGCGAAAAGCATGTATTCGTGCTTAAAACAACGAAACAAGCTGTTTTAAAACGAAGCGAGCTAGATCTGAACACATCGGTTTTACAAGTGTCCGTGTGATACCTATCAAAACGTTTTCTCTTATAACTGCGCGAAAAGCATGTATTCGTGCTTAATACAACGAAACAAGCTGTTTTAGACCGAAACGAGCTAAATCTGAACACATCGGTTTTGCAAGTGTCCATGTGATATGCGTAAAAACTTTTTCTCTTGTAACTGCACGAAATCCATGTATTCGTGCTTAATACAACGAAACAAGCTGTTTTAGACCTAAACGAGCTAAATCTGAACACATCGGTTTTACAAGTGTTTGTGTGATACGAGTCAAAACTTTTTCTGTTATAACTGCGCGAAAAGCCTGTATTCTTGCTTAAAACAACGAAACAAGCTGTTTTAGAACGAAGCGAGCTTAATCTGAACACATCGGTAATCTTTTTCTCCTATAACTGCGCGAAAAGCGTGTATTCTTGCTTAATACAACGAAACAAGCTGTTTTAGACCGAAACGAGCTAAATCTGAACACATCGGTTTTGCAAGTGTCCATGTGATATGCGTAAAAACTTTTTCTTTTGTAACTGCACGAAATCCATGTATTCGTGCTTAATACAACGAAACAAGCTGTTTTAGACCTAAACGAGCTAAATCTGAACACATCGGTTTTACAAGTGTCCGTGTGATACGCGTCGAAACTTTTTCTCTTATAACTGCGCGAAAAGCCTGTATTCTTGCTTAAAACAACGAAACAAGCTGTTTTAGAACGAAGCGAGCTTAATCTGAACACATAGGTAATCTTTTTCTCCTATAACTGCGCGAAAAGCATGTATTTTTGCTTAACACAACGAAACTAGCTGTTTTAGACCGAAACGAGCTAAATCTGAACACATCGGTTATGCAAGTGTCCATGTAATACGCGTCAAATCTTTTTCTCCTATAACTGCGGGTAAAGCATGTATTCTTGCTTAAAACAACGAAACAAGCTGTTTTAGACCGAAACGAGCTAAATCTGAACATACCGGTTTTACAAGTGTCCATGTGATACGCGTCAAAACGTTTTCTCTTGTAACTGCGCGAAAAGCATGTATTCTTGCTTAATACAACGAAACAAGCTGTTTTAGACGGAAACGAGTTAAATCTGAACACATCCGTTTTACAAGTGTCCGTATGATACGCGTCAAAACGTTTTCTCTTATAACTGCGCGAAAAGCATGTATTCTTGTTTAAAACAAAGAAACAAGTTGTTTTAGAACGAAGCGAACTAGATCTGAACGCATCGGTTTTACAAGTGTCCGTGTGATACCTATCAAAACTTTTTCTCTTATAACTGCGCGAAAAGCATGCATTCGTGCTTAATAAAACGAAACAAGCTGTTTTAGACCGAAACGAGCTAAATCTGAAGACTGGTTTTACAAGTGTCAATGTGATACGCGTCAAAACTTTTTCTCCTGTAACTGCGCGAAAAGCATGTATTCTTGTTTAAAACAACGAAACCAGCTGTTTTAGACCGGAACGAGTTAAATCTGAACACATCGGTTTTACAAGTGTCCGTGTGATACGCGTCAAAACTTTTTCTCTTATAACTGCGCGAAAAGCAAATATTCGTGCTTAAAACAACGAAACAACCTGTTTTAGACCGAAACGAGTTAAATCTGAACACATCGGTTTTACAAGTGTCTGTGTGATACGACTCAAATCTTTTTTCTCCTATAACTGCGCGAAAAGCATGTATTCTTGCTTAACACAACGAAACAAGCTGTTTTAAACCGAAACGAGCTAAATCTGAACACATCGGATTTACAAGTGTCCATGTGATACGCGTCAAAACATTTTCTCCTATAACTGCGCGAAAAGCATGTATTCGTGCTTAAAACAACGAAACAAGCTGTTTTAAAACGAAGCGAGCTAGATCTGAACACATCGGTTTTACAAGTGTCCGTGTGATACCTATCAAAACGTTTTCTCTTATAACTGCGCGAAAAGCATGTATTCGTGCTTAATACAACGAAACAAGCTGTTTTAGACCGAAACGAGCTAAATCTGAACACATCGGTTTTGCAAGTGTCCATGTGATATGCGTAAAAACTTTTTCTCTTGTAACTGCACGAAATCCATGTATTCGTGCTTAATACAACGAAACAAGCTGTTTTAGACCTAAACGAGCTAAATCTGAACACATCGGTTTTACAAGTGTTTGTGTGATACGAGTCAAAACTTTTTCTGTTATAACTGCGCGAAAAGCCTGTATTCTTGCTTAAAACAACGAAACAAGCTGTTTTAGAACGAAGCGAGCTTAATCTGAACACATCGGTAATCTTTTTCTCCTATAACTGCGCGAAAAGCGTGTATTCTTGCTTAACACAACGAAACAAGCTGTTTTAGACCGAAACGAGCTAAATCTGAACACATCGGTTATGCAAGTGTCCATGTGATACGCGTCAAATCTTTTTCTCCTATAACTGCGTGAAAAGCATGTATTCTTGCTTAAAACAACGAAACAAGCTGTTTTAGACCAAAACGAGCTAAATCTGAACACATCGGTTTTAAATGTGTCCGTGTGATACCTATCAAAACTTTTTCTCTTATAACCGCGCGAAAAGCATGTATTCGTGCTTAATACAACGAAACAAGCTGTTTTAGACCGAAACGAGCTAAATCTGAAGCCATCGGTTTTACAAGTGTCCATTTGATACGCGTCAAAACTTTTTCTCCTATAACTGCGCGTAAAGCCTGTATTCTTGCTTAAAACAACGAAACAAGCTGTTTTAGACCAAAACGAGTTAAATCTGAACACATCGGTTTTACAAGTGTCTGTGTGATACGACTCAAAACTTTTTTCTCCTAAACTGCGCGAAAAGCATGTATTCTTGCTTAACACAACGAAACAAGCTGTTTTAGACCGAAACGAGCTAAATCTGAACACATCGGTTTTGCAAGTGTCCTAGTGATACGCGTCAAAACATTTTCTCCTATAACTGCGCGAAAAGCATGTATTCTTGCTTAAAACAACGCAACAAGCTGTTTTAGACCAAAACGAGCTAAATCTGAACACATCGGTTTTACAAGTTTCCGTGTGATACGCGTCAAAACTTTTTCTCTTATAACTGCGCGAAAAGCATGTATTCTTGCTTAAAACAACGAAACAAGCTGTTTTAGAACGAAGCGAGCTAGATCTGAACACATCGGTTTTACAAGTGTCCGTGTGATACCTATCAAAACTTTTTATCTTATAACTGCGCGAAAAGCATGTATTCGTGCTTAATAGAACGAAACAAGCTGTCTTAGACCGAAACGAGCTAAATCTGAACACATCGGATTTACAAGTGTCCATGTGATACGCGTCAAAACTTTTTCTCCTGTAACTGCGCGAAAAGCATGTATTCTTGTTTAAAACAACGAAACCAGCTGTTTTAGACCGGAACGAGTTAAATCTGAACACATCGGTTTTACAAGTGTCCGTGTGATACGCGTCAAAACTTTTTGTCTTATAACTGCGCGAAAAGCAAATATTCGTGCTTAAAACAACGAAACAACCTGTTTTAGACCGAAACGAGTTAAATCTGAACACATCGGTTTTACAAGTGTCTGTGTGATACGACTCAAATCTTTTTTCTCCTATAACTGCGCGAAAAGCATGTATTCTTGCTTAACACAACGAATCAAGCTGTTTTAAACCGAAACGAGCTAAATCTGAACACATCGGATTTACAAGTGTCCATGTGATACGCGTCAAAACATTTTCTCCTATAACTGCGCGAAAAGCATGTATTCGTGCCTAAAACAACGAAACAAGCTGTTTTAAAACGAAGCGAGCTAGATCTGAACACATCGGTTTTACAAGTGTCCGTGTGATACCTATCAAAACGTTTTCTCTTATAACTGCGCGAAAAGCATGTATTCGTGCTTAATACAACGAAACAAGCTGTTTTAGACCAAAACGAGCTAAATCTGAACACATCGGTTTTGCAAGTGTCCTTGTGATATGCGTAAAAACTTTTTCTCTTGTAACTGCACGAAATGCATATATTCGTGCTTAATACAACGAAACAAGCTGTTTTAGACCTAAACGAGCTAAATCTGAACACATCGGTTTTACAAGTGTTTGTGTGATACGAGTCAAAACTTTTTCTGTTATAACTGCGCGAAAAGCCTGTATTCTTGCTTAAAACAACGAAACAAGCTGTTTTAGAACGAAGCGAGCTTAATCTGAACACATCGGTAATCTTTTTCTCCTATAACTGCGCGAAAAGCGTGTATTCTTGCTTAACACAACGAAACAAGCTGTTTTAGACCGAAACGAGCTAAATCTGAACACATCGGTTATGCAAGTGTCCACATGATACGCGTCAAATCTTTTTCTCCTATAACTGCGGGAAAAGCATGTATTCTTGCTTAAAACAACGAAACAAGCTGTTTTAGACCAAAACGAGCTAAATCTGAACACATCGGTTTTAAATGTGTCCGTGTGATACCTATCAAAACTTTTTCTCTTATAACTGCGCGAAAAGCATGTATTCGTGCTTAATACAACGAAACAAGCTGTTTTAGACCGAAACGAGCTAAATCTGAAGCCATCGGTTTTACAAGTGTCCATTTGATACGCGTCAAAACTTTTTCTCTTATAACTGCGCGTAAAGCCTGTATTCTTGCTTAAAACAACGAAACAAGCTGTTTTAGACCAAAACGAGTTAAATCTGAACACATCGGTTTTACAAGTGTCTGTGTGATACGACTCAAAACTTTTTTCTCCTAAACTGCGCGAAAAGCATGTATTCTTGCTTAACACAACGAAACAAGCTGTTTTAGACCGAAACGAGCTAAATCTGAACACATCGGTTTTGCAAGTGTCCTAGTGATACGCGTCAAAACATTTTCTCCTATAACTGCGCGAAAAGCATGTATTCTTGCTTAAAACAACGCAACAAGCTGTTTTAGACCGAAACGAGCTAAATCTGAACACATCGGTTTTACAAGTTTCCGTGTGATACGCGTCGAAACTTTTTCTCTTATAACTGCGCGAAAAGCATGTATTCTTGCTTAAAACAACGAAACAAGCTGTTTTAGAACGAAGCGAGCTAGATCTGAACACATCGGTTTTACAAGTGTCCGTGTGATACCTATCAAAACTTTTTATCTTATAACTGCGCGAAAAGCATGTATTCGTGCTTAATACAACGAAACAAGCTGTTTTAGACCGAAACGAGCTAAATCTGAACACATCGGATTTACAAGTGTCCATGTGATACGCGTCAAAACTTTTTCTCCTGTACCTGCGCGAAAAGCATGTATTCTTGCTTAAAACAACGAAACAAGCTGTTTTAGACCAAAACGAGTTAAATCTGAACACATCGGTTTTACAAGTGTCTGTGTGATACGTGTCAAAACTTTTTGTCCTGTAACTGCGCGAAAAGCATGTATTCGTGCTTAATACAACGAAACAAGCTGTTTTAGACCGAAACGAGCTGAATCTGAAGACATCGGTTTTACAAGTGTCCATGTGATACGCGTCAAAACTTTTTCTCCTGTACCTGCGCGAAAAGCATGTATTCTTGCTTAAAACAACGCAACAAGCTGTTTTAGAACGAAGCGAGCTAGATCTGAACACATCGGTTTTACAAGTGTCCGTGTGATACCTATCAAAACTTTTTATCTTATAACTGCGCGAAAAGCATGTATTCTTGCTTAATACAACGAAACAAGCTGTTTTAGACCGAAACGAGCTAAATCTGAACACATCGGATTTACAAGTGTCCATGTGATTCGCGTCAAAACTTTTTCTCCCGTACCTGCGCGAAAAGCATGTATTCTTGCTTAAAACAACGAAACAAGCTGTTTTAGACCAAAACGAGTTAAATCTGAACACATCGGTTTTACAAGTGTCTGTGTGATACGTGTCAAAACTTTTTGTCCTGTAACTGCTCGAAAAGCATGTATTCGTGCTTAATACAACGAAACAAGCTGTTTTAGACCGAAACGAGCTGAATCTGAAGACATCGGTTTTACAAGTGTCCATGTGATACGCGTCAAAACTTTTTCTCCTGTACCTGCGCGAAAAGCATGTATTCTTGCCTAAAACAACGAAACAAGCTGTTTTAGAAGAAAACGAGTTAAATCTGAACACATCGGTTTTACAAGTGTCTGTGTGATACGAGTCAAATCTTTTTCTCCTATAACTGCGCGAAAAGCATGTATTCTTGCTTAAAACAACGAAACAAGCTATTTTAGACCGGAACGATTTAAATCTGAAAACATCGGTTTTGCAAGTGTCCGTGTGATACGCGTCAAAACTTTTCTCTTATATCTGCGCGAAAAGCATGTATTCTTGCTTAAAACAACGAAACAACCTGTTTTAGACCGAAACGAGGTAAATCTGAACACATCGGTTTTACAAGTGTCTGTGTGATACGACTCAAAACCTTTTTCTCCTATAACTGCGCGAAAAGCATGTATTCTTGCTTAACACAACGAAACAAGCTGTTTTAGACCGAAACGAGCTAAATCTGAACACATCGTTTTTGCAAGTGTCCATGTGATACGCGTCAAAACATTTTCTCCTATAACTGCGCGTTAAGCATGTATTCTTCCTTAAAACAACGCAACAAGCTGTCCTAGACCGAAACGAGCTAAATCTGAACACATCGGTTTTAAAAGTGATCGTGTGATACCTATCAAAACTTTTTCTCTTATAACTGCGCGAAAATCATGTATTCGTGCTTAATACAACGAAACAAGCTGTTTTAGACCGAAACGAGCTAAATCTGAAGCCATCGGTTTTACAAGTGTCCATTTGATACGCGTCAAAACTTTTTCTGTTAAAACTGCGCGTAAAGCCTGTATTCTTGCTTAAAACAACGAAATAGCTGTTTAAGAACGAAGCGAGCTAGATCTGAACACATCGGTTTTACAAGTGTGTGATACGAGTCAAAACGTTTTCTATTATAACTGCGCGAAAAGCATGTATTCTTGTTTAAAACAACGAAACAAGCTGTTTTAGACAGGAACGAGTTAAATCTGAACACATCGGTTTTACAAGTGTCCGTGTGATACGCGTCGAAACTTTTTCTCTTATAACTGCGCGAAAAGCCTGTATTCTTGCTTAAAACAACGAAACAAGCTGTTTTAGAACGAAGCGAGCTTAATCTGAACACATCGGTTTTACAAGTGTCCGTGTGATACGCGTCAAATCTTTTTCTCCTATAACTGCGCGAAAAGCATGTATTCTTGCTTAAAACAACGAAACAAGCTGTTTTAGACCGAAACGAGATAAATCTGAACACATCGGTTTTACAAGTGTCTGTGTGATACGAGTCAAAACTTTTTCTCTTATAACTGCGCGTAAAGCCTGTATTCTTGCTTAAAACAACGAAACAAGCTGTTTAAGAACGAAGCTAGCTAGATCTGAACACATCGGTTTTACAAGTGTCTGTGATACGTCAAAACTTTTTCTTCTATAACTGCGCGAAAAGCATGTATTCGTGCTTAATACAACGAAACAAGCTGTTTTAGACCGAAACGAGCTAAATCTGAACACATCGGTTTTACGTGTCCATGTGATACGCGTCAAAACATTTTCTCCTATAACTGCGCGAAAAGCATGTATTCGTGCTTAAAACAACGAAACACGGTGTTTTAGACCGAAACGAGCTAAATCTGAACATATCGGTTTTACAAGTGTCCATGTGATACGCGTCAAAACGTTTTCTTTTGTAACTGCGCGAAAAGCATGTATTCTTGCTTAATACAACGAAACAAGCTGTTTTAAACCGAAACGAGTTAAATCTGAACACATCCGTTTTACAAGTGTCCGTGTGATACGCGTCAAAACTTTTTCTCTTATAACTGCGCGAAAAGCATGTATTCGTGCTTAATACAACGAAACGAGCTGTTTTAGACCGAAACGACCTAAATCTGAAAACATTGGTTTTCAAAACTTTTTCTCCTGTAACTGCGCGAAAAGCATGTATTCTTGTTTAAAACAACGAAACCAGCTGTTTTAGACCGGAGCGAGTTAAATCTGAACACATCGGTTTTACAAGTGTCCGTGTGATACGCGTCAACTTTTTCTCTTAAAACTGCGCGAAAAGCATGTATTCTTGCTTAAAACAACGAAACAACCTGTTTTAGACCGAAACGAGTTAAATCTGAACACATCGGTTTTCAAGTGTCTATGTGATACGCGTCAAAACATTTTCTCCTATAACTGCGCGAAAAGCATGTATTCGTGCTTAAAACAACGAAACAATCTGTTTTAGACCGAAACGAGCTAAATCTGAACACATCGGTTATGCAAGTGTCCATGTGATACGCGTCAAATTTTTTCTCCTATAACGGCGGGAAAAGCATGTATTCTTGCTTAAAACAACGAAACAAGCTGTTTTAGACCGAAACGAGTTAAATCTGAACACATCGGTTTTAAAAGTGTCCGTGTGATACCTATCAAAACTTTTTCTCTTATAACTGCGCGAAAAGCATGTATTCGTGCTTAATACAACGAATCAAGCTGTTTTAGACCGAAACGAGCTAAATCTGAAGCCATCAGTTTTACAAGTGTCCATTTGATACGCGTCAAAACTTTTTCTGTTAAAACTGCGCGTAAAGCCTGTATTCTTGCTTAAAACAACGAAATAGCTGTTTAAGAACGAAGCGAGCTAGATCTGAACACATCGGTTTTACAAGTGTGTGATACGAGTCAAAACGTTTTCTATTATAACTGCGCGAAAAGCATGTATTCTTGTTTAAAACAACGAAACAAGCTGTTTTAGACAGGAACGAGTTAAATCTGAACACATCGGTTTTACAAGTGTCCGTGTGATACGCGTCGAAACTTTTTCTCTTATAACTGCGCGAAAAGCCTGTATTCTTGCTTAAAACAACGAAACAAGCTGTTTTAGAACGAAGCGAGCTTAATCTGAACACATCGGTTTTACAAGTGTCCGTGTGATACGCGTCAAATCTTTTTCTCCTATAACTGCGCGAAAAGCATGTATTCTTGCTTAAAACAACGAAACAAGCTGTTTTAGACCGAAACGAGATAAATCTGAACACATCGGTTTTACAAGTGTCTGTGTGATACGAGTCAAAACTTTTTCTCTTATAACTGCGCGTAAAGCCTGTATTCTTGCTTAAAACAACGAAACAAGCTGTTTAAGAACGAAGCTAGCTAGATCTGAACACATCGGTTTTACAAGTGTCTGTGATACGTCAAAACTTTCTCTTCTATAACTGCGCGAAAAGCATGTATTCGTGCTTAATACAACGAAACAAGCTGTTTTAGACCGAAACGAGCTAAATCTGAACACATCGGTTTTACGTGTCCATGTGATACGCGTCAAAACATTTTCTCCTATAACTGCGCGAAAAGCATGTATTCGTGCCTAAAACAACGAAACACGGTGTTTTAGACCGAAACGAGCTAAATCTGAACATATCGGTTTTACAAGTGTCCATGTGATACGCGTAAAAACTTTTTCTCTTGTAACTGCACGAAATGCATGTATTCGTGCTTAATACAACGAAACAAGCTGTTTTAGACCTAAACGAGCTAAATCTGAACACATCGGTTTTACAAGTGTTTGTGTGATACGAGTCAAAACTTTTTCTGTTATAACTGCGCGAAAAGCCTGTATTCTTGCTTAAAACAACGAAACAAGCTGTTTTAGAACGAAGCGAGCTTAATCTGAACACATCGGTAATCTTTTTCTCCTATAACTGCGCGAAAAGCGTGTATTCTTGCTTAACACAACGAAACAAGCTGTTTTAGACCGAAACGAGCTAAATCTGAACACATCGGTTATGCAAGTGTCCATGTGATACGCGTCAAATCTTTTTCTCCTATAACTGCGCGAAAAGCATGTATTCGTGCTTAATACAACGAAACAAGCTGTTTTAGACCGAAACGAGCTAAATCTGAAGCCATCGGTTTTACAAGTGTCCATTTGATACGCGTCAAAACTTTTTCTCTTATAACTGCGCGTAAAGCCTGTATTCTTGCTTAAAACAACGAAACAAGCTGTTTTAGACCAAAACGAGTTAAATCTGAACACATCGGTTTTACAAGTGTCTGTGTGATACGACTCAAAACTTTTTTCTCCTAAACTGCGCGAAAAGCATGTATTCTTGCTTAACACAACGAAACAAGCTGTTTTAGACCGAAACGAGCTAAATCTGAACACATCGGTTTTGCAAGTGTCCTAGTGATACGCGTCAAAACATTTTCTCCTATAACTGCGCGAAAAGCATGTATTCTTGCTTAAAACAACGCAACAAGCTGTTTTAGACCGAAACGAGCTAAATCTGAACACATCGGTTTTACAAGTTTCCGTGTGATACGCGTCAAAACTTTTTCTCTTATAACTGCGCGAAAAGCATGTATTCTTGCTTAAAACAACGAAACAAGCTGTTTTAGAACGAAGCGAGCTAGATCTGAACACATCGGTTTTACAAGTGTCCGTGTGATACCTATCAAAACTTTTTATCTTATAACTGCGCGAAAAGCATGTATTCGTGCTTAATACAACGAAACAAGCTGTTTTAGACCGAAACGAGCTAAATCTGAACACATAGGATTTACAAGTGTCCATGTGATTCGCGTCAAAACTTTTTCTCCTGTACCTGCGCGAAAAGCATGTATTCTTGCTTAAAACAACGAAACAAGCTGTTTTAGACCAAAACGAGTTAAATCTGAACACATCGGTTTTACAAGTGTCTGTGTGATACGTGTCAAAACTTTTTGTCCTGTAACTGCTCGAAAAGCATGTATTCGTGCTTAATACAACGAAACAAGCTGTTTTAGACCGAAACGAGCTGAATCTGAAGACATCGGTTTTACAAGTGTCCATGTGATACGCGTCAAAACTTTTTCTCCTGTACCTGCGCGTAAAGCATGTATTCTTCCTTAAAACAACGCAACAAGCTGTCCTAGACCGAAACGAGCTAAATCTGAACACATCGGTTTTAAAAGTGACCGTGTGATACCTATCAAAACTTTTTCTCTTATAACTGCGCGAAAATCATGTATTCGTGCTTAATACAACGAAACAAGCTGTTTTAGACCGAAACGAGCTAAATCTGAAGCCATCGGTTTTACAAGTGTCCATTTGATACGCGTCAAAACTTTTTCTGTTAAAACTGCGCGTAAAGCCTGTATTCTTGCTTAAAACAACGAAATAGCTGTTTAAGAACGAAGCGAGCTAGATCTGAACACATCGGTTTTAAAAGTGTGTGATACGAGTCAAAACGTTTTCTATTATAACTGCGCGAAAAGCATGTATTCTTGTTTAAAACAACGAAACAAGCTGTTTTAGACAGGAACGAGTTAAATCTGAACACATCGGTTTTACAAGTGTCCGTGTGATACGCGTCGAAACTTTTTCTCTTATAACTGCGCGAAAAGCCTGTATTCTTGCTTAAAACAACGAAACAAGCTGTTTTAGAACGAAGCGAGCTTAATCTGAACACATCGGTTTTACAAGTGTCTGTGTGATACGCGTCAAATCTTTTTCTCCTATAACTGCGCGAAAAGCATGTATTCTTGCTTAAAACAACGAAACAAGCTGTTTTAGACCGAAACGAGATAAATCTGAACACATCGGTTTTACAAGTGTCTGTGTGATACGAGTCAAAACTTTTTCTCTTATAACTGCGCGTAAAGCCTGTATTCTTGCTTAAAACAACGAAACAAGCTGTTTAAGAACGAAGCTAGCTAGATCTGAACACATCGGTTTTACAAGTGTCTGTGATACGTCAAAACTTTTTCTTCTATAACTGCGCGAAAAGCATGTATTCGTGCTTAATACAACGAAACAAGCTGTTTTAGACCGAAACGAGCTAAATCTGAACACATCGGTTTTACGTGTCCATGTGATACGCGTCAAAACATTTTCTCCTATAACTGCGCGAAAAGCATGTATTCGTGCTTAAAACAACGAAACACGGTGTTTTAGACCGAAACGAGCTAAATCTGAACATATCGGTTTTACAAGTGTCCATGTGATACGCGTCAAAACGTTTTCTTTTGTAACTGCGCGAAATGCATGTATTCGTGCTTAATACAACGAAACAAGCTGTTTTAGACCTAAACGAGCTAAATCTGAACACATCGGTTTTACAAGTGTTTGTGTGATACGAGTCAAAACTTTTTCTGTTATAACTGCGCGAAAAGCCTGTATTCTTGCTTAAAACAACGAAACAAGCTGTTTTAGAACGAAGCGAGCTTAATCTGAACACATCGGTAATCTTTTTCTCCTATAACTGCGCGAAAAGCGTGTATTCTTGCTTAACACAACGAAACAAGCTGTTTTAGACCAAAACGAGCTAAATCTGAACACATCGGTTATGCAAGTGTCCATGTGATACGCGTCAAATCTTTTTCTCCTATAACTGCGGGAAAAGCATGTATTCTTGCTTAAAACAACGAAACAAGCTGTTTTAGACCAAAACGAGCTAAATCTGAACACATCGGTTTTACAAGTGTCTGTGTGATACGTGTCAAAACTTTTTGTCCTGTAACTGCTCGAAAAGCATGTATTCGTGCTTAATACAACGAAACAAGCTGTTTTAGACCGAAACGAGCTGAATCTGAAGACATCGGTTTTACAAGTGTCCATGTGATACGCGTCAAAACTTTTTCTCCTGTACCTGCGCGAAAAGCATGTATTCTTGCCTAAAACAACGAAACAAGCTGTTTTAGAAGAAAACGAGTTAAATCTGAACACATCGGTTTTACAAGTGTCCGTGTGATACCTATCAAAACTTTTTATCTTATAACTGCGCGAAAAGCATGTATTCTTGCTTAATACAACGAAACAAGCTGTTTTAGACCGAAACGAGCTAAATCTGAACACATCGGATTTACAAGTGTCCATGTGATTCGCGTCAAAACTTTTTCTCCCGTACCTGCGCGAAAAGCATGTATTCTTGCTTAAAACAACGAAACAAGCTGTTTTAGACCAAAACGAGTTAAATCTGAACACATCGGTTTTACAAGTGTCTGTGTGATACGTGTCAAAACTTTTTGTCCTGTAACTGCTCGAAAAGCATGTATTCGTGCTTAATACAACGAAACAAGCTGTTTTAGACCGAAACGAGCTGAATCTGAAGACATCGGTTTTACAAGTGTCCATGTGATACGCGTCAAAACTTTTTCTCCTGTACCTGCGCGAAAAGCATGTATTCTTGCCTAAAACAACGAAACAAGCTGTTTTAGAAGAAAACGAGTTAAATCTGAACACATCGGTTTTACAAGTGTCTGTGTGATACGAGTCAAATCTTTTTCTCCTATAACTGCGCGAAAAGCATAGATTCTTGCTTAAAACAACGAAACAAGCTATTTTAGACCGGAACGATTTAAATCTGAAAACATCGGTTTTGCAAGTGTCCGTGTGATACGCGTCAAAACTTTTCTCTTATATCTGCGCGAAAAGCATGTATTCTTGCTTAAAACAACGAAACAACCTGTTTTAGACCGAAACGAGGTAAATCTGAACACATCGGTTTTACAAGTGTCTGTGTGATACGACTCAAAACCTTTTTCTCCTATAACTGCGCGAAAAGCATGTATTCTTGCTTAACACAACGAAACAAGCTGTTTTAGACCGAAACGAGCTAAATCTGAACACATCGTTTTTGCAAGTGTCCATGTGATACGCGTCAAAACATTTTCTCCTATAACTGCGCGTAAAGCATGTATTCTTCCTTAAAACAACGCAACCAGCTGTCCTAGACCGAAACGAGCTAAATCTGAACACATCGGTTTTAAAAGTGACCGTGTGATACCTATCAAAACTTTTTCTCTTATAACTGCGCGAAAATCATGTATTCGTGCTTAATACAACGAAACAAGCTGTTTTAGACCGAAACGAGCTAAATCTGAAGCCATCGGTTTTACAAGTGTCCATTTGATACGCGTCAAAACTTTTTCTGTTAAAACTGCGCGTAAAGCCTGTATTCTTGCTTAAAACAACGAAATAGCTGTTTAAGAACGAAGCGAGCTAGATCTGAACACATCGGTTTTACAAGTGTGTGATACGAGTCAAAACGTTTTCTATTATAACTGCGCGAAAAGCATGTATTCTTGTTTAAAACAACGAAACAAGCTGTTTTAGACAGGAACGAGTTAAATCTGAACACATCGGTTTTACAAGTGTCCGTGTGATACGCGTCGAAACTTTTTCTCTTATAACTGCGCGAAAAGCCTGTATTCTTGCTTAAAACAACGAAACAAGCTGTTTTAGAACGAAGCGAGCTTAATCTGAACACATCGGTTTTACAAGTGTCCGTGTGATACGCGTCAAATCTTTTTCTCCTATAACTGCGCGAAAAGCATGTATTCTTGCTTAAAACAACGAAACAAGCTGTTTTAGACCGAAACGAGATAAATCTGAACACATCGGTTTTACAAGTGTCTGTGTGATACGAGTCAAAACTTTTTCTCTTATAACTGCGCGTAAAGCCTGTATTCTTGCTTAAAACAACGAAACAAGCTGTTTAAGAACGAAGCTAGCTAGATCTGAACACATCGGTTTTACAAGTGTCTGTGATACGTCAAAACTTTTTCTTCTATAACTGCGCGAAAAGCATGTATTCGTGCTTATTACAACGAAACAAGCTGTTTTAGACCGAAACGAGCTAAATCTGAACACATCGGTTTTACGTGTCCATGTGATACGCGTCAAAACATTTTCTCCTATAACTGCGCGAAAAGCATGTATTCGTGCTTAAAACAACGAAACACGGTGTTTTAGACCGAAACGAGCTAAATCTGAACATATCGGTTTTACAAGTGTCCATGTGATACGCGTCAAAACGTTTTCTTTTGTAACTGCGCGAAAAGCATGTATTCTTGCTTAATACAACGAAACAAGCTGTTTTAGACCGAAACGAGTTAAATCTGAACACATCCGTTTTACAAGTGTCCGTGTGATACGCGTCAAAACTTTTTCTCTTATAACTGCGCGAAAAGCATGTATTCGTGCTTAATACAACGAAACGAGCTGTTTTAGACCGAAACGACCTAAATCTGAAAACATTGGTTTTCAAAACTTTTTCTCCTGTAACTGCGCGAAAAGCATGTATTCTTGTTTAAAACAACGAAACCAGCTGTTTTAGACCGGAGCGAGTTAAATCTGAACACATCGGTTTTACAAGTGTCCGTGTGATACGCGTCAACTTTTTCTCTTAAAACTGCGCGAAAAGCATGTATTCTTGCTTAAAACAACGAAACAACCTGTTTTAGACCGAAACGAGTTAAATCTGAACACATCGGTTTTCAAGTGTCTATGTGATACGCGTCAAAACATTTTCTCCTATAACTGCGCGAAAAGCATGTATTCGTGCTTAAAACAACGAAACAATCTGTTTTAGACCGAAACGAGCTAAATCTGAACACATCGGTTATGCAAGTGTCCATGTGATACGCGTCAAATTTTTTCTCCTATAACGGCGGGAAAAGCATGTATTCTTGCTTAAAACAACGAAACAAGCTGTTTTAGACCGAAACGAGTTAAATCTGAACACATCGGTTTTAAAAGTGTCCGTGTGATACCTATCAAAACTTTTTCTCTTATAACTGCGCGAAAAGCATGTATTCGTGCTTAATACAACGAATCAAGCTGTTTTAGACCGAAACGAGCTAAATCTGAAGCCATCAGTTTTACAAGTGTCCATTTGATACGCGTCAAAACTTTTTCTGTTAAAACTGCGAGTAAAGCCTGTATTCTTGCTTAAAACAACGAAATAGCTGTTTAAGAACGAAGCGAGCTAGATCTGAACACATCGGTTTTACAAGTGTGTGATACGAGTCAAAACGTTTTCTATTATAACTGCGCGAAAAGCATGTATTCTTGTTTAAAACAACGAAACAAGCTGTTTTAGACAGGAACGAGTTAAATCTGAACACATCGGTTTTACAAGTGTCCGTGTGATACGCGTCGAAACTTTTTCTCTTATAACTGCGCGAAAAGCCTGTATTCTTGCTTAAAACAACGAAACAAGCTGTTTTAGAACGAAGCGAGCTTAATCTGAACACATCGGTTTTACAAGTGTCCGTGTGATACGCGTCAAATCTTTTTCTCCTATAACTGCGCGAAAAGCATGTATTCTTGCTTAAAACAACGAAACAAGCTGTTTTAGACCGAAACGAGATAAATCTGAACACATCGGTTTTACAAGTGTCTGTGTGATACGAGTCAAAACTTTTTCTCTTATAACTGCGCGTAAAGCCTGTATTCTTGCTTAAAACAACGAAACAAGCTGTTTAAGAACGAAGCTAGCTAGATCTGAACACATCGGTTTTACAAGTGTCTGTGATACGTCAAAACTTTCTCTTCTATAACTGCGCGAAAAGCATGTATTCGTGCTTAATACAACGAAACAAGCTGTTTTAGACCGAAACGAGCTAAATCTGAACACATCGGTTTTACGTGTCCATGTGATACGCGTCAAAACATTTTCTCCTATAACTGCGCGAAAAGCATGTATTCGTGCCTAAAACAACGAAACACGGTGTTTTAGACCGAAACGAGCTAAATCTGAACATATCGGTTTTACAAGTGTCCATGTGATACGCGTAAAAACTTTTTCTCTTGTAACTGCACGAAATGCATGTATTCGTGCTTAATACAACGAAACAAGCTGTTTTAGACCTAAACGAGCTAAATCTGAACACATCGGTTTTACAAGTGTTTGTGTGATACGAGTCAAAACTTTTTCTGTTATAACTGCGCGAAAAGCCTGTATTCTTGCTTAAAACAACGAAACAAGCTGTTTTAGAACGAAGCGAGCTTAATCTGAACACATCGGTAATCTTTTTCTCCTATAACTGCGCGAAAAGCGTGTATTCTTGCTTAACACAACGAAACAAGCTGTTTTAGACCAAAACGAGCTAAATCTGAACACATCGGTTATGCAAGTGTCCATGTGATACGCGTCAAATCTTTTTCTCCTATAACTGCGGGAAAAGCATGTATTCTTGCTTAAAACAACGAAACAAGCTGTTTTAGACCAAAACGAGCTAAATCTGAACACATCGGTTTTACAAGTGTCTGTGTGATACGTGTCAAAACTTTTTGTCCTGTAACTGCTCGAAAAGCATGTATTCGTGCTTAATACAACGAAACAAGCTGTTTTAGACCGAAACGAGCTGAATCTGAAGACATCGGTTTTACAAGTGTCCATGTGATACGCGTCAAAACTTTTTCTCCTGTACCTGCGCGAAAAGCATGTATTCTTGCCTAAAACAACGAAACAAGCTGTTTTAGAAGAAAACGAGTTAAATCTGAACACATCGGTTTTACAAGTGTCCGTGTGATACCTATCAAAACTTTTTATCTTATAACTGCGCGAAAAGCATGTATTCTTGCTTAATACAACGAAACAAGCTGTTTTAGACCGAAACGAGCTAAATCTGAACACATCGGATTTACAAGTGTCCATGTGATTCGCGTCAAAACTTTTTCTCCCGTACCTGCGCGAAAAGCATGTATTCTTGCTTAAAACAACGAAACAAGCTGTTTTAGACCAAAACGAGTTAAATCTGAACACATCGGTTTTACAAGTGTCTGTGTGATACGTGTCAAAACTTTTTGTCCTGTAACTGCTCGAAAAGCATGTATTCGTGCTTAATACAACGAAACAAGCTGTTTTAGACCGAAACGAGCTGAATCTGAAGACATCGGTTTTACAAGTGTCCATGTGATACGCGTCAAAACTTTTTCTCCTGTACCTGCGCGAAAAGCATGTATTCTTGCCTAAAACAACGAAACAAGCTGTTTTAGAAGAAAACGAGTTAAATCTGAACACATCGGTTTTACAAGTGTCTGTGTGATACGAGTCAAATCTTTTTCTCCTATAACTGCGCGAAAAGCATGTATTCTTGCTTAAAACAACGAAACAAGCTGTTTTAGACCGAAACGAGATAAATCTGAACACATCGGTTTTACAAGTGTCTGTGTGATACGAGTCAAAACTTTTTCTCTTATAACTGCGCGTAAAGCCTGTATTCTTGCTTAAAACAACGAAACAAGCTGTTTAAGAACGAAGCTAGCTAGATCTGAACACATCGGTTTTACAAGTGTCTGTGATACGTCAAAACTTTCTCTTCTATAACTGCGCGAAAAGCATGTATTCGTGCTTAATACAACGAAACAAGCTGTTTTAGACCGAAACGAGCTAAATCTGAACACATCGGTTTTACGTGTCCATGTGATACGCGTCAAAACATTTTCTCCTATAACTGCGCGAAAAGCATGTATTCGTGCCTAAAACAACGAAACACGGTGTTTTAGACCGAAACGAGCTAAATCTGAACATATCGGTTTTACAAGTGTCCATGTGATACGCGTAAAAACTTTTTCTCTTGTAACTGCACGAAATGCATGTATTCGTGCTTAATACAACGAAACAAGCTGTTTTAGACCTAAACGAGCTAAATCTGAACACATCGGTTTTACAAGTGTTTGTGTGATACGAGTCAAAACTTTTTCTGTTATAACTGCGCGAAAAGCCTGTATTCTTGCTTAAAACAACGAAACAAGCTGTTTTAGAACGAAGCGAGCTTAATCTGAACACATCGGTAATCTTTTTCTCCTATAACTGCGCGAAAAGCGTGTATTCTTGCTTAACACAACGAAACAAGCTGTTTTAGACCAAAACGAGCTAAATCTGAACACATCGGTTATGCAAGTGTCCATGTGATACGCGTCAAATCTTTTTCTCCTATAACTGCGGGAAAAGCATGTATTCTTGCTTAAAACAACGAAACAAGCTGTTTTAGACCAAAACGAGCTAAATCTGAACACATCGGTTTTACAAGTGTCTGTGTGATACGTGTCAAAACTTTTTGTCCTGTAACTGCTCGAAAAGCATGTATTCGTGCTTAATACAACGAAACAAGCTGTTTTAGACCGAAACGAGCTGAATCTGAAGACATCGGTTTTACAAGTGTCCATGTGATACGCGTCAAAACTTTTTCTCCTGTACCTGCGCGAAAAGCATGTATTCTTGCCTAAAACAACGAAACAAGCTGTTTTAGAAGAAAACGAGTTAAATCTGAACACATCGGTTTTACAAGTGTCCGTGTGATACCTATCAAAACTTTTTATCTTATAACTGCGCGAAAAGCATGTATTCTTGCTTAATACAACGAAACAAGCTGTTTTAGACCGAAACGAGCTAAATCTGAACACATCGGATTTACAAGTGTCCATGTGATTCGCGTCAAAACTTTTTCTCCCGTACCTGCGCGAAAAGCATGTATTCTTGCTTAAAACAACGAAACAAGCTGTTTTAGACCAAAACGAGTTAAATCTGAACACATCGGTTTTACAAGTGTCTGTGTGATACGTGTCAAAACTTTTTGTCCTGTAACTGCTCGAAAAGCATGTATTCGTGCTTAATACAACGAAACAAGCTGTTTTAGACCGAAACGAGCTGAATCTGAAGACATCGGTTTTACAAGTGTCCATGTGATACGCGTCAAAACTTTTTCTCCTGTACCTGCGCGAAAAGCATGTATTCTTGCCTAAAACAACGAAACAAGCTGTTTTAGAAGAAAACGAGTTAAATCTGAACACATCGGTTTTACAAGTGTCTGTGTGATACGAGTCAAATCTTTTTCTCCTATAACTGCGCGAAAAGCATAGATTCTTGCTTAAAACAACGAAACAAGCTATTTTAGACCGGAACGATTTAAATCTGAAAACATCGGTTTTGCAAGTGTCCGTGTGATACGCGTCAAAACTTTTCTCTTATATCTGCGCGAAAAGCATGTATTCTTGCTTAAAACAACGAAACAACCTGTTTTAGACCGAAACGAGGTAAATCTGAACACATCGGTTTTACAAGTGTCTGTGTGATACGACTCAAAACCTTTTTCTCCTATAACTGCGCGAAAAGCATGTATTCTTGCTTAACACAACGAAACAAGCTGTTTTAGACCGAAACGAGCTAAATCTGAACACATCGTTTTTGCAAGTGTCCATGTGATACGCGTCAAAACATTTTCTCCTATAACTGCGCGTAAAGCATGTATTCTTCCTTAAAACAACGCAACAAGCTGTCCTAGACCGAAACGAGCTAAATCTGAACACATCGGTTTTAAAAGTGACCGTGTGATACCTATCAAAACTTTTTCTCTTATAACTGCGCGAAAATCATGTATTCGTGCTTAATACAACGAAACAAGCTGTTTTAGACCGAAACGAGCTAAATCTGAAGCCATCGGTTTTACAAGTGTCCATTTGATACGCGTCAAAACTTTTTCTGTTAAAACTGCGCGTAAAGCCTGTATTCTTGCTTAAAACAACGAAATAGCTGTTTAAGAACGAAGCGAGCTAGATCTGAACACATCGGTTTTACAAGTGTGTGATACGAGTCAAAACGTTTTCTATTATAACTGCGCGAAAAGCATGTATTCTTGTTTAAAACAACGAAACAAGCTGTTTTAGACAGGAACGAGTTAAATCTGAACACATCGGTTTTACAAGTGTCCGTGTGATACGCGTCGAAACTTTTTCTCTTATAACTGCGCGAAAAGCCTGTATTCTTGCTTAAAACAACGAAACAAGCTGTTTTAGAACGAAGCGAGCTTAATCTGAACACATCGGTTTTACAAGTGTCCGTGTGATACGCGTCAAATCTTTTTCTCCTATAACTGCGCGAAAAGCATGTATTCTTGCTTAAAACAACGAAACAAGCTGTTTTAGACCGAAACGAGATAAATCTGAACACATCGGTTTTACAAGTGTCTGTGTGATACGAGTCAAAACTTTTTCTCTTATAACTGCGCGTAAAGCCTGTATTCTTGCTTAAAACAACGAAACAAGCTGTTTAAGAACGAAGCTAGCTAGATCTGAACACATCGGTTTTACAAGTGTCTGTGATACGTCAAAACTTTTTCTTCTATAACTGCGCGAAAAGCATGTATTCGTGCTTATTACAACGAAACAAGCTGTTTTAGACCGAAACGAGCTAAATCTGAACACATCGGTTTTACGTGTCCATGTGATACGCGTCAAAACATTTTCTCCTATAACTGCGCGAAAAGCATGTATTCGTGCTTAAAACAACGAAACACGGTGTTTTAGACCGAAACGAGCTAAATCTGAACATATCGGTTTTACAAGTGTCCATGTGATACGCGTCAAAACGTTTTCTTTTGTAACTGCGCGAAAAGCATGTATTCTTGCTTAATACAACGAAACAAGCTGTTTTAGACCGAAACGAGTTAAATCTGAACACATCCGTTTTACAAGTGTCCGTGTGATACGCGTCAAAACTTTTTCTCTTATAACTGCGCGAAAAGCATGTATTCGTGCTTAATACAACGAAACGAGCTGTTTTAGACCGAAACGACCTAAATCTGAAAACATTGGTTTTCAAAACTTTTTCTCCTGTAACTGCGCGAAAAGCATGTATTCTTGTTTAAAACAACGAAACCAGCTGTTTTAGACCGGAGCGAGTTAAATCTGAACACATCGGTTTTACAAGTGTCCGTGTGATACGCGTCAACTTTTTCTCTTAAAACTGCGCGAAAAGCATGTATTCTTGCTTAAAACAACGAAACAACCTGTTTTAGACCGAAACGAGTTAAATCTGAACACATCGGTTTTCAAGTGTCTATGTGATACGCGTCAAAACATTTTCTCCTATAACTGCGCGAAAAGCATGTATTCGTGCTTAAAACAACGAAACAATCTGTTTTAGACCGAAACGAGCTAAATCTGAACACATCGGTTATGCAAGTGTCCATGTGATACGCGTCAAATTTTTTCTCCTATAACGGCGGGAAAAGCATGTATTCTTGCTTAAAACAACGAAACAAGCTGTTTTAGACCGAAACGAGTTAAATCTGAACACATCGGTTTTAAAAGTGTCCGTGTGATACCTATCAAAACTTTTTCTCTTATAACTGCGCGAAAAGCATGTATTCGTGCTTAATACAACGAATCAAGCTGTTTTAGACCGAAACGAGCTAAATCTGAAGCCATCAGTTTTACAAGTGTCCATTTGATACGCGTCAAAACTTTTTCTGTTAAAACTGCGAGTAAAGCCTGTATTCTTGCTTAAAACAACGAAATAGCTGTTTAAGAACGAAGCGAGCTAGATCTGAACACATCGGTTTTACAAGTGTGTGATACGAGTCAAAACGTTTTCTATTATAACTGCGCGAAAAGCATGTATTCTTGTTTAAAACAACGAAACAAGCTGTTTTAGACAGGAACGAGTTAAATCTGAACACATCGGTTTTACAAGTGTCCGTGTGATACGCGTCGAAACTTTTTCTCTTATAACTGCGCGAAAAGCCTGTATTCTTGCTTAAAACAACGAAACAAGCTGTTTTAGAACGAAGCGAGCTTAATCTGAACACATCGGTTTTACAAGTGTCCGTGTGATACGCGTCAAATCTTTTTCTCCTATAACTGCGCGAAAAGCATGTATTCTTGCTTAAAACAACGAAACAAGCTGTTTTAGACCGAAACGAGATAAATCTGAACACATCGGTTTTACAAGTGTCTGTGTGATACGAGTCAAAACTTTTTCTCTTATAACTGCGCGTAAAGCCTGTATTCTTGCTTAAAACAACGAAACAAGCTGTTTAAGAACGAAGCTAGCTAGATCTGAACACATCGGTTTTACAAGTGTCTGTGATACGTCAAAACTTTCTCTTCTATAACTGCGCGAAAAGCATGTATTCGTGCTTAATACAACGAAACAAGCTGTTTTAGACCGAAACGAGCTAAATCTGAACACATCGGTTTTACGTGTCCATGTGATACGCGTCAAAACATTTTCTCCTATAACTGCGCGAAAAGCATGTATTCGTGCCTAAAACAACGAAACACGGTGTTTTAGACCGAAACGAGCTAAATCTGAACATATCGGTTTTACAAGTGTCCATGTGATACGCGTAAAAACTTTTTCTCTTGTAACTGCACGAAATGCATGTATTCGTGCTTAATACAACGAAACAAGCTGTTTTAGACCTAAACGAGCTAAATCTGAACACATCGGTTTTACAAGTGTTTGTGTGATACGAGTCAAAACTTTTTCTGTTATAACTGCGCGAAAAGCCTGTATTCTTGCTTAAAACAACGAAACAAGCTGTTTTAGAACGAAGCGAGCTTAATCTGAACACATCGGTAATCTTTTTCTCCTATAACTGCGCGAAAAGCGTGTATTCTTGCTTAACACAACGAAACAAGCTGTTTTAGACCGAAACGAGCTAAATCTGAACACATCGGTTATGCAAGTGTCCATGTGATACGCGTCAAATCTTTTTCTCCTATAACTGCGGGAAAAGCATGTATTCTTGCTTAAAACAACGAAACAAGCTGTTTTAGACCAAAACGAGCTAAATCTGAACACATCGGTTTTAAATGTGTCCGTGTGATACCTATCAAAACTTTTTCTCTTATAACTGCGCGAAAAGCATGTATTCGTGCTTAATACAACGAAACAAGCTGTTTTAGACCGAAACGAGCTAAATCTGAAGCCATCGGTTTTACAAGTGTCCATTTGATACGCGTCAAAACTTTTTCTCTTATAACTGCGCGTAAAGCCTGTATTCTTGCTTAAAACAACGAAACAAGCTGTTTTAGACCAAAACGAGTTAAATCTGAACACATCGGTTTTACAAGTGTCTGTGTGATACGACTCAAAACTTTTTTCTCCTAAACTGCGCGAAAAGCATGTATTCTTGCTTAACACAACGAAACAAGCTGTTTTAGACCGAAACGAGCTAAATCTGAACACATCGGTTTTGCAAGTGTCCTAGTGATACGCGTCAAAACATTTTCTCCTATAACTGCGCGAAAAGCATGTATTCTTGCTTAAAACAACGCAACAAGCTGTTTTAGACCGAAACGAGCTAAATCTGAACACATCGGTTTTACAAGTTTCCGTGTGATACGCGTCAAAACTTTTTCTCTTATAACTGCGCGAAAAGCATGTATTCTTGCTTAAAACAACGAAACAAGCTGTTTTAGAACGAAGCGAGCTAGATCTGAACACATCGGTTTTACAAGTGTCCGTGTGATACCTATCAAAACTTTTTATCTTATAACTGCGCGAAAAGCATGTATTCGTGCTTAATACAACGAAACAAGCTGTTTTAGACCGAAACGAGCTAAATCTGAACACATAGGATTTACAAGTGTCCATGTGATTCGCGTCAAAACTTTTTCTCCTGTACCTGCGCGAAAAGCATGTATTCTTGCTTAAAACAACGAAACAAGCTGTTTTAGACCAAAACGAGTTAAATCTGAACACATCGGTTTTACAAGTGTCTGTGTGATACGTGTCAAAACTTTTTGTCCTGTAACTGCTCGAAAAGCATGTATTCGTGCTTAATACAACGAAACAAGCTGTTTTAGACCGAAACGAGCTGAATCTGAAGACATCGGTTTTACAAGTGTCCATGTGATACGCGTCAAAACTTTTTCTCCTGTACCTGCGCGTAAAGCATGTATTCTTCCTTAAAACAACGCAACAAGCTGTCCTAGACCGAAACGAGCTAAATCTGAACACATCGGTTTTAAAAGTGACCGTGTGATACCTATCAAAACTTTTTCTCTTATAACTGCGCGAAAATCATGTATTCGTGCTTAATACAACGAAACAAGCTGTTTTAGACCGAAACGAGCTAAATCTGAAGCCATCGGTTTTACAAGTGTCCATTTGATACGCGTCAAAACTTTTTCTGTTAAAACTGCGCGTAAAGCCTGTATTCTTGCTTAAAACAACGAAATAGCTGTTTAAGAACGAAGCGAGCTAGATCTGAACACATCGGTTTTAAAAGTGTGTGATACGAGTCAAAACGTTTTCTATTATAACTGCGCGAAAAGCATGTATTCTTGTTTAAAACAACGAAACAAGCTGTTTTAGACAGGAACGAGTTAAATCTGAACACATCGGTTTTACAAGTGTCCGTGTGATACGCGTCGAAACTTTTTCTCTTATAACTGCGCGAAAAGCCTGTATTCTTGCTTAAAACAACGAAACAAGCTGTTTTAGAACGAAGCGAGCTTAATCTGAACACATCGGTTTTACAAGTGTCCGTGTGATACGCGTCAAATCTTTTTCTCCTATAACTGCGCGAAAAGCATGTATTCTTGCTTAAAACAACGAAACAAGCTGTTTTAGACCGAAACGAGATAAATCTGAACACATCGGTTTTACAAGTGTCTGTGTGATACGAGTCAAAACTTTTTCTCTTATAACTGCGCGTAAAGCCTGTATTCTTGCTTAAAACAACGAAACAAGCTGTTTAAGAACGAAGCTAGCTAGATCTGAACACATCGGTTTTACAAGTGTCTGTGATACGTCAAAACTTTTTCTTCTATAACTGCGCGAAAAGCATGTATTCGTGCTTAATACAACGAAAAAAGCTGTTTTAGACCGAAACGAGCTAAATCTGAACACATCGGTTTTACGTGTCCATGTGATACGCGTCAAAACATTTTCTCCTATAACTGCGCGAAAAGCATGTATTCGTGCTTAAAACAACGAAACACGGTGTTTTAGACCGAAACGAGCTAAATCTGAACATATCGGTTTTACAAGTGTCCATGTGATACGCGTCAAAACGTTTTCTTTTGTAACTGCGCGAAAAGCATGTATTCTTGCTTAATACAACGAAACAAGCTGTTTTAGACCGAAACGAGTTAAATCTGAACACATCCGTTTTACAAGTGTCCGTGTGATACGCGTCAAAACTTTTTCTCTTATAACTGCGCGAAAAGCATGTATTCGTGCTTAATACAACGAAACGAGCTGTTTTAGACCGAAACGACCTAAATCTGAAAACATTGGTTTTCAAAACTTTTTCTCCTGTAACTGCGCGAAAAGCATGTATTCTTGCTTAAAACAACGAAACAACCTGTTTTAGACCGGAGCGAGTTAAATCTGAACACATCGGTTTTACAAGTGTCCGTGTGATACGCGTCAACTTTTTCTCTTAAAACTGCGCGAAAAGCATGTATTCTTGCTTAAAACAACGAAACAACCTGTTTTAGACCGAAACGAGTTAAATCTGAACACATCGGTTTTCAAGTGTCTATGTGATACGCGTCAAAACATTTTCTCCTATAACTGCGCGAAAAGCATGTATTCGTGCTTAAAACAACGAAACAATCTGTTTTAGACCGAAACGAGCTAAATCTGAACACATCGGTTATGCAAGTGTTCATGTGATACGCGTCAAATTTTTTCTCCTATAACGGCGGGAAAAGCATGTATTCTTGCTTAAAACAACGAAACAAGCTGTTTTAGACCGAAACGAGTTAAATCTGAACACATCGGTTTTAAAAGTGTCCGTGTGATACCTATCAAAACTTTTTCTCTTATAACTGCGCGAAAAGCATGTATTCGTGCTTAATACAACGAATCAAGCTGTTTTAGACCGAAACGAGCTAAATCTGAAGCCATCAGTTTTACAAGTGTCCATTTGATACGCGTCAAAACTTTTTCTGTTAAAACTGCGCGTAAAGCCTGTATTCTTGCTTAAAACAACGAAATAGCTGTTTAAGAACGAAGCGAGCTAGATCTGAACACATCGGTTTTACAAGTGTGTGATACGAGTCAAAACGTTTTCTATTATAACTGCGCGAAAAGCATGTATTCTTGTTTAAAACAACGAAACAAGCTGTTTTAGACAGGAACGAGTTAAATCTGAACACATCGGTTTTACAAGTGTCCGTGTGATACGCGTCGAAACTTTTTCTCTTATAACAGCGCGAAAAGCCTGTATTCTTGCTTAAAACAACGAAACAAGCTGTTTTAGAACGAAGCGAGCTTAATCTGAACACATCGGTTTTACAAGTGTCCGTGTGATACGCGTCAAATCTTTTTCTCCTATAACTGCGCGAAAAGCATGTATTCTTGCTTAAAACAACGAAACAAGCTGTTTTAGACCGAAACGAGATAAATCTGAACACATCGGTTTTACAAGTGTCTGTGTGATACGAGTCAAAACTTTTTCTCTTATAACTGCGCGTAAAGCCTGTATTCTTGCTTAAAACAACGAAACAAGCTGTTTAAGAACGAAGCTAGCTAGATCTGAACACATCGGTTTTACAAGTGTCTGTGATACGTCAAAACTTTTTCTTCTATAACTGCGCGAAAAGCATGTATTCGTGCTTAATACAACGAAACAAGCTGTTTTAGACCGAAACGAGCTAAATCTGAACACATCGGTTTTACGTGTCCTTGTGATACGCGTCAAAACATTTTCTCCTATAACTGCGCGAAAAGCATGTATTCGTGCTTAAAACAACGAAACACGGTGTTTTAGACCGAAACGAGCTAAATCTGAACATATCGGTTTTACAAGTGTCCATGTGATACGCGTCAAAACGTTTTCTTTTGTAACTGCGCGAAAAGCATGTATTCTTGCTTAATACAACGAAACAAGCTGTTTTAGACCGAAACGAGTTAAATCTGAACACATCCGTTTTACAAGTGTCCGTGTGATACGCGTCAAAACTTTTTCTCTTATAACTGCGCGAAAAGCATGTATTCGTGCTTAATACAACGAAACGAGCTGTTTTAGACCGAAACGACCTAAATCTGAAAACATTGGTTTTCAAAACTTTTTCTCCTGTAACTGCGCGAAAAGCATGTATTCTTGTTTAAAACAACGAAACCAGCTGTTTTAGACCGGAGCGAGTTAAATCTGAACACATCGGTTTTACAAGTGTCCGTGTGATACGCGTCAACTTTTTCTCTTAAAACTGCGCGAAAAGCATGTATTCTTGCTTAAAACAACGAAACAACCTGTTTTAGACCGAAACGAGTTAAATCTGAACACATCGGTTTTCAAGTGTCTATGTGATACGCGTCAAAACATTTTCTCCTATAACTGCGCGAAAAGCATGTATTCGTGCTTAAAACAACGAAACAATCTGTTTTAGACCGAAACGAGCTAAATCTGAACACATCGGTTATGCAAGTGTCCATGTGATACGCGTCAAATTTTTTCTCCTATAACGGCGGGAAAAGCATGTATTCTTGCTTAAAACAACGAAACAAGCTGTTTTAGACCGAAACGAGTTAAATCTGAACACATCGGTTTTACAAGTGTCTGTGTGATACGACTCAAAACTTTTTTCTCCTAAACTGCGCGAAAAGCATGTATTCTTGCTTAACACAACGAAACAAGCTGTTTTAGACCGAAACGAGCTAAATCTGAACACATCGGTTTTGCAAGTGTCCTAGTGATACGCGTCAAAACATTTTCTCCTATAACTGCGCGAAAAGCATGTATTCTTGCTTAAAACAACGCAACAAGCTGTTTTAGACCGAAACGAGCTAAATCTGAACACATCGGTTTTACAAGTTTCCGTGTGATACGCGTCAAAACTTTTTCTCTTATAACTGCGCGAAAAGCATGTATTCTTGCTTAAAACAACGAAACAAGCTGTTTTAGAACGAAGCGAGCTAGATCTGAACACATCGGTTTTACAAGTGTCCGTGTGATACCTATCAAAACTTTTTATCTTATAACTGCGCGAAAAGCATGTATTCGTGCTTAATACAACGAAACAAGCTGTTTTAGACCGAAACGAGCTAAATCTGAACACATAGGATTTACAAGTGTCCATGTGATTCGCGTCAAAACTTTTTCTCCTGTACCTGCGCGAAAAGCATGTATTCTTGCTTAAAACAACGAAACAAGCTGTTTTAGACCAAAACGAGTTAAATCTGAACACATCGGTTTTACAAGTGTCTGTGTGATACGTGTCAAAACTTTTTGTCCTGTAACTGCTCGAAAAGCATGTATTCGTGCTTAATACAACGAAACAAGCTGTTTTAGACCGAAACGAGCTGAATCTGAAGACATCGGTTTTACAAGTGTCCATGTGATACGCGTCAAAACTTTTTCTCCTGTACCTGCGCGTAAACCATGTATTCTTCCTTAAAACAACGCAACAAGCTGTCCTAGACCGAAACGAGCTAAATCTGAACACATCGGTTTTAAAAGTGACCGTGTGATACCTATCAAAACTTTTTCTCTTATAACTGCGCGAAAATCATGTATTCGTGCTTAATACAACGAAACAAGCTGTTTTAGACCGAAACGAGCTAAATCTGAAGCCATCGGTTTTACAAGTGTCCATTTGATACGCGTCAAAACTTTTTCTGTTAAAACTGCGCGTAAAGCCTGTATTCTTGCTTAAAACAACGAAATAGCTGTTTAAGAACGAAGCGAGCTAGATCTGAACACATCGGTTTTAAAAGTGTGTGATACGAGTCAAAACGTTTTCTATTATAACTGCGCGAAAAGCATGTATTCTTGTTTAAAACAACGAAACAAGCTGTTTTAGACAGGAACGAGTTAAATCTGAACACATCGGTTTTACAAGTGTCCGTGTGATACGCGTCGAAACTTTTTCTCTTATAACTGCGCGAAAAGCCTGTATTCTTGCTTAAAACAACGAAACAAGCTGTTTTAGAACGAAGCGAGCTTAATCTGAACACATCGGTTTTACAAGTGTCCGTGTGATACGCGTCAAATCTTTTTCTCCTATAACTGCGCGAAAAGCATGTATTCTTGCTTAAAACAACGAAACAAGCTGTTTTAGACCGAAACGAGATAAATCTGAACACATCGGTTTTACAAGTGTCTGTGTGATACGAGTCAAAACTTTTTCTCTTATAACTGCGCGTAAAGCCTGTATTCTTGCTTAAAACAACGAAACAAGCTGTTTAAGAACGAAGCTAGCTAGATCTGAACACATCGGTTTTACAAGTGTCTGTGATACGTCAAAACTTTTTCTTCTATAACTGCGCGAAAAGCATGTATTCGTGCTTAATACAACGAAAAAAGCTGTTTTAGACCGAAACGAGCTAAATCTGAACACATCGGTTTTACGTGTCCATGTGATACGCGTCAAAACATTTTCTCCTATAACTGCGCGAAAAGCATGTATTCGTGCTTAAAACAACGAAACACGGTGTTTTAGACCGAAACGAGCTAAATCTGAACATATCGGTTTTACAAGTGTCCATGTGATACGCGTCAAAACGTTTTCTTTTGTAACTGCGCGAAAAGCATGTATTCTTGCTTAATACAACGAAACAAGCTGTTTTAGACCGAAACGAGTTAAATCTGAACACATCCGTTTTACAAGTGTCCGTGTGATACGCGTCAAAACTTTTTCTCTTATAACTGCGCGAAAAGCATGTATTCGTGCTTAATACAACGAAACGAGCTGTTTTAGACCGAAACGACCTAAATCTGAAAACATTGGTTTTCAAAACTTTTTCTCCTGTAACTGCGCGAAAAGCATGTATTCTTGCTTAAAACAACGAAACAACCTGTTTTAGACCGGAGCGAGTTAAATCTGAACACATCGGTTTTACAAGTGTCCGTGTGATACGCGTCAACTTTTTCTCTTAAAACTGCGCGAAAAGCATGTATTCTTGCTTAAAACAACGAAACAACCTGTTTTAGACCGAAACGAGTTAAATCTGAACACATCGGTTTTCAAGTGTCTATGTGATACGCGTCAAAACATTTTCTCCTATAACTGCGCGAAAAGCATGTATTCGTGCTTAAAACAACGAAACAATCTGTTTTAGACCGAAACGAGCTAAATCTGAACACATCGGTTATGCAAGTGTTCATGTGATACGCGTCAAATTTTTTCTCCTATAACGGCGGGAAAAGCATGTATTCTTGCTTAAAACAACGAAACAAGCTGTTTTAGACCGAAACGAGTTAAATCTGAACACATCGGTTTTAAAAGTGTCCGTGTGATACCTATCAAAACTTTTTCTCTTATAACTGCGCGAAAAGCATGTATTCGTGCTTAATACAACGAATCAAGCTGTTTTAGACCGAAACGAGCTAAATCTGAAGCCATCAGTTTTACAAGTGTCCATTTGATACGCGTCAAAACTTTTTCTGTTAAAACTGCGCGTAAAGCCTGTATTCTTGCTTAAAACAACGAAATAGCTGTTTAAGAACGAAGCGAGCTAGATCTGAACACATCGGTTTTACAAGTGTGTGATACGAGTCAAAACGTTTTCTATTATAACTGCGCGAAAAGCATGTATTCTTGTTTAAAACAACGAAACAAGCTGTTTTAGACAGGAACGAGTTAAATCTGAACACATCGGTTTTACAAGTGTCCGTGTGATACGCGTCGAAACTTTTTCTCTTATAACAGCGCGAAAAGCCTGTATTCTTGCTTAAAACAACGAAACAAGCTGTTTTAGAACGAAGCGAGCTTAATCTGAACACATCGGTTTTACAAGTGTCCGTGTGATACGCGTCAAATCTTTTTCTCCTATAACTGCGCGAAAAGCATGTATTCTTGCTTAAAACAACGAAACAAGCTGTTTTAGACCGAAACGAGATAAATCTGAACACATCGGTTTTACAAGTGTCTGTGTGATACGAGTCAAAACTTTTTCTCTTATAACTGCGCGTAAAGCCTGTATTCTTGCTTAAAACAACGAAACAAGCTGTTTAAGAACGAAGCTAGCTAGATCTGAACACATCGGTTTTACAAGTGTCTGTGATACGTCAAAACTTTTTCTTCTATAACTGCGCGAAAAGCATGTATTCGTGCTTAATACAACGAAACAAGCTGTTTTAGACCGAAACGAGCTAAATCTGAACACATCGGTTTTACGTGTCCTTGTGATACGCGTCAAAACATTTTCTCCTATAACTGCGCGAAAAGCATGTATTCGTGCTTAAAACAACGAAACACGGTGTTTTAGACCGAAACGAGCTAAATCTGAACATATCGGTTTTACAAGTGTCCATGTGATACGCGTCAAAACGTTTTCTTTTGTAACTGCGCGAAAAGCATGTATTCTTGCTTAATACAACGAAACAAGCTGTTTTAGACCGAAACGAGTTAAATCTGAACACATCCGTTTTACAAGTGTCCGTGTGATACGCGTCAAAACTTTTTCTCTTATAACTGCGCGAAAAGCATGTATTCGTGCTTAATACAACGAAACGAGCTGTTTTAGACCGAAACGACCTAAATCTGAAAACATTGGTTTTCAAAACTTTTTCTCCTGTAACTGCGCGAAAAGCATGTATTCTTGTTTAAAACAACGAAACCAGCTGTTTTAGACCGGAGCGAGTTAAATCTGAACACATCGGTTTTACAAGTGTCCGTGTGATACGCGTCAACTTTTTCTCTTAAAACTGCGCGAAAAGCATGTATTCTTGCTTAAAACAACGAAACAACCTGTTTTAGACCGAAACGAGTTAAATCTGAACACATCGGTTTTCAAGTGTCTATGTGATACGCGTCAAAACATTTTCTCCTATAACTGCGCGAAAAGCATGTATTCGTGCTTAAAACAACGAAACAATCTGTTTTAGACCGAAACGAGCTAAATCTGAACACATCGGTTATGCAAGTGTCCATGTGATACGCGTCAAATTTTTTCTCCTATAACGGCGGGAAAAGCATGTATTCTTGCTTAAAACAACGAAACAAGCTGTTTTAGACCGAAACGAGTTAAATCTGAACACATCGGTTTTAAAAGTGTCTGTGTGATACCTATCAAAACTTTTTCTCTTATAACTGCGCGAAAAGCATGTATTCGTGCTTAATACAACGAATCAAGCTGTTTTAGACCGAAACGAGCTAAATCTGAAGCCATCAGTTTTACAAGTGTCCATTTGATACGCGTCAAAACTTTTTCTGTTAAAACTGCGCGTAAAGCCTGTATTCTTGCCTAAAACAACGAAACAAGCTGTTTTAGACCAAAACGAGGTAAATCTGAACACATCGGTTTTACAAGTGTCTGTGTGATACGAGTCAAAACTTTTTGTCCTGTAACTGCGCGAAAAGCATGTATTCTTGCTTAAAACAACGAAACAACCTGTTTTAGACCGAAACGAGCTAAATCTGAAGCCATCAGTTTTACAAGTGTCCATTTGATACGCGTCAAAACTTTTTCTGTTAAAACTGCGCGTAAAGCCTGTATTCTTGCTTAAAACAACGAAACAAGCTGTTTTAGACCAAAACGAGGTAAATCTGAACACATCGGTTTTACAAGTGTCTGTGTGATACGAGTCAAAACGTTTTGTCCTGTAACTGCGCGAAAAGCATGTATTCTTGCTTAAAACAACGAAACAACCTGTTTTAGACCGAAACGAGCTAAATCTGAACACATCGGTTTTGCAAGTGTCCTAGTGATACGCGTCAAAACATTTTCTCCTATAACTGCGCGAAAAGCATGTATTCTTGCTTAAAACAACGCAACAAGCTGTTTTAAACCGAAACGAGCTAAATCTGAACACATCGGTTTTACAAGTGTCCGTGTGATACGCGTCAAAACTTTTTCTCTTATAACTGCGCGAAAAGCATGTATTCTTGCTTAAAACAACGAAACAAGCTGTTTTAGAACGAAGCGAGCTAGATCTGAACACATCGGTTTTACAAGTGTCCGTGTGATACCTATCAAAACTTTTTATCTTATAACTGCGCGAAATACATGTATTCGTGCTTAATACAACGAAACAAGCTGTTTTAGACCGAAACGAGCTAAATCTGAACACATCGGTTTTACAAGTGTCCATGTGATACGCGTCAAAACTTTTTCTCCTGTAACTGCGCGAAAAGCATGTATTCTTGCTTAAAACAACGAAACAACCTGTTTTAGACCGAAACGAGTTAAATCTGAACACATCGGTTTTGCAAGTGTCTGTGTGATACGACAAAACTTTTTTCTCTTATAACTGCGCGAAAAGCATGTATTCTTGCTTAACACAACGAAACAAGCTGTTTTGGACCGAAACGAGCTAAATCTGAACACATCGGTTTTACAGGTGTTCATGTTATACGCGTCAAAACATTTTCTCCTATAACTGCGCGAAAAGCATGTATTCGCGCTTAAAACAACGAAACACGGTGTTTTAGACCGAAACGAGCTAAATCTGAACATATCGGTTTTACAAGTGTCCATGTGATACGCGTCAAAACGTTTTCTCCTGTACCTGCGCGAAAAGCATGTATTCTTGCCTAAAACAACGAAACAAGCTGTTTTAGAAGAAAACGAGTTAAATCTGAACACATCGGTTTTACAAGTGTCTGTGTGATACGAGTCAAATCTTTTTCTCCTATAACTGCGCGAAAAGCATGTATTCTTGCTTAAAACAACGAAACAAGCTATTTTAGACCGGAACGATTTATATCTGAAAACATCGGTTTTGCAAGTGTCCGTGTGATACGCGTCAAAACTTTTCTCTTATATCTGCGCGAAAAGCATGTATTCTTGCTTAAAACAACGAAACAACCTGTTTTAGACCGAAACGAGGTAAATCTGAACACATCGGTTTTACAAGTGTCTGTGTGATACGACTCAAAACCTTTTTCTCCTATAACTGCGCGAAAAGCATGTATTCTTGCTTAAAACAACGAAACAAGCTGTTTTAGACCAAAACGAGCTAAATCTGAACACATCGGTTTTAAAAGTGTCCGTGTGATACCTATCAAAACTTTTTCTCTTATAACTGCGCGAAAAGCATGTATTCGTGCTTAATACAACGAAACAAGCTGTTTTAGACCGAAACGAGCTAAATCTGAAGCCATCGGTTTTACAAGTGTCCATTTGATACGCGTCAAAACTTTTTCTCTTATAACTGCGCGTAAAGCCTGTATTCTTGCTTAAAACAACGAAACAAGCTGTTTTAGACCAAAACGAGTTAAATCTGAACACATCGGTTTTACAAGTGTCTGTGTGATACGACTCAAAACTTTTTTCTCCTAAACTGCGCGAAAAGCATGTATTCTTGCTTAACACAACGAAACAAGCTGTTTTAGACCGAAACGAGCTAAATCTGAACACATCGGTTTTGCAAGTGTCCTAGTGATACGCGTCAAAACATTTTCTCCTATAACTGCGCGAAAAGCATGTATTCTTGCTTAGAACAACGCAACAAGCTGTTTTAGACCGAAACGAGCTAAATCTGAACACATCGGTTTTACAAGTTTCCGTGTGATACGCGTCAAAACTTTTTCTCTTATAACTGCGCGAAAAGCATGTATTCGTGCTTAATACAACGAAACAAGCTGTTTTAGACCGAAACGAGCTAAATCTGAAGACATCGGTTTTACAAGTGTCCATGTGATACGCGTCAAAACTTTTTCTCTTATAACTGCGCGAAAAGCATGTATTCGTGCTTAATACAACGAAACGAGCTGTTTTAGACCGAAACGACCTAAATCTGAAAACATTGGTTTTCAAAACTTTTTCTCCTGTAACTGCGCGAAAAGCATGTATTCTTGTTTAAAACAACGAAACCAGCTGTTTTAGACCGGAGCGAGTTAAATCTGAACACATCGGTTTTACAAGTGTCCGTGTGATACGCGTCAACTCTTTCTCTTAAAACTGCGCGAAAAGCATGTATTCTTGCTTAAAACAACGAAACAACCTGTTTTAGACCGAAACGAGTTAAATCTGAACACATCGGTTTTCAAGTGTCTATGTGATACGCGTCAAAACTTTTTCTCCTGTACCTGCGCGAAAAGCATGTATTCTTGCTTAAAACAACGAAACAAGCTGTTTTAGACCAAAACGAGTTAAATCTGAACACATCGGTTTTACAAGTGTCTGTGTGATACGTGTCAAAACTTTTTGTCCTGTAACTGCGCGAAAAGCATGTATTCGTGCTTAATACAACGAAACAAGCTGTTTTAGACCGAAACGAGCTGAATCTGAAGACATCGGTTTTACAAGTGTCCATGTGATACGCGTCAAAACTTTTTCTCCTGTACCTGCGCGAAAAGCATGTATTCTTGCTTAAGCAACGCAACAAGCTGTTTTAGAACGAAGCGAGCTAGATCTGAACACATCGGTTTTACAAGTGTCCGTGTGATACCTATCAAAACTTTTTATCTTATAACTGCGCGAAAAGCATGTATTCGTGCTTAATACAACGAATCAAGCTGTTTTAGACCGAAACGAGCTAAATCTGAAGCCATCAGTTTTACAAGTGTCCATTTGATACGCGTCAAAACTTTTTCTGTTAAAACTGCGCGTAAAGCCTGTATTCTTGCCTAAAACAACGAAACAAGCTGTTTTAGACCAAAACGAGGTAAATCTGAACACATCGGTTTTACAAGTGTCTGTGTGATACGAGTCAAAACTTTTTGTCCTGTAACTGCGCGAAAAGCATGTATTCTTGCTTAAAACAACGAAACAACCTGTTTTAGACCGAAACGAGCTAAATCTGAAGCCATCAGTTTTACAAGTGTCCATTTGATACGCGTCAAAACTTTTTCTGTTAAAACTGCGCGTAAAGCCTGTATTCTTGCTTAAAACAACGAAACAAGCTGTTTTAGACCAAAACGAGGTAAATCTGAACACATCGGTTTTACAAGTGTCTGTGTGATACGAGTCAAAACGTTTTGTCCTGTAACTGCGCGAAAAGCATGTATTCTTGCTTAAAACAACGAAACAACCTGTTTTAGACCGAAACGAGCTAAATCTGAACACATCGGTTTTGCAAGTGTCCTAGTGATACGCGTCAAAACATTTTCTCCTATAACTGCGCGAAAAGCATGTATTCTTGCTTAAAACAACGCAACAAGCTGTTTTAAACCGAAACGAGCTAAATCTGAACACATCGGTTTTACAAGTGTCCGTGTGATACGCGTCAAAACTTTTTCTCTTATAACTGCGCGAAAAGCATGTATTCTTGCTTAAAACAACGAAACAAGCTGTTTTAGAACGAAGCGAGCTAGATCTGAACACATCGGTTTTACAAGTGTCCGTGTGATACCTATCAAAACTTTTTATCTTATAACTGCGCGAAATACATGTATTCGTGCTTAATACAACGAAACAAGCTGTTTTAGACCGAAACGAGCTAAATCTGAACACATCGGTTTTACAAGTGTCCATGTGATACGCGTCAAAACTTTTTCTCCTGTAACTGCGCGAAAAGCATGTATTCTTGCTTAAAACAACGAAACAACCTGTTTTAGACCGAAACGAGTTAAATCTGAACACATCGGTTTTGCAAGTGTCTGTGTGATACGACAAAACTTTTTTCTCTTATAACTGCGCGAAAAGCATGTATTCTTGCTTAACACAACGAAACAAGCTGTTTTGGACCGAAACGAGCTAAATCTGAACACATCGGTTTTACAGGTGTTCATGTTATACGCGTCAAAACATTTTCTCCTATAACTGCGCGAAAAGCATGTATTCGCGCTTAAAACAACGAAACACGGTGTTTTAGACCGAAACGAGCTAAATCTGAACATATCGGTTTTACAAGTGTCCATGTGATACGCGTCAAAACGTTTTCTCCTGTACCTGCGCGAAAAGCATGTATTCTTGCCTAAAACAACGAAACAAGCTGTTTTAGAAGAAAACGAGTTAAATCTGAACACATCGGTTTTACAAGTGTCTGTGTGATACGAGTCAAATCTTTTTCTCCTATAACTGCGCGAAAAGCATGTATTCTTGCTTAAAACAACGAAACAAGCTATTTTAGACCGGAACGATTTATATCTGAAAACATCGGTTTTGCAAGTGTCCGTGTGATACGCGTCAAAACTTTTCTCTTATATCTGCGCGAAAAGCATGTATTCTTGCTTAAAACAACGAAACAACCTGTTTTAGACCGAAACGAGGTAAATCTGAACACATCGGTTTTACAAGTGTCTGTGTGATACGACTCAAAACCTTTTTCTCCTATAACTGCGCGAAAAGCATGTATTCTTGCTTAAAACAACGAAACAAGCTGTTTTAGACCAAAACGAGCTAAATCTGAACACATCGGTTTTAAAAGTGTCCGTGTGATACCTATCAAAACTTTTTCTCTTATAACTGCGCGAAAAGCATGTATTCGTGCTTAATACAACGAAACAAGCTGTTTTAGACCGAAACGAGCTAAATCTGAAGCCATCGGTTTTACAAGTGTCCATTTGATACGCGTCAAAACTTTTTCTCTTATAACTGCGCGTAAAGCCTGTATTCTTGCTTAAAACAACGAAACAAGCTGTTTTAGACCAAAACGAGTTAAATCTGAACACATCGGTTTTACAAGTGTCTGTGTGATACGACTCAAAACTTTTTTCTCCTAAACTGCGCGAAAAGCATGTATTCTTGCTTAACACAACGAAACAAGCTGTTTTAGACCGAAACGAGCTAAATCTGAACACATCGGTTTTGCAAGTGTCCTAGTGATACGCGTCAAAACATTTTCTCCTATAACTGCGCGAAAAGCATGTATTCTTGCTTAGAACAACGCAACAAGCTGTTTTAGACCGAAACGAGCTAAATCTGAACACATCGGTTTTACAAGTTTCCGTGTGATACGCGTCAAAACTTTTTCTCTTATAACTGCGCGAAAAGCATGTATTCGTGCTTAATACAACGAAACAAGCTGTTTTAGACCGAAACGAGCTAAATCTGAAGACATCGGTTTTACAAGTGTCCATGTGATACGCGTCAAAACTTTTTCTCTTATAACTGCGCGAAAAGCATGTATTCGTGCTTAATACAACGAAACGAGCTGTTTTAGACCGAAACGACCTAAATCTGAAAACATTGGTTTTCAAAACTTTTTCTCCTGTAACTGCGCGAAAAGCATGTATTCTTGTTTAAAACAACGAAACCAGCTGTTTTAGACCGGAGCGAGTTAAATCTGAACACATCGGTTTTACAAGTGTCCGTGTGATACGCGTCAACTCTTTCTCTTAAAACTGCGCGAAAAGCATGTATTCTTGCTTAAAACAACGAAACAACCTGTTTTAGACCGAAACGAGTTAAATCTGAACACATCGGTTTTCAAGTGTCTATGTGATACGCGTCAAAACTTTTTCTCCTGTACCTGCGCGAAAAGCATGTATTCTTGCTTAAAACAACGAAACAAGCTGTTTTAGACCAAAACGAGTTAAATCTGAACACATCGGTTTTACAAGTGTCTGTGTGATACGTGTCAAAACTTTTTGTCCTGTAACTGCGCGAAAAGCATGTATTCGTGCTTAATACAACGAAACAAGCTGTTTTAGACCGAAACGAGCTGAATCTGAAGACATCGGTTTTACAAGTGTCCATGTGATACGCGTCAAAACTTTTTCTCCTGTACCTGCGCGAAAAGCATGTATTCTTGCTTAAGCAACGCAACAAGCTGTTTTAGAACGAAGCGAGCTAGATCTGAACACATCGGTTTTACAAGTGTCCGTGTGATACCTATCAAAACTTTTTATCTTATAACTGCGCGAAAAGCATGTATTCGTGCTTAATACAACGAAACAAGCTGTTTTAGACCGAAACGAGCTAAATCTGAACACATAGGATTTACAAGTGTCCATGTGATTCGCGTCAAAACTTTTTCTCCTGTACCTGCGCGAAAAGCATGTATTCTTGCTTAAAACAACGAAACAAGCTGTTTTAGACCAAAACGAGTTAAATCTGAACACATCGGTTTTACAAGTGTCTGTGTGATACGTGTCAAAACTTTTTGTCCTGTAACTGCTCGAAAAGCATGTATTCGTGCTTAATACAACGAAACAAGCTGTTTTAGACCGAAACGAGCTGAATCTGAAGACATCGGTTTTACAAGTGTCCATGTGATACGCGTCAAAACTTTTTCTCCTGTACCTGCGCGTAAAGCATGTATTCTTCCTTAAAACAACGCAACAAGCTGTCCTAGACCGAAACGAGCTAAATCTGAACACATCGGTTTTAAAAGTGACCGTGTGATACCTATCAAAACTTTTTCTCTTATAACTGCGCGAAAATCATGTATTCGTGCTTAATACAACGAAACAAGCTGTTTTAGACCGAAACGAGCTAAATCTGAAGCCATCGGTTTTACAAGTGTCCATTTGATACGCGTCAAAACTTTTTCTGTTAAAACTGCGCGTAAAGCCTGTATTCTTGCTTAAAACAACGAAATAGCTGTTTAAGAACGAAGCGAGCTAGATCTGAACACATCGGTTTTAAAAGTGTGTGATACGAGTCAAAACGTTTTCTATTATAACTGCGCGAAAAGCATGTATTCTTGTTTAAAACAACGAAACAAGCTGTTTTAGACAGGAACGAGTTAAATCTGAACACATCGGTTTTACAAGTGTCCGTGTGATACGCGTCGAAACTTTTTCTCTTATAACTGCGCGAAAAGCCTGTATTCTTGCTTAAAACAACGAAACAAGCTGTTTTAGAACGAAGCGAGCTTAATCTGAACACATCGGTTTTACAAGTGTCCGTGTGATACGCGTCAAATCTTTTTCTCCTATAACTGCGCGAAAAGCATGTATTCTTGCTTAAAACAACGAAACAAGCTGTTTTAGACCGAAACGAGATAAATCTGAACACATCGGTTTTACAAGTGTCTGTGTGATACGAGTCAAAACTTTTTCTCTTATAACTGCGCGTAAAGCCTGTATTCTTGCTTAAAACAACGAAACAAGCTGTTTAAGAACGAAGCTAGCTAGATCTGAACACATCGGTTTTACAAGTGTCTGTGATACGTCAAAACTTTTTCTTCTATAACTGCGCGAAAAGCATGTATTCGTGCTTAATACAACGAAAAAAGCTGTTTTAGACCGAAACGAGCTAAATCTGAACACATCGGTTTTACGTGTCCATGTGATACGCGTCAAAACATTTTCTCCTATAACTGCGCGAAAAGCATGTATTCGTGCTTAAAACAACGAAACACGGTGTTTTAGACCGAAACGAGCTAAATCTGAACATATCGGTTTTACAAGTGTCCATGTGATACGCGTCAAAACGTTTTCTTTTGTAACTGCGCGAAAAGCATGTATTCTTGCTTAATACAACGAAACAAGCTGTTTTAGACCGAAACGAGTTAAATCTGAACACATCCGTTTTACAAGTGTCCGTGTGATACGCGTCAAAACTTTTTCTCTTATAACTGCGCGAAAAGCATGTATTCGTGCTTAATACAACGAAACGAGCTGTTTTAGACCGAAACGACCTAAATCTGAAAACATTGGTTTTCAAAACTTTTTCTCCTGTAACTGCGCGAAAAGCATGTATTCTTGTTTAAAACAACGAAACCAGCTGTTTTAGACCGGAGCGAGTTAAATCTGAACACATCGGTTTTACAAGTGTCCGTGTGATACGCGTCAACTTTTTCTCTTAAAACTGCGCGAAAAGCATGTATTCTTGCTTAAAACAACGAAACAACCTGTTTTAGACCGAAACGAGTTAAATCTGAACACATCGGTTTTCAAGTGTCTATGTGATACGCGTCAAAACATTTTCTCCTATAACTGCGCGAAAAGCATGTATTCGTGCTTAAAACAACTAAACAATCTGTTTTAGACCGAAACGAGCTAAATCTGAACACATCGGTTATGCAAGTGTTCATGTGATACGCGTCAAATTTTTTCTCCTATAACGGCGGGAAAAGCATGTATTCTTGCTTAAAACAACGAAACAAGCTGTTTTAGACCGAAACGAGTTAAATCTGAACACATCGGTTTTAAAAGTGTCCGTGTGATACCTATCAAAACTTTTTCTCTTATAACTGCGCGAAAAGCATGTATTCGTGCTTAATACAACGAATCAAGCTGTTTTAGACCGAAACGAGCTAAATCTGAAGCCATCAGTTTTACAAGTGTCCATTTGATACGCGTCAAAACTTTTTCTGTTAAAACTGCGCGTAAAGCCTGTATTCTTGCTTAAAACAACGAAATAGCTGTTTAAGAACGAAGCGAGCTAGATCTGAACACATCGGTTTTACAAGTGTGTGATACGAGTCAAAACGTTTTCTATTATAACTGCGCGAAAAGCATGTATTCTTGTTTAAAACAACGAAACAAGCTGTTTTAGACAGGAACGAGTTAAATCTGAACACATCGGTTTTACAAGTGTCCGTGTGATACGCGTCGAAACTTTTTCTCTTATAACAGCGCGAAAAGCCTGTATTCTTGCTTAAAACAACGAAACAAGCTGTTTTAGAACGAAGCGAGCTTAATCTGAACACATCGGTTTTACAAGTGTCCGTGTGATACGCGTCAAATCTTTTTCTCCTATAACTGCGCGAAAAGCATGTATTCTTGCTTAAAACAACGAAACAAGCTGTTTTAGACCGAAACGAGATAAATCTGAACACATCGGTTTTACAAGTGTCTGTGTGATACGAGTCAAAACTTTTTCTCTTATAACTGCGCGTAAAGCCTGTATTCTTGCTTAAAACAACGAAACAAGCTGTTTAAGAACGAAGCTAGCTAGATCTGAACACATCGGTTTTACAAGTGTCTGTGATACGTCAAAACTTTTTCTTCTATAACTGCGCGAAAAGCATGTATTCGTGCTTAATACAACGAAACAAGCTGTTTTAGACCGAAACGAGCTAAATCTGAACACATCGGTTTTACGTGTCCATGTGATACGCGTCAAAACATTTTCTCCTATAACTGCGCGAAAAGCATGTATTCGTGCTTAAAACAACGAAACACGGTGTTTTAGGCCGAAACGAGCTAAATCTGAACATATCGGTTTTACAAGTGTCCATGTGATACGCGTCAAAACGTTTTCTTTTGTAACTGCGCGAAAAGCATGTATTCTTGCTTAATACAACGAAACAAGCTGTTTTAGACCGAAACGAGTTAAATCTGAACACATCCGTTTTACAAGTGTCCGTGTGATACGCGTCAAAACTTTTTCTCTTATAACTGCGCGAAAAGCATGTATTCGTGCTTAATACAACGAAACGAGCTGTTTTAGACCGAAACGACCTAAATCTGAAAACATTGGTTTTCAAAACTTTTTCTCCTGTAACTGCGCGAAAAGCATGTATTCTTGTTTAAAACAACGAAACCAGCTGTTTTAGACCGGAGCGAGTTAAATCTGAACACATCGGTTTTACAAGTGTCCGTGTGATACGCGTCAACTTTTTCTCTTAAAACTGCGCGAAAAGCATGTATTCTTGCTTAAAACAACGAAACAACCTGTTTTAGACCGAAACGAGTTAAATCTGAACACATCGGTTTTCAAGTGTCTATGTGATACGCGTCAAAACATTTTCTCCTATAACTGCGCGAAAAGCATGTATTCGTGCTTAAAACAACGAAACAATCTGTTTTAGACCGAAACGAGCTAAATCTGAACACATCGGTTATGCAAGTGTCCATGTGATACGCGTCAAATTTTTTCTCCTATAACGGCGGGAAAAGCATGTATTCTTGCTTAAAACAACGAAACAAGCTGTTTTAGACCGAAACGAGTTAAATCTGAACACATCGGTTTTAAAAGTGTCCGTGTGATACCTATCAAAACTTTTTCTCTTATAACTGCGCGAAAAGCATGTATTCGTGCTTAATACAACGAATCAAGCTGTTTTAGACCGAAACGAGCTAAATCTGAAGCCATCAGTTTTACAAGTGTCCATTTGATACGCGTCAAAACTTTTTCTGTTAAAACTGCGCGTAAAGCCTGTATTCTTGCTTAAAACAACGAAACAAGCTGTTTTAGACCAAAACGAGGTAAATCTGAACACATCGGTTTTACAAGTGTCTGTGTGATACGAGTCAAAACTTTTTGTCCTGTAACTGCGCGAAAAGCATGTATTCTTGCTTAAAACAACGAAACAACCTGTTTTAGACCGAAACGAGCTAAATCTGAAGCCATCAGTTTTACAAGTGTCCATTTGATACGCGTCAAAACTTTTTCTGTTAAAACTGCGCGTAAAGCCTGTATTCTTGCTTAAAACAACGAAACAAGCTGTTTTAGACCAAAACGAGTTAAATCTGAACACATCGGTTTTACAAGTGTCTGTGTGATACGAGTCAAAACGTTTTGTCCTGTAACTGCGCGAAAAGCATGTATTCTTGCTTAAAACAACGAAACAACCTGTTTTAGACCGAAACGAGCTAAATCTGAACCCATCGGTTTTGCAAGTGTCCTAGTGATACGCGTCAAAACATTTTCTCCTATAACTGCGCGAAAAGCATGTATTCTTGCTTAAAACAACGCAACAAGCTGTTTTAGACCGAAACGAGCTAAATCTGAACACATCGGTTTTACAAGTGTCCGTGTGATACGCGTCAAAACTTTTTCTCTTATAACTGCGCGAAAAGCATGTATTCTTGCTTAAAACAACGAAACAAGCTGTTTTAGAACGAAGCGAGCTAGATCTGAACACATCGGTTTTACAAGTGTCCGTGTGATACCTATCAAAACTTTTTATCTTATAACTGCGCGAAATACATGTATTCGTGCTTAATACAACGAAACAAGCTGTTTTAGACCGAAACGAGGTAAATCTGAACACATCGGTTTTACAAGTGTCCATGTGATACGCGTCAAAACTTTTTCTCCTGTAACTGCGCGAAAAGCATGTATTCTTGCTTAAAACAACGAAACAACCTGTTTTAGACCGAAACGAGTTAAATCTGAACACATCGGTTTTGCAAGTGTCTGTGTGATACGACAAAACTTTTTTCTCTTATAACTGCGCGAAAAGCATGTATTCTTGCTTAACACAACGAAACAAGCTGTTTTGGACCGAAACGAGCTAAATCTGAACACATCGGTTTTACAGGTGTTCATGTTATACGCGTCAAAACATTTTCTCCTATAACTGCGCGAAAAGCATGTATTCGCGCTTAAAACAACGAAACACGGTGTTTTAGACCGAAACGAGCTAAATCTGAACATATCGGTTTTACAAGTGTCCATGTGATACGCGTCAAAACGTTTTCTCCTGTACCTGCGCGAAAAGCATGTATTCTTGCCTAAAACAACGAAACAAGCTGTTTTAGAAGAAAACGAGTTAAATCTGAACACATCGGTTTTACAAGTGTCTGTGTGATACGAGTCAAATCTTTTTCTCCTATAACTGCGCGAAAAGCATGTATTCTTGCTTAAAACAACGAAACAAGCTATTTTAGACCGGAACGATTTAAATCTGAAAACATCGGTTTTGCAAGTGTCCGTGTGATACGCGTCAAAACTTTTCTCTTATATCTGCGCGAAAAGCATGTATTCTTGCTTAAAACAACGAAACAACCTGTTTTAGACCGAAACGAGGTAAATCTGAACACATCGGTTTTACAAGTGTCTGTGTGATACGACTCAAAACCTTTTTCTCCTATAACTGCGCGAAAAGCATGTATTCTTGCTTAAAACAACGAAACAAGCTGTTTTAGACCAAAACGAGCTAAATCTGAACACATCGGTTTTAAAAGTGTCCGTGTGATACCTATCAAAACTTTTTCTCTTATAACTGCGCGAAAAGCATGTATTCGTGCTTAATACAACGAAACAAGCTGTTTTAGACCGAAACGAGCTAAATCTGAAGCCATCGGTTTTACAAGTGTCCATTTGATACGCGTCAAAACTTTTTCTCTTATAACTGCGCGTAAAGCCTGTATTCTTGCTTAAAACAACGAAACAAGCTGTTTTAGACCAAAACGAGTTAAATCTGAACACATCGGTTTTACAAGTGTCTGTGTGATACGACTCAAAACTTTTTTCTCCTAAACTGCGCGAAAAGCATGTATTCTTGCTTAACACAACGAAACAAGCTGTTTTAGACCGAAACGAGCTAAATCTGAACACATCGGTTTTGCAAGTGTCCTAGTGATACGCGTCAAAACATTTTCTCCTATAACTGCGCGAAAAGCATGTATTCTTGCTTAGAACAACGCAACAAGCTGTTTTAGACCGAAACGAGCTAAATCTGAACACATCGGTTTTACAAGTTTCCGTGTGATACGCGTCAAAACTTTTTCTCTTATAACTGCGCGAAAAGCATGTATTCGTGCTTAATACAACGAAACAAGCTGTTTTAGACCGAAACGAGCTAAATCTGAAGACATCGGTTTTACAAGTGTCCATGTGATACGCGTCAAAACTTTTTCTCTTATAACTGCGCGAAAAGCATGTATTCGTGCTTAATACAACGAAACGAGCTGTTTTAGACCGAAACGACCTAAATCTGAAAACATTGGTTTTCAAAACTTTTTCTCCTGTAACTGCGCGAAAAGCATGTATTCTTGTTTAAAACAACGAAACCAGCTGTTTTAGACCGGAGCGAGTTAAATCTGAACACATCGGTTTTACAAGTGTCCGTGTGATACGCGTCAACTTTTTCTCTTAAAACTGCGCGAAAAGCATGTATTCTTGCTTAAAACAACGAAACAACCTGTTTTAGACCGAAACGAGTTAAATCTGAACACATCGGTTTTCAAGTGTCTATGTGATACGCGTCAAAACTTTTTCTCCTGTACCTGCGCGAAAAGCATGTATTCTTGCTTAAAACAACGAAACAAGCTGTTTTAGACCAAAACGAGTTAAATCTGAACACATCGGTTTTACAAGTGTCTGTGTGATACGTGTCAAAACTTTTTGTCCTGTAACTGCGCGAAAAGCATGTATTCGTGCTTAATACAACGAAACAAGCTGTTTTGAACCGAAACGAGCTGAATCTGAAGACATCGGTTTTACAAGTGTCCATGTGATACGCGTCAAAACTTTTTCTCCTGTACCTGCGCGAAAAGCATGTATTCTTGCTTAAAACAACGCAACAAGCTGTTTTAGAACGAAGCGAGCTAGATCTGAACACATCGGTTTTACAAGTGTCCGTGTGATACCTATCAAAACTTTTTATCTTATAACTGCGCGAAAAGCATGTATTCGTGCTTAATACAACGAAACAAGCTGTTTTAGACCGAAACGAGCTAAATCTGAACACATAGGATTTACAAGTGTCCATGTGATTCGCGTCAAAACTTTTTCTCCTGTACCTGCGCGAAAAGCATGTATTCTTGCTTAAAACAACGAAACAAGCTGTTTTAGACCAAAACGAGTTAAATCTGAACACATCGGTTTTACAAGTGTCTGTGTGATACGTGTCAAAACTTTTTGTCCTGTAACTGCTCGAAAAGCATGTATTCGTGCTTAATACAACGAAACAAGCTGTTTTAGACCGAAACGAGCTGAATCTGAAGACATCGGTTTTACAAGTGTCCATGTGATACGCGTCAAAACTTTTTCTCCTGTACCTGCGCGTAAAGCATGTATTCTTCCTTAAAACAACGCAACAAGCTGTCCTAGACCGAAACGAGCTAAATCTGAACACATCGGTTTTAAAAGTGACCGTGTGATACCTATCAAAACTTTTTCTCTTATAACTGCGCGAAAATCATGTATTCGTGCTTAATACAACGAAACAAGCTGTTTTAGACCGAAACGAGCTAAATCTGAAGCCATCGGTTTTACAAGTGTCCATTTGATACGCGTCAAAACTTTTTCTGTTAAAACTGCGCGTAAAGCCTGTATTCTTGCTTAAAACAACGAAATAGCTGTTTAAGAACGAAGCGAGCTAGATCTGAACACATCGGTTTTAAAAGTGTGTGATACGAGTCAAAACGTTTTCTATTATAACTGCGCGAAAAGCATGTATTCTTGTTTAAAACAACGAAACAAGCTGTTTTAGACAGGAACGAGTTAAATCTGAACACATCGGTTTTACAAGTGTCCGTGTGATACGCGTCGACACTTTTTCTCTTATAACTGCGCGAAAAGCCTGTATTCTTGCTTAAAACAACGAAACAAGCTGTTTTAGAACGAAGCGAGCTTAATCTGAACACATCGGTTTTACAAGTGTCCGTGTGATACGCGTCAAATCTTTTTCTCCTATAACTGCGCGAAAAGCATGTATTCTTGCTTAAAACAACGAAACAAGCTGTTTTAGACCGAAACGAGATAAATCTGAACACATCGGTTTTACAAGTGTCTGTGTGATACGAGTCAAAACTTTTTCTCTTATAACTGCGCGTAAAGCCTGTATTCTTGCTTAAAACAACGAAACAAGCTGTTTAAGAACGAAGCTAGCTAGATCTGAACACATCGGTTTTACAAGTGTCTGTGATACGTCAAAACTTTTTCTTCTATAACTGCGCGAAAAGCATGTATTCGTGCTTAATACAACGAAAAAAGCTGTTTTAGACCGAAACGAGCTAAATCTGAACACATCGGTTTTACGTGTCCATGTGATACGCGTCAAAACATTTTCTCCTATAACTGCGCGAAAAGCATGTATTCGTGCTTAAAACAACGAAACACGGTGTTTTAGGCCGAAACGAGCTAAATCTGAACATATCGGTTTTACAAGTGTCCATGTGATACGCGTCAAAACGTTTTCTTTTGTAACTGCGCGAAAAGCATGTATTCTTGCTTAATACAACGAAACAAGCTGTTTTAGACCGAAACGAGTTAAATCTGAACACATCCGTTTTACAAGTGTCCGTGTGATACGCGTCAAAACTTTTTCTCTTATAACTGCGCGAAAAGCATGTATTCGTGCTTAATACAACGAAACGAGCTGTTTTAGACCGAAACGACCTAAATCTGAAAACATTGGTTTTCAAAACTTTTTCTCCTGTAACTGCGCGAAAAGCATGTATTCTTGTTTAAAACAACGAAACCAGCTGTTTTAGACCGGAGCGAGTTAAATCTGAACACATCGGTTTTACAAGTGTCCGTGTGATACGCGTCAACTTTTTCTCTTAAAACTGCGCGAAAAGCATGTATTCTTGCTTAAAACAACGAAACAACCTGTTTTAGACCGAAACGAGTTAAATCTGAACACATCGGTTTTCAAGTGTCTATGTGATACGCGTCAAAACATTTTCTCCTATAACTGCGCGAAAAGCATGTATTCGTGCTTAAAACAACGAAACAATCTGTTTTAGACCGAAACGAGCTAAATCTGAACACATCGGTTATGCAAGTGTCCATGTGATACGCGTCAAATTTTTTCTCCTATAACGGCGGGAAAAGCATGTATTCTTGCTTAAAACAACGAAACAAGCTGTTTTAGACCGAAACGAGTTAAATCTGAACACATCGGTTTTAAAAGTGTCCGTGTGATACCTATCAAAACTTTTTCTCTTATAACTGCGCGAAAAGCATGTATTCGTGCTTAATACAACGAATCAAGCTGTTTTAGACCGAAACGAGCTAAATCTGAAGCCATCAGTTTTACAAGTGTCCATTTGATACGCGTCAAAACTTTTTCTGTTAAAACTGCGCGTAAAGCCTGTATTCTTGCTTAAAACAACGAAACAAGCTGTTTTAGACCAAAACGAGGTAAATCTGAACACATCGGTTTTACAAGTGTCTGTGTGATACGAGTCAAAACTTTTTGTCCTGTAACTGCGCGAAAAGCATGTATTCTTGCTTAAAACAACGAAACAACCTGTTTTAGACCGAAACGAGCTAAATCTGAAGCCATCAGTTTTACAAGTGTCCATTTGATACGCGTCAAAACTTTTTCTGTTAAAACTGCGCGTAAAGCCTGTATTCTTGCTTAAAACAACGAAACAAGCTGTTTTAGACCAAAACGAGTTAAATCTGAACACATCGGTTTTACAAGTGTCTGTGTGATACGAGTCAAAACGTTTTGTCCTGTAACTGCGCGAAAAGCATGTATTCTTGCTTAAAACAACGAAACAACCTGTTTTAGACCGAAACGAGCTAAATCTGAACACATCGGTTTTGCAAGTGTCCTAGTGATACGCGTCAAAACATTTTCTCCTATAACTGCGCGAAAAGCATGTATTCTTGCTTAAAACAACGCAACAAGCTGTTTTAGACCGAAACGAGCTAAATCTGAACACATCGGTTTTACAAGTGTCCGTGTGATACGCGTCAAAACTTTTTCTCTTATAACTGCGCGAAAAGCATGTATTCTTGCTTAAAACAACGAAACAAGCTGTTTTAGAACGAAGCGAGCTAGATCTGAACACATCGGTTTTACAAGTGTCCGTGTGATACCTATCAAAACTTTTTATCTTATAACTGCGCGAAATACATGTATTCGTGCTTAATACAACGAAACAAGCTGTTTTAGACCGAAACGAGCTAAATCTGAACACATCGGTTTTACAAGTGTCCATGTGATACGCGTCAAAACTTTTTCTCCTGTAACTGCGCGAAAAGCATGTATTCTTGCTTAAAACAACGAAACAACCTGTTTTAGACCGAAACGAGTTAAATCTGAACACATCGGTTTTGCAAGTGTCTGTGTGATACGACAAAACTTTTTTCTCTTATAACTGCGCGAAAAGCATGTATTCTTGCTTAACACAACGAAACAAGCTGTTTTGGACCGAAACGAGCTAAATCTGAACACATCGGTTTTACAGGTGTCCATGTTATACGCGTCAAAACATTTTCTCCTATAACTGCGCGAAAAGCATGTATTCGCGCTTAAAACAACGAAACACGGTGTTTTAGACCGAAACGAGCTAAATCTGAACATATCGGTTTTACAAGTGTCCATGTGATACGCGTCAAAACGTTTTCTCCTGTACCTGCGCGAAAAGCATGTATTCTTGCCTAAAACAACGAAACAAGCTGTTTTAGAAGAAAACGAGTTAAATCTGAACACATCGGTTTTACAAGTGTCTGTGTGATACGAGTCAAATCTTTTTCTCCTATAACTGCGCGAAAAGCATGTATTCTTGCTTAAAACAACGAAACAAGCTATTTTAGACTGGAACGATTTAAATCTGAAAACATCGGTTTTGCAAGTGTCCGTGTGATACGCGTCAAAACTTTTCTCTTATATCTGCGCGAAAAGCATGTATTCTTGCTTAAAACAACGAAACAACCTGTTTTAGACCGAAACGAGGTAAATCTGAACACATCGGTTTTACAAGTGTCTGTGTGATACGACTCAAAACCTTTTTCTCCTATAACTGCGCGAAAAGCATGTATTCTTGCTTAAAACAACGAAACAAGCTGTTTTAGACCAAAACGAGCTAAATCTGAACACATCGGTTTTAAAAGTGTCCGTGTGATACCTATCAAAACTTTTTCTCTTATAACTGCGCGAAAAGCATGTATTCGTGCTTAATACAACGAAACAAGCTGTTTTAGACCGAAACGAGCTAAATCTGAAGCCATCGGTTTTACAAGTGTCCATTTGATACGCGTCAAAACTTTTTCTCTTATAACTGCGCGTAAAGCCTGTATTCTTGCTTAAAACAACGAAACAAGCTGTTTTAGACCAAAACGAGTTAAATCTGAACACATCGGTTTTACTAGTGTCTGTGTGATACGACTCAAAACTTTTTTCTCCTAAACTGCGCGAAAAGCATGTATTCTTGCTTAACACAACGAAACAAGCTGTTTTAGACCGAAACGAGCTAAATCTGAACACATCGGTTTTGCAAGTGTCCTAGTGATACGCGTCAAAACATTTTCTCCTATAACTGCGCGAAAAGCATGTATTCTTGCTTAGAACAACGCAACAAGCTGTTTTAGACCGAAACGAGCTAAATCTGAACACATCGGTTTTACAAGTTTCCGTGTGATACGCGTCAAAACTTTTTCTCTTATAACTGCGCGAAAAGCATGTATTCGTGCTTAATACAACGAAACAAGCTGTTTTAGACCGAAACGAGCTAAATCTGAAGACATCGGTTTTACAAGTGTCCATGTGATACGCGTCAAAACTTTTTCTCCTGTACCTGCGCGAAAAGCATGTATTCTTGCTTAAAACAACGAAACAAGCTGTTTTAGACCAAAACGAGTTAAATCTGAACACATCGGTTTTACAAGTGTCTGTATGATACGTGTCAAAACTTTTTGTCCTGTAACTGCGCGAAAAGCATGTATTCGTGCTTAATACAACGAAACAAGCTGTTTTATACCGAAACGACCTGAATCTGAAGACATCGGTTTTACAAGTGTCCATGTGATACGCGTCAAAACTTTTTCTCCTGTACCTGCGCGAAAAGCATGTATTCTTGCCTAAAACAACGAAACAAGCTGTTTTAGACCAAAACGAGTTAAATCTGAACACATCTGGTTTTACAAGTGCCTGTGTGATACGAGTCAAATCTTTTTCTCCTATAACTGCGCGAAAAGCATGTATTCTTGCTTAAAACAACGAAACAAGCTATTTTAGACCGGAACGATTTAAATCTGAAAACATCGGTTTTGCAAGTGTCCGGGTGATACGCGTCAAAACTTTTTCTCTCATATCTGCGCGAAAAGCATGTATTCTTGCTCAAAACAACGAAAGAACCTGTTTTAGACCGAAACGAGGTAAATCTGAACACATCGGTTTTACAAGTGTCATTGTGATACGACTCAAAACCTTTTTCTCCTATAACTGCGCGAAAAGCATGTATTCTTGCTTAACACAACGAAACAAGCTGTTTTAGACCGAAACGAGCTAAATCTGAACACATCGTTTTTGCAAGTGTCCATGTGATACGCGTCAAAACATTTTCTCCTATAACTGCGCGAAAAGCATGTATTCTTCCTTAAAACAACGCAACAAGCTGTTCTAGACCGAAACGAGCTAAATCTGAACACATCGGTATTAAAAGTGTCCGTGTGATACCTATCAAAACTTTTTCTCTTATAACTGCGCGAAAAGCATGTATTCGTGCTTAATACAACGAAACAAGCTGTTTTAGACCGAAACGAGCTAAATCTGAAGCCATCGGTTTTACAAGTGTCCATTTGATACGCGTCATAACTTTTTCTGTTAAAACTGCGCGTAAAGCCTGTATTCTTGCTTAAAACAACGAAATAGCTGTTTAGGAACGAAGCGAGCTAGATCTGAACACATCGGTTTTACAAGTGTGTGATACGAGTCAAAACGTTTTCTATTATAACTGCGCGAAAAGCATGTATTCTTGTTTAAAACAACGAAACAAGCTGTTTTAGACAGGAACGAGTTAAATCTGAACACATCGGTTTTACAAGTGTCCGTGTGATACGCGTCGAAACTTTTTCTCTTATAACTGCGCGAAAAGCCTGTATTCTTGCTTAAAACAACGAAACAAGCTGTTTTAGAACGAAGCGAGCTTAATCTGAACACATCGGTTTTACAAGTGTCCGTGTGATACGCGTCAAATCTTTTTCTCCTATAACTGCGCGAAAAGCATGTATTCTTGCTTAAAACAACGAAACAAGCTGTTTTAGACCGAAACGAGTTAAATCTGAACACATCGGTTTTACAAGTGTCTGTGTGATACGAGTCAAAACGTTTTCTGTTATAACTGCGCGTAAAGCCTGTATTCTTGCTTAAAACAACGAATCAAGCTGTTTAAGAACGAAGCGAGCTAGATCTGAACACATCGGTTTTACAAGTGTGTGATACGAGTCAAAACGTTATCTAATATAACTGCGCGAAAAGCATGTATTCATGTTTAAAACAACGAAACAAGCTGTTTTAGACCTTTAGACCGAAACGAGCTTAATCTGAACACATCGGTTTTACAAGTGTCCGTGTGATACGCGTCGAAACTTTTTCTCTTATAACTGCGCGAAAAGCCTGTATTCTTGCTTAAAACAACGAAACAACCTGTTTTAGACCGAAACGAGGTAAATCTGAACACATCGGTTTTACAAGTGTCTGTGTGATACGACTCAAAACCTTTTTCTCCTATAACTGCGCGAAAAGCATGTATTCTTGCTTAACACAACGAAACAAGCTGTTTTAGACCGAAACGAGCTAAATCTGAACACATCGTTTTTGCAAGTGTCCATGTGATACGCGTCAAAACATTTTCTCCTATAACTGCGCGTAAAGCATGTATTCTTCCTTAAAACAACGCAACAAGCTGTCCTAGACCGAAACGAGCTAAATCTGAACACATCGGTTTTAAAAGTGACCGTGTGATACCTATCAAAACTTTTTCTCTTATAACTGCGCGAAAATCATGTATTCGTGCTTAATACAACGAAACAAGCTGTTTTAGACCGAAACGAGCTAAATCTGAATCTTGGTGAAAAAACAGCGCACAAGCAGACACAGACTGAAAGAAGGGGACAAGCGCTGAACTAGCAACTGAGGTTTTATTGAGAAGCATGGCGAAATATATACAGCACAGCATACAGCATTCAAAAAACATATAAACAGCACATAAAAGGCCAGCATCCAAAATCATCGCTTAACGTTGCATATCCAAGAATTCCATCTCTTTTGTTGAAAGAAGGATAGACGGGGTGCTGACACATGAGTCCTCCGCTTTTGCTATCGCCCTAGCCTCGATAATTTCCCGTGTTATTGTGCACTTGTTTCGTGCCAGGATTTTGCAGCCGTGAAGGTCGGGTATGCAGGCAGGTTTATGATTGCAACGGTGACAGTGCTTAGCCAGAAAACCTGATGAAGCAATGGATCTTACATTGTTGTTATGCTCCAGTAATCTTTCGTTAAGACACCGACCGGTCTGGCCGATGTATCTGCTTCCACACGGTAACTTAATTTCATAAACAACACCCTGATCACATGCAACAAAAGGATTCTGGTGGTTGATTTTGCATCCAGGACGAGGCTTTTTCATTGGATTTGTCGCTTTACACAGTTTTATTAGTTTTTCTGGGGCAGAAAACACAACCTTAACATCGGCCTTCTTCGCTATTTTCTTAAGGTTGTGCGAGATCTTATGCATATAAGGGATGACCACAACTTTTTGTTTATCATCTCTTTGTCCCTTTTGTTGATTGCATCCCGTCTGCCCTTCCGCTTTTTTCTCTTTTAGAACACCTTCCGCCACTGACACTAGCAATTCACTGGGGTAGCCAGCCGCACCTAGACGGGCAGTTTGTTTCAGTAGGCTTTCCTCAACTGTGTGAAAACACGACTTGTTTAATGCATTACGAAAGCAAAGCTTAGCTATACCCCTTTTCACCAATTTCGAGTGTGCCGAATCGTACGGAAGTATCGGCTTTTTTCCCCTAGGATCATAAATCCAACAGGCATGGTTGTTCGTAAACCGGAGGCTTAAGTCCAAGAAACGGATGCTTTCATCCAGAGGCAGTTCATTCGTCAAAGTTAGGGGGTTTAAACACTCCTCGAATATTCTTAGAATGCTCCCGAATGTTTCGTCAAGAGGTCGGTCTGTCCTTTCTATTATAATCAGAAAGTCGTCAACATATCGTGCCACGTTTAAAACTTGGCAGCCGTCCAGACGTGTTAACAACACATTGTCACACTCAGCCAGAAATAAATCGCTCAACAAGGGCGCTATGCATGAGCCTATACACACACCTTGCTTTTGTAGATACGTGTTTTTTCCCCAGTCTACATATGTAGATGTCAGATAAAGATGCAATAGTTCCAAAAAGCCCCCTACATCTATACCCGCCTCATTCTGGAATGCAACAGCTCCTGCCTTATCAATGCACGTTTCTACACACGACATTAATCTATCATGCGGGAGTGAATAAAACAAATCCTTGATGTCAATAGAAAAGGCCGTCACTGATTTTCCTTCTACAGAATTGAGATAGTTAGCAACTTCATTGGAATTTCTGATTAGGAACTGGTCATCAAAGGTAAGCTTTTTCAGCTGGTCCTGCAAGAAAATTCCAATGCACTTTTGCCACGTCCCACGCTCCGACACTATTACCCTGAAAGGGCACTCTGGCTTGTGCGTTTTGGCGGCAAACAACATTTGTAATGACAAATTCTCACTCTTGTCTATGTGGGTTACAAGTCCTGTTAGATTAAGCTTGTTGCACAGTTTCTTTGCCTTTGATTTCGCTCTTTTTAGTGAAACATTTTTGCTGTCAAACGCAGCATTCACAGCCTGTGATGCTTTACGGGAGAAGGTCCCCACAGAAAACACTGCAAACCCACCTTCTTTATCGGCAGGCAGAACACACAGTGCCTCTTTTTTCACCAAGATGCAAAACCAACTAGCCCATTCAGCTGCTTTACTAAATCTGAAGCCATCGGTTTTACAAGTGTCCATTTGATACGCGTCAAAACTTTTTCTGTTAAAACTGCGCGTAAAGCCTGTATTCTTGCTTAAAACAACGAAATAGCTGTTTAAGAACGAAGCGAGCTAGATCTGAACACATCGGTTTTACAAGTGTGTGATACGAGTCAAAATGTTTTCTATTATAACTGCGCGAAAAGCATGTATTCTTGTTTAAAACAACGAAACAAGCTGTTTTAGACAGGAACGAGTTAAATCTGAACACATCGGTTTTACAAGTGTCTGTGTGATACGCGTCGAAACTTTTTCTCTTATAACTGCGCGAAAAGCCTGTATTCTTGCTTAAAACAACGAAATAGCTGTTTAAGAACGAAGCGAGCTAGATCTGAACACATCGGTTTTACAAGTGTGTGATACGAGTCAAAACGTTTTCTATTATAACTGCGCGAAAAGCATGTATTCTTGTTTAAAACAACGAAACAAGCTGTTTTAGACAGGAACGAGTTAAATCTGAACACATCGGTTTTACAAGTGTCCGTGTGATACGCGTCGAACCTTTTTCTCTTATAACTGCGCGAAAAGCATGTATTCTTGCTTAAAACAACGAAACAAGCTGTTTTAGACCGAAACGAGATAAATCTGAACACATCGGTTTTACAAGTGTCTGTGTGATACGAGTCAAAACTTTTTCTCTTATAACCGCGCGTAAAGCCTGTATTCTTGCTTAAAACAACGAAACAAGCTGTTTAAGAACGAAGCTAGCTAGATCTGAACACATCGGTTTTACAAGTGTCTGTGATACGTCAAAACTTTTTCTTCTATAACTGCGCGAAAAGCATGTATTCGTGCTTAATACAACGAAACAAGCTGTTTTAGACCGAAACGAGCTAAATCTGAACACATCGGTTTTACGTGTCCATGTGATACGCGTCAAAACATTTTCTCCTATAACTGCGCGAAAAGCATGTATTCGTGCTTAAAACAACGAAACACGGTGTTTTAGACCGAAACGAGCTAAATCTGAACATATCGGTTTTACAAGTGTCCATGTGATACGCGTCAAAACGTTTTCTTTTGTAACTGCGCGAAAAGCATGTATTCTTGCTTAATACAACGAAACAAGCTGTTTTAGACCGAAACGAGTTAAATCTGAACACATCCGTTTTACAAGTGTCCGTGTGATACGCGTCAAAACTTTTTCTCTTATAACTGCGCGAAAAGCATGTATTCGTGCTTAATACAACGAAACGAGCTGTTTTAGACCGAAACGACCTAAATCTGAAAACATTGGTTTTCAAAACTTTTTCTCCTGTAACTGCGCGAAAAGCATGTATTCTTGTTTAAAACAACGAAACCAGCTGTTTTAGACCGGAGCGAGTTAAATCTGAACACATCGGTTTTACAAGTGTCCGTGTGATACGCGTCAACTTTTTCTCTTAAAACTGCGCGAAAAGCATGTATTCTTGCTTAAAACAACGAAACAACCTGTTTTAGACCGAAACGAGTTAAATCTGAACACATCGGTTTTCAAGTGTCTATGTGATACGCGTCAAAACATTTTCTCCTATAACTGCGCGAAAAGCATGTATTCGTGCTTAAAACAACGAAACAATCTGTTTTAGACCGAAACGAGCTAAATCTGAACACATCGGTTATGCAAGTGTCCATGTGATACGCGTCAAATTTTTTCTCCTATAACGGCGGGAAAAGCATGTATTCTTGCTTAAAACAACGAAACAAGCTGTTTTAGACCGAAACGAGTTAAATCTGAACACATCGGTTTTAAAAGTGTCCGTGTGATACCTATCAAAACTTTTTCTCTTATAACTGCGCGAAAAGCATGTATTCGTGCTTAATACAACGAATCAAGCTGTTTTAGACCGAAACGAGCTAAATCTGAAGCCATCAGTTTTACAAGTGTCCATTTGATACGCGTCAAAACTTTTTCTGTTAAAACTGCGCGTAAAGCCTGTATTCTTGCTTAAAACAACGAAACAAGCTGTTTTAGACCAAAACGAGTTAAATCTGAACACATCGGTTTTACAAGTGTCTGTGTGATACGAGTCAAAACTTTTTGTCCTGTAACTGCGCGAAAAGCATGTATTCTTGCTTAAAACAACGAAACAACCTGTTTTAGACCGAAACGAGCTAAATCTCAAGCCATCAGTTTTACAAGTGTCCATTTGATACGCGTCAAAACTTTTTCTGTTAAAACTGCGCGTAAAGCCTGTATTCTTGCTTAAAACAACGAAACAAGCTGTTTTAGACCAAAACGAGTTAAATCTGAACACATCGGTTTTACAAGTGTCTGTGTGATACGAGTCAAAACTTTTTGTCCTGTAACTGCGCGAAAAGCATGTATTCTTGCTTAAAACAACGAAACAACCTGTTTTAGACCGAAACGAGCTAAATCTGAACACATCGGTTTTGCAAGTGTCCTAGTGATACGCGTCAAAACATTTTCTCCTATAACTGCGCGAAAAGCATGTATTCTTGCTTAAAACAACGCAACAAGCTGTTTTAGACCGAAACGAGCTAAATCTGAACACATCGGTTTTACAAGTGTCCGTGTGATACGCGTCAAAACTTTTTCTCTTATAACTGCGCGAAAAGCATGTATTCTTGCTTAAAACAACGAAACAAGCTGTTTTAGAACGAAGCGAGCTAGATCTGAACACATCGGTTTTACAAGTGTCCGTGTGATACCTATCAAAACTTTTTATCTTATAACTGCGCGAAATGCATGTATTCGTGCTTAATACAACGAAACAAGCTGTTTTAGACCGAAACGAGCTAAATCTGAAGACATCGGTTTTACAAGTGTCCATGTGATACGCGTCAAAACTTTTTCTCCTGTACCTGCGCGAAAAGCATGTATTCTTGCTTAAAACAACGAAACAAGCTGTTTTAGACCAAAACAAGTTAAATCTGAACACATCGGTTTTACAAGTGTCTGTGTGATGCGTGTCAAAACTTTTTGTCCTGTAACTGCGCGAAAAGCATGTATTCGTGCTTAATACAACGAAACAAGCTGTTTTAGACCGAAACGAGCTAAATCTGAACACATCGGTTTTACAAGTGTCCATGTGATACGCGTCAAAACTTTTTCTCCTGTAACTGCGCGAAAAGCATGTATTCTTGCTTAAAACAACGAAACAACCTGTTTTAGACCGAAACGAGTTAAATCTGAACACATCGGTTTTGCAAGTGTCTGTGTGATACGACAAAACTTTTTTCTCTTATAACTGCGCGAAAAGCATGTATTCTTGCTTAACACAACGAAACAAGCTGTTTTGGACCGAAACGAGCTAAATCTGAACACATCGGTTTTACAGGTGTCCATGTGATACGCGTCAAAACATTTTCTCCTATAACTGCGCGAAAAGCATGTATTCGCGCTTAAAACAACGAAACAAGCTGTTTTAGACCGAAACGAGCTAAATCTGAACACATCGGTTTTACAAGTGTCCATGTGATACGCGTCAAAACTTTTTCTCCTGTAACTGCGCGAAAAGCATGTATTCTTGCTTAAAACAACGAAACAACCTGTTTTAGACCGAAACGAGTTAAATCTGAACACATCGGTTTTACAAGTGTCTGTGTGATACGAGTCAAATCTTTTTCTCCTATAACTGCGCGAAAAGCATGTATTCTTGCTTAAAACAACGAAACAAGCTATTTTAGACCGGAACGATTTAAATCTGAAAACATCGGTTTTGCAAGTGTCCGTGTGATACGCGTCAAAACTTTTCTCTTATATCTGCGCGAATAGCATGTATTCTTGCTTAAAACAACGAAACAACCTGTTTTAGACCGAAACGAGGTAAATCTGAACACATCGGTTTTACAAGTGTCTGTGTGATACGACTCAAAACCTTTTTCTCCTATAACTGCGCGAAAAGCATGTATTCTTGCTTAAAACAACGAAACAAGCTGTTTTAGACCAAAACGAGCTAAATCTGAACACATCGGTTTTAAAAGTGTCCGTGTGATACCTATCAAAACTTTTTCTCTTATAACTGCGCGAAAAGCATGTATTCGTGCTTAATACAACGAAACAAGCTGTTTTAGACCGAAACGAGCTAAATCTGAAGCCATCGGTTTTACAAGTGTCCATTTGATACGCGTCAAAACTTTTTCTCTTATAACTGCGCGTAAAGCCTGTATTCTTGCTTAAAACAACGAAACAAGCTGTTTTAGACCAAAACGAGTTAAATCTGAACACATCGGTTTTACAAGTGTCTGTGTGATACGACTCAAAACTTTTTTCTCCTAAACTGCGCGAAAAGCATGTATTCTTGCTTAACACAACGAAACAAGCTGTTTTAGACCGAAACGAGCTAAATCTGAACACATCGGTTTTGCAAGTGTCCTAGTGATACGCGTCAAAACATTTTCTCCTATAACTGCGCGAAAAGCATGTATTCTTGCTTAAAACAACGAAACAAGCTGTTTTAGACCAAAACGAGTTAAATCTGAACACATCGGTTTTACAAGTGTCTGTGTGATACGACTCAAAACTTTTTTCTCCTAAACTGCGCGAAAAGCATGTATTCTTGCTTAACACAACGCAACAAGCTGTTTTAGACCGAAACGAGCTAAATCTGAACACATCGGTTTTATAAGTTTCCGTGTGATACGCGTCAAAACTTTTTCTCCTGTACCTGCGCGAAAAGCATGTATTCTTGCTTAAAACAACGAAACAAGCTGTTTTAGACCAAAACGAGTTAAATCTGAACACATCGGTTTTACAAGTGTCTGTATGATACGTGTCAAAACTTTTTCTCCTGTAACTGCGCGAAAAGCATGTATTCGTGCTTAATACAACGAAACAAGCTGTTTTATACCGAAACGAGCTGAATCTGAAGACATCGGTTTTACAAGTGTCCATGTGATACGCGTCAAAACTTTTTCTCCTGTACCTGCGCGAAAAGCATGTATTCTTGCCTAAAACAACGAAACAAGCTGTTTTAGACCAAAACGAGTTAAATCTGAACACATCTGGTTTTACAAGTGTCTGTGTGATACGAGTCAAATCTTTTTCTCCTATAACTGCGCGAAAAGCATGTATTCTTGCTTAAAACAACGAAACAAGCTATTTTAGACCGGAACGATTTAAATCTGAAAACATCGGTTTTGCAAGTGTCCGGGTGATACGCGTCAAAACTTTTTCTCTCATATCTGCGCGAAAAGCATGTATTCTTGCTTAAAACAACGAAAGAACCTGTTTTAGACCGAAACGAGGTAAATCTGAACACATCGGTTTTACAAGTGTCATTGTGATACGACTCAAAACCTTTTTCTCCTATAACTGCGCGAAAAGCATGTATTCTTGCTTAACACAACGAAACAAGCTGTTTTAGACCGAAACGAGCTAAATCTAAACACATCGTTTTTGCAAGTGTCCATGTGATACGCGTCAAAACATTTTCTCCTATAACTGCGCGAAAAGCATGTATTCTTCCTTAAAACAACGCAACAAGCTGTTCTAGACCGAAACGAGCTAAATCTGAACACATCGGTTTTAAAAGTGTCCGTGTGATACGCGTCAAAACTTTTCTCTTATATCTGCGCGAATAGCATGTATTCTTGCTTAAAACAACGAAACAACCTGTTTTAGACCGAAACGAGGTAAATCTGAACACATCGGTTTTACAAGTGTCTGTGTGATACGACTCAAAACCTTTTTCTCCTATAACTGCGCGAAAAGCATGTATTCTTGCTTAAAACAACGAAACAAGCTGTTTTAGACCAAAACGAGCTAAATCTGAACACATCGGTTTTAAAAGTGTCCGTGTGATACCTATCAAAACTTTTTCTCTTATAACTGCGCGAAAAGCATGTATTCGTGCTTAATACAACGAAACAAGCTGTTTTAGACCGAAACGAGCTAAATCTGAAGCCATCGGTTTTACAAGTGTCCATTTGATACGCGTCAAAACTTTTTCTCTTATAACTGCGCGTAAAGCCTGTATTCTTGCTTAAAACAACGAAACAAGCTGTTTTAGACCAAAACGAGTTAAATCTGAACACATCGGTTTTACAAGTGTCTGTGTGATACGACTCAAAACTTTTTTCTCCTAAACTGCGCGAAAAGCATGTATTCTTGCTTAACACAACGAAACAAGCTGTTTTAGACCGAAACGAGCTAAATCTGAACACATCGGTTTTGCAAGTGTCCTAGTGATACGCGTCAAAACATTTTCTCCTATAACTGCGCGAAAAGCATGTATTCTTGCTTAAAACAACGAAACAAGCTGTTTTAGACCAAAACGAGTTAAATCTGAACACATCGGTTTTACAAGTGTCTGTGTGATACGACTCAAAACTTTTTTCTCCTAAACTGCGCGAAAAGCATGTATTCTTGCTTAACACAACGCAACAAGCTGTTTTAGACCGAAACGAGCTAAATCTGAACACATCGGTTTTATAAGTTTCCGTGTGATACGCGTCAAAACTTTTTCTCCTGTACCTGCGCGAAAAGCATGTATTCTTGCTTAAAACAACGAAACAAGCTGTTTTAGACCAAAACGAGTTAAATCTGAACACATCGGTTTTACAAGTGTCTGTATGATACGTGTCAAAACTTTTTCTCCTGTAACTGCGCGAAAAGCATGTATTCGTGCTTAATACAACGAAACAAGCTGTTTTATACCGAAACGAGCTGAATCTGAAGACATCGGTTTTACAAGTGTCCATGTGATACGCGTCAAAACTTTTTCTCCTGTACCTGCGCGAAAAGCATGTATTCTTGCCTAAAACAACGAAACAAGCTGTTTTAGACCAAAACGAGTTAAATCTGAACACATCTGGTTTTACAAGTGTCTGTGTGATACGAGTCAAATCTTTTTCTCCTATAACTGCGCGAAAAGCATGTATTCTTGCTTAAAACAACGAAACAAGCTATTTTAGACCGGAACGATTTAAATCTGAAAACATCGGTTTTGCAAGTGTCCGGGTGATACGCGTCAAAACTTTTTCTCTCATATCTGCGCGAAAAGCATGTATTCTTGCTTAAAACAACGAAAGAACCTGTTTTAGACCGAAACGAGGTAAATCTGAACACATCGGTTTTACAAGTGTCATTGTGATACGACTCAAAACCTTTTTCTCCTATAACTGCGCGAAAAGCATGTATTCTTGCTTAACACAACGAAACAAGCTGTTTTAGACCGAAACGAGCTAAATCTAAACACATCGTTTTTGCAAGTGTCCATGTGATACGCGTCAAAACATTTTCTCCTATAACTGCGCGAAAAGCATGTATTCTTCCTTAAAACAACGCAACAAGCTGTTCTAGACCGAAACGAGCTAAATCTGAACACATCGGTTTTAAAAGTGTCCGTGTGATACCTATCAAAACTTTTTCTCTTATAACTGCGCGAAAAGCATGTATTCGTGCTTAATACAACGAAACAAGCTGTTTTAGACCGAAACGAGCTAAATCTGAAGCCATCGGTTTTACAAGTGTCCATTTGATACGCGTCAAAACTTTTTCTGTTAAAACTGCGCGTAAAGCCTGTTTTCTTGCTTAAAACAACGAAATAGCTGTTTAGGAACGAAGCGAGCTAGATCTGAACACATCGGTTTTACAAGTGTGTGATACGAGTCAAAACGTTTTCTATTATAACTGCGCGAAAAGCATGTATTCTTGTTTAAAACAACGAAACAAGCTGTTTTAGACAGGAACGAGTTAAATCTGAACACATCGGTTTTACAAGTGTCCGTGTGATACGCGTCGAAACTTTTTCTCTTATAACTGCGCGAAAAGCCTGTATTCTTGCTTAAAACAACGAAACAAGCTGTTTTAGAACGAAGCGAGCTTAATCTGAACACGTCGGTTTTACAAGTGTCCGTGTGATACGCGTCAAATCTTTTTCTCCTATAACTGCGCGAAATGCATGTATTCGTGCTTAATACAACGAAACAAGCTGTTTTAGACCGAAACGAGCTAAATCTGAACACATCGGTTTTACAAGTGTCTGTGTGATACGAGTCAAAACGTTTTCTGTTATAACTGTGCGTAAAGCCTGTATTCTTGCTTAAAACAACGAATCAAGCTGTTTAAGAACGAAGCGAGCTAGATCTGAACACATCGGTTTTACAAGTGTGTGATACGAGTCAAAAACGTTATCTATTATAACTGCGCGAAAAGCATGTATTCATGTTTAAAACAACGAAACAAGCTGTTTTAGACCTTTAGACCGAAACGAGCTTAATCTGAACACATCGGTTTTACAAGTGTCCGTGTGATACGCGTCGAAACTTTTTCTCTTATAACTGCGCGAAAAGCCTGTATTCTTGCTTAAAACAACGAAACAAGCTGTTTTAGAACGAAGCGAGCTTAATCTGAACACATCGGTAATCTTTTTCTCCTATAACTGCGCGAAAAGCCTGTATTCTTGCTTAAAACAACGAAACAAGCTGTTTTAGAACGAAGCGAGCTTAATCTGAACACATCGGTTTTACAAGTGTCCGTGTGATACGCGTCAAATCTTTTTCTCCTATAACTGCGCGAAAAGCATGTATTCTTGCTTAAAACAACGAAACAAGCTGTTTTATACCGAAACGAGTTAAATCTGAACACATCGGTTTTACAAGTGTCTGTGTGATACGAGTCAAAACGTTTTCTGTTATAACTGCGCGTAAAGCCTGTATTCTTGCTTAAAACAACGAATCAAGCTGTTTAAGAACGAAGCGAGCTAGATCTGAACACATCGGTTTTACAAGTGTGTGATACGAGTCAAAACGTTATCTATTATAACTGCGCGAAAAGCATGTATTCATGTTTAAAACAACGTTACAAGCTGTTTTAGACCTTTAGACCGAAACGAGCTTAATCTGAACACATCGGTTTTACAAGTGTCCGTGTGATACGCGTCGAAACGTTTTCTCTTATAACTGCGCGAAAAGCCTGTATTCTTGCTTAAAACAACGAAACAAGCTGTTTTAGAACGAAGGGAGCTTAATCTGAACACATCGGTTTTACAAGTGTCCGTGTGATACGCGTCAAATCTTTTTCTCCTATAACTGCGCGAAATGCATGTATTCGTGCTTAATACAACGAAACAAGCTGTTTTAGACCGAAACGAGCTAAATCTGAACACATCGGTTTTACAAGTGTCTGTGTGATACGAGTCAAAACGTTTTCTGTTATAACTGCGCGTAAAGCCTGTATTCTTGCTTAAAACAACGAATCAAGCTGTTTAAGAACGAAGCGAGCTAGATCTGAACACATCGGTTTTACAAGTGTGTGATACGAGTCAAAACGTTATCTATTATACCTGCGCGAAAAGCATGTATTCATGTTTAAAACAACGAAACAAGCTGTTTTAGACCTTTAGACCGAAACGAGCTTAATCTGAACACATCGGTTTTACAAGTGTCCGTGTGATACGCGTCGAAACTTTTTCTCTTATAACTGCGCGAAAAGCCTGTATTCTTGCTTAAAACAACGAAACAAGCTGTTTTAGAACGAAGCGAGCTTAATCTGAACACATCGGTAATCTTTTTCTCCTATAACTGCGCGAAAAGCATGTATTCTTGCTTAACACAACGAAACTAGCTGTTTTAGACCGAAACGAGCTAAATCTGAACACATCGGTTATGCAAGTGTCCATGTAATACGCGTCAAATCTTTTTCTCCTATAACTGCGGGTAAAGCATGTATTCTTGCTTAAAACAACGAAACAAGCTGTTTTAGACCGAAACGAGCTAAATCTGAACACATCGGTTTTAAAAGTGTCCGTGTGATACCTATCAAAACTTTTTCTCTTATAACTGGGAGAAAAGCATGTATTCGCGCTTAAAACAACGAAACACGGTGTTTTAGACCGAAACGAGCTAAATCTGAACATACCGGTTTTACAAGTGTCCATGTGATACGCGTCAAAACTTTTTCTCTTATAACTGCGCGAAAAGCATGTATTCTTGTTTAAAACAAAGAAACAAGTTGTTTTAGAACGAAGCGAACTAGATCTGAACGCATCGGTTTTACAAGTGTCCGTGTGATACCTATCAAAACTTTTTCTCTTATAACTGCGCGAAAAGCATGCATTGGTGCTTAATAAAACGAAACAAGCTGTTTTAGACCGAAACGAGCTAAATCTGAAGACATTGGTTTTACAAGTGTCAATGTGATACGCGTCAAAACTTTTTCTCCTGTAACTGCGCGAAAAGCATGTATTCTTGCTTAAAACAACGCAACAAGCTGTTTTAGACCGAAACGAGCTAAATCTGAACACATCGGTTTTACAAGTGTCCGTGTGATACGCGTCAAAACTTTTTCTCTTATAACTGCGCGAAAAGCATGTATTCTTGCTTAAAACAACGAAACAAGCTGTTTTAGAACGAAGCGAGCTAGATCTGAACACATCGGTTTTACAAGTGTCCGTGTGATACCTATCAAAACTTTTTATCTTATAACTGCGCGAAATGCATGTATTCGTGCTTAATACAACGAAACAAGCTGTTTTAGACCGAAACGAGCTAAATCTGAAGACATCGGTTTTACAAGTGTCCATGTGATACGCGTCAAAACTTTTTCTCCTGTACCTGCGCGAAAAGCATGTATTCTTGCTTAAAACAACGAAACAAGCTGTTTTAGACCAAAACAAGTTAAATCTGAACACATCGGTTTTACAAGTGTCTGTGTGATGCGTGTCAAAACTTTTTGTCCTGTAACTGCGCGAAAAGCATGTATTCGTGCTTAATACAACGAAACAAGCTGTTTTAGACCGAAACGAGCTAAATCTGAACACATCGGTTTTACAAGTGTCCATGTGATACGCGTCAAAACTTTTTCTCCTGTAACTGCGCGAAAAGCATGTATTCTTGCTTAAAACAACGAAACAACCTGTTTTAGACCGAAACGAGTTAAATCTGAACACATCGGTTTTGCAAGTGTCTGTGTGATACGACAAAACTTTTTTCTCTTATAACTGCGCGAAAAGCATGTATTCTTGCTTAACACAACGAAACAAGCTGTTTTGGACCGAAACGAGCTAAATCTGAACACATCGGTTTTACAGGTGTCCATGTGATACGCGTCAAAACATTTTCTCCTATAACTGCGCGAAAAGCATGTATTCGCGCTTAAAACAACGAAACACGGTGTTTTAGACCGAAACGAGCTAAATCTGAACATATCGGTTTTACAAGTGTCCATGTGATACGCGTCAAAACGTTTTCTCCTGTACCTGCGCGAAAAGCATGTATTCTTGCCTAAAACAACGAAACAAGCTGTTTTAGAAGAAAACGAGTTAAATCTGAACACATCGGTTTTACAAGTGTCTGTGTGATACGAGTCAAATCTTTTTCTCCTATAACTGCGCGAAAAGCATGTATTCTTGCTTAAAACAACGAAACAAGCTATTTTAGACCGGAACGATTTAAATCTGAAAACATCGGTTTTGCAAGTGTCCGTGTGATACGCGTCAAAACTTTTCTCTTATATCTGCGCGAATAGCATGTATTCTTGCTTAAAACAACGAAACAACCTGTTTTAGACCGAAACGAGGTAAATCTGAACACATCGGTTTTACAAGTGTCTGTGTGATACGACTCAAAACCTTTTTCTCCTATAACTGCGCGAAAAGCATGTATTCTTGCTTAAAACAACGAAACAAGCTGTTTTAGACCAAAACGAGCTAAATCTGAACACATCGGTTTTAAAAGTGTCCGTGTGATACCTATCAAAACTTTTTCTCTTATAACTGCGCGAAAAGCATGTATTCGTGCTTAATACAACGAAACAAGCTGTTTTAGACCGAAACGAGCTAAATCTGAAGCCATCGGTTTTACAAGTGTCCATTTGATACGCGTCAAAACTTTTTCTCTTATAACTGCGCGTAAAGCCTGTATTCTTGCTTAAAACAACGAAACAAGCTGTTTTAGACCAAAACGAGTTAAATCTGAACACATCGGTTTTACAAGTGTCTGTGTGATACGACTCAAAACTTTTTTCTCCTAAACTGCGCGAAAAGCATGTATTCTTGCTTAACACAACGAAACAAGCTGTTTTAGACCGAAACGAGCTAAATCTGAACACATCGGTTTTGCAAGTGTCCTAGTGATACGCGTCAAAACATTTTCTCCTATAACTGCGCGAAAAGCATGTATTCTTGCTTAAAACAACGAAACAAGCTGTTTTAGACCAAAACGAGTTAAATCTGAACACATCGGTTTTACAAGTGTCTGTGTGATACGACTCAAAACTTTTTTCTCCTAAACTGCGCGAAAAGCATGTATTCTTGCTTAACACAACGCAACAAGCTGTTTTAGACCGAAACGAGCTAAATCTGAACACATCGGTTTTATAAGTTTCCGTGTGATACGCGTCAAAACTTTTTCTCCTGTACCTGCGCGAAAAGCATGTATTCTTGCTTAAAACAACGAAACAAGCTGTTTTAGACCAAAACGAGTTAAATCTGAACACATCGGTTTTACAAGTGTCTGTATGATACGTGTCAAAACTTTTTCTCCTGTAACTGCGCGAAAAGCATGTATTCGTGCTTAATACAACGAAACAAGCTGTTTTATACCGAAACGAGCTGAATCTGAAGACATCGGTTTTACAAGTGTCCATGTGATACGCGTCAAAACTTTTTCTCCTGTACCTGCGCGAAAAGCATGTATTCTTGCCTAAAACAACGAAACAAGCTGTTTTAGACCAAAACGAGTTAAATCTGAACACATCTGGTTTTACAAGTGTCTGTGTGATACGAGTCAAATCTTTTTCTCCTATAACTGCGCGAAAAGCATGTATTCTTGCTTAAAACAACGAAACAAGCTATTTTAGACCGGAACGATTTAAATCTGAAAACATCGGTTTTGCAAGTGTCCGGGTGATACGCGTCAAAACTTTTTCTCTCATATCTGCGCGAAAAGCATGTATTCTTGCTTAAAACAACGAAAGAACCTGTTTTAGACCGAAACGAGGTAAATCTGAACACATCGGTTTTACAAGTGTCATTGTGATACGACTCAAAACCTTTTTCTCCTATAACTGCGCGAAAAGCATGTATTCTTGCTTAACACAACGAAACAAGCTGTTTTAGACCGAAACGAGCTAAATCTAAACACATCGTTTTTGCAAGTGTCCATGTGATACGCGTCAAAACATTTTCTCCTATAACTGCGCGAAAAGCATGTATTCTTCCTTAAAACAACGCAACAAGCTGTTCTAAACCGAAACAAGCTAAATCTGAACACATCGGTTTTAAAAGTGTCCGTGTGATACCTATCAAAACTTTTTCTCTTATAACTGCGCGAAAAGCATGTATTCGTGCTTAATACAACGAAACAAGCTGTTTTAGACCGAAACGAGCTAAATCTGAAGCCATCGGTTTTACAAGTGTCCATTTGATACGCGTCAAAACTTTTTCTGTTAAAACTGCGCGTAAAGCCTGTTTTCTTGCTTAAAACAACGAAATAGCTGTTTAGGAACGAAGCGAGCTAGATCTGAACACATCGGTTTTACAAGTGTGTGATACGAGTCAAAACGTTTTCTATTATAACTGCGCGAAAAGCATGTATTCTTGTTTAAAACAACGAAACAAGCTGTTTTAGACAGGAACGAGTTAAATCTGAACACATCGGTTTTACAAGTGTCCGTGTGATACGCGTCGAAACTTTTTCTCTTATAACTGCGCGAAAAGCCTGTATTCTTGCTTAAAACAACGAAACAAGCTGTTTTAGAACGAAGCGAGCTTAATCTGAACACGTCGGTTTTACAAGTGTCCGTGTGATACGCGTCAAATCTTTTTCTCCTATAACTGCGCGAAATGCATGTATTCGTGCTTAATACAACGAAACAAGCTGTTTTAGACCGAAACGAGCTAAATCTGAACACATGGGTTTTACAAGTGTCTGTGTGATACGAGTCAAAACGTTTTCTGTTATAACTGTGCGTAAAGCCTGTATTCTTGCTTAAAACAACGAATCAAGCTGTTTAAGAACGAAGCGAGCTAGATCTGAACACATCGGTTTTACAAGTGTGTGATACGAGTCAAAAACGTTATCTATTATAACTGCGCGAAAAGCATGTATTCATGTTTAAAACAACGAAACAAGCTGTTTTAGACCTTTAGACCGAAACGAGCTTAATCTGAACACATCGGTTTTACAAGTGTCCGTGTGATACGCGTCGAAACTTTTTCTCTTATAACTGCGCGAAAAGCCTGTATTCTTGCTTAAAACAACGAAACAAGCTGTTTTAGAACGAAGCGAGCTTAATCTGAACACATCGGTAATCTTTTTCTCCTATAACTGCGCGAAAAGCCTGTATTCTTGCTTAAAACAACGAAACAAGCTGTTTTAGAACGAAGCGAGCTTAATCTGAACACATCGGTTTTACAAGTGTCCGTGTGATACGCGTCAAATCTTTTTCTCCTATAACTGCGCGAAAAGCATGTATTCTTGCTTAAAACAACGAAACAAGCTGTTTTAGACCGAAACGAGTTAAATCTGAACACATCGGTTTTACAAGTGTCTGTGTGATACGAGTCAAAACGTTTTCTGTTATAACTGCGCGTAAAGCCTGTATTCTTGCTTAAAACAACGAATCAAGCTGTTTACGAACGAAGCGAGCTAGATCTGAACACATCGGTTTTACAAGTGTGTGATACGAGTCAAAACGTTATCTATTATAACTGCGCGAAAAGCATGTATTCATGTTTAAAACAACGTTACAAGCTGTTTTAGACCTTTAGACCGAAACGAGCTTAATCTGAACACATCGGTTTTACAAGTGTCCGTGTGATACGCGTCGAAACGTTTTCTCTTATAACTGCGCGAAAAGCCTGTATTCTTGCTTAAAACAACGAAACAAGCTGTTTTAGAACGAAGGGAGCTTAATCTGAACACATCGGTTTTACAAGTGTCCGTGTGATACGCGTCAAATCTTTTTCTCCTATAACTGCGCGAAATGCATGTATTCGTGCTTAATACAACGAAACAAGCTGTTTTAGACCGAAACGAGCTAAATCTGAACACATCGGTTTTACAAGTGTCTGTGTGATACGAGTCAAAACGTTTTCTGTTATAACTGCGCGTAAAGCCTGTATTCTTGCTTAAAACAACGAATCAAGCTGTTTAAGAACGAAGCGAGCTAGATCTGAACACATCGGTTTTACAAGTGTGTGATACGAGTCAAAACGTTATCTATTATACCTGCGCGAAAAGCATGTATTCATGTTTAAAACAACGAAACAAGCTGTTTTAGACCTTTAGACCGAAACGAGCTTAATCTGAACACATCGGTTTTACAAGTGTCCGTGTGATACGCGTCGAAACTTTTTCTCTTATAACTGCGCGAAAAGCCTGTATTCTAGCTTAAAACAACGAAACAAGCTGTTTTAGAACGAAGCGAGCTTAATCTGAACACATCGGTAATCTTTTTCTCCTATAACTGCGCGAAAAGCATGTATTCTTGCTTAACACAACGAAACTAGCTGTTTTAGACCGAAACGAGCTAAATCTGAACACATCGGTTATGCAAGTGTCCATGTAATACGCGTCAAATCTTTTTCTCCTATAACTGCGGGTAAAGCATGTATTCTTGCTTAAAACAACGAAACAAGCTGTTTTAGACCGAAACGAGCTAAATCTGAACACATCGGTTTTAAAAGTGTCCGTGTGATACCTATCAAAACTTTTTCTCTTATAACTGGGAGAAAAGCATGTATTCGCGCTTAAAACAACGAAACACGGTGTTTTAGACCGAAACGAGCTAAATCTGAACATACCGGTTTTACAAGTGTCCATGTGATACGCGTCAAAACTTTTTCTCTTATAACTGCGCGTAAAGCCTGTATTCTTGCTTAAAACAACGAAACAAGCTGTTTTAGACCAAAACGAGTTAAATCTGAACACATCGGTTTTACAAGTGTCTGTGTGATACGACTCAAAACTTTTGTCTCCTAAACTGCGCGCAAAGCATGTATTCTTGCTTAACACAACGAAACAAGCTGTTTTAGACCGAAACGAGCTAAATCTGAACACATCGGTTTTGCAAGTGTCTAGTGATACGCGTCAAAACATTTTCTCCTATAACTGCCCGAAAAGCATGTATTCTTGCTTAAAACAACGCAACAAGCTGTTTTAGACCGAAACGAGCTAAATCTGAACACATCGGTTTTACAAGTTTCCGTGTGATACGCGTCAAAACTTTTTCTCTTATAACTGCGCGAAAAGCATGTATTCTTGCTTAAAACAACGAAACAAGCTGCTTTAGAACGAAGCGAGCTAGATCTGAACACATCGGTTTTACAAGTGTCCGTGTGATACCTATCAAAACTTTTTATCTTATAACTGCGCGAAAAGCATGTATTCGTGCTTAATACAACGAAACAAGCTGTTTTAGACCGAAACGAGCTAAATCTGAACACATCGGATTTACAAGTGTCCATGTGATACGCGTCAAAACTTTTTCTCCTGTACCTGCGCGAAAAGCATGTATTCTTGCTTAAAACAACGAAACAAGCTGTTTTAGACCAAAACGAGTTAAATCTGAACACATCGGTTTTACAAGTGTCTGTGTGATACGTGTCAAAACTTTTTGTCCTGTAACTGCGCGAAAAGCATGTATTCGTGCTTAATACAACGAAACAAGCTGTTTTAGACCGAAACGAGCTGAATCTGAAGACATCGGTTTTACAAGTGTCCATGTGATACGCCTCAAAACTTTTTCTCCTGTACCTGCGCGAAAAGCATGTATTCTTGCCTAAAACAACGAAACAAGCTGTTTTAGACGAAAACGAGTTAAATCTGAACACATCGGTTTTACAAGTGTCTGTGTGATACGAGTCAAATCTTTTTCTCCTATAACTGCGCGAAAAGCATGTATTCTTGCTTAAAGCAACGAAACAAGCTATTTTAGACCGGAACGATTTAAATCTGAAAACATCGGTTTTGCAAGTGTCCGTGTGATACGCGTCAAAACTTTTCTCTTATATCTGCGCGAAAAGCATGTATTCTTGCTTAAAACAACGAAACAACCTGTTTTAGACCGAAACGAGGTAAATCTGAACACATCGGTTTTACAAGTGTCTGTGTGATACGACTCAAAACCTTTTTCACCTATAACTGCGCGAAAAGCATGTATTCTTGCTTAACACAACGAAACAAGCTGTTTTAGACCGAAACGAGCTAAATCTGAAGCCATCAGTTTTACAAGTGTCCATTTGATACGCGTCAAAACTTTTTCTGTTAAAACTGCGCGTAAAGCCTGTATTCTTGCTTAAAACAACGATACAAGCTGTTTTAGACCAAAACGAGTTAAATCTGAACACATCGGTTTTACAAGTGTCTGTGTGATACGCGTCAAAACTTTTTCTCTTATAACTGCGCGAAAAGCATGTATTCTTGTTTAAAACAAAGAAACAAGTTGTTTTAGAACGAAGCGAACTAGATCTGAACGCATCGGTTTTACAAGTGTCCGTGTGATACCTATCAAAACTTTTTCTCTTATAACTGCGCGAAAAGCATGCATTCGTGCTTAATAAAACGAAACAAGCTGTTTTAGACCGAAACGAGCTAAATCTGAAGACATTGGTTTTACAAGTGTCAATGTGATACGCGTCAAAACTTTTTCTCCTGTAACTGCGCAAAAAGCATGTATTCTTGTTTAAAACAACGAAACCAGCTGTTTTAGACCGGAACGAGTTAAATCTGAACACATCGGTTTTACAAGTGTCCGTGTGATACGCGTCAAAACTTTTTCTCTTATAACTATGCGAAAAGCAAATATTCGTGCTTAAAACAACGAAACAACCTGTTTTAGACCGAAACGAGTTAAATCTGAACACATCGGTTTTACAAGTGTCTGTGTGATACGACTCAAATCTTTTTTCTCCTATAACTGCGCGAAAAGCATGTATTCTTGCTTAACACAACGAAACAAGCTGTTTTAGACCGAAACGAGCTAAATCTGAACACATCGGATTTACAAGTGTCCATGTGATACGCGTCAAAACATTTTCTCCTATAACTGCGCGAAAAGCATGTATTCGTGCTTAAAACAACGAAACAAGCTGTTTTAAAACGAAGCGAGCTAGATCTGAACACATCGGTTTTACAAGTGTCCGTGTGATACCTATCAAAACGTTTTCTCTTATAACTGCGGGAAAAGCATGTATTCGTGCTTAATACAACGAAACAAGCTGTTTTAGACCGAAACGAGCTAAATCTGAACACATCGGTTTTGCAAGTGTCCATGTGATATGCGTAAAAACTTTTTCTCTTGTAACTGCACGAAATGCATGTATTCGTGCTTAATACAACGAAACAAGCTGTTTTAGACCTAAACGAGCTAAATCTGAACACATCGGTTTTACAAGTGTCTGTGTGATACGAGTCAAAACTTTTTCTGTTATAACTGCGCGAAAAGCCTGTAGTCTTGCTTAAATCAACGAAACAAGCTGTTTTAGAACGAAGCGAGCTTAATCTGAACACATCGGTAATCTTTTCTCCTATAACTGCGCGAAAAGCGTGTATTCTTGCTTAACACAACGAAACAAGCTGTTTTAGACCGAAACGAGCTAAATCTGAACACATCGGTTATGCAAGTGTCCGTGTTATACCTATCAAAACTTTTTCTCTTATAACTGCGCGAAAAGCATGTATTCGTGCTTAATACAACGAAACAAGCTGTTTTAGACCGAAACGAGCTAAATCTGAAGCCATCGGTTTTACAAGTGTCCATTTGATACGCGTCAAAACTTTTTCTCTTATAACTGCGCGTAAAGCCTGTATTCTTGCTTAAAACAACGAAACAAGCTGTTTTAGACCAAAACGAGTTAAATCTGAACACATCGGTTTTACAAGTGTCTGTGTGATACGACTCAAAACTTTTTTCTCCTAAACTGCGCGAAAAGCATGTATTCTTGCTTAACACAACGAAACAAGCTGTTTTAGACCGAAACGAGCTAAATCTGAACACATCGGTTTTGCAAGTGTCCTAGTGATACGCGTCAAAACATTTTCTCCTATAACTGCGCGAAAAGCATGTATTCTTGCTTAAAACAACGCAACAAGCTGTTTTAGACCGAAACGAGCTAAATCTGAACACATCGGTTTTACAAGTTTCCGTGTGATACGCGTCAAAACTTTTTCTCTTATAACTGCGCGAAAAGCATGTATTCTTGCTTAAAACAACGCAACAAGCTGTTTTAGAACGAAGCGAGCTAGATCTGAACACATCGGTTTTACAGGTGTCCGTGTGATACCTATCAAAACTTTTTATCTTATAACTGCGCGAAAAGCATGTATTCGTGCTTAATACAACGAAACAAGCTGTTTTAGACCGAAACGAGCTAAACCTGAACACATCGGATTTACAAGTGTCCATGTGATACGCGTCAAAACTTTTTCTCCTGTACCTGCGCGAAAAGCATGTATTCTTGCTTAAAACAACGAAACAAGCTGTTTTAGACCAAAACGAGTTAAATCTGAACACATCGGTTTTACAAGTGTCTGTGTGATACGTGTCAAAACGTTTTGTCCTGTAACTGCTCAAAAAGCATGTATTCGTGCTTAATACAACGAAACAAGCTGTTTTAGACCGAAACGAGCTGAATCTGAAGACATCGGTTTTACAAGTGTCCATGTGATACGCGTCAAAACTTTTTCTCCTGTACCTGCGCGAAAAGCATGTATTCTTGCCTAAAACAACGAAACAAGCTGTTTTAGAAGAAAACGAGTTAAATCTGAACACATCGGTTTTACAAGTGTCTGTGTGATACGAGTCAAATCTTTTTCTCCTATAACTGCGCGAAAAGCATGTATTCTTGCTTAAAACAACGAAACAAGCTATTTTAGACCGGAACGATTTAAATCTGAAAACATCGGTTTTGCAAGTGTCCGTGTGATACGCGTCAAAACTTTTCTCTTATATCTGCGCGAAAAGCATGTATTCTTGCTTAAAACAACGAAACAACCTGTTTTAGACCGAAACGAGGTAAATCTGAACACATCGGTTTTACAAGTGTCTGTGTGATACGACTCAAAACCTTTTTCTCCTATAACTGCGCGAAAAGCATGTATTCTTGCTTAACACAACGAAACAAGCTGTTTTAGACCGAAACGAGCTAAATCTGAACACATCGTTTTTGCAAGTGTCCATGTGATACGCGTCAAAACATTTTCTCCTATAACTGCGCGTAAAGCATGTATTCTTTCTTAAAACAACGCATCAAGCTGTCCTAGACCGAAACGAGCTAAATCTGAACACATCGGTTTTAAAAGTGACCGTGTGATACCTATCAAAACTTTTTCTCTTATAACTGCGCGAAAATCATGTATTCGTGCTTAATACAACGAAACAAGCTGTTTTAGACCGAAACGAGCTAAATCTGAAGCCATCGGTTTTACAAGTGTCCATTTGATACGCGTCAAAACTTTTTCTGTTAAAACTGCGCGTAAAGCCTGTATTCTTGCTTAAAACAACGAAATAGCTGTTTAAGAACGAAGCGAGCTAGATCTGAACACATCGGTTTTACAAGTGTGTGATACGAGTCAAAACGTTTTCTATTATAACTGCGCGAAAAGCATGTATTCTTGTTTAAAACAACGAAACAAGCTGTTTTAGACAGGAACGAGTTAAATCTGAACACATCGGTTTTACAAGTGTCCGTGTGATACGCGTCGAAACTTTTTCTCTTATAACTGCGCGAAAAGCCTGTATTCTTGCTTAAAACAACGAAACAAGCTGTTTTAGAACGAAGCGAGCTTAATCTGAACACATCGGTTTTACAAGTGTCCGTGTGATACGCGTCAAATCTTTTTCTCCTATAACTGCGCGAAAAGCATGTATTCTTGCTTAAAACAACGAAACAAGCTGTTTTAGACCGAAACGAGATAAATCTGAACACATCGGTTTTACAAGTGTCTGTGTGATACGAGTCAAAACTTTTTCTCTTATAACTGCGCTTAAAGCCTGTATTCTTGCTTAAAACAACGAAACAAGCTGTTTAAGAACGAAGCTAGCTAGATCTGAACACATCGGTTTTACAAGTGTCTGTGATACGTCAAAACTTTTTCTTCTATAACTGCGCGAAAAGCATGTATTCGTGCTTAATACAACGAAACAAGCTGTTTTAGACCGAAACGAGCTAAATCTGAACACATCGGTTTTACGTGTCCATGTGATACGCGTCAAAACATTTTCTCCTATAACTGCGCGAAAAGCATGTATTCGTGCTTAAAACAACGAAACACGGTGTTTTAGACCGAAACGAGCTAAATCTGAACATATCGGTTTTACAAGTGTCCATGTGATACGCGTCAAAACGTTTTCTTTTGTAACTGCGCGAAAAGCATGTATTCTTGCTTAATACAACGAAACAAGCTGTTTTAGACCGAAACGAGTTAAATCTGAACACATCCGTTTTACAGGTGTCCGTGTGATACGCGTCAAAACTTTTTCTCTTATAACTGCGCGAAAAGCATGTATTCGTGCTTAATACAACGAAACGAGCTCTTTTAGACCGAAACGACCTAAATCTGAAAACATTGGTTTTCAAAACTTTTTCTCCTGTAACTGCGCGAAAAGCATGTATTCTTGTTTAAAACAACGAAACCAGCTGTTTTAGACCGGAGCGAGTTAAATCTGAACACATCGGTTTTACAAGTGTCCGTGTGATACGCGTCAACTTTTTCTCTTATAACTGCGCGAAAAGCATGTATTCTTGCTTAAAACAACGAAACAACCTGTTTTAGACCGAAACGAGGTAAATCTGAACACATCGGTTTTCAAGTGTCTATGTGATACGCGTCAAAACATTTTCTCCTATAACTGCGCGAAAAGCATGTATTCGTGCTTAAAACAACGAAACAATCTGTTTTAGACCGAAACGAGCTAAATCTGAACACATCGGTTATGCAAGTGTCCATGTGATACGCGTCAAATTTTTTCTCCTATAACGGCGGGAAAAGCATGTATTCTTGCTTAAAACAACGAAACAAGCTGTTTTAGACAGAAACGAGTTAAATCTGAACACATCGGTTTTAAAAGTGTCCGTGTGATACCTATCAAAACTTTTTCTCTTATAACTGCGCGAAAAGCATGTATTCGTGCTTAATACAACGAATCAAGCTGTTTTAGACCGAAACGAGCTAAATCTGAAGCCATCAGTTTTACAAGTGTCCATTTGATACGCGTCAAAACTTTTTCTGTTAAAACTGCGCGTAAAGCCTGTATTCTTGCTTAAAACAACGAAACAAGCTGTTTTAGACCAAAACGAGTTAAATCTGAACACATCGGTTTTACAAGTGTCTGTGTGATACGAGTCAAAACTTTTTGTCCTGTAACTGCGCGAAAAGCATGTATTCTTGCTTAAAACAACGAAACAACCTGTTTTAGACCGAAACGAGCTAAATCTGAACACATCGGTTTTGCAAGTGTCCTAGTGATACGCGTCAAAACATTTTCTCCTATAACTGCGCGAAAAGCATGTATTCTTGCTTAAAACAACGCAACAAGCTGTTTTAGACCGAAACGAGCTAAATCTGAACACATCGGTTTTACAAATGTCCGTGTGATACGCGTCAAAACTTTTTCTCTTATAACTGCGCGAAAAGCATGTATTCTTGCTTAAAACAACGAAACAAGCTGTTTTAGAACGAAGCGAGCTAGATCTGAACACATCGGTTTTACAAGTGTCCGTGTGATACCTATCAAAACTTTTTATCTTATAACTGCGCGAAATGCATGTATTCGTGCTTAATACAACGAAACAAGCTGTTTTAGACCGAAACGAGCTAAATCTGAAGACATCGGTTTTACAAGTGTCCATGTGATACGCGTCAAAACTTTTTCTCCTGTACCTGCGCGAAAAGCATGTATTCTTGCTTAAAACAACGAAACAAGCTGTTTTAGACCAAAACAAGTTAAATCTGAACACATCGGTTTTACAAGTGTCTGTGTGATGCGTGTCAAAACTTTTTGTCCTGTAACTGCGCGAAAAGCATGTATTCGTGCTTAATACAACGAAACAAGCTGTTTTAGACCGAAACGAGCTAAATCTGAACACATCGGTTTTACAAGTGTCCATGTGATACGCGTCAAAACTTTTTCTCCTGTAACTGCGCGAAAAGCATGTATTCTTGCTTAAAACAACGAAACAACCTGTTTTAGACCGAAACGAGCTAAATCTGAACATATCGGTTTTACAAGTGTCCATGTGATACGCGTCAAAACGTTTTCTCCTGTACCTGCGCGAAAAGCATGTATTCTTGCCTAAAACAACGAAACAAGCTGTTTTAGAAGAAAACGAGTTAAATCTGAACACATCGGTTTTGCAAGTGTCTGTGTGATACGACAAAACTTTTTTCTCTTATAACTGCGCGAAAAGCATGTATTCTTGCTTAACACAACGAAACAAGCTGTTTTGGACCGAAACGAGCTAAATCTGAACACATCGGTTTTACAGGTGTCCATGTGATACGCGTCAAAACATTTTCTCCTATAACTGCGCGAAAAGCATGTATTCGCGCTTAAAACAACGAAACACGGTGTTTTAGACCGAAACGAGCTAAATCTGAACATATCGGTTTTACAAGTGTCCATGTGATACGCGTCAAAACGTTTTCTCCTGTACCTGCGCGAAAAGCATGTATTCTTGCCTAAAACAACGAAACAAGCTGTTTTAGAAGAAAACGAGTTAAATCTGAACACATCGGTTTTACAAGTGTCTGTGTGATACGAGTCAAATCTTTTTCTCCTATAACTGCGCGAAAAGCATGTATTCTTGCTTAAAACAACGAAACAAGCTATTTTAGACCGGAACGATTTAAATCTGAAAACATCGGTTTTGCAAGTGTCCGTGTGATACGCGTCAAAACTTTTCTCTTATATCTGCGCGAAAAGCATGTATTCTTGCTTAAAACAACGAAACAACCTGTTTTAGACCGAAACGAGGTAAATCTGAACACATCGGTTTTGCAAGTGTCCATGTGATACGCGTCAAAACATTTTCTCCTATAACTGCGCGTAAAGCATGTATTCTTCCTTAAAACAACGCAACAAGCTGTCCTAGACCGAAACGAGCTAAATCTGAACACATCGGTTTTAAAAGTGTCCGTGTGATACCTATCAAAACTTTTTCTCTTATAACTGCGCGAAAATCATGTATTCGTGCTTAATACAACGAAACAAGCTGTTTTAGACCGAAACGAGCTAAATCTGAAGCCATCGGTTTTACAAGTGTCCATTTGATACGCGTCAAAACTTTTTCTGTTAAAACTGCGCGTAAAGCCTGTATTCTTGCTTAAAACAACGAAATAGCTGTTTAAGAACGAAGCGAGCTAGATCTGAACACATCGGTTTTACAAGTGTGTGATACGAGTCAAAACGTTTTCTATTATAACTGCGCGAAAAGCATGTATTCTTGTTTAAAACAACGAAACAAGCTGTTTTAGACAGGAACGAGTTAAATCTGAACACATCGGTTTTACAAGTGTCCGTGTGATACGCGTCGAAACTTTTTCTCTTATAACTGCGCGAAAAGCCTGTATTCTTGCTTAAAACAAAGAAACAAGCTGTTTTAGAACGAAGCGAGCTTAATCTGAACACATCGGTTTTACAAGTGTCCGTGTGATACGCGTCAAATCTTTTTCTCCTATAACTGCGCGAAAAGCATGTATTCTTGCTTAAAACAACGAAACAAGCTGTTTTAGACCGAAACGAGATAAATCTGAACACATCGGTTTTACAAGTGTCTGTGTGATACGAGTCAAAACTTTTTCTCTTATAACTGCGCGTAAAGCCTGTATTCTTGCTTAAAACAACGAAACAAGCTGTTTAAGAACGAAGCTAGCTAGATCTGAACACATCGGTTTTACAAGTGTCTGTGATACGTCAAAACTTTTTCTTCTATAACTGCGCGAAAAGCATGTATTCGTGCTTAATAAACGAAACAAGCTGTTTTAGACCGAAACGAGCTAAATCTGAACACATCGGTTTTACAAGTGTCCATGTGATACGCGTCAAAACATTTTCTCCTATAACTGCGCGAAAAGCATGTATTCGTGCTTAAAACAACGAAACACGGTGTTTTAGACCGAAACGAGCTAAATCTGAACATATCGGTTTTACAAGTGTCCATGTGATACGCGTCAAAACGTTTTCTTTTGTAACTGCGCGAAAAGCATGTATTCTTGCTTAATACAACGAAACAAGCTGTTTTAGACCGAAACGAGTTAAATCTGAACACATCCGTTTTACAAGTGTCCGTGTGATACGCGTCAAAACTTTTTCTCTTATAACTGCGCGAAAAGCATGTATTCGTGCTTAATACAACGAAACGAGCTGTTTTAGACCGAAACGACCTAAATCTGAAAACATTGGTTTTCAAAACTTTTTCTCCTGTAACTGCGCGAAAAGCATGTATTCTTGTTTAAAACAACGAAACCAGCTGTTTTAGACCGGAGCGAGTTAAATCTGAACACATCGGTTTTACAAGTGTCCGTGTGATACGCGTCAACTTTTTCTCTTATAACTGCGCGAAAAGCATGTATTCTTGCTTAAAACAACGAAACAACCTGTTTTAGACCGAAACGAGTAAAATCTGAACACATCGGTTTTCAAGTGTCTATGTGATACGCGTCAAAACATTTTCTCCTATAACTGCGCGAAAAGCATGTATTCGTGCTTAAAACAACGAAACAATCTGTTTTAGACCGAAACGAGCTAAATCTGAACACATCGGTTATGCAAGTGTCCATGTGATACGCGTCAAATTTTTTCTCCTATAACGGCGGGAAAAGCATGTATTCTTGCTTAAAACAACGAAACAAGCTGTTTTAGACCGAAACGAGTTAAATCTGAACACATCGGTTTTAAAAGTGTCCGTGTGATACCTATCAAAACTTTTTCTCTTATAACTGCGCGAAAAGCATGTATTCGTGCTTAATACAACGAATCAAGCTGTTTTAGACCGAAACGAGTTAAATTTGAAGCCATCAGTTTTACAAGTGTCCATTTGATACGCGTCAAAACTTTTTCTGTTAAAACTGCGCGTAAAGCCTGTATTCTTGCTTAAAACAACGAAACAAGCTGTTTTAGACCAAAACGAGTTAAATCTGAACACATCGGTTTTACAAGTGTCTGTGTGATACGAGTCAAAACTTTTTGTCCTGTAACTGCGCGAAAAGCATGTATTCTTGCTTAAAACAACGAAACAACCTGTTTTAGACCGAAACGAGCTAAATCTGAACACATCGGTTTTGCAAGTGTCCTAGTGATACGCGTCAAAACATTTTCTCCTATAACTGCGCGAAAAGCATGTATTCTTGCTTAAAACAACGCAACAAGCTGTTTTAGAACGAAGCGAGCTTAATCTGAACACATCGGTAATCTTTTTCTCCTATAACTGCGCGAAAAGCGTGTATTCCTGCTTAACACAACGAAACAAGCTGTTTTAGACCGAAACGAGCTAAATCTGAACACATCGGTTATGCAAGTGTCCATGTGATACGCGTCAAATCTTTTTCTCCTATAACTGCGGGAAAAGCATGTATTCTTGCTTAAAACAACGAAACAAGCTGTTTTAGACCAAAACGAGCTAAATCTGAATACATCGGTTTTACGTGTCCGTGTGATACGCGTCAAAACTTTTTTATACCTGCGCGAAAAGCTTTTATTCCTGCTTAAAAACACGAAACAACATGTTTTAGACTGAAACGAGCTAGATCTGAACACATCGGTTTTACAAGTGTCCGTGTGATACGCGTCAAGACTTTTTCTCTTATAACTGCACGAAAAGCATGTATTCGCGCTTAAAACAACGAAACAAGGTGGTCTAGACTGAATCTAGCGAAATCTGAACACATCGGTTTTACAAGTGTCAGTGATACGCGTCAAAACATTTTTATACCTGCGCGAAAAGCTTTTATTCGTCCTTAAAACAACGAAAAACCTGTTTTAGACTGAAACGAGCTAGATCTGAACACAGGTTTTACGAGTGTCTCTGTGATACCCGTCAAATTTTCTTCTCTTATAACTACGCGAAAAGCATGTATTCGTGCCTAATACAACGAAACAAGCTGTTTTAAACCGAATCGAGCTAAAAGTAAAACACATCGGTTTTACAAGTGTCCATGTGACAGGCGTCAAAACTTTTTCTTTTATAACTGCGCGAAAAGCATGTATTCTTGCTTAAAACAACGAAACAAGCTGTTTTAGACCGAAACGAGTTAAATATCTTGATTCTGATACGCACTGGAAGAATCAAGTAAAGCAAGTTTGCTCAAAGCTGGCATATGGTTGCCATATTTTATTACAAGCGCGAGAATGCTTAAATTTCTCTATACTCCGAATACTCTACTTTGCTTTTATACAAAGCCAGCTAACCTACTGCATGGAGTCATGGGGTAACACATACCCTACATATCTCGAACCTGTAATCCGATTGCAGAAGAGAGCGAGTGTCTGTGATACGAGTCAAAACTTTTTCTCCTATAACTGCGCGAAAAGCACGTATTCTTGCTTAAAACAACGAAACAAGCTGTTTTAGAACGAAGCGAGCTAGATCTGAGCACATCGGTTTTCCAAGTGTCCGTGTGATACGCGTCAAATCTTTTTCTCTGAAAACTGCGCGAAAGCATGTATTCGTGCTTAACACAACGAAACAACCTGTTTTAGACAAAAAAGAGCTAGATCTGAATACAACGGTTTTACGTGTCCGCGTGATACGCGTAAAAACTTTTTCTCCTATAACATCGCGAAAAGCATGTATTCTTGCTTAATACAACGAAACAAGCTGTTTTAGACCGAAACGATCTAATTCTGAACACATCGGTTTTACAAGTGTCCATGTGATACGCGTCAAAACATTTTCTCCTATAACTGCGCGAAAAGCATGTATTCGTGCTTAAAACAACGAAACACGGTGTTTTAGACCGAAACGAGCTAAATCTGAACATATCGGTTTTACAAGTGTCCATGTGATACGCGTCAAAACGTTTTCTTTTGTAACTGCGCGAAAAGCATGTATTCTTGCTTAATACAACGAAACAAGCTGTTTTAGACCGAAACGAGTTAAATCTGAACACATCCGTTTTACAAGTGTCCGTGTGATACGCGTCAAAACTTTTTCTCTTATAACTGCGCGAAAAGCATGTATTCGTGCTTAATACAACGAAACGAGCTGTTTTAGACCGAAACGACCTAAATCTGAAAACATTGGTTTTCAAAACTTTTTCTCCTGTAACTGCGCGAAAAGCATGTATTCTTGTTTAAAACAACGAAACCAGCTGTTTTAGACCGGAGCGAGTTAAATCTGAACACATCGGTTTTACAAGTGTCCGTGTGATACGCGTCAACTTTTTCTCTTATAACTGCGCGAAAAGCATGTATTCTTGCTTAAAACAACGAAACAACCTGTTTTAGACCGAAACGAGTAAAATCTGAACACATCGGTTTTCAAGTGTCTATGTGATACGCGTCAAAACATTTTCTCCTATAACTGCGCGAAAAGCATGTATTCGTGCTTAAAACAACGAAACAATCTGTTTTAGACCGAAACGAGCTAAATCTGAACACATCGGTTATGCAAGTGTCCATGTGATACGCGTCAAATTTTTTCTCCTATAACGGCGGGAAAAGCATGTATTCTTGCTTAAAACAACGAAACAAGCTGTTTTAGACCGAAACGAGTTAAATCTGAACACATCGGTTTTAAAAGTGTCCGTGTGATACCTATCAAATCTTTTTCTCTTATAACTGCGCGAAAAGCATGTATTCGTGCTTAATACAACGAATCAAGCTGTTTTAGACCGAAACGAGTTAAATCTGAAGCCATCAGTTTTACAAGTGTCCATTTGATACGCGTCAAAACTTTTTCTGTTAAAACTGCGCGTAAAGCCTGTATTCTTGCTTAAAACAACGAAACAAGCTGTTTTAGACCAAAACGAGTTAAATCTGAACACATCGGTTTTACAAGTGTCTGTATGATACGAGTCAAAACTTTTTGTCCTGTAACTGCGCGAAAAGCATGTATTCTTGCTTAAAACAACGAAACAACCTGTTTTAGACCGAAACGAGCTAAATCTGAACACATCGGTTTTGCAAGTGTCCTAGTGATACGCGTCAAAACATTTTCTCCTATAACTGCGCGAAAAGCATGTATTCTTGCTTAAAACAACGCAACAAGCTGTTTTAGAACGAAGCGAGCTTAATCTGAACACATCGGTAATCTTTTTCTCCTATAACTGCGCGAAAAGCGTGTATTCCTGCTTAACACAACGAAACAAGCTGTTTTAGACCGAAACGAGCTAAATCTGAACACATCGGTTATGCAAGTGTCCATGTGATACGCGTCAAATCTTTTTCTCCTATAACTGCGGGAAAAGCATGTATTCTTGCTTAAAACAACGAAACAAGCTGTTTTAGACCAAAACGAGCTAAATCTGAATACATCGGTTTTACGTGTCCGTGTGATACGCGTCAAAACTTTTTTATACCTGCGCGAAAAGCTTTTATTCCTGCTTAAAACAACGAAACAACATGTTTTAGACTGAAACGAGCTAGATCTGAACACATCGGTTTTACAAGTGTCCGTGTGATACGCGTCAAGACTTTTTCTCTTATAACTGCACGAAAAGCATGTATTCGCGCTTAAAACAACGAAACAAGGTGGTCTAGACTGAATCTAGCGAAATCTGAACACATCGGTTTTACAAGTGTCAGCGATACGCGTCAAAACATTTTTATACCTGCGCGAAAAGCTTTTATTCGTCCTTAAAACAACGAAAAACCTGTTTTAGACTGAAACGAGCTAGATCTGAACACAGGTTTTACGAGTGTCTCTGTGATACCCGTCAAATTTTCTTCTCTTATAACTACGCGAAAAGCATGTATTCGTGCCTAATACAACGAAACAAGCTGTTTTAAACCGAATCGAGCTAAAAGTAAAACACATCGGTTTTACAAGTGTCCATGTGACAGGCGTCAAAACTTTTTCTTTTATAACTGCGCGAAAAACATGTATTCTTGCTTAAAACAACGAAACAAGCTGTTTTAGACCGAAACGAGTTAAATATCTTGATTCTGATATGCACTGGAAGAATCAAGTAAAGCAAGTTTGCTCAAAGCTGGCATATGGTTGCCATATTTTATTACAAGCGCGAGAATGCTTAAATTTCTCTATACTCCGAATACTCTACTTTGCTTTTATACAAAGCCAGCTAACCTACTGCATGGAGTCATGGGGTAACACATACCCTACATATCTCGAACCTGTAATCCGATTGCAGAAGAGAGCGAGTGTCTGTGATACGAGTCAAAACTTTTTCTCCTATAACTGCGCGAAAAGCACGTATTCTTGCTTAAAACAACGAAACAAGCTGTTTTAGAACGAAGCGAGCTAGATCTGAGCACATCGGTTTTGCAAGTGTCCGTGTGATACGCGTCAAATCTTTTTCTCTGAAAACTGCGCGAAAGCATGTATTCGTGCTTAACACAACGAAACAACCTGTTTTAGACAAAAAAGAGCTAGATCTGAATACAACGGTTTTACGTGTCCGCGTGATACGCGTAAAAACTTTTTCTCCTATAACATCGCGAAAAGCATGTATTCTTGCTTAATACAACGAAACAAGCTGTTTTAGACCGAAACGAGCTAAATCTGAACATATCGGTTCTACAAGTGTCCATGTGACACGCGTCAAATTATTTCGCTTAAAACGGCGCGAAAGCATGTATTCGTGCTTAACACAACGAAACAACCTGTTTTAGACAAAAAAGAGCTAGATCTGAATACATCGGTTTTGCGTGTCCTCGTGATACGCGTCAAAACTTTCTCTCCTATAACTGCGCGAAAAGCATGTATTCTTGCTTAAAACAACGAGACAAGCTGTTTTAGACCGAAACGAGCTAGATCTGAACACATCGGTTTTACAAGTGTCCGTGTGATACCTATCAAAACTTTTTATCTTATAACTGCGCGAAATGCATGTATTCGTGCTTAATACAACGAAACAAGCTGTTTTAGACCGAAACGAGCTAAATCTGAAGACATCGGTTTTACAAGTGTCCATGTGATACGCGTCAAAACTTTTTCTCCTGTACCTGCGCGAAAAGCATGTATTCTTGCTTAAAACAACGAAACAAGCTGTTTTAGACCAAAACAAGTTAAATCTGAACACATCGGTTTTACAAGTGTCTGTGTGATGCGTGTCAAAACTTTTTGTCCTGTAACTGCGCGAAAAGCATGTATTCGTGCTTAATACAACGAAACAAGCTGTTTTAGACCGAAACGAGCTAAATCTGAACACATCGGTTTTACAAGTGTCCATGTGATACGCGTCAAAACTTTTTCTCCTGTAACTGCGCGAAAAGCATGTATTCTTGCTTAAAACAACGAAACAACCTGTTTTAGACCGAAACGAGCTAAATCTGAACATATCGGTTTTACAAGTGTCCATGTGATACGCGTCAAAACGTTTTCTCCTGTACCTGCGCGAAAAGCATGTATTCTTGCCTAAAACAACGAAACAAGCTGTTTTAGAAGAAAACGAGTTAAATCTGAACACATCGGTTTTGCAAGTGTCTGTGTGATACGACAAAACTTTTTTCTCTTATAACTGCGCGAAAAGCATGTATTCTTGCTTAACACAACGAAACAAGCTGTTTTGGACCGAAACGAGCTAAATCTGAACACATCGGTTTTACAGGTGTCCATGTGATACGCGTCAAAACATTTTCTCCTATAACTGCGCGAAAAGCATGTATTCGCGCTTAAAACAACGAAACACGGTGTTTTAGACCGAAACGAGCTAAATCTGAACATATCGGTTTTACAAGTGTCCATGTGATACGCGTCAAAACGTTTTCTCCTGTACCTGCGCGAAAAGCATGTATTCTTGCCTAAAACAACGAAACAAGCTGTTTTAGAAGAAAACGAGTTAAATCTGAACACATCGGTTTTACAAGTGTCTGTGTGATACGAGTCAAATCTTTTTCTCCTATAACTGCGCGAAAAGCATGTATTCTTGCTTAAAACAACGAAACAAGCTATTTTAGACCGGAACGATTTAAATCTGAAAACATCGGTTTTGCAAGTGTCCGTGTGATACGCGTCAAAACTTTTCTCTTATATCTGCGCGAAAAGCATGTATTCTTGCTTAAAACAACGAAACAACCTGTTTTAGACCGAAACGAGGTAAATCTGAACACATCGGTTTTGCAAGTGTCCATGTGATACGCGTCAAAACATTTTCTCCTATAACTGCGCGTAAAGCATGTATTCTTCCTTAAAACAACGCAACAAGCTGTCCTAGACCGAAACGAGCTAAATCTGAACACATCGGTTTTAAAAGTGTCCGTGTGATACCTATCAAAACTTTTTCTCTTATAACTGCGCGAAAATCATGTATTCGTGCTTAATACAACGAAACAAGCTGTTTTAGACCGAAACGAGCTAAATCTGAAGCCATCGGTTTTACAAGTGTCCATTTGATACGCGTCAAAACTTTTTCTGTTAAAACTGCGCGTAAAGCCTGTATTCTTGCTTAAAACAACGAAATAGCTGTTTAAGAACGAAGCGAGCTAGATCTGAACACATCGGTTTTACAAGTGTGTGATACGAGTCAAAACGTTTTCTATTATAACTGCGCGAAAAGCATGTATTCTTGTTTAAAACAACGAAACAAGCTGTTTTAGACAGGAACGAGTTAAATCTGAACACATCGGTTTTACAAGTGTCCGTGTGATACGCGTCGAAACTTTTTCTCTTATAACTGCGCGAAAAGCCTGTATTCTTGCTTAAAACAAAGAAACAAGCTGTTTTAGAACGAAGCGAGCTTAATCTGAACACATCGGTTTTACAAGTGTCCGTGTGATACGCGTCAAATCTTTTTCTCCTATAACTGCGCGAAAAGCATGTATTCTTGCTTAAAACAACGAAACAAGCTGTTTTAGACCGAAACGAGATAAATCTGAACACATCGGTTTTACAAGTGTCTGTGTGATACGAGTCAAAACTTTTTCTCTTATAACTGCGCGTAAAGCCTGTATTCTTGCTTAATACAACGAAACAAGCTGTTTTAGACCGAAACGAGTTAAATCTGAACACATCCGTTTTACAAGTGTCCGTGTGATACGCGTCAAAACTTTTTCTCTTATAACTGCGCGAAAAGCATGTATTCGTGCTTAATACAACGAAACGAGCTGTTTTAGACCGAAACGACCTAAATCTGAAAACATTGGTTTTCAAAACTTTTTCTCCTGTAACTGCGCGAAAAGCATGTATTCTTGTTTAAAACAACGAAACCAGCTGTTTTAGACCGGAGCGAGTTAAATCTGAACACATCGGTTTTACAAGTGTCCGTGTGATACGCGTCAACTTTTTCTCTTATAACTGCGCGAAAAGCATGTATTCTTGCTTAAAACAACGAAACAACCTGTTTTAGACCGAAACGAGTAAAATCTGAACACATCGGTTTTCAAGTGTCTATGTGATACGCGTCAAAACATTTTCTCCTATAACTGCGCGAAAAGCATGTATTCGTGCTTAAAACAACGAAACAATCTGTTTTAGACCGAAACGAGCTAAATCTGAACACATCGGTTATGCAAGTGTCCATGTGATACGCGTCAAATTTTTTCTCCTATAACGGCGGGAAAAGCATGTATTCTTGCTTAAAACAACGAAACAAGCTGTTTTAGACCGAAACGAGTTAAATCTGAACACATCGGTTTTAAAAGTGTCCGTGTGATACCTATCAAAACTTTTTCTCTTATAACTGCGCGAAAAGCATGTATTCGTGCTTAATACAACGAATCAAGCTGTTTTAGACCGAAACGAGTTAAATCTGAAGCCATCAGTTTTACAAGTGTCCATTTGATACGCGTCAAAACTTTTTCTGTTAAAACTGCGCGTAAAGCCTGTATTCTTGCTTAAAACAACGAAACAAGCTGTTTTAGACCAAAACGAGTTAAATCTGAACACATCGGTTTTACAAGTGTCTGTGTGATACGAGTCAAAACTTTTTGTCCTGTAACTGCGCGAAAAGCATGTATTCTTGCTTAAAACAACGAAACAACCTGTTTTAGACCGAAACGAGCTAAATCTGAACACATCGGTTTTGCAAGTGTCCTAGTGATACGCGTCAAAACATTTTCTCCTATAACTGCGCGAAAAGCATGTATTCTTGCTTAAAACAACGCAACAAGCTGTTTTAGAACGAAGCGAGCTTAATCTGAACACATCGGTAATCTTTTTCTCCTATAACTGCGCGAAAAGCGTGTATTCCTGCTTAACACAACGAAACAAGCTGTTTTAGACCGAAACGAGCTAAATCTGAACACATCGGTTATGCAAGTGTCCATGTGATACGCGTCAAATCTTTTTCTCCTATAACTGCGGGAAAAGCATGTATTCTTGCTTAAAACAACGAAACAAGCTGTTTTAGACCAAAACGAGCTAAATCTGAATACATCGGTTTTACGTGTCCGTGTGATACGCGTCAAAACTTTTTTATACCTGCGCGAAAAGCTTTTATTCCTGCTTAAAAACACGAAACAACATGTTTTAGACTGAAACGAGCTAGATCTGAACACATCGGTTTTACAAGTGTCCGTGTGATACGCGTCAAGACTTTTTCTCTTATAACTGCACGAAAAGCATGTATTCGCGCTTAAAACAACGAAACAAGGTGGTCTAGACTGAATCTAGCGAAATCTGAACACATCGGTTTTACAAGTGTCAGTGATACGCGTCAAAACATTTTTATACCTGCGCGAAAAGCTTTTATTCGTCCTTAAAACAACGAAAAACCTGTTTTAGACTGAAACGAGCTAGATCTGAACACAGGTTTTACGAGTGTCTCTGTGATACCCGTCAAATTTTCTTCTCTTATAACTACGCGAAAAGCATGTATTCGTGCCTAATACAACGAAACAAGCTGTTTTAAACCGAATCGAGCTAAAAGTAAAACACATCGGTTTTACAAGTGTCCATGTGACAGGCGTCAAAACTTTTTCTTTTATAACTGCGCGAAAAGCATGTATTCTTGCTTAAAACAACGAAACAAGCTGTTTTAGACCGAAACGAGTTAAATATCTTGATTCTGATACGCACTGGAAGAATCAAGTAAAGCAAGTTTGCTCAAAGCTGGCATATGGTTGCCATATTTTATTACAAGCGCGAGAATGCTTAAATTTCTCTATACTCCGAATACTCTACTTTGCTTTTATACAAAGCCAGCTAACCTACTGCATGGAGTCATGGGGTAACACATACCCTACATATCTCGAACCTGTAATCCGATTGCAGAAGAGAGCGAGTGTCTGTGATACGAGTCAAAACTTTTTCTCCTATAACTGCGCGAAAAGCACGTATTCTTGCTTAAAACAACGAAACAAGCTGTTTTAGAACGAAGCGAGCTAGATCTGAGCACATCGGTTTTGCAAGTGTCCGTGTGATACGCGTCAAATCTTTTTCTCTGAAAACTGCGCGAAAGCATGTATTCGTGCTTAACACAACGAAACAACCTGTTTTAGACAAAAAAGAGCTAGATCTGAATACAACGGTTTTACGTGTCCGCGTGATACGCGTAAAAACTTTTTCTCCTATAACATCGCGAAAAGCATGTATTCTTGCTTAATACAACGAAACAAGCTGTTTTAGACCAAAACGAGTTAAATCTGAACACATCGGTTTTACAAGTGTCTGTGTGATACGAGTCAAAACTTTTTGTCCTGTAACTGCGCGAAAAGCATGTATTCTTGCTTAAAACAACGAAACAACCTGTTTTAGACCGAAACGAGCTAAATCTGAACACATCGGTTTTGCAAGTGTCCTAGTGATACGCGTCAAAACATTTTCTCCTATAACTGCGCGAAAAGCATGTATTCTTGCTTAAAACAACGCAACAAGCTGTTTTAGAACGAAGCGAGCTTAATCTGAACACATCGGTAATCTTTTTCTCCTATAACTGCGCGAAAAGCGTGTATTCCTGCTTAACACAACGAAACAAGCTGTTTTAGACCGAAACGAGCTAAATCTGAACACATCGGTTATGCAAGTGTCCATGTGATACGCGTCAAATCTTTTTCTCCTATAACTGCGGGAAAAGCATGTATTCTTGCTTAAAACAACGAAACAAGCTGTTTTAGACCAAAACGAGCTAAATCTGAATACATCGGTTTTACGTGTCCGTGTGATACGCGTCAAAACTTTTTTATACCTGCGCGAAAAGCTTTTATTCCTGCTTAAAACAACGAAACAACATGTTTTAGACTGAAACGAGCTAGATCTGAACACATCGGTTTTACAAGTGTCCGTGTGATACGCGTCAAGACTTTTTCTCTTATAACTGCACGAAAAGCATGTATTCGCGCTTAAAACAACGAAACAAGGTGGTCTAGACTGAATCTAGCGAAATCTGAACACATCGGTTTTACAAGTGTCAGCGATACGCGTCAAAACATTTTTATACCTGCGCGAAAAGCTTTTATTCGTCCTTAAAACAACGAAAAACCTGTTTTAGACTGAAACGAGCTAGATCTGAACACAGGTTTTACGAGTGTCTCTGTGATACCCGTCAAATTTTCTTCTCTTATAACTACGCGAAAAGCATGTATTCGTGCCTAATACAACGAAACAAGCTGTTTTAAACCGAATCGAGCTAAAAGTAAAACACATCGGTTTTACAAGTGTCCATGTGACAGGCGTCAAAACTTTTTCTTTTATAACTGCGCGAAAAGCATGTATTCGTGCTTAATACAACGAAACAAGCTGTTTTAGACCGAAACGAGCTAAATCTGAAGCCATCGGTTTTACAAGTGTCCATTTGATACGCGTCAAAACTTTTTCTGTTAAAACTGCGCGTAAAGCCTGTTTTCTTGCTTAAAACAACGAAATAGCTGTTTAGGAACGAAGCGAGCTAGATCTGAACACATCGGTTTTACAAGTGTGTGATACGAGTCAAAACGTTTTCTATTATAACTGCGCGAAAAGCATGTATTCTTGTTTAAAACAACGAAACAAGCTGTTTTAGACAGGAACGAGTTAAATCTGAACACATCGGTTTTACAAGTGTCCGTGTGATACGCGTCGAAACTTTTTCTCTTATAACTGCGCGAAAAGCCTGTATTCTTGCTTAAAACAACGAAACAAGCTGTTTTAGAACGAAGCGAGCTTAATCTGAACACGTCGGTTTTACAAGTGTCCGTGTGATACGCGTCAAATCTTTTTCTCCTATAACTGCGCGAAATGCATGTATTCGTGCTTAATACAACGAAACAAGCTGTTTTAGACCGAAACGAGCTAAATCTGAACACATCGGTTTTACAAGTGTCTGTGTGATACGAGTCAAAACGTTTTCTGTTATAACTGTGCGTAAAGCCTGTATTCTTGCTTAAAACAACGAATCAAGCTGTTTAAGAACGAAGCGAGCTAGATCTGAACACATCGGTTTTACAAGTGTGTGATACGAGTCAAAAACGTTATCTATTATAACTGCGCGAAAAGCATGTATTCATGTTTAAAACAACGAAACAAGCTGTTTTAGACCTTTAGACCGAAACGAGCTTAATCTGAACACATCGGTTTTACAAGTGTCCGTGTGATACGCGTCGAAACTTTTTCTCTTATAACTGCGCGAAAAGCCTGTATTCTTGCTTAAAACAACGAAACAAGCTGTTTTAGAACGAAGCGAGCTTAATCTGAACACATCGGTAATCTTTTTCTCCTATAACTGCGCGAAAAGCCTGTATTCTTGCTTAAAACAACGAAACAAGCTGTTTTAGAACGAAGCGAGCTTAATCTGAACACATCGGTTTTACAAGTGTCCGTGTGATACGCGTCAAATCTTTTTCTCCTATAACTGCGCGAAAAGCATGTATTCTTGCTTAAAACAACGAAACAAGCTGTTTTAGACCGAAACGAGTTAAATCTGAACACATCGGTTTTACAAGTGTCTGTGTGATACGAGTCAAAACGTTTTCTGTTATAACTGCGCGTAAAGCCTGTATTCTTGCTTAAAACAACGAATCAAGCTGTTTAAGAACGAAGCGAGCTAGATCTGAACACATCGGTTTTACAAGTGTGTGATACGAGTCAAAACGTTATCTATTATAACTGCGCGAAAAGCATGTATTCATGTTTAAAACAACGTTACAAGCTGTTTTAGACCTTTAGACCGAAACGAGCTTAATCTGAACACATCGGTTTTACAAGTGTCCGTGTGATACGCGTCGAAACGTTTTCTCTTATAACTGCGCGAAAAGCCTGTATTCTTGCTTAAAACAACGAAACAAGCTGTTTTAGAACGAAGGGAGCTTAATCTGAACACATCGGTTTTACAAGTGTCCGTGTGATACGCGTCAAATCTTTTTCTCCTATAACTGCGCGAAATGCATGTATTCGTGCTTAATACAACGAAACAAGCTGTTTTAGACCGAAACGAGCTAAATCTGAACACATCGGTTTTACAAGTGTCTGTGTGATACGAGTCAAAACGTTTTCTGTTATAACTGCGCGTAAAGCCTGTATTCTTGCTTAAAACAACGAATCAAGCTGTTTAAGAACGAAGCGAGCTAGATCTGAACACATCGGTTTTACAAGTGTGTGATACGAGTCAAAACGTTATCTATTATACCTGCGCGAAAAGCATGTATTCATGTTTAAAACAACGAAACAAGCTGTTTTAGACCTTTAGACCGAAACGAGCTTAATCTGAACACATCGGTTTTACAAGTGTCCGTGTGATACGCGTCGAAACTTTTTCTCTTATAACTGCGCGAAAAGCCTGTATTCTTGCTTAAAACAACGAAACAAGCTGTTTTAGAACGAAGCGAGCTTAATCTGAACACATCGGTAATCTTTTTCTCCTATAACTGCGCGAAAAGCATGTATTCTTGCTTAACACAACGAAACTAGCTGTTTTAGACCGAAACGAGCTAAATCTGAACACATCGGTTATGCAAGTGTCCATGTAATACGCGTCAAATCTTTTTCTCCTATAACTGCGGGTAAAGCATGTATTCTTGCTTAAAACAACGAAACAAGCTGTTTTAGACCGAAACGAGCTAAATCTGAACACATCGGTTTTAAAAGTGTCCGTGTGATACCTATCAAAACTTTTTCTCTTATAACTGGGAGAAAAGCATGTATTCGCGCTTAAAACAACGAAACACGGTGTTTTAGACCGAAACGAGCTAAATCTGAACATACCGGTTTTACAAGTGTCCATGTGATACGCGTCAAAACTTTTTCTCTTATAACTGCGCGTAAAGCCTGTATTCTTGCTTAAAACAACGAAACAAGCTGTTTTAGACCAAAACGAGTTAAATCTGAACACATCGGTTTTACAAGTGTCTGTGTGATACGACTCAAAACTTTTGTCTCCTAAACTGCGCGCAAAGCATGTATTCTTGCTTAACACAACGAAACAAGCTGTTTTAGACCGAAACGAGCTAAATCTGAACACATCGGTTTTGCAAGTGTCTAGTGATACGCGTCAAAACATTTTCTCCTATAACTGCCCGAAAAGCATGTATTCTTGCTTAAAACAACGCAACAAGCTGTTTTAGACCGAAACGAGCTAAATCTGAACACATCGGTTTTACAAGTTTCCGTGTGATACGCGTCAAAACTTTTTCTCTTATAACTGCGCGAAAAGCATGTATTCTTGCTTAAAACAACGAAACAAGCTGCTTTAGAACGAAGCGAGCTAGATCTGAACACATCGGTTTTACAAGTGTCCGTGTGATACCTATCAAAACTTTTTATCTTATAACTGCGCGAAAAGCATGTATTCGTGCTTAATACAACGAAACAAGCTGTTTTAGACCGAAACGAGCTAAATCTGAACACATCGGATTTACAAGTGTCCATGTGATACGCGTCAAAACTTTTTCTCCTGTACCTGCGCGAAAAGCATGTATTCTTGCTTAAAACAACGAAACAAGCTGTTTTAGACCAAAACGAGTTAAATCTGAACACATCGGTTTTACAAGTGTCTGTGTGATACGTGTCAAAACTTTTTGTCCTGTAACTGCGCGAAAAGCATGTATTCGTGCTTAATACAACGAAACAAGCTGTTTTAGACCGAAACGAGCTGAATCTGAAGACATCGGTTTTACAAGTGTCCATGTGATACGCCTCAAAACTTTTTCTCCTGTACCTGCGCGAAAAGCATGTATTCTTGCCTAAAACAACGAAACAAGCTGTTTTAGACGAAAACGAGTTAAATCTGAACACATCGGTTTTACAAGTGTCTGTGTGATACGAGTCAAATCTTTTTCTCCTATAACTGCGCGAAAAGCATGTATTCTTGCTTAAAGCAACGAAACAAGCTATTTTAGACCGGAACGATTTAAATCTGAAAACATCGGTTTTGCAAGTGTCCGTGTGATACGCGTCAAAACTTTTCTCTTATATCTGCGCGAAAAGCATGTATTCTTGCTTAAAACAACGAAACAACCTGTTTTAGACCGAAACGAGGTAAATCTGAACACATCGGTTTTACAAGTGTCTGTGTGATACGACTCAAAACCTTTTTCACCTATAACTGCGCGAAAAGCATGTATTCTTGCTTAACACAACGAAACAAGCTGTTTTAGACCGAAACGAGCTAAATCTGAAGCCATCAGTTTTACAAGTGTCCATTTGATACGCGTCAAAACTTTTTCTGTTAAAACTGCGCGTAAAGCCTGTATTCTTGCTTAAAACAACGAAACAAGCTGTTTTAGACCAAAACGAGTTAAATCTGAACACATCGGTTTTACAAGTGTCTGTGTGATACGCGTCAAAACTTTTTCTCTTATAACTGCGCGAAAAGCATGTATTCTTGTTTAAAACAAAGAAACAAGTTGTTTTAGAACGAAGCGAACTAGATCTGAACGCATCGGTTTTACAAGTGTCCGTGTGATACCTATCAAAACTTTTTCTCTTATAACTGCGCGAAAAGCATGCATTCGTGCTTAATAAAACGAAACAAGCTGTTTTAGACCGAAACGAGCTAAATCTGAAGACATTGGTTTTACAAGTGTCAATGTGATACGCGTCAAAACTTTTTCTCCTGTAACTGCGCGAAAAGCATGTATTCTTGTTTAAAACAACGAAACCAGCTGTTTTAGACCGGAACGAGTTAAATCTGAACACATCGGTTTTACAAGTGTCCGTGTGATACGCGTCAAAACTTTTTCTCTTATAACTATGCGAAAAGCAAATATTCGTGCTTAAAACAACGAAACAACCTGTTTTAGACCGAAACGAGTTAAATCTGAACACATCGGTTTTACAAGTGTCTGTGTGATACGACTCAAATCTTTTTTCTCCTATAACTGCGCGAAAAGCATGTATTCTTCCTTAACACAACGAAACAAGCTGTTTTAGACCGAAACGAGCTAAATCTGAACACATCGGATTTACAAGTGTCCATGTGATACGCGTCAAAACATTTTCTCCTATAACTGCGCGAAAAGCATGTATTCGTGCTTAAAACAACGAAACAAGCTGTTTTAGAACGAAGGGAGCTTAATCTGAACACATCGGTTTTACAAGTGTCCGTGTGATACGCGTCAAATCTTTTTCTCCTATAACTGCGCGAAATGCATGTATTCGTGCTTAATACAACGAAACAAGCTGTTTTAGACCGAAACGAGCTAAATCTGAACACATCGGTTTTACAAGTGTCTGTGTGATACGAGTCAAAACGTTTTCTGTTATAACTGCGCGTAAAGCCTGTATTCTTGCTTAAAACAACGAATCAAGCTGTTTAAGAACGAAGCGAGCTAGATCTGAACACATCGGTTTTACAAGTGTGTGATACGAGTCAAAACGTTATCTATTATACCTGCGCGAAAAGCATGTATTCATGTTTAAAACAACGAAACAAGCTGTTTTAGACCTTTAGACCGAAACGAGCTTAATCTGAACACATCGGTTTTACAAGTGTCCGTGTGATACGCGTCGAAACTTTTTCTCTTATAACTGCGCGAAAAGCCTGTATTCTTGCTTAAAACAACGAAACAAGCTGTTTTAGAACGAAGCGAGCTTAATCTGAACACATCGGTAATCTTTTTCTCCTATAACTGCGCGAAAAGCATGTATTCTTGCTTAACACAACGAAACTAGCTGTTTTAGACCGAAACGAGCTAAATCTGAACACATCGGTTATGCAAGTGTCCATGTAATACGCGTCAAATCTTTTTCTCCTATAACTGCGGGTAAAGCATGTATTCTTGCTTAAAACAACGAAACAAGCTGTTTTAGACCGAAACGAGCTAAATCTGAACACATCGGTTTTAAAAGTGTCCGTGTGATACCTATCAAAACTTTTTCTCTTATAACTGGGAGAAAAGCATGTATTCGCGCTTAAAACAACGAAACACGGTGTTTTAGACCGAAACGAGCTAAATCTGAACATACCGGTTTTACAAGTGTCCATGTGATACGCGTCAAAACTTTTTCTCTTATAACTGCGCGTAAAGCCTGTATTCTTGCTTAAAACAACGAAACAAGCTGTTTTAGACCAAAACGAGTTAAATCTGAACACATCGGTTTTACAAGTGTCTGTGTGATACGACTCAAAACTTTTGTCTCCTAAACTGCGCGCAAAGCATGTATTCTTGCTTAACACAACGAAACAAGCTGTTTTAGACCGAAACGAGCTAAATCTGAACACATCGGTTTTGCAAGTGTCTAGTGATACGCGTCAAAACATTTTCTCCTATAACTGCCCGAAAAGCATGTATTCTTGCTTAAAACAACGCAACAAGCTGTTTTAGACCGAAACGAGCTAAATCTGAACACATCGGTTTTACAAGTTTCCGTGTGATACGCGTCAAAACTTTTTCTCTTATAACTGCGCGAAAAGCATGTATTCTTGCTTAAAACAACGAAACAAGCTGCTTTAGAACGAAGCGAGCTAGATCTGAACACATCGGTTTTACAAGTGTCCGTGTGATACCTATCAAAACTTTTTATCTTATAACTGCGCGAAAAGCATGTATTCGTGCTTAATACAACGAAACAAGCTGTTTTAGACCGAAACGAGCTAAATCTGAACACATCGGATTTACAAGTGTCCATGTGATACGCGTCAAAACTTTTTCTCCTGTACCTGCGCGAAAAGCATGTATTCTTGCTTAAAACAACGAAACAAGCTGTTTTAGACCAAAACGAGTTAAATCTGAACACATCGGTTTTACAAGTGTCTGTGTGATACGTGTCAAAACTTTTTGTCCTGTAACTGCGCGAAAAGCATGTATTCGTGCTTAATACAACGAAACAAGCTGTTTTAGACCGAAACGAGCTGAATCTGAAGACATCGGTTTTACAAGTGTCCATGTGATACGCCTCAAAACTTTTTCTCCTGTACCTGCGCGAAAAGCATGTATTCTTGCCTAAAACAACGAAACAAGCTGTTTTAGACGAAAACGAGTTAAATCTGAACACATCGGTTTTACAAGTGTCTGTGTGATACGAGTCAAATCTTTTTCTCCTATAACTGCGCGAAAAGCATGTATTCTTGCTTAAAGCAACGAAACAAGCTATTTTAGACCGGAACGATTTAAATCTGAAAACATCGGTTTTGCAAGTGTCCGTGTGATACGCGTCAAAACTTTTCTCTTATATCTGCGCGAAAAGCATGTATTCTTGCTTAAAACAACGAAACAACCTGTTTTAGACCGAAACGAGGTAAATCTGAACACATCGGTTTTACAAGTGTCCGTGTGATACGCGTCAAAACTTTTTCTCTTATAACTATGCGAAAAGCAAATATTCGTGCTTAAAACAACGAAACAACCTGTTTTAGACCGAAACGAGTTAAATCTGAACACATCGGTTTTACAAGTGTCTGTGTGATACGACTCAAATCTTTTTTCTCCTATAACTGCGCGAAAAGCATGTATTCTTCCTTAACACAACGAAACAAGCTGTTTTAGACCGAAACGAGCTAAATCTGAACACATCGGATTTACAAGTGTCCATGTGATACGCGTCAAAACATTTTCTCCTATAACTGCGCGAAAAGCATGTATTCGTGCTTAAAACAACGAAACAAGCTGTTTTAGAACGAAGGGAGCTTAATCTGAACACATCGGTTTTACAAGTGTCCGTGTGATACGCGTCAAATCTTTTTCTCCTATAACTGCGCGAAATGCATGTATTCGTGCTTAATACAACGAAACAAGCTGTTTTAGACCGAAACGAGCTAAATCTGAACACATCGGTTTTACAAGTGTCTGTGTGATACGAGTCAAAACGTTTTCTGTTATAACTGCGCGTAAAGCCTGTATTCTTGCTTAAAACAACGAATCAAGCTGTTTAAGAACGAAGCGAGCTAGATCTGAACACATCGGTTTTACAAGTGTGTGATACGAGTCAAAACGTTATCTATTATACCTGCGCGAAAAGCATGTATTCATGTTTAAAACAACGAAACAAGCTGTTTTAGACCTTTAGACCGAAACGAGCTTAATCTGAACACATCGGTTTTACAAGTGTCCGTGTGATACGCGTCGAAACTTTTTCTCTTATAACTGCGCGAAAAGCCTGTATTCTTGCTTAAAACAACGAAACAAGCTGTTTTAGAACGAAGCGAGCTTAATCTGAACACATCGGTAATCTTTTTCTCCTATAACTGCGCGAAAAGCATGTATTCTTGCTTAACACAACGAAACTAGCTGTTTTAGACCGAAACGAGCTAAATCTGAACACATCGGTTATGCAAGTGTCCATGTAATACGCGTCAAATCTTTTTCTCCTATAACTGCGGGTAAAGCATGTATTCTTGCTTAAAACAACGAAACAAGCTGTTTTAGACCGAAACGAGCTAAATCTGAACACATCGGTTTTAAAAGTGTCCGTGTGATACCTATCAAAACTTTTTCTCTTATAACTGGGAGAAAAGCATGTATTCGCGCTTAAAACAACGAAACACGGTGTTTTAGACCGAAACGAGCTAAATCTGAACATACCGGTTTTACAAGTGTCCATGTGATACGCGTCAAAACTTTTTCTCTTATAACTGCGCGTAAAGCCTGTATTCTTGCTTAAAACAACGAAACAAGCTGTTTTAGACCAAAACGAGTTAAATCTGAACACATCGGTTTTACAAGTGTCTGTGTGATACGACTCAAAACTTTTGTCTCCTAAACTGCGCGCAAAGCATGTATTCTTGCTTAACACAACGAAACAAGCTGTTTTAGACCGAAACGAGCTAAATCTGAACACATCGGTTTTGCAAGTGTCTAGTGATACGCGTCAAAACATTTTCTCCTATAACTGCCCGAAAAGCATGTATTCTTGCTTAAAACAACGCAACAAGCTGTTTTAGACCGAAACGAGCTAAATCTGAACACATCGGTTTTACAAGTTTCCGTGTGATACGCGTCAAAACTTTTTCTCTTATAACTGCGCGAAAAGCATGTATTCTTGCTTAAAACAACGAAACAAGCTGCTTTAGAACGAAGCGAGCTAGATCTGAACACATCGGTTTTACAAGTGTCCGTGTGATACCTATCAAAACTTTTTATCTTATAACTGCGCGAAAAGCATGTATTCGTGCTTAATACAACGAAACAAGCTGTTTTAGACCGAAACGAGCTAAATCTGAACACATCGGATTTACAAGTGTCCATGTGATACGCGTCAAAACTTTTTCTCCTGTACCTGCGCGAAAAGCATGTATTCTTGCTTAAAACAACGAAACAAGCTGTTTTAGACCAAAACGAGTTAAATCTGAACACATCGGTTTTACAAGTGTCTGTGTGATACGTGTCAAAACTTTTTGTCCTGTAACTGCGCGAAAAGCATGTATTCGTGCTTAATACAACGAAACAAGCTGTTTTAGACCGAAACGAGCTGAATCTGAAGACATCGGTTTTACAAGTGTCCATGTGATACGCCTCAAAACTTTTTCTCCTGTACCTGCGCGAAAAGCATGTATTCTTGCCTAAAACAACGAAACAAGCTGTTTTAGACGAAAACGAGTTAAATCTGAACACATCGGTTTTACAAGTGTCTGTGTGATACGAGTCAAATCTTTTTCTCCTATAACTGCGCGAAAAGCATGTATTCTTGCTTAAAGCAACGAAACAAGCTATTTTAGACCGGAACGATTTAAATCTGAAAACATCGGTTTTGCAAGTGTCCGTGTGATACGCGTCAAAACTTTTCTCTTATATCTGCGCGAAAAGCATGTATTCTTGCTTAAAACAACGAAACAACCTGTTTTAGACCGAAACGAGGTAAATCTGAACACATCGGTTTTACAAGTGTCTGTGTGATACGACTCAAAACCTTTTTCACCTATAACTGCGCGAAAAGCATGTATTCTTGCTTAACACAACGAAACAAGCTGTTTTAGACCGAAACGAGCTAAATCTGAAGCCATCAGTTTTACAAGTGTCCATTTGATACGCGTCAAAACTTTTTCTGTTAAAACTGCGCGTAAAGCCTGTATTCTTGCTTAAAACAACGAAACAAGCTGTTTTAGACCAAAACGAGTTAAATCTGAACACATCGGTTTTACAAGTGTCTGTGTGATACGCGTCAAAACTTTTTCTCTTATAACTGCGCGAAAAGCATGTATTCTTGTTTAAAACAAAGAAACAAGTTGTTTTAGAACGAAGCGAACTAGATCTGAACGCATCGGTTTTACAAGTGTCCGTGTGATACCTATCAAAACTTTTTCTCTTATAACTGCGCGAAAAGCATGCATTCGTGCTTAATAAAACGAAACAAGCTGTTTTAGACCGAAACGAGCTAAATCTGAAGACATTGGTTTTACAAGTGTCAATGTGATACGCGTCAAAACTTTTTCTCCTGTAACTGCGCGAAAAGCATGTATTCTTGTTTAAAACAACGAAACCAGCTGTTTTAGACCGGAACGAGTTAAATCTGAACACATCGGTTTTACAAGTGTCCGTGTGATACGCGTCAAAACTTTTTCTCTTATAACTATGAGAAAAGCAAATATTCGTGCTTAAAACAACGAAACAACCTGTTTTAGACCGAAACGAGTTAAATCTGAACACATCGGTTTTACAAGTGTCTGTGTGATACGACTCAAATCTTTTTTCTCCTATAACTGCGCGAAAAGCATGTATTCTTGCTTAACACAACGAAACAAGCTGTTTTAGACCGAAACGAGCTAAATCTGAACACATCGGATTTACAAGTGTCCATGTGATACGCGTCAAAACATTTTCTCCTATAACTGCGCGAAAAGCATGTATTCGTGCTTAAAACAACGAAACAAGCTGTTTTAAAACGAAGCGAGCTAGATCTGAACACATCGGTTTTACAAGTGTCCGTGTGATACCTATCAAAACGTTTTCTCTTATAACTGCGGGAAAAGCATGTATTCGTGCTTAATACAACGAAACAAGCTGTTTTAGACCGAAACGAGCTAAATCTGAACACATCGGTTTTGCAAGTGTCCATGTGATATGCGTAAAAACTTTTTCTCTTGTAACTGCACGAAATGCATGTATTCGTGCTTAATACAACGAAACAAGCTGTTTTAGACCTAAACGAGCTAAATCTGAACACATCGGTTTTACAAGTGTCTGTGTGATACGAGTCAAAACTTTTTCTGTTATAACTGCGCGAAAAGCCTGTAGTCTTGCTTAAAACAACGAAACAAGCTGTTTTAGAACGAAGCGAGCTTAATCTGAACACATCGGTAATCTTTTCTCCTATAACTGCGCGAAAAGCGTGTATTCTTGCTTAACACAACGAAACAAGCTGTTTTAGACCGAAACGAGCTAAATCTGAACACATCGGTTATGCAAGTGTCCATGTGATACGCGTCAAATCTTTTTCTCCTATAACTGCGGGAAAAGCATGTATTCTTGCTTAAAACAACGAAACAAGCTGTTTTAGACCAAAACGAGCTAAATCTGAACACATCGGTTTTAAAAGTGTCCGTGTGATACCTATCAAAACTTTTTCTCTTATAACTGCGCGAAAAGCATGTATTCGTGCTTAATACAACGAAACAAGCTGTTTTAGACCTAAACGAGCTAAATCTGAAGCCATCGGTTTTACAAGTGTCCATTTGATACGCGTCAAAACTTTTTCTCTTATAACTGCGCGTAAAGCCTGTATTCTTGCTTAAAACAACGAAACAAGCTGTTTTAGACCAAAACGAGTTAAATCTGAACACATCGGTTTTACAAGTGTCTGTGTGATACGACTCAAAACTTTTTTCTCCTAAACTGCGCGAAAAGCATGTATTCTTGCTTAACACAACGAAACAAGCTGTTTTAGACCGAAACGAGCTAAATCTGAACACATCGGTTTTGCAAGTGTCCTAGTGATACGCGTCAAAACATTTTCTCCTATAACTGCGCGAAAAGCATGTATTCTTGCTTAAAACAACGCAACAAGCTGTTTTAGACCGAAACGAGCTAAATCTGAACACATCGGTTTTACAAGTTTCCGTGTGATACGCGTCAAAACTTTTTCTCTTATAACTGCGCGAAAAGCATGTATTCTTGCTTAAAACAACGCAACAAGCTGTTTTAGAACGAAGCGAGCTAGATCTGAACACATCGGTTTTACAGGTGTCCGTGTGATACCTATCAAAACTTTTTATCTTATAACTGCGCGAAAAGCATGTATTCGTGCTTAATACAACGAAACAAGCTGTTTTAGACCGAAACGAGCTAAACCTGAACACATCGGATTTACAAGTGTCCATGTGATACGCGTCAAAACTTTTTCTCCTGTACCTGCGCGAAAAGCATGTATTCTTGCTTAAAACAACGAAACAAGCTGTTTTAGACCAAAACGAGTTAAATCTGAACACATCGGTTTTACAAGTGTCTGTGTGATACGTGTCAAAACGTTTTGTCCTGTAACTGCTCAAAAAGCATGTATTCGTGCTTAATACAACGAAACAAGCTGTTTTAGACCGAAACGAGCTGAATCTGAAGACATCGGTTTTACAAGTGTCCATGTGATACGCGTCAAAACTTTTTCTCCTGTACCTGCGCGAAAAGCATGTATTCTTGCCTAAAACAACGAAACAAGCTGTTTTAGAAGAAAACGAGTTAAATCTGAACACATCGGTTTTACAAGTGTCTGTGTGATACGAGTCAAATCTTTTTCTCCTATAACTGCGCGAAAAGCATGTATTCTTGCTTAAAACAACGAAACAAGCTATTTTAGACCGGAACGATTTAAATCTGAAAACATCGGTTTTGCAAGTGTCCGTGTGATACGCGTCAAAACTTTTCTCTTATATCTGCGCGAAAAGCATGTATTCTTGCTTAAAACAACGAAACAACCTGTTTTAGACCGAAACGAGGTAAATCTGAACACATCGGTTTTACAAGTGTCTGTGTGATACGACTCAAAACCTTTTTCTCCTATAACTGCGCGAAAAGCATGTATTCTTGCTTAACACAACGAAACAAGCTGTTTTAGACCGAAACGAGCTAAATCTGAACACATCGTTTTTGCAAGTGTCCATGTGATACGCGTCAAAACATTTTCTCCTATAACTGCGCGTAAAGCATGTATTCTTTCTTAAAACAACGCATCAAGCTGTCCTAGACCGAAACGAGCTAAATCTGAACACATCGGTTTTAAAAGTGACCGTGTGATACCTATCAAAACTTTTTCTCTTATAACTGCGCGAAAATCATGTATTCGTGCTTAATACAACGAAACAAGCTGTTTTAGACCGAAACGAGCTAAATCTGAAGCCATCGGTTTTACAAGTGTCCATTTGATACGCGTCAAAACTTTTTCTGTTAAAACTGCGCGTAAAGCCTGTATTCTTGCTTAAAACAACGAAATAGCTGTTTAAGAACGAAGCGAGCTAGATCTGAACACATCGGTTTTACAAGTGTGTGATACGAGTCAAAACGTTTTCTATTATAACTGCGCGAAAAGCATGTATTCTTGTTTAAAACAACGAAACAAGCTGTTTTAGACAGGAACGAGTTAAATCTGAACACATCGGTTTTACAAGTGTCCGTGTGATACGCGTCGAAACTTTTTCTCTTATAACTGCGCGAAAAGCCTGTATTCTTGCTTAAAACAACGAAACAAGCTGTTTTAGAACGAAGCGAGCTTAATCTGAACACATCGGTTTTACAAGTGTCCGTGTGATACGCGTCAAATCTTTTTCTCCTATAACTGCGCGAAAAGCATGTATTCTTGCTTAAAACAACGAAACAAGCTGTTTTAGACCGAAACGAGATAAATCTGAACACATCGGTTTTACAAGTGTCTGTGTGATACGAGTCAAAACTTTTTCTCTTATAACTGCGCGTAAAGCCTGTATTCTTGCTTAAAACAACGAAACAAGCTGTTTAAGAACGAAGCTAGCTAGATCTGAACACATCGGTTTTACAAGTGTCTGTGATACGTCAAAACTTTTTCTTCTATAACTGCGCGAAAAGCATGTATTCGTGCTTAATACAACGAAACAAGCTGTTTTAGACCGAAACGAGCTAAATCTGAACACATCGGTTTTACGTGTCCATGTGATACGCGTCAAAACATTTTCTCCTATAACTGCGCGAAAAGCATGTATTCGTGCTTAAAACAACGAAACACGGTGTTTTAGACCGAAACGAGCTAAATCTGAACATATCGGTTTTACAAGTGTCCATGTGATACGCGTCAAAACGTTTTCTTTTGTAACTGCGCGAAAAGCATGTATTCTTGCTTAATACAGCGAAACAAGCTGTTTTAGACCGAAACGAGTTAAATCTGAACACATCCGTTTTACAGGTGTCCGTGTGATACGCGTCAAAACTTTTTCTCTTATAACTGCGCGAAAAGCATGTATTCGTGCTTAATACAACGAAACGAGCTCTTTTAGACCGAAACGACCTAAATCTGAAAACATTGGTTTTCAAAACTTTTTCTCCTGTAACTGCGCGAAAAGCATGTATTCTTGTTTAAAACAACGAAACCAGCTGTTTTAGACCGGAGCGAGTTAAATCTGAACACATCGGTTTTACAAGTGTCCGTGTGATACGCGTCAACTTTTTCTCTTATAACTGCGCGAAAAGCATGTATTCTTGCTTAAAACAACGAAACAACCTGTTTTAGACCGAAACGAGTTAAATCTGAACACATCGGTTTTCAAGTGTCTATGTGATACGCGTCAAAACATTTTCTCCTATAACTGCGCGAAAAGCATGTATTCGTGCTTAAAACAACGAAACAATCTGTTTTAGACCGAAACGAGCTAAATCTGAACACATCGGTTATGCAAGTGTCCATGTGATACGCGTCAAATTTTTTCTCCTATAACGGCGGGAAAAGCATGTATTCTTGCTTAAAACAACGAAACAAGCTGTTTTAGACAGAAACGAGTTAAATCTGAACACATCGGTTTTAAAAGTGTCCGTGTGATACCTATCAAAACTTTTTCTCTTATAACTGCGCGAAAAGCATGTATTCGTGCTTAATACAACGAATCAAGCTGTTTTAGACCGAAACGAGCTAAATCTGAAGCCATCAGTTTTACAAGTGTCCATTTGATACGCGTCAAAACTTTTTCTGTTAAAACTGCGCGTAAAGCCTGTATTCTTGCTTAAAACAACGAAACAAGCTGTTTTAGACCAAAACGAGTTAAATCTGAACACATCGGTTTTACAAGTGTCTGTGTGATACGAGTCAAAACTTTTTGTCCTGTAACTGCGCGAAAAGCATGTATTCTTGCTTAAAACAACGAAACAACCTGTTTTAGACCGAAACGAGCTAAATCTGAACACATCGGTTTTGCAAGTGTCCTAGTGATACGCGTCAAAACATTTTCTCCTATAACTGCGCGAAAAGCATGTATTCTTGCTTAAAACAACGCAACAAGCTGTTTTAGACCGAAACGAGCTAAATCTGAACACATCGGTTTTACAAATGTCCGTGTGATACGCGTCAAAACTTTTTCTCTTATAACTGCGCGAAAAGCATGTATTCTTGCTTAAAACAACGAAACAAGCTGTTTTAGAACGAAGCGAGCTAGATCTGAACACATCGGTTTTACAAGTGTCCGTGTGATACCTATCAAAACTTTTTATCTTATAACTGCGCGAAATGCATGTATTCGTGCTTAATACAACGAAACAAGCTGTTTTAGACCGAAACGAGCTAAATCTGAAGACATCGGTTTTACAAGTGTCCATGTGATACGCGTCAAAACTTTTTCTCCTGTACCTGCGCGAAAAGCATGTATTCTTGCTTAAAACAACGAAACAAGCTGTTTTAGACCAAAACAAGTTAAATCTGAACACATCGGTTTTACAAGTGTCTGTGTGATGCGTGTCAAAACTTTTTGTCCTGTAACTGCGCGAAAAGCATGTATTCGTGCTTAATACAACGAAACAAGCTGTTTTAGACCGAAACGAGCTAAATCTGAACACATCGGTTTTACAAGTGTCCATGTGATACGCGTCAAAACTTTTTCTCCTGTAACTGCGCGAAAAGCATGTATTCTTGCTTAAAACAACGAAACAACCTGTTTTAGACCGAAACGAGCTAAATCTGAACATATCGGTTTTACAAGTGTCCATGTGATACGCGTCAAAACGTTTTCTCCTGTACCTGCGCGAAAAGCATGTATTCTTGCCTAAAACAACGAAACAAGCTGTTTTAGAAGAAAACGAGTTAAATCTGAACACATCGGTTTTGCAAGTGTCTGTGTGATACGACAAAACTTTTTTCTCTTATAACTGCGCGAAAAGCATGTATTCTTGCTTAACACAACGAAACAAGCTGTTTTGGACCGAAACGAGCTAAATCTGAACACATCGGTTTTACAGGTGTCCATGTGATACGCGTCAAAACATTTTCTCCTATAACTGCGCGAAAAGCATGTATTCGCGCTTAAAACAACGAAACACGGTGTTTTAGACCGAAACGAGCTAAATCTGAACATATCGGTTTTACAAGTGTCCATGTGATACGCGTCAAAACGTTTTCTCCTGTACCTGCGCGAAAAGCATGTATTCTTGCCTAAAACAACGAAACAAGCTGTTTTAGAAGAAAACGAGTTAAATCTGAACACATCGGTTTTACAAGTGTCTGTGTGATACGAGTCAAATCTTTTTCTCCTATAACTGCGCGAAAAGCATGTATTCTTGCTTAAAACAACGAAACAAGCTATTTTAGACCGAAACGAGTTAAATCTGAACACATCCGTTTTACAGGTGTCCGTGTGATACGCGTCAAAACTTTTTCTCTTATAACTGCGCGAAAAGCATGTATTCGTGCTTAATACAACGAAACGAGCTCTTTTAGACCGAAACGACCTAAATCTGAAAACATTGGTTTTCAAAACTTTTTCTCCTGTAACTGCGCGAAAAGCATGTATTCTTGTTTAAAACAACGAAACCAGCTGTTTTAGACCGGAGCGAGTTAAATCTGAACACATCGGTTTTACAAGTGTCCGTGTGATACGCGTCAACTTTTTCTCTTATAACTGCGCGAAAAGCATGTATTCTTGCTTAAAACAACGAAACAACCTGTTTTAGACCGAAACGAGTTAAATCTGAACACATCGGTTTTCAAGTGTCTATGTGATACGCGTCAAAACATTTTCTCCTATAACTGCGCGAAAAGCATGTATTCGTGCTTAAAACAACGAAACAATCTGTTTTAGACCGAAACGAGCTAAATCTGAACACATCGGTTATGCAAGTGTCCATGTGATACGCGTCAAATTTTTTCTCCTATAACGGCGGGAAAAGCATGTATTCTTGCTTAAAACAACGAAACAAGCTGTTTTAGACAGAAACGAGTTAAATCTGAACACATCGGTTTTAAAAGTGTCCGTGTGATACCTATCAAAACTTTTTCTCTTATAACTGCGCGAAAAGCATGTATTCGTGCTTAATACAACGAATCAAGCTGTTTTAGACCGAAACGAGCTAAATCTGAAGCCATCAGTTTTACAAGTGTCCATTTGATACGCGTCAAAACTTTTTCTGTTAAAACTGCGCGTAAAGCCTGTATTCTTGCTTAAAACAACGAAACAAGCTGTTTTAGACCAAAACGAGTTAAATCTGAACACATCGGTTTTACAAGTGTCTGTGTGATACGAGTCAAAACTTTTTGTCCTGTAACTGCGCGAAAAGCATGTATTCTTGCTTAAAACAACGAAACAACCTGTTTTAGACCGAAACGAGCTAAATCTGAACACATCGGTTTTGCAAGTGTCCTAGTGATACGCGTCAAAACATTTTCTCCTATAACTGCGCGAAAAGCATGTATTCTTGCTTAAAACAACGCAACAAGCTGTTTTAGACCGAAACGAGCTAAATCTGAACACATCGGTTTTACAAATGTCCGTGTGATACGCGTCAAAACTTTTTCTCTTATAACTGCGCGAAAAGCATGTATTCTTGCTTAAAACAACGAAACAAGCTGTTTTAGAACGAAGCGAGCTAGATCTGAACACATCGGTTTTACAAGTGTCCGTGTGATACCTATCAAAACTTTTTATCTTATAACTGCGCGAAATGCATGTATTCGTGCTTAATACAACGAAACAAGCTGTTTTAGACCGAAACGAGCTAAATCTGAAGACATCGGTTTTACAAGTGTCCATGTGATACGCGTCAAAACTTTTTCTCCTGTACCTGCGCGAAAAGCATGTATTCTTGCTTAAAACAACGAAACAAGCTGTTTTAGACCAAAACAAGTTAAATCTGAACACATCGGTTTTACAAGTGTCTGTGTGATGCGTGTCAAAACTTTTTGTCCTGTAACTGCGCGAAAAGCATGTATTCGTGCTTAATACAACGAAACAAGCTGTTTTAGACCGAAACGAGCTAAATCTGAACACATCGGTTTTACAAGTGTCCATGTGATACGCGTCAAAACTTTTTCTCCTGTAACTGCGCGAAAAGCATGTATTCTTGCTTAAAACAACGAAACAACCTGTTTTAGACCGAAACGAGCTAAATCTGAACATATCGGTTTTACAAGTGTCCATGTGATACGCGTCAAAACGTTTTCTCCTGTACCTGCGCGAAAAGCATGTATTCTTGCCTAAAACAACGAAACAAGCTGTTTTAGAAGAAAACGAGTTAAATCTGAACACATCGGTTTTGCAAGTGTCTGTGTGATACGACAAAACTTTTTTCTCTTATAACTGCGCGAAAAGCATGTATTCTTGCTTAACACAACGAAACAAGCTGTTTTGGACCGAAACGAGCTAAATCTGAACACATCGGTTTTACAGGTGTCCATGTGATACGCGTCAAAACATTTTCTCCTATAACTGCGCGAAAAGCATGTATTCGCGCTTAAAACAACGAAACACGGTGTTTTAGACCGAAACGAGCTAAATCTGAACATATCGGTTTTACAAGTGTCCATGTGATACGCGTCAAAACGTTTTCTCCTGTACCTGCGCGAAAAGCATGTATTCTTGCCTAAAACAACGAAACAAGCTGTTTTAGAAGAAAACGAGTTAAATCTGAACACATCGGTTTTACAAGTGTCTGTGTGATACGAGTCAAATCTTTTTCTCCTATAACTGCGCGAAAAGCATGTATTCTTGCTTAAAACAACGAAACAAGCTATTTTAGACCGGAACGATTTAAATCTGAAAACATCGGTTTTGCAAGTGTCCGTGTGATACGCGTCAAAACTTTTCTCTTATATCTGCGCGAAAAGCATGTATTCTTGCTTAAAACAACGAAACAACCTGTTTTAGACCGAAACGAGGTAAATCTGAACACATCGGTTTTGCAAGTGTCCATGTGATACGCGTCAAAACATTTTCTCCTATAACTGCGCGTAAAGCATGTATTCTTCCTTAAAACAACGCAACAAGCTGTCCTAGACCGAAACGAGCTAAATCTGAACACATCGGTTTTAAAAGTGTCCGTGTGATACCTATCAAAACTTTTTCTCTTATAACTGCGCGAAAATCATGTATTCGTGCTTAATACAACGAAACAAGCTGTTTTAGACCGAAACGAGCTAAATCTGAAGCCATCGGTTTTACAAGTGTCCATTTGATACGCGTCAAAACTTTTTCTGTTAAAACTGCGCGTAAAGCCTGTATTCTTGCTTAAAACAACGAAATAGCTGTTTAAGAACGAAGCGAGCTAGATCTGAACACATCGGTTTTACAAGTGTGTGATACGAGTCAAAACGTTTTCTATTATAACTGCGCGAAAAGCATGTATTCTTGTTTAAAACAACGAAACAAGCTGTTTTAGACAGGAACGAGTTAAATCTGAACACATCGGTTTTACAAGTGTCCGTGTGATACGCGTCGAAACTTTTTCTCTTATAACTGCGCGAAAAGCCTGTATTCTTGCTTAAAACAAAGAAACAAGCTGTTTTAGAACGAAGCGAGCTTAATCTGAACACATCGGTTTTACAAGTGTCCGTGTGATACGCGTCAAATCTTTTTCTCCTATAACTGCGCGAAAAGCATGTATTCTTGCTTAAAACAACGAAACAAGCTGTTTTAGACCGAAACGAGATAAATCTGAACACATCGGTTTTACAAGTGTCTGTGTGATACGAGTCAAAACTTTTTCTCTTATAACTGCGCGTAAAGCCTGTATTCTTGCTTAAAACAACGAAACAAGCTGTTTAAGAACGAAGCTAGCTAGATCTGAACACATCGGTTTTACAAGTGTCTGTGATACGTCAAAACTTTTTCTTCTATAACTGCGCGAAAAGCATGTATTCGTGCTTAATAAACGAAACAAGCTGTTTTAGACCGAAACGAGCTAAATCTGAACACATCGGTTTTACAAGTGTCCATGTGATACGCGTCAAAACATTTTCTCCTATAACTGCGCGAAAAGCATGTATTCGTGCTTAAAACAACGAAACACGGTGTTTTAGACCGAAACGAGCTAAATCTGAACATATCGGTTTTACAAGTGTCCATGTGATACGCGTCAAAACGTTTTCTTTTGTAACTGCGCGAAAAGCATGTATTCTTGCTTAATACAACGAAACAAGCTGTTTTAGACCGAAACGAGTTAAATCTGAACACATCCGTTTTACAAGTGTCCGTGTGATACGCGTCAAAACTTTTTCTCTTATAACTGCGCGAAAAGCATGTATTCGTGCTTAATACAACGAAACGAGCTGTTTTAGACCGAAACGACCTAAATCTGAAAACATTGGTTTTCAAAACTTTTTCTCCTGTAACTGCGCGAAAAGCATGTATTCTTGTTTAAAACAACGAAACCAGCTGTTTTAGACCGGAGCGAGTTAAATCTGAACACATCGGTTTTACAAGTGTCCGTGTGATACGCGTCAACTTTTTCTCTTATAACTGCGCGAAAAGCATGTATTCTTGCTTAAAACAACGAAACAACCTGTTTTAGACCGAAACGAGTAAAATCTGAACACATCGGTTTTCAAGTGTCTATGTGATACGCGTCAAAACATTTTCTCCTATAACTGCGCGAAAAGCATGTATTCGTGCTTAAAACAACGAAACAATCTGTTTTAGACCGAAACGAGCTAAATCTGAACACATCGGTTATGCAAGTGTCCATGTGATACGCGTCAAATTTTTTCTCCTATAACGGCGGGAAAAGCATGTATTCTTGCTTAAAACAACGAAACAAGCTGTTTTAGACCGAAACGAGTTAAATCTGAACACATCGGTTTTAAAAGTGTCCGTGTGATACCTATCAAAACTTTTTCTCTTATAACTGCGCGAAAAGCATGTATTCGTGCTTAATACAACGAATCAAGCTGTTTTAGACCGAAACGAGTTAAATTTGAAGCCATCAGTTTTACAAGTGTCCATTTGATACGCGTCAAAACTTTTTCTGTTAAAACTGCGCGTAAAGCCTGTATTCTTGCTTAAAACAACGAAACAAGCTGTTTTAGACCAAAACGAGTTAAATCTGAACACATCGGTTTTACAAGTGTCTGTGTGATACGAGTCAAAACTTTTTGTCCTGTAACTGCGCGAAAAGCATGTATTCTTGCTTAAAACAACGAAACAACCTGTTTTAGACCGAAACGAGCTAAATCTGAACACATCGGTTTTGCAAGTGTCCTAGTGATACGCGTCAAAACATTTTCTCCTATAACTGCGCGAAAAGCATGTATTCTTGCTTAAAACAACGCAACAAGCTGTTTTAGAACGAAGCGAGCTTAATCTGAACACATCGGTAATCTTTTTCTCCTATAACTGCGCGAAAAGCGTGTATTCCTGCTTAACACAACGAAACAAGCTGTTTTAGACCGAAACGAGCTAAATCTGAACACATCGGTTATGCAAGTGTCCATGTGATACGCGTCAAATCTTTTTCTCCTATAACTGCGGGAAAAGCATGTATTCTTGCTTAAAACAACGAAACAAGCTGTTTTAGACCAAAACGAGCTAAATCTGAATACATCGGTTTTACGTGTCCGTGTGATACGCGTCAAAACTTTTTTATACCTGCGCGAAAAGCTTTTATTCCTGCTTAAAAACACGAAACAACATGTTTTAGACTGAAACGAGCTAGATCTGAACACATCGGTTTTACAAGTGTCCGTGTGATACGCGTCAAGACTTTTTCTCTTATAACTGCACGAAAAGCATGTATTCGCGCTTAAAACAACGAAACAAGGTGGTCTAGACTGAATCTAGCGAAATCTGAACACATCGGTTTTACAAGTGTCAGTGATACGCGTCAAAACATTTTTATACCTGCGCGAAAAGCTTTTATTCGTCCTTAAAACAACGAAAAACCTGTTTTAGACTGAAACGAGCTAGATCTGAACACAGGTTTTACGAGTGTCTCTGTGATACCCGTCAAATTTTCTTCTCCTATAACTACGCGAAAAGCATGTATTCGTGCCTAATACAACGAAACAAGCTGTTTTAAACCGAATCGAGCTAAAAGTAAAACACATCGGTTTTACAAGTGTCCATGTGACAGGCGTCAAAACTTTTTCTTTTATAACTGCGCGAAAAGCATGTATTCTTGCTTAAAACAACGAAACAAGCTGTTTTAGACCGAAACGAGTTAAATATCTTGATTCTGATACGCACTGGAAGAATCAAGTAAAGCAAGTTTGCTCAAAGCTGGCATATGGTTGCCATATTTTATTACAAGCGCGAGAATGCTTAAATTTCTCTATACTCCGAATACTCTACTTTGCTTTTATACAAAGCCAGCTAACCTACTGCATGGAGTCATGGGGTAACACATACCCTACATATCTCGAACCTGTAATCCGATTGCAGAAGAGAGCGAGTGTCTGTGATACGAGTCAAAACTTTTTCTCCTATAACTGCGCGAAAAGCACGTATTCTTGCTTAAAACAACGAAACAAGCTGTTTTAGAACGAAGCGAGCTAGATCTGAGCACATCGGTTTTGCAAGTGTCCGTGTGATACGCGTCAAATCTTTTTCTCTGAAAACTGCGCGAAAGCATGTATTCGTGCTTAACACAACGAAACAACCTGTTTTAGACAAAAAAGAGCTAGATCTGAATACAACGGTTTTACGTGTCCGCGTGATACGCGTAAAAACTTTTTCTCCTATAACATCGCGAAAAGCATGTATTCTTGCTTAATACAACGAAACAAGCTGTTTTAGACCGAAACGAGCTAAATCTGAACACATCGGTTTTACAAGTGTCCATGTGATACGCGTCAAAACATTTTCTCCTATAACTGCGCGAAAAGCATGTATTCGTGCTTAAAACAACGAAACACGGTGTTTTAGACCGAAACGAGCTAAATCTGAACATATCGGTTTTACAAGTGTCCATGTGATACGCGTCAAAACGTTTTCTTTTGTAACTGCGCGAAAAGCATGTATTCTTGCTTAATACAACGAAACAAGCTGTTTTAGACCGAAACGAGTTAAATCTGAACACATCCGTTTTACAAGTGTCCGTGTGATACGCGTCAAAACTTTTTCTCTTATAACTGCGCGAAAAGCATGTATTCGTGCTTAATACAACGAAACGAGCTGTTTTAGACCGAAACGACCTAAATCTGAAAACATTGGTTTTCAAAACTTTTTCTCCTGTAACTGCGCGAAAAGCATGTATTCTTGTTTAAAACAACGAAACCAGCTGTTTTAGACCGGAGCGAGTTAAATCTGAACACATCGGTTTTACAAGTGTCCGTGTGATACGCGTCAACTTTTTCTCTTATAACTGCGCGAAAAGCATGTATTCTTGCTTAAAACAACGAAACAACCTGTTTTAGACCGAAACGAGTAAAATCTGAACACATCGGTTTTCAAGTGTCTATGTGATACGCGTCAAAACATTTTCTCCTATAACTGCGCGAAAAGCATGTATTCGTGCTTAAAACAACGAAACAATCTGTTTTAGACCGAAACGAGCTAAATCTGAACACATCGGTTATGCAAGTGTCCATGTGATACGCGTCAAATTTTTTCTCCTATAACGGCGGGAAAAGCATGTATTCTTGCTTAAAACAACGAAACAAGCTGTTTTAGACCGAAACGAGTTAAATCTGAACACATCGGTTTTAAAAGTGTCCGTGTGATACCTATCAAATCTTTTTCTCTTATAACTGCGCGAAAAGCATGTATTCGTGCTTAATACAACGAATCAAGCTGTTTTAGACCGAAACGAGTTAAATCTGAAGCCATCAGTTTTACAAGTGTCCATTTGATACGCGTCAAAACTTTTTCTGTTAAAACTGCGCGTAAAGCCTGTATTCTTGCTTAAAACAACGAAACAAGCTGTTTTAGACCAAAACGAGTTAAATCTGAACACATCGGTTTTACAAGTGTCTGTATGATACGAGTCAAAACTTTTTGTCCTGTAACTGCGCGAAAAGCATGTATTCTTGCTTAAAAACAACGAAACAACCTGTTTTAGACCGAAACGAGCTAAATCTGAACACATCGGTTTTGCAAGTGTCCTAGTGATACGCGTCAAAACATTTTCTCCTATAACTGCGCGAAAAGCATGTATTCTTGCTTAAAACAACGCAACAAGCTGTTTTAGAACGAAGCGAGCTTAATCTGAACACATCGGTAATCTTTTTCTCCTATAACTGCGCGAAAAGCGTGTATTCCTGCTTAACACAACGAAACAAGCTGTTTTAGACCGAAACGAGCTAAATCTGAACACATCGGTTATGCAAGTGTCCATGTGATACGCGTCAAATCTTTTTCTCCTATAACTGCGGGAAAAGCATGTATTCTTGCTTAAAACAACGAAACAAGCTGTTTTAGACCAAAACGAGCTAAATCTGAATACATCGGTTTTACGTGTCCGTGTGATACGCGTCAAAACTTTTTTTATACCTGCGCGAAAAGCTTTTATTCCTGCTTAAAACAACGAAACAACATGTTTTAGACTGAAACGAGCTAGATCTGAACACATCGGTTTTACAAGTGTCCGTGTGATACGCGTCAAGACTTTTTCTCTTATAACTGCACGAAAAGCATGTATTCGCGCTTAAAACAACGAAACAAGGTGGTCTAGACTGAATCTAGCGAAATCTGAACACATCGGTTTTACAAGTGTCAGCGATACGCGTCAAAACATTTTTATACCTGCGCGAAAAGCTTTTATTCGTCCTTAAAACAACGAAAAACCTGTTTTAGACTGAAACGAGCTAGATCTGAACACAGGTTTTACGAGTGTCTCTGTGATACCCGTCAAATTTTTTTCTCTTATAACTACGCGAAAAGCATGTATTCGTGCCTAATACAACGAAACAAGCTGTTTTAAACCGAATCGAGCTAAAAGTAAAACACATCGGTTTTACAAGTGTCCATGTGACAGGCGTCAAAACTTTTTCTTTTATAACTGCGCGAAAAGCATGTATTCTTGCTTAAAACAACGAAACAAGCTGTTTTAGACCGAAACGAGTTAAATATCTTGATTCTGATATGCACTGGAAGAATCAAGTAAAGCAAGTTTGCTCAAAGCTGGCATATGGTTGCCATATTTTATTACAAGCGCGAGAATGCTTAAATTTCTCTATACTCCGAATACTCTACTTTGCTTTTATACAAAGCCAGCTAACCTACTGCATGGAGTCATGGGGTAACACATACCCTACATATCTCGAACCTGTAATCCGATTGCAGAAGAGAGCGAGTGTCTGTGATACGAGTCAAAACTTTTTCTCCTATAACTGCGCGAAAAGCACGTATTCTTGCTTAAAACAACGAAACAAGCTGTTTTAGAACAAAGCGAGCTAGATCTGAGCACATCGGTTTTGCAAGTGTCCGTGTGATACGCGTCAAATCTTTTTCTCTGAAAACTGCGCGAAAGCATGTATTCGTGCTTAACACAACGAAACAACCTGTTTTAGACAAAAAAGAGCTAGATCTGAATACAACGGTTTTACGTGTCCGCGTGATACGCGTAAAAACTTTTTCTCCTATAACATCGCGAAAAGCATGTATTCTTGCTTAATACAACGAAACAAGCTGTTTTAGACCGAAACGAGCTAAATCTGAACATATCGGTTCTACAAGTGTCCATGTGACACGCGTCAAATTATTTCGCTTAAAACGGCGCGAAAGCATGTATTCGTGCTTAACACAACGAAACAACCTGTTTTAGACAAAAAAGAGCTAGATCTGAATACATCGGTTTTGCGTGTCCTCGTGATACGCGTCAAAACTTTCTCTCCTATAACTGCGCGAAAAGCATGTATTCTTGCTTAAAACAACGAGACAAGCTGTTTTAGACCGAAACGAGCTAGATCTGAACACATCGGTTTTACAAGTGTCCGTGTGATACCTATCAAAACTTTTTATCTTATAACTGCGCGAAATGCATGTATTCGTGCTTAATACAACGAAACAAGCTGTTTTAGACCGAAACGAGCTAAATCTGAAGACATCGGTTTTACAAGTGTCCATGTGATACGCGTCAAAACTTTTTCTCCTGTACCTGCGCGAAAAGCATGTATTCTTGCTTAAAACAACGAAACAAGCTGTTTTAGACCAAAACAAGTTAAATCTGAACACATCGGTTTTACAAGTGTCTGTGTGATGCGTGTCAAAACTTTTTGTCCTGTAACTGCGCGAAAAGCATGTATTCGTGCTTAATACAACGAAACAAGCTGTTTTAGACCGAAACGAGCTAAATCTGAACACATCGGTTTTACAAGTGTCCATGTGATACGCGTCAAAACTTTTTCTCCTGTAACTGCGCGAAAAGCATGTATTCTTGCTTAAAACAACGAAACAACCTGTTTTAGACCGAAACGAGCTAAATCTGAACATATCGGTTTTACAAGTGTCCATGTGATACGCGTCAAAACGTTTTCTCCTGTACCTGCGCGAAAAGCATGTATTCTTGCCTAAAACAACGAAACAAGCTGTTTTAGAAGAAAACGAGTTAAATCTGAACACATCGGTTTTGCAAGTGTCTGTGTGATACGACAAAACTTTTTTCTCTTATAACTGCGCGAAAAGCATGTATTCTTGCTTAACACAACGAAACAAGCTGTTTTGGACCGAAACGAGCTAAATCTGAACACATCGGTTTTACAGGTGTCCATGTGATACGCGTCAAAACATTTTCTCCTATAACTGCGCGAAAAGCATGTATTCGCGCTTAAAACAACGAAACACGGTGTTTTAGACCGAAACGAGCTAAATCTGAACATATCGGTTTTACAAGTGTCCATGTGATACGCGTCAAAATGTTTTCTCCTGTACCTGCGCGAAAAGCATGTATTCTTGCCTAAAACAACGAAACAAGCTGTTTTAGAAGAAAACGAGTTAAATCTGAACACATCGGTTTTACAAGTGTCTGTGTGATACGAGTCAAATCTTTTTCTCCTATAACTGCGCGAAAAGCATGTATTCTTGCTTAAAACAACGAAACAAGCTATTTTAGACCGGAACGATTTAAATCTGAAAACATCGGTTTTGCAAGTGTCCGTGTGATACGCGTCAAAACTTTTCTCTTATATCTGCGCGAAAAGCATGTATTCTTGCTTAAAACAACGAAACAACCTGTTTTAGACCGAAACGAGGTAAATCTGAACACATCGGTTTTGCAAGTGTCCATGTGATACGCGTCAAAACATTTTCTCCTATAACTGCGCGTAAAGCATGTATTCTTCCTTAAAACAACGCAACAAGCTGTCCTAGACCGAAACGAGCTAAATCTGAACACATCGGTTTTAAAAGTGTCCGTGTGATACCTATCAAAACTTTTTCTCTTATAACTGCGCGAAAATCATGTATTCGTGCTTAATACAACGAAACAAGCTGTTTTAGACCGAAACGAGCTAAATCTGAAGCCATCGGTTTTACAAGTGTCCATTTGATACGCGTCAAAACTTTTTCTGTTAAAACTGCGCGTAAAGCCTGTATTCTTGCTTAAAACAACGAAATAGCTGTTTAAGAACGAAGCGAGCTAGATCTGAACACATCGGTTTTACAAGTGTGTGATACGAGTCAAAACGTTTTCTATTATAACTGCGCGAAAAGCATGTATTCTTGTTTAAAACAACGAAACAAGCTGTTTTAGACCGAAACGAGCTAAATCTGAACACATCGGTTTTACAAGTGTCCATGTGATACGCGTCAAAACATTTTCTCCTATAACTGCGCGAAAAGCATGTATTCGTGCTTAAAACAACGAAACACGGTGTTTTAGACCGAAACGAGCTAAATCTGAACATATCGGTTTTACAAGTGTCCATGTGATACGCGTCAAAACGTTTTCTTTTGTAACTGCGCGAAAAGCATGTATTCTTGCTTAATACAACGAAACAAGCTGTTTTAGACCGAAACGAGTTAAATCTGAACACATCCGTTTTACAAGTGTCCGTGTGATACGCGTCAAAACTTTTTCTCTTATAACTGCGCGAAAAGCATGTATTCGTGCTTAATACAACGAAACGAGCTGTTTTAGACCGAAACGACCTAAATCTGAAAACATTGGTTTTCAAAACTTTTTCTCCTGTAACTGCGCGAAAAGCATGTATTCTTGTTTAAAACAACGAAACCAGCTGTTTTAGACCGGAGCGAGTTAAATCTGAACACATCGGTTTTACAAGTGTCCGTGTGATACGCGTCAACTTTTTCTCTTATAACTGCGCGAAAAGCATGTATTCTTGCTTAAAACAACGAAACAACCTGTTTTAGACCGAAACGAGTAAAATCTGAACACATCGGTTTTCAAGTGTCTATGTGATACGCGTCAAAACATTTTCTCCTATAACTGCGCGAAAAGCATGTATTCGTGCTTAAAACAACGAAACAATCTGTTTTAGACCGAAACGAGCTAAATCTGAACACATCGGTTATGCAAGTGTCCATGTGATACGCGTCAAATTTTTTCTCCTATAACGGCGGGAAAAGCATGTATTCTTGCTTAAAACAACGAAACAAGCTGTTTTAGACCGAAACGAGTTAAATCTGAACACATCGGTTTTAAAAGTGTCCGTGTGATACCTATCAAATCTTTTTCTCTTATAACTGCGCGAAAAGCATGTATTCGTGCTTAATACAACGAATCAAGCTGTTTTAGACCGAAACGAGTTAAATCTGAAGCCATCAGTTTTACAAGTGTCCATTTGATACGCGTCAAAACTTTTTCTGTTAAAACTGCGCGTAAAGCCTGTATTCTTGCTTAAAACAACGAAACAAGCTGTTTTAGACCAAAACGAGTTAAATCTGAACACATCGGTTTTACAAGTGTCTGTATGATACGAGTCAAAACTTTTTGTCCTGTAACTGCGCGAAAAGCATGTATTCTTGCTTAAAACAACGAAACAACCTGTTTTAGACCGAAACGAGCTAAATCTGAACACATCGGTTTTGCAAGTGTCCTAGTGATACGCGTCAAAACATTTTCTCCTATAACTGCGCGAAAAGCATGTATTCTTGCTTAAAACAACGCAACAAGCTGTTTTAGAACGAAGCGAGCTTAATCTGAACACATCGGTAATCTTTTTCTCCTATAACTGCGCGAAAAGCGTGTATTCCTGCTTAACACAACGAAACAAGCTGTTTTAGACCGAAACGAGCTAAATCTGAACACATCGGTTATGCAAGTGTCCATGTGATACGCGTCAAATCTTTTTCTCCTATAACTGCGGGAAAAGCATGTATTCTTGCTTAAAACAACGAAACAAGCTGTTTTAGACCAAAACGAGCTAAATCTGAATACATCGGTTTTACGTGTCCGTGTGATACGCGTCAAAACTTTTTTATACCTGCGCGAAAAGCTTTTATTCCTGCTTAAAACAACGAAACAACATGTTTTAGACTGAAACGAGCTAGATCTGAACACATCGGTTTTACAAGTGTCCGTGTGATACGCGTCAAGACTTTTTCTCTTATAACTGCACGAAAAGCATGTATTCGCGCTTAAAACAACGAAACAAGGTGGTCTAGACTGAATCTAGCGAAATCTGAACACATCGGTTTTACAAGTGTCAGCGATACGCGTCAAAACATTTTTATACCTGCGCGAAAAGCTTTTATTCGTCCTTAAAACAACGAAAAACCTGTTTTAGACTGAAACGAGCTAGATCTGAACACAGGTTTTACGAGTGTCTCTGTGATACCCGTCAAATTTTTTTCTCTTATAACTACGCGAAAAGCATGTATTCGTGCCTAATACAACGAAACAAGCTGTTTTAAACCGAATCGAGCTAAAAGTAAAACACATCGGTTTTACAAGTGTCCATGTGACAGGCGTCAAAACTTTTTCTTTTATAACTGCGCGAAAAGCATGTATTCTTGCTTAAAACAACGAAACAAGCTGTTTTAGACCGAAACGAGTTAAATATCTTGATTCTGATATGCACTGGAAGAATCAAGTAAAGCAAGTTTGCTCAAAGCTGGCATATGGTTGCCATATTTTATTACAAGCGCGAGAATGCTTAAATTTCTCTATACTCCGAATACTCTACTTTGCTTTTATACAAAGCCAGCTAACCTACTGCATGGAGTCATGGGGTAACACATACCCTACATATCTCGAACCTGTAATCCGATTGCAGAAGAGAGCGAGTGTCTGTGATACGAGTCAAAACTTTTTCTCCTATAACTGCGCGAAAAGCACGTATTCTTGCTTAAAACAACGAAACAAGCTGTTTTAGAACGAAGCGAGCTAGATCTGAGCACATCGGTTTTGCAAGTGTCCGTGTGATACGCGTCAAATCTTTTTCTCTGAAAACTGCGCGAAAGCATGTATTCGTGCTTAACACAACGAAACAACCTGTTTTAGACAAAAAAGAGCTAGATCTGAATACAACGGTTTTACGTGTCCGCGTGATACGCGTAAAAACTTTTTCTCCTATAACATCGCGAAAAGCATGTATTCTTGCTTAATACAACGAAACAAGCTGTTTTAGACCGAAACGAGCTAAATCTGAACATATCGGTTCTACAAGTGTCCATGTGACACGCGTCAAATTATTTCGCTTAAAACGGCGCGAAAGCATGTATTCGTGCTTAACACAACGAAACAACCTGTTTTAGACAAAAAAGAGCTAGATCTGAATACATCGGTTTTGCGTGTCCTCGTGATACGCGTCAAAACTTTCTCTCCTATAACTGCGCGAAAAGCATGTATTCTTGCTTAAAACAACGAGACAAGCTGTTTTAGACCGAAACGAGCTAGATCTGAACACATCGGTTTTACAAGTGTCCGTGTGATACCTATCAAAACTTTTTATCTTATAACTGCGCGAAATGCATGTATTCGTGCTTAATACAACGAAACAAGCTGTTTTAGACCGAAACGAGCTAAATCTGAAGACATCGGTTTTACAAGTGTCCATGTGATACGCGTCAAAACTTTTTCTCCTGTACCTGCGCGAAAAGCATGTATTCTTGCTTAAAACAACGAAACAAGCTGTTTTAGACCAAAACAAGTTAAATCTGAACACATCGGTTTTACAAGTGTCTGTGTGATGCGTGTCAAAACTTTTTGTCCTGTAACTGCGCGAAAAGCATGTATTCGTGCTTAATACAACGAAACAAGCTGTTTTAGACCGAAACGAGCTAAATCTGAACACATCGGTTTTACAAGTGTCCATGTGATACGCGTCAAAACTTTTTCTCCTGTAACTGCGCGAAAAGCATGTATTCTTGCTTAAAACAACGAAACAACCTGTTTTAGACCGAAACGAGCTAAATCTGAACATATCGGTTTTACAAGTGTCCATGTGATACGCGTCAAAACGTTTTCTCCTGTACCTGCGCGAAAAGCATGTATTCTTGCCTAAAACAACGAAACAAGCTGTTTTAGAAGAAAACGAGTTAAATCTGAACACATCGGTTTTGCAAGTGTCTGTGTGATACGACAAAACTTTTTTCTCTTATAACTGCGCGAAAAGCATGTATTCTTGCTTAACACAACGAAACAAGCTGTTTTGGACCGAAACGAGCTAAATCTGAACACATCGGTTTTACAGGTGTCCATGTGATACGCGTCAAAACATTTTCTCCTATAACTGCGCGAAAAGCATGTATTCGCGCTTAAAACAACGAAACACGGTGTTTTAGACCGAAACGAGCTAAATCTGAACATATCGGTTTTACAAGTGTCCATGTGATACGCGTCAAAACGTTTTCTCCTGTACCTGCGCGAAAAGCATGTATTCTTGCCTAAAACAACGAAACAAGCTGTTTTAGAAGAAAACGAGTTAAATCTGAACACATCGGTTTTACAAGTGTCTGTGTGATACGAGTCAAATCTTTTTCTCCTATAACTGCGCGAAAAGCATGTATTCTTGCTTAAAACAACGAAACAAGCTATTTTAGACCGGAACGATTTAAATCTGAAAACATCGGTTTTGCAAGTGTCCGTGTGATACGCGTCAAAACTTTTCTCTTATATCTGCGCGAAAAGCATGTATTCTTGCTTAAAACAACGAAACAACCTGTTTTAGACCGAAACGAGGTAAATCTGAACACATCGGTTTTGCAAGTGTCCATGTGATACGCGTCAAAACATTTTCTCCTATAACTGCGCGTAAAGCATGTATTCTTCCTTAAAACAACGCAACAAGCTGTCCTAGACCGAAACGAGCTAAATCTGAACACATCGGTTTTAAAAGTGTCCGTGTGATACCTATCAAAACTTTTTCTCTTATAACTGCGCGAAAATCATGTATTCGTGCTTAATACAACGAAACAAGCTGTTTTAGACCGAAACGAGCTAAATCTGAAGCCATCGGTTTTACAAGTGTCCATTTGATACGCGTCAAAACTTTTTCTGTTAAAACTGCGCGTAAAGCCTGTATTCTTGCTTAAAACAACGAAATAGCTGTTTAAGAACGAAGCGAGCTAGATCTGAACACATCGGTTTTACAAGTGTGTGATACGAGTCAAAACGTTTTCTATTATAACTGCGCGAAAAGCATGTATTCTTGTTTAAAACAACGAAACAAGCTGTTTTAGACAGGAACGAGTTAAATCTGAACACATCGGTTTTACAAGTGTCCGTGTGATACGCGTCGAAACTTTTTCTCTTATAACTGCGCGAAAAGCCTGTATTCTTGCTTAAAACAAAGAAACAAGCTGTTTTAGAACGAAGCGAGCTTAATCTGAACACATCGGTTTTACAAGTGTCCGTGTGATACGCGTCAAATCTTTTTCTCCTATAACTGCGCGAAAAGCATGTATTCTTGCTTAAAACAACGAAACAAGCTGTTTTAGACCGAAACGAGATAAATCTGAACACATCGGTTTTACAAGTGTCTGTGTGATACGAGTCAAAACTTTTTCTCTTATAACTGCGCGTAAAGCCTGTATTCTTGCTTAATACAACGAAACAAGCTGTTTTAGACCGAAACGAGTTAAATCTGAACACATCCGTTTTACAAGTGTCCGTGTGATACGCGTCAAAACTTTTTCTCTTATAACTGCGCGAAAAGCATGTATTCGTGCTTAATACAACGAAACGAGCTGTTTTAGACCGAAACGACCTAAATCTGAAAACATTGGTTTTCAAAACTTTTTCTCCTGTAACTGCGCGAAAAGCATGTATTCTTGTTTAAAACAACGAAACCAGCTGTTTTAGACCGGAGCGAGTTAAATCTGAACACATCGGTTTTACAAGTGTCCGTGTGATACGCGTCAACTTTTTCTCTTATAACTGCGCGAAAAGCATGTATTCTTGCTTAAAACAACGAAACAACCTGTTTTAGACCGAAACGAGTAAAATCTGAACACATCGGTTTTCAAGTGTCTATGTGATACGCGTCAAAACATTTTCTCCTATAACTGCGCGAAAAGCATGTATTCGTGCTTAAAACAACGAAACAATCTGTTTTAGACCGAAACGAGCTAAATCTGAACACATCGGTTATGCAAGTGTCCATGTGATACGCGTCAAATTTTTTCTCCTATAACGGCGGGAAAAGCATGTATTCTTGCTTAAAACAACGAAACAAGCTGTTTTAGACCGAAACGAGTTAAATCTGAACACATCGGTTTTAAAAGTGTCCGTGTGATACCTATCAAAACTTTTTCTCTTATAACTGCGCGAAAAGCATGTATTCGTGCTTAATACAACGAATCAAGCTGTTTTAGACCGAAACGAGTTAAATCTGAAGCCATCAGTTTTACAAGTGTCCATTTGATACGCGTCAAAACTTTTTCTGTTAAAACTGCGCGTAAAGCCTGTATTCTTGCTTAAAACAACGAAACAAGCTGTTTTAGACCAAAACGAGTTAAATCTGAACACATCGGTTTTACAAGTGTCTGTGTGATACGAGTCAAAACTTTTTGTCCTGTAACTGCGCGAAAAGCATGTATTCTTGCTTAAAACAACGAAACAACCTGTTTTAGACCGAAACGAGCTAAATCTGAACACATCGGTTTTGCAAGTGTCCTAGTGATACGCGTCAAAACATTTTCTCCTATAACTGCGCGAAAAGCATGTATTCTTGCTTAAAACAACGCAACAAGCTGTTTTAGAACGAAGCGAGCTTAATCTGAACACATCGGTAATCTTTTTCTCCTATAACTGCGCGAAAAGCGTGTATTCCTGCTTAACACAACGAAACAAGCTGTTTTAGACCGAAACGAGCTAAATCTGAACACATCGGTTATGCAAGTGTCCATGTGATACGCGTCAAATCTTTTTCTCCTATAACTGCGGGAAAAGCATGTATTCTTGCTTAAAACAACGAAACAAGCTGTTTTAGACCAAAACGAGCTAAATCTGAATACATCGGTTTTACGTGTCCGTGTGATACGCGTCAAAACTTTTTTATACCTGCGCGAAAAGCTTTTATTCCTGCTTAAAAACACGAAACAACATGTTTTAGACTGAAACGAGCTAGATCTGAACACATCGGTTTTACAAGTGTCCGTGTGATACGCGTCAAGACTTTTTCTCTTATAACTGCACGAAAAGCATGTATTCGCGCTTAAAACAACGAAACAAGGTGGTCTAGACTGAATCTAGCGAAATCTGAACACATCGGTTTTACAAGTGTCAGCGATACGCGTCAAAACATTTTTATACCTGCGCGAAAAGCTTTTATTCGTCCTTAAAACAACGAAAAACCTGTTTTAGACTGAAACGAGCTAGATCTGAACACAGGTTTTACGAGTGTCTCTGTGATACCCGTCAAATTTTCTTCTCTTATAACTACGCGAAAAGCATGTATTCGTGCCTAATACAACGAAACAAGCTGTTTTAAACCGAATCGAGCTAAAAGTAAAACACATCGGTTTTACAAGTGTCCATGTGACAGGCGTCAAAACTTTTTCTTTTATAACTGCGCGAAAAGCATGTATTCTTGCTTAAAACAACGAAACAAGCTGTTTTAGACCGAAACGAGTTAAATATCTTGATTCTGATATGCACTGGAAGAATCAAGTAAAGCAAGTTTGCTCAAAGCTGGCATATGGTTGCCATATTTTATTACAAGCGCGAGAATGCTTAAATTTCTCTATACTCCGAATACTCTACTTTGCTTTTATACAAAGCCAGCTAACCTACTGCATGGAGTCATGGGGTAACACATACCCTACATATCTCGAACCTGTAATCCGATTGCAGAAGAGAGCGAGTGTCTGTGATACGAGTCAAAACTTTTCTCCTATAACTGCGCGAAAAGCACGTATTCTTGCTTAAAACAACGAAACAAGCTGTTTTAGAACGAAGCGAGCTAGATCTGAGCACATCGGTTTTGCAAGTGTCCGTGTGATACGCGTCAAATCTTTTTCTCTGAAAACTGCGCGAAAGCATGTATTCGTGCTTAACACAACGAAACAACCTGTTTTAGACAAAAAAGAGCTAGATCTGAATACAACGGTTTTACGTGTCCGCGTGATACGCGTAAAAACTTTTTCTCCTATAACATCGCGAAAAGCAGGTATTCTTGCTTAATACAACGAAACAAGCTGTTTTAGACCAAAACGAGTTAAATCTGAACACATCGGTTTTACAAGTGTCTGTGTGATACGAGTCAAAACTTTTTGTCCTGTAACTGCGCGAAAAGCATGTATTCTTGCTTAAAACAACGAAACAACCTGTTTTAGACCGAAACGAGCTAAATCTGAACACATCGGTTTTGCAAGTGTCCTAGTGATACGCGTCAAAACATTTTCTCCTATAACTGCGCGAAAAGCATGTATTCTTGCTTAAAACAACGCAACAAGCTGTTTTAGAACGAAGCGAGCTTAATCTGAACACATCGGTAATCTTTTTCTCCTATAACTGCGCGAAAAGCGTGTATTCCTGCTTAACACAACGAAACAAGCTGTTTTAGACCGAAACGAGCTAAATCTGAACACATCGGTTATGCAAGTGTCCATGTGATACGCGTCAAATCTTTTTCTCCTATAACTGCGGGAAAAGCATGTATTCTTGCTTAAAACAACGAAACAAGCTGTTTTAGACCAAAACGAGCTAAATCTGAATACATCGGTTTTACGTGTCCGTGTGATACGCGTCAAAACTTTTTTATACCTGCGCGAAAAGCTTTTATTCCTGCTTAAAACAACGAAACAACATGTTTTAGACTGAAACGAGCTAGATCTGAACACATCGGTTTTACAAGTGTCCGTGTGATACGCGTCAAGACTTTTTCGCTTATAACTGCACGAAAAGCATGTATTCGCGCTTAAAACAACGAAACAAGGTGGTCTAGACTGAATCTAGCGAAATCTGAACACATCGGTTTTACAAGTGTCAGCGATACGCGTCAAAACATTTTTATACCTGCGCGAAAAGCTTTTATTCGTCCTTAAAACAACGAAAAACCTGTTTTAGACTGAAACGAGCTAGATCTGAACACAGGTTTTACGAGTGTCTCTGTGATACCCGTCAAATTTTCTTCTCTTATAACTACGCGAAAAGCATGTATTCGTGCCTAATACAACGAAACAAGCTGTTTTAAACCGAATCGAGCTAAAAGTAAAACACATCGGTTTTACAAGTGTCCATGTGACAGGCGTCAAAACTTTTTCTTTTATAACTGCGCGAAAAGCATGTATTCTTGCTTAAAACAACGAAACAAGCTGTTTTAGACCGAAACGAGTTAAATATCTTGATTCTGATATGCACTGGAAGAATCAAGTAAAGCAAGTTTGCTCAAAGCTGGCATATGGTTGCCATATTTTATTACAAGCGCGAGAATGCTTAAATTTCTCTATACTCCGAATACTCTACTTTGCTTTTATACAAAGCCAGCTAACCTACTGCATGGAGTCATGGGGTAACACATACCCTACATATCTCGAACCTGTAATCCGATTGCAGAAGAGAGCGAGTGTCTGTGATACGAGTCAAAACTTTTTCTCCTATAACTGCGCGAAAAGCACGTATTCTTGCTTAAAACAACGAAACAAGCTGTTTTAGAACGAAGCGAGCTAGATCTGAGCACATCGGTTTTGCAAGTGTCCGTGTGATACGCGTCAAATCTTTTTCTCTGAAAACTGCGCGAAAGCATGTATTCGTGCTTAACACAACGAAACAACCTGTTTTAGACAAAAAAGAGCTAGATCTGAATACAACGGTTTTACGTGTCCGCGTGATACGCGTAAAAACTTTTTCTCCTATAACATCGCGAAAAGCATGTATTCTTGCTTAATACAACGAAACAAGCTGTTTTAGACCGAAACGAGCTAAATCTGAACATATCGGTTCTACAAGTGTCCATGTGACACGCGTCAAATTATTTCGCTTAAAACGGCGCGAAAGCATGTATTCGTGCTTAACACAACGAAACAACCTGTTTTAGACAAAAAAGAGCTAGATCTGAATACATCGGTTTTGCGTGTCCTCGTGATACGCGTCAAAACTTTCTCTCCTATAACTGCGCGAAAAGCATGTATTCTTGCTTAAAACAACGAGACAAGCTGTTTTAGACCGAAACGAGCTAGATCTGAACACATCGGTTTTACAAGTGTCCGTGTGATACCTATCAAAACTTTTTATCTTATAACTGCGCGAAATGCATGTATTCGTGCTTAATACAACGAAACAAGCTGTTTTAGACCGAAACGAGCTAAATCTGAAGACATCGGTTTTACAAGTGTCCATGTGATACGCGTCAAAACTTTTTCTCCTGTACCTGCGCGAAAAGCATGTATTCTTGCTTAAAACAACGAAACAAGCTGTTTTAGACCAAAACAAGTTAAATCTGAACACATCGGTTTTACAAGTGTCTGTGTGATGCGTGTCAAAACTTTTTGTCCTGTAACTGCGCGAAAAGCATGTATTCGTGCTTAATACAACGAAACAAGCTGTTTTAGACCGAAACGAGCTAAATCTGAACACATCGGTTTTACAAGTGTCCATGTGATACGCGTCAAAACTTTTTCTCCTGTAACTGCGCGAAAAGCATGTATTCTTGCTTAAAACAACGAAACAACCTGTTTTAGACCGAAACGAGCTAAATCTGAACATATCGGTTTTACAAGTGTCCATGTGATACGCGTCAAAACGTTTTCTCCTGTACCTGCGCGAAAAGCATGTATTCTTGCCTAAAACAACGAAACAAGCTGTTTTAGAAGAAAACGAGTTAAATCTGAACACATCGGTTTTGCAAGTGTCTGTGTGATACGACAAAACTTTTTTCTCTTATAACTGCGCGAAAAGCATGTATTCTTGCTTAACACAACGAAACAAGCTGTTTTGGACCGAAACGAGCTAAATCTGAACACATCGGTTTTACAGGTGTCCATGTGATACGCGTCAAAACATTTTCTCCTATAACTGCGCGAAAAGCATGTATTCGCGCTTAAAACAACGAAACACGGTGTTTTAGACCGAAACGAGCTAAATCTGAACATATCGGTTTTACAAGTGTCCATGTGATACGCGTCAAAACGTTTTCTCCTGTACCTGCGCGAACAGCATGTATTCTTGCCTAAAACAACGAAACAAGCTGTTTTAGAAGAAAACGAGTTAAATCTGAACACATCGGTTTTAAAAGTGTCCGTGTGATACCTATCAAAACTTTTTCTCTTATAACTGCGCGAAAAGCATGTATTCGTGCTTAATACAACGAATCAAGCTGTTTTAGACCGAAACGAGTTAAATCTGAAGCCATCAGTTTTACAAGTGTCCATTTGATACGCGTCAAAACTTTTTCTGTTAAAACTGCGCGTAAAGCCTGTATTCTTGCTTAAAACAACGAAACAAGCTGTTTTAGACCAAAACGAGTTAAATCTGAACACATCGGTTTTACAAGTGTCTGTGTGATACGAGTCAAAACTTTTTGTCCTGTAACTGCGCGAAAAGCATGTATTCTTGCTTAAAACAACGAAACAACCTGTTTTAGACCGAAACGAGCTAAATCTGAACACATCGGTTTTGCAAGTGTCCTAGTGATACGCGTCAAAACATTTTCTCCTATAACTGCGCGAAAAGCATGTATTCTTGCTTAAAACAACGCAACAAGCTGTTTTAGAACGAAGCGAGCTTAATCTGAACACATCGGTAATCTTTTTCTCCTATAACTGCGCGAAAAGCGTGTATTCCTGCTTAACACAACGAAACAAGCTGTTTTAGACCGAAACGAGCTAAATCTGAACACATCGGTTATGCAAGTGTCCATGTGATACGCGTCAAATCTTTTTCTCCTATAACTGCGGGAAAAGCATGTATTCTTGCTTAAAACAACGAAACAAGCTGTTTTAGACCAAAACGAGCTAAATCTGAATACATCGGTTTTACGTGTCCGTGTGATACGCGTCAAAACTTTTTTATACCTGCGCGAAAAGCTTTTATTCCTGCTTAAAAACACGAAACAACATGTTTTAGACTGAAACGAGCTAGATCTGAACACATCGGTTTTACAAGTGTCCGTGTGATACGCGTCAAGACTTTTTCTCTTATAACTGCACGAAAAGCATGTATTCGCGCTTAAAACAACGAAACAAGGTGGTCTAGACTGAATCTAGCGAAATCTGAACACATCGGTTTTACAAGTGTCAGTGATACGCGTCAAAACATTTTTATACCTGCGCGAAAAGCTTTTATTCGTCCTTAAAACAACGAAAAACCTGTTTTAGACTGAAACGAGCTAGATCTGAACACAGGTTTTACGAGTGTCTCTGTGATACCCGTCAAATTTTCTTCTCTTATAACTACGCGAAAAGCATGTATTCGTGCCTAATACAACGAAACAAGCTGTTTTAAACCGAATCGAGCTAAAAGTAAAACACATCGGTTTTACAAGTGTCCATGTGACAGGCGTCAAAACTTTTTCTTTTATAACTGCGCGAAAAGCATGTATTCTTGCTTAAAACAACGAAACAAGCTGTTTTAGACCGAAACGAGTTAAATATCTTGATTCTGATACGCACTGGAAGAATCAAGTAAAGCAAGTTTGCTCAAAGCTGGCATATGGTTGCCATATTTTATTACAAGCGCGAGAATGCTTAAATTTCTCTATACTCCGAATACTCTACTTTGCTTTTATACAAAGCCAGCTAACCTACTGCATGGAGTCATGGGGTAACACATACCCTACATATCTCGAACCTGTAATCCGATTGCAGAAGAGAGCGAGTGTCTGTGATACGAGTCAAAACTTTTTCTCCTATAACTGCGCGAAAAGCACGTATTCTTGCTTAAAACAACGAAACAAGCTGTTTTAGAACGAAGCGAGCTAGATCTGAGCACATCGGTTTTGCAAGTGTCCGTGTGATACGCGTCAAATCTTTTTCTCTGAAAACTGCGCGAAAGCATGTATTCGTGCTTAACACAACGAAACAACCTGTTTTAGACAAAAAAGAGCTAGATCTGAATACAACGGTTTTACGTGTCCGCGTGATACGCGTAAAAACTTTTTCTCCTATAACATCGCGAAAAGCATGTATTCTTGCTTAATACAACGAAACAAGCTGTTTTAGACCGAAACGAGCTAAATCTGAACACATCGGTTTTACAAGTGTCCATGTGATACGCGTCAAAACATTTTCTCCTATAACTGCGCGAAAAGCATGTATTCGTGCTTAAAACAACGAAACACGGTGTTTTAGACCGAAACGAGCTAAATCTGAACATATCGGTTTTACAAGTGTCCATGTGATACGCGTCAAAACGTTTTCTTTTGTAACTGCGCGAAAAGCATGTATTCTTGCTTAATACAACGAAACAAGCTGTTTTAGACCGAAACGAGTTAAATCTGAACACATCCGTTTTACAAGTGTCCGTGTGATACGCGTCAAAACTTTTTCTCTTATAACTGCGCGAAAAGCATGTATTCGTGCTTAATACAACGAAACGAGCTGTTTTAGACCGAAACGACCTAAATCTGAAAACATTGGTTTTCAAAACTTTTTCTCCTGTAACTGCGCGAAAAGCATGTATTCTTGTTTAAAACAACGAAACCAGCTGTTTTAGACCGGAGCGAGTTAAATCTGAACACATCGGTTTTACAAGTGTCCGTGTGATACGCGTCAACTTTTTCTCTTATAACTGCGCGAAAAGCATGTATTCTTGCTTAAAACAACGAAACAACCTGTTTTAGACCGAAACGAGTAAAATCTGAACACATCGGTTTTCAAGTGTCTATGTGATACGCGTCAAAACATTTTCTCCTATAACTGCGCGAAAAGCATGTATTCGTGCTTAAAACAACGAAACAATCTGTTTTAGACCGAAACGAGCTAAATCTGAACACATCGGTTATGCAAGTGTCCATGTGATACGCGTCAAATTTTTTCTCCTATAACGGCGGGAAAAGCATGTATTCTTGCTTAAAACAACGAAACAAGCTGTTTTAGACCGAAACGAGTTAAATCTGAACACATCGGTTTTAAAAGTGTCCGTGTGATACCTATCAAATCTTTTTCTCTTATAACTGCGCGAAAAGCATGTATTCGTGCTTAATACAACGAATCAAGCTGTTTTAGACCGAAACGAGTTAAATCTGAAGCCATCAGTTTTACAAGTGTCCATTTGATACGCGTCAAAACTTTTTCTGTTAAAACTGCGCGTAAAGCCTGTATTCTTGCTTAAAACAACAAAACAAGCTGTTTTAGACCAAAACGAGTTAAATCTGAACACATCGGTTTTACAAGTGTCTGTGTGATACGAGTCAAAACTTTTTGTCCTGTAACTGCGCGAAAAGCATGTATTCTTGCTTAAAACAACGAAACAACCTGTTTTAGACCGAAACGAGCTAAATCTGAACACATCGGTTTTGCAAGTGTCCTAGTGATACGCGTCAAAACATTTTCTCCTATAACTGCGCGAAAAGCATGTATTCTTGCTTAAAACAACGCAACAAGCTGTTTTAGAACGAAGCGAGCTTAATCTGAACACATCGGTAATCTTTTTCTCCTATAACTGCGCGAAAAGCGTGTATTCCTGCTTAACACAACGAAACAAGCTGTTTTAGACCGAAACGAGCTAAATCTGAACACATCGGTTATGCAAGTGTCCATGTGATACGCGTCAAATCTTTTTCTCCTATAACTGCGGGAAAAGCATGTATTCTTGCTTAAAACAACGAAACAAGCTGTTTTAGACCAAAACGAGCTAAATCTGAATACATCGGTTTTACGTGTCCGTGTGATACGCGTCAAAACTTTTTTATACCTGCGCGAAAAGCTTTTATTCCTGCTTAAAACAACGAAACAACATGTTTTAGACTGAAACGAGCTAGATCTGAACACATCGGTTTTACAAGTGTCCGTGTGATACGCGTCAAGACTTTTTCTCTTATAACTGCACGAAAAGCATGTATTCGCGCTTAAAACAACGAAACAAGGTGGTCTAGACTGAATCTAGCGAAATCTGAACACATCGGTTTTACAAGTGTCAGCGATACGCGTCAAAACATTTTTATACCTGCGCGAAAAGCTTTTATTCGTCCTTAAAACAACGAAAAACCTGTTTTAGACTGAAACGAGCTAGATCTGAACACAGGTTTTACGAGTGTCTCTGTGATACCCGTCAAATTTTCTTCTCTTATAACTACGCGAAAAGCATGTATTCGTGCCTAATACAACGAAACAAGCTGTTTTAAACCGAATCGAGCTAAAAGTAAAACACATCGGTTTTACAAGTGTCCATGTGACAGGCGTCAAAACTTTTTCTTTTATAACTGCGCGAAAAGCATGTATTCTTGCTTAAAACAACGAAACAAGCTGTTTTAGACCGAAACGAGTTAAATATCTTGATTCTGATATGCACTGGAAGAATCAAGTAAAGCAAGTTTGCTCAAAGCTGGCATATGGTTGCCATATTTTATTACAAGCGCGAGAATGCTTAAATTTCTCTATACTCCGAATACTCTACTTTGCTTTTATACAAAGCCAGCTAACCTACTGCATGGAGTCATGGGGTAACACATACCCTACATATCTCGAACCTGTAATCCGATTGCAGAAGAGAGCGAGTGTCTGTGATACGAGTCAAAACTTTTTCTCCTATAACTGCGCGAAAAGCACGTATTCTTGCTTAAAACAACGAAACAAGCTGTTTTAGAACGAAGCGAGCTAGATCTGAGCACATCGGTTTTGCAAGTGTCCGTGTGATACGCGTCAAATCTTTTTCTCTGAAAACTGCGCGAAAGCATGTATTCGTGCTTAACACAACGAAACAACCTGTTTTAGACAAAAAAGAGCTAGATCTGAATACAACGGTTTTACGTGTCCGCGTGATACGCGTAAAAACTTTTTCTCCTATAACATCGCGAAAAGCATGTATTCTTGCTTAATACAACGAAACAAGCTGTTTTAGACCGAAACGAGCTAAATCTGAACATATCGGTTCTACAAGTGTCCATGTGACACGCGTCAAATTATTTCGCTTAAAACGGCGCGAAAGCATGTATTCGTGCTTAACACAACGAAACAACCTGTTTTAGACAAAAAAGAGCTAGATCTGAATACATCGGTTTTGCGTGTCCTTGTGATACGCGTCAAAACTTTCTCTCCTATAACTGCGCGAAAAGCATGTATTCTTGCTTAAAACAACGAGACAAGCTGTTTTAGACCGAAACGAGCTAGATCTGAACACATCGGTTTTACAAGTGTCCGTGTGATACCTATCAAAACTTTTTATCTTATAACTGCGCGAAATGCATGTATTCGTGCTTAATACAACGAAACAAGCTGTTTTAGACCGAAACGAGCTAAATCTGAAGACATCGGTTTTACAAGTGTCCATGTGATACGCGTCAAAACTTTTTCTCCTGTACCTGCGCGAAAAGCATGTATTCTTGCTTAAAACAACGAAACAAGCTGTTTTAGACCAAAACAAGTTAAATCTGAACACATCGGTTTTACAAGTGTCTGTGTGATGCGTGTCAAAACTTTTTGTCCTGTAACTGCGCGAAAAGCATGTATTCGTGCTTAATACAACGAAACAAGCTGTTTTAGACCGAAACGAGCTAAATCTGAACACATCGGTTTTACAAGTGTCCATGTGATACGCGTCAAAACTTTTTCTCCTGTAACTGCGCGAAAAGCATGTATTCTTGCTTAAAACAACGAAACAACCTGTTTTAGACCGAAACGAGCTAAATCTGAACATATCGGTTTTACAAGTGTCCATGTGATACGCGTCAAAACGTTTTCTCCTGTACCTGCGCGAAAAGCATGTATTCTTGCCTAAAACAACGAAACAAGCTGTTTTAGAAGAAAACGAGTTAAATCTGAACACATCGGTTTTGCAAGTGTCTGTGTGATACGACAAAACTTTTTTCTCTTATAACTGCGCGAAAAGCATGTATTCTTGCTTAACACAACGAAACAAGCTGTTTTGGACCGAAACGAGCTAAATCTGAACACATCGGTTTTACAGGTGTCCATGTGATACGCGTCAAAACATTTTCTCCTATAACTGCGCGAAAAGCATGTATTCGCGCTTAAAACAACGAAACACGGTGTTTTAGACCGAAACGAGCTAAATCTGAACATATCGGTTTTACAAGTGTCCATGTGATACGCGTCAAAACGTTTTCTCCTGTACCTGCGCGAACAGCATGTATTCTTGCCTAAAACAACGAAACAAGCTGTTTTAGAAGAAAACGAGTTAAATCTGAACACATCGGTTTTACAAGTGTCTGTGTGATACGAGTCAAATCTTTTTCTCCTATAACTGCGCGAAAAGCATGTATTCTTGCTTAAAACAACGAAACAAGCTATTTTAGACCGGAACGATTTAAATCTGAAAACATCGGTTTTGCAAGTGTCCGTGTGATACGCGTCAAAACTTTTCTCTTATATCTGCGCGAAAAGCATGTATTCTTGCTTAAAACAACGAAACAACCTGTTTTAGACCGAAACGAGGTAAATCTGAACACATCGGTTTTGCAAGTGTCCATGTGATACGCGTCAAAACATTTTCTCCTATAACTGCGCGTAAAGCATGTATTCTTCCTTAAAACAACGCAACAAGCTGTCCTAGACCGAAACGAGCTAAATCTGAACACATCGGTTTTAAAAGTGTCCGTGTGATACCTATCAAAACTTTTTCTCTTATAACTGCGCGAAAATCATGTATTCGTGCTTAATACAACGAAACAAGCTGTTTTAGACCGAAACGAGCTAAATCTGAAGCCATCGGTTTTACAAGTGTCCATTTGATACGCGTCAAAACTTTTTCTGTTAAAACTGCGCGTAAAGCCTGTATTCTTGCTTAAAACAACGAAATAGCTGTTTAAGAACGAAGCGAGCTAGATCTGAACACATCGGTTTTACAAGTGTGTGATACGAGTCAAAACGTTTTCTATTATAACTGCGCGAAAAGCATGTATTCTTGTTTAAAACAACGAAACAAGCTGTTTTAGACAGGAACGAGTTAAATCTGAACACATCGGTTTTACAAGTGTCCGTGTGATACGCGTCGAAACTTTTTCTCTTATAACTGCGCGAAAAGCCTGTATTCTTGCTTAAAACAAAGAAACAAGCTGTTTTAGAACGAAGCGAGCTTAATCTGAACACATCGGTTTTACAAGTGTCCGTGTGATACGCGTCAAATCTTTTTCTCCTATAACTGCGCGAAAAGCATGTATTCTTGCTTAAAACAACGAAACAAGCTGTTTTAGACCGAAACGAGATAAATCTGAACACATCGGTTTTACAAGTGTCTGTGTGATACGAGTCAAAACTTTTTCTCTTATAACTGCGCGTAAAGCCTGTATTCTTGCTTAAAACAACGAAACAAGCTGTTTAAGAACGAAGCTAGCTAGATCTGAACACATCGGTTTTACAAGTGTCTGTGATACGTCAAAACTTTTTCTTCTATAACTGCGCGAAAAGCATGTATTCGTGCTTAATAAACGAAACAAGCTGTTTTAGACTGAAACGAGCTAAATCTGAACACATCGGTTTTACAAGTGTCCATGTGATACGCGTCAAAACATTTTCTCCTATAACTGCGCGAAAAGCATATATTCGTGCTTAAAACAACGAAACACGGTGTTTTAGACCGAAACGAGCTAAATCTGAACATATCGGTTTTACAAGTGTCCATGTGATACGCGTCAAAACGTTTTCTTTTGTAACTGCGCGAAAAGCATGTATTCTTGCTTAATACAACGAAACAAGCTGTTTTAGACCGAAACGAGTTAAATCTGAACACATCCGTTTTACAAGTGTCCGTGTGATACGCGTCAAAACTTTTTCTCTTATAACTGCGCGAAAAGCATGTATTCGTGCTTAATACAACGAAACGAGCTGTTTTAGACCGAAACGACCTAAATCTGAAAACATTGGTTTTCAAAACTTTTTCTCCTGTAACTGCGCGAAAAGCATGTATTCTTGTTTAAAACAACGAAACCAGCTGTTTTAGACCGGAGCGAGTTAAATCTGAACACATCGGTTTTACAAGTGTCCGTGTGATACGCGTCAACTTTTTCTCTTATAACTGCGCGAAAAGCATGTATTCTTGCTTAAAACAACGAAACAACCTGTTTTAGACCGAAACGAGTAAAATCTGAACACATCGGTTTTCAAGTGTCTATGTGATACGCGTCAAAACATTTTCTCCTATAACTGCGCGAAAAGCATGTATTCGTGCTTAAAACAACGAAACAATCTGTTTTAGACCGAAACGAGCTAAATCTGAACACATCGGTTATGCAAGTGTCCATGTGATACGCGTCAAATTTTTTCTCCTATAACGGCGGGAAAAGCATGTATTCTTGCTTAAAACAACGAAACAAGCTGTTTTAGACCGAAACGAGTTAAATCTGAACACATCGGTTTTAAAAGTGTCCGTGTGATACCTATCAAAACTTTTTCTCTTATAACTGCGCGAAAAGCATGTATTCGTGCTTAATACAACGAATCAAGCTGTTTTAGACCGAAACGAGTTAAATCTGAAGCCATCAGTTTTACAAGTGTCCATTTGATACGCGTCAAAACTTTTTCTGTTAAAACTGCGCGTAAAGCCTGTATTCTTGCTTAAAACAACGAAACAAGCTGTTTTAGACCAAAACGAGTTAAATCTGAACACATCGGTTTTACAAGTGTCTGTGTGATACGAGTCAAAACTTTTTGTCCTGTAACTGCGCGAAAAGCATGTATTCTTGCTTAAAACAACGAAACAACCTGTTTTAGACCGAAACGAGCTAAATCTGAACACATCGGTTTTGCAAGTGTCCTAGTGATACGCGTCAAAACATTTTCTCCTATAACTGCGCGAAAAGCATGTATTCTTGCTTAAAACAACGCAACAAGCTGTTTTAGAACGAAGCGAGCTTAATCTGAACACATCGGTAATCTTTTTCTCCTATAACTGCGCGAAAAGCGTGTATTCCTGCTTAACACAACGAAACAAGCTGTTTTAGACCGAAACGAGCTAAATCTGAACACATCGGTTATGCAAGTGTCCATGTGATACGCGTCAAATCTTTTTCTCCTATAACTGCGGGAAAAGCATGTATTCTTGCTTAAAACAACGAAACAAGCTGTTTTAGACCAAAACGAGCTAAATCTGAATACATCGGTTTTACGTGTCCGTGTGATACGCGTCAAAACTTTTTTATACCTGCGCGAAAAGCTTTTATTCCTGCTTAAAACAACGAAACAACATGTTTTAGACTGAAACGAGCTAGATCTGAACACATCGGTTTTACAAGTGTCCGTGTGATACGCGTCAAGACTTTTTCTCTTATAACTGCACGAAAAGCATGTATTCGCGCTTAAAACAACGAAACAAGGTGGTCTAGACTGAATCTAGCGAAATCTGAACACATCGGTTTTACAAGTGTCAGCGATACGCGTCAAAACATTTTTATACCTGCGCGAAAAGCTTTTATTCGTCCTTAAAACAACGAAAAACCTGTTTTAGACTGAAACGAGCTAGATCTGAACACAGGTTTTACGAGTGTCTCTGTGATACCCGTCAAATTTTCTTCTCTTATAACTACGCGAAAAGCATGTATTCGTGCCTAATACAACGAAACAAGCTGTTTTAAACCGAATCGAGCTAAAAGTAAAACACATCGGTTTTACAAGTGTCCATGTGACAGGCGTCAAAACTTTTTCTTTTATAACTGCGCGAAAAGCATGTATTCTTGCTTAAAACAACGAAACAAGCTGTTTTAGACCGAAACGAGTTAAATATCTTGATTCTGATATGCACTGGAAGAATCAAGTAAAGCAAGTTTGCTCAAAGCTGGCATATGGTTGCCATATTTTATTACAAGCGCGAGAATGCTTAAATTTCTCTATACTCCGAATACTCTACTTTGCTTTTATACAAAGCCAGCTAACCTACTGCATGGAGTCATGGGGTAACACATACCCTACATATCTCGAACCTGTAATCCGATTGCAGAAGAGAGCGAGTGTCTGTGATACGAGTCAAAACTTTTTCTCCTATAACTGCGCGAAAAGCACGTATTCTTGCTTAAAACAACGAAACAAGCTGTTTTAGAACGAAGCGAGCTAGATCTGAGCACATCGGTTTTGCAAGTGTCCGTGTGATACGCGTCAAATCTTTTTCTCTGAAAACTGCGCGAAAGCATGTATTCGTGCTTAACACAACGAAACAACCTGTTTTAGACAAAAAAGAGCTAGATCTGAATACAACGGTTTTACGTGTCCGCGTGATACGCGTAAAAACTTTTTCTCCTATAACATCGCGAAAAGCATGTATTCTTGCTTAATACAACGAAACAAGCTGTTTTAGACCGAAACGAGCTAAATCTGAACATATCGGTTCTACAAGTGTCCATGTGACACGCGTCAAATTATTTCGCTTAAAACGGCGCGAAAGCATGTATTCGTGCTTAACACAACGAAACAACCTGTTTTAGACAAAAAAGAGCTAGATCTGAATACATCGGTTTTGCGTGTCCTCGTGATACGCGTCAAAACTTTCTCTCCTATAACTGCGCGAAAAGCATGTATTCTTGCTTAAAACAACGAGACAAGCTGTTTTAGACCGAAACGAGCTAGATCTGAACACATCGGTTTTACAAGTGTCCGTGTGATACCTATCAAAACTTTTTATCTTATAACTGCGCGAAATGCATGTATTCGTGCTTAATACAACGAAACAAGCTGTTTTAGACCGAAACGAGCTAAATCTGAAGACATCGGTTTTACAAGTGTCCATGTGATACGCGTCAAAACTTTTTCTCCTGTACCTGCGCGAAAAGCATGTATTCTTGCTTAAAACAACGAAACAAGCTGTTTTAGACCAAAACAAGTTAAATCTGAACACATCGGTTTTACAAGTGTCTGTGTGATGCGTGTCAAAACTTTTTGTCCTGTAACTGCGCGAAAAGCATGTATTCGTGCTTAATACAACGAAACAAGCTGTTTTAGACCGAAACGAGCTAAATCTGAACACATCGGTTTTACAAGTGTCCATGTGATACGCGTCAAAACTTTTTCTCCTGTAACTGCGCGAAAAGCATGTATTCTTGCTTAAAACAACGAAACAACCTGTTTTAGACCGAAACGAGCTAAATCTGAACATATCGGTTTTACAAGTGTCCATGTGATACGCGTCAAAACGTTTTCTCCTGTACCTGCGCGAAAAGCATGTATTCTTGCCTAAAACAACGAAACAAGCTGTTTTAGAAGAAAACGAGTTAAATCTGAACACATCGGTTTTGCAAGTGTCTGTGTGATACGACAAAACTTTTTTCTCTTATAACTGCGCGAAAAGCATGTATTCTTGCTTAACACAACGAAACAAGCTGTTTTGGACCGAAACGAGCTAAATCTGAACACATCGGTTTTACAGGTGTCCATGTGATACGCGTCAAAACATTTTCTCCTATAACTGCGCGAAAAGCATGTATTCGCCCTTAAAACAACGAAACACGGTATTTTAGACCGAAACGAGCTAAATCTGAACATATCGGTTTTACAAGTGTCCATGTGATACGCGTCAAAACGTTTTCTCCTGTACCTGCGCGAAAAGCATGTATTCTTGCCTAAAACAACGAAACAAGCTGTTTTAGAAGAAAACGAGTTAAATCTGAACACATCGGTTTTACAAGTGTCTGTGTGATACGAGTCAAATCTTTTTCTCCTATAACTGCGCGAAAAGCATGTATTCTTGCTTAAAACAACGAAACAAGCTATTTTAGACCGGAACGATTTAAATCTGAAAACATCGGTTTTGCAAGTGTCCGTGTGATACGCGTCAAAACTTTTCTCTTATATCTGCGCGAAAAGCATGTATTCTTGCTTAAAACAACGAAACAACCTGTTTTAGACCGAAACGAGGTAAATCTGAACACATCGGTTTTGCAAGTGTCCATGTGATACGCGTCAAAACATTTTCTCCTATAACTGCGCGTAAAGCATGTATTCTTCCTTAAAACAACGCAACAAGCTGTCCTAGACCGAAACGAGCTAAATCTGAACACATCGGTTTTAAAAGTGTCCGTGTGATACCTATCAAAACTTTTTCTCTTATAACTGCGCGAAAATCATGTATTCGTGCTTAATACAACGAAACAAGCTGTTTTAGACCGAAACGAGCTAAATCTGAAGCCATCGGTTTTACAAGTGTCCATTTGATACGCGTCAAAACTTTTTCTGTTAAAACTGCGCGTAAAGCCTGTATTCTTGCTTAAAACAACGAAATAGCTGTTTAAGAACGAAGCGAGCTAGATCTGAACACATCGGTTTTACAAGTGTGTGATACGAGTCAAAACGTTTTCTATTATAACTGCGCGAAAAGCATGTATTCTTGTTTAAAACAACGAAACAAGCTGTTTTAGACAGGAACGAGTTAAATCTGAACACATCGGTTTTACAAGTGTCCGTGTGATACGCGTCGAAACTTTTTCTCTTATAACTGCGCGAAAAGCCTGTATTCTTGCTTAAAACAAAGAAACAAGCTGTTTTAGAACGAAGCGAGCTTAATCTGAACACGTCGGTTTTACAAGTGTCCGTGTGATACGCGTCAAATCTTTTTCTCCTATAACTGCGCGAAAAGCATGTATTCTTGCTTAAAACAACGAAACAAGCTGTTTTAGACCGAAACGAGATAAATCTGAACACATCGGTTTTACAAGTGTCTGTGTGATACGAGTCAAAACTTTTTCTCTTATAACTGCGCGTAAAGCCTGTATTCTTGCTTAAAACAACGAAACAAGCTGTTTAAGAACGAAGCTAGCTAGATCTGAACACATCGGTTTTACAAGTGTCTGTGATACGTCAAAACTTTTTCTTCTATAACTGCGCGAAAAGCATGTATTCGTGCTTAATAAACGAAACAAGCTGTTTTAGACCGAAACGAGCTAAATCTGAACACATCGGTTTTACAAGTGTCCATGTGATACGCGTCAAAACATTTTCTCTTATAACTGCGCGAAAAGCATGTATTCGTGCTTAAAACAACGAAACACGGTGTTTTAGACCGAAACGAGCTAAATCTGAACATATCGGTTTTACAAGTGTCCATGTGATACGCGTCAAAACGTTTTCGTTTGTAACTGCGCGAAAAGCATGTATTCTTGCTTAATACAACGAAACAAGCTGTTTTAGACCGAAACGAGTTAAATCTGAACACATCCGTTTTACAAGTGTCCGTGTGATACGCGTCAAAACTTTTTCTCTTATAACTGCGCGAAAAGCATGTATTCGTGCTTAATACAACGAAACGAGCTGTTTTAGACCGAAACGACCTAAATCTGAAAACATTGGTTTTCAAAACTTTTTCTCCTGTAACTGCGCGAAAAGCATGTATTCTTGTTTAAAACAACGAAACCAGCTGTTTTAGACCGGAGCGAGTTAAATCTGAACACATCGGTTTTACAAGTGTCCGTGTGATACGCGTCAACTTTTTCTCTTATAACTGCGCGAAAAGCATGTATTCTTGCTTAAAACAACGAAACAACCTGTTTTAGACCGAAACGAGTAAAATCTGAACACATCGGTTTTCAAGTGTCTATGTGATACGCGTCAAAACATTTTCTCCTATAACTGCGCGAAAAGCATGTATTCGTGCTTAAAACAACGAAACAATCTGTTTTAGACCGAAACGAGCTAAATCTGAACACATCGGTTATGCAAGTGTCCATGTGATACGCGTCAAATTTTTTCTCCTATAACGGCGGGAAAAGCATGTATTCTTGCTTAAAACAACGAAACAAGCTGTTTTAGACCGAAACGAGTTAAATCTGAACACATCGGTTTTAAAAGTGTCCGTGTGATACCTATCAAAACTTTTTCTCTTATAACTGCGCGAAAAGCATGTATTCGTGCTTAATACAACGAATCAAGCTGTTTTAGACCGAAACGAGTTAAATCTGAAGCCATCAGTTTTACAAGTGTCCATTTGATACGCGTCAAAACTTTTTCTGTTAAAACTGCGCGTAAAGCCTGTATTCTTGCTTAAAACAACGAAACAAGCTGTTTTAGACCAAAACGAGTTAAATCTGAACACATCGGTTTTACAAGTGTCTGTGTGATACGAGTCAAAACTTTTTGTCCTGTAACTGCGCGAAAAGCATGTATTCTTGCTTAAAACAACGAAACAACCTGTTTTAGACCGAAACGAGCTAAATCTGAACACATCGGTTTTGCAAGTGTCCTAGTGATACGCGTCAAAACATTTTCTCCTATAACTGCGCGAAAAGCATGTATTCTTGCTTAAAACAACGCAACAAGCTGTTTTAGAACGAAGCGAGCTTAATCTGAACACATCGGTAATCTTTTTCTCCTATAACTGCGCGAAAAGCGTGTATTCCTGCTTAACACAACGAAACAAGCTGTTTTAGACCGAAACGAGCTAAATCTGAACACATCGGTTATGCAAGTGTCCATGTGATACGCGTCAAATCTTTTTCTCCTATAACTGCGGGAAAAGCATGTATTCTTGCTTAAAACAACGAAACAAGCTGTTTTAGACCAAAACGAGCTAAATCTGAATACATCGGTTTTACGTGTCCGTGTGATACGCGTCAAAACTTTTTTATACCTGCGCGAAAAGCTTTTATTCCTGCTTAAAACAACGAAACAACATGTTTTAGACTGAAACGAGCTAGATCTGAACACATCGGTTTTACAAGTGTCCGTGTGATACGCGTCAAGACTTTTTCTCTTATAACTGCACGAAAAGCATGTATTCGCGCTTAAAACAACGAAACAAGGTGGTCTAGACTGAATCTAGCGAAATCTGAACACATCGGTTTTACAAGTGTCAGTGATACGCGTCAAAACATTTTTATACCTGCGCGAAAAGCTTTTATTCGTCCTTAAAACAACGAAAAACCTGTTTTAGACTGAAACGAGCTAGATCTGAACACAGGTTTTACGAGTGTCTCTGTGATACCCGTCAAATTTTCTTCTCTTATAACTACGCGAAAAGCATGTATTCGTGCCTAATACAACGAAACAAGCTGTTTTAAACCGAATCGAGCTAAAAGTAAAACACATCGGTTTTACAAGTGTCCATGTGACAGGCGTCAAAACTTTTTCTTTTATAACTGCGCGAAAAGCATGTATTCTTGCTTAAAACAACGAAACAAGCTGTTTTAGACCGAAACGAGTTAAATATCTTGATTCTGATATGCACTGGAAGAATCAAGTAAAGCAAGTTTGCTCAAAGCTGGCATATGGTTGCCATATTTTATTACAAGCGCGAGAATGCTTAAATTTCTCTATACTCCGAATACTCTACTTTGCTTTTATACAAAGCCAGCTAACCTACTGCATGGAGTCATGGGGTAACACATACCCTACATATCTCGAACCTGTAATCCGATTGCAGAAGAGAGCGAGTGTCTGTGATACGAGTCAAAACTTTTTCTCCTATAACTGCGCGAAAAGCACGTATTCTTGCTTAAAACAACGAAACAAGCTGTTTTAGAACGAAGCGAGCTAGATCTGAGCACATCGGTTTTGCAAGTGTCCGTGTGATACGCGTCAAATCTTTTTCTCTGAAAACTGCGCGAAAGCATGTATTCGTGCTTAACACAACGAAACAACCTGTTTTAGACAAAAAAGAGCTAGATCTGAATACAACGGTTTTACGTGTCCGCGTGATACGCGTAAAAACTTTTTCTCCTATAACATCGCGAAAAGCATGTATTCTTGCTTAATACAACGAAACAAGCTGTTTTAGACCGAAACGAGCTAAATCTGAACACATCGGTTTTACAAGTGTCCATGTGATACGCGTCAAAACATTTTCTCCTATAACTGCGCGAAAAGCATGTATTCGTGCTTAAAACAACGAAACACGGTGTTTTAGACCGAAACGAGCTAAATCTGAACATATCGGTTTTACAAGTGTCCATGTGATACGCGTCAAAACGTTTTCTTTTGTAACTGCGCGAAAAGCATGTATTCTTGCTTAATACAACGAAACAAGCTGTTTTAGACCGAAACGAGTTAAATCTGAACACATCCGTTTTACAAGTGTCCGTGTGATACGCGTCAAAACTTTTTCTCTTATAACTGCGCGAAAAGCATGTATTCGTGCTTAATACAACGAAACGAGCTGTTTTAGACCGAAACGACCTAAATCTGAAAACATTGGTTTTCAAAACTTTTTCTCCTGTAACTGCGCGAAAAGCATGTATTCTTGTTTAAAACAACGAAACCAGCTGTTTTAGACCGGAGCGAGTTAAATCTGAACACATCGGTTTTACAAGTGTCCGTGTGATAAGCGTCAACTTTTTCTCTTATAACTGCGCGAAAAGCATGTATTCTTGCTTAAAACAACGAAACAACCTGTTTTAGACCGAAACGAGTAAAATCTGAACACATCGGTTTTCAAGTGTCTATGTGATACGCGTCAAAACATTTTCTCCTATAACTGCGCGAAAAGCATGTATTCGTGCTTAAAACAACGAAACAATCTGTTTTAGACCGAAACGAGCTAAGTCTGAACACATCGGTTATGCAAGTGTCCATGTGATACGCGTCAAATTTTTTCTCCTATAACGGCGGGAAAAGCATGTATTCTTGCTTAAAACAACGAAACAAGCTGTTTTAGACCGAAACGAGTTAAATCTGAACACATCGGTTTTAAAAGTGTCCGTGTGATACCTATCAAAACTTTTTCTCTTATAACTGCGCGAAAAGCATGTATTCGTGCTTAATACAACGAATCAAGCTGTTTTAGACCGAAACGAGTTAAATCTGAAGCCATCAGTTTTACAAGTGTCCATTTGATACGCGTCAAAACTTTTTCTGTTAAAACTGCGCGTAAAGCCTGTATTCTTGCTTAAAACAACGAAACAAGCTGTTTTAGACCAAAACGAGTTAAATCTGAACACATCGGTTTTACAAGTGTCTGTGTGATACGAGTCAAAACTTTTTGTCCTGTAACTGCGCGAAAAGCATGTATTCTTGCTTAAAACAACGAAACAACCTGTTTTAGACCGAAACGAGCTAAATCTGAACACATCGGTTTTGCAAGTGTCCTAGTGATACGCGTCAAAACATTTTCTCCTATAACTGCGCGAAAAGCATGTATTCTTGCTTAAAACAACGCAACAAGCTGTTTTAGAACGAAGCGAGCTTAATCTGAACACATCGGTAATCTTTTTCTCCTATAACTGCGCGAAAAGCGTGTATTCCTGCTTAACACAACGAAACAAGCTGTTTTAGACCGAAACGAGCTAAATCTGAACACATCGGTTATGCAAGTGTCCATGTGATACGCGTCAAATCTTTTTCTCCTATAACTGCGGGAAAAGCATGTATTCTTGCTTAAAACAACGAAACAAGCTGTTTCAGACCGAAACGAGTAAAATCTGAACACATCGGTTTTCAAGTGTCTATGTGATACGCGTCAAAACATTTTCTCCTATAACTGCGCGAAAAGCATGTATTCGTGCTTAAAACAACGAAACAATCTGTTTTAGACCGAAACGAGCTAAATCTGAACACATCGGTTATGCAAGTGTCCATGTGATACGCGTCAAATTTTTTCTCCTATAACGGCGGGAAAAGCATGTATTCTTGCTTAAAACAACGAAACAAGCTGTTTTAGACCGAAACGAGTTAAATCTGAACACATCGGTTTTAAAAGTGTCCGTGTGATACCTATCAAAACTTTTTCTCTTATAACTGCGCGAAAAGCATGTATTCGTGCTTAATACAACGAATCAAGCTGTTTTAGACCGAAACGAGTTAAATCTGAAGCCATCAGTTTTACAAGTGTCCATTTGATACGCGTCAAAACTTTTTCTGTTAAAACTGCGCGTAAAGCCTGTATTCTTGCTTAAAACAACGAAACAAGCTGTTTTAGACCAAAACGAGTTAAATCTGAACACATCGGTTTTACAAGTGTCTGTGTGATACGAGTCAAAACTTTTTGTCCTGTAACTGCGCGAAAAGCATGTATTCTTGCTTAAAACAACGAAACAACCTGTTTTAGACCGAAACGAGCTAAATCTGAACACATCGGTTTTGCAAGTGTCCTAGTGATACGCGTCAAAACATTTTCTCCTATAACTGCGCGAAAAGCATGTATTCTTGCTTAAAACAACGCAACAAGCTGTTTTAGAACGAAGCGAGCTTAATCTGAACACATCGGTAATCTTTTTCTCCTATAACTGCGCGAAAAGCGTGTATTCCTGCTTAACACAACGAAACAAGCTGTTTTAGACCGAAACGAGCTAAATCTGAACACATCGGTTATGCAAGTGTCCATGTGATACGCGTCAAATCTTTTTCTCCTATAACTGCGGGAAAAGCATGTATTCTTGCTTAAAACAACGAAACAAGCTGTTTTAGACCAAAACGAGCTAAATCTGAATACATCGGTTTTACGTGTCCGTGTGATACGCGTCAAAACTTTTTTATACCTGCGCGAAAAGCTTTTATTCCTGCTTAAAACAACGAAACAACATGTTTTAGACTGAAACGAGCTAGATCTGAACACATCGGTTTTACAAGTGTCCGTGTGATACGCGTCAAGACTTTTTCTCTTATAACTGCACGAAAAGCATGTATTCGCGCTTAAAACAACGAAACAAGGTGGTCTAGACTGAATCTAGCGAAATCTGAACACATCGGTTTTACAAGTGTCAGTGATACGCGTCAAAACATTTTTATACCTGCGCGAAAAGCTTTTATTCGTCCTTAAAAGAACGAAAAACCTGTTTTAGACTGAAACGAGCTAGATCTGAACACAGGTTTTACGAGTGTCTCTGTGATACCCGTCAAATTTTCTTCTCTTATAACTACGCGAAAAGCATGTATTCGTGCCTAATACAACGAAACAAGCTGTTTTAAACCGAATCGAGCTAAAAGTAAAACACATCGGTTTTACAAGTGTCCATGTGACAGGCGTCAAAACTTTTTCTTTTATAACTGCGCGAAAAGCATGTATTCTTGCTTAAAACAACGAAACAAGCTGTTTTAGACCGAAACGAGTTAAATATCTTGATTCTGATATGCACTGGAAGAATCAAGTAAAGCAAGTTTGCTCAAAGCTGGCATATGGTTGCCATATTTTATTACAAGCGCGAGAATGCTTAAATTTCTCTATACTCCGAATACTCTACTTTGCTTTTATACAAAGCCAGCTAACCTACTGCATGGAGTCATGGGGTAACACATACCCTACATATCTCGAACCTGTAATCCGATTGCAGAAGAGAGCGAGTGTCTGTGATACGAGTCAAAACTTTTTCTCCTATAACTGCGCGAAAAGCACGTATTCTTGCTTAAAACAACGAAACAAGCTGTTTTAGAACGAAGCGAGCTAGATCTGAGCACATCGGTTTTGCAAGTGTCCGTGTGATACGCGTCAAATCTTTTTCTCTGAAAACTGCGCGAAAGCATGTATTCGTGCTTAACACAACGAAACAACCTGTTTTAGACAAAAAAGAGCTAGATCTGAATACAACGGTTTTACGTGTCCGCGTGATACGCGTAAAAACTTTTTCTCCTATAACATCGCGAAAAGCATGTATTCTTGCTTAATACAACGAAACAAGCTGTTTTAGACCGAAACGAGCTAAATCTGAACATATCGGTTCTACAAGTGTCCATGTGACACGCGTCAAATTATTTCGCTTAAAACGGCGCGAAAGCATGTATTCGTGCTTAACACAACGAAACAACCTGTTTTAGACAAAAAAGAGCTAGATCTGAATACATCGGTTTTGCGTGTCCTCGTGATACGCGTCAAAACTTTCTCTCCTATAACTGCGCGAAAAGCATGTATTCTTGCTTAAAACAACGAGACAAGCTGTTTTAGACCGAAACGAGCTAGATCTGAACACATCGGTTTTACAAGTATCCATTGATACGCGTCAAACCTTTTCCTCTCATAACTGAGCGAAAAGCATGTATTCGTGCTTTATACAACGAAACAAACTGTTTTTGACCGAAACGAGCTAAATCTGAACACATCGGTTTTACAAGTGTCTATGTAATACGCGTCAAAACTTTTTCTCTTATAACTGCGTGAAAAGCATGTATTCTTGCTTAAAACAACGAAACAACCTGTTTTACACCGAAATGAGCTAGATCTGAACACATCGGTTTTACAAGTGTCCATGAGATACGCGTCAAAACATTTTCTCTTATAACTGCGCGAAAAGCATGTATTCTTGTTTAAAATAACGAAACAACCTGTTTTTGACCGCAACGAGCTAGATCTGTACACATCGGTTTTACAAGTGTCCATGTGATACGCTTCAAAACTTTTTCTCTTATAACTGCGCGAAAAGCGTGTATTCGTGCCTAATACAACGAAAAAGCTGTTTTAAACCGAATCGAGCTAAATCTGAATACATCGGTTTTACATGTGTCCATGTGATACGCGTCAAAACTTTTTCTCTTATAACTGCGCGAAAAGCATGTATTCGAGCTTACTTTGTTTGCCCGTGGATGACAAAATCCATTCTTGATGATCTAAAGAAAAAGGAGTACTGGTATAAAAAATAGAAACAGAATAAAAGAAATGAATACTACCTAACCCAATTTAAGCTCCTTAGGAATTCCACAGTCTCCATGATGAGAAAAAGAAAAAAGGAATATTACTCCTTCCTTATTCAGCAAGCAAATGGATATACAGCGAAAATGTGGAACATCGTAAAGGATGCTATTCGCTCCACCTCTAAGCAACAAGTACAACCTGATGTAATTGATCAGGATGTGGTGGACATATTTAACAATTACTTTGTAAATATCGGGCCTCTCTTAGCCCAGCAGCTGATCCCGATAACTGATCCTAGCATTCTATAAACCCTGTTATAAACAGTTTTGTAATGAAAGAGCTCGAGCTGGGCGAAATCGTTAGTGTGGTAAGCACACTTCAAGTAAGCAAATCCCCGGGTCTGGACGCCATTCCAGTAAAAATAATCAAAGATAATATTGACATATTAGCCATGCACCTATTACACCTATTTACGCACTCTATAGAATGTTCAATATTTCCTGCAAGACTAAAAGTAGCTAAAGTCGTGCCTATCCATAAAGAAGGGGAACTGTCGGTACCGAGTAATTATAGGCCAATTTCAGTCCTTGGTGTCATCAATACAGTTTTTGAAAAAATACTATGTATACGCATAAAGAAATTTATAGGTAAGTTTAATATTATATGCCCAAGTCAGCATGGCTTCACGCCGCATAGATCAACAGCATCCGCAGTCCTTGTCCTATCGCAAATGATAAATACTGCCCTCAACGATAATAAGATTGCCATAGTGGTGTATTTAGATATTAAAAAGGCATTCGATATGGTTAATCATACAATCCTTGTTAATAAACTCAGTAAGTATGGCTTCCGAAGGAAAATGTTAGATTTTTTCAATAGTTACCTTACAAACCGCGTACACCATGTTGTAATGATTAACGTGATTTCTGGGGCGCAGGTCGTGCTGACTGGGGAACCACAGGGCTCAGTTCTGGAACCAATGTTTTTCTCGCTTTATGTAAATGACCTCCCGTCTATACTAAAACATTCTCAAGCAGTTATGTACGCTGATGACACAGCTTTAATATTTATAGGAGACACAATCGATGAACTCAACAAAAAGATAAACGAAGAGATGGAAATGGTTCTTAACTGGTTTACTAACAACCACCTCTCCGTTAACATTCAGAAAACCAAATATACTTTGTTCCGCTCTAGGGGAAAAAATTAAACTACCAAAATGTTCCTTTGTATTTAAATAACCAGCCAATACAAGAAGTAAGCAGTTTTAAATATCTTGGCGTATATCTTGATTCTGATATGCACTGGAAGAATCAAGTAAAGCAAGTTTGCTCAAAGCTGGCATATGGTTGCCATATTTTATTACAAGCGCGAGAATGCTTAAATTTCTCTATACTCCGAATACTCTACTTTGCTTTTATACAAAGCCAGCTAATCTACTGCATGGAGTCATGGGGTAACACATACCCTACATATCTCGAACCTGTAATCCGATTGCAGAAGAGAGCGATAAGAATAATTACTTATTCAAAATATACTGACTCTACTGAACCACTTTTCAAGTCCACCGGCATTCTACCTTTCCATTCCATGTATACACTAAAGGTAGCGCAGACAATTCATAAAATACTACAGCTCAATGAACCGCTTCCCCGCAGTATCTTTATAACTCCTAAAAGGGAGACTAGGGCTGCTAGTGCAAAACATTTCAATTTGCCCGCCTGTCACAATACTTACGGGCAAAGATTATTAGAATTCAATGGAGTTTTAATCTGGAATGGCATTCCTAACGAGGTTAAAACAGAAACAAATTTTGTACGATCCCTCAAAATGTTCCTGATGAATATGTGAAGTATATGGTATGAATTTTTTACTTTTTGTTTCGAAGAGATTTATGTTTTTTGTGAGCGTTTTGTTTGTATTCCTGTATGTTTTCTCCGCAAATCTTATAACGTTCTAATTTTCATTTTAGGAATAGAAATGTTCGTTTCCGCGTACTGCAAATATGTTGTATTGTATTGTGTTGGACCCGAAACTAGCCCCTGGCTATGGGTCCAGTTATTGTACTTATTGAATTGTGCTCAGTTTCATTTTCGAATAAAAAAAAGAAAAAACAACGCAACAACCTTTTTTACATCGAAACGAGCTAGATCTGAACACATCGGTTTTACAAGTGTCCGTGTGATACGCGTCAAAACATTTTTATACCTGCGCGAAAAGCTTGTATTCCTGCTTAAAACAACGAAACAACCTGTTTTAGACTGAAATGAGCTAGATCTGAACACATCGGTTTTACAAGTGTCCGTGTGATACGCGTCAAGACTTTTTCTCTTATAACTGCGCGAAAAGCATGTATTCGCGCTTAAAACAACGAAACAAGCTGGTCTAGACAGAATCTAGCGAAATCTGAACACATCGGTTTTACAAGTGTCAGTGATAGGCGTCAAAACATTATTATACCTGCGCGAAAAGCTTGTATTCGTGCGTAAAACAACTAAAAACCTGTTTTAGACTAAACCAACTAGATCTGAACACATCGGTTTTACGAGTGTCCGTGTGATACCCGTCAAAATTTTTTCTCTTATGACTGCGCGAAAAGCATGTATTCTTGCTTAAAACAACGAGACAAGCTGTTTTAGACCGAAACGACCTAGATCTGAACACAACGGTTTTACAAGTGTCCAGCTGATACGCGTCAAAACGTTTTCTCCTATAACTGCGCGAAAAGCATGTATTCTTGTTTAATACAACGAAACAAGTTGTTTTACATCGAAGCGAGCTAAATCTGAGCACATCGGTTTTACAAGTGTCAATGTGATACGCGTCAAATCTTTTTTATACATGCGCTAAAAGCTTGTATTCGTGCTTAAAACAACGAAACAACCTGTTTTAGAACGAAACGAGCTAGAACTGAACACATCGGTTTTACGAGTGTCCGTGTGATACCCTTCAAATCTTTTTCTCTTATAACTTCGCGAAAAGCATGTATTCGTGCCTAATACAACGAAACAAGCTGTTTAAGACCGAATCGAGCTAAACCTGAACACATCGGTTTTACAAGTGTCCATGTGATACGCGTCGAAACTTTTTCTCTTATAACTGTGCGAAACGCATGTATTCGTGCTTAAAACAACGAGACAAGTTGTTTTAGATCGAAACTAGCTAGATCTAAACACATCGGTTTTACAAGTCTCTGTGTGATACGCGTCAAAACTTTTCCTCTCATAACTGCGCAAAAAGCATGTATATGTCTTTAATACAAGGTGACAAACTGTTTTAGACCGAAATGAGCTAAATCTGAACACATCGGTTTTACAAGTATCCATGTGATACGCGTCAAACCTTTTCCTCTCTTAACTGAGCGAAAAGCATGTATTCGTGCTTAATACAACGAAACAAGCTGTATTAGGCCGAATCTAGCAAAATCTGAACACGTCGGTTTTACAAGTGTCAATGTGAAACGCGTCAAAACTTTTTCTCTTATAACTGCGCGAAAAGCATGTATTGGAGCTTAAAACAACGAAACAACCTGTTTTACACCGAAACGAGCTAGATCTGAACACATCGGTTTTACATAGTGTGCATGTGATACGCGTCAAAACTTTTTCTCTCATAACTGCGCGAAAAGCATGTATTCGTGCTTAATACAACGCGACAAGCTGTTTTAGACCGAAACGAGCTAGATCTGAACACATCGGTTTTACAAGTGGCGTGTGTGATTCGTGTCAAAACATTCTCTTATAACTGCGCGAAAAGAATGTATTCGTACTTAAAACAACGAGACAAGCTGTTTTAGACCGAAACGAGCTAGATCTGAACACATCGATTTTACAGGTGTCCGTGTGATACGCGTCAAAACTTTTTCTCTCATAACTGCGCTAAAAGCATGTATTTGTGCTTAATACGAGACAAGCTGTTTTAGACTGAAACGAACTAGATTCAAACACATCGGTTTTGCAAGTGTCCGTGTGATACGCGTCAAAACCTTTTCTCTCATAACTGCGCGAATGCTATTTGATATCTATTGAACGTAAATTGGCGTCTCAGGACGCCTGTAATTTTTCGGATCTGTGTAGTGGTGCCATGAGGGCTCCACTATGTGGCTAAGTGGCAGGCCCATTTGCTTATTTCGACAACGCCTGTGCTACAATGCATGTAATAAGTTCCCTGTCGCACTTCTCGTGTGCAGAAAAAAAATGACTCACTCTTGGATCTCCGGACGAGTCCTGGCCCCAGCAGGTAGGCTGGGTTGATGCTGTGCAGCTTTCTCAAAAATTTCAACGAGCTCCTTGAGAACAAAAAATATAGGATCCATTTGACACATATATATGAGATCACTTAATATGTCTACAGCTCTTTGCAAACACACTATTTCATGCATGAAGCTTGAAATATCTATTCAGCGAGACAAGACACATGTACAGCTAGCCTATAACCTCGGCATGCATAATGCCCGATAGTTGCCCAGTGACAAAGCTGTTGACATGAGCACAAAGTCCGGGTTTATGCCTCTCAGCAGCCGTATCCAGTTGACAAAAAGACGGTCAATTTAACCACCCAAATGTTGCTGTGTAATCTATAACACACTAAAATCACAACAGGAATTACATCATTTAGACAAGAGATGTCCAAAATTGGTAAAGTTAATTATTCTGTCACATAATCTATACTTGGACCCAAAAAGTAAAAAATGCCGCAACATTCTTCGCAGGTTTGTACGTACGTACGTATAGCTTTCTCGCTGTGCATGTATATGCAGTACTTAGTGCGCTTCATATATGCTTTCCTTTGGTTGCAGACAACGTGCAGGTTTGGCTGAGTGCACTGGCAGCCCCCGTCCCATCTACCACCGAACCTGAGGAGTTGTGGCCTTGGGCCAAAGTTCTGCTCCTGATTGAAGAATATAAAATTTTCAAATCAGACCCTTCTAAACGCCTAAGAACTAAAAGACAACTTATGAAAATTTGGCAGATTTGGTGAATTCAAAATTCGGATGCCATTTGACCCATTCACAAATTGAGAACAAGTGGCGGGGTCTGGAGAGAAAATATAAAACGGTTCGACACCATAATAGCCTCAGAGGTGGACCGAAGAACACACGACTTTGAAGAATAAGTATTACTTGTATACGTAGAACATGATCTCCGAAGAGTAAATTAATTTCTACAAGGTTGAGGACTGGGCGAGTTGGTAAGTATTCATTTTAAACCAGCCAGAAGACGCGACACAAAGGAAGAAGCAAACAAGACGAGGCTGGGCTATCAACTGAAGTTTTATTGAAAGGAAGAAAACAACGAAGACTCGCACTGAGATGCGCGCGCACATAAGCCGTATCAGTGAAAGGGCACACAAAAAATTTTTCAATGTCAGGGTCTTACTAACAAGTTATCTAAAAAGGCAAATTCCTTAGCGTGAAGGTTTACCGACGGCTTAGCCACACACGTGTCCTTAGTCTTAGCAATGTAGAAGGCTTCAACTATCTCGCGACAGATTTGTTTTTCATTTCTATAAACAACAGTAGTGTCGCTGAGGTCAGGCGTGCAAAGAGACAGATCATCGTCCGATTTGCATTCTCGAGATTGCACGTGCAACGCCAGATTAGAGTTCGCCTTCCCACCCAAAGAGTTAGAATGCTCCGTCAGGCGCACATTTAGACATCTGCCCGTCTGCCCGTAGTAGCATCGACCACAAGGCAGCGGAACGCGATACACCACATTCTTTCTGCAAGGGGTGAGCCGTGTCTTATGTGACACTGTGCATCGGGAACGATCACTTGATGTTTTATCAAGCCTCCTTATTACGCTGGCGCACAAGCCTCCTATCTTGTTTTTAGCTGTGAAGACAACGCCAACGTCATACTTCGCCGCAAGTTTCTTGAGTCGGTGTGAAACACCATGGAGGTAGGGAAAGGCGGCCACCTTTTTTCGCCGCACCTCCACGTCAGCATCTTCCGGCTCCGTGTTGCTCTTTCTCAAGCGAGTCAAAACACGTTCAGACAAGCGGGCAAGGTGGGCAGTTGGAAACCCAGCTGCCATTAACTTTGAAACCTGCTGCGAGAATGAGTCCTCAACGCGGTGATGGCAAGACTTACGTAAAGCGGACTTGATGCATGCGACTGCCAAACCATCCTTTACCAACCTCGAGTGGTCAGACTGATAGCTAAGCAGAGGCTTCCCTGACCTGGGGCTGTAGCCCCAACATACGTGATCGTCCCCAAAGCACAGGTCTAAATCAAGAAACTGCAAATGGTTATCTTTAGGAAATTCAGACGTAAAAGACAGGCCCTGACCGCCCTCCTTGAACATTCCTAGAACATCTTGTGCCAACCTATCAGACTCATCCTTGCCTAAGAAAATCAAGTAGTCATCAACGTAGCGAAACGCTACTACGCCGATGGCTTCCAAACCAGGCTGTAAAGCAGTGTCAACTTTGGAAAGAAAAATGTCGCTGAGCAAAGGTGCGACCCGTGACCCTATGCAAACGCCTGACCTCTGGACGTACATGCTGTCTTGCCAACAGACAAACGTGGAGTTGAGGTAAAAAGACAACAGCTCCATGAAGCTAGCCACCGATACTCCGCACGCATCAATGAAATCCTGTTCATCATTATCCACCGTGATGCAATCTTGCACACACCTTAGAAGTCTGTCCTGTGGCAATGAATAGTAAAGGTCCTCCACATCGATGCTCATTGCTGAGCACGTGCCCGGGTTCTTGTCCATAAGAAACTGGATCACAGTAGAAGAATTTGGAATCAAAAACGGATCCTGAACTTTCAGCGTCTTCAGGTGCCTCTGCAGGAACCAGGAAATCTCGTACTGCCAGGTGCGACGTTCTGAAACAATAGTCCTGAACGGAATGTCCACCTTGTGCGTCTTCGCCCTGAAGAAAACGTCCAAATGGGCTTCTGAGGCCGCCTTCACCCTTGAACTCAATGACCTCAGATTGTGATCATCAAGCCATGCAATAGCCTCACTTGAGAAAGAGCAACACGGGGCCGGAAGATGCTGACGTGGAGGTGCGGCGAAAAAAGGTGGCCGCCTTTCCCTACCTCCATGGTGTTTCACACCGACTCAAGAAACTTGCGGCGAAGTATGACGTTGGCGTTGTCTTCACAGCTAAAAACAAGATAGGAGGCTTGTGCGCCAGCGTAATAAGGAGGCTTGATAAAACATCAAGTGATCGTTCCCGATGCACAGTGTCACATAAGACACGGCTCACCCCTTGCAGAAAGAATGTGGTGTATCGCGTTCCGCTGCCTTGTGGTCGATGCTACTACGGGCAGACGGGCAGATGTCTAAATGTGCGCCTGACGGAGCATTCTAACTCTCTGGGTGGGAAGGCGAACTCTAATCTGGCGTTGCACGTGCAATCTCGAGAATGCAAATCGGACGATGATCTGTCTCTTTGCACGCCTGACTTCAGCGACACTACTGTAGTTTATAGAAATGAAAAACAAATCTGTCGCGAGGTAGTTGAAGCCTTCTACATTGCTAAGGCTAAGGACACGTGTGTGGCTAAGCCGTCGGTAAACCTTCACGCTAAGGAATTTGCCTTTTTAGATAACTTGTTAGTAAGATCCTGACATTGAAAAAATTTTTTTGCGCCCTTTCACTGATACGGCTTATGTGCGCGCGCATCTCAGTGCGAGTCTTCGTTGTTTTCTTCCTTTCAATAAAACTTCAGTTGTTAGTCCAGCCTCGTCTTGTTTGCTTCTTCCTTTGTGTCGCGTCTTCTGGCTGGTTTAAAATGAAATTAATTTCTACTGAATGGAGAACTTGTTATGTTTTCCTGATTATGCATACATGCCTTTTGCCCCTGAAGCAGTTTAGTCATTCCACAAACATGTGAAGAATGTTGCGACATTTTTTACTTTTTGGGTCCAAGTAGATTGTGTGACAGAATAATTAACTGTACCAATTTTGGACATCTCTTGTCTAAATGATGTAATTCCTGTTGTAATCTTAGGGTGTTATAGGTTACACAGCAACATTTGGGTGGTTAAATTGACCGTCTTTTTGTCAACTGGATACGGCTGCTGAAAAGCATAAACCCGGACTTTGTGCTCATGTCACCAGCTCTACTGCTGGGCAACTATCGGGCATTATGCATGCCTTGGTTATAGGCTAACTGTACATGTGTCTTGTCTCGCTGAATACATATGACAAGCTTCATGCATGAAATAGTGGGTTTTCAAAGAGCTGTAGACATATCAAGTGATATCATATATGTGTGTCAAATGTATCCTATATTCTTTTGTTCTCAGGGAGCTCGCTGAAATTTTTAAGCTCACAGCATCAACGCGCGCCTCACCTGCAGGGGCCAGGACTCGTCCAGAGCCTCCAAGAGTGAGTCATTTTTTTTCTGCACATGAGAAGCGGTGTGACAGGGAACTTATTACATGCATTGTAGCACAGGCTTTGTCGAAATAAGAAAATGGGCTTGCCTCTAAGCCATATAGTGGAGCCCTTATGGCACCACTACACAACAAATGGCCCCATATAGTGAGGAATGGTTCTCCTTACAGATTTAAGGTATAAGGGGTGCCACATGTGCTCCACTGCATGCCTAAAAACAAACCCAGTTGCTTGGTTACTTTTTGGAAAGACAGTGCATGTTGTGCAAAACATATTTGAAATCGAACACCACCAGGGGTTTCGCCAAGTATAAAATCGGGGATGTTGTTGAAGTAAGGGAGTAGCGGTAGTCATTTTTCAGTTTTTAATTGTGTCTTGATGTGGCACGTATGAAAAGAAAGGCCCATGACTGCCCATGACTCATTATAATGAGTGCCAACAATTTCTTCGCTTTAGACAAGGATACAAGTCATATTTATCAAGAGACAAAAGTAAGGAACAAGGACTACTTGAAATGTGTCCAGAAACGGTGCAGTACGCAGCTCAGACTACTATAAACCTTACAAAAATATCTGTGTTCAACACCAGTCGCATATCGGAGACTTGTAAAACTCTACAAAATATGCATCTTTGTTGTGAACATAACAGACCGAGTCAGTAATTAAACCCACACAGCAAGAAGTCTCATGTGCATGCTCAACTCTGTACGCACACGTGGAAGGTGTACATCAGAGCTTTGATGTCAGCCGTGATGATTTGCATGACACTGACACATCTAGATATCAAAATTTATGGCTGCTATACACAGTTGGTTGAATATGTACAAGCACAAGGTTGAATATGTCCAAAGCTCTTCGCACACTCCGTCTATTCACTCAATAACTGTAAACCAATCAAGAAATATTAACCAAAACATGAGTATATCTGTGTTTCCTACTAATAAAATAACTGAACTGCCACAAATATATGGCGCATTCTCAGCCACATTCGTAGCAGTTACATCCACGTGTTAGGTATGAAAAAAAATCCCTACCAGTTAAGGAAGGGCCTTCAGAAAAACAAGGGTGTGTGTAGGGAAGCCACTGAACCTCGCAAATAATAATGTGGCAGGCAGTAAACAGCTGGTTTAAGGGCACATGGAAGGCCATGTGCATTGAAAAATTTGACTGTCTACAAGTAAGTGGTGTTTCTTGATTAATGTGGCTAACATGTGAAATAGTGGCCCAATACATCAAGAACATTATGGCTCCACATAATAAGGCTTCATGTTTTGAGCGATATTGTGCCATCGCTCTCAGCAATCTAGAATTACTGACAATAAAATGCTCTAACTTTTTGAAAATGCATCTTGATACATTTGAAAGCACATTGAAGCTGTTAAATTTAGTTTGCACTTCTTGAAAAATTCTGTGCTCTAGCTTTGTAAATGTAAATGTGATATGAGCATTATAAAGTTCCTTCTACGGCTGTTTACGGCGCAACAATAAACTTGACAGATTAATTCTATGGGGTAGATCTTTTTGAAAAAAAAAGACAAAACAATCTGCAGTGTTAAATAATTTTTTTGGCTCACTGAAATTGAAAAGCTTTTGATAGCAATTTAATTCCTGTTTCTAAAACGGTCTGAAAGATGCTCCAAGCTGACTGTTGCTGTCAGCAGAATTATAAGTACGAAATTAAATGACTAAATGAATGACAGTGCCCTGTGTGTAGGGATTACACATATGCACTACAAAGTCTCTGTTCATTTAGAGAATGGAATGCATAATGAAGTCGCGTCATTTTGCTATCAGCAGCCAGGCTGAACCTGCAGCCAGCCCCCAGCAGGGTAACTGCCACAGCGAGCCCAATTCCTGGCAACTCGCAATCGAGCACGGCAGGGGCAGCACTACTGCTGGAGGCTCGTAGCCCCCAAGCCCATCCGCGCTGCCAAGCCCCCTGCAACAGCAACCAGGCCCAGCCAGGAAGAGGCCCAGGACAGATACCTCTCGTGCAGGGCACGAGAGTGCCGTCACCCTTCTTGAGGTGGCCGAAGCTAACAGAAAGCAGCGGCACAGGGAGCGCATAGCTCTTGAAGATAGGAAGGTTGCTGCTGAAGAGAGGAGGACTGCAGCTCTTGAGCGGGTGGCTGCAGCACTTGAGCAGGCGCTTGTCGCACTCTATTCTCCGATGCGTGCCCCAACTCAATCCCCAATTCATTCCCCAATCTGTTCTTCAATTAACTCTCCAAGCCCTCCTTATTATAATGCTTAATTTTAATGTTTCGTTTTTTTTCTAGTGAGCGCCATATTTTATTATTTTCATTCATAATTGCTGTTATATGTTTGTATTCAGTTATGTATATTTCCACTAAGTTGCTATGTGTGTGTATGTGTGTGTGTGTGTGTACACTTAGGCACATGTAAATTCATCTCGTTCTTGGTTGCACTTCATATTGTGTACATACTTTAATAAATTTTACAACCCTCTAATAAGATCTGTATGTTTCATGTCATTCTGATCACTTGTTTCTCTGTGTACTGATAATAAATTGGATAGCAACAAAATTTCCAGAGCATACTTGTCTAAATTTCTCTAGCACACACCATCCTTCCAGCAGTTTAGCTTGCATGCTTGTTGTCATTTACTATTCATGGTACACAATGCTCATTTGAACATATCAGCTGTCTTATGGTGACTGAAGCTAACACAGAGCAGTGGATGGCAGTTGAAGAAAGATTACTGCTGACTAGAGGAGGAGTGCAGCACTTTAGTTGGGCGGCTGCAGCACTTGAGCGATGGACCTCCTCCTCACATCATTCTCCAAGCGTCCTAACTAATACATAGTTTTTAACGTTTTCTTTTATTCCGTCTAGTCCGCAGTTGACATTTTTTATAACTTTCATTATTAATTGCTTCTGTATGTTTTATTCTGTTCAGTTCCATATATATAGTTCCACTAATTGGCTGCATGTGCGTGTGTATACGTACACTTGTACATATATTCATCTCTTATCCTCTATTACATTTCAATATGTGTGTACTTTAAATTATCCTAATGCTTCATCTTTCCATATATTCTACAACCATGCATACGTAATAAGATCCCGGTGTTTCGTTGAATATACATTCTGATTACTTGCAGAGCATAACTGTCTAAAATTTCTCTATTGCATACCCTCAATCCAGCAGTTTAGCTTACACACTGCCTCTTGTCATTTACTGTTCGGGGGGCAGAATGCAGGCATATACAAACAGAAAACTGAAAGGCTATACTCTGTATGATTTACGCACGAAAATTTATTCCACAATAATCACACATGAACATCATTTTGTGTACCAATATCCCTTGCTACATTAAGCAGTATATGCAGGTGACAGGCAGTAGCATACTTCAAGAACTAAGGAAAAAAGAAGGAATTAACCTACACTAAAATTGTCATCCTGCAGGTTCACACAGCTAGATTTGACCATAGAACGCAGAGCTTGAAATGTAGCAGCGTCAACAAGACCAACAACAAAGCGTTGCAATATAAACAACTTATATGAGAAACTTATACAGCTCACATTCAAACTCTTACCGTGGGTTAATGATATACTCCCTCATTAAGGCCAGGCCACAGGTGTTTACAGTGGACTATGGTTAATAATTAAGCAAAGTTTATTCATTAAACTTAAGCACTATTTATGCAATTTATTGCATGAAAAATCATGAGATTCAGCTAAAAAATTTTGTCAGTGCACGGGTCAGGAATACTATTACCACACAACAGAAAAGGCTGCCAATTCAACACAAAAAGGTTCTTTGCAGGAGCTAGCAGATCCCACTTCAGAACCAGGAGTTCGCAGTAGGGACCAGAAGATGAGCCCAGCACAAAATCAGCTGCCCTATTAGGACCATATATACACTAAAAGAAAACCTATTCGTTCTGGGACAAATAAAACCACAGAAAACAGCAATTCCCATTCGCAGATCAACACCTGGGATATTATTGCGATGAGGAAAAACCACATCTTTTGATATAAAGTAAGAAAGGACGGTCACATCCATTTAATTAAAGCGCTGTTGCAATTAACAATGCACCATTCTTCACTACATCTATCTGCAATGTACATAACAAAAATTTCAATGTAAAAATACTGAGAAATTGCATGCAAATACAAAAGTACAGAAATTAAAAGGACAATAAAAACTCTTGGCAAAAAATCTAGAAAGATAGAAAAGGCTGAAAGTCAATCATCGTACGTGCAAATTGCGTTGCTTCATTTATAGGCCCAACAGGCAACGTATACATACCAAATTGTTGCTGAAAGCAAATAATTTAATTACCCTGCTTTCAGCCTTAATTTTATCTTTAAATGTAATGAAGTAATGGAAGCTCAAACTGCATAAAACTCAAGCAATTAAAAAATAAATGAAGGCAGGTATACATGGGAGCTAGGCATATATACTTCATGATTAAAGGCTCTGAGCCACGCTGTCGCGCAAAGTTCCTGCTGAAACAGCACTCTCTTCCTCGTCGTCGGCAGGCTCGGTTGGCGACATGTGCACGTTGGTTCCGCTGTCCACCTCCTCCAAGATGTGCACCGCCTGGCTTATTCTGGCGACGTCGATGTAGAGGAGCCGCTGAAATCGCGCCTTCAGCAGGCCGAAGCTGCCCTCCACAACAACGCGCTGCCCACTGTGCGCATTGTTGAATGCCGCCATGCAAGGCTGCCAGTTGGTCGTGGGATTTAGGTCGTGGACTGGCGGTACGGGATCAGCAGACACGGCAGCAACGGATACGCAGCGTCGACCAATAGGTATCCTCCTGCGCGAAATATTTCACGTAAGAAATAAAAATTAACGAAAACCTCCTGCGTATATGACCGACCGCATAGTAGGATGTAACGATGTAACGCATAGTACCGATGTACGCAACAAAAAAGTGGATTCAAATGCTATCGCCGAGCACGCAGTATCTACAGGCCATGACATCGACTGGGGTCGGGCACACGTGCTTTAAACCGAAAAGAAGCTATACCCTCGCCTGCACTTGGAATCATTAATCATCCAAACTACTAGTCACACCCTCAACCGCAACGATGGAAATCTTAACCCAATCTACGCACGCTCCCTGCGCCCTCTTTTCAAGCATATGTAATGCCACTGAGCTGCTTGCTTCATTTCAATGTGAACAAGGCTCCCGTACGGGAGCCGAAACGTCTGTTTATGTTTTTTTGTTTTCTTTGGTCGGCGCTCCTTCTTCTTCGTCAACATGTTTGTCCCCGACCAGACGAGTTTTCGTCGAACTCTCGACTTCAGCAATTTGTAAATTCGTAATTCCGAGCATCACTATCTATACCTGTTGCTCACAGTTCATCATGCTTTCAGTTTTCTAAACTCTCTTCCGCGCACCATGCATGTATTAAACACGCATAAATTATGTAATAATAAGAAGTTCTTTTACTCACCTTCGCATTTAGATTCTCCTTCTTTGAAGAGGAAGCTCTCGCGGAGAACTCTGGAGTCGTGCGCGCTGCCGGGGAAGCCGACGAAGTCGTTTATGAAAACCATGCCAGCGTTTTTTCGATTAGAATAACTTTCCTCCGACTCCGAGGGTCGATCGAGAAATGCGGACATGGCATCCATTGATGGCCCCGATGACGTCCGGCAGCATTCGTGCGCGACGGCCGAGCTGGCAGAAAGCCGTCTTGCTGCGCTGTCGCTCACTCGTCGGGGTCCGGCCTGCATAACTCTCTCTCGCTTATCGAGAACAAGAAATCTAATACCCGACATAATGCAGCGCGGACCGTCGGCTCACTCACGTCGAATTTGATCGGCAATCTGGTACATCGTGGTTTGAGTATACCGATGTGCGCCAGGGCGATGAGCATCGTCATCTGGGCAGATATCTGGCGCCGTCCTCGACAACACTCCGGGTAGAAGGCAGATGCCCCAAATTCGCCAGTGAGATCGGCGCACAAGTTTCTCGAAATACGAAACTGTTTCCGGAATTCAAATTCCGCAACCCTGTGGCGGTCCTGCCTCTCTACATGCGCCGCCACCGCCATCATCTTCGCTGTCAACGGGCTCACTCCGGTCAGCAGCATCGGTGGGCGCAGCAAGAGCAGCTACCTCTTCGCTCGACATGAAAGTGATCAGCAGACGACGCGGACGCGAGAGCCGGCTGATCGAAACTTTCCTTACGGTTTCCGGTGGCTGCCAGTTCACGTGACCATGACGGAACTTCCTGTCAGGGGTCAACTTGCTGGCAGCCAACGGGCTGCCCGAGCGTGGAAAATCGAAGAGGCCCGCGAGTCTGGCTACCCGCTGGCTGCCCGAAACCGCCCAGCCACAGAAAAACGAACCCGTTCTGAGCACAAGCGTTACAAGCGTTTGCGGGTCGGTAGGCTGGAAACGCCGATTGGTCGGTGGGATGCGTATCTGCGTGACGTTTTTTTCGCTTCGCCCTCGTTCTCAACCGGATGGGGGGTCGCCGCGCCTCTCTCCGCCTGTCCCTAGAGTTCCTTAGGGCCGTTGTACGATCGTTTCGGAGCGCCTTCCGCCTCGCCCGCTTCGCGAGCGGAGCTGGCGGATCCGCCTCGTTCGGCGAACGGATGGAAAGTTGGTGAACTTCAACTTTCTGGCGGACGAGCGCATCCGGCCGAGGACCGGATTGCAGCTATTGGCTGCTTTTCCCGTGACGTCAGTGACGTCCGAGCCCCTCCTCCCTCCGCCTCGGTTCTGCTCTGCCCCGGCAAGATGGCCATCCGTCGACTGAACTGGGGAGCGCGGCCTGGGCAGTGGCAGTGATGTCGCGAAGCGTGTTATATTGGCCACATCTTCATATTACCAGTGTTCAGAGCGACTGCAAACTTCGCCGCGTTCAGCAGTGGCGAGCGATAGTTCCACTAGTTGAATTCTGTAATCATCTACGTTGACGGAGTTGACAGAGCGCCTCTTCAAACCGATGCAAACCTGTGCAGTGGCGGTGTCACGAAGTGTTTATTTCGAGCTGTTTGTGGTTTTTGCATGCGTTTGTAATTCCTGCTGCGGCTCTGCAAACCGACGCAAGACCTGTGCAATGGCGGTGTCACGAAGTGTTTATTTCGAGCTGTTTGTGGTTGTGGCAAGCGTTTTGAATTTCTGCTGCGAGTTATTTTCCTGTGCGTGCGCAAGTTTCACAGCATAGCGACAAGTGTCCGCGTAGTGAAAGTGATTATGGTCCGTGCGAGTAGTCGGGCGCATACCGATCTGCCCCTTGGGATGCGGGAGCCCGTTTCGGCGCGTGGAGCGATGCTGGCGGTGCGCTCGCGCCGGCAAGGTTGCCATCAACCGGAGAAGGCTATTGGACAGACGGATATGCCCGGCGCGCCAATCGGCATGCTGGGACCATCCGCCTCGCTCGCAAGCGCCAAAGTGATCGTACAACACCTTTCCGCCTCACGTCCGCCTGGCGGCCGAAAACTGGCGGACCGCTCCCGAAGCGGACGAGGCGGAAGGCGCTCCGAAACGATCGTACAACGGCCCTAATTAGGGAATCGCTAGGTCCGGCCGTCCGCCGTGCGTGCGTGTCCGCGGGCATTCCCTTCGTGAGCCTACGCGGCGGCGCGCACGTTTCGGGAGCTGTCCAGGAATCGCTTTTTTGCGTGGTGCGCTCGTCGGCGACAGCCAGCTGAAATTTCTGTACAGTTCTCGCTTCCTCGACATTACGACGACCCGCATAAAGGTACGCATTTTATCTCAAATTTCGCTTCAGGTAGTGCTGTACCGTTTACCTACATGCCTTGCGCATTCCAGGACCTCGTTTTACTGCTGCAGGAGCACGTGGGTAGTGTCGTGCTGGTGTTCAAAGTTTTGCCACGCCGTTACGACGACGCACATAAGGCGCGGTTTGAGGACCGCCTGCGCCGCCAGCTGAACCGCCGTTTCCCAGTGCAGTGCAGCTTTGCTTAATTCCTTAGACACTTCTCGCGATTTGTCAAAATCGACGGCAGCCGTGAAAATTTACATATTAGACCTCGCTACGGCGTTATCCCAGCGCAGCGCGCCTTTGTTTCTTTGCGTTGGCAAGCGTTAGAAGCGCGCGCCGTCTCGCGCTTTGTCCAAGTCGGCTCTTAAACTCGCGCTAGACCTCGTTGCCGGGTTGACAAAGTGCACGGCTTTGTTCCTTTCAATGGCAAGCTTCTGCCACTACAGTCGGCGCCCTTAATTTTATGATCGCTGTCAGCTTCAACAGCAAGTCCAAGAAAAGTTATGACGATCGCGCGGTGTGGAAATCGGCGGTAGAGACAAAAAACTCGTGCTTGTAGCTACAGACTTACCCAGCTCCAGCGCGCCTTTGTTTATTTCCGTACCGACTACTCGCGCTTTGTAGAAATCGACGCCAGCCGTGAAAGTCTACATAAACCTCGCTAGAGCATTAGCCCAGCGCAGCGCGCCTTCGTTCGCCTTTGTTTGCTCGTTACTTCTGTTCTTTTCAGTCGTTTCCTGAATCCGTCCAAATAGCCGGGCTAGGTGGATGATTGTTCGCCGTCAATGGAACCACATGGCGATCGCACTGCATACAGCACGACTTTGGTCCCTGTGTTTTTTTTAATAAAAACATCAGAAGTCGAAGGTCATGGTCGTGTCCGAGGATTGCTTCGACAGCTGGGGCAAAACCATGGGGACCGCACACGCTGTGTCGCCGCTGCCAAGTGAAGAGGCACAAAACGGCTGTCAACCTTAATAAAGGCCTTTTCGGGGCCGCCTCAGTGTTTCCAGGCAGATTACACGCTTTCCAACCCGCGCACGTGTTCTCATTTCCAATTAAATAGGTCCTTCAAACCCTGCAGAAGGTTTGAATTAGGAACTGCTAATATTAAGATGGTGCATGGTACTTGAGAAACAATAGCGGCTACAATGGCAAAGGTGAAGCAGGGCTGGAGTTACACGCAAATAAAGAAAGGTTGGGGGTACCCAGATAAGCTGAAATGGTTTTGGACAGGACACCTAGTTATTCGATATAAAAGACTCAAATAATGCATATTCAAGAGTTTATCAAGGTTTTTTGTAGAACTATAATCTAAGCACTTTCCCTTCAAGAACATTAAGCAGTCTAAACGAATAAGAAAACCATGGATCACGCCAGAGTTCAAAAGAATGATAAAACGCAAAAGCAAGTTGTACCATGCCTTTTTGAATAATCCCTCTCTAGAATCTCCAATCTTATTTAAAAAAAAAAACAAGAAATTGACAAAATGCTGAGCTTAGGCGTGCTAAGATTGTGTATCATCAAAAACTGTTCTCTGATGTTAGAATGAAATATTCAGGCGCTGTCTGGAAAGTTGTAAATAACTTGTTACGTCGCAATACGAAAAATGCGCCAACTCAACGAATAATCTATAAGGGCTCTGAATTATCCGGTCAGGCTCTTGCTGACCATTTCAACAGCACTTTTTAACTACCCATTTATCTATGATGCATCTACCTGAAGTTCCTTCATCTTGTAGCCCTTTCTAAAGCCTTTTCCTTGAGCCCACCAGTGAGACCGAAGTATGTACAACCTTCATGAATTTAAATAATAGCAAAGCCTTAGATGTTGGCAATATTCAGATAAAACCAGTCAAATATGTACTATCTTTTATTATAACTGTGCTTGCATACATCTTCAATTTGTTAATTGAAACGAGAGTTTACCCGGAAGAAATTAAGAAAGCAAGAGTGGCAGTTGTGTTTAAAGGGGGAGATAAAGATGTAGTTCCAATTATAGACCAATATCTGTGATTCCAATGTTTTCAAAGGGCTTGGAAAAAGTAATCTTTTCCCGCGTCGTTAACTTTTTTAATGCAAAACAAATCCTGTCTGATGCTCAATTTGGCTTCTGAAGGGGCAAGTCGACGGAAACGGCTTTGTTACCACTTAAGGAATGTAACCTGCAAAACACTGAAGCAAGTATCCTCACTGTCGGACTCTTCATTGATTTTAGTAAGGCTTTCGATTCCCTAAACCATCAAATGTTAACTCATAAACTTTCTCAAAACGGAGTTCGTGGAACACCTTTAGACCTCATGAAATCATACCTGCAAAATCGAAAACAATCTGTCTATATCCACAACCATCAGTCTTCTTTTCTGGCGGTACGAAATGGCGTGCCTCAAGGCAGCATTCTGGGTCCGATGCTTTTTAACATCTATATAAATGGCATTGTGCATATTTATGACAAAGCGAAATTTATTATATACACCGATGATAGCAGTATACTGATCTCTGGTCACGACATAAACAAGTTAATTGAAAAGTGCAACGTAATCCTTACGAGACTAGAGAGCTGGTCCTCTTCTAATTGCCTCCAAATAAACCCTACAAAGACTAAGGTAATCATTTTCCGTGCAAGGAACAAGCCAGTCGAACTGCAACGCGCTCCTAAATACGCAGGTCAAGAAATTCAAATTGTAGACAGCCACAAAATCCTTGAAATTACTTTCTCGTCGCATCTCAGGTGGGATCGGCTTGTGAAAAATATTTGCAAAAAGCTCTCTTCAGTAGCAGGTGTTCTAACACGATGTCGATGGCTACTTCCGACTCACGTGAAAATTCAAATTTATCATGCTCTTTTCGGTTCCGTAACTGTTTGGGCAACCACCACAAAAACAAATGTGATAAAAATACATGTTCTGCAGAAGAAAATGATCCGCTACATTGCAAACCTTCCTTATCTGTCTCTCCAACGCAAACTGCGTTTAGAAATTATAACATAATTCGTTTTGAACATATATATGTTCTTCGCATTTTGAGGTTCTTTTACCATTCTTCTCCTGCTTATAGAGATTTCTTAATACGTACTACACATTTACGGACCGCTTCGAATCGACTCTACACCTGAAACACCGATCTCTGGTATATTCCATAATTTCGTATTAATTATAAACTACAAACGCTTGAACATAATTTACCGATCACTCTTAATAAGTACAAAGTTTTGGCTAGTGTTAATTAAACCAAGCGAGTTAAAAATGCATTTTGTTAATATATAGCCAGGTTGCATTTTATGTGCCTCTGTTGTCTGCCGGTGCCATGTATGCCTATTGAGTGTTTTTTCTCTTTATTCTTCTCGGGTCTTCTCTTTGTTTTCATGCGTCTGTAAACTATTGTTAGTGAACATACATGCTTATTGTTTTCATTGCATTTAATCTATATGTCACTTGCTTCGTTGTTTTTGTGGTTCTAATATATATATATATATATATATATATAGTCACGATTTGAGGAGCCGTGCAGGTAGACGTAGGGGGGAACAGAAGGCTAGGCGCTTTAATCAGACAGCCAGGGTCCAAAGCACAGAGCCAGAGCGCCTCGGGAGCCAACCAACACTTCGTCGTCGTCTTTGACTAAGCGTGGAGGCCGCGCGGCGCGCTCGGCACGTGGCATTATTCCCTCCCGCGAAAGCAAACACCGCCTCGGTGTGGAATGGGTTATGTACAGGGAGCGAAGAAGGGGAAAAACAAACGAAAAATAGGGTTGAGGTGAATTATACATCCGGCGCTAGTTGAGAGGTGAGGAGTCAAGTTCACACGCGGGGTAAGGAGGTAAAGGGGCGACACACAGCGTGCACACAGCGCTCAGTCACGCGAATAGTACGGTTTTAGGCGCACTACATGGACGACTTCAGGCCGTTGACGCTGACGGCCGGCGACCACAGTTCCATCGGGGACAACTTCGTAGTTGAGGCTGTTCAGGTGGCGCAGGACTTTGTACTGGCCAAAATACCGATTGATAAGCTTTTCGCACAACCCCTTGCGGCGCAAGGGTGTCCACACCCATACCTTGTCACCAGGCACGTAGTGCACGTCCCTGTGCCGAAGGTTATAGTGTCGAGCATCGACGGATTGCTGGTCCTTGATGTTCAAGCGGGCCAGCTGACGGGCTTGCTCTGCGTTTTCCACGAAGTTGCCTGCTTCAGGGGTTACCTCTTCATCGCTGTACGGGAGCATCGCATCCAACATCATGCGGACCTCCCTGCCATAGACGAGACGGAACGGGGTAAACTGGGTGGTTTCCTGCGTCGCTGTATTATAGGCGAAGGTGATGTACGGCAAGATCTCATCCCACGTTTTATGTTCAACGTCAACGTACATCGAGATCGTGTCCGCTAATGTTTTGTTGAGCCGTTCCGTTAGACCATTGGTTTGGGGATGGTACGCTGTTGTGGGTCGATGAGCTGTGTGGCTAAGCGTTAAGACGTCACGTAAGAGCCGGGCTTGAAACGCCTTGCCTCGGTCAGTAATGATGATCGATGGGGCGCCGTGTCTAAGCACGATTTCGTGCATAAAGAAGAGTGCAACTTCGGCGGCAGTACCTCGCGCAAGGGCCTTTGTTTCAACGTAACGGGTCAAGTAGTCGGTGGCGACTACGATCCACTTGTGGCCGGACGACGAAAGAGGAAATGGCCCCAAAAGGTCCATGCCGACTTTGTCGAATGGTTTTTGTGGCGGCTCGATGCACTGAAGCAGCCCGGGAGGCTTCAGCGTCGGTTTCTTACGCCGCTGACATTGCCGGCATGTCCGGACATAACGCTTGACGCTTGACGTGAGCTGGGGCCAGTAATAGTTCTGCCGGATTCGGGACAAGGTGCGGGTAACACCAAGGTGGCCGGAAGTTGGTTCATCATGGCAGGCCAGGAGAACTTCATCCCGTAAATCAGACGGTATGACGAGCAGGTAAGTTGTCGGACTGGAAGTAGAGTTCTTTTTATAAAGCACCCCGCTCCGGAGACAAAACGATGATATCCCACGAGCTAGGTACCGTGGTATCTCAGGGTGCCCACCTTCGAGATGTTCTATGAGCAGACGCAGCTCGGCGTCGGCACGCTGTCTGGAGACGAGCTCAGACGTGCTGACGGCTCCAAGGAAGCTGTCGTCGTCGATGGTGTCTTGTGGAGGAGGTTCGACGGGAGCGCGTGACAGGCTATCAGCGTCTGCGTGGTTCCGGCCGGACTTATAGGTGACGATGAAATCGAATTCCTGCAGGCGTAATGCCCAACGGGCGAGGCGGCCGCAAGGGTCCTTTAAATTTTTTAGCCAGCACAGCGAATGGTGGTCGGTGACGACACAAAACGGTCTGCCATACAGATATGGGCGGAACTTAGCTGCTGCCCAGACTACGGCTAAGCATTCTTTTCCGGTGGTAGAGTAGTTCAACTAAGCGCGCGACAGTGCCCGGCTGGCGTAGGCAATTACTTTGTCGACACCGTCTTGCCGCTGTACGAGAACGGCGCCAAGACCGACGTTGCTCGCATCCGTATGTACCGCCGTGTCGGCATCTTCGTCGAAATGTGCTAGGATTGGCGGCGATTGGAGTCGGCGTCGTAATTCGTTGAAGGCAGTCTGCTGTTTGTTGCCCCAGGAAAATGATGTATCATCCCGGGTTAGGAGCGTCTAAGGGCTGGCAAGCGGGGCGAAGTTTCTAATGAAGCGACGATAATAGGAACACAGGCCCAAGAAACGTCGGACTGCTTTTTTGTGAACGGGGACCGGAAAGGCAGCAACGGCAGCAAGCTTCTCTGGGTCAGCTCGGATTCCATCAGCACTAATGACGTGCCCGAGAAACTTCAATTCGATGAATCCAAAGTGACATTTTTGTGGTTTGAGGGAGAGGTTGGCGGAACGAACGGCTTCGAGGACAGTTCTGAGACGGTGCAGATGTTCCGTGAACGTTGCGGAAAAAATAATGACATCGTCAAGATAAACAAGACATGTCTGCCACTTCAGACCTGTGAGGACAGTGTCCATCATTCTTTGGAAAGTGGCAGGAGCGCAGCAGAGCCCGAAGGGGATGACGCGAAATTCGTAGAGCCCGTCTGGTGTGATGATGGCGGTTTTCTCACGGTCCCTCTCATCGACTTCTATCTGCCAATAACCGCTCCTGAGGTCTACCGAAGAGAAGTACTTGGCTTGGCGAAGACGGTCGAGGGAGTCATCAATACGGGGCAGCGGATACACGTCTTTCTTTGTCAAACTGTTAAGTTTCCTTTAGTCGACGCAGAATCGCAGTGTTCCGTCTTTCTTCTTCACCAGGACGACAGGAGACGACCACGGGCTGCTTGACGGTTGGATGACGCCGTCCGTGAACATCTCTTTGACCTGTGTTTGTATAGCATCTCGCTCCCGAGGGGACACACGATAGGGCTGCTGATGGATGGGTCGAGCTCCTTCAGGCGTGATGATGCGGTGTTTAACTATCGACGTTTGTCGCACCTTAGACGACGACGTGAAACACGCACGAAACTCCCGCAAGAGGTCCTGGAGTTGCCCCTTTTCAGCGGATGAAAGGCCCGGATTTATGTTGACGTCGTCGAGCGCTTCTGCGTCACCTCCTCCAGTGGTGTCCTCCTCGCAAGCAAAACATTCGGCCACTTCCTGGACATGGTCGACGTAAGCGATGGCTGTGCCACGGAATAGATGTCGATGCTCATTGCAAAAGTTGGTAATAAGGACCTCTGTCCAACCGTCATGCAGGCAGCTAAGGCCTCGTGCCACCGCAATCCCCTTAGTGAGTACGAGAGAGACATTAGGCTCGACAACCCGGATTCCCCGATGTGGTTCATCACAGGTAACTCTAGCGAGAATGCTGGCACGTGGAGGCACCGTAACGTTATCCTCGGCGACCCGCAGGGCGGACTGAGAACCCTGGTGCGCCGGCTCTGCTGTGGCCAATTTGGTGGAAAACGTCACCAAGCGATTCGGGAGGTCTATTATAGCACCGTGCTCACGAAGAAAGTCGATGCCAAGGATGACATCGCGAGAACATTCGCGCAGAACAAGAAAAGTGGCGACGAAGGTGCAGCCGCGAACCGTAACACGGGCCGCACACATACCGAGTGGTGCGACAACATGTCCCCCCGCCGTACGTATGTCGGGGCCTTCCCACGGTGTCGTCACTTTTTTCAGGGTCGTCGCAAGCCGTCCGCTAAGGATGGAGTAATCTGCGCCCGTATCAACCAACGCGCTGACCTCCTTAGTGTCGACGAGAACAGGGATGTCCAAGGAGATCCGGCCTTCAGCGCGGCCTGTCGATGGTTGTGGGGAGGGACTCAGTCGGTGCGGCGGCGGAAGCTGGTCGACGACAGGGGTTGCGACGTCGGGGCGATTCGGGTGGAGAGTCGGGGAAAACTGTGCGGCGATGCGGCGTTCTACGTCGGGGCGAGTCGGTCGGTGCGGCGGTGGAAGCTTTGCGTCGGATCGGATCTCGGCGGCCTCGCCTCCAAAGGTCGCCGGAGCTAGTTTTTCCGATGTGGGATCGAGGAACCACGTTGTTCTGAGGCATAACGGGACCCAGAAGGCGAAGACCGGCGTGGAGAAGGCGAGCGCGACTCGTGGCGCGGAGACGGGCGGCGGGGAGGAGGCAGGGAACTACGCTGGCGGTTGACATACTCGGCGATGTCCTGAGGGTGCTCTCCGGGTCGTGGATGGGGACGGTCAAGAGCAAATCCGCGCAGACCCATTTCGCGATACGGGCACCGCCGGTAGAGATGGCCGGCTTCACCACAGTGGTAGCACAGCGGCCGTTGATCCGGAGTGCACCAGAGATCAGTCTTCCGCGGTGGCCGGCGCCGATCAGCCCAGTAAGGGAGCGGTTGAGCAGCGTACCGCGGCCACTGGAGGGGAGTAAGGGGAAGGCTCAGGAAATGGGGCTGGGCGGCGCACGACGTCCGCGTACGTGAATGGCTGAACAGGGGCCGGGTACGGCGCGGGAACGGATGGGGCCGGTTGCGGTGCCGGCACGACCGCAGCGGTTTGTGCCCTGAGCGCCTGCTGAACTTCCTCGCGGATGACGCTGTTGACGGAATCGATGCGAGGGGCAAATGTTCCATGAAGGTGCTGCAGCTCCTCGCGGACCACGGAACGAATGAGTTCGCGAAGGGAGCTCGGGTTCATCCCGGGATCGTGGTCGAACCGGTCCACCGTGGACAGCAACGGCACTGGACGCAGTTGCCGGGCGTACTGATTGGCCCTCTGCTGCATCAATTTCTCCATGTGGGCGGCGTCGGCCAGAAACTCCGCGACGATGTTGGGCGAGTTCCGTACGAGACCGGAAAAGAGCTGGTCTTTTACGCCGCGCATCAGGTGCCGCAGCTTTTTTTCTTCACTCATGGCTGGATCGGCGCGATGGCAAAGATGCGTCACATCCTCTACGTACATTGCAACACTCTCGTCTGGAAGTTGAATTCGAGACGTCAGGGCGCGCTCCGCGCTCTCCCGGCGGTCACTGTTGGCGTACGTAGTCAGGAGCTGACGTGGGAAGTCCGGCCACGTAGACAAGATAGCCTCACGGTTCTCGAACCACGTGCGGGCAGAGTCTTCGAGGCTGAAATACACGTTACGCAGCTTGGTCGTGTCGTCCCAGCCGTTGAAGGTCGCAACCCGTTCATAGTGTGCCAACCAGTCCTCGGCATCCTCGAACTGGCCACCGTGAAAGGGCTTAGGTGTTCGTGGGGTCTGAAGGGTCAGATAGGTGGGGCTGGTCGAAGGTACAGTCATCGTCACGACGGGCAGGGGCGTCGCCATGAGGGGAGTGAAAGTCGAGGGTTCGCCTTCACGAGCGGCACGAGGGTTCGCCGTCACGACCTCGGGGGATAGGCCTCGGATCCTCCGGCTGGCACGATGGACAGGGGTGGTCACAAGAGGCGGGCGCGTCGAGTCTTCCGCAGGAGAAGGGATCATCGGTCGCACCTCCACCAGTGTCACGACCTGAGGAGCCGTGCAGGTAGACGTAGGGGGGAACAGAAGGCTAGGCGCTTTAATCAGACAGCCAGGGTCCAAAGCACAGAGCCAGAGCGCCTCGGGAGGCAACCAACACTTCGTCGTCGTCTTTGGCTAAGCGTGGAGGCCGCGCGGCGCGTTCGGCACGTGGCAATATATATATATATATATATATATATATATATATATATATATATATATATATATATATATATATATATATATATATATATATATATATATATATATATATATATATATATAAAGAGAGAGAGAAGTGGGCACTTCTACAGCGACACATTTATTTATCAACGTTTCGACCGGCGTGCGGTCTTCTTCAGAACTGTAGCGGTCTCGCGTCAAATGGACATCTTAAGTTTTTCAGCTGCAGAGGAGGGCAAAAGGAGTGTAACAAGCAAATAGCAACAACAGATAAAAAATTGAACAAAAAAGTAAAAAAAATAAAGATGGGGGTGCGGGGAGCAGAGAGGGACAAGATTGGGGGAGGAAGCAAAAATAGAAAGAAAAGAAAAAAGGGGGGAACTATTATAGTAAGGAAGGACGGGGTAAAAAAAAAGGAGATGGCGAAACGAGAGAAAGGGACAGGAAGACGGTGCGGGGGACATGGGCAGCGCGGCAACCACAGGCGTACGAAAGCAAAGCGTGCAAACAAGACACAAACAAAATGCACGAACACAAAGACGGCCGCCGCTGCAGATGCGTGGCCAAAGAGGCACCGCTGCGCAAATGACACTGGCAGCGACGAACAGGCCAAACCAGGCGCCTTTTGGGGGGGTCTCACTAATTTCCGGTGAGCCGAGGGCTAGAACGTTAAGGAAGGAGTGGGCTACGTTAACGAGCACATGTGTAAGAACTTACTCAGGGGGTCTGAGTTTCACTGAACAGTGCATCCCTCTCACTGGGCGGGTCGTTGAACCGACTTCGTCGGGAATACTTGGTTGTAGTGGAAGAGGGCTGGGCTAGCTGTGTACAAAGATTTCAAATTGTCGGAAAAAAGTCAGGAAAGAACGTCAAAGCTTATCAATACGGCACGAGGCAGGATAGTTTAAGTAAGGAGGGGTTTGATTGCCTGGGATATACACTAGGAGTTATAAAGGGTATATCTGAGTTAGCCAATTAACGAGAGGTGTAGTATTATTTTGTTTGGAGGTCGTGAATAAAAGAAAGGATACCAGGCTTTTCGTTAAGATATTCTTGAATAGTATTAAACTTGTGGATAAAATAGAATTCACGTTGTTCACGTTCTCGCCTGTTTTTGAAGCCCCTTGAATAATTGTTATTTTTAGTTAGTCAAATGGGTGTCCTTCTGAGTTTACATGCTTGGATAGGGGAAGATTTGGAAGAGAATTGGTGTGTGCGCGGTGATTGTTAAATCGAATGCGGAATGCAGTGTTTGTCTGTCATATGTATTGCTGGTTACACACAGTGCATTCAAGAAGGTAAATAATGTTAGTCGCAGTCAAACTTGCCGTTGATTGAATGCTGGAAAACTGACCTCGTACTAGTTGCGGAACACGTAGTCTTCATGTGCTTGCAAACTTTGCAGCGACCTTCACCACAGGGCTGGCATCCATATTTTGGGGTTTTGTGTTCCTTGGAGTGGACTAGATGGTTCTGAATGTTTTTGGCACGCCTGTAAATCACGCGGGGCGCGCATGTAAATATTTTCGATAGTCGTTGACTTTGCTGGAGAACATTAGTGCTTATTAAGAATTCTGTTTATGTTCGGTGCGTTACTGTTAAATGTGAGAATAAGGTTTGTAGTGTAATCATTTCGGTTATCTCTTCGGTGCCCCTGGAGTATTTGACTACGGTTCAGATTTGAAGCTCTGCTTATGGCGTCATCAATAAAAGGTTTGGTTTATGGGGGCTTAACGTCCCAAAGCGACTCAGGCTATGAGAGACGCCGTAGTGAAGGGCTCCGAAAATTTCGACCACCTGAGGTTTTTTAACGTGCACTGACATCGCACAGTACACGGGCCTCTAGAATTTCGCCTCCATCGAAATCCGACCGCCGCGGCCGGGATCGAACCCGCGTCTTTCGGGATAGCAGCCGAGCACCATAACCACTCAGCCACCGCGGCGGCTTCATCAATAAAAGAACGTGGATAGCGCTGCGTTAAGAGCACGTAAACATTTTTTAATGCTTTTTTATCCCTTTCACTGCCTCTCCCGAGATAACTCGGGCGACCACACATATGCACTCCCTGCTTCTCACGAGTATACTCGTTCTGGTTTCTTAACTCGCTCCCTGCTGCTCCCGATAATACTCGTGCAAAACAAAATAATGCAAGCATGTAGCGCTATCTATGGAGAGCGCTCATAAATAACACAGAACTTGTAGGATGGCTTTCTAATAGGTGGAGCGCATGTTCCTTCACCCACATCGCTTTGTAATCGCCTCGGCAGTACAGCCATGGCAAGGCAGCGTGCGTCGTGCGTCCGCGGTTTGATGGACGAAGAAATTCAAGAATTGCTCATGAATTCGGACTCCGATGACAGTGAGGAAGCAGCCCGTCTAAGTGCCTTGTCGAGTGATGACAGCGATGAAGAGCCCCTTCCACAAAGAAATCCGCGTAAGAAGAGGAAATGCGACGAGCGGGATTTCTCCTGGAAGAAGGAGTTCAAGCCTCAGGACCATGCGTTCGACCCATCTTCTTCAGGAATCTGCAATGACATCACAGCAGCATCCAGTGAGCTTGAGATTTTTGAAAGTTTGTTTACGCCGGACATTGTGGAAGGAATTGTGGATCAAACTAGCAGAACCCAACACGAGCCTGCTGCGTCTGTGCTAACACGCAGCATCGACCAAAGCAGCGAAGATAGTCTCGCTATCTGTGTTCCAGCTGCGAGGTGCCGCTTTGTGTGGTACCTTGTTTTGAAGAATACCACACCAAAAAAGTTTTCTAAACACATGGACATCCTAATTAGCAGATACTCATTTTGCTAATTAGTCAAGTGCCAACTTCTTCTATTCAGTACAACTAATATCGATATGTTAATCATGAATAAAATGTTTCCATGACCTTCAGAGCATCCTAATGCCTTGCTAGCATAAAATTTCTACGAAAGTAGTATGCAAAAAAAAAAACCCGGCAGGGAGTATGCAGTGGTGAGAAAAAAACCCGGCAGCGAAAGGGTTATACATACGTATACGTAAACATTTTTTTTTTTTTTGCTTGAAGTGCGTTTGTCGTGTACCGCCATTTCAGAGGCGCTTGGGCCCAGTCAAGCTGCTTTTTAGCCGCTTTTAGCCCTCTAGGATGTAACTTGCATTCTGTAAAAATGAAATGAAATTGCATTTGTAAGAGAAGGACAAGGTTTCGTTTTGTAGTGTAAGCTGGCTCTCTAGAATGAACACAGAACGTTGCCTCACACTGCTTGGGCCTGTCGTTTGACCCCTCGTTGACCCCACGGGAAAAAAAAGGACGTCTCTAGGAAACTATTTGCGGGATCTTTCCTCTGCTTCAGGAGGGGGGGGGGGGGGGGGGGGGGAGGTTGATGCCTCCCCTTTGTCGGGTTCGCCGCGACACGCGACGCACGACGGACAAGACGACGAAAGGAAGCGGGCAAAGCTGCCTTTACAAAATTAACCGTGACTTGCAGGTGCCTATAGCTGTGTTTGGATTCCAGGGAAGTAGCAGCCGACCTCTGAATCCTCCTCGCCCATTCCCACGGGGCTCCGCGTGCCATGTCGCCATGTGCGGTGAAAAGAGCAGTGTGCAGAGTTTAAATGAAACAAGTATGAAGCTATACAATGAAGCCAATTACAGACAGCTAGAGGAATTTCAAGAGCATGCTGTGTGATGCTAGTTATCTCAGTGAAAACTAATGCAGCTAGCTATTATTTCGTTTTTTTTTACCCAACAGACATGAAAGGTCTGAAGATGAATTAGCACCAAACACATCGGTGCATCAGTTGGGATGCCTGAAGAAAGTTGTACCAACATATAAATGCCCATGTCGTGATAATCAGGAATACCGAAGAATTAAGGAAAATAAAAACATTTTTTTTCGGGCTCACACACCTGCAACAAACATACTTATGCGTAGCGATTTAAATGACTCTGTAGGAAGCTTTTTGGGTAAAAAGTACAGTATGGCAGAAAGGAGTCTTTAGAAAATGCACTGTGTAGAAATAGCCATACCAATTCCATCTGATCGTTCGATAAATGTAACAAATACAGTGCAATGAAGCTTGCTGCATAGTATAGTTGCAAGTTACTGGTTGCAGACAGCTCTGCAGTCTCTGGACTGTGATTGTGTATGCACTGCATGACAGTGCATGGATTGCAGAACAGTTAACCAACACAGAGATGCTTGTTCATATCGTTTACCACACATATAAACATCATGAATGAAACAGGATGCTATGTGTAACTTTTTGACATGTTCCTTTTTGGCAGCCTCTAAATATGTTTCCGCCTAAATGAGCTGGCTTGTTTTGCAACAATATTAGCGCGTGCTCATGGGAGCGCGCCGACGATGAAGACGAAGTGTGCGTGTGCCGGTGGACAAAGACGAAGTGTGTGTGTGGTTCGGACAGCCATCTTGTGAGTTCCCTGCTGTGCGCTGGACTTCGCTGAGACTGTGATCTGTGCCGGTCCTGTCTTCGTTACATTTTTGGTGGAGGTGCGGGGTACTTTCCAACATCTACGTGCCCCGAAGGCTCTCTATGAACACGGATTTGACTCCGATTCATCGCAGTACGAGCCGCCGAATCCAAGGTCAGTCACCAGAGTACGGTCCGTTATCCCCTAGGACCAGGGCTCCAGCTGCGACGCGCAGGACTGACGCGGCACCTATGGCTAGCAACGGAGACGCGGCAGCTATGGCTGACAACGGGAACTCAGCTGCTCATTTCCTGGTCCTCCAGCCGCGAACGCCGCCGACCTTCCATGGCGAAGTGTTTGAGGACGCGGAGGACTGGCTTGACCAGTTCGAGCGCGTTGCCAGGTACAACGGCTGGGATGCGGAGCGGAAGCTGCACAATGTTTACTTCGCTCTTGACGACTCGGCGCGGACGTGGTACGAGAACCACGAGACAACGTTTCCTTCTTGGGAACGGTTCCGCAGCCAGTTGCTGGCGACCTACGTCAACACCGACCGTCGGGAACGAGCTGAGTCGGCGCTGCAGTCAAGGAACCAGCGACCCAATGAGAGCGTCGCAATGTATTATGAGGACATGACACGACTGTTCAGAAGGGCGGATCCAAACATGGCCGAGGACAAGAAAGTGCGCCACCTGATGCGCGGGATAAAAGAAGAACTGTTTGCTATGCTTGTGCGAAACCCACCTAACACCACTTCGGAGTTTCTATCGGAGGCCACTACCGTCGAAAAGACCCTGCAACAACGCGCCCGCTATTACAATCGCGCCGTGAACACCGTATCAACTGCCGACTTTGCGCCAGCCTCCAGCGACTCCGCTGACACCCTTCGGGAGCTGGTTCGATCTATCGTCAAAGAAGAGCTGCACAAAATGCGCCTCTCTGCCCAGTCGCAGCCGCAGTGTCCATCGTTAGCACAAATTATCCGAGACGAAGTGCAGCAGGTGGTTCCTGAACCTGTTGCCCCTGCTGCCCTTACACCGACGCCCCCGCGCCAGACGTACGCGTCGGTACTCCGACAGAACTGCGACCTCGCCCCTTGGAGCACCAGCCCATCTGCATCTGCTTTCCAGCCGCGGCCCCCGCCTGTCCCTGTGTTGCCCGAAGCCAGGCTGCGAAAGACGGACGTGTGGCGGGCACCTGACCAGCGGCCCCTTTGCTACCACTGCGGTGAGGCTGGCCATATCTTGCGGTGGTGCCCTTATCGTCGAGCTGGAATTCGCGGATTTCATCCGCGAGTCCCCTGTCCGCCCAATGGCGAACGGTCCCGCAAAATTGAGGAGCACCTGTCAACGCGCCGGGATCACACTCACACTGATTTCCCTCGCCCTGACTACCGCCCACCAACCTCTACCCGCTATCGTTCGCCGAGTCCCCGTCCTTCGACAAGCCGTTTCAGCCGCTCACCGAGTCCTCGCCGGGGAAACTAGACCCAGCGGCCTGCGGAGGTAAGGCCGCTGACGAGCGAACAGCCGAACATCCTCCATCGCGTTCCCGACCAGACGACGGCTATCAAACGAGGACACGTGACGATCACAAAGGATGTGCAGCTTCGAACTTACCGGTCGATATCGACGATTTAGCGGTTACGGCATTGGTTGATACGGGAGCGGACTATTCGGTTATGAGCAACGAGCTAGCAAAAGAACTGAGGAAATTTTTAACCACGTGGACTGGGCCTCAGATTCGTACAGCTGGTGGGCACCTAATTACCCCTGTTGGCCGGTGTACGGGGAGAGTTACAATCGACGGATTTATTTACGTTTGTGACTTTGTTGTCCTACCTCACTGTTCGCGCGATGTCATTCTCGGCCTGGACTTTTTACAAGCTAACGGCGCCGTTATCAATTTACAAGAGCCGCGCGTGACGTTTTCGCCGACGCAAGCAATTGAAATAGCCGACCCAGACGACTCCAGGATACCCGCCCTGCGTATTGCTGCTGATGACGTGATGGTGCCTCCGCGGTGCAGCATGATGGTCCCCGTGCAAAGTGACTCGCCCGGTGATCGAGACGTTATGGCAGAGAGAAACGTCAGCCTTCTACTCGAGAAAGGAATCTGCGCTGCAAGAGGGCTTGTTCGCTTACGGGATCGCTCTGCGACACTCTTGATCACAAACTTCGGAACAGAGTTCCAGCCTATTGCGAAAGGAACGGCCGTCGCATACGTTACCGACTTCGTTGAGCCCGCAGAAATATGTGCTCTGGAGCTACCGTCGCCGGACGGACGCGATGCAGCAACCGTTCTGTCTACCGTGGACATTAATCCCGGCTTGTCGGTGGGTCAGAAGCAGCGCTTGTTAGAGCTCCTTCGCGATTTCGCAGTGTGCTTCGCCACGACATCAAAGGTAGGGCGCACCCCGGTAGCCAAACACCGCATCATCGTCAACGAGGAGACTAGCCCCATATCCCAACACCCGTACAGAGTGTCGCCGGTGGAACGGGAGGCTATACGATCCCAAGTGCAAGAAATGCTTGCAGACGACGTAGTCCAGCCGTCCACGAGCCCCTGGGCTTCGCCTGTGGTATTGGTGAAGAAAAAAGATAACACCTTGCTATTCTGCGTCGATTATCGGAAGTTGAATCGTGTCACGAAACGTGACGTTTACCCCCTTCCACGATCGACGACGCCTTGGATCGACTGCGTGACGCTAAATATTTTTCTTCACTCGACCTTAAGAATGGCTACTGGCAGATCGAAGTGGACGAAAGGGACAGAGACAGCGTTCGTGACACCTGACGGCCTTTATGAATTCAAAGTGCTACCCTTTGGACTCTGTTCTGCGCCAGCAACCTTCCAACGCATGATGGACACCGTTCTTTTTGGGCTGAAATGGCTGACATGCCTAGTGTACCTTGATGATGATGTCATTTTTGCTCCTAGCTTCGAGGAACACCTCAACCGGCTGCGAATGGTGTTACAGGCGCTCCGTTCGGCACAGTTGACGATAAAGCCACAAAAGTGTCACTTTGGTTTCGAAGAGCTCAGTTTTCTTGGTCACGTGATAAGTGCTGACGGAGTCCGTCCTGACCCGGAGAAGACTGCCGCTGTGGCACAGTTCCCGCGCCCAACCGACAAAAAGTCCGTTCGTAGGTTTCTGGGCCTCTGTGCCTATTACAGACGTTTCGTTGAAAACTTTTCCACAATTGCCGAGCCCCTTACAATGCTTACTAGAGACAATGTATCTTTTGTGTGGCATGATGATCAGGAATCTGCCTTGAACGAGCTACGCAGCCGCCTACAAACTGTCCCAATACTCGCCCATTTTGATGAACGAGCTGCCCCTGAAATTCATACTGACGCCAGCAATGTTGGTCTGGGCGCTATTCTCGTTCAGCGGCAGGATGGCAACGAGAAAGTCATAGCGTACGCCAGCCGCTCCCTCTCGAAAGCAGAGGCAAACTACTCTACCACAGAGAAGGAATGCCTTGCGGTAGTGTGGGCGATTAGCAAGTTCCGACCATATCTTTATGGTCGCCCGTTTCGAGCTGTCAGTGACCATCATTCGTTATGCTGGCTAGCCAATCTCAAAGACCCTTCGGGACGGCTTGCGAGATGGAGCCTTCGCCTCCAGGAATACGACATCATGGTAGTGTACAAGTCCGTCCGTAAGCACAATGACGCCGAATGCTTGTCACGTGCACCTGCCGACGTTGCTCCGGCCGAAACGGAGGACGACTTCCCGTTTTTTGCTCTCGTCACGTCGTCCGATATGGCCCGGCGTCAACGGGCTGACTCAGAGTTGCGTCCGCTCATCGAGCATCTGGAGGGCCTTAACGTCGCTGTTCCGCGGCTTTTCGTTCGAGGTTTGGGTTCCTACAGTCTCCGAGATGGCGTCCTTTACAAGAGGAACTTCGCCCATAACACGGAAACCTTTCTTCTGGTTGTGCCATCCGAACTCCGTCCAGAAATCTTGCACGCCTGCCACGACGAGCCATCGGCTGGCCATTTGGGTGTTACGCGGACGTATGCCCGCATTCGTGCGAAGTATTACTGGCCAAAGTTGCTCTCATCAGTCCAGCAATATGTGAGGACCTGCCGTGACTGCCAGCGACGAAAGACACCACCAGTTAAACCCGCAGGGCTTCTCCAGCCCATCCCACCGCCTACAACACCTTTCCAACAAGTGGGCATGGACTTGCTGGGCCCATTCCCATTGTCTTCCTCTGGGAACAAATGGATTGTTGTGGTGACGGACTACTTAACGCGGTACGCCGAGCCACAGGCGCTCCCCCACGCTAGTGCTGCAGAAGTGGCTCAGTTTTTTATGACATCAATCGTCTTGCGTCACGGTGCGCCATCAGTCGTCATCACGGACCGTGGAGCCGCCTTTACGGCGGCATTAATGCAATCTCTCTTCGAACTCACCCACACCAGTCACCGGAAGACAACAGCCTATCATCCCCAAACAAACGGCTTGACTGAACGCCTCAACCGGACGCTTGTAGATATGCTTGCTATGTATGTCGACGTTGAGCATCGTACGTGGGACGAAGTTCTTCCTTATGCAACCTTCGCCTACAATACGGCAGAACAGGATACTACCCGTCTTACACCTTTCCAGCTGGTCTACGGGCGGTGTGTCACTACCATGCTCGATGCTATGCTACCCGCTGCTCACAACGACGGAGACATCGGCCCCTACGCTGACGTTGACACATTCGTCCAGCGGGCTGAAGAAGCCCGCCAACTCGCAAGGTGCCTGATTCGACATCAACAACAACTCGACGCTGGTCGCTACAACCTCCGACACCGATGCGTTCGGTACGAGCCCGGCGACTCTGTATGGGTATGGACACCTGTGCGCCGCCGCGGACTCTCCGAAAAGCTCCTCCGACGCTACTTCGGTCCGTACGAGGTGGTTCGTCGTATAAGTGATGTCACATACGAAGTTTTTCCGCGGGACACGACCTCCTCACCACGTCGGCGCCATCCGACCGAGACTGTCCACGTGATGCGCATGAAGCCCTACCATGAAAGGCTGCAACCCGCCGCTTTACCAGCTTAACAGCTCTCTGTATTCTCTGCCGTCCGCCGTCTATACCGAACATTACCTTTGCTGTCCGTGTTCGTTTCCGGCGTCGGGCCGCCGCCTTGATGGAGGGGGTAATGGCGCGTGCTCATGGGAGCGCGCCTACGATGAAGACGAAGTGTGCGTGTGCCGGTGGACAAAGACGAAGTGTGTGTGCGGTTCGGACAGCCATCTTGTGAGTTCCCTGCTGTGCGCTGGACTTCGCTGAGACTGTGATCTGTGCCGGTCCTGTCTTCGTTACAATATAACCACGGGACTGCTGTAACTTGCCACATTTTCAAATTGTATGAAAATCATTGCATGTGAGGGGTCACAAATCTATCCTGTTTCTTGAAGGTCCCGTTGCTTTGTCGGCAATGCTTGGACAACCATGGCCAGCTTTCCGCATTCATGTGCACAGGGTATGCCCATTACGTGCATGCCTTTCCACCTAGTAATGGCTTACATTGCAAACAGACAAAAAAACACACAGAGCACAAGTACAGATAGTGTTTGTAGTCCACACACTTCTTCTTCTTCACCTCAGTAAATATGGCACATACCCACGCGGGAAGACTGGCCAAGGTAAAGTGGAGATTTGCCAATGAAGTATTTGCACGGGAAAAAAAAAAGACGTGAGGCGACGGCGTAGAAGACTGAATCAAGATAAAGATAGGAAAATTCAATTAAATTTAAGAAATATGAATTACCAGGAATAGAATCAAGCATTTTGGACATGAGACAGAACTTTGTATACAGCTAACAAGGTAACCGATCAGTCGCACTTATGTAATCATGAAGGTAGCCACAAACACTACTTAACGGGAATTCCTTTGCGCTCGCACCGAACGAGAGAAGAACTGTAAGAGACAGAGGGAGTCCTAGCCTCGAAAGAAGGACCTCCAAATACTGGTTTCCTTGAACAACCGCCGGCAAGAGAGGAGAAAATGGTCTAATGTTTCAACTTGCTCACATGAGACACAAAGGTTTGTCGCAGGGAACGCGTATCTGCGTAAGTACAAATTTAAGTGAGGGATTCTTCATCGCAGAAGCATCATTAACACCTCAAAACGCCTTGATTTACACCACCGGACATCCCATGGGTACTTTAAGTGGTGAAAATCCACGGTATTGAGCAACGGATCACTCAAGCTGGCTGAAATATGTTGGAACCACTGGAAACGTGAAGGTTCAAACAGAATGAGGTGAGGGACGGGATAGATTACAGGAGCGCTTAGAGTTGACTTTGCCAATAAATCAGCCACCTCGTTAAAATAGACACCCGAATGACTGCAGGTACCCGGACAAGGCGGATCTCACGCACTGTGCACGGAACAAAAGCCTAAGCGGTCGATTCAGTAAAGATTTTCCGGAGATTTGGAGAGAGCCTAAAAGTGAAAGGCAATCTGCAAGAATAAGAACCCGTGCTACATGTCTGGGAATTTTGATAAGAACCAAACCAATAGCCAAAAACTCTACGAAGACTATAGAAGTATAATCAGGGATACGAACGGAATAGCTCCAAGCCAGATCCTGCAAATATATCGCAATCGCCGCCTTCTCACAGCTGCCGGAGGCATCAGTGGAGAGAACAGTATGATGAGGAAAATTGTGTAGGTGTTCAGAAAGAAGACCATTTAGGATATTTGCGGGAATATGTTTCGCATGGGGCGGGTAAATATGGTCGTAATAGAAGACGGGGTCATCCTGCGTATCAGCAACTCGTTGCAAGGAGATCAGATCAACATGAAGCGGAGCTTGCGTAAACCTAACTTGCGGAAGCTGATAGCGTGGCCAATGTTATTGATATTGTTAGCCTATTAAAAGATGGCACATACCCACACTGGGCGATCGGCAGAGTCCGGTGGCTATTCATCTGTACTCAATTAACAAAAAAGAAAACCACGCGGGAACGCAACACTGGTGGATGTGCTGAATTTCAGGAACAGACCGTGCAACAAGTAACATAAATATTCCTAAATCAGATTTTACATTGCATAATGAACCATGACTGTACCAAAGCAATGAGACATAAGTGAAGCATTTGATTCTTTTCGTGACAGAAATGAGTTTTTTTATTTATTTCAACATACTGCAGGCCCTTTTCGGACCCTTGCAGGAGTGTTAACAAGGCATCAATGTGATCAAACACAAAAATACAGAGATCTTCTGTGATCTAAACACAAAAATAATAAGAAAATTAAACAGAAAAGTCAATTTTTTCAGTATATTTAACAAATAATTTCACGGACGTACACTTCACCGCATCTTCAGGCAGTTTATTCCAATAGGATATAGCATCTGGAAACAGGGAGTACTTGTGGATATTTACACGGCTGACTGGTTGACGGACTGTTTTACTATGGTTAGGTCTAGACGAGTGTTTGAAAGGAGGGTGTAAGTATTGTGAATATGTTATTTTGAAGTGGCCGTGAAGAAGCTGGAACAAAAACTTTAATCTTGAAATGATTCTTCGCTGTGACAGGCTTTGCAAATTTGATTGAATTATTAGACTGGTAGCGGTAGTCTGGCGAGAATACTTTGAGTATACAAACCTTACTGCTAGTTTTTGGATGCGCTCTAATTTGTTGATTAAAATTTTTTGATGGGGGCTCCAGACTATATCCGCATATTCTAGGGTAGGTCTGATGAGAGTTTTATAGGCACTGAGTTTAATATGGGCCGGCGTGCTACGCAGCTTTCTCCTTATATATTTTAATTTACCTTCAGCTTTAGAGCAAATTTATTTGATGTAGGGTTCCCAACGCAGGTTGGATGTTAGGATGAGTGCCAGATATTTCACCTGATCATATTTTTTGACCTGTGTGTCGCCAAGTGTGTATGTGAAACTTAGAGGCTGCTTCTTATTAGATAATGTGATGCTTTTGGTCTTATTCGCGTTAAGTTTCATTACCCAGGTCTTACACCAAGTGTGGATTGATTCTAAAGAATTGTTAAGGAGAATTTGATATTCTAATTTTTTTACAGCTATGTATACGACACAGTCGTCTGCAAAAAGGCGAAGCTGGATCGATGAACTAACACAGGAATTAATATCATTTATGTAAATGAGAAACAAAGAGGCGCAAGAACTGATCCCTGGGGTACACCCGAATACACATCCAGGTTCTGCGAGACGTATTCACCTATTTTAACACATTGTTTTCTGTTCTGTAAATAGCAAGAAATCCATGACACAATGTTACAATCAATTCCAAAAGATAGTAATTTTGTTATAAGGTCACCGTGAGGAACATCAAACGCTTTAGAGAAATCTAAGAATATTGCATCTATCTGGTTGCCTTCATTAATTGTGTTAGCGATGTCATGAGTAATTTCAGCAAGCAGCGTTACTGTTGAAAGCCCTGTTCTGAAACCATGTTGTTTTTCGTAAATTAGATTATTATTTTCTAGATATGAAACTATGGCTTTAAAAATAACGTGTTCCATCATTTTGCAGCTTGTACTTGTTAGTGATATTGGACGATAGTTATTCAGTTCAGTTTTAGAACCCGATTTGTGTATAGGAATTATTTTGGCACAGCGCCAGTCATCTGGGATTACGAGTGTTTGTAAGGATCTTGTATAAATTATATGCAGGTATTTGAACACCCATTCAGCGTATCGGGCTAAAAATGTGTTTGAGATGGAATCAGGAACCGGAGATTTTTTTTTGTCAAGTTTTTGTAAAAGAGAGAGGATTCCAACTTCACTAATGGCTAGTTCTGTAATGGGTTGCTTGATTGTGTAAGCGGGTAGCGAAGCGTGGGAGGCTGTTCGAGTGAAAACGGACTGGAAAAACTTATTGAATTCATTTGCAATAGCATCAGGTTTACTTGTGGTGTCACTGAAATCTGTAATGATGGAACCAGTTGACTGGTCTTCAGATAAGTACCGCAAAACTTATGAGGGTTGTGGGCCATGAAAGAAGGCAGCGTCAAATCAAAGAAACGAGATTTTGCATCTCGGACTTTGCTCTGTAAACAGTTAACAAGGCTTGCAATTTCGTTCTTGTATCCCTTTTTTCGCCGTCGTTTTATTTTTATTTTATTTTGAATTATCTCGCGCGTTATCCACGAGTACTCCCTGTTTATACGTTTTTTTCGGAGCGGAACGTATCTCTTTTCGCAAGTATGTACAGTGTTCTTGAAACAAGACCACAGTTCACGCACATCCGTCAATGCGCTGAATTCGGCAAGGCTGCACTAAATTGCATTTAAAATTGCAGGATCATCTGCACGCTCATAGTCCTTGACAAAGGTAGGCGGTGTTTTCTTTTTTTTTGCAGGTGACTGATATGGGACATGATAGTACTAGCAATTTGTGGTCAGATATGCCATCTTCGAGACGCACTGAACACCCTGGAAGTGTACTGCTAACGAACATTAAATCAAGAAGTGAAGAGGAGGACGATAAAACTCGGGTGTTATCGGTAACCAGTTGATCTAAGGAAAAACCAAATGCAGTAAATAAAAGTGTTTCCGCGCTTTGGGCATTTTTTCCGTCATGTGAATAGTCCGCCCAATTTATCCCTGGCAGGTTAAAGTCACCCGATAAAATCAACTTAGATCTTGAATTAGTGTGCTGGGACAGGTAATCGTACATTTTTTGAAGATAATCTGGAGGGGCGTTTGGCGGTCGATACACGCCTCCCAGTAATATACTTTTACCGGAATATGTTATTTTGCACCACACACTTTCGTGGTCATCGATACCCTTCAGGACTGAATATTTTATGTTGCTTTTAATTGCTATAGCTACTCCTCCCCCTCGTGATCCTCTATCTTTACGTAGCAATTTATATGTTGATGGGACAACTTCGGAATCACGTACCCCTGCTTGTAACCATGTTTCCGTTATAATTATAATGTGGGGATGGTGCCCCAGAATTAGCTGCTCAAGGTGACCTAACTTATTTACTATACTTCTAGCATTAAATGAAAGGATTCGTAGTGTTTTGGTTGGTCAGATATGATTGCTGCTCGTGTTTGCTGCTCCTGGAGAGGAAATTGGTTGGGTTTGCCTTGCATCATCGGTCCTTCTGATTATGTCGACCCTGGTTTGTTGTGTTGCGTCCCAAATGAAAACCTTGCCATTGACCTTTAGCTTGTCAAAGGAAAGCGACACCTTCGCCCCAGCCGCCCTCTCGCGTTCCGATAAGCGCCATAGCTTAGCGCGTAAGTCTCGTACCCTTTTTGAAAAATCTTCAGATATGGAAATGTTAGAACCTTTTAGTTTGAAACAGCTTGACATAATATCTGTTTTTTCTGCAAAACTGAAGAGACGAACTATGACTGGACGTGGTTTTTTGCTCTTAGGATTACCTATCCTGTGAATTCTTTCGACAGATTCTACTTCCATGCCCAGCTTGTCTTTGAAGATTTCTTGCTTAACGTGTTCCTCAAGTTATTTAGCATCCTCCTCCGGTTTCTCGATCACATCGTAAATCACTAAGTTGTTGCGCCTACTACGGTTTTCTAAATCATATATTTTTGCCGTTATACCTTGAATGTGTTTGTTCGTACTCCTGAATAGTCTTTCACTTTCATCAATTCTTTCTTCGCATTTCTTCAACCTACCCAAGTCGTTTTCAATTGTTTCAATTCTCAACCTCATATTATCGACCGTTTTCTCGACGTGTTTTAGGTTTGTAACTAATTCCTTCAAAGTTTTGTTGGTTTTTGCTTGTTCTTTCAGAATCTTTTTCAGTAGTTCATTGCTAGGTTGACCGTCAGAATCAGAGTCAGAGTTGGGGCCTGGGTTGAGTTCAATGTCACCCGATGTCAGCAGTAAAAGCCTAATGACACTACAACAATCACAAAGCATACTAAGGAGAAATTGTGGACCTGGTAGCACCATCAGGGTTACATCATTGTCTCTAACTGAGGAAACATAGTATTTGCCACCAACCTGTACGACAAAGACGAAGAATTTGAGCATTGGTCTCTAGTCGGTGCCACCAAGTCCACTGAAGTATCCAGCTGGCGGGATCCTGGTTATATTCCCGGGTAGGCGTGGTTCCGTTGAAGTCCCAGCAACAGCACGGTGATAGTGGCGCTCCGGACTTGCTTCGATGTAGCGCAGATTACACGCATCTTCTTGGATTACACGCATCTTCAGGGTGTAGAAGAGCCTTATGTGAAAATACTAGAAGGTGTCTATAGCAACTGCACAGCTACCATAGTCCTCCATAAAGTCAGCAATAAAATCCAAATTAGGAAGGATGTCAGGCAGGAAGACACGATCTCGAGTTATGAGGTTTGTTGAACAATTAAAAAAGTGATTTTTGATGGCAGCTAGTACAGGTCATTTCAAGTTATAGCTCAAGATTACAATCACATCTGATATAGATGACACGCATGCTATGAAAACAAGATAATTTTTTCCTTTTTTATGAGAAATGCACAGGCAGTTTCAAGGCTTGCTTCACAATTTGATTTCTGACGTATACACAAAGGCATGCCTTTAAATTATTCGTGTGTTACACCAGAACTAAACACTACTTAAGTTGGTAAATCATGTTCATTACCTGGGTGTCATTAATAGCAAACATATACTAATGCTGCTAATCCTATAGAAGAACAAACAGCGGTTTTATGAAGACGTTAAGTAATACGTGATACCGTTGTGTCGATCAGGTAATGAACTGTGCGGCAGTTTCAGTTTCTCTTCTCTTATTTTCAGTTTCAGTTCTCTTACTTTCAGTTTCTCTTCTTCAGAGTTTCAGTTTCAGTCACATGCATGTTGCTTGACACTACGTATACGTGACGCAGGAAAAGTAGAGAGAGAGTGGGGGGGGGGGGGAATTGGCGGAAACTTGGCGTCAGCATGACATCGTTCGCTCCGGTGTGTCGTTCGATCTTGCATCTACAATACAACAACGTGCCAACGAGGTAAACCTTTACTATGAGTTTCACGGGATCTTACGCCCCCTCGTACATTCCTGGGAACCCCAGGCCAGCCACCAATACCATGGAACCAGTGGAAGGCACTGTTTTCTACTCACTTAGAGCCGTCTGGCGCCTGAGTTTGCTGCCTCCCGGCGCAAAGCTATGCTTCTGCATTGGCGCGGCGTCGAAGGTCAGCGCCGTTCCGGAACGCCTTCCACCACTGTGGTGAACACAAATATGCCGCGGATAAGCCGCGGTGCTGCCAGCGCGGAACGTAGCCGACCGTAGCCAGCCGGCCGCCGAGAGAGGGCCGGCGCACAAAGAAAGAATAAAACTAGTTGGCACCGAGACTCCAAGCCCCACGCCTCGTCTCTGCTTTCCTCGCGCGTGCCAATAATTGGTGACCCGGACGTGATAGCCATGAACCAGCCAAGCGACGCCGGCAGTCCCACGGTAGCCGTACTTGACGTGAAGCTATCTCCGTTTTGGACTGGCGACCCGGAACTTTGGTTCGTGCAAGTTGAGTCGCAGTTTGCTGCACGCCGCATCACTGCTGACAGCACTAAATACCACCACGTGGTGGGCAGCCTTCCGCCTGCGACAGCCAGCGAGGTGCGGGACCTACTGCTAACACCACCCGCAGAGAACGCCTACCAGACGCTAAAAGAGACACTGATTCACCGTGTCACACCTACAGAGCCGGAGCGTCTCCAGCAGCTACTGCGGGAGGCCGAACTTGGCGACCGCCGGCCCAGCCAGTTGCTACGCCACATGCAACAACTGGCCGGCGGCACGACAGCAAGCGACGGCCGTTTGGTGCGGGAACTGTTCCTGCAAAGGCTTCCCACAAGCGTACGAATAGGCCTCACGGCGTCGGGCGAGACAGACCTTGCCAAGATGGCCGAGCTCGCCGACAAACTCATGGCTGTCGCCGTGCCCACAGTCGCGTCGGTGCACGCAGACGCACCGTCCGCCAATTCCCTGCAAAAGATGCGAGAGGAAATTTCTCGCCTCGCAGACACCGTCGCAGCGCTGCACTCGAGCGGCAACCAGCGACCACGACAGCGTACCGCATCACAACCACAACAACGCCGGGTGTGCTGGTACCACCGCAAATTCGGCAACGCTGCACGGAACAGTGTGCCGCCCTGTGAAAATTCGGGAAACGCCCCGGGCCAGCGCTGAGGGTGACCAGTGCCCCCGCCCTGCCGGACAGTCGCCCATCGGTATTCTTCCTGACCGATCGCGAAAGAGGTGCTCGTTTCCTAGTCGACACAGGGGCGGAAGTTAGTGTCGTGCCAGCGTCGCCAGCCGATCGCAAACGACCGTGCGCAGCACCGTTGCAAGCTGTCAACAATACGACGATACCGACGTACGGGCAACGCTCTCTCTCGCTGGACCTGGGCCTCAAGAGGACATTTCGGTGGATTTTCGTCGTGGCTGACGTAAAATTTGCCATCCTGGGAGTGGACTTTTTGCGCAACTTCGGACTGCTTGTCGATGTCCGCAACCGGCGTTTACAGGACCCCCTGTCACACGCAGAAGTGTGCGGGAAGCCATCCAGGCATCCTCCCCTCAGCCCCACGCTCGTAGCACCGCCGGGCGCTACACGATTCACCGGCATCCTCGGCGAATTCCCCGAACTGACGCGGCCACCACAGGCCAGCGCGGACGTCAAACTCAATGTACGCCTCCACATTGTCACCACAGGCCCACCAGTTTACGCACGCCCACGCCGCTTGTCCCCGCAAAAGCTGCAAGCAGCTCGACAGGAATTCGACCACATGCTCGAGCTCGGCATAATCCGCCCGTCCGCTAGCCCATGGGCGTCTCCACTGCACATGGTGCCGAAGGCAACACCAGGAGACTGGCGACCCTGCGGCGACTATCGAGCCCTCAATCGAGCAACCGTGCCAGACCGCTATCCGGTACCTAACATTCATGATGTGACGTCCAGCCTACATGGTGTGGCGATTATCTCCAAGATCGACCTCGTGCGGGCGTACCATCATATCCCCGTGGCTCCAGAGGACGTATCGAAGACGGCGATAACCACGCCCTTCGGCCTGTTCTAGTTTCTGCGCACGCCGTTCGGCCTGCGAAACTCCGGACAGACATTCCAGCGTTTTATCAACGGCGTTTTGCATGGCCTCGACTTCTGCCATGCATACCTCGACGACCTACTCATCGCAAGCACTTCACCGGACGAGCATGAGGCGCATCTGCGATCAGTGTTTCAACGCCTGGCGGAGCATGGCATCCTGGTTAACACGGACAAGTGCGAGCTGGGTGCCGAGAAGCTGACTTTTCTTGGCCATGTTGTTTCAAGCGCTGGCATTCAACCTCATCCAGACAAGGTTAAAGCTGTCGAGAAGTTTCCACGACCCACCACTAAGCGCCAGCTGCGCGAGTTCCTTGGCCTTGTAAATTACTACCGACGTTTCGTACCTCGGTGCGCGGCCGTTCTGCACCCTCTCCACCTTCTGCTGTCGACACACGAGGGTGCTGCTAGGGAGCTGCTCTGGACGGACGACGCCGAAGCGGCTTTTCAAGAGATCAAGAGACACCTCGCCGACGCCACACTTCTCGCCTACCCGCAACCGGGAGTCCCACGGTGCGTCACGGTCGACGCCTCGGACGCAGCTGTGGGGGCTGTCCTTCAACAACTTAACAAAGGCGTATGGCAACCGATCGCTTTCTTTTCTCGGAAATTGACACCCACCGAGCAGCGTTACAGCACTTTCGGACGCGAGCTGTTGGCCGTCTACGCAGCAATCCGGCACTTTCGTCATTACTTAGAAGGGACGGAATTCTTTATAATGACTGATCACAAGCCTCTCACCTACGCCTTACGCTCCTTCAAATCTGATGGCGGCACGCACACAGCCCGCGAGCTGCGGCAGATGTCCTGCATATCGGAATTCACCACGGACATTCGCCACATAAAGGGAGTAGACAACGCTGTCGCCGATGCTCTGTCGCGCAGCCCAGTCAATTCCCTCACTCACACGGGAATAGGCCTCGCAAAAGTGGCGGCAGCTCAACGCGACGATGACGAACTGCGCCGTTTGCAGGAAACATCGACGTCACTCATCCTACAGTGGTTTCCTTTGCCCGGAGCAGGAGACATTTGTTGCGATACATCTACAAGTAGTCCTCGACCATACGTGCCTGCTTGCCTCCGTCGTGAGGTATACGCTTCGTTACACGAGCTTTCACACCCAGCAATCCGGGCGACCCAGAAGCTGCTCACGGCGCGTTTCGTATGGCCTGGCATCAACCGCGATTCCCGACAGTGGACTCGCGAGTGTCTTGCGTGTCAACGGTCCAAGGTTCAGCGACACACGGTGACACCGTTGGAGACTTTCCCAGGACCAGATGCTCGATTCGATCACATCCATATGGACATAGTTGGACCATTGACACCTTGTCAGGGCCAAATGTACTTGCTCTCTTTGGTCGACCGTTTCACGCGGTGGGCAGAAGCTATCCCGATTCCCGACATTACAGCCGAAACTGTTGCTCGCGCTTTTGTCAACCACTGGCTATGTCGTTTTGGTGCGCCTTCCTCCATTACAACGGACAGAGGAAGCCAGTTTGAGTCTGCGTTGTTCGCCAGCCTGACGAAACTCATCGGCGCCTCGCGCATCAGGACTACGGCCTACCACCCGATGAGCAATGGAATGGTCGAGAGATTTCACCGGCAGCTGAAAGCAGCACTCATGGCAAGTGAACACGACTCTTGGGTGGAAGCATTGCCTATCGTGCTCTTGGGCATACGCACAGCGTGCAAGGCAGATATCGGCTGCAGCGCTGCGGAACTTGTCTACGGCACGACGCTACGTCTGCCTGGTGATTTCTTTGCATCTGACCAACAGCGAGCTCGCATTTCCGCCAGCGACTACGCATCTCGCCTTCGCGACATCATGAACAAGCTCCGAGCTACACCTCCGCGACAGCCCGCAGATAGGAGGACACATGTGAGCAACGAGCTTGAGTCATGTAGTCACGTCTTTCTGCGGAACGACGCTGTACGACGACCACTACAAGCACCGTACGATGGGCCATTCAAGGTTCTCCGCCGTGGGCGGAAGACGTTCACTATCGAAATGCGGGGGCGGCGGGAAGTTGTCTCGTTGGACACACTTAAACCTGCGTACATGGAAACGCAGTCCATGACACCCACCTCCATCCCGTCGCCTGGAACCCATACAAGAGTGCCTCGTCCCAGGGCAGCGGTTTCCACCAGGGAGGAAAATGCATCCACGCCTGATACTCGCACCTACCACACGCGCAGTGGCAGACGTCTAAATGCGCCAAGTCGCCTCAACCTCTAATCGCACGAGTGTTTTCTCGTGTTGGTTCCGTTCGTGTTCTCACTAGGGGGGGGAGGGGGGGGGGGGGAGTGCTGTGGTGAACACAAATATGCCGCGGATAAGCCGCGGTGCTGCCAGCGCGGAACGTAGCCGACCGTAGTCGACCGTAGCCAGCCGGCCGCCGAGAGACGGCCGGCGCACAAAGAAAGAATAAAACTAGTTGGCACCGAGACTCCAAGCCCCACGCCTCGTCTCTGCTTTCCTCGCGCGTGCCAATACCACGAGCGCAATTTTAAAACGAAGGAGGCCTCAATTAAGTGAAGTTACAAAAGGCGAAGATGCGTTTCAAACCGCGCTCAGCACTTGCGACCGTCTGTTCTCAGCCACGACAGAACGCCACCGCGGTTCAAGATATGTTTGCAGAACCTTGGTGAGACTTGCGAAGAATTGCGACTTCGAAAATTCCTGCCGCTCCCCGCGACTGCTCGGTGAACAGGGGGCGACAGCACGTTTTCCTCTCTCTCTTTATTTCTCTTTCTTCCTTTTCTAGTATTTCTCTTTTGTGCCCAGCTTCTGTTCAGCATCTAATTGTTTGTTGCTCTGTTCATGTGGCGTACATGTGTGCCAATTCCAACTCCTTAAGAAGGGGAGGAAGATCGCTGTAACTTCAGTCTTGAGTAAGGACAGGCTCTGTCCGAAAAGTCGACTCAAAATTAATCTGTCTAAATGAAGCGTTTCTCAACTTTGCACACACACACACACACACACACACACACACACACACACACACACACACACACACACACACACACACACACACACACACACACACACACACACACACACACACACAGGCACGCACGCACGCACACACACACACACACACACAGGCACGCACGCACACACACGCACACACACACACACACACAGGCACGCACGCACGCACACACACACACATATTAGTTACCCTTGATGTAGTGTCTCTGTGCACCAACATACCGCATGATGATGGCATCCGAACTCTGGTCGCATCCTATGGAAAACACACAAGCGCTGATGCTCCTAGCCAAAGTACCATCGCTGCACTTACTAATCTGGTCCTCAAACTCAACTCTCGAAAGTTCTACAACTCCTTTTACCTACAAAACTAGTGGTACCACTATGCGAACGAAAATGGCGCCAAACTATGCCAACATATATATGCATAGCATTGAATCGGAGTTTATCCGCTCATACCCAACAAAACCGCCTTTTTACAAACGCTTCCTAGACGACATATTAATGGTATGAACGAAAACCGAGGACCAATTCGTCTAGTTTATTTGAGTATTTAACGACATACATTCAAACCTCTGTTTCACACACACTTACTCCACCAGTCAAATTAATTTCTTGGACGTCTCAGTTCGAGTGGAGAAGGGTAGCTTAATCACCAGTGTCTATAGAAAGCCCACGGATAGACAACAGTACCTTCATTACAAGAGCTGCCACCCACGCCACTGCAAAAAATTCAATTCCATATTCCCAAGCCATCAGATTCAAACGGATCTGCTCACGACCAGAAGACTTCAAAAAAAATTCTAACCGTATGCGGGAGGTTCTGAGGGACCAATGCTATCCGCGGCCTATATTTTTGATGATGCCAGTAGGAAAGCGGAAGCAAAAAGACGTAACGAAATGTTTGGGGATCCCCCATCAGCAACCGCTACTGACACCGCTCTAATCTCGTTTTAACCTTCGCAAGCAACCTTCCTGATGTCAGCAAAATTCTAAAAAAAAACATTTCAACATAATCGAACAAAACGATAGACTGTCAAAAATTTTTTCCAAAAGTTCCACACGTTACCTACAGGCTACCAAAAAAACATGATTATGTCAAGTTTGCCAGCATATACGGACAACAACACTAGCTCAAAGCACACACTCTAACTTCAAACACTTCATCCGTGAAAACTTGAATTGTAACAGTAGTAACGCGGTATGCTCGAGTGTGGCGATCGTCAGATGCAATACATTAGCCAAACCGAGAATTCCTTCCGAATTAGATTCGACAACCACCGCGCGAACACCAGATCTCTTCCTCTCCTCCCCCTGTCTAAACATCTTTCCCAGGAAGGTCACGAGTTTCACCAACTAAAGGTTACGCTGCTACAGAGCGGCTTCCAAAATACCCGTGAGCGTGAGCAACGAGAATCACACTTTATATATCAGTGTAATACTGTGCAGGCCGGTATGAATGAAAACCCTGGTGCTCTCTCCACACTTCAGAGATCATAGTCCTAGCCCTACTGAAATTCACAGCGCCCCGACTGCATCGCCTGAGGTCATGCCAATTTGCGTGCTTGCTTCCACATGCCGCCCTTCTCTTCCCCCTGCCATTCTTTCTTGCTCATGACCAGAGAAAACAGTTCTGAGAGCAAAGCATGTTGCCTATTCCCCCTCAACGTTTTAAATTTTTATATATTTTATTTTTCTTTTTTTTTTCCTATTTTGCAGATAGTAGAGCGCGATGCTCCATTGCAATAACGGACACTTGGGCGATTTCGCGCCTTCGTTCCCCATTTTCTATCTGTTACTCTCCTCTCTCTCTGTTTCTAGGAAGGCGCCCTCTTTTTGTCTCCGCGACGGAACGCGGGGCGGAGGCGCCCTTCTGACGCGAGGCAGTGCGGAGACATTTGCGCATTGAGGCGCCCGGCTGCGGGATCGGGTTTCTGCGGTGCGTTTGGCCGGCCGCACCGCCGCCGTAACATTTGAACTGTTAACAGCCGCACCCGCGGGGAGCGCATCGCGCTCTGAGGCATATGCGCTCAGTGTTGTTTTCCGTTTCTTTGTTCTTTTCTTGCTTTTTTTCGTCTGTTCCTTTGACCATCCTACTATTTTCCCTCAGTCGAAGAGAGGAGTCTGGTCGCTCGCTGTTTGTCTCTTGTGTGATCTGTTTGTTTGCTCGAAGGAGAGCGTTTTTCAAAGGAGAAAGAGAAATAAAGAGAAAAAGAAAAACGCGCTGTCGCCCCCTGTCCACCGAGCAGCCGCGGGGAGCGGGCAGAAAAAAAGAGAAATGAAAAAGAAAGGAAAACGAGGAGCAGGAGGGGAGAATAGGCGCCCTCAAGGCAGAGCGGCGGCTAGCACAGAAACAGACGGTGGCGGATTCGCGGAACAGATAAGAATTATAGATGCATGTACTCGCGTGCCGCTGGCCAAAACGAGTAAACAAATAAACAGAATCAAACGCAGACAAAGCAGAATTCCCTGGAGCCTCTTCGGCAGGAATAGTCAATGCGGAATCAGCGACGCAGTTAGCTTAACTAGAGACACGTGCACACGTGCAAGATGCGCTTTTTTTTATCCCGCGCGCGTTGGAGACACGTGGGGAATTCCGAGAAAAACCTAGGAAAAATGTGTCTGTCCCCAACTGGACATGACGTCATTAAAAGTCACGTGACCATGACGTTACAAGCTTGACGTCTCATTTTTTTGACCAATCAGCGTTTTCAGCCTACCGACCCGCAAACGCTTGTCAAACGTTGGGCATCCAGAAGCGTTTGCGGGTCGGTTGGCTGGAAACGCCGATTGGTCGGTGGGATGCGTGTCTGCGTGACGTTTTTTCGCTTCGCCCTTGTTCTCAACCGGATGTGGGGTCGCAGCGCCTCTCTCGGCCTGTCCCTAGAGTGCCTAGGGAATCGCTAGGGCCGGCCGGCCGGCCGCCGGGCGTGCGTGGTCTGCGGGCATTCTCTTCGTGAGCGTAGGGGGCGGGGCGCGCGTTTCGGAAGCTGTCCAGGTATGGCTTTTTTTTTTTTTTTGCGTGGTGCGCTCGTCGGCGCAGCCAGCTGAAATTTCTGTACAGTTCTTGCTTCCACGACATTGCGACGACCCCCAAAAGGCGCTGACCCGCGAGAAATCGCCAGCGACATAAATGTACGCATTTTATCTGAAATTTCGCTTCATGAAGTGATGTACCGCTTACCTACATGCCTTGCGCATTCCAGGACCTCGTTTTCCTGCTGCAGGAGCACGTCGTGCTGGTGTTCAAAATTTTGCAACTCCATTACGACGACCCACATAAGGTGCGGTTTGAGGACCGCCGGCGTCGCCATCTGAACCGCCGTCTGACAGCCACGATGAAGCGCTTGTCGGGCGTGCACGTTCTCAATCACGAGGTAAGAGTTGAACAACGTTTTCGCAAGCTTTCTCGTGCAGAACTCGCCAAATTGCGGCGCTTGTAACGTAACTTTTTTTGCAGCATCGTTTCCTGGATGCTTCTGGCGAGCCGATGCTGTCCTTATTTGCCGCGGACCGATACCACGTGGCGAGACGCCAGGGCATCGACCCCAGTGCGCCTTTGTTCCTTTGCAGTGGCAAGTCCAGGGTAAAAGTGGCCAGGATAATTCTGCCACTACAATCTGCCCTTTAGGATCGCTATCAGCTGTAACGGTAAGTCCAGAAGTTCCGACTCGCGCATTGTGGAAATCGCGCCTGGCCTAAGTGTCCAGCATTCACCCAGTGCAGTGCAGCTTTGTTTAATTCCTTAGAGACTTCTCGCGCTTTGTCGAAATCGACGGCAGCCGTGAAAATTTACATATTAGACCTCGCTACAGCATTATCCCAGCGCAGCGCGCCTTTGTTTCTTTGCGTCGGCAAGCGTTAGAAGCGCGCGCCGTCTCGCGCTTTGTCCAAGTCGGATCTAAAACTCGCGCTAGGCCTCGTTGCCTGGTTGACAAAGTGCACGGCTTTGTTCCTTTCAATGGCAAGCCTCTGTCACTACAGTCGGCGGCCTTAATTTTTATGATCGCTGTCAGCTTCAACAGCAAGTCCAAGAAAAGTTATGACGATCGCGCGGTGTGGAAATCGGCGGTAGAGACAAAAAACTCGTGCTTGTAGCTTCAGACTTACCCAGCTCCAGTGCGCCTTTGTTTATTTCCGTAGCGACTACCCGCGCTTTGTAGAAATCGACGCCAGCCGTGAAATTTTACATATTAGACCTCGCTACAGCATTAGCGCAGAGCGCCTTCGTTTCTTTGCGTTCTAACTTGTTTGCTCGTTACTTTTGTTCTTTTCAGTCGTTTCCTGAATCTGTCCAAATAGCCGGGCTAGGTGGATGATTGTTCGCTGTCAGTGGAACCACATGGCGATCGCACTGCATACAGCACGACTTTGGTCCATGTGTTTTTTAAATAAAAAAATCAGATGTCGAAGGTCGTGCCCGAGGATTGCTTCGACAGCTGGGACAAAACCATGGGGTCCGCACACGCTGTGTCGTCGCTGCCAAGTGAAGAGGCACAAAACGGCGGTCAACCTTAATAAAGGCCCTTCTCGGGGCCGCCTCAGTGTTTCCTGGCAGATCACACGCTTTCCACCCTGTGCACGTGTTCTCATTTCCAATTAAATAGGTCCTTCAAACCCTGCAAAAGGCTTGAATTAGGAACTGCTAATATCAAGATGGTACTTGAGAAACAATAGCGGCTACAATAACAAAGATGAAGAGGGGCTGGAGTTACACGCAAATAAAAAAGGTTGGAGGTACCCAGATACGCTGAAATGGTTTTGGGCGGGAGTCCTAGTTATTATATATAGGACTCAAATAATGCATATTCAGCGTTTATCAAGGTTTTTGTAGAAATATATAAAGAACATTAAGCAGTCTAAACGAATAAGAGAACCATGGATCGCCAGAGCTCAGAAGAATGATAAAGAGCAAAAACAAGTACCATGCCTTTTTAAATAATCGCTCTCTTGAATCTCTTATTTAAAAAAAACAAGAAATAATCTAAATGCTGAGCTTAAGCGTGCTAAGACTGTGTATCATCAAAAACTGTTCTCTGATGTTAGAATGAAAAATTCAGACACTGTGTGAAAAGTTGTAGATAACTTGTTACGTCGCAATACGAAAAATGCGCCAGCTCAACGAATAATCTATAAGGGCTCTGAATTATCCGGTCAGGCTCTTGCTGGCCATTTAAACAGCAATTTTTTAACCACCCATTTACCTATGATGCATCTACCTGAAGTTCCTTCATCTTGTAGCCCTTTCGAAAGCCTTTTCCTTGAGCCCACCAATGAATAATAATTGGTTTTTGGGGGAAAGGAAATGGCGCAGTATCTGTCTCATATATCGCTGGACACCTGAACCTCGCCGTAAGGGAAGGGATAAGAGAGGGAGTGAATGAAGACCTTTATGAATTTGAATAATAGCAAAGCCTTAGATGTTGACAATATTCAGATAAAACCAGTCAAATATGTACTATCATATATTGCACCTGTGCTTGCATACATCTTCAATTTGTTAATTGAAACGGGAGTTTACCCGGAATAAATGAAGAAAGCAAGAGTGACAGTTGTGTTTAAAGGGGGAGATAAAGATGTAGTGTCCAATTATAAACCAATATCTGTGACCAGTCTTTTCAAAGGGCTTGGAAAAAGTAATCTTTTCCCGTGCAGTGAACTTTTTTAATGCAAAACAAATCCTGTCTGATGCTCAATTTGGCTTCCGAAGGGGAAAGTCGACGGAAACGGCTTTGTTATCACTTAAGGAATGTATCCTGCAAAACACTGAAGCAGGTATTCTCACTGTCGGACTCTTCATTGATTTTAGTAAGGCTTTCCATTCCCTAAACCATCAAATTTTAACTCATAAACTTTCTCAAAACGGAGTTCGTGAACACCTTTAGACCTCATGAAATCATACCTGCAAAATCGAAAACAATCTGTCTATATCCACAACCATCAGTCTTTTTTTGTGGCGGTACGAAATGGTGTGCCTCAAGGCAGCATTCTGGGCCCGATGCTTTTTAACATCTATATAAATGACATTGGTCATATTTATGACAAAGCGAAATTTATTATATACGCCGATGATAGCAGTTTACTAACACCTGGTCACGACATAAACAAGTTAATTGAAGAGTGCAACGTAATCCTTGCGAAACTAGAGAACTGGTCCTCTTCTAATTGCCTACAAATAAACCCTACAAAGACTAAGGTAATGATTTTCCGTGCAAGGAACAAGCCAGTCGAACTACAACGCGCTCCTAAATACGCAGGTCAAGAAATTCAAATAGTAGACAGCCACAAAATCCCTGAAGTTACTTTCTCGTCGCATCTCAGGTGGGATCGACATGTGGAAAATATTTGCAAAAAGCTCTCTTCAGTAGCATGTGTTCTAACACGATGTCGATGGCTCCTTCCCACTCACGTGAAAATTCAAATTTATCATGCTCTTTTCGGTTCCGTAACTCTGTTTGGGCAACACCACAAAAACAAATGTGATAAAAATACAGGTTCTGCAGAAGAAAATGATCCGCTACATTGCAAACCTTCCTTATCTGTCTCTCCAACGCAAACTGCGTTTAGAAATTATAACATCATTCGTTTTGAACATATATATGTTTTTCGCATTTTGAGGTTCTTTTACCATTCTTCTCCTGGTTATAGAGATTTCTTAATACGTACTACACATTTAAGGACCGCTTCGAATCGACTCTACACCTGAAATACCGATCTCTGGTATATTCCATATTTTCGAATTAATTATAAACTACAAACGCTTGAACACAATTTACCGACCACTCTTAATAAGCACAAAGTTTTGGATAGTGTTAAACCAAGCGAGTTAAAAATGTATTTTGTTAATATATAGCCAGGTTGCATTTAATGTTCCTTTGTTGTCTGCCGGTGCCATGTATGCCTATTGAGTGTTTCTTTTCTCTTTATTTTTCTCGGGTCTTCTCTTTGTTTTCATGCGTCTGTAAACTATTGTTAGTGAACATACATGCTCATTGTTTTCATTGCAGTTCAAAAAATTGAACAAAAAAGTAAAAAAAATAAAGATAGGGGTGTGGGGAGCAGACAGGGACAAGATTGGGGGAGGAAGCAAAAAATAGAAAGAAAAGAAAAAAAAAGGGGGGGGGGGGAACTATTCTAGTAAGGAAGGACGGGGTAAAAAAAGGAGATGGCGAAACGAGAGAAAGGGAGAGGAAGACGGTGCGGGGGACATGGGCAGCGCGGCAACCACAGGCGTACGAAAGCAAAACGTGCAAACAAGACACAAACAAAATGCGCAAACACAAAGATGGGCGCCGCTGCAGATGCGTGGCCAAAGAGGCGCCGCTGCGCAAATGACACTGGCAGCGACGAACAGGCCAAACCAGGCGCCTTTTGGGGGGTCTCACTAATTTCCGGTGAGCCGAGGGCTAGAACGTTAAGGAAGGAGTGGGCTACGTTAACGAGCACATGTGTAAGAACTTACTCAGGGGGTCTGGGTTTCACTGAACGGTGCACCCCTCTCCCTGGGCGGGTCATTGAACCTACTTCGTCGGGAATACTTGGTTGTAGTGGAGGAGGGCTGGGCTAGCTGTGTACAAAGATTTCAAATTGTCGGAAAAAAGTAAGGAAAGAACGTCAAAGCTTATTAATACTGCACGAGGCAGGATAGTGTAAGTAAGGAGGGGTATGATTGCCTGGGATATACACTAGGAGTTATAAAGGGTATATCTGAGTTAGCCAATTAACGAGAGGTGCAGTATTATTTTGTTTGGAGGTCGTGAATAAAAGAAAGGATACCAGGCTTTTCGTTAAGACATTCTTGAATAGTATTAAACTTGTGGATAAAATAGAATTCACGTTGTTCACGTTCTCGCCTGTTTTTGAAGCCCCCTTGAATAATTGTTACTTTTAGTTGGTCAAATGGGTGTCCTTCTGAGTTTACATGCTTGGATAGGGGAAGATTGGGGAGAGACTTGGTGTGTGCTCGGTGGTTGTTGAATCGAATGCGGAATGCAGTGTTTGTCTCTCCTATGTATTGCTGGTTACACACAGTGCATTCAAGAAGGTAAATAATGTTTGATGAGTCGCAGTCAAACTTGCCGTTGATTGAATGCTGGAAAACTGATCTCGTACTAGTTGCGGAACACGTAGTCTTCATGTGCTTGCAAACTTTGCAGCGATCTTTACTGCAGGGCTGGCATCCATATTTTGGGGTTTTGAGTGCCTTGGAGTGGACTAGATGGTTCTGAATGTTTTTGGCACGCCTGTAAATCACGCGGGGTGCGCATGTAAATATTTTCGATAGTCGTTGACTTTGCTGGAGAATATTAAAGTGCTTATTAAGAATTCTGTTTATGTTCGGTGCGTTACTGTTAAATGTGAGAATAAGGTTTGTAGTGTAATCATTTCGGTTATCTCTTCGGTGCCCCTGGAGTATTAGACTACGGTTCAGATTTGAAGCTCTGCTTATGGTGTCATCAATAAAAGAACGTGGATAGCGCTGCGTTAAGAGCACGTAAAAATTTTTTAATGCTTTTTATATGTATATGTAAACATTTTTTTTGCTTGGAGTGCGTTTGTCGTGTACTACCATTTCAGAGGCGCTTGGGCCCAGTCAAGCTGCTTTTTAGCAGCTTTTAGCCCTTGCATCTCTGTAGTATGTAACTTGCATTTTGTAAAAATGAAATGAAATTAAATTTGCAAGAGAAAGACAAGGTTTCATTTTGCAGTGTAAGCTTGCGTCTCTAGAATTAACAGAGAACGTTGCCTCACACTGCTTGGGCCTGTCGTTTGACCCCTCGTTCACCGCAGGGAAAAAAAGGACCTCTCTAGGAAACTATTTGTGGGATCTTTCCTCTGCTTCAGGAGGGGAGGGGGAGGGGAAGGGGGTTGATGGCCTCCCCTTTGTCGGGTTCGCCGCGACACGCGACGCACGACGGACAAGACGACGAAAGGAAGCGGGCAAAGCTGCCTTTCCAAAATTAACCGTGACTTGCAGGTGCCTATAGCTGTGTTTGGATTCCAGGGAAGTAGCAGCCGACCTCTGAATCCTCCTCGCCCATTCCCACGGGGCTCCGCGTGCCATGTCGCCATGTGCGGTGAAAAGAGCAGTGTGCAGAGTTTAAATTAAACAAGTATGAAGCTATACAATGAAGCCCATTACAGACAGCTAGAGGAATTTCAAGAGCATGCTGTGTGATGCTAGTTATCTCAGTGAAAACTAATGCAGCCAACTATTATTTCGTATTTTTTTCTACCCAACAGACATGAAAGGTCTGAAGATGAATTAGTACCAAACACTTCGGTACATCAGTTGTAATGCCTGAAAAAAGTTGTACCAACATATAGATGCCCATGTCGTGATAATCAGGAATACTGAAGAATTAAGGAAAATTAAAACATTTTTTTTGTTCGGGCTCACACACCTGCTACAAACATCTTTATACGTAGCAATTTAAATGACCCTGTAGGATGTTTTTTGGGTAAAAAGTACAGTATGGCAGAAAGGAGTCTTTAGGAAATGCACTGTGTAGAAATAGCCATACCAATTCCATCTCATCGTTCGATAAATATAACAAATACCGTGCAGAGAAGCTTGCTGCATAGTATAGTTGCAAGTTACTGGTTGCAGACCGCTCTGCAGTCACTGAACTGTGATTGTGTATGTACTGCATGACAGTGCGTGGATAGCAAAGCATGCAGTTAACCAACAAAGAGATGCTTGTTCATATCGTTTACCACACATATAAACAACATCAATGAAACAGGATGCTATGTGTAACTTTTTGACATGTTCCTTTTTGGCAGCCTCTAAAAATGTTTCCGCCTAAATGAGCTGGCTTGTTTTGCAACAATATAACCACGGGACTGCTGTAAATTGCCACATTTTCAAATTGTATGAAAATCATTGCATGTGAGGGGTCACAACCCTATCCTGTTTCTTGAAGGTCCCGTTGCTTTGTTGGCAATGCTTGGACAACCATGGCCAGCTTTCCGCATTCATGTGCACAGGGTATGTCCATTACGTGCATGCCTTTCCACCTAGTAATGGCTTACATTGCAAACAGACAAAAAAACACATAGAGCACAAGTACAGATAGTGTTTGTAGTCCACACTCTTCTTATTCACCTCAGTAAATATGGCACATACCCACGCGGGGGGATTGGCCAAGGTACAGTGGAGATTTGCCAATGAAGTATTTGCACGGGAAAAAAGACGTGAGGCGGTGGCGTAGAAGACTGAATCAAGATAAAGATAAGAAAATTCAATTAAATTTAAGAAATATGAATTACCAGGAATAGAACCAAGCATTCCGGACATGAGACAGAATTTTGTATACAGCTAACAAGGTAACCGATCAGTTGCACTTATGTAATCATGAAGGTAGCCACAAACACTGCTTAACGGGAATTCCTTGGCGCTCGCACCGAACGAGAGAACTGGAAGAGACTGGAAGAGGGACCTCCAAATACTGATTTCCTTCACCAACCGCCGGCAAGAGAGGAGAAAATGGTCTAATGTTTCAACTTGCCCACATGAGACACAAAGGTTTGTCGCAGGGAACCCGTATCTGCGTAAGTACAAATTTAAGTGAGGGATTCTGCATCGCAGAAGCGTCATTGACACCTCAAAACGCCTTGATTTACACCACCGGACATCCCATGGGTATACTTTAAGTGGTGAAAATCCACGGTATTGAGCAACGGATCACTCAAGCTGGCTGAAATGTGTTGGAACCACTGGAAACGTGAAGTTTCCAACAGAATGAGGTGAGGGACGGGATAGATTAAGATTACAGGAGCGCTGAGAGCTGACCTTGCCAATAAATCAGCCACCTCGTTAAAATAGACACCCGAATGCCTGCAGGTACCCGGACAAAGCGGATCTCACGCACTGTGCACGGAACAAAAAACCTAAGCGGCCGATTCAATAAAGATTTTCCGGAGTTTTGGAGAGAGCCTAAAACTGAAAGGCAGTCTGCAAGAATAAGAACCCGTGCTACATGTCTGGGAATTTTGAGAAGAACCAAACCAATAGCCAAAAACTCTACGAAGAATTTAGAAGTATAATCAGGGATACGAACGGAATAGCTCCAAGCCGGATCCTGCGAATATATCCCAATCGCCGCCTTCTCACAGCTGCCGGAGGCATCATTGGAGAGAACAGTATGATGAGGAAAATTGTGTAGGTGTTCAGAAAGAAGACCATTTAGGATATTTGCGGGCATATGTTTCGCATGGAACGGGTATATATGGTCGTAATAGAAGACGGGGTCAGCCTGCGTATCAGCAACTCGTTGCAAGGAGATCAGATCAACCTGAAGCGGAGCTTGCGTGAACCTAACTTGCGGAAGCTGATAGCCTGGCCAATGTTGCTGTTGTTGTTAGCCTATCAAAAGATCGCACATACCCACACTGGGCGATCGGCGAAGAATCCGGTGGCTATTCATCTGTACTCAATTAACAAAAAAGAAGACCACGCGGGAACGCAACACTGGCGGATGTGCTGAATTTCAGGAACAAACCATGCAACAAGTAACAAAATATTCCTAAATCAGATTTTACATTGCATAATGAACCATGACTGTACCAAAGCAATGAGACATAAGTGAAGCATTTCATTCCTTTCGTGACATAAACGAGTTATGAGGTTTGTTGAACAATTAAAAAAGTGATTTTTCATGGCAGCCAGCATGGGTCATTTCAAGTTATAGCTCCAGATTACAATCACATCTGATATAGATGACACGCATGCTATGAAAGCAAGATAATTTTTTTCCTTTATATTTGTATAAATATAAATAAATAAAGGCTTGCTTCACAATTTAATTTCTGGCGTATACACAAAGGCATGTCTATAAATTATTCGTGCGTTACACCAGAACCAACACTACTTAAGTTGGTAAATCATGTTCATTACCTGGGTGTCATTAATAGCAAACATATGATAATGCTGCTAATGTTATAGACGAACAAACAGCGGTTTTATGAAGACGTTAAGTAATACGTGATACTGTTGTGTCCATCAGGTAGGCAGTTTCAAGGCTTGCTTCACAATTTAATTTCTGGCGTATACACAAAGGCATGTCTATAAATTATTCGTGCGTTACACCAGAACCAACACTACTTAAGTTGGTAAATCATGTTCATTACCTGGGTGTCATTAATAGCAAACATATGCTAATGCTGCTAATGTTATAGACCAACAAACAGTGGTTTTATGAAGACGTTAAGCAATACGTGATACTGTTGTGTCCATCAGGTAATGAACTGTGCGGCAGTTTCAGTTTCTCTTTTCTTATTTTCAAATTCAATTCTCTTACTTTCTGTTTCTCTTCTTCAGAGTTTCAGTTTCAGTCACATGCATGTTGCTTGACACCGCGTATACGTGACGCAGGAAAAGTAGAGGGGGGTCGGAGGAAACTTGGCGTCAGCACGACATCGCTCGCTCCGGTGTGTCGTTCGATCTTGCATCTACAATACAACAACGTGCCAACGAGGTAAACCTTTACTATGAGTTTCACGGGATCTTACGCCCCCTCCTACATTCCTGAAAACCCCGGATCAGCCACCAATACCATGGAACCAGTGGAAGGCACTGTTTTCTACCTACTTAGAGGCGTCTGGCGCCTGAGTTTCCTGCATCCCGGCGCAAAGCTATAGATGCTTCTGCAATCGCGCGGCGTCGGAGGTCAGCGTCGTTCCAGAACGCCTCCCGCCACGAGCGCAATTTTAAAACGAAGGAGACCTCAATTAAGTGAAGTTACGAAACGCGAAGATGCGTCGAAGGTGCCTCCGCCCGCCTTCCGTCGCGGAGACAAAAAGAGGGCTCCTTCCTAAAAACTGAGAGAGAGGGGAGAGTAACAGAAAGAAAATGGGGAACGAAGGCGCGAAATCGCCCAAGTGTGCGTTATTGCAATGGGTTACTGCCCTATATGGAGCATCACGCTCTATTATCTGCAAAGCAGGAAAAAAGAAATAAATAAAATATATAAAAAATATAAAAAGTTGAGGGGGGGAATAGGCAATATGCTTTACTCTCATAACTGTTTTCTCTGGTCATGAGCAAGAAAGACTGGCAGGGGGAGGAGAAGGGCGGCATGTGGAAGCAAGCACGCAAATTGGCATGACCTCAGGCGATGCAGTCCGGGTGCTGTGAATTTCAGTATGGCTAGGACTATGATCTCTGAAGTGTGGAGAGAGTACCAGGGTTTTCATTTATACCGGCCTGCACAGTATTAAACTGATATATAAAGTATGACTCTCGTTGCTCACGCTCACGGGCATTTTGGAAGCCGCTCTGTAGCAGCGTAACTTTTAGTTTGTGAAACTCGTGACCTTCCTGGGAAAGATGTTTCGACAGGGGGAGGAGAGAAAGAGATCTGGTGTGCGCGCGGTGGTTGTTGAATCTAATTCGGAAGCAATTCTCGGTTTGGCCAATGTATTGCATCTAACAATCACCACACTCGAGCATGCATACTACGTTACTACTGTCACAGTTCAAGTTTTCACGGATGGAGTGTTTGAAGTTAGAGTGTGTGCTTTGAGCTAGTGTTGTTGTCCGCATGTGCTGGCAAACTTGACAGCGATTCTTCCTGCAAGGTAGGCAAACCACAGGGTTTTACTTATTGACAGTAGAGTGAACTACATAATTCTGCATGTTTTTTGGTAGTCTGTAGGTAACCTGTAGAACTGTTGGAAAAATTTTTGACAGTCGATCGTTTTGTTCGATTATGTTGAAATGTTTTTTTTAGAGTTTTGTTGACATTAGGAAGGTTGTTTGCGAAGGTTAAGACGAGATTAGAGCGGTGTTCATTTGCGGTTGCTAATGGGGGATCCCCAAACATTTCATTACGATCTGTTGCTTCCGCTTTCGTAACGGCATCATCAATAATGGAGGCCGGATAGCATTGGTCCCTCAGAACCTCCCGCATACGGCTAGAATTTTTTTCGAAGTCTTCTGGTCGTGAGCAGATCCGTTTGAATCTGATGGCTTGGGAATATGGAATTGAAGTTTTGCAGTGGCGTGGGTGGCAGCTCTTCTAATGAAGGTACTGTTGCCTATCCGTGGGCTTTCTATAGACACTGGTGATTAAGGTACCCTTCTCCATTCGAATTAAGACGTCCAAGAAATTAATTTGACTGGTGGAGTAAGGGTGTGTGAAACAGATGTTTGGATGTACGTTGTTAAATGCTGAAATAAACTGGATGAATTGGTCCTCTGTTTTCGTCCATACCATGAATATGTTGTCTAGGAAGCGTTTGTAAAAAGCCGTTTTTGTTGGGTATGAGCGGATAAACTCCGATTCAATGCTATGCATATATATGTTGGCATAGTTTGGGGCCATTTTCGTTCCCATAGCGGTACCACTCGTTTGTAGGTAAAAGGAGTTGTTGAATTAAAAAAAAGTGGAGCTTGAGGACCAGATCAGCAAGTGCAGCGATGGTACTTTGGCTAGGAGCATCATCGTTTTTGTGTTTTCCATAGGATGCGACCAGAATCGGATGCCATCATCATGCGGTATGTTTGTGTACAGAGACACTACATCAAGGGTAACTAAATATATATATGCAAAGTTGAGAGACGCTTCATTTAGACAGATTTATTTGGAGTCGACATTTCGGACAGAGCCTGTCCTTTCTCAAGACTGAAGTTACAGCGATCTTCCTCCCGTTCTTGAGGAGTTGTAATTGGCACACCTGTCCGCCACATGAAAATAGCAACAAGAAATCGGGTGCTGGAAAGAATATGGACAGAAAAGAAAAATACTAGAAAAGGGAGAAAGAGTAATAAATAGAAAAAGAATACGCGCTGTCGCACCCTGTCCACCGAAAAGCCGCTGGGAGCGTGCAGAAAAAAAAGAAAGAATTAAAGGAAAACGAGGACCGGGAGGGGAGAATGGTCGCCCCTCAAGGCAGAGCGGCGGCGAGTACAGAAACAGATGGTGGCGGATTCGCGGAGATGCGTGTACTCGCGTGCCCCTGGCCAAAACGAGTAAAAAAAAACAGAATAAAGCGCAGACATGGCAGGACACTTCCCTGGAGCCTCTTCGGCAGGAATAGTCAATGCGGAATCAGCGGCGCAGTTTGCTTAAGTAGAGACGTGCACTGTGCATGCAAACACAAAGAATAAAAAAAAATAAACATCCGAGTTCGGGAAAGTGTCGGGGGGGGGGGGGGGGGGTAAACGGGAATGGCGGGAGCATTTAGGCAAGGGTTCTTCAACTGCACCCCGCTCGGCAAAGTGGTCGAACTGGGTGGGGTGGAGGTAAAGATGCGCTTCTTTATCCCGCGCACGCTGTCACAAACGTGGAGAATTCTGAGAAAACTCTAGGGAAAATGTGTCTGTCCCCAACCGGACATGGCGTCTATGAAAATCACGTGACCATGACGTTAGAAGCGTGACGTCACTTTTTTGGGCCAATCAGCGTTTCCAGCCTACCGACCCGCAATCGCTTGTGGGCAACCGGATGCGCGGAGACATGGAGGAAAGAAGGAAAAGAGAGGCTGCTACGTCACATTTTTTGAAGCCGGAAGCGAGGGCTCCGTTAGACACTTGGCCGTTTTCTCAGCCATTGGCATGCGAGCGCCGCGAGCAGACGATTTCGCGCCGCGCCAGGCTGTCGGCAGCTGTCAGACACGGCGGAAAGTGAGACTTCTGCTCCCATTGACAACAAAGACGCTGCGATGCCCAGCTGCTGCGTTCCTGGGTGTCGGTCGCGCACGCCAGGACAAGAACCGGGTGTCACTTTCCACACGTAAGTATACTGCATTTTGTTTTAGTATTTAATTGACTGCGTAATGAGTAAAATGCATGCTCGCAGAACATAACGCACGACACGGCGTGAACGTGGTATTCGTACCACCCCGGCCTTATTGGTGGCTCTTTGTCCGAGTGCAGTGAATAGTATTGTTTTCAAACAGGTTTCCGAAAGATCCAGAGCGAAGGAGGCAGTGGACTGAGGCCGTTAGACCAGGCCAGAGACTGGGAGCCAGCAAAATGGACCTGCGTATGTTCAAAACATTTCCTGCCCGAGCACTTCGATCGGATGTCGCCGCTCGTAGTTCGTATACGTGCGGATGCCGTCCCCCTTCAGGTGAGGAACCACCTTCTATACATTCTCAAGAGATTGGAAAGAAATGCTCTTATTGAGAAGGTGCTTTATTATAACTTGACTGCATAAGCATGCGTTCAATATGATGTTTTAGGTGTTCGTGCAAGAAATAGAACGATTTGTGAATAAATGGCTTTAGCTAGACGTTATGATCGAGTAGCGCGGCTACAGTACTCCCGCACTGATAAAAAGTAATTGTGTCATTATACTCCTAAACTGGCTGCGGTTTATATATGGCTCTGGTGAAATTCTGCTTACTGTACATGATAATTTATTTATTTATTAGCTTACGCACTCCATCATTAGAAGAAAATAAAAAAAAGAGAGCATCGAGCACACCACAGTTTTCCTTGGGGCATCATTTCTATTTAATTATTACTTGTAGTGTGCAAATGTTTGCGCCTAGCAGTAGGCGGTGCATTTTTTGTTGTCATCTCGGCCATAGCACCTGGGAAGTGTCACTGAGAGAGCACTGTAATTCCTTAAAACTATAGTTCGTTTACAAAGCAAATCACAAAGAAGTTCCATAAGGCATAGAGCACCGTACGTATTTGCTCGCGTGATTTGCGCACGTTTTTTTTTCTTTTTAGGGCTCCAAAAAGAGGGTGCGCAATTTACGCGCAAGCGAGTTATCCGAACACGTCCTAAAAAAAAGGTTGGCACCCCTCGCCCCATGGCAACAAGGTTGACACGTCCCCCCTTCCCCACGCTATAGATCCCCGCGGGGTGTTATGACATGACGGCACGTGCTTAGCTCAAACCAATAAACGCGCAAAGATTCAATCGCAAAGTCAGCCATGGGAGGAGATAACGGGCAATAAAACGGGGCCCTTGCGTGTGGCCCGACTGACTAGCGGCAAACCGTATAGCAAACGGTACGGTAGAGTTTTGGATTCGGGCGCGCGCGCAACTGTTCGTCCGGGACAGCGACCGCCAGCGCGAGCAAGCCGGGTAAACGGCACAGTTCGCACCCGCGTACATGCTGCTGGTCTGGCTCAGCATAGTGCGCAAAATGTGCGAGTAGTTTTTTTTTTTATCGGGTTAAAGGTTTGAAACTTTTTGGGGTGCACAATCTATGTGCGGGCGCAAATTACGCGAGTAAATACGGTAAATGTCATACACATAAGGAAAAAGGGAAGCATGGGACAAAGAAAAAAAGACAAAACACAGGCAGAAAGCTTGGCCAAATGTTTAGGGGAATCCCGTTTTCTTTTGCGAAGTTTCTGTGGAAACAATTTATAGCTTTCCTTTAGCCGCATAGCTGCGCTTGGGTGGATGCCAATGAGTATAATTAGCTCCCTTATTATACAGATACGGCAGTTCTGCATATATAATTCCTCATACACATACCATACACACTTCATGGGGTATAGCTGGGTGAGCCTGAGGAGAGACACCGCACTCTCCCTTCTCAAAAATATGGTAGACCTGCTGTAGTAACAATGCATTTCTCTGCTGTTGCTTTCTTAAGAAATGGGTGCACTCTCGCCCACTGGCTGTGTTCCATATTGACAGTCTCAGATTGGTACATCTGTCTGTTGAATTACATGCATCTTTTTAGCTAAGGCTGGCGTTCCACTGCGAGCATGTGATGCACCTCATTATTCATTTACAGCAGGAACCCCTTTCACAGCAGCCAGGCGATGGCACAGCTGTTGCTGCCACTGCTCAGCATGGCGCCCAGCAAGCACTAACACAAAGTCACACATCTCCAGCGTCTCCACTGCAACAGGTATTTTCAAACAGCGCTGTTTTGTGACTACTACAGCTATTCAAAGCATCACAGGGGCTGTGTATATGTTGGAGTAGGAGCTACAAACACTGCTTCCTGGCACGGGCTCACCAGAAGATTTATCCGAATCCCATGACACACTAGCCATCATATTTCTTAACCCTTCAGACAGCACTCAAAACAGTCTTAAAGTGTGATGCTTCACCTCCATCTTTCACTAGCTGCTTAAAGCTGAACACCTTGTATGCTTGGTACATGATGTATGCGTTAACAGACAAAGAGGGCAATATCATTAGCAATATGGATAAGATATCAAATAGCCAAAGAGACACAAATCTATGCAGTAGCCAATGCAATCAGAACGTTAATGAGAGAAGCCGCAGCGCACAGCAATGGGACATCCCGTAGCAGTAAGAGAAGAGGAAGTAACGGAAGCCTTAGTAGGAATGAAAAGCGGGAAAGCAGCTGGTGAGGATCAGGTAACAGCAGATTTGTTGAAGGAGGGAGGGGAGTGTGACGTAGTGCAAGTCATGTACACGCGCCTAGCCGGACAGAAGCAGCCCCCATTTCTGTTATCTAACCGCTTGCCTATATAACCGCTCGCCTTCTTCAATAAAGCGTCATTCATGCACCATGCTTCGTCGTGTCCACATGGTGTCAGAAGTGGCCGGTTAGCGATCGCGCAACGCAACCGGGCAACGTAACCGACGGCAGAAGCACGGCAATCCGGGAGGCCCGGGTAATTTCATCGGACCAGAGCCATGACAGACGCCGAGCAGCACCGCGCCCAGCCTGCCGCCCCCGTCACTTCGCTGCTGCCACCACCGAAGGCCCTGGATACAACGGGAGATGTCTGGCATAGCTGGGAAGCATGGAAGCAAGAGTTCGAGCTCTTCTCAACTGCAACCTACCTGGACCAACAACCGAAAGAGGTACAGGCAGCCACTTTTCTCATCAGTATTGGAGAAGACGCACGCAAAACGTACAGCACTTTCGTATTTGATGCTGGAGAGGATAAAAGCGACATTGCTGTACTGAAGCGAAAGTTTGAAGCGTTCTACAAACCAGCACTAAACCTAGCTTATCACGAGTTTCGATTTGGAAAGCGTGACCAGAAGGAAGACGAACATTTTAACGATTGGTTAACGGAGCTGCGTGTACTAGCAAAAAGCTGTGAATTCGGTGAGCTGGAAGAACGCATGCTAAGAAGCAGAATCATTCTGGGAATGAGAGACAAGAAGCTTCAAGAAACGCTTCTTTCTGAAAATGCTTCCTTGGCCAAAACTGTTGAAATGTGTCGAGCTCGGGAACACGGCAAAGAGCAAAGTGAAGAAATACACTCCAGCAAGAACTGTCAAGTGGAGGTCAATGCGGTCCTCCAAATCAAAAGTCGCTGTAACAAATGTGCTCGTGTTCACAACAGTGAAACATGCCCTGCAAAGGGACGCACGTGCTTAAAATGTGGCAAAAGAAATCATTTTGCAGCTGCGTGGAAAACGAAGAGCGCTAACCTCTGCGTGAAAGAGCAAAAAGTGGCGTCACTGGAAGCGAATTCAGACGGACAGGCAGATAATTTCTGGTTGCAAACTTTATCGCCAAGCAGCAAGAAAGACGACCGCTGGACTGCAATCGTGAAAATAGAAGAAACGCCCGTTGCCTGCAAGCTTGATACAGGAGCCAATTGCTCGGTCATATCACGCAGCCAGCTGCAGAAGATAACTCAAAAGCAACCCGAAAACTGCGCTGTCGTGCTGAACACATTTTTTGGCTTTCAGAAAAAAGCAACGAAACGTAGTCACCTTCATGTGACCGGACCCGAGGGAACATTTGAAACGACATTCTTCGTAATGGAAGACGACATGCCCGTGACTCTTAGCGGCTCAGTTGCCGAGAAGCTAGGCTTGATTCGCCGAATTGCTTCACTGGAGCACCAAGAGCTGTACGACGTAGTCAAGCCGTATGAAGACGTCTTCTCCGGATTAGGCGAGCTCGAGGGTGTCGTCTACCACTTCAAGCTCAAGCCAGGTTCCCAAGGAGTGGTCAAAGCAGCACGCCGGATTCCGTTCGCACTCGAGGACAGAGTAAAAGCGGAACTGGACCGCATGGAAGCAGCCGGAGTAGTTTCCAAGGTGACCGAGCCAACCGAGTGGTCCAGCCACATGGTTACCGTCATAAAGAACGACAAGGTACGCATATGTCTCGATCCATCTGATTTGAACAAAGCGCTGCTGAGGGAACATTATCCTATGCCAACGCTAGAAGACATTGCACCGTCTCTGTGTGGAGCACAATACTTTTCGACTTTGGATGCCGCTACGGGATTTTGGCAGATAAAACTGGATGAGGAAAGCTCCAGAATTTGCACAATGAGCACTCCGTACGGTCGTTACAGGTTCCTGCGTATGCATTTCTTCGGCTCCCGAAATATTTCAGCGCGCCATGCACAAAGTACTAGAAGGTCTCACTGGCACAGCAGTCGTAATGGACGACATTCTAGTCTGGGGTCGCACTAAAGAAGAGCATGACGCAAATCTTGTCAGTGTGCTGACAAGATGTCAGGAGCACTACTTGAAATTGAACAAAACAAAGTGTAACTTCTTGCAGGAATCCGTCAAGTACCTAGGCCACGTGTTGACGCGCGACGGGTTGAGCCTGGATCCAGGGAGCCTGGAAGATATTTTCCACGTGCAGGCCCCTTGCAACCGGAAAGAGCTACAGACATTCTTGGGTATGGTGAACTTCGTTTCCCGCTTCATTCCTAATATGTCAACGCTCACAGCATCGCTCCGAGAACTTTTAAAAAAGAATGCTGCATGCGTTTGGGAAGACAGCCATCAAAAAAGCTTTGAAGCACTGCGCGAAGCACTAGCAACGGCTCCCATATTGGCATATTACCAGAAGGGCAAACCAATCACCCTATCTGTAGACGCCAGCCAAAACGGAATTGGCGCTGTGATAATGCAGGATGGACACCCCTTAGCTTACTCATCTCGCTCGCTGACAGAAGCACAGCAAAGGTACGCGCAGATAGAGAAAGAGATGCTAGCAATCGTCCACGGCTGTGAAAAATTCAAGGACTACATTTTCGGGCAGCCAGAAGTCATTGTGGAATTTGTGGAATCTGATCACAAGCCGCTCGAAATGATTTTCAAGAAGCCATTATGCCAGTGCCCTCTCCGCCTGCAGCGTATGCGTCTAAACCTACAAAAATACCATATAAATGTCAAGTATACTCCGGGAAAACAACTGTTCATCGCTGACGCGTTATCACGTTTTCCTAATAAAGCACAGCTCGTAGAACATTGCGCGCATTTCCACGTTAACACTATCGCTTGTCTTCAAGCTTCAGACAGGCGCCTGGAGCAAGTTCTGCGGGAGACGGACCGTGACCCAAGCATGGTGAAACTTCGCCAGTATGCAAGCACAGCGTGGCCCATTGACAAGGCTGACGTCACTACCGAGCTACGCAGCTACTGGAGCTTCCGCGACGAGCTGCATACTGAATCCGGCCTTGTGTTCCGGAGCAATCGCCTTATCATTCCTGCCAGACTGCGCAGTGAGGTACTGGCTTCTCTTCATGCTGCGCACACAGGAGCAGAAAAAATGAAGGCACGCGCCCGAACCGTTGTCTTCTGGCCAAGTATAAACAGCGATATTGAGGAAGTCGCTCAACGCTGTCAAACATGCCAAAAGTACAAATCAAGAAATGCGCGACTACCGCTGTTAAGTCACGAGATACCAACACTGCCCTGGGAGTCAGTAGGAGCTGATATTTGTCATCACAACGGTGCCGAGTACTTAGTCGTTGTTGACTTCTACTCTTTCTTTTTTGAAATCAGGCTTGTGCAAGCGCCGTCAGCCAACAAGGTTATTCCAGCATGCAATGACATCTTCGCAACACATGGCTTCCCAAGGCGACTTTGCACAGACAACGGACCACCCTTCAGTAGCCAACAGTTCAAGGATTACGCCGATAAGATTGGCCTGCAACACGTCCGGTCTAGTCCGTACTATCCCCGCTCGAATGGAATGGCAGAAAGAGCAGTACAGGAAGCTAAGAAGCTGTTAAGGCGGTTCCGTTTCGGCAGCACTGAGTTTTGTGCCGCATTGCTTGAGTGTCGAAATTCACCTCGGGACTCTTCTCTGAAGTCCCCTGTGCAGAGGCTCATGGGCCGACAGACAAGAACGCTGCTTCCTGTACCAACCAGCGACCTACAACCACAAACAGTGCCACCCAAGACCGTGCGACGAAGGCTAGAAGACATCAGGAGCAAGCAACGCTGCTTCTACAACAGAGGTACACGGCCTCTTCCAGAGCTTCGCACTGGCTCGACCGCAACTATGTACAATGTGCCCTCAAGATCATGGTCCCCTGTCACGGTCGTACAGCGGGCTGAGACTCCTCGTGCCTACATCGTCAAAACGGAAGAGGGTCAACAGTTTCAGCGCACAAGAGAACACCTCAATCCGGCTCCTCCTCCCTCGTCTCCAGACCACAAGACTCCCGCGCCGCTGCCAGCTGTGGGAGTCCCAGACACTACAGGGACATCCGAATCTACACAACTCCGCAGGAGTGAACGGAAGCGCCAACCACCACGAAGATACCCGGCGCCTGAGTTCTGAAACTCTACTTGATTCGACGATTAAAAAAAAAAGAGAGAGAGAGGGGAGATGTGACGTAGTGCAAGTCATGCACACGCGCCTAGCCGGACAGAAGCAGCCCCCATTTCTGTTATCTAACCGCTTGCCTATATAACCGCTCGCCTTCTTCAATAAAGCGTCATTCATGCACCATGCTTCGTCGTGTCCACAGGGAGATTGTGCTAGTAGAACTAGCCATCCTATATATGCAATGCCTTGTGACCTCGAGAGTACCAGGAGCTTGGAAGAATGCTAACATTATCTTTATAAAGGAGACGTCAAGGACTTGAATTACAGACCGATCAGCTTACTGTTCATTGCCTTAAGTATTTGCTAAGGTAATCGCTAATAGTCAGGACAACCTTAGGCTTTAATCAACCAAATAATTAGGCAGGCTTTCGTAAAAGATACTCAACAATAGATCATGTTCACGCTATCAGTGAGTGATAGAGGAATGCACAGATTATAACCGACCCCTATATATGGCCTTCATTGATTACGAGAAAGCATTTAACTCAGTGGAAACCTCAACTGTCATGCAGGCACTGCAGAACCAGCGTGTGGAAGAGTGTTATGTGAAAATATTGGAAGATATTTATAACGATTGCACGCCTACCATAGTCCTCCATATAGTCAGCAATAAAATTCCAATAAGGAAGGGTGTCAGGCAGGGAGACACGATCTCGCCAATGCTATTCACTGCCTGTTTACAGGAGGTATTCCGCGGCCTGAAATGGGAACATTTGGGGATAAGAGTTAATGGAGAATACCTGAGTAATTTGCGATTCGCTGATGATATTGCCTTGCTAAGCCACTCAGGACAAGAACTGCAAAGCATGATCAATGAGTTAGACAGGCAGAGCAGAATGGTGGGGCTAAAAAATAATATGCAGAAAACCAAAGTAGAAACAGCAGTTCGCAATTGGTAGCGAGGTGCTGGAAGTAGTAAGAGAATATGCCTACTTAGGGCAGGTAGTGACCGCTAATACAGATCATGAAAGGGAAATAACTAGAAGAATAAGAATGGGTGGAGCGCATATGGCAGGTTCTCCCAGATCATGAATGGCAGTTTACCATTATCCCTCAAGAGAAAAGTCTACGACAGCTGTATCTTACCGGTACTCATCTATGGGGCAGAAATGTGGAGGCTAATAAAGAGGGTTCAGCTTAAGTTAAGGACAACACAGTGAGCTATGGATAGGAAAATGACAGGTGTAACGTTAAGAAACCAGAAGTAGGCAGAGTGGATGAGGAAACAAGCGTGGGTTAATGACATCCTAGTTGAAATCAAGAGGAAGAAGTGGGCTTGGGCAGGGCACGTAATGCAAAGGCAAGATAACCGCTGGTCCTTAAGGGTAACAGAGTGGATTCCAAGAGAAGGCAAGCGTAGCAGGGGGCGGCAGGAAGTTAGGTTGGCGGGTGAGATTAAGGAGTTTGCGGGAATGCGGTGGCCGCAGCTGGCAAAGGACAGGGTTAATTGGAGACATGGGAGAGGCCTTCACCCTTCAGTGGGCGTAGTCAGGCTGATGATGACGATGATGACATTCCTCCCGAATAATTTTTTTTTACAGGCACCTATGGATGTCGCTGAAAGCCAGGAGACTTTGGCAGGCCCATCACAACAGGTATTTTACAATATGCCATTTTGTGACTGCATCAATTCGAAGAACAACAGTGTCTGCGTTTATGTCGCAACACGAGCGAGCAAAAACAGATTTCTGTAACAGAATGCATCCTGGCACTGGCTCAGAGGAAGTTTTCTCTGAATCGCCTCAACACATTAGTCATTTTTTATTATCCTTTTGACAGAACTGAAAACACAGCCTAGCAGTGTGATGCTTTTCTATTTTTCAGTAGTTGCTTAGAACTGAATACATCTTATGCTTTGGTAGAAGCATATTTCTCAAGAATAAAATTTTTTTTCACAGGCACCTATGGATGTCACTGAAAGCCAGGAAACTTTACCAGGCCCATCACAACAGGTATGTTACGATATACCATTTTGTGACAGCAACTGCTAGAAGATTGACAGTGTCTGAGTTTATCTCGCAGCACGAGTCACGAAACGGGTGAATTTTTATGTAAAATAAAGCTTCCTGGCGCAGGCTCAGAGGAAGTTTTGACCAAGCCACCTCAGCACACCAGTCATATCTTTATTCCTTCAGACATAACTCAAAACGGTCTAGTAGTGTGACGCTTCTCCACTTTTCACTAGGTGCTTAAAACTGAACGCTTGTTATGTCTCGGTACACACACATTTCTCCTGAACAAAATTTTTTTACAGGCATCTATGGATGTGGCCACAATGCTGGACATTCAACCAGGGCCATCTCAAGCCTTTCAACTTACACCAGTAAGTTTCATATCGTCCTGTGTGGTTTCCATCCAGGTTTATTCACTGCATGAGGTAGGATGTCGTTGCAATTCTGCAATGTAAAGTGCAGTAGAACCTGCAGTTGTTTGTCAGGCCCCGTGCTTACCGGAGACAGTAGCAGAGTGCAGTAGGTTCTGCAAAGATCCTTCATATAGGATGGTGCCTTTTTGTGGAACCACATAAGCACATTAGTAACTGCCAGAATATTCTTTCATGTGCCTTCATTGCTTATGTTCGTTACACAAATCAATATAGTCATCTCGTCAGAGTTCCACTACAAATAATCTGTCAGTATCAAGAAAAATTTGGCTATGCAAGACATACTCCACCACGTCAGTGATAACTTTTCTACAAAATTTTCTCACGTTATTCCAAACTGGTTTTACTGATTTTGGACAAGGTCATTGACAGCTATGTAGAAAGTATTCGGTGCAAACTGGCATGCGTGCTACATGAAAAATTTGTACTGTCATGTTCTCTTCTTTTTCAGTTGTTCCTTGTATAAGTTTTCATGAAATACTTCTTATATGGGTACATGCCAACCTCTTTAACGTCAGTTTCAGTGGGCATTCAGAAAAGGAGATTGCACGACACAAAATTTAATGCAATAATTTTTAAAGCTGTATGTATTCACGCTTCTACACAGTTGTGCTATTAACCCTGCTTTATTTCAGCAACACTTTGAGTGTATAATAAAAATAAAATGTGTAGACATATAACATTACCTTAACATGCTAGGTGATATGAGTTTAACAATGTGCGAGCGTTTTTCTTTTGCAATGACATCGAAAGGCATTGAGTACATATGCACTGAAGCTGTTGAGTGGCCCAGTAGTGGGCATGCCGAGTAATGTTGTGATTAGCCTCATGTCCTGCTTTCCTTCTTATGCCTTGATGCATGGCGGAGGAGAACAGGGCAACAGGCATTCTAAGGTGGGCTGCATTACTAAACAGTTTATCTTATGCAGGAACTTCCGACTTTGCCAACCGCCCCAGCCTCTGTTGGGACGCCACGAAGAAGGAGGCCAGCAATGGTAAATGGACCTGTCAAATGTGCCTATTTCTGAAGCAGAATTCAACACCATGAATGTCAAATGCTTGTGCATATGCCAAGAGCGTATTTGATAGCGTGAGTGGCCCATCCACAGCATGCATTATTAGCATTAACATTAACACAGCATGTGCAGGCACCCAGACTGTGTGAATGGACTTAGCTTGATTTCGCCGTGGCAATTTTTACTAATATCTACTAACTGATCTGCATGGTATATTGTATGCAATGATGAATCAATAAACCAATGAATTTTTAAGTGTGTGAGTGGCCTGCATATCAAGCGGAGGAGCACATTATGGAATCTTCTTCTTGGACACCTCTCCATCTACCAGAGGAGAATCGGTGAGTCACAGCTTCATTTATTGATCTATTCAAGTACCCTAAGGGTCCACTAGGGGCATTACATAGGGGGAGATGGGGGGGACTCAAAGCGGAACAAAATTGTTTCAAAAACAAAAAAAGCAGCGTAGGTACGGCACTCAGGTGCAAGTCGAGAAACATCATTGCCAAGTAAATATTCTTACGAAAATTCACAAAGAAAAAATAAACAGCAGGTGCGAATTAGTCATCTGAGAAATCAAATTTTGTTACTGAAAGTGTGAGGAATCCATATAAGAAAGAGATCCTGACTGAAATAACAAAGACTCTGTTATCATGGCAATCCTGGAAGGTAAATCATTGCATTCTTTCATGATTAAGGTTACAGGTGAATTTTTGTACTTTTCCATCTGGACAAAAACAGGGTTACCCTTGTAGGCATTACCGGCTTGATGCGAGGTGAGGTGCTGGTAAAATATGTGACAGTGCAAATGATCGGTTGCTATGGTACAATGTGCGAGAAAAAGATGATCAAGTAAATTTTCTGTGCGTTGTGAGTGATGGCATGCTGAGCAGTTCCATCAGAGGTGAAACACTTTGATATTAAAGTAGGACGAGAAGATTAACTGAGCTCCTTCATTCTTCTTTTAATGGAACATTCAGAGTGCTTTGTGTTTTATATGTGCACACTGTTGTAACTGTGGTATGCAAGGCTTGGGTGTGCATTGTTCTAATGATGCATTGCATTTTCTATCTCTCTTCATAGGAGGACACACCCGAAAAAGCTCACTTGAGAGCAAGGGCTGCATGGTTTTCTGCAATGCATGCTCAGTCAAGAAAAAGCATAAAAAGGCTGCAGCAAACAAGGTGGAGACTGCAAAAGAAAAATGCGGAACTAAAATCTGTTCTGTCAGCTTTAACTACGGAGAATATCCTCCTGACAGAGCAAGTGTCTGTTTTAGATGGCCTGGGTAAAGTAAATAAGCACCTACTTGAAAGACAAGTCGGAAAGCATGGTGGAATTGGCACTCCAAAGCAGTACTCCCCTGAACTGAGAACTTCTGCCTTAACTTTAAATTTCTATTCCCCACGAGCCTATCAGTATGTCAGGAAAGTTTTTGACACGTGCCTCCCACGTCCCAGAACTCTGCGAAAATGGTATGAGACTGTTGATGGCCAGGCAGGACTTTCAACAGAAGCTTTCAATGCACTAAAATTGAAGTGTGCTGAAACAGCAAGCAAGGGGCACCGAACAGTTTACAGCCTCATGGTTGATGAAACGGCTATTCGGCAAAACATCCAGTGGAACAAACGCAACTTTGAAGGGTTTGTTGACTTTGGCAGTGGCATTGACAGCGACTCTTTGCCACAAGCAAAGGCTGCATTCGTTATAATGGCTGTGGCTATTAATGGGCGATGGAAGTTGCCCCTTGGGTACTTCCTAGTTGATGGCCTAATTGGAACACAGAGGGCTAACCTTGTCACCCAGTGCCTTCATAAGGCACATGATGCTGGAGCTATGGTTGCTTCACTCACTTGTGATGGGGCGCCCGCAAATCTGGCTATGTTGCAAGAGCTTGGTGTGATTTCCAACATGTGGGAGACCTAAAAACAACCTTTCGACACCCAGCTACCCAGGAACCAGTGGCAGCTTTTTTGGATCCCTGCCATATGCTAAATCTTTTGAGGAATGCACTGGCACACAAGAGGTACTTTATTGACCACCAAGGAAGGAAAGTGTCATGGGAGCATATTGAGCGGCTGCATACTGTGCAGCAGAAAGAAGGCCTACATTTGGCTAACAAGTTGCGCGGAGCTCATATTGAGTGGCAGTGGCAGCCCATGAAAGTTAGACTTGCTGCCCAAGTAATGAGCACTTCTGTTGCGACAGCACTAGCCGAGTGTAGGGAACTTGACCTAGAAGGTTTTTCTGGCACACAGGCAACAGAGAATTTTTTGTTGAAAATTAATGAGACATTTGATGCCCTAAATTCTAGAAGCCCATATCAGAAAGGTTGGAAGAAACCTATAAATGAAAAGAACATTGAAGCTTTCGAAGGCATGTTCAAAACCACAACCCATTACCTCTCTTCCGTGAACGAGTCTGCAAATGGAAGACGAATGATTGAAACAAACCGAAAGACAGGTTTCTTAGGTTTTATCATCTGCATGCAAAGCCTGATTAGTTTTTTTCATTTTCTTGTCACTGAAAAACAAGTGCTGAAGTACATTCCGGCCCACAAAATTTGCCAGGATCATTTGGAACTGTTTTTTGGCCTGATTCGAGCACATGGCGGGCATAATGACAACCCTACTACACAGCAGTTTCGTGCTGCCTTCAAAAAAGTGATTGTTCAAAGTGAACTGGCTGATGTATCCACAGGCAACTGTCTGAGCCTGGACAGCATCTCCATATTGTCATGCAGCAGTGCAACAGTTATTTCTTCTCAGGTCTTGAATATATCTGCACCAAGGAGGCAACTTCTAGACAGTGATGCTGTTCAGCAGTCTCAGGTAACAGCTGCAGACCATGACTACATCATAGCTCCAGGCTACATCAGTGAATGTGGAGGCCGAATTGTGGCTTACATGGCAGGTTATGTAGCTCATAAATTGGCTGCAAAGCTGACTTGTGAGCACTGCACAAGTGCACTACTCACAAAAGAACGAGGAAACATTTACTCACTAATTAAGAGGAAAAGCAGAGGAGGGCTGAAATACCCATCAGAAAGTGTACTGAAGATCTGTCAAAAATCGGAGGCGGTGATCAGGACGGCAGTGCGCCTGAACAAATTGGCATCAAGAACACTACTCACTGATCTTCTCCACGAGGTTCTTTACGCATTCCACGGTAGAGAGCTCTTCAATGAACTTCATGAGCACATGTTCGACAACTCTGCACTCGACAATCATTACATACACCTCGTCAGAAGTGTTGCAGAAAATTACATCAACATGCGCTTGTTTCATGTTGGCAAGCAGGCAACCGAGAGCCTGCACACTGCTCAGGTCCGGCAGATGTTTAAAAAAATAACTCAATTCAAGGGGCAGTGACTGATGCGACAGTGAGAATTCAAAAATCAGACTTGATTTTCGTCAGCACATGTCTTAATTTACCATAGAGTATGAATGCAACCAGCCCATAGGGGTCCCATGCTTCATGTTGACACTGCAGCTTGCTGCCGCAATATGAGCTGAATAAGAATCTTACATGTAACAGACTTTCATGTCTGACTTTGTCAGAATAAAATTCTATTCAAACGGCCGCTCACAGTTTAGAGTACATTACAACCAGTCATACTGAGTATTGAAAAGAATAGCTTTTTAATGTGAATGCGTCATGTACACCACCGACTTAGGCTCATGATTGATGGCAGTCACTGTCAGTTTTTTCAGGAGTAATCAGGGTTTTGATTTAGCTTGATTGCTACTGAATCAACCAGAAATTACCTACTTCCTAAAATCAGATTTTCGTCTTTTGTGGTAAATGAACAATACGCACATTTTAAAAAAAGCAGTCAGTTAAGTAAAATCGGTACATGTCCAGAGCGCAAATGCTAGTTCTTGTTCATGAATCTATATGCTGTAGATTCACAGATGGACATGTATTATTGGTCACTGATGTTCAAGAATAGGGGCTGCAGTTAGCAGTCTCCCAGAGCTTTCTTTACAGCGTGCCTGCACTACTGTCCTTTAGGGTACAGGGTGACTGAAGTATCTCGTATTTTGTAAAAAATATGGAGTGCATGTTTTTCATACTATAGAAGCCAGAATAATCAAGAGAGTAATTAGTGTACCATACTTACAATTTTAGTTCTAGATATTCAGCACAACTGAAGGTGATTTTGGCCTTTCAAAGTAATAGTGTCAAAAGGGGGTGATCATCCCACTGCACGCAGCAACAGAGTAAGCACTAGCATATAAGTTTTGCAACAAATTCATGTTCATAAATGATGAAAACACTTTTCCACATGCACTTGGTACATTCATGCATACAGAGGACAACCTTATCATTCTACCAGCCGCAATTTGTAAATTATATTACACATTCTTTAGCTGTCATCATGCCTTAGTTGTGCACAGCTCAAATGCCCGACTTATGTGCAGACTATGTTGGTTGGCTCATGGTTTTGACAAATATAAAACAGCATGTGCACACAAGTACCACATAGTACACAACAAACAGAACAGAAAATTGGACAGAAAACTATGCTATTTCTATACTGTTTCAGGCTAGGCAGATAAGAGTCAAATACAACAATGCAACAATAGAAACAGTGTCAGCAGGGTGCTCTCTTTCTTTACATATATTACGGAAAGGAATACTTGAAGCAGAAGGGAGGAAAATGATTCACTTTTTCCACTAGATGCGACAACTGTTACCAATTTTTCAAGTCACTTCCATGCAGTGCTCCAATTACTTTGCATTTGCATCGCTTAAATTTTATCAACTTTGTGATGCAGAAACAACTACCGAGAAGTGAAAGCTTTCACACAATTTGGCAAGATCGGTCCACAAATATTTTTCTGTCTCAAAGCCCCCATTTACTGCCTTCCTATATATGTTTTACTCTCTCTGTTCGAATGGTTCATGGTTGCAAAGTGATCTAATTCAGTTGTGCATTTATTCTTCTGGTCTTTTTTGTTGAATCCTTTTTATGTGTGTTCTCCTTTCATGTGTTATCACTTTTGTTAAAAGATTTTGCTTGCTTCAGGTAGCAAGCTATGTTTTGTAATAAGTGTTATGCTGTATCAAACCTTTTTGAAGCTCATATTTTGATTGTCCAATAAAATACCAATTTTGGACTTCATTAATCCGTTTAATCAGCTGAATGCAAGAAAGTGCAACTCGGCGAGGTGGTCGCGAGGGTCGACTCGGCATCTCGGTAAACGGTAAGTTGCGAGGTACACTCAATCTTACAGAGGCATGGCCTTACACTTCACCACCCTTAAGCGCAAATGTTTTAAACCCAACACTGCGCCTCCTAAACCCGGCTATGTGTCCTTACGCTCGCACAACAGCACTCGATCGAGACAGCAGCGCGGGTCGGTCGATCCACTGGGTCCATATCGGAGAAAACTTGCACGCAGTTGACATATCGCTCGCACAGCGTACAGTAAACATATGGTACGCTTCAGACTGCTTCGCGTATCGCTTTGCTGACGGATACCATCGCATGCGGCGCGACTTCCTTGGCACTGCACGCTTCGGTGAGCACACCGCGGCCCACGCATATCGGTCGCCACCAGTTGTGACCGTCATGCATAGGGGAATGTAGACGCAACGGGTATGCTTACAAGGACACGGTCTGGACGAGTTTGTATTTATTCGTGGTTAAAACAGCGCGGGAAAAATACACAAAAATGAAGGAACACGCAGAACACGTATTCACGCACAAAACAATTAAGCGCCGACTCGCACTTTTTCTTCCCGCGCTGCTGTAACCATAAACCAGCGTGTCACCGTCGTCTATCGCTTATGAGCCGTCGGCACTGTCAATTTCTCCTTGGAACAAGGCTAGCAGCGTTGAGGGACGCAACCGCACAAAGCCGAAAGAGAATAGCGCCAAGCCAAGCCTTTTCAGAGAAAGCTGTCGCGGGCTTCCAAAACAACCGCTTTCGTCAAGACGGCATCCTGAATGAACTAAGCGCACAGCAATGAAGACCATACCGACTACAGGCCTCTGGAACTTTGTGCCTCCCGCGGATCACAACGATTGAATAAAAATGCGAATTTCCAACTCTACTCGACCTGTCTGCCAACATGGGTGATGCGTGAAGCAGACGATGCCGCTGCGCCCAACGCTGCTATTGGCTGCGCCATCGGCCAATAAATCCCAGTAGGCCTCGCAAAACCACGTGACTTCCTGCACGTTTTTTGTCATGCGGCTTGGATAGCGAGGGCCTCTCTATGTTTCCTTCCTCCGTGCGCGGAGACGAGCGTTTGCGCGGAGCAGCCCGAGAAAATCGAGCGCCTGGCGGCGCGCTCTGCAGCCCGCAGGTAGTGTTCCTGTATATGCATGCTCCCGCAACGAGCAGAGTTGCGCGACTGTTTTCTTTGCGCCGCTCTTGACGCCATTCGCTGAGCGGCCGTCACGTGATGCTGCTGACGACGTTTTTTCCATATTAAAGTGGAGGAGCCGACTTTCCAGGCGCAACGCCGGCACCGGTTCCTCGCCAGCCCCAGTACCCTCTTCGACTGCCATCGTGATCGTACGCGTCCGGTGCGGTCGACTGCGGTGCGTTCCCGCCTTTTACGTGCGCTCCAGTTGTATATATTTTGATAGTGTGCAGTGACGGCAGCCTCCAACTATGACGGGGTGCAGTGCGCCTAACTGCAAGAACCGTACCGAAAGCGGCAAAGCTTTTTACGCAGTGAACAAGTTTTGCCTAAGCTATTTAACTATTTTATTTGTTAAGAATACCCTTAAGATTCTACTGACAAGGATGTTAACACTGGAGGAGAGGGGAACAAAAATAGCATGAAATACTTGGTTAATGCGGCGAGTTGGGCGTGTTGGTACATGGTTTTCTGGAAAAGCAGCGCTGAACAGACGAGGACAGAGACGAGGCGACAAGGACGGGCGCCCGTCCTTGTCGCCTCGTCTCTGTCCTCGTCTGTTCAGCGCTGCTTTTCCAGAAATACTTGAAAGCAAAATTGGATATTCAGATAATTATTTTTCCTTGAGTAAAAGCATGGAGCAGTCCAAAACAAAGATATTTCAGTATGCACTGAAGGTACATATAATTCAAGTAGGTCAACAGAAAACGCAATAGTGCTTAGGGAAAAACTAGCAATTAAATAACAGCACCAGAAAGAGATATCACTTTTCGAGGTCCTTGGAAACTCGTATACCACAATTCAGCTGCAGTGACTTAAGGCAGGCTTCTCTAACTTTTAGATATTAAAGAAGTAAGGCACGTGGTGTGTTTGGCTTGAAAAGATGACCATGGCATAGGAAAAATGCAATGGAGGGCTCGAATTCAGAGCGACAAATGATACGTATATTTTGTGAAAGATAAGCGCGCGAGTTTGCGATATCTGTGCCTTTGGTCGGTTAGATTTACTTGCGTGCAAAATGCATAGCTTTAGACTGCCCGCATTCACATCGTATGCAGCGTGGTTTCACAAGCTTCGTACCACATCGGCGGTCGAAACCCTATAGAATAATATATTTCAATGTGGTTCTGCAGGGAGATGCATTACCGCACTTCTCTTCATCGCACAACTCACGCAAGTTTTTCATTTCCAAGCATTTCTGCCCCATTAATGTCCGTACTGCGAGCTGTCGCTGTCATTCCGCGATCTTTCTGTCAGGCTGTATGATATTTTCGGCAAATCAGATTATTTTCCGACGTTTTTTTCAACGAAGTATGATGGGCTTAGCATCGATCCCTGAGCACTGAGACAGTAAAAGGAAAAAAGGATGCCCGCAATCGAGCGCCGTTTGTAAGCATTTAAAAAAAAGCGAACTGCTCTACAACGCCAGCCCCGTCATAATCCCAGTGCCTGTGCGCTCGAGGAGCTGCTTTCCCGCACAGCTTGGAACAAAATGGCGGACCTTCGCGCAACTCTGCTCCCTGCGGGAGCATATACAGAAACACTACCCGCAGGCAGCTCGCGGACTGCCTGAGGTGGATAATCTATGGATGGATGGATAGATACGGCTGAACCCTTTAAATCGGGCGGTGGCTCAAGCCACCTAGACATGACTTAGGAAATTTTACTCTTTTTTGCGGTATAGTGCACCAGTGCTTTCAAGCACATGCAAGACGAATTTGCGTGCCCTGCAGGCACTTCGCATATGCCTGGGTCTCCCTCGCAGCGCATCAACAGTTGCTACCATTGCAATCGCCCAGGACGACGGATAACCCTTGAAACTCTGCGGATCCACATACGGCATCTAACAAGGATTCCACAGCACAACCTTGTGTCAGTGGCGAATCAAAGTCCACACACAGCGTTTTCAAAGGTTGTAGCAGCCCACCAGTCGTCCATCCCATCGCAGTTCACCTCGGCAGCACGGCCTTCCCCTGCGCTGTGGTGTCTGCAGGGGCCATGCGTGCGCCTTACAATTCCCAGCATAACGAAAAAATCGAACTTATCGACACCGGCCATTAAACAGTTGACACTCTGCCTACTCCATGCGGCATATAGCGGCCACACTCATGTGTATACAGATGGTTTGGTCTCAGGTACAAGTTCAACCTACGCCGTGGTCATTCCTGCGAGACAGACCAGTATTATTCAGCAAACTTCGAGTCGGACAACCTCCACCGGGTCAGAATTGGCCGCTCTTCGTGCGGTGTGCAGTACATGGGTGCACAAACACCCCACAAATGGGCCGTGTTCTGTGACTCAAAACCAGCCTTATAGTGTCTTAATTCTGCTTTACGCCATGGCGATCACGATCAACTTGTAGCTGAATTAAGACATCTCCAACACCAGGCGCAGGAAGAGGGTCATGACATCGTCTTCCAGTGGATACCGGGACACTCTGGCATTGTTGGAAGCGACGCAGCTGACGCTGCAGCTCGAGCGGCTCACGGCAGTGCCAACATTGTCCAGATACCGTTGACAAGAGCCAACGCAGCAAGACATCTGCGAATACTTGGCCGAAGAGAGCTTTTAGCATCATGGTCCTCTATTAGCAACTCCACATGCCGCCTGCACCGCCTAGACCACTTACTCAGACTCAGTCCTCCGTCAGGCCTCTCCCGCTCCGATGCTACTGTTGTGTCGCCTGTGGCTGGGAGTGGCGTTCACAAATGCCTACTCCCACTTAATCGCAATGGCAGACTCTCCTGCGTGTGAGATGTGTGGGTGCGATGAAACTATAGAACACCTTTTTTGTAACTGTCCTCGGTTTCAGCGTGAGCGTGCACTCCTGGCTGCAGCACTCCGCCGTTTAGGTCCTCGGCCCCTTACTGAAGACAAGATTCTGAGTCCTTGGAGTAAGCCTTCATCGCAGAGGATACCTTTGAAGACACTTTTAAAGTTCCTGAAACTTAATGCAAGACTGTGAACAATCAGTGTGTGCCCTGTGTACCCTGCAAGTAACGGCCAACGGACACATGGAAAAATGATCATATCCCTTTATTCTCTCCCTTTTCTATCTCTCCCTCCGTTTCCCTTCCCACGTGTAGGTTAGCATACCGGGCGCTGCCTAGTTAACCTCCCTGCCTTTCCGTCTTTCTCTCTCTCTCTCTACTCTGGTCTTGATTTTAGCCACCAATCAGATAACCTTCGCTTGGTTACTTCTACCCGCTTAAAATCTGCTTTCTCTTCACTGTCCTTAAACCCCAATGCCTTGGATAAATCCGCCCCGCTGCTTTCCACTCAAGGGTGAATCCCTTTACAGAAAAGTATCAAGTGCTCAGCCGTTTTTTCCTCCTCTCCGCACGCAACGTACATTGTGTCTATCTCGTGGTACATGACTCTATGTGTCTTAGTCCGCAAAACTCCCGTCCTGGCCTCAAACAACAAAGAGCTTCCCCTACAATTATCATAGATATTTTCTTTGGCAATTTCCTGTTTAAAGGTCCGGTATGTTCCCAGGGCCGATTTCGTCAGCATCCCTGTTTTCCGCAGAGCTCTCTCTCTTTCTTTAACCTTTTTCTTAACCGATAATTGCTGATTTGCCCCCCTACTGCTGTCCAGATATTTGCTTGTCAATTTTCTAGTTCGCTTTCTCCATTTCGTGTCAACATTCCTTATATACAAGTATCTGAAAACTTTCATAGCCCACTGCTTTTTCCCCATTTTTCTCAATCGTTCCTCAAATACTAATTACTGCTAGCTTCTCTGCTCTCGAACAACGGCCATCCCATATCACCCTGTACCCCCTAATTTGGTGTACTGCCATGTGCTCCCAAAGCTAGTCTCCCTATGCCGCGTTGTTTGATTTCTAACCTTGCTTGAACTTGTGGTCTCATGCACAGGACAGCATTGTCGAAAGTCAGACTAGGAACCATCAGCCCTGCATACCTACTAGCTTTATTCATTACATATTTTTCATGCTCTGTCAGATACTCAGCACCGTTATTTATCCACACCCCAAGACTCTTGTACTCATTCGCTACTTTTAGCGTGAACTCCTGTAGAGAGAGAGAGTGAGGGTTTATTGATAGGAAAGGCAGAGAGGTTGGCCTGAAAAATAAATATCTGGCCTGCTACTCTGCTCTGGGGACGGGAAGAGGAGATAAAAGAAGGTCACGATGGGGGACGACGATGATGGGAGGAGGCAGATGAAAAACTACTTTAAAAAACAAAAAAACAAGGCACACTTTCTGACATCACAAACGCGAGACAAGGTCCGTGTCGCTCAAAAAGCGTGAGAGCGCTCGCGTTGCCTTTACAGTTCTAAAACTATCTGGCCAAGCGCCGAGGATCAAATCCTCAGAGAGGAGTGATGTGTCCATAGGCTTCAGAACAGATGCGAGTATGAGTCTTTCACGTGCATACGCTGGACACGCCACTAAAACATGTTCTATAGTCTCTAGCACGCCACATGTGGTACATTCCGGGGAGTCCGCTTGTCCTATTAAGTGCAAGTATTTTTGCGTGAATGCCACGTTTAAACGTAGTCTACGGATAACGCATGCAATAGGGCGAGGTATTCCGCGAGGAACTGAAAAGGTCATCGTCAGATCTAGCCGTTTAAGCCGGATGTGGCGGGTGTCTGGCAGGGCCCAGTACCTAGCCGTCGCCCTCCTCATCAATTCCGAAAGGAGGCAAGTTGTGTCCACTATAGAGAACGGTACAGCTGTACGCAGGCCACTGCTGAAGGCGCTCCTTGCTTCTGCGTCGGCGGTCTCATTTCCATCGAGTCCGCAGTGTCCGGGGATCCACTGAAACACTATATGGTGGCCGTTTCCCTGAGCAAATGATACGAGACTGATGATATCAAGAGCCAGAGCTTGGTAGGCTGTGTGGCGTAGGAAGCATCCTAAAATGTGTAGCGCAGGTTTACAGTCGGTGAAAATGCACCACTCCTGAGGCGGTTCTCCGCAGATGTGGCGAATCGATTCCCGAAGGCCCACAAGCTCTGCAGCGGTTGAAGTAGACTTGTGTCCCAAAATGAATCTGCGGGACGTCTGTTGTGCAGGGATTGCGAAAGCTGCTGTTGATGCATTTGGAGACGCAGATCCATCCGTGTAGACGTGCACACATTTGTAGTATTCTGACCAGATGTAGGCAAGTGCGAGTTGCTTCAGTCCGCTAACCGGCATCGCAGACTTCTTGATTATGCCAGGGACATGCAGGCAGACTGAAGGCTGAGCCATTACCCATGGTGGCTGCAAGGAATGATGCGGCAGGGCATAGTCTGGTGGCAATTCGGAGCGATGGAAGCGCAGTGCGCGTGCAAAACTGCTGTCCGGTCGCTCATCAAAAATCTTCGTCAGCGGGTGACAGCGGTGCCGTGTAAGCGCACGTAAATATACACGGAGTGGTTCGTGTGACAGGTAGACCGATATTGGGCACGCACGAGATTCCTCAATCGGGCCTTTGTTCGAGGCACAACGTGGTAATCCGAGGCATATCTTGAGCGCCTGTGCTTGGACACTCTCTAATGTCCGCAAGCAGGAAATACTCATGTTAGAGAGTACAGGAAGGCTGTAACGAATGTAGCCAATAAAGAGGGTATAGTAAAGTCGAAGCAAGGAGCGCTCCGTTGGGCCCCATTTAATGCCTGCCACAAAGCGAAGCACATGACAAAAAAGAGTGAGTATTTAGCATGTTTATATGCCTCGACCATGACAGATCGCGGTCAATGATAATTCCCAAAAATCTGTGGTGGGAGACGTATGGTATTGCAACCCCTTGAAGAGTTACCGGGTAGTGGCAGACAGACTTGCGCGTGAATGCGACCAAAGCACATTTTTCAGCTGCCAAGTGCAAACCCTGACGCCGTAGGTACCTTGAAGTAGATTACACGGCACGTTGTAATCTCGCACGCATTTGCGGACGCGTCGAACCCGACGCCCAGATGAAGATATCATCAGCATAGGCACTGATGTGAATGTTAGTGGGAAGTTCATTCACCAGTCCAATCAATGCCACGTTAAATAGGGTTGAGCTAAGAACTCCTCCCTGAGGAACTCCACGGCAAACCTGATGACGGGTATTCTCCCCATCAGGCGTAGACATGTAAACAGACCGGCCGTTGAGGTAGCTCCCAATCCACGAATACATCCGGCCGCCAACGCCAATGTCGTCAAGGGCATCAAGGATGGCGTCATGAAGTACATTATCGTAGGCCCCTTTGATGTCCAAGAAGACAGCAGCGACGAGTCGGCGACTACGTTTTTCATGTTCCACTGTCGATATGAGGTCGATTACGCTGTCAATCGAAGAACGTCCCCTCCGGAACCCGGTCATCATATCCGGATAGAGAGCATTCTGCTCTAAAAACCATTCGAGCCGCGCCAGCACCATTCGCTCCATAACTTTGCCGACGCAGCTTGCTAGTGCAACTGGCCGGTATGAGGTAAGCTCATAAGGAGGTTTGCCAGGCTTCAAAAGTGCAACCAGGCGGCTGATCTTCCAGTGTTCTGGAACGATTCCGGAAGCTCATATATCATTGTAGTAACTGAGCAGCACAGTCCGGCCTACCATGCCAAGGTGAGAGAGGGACTCGTACGAAATCCCGTCAGGACCAGGTCCAGATGGACGCCTACACGAGGAAAGAGCAGCTTCTAGTTCAGGCATCGTGAATAGCATGTCGTAGTGGTCATCTGGTGAAGGTGGTACAAAAGCCTCCAAACTGGTTGATGGTACCATAGTTGTGCCCACAACCATTTTGCAGAATTCTTCTCCTACCTCTACATTATTACGGCGTTGGTAAATAGACAGGGCATGGAAAGGATAGCGTTCCTGCGGGGGTGAACGCAAGCTCCTGGCTACATGCCAAATACGCGACAGTGGTTTGCGAGGGTCCAGCGATGAACAGAACTGCCTCCAACGTTGTCTCCCTAGCCTCGCTAGGTGGCGCTTTATTTGTCGTTGAGCTCGGCGACAAAGGGCAAGATCATACGTGGATTTAGTTCTTCTGTATTTCCTTTCGGCGCGCCGACGGACTTCGCGTAGTCTTTCGAATTCCACGTCAATAGTAGACCCTGGCGTAGGCGCACATATATACCGCGTGGTCTCACAGAGAGGACGTAATCAGGCCTTCTATTTTAGATGGTGTTGAGAGGTCCACACAGGAAATCTCCACGGACGACCTAAATGCAGGCCAGTCTGTATATCGCACGCGAGACGGAGTAGTAGGTGCGTACCACTTGACGCAAACATACGTTGGAATGTGGTCACTCCTATGTGTTTCCACGTCACTGCACTAGCTGACGTAAAACTGGAGACTTGCTGAAACAAACGCCAGATCCAAGCAGCTGCTGCACGACGTGCCACGCAGAAACGTAGGTGAACCATGGTTGATATTGATGAAGTTCTGGGAGTGCATAAAGTCAAACAGGATCCTGCCTCGGTTATTCATAACAGCACTGCCCCACTGAGGGTGATGAGCATTAATATCGCCCACTATGATATGAGAAGCTGGACAACTCTGGATGGCTGAATATAGGTACGAAGTATCAATGGCATCTCTAGGTGGAATGTAGGCACCGATTATCGAAAAGACCCGTCGTTTTAGCGTGACTTTCAAACAGATGTAATGGTTTGTGTTGTGTGGCTGTAGAACTTGGCGGACGTGCGCAATGTCTTGGCGTATGCAAACTAACACTTTGCTAGTTTCGACTTCTGTGCGAGACCACAGCAGCACGTATCCAGAAAGGCGGAAAGGCGACGGCATGTTGGGCTCACATAAAACCAGCACATCATTATATATCATGACTGCAGATTTTTCGATAGTAAACTTGAAACCTAATCTATCTCCCTCTGCACCACAAATGTCTATCAACTTATGCAAATCTTCCTTGTTGTCAGCGATTAGCACTGTCCATCACATCCCATAGCACCACCCATCCCATATCACCTGGTACCCCCTGTTACGTTTCGAAATATCCCGAGCCTCGGGACAGTGGGTTTCGGACGGACATCCGCTCGTCTGGCCAAACTGCTCCAAGCTGCTTCCTCGGGTTCCCGGCGCGCGTATGTTTTCAATTGTGTGCATCGGGAGAGCGGCGCCGAGAGGGTCGTGCGCTAAGTGGCAAAGCCCATTACAACCAGTTGCCGGAGGCGGCGAGAGTGTCTGGGTGTCCTGTTGGGTGGCCCGTGCCCGGCGGCGGGCGCGGCTGCTGTTGTTTACAGCGAGCGCCACCACCTGTGTGTCAGCCGTTCTGAAGACGCCTTCTCTTCCATTGTGCGGAACTCTGTTCGCAAGTGCTGCTTCGACTTGTGCCTTGTTTTCGCTCCTTCCACCTGGGTCGCCTTTCGTGTTTGTCATCGCTGCTGCAGGAACGGCCAGGCGCCGGAAGTGGCGAGGGTGTGTCGGGGACGTCTCGGTGGGTGGTTCGCGAAGAAAGTGCACGTGACCCAAAAGGGTAGTGATTGGACGCTTTTGATTAAACCAAGTAACCCAACTAGGGACCGGGGGACACGGGACCCTTTAAAACGAGCGTAGTGCTCATTGTGGGACCGAAATCGCTTCGATCACAATGTAAATAAATCTCTGTTAGTTTTCTCTATTGCTCGACTCGTCTCTGCATCGTCGTCAAACGCGATGCCCGAGTGCCTGCTGCCCGACTTCTGACGATCGGCTCTTCGCTACCCGTTGGGTCCGCTAACGGAGCAGACACAACGCAACAACTGGTTGGCAGCGTCGGGATCGACTCCGCTGGGATCATGGTTGCACAGTTCGGTGAGTGCTGGGATTTTCTTCACTGAGGTTTCACCAGGCTTTGTACTTAGTTAGCTTACAAAGGTTTTGTACATTGTGGCTATCTTTGCCATGTTGTTTCAAAGTAAGTTGAAATATTTCCTGGTAAAGTGAAAATCTTGCAGCTCTAGAGGCAGCCATGGATCTGAAAGCATTAAAAAAGCTGCTTTTGCTGGAGTTGGCCAAAAATTTGGGTTTGGATGTCCGGGACCAAACAAGAAAGCCAGCCATCATCGCGGCTATCGAGGCACTTCAGGCAGACGACGATGAGCTCTCAGAATGTCTGGAGCTAATTGCGGAAAGAGAGAAATCAGAGCGGGAAGCAGAACAGAGAAATGATAAACGCTTAGAGAAAACGCTTGAGCTTAAGCGTCTTGAACTGGAGGTGCTAAAGGCTCGAAACGAAAGCGGTGAGAGCATAGCACCCAGCGTAGGAGAGCAAAAGGCGGTCAGAATCAAAGACCTCATGCAACCTTATAGGAAAGGAGAGGACATAGGTCTGTTTTTGGTAAACTTCGAGCGCACGTGCGAGAAGGCAGGGTTTATCAGGGCAACGTGGCCACAGTGCTTGCTGACTCTATTGTCAGGTGAGGCTGCCAATGTGATTGCCCGCTTGTGTAAGGAAGATTCAGACAACTACGACAAAGTGAAGTCTAGTCTGCTGAAAAAGTACAGAATGTCAGCTGAGGCATTCCGTCAAAAATTTCTCAACGCCGAGAAGCAGAGGGATGAGTCATACCCAGACTTCGCGTACAAGCTGATGGCTAACCTGGGAGAATGGCTAAAAGAAGCTAAGGCGTATGACGAAAGCGAGAAAATGATGCAATGCTTCGGCCTCCAGCAGTTCTACCGTCGGTTGCCTGAAGACATAAGGCACTGGGTGCAAGACACGCAAGACGTTACGACTGTCTCGAAGGCAGCTGATCTGGCAGAAGAGTTCGTCTCACGCCGTGCACTCGACAGAAAGGAAAGCCCCAAGAAAGAATACCAGAACAGGAAAGCATCTGGAGAGAGGGAGCAACTTTTCAAAGTGAAGGAGCAGGCACGGAGTGTAGAATCTTCAGAAAAGGGCGCGGGGATAAAAGAGGAAACACCTGAAGCAGAAGAGCGCCAAAAGAAAGCATTTGAAAAGAGACGGGCGCCGGTGTGCTATAACTGCCAAAAGCCGGGACATATGGCGGCGGTGTGCAAAAACCCAAAAGTTGTTTGCTTGTCAGTGGACAGCAACGAGGAAAATTTGAAGCTTCTAGAGCCCTACATCCGAGATCTTGTAGTGAATGGAAAGCCGTGTCGCGTGCTGCGAGATTCGGCAGCTACAATGGACGTAGTCCACCCATCGTATGTAGAGCCAGGGCAATTCACCGGGGAGTGTGCCTGGATTAAACAGGCGGTGGAAGCCAAAAGCGTGTGCCTTCCTATTGGTAACATAAGCATTGAAGGCCCCTTTGGAGTACTTCATACGGAGGCTGCCGTGTCAGCCAGCCTGCCGATGCAGTACCCCTATCTGTTTTCAAACAGATCAGATCAACTGCTGCGGCAGAAGGACCTCGTGTTCGGGGAGGGGACTGTCTACGCGCTAACTCGCTCGAACGAACGAAAAATTGCCGCTGAGGCCATGCCGCTGGAAGCGTCAAGTAGCGTTGGTACAATGGAAAGTGAGCCTCCTGACGCGTCAGGAGAGGTCCCCGCAACGGCGACTGAAGAAGTAAACATTCTGGGCAGGCCTGAAAGTAGCAAAAATTGTATGGAGCTTAAAGAGGCCTGTGGTGAGCTTCTGATAACACTGGCATTTGATAGCCTGCAAAGATTGCTAGGGGTTGACCGATCGTCCTTGATAGCTGAACAAAGGGCAGACTCCACACTGCAGAGTCTTAGGTGCCGGGAGGAAGAAGGTGTTGCAAAGAAAAATGTGCTATTTCAAGAAAGGTCCGGGGTACTCTATCGTAGGTATCACGTGGTTGCAGAGTATGTCCCCTAAAAACGGCCGACTGCTCCGCTGGAGCCTCGCACTGCAGCAATACTCTTTTGACGTTCGGTACAAAAGAGGTAAATTGAACGGCAATGCCGATGGCTTAAGTCGCTGCTTTTACTGTAACTGATAGCCTCGGAGATTCTGGCTTGTGTGCATTTTTTTTTCCTGACTTATGCGTACTATCACTTTTTTTTTTTATCGGGCATCTTGAACTCTTGTTTGTATGTTTGAAGAATGCTCAGGTTGCTTCAATTGCTGGCGTAATTGTGCAAGGATTAAAACCGTTTTGGTTGAAAAGAAACCTGGTAAATTTCAGGGAGAGAGTCATGGCACTTGCTTGCTTTGCATTTGTGGTTTCTGTGTTGTTCAACTGATGCTGCCTTCCTAGGAAGTAAACCGGCCTGCAGAGAACAAGAAGCCGTCATTTTGAGAGAAAAAAAAAAGGGGAGCTGCAGAGACTTCCTGAAGAAACAGAGTACCAGCATCAGTGAAGCACATGGTGAACACCATCCGCCCCAGTTATCCCTCTGAACAATGATTGTTGACCTTTGTCCATCGGGATCTCGGACGCCGCCGGAGAAGCTGTTACGTTTCGAAATATCCCGAGCCTCGGGACAGTGGGTTTCGGACGGACATCCGCTGGTCTGGCCAAACTGCTCCAAGCTGCTTCCTCGGTTTCCCGGCGCGCGTATGTTTTCAATTGTGTGCATCGGGAGAGCGGCGCCGAGAGGGTCGTGCGCTAAGTGGCAAAGCCCATTACAACCAGTTGCCGGAGGCGGCGAGAGTGTCTGGGTGTCCTGTTGGGTGGCCCGTGCCCGGCGGCGGGCGCGGCTGCTGTTGTTTACAGCGAGCGCCACCACCTGTGTGCCAGCCGTTCTGAAGACGCCTTCTCTTCCATTGTGCGGAACTCTGTTCGCAAGTGCTGCTTCGACTTGTGCCTTGTTTTCGCTCCTTCCACCTGGGTCGCCTTTCGTGTTTGTCATCGCTGCTGCAGGAACGGCCAGGCGCCGGAAGTGGCGAGGGTGTGTCGGGGACGTCTCGGTGGGTGGTTCGCGAAGAAAGTGCACGTGACCCAAAAGGGTAGTGATTGGACGCTTTTGATTAAACCAAGTTCCCCAACTAGGGACCGGGGGACACGGGACCCTTTAAAACGAGCCGTAGTGCTCATTGTGGGACCGAAATCGCTTCGATCACAATGTAAATAAATCTCTGTTAGTTTTCTCTATTGCTCGACTCGTCTCTGCAACGTCGTCAAACGCGATGCCCGAGTGCCTGCTGCCCGACTTCTGATGATCGGCTCTTCGCTACCCGTTGGGTCCGCTAACGGAGCAGACACAACGCAACACCCCTGATTTGGTGTATTGCCATGTGCTCCCAAAGCTAACCTCCCTACTCCCCGTTGTTTAATTTCTAACCTTGCTTGAACATCCAGTCTCATGCACAGGACCGCATTACCAAAAGTCAGACTAGGGACCATCACCCCTTTGCAGATCCCTCTTACCACTTCATACCTATTGTAATTCCACAGTGTCCTATTTTTCATGACAGCTGCATTCCTACTAGCTTTATTCATTACATATTTTTCATGCTCTGTCAGATACTCAGCACTGTTATTTATTCACACTCCAAGATACTTGTACTCATCCACTACTTCTAGCATGAACTCCTGTATTCTATGCCCGCCGCCTTCTTCATTAAATATCATGAGTGCAGATTTTTCCTTACTATACTTGAAACCTAATCTATCTCCCTCTGTACCGCATATGTCTGTCAACTTCTGCACGTCTTCCTTGTTGTCAGCCATTAGCACTATATCATCCGCATATATTAGTCCCAGTAATGACTGTTTAATCCATTCCCCTTGCTTGAAAAAGAAAGGTAGAAGCCTACTCCGCTCCCCTCTAGCTTGGTCTCCAACCCTTGCAGGTACAACATGAACAACAAAGGGGACAGAGGACATCCTTGCCTAAGCCCCCGCTGCATCTCTGCAGGCCCCGATACATTTTTTTCCCATTTTATGAGCACTCTGTTACCTTTATATATATCTTTTAAAAAATTAGTTACTCCATCTTCCACATCCAATGTGCCCAGTATGTCCCACAAATACTCCTGAATAACGCTGTCATAGGCTCCCCTAATATCCAGAAATGCTAGCCATAGGGGCCTGTGTTCCTTTTCAGCAATCTCTATACACTGCGTCAATGAAAATAGATTGTCCTCCAGCCTCCTTTGTTTCTGGAACCCACCCTGTAAACCACAGATGTCACTGTTATGGGACGATAGTTACTTACGTCTGCTTTGTCCCTCTTTCCCTTATATATCATGTTCATTCTACTTAATCGCCATTCATCGGGGACTTTCTCATCCACTATCATTTTGTTCACTACCTGTATTAATGTTTGCTTGGATTTTGGTCCTAGCTTCTTTATCAACATAATCGGGATGCCATCTGGTCCTGTTGACGTGCCACTAGGCGCGCCATCTGTTGGGGCAGTGGCTTACATTGCGAGAAGGAGGAGGAGGGATTTTTCGCTGACGCGGAGGACGAGGTACTTTTTGCTCACGCGGAGGAGGATGGATTTTTCGCTCACGCGGAGAAGGTATTTTTCGCTCACGGCCGACGCCGACGACGCCGGCTTTTCTGCGACACGAGCTGTCGCGTTAATACATGCGTGGGTTGCAGTGGTACCCGGACGTACGCTCTCTGCCGCTCGTAATCTGTTTGCCTAAATTTAAGTTCCAAACGTCTCGTAGCTAATTGAAAATGGGCATGAAAGCGAACCCACCAGGAATCGTTACGGCGCAGCTTTTATCCGAGGTTCTGGGGAAAATAGGTAAAGGCGTGAAGGCTGCGCGGCAAATTATTCAAGTTTAAGATTCCATGCATTAATTGAGTACCAATATAATGACATCCAAATATATCGAGCTCTTGATTATTGCTTCCTGTGTGGTGATTAGTATAATACTATAGACAATGATTGCTTTATACACCATTTGCAAAATTCTGATAGCAATGTCCACCATATGGCAGCCCGGCCTTCGATATAAGCTCTGTATTCTAATATTTTAAGCCTCATGAAACTAGAACAAGTACGTACGTGCTGTCCTAGAAGGGGAGCTAAAGCATGCGCCGAACCTTTCTGAAGCACACGTTAGCTTCCTCAGGACATTTCACAAAGATGAAAGTGGGACTTGAAGTGTAGTTTTTCAGGCAGACCCACGCTGCAATCCGGTACTTGGTGAAAGAAAAAAATACTGGAGGAGGAAGCCGAAACCACAGCATGGTTTTTAGAACTTGTATCGAAGTGGTGGTCTCTGACATATCCGGAAGGGCGACAACCTACATTACCCCAGTGCTGAAGTAATGAGTATGCTAAAGTCGTGCGAGGAACTTTTCAAGGGGATCACGGAGTGGACCGAAAGCACCACCGGCTCTGCAAGCTGAGCCGAGGACGAAACACAGATAAATAGCTCTCGGAGCTCAATTGCGTAGGCGTTACACTGTTGGCGCAAAACAGCACGCATTGTCTGAGCGCGGGCGCGTGGGCGTCGCTCAGCGGTTGCTAAGGGAGTGACGACGGTGACGGCAGTGGCGTCTGTTTACGTCACCCCCCCCCCCCCCCCCTCTTCAAGGCTGTCACAACACGCTTGCGTCTTGCGTGGACAGCATGTATAGCCAAGCTACCTTGGTTTAGGGTTTAGCTAGAATCAGAGCTGCTGCAGCATCATTAGAGTGGGCACTGCGACGTCGCCAACGTCTCCCAGCTACTCCCAGCCGGTTCATTTCGCTCCCGTTGATTTACTAGGCAAGCCAAGCCGAGCTGGTCTGGGTAAGCGCAGGCGGGGAGCGGCGGGGGTCGGCACTTGGACGGGCCGCGTAGTTGCGGCTGCGGGAAGATCTTGGTCCTTTCAGAGTTAGCGCGGCTGCTGCTATGCTCATCACCACGAGCCTGTTGGTCGAGGTTTTCCTGGCGTTTCTAATCGCACACACCGAAGGTGTCACATGGCACGAACTGAAGGTGAGTACCCGATCCTGTTATGTCCTTCGGAGGGAATTAAGTTTGATCCAGGTCAGAGCTAGCTAGCTGCTCCCATCTTGATCCAAGTTTTAGCTTGCTTGGAGAACGCAGTCACGTAAAGGGGACCCGCTATGCGTCCATGTGCTCATCTTTTTGTTTTGTTCTCCATGACGGCTGTTTTGACTGTGCTCCCAAGTTCCTTACGCTGCAGACATGTGTAGGCTGAAATCGTCGCATCCCATCTGTTCGCCGCACATTGTTTTGGTCGAAATTATACTTAATTACTTTGGCGTCACTACGCTGTTCTTGTGAGATCTCAGGAGTGCGCGTTATCGGTGTCCCGTTGTGTGTGTTCCAAGCTGTTATGAACATATGTTTTGTTTTAACGCAGTGATCCAGCTCCGATTTCCAAGCTATGGTAAAAGTAGCAATAGAGGCCATGTTTATAGCAAGTCAGCCACCAAACAGAAGAGCTGACGCTGCCAAACAAGAGGAGCTGAAGGGCGACTCACATTTCAGATGCGCACATCCAAATGTCACAATGCTGCATTTCTGATCAGCTCCGCAGGAAGAAGGATGAGCTGGCATGGCAAGCACACTTGTGGCTTTGAGGGCGCTCGCAGACTTGCACAACAACGTCTGTGGAAGCGTGCACGCACGGGCGCGTATCGCATATTCGGCGGTTGCGTGGTTTCATCAGCGCCTCTCGCAGAAAGCTTGCTCGGGTACACCTGTCGGTTGGCCTTTGGTGGGCCACTTGAAAGGCGTCCGTCACGTATACGGTCCAGCTGTGAGTGAAGGTGTCAGCCTGCAGGCAGTCGACCTGCCAAGCCACAGCGAAGATAAAGCAAAGCACACAGCGTGTCGTTGAGAAATTTCAGCTGATGTTTTGTAGCACGGCAGGGTCGAAATTGAAGAAGAGAGCTGGGCATGATATAAGAACAGCACACCTTCGTTTTTGTTTGTCCACCACGCTGTTTCCTTCATGAGCCCTGTTGGGGACATTTTTCAGTATGCTGCGATTACTGCACTTCCAGATTACTACGAGCATTTGGTGTACCCAAAAACCATAAGGTTTACCCTAACAGTATAGCACTGCTCTGATAGAGTGGTGCACAAAGTTGGAATTGTGTGTCAGCAGTACAGAAAGACGGGATGGTAACGCAGACATGCACCAACTGTTGAATTCAGTTGTTCCTGTCTGCGTTCAGTCATTGTTTGCTGTGTTGACATGCATTAAGATGGCAGCGCACAGCAAATGCAGTATGCATCAGCAAGGGCCTTGAGAGTAAATAAAAAAAAATGTCTGTGAATGCGGTTAACAAATAAAGTATTTCTTTTTGTTTGATTACATTTCAGAAGGCACCGCCCATTTCCTGTGTGGACGGGGGTTTTTACTCTCATTTTATGCGACAGCATTAGGAGCTCTTCAGTCCATTTTGCGTTGGATGCCGTGATATGCTGGAACCTTGAGCCATTTCTCACAACCTTTGCATGCAATGAGCTGGCAAATCGGCTCCTTCCTTGTCAGATGATCAAGATTCTTGGCAGGAGTAAAGACAAAGTAGGCCGCCTGCTTCTAGGAGCTTACTACATAAAGTCAAAGGGCGAGGAATGTATTAGTGACACATCAGTTTCCCTGTATAATGTGGAAAAAAAAACTTTCTGTGCGCATTTTGTTTATTTGTGCCCAGGCTTGGTTTGCCCCCTTTCTCGCTTCCAGCCCCCTCTTTTTTAGGCACATGTATGCACTGCCTATATAAGGAGCATTGGTCTGAATAAAATCAGTTGATAGTTTGCGCTCTTTCCATCTGCATTGTCTTTCCTGTGTTCGCTCTTTATGTCTGTGCAACTCGTTCTTAACAAAAGCCAATGGCGATGGCTGATGGTTCTTAAGGGTAACAAACTGGATTCCAAGGGAAGGGAAGCATAGCAGAAGCCAGCAGAAGGTTAGTTGGGCGAATGAGATTAAGAAGTCTGCGGGGATATAGTGGCCACAGCTGGCACAGGACAGGGTTAATTGCAGAGATGTGGGAGAGGCCTTTGTCCGGCATTGTGCATTGTTGGGCTGATGATGATGATCTCATTTGGAAAAGTTCTTGGCTACTGATATGCTGGTGTTTTTAGGTGTATGGCATGATCGTAATACTGACATTTCTTCACAAAAGGCGAGGAGTTTTAAAATGACTGATCGTGCCTTGCTTGTTTCCTTTTTCCCAGCCTATGGCATCTTTCGACGCCATTAAACCCGGCTTCTCCTGAAAAACACGATCAGTTACTTTCTTTTCCAGTTCCTTGCTAGACTCCACGCTAGCCTCCTCTATACCATAAATGATCAAGTTATTCCTCCTGGCTCAGTTTTCTGAATCTTTCTGGTTCCTAACTGAACTGAACTTTCCTTGGAGATCCGATATTGCTGACTCCATGCCTTTCACTTTTGTGGCTAAGATATTTAGGCTGAGTAACAGTTTTTCAGTACCATCAATTCGAGCATTTAAACAAGAAAGTTTGTTTTCTGTTTTGTATTGAGATGCCTGCAGGCCCTCTATCATTCTTTGAATTAACCTTGCTTATAGTAGTTTGATATCTCTTTTCAGTCGAGCCAAGATATCGCCACAAGACAACAGATGTTTTGATAAAGCAATCACACAAGAAAGAAAACACTGAACGCACAAGCTTCGTTCGATTCAGAACTGGTTCCCAGTACCAATTCTGAAAAAGTGCTGCTGGTGCAGGCCAGGTGCTGCGCGGTGTAGTTCCAGTTCTGTGGTGCAGGTGCAGTGCGTCAGCAGTGCTACACCTCACTTGTGTGGCAATTTTCAATCGGAGGTGCATGCACAGGCCTCGTCGTCTGCTCGTCGCAGCTCGTGGCCTTGTTCGTTGTGCTGTCAGTTCTCGAAGTGTGTGTCTCTTTTCGTGCCTCGTGAGTCCATGGACGACAACATCGCCGAAGTCATTTTTGTGGAGTTTCTGGAGTCCTCCGACAGTGAGGATGTGGAAGCTGATGCAGTGCTTTCCTTCGTAGCAATGAAGTTGGTTCGGACAGACTGCAACCGAATTACCAATTACTACGAAAGCGTTGTAGCTAGATATTTTGGCTTTGGATTCGTTAGACTATTCAGGTTGTCATGAGAGATGGTTGAGGAATTTTTCAGTGCGCTTTGAGACATCAGTGCATTTTCACGTGCCTCGAGGAGGGCACCCAAATTTGTCCATCGATATTGACGAGCATTGCGATCGTTGGCTGCAAACGTCGTCTGCTAAGGCCGTCAACACGTGCACAACTTTCCTGCACGTTCTTCGCGGATGGCGCCAAGGTTCCTTGCACCACATCTGCACCCAAATCAATCGCGGACAGTGGTGCAGGGGGCGCTGTGAATCGAGGGCTTTGGGGCAGTGCACCATGAACCGGTGCAAGCAGTGCAATGAACCACGGTTGAATCGAACCTATAGAGGGCAGGGCAGCAGAACTAGACAGGGATCGTTACTTCGGTAGCAGTGTGCAGAGCAAAAAAGGATTGCTTAGCATTTTGCCTTGTTTGCTGCTGCCGTGCGCACTGGCAAAGAACAGCTCTGGCGGTATATTTGAGCAAAATCGACTTTATGGGCTGGTTGGTAACTTCCTTGATTCATAACGGCAGCAAAGGAGCACAAACACAAGAGAAGAAACACACGGACTCACAATTGGTTTTGATGGGAATAGATTTTGCGTAAATATAGGCTCTACGTGTCTGGGCACTATAGAGAGGATAAAAAAACATCCACGTGCCATGGTGGATGTCCTGGAGGCCTATCATATAAAGAAAAGAGCTGATTGCTGTATTTGTGACACTTCGATTTTTATGTACACTTTGGAGTTCGACCTTTTCGTGGCTATAAGATAACTTGTGTTTGTGATGTTACCATGGCACGTGGATGTTAATATCCTCTCTATAGTGCGCAGACGCGTAGAGCATATATTTACTCAAAATCTATTCCCATTAAAACCAGCTGTGAGTGCAGCATTTGTCCGTGTGTTAGCGTGTTTCTTCTTTTGTGTTTGTGCTCCTTCGCTGCCATTATGAATCAAGAATCAAGGTAGTCAATGGGGCAGTATGACACGACATCCTCGATGTCGTCAGAGGTGTGGTCGCTGATAGCCACGGCTGATCCCATCCAAGGATGATACGATCGTAGAGGAGTGTAGCTGATATAGCTCTGAATGCTTGAACAGGGTTCATGCTTGGTGCCACTCATGCAGCACCTGCACAGCGGGACAGACCTGAATTGCAAAGCAACAAGGATTGCTTAGCATGTTGCCTCGTTTGCTGCTGCCATACCTATTTTTGAAAGTAATTGGATTGGATTAATAATGACTTTCCTAAAAATAACATGAATGTAACTACAGTGAACAGTAAATAATGCACCTATTTTTAGATTAGTTTCATTAGCTTTGATGCATACGGTAGGTTGCAGCTGCTTCAACCTTTTTGTGTAAATTTTCTCGATTTCCATTGCAGATTAGCTTCAAAATGGGTGTTAAGAATATTGCCCAGCTTTGCTTGCACTATAAAGGTATCTTGGAAAGTAACATCACCTTTGCTGCTGAATTGCTGCCCCTGAACAGATTCATTAGATTACTCAACTGTGAGAGAAGGAAAGTAATTCATCATCATCAACCTGACTACACCCACTGAAGGGCCAAGGCCTCTCCCATGTCTCTCCAATTAACCTGGTCCTTTGTCAGCTGTGCCCACCCTATGCCTGCGAACTTCTTAATCTCATCCGCCCACCTAACCTTCTGCCGCCCCCTGCTACGCTTGCCTTCTCTTGGAATTCACTTCGTTACCCTTAAGGATCAGCATTTGTCTTGCCTCCGCATCACATGCCCTGCCCAAGCCCATTTCTTCCTCTTGATTTTGACTAGTATGTCATTAACCCGCGTTAGTTCCCTCACCCACTCTGCCCGCTTCCGGTCTCTTAACGTTACACCTATCATTTTTCTTTTCATGGCTCGCTGTGTTGTCCTTAACTTAAGCTGGACCCTTTCCGTTAGCCTCCACGTTTTTTGCCCCGTAGGTGTGTACTGGGGCTAGATTACGTAACTGTCAATTAGGAAAGTTGTCAAAAACTTGTCACAAAGGTGTCAATAAGCCGCGGTCCTATTGGTCGGTTGTGGCCAGCGGCCATAGTGCTTTTTTGCGTCATGGGTGGTTGCTGATGACGTCATGGATATGGCAGAAGTGACGTTGCACACCTAATTATGCAGCCGCTAATTGACGGTTTTTTGTCACTGTTTTGAGGGCGTCAATTTGACTTTTGAGTTTGTGACAGAAAATGGCGGTGGTGTACGCGGCCATACGACTGAGGCGGCTGCGCTGGCGCGAGCAACGGCGAAGGAGGGTGCACGAAGATGCGTTTGACTTGCTGGAACGAGCTGTTTCGACGCCTTTTTTGACTGGAGAAGCAGACTGTGGAGTGTTTGTGCGACGAACTCGCCGATGAACTGGGAGGTTTGCGTGAGAGTGCACGGTCGGTGCGGCGGCAGGTGCTGTGTGCATTGCGGTTCTTTGCCACGGGCGGCTTTCAGGCTGCCGTTGGTAGCGAGGCGCACGTCAGCATCGCACAACCGACGGTGAGCAAATCCGTGCGGCGGGTGGCGCAGGATATTGTAAAGTTGGCGTGCAGAAGGGGTGGGTGCCGTCGTCACCTCTGTGACACAGCTACGTATAAATAAGACACGCTTATGCTGGCAAAGCACTTTATCTTCCCAGCAAATTGCACTTCGTGGTCGTTTTCTGTTTCCCAAGGGGAAAGAAACAAATGACCACTCGTCACATACTGCAACACCTCACCTTTTGGCATTTTTGTCATCGATCGAAAAAGCCGAACAACACAGACTTCAACATGTTGCCTTCGTCGATTTCGTTCCATGCGCTTCTTGCAAGTTCGCTCGGTAGTCACGCAGCCTTCACTGCATTCGTTGAAATTTTTCTGTGCACTTAGGTCAACCGCACAGTAGCTCGATTCCAGACGCCGTGCAAAAAAACAATAACACGGCGTGAAACAGCTGCTTCTGTGCAAAGCGGCCTTTTTACTGCCATCAGCACACCCCCGCGGCACTGAAAGTTACCCACCAGTCAATTTAATAGCACAACTTCGAACGCTTTTTGTTTTGCTTAATATTTTCGAACTTTAAACACAGTGTTTTGACAAAATAAAATATTAGTTATTTTCATCGCTGCTTATTTCTTATTTCTTTTTACAAAGAATAAGCAGACGGCCTCTCGAATGCTCTCGGGGCACTGCCCTGCTGTAATTGGCTGATTCCTCGTTGCGTCACTTGATGACGTCTCATCATGACGTCATTTTGACGTCACTGTCAATAACTTGTGACAGAATTTGTCACAGTTGCTAATCTAGCCCCTGGTAAGATACAGCTGTTGCACACTTTTCTCTTGAGGGATATTAGTAAACTGCCATTAATGATCTGAGAGAACCTGCCATATGCACTGCAACCCATTATTATCCTTCTAGTTATTTCCCTCTCATGATCTGGATCAGCTGTCACTACCTACCCCAAGTATTCCTTTACCACTTCCAGCACCTTGCTTCCACTTGTGAACTACTGTTCCCTTGCTAGGCTGTTGAACATTACTTTGGTTTTCTGCATGGTTATTTTTAGACCCACTGTTTTGGTCTGCCTGCCTAAATCATTGATCATGCTTTGCAATTCATCTCGTGAGTGACTCAGCAAGGCAATGTCATCAGCTAATCGCAGATTATTTAGGTATTCTCCGTTAACTCTTATCCCCAACTGTTCCAAGTTCAGGCCCCAGAATACTTCCTGTAAACAGGCGGTGAATAGAATTGGCGAGGTTGTATCTCCGTGCCTGACGCCCTTCTTTATTGGAATTTTATTGCTGACTTTATGGAGGCCTATGGTAGCTGTGCAGTTGCTATAGATATCTTCCAGTGTTTTTACATAAGGTTCTTCTACACCCTGTTTCCGCAGTGCCTGTATGACAGCTGAGGGTTCCACTGAGTCGAATGCTTTCTCGTAATCAATGATGTCTATATGTAGGGGTTGGGTATATTCTGCGCATTTCTCTATCACGTGACTGATAGTGTGAATATGATCTATTGTGGAATATCCTTTACGAAAGCCTGCTTGATCATTTGTTCGATTAAAGTCGAAGGTTTCCCTGACTGTATTAGCGATTACCTTAGTAAATACCTTGTAGGCAACGGACAGTAAGCTGATTGGTCTGCAATTTTTCATGTCCTTGGCGTCTTCTTTCTTATGAATTAAGATAATGTTTGCGTTCTTCCAAGCTCCTGGTACGGTCGAGGTCATAAGGCATTGCGTATACAGGGTGGCTAGTTTTTCTAGCAGAATCTTTCCTTCGTCCTTCAACAGGTCTGCTGTTACCTGATCCTAACCAGCTGGTTTTTCCCCTTTGCATTGCTTCTAAGGCTTTCTTTACTTCCTCTTTCGTTACTGGCAGGATGACGCATTGCTGTGCGCTACTGTCTCTCTCATTAACGCTCTGATTACATTCAGTACTGTATAGATTTGCGTAGAACTCTTTGGCTACTTTAACTGTCTTATCCGTATTGCTAATGTCATTGCCCTCCTTGTTTCTTAATGCATACATCTGATTTTTACCAATGCCTAGTTTGCTCTTCACCGCTTTCAGGCTACCTCCGTTCTTTAGAGCATGCTCGATGGTCTCCATATTGAACCTCCTTATGTCGGCTAACCCCCCATTGCGCCTATTTATTATAAACTTCGATAGCTCTGCTAGTTCTCTCCTATCTGTAGAGTTAGACGCCTTCATGCTTTGGCGTTTCTTAATCAGATCTTTAATCTCCTGAGATAGCTTGCCGGTATCCTGTTGAACCGTCTTGCCGCCTACTTCTACTGCGCACTCCGTAATGATATCTATCAGATTATAGTTCATTGTATGGACATTAAGATCACCTTCCTCAGTTAAGGCTGAATATCTGTTCTGCAGCGATATCCTGAAATCCTCTATTTTCCCTCTTATCGCTAACTCGTTAATGGACTTCTTCTTCACTATCTTCTTCCGCTCCCTCCTCAAGTCTAAGCTAATTCGAGGCCTTACCATTCTGTGTTCGCTACAGTGCACCTTTCTGATGACGTCCACATCCTGAACAATGCCGGGTTGAGTGCATAGTATGAAGTCGATTTCATTTTTAGTCTCGTCATTGGGGCTCTTCCAGGTCCACTTCCTGTTCTCTCGTTCTGAGAAGAAGGTATTCATGATCCGTAAATTATTTCTATGTGCGAATTGTACTAATAGCTCTCCCCTGCTATTCCTAGAACCTATCCCATAGCTGCCTGCTGCCTGGTCACCAGCCTGCTTCTTGCCCACCTTTGCATTCAAGTTGCCAATCAGTACAGTCTACTGTGATTTTACTCATTGCTGATTCCATGTCTTCATAGAAAGTTTCAACGGTCTGGTCATCATGGCTGGATGTAGGTGTGTAGGCCTGCACCACCTTTAGCTTGTACCTCCTATTAGCCTAATTACGATAGCTGCCACTCTCTTGTTAATACTATAGGACTTCTCTACGTTTCCAGCTATATCCTGAATAATGAGGAGTCCCACACCTTGTTCTCGTCTGTCCGCTAATTAGCGATAGCAGAGTATGTGCCTGTCCTTTAGTGCTGTATACACCTCACCTTTCCTCCTAACTTCACTACGCCCTATGACATCCCATTTAATGCCCGCTAGTTCCTCGAACAGCACTGCTAGGCTTGCCTCACAAGATAAGGTTCTAGTGTTGAACGTTGCCAGGTTCAGATTCCAGTGGCGGCCTGTCCGGAGCCAGAGATTCTTAGCACCCTCTGCTGCAACACAGGTCTGACCGCCGCCTTGGCCAGTCGCTCCGCAGCCACTGGGGACTGAGGGCTCAAGGTTAATTGGTTTGATCATAGAAGGTTGTGGCCAAGTACTACACCAGGGTGGCCAAATCCTGTTCTGGTGAGGGAGTGCATTGTCGGTTCTGGTCACTGAGCTCAACACGCACGTTTTTTTTTAATCTGGTGGAGAATTGCGGGGTGCCGGGATTCGAACCCCAGTCCTCTTGCACGCAAGGCAAGCGCTCTACCTCTATGCCATCGCCCCTGATTCATTACACTGTAAATTACCAGAAAGCCATCACTGTAGGCTTGGTAGAGAGAGATGGGGCAGATGGACAAGGGAGGGAAAAGCCTCAGGGTGCTTGCCAGTGAGAGGACATGTCTTCGTCTGGGCAAAACATTCATCATTGGCGGGGTTTGTATAGGGTCTTTGCTCCATGGAGGAAGGCTCGGTCAAGGGGAGGACGGTGTGAAGTGGGAAGTGGGAAGCTTGTCCAGGCATGAAGACTGCTAAACATGATTAACCGATTGACCTGCAACACTGTGATATGAAAAAGGCCGGCTCACAAGAAAGGAATCCAGGGGTATGGAGGGATAGCGAGCGTGGGCTTGAAAGGCTGTGTGTCCAGCTGCGACAGGTGGCTTGGTATGCCTGGCTGCGTTCACATGAAAAACTCAGATAAAGGAATTAAGCAACATGACGGAACGAAATACTAAAAAAAATGAAGGTAAAAGAGAAAACCTGGGGGCGAGTCCAGAGGAAGTGTGAAAGGAATGGGGGAAGGGGAGGAATGCTGAAGCCAAGAGTTCCTCAGAACTGATGGCAAGAGATGCAAGGCATAAGCTAAGGATAAACTGAACAAAGAGAGAGCAAAAGGGACGAGTCCGGGCAGGGAGGTAGGGTGACATATGATAAAGCGTTGTTTTTAAGTACTGGGAAATGCTCTGACCATGTGCTATACCTGCTTAAAGAATTGCATCAATGCCAGAATGTACCTGAGAGATTCTATGTTCCCTTTGGATATGTTGATCCCTGCTGGTTATAAGGTTCTTAATTTTGCAGATTAGCAATGGCTCTCTGTATTTGCTGTCTTTTGAGGATTTGAAGTCTGAAAAATAAAGTTTAACGTCATTGAAGTTGTGACTGCGTTAATCAAAACGTTGCAACACTGTCTTTTGTACGTTCCTTGTTGTGTCAGCTCGGTGACCATTTAGCCTGGTGCTCATTGACTGCTCATTTTCTCCGATATATTGTTTCTGGCAAGTGAAGCATTGAAGCATGTAAATAACATTAGACGCACAGTTAAAGCTAGTCCTTATATTTTGCTTGAGTGATTTCAGCACGGCAATAGACACAAACACATGAAGAACGAAGCACAACACTGACACTATTAACAACTTTATTGACGGGAAAGACAGCATATATAGGGGCAACATGACATTTTCTTGTTTCTGTTTTTCCTTAGGTGTCATGAAGCAGTACTTGTGCGCCTACACAAGAATTCTTTTTCTTTGGTTGTCAGATTGACAACCACTGACACATTTTTCCACAATCTTTAATCTTGCACACTAGCTTGTCTCTGCTTTTTCCAATCACCATGACTTTCACTTTGCATTAATAGTCCCAATGATGCAGGGCAAGGTTGCTAGTTGGGGCCTCTTTCAGCGATGCCATGTATTCTCGGGCTCTGGCTCTGTCATTTATAGTTTGGCCACAAGAGAACGGTATCTTGCTACTCCCGCCTTGGCGTGCCCAGAATCGCTTCTCGTGTTTTTTCGTGCAAGTACGATGAACGTTGCTCCCGTTGACTTGGTGGAACATCAGAAACCACATCGAATTTTTTCCAAGAAGAAATGAAAAGTGGAATGCCTTCTTTTTCTTCACATTGTGATCAGAGAGTACTAACATATTCTGACTTGCAATTTTTTTTATGTCAGCACCATGATTACAGAGCGAGCAAGCGGTATATAGTGGGCAGCACCAATGGTTCTAATGACAGACAGTGAAAAACTAAGCTACAAAAGTGGTGCGCCGTTGTCACACTATCTCTCGTGGGCAAGAAGCAACTTCCATTGAGGAGGCTAAAAATATGGTGGAGCATGGTAGCCATGCCTTTTCGCCAGCTTGTACACTCAAGGCCCTGAAAGCTGTTCACAAATGGATGCCTTTTTTAATGACAGTTACCTGCTTTCCCAGTGCAGTCTCATCTCTGCTGTGCCCAGGTTAGGTGCACAGTTTTAAAGTGCTGTAATTTCCGGACTATAGACCGTGGATTATGCATGGTTAAAAGCTGAAATTTTGCATCATGTGGACTATCTATGTATGCGGACTATACATGATGTTATTTTTTCAGTTTGTCAGAGCCGAAGAAGCCTACCGGTGGCTGTGAAAGTGCCTGCGACATGTTACCTTGCTAAATAATGTAGCGTGCGCAGATCACGGAGGGCGCAAAAACAGAGCTAAAGAAGACAGCCACTGCATTTGCCATAACTAGACACCTTCAATCATTGGTGAACATGGCCTCGAGAACAATGCTCGACAGAACTGGGAAGCCTGGATGCAAGAAGGGGCTGATACGTACATGGAAAGCAGACTGCCTCTGTACGACATCTTGTTTGAAAGTACGCAAGTGGGTCGTTGATTTGTGGCACACCGTGCCACAACAGGTTGCCATTAACGGCCTCAGGAAAGCCGGAATACAAACTTCCTCAACTGAGGTATCAGATTCTGACGGCGATTAAGACAGTGATGAGCCTGTCACATCTTACATGATTGACTTGTTTCACTCTGACAGCCCCAGGGAAAATGATTTCGGTGGGTTCTAGGACTGAAATCAGTGAGGTCTAATAAAAAGCATAGTTTTACATCTTCACAATAAAATGCTTGCCTACCCATTGCATACTGCTTATTTTCAGCTGAAATTCGTCCCTGCGGACTATGCACCGGTTGTGGACTATCTAAGCAAGAAAATTTTATTTTTAGCCGAAATTGGCCCCTGCAGACTATACACCGGATGGGGACTATAGTCCGGAAATTACGGTAATATGCAGCCATGCTTTGTTTGGTACTAATATCTACTTCATTGGTAAATTTCGCTGCAGCACATTGAGCCTTTGTGGCCTAGAAATACACACCACTTTGATCGTCCTTCTCTTGATTCCACCCGTTTCATTTTTAGCATGCATGCATGAGCTATCATCATCATCACCAGCCTGACTACGTCCACTGCAGGGCAAGGGCCTCTCCCATGTCTCTCCAGTTAACCCTCTTCTTTGCCAGCTGCACCCACTGTATGCCCGGTTGGTTTCCTGATAATGCTTGTGATCTCATCACCACCACCACATCCCATAGCGTAGCTATTTGTTGATCATTACTAGTTAATGTTTCGACCGCTAGTGGACACAAGTTGGGAAGGCTGAAGGCTAAATTTCTGCCTCACTTCCAGTGAAGACTCCTGAGTGTCACTGCAGCACATCTGACTGGCTCCTGTTCTGTTTGCTCGTTACTGTGTAACAAAAGTTGTGAGACCAGACTAAGTACACAGTGGGATCTTCAAACTTGCCTAGTCTTAGTTAAGTCAATCTTGGAAATCAGTGCTCATGGAGACTGGGCCAGCTTGAATCAAGTAGATAAATGGTGGGGCTTAGTGTTAGTGGCAGAACTTTAGGGTAGCAGTGACCAAAATGGTACTGGCAGTTGTGGCATGGAGTTGACATTCTAGTTGAAACTGAGGGAGGAAACAGAACTTGCAGTGGGAAAATGGGTGCCAGTGTTATCGTCAGACGGGGTCCAAGATCAGCTGAATTTTTACTTCAATGATGGGCACATAATTAAGGGGAGAACAAAATGCAGTCATCAACACACCCTTCAAGCCTGAATGCAGAAAGTGTCATCAATGCAGTTGTGCGTGTTCTATGATTTCATGTGCTATGGAACTCCTGCCCGCTGTCGAGAATCTTTATCTCAGGGAAGTCAACGCTTGCATATTTCTCAGTGCTTTTTTTTCTTATCTCCTAAAGAAAGAGGGTCTTAGCATGGGCAGGAGCACTGTAGCACGTAAAATCATAGAACCTTTTCTTATAAAGAAAACGCACAACTGCATTGGTGACACTTCAATCGCAACATATTTCATTTCATTTCATTTCATTTATTGAAGCCTTAAGGGCCCGTGGGCATTACATAAGGCGGGGGCAAGAACAGTGTGTACAACATATGGTACCAGCTCAACAAAAACAAAAACAAAAAGCAATGAAATGATAAATTAAAATTAAAAACATTAAAGGAGATAGTAACACAGGATCAGATTATTTGATGAAGCCGAATACATCACGTAAGACACAGGTGATTCGCTAATTCAGTGCGGAAAATTGCTCGATCTGTGCAAGAAGCAATATTATCAGGTAGAGCATTCCATCGGGCTATTGCATCTGGAAAGAATGAAACATTCATAGCTGATGTGCGGCCTTTAATGGGAGCTATGGGATGAGTGTGGTTTAGGCGAGGGGATATTCTTGATGGCGGCTGCAGCAAAGGATGCCTGTTAATAGGGCGGTAGAAAAAGGAATGAAGGAGGCATAGGCGTGATACGATGCGACGTGATTGGAGACTTGGGAGGGAAAGGGCTCGTTTTAGTGCAGTGACACTACTATCACGAGAGTACTGTGACATGATGAACCGTGCAGCTCGATTTTGAACGGCTTCTAATTCATTTGTAAGGTATGCTTGTGAAGGGTTCCAGATGGATGAGGCGTATTCAAGCTTTGGGCGTACGTATGTCTGATAAGCTAGTTGTCTGATTTCAGGTGGTGCTGATGTTAGGTTCCGTCGCAGATAACCAAGAGTGCGTGAGGCCTGGGAGCATATTGAATTAATATGAGTGACCCATGATAAGGATGATGTCAGGTGAACGCCAAGGTATTTGTAAGAGGAAGTTCGGGCAATGGGAGTTGAATTAATATGGTATGTGCAGTTAATAGAGGTTTGTTTACGAGAAAAGGACATGAGTTGGCATTTGTCTAGGTTAAGTGGCATGTGCCATTTTTCACACCAGGATGCAATTGTGTCTATATCATTTTGTAGCTTAATGGTGTCTTCAGGGGCATGGAGGATGTTATAAACGACGCAGTCATCCGCAAAAAGTCGAAGTTTGGTTATTGTGTTAGATGGGAGATCATTTATGTAGATTAAGAATAACAACGGTGATAACCCTGCGCCCTGAGGGACACCTGATGTGACGTCAGTATGCGATGAGCTGCAACAGTTGGCGAATGTAAATTGCACGCGCCCTTTAAGCAAGTGCTCGAGCCAGATAAGTAATGTTAGCGGGATTCCAAGTAAAGCAAGTTTAGCTAGCAGATGATTATGCGGAACACGGTCGAATGCCTTGGAAAAGTCGAGAAAGATGGCATCAATTTGTAGGCGATTGTCCATGTACTGAAGGATGTCGTGAGTGAATTCGGCGAGCTGTGTTTCGCATGATAGTAGTTTTCGAAAGCCATGTTGGTGCGGGTAAAAGTAATTTAGTGATTCAAGGTGAGCGATTAAATTTGATGCTATTACGTGTTCAAGGAGTTTGGACGGGATGCTGGTGAGCGAAATTGGTCGATAGTTGTTTGGTTTTGACCGATCTCCTGATTTGAAAATAGGAATTATTTTTGCTTTTTTCCAATCGTGAGGAACTTCGCCGGTACTTAGGGACTGTGAGAACAACAGGTATAGTATTTTACTTGATATTGCGGTAGTATTCTTTAACATTTTGGTGCTAATTTGGTCACATCCAGCTGACGACGATAGTTTGAGGGAGTTAATTAAGTTGGCTATTCCATCGGCATTAATTTCTATTTCTGGCATTGAAGTCACTAAAAAGTCATGCATGGAAGGAACAATAGCGTTAGTGGAAGAAAACACTGATGAAAAATACTTAAGAGCCGTCGCGCATTGATCTAACTCGACCGGTTGGTCATCATCTCCTGAGAGTTCGAACTGCTTAGTATGGCTTTTGGGGGAGAGAATTCGCCAGAATTTACTTGGGTTTGACTGTAATATTGATAGCAGATCAGAAGAAAAAAATTTCTTTTTAGACGCCTTCAATTCTTTAACACAATTATTTGCTCTAAGACGGTATCGCTCCCATGCCGTGCAGCTATTAACTAGTTTCGCGTGCCTGTAGTGCCGTTTTTTCTTGTTAAGGAGGCTTTTAAGACGGTTGTTGAACCATTGGTTGTTTAAATCAGTCTTTATAAGGACGGTGGGAATGTAAGAAGCTTGTAAATTAAGTATCATGTTTTTATATAATTCCCAATTCGTGTTGACAGAGCGAGATGAGTATATAGTACTAAAGTGTTCATAAAACTGTTCAAGTTCCCGGTTAATTGCTTCAAAGTCCGCTCTCTTATAATCAGTGATAAGCTTTTGGGTAGGGGATCTCTTTTTGATAGGTAATGAGATGCATATATGAAGGAGGCTATGATCGCTGAAGCCCGGTAATATGTTTATGCTTTTAATGTCGTCTGGATTAGATGTCAGTAAAAGATCCAGTGTATTGTATTGTCGCCTCTTGTTGGGCATGTTATTACTTGATGTAAGTTGAAATCTAGAACTAAATCAAGGAACCATTTTGCTTCGTTTGATTGTGATTTGTGAGGTTCTGATAGCAGAGGCCAGTTGATAGTCGGGTAGTTGAAGTCACCAAAAAGAAAGATAGGCGCGTTGGGTAGCTTGCTCCGAATTGATGTCAGTGAAAGGCGAAGGGAATTGCAGAATGATGGGCTATTTCCAGGAGGACGGTAACAGATACCGAAAACTTTTGATACCTGTACATTGTACGCAGACCCACGTCAGTTCTATGATATCGTCGTGGCTAATGAGCGATGATGATACGGTGCTTTTCACGGCTAGAAGTACTCCTCCTCCTCTTTTGCCCAGTCTGTCGTGACGATATAGTGTTAAGTTAGAGTTGGTGGGAAAAATTTCGTGGTCGTATATGTCCTGGTGTAGCCACGTTTCAGTGAGTAGAATGACGTCTGTGTTGCTGTCCTCGATAAAGCAGAGTTCTTCACGTTTTGGCATTACACTTCGTATGTTAGTAAATGTGACGTTTAAATCCAGAAAAGAGCGCGGCCGAGTGCTGAAGGGAGCCCGGGTGGGTTGTGTGGCAGTGCGTCAATTACCATTGTCATGGATGCTATCAGGTGGTGCGGCGTTGTGACGTGTGGGGCGAGGCATGATGGGTTCTTTGACACTATCAGATGCGGGGTCATAAAAGTAGCACTTGCTTCCCACGTACAGTTTGTCAAAGCTGAGCTTAAACGCACATTTCAGCGGCCGGATGAAAGCCAACAGTTTTGAGCGTGCAAACCGCGTGGGAGCAGCGAAGTCCTCTCTAATTGCAAAATCTGTGTCTTTGAGCTTACGTCCGCAGCTCAGTATGGTTTCTTTCGTCTTGAAATGAGCGAATTTTACGATTATAGGGCGCTTTTTTGATGCTGAAAAGTTACCAAGACGGTGTGCACGCTCTATGCATGAATGATCAAGTTTTAGGTCTAGATTGTTTTCGCAGAGCGACAGAACTTTTTCCTCGGAATCTTTCCATTGCTCATTGATGGAATCGTTGATCCCAAAGAACAAAAGATTTGCCCTGTGCATTCGATTGCTGGTATCGACGCTTGCTGCTTTCAAGGCGGCTATTTCACGTTCCAGGTTATGTGACACTCCTGCGTTGAATACATTGCCCGAGACACTTTGTTTATCTGCATCAAAATTATTTGTGCTATTTAAAAAGTCAGATATCCGCTTCTCTTGTGCATTTTGAATCGATTTAATTTGCTCAAGCTCAGCGTGTATCGCTGTTAGGCTGATTTCTAAGCGCTTAATGGCTTCCTGGATTTCAATGTCGTCGCTATTAGAGGGAGGTCCAGGGTTCTCTTCGACATCGCCGGACAGCAATAACATAAGCTGGCATAGCAAATCAAAGGCAAACGTGGTACAGCAAATATGGAGAAGACTGACAAAAAAGCGCTTCAAGTCGTAGGGGCACGACACCGCAACAAGGAATCTATCATCACTCCTTAATTCTTTGCAAAATGTGAGGTAACGAACCTGGAAAGTTAGCAGGTTGGTGAGCATCCTGTGACTGGCGGTATCATGCCCCAAGCAGCTGGCAGGTTGCTGACGGTTAAGTAGCCAGCGATCAGGTCCCGTGATTGATGACGTCGGTGAATGCCATGGTTGCCGGGCAGAGAGCCGGAAATGCACTGTGGGTGGCGGATCACTGGTGGTGTTCACTTGAGGCGGGAAATATCTGGTTGAAGGGGCGTTCGCTTCTTGTGAGCGGAAGAATCCGGTAGGTGGTTTGTAGAAGGCCGAAGGGAGGGCACTTTCCGGGATCCAGAACATCAGGACCTGGAAAGTTAGCAGGTTGGTGAGCATCCTGTGACTGGCGGTGTCATGCCCCAAGCAGCTGGCAGGTTGCTGACGGTTAAGTAGCCAGCGATCAGGTCCCGTGATTGATGACGTCGGTGAATGCCATGGTTGCCGGGCAGAGAGCCGGAAATGCACTGTGGGTGGCGGATCACTGGTGGTGTTCACTTGAGGCGGGAAATATCTGGTTGAAGGGGCGTTCGTATCTTGTGAGCGGAAGAATCTGGTAGGTGGTTTGTAGAAGGCCGAAGCGAGGGCACTTTCCGGGATCCAGAACGTCAGGACCTGGAAAGTTAGCAGGTTGGTGAGCATCCTGTGACTGGCGGTGACTGGCGGTGTTCTTAAATTCTGTCTTGTATGGTGTGGTGGTGATTGCTTGTTTTTTTTTTCCAAGGCATGTCATGAAAGCACCTTACGCACTTGCACCAATTTTGCTATATTTGGTGGTGACGAATAAATCAGTCGTCTGTGCTTGTTCTCTCTGTGTGTCATCTAACAAAAAGTAAAAACAGTGCTAAATTTAACACAGACCACACAAAAAGACCCACATCTTGTGCACATGTGCACCTTCGGGCACATCTTGGCCAATTTGCAGGGGGCAGAGAAGACCTTAGCAACCATACTTGTTGCCAACTCTTTTTTAGGTTGTGGGACACCTTGTCAATACACAGTATGACCGCTGGTTTGTCTTTGATGAAATCTTTTTTCCGGCGTTGCCCCTTTGGCCTACCCTTGAGTTTCTGCAGCAGCGCCTCGGTCACAGCTGCCAAGGCGTGGTCAGGGAATCCTGCTTTACGTAGTCTATTTGCCTCACCTGGAAGCTCGCTGGCGTCAAGTGAGAGCATGAATTGAGGAGTGCTGATTCCATGGAAAGGATGGTAATAGCCCTCTAAACAGTTTTGGACTGGTCCGAATCAAATGGTAAAAAGTCACTCTTGACCCTAGGATGGTAGCGCCAGTAAACACTTCTCACCCCCAGCTTAATGTTAAGGTCCAAAAACTGGAGACAGTCTTGCTCAGGAAGCTCATATGTGAAAAAGAGCCCCTTGCCATGTTCTGCGAACAGTTCTAAAATGTTCATGGCAGTTTCCTCATAGCGGCCTGTGTCATGTCTTTCTAAAATTACTAAAAAATCCTGAACATATCTTTAGAACATTTCCGTCGTCAGTTAGTGATGCCAAAATGTTGCCAATTGATGGGAGAAAAATGCTACATAAAACTGACGCGACACACAAGCAGTTGAAAATGCCCTGGTGTTTTAGGAACCCCTAGTTGTCAAACTGGATGAAGGTGGCATTAAAGGGGCTGCGATACACTTCTTGAACGGATGCCAGCTATACTTCAGATGGATTCTTTATGTCACACAGATGCTGACTCAAAAAAATTGCAGGAATCGATGCCTAGGAACGGGAGTTATTCAATAAAAAAATTTCAAAATACAAGCAAACAAAATGCTGGCCTAAACTCGATTTTCGTGCGGCTTGCCATTCCCATTTCGCTCTCCCACTAACGACACTTGGGCGGACCAATCAAAACAGCCTATCTGAGCACGTCGCGGACGTTTGAACTCCATGGTTGCCTGTTCTCTGTAACTCGTTCTTGCCAAGGCTGGCAGCGCCGTTTGCATGGTTACAACGACCATGTGAATGCTCAGCTGACCCAGCGAGGCTTTATCGTCACGGCGGCGTTGCAGATGGCAACACTGATCAGTGACGTTCCCTGACTTATGGATCCGAACGGGATCCGAACTGGATCCGAACTCAACCACGAGATACTGCTACGGTGTGAGATAGCCTGCGCATGATATCAGATACATTTAGCATAGTGCGTACCGATTGCTGATTGGTCACAGGGAGGAAGGAGCGCGTGCTATTGACAGGAAGCCGATAGTCAACTTTCGAGATAAAGCGTGCAAGGTGACTAGAACATTCTGGAACGACGTAGAATCAGCCGATCAGTCGAGATAAACAAAGCTAGAAAGAAGGTTTGAAGAATGAACAAACACTGCAAAGATTCACGACATTACTCCCCTCTCAAAGAAGCATCGACCCGATGCATTAAAACAAATAAGGTGACTAGAAAACGGATCGTGTGAAAATAAACACAGAGTGTGGAATTACAGCGTCCTTTAGCGCGCATAATGTGGCTTTAGACGGACGACATGGACAACTTATGGTCATACGCGGTGTCGCTGGGATGCAGTCATTACGTCATGGATGACTTTATAATCCAGTTCACCTAGCCGACGAAGAACCTTGTACGGGCCGAAATAGCGGTGCTATAGCTTTTCACTCAGTCCACGGCGGCGAATATGCATCCAAACCCATACTTGGTCTCCTGGCTTGTATTCCGTGTTGCGTCTTCGTAGGTTGTAGTGTCTGGTGTCGGTCCGCTGCTGGTCTTTCATCTGTAATCGGGCAAATCTTGATGCTTCTGCACGTTGAAGGTAGGCGGCGACGTTTTCTTCTTCGATAACGTTGGGCAGCATGGTGCCTAGCGTGGTCTTGGCCTCCTTGCCATGGACGAGCCTAAACGGCATCATCTGGATGGTCTCCTGCATTGCTATGTTGTAGACAAAGACGACGAAAGGCAGGATGACGTCCCAGGTCTTGTGTTCGGCATCGACATACATGGCGAGCATATCGGTGATGGTTTTGTTCAGGCGCTCGGTCAATCCGTTGGTCTGCGGATGGTATGCAGTTGTTCTCCGGTGGCTGGTTTGCCTGTAACGCAGGATGGCTTGTGTTAGTTCCGTCATGAATGCTGTTCCTCTGCTCGTTATGAGCACATTGGGGGCGCCGTGTCGCAAGAGAATGCAGTCCACAAAAAATTTGGCGACTTCTGCTGCTGTTCCATTCGGTAGGGTTTTTGCCTCGGAGTAGCAGGTCATGTAGTCTGTCACTATGATGATCAACTTATTCCCAGACGTTGCCTTTGGGAAAGGGCCAAGCTAGTCCATGCTGATGTGCTGAAAGGGTCTTGAGGGGGGGGGGGTTCAATGGGGTTCAGTAATCCTGCTGGTCGGGTGGGAGGGGTCTTTCATCGCTGACAATCTCGGCAGGTTTTCACATAATGTGCGACACGGGCAGACAGTCGGGGCCAGTAATACTTGTCTTGAATGCAGCGAACAGTGCGAGAAAGCTCGAAATGTCTAGCTGTTGGCTCGTCGTGTGAAGCCTGTAGAATTTCTTCGCAGAGACAAGCAGGTACAGCAAGGAGGTAAGCTGTGTTGTTCGCGGCGAAGTTCTTAACGAGGACATCATTCTGTGCACAGAAGGAAGACAGTCCTTCCTTCCTTCCAAGTACTCAATGAGGCGCCTAAGGTCGGGGTGTGAGCTGCTGTGCAAAAGAGCTGGGACTGATGGGTCCCATGAAGGCGTCTTCATTGTCATCCGGCGGTGGTGCATCTACAGAGGCTCGTGAGAGGCAATTGGCGTCAGAGTGCTTGCGTCTGGACTTGTAAACGACGGTGACCCGAAACTCCTGGAGGCGCAGACTCCATCGAGCGAGGTGGCCAGAAGAGTCCTTCAAATTGGCAAGTCAGCGCAGCGCATGGTGATCGCTCGCCACCTTGAACAGTCGTCCGTAGTGGTAGGGGCGGAATTTCGATGTAGCCCAGATGATAGCAAGGCACTCCTTCTCAGTTGTCGAATAGTTAGCCTTGTCCTTGGAAAGGGAATGGCTAGCATATGCAATGACTTTCTCCAGCCCGGCGCTTTTTTGAACGAAGACGGCGTCTAGGCCCACGCTGCTTGTGTATGTATGAACTTCAGTATGGGCGTTTTCATCAAAATGCATGAGGATCGGTGGGGACTGTAAACGACGCTGAAGTTCTTTGAAGGCTTCTGCTTTCGGCGCTTCCCATTTCAATAGCACGTCTGCTTTCGTCAGTTGGTTCAGGGGCTCGGCGATGCGCGAAAAGTTTTTCATAAATCGTTGGTAATATGTGCACAGTCCGAAGAAACTCTGCACTGCTTTCTTATTGGCCGGCGGTGGAAACTGTTCACTAGCAGCTGTTTTCTGCGGGTCTGGGCGTACTCCCTCCTTGCTAACGGTGTGGCCTAGAAACAGCCGCTCTTCATAGGCAAAGTGGCACTTCTCTGCTTTCAAGGTTAGGCCAGGCGACTTGATGTCACCTAGTACCGTTCAGAATCATTTGAAGTGCTCTTCAAAGTTCGAGGCGAAGACAACAACGTCGTCTAAATATACCAGACAAATTTGCCACTTCAGGCCTGCCAGAACTGTATTCACTACTCGCTGAAACGTCGCTGGTGCGGAACAGAGACCAAATGGCGTCACCTTGAACTCGGAGCCCCTCCGGAGCGATGAATGCGGTCTTCTCGCGATCTCTTTCATCGACCTCAGTTTGCCAGCAGCCACTCTTGAGGTCCATCAATGATAAATACTTGGCATTGCAGAGCCGGTCCAGTGTGTCGTCGATGCGGGGGAGGGGGTAGACGTTCTTTTTTGTTATGTTGTTTCAAGCGGCAGTAATCAATGCAGAATCGAAGTGCACCGTCTTTCTTTCTCACTAGAGCAACTGGTGCCGCCCATGGGCTATTTGAAGGCTGGATGATGTTGCAAAGCAGTTCTTCCAATTGGTCCCGGATGGCTTGTCATTCTCGTGGCGACACACGGCAGGGGCTTTGACGGAGAGGTCGAGCGTGCTGGTCGGTTATAATGCAATGCTTGGCAATTGGTGTTTGTCGGACCTTCGGCGATGACTAAAAACACTTGCTGCGGCTTCGAAGCAGATTGTGGATCTGGTCTTGTATGTTCTGGGGCAGGGCTGGGTTGATGTCGAAAGTGGGCGAGTTCGCTTGGTAAGGCAAACCTTCTGTGGATGGGTCGGAGAGAGCGAAGGAGTCTTGTACGTTGGATAATTCGTCTAAGGAAGCAATCATCGTTCCTTTGTTTATGTGCTAACTCTGCGCTGGAGTTAATCAGCAGTACTTCAGCCTGGCCATTGCGGATATGTGCGATGCCTCTTGCGATGCGGATTCCTTGGTCTGGAAGCAACTGCATGCTCCCCTCGATGATGGCTTCAGCGCTAATGGCTTTCGCGGCGCCTACAGTCACGATAACGCTTGAACGGGGTGGGACGCTCTCTTCTTCCTCCAGGACACTCGGGGCAGCATGATTTTGCAAAGTTCTCATCGAAGGGATGGCCTCGTCCGTCGAAAGCGTGATGAGCATGGATCGCAGGTCGATTTTTTCCTTGTGCTCATTAAGGAAACCTATGCCAAAGATCACTTCGCGGGAACGTTGCCGTCGCACAACGAAGGTCGCAGGATAGGTATGTCCTTTGACAATTACTCGTGCTGTGCATCGTCCTGATGGAGTAATGAGGTGGCCTCCTGTGGTGCGAATTTGTGGGCCTTCCCATGCAGTCGTGACTTTCCTCAGCTGCGCAGCAAATGTTCCATTCATTACCGAGTAATCGGCTGCTGTGTCGACTAGATCGGTAACTTTCCATCTGTCGATAACTGCTTCTAAGTCTGGCATTCTGGCTCTTGGGTTGCACGTCGTCCTGCGTGTCGGGCCACGGCATCGTCGGGTATGGGAATCGTGGGTAGAATGTGTCGCCGAAGCTTTTCTCGGTAGGTGTGTCGTTTTTAAGGCGGTTTGCATCTTGGTCGAGGTTGTCACTGTATGCGACGTCGCTGTGTTGGGGGCAGCGTTTTCGTGCTGCATGGTCGTTGGAGCATCTTCGGTGCTTCGCTCGAGAGCAACTTCACCTCCAGAGGTTGCTATCTTTAGTTTTCCCTGCGTGGGCTGGGAGACCTTCCTCATACCGCGGCTGTGTAACTGCGGCGTGGCGACGCAAAGCGCAAGGCTGACAGCGATGGTGAGCGCAAAAGGCGGTTCGGCAAGTACTCCTCTGGACGCAGGTACTCGTCGATTTCTTTTGGACGCTGGCCGAAGCGTGCTCGTGGTGCGTCGACATCAAATCCACGAAGACCGATACCTTGGTACAGGCAGTGACGAAGAATATGGGCGGCCTCGCCGCAATGGGAAGCAAAACGGTTGGTTGTCAGAAGTCCTCCAGGCATCGCATTTCCTGGGGCTTGAGCGTCGTTCATAGGCTGGGTGGGCGGGGGCAGGGAGGTGGCGTTTTGGAACAAGTGGCTAATCTCAGAGAGGACGTAGGTGGTGTCGGCGATGAGGAGTACATACTGCAGGTAGGTCATGGCCTGCGATTCTGTGGCCATCGGAGTGCCAGTGTTCCTGCTGCACTTCTTCCCTTACCACATGAGAGTTGCTGCTTGCGGCTGTGGGGAGGATGGCAGTAATCGGCGTAGCTCCTCGTGGATGATTTCGCGGATAACTTCCTGCAAGTTGTCGCTGGTGGTGGTCGTTGTGCCCGGACGGATTGCACAGACAAAGGAAGGCTGGTAATACTGCCAAGCTCGGACGTCGAAGGTTTTCTCGATGTTTCTTGCATGATTTCGTCGACTGTTTTTGGCGGTTGGTGGACGAGGCTGTCACAGAATTGTTCTTTTACGCCGCGCATTAAAAACTGAACTTTCTTTTCCTCGGTCATCTCGGGGTCAGCGCAGTGAAAGAGGCGCTTCATTTCTTCCGCCTAAACACATACGGGCTCATTCGGAAGCTGGTTCCTGGACTCGAGGAATCGTTCAGCTCTTTCTTTCCTCACGGCACTGTTGAACGTGCCATGAGGCAAGACTCGTGGTTTTCATACCACATGCGTGCTGAGCCCTCCAGTGCGAAAAAGACGTGCCCGATTTTCGCCACATTATTCCAGTTGTTGAATGACGCCACGCGCTCATATTGGTCCAACCATTCTTCGTGGTCTTCACCTAGGGATCCCTTGAAAGGTGGCGGCACCCGCAGCTACTGCAGTATGATCGGTGTTGACATCTGTGGCGAGGTTGCGGTGCTTGTAGCAGCGTCTTTTCACTGTCTGGTGCAGTCTGGCAGGGTCCCGAACTCAGGCTCCTCTCCCTGGAGACGTCGGCTGGCTCGGTGAGCTGCTGGCTCGTTCTCAGGTGCGTAGCGCAGAGGGCTGGCATCACGACTTGAAGGGGGCGTCCGGAACATGGAAGGCCACCCAGCACCTCCACCATATGTCACGAAGTGGTGACTGTAGTCCGGATAGCAGAAAGGCTGCGAAAATGGTGTCTAAACAAAACTCTTTATTTGGGCTGACTTGCGCCCACGATGGACTGAATCATTCGGCGGCGGCGTAGCAACAGGTGTGCTCGGCGGTCGTCGAACAGAATGCCCGCCGCTGTTGGCCGTGCTCAATTTAATGCTGATAGCGAACTTTCGAGATAAAGTGCAAAGTGACTAGAACATTCTGGAACAACATAGAATCAGCTCTGCTTTGATGCAATCATTCGAGATAAATCTGGTGGCGTCTTGCATCGCAAACAAAGCGATAATGTGGGCTGCTGGCAGCTTTGAAGAATGAACAAACAAATAAGAACGGAAGACTGGACGAGTCGGTAAGGATTCATGTTTAACTGCGCAAAAAAAACAAAGGCAGAGAACAAGAAGGCAGACTGTCAACTGATTATTTATTCAAGGAAAAGAAGCCTATATATGTATCCTCAGCCCGCGGTAAGACAGGCCAAGAACACGAAAACACAAACACTATCACACACTATCTTGGCGCATGTAACGTGATGCCACTGTGATCACCCACCGAAAAAGCAAACTCCGCATCGTCAGAGACAACATAAAAACAGCAAACCCAAGGGCGCACTCCTATCAGGCTAACACCCCATACTGCCTGCTGGCGTTAAAAAAGCTGTGCAAAAAGGGCATCTCCCTGTCAATGTTTTTATGTTGTCTTTGACGATGCGAGTTTGCTTTTTTGGTGGTTGATCACAGTGGCATCACGTTACATGCGCCAAGATAGTGTGTAGTAGTGTTTGCGTTTTTGTGTTTTTGGCCTGTCTTACGTCGGGCTGAGGATACATATATAGGCTTTTGTTCCTTGAATAAATAATCAGTTGATAGTCTGCGCCTTCTTGTTCTCTGTCTTCGTTTTTTTGCACAGTTAAACATGAACAAACAAACACTGCAAAGATTCGTGGCAATATATATATGCATCATTGCGCTTTGGGTGAGTTGGCTGTTCATAGTGGATAGAATACTTGCGCACACAACAAACATGGACAAGAAAGAGGACACACACAGGTGTAAACTTCTACTGCATTTTATTGCAAATGCAACATATATATATGCTTCCACGATCAGATAAATGGCTAATAAAAAAACACTTTCATATCTGTAATGCCACACGTGCTGAACACGAACCGACTCTATCGTACTTTTCCCTCATTCAAAATGTTCAATTCTTTATCAGTTAAGGCTAACGATGGAGCACTCACACATGCCTGCCCACATCTAAGATTTTCCCTGGCCTCTACAATCTCTCGGGTTAACTTATCCTTGGGGGAATACAGAATCCAGCATTTATTGAGTACAGAACTGCACCCTTTGTACGACCGGCAATGCACTACCATGTGTTCTACGCCTTGCCGCACCTTGTGACAGTGTTGTGCTAGATGTTCATTTACGCATCGGCCAGTTTGGCTGATGTAGCATTTGCCACACGACAAGGGTACCGAATAGACCACAGCTTCCTTACAATCAACAAACTTATTTTGGTGTTTTATCGTGCATTTGACACTATCAGGTCTAATCGGACAGCTCCTCGTGCATAGTCTGTCTAGTTTCATGGGGGCCGAGAAGGCGATTCTAACATCAGAGCGAGATCCTATCTTCTTGAGTTGATGGGATATTTTGTGGATATATGGAATGACAGCCATTTTTTGCTATTTTCTCGATTCTGCTTTCCTTGCTGCTTCTGCAACTCACTCTTCAGCGCTCATCCTTGCCTGAATCTTTCTTTTGCGGTACATGCTTTCCAGAACTGATAATAAGCAGTTAATTGATGATAAGAATTGATAATAACTGACTGATAAAAAATTGAACTTTTTGGATGGGGGAAAATTACGATAGAGTCGCGGTTCAGCATGCGTGGCATTGCAGATATTAAGGTATTTTTTGTTCGCCATTTATCTGATTGTGGAAGCATATATATATGTTGCACTTGAAATAAAAATGCAAGTGCGATAAATATTTTTTTACCGATGGCTTCGGTCTTAGGCAGTTGCACTCATATTTTAACAATCCACAATCTACAATGCAGTTTCCTTCTTTTCATATTTATTTATCTTGTTTTGAGAGCAACATTTGGTATTTAATTGTGCGGTGAAGTTTCTTGGCTTTTCTCTTGACTGAAGTGATATCTTTTGATACGTTCACTTGCCACATAGCACATGGTATTTAGAAACAGCGCGATGAAACGCGGACAACACGAAGAAACGACACACACGAGCGCTGACTCACAACTGAATTTTTATTTTGAAAGGAAAGATGCTTAAATAGAAGTCATGAGAGGGGAGGTAACAGTGCTGCTGCAGGGATAACCAGCAATCAGTGTGGTCACGTCACAAGATTTCAAAAACAGGAACAAACGAAATAAGCGATAAAAAGACAGTGTAAAGAGCCGCAAAAAAATGGTCATGTGACAATAACAAAAACAAAACCAGTGAAAAATTACCCAAAAGGGCGGAGAATGCGTTAAAACCATGAGGGACACAGAGGGGAATATACAAGTGAATACATAAAAAATGAAAAAGGTAAAAGCTTTAAAACGTGCCCAGAAAGGGGGATTAAAAGCGTTAAAATCTTGTAAGACGCTGCGGAAGATAAAACAAGATAAAGGCACTACCAACAAGGGATGGTGGGGATAAAAATGCAGTGGAAGTTTGCACCTGTATGCGTGTCCCCTTTCTTGCCCATGTTTGTTGTGTGCGCAAGATTTTCATCCACTATATATATGCAACATGTGGCCTTCAATAAACATAGCTGGAGTCAGCGCCCGTCCTGTCAATCTTTCTGTGTGGTTTGTGCTAAATTTAGCACTGTTTTTACCTTTTGTTTGGCAATGCTTCACCAACTAGCCTAGCAAGGTGTACTGTCTATGTGTCCTTTGTGTCGTGTTTTTAGCGTAGCTCGTTTCTGCTTCACAAGAACAACTAGCCTAATAGCAATTCTTGGTAACGTGTGCTTGTCACTTTTCCACGCGTGCCAGACTGCTATTTCAGCCCCTTTTGTGATAAATGTGTGCTGACACAAACAGGCCTGATAATGTGGAAGGCGTCGCAGGTTTCGCATGCACACCCGAAGTGCTTTTGATGTCCGGCTAGACATCTATTGAATGAGCCACTGCACAGTGCTCTTCTCAGAACTGGTGATTTAAGCAGCGTCGTTACTGCATAGACGGTAGGGTGAGAACTGGCATTGGTGGTTATTTGCACTCATTTTTGATCAATGCACATGTTCTCCGCATTTTCCCCTGAACTTTTTTGATTTGCTGCGGCCACCTCGACCTTTCGCAGCTCCCATCACCTGCCGTGAACTCATTCATGGGCCTTTCCAGTACTGTTTCTTAGGAAAACTGCTTTTAGCCAACTCTGCACCACTTGCGCCTGCAGATTCTCAAGAGCAGCACCACCTGCCCTGTTTATTTATTTATTTATTTTACCCCCAGGGCAAAGCATTACAGAGGGGAGTGGGTAATACATAATAACACTGCAAATACAAACAGCAGAGAACAATAAATTACCAAAACATAGATAAGTTAGAATAAGTGATCAACACAATATATCATTCAATAGAAGCGGTAACAACAGACCGAAACAATACAGGGTCAGGAATTGTGGCAACTGAGGAAGGAAGGTGGTTCCAGTCATGTGACGTGCGAGAAATAAAAGAATCCGAGAATGTTTTAGTTTTGCATGTAGAAATGCCTACCTTATGTATGTGATATGTGCGGCGTGAAATATATGAAGGGGGAAGAAGTAACTCGTAGTGAATAGACTCACGATGAAATATTTTGTGAAAAAGGCACAAGCGTGCAATTTTGCGTCGTGATGCAAGTGAAGTTAGGCCCAGGGTAGTCTTCGTAACGGTTACGCTTGATGTACACCAAAAGTCGAAGAGAATAAACCGTGCTGAATTGTGTTGTACCATCTCCAGTAGGTCGATCAGACTCTTAAGACCAGGGTCCCAGATTGATGAAGCATATTCTAGTTGTGAACGTACGTGTGTGGTATAGAGTAGACGTTTGATGTTAGTTGGGTTAGTATTTGATTTAGAGAAAACCTAGCGCAAAAGCATGCAACCACAAAGACAGAACAGACGAGACACAAGCGCTAACTCACAACTGGCTTTTTATTGAAGCAGGATGCAGTTTATATACGGTGAAGCTTCAAGGGGAGAGAAGGGTGACAAAGAGGAGAAGGTAAACAAAGGGAACATTGCTTCGCAAAAAACAGGCAGGCAGCCAAAAAATCATACAAGAAAAAGAAAAAGTTACATGATAACTGTATCTAAAAATTGATACTCTGAATCAAAAAGAGATAAAGAAGGGGTACTGATGCACCTACTGCCATATTTCTTGATGTAGAAAGCCTCCAGACTAACACGCGCCGTCTTATCTGTGCTCTTGCCAAGAATCTTTGTCTCATTCAAAATCGCCTCGCACCCGTCGCAGCTCATTACGTGCGCAACCAAATGTGCGTACTTTTCTTTTAAGTCTGACAAATTTCGGGCATGGTCCCCCAAGCGCTCATTGATGCAGCGGCCAGTTTGACCAACATAAAACTTCCCACATGTTAAGGGGATAGCGTAGACCACTCCTACGGAACACTTGATAAATGGAGTGTTGTGCTTTATCTGGCAACCCCGCTTCCTAGAGCTGGCGATTCGGGGGCACAACTTTCCCAGCTTAAGCACGACACTTCGTTTATCAAGTGTTCCGTAGGAGTGGTCTGCGCTATCCCCTTAACATGTGGGAAGTTTTATGTTGGTCAAACTGGCCGTTGCATCAATGAGCGCTTGGGGGACCATGCCCGAAGTTTGTCAGACTTAAAAGACAAGTACGCACATTTGGTTGCGCACGTAATGAGCTGCGACGGGTGCGAGGCGATTTTGAATGAGACGAAGATTCTTGGCAAGAGCACAGATACGACGGCGCGTGTTAGTCTGGAGGCTTTCTACATCAAGAAATATGGCAGTAGGTGCATCAGTACCCCTTCTTTATCTCTTTTTGATTCAGAGTATCAATTTTTAGATTCAGTTATCATGTAACTTTTTCTTTTTCTTGTATGATTTTTTGGCTGCCTGCCTGTTTTTTGCGAAGCGATGTTCCCTTTGTTCACCTTCTCCTCCTTGTCACCCTTCTCTCCCCTTGAAGCTTCACCGTATATAAACTGCATCCTGCTTCAATAAAAGCCAGTTGTGAGTTAGCGCTTGTGTCTCGTCTGTTCTGTCTTTGTGGTTGCATGTTTTTGTGCTAGGTTTTCTCTAAATCAAGTATGCACCAACTAGCCCAAAAAGAGGTGTTAATTGGGTTAGTATAGAGTGAAAGTTAGGTCTCATATATCCAATCGATGCCCGGAAAGTTAAAATCACCGAATAGAAAGATAGATGACGAACAGTAGCGCGTTACTAAAACAATAATGGTATCATGAAGCTCTGCAACAAATGTAGGAGATGCATTAGGCGGTCGATAGCGTGCGCCTAGGATTATTGTCCAGTAGCCTAGTTGAAGAGCATTGTTAGTGATGTGCTCAATGTGCGCATGCCAGCTAAGGTTAGACGTAATATGAATTCCGAGGTACTTATATCTTGTAACTGGATCAAGTAACACATCATTAAGAGTATTTACGGGCAGTTCACTATTAACACGAGAAATGTGCATAAGTTGGCACTTTTCAGCATTTCAAGTCATATTCCAAGTTTTGCACCACGTTGAGATAGCATTAAAGTCAGACTGAATCATGTGCTTGTCACTATCATTTGTTATTTCCCGAAAAAGGACGCAGTCATCGGCAAAAAGATGTACAGAAGAAAAAAGGTTACTGGGTAAGTCGTTGATAAATGTAAGAAAAAGCAGGGGCCCCAAGACGGTGCCTTGGGGAACACCGGAAAGAACAGGGTGAACGGTCGAATTGACGTTGTTGACGGCAGCAAATTGCTGACGATGGGTAAAAAAAACTTCATGCCATTTTAGAATGTTAGTGTCTAATCCTACCATGCGCAGTTTTAGTAACAAAAGATGGTGGGAAACCTTATCAAATGCCTTCGCGAAATCTAGGAAAATGCAGCCGGTGATCGAGCGGCAGTCTAAAATTTCGTGAAGTTTGTGCGTGAATAAGAGTTGCTGTGTTTCGCATGAATAGGATTTCCTAAAACCGTGCTGAGAAGGATGAAAAAACGAGTTTGATTCAAGCAAAGTGAAAATATGTGAAAAGAGTATGTGCTCTAAGATTTTGCATGGGATGCTGGTGATAGATATAGACTGGTAGTTAAAAGCGAATGTTTATTACCAGATTTATGCATAGGAACCACCTTACCTATCTTCCAATCGGCCGGTAGTTCACCGTTTTCCAATGATTGCTGAAATATTTTAGTTAAGGCAAGTGATGAATACATTTTTGTACTTTTCAGGAACTTTGTAGTAATGCAGTCAATGCCAGCACTGGAGGATATCTTAAGATTATCAATTATTTTAACTATACCGTCAGAATGTATGCCTGCAAAGTACACTGGGAGGAGGTTGTCATGAGCCAGTTGAGGGAAATCCGCAGTTTCACTACTTAAAAAAAAGCTCGAAAATACATCATTCAGTACATTTGCACAGGCAGTATCGGATATAGGTTCGTCACTTGAATTCGTTAGTATTATTCTAGATGTTTCAGAGGGGTTAATGACGCTTCAAAATTTTCTTGGGTTATTGAGCAACATACCCGGTAGAGTGCTATTCTGGTAATTTGCTTTAGCGTTCTTGACCGCAGAATTGTAACTGTAAGCTGCAGAGCGATAACGGGACCAATGATGTTCAGTGCGTGATTCTTTAGCTGAACAGAAGAAGCGTTTCTTATGGTTTGGAAAGCGCTTAAGATGCGCGTTATACCATGGCGCATGCAGCTGATAAGATATTACGCGAGTGGGTATGAAACGGCTGGTGAGATCCAAGATTTGTTCTTGAATAAGAGCCACTTCACGTTCACCGATCGCGAGTCGAATTCGTCGAAAAAGGTGGCCAGGAGAGAACATAGTTCATTATTAACTTTGTTGAAATCAGCGTGATGATACATGCGTATTATTTTAGTGTGACTAGCAGATTTTATAATGGGAATGTTCACAGAAAAATTGAGCAAAGAATGGTCGCTTAACTGGGGCATGGAGGTTATTTCTGAGCACAGTTCTGGGCATGTTGTTAGTACGAGGTCTAATGTACTTGTTACTTCAGTAATTCGTGTAGGCTGAGTAACAATTTGGGTGAGATTAAACAGTGAGCATAAATTAGTGAATTCCTTGCATAGTGTCGAAGAGGTGGATGGTTGCACCGAGGACCAATCAATGCCCGGAAAGTTAAAATCACCCAATAGAAAGATAGATGACGAAGGGTAACGCGTTACTAAAACATTAATGGTATCATGAAGCTCTGCAACAAATGTAGGAGATGCATTAGGCGGTCGATAGCATGCGCCTAGGATTATTCTCCAGTAGCCTAGTTGAAGAGATACTCATATAATTTCGATGCTTAATGTTATGTGGACTCGATTTTTTTACTGACTGCTAGTAGTACGCCACCATCTTGCCGATCTTTCCTGTCACAACGATATAACTGGAAATGATTTGGTGAATCGAATATCTCAGAATCACGTATGTACTCATGCAGCCAAGTTTCAGTTAGGATGACGATGTCAACGGAGCACACACTTATGGCAGAGGAGAGTTCTGTACGTATTTTGATGATACTTCGGATATTAGTAAATAAAACTGATGTTTGAGCTGCGCTTAGACAATGGTCACTGCCCCTCGGTAACCGTTAGGCAGATTTACAAGAGCTTGATGCAGCGGGGAGAGACGAAGGTGCATGCTGGGTGATCGGGTTGGTGCATTCTGCAGTAATCTCAAATGTTTTATCGTTTACAGGGTCACACATGTAGGATCTGTCGTTCACTACCAACTTATTGTAAACACGTAGAAGCGCACAAAAAACACGCACGAAGAAAGCGACTTAGACACCACGAGCTCAGTCTCTTTTTTCGTGTGTTTGTGTTTTTTGTGCGCTTGTACGTGTTTGCAATGCTCCTACTCGCCCAACAGTCCGTGCTTCTGAACTTATTTTAGCTTTAAAGATGGAGAGCCGGGCAGTGATTTGGCGAAGCCAATAAGTTTTTTGCGTGCTTGGCGTGTGGCAAACGAGTAATCTTCTGTCACTTGAATGTCTTCTTCATTGAAGTCTTTTTTACACTTCAGAATTTTTCTCTGGTGTTGAAGTTGTTAAAATTCACAATCACCGGACGGCATCCAGATTCAGAATACCACCCTAATTGATGGGCCCCATCTATGTTATTCGGCGATAGTTCAGGGTCAACGTATTCTGGCAGGACGTTTAGAAGTTTTTTTTCCATTTCATTCCATGTTTCATGGTCATTCTCATCGCCGATACCATACCATGAAAAACTAAATTTTTTCTACGACTCTGGTCTTCTAATTCATGAATTCGTGCCTGCAGCAGTTGATTTTGTTTGCGAATATCAAGAGCAGTGCATTCGAAATCCTGCTTTAGTTCATCAATTGCTTCAAGTGAGTGTTCAACTGTCATAAACCTGGAATTCATATTGGCGAGGGCTGAATTAATACTCTGCTGTCCGCTCCATAGTTCTTCCATGGTTTTCTTTATATCTTCGTTACTGGCTGAAAGCACGTCTGAATGTGCCTGCAATTCCTTCAAGATAAGAAGTATTTCCATGTTTTGCTCCGATTGTGGTAATATGACATTAGCGGCAGGGTTACTCTTCTCGCCCGAGGTGTCTGCGCTCGAATCACCGTCGATTATTTTGGTGCGCGTGTGAAAAGGACCTGGATTTACTTTCACATCTCCCGAAAATAGCAAAAGAAGACAGCTGTTGAAGCATTCAGTCAACACGCTCAAAAACACCCGTGGGCACGGGATCAGCAATAAGCATCGATTGTCACTTTTCTTAGCATACAAAGGTATGTAGTTACGCACCTGGATGGCAAACAGAGGCAGTCTGTTAGCCACTGTCGCTGCAACGCTGCTCTTGTGCTCACTGAAGCGGTCCCACGGACACCAGCATTTAAATACTGGCGTTGAACTTGCTGTCGATGACCATGCCGCAGCCGTGGAGTGATAAGGACTGTTCACAAATCTTGAGGGTGCCGCCTGATGAACGAACTGAGGCAATCGACAGGAAGCAAACTGCGTCACTTAGTGCAGAGAAGCACTGTCACGGGCAGGATGGCAGATGTTGTAGATGCTGTGCGTCACAAGTGGAAGCAGCACCTGGATGGCAAACAAAGGCGTTCTGGTTTTACTTACATTTACTTACTTACTTTACTTACTTACTTTGTTTACTTACTTTACTTTTACTTACTTACATTTACTTATTTTACCCTCAAGGCCTGGAGCTTTACAAAGGGGAGTGGATGATTGGAACAAATACAATAAAAAGGTAAAGCAGGCAAGTCAATGCTCTACATATTCAATGTTGGCTAATGCAGTTAGAAAATGAGGAAGGTCTTCAATGGTGGTAATCGATCTAGGAAGGTGCTTCCAGTCTTTAGATGCTCGGGGAATGAAGGAGCTACTGCATGTTTTTGTTCTGAATGGTGCGATTCCAACCTTGTGTGTGGGTGGTCCAGTCAAGATGTGATATATGAGGGTGAAGGGATGAGTGCACTGTGAATCTTGGTACAAATGTGAAAAATTTTATGGAATAAGGAAATGCGAGAAAATTTTTGATAAGTTGATGAGGGTAGGGTTAATATGCATTTCATTGATGATATGCTAGCAGTGCGATGATAGGTATGCAGAATGAAATGAACAGTTATTCTGAGCAAGTTAGGGGGCATAATTTAGGTTAGCGCAAGTGGGGTCCCAAATGAATGCAGCGTATTCTGGTTTGCTATGGATGAGTGTCTTGTACAAGAGGACTTTAAGTGAGCTAGGAGGAGAAGAAAAACTACGACAAAGATAACCAAGCATGCGGTTAGCAATGCTGATTATGGTGTTAATGTGAAGGGACGAAGTAAGATCAGAAGAGGTTCCATAGCACAAAAAGCAGATACACGACAGAACACAACCAGTCGTGTCCCTGTTTTTTTGTGCAATGGAGCCTCATGTGAATTGCCCATTAGCTCGAGCAATCATCGTTCTAAGATCGGATGAGAGTTCGAGGCTGAGATAACGATAGGAAGTGATAGATTTGAGTGCACTTTTATTTAGGTAATAGAGGCTAGGACTGGAAGAATTTAGAGAGACAGCTTTCTGTATAGATTTTCCACAAATCTAGTGATAGCATCCATATCATCTGAACTGTTAATTTCACAAAAGACAACGCAATCATCAGCGAATAAATGGATGTTATAAGGGAGCAGCAGTGTAAAATTGGTAGTGAGGTGTTGAAAGTGGTAAGTGAATATAGGCAAACAAATGTCTTCGTCCTTGCCCATTGCACATGGCGCTCAGCAAGGAAGTGCCTTATTGTTTAATGTATATGTGAATGATATTGTGAACATAGACACTACAGTTCAGTTTATTATATATGCCAACGATAGCAGTACCATGCCCATGTCTGGTTTTAATATTTGGCACATCATTACAAAATGCAGCGAGATTCTTGAGAAGCTGTCTGGTTGAAACTCAATCGAATTAGTATGAATAAGATGGAAAGTTGGGCTAGTTGGGCTCCTTTCCAATAAACCAGTTGTGAGATGGCGTGTTTTCAGTGTCTTTTTTTTTGTGCCTCGTTTAGTTGGTGCCCACCTATTTCCATCACAAATTAGAATCACCCCATCTAAAACAGAAGCTATAGTGTTTCTTGCCAGAAATAAACCGGTTTCAATAAGTGAAGCTATTCATTTGGACGCCCAGAAAATTGATCTTGTCAACCACCATGACATTCTCAGAGTCTATTTCTCTTCAACTTTAAGCTGGGACCTACACAGTAAAGCTGCAAATGTATAATACATCAGTTAACACCCTCTTAATGTACTGCTCTTTAGTTTGGGGCACATCTACTAGGTCTAACTTAAACAAACTTGCATTTATATTGAGGGAGATAATGCGTCGCAATGCAGATATTAAATCGATGTCTTCCTGTAAGAATCATTTCCTTTCCTAAATATTATACGCGTAGATAATGTATACGAATTTTGTTTGTTACAGGCAGCCTACTACGCTTCTCCACACATAGAAAACACTATAGCATCACTTGTGTCCTTGGAACGGCGCATTCCAAATGCTAATATTAACACAAGATATACAGATCAATGGGTGATCCCCCGTTTTCACACTTTCTACAGATATCAGTCCCTTACATATAACCTTCCTGCTGCGCTCAATATATATTTTTTTATCGATTGCTTCGGTATTAGGCGGTTGCACTCATTTTAACAATCCACAATCTACAATGCAGTTCCCTTGTGTTCGTATTTTTTTACCGAGTTTTGAGTGTAACATTTGGTATTTAATTGCGCACTGAGGTTTCTTGGCTTTTCTCTTAACTAAAGTGATATCTTTTGATAAGTTCACTTGCCACATAGCACATGTCTGTTTAGCGCTATGTGGCAAGTGAACCATCACCAACTCACTCAAGCTTCCACTCTGATTTTGATGCTGTATATCTGGTTTATGGTTTATGAAGGTTTAACGTCCCAAAGCGACTCAGACTGTGAGGGACGCCGTAGTGAGGGGCTCCGGAAATTTCAACCGCCTTGGTTTCTTTAATGTACACTGACATCGCACAGTACATGGGCCTTTAGAATTTCATGTATGTAGGGAAACATATTGTTAGCCATGTAAGTTTTTTTTTATACATTGGGGTGGGTGGATGTCCCCGTACAGTTTTTTACCCTGCTCTCATCAAGCTTTCAGCTTTTAGACCAGGAGACCTCTCCAAACGACTTGTTCGGCTGGTTGGTATTTCATGCTTCTAATTCCACAGTGCAAAAAATGGACAAGGATGACAGAGGGACATCACAAAGCGCTGGCTACAACCAAGTTTATTGCCATGTGCTGCACCTACATATATGCAGTGTAGCATGCACGTGAAGTAAAAAAAAAATACAATAACATGCTCTCTCCAGCTGCTGCAGCAACCATCATGTGCATGCTTAAGGCCTGCAAAAAAAATTATATAGTTGCAAGGAACACGGGCCCCTGTTGGCACGAACCTATATTCTTTATAGGTACGCGGACAGATGCACCAGAGAGCTGGGGCTGCTGAGATTGCGAAAAAGGCAGACGACAGTGTCAGTATACTATTGTTGTTTCTAAGTGAAAAAGAACTTATTTTCTTAGGATTGCAACGCGACAGTTGATTGAGAAGGTCTTGAGTTGTTGTACTTGGCATCATCTCACTATATAATTTTTTTTTGTGGGTCTTATGCATGTGCCACGTGTGGTTTGCTGCTGCAGCTGGAAATATCGTCACATTTTTGCTTTTGCTTCGCGTGCACGCTGAGCTGTATATATGTAGGCGTAGCGCATGGCAATAAACTTGGTTCTTTGTAGTCGGCTCTTCGTGGTGTCCCTCTGTCATCCTTGTCTATTTTTTGCACTCTGGAATTAGGAGACCTTTGTAGTTTTTGGAAAAGTAAAACCTCTATTTATGTATGTATGTATGTGTGTGTGTGTATATATATGTATGTTTGTACATACGTGCATAAGTATATGTGGGGCAGGTAGTGACTGCAGATCCGGATCACGAATAACTAGATGAACTAGAGTGGGGTGGAGTGCATTTGTCAGGTTCTCTCAAATCATGAAGGGCAGTTTACCAATAACCCTCAAGAGAAAAGTATACAACAGCTGTATCTTACCAGTACTCAACTGTGGGGCGCAAACATGGAGGCTAACGAAAAGGGTTCAGTTCAGCTTAAGTTAAGGACAACGCGGCGAGCTATAGAAAGAAAAATGATGGATGTAACATTAAGACACAGGAAGAGGACAGAGTGGGTCATGGAAGAAATGCAGGTTAGTGACATCCTAATTAATGACATCTTAGGTTAGTGACGTCCTACAAGAGGAAGAAATGGGCTGGGGTAGGGCATCTAAAGCGAAGACAAGCGTAGCAGGGGCAGCAGAAAGTTGGGTGGGCAGATGTGATTAAGAAGTTTGCGGGGATAGAGTGGCTGCAGCTGGCACAGACTAAGGTTAGTTTGAGAGATATGAGGGACACCTTTGCCTTGCAGTGGCCATAGTCAGGCTGATAGTGATGATGATGAGAGACGTCTTTTGGACGAAAAAAGAAGCGACCATTCTGTAGGGTGGTTTTTTATGCCTACCTGAGCTGAATCATTACAAAGAAAAAGGCCCAAATGTGGTGTCCCATTAGTGGAGTGGCTGTGTGCTCGGCTGGTGTACTGCATTGTGGTCCTAGTCTGATCTGTGGGTGTTGCTATGTTGCTGTGAGTGTTGTCGTCCATGTGTGTGACCCATCTTGTGTCTCTGTTTCTCCCTGTGTTCTTCCCCCACCGGCTGCCCTGGGCAAGCGGACACACCTGCAGGTAAAGCCTCTTAAAGGGGGGGGGGGGACTCTGCTGGTACATTCACCCGTGCTTACAGTTCTGCCTTTTTCCACTTGTCTTTGTAACTTCTGTGCCGTAATGTCTCGTAAAGTTCTTTCTGTCACATGTGGAGGCTGAGAGTTCTACTTTCAGTCCTTGTGCCTTAATTATTACTGAGTTTGTGTCCTCTTTGTGTTCCAACATGGTTGGCATTACCAAATTGATTGAGAGCTTAAAATCTTAAGTGCCCAAGGTGACATCAGTCCCCAGACCACCTGAACCCTATTACTCATTCCAAGCTTTTTCAAAAGAGAAGGTAATTTCAGTCCTTGAATCAAGTGGTGCACATTTATGCAGAAATTACTGCTGAGTCATTTTACTTTTGTCGCCTTGGATACTACCACCTAACCCCTTGTGCAGCAGCTGGACGCATGTCTGGACGCGTCTAAGAGACTGCAGTAAGGATACATTTGCTGTCTTTTACAAAATCATTGGAACAACTGTGTACCCCTTTCACCATTTGTATGCATGTTAGACATGCAGACAGCTTGTGCCTTATAAAGGGCTAACTAAATTTCTTGAAACAATATCATTCTTTCATACGTGCCAGCAGAGATTTAGGGGACTGTTTTCCTGCAAAACTCTTCTTCAGTTCACCAAAGGTGACACTGTATCTGGCACTGACTACAATTATCTTCACTTTGTCGAGGCTTTCAGTGGAAATTGCACAGGCTTTCAGTGAGTATTTTCAAACCGTTTTCTCGTCTAGCAGTGAACATAACCTTTTAAATTCACAGAACACTTTTGAGGATGTACCTGTTGTATTGGTTGACGGAGTCTTAACTTTGTTGCATAAACTCGACGAAAAGAAAAGTCCAGGTCCACATGGCCTTCATAATGCATTCTTGAAACGATACGCAGCTCATATCGCACCTTTCCTGGCAAAGATTTTTCAGGCTTCTCTAGAGACTTGCGCAGTACAAGCTGATTGGAACATAGCTTGTATCGTACCACTACACTAAAAAGAAGGTAAATTCACAGTATGTAATTACAGACCAGTGTCAATTACATGCACATGCTGCAAGGTTTTAGAGCATACACTGGCAAGCTATATTTGGTCTTATCTAACCGAAAAAAAGATTTTATCACCACACCAACACGGATTCAGGAAAGGGATGTGCACTGTTATGCAATTAGTAACAACTGTAGTATATGAATAAGCAAGGACACTTGACTACTCTGGTCAAGTAGACGTGCTGTTGTTAGATTTTTGTAAAGCAGTCGATAAAGTTGAGCACAGCAAATTACTTTATAACTTAGAATGCACTGGACTTCGTAGTTATCTCATGAAGTGGATAAGTTCATATCATGAAAATAGCGCAAACTTCACAAAGGACGCGGAAAGGGAAGACGAGACAGGCCATTTCTACGTCCTTCTTGAAGTTTGCGCCGTTTTCGTTGTGATGAACAACCAACTGGCTCATGATGTGTTCTTCTTACCTCAAGGATAGCGACCAATTCATAGAAATTGATAGCAATTTTTCTGATGTCCTCACTGTAACTTCCGGGGTGCCGCAGGGCATTGTGTTAGGCCCTTCCTTCTTTTTTATATAGAATAATTATTTGACTCTAGTAATTCCTGACTGTTTCCATTAGACTTTTCTCAGATGACTGTATTGTCATCTGCGATTGTCTCCTGCGGCGGCGTGAACAGATCAGTTTCGCTGGCCACTGCATGAGAGCACTGTGCTATCGCCGCAGCCGATCACGCCTCATGTTGAACTGTAACACACTCTTGCATTGCGCATTACACATCATCATCTTCATCAACTTCCACCTGCGAAATGAACAGATGAGATCAGCTTGACCTCAATCAGAGCTTAACCTGAGTGTAATATCGTCACCAGACGTTCAAATGACCCAGCATAGCAGCACTGAACAAAAAAGTTAAAAATTTTCTTGCACTCGCAGCGTGACAAAGTGTAAATAAATTAAAAGAACGTCTTCTTGGGCGAGTTGGTCACAATTCATCTTTAGTACTAGGCGCGAACACACAGAACACAAGGAAGGGAACAGGACAAAGCGCCACTTACAACTGCTTTATTCGGAGGCACATCACACACACTTTCTTAAACGCAAGGAACACAATCAAATCAGGATCGATAAGCACATGCACTGGTTAAAAATTTCTTTTCCGCCTTATATAAAGATACAAATGGATCACTGACGCACATGTTTCCTTTCGCTCTGATAAAAAAAGCTTCAATTAGTTCCCGAGCTTTGGTATCTTTACTGGAAGCTAGAGTCCTCACCCCTGAAAAGTATGCCTCACAGGAACGTGACGGGCAGGACCTAATATGCTTGGGTATGTTTGGCCCTTCTTTATTTTGCTCTAGATTTCTCTCATGTTCCCTAATGCGGTCATTGACGCAGCGCCCGGTTTGCCCTATGTATGAGTAACCGCATGAGAGGGGAATTTCATACACCACCCCTACGGCGCACTTCAAAAACGGTCGCCCATGCTTAGTGCCGCATCCTTTTTCCTCTTCACGTATTCTTTCGATACGCGAGCACAGGTTTCCGAGCTTTTGGGGGGCTGAAAACACAAGCGGCACCCCATGCCTGCTTGCGACCTTCTTTAAATTGTGGGCCATCTTATGTACATAGGGCACCACTACTGGTCTCACCACCTCTTCTCGAGGGGGACCTTCCCCAGCTCTAACCACCACAGTCTTCATTTTTTGCAGTAGGCTTTTGCCAACTGCCATCACAACCGAATCAGGGAATCCGGCTGAAGACAGCCTGGCCAATTGGTTCTGAAAGCTAACCTGCATCCTGTGAGGACACGATTTCCTGAGGGCAGATTTAAGGCAAAGTGAAGCAATTCCTCTTTTTATCAACTTCGAATGGGTAGAGTCATACGGCAGGAGCCCTTTTCTTGCACGAGGAGCATATCCCCAACAAAGCTGATCCTCGCAAAACTGAATATTTATATCTAGAAACTGCAGGCAGTTACCCTCAGGCACTTCACAAGTGAATTCCAACAAGGTGGCGGTTTGGGCTTGTTGGTACTGCATGACGTATAAAATAGCGCAACATCAGACAAGGACATGAAAGAACACACACGAGCGCTAACTTGCAACAGTTTAGTGGCTTCTGAGAAGCCACTAAACAATTGACTGTCTGCCGCGCTTGCGCAATGTATCGCCATGTCATATATATCTACAGGCTCTCTTCCGCAATAAACTGTTGCAAGTTAGCGCTCGTGTGTGTTCTTTCATGTCCTTGTCTGATGCTGCGCTATTTTATACAAGTGAATTGCAAGCCATTTCCATGTTGTCGGAATAAGGTTAAAATATCATGCACACTCTCTTCAAAGTTCAAACTTCCGGCTTTTGTAAAAAATATCAAAAAACCGTCCACGTATCTGAACACCTTAAAAACATGCCTAGACGGTAAAACCTGATGTAAAACTTGATCCATTTTTGAAAGAAAAATATTACACAATACCGGCGCCACACAGGATCCTATACATATGCCGGCTTTCTGCAGAAAACACTGCTGGTCAAATGTTATGAAAGTCGATTGCAAGTAAAACTAAAAGGGTTAAAAAATTGTCAATAGAAACTCCCACAGTATTCTGAAAGGAAATGGGGTCGTTTTTTTCTATACACTCTCGGACTGCAGCAAATAGGGCCTTGTGAGGAACAGAGGAAAATAAATCCACCACATCCACGAAAAAGGCGTGCCCCACATCACATTGCGATTTCAGGAAGTCACAAACTTCATCAGAATTCTTTGTAAGAAATGGGTCGCCTATTTCAAGTTTACTTCAATGCTTCAACAAGAACTGGCGTAGCTCCTTCTGCCACGACCATTTTTCTGTGACTATTGTTCTAAACGGCATACCTTGCTTATGGGTTTTTTACTGAAAAGAAAGCCTTCAAAGCATTATTCTTACATTTTGCTATCTGTTCGCCAAGACGGTCGAAACCAAACTGCTCACATAGTGCAACAGCTCTGTTCTTAACTCTAGTTGCTTTTACTTTAACAGACACAAAATTCTTTTCTAGTGCCTGCGCGGCTCTTTCCGAGAAACTATCTGCAGATAACACAACAAAACCGCCCTCCTTATCGGCTTGTAAGAGTTTAAGGTTGTTACTTCTGAAGTATGTCACAGTGTCTCCGGTTGAAGTTTCCTTGTGACGTGAATGCACCCGGTCGCCGGACTTGAGAAGGCAGTTAACGCCTTCAATTAGGCACATCACTTGCTCCTCTGTTTCCGCCTTGCTGGCAATTCGTCAATTGATAGCAAGCAGTTCATGCGGCGGCACTCGCGGTTCAAGTCCACACTTGGGTCCCTTTTCCAAAACAGATGATATCTTGTCGGGCAGATGAATGTCCCCTTCAACCACCACCCCACCCTCGTTCATGCGGTTCTTCTTCTTACTTTCCTTCAGCAATTTGTCTAGCATGCAGACCCACAGTTGTCCAGTCATTTGGGAAGCTGACCTCTTCACGGACCGAAAATTCTTCTCAGCTAGCCAGGTAGGGTATTGTTTTTGACAGGTGATGCATAGGAGATCGTTTAGCAGGTGAATATAACGCCACAGTTCAGACCTGAGGATCATACTTATGCGCTTCAAATGGCCCCAGTAGGGTCGAACTGGCCGGAAAAGAGCACTTACTTCGGCGGGTTCCAATCCATTCCTGATACAAAAGGCGATGTTTCTTGTGCGACAGGTGTATGCGACAGCAGATGAAATCCACTGTTCCATGAATCACGGAGATGACACACACATAGAAAGGCCGGCCCACTGTACGAGAAATATAGCTTAAAAGAACGTCTTCTTGGGCGAGTTGGTCACAATTCATCTTTGGTACTAGGCGCGAACACACACAGAACACAAGGAAGGGAACGGGACAAAGTGCCCCTTACAACTGCTTTATTCGGAGGCACATCACACACACTTTCTTAAACGCAAGGAACGCAATCAAATCAGGATCGATAAGCACGTGCACTGGTTAAAAATTTCTTTTCCGCCTTATATAAAGATACGGATGGACCACTGACGCACATGTTTCCTTTCTCTCCGATAAAAAAAGCTTCAATTAGTTCCCGAGCTTAGGTATCCTTACTGAAAGCTAGAATCCTCGCCTCTAAAAAATATGCCTCACAGGAGCGTGACGGGCAGGACCTAATATGCTTGGGTATGTTTGGCCCTTCTTTATTTTGTTCTAGATTTCTCTCATATTCCCTAATGCGGTCATTGACGCCGCGGTTATGTAGCAAGAGTCTTCAGCAGCTGGCTTTGCCACCTCCGAAAGTGTCAGCAAAAAGAAAAAGAAAACATTTGAGATAGCATCATCAAATTGCTGATGCATTCATCAGGTCATCGCTTCTGTAGCACGCACTCCGGTTCTTAAACTGCTGCCATAACATCATGTTTTCAGCATAGTGAGATTGCAGTATTTCTCACAAGGTAAGCGCCAGCCGTAAGCAGTCTTATGCACTTTGATGACAGCAAGGACTCGGCCGAGACAGCTGCAACCCAAACACACCTAATTCTGCTACTGACCACTATGCTAGATCTTCCAGAGTGGCACTGCAGGCAAGTTGTGGTGAAAATGAATGCGCAGGCTGGACCCGTGCTCAAATATCCGTTTTATAAAAAGCAATGAGAGAAAATAAGCTCGTTAATTGGTCAGAAAACAGCCGCTAACAAGGTTTATTAGCGGCCGCCATCGATCGCAGAGGGTTTTAGTGTCTCGATGTTCCAGCCAAGCTTTGAAGTGATAACCAGTAAAATAGCGTCCATGCTAAGCCCAAATACCAATCGCCAGAAAGCACAAATACCAAGCGAGAATGTGAGGCTATTGGCCGGAAAACAACCGCTGCGAGCAGGGCTCGCGCAGCCATTCGTGCCCCCTCTCCGACAGCTTTGGCTGGAGTTTCGTGACCGAAAGAAATCTTGAAGGATTTTCCGCGCTTAGCCGTGCGTTGCTCAGCCATGTACAGAGAAAAGGGGATCCTGGTGGTTGAGCTGATGCTGAGCGTTTGGACCGTTAAGGCCCCTCGGCGGAGGCAACACACCAAACCACTTTGGCCCCAGCTTCCTGTAGACATCTCCGGCCTCACCCGACGGGGGAAATCAGCAGTCACCTTTTCCTGTCCTCCTCTCCACCTTTCAATTTCCTGTTGTCTCTTTTTCACAGTTCTCCTGTCCCCTTCTCTCTTCTTGGTTTTTCTCTTTTTCCTAGTAGCTAGGGGTACCTTATATGGAGTAGCTACCCTGGGATGCCCCATATTTGGTTATAGTCATGGTGTACAGCTGGCGTGGGCAGGACTTTCTTGCAGGCTCCTGTCCCGTCTCCTTCTTGGGCTCCATGGTGGATGGCTGGCACCACAACTAAACGGCATATTTTTCATGGCCCCCTCTTTCCCACAAAATGTTCGCCCTCACAAAAGAGCGCGGAATGAAGTCACAGCTGAGTTTTTCAAGAAAGCAAAAGAAACATTCTCAAAGTTCCATGTCCTTCATAGTGACAAAACTGAGAAAAACTGCACAAACTATGTCCCCTTTCTTAGTCTTGAAATGTATAACTGATGGTTTGGGTCCAGGATACAAACTATCAGAGATGCCCTCTAGTGACCTACTACTGGAACTCAGACAGTGTGCAATACTCCAAACCTAGTGTCCATTGGGGATATCTCTGTGTCAATCACTGCGCACTGTAGCCTAAACACTGTCCGTGGTGTGATTTCTGATCCAGCTCACTGAGGAAGAGCTGCTGGAAGGTCTCAAGGAGCACAATGTCATAAATGTACACCTTATCAAACTAAGGAAGGAAGACAAAGAAATCCCAACAGAACGTCTAGTCCTGACAGTCATCTCGAGCACACTCTTGGACTCCATAGATGTAGGGTACTTGAAATTAAACGTCAGTCATTACATCCCAAATCCACGAAGGTGTTTCAACTGTCAAAGATATAATCATGGGCCACAAAGCTGCCGTGGGCACAAAACTTGCACTAAATGCGCCTCAAGGAGAAGTACCTCACTGTGCAAACTGTGAAGTAATCACCCCGCATATTCAAGGTCGTGTGTTTCATAGAACGACGAGAAAAAGATTATTACAATGAAGACAAAACAAATTATCACAATTAAGGAAGCGCGACGACTTTTCCATGGGAAGAATACTTTCAACTTTTCCACAAAAACAAACTTCACTGATGTGGTGTGCAGGGGGGGTGCACCACACAGCACTCCAGCACCTGCCCGGGCCACTCTTACTCGAGCCTATGGCAGGGCCATTCACGCCCTGGGCGGGGACAGCGAAGGCTGCTCTGCCATCTCCAAAGCAGGGAGCGCCGGCCCATGAGTCGGCACCCCGCAGGACTTCTCCCCGCCGAGGGAGGCCTGAAACTCGCACATTCGCGGCTTCTCCGCAGTCCTGTGTCTAGCGTCTGTCCTGTGTGTTTCTGCTCTTGGTCCTTTGTATTTTAACGCTAGTAATATGTCGCAGTCTGTGTACCTACCGGATGTTCACAAGTGGCTTCTCGTCATTCCGACACTCTGCGCTCTTTCATTTGCTCTTCCTACCACGATGATCCCCAGTGTGCCCATGCCGGATTCTTGAAGACCTTCACCCGTCTACGACAGCGGTACTACTAGCGTGGGATGGCCCGTTATGTCCACCAGTTAGTTCAGTCCTGCACTGCATGCCAGCGGCGAAAACATCCACCTCGCCAACCTGCCGCTCCTATGCAGCCGCTGCCTTGCCCAGTGCAGCCCTTCGAGCGTGTTGGCATCGACCTCTACGGCCCTCTTCTCAGCATATCAACCGGGAACCACTGGAACATCATTGCCATCGACCACCTCACACGCTGCGCTGAAACGTCGCCTTTACCATCCGCTACAGCCCACGACATTGCATCCTTCATTCTCCATCAAATCATTCTTCGCCATGGTGCGCCCAAAAAGCTGCTCAGTGATAGGGGTCCGGCCTTCCTCTCTGAAGTTGTAGAACCTCTCATTCAGGAATGCAACATCGTTCACCACACCAGCTCCGCCTACCATCCTGAGATGGTCGAGCGTTTTAACCGCACCCTCGGCAACATGCTGGCCATTTATGTTGCTTCCGACCATTGTAACTGGGACCATGTTCTTCCTTTTGTCACATACGCTTATAACTCCGCTGCTCAAGCCACCATTGGATTCTCTCCGTACTTTCTCCTGTACGGCCGTGAGCCTTCTTGCACAATGGACACCATTCTACCTTACCGCCCTGATGCTTCCGAATTTACAACTCTTTCTCAAGCCGCAACTTATGCCGAAGAATGCCGACAGCTTGCCCGGTCCTTCACTTCTCACGCCCAGCAGCAGCAGAAAAGCACCCGTGATCCCCCTGCACTCCCTCCCGTTTACCTTCCTTACTCTTTGGTCTGGCTCTGGGTACCCTCCTCAGGTGCCGGCCTTTCCTCCAAACTTGTTAGCAAGTACCAGGGACCCTACCGTATTCTTCGGCAGACATTCCCCGTCAATTACCTCATCGAACCCCTTATGCCATCCTCTGATCATCGTCGCCGAGGCCGCGCCATTGTCCAAACGACCCGCCTCAAGCCATACTATGACCCCACCGTCGTCACATTGACCTAGGCCACCAGGATGGCGCCGTTTTGCCCGGGGGAAATTATAAGACTGGCCTCCGGCTTTGGAATCTTGAGAGGCTGGCGCTTAACGAAGAAAACGACGAGAAGCGCCGAACGCTCCGAAGCTCGAGCGCCGAACACTCCGTCCCTCATGCGTGCTCTGGACTGAACGCTGCCTCGGGTCTGTGCCTGGACTGTACTGCTGGTTGTTCGCGACGCTGTGCTTTGCAAGACGTTCCTTATTACAAGCTGCTTTTCTATCCTCTTTATTCACTTTCAACATCCATTGGGCACCCTTTCTTCTAATTTTCTCATTAACCAAATAGGATGCCTCCCTTCTACACTTTATGAAGGCATCGAATTTTCTGTCTACTTCAACTTCTAGTTCCCCCCTCTTCTTGGAATATCTATGTTCCCTGGACGCTTCCTGACATTTCTCTATCGCCCTCTTGACCTCCTCATCCCACCAACTCTAAAGTTTGCGTCTTTTCCCTCTTAGCTTTACTCGTACCTTAGCTAGCTCTAGCTCCAGTAATCGAGTTAATTTGGTATAAGTACATTCTGTTTCATTGTCCTCAAAAATTACTTCCCCAGCTTGTTTGGCTGCTGCTTCCAATTGCTTTTCCAAGTAAAAATTCCCCTCTAATTGTTCACCTCGCTTCAGTCCTACATTGGTTTCTCTTCTGAAACTCAACTTGATACGCTTGTGGTCACTACCTAGACTTCTGGAATCATGTTCATCTATGCTCATTACCCCTAATCTATTATGCATCCTCTGTGACATTTGTGCATGATCTATCGTCAAGTGCAGACTCCCTGCCTCCCATGTTATTAGACCCTCACACTTCTCGGTACTGTTGCATACAAATAAGGGGCAATTCGGGCTAGTTGGTACATTCTTTGTATGGAAACCGTGCAGCAGACTGGACCAAGAAAGGTCCGTGTGTGTCTTCCTTTCTTGGTCCCGTCTTCTGTGCGGTTTCCATGCAAACAACTAAATCATGCCTGTCACACATGTCCTGCAGCATGCTTCCTATCGAATCTGTGTACCCATCCAGGTCTTCTATATGTGCGTTCATGCCGCCTAATATAATTATGTTGCCCTGTCCTCTTAGCTCATCAATGTCGCTTGCAATACATTCTAACATTTTCCTGTTTTGCTCTTTGGCATTAGCTCCTGTCCACAGGATACAAAGTCAAGGAGTGTTTGCTTCCCTGCCACTTTTCCTTTTAGCCATTAATATTCCTTGCATCCCAGTTTAACCCTTTGAAAATTCATACCTTTATGAATGAATGCCCCAATTCCACCCCCCTTTCTGCTGCCCTGTTCTATTGCAATATTCCCATGCATAGTCTGGGTTACAGGGTGGTTGTTCCATGTCTCTAAGATGCATTTCCACTAAACCATATACCATTAATTCCTCCTGCCTTAACTGTTCTTCTATTTCCTCCCATTTCAATCTATTCCTGCCACCTTGCATGTTATTGAAACCTATATCTGAATTAACTTGGCCCTGGCGCTTGTGTATATTCCTTCTCTTATGGGTTCACCGTCCCTTTGATCTTGGTTCTTCCCTCTCTACACTGGTTCCCTCAGAGCTCTGGGTCCCCTCAAAAAAGCTGTTGCCTGGTGACCTATCCTGCTACCCACCCTCTTGCCAGTGGCACCACCGTAGTGAATGCCATCCTGTGCAAAAGGGTGAGGCCTGACCTCGTACGCTTCTCTGTTAACTTCCATTACCTCGTATCTTAGTTGTCGACCCATTAACCTAATTACACGGTTAGCCTCAACGACCCTCCTTTCCGTTTCGCCAGCCTGCCTCTGGACCTCTGGGATTGTGCATATGGTCACATGCACACTCTCAGAGGCCTCTCTAAGCCTGCACATCGCCACTTTAACTGCTTCTCGAGATTCTGGCTCCTCCCCTTCAGCACACCCCTGAGACCAGCATGGATAACGACAAGGCGTTCGCCATCCATGTTGCCCCACACCACCTCCTGGGCTTTGGCCATTGCATCTACCATGCACTTCCCTGACTGGGCCTCCACCTGCACCCGCCTGTCCGCCTTCACTGTCGTCAAAATGCCTCCCTCAACCCTCGCTACGTTCGAGTCCCCGACTACCAGAACCCTCCTGCGCTCTAACCGTTCGCTTCCTAACTGCGACTGTTGCCCTCCGGATTGCACTAGCTGTGTCTCCCGCCTCCGTACGCTACTGTCGCGAGTCTCCGTGCCCGTTTTTACCTCTCTCTCTTCCCCACTCAAAGCCTGCTGCGCTACAGCACTGTAGGATCGACAAACCTCGTCTCCCACCTGACACTGCTCTGAACTGGGGTGCCCTGCCGGCCGCTACCTGAGCGCTTCTACCTGCTTTTCTAGCTGGGCCCGCTTTTTCCACTCTTCTTTTCAGCTCGCCCACAATTCGCTCTAACAGGTCGGCATTAGCCTGCTCCCTCTTAAGCGACTCGGCGACCTGAGTTTCTAACTTACTCCGTTCCTCTCGTTCCACCATCAGGTCCCCTTTGAGTTCCTTAACCCTAGCTGCCCATTCCCCTTTCAACATTTGAATGGCCTCCTCAAAACGCTTACATATCTTGCATGCGAAGCTAGCCCCATCTGGCTCGGCTAAGCTCCTGAACTCGGTCTTGTCTAAATATCACCAACAGTCGCACTCCTGGGACTGCACTAACTCCCCGTCCACCTTCACTTTGCTAGCTTGCCAACCCATCGTCCGCCCTACTACGCATCGTAAACGCCCGCCAAAATTCCTACATAAAAACCTTCGGCACTACGCATATAAAAGCCCTCCAAAGTTCCTATACAAAAACCTTCGGTACTATGCAACGTAAAAGCCCGCCAAAATTCCTACAGAAAAAACTTTCGGCACTATGCAACATGAAAGCCCGCCAAAATTCCTACACAGAAACATTCGGCACTACGCAACGTAAAAGCCCACCAAAATTCCTGCATAAAAACCTATGGCACTACGCAACATAAAAGCCCGCCAAAATTCCTACACAAAAACCTTCGGTACTATGCAACGTAAAAGCCCGCCAAAATTCCTACAGAAAAAACCTTCGGCGCTATGCAGCATAAAAGCCTGCCAAAATTCCTACACAAAAATCTTCGGCACTACGCAGAGTAAAAGCCCGCCAAAATTCCTATACAAAAACCCTCGGTACTATGCAACGTAAAAGCCCGCCAAAATTCCTACAGAAAAAACCTTTGGCACTATGCATCATAAAAGCCCGCCAAAATTGCAGCAAGACTTTCATTTGCGCTAGTTGGTTGTAGCTAGACATTGTTTACGCAAAAAGCGTACAGGCGCTAAATGTACGCTTTTTGCGTAAACCATGTCTAGCTACAACCAACTAGCTCAAATGGCGCCTGTCCTGTCTTGAGTGTGCTTGTCTTCGTCTTTTAGCGCCTGTACGCTTTTTGCATAAACCATGTCCGCCAAAATTCCTACATAAAAAACCTTCGGCACTGCGCAACGTAAAAGCCTGCCAAAATTCCTACCCGAAAACCTTCGACACACACACTTCCGCTAGCCTTCCTACCCTTAACTCGGTTTAAAACTACCGCCCCTACAGCATGTACAAGCGCAAATACCAAAAAGCACTTAGCTTCGGACGTAGTCGCTGGAGCTCCGAAAAAAACGTCCTCCGACAACGTCTCGAGCCGGTTTGAGCCGCCAATAGCGTGATGCGACCATCCGCTCGTGCAGAAAAAAGTTGAACCAACTTGTGCGCACAGGCGGATGCGTTCATGCGCTCCATTGCTCGGTCCTTGCGCAGCCCTTGCGCGCTGTCGCAACGACACGTGCGCATGCGGGAAAAAAGTGATCGTACAGCGCCCTTTACTTCCTCTTTCGTTACTGGCGGGATGACGCATTGCTGTGCGCTACTGCCTCTCTCATTAACTTTCTGATGACATTGACTGCTGTATAGGTTGGCGTAGAACTCTTCGGCTACTTTAACTATCTTATCCATATTCGTTATTCTTCATTCAATTTTTACTCCACTTAGCCTGAAGGCGCTACAGCAGGGAGGTTACAATGATGAAAAAAACACATCTTCATTCATACAGCACACTTGCTGACCTGAAACAACTATTCATACACTGATAGAATGTACAAAAAATTAATTTGCATACATATTAGTTCTGGTACGGTGTTCCAAAATCTTAAAGCAGTGATCAATGTGAGAAGAGACATAATGGGGCCTGTGTAGATATTTTTCCTTTTGAATGCCGGTTTTATCATTAAATATTTGATACAGCAGTTTAAGGCGCAATTTTCTTCTTCAAGAAGAAAGACTTTCCCACCCTAATTCGTTTTTCATGTCGGTACAGCTATCACCTCCTGAGTATCGGCGTAAGACGAACTTTGCAGCTCTGTTTTGGAATTTTTCAAGCTTATTGCTCAGTGTTATTTGCCATGGGTTCCCCACCGCACATGCGTATTCGAGCATGAGTCGAACGCATGTGACAAGACAAAAGAAGTTGATTTTAGGTGAGGCTGCGTGTGACCAAGATTTCGTTCTAAAAAGTTTAGGGTCTTTGCAGCCTTTGCGACCACCGTGTCAATATGAGTATTCCAAGAACAATCGGCCGAGAATGTCACACCCATATGTTTATACTGTGATTTTTGCTTCAGTGTATCGTTGTTGATGGCGTACTGGGATGTTAACTTTGTTTTTTTTATGTGTGAAGGTAACATGAACACACTTTTTGGTGTTTAACTTTATTCTTTACCTCGCTAATGACATCTTACTAATGACATCGTCCTCTGTCTCTTAATGCATATGTCTGGTTTTTGCCCATGCCTAGCTTCCTCTTCACTACTTTTGGCTAGACTTCCTTATGTCGGCTACCTTGCGCTTATTTGTTAACTTTGATAACTCTCTACGTGTAGGATTAGACTCGTTCATGCTTTGGCATTTCTTAATCCAATCTTCTCCTTAGATAGCTTGCTGGTATCCCGTCAAACCATACTACTGTGGGATGTCGTTTCTGCTAAAGGACGAATCCCAACATAGAAATGTAACAACTGTTTATTCGATTAGCGATAGCAGTGGACGAGCATACCAACACTACGCTCGTCTTGGTAGCGGAAGGAAGAAAGCTGCCCTTCCCAGCTGGGCAGCCTTTTTCTGTAGCCACCGTCGGTGACGCATGCCTGGGGTGATGCAGTGGTGGTGCTGTGTTTTATCAGTAATGTTGTCCAGCTTGTGGCTGTGTTACACTGGGCTGGATGATAAGGCCAGGTTGTGTCCGAGCCAGATTGAGTCCGGGTGGCACATGATGGCTGCTTTGAACTGTCGGTGGAAACGCTCTATCATCCCGTTGGCGCAGGGGTAGTAGCTGATGGTCCTCGAACGCTCGAACCCGATGGTCGGCCCGAAGAGCCTGAAAAGGTGCGATTCGAACTGTCGTCCTTGGTCAGTGGTGACGCGGCGAGGGGGCCCGCAGCGAGCAATCCCGCCAACGAAAAAGGCTGAGGCGACATCTTATGTGGTGATTCCCTTGAGGGGCCATGCCTCAAGCCATCGAGCATACCGATCAATGGCGGTGAGGCAGTAGCGATAGGCGAGCTGGGGGAAAGGGCCCTATGATATCCAGGTGGACGTGTTGAAACCGACCAGAGGACTGGACGAATGCTCCGAGTAGTGAACTGACATGCCTGGTGACTTTAGCGCGCTGGCATTGAATGCAGGAGCGTGCCCAGGTGCGGCAATCGCGTTGCATGGACGGCCAGACATAGCTTTCGGCCATGAGGCATGTAGAGGCATGTATGCTGGCATGGCTTAGATTAAGCAGCTGGTTGAAGAGGCCACTGCGATGGGAAAGGGGCACTTAAGGCCTGCTTCGTGCTGTTGACGTGTCGCAGTAGATAGTCATTGTCGATCCAGGTATGGAGTCTTGTTGCAGTTGTAGTGAGGACCCGCCCTTAAGAAGTTCTTGCAGTTCGACGTCCGTAGTCTGAGCCTCGATGAGGACGTCGGCTGTTATCTGTGAAGAACTCATAGCTGCCACACGTGAAAGCGCGTCGGTGACTACGTTGTCCTTCCCGCTGACATGTTGGATGTCGGTGGTAAAGTGGGCAATGAACGAGAGCTGGTTCTGCTGGACCGGCAGGAGTTTGTCGCGGTGTTGAGAGAAGGCGTAGGTCCGAGGTTTATGGTCGGTGTAGATAGTGCAGTGCTGTGCTTCGAGAATGTGGTGAAAGTGTTGAACTGCTTCGTATATCGCCAGAAGTTCTCTGTAGTAAGCTGGCGAACTCGATGGGGCGCGCCTGGGGTGGTCCGGGTGTAGTGCACAGTGGTGTGCTGCACATCACGTGGAAACCCGCTAGGGCGTGTCAAACCGGGAAATTCGGCGAGGATGGTGTGGTACAGTGAATGATTTTCAACACAGAGTACTTTGATGGTTGGCTGGTGGGTAGTCTTGCACTGTCCTGGCGAAGAATGTCTGTTGTCGCGTTGATGAGACGGTCGTGGCGGCAGTCCTGAAGGAGGTTTAGTGTGCCAAAAAGTCTGAGCCGATGATTGGCTTGATGACGTCGGCGATGACAAAATCCGATGAAGGCCACGGCGTAGGCTTTTAAACTGGATGTGCAGGCGGAGCGAGCCGTCAGTCTTGATTGTGGACTTGTTTGCCGCGCTGAGCTCGAAAGACGTAGGAGGATGGGTACCTTGAAGATGGGCTCATGGGCAGCAGCAAATGCCGGAACCACTGTCGACAACGAACCACTGCTTTGTAATTTGGTCGGTGACGAAGATGCGACGGCTTCCAGGTTGGCAGCTCGCTGCCGTGTCCATGAGCTGCCGTTGGCGTTTCCCTTATGTCCAGTGGAGCAGGGTGGTCGACATTGTCATGCTCTGACCCCAAAGCGTCGATGGTAGTAGCACCGGTCATCATCACCAGGCTGCTGCGTTGGCAAATATTGATCCAGGCGTCGTTGAATGGAGCTGAGCTGTCAGTTGATATCGTCGATACGGCGCGCAAGCTCTGTGGTGTTCAGCGGTGCGTTGACAGCCTGGACGGTGGGTGACAACTGCAGCAAAGAGACCTCGATGACGCGATCAGCGATTCTGGCAAGTTAATCGAGAGGTAGCGTAAGCTGAGCCTGCAGAATTGCCTGGACGTGCGGTGGAAGTCGTTGAAGCCAAAATGCTCGCAGTAAGGAATCCTGGACTTCCATGGTGCCTGCGAGAGCACGCATGTGGCGGAGGAGCTACGAAGGCTGCAGACTGTAGTTGTCGCACCTTCTGGTCTTCCGAGAATGACAGGCGGCGGATGAGTTCAGTCTTGAGGTGTTCGTAAAGGTTGGCCGTTTATGGGTTGCCAAGGACCTTGTTGGCATAGCGGGCATTGAGGTGGGCGATGACATAATCGTAGCGGGTCCGGTTTTGCGTGACGTGTACGGGGGAGAACTGGGCCTCGATTTGGCGAACCATACCTCGGGCGAGTTGACCCAAAACGGCGGAAGCTTGACGACACGCCAGATGTGAGGAGCAGCGTGCGGGATGCCATCTGCCGGGGTCCTGACATCCTCGGCGGAGCCAGCAGGATGCTTCTGCACGGAAGCATTGAGTTGGCCATGCTGTTCCTGAAGCTGTTGGTCTTGCTCGTCCATGGCGAAGCGTTTTTGTCCGTTTTCTGGGTCACCAGATGTGGGATGTCGTTTCTGCTGAGGGATGAATCCCAACATAAAAATGTAGCAACTGTTTATTCAATTAGCGATGGCAGCGGACGAGCATACCAACGCTATGCTAGTCTCGGTAGCTGAAGGAAGAAAGCCGCCATCCCCAGCCGGGCAGGCTGTTTTTGTAGGTACCGTCAGTTATGCAGCGGGGGCGCTGTGTTTTATCGGTAACGCAGTCCAGCGTGTTACGCTGGGCCGGATGATAAGGCGGAGGCTGCGTGGAAATATGCGCAGAGTGTGTCGCCACACTACCATCTACTTGCAATAGTAGCTTGGTTTGGGCTAGTTGGTAACAGTTTTTTTAAAACACAGTGCAAAAAAGACACGGACGGCACAGATGTGGACGGGAGAGTGCTAACTCGCAACTTTATTTTAGAAAACTCACCACGTTGAATATATAAGAGCCGAACACCACTATTAGTTGATAGTGGTGCTCGGCTCATATACAACAGAAAAAAAATAGCAAAAATTATTAAACATATTCAATCAGGAAATAGAAGAATAGAAATGTAGAATGCACGTTGTTTGTGTTACTATGCCAAAAATTTATATTCTAAGTTAGAGCTGTTCATGCTAAATTTTGCTGTCAGAAAAAAATAAAAAAACATGTCAGTCGATTTGGGTAATTAGGCCAAATGCAGATATATGCGCTACCATGATGTGTTTCGTTGCTGCGCCGCTCTGCTAGGTTAAGGTGGTTGTTGGTGTGTGTGTTTTTTCATGCAAAAGTGAAAGGAGGACATGGCCGCCGTCCACCGGGTGGCTCACTTGCCAAGGTGGGCAGGTGAGCAGTGGCACAAGGCAGGTGCTTGGGTTGGGTTGAAACCTGTGTTACTCATCTTGAGCAGCCTGTCACGATTAAATGGGCTGCTGCATGACACTGTAGGCAGGTTGCCCACCATCCGGTGGGCAGCCTGCCACAAAGCCGGCTTCAGACAGACATACAATGCCCAAATGGAGGGAATGGTCTCTATATGTGCTAGCGCACTATAAAGAAATTAATTGCTCACACATAGCACTTTGTGCTATTCTGCAGAGCAGTGCCATTGTGGGCTTTAGACTGTCTTGCAGGTAGCTGTGTCCACTACAGTGCTGGTGGCACGGAATTGTTTAGAACATGACTGGTACCTTGAGAGAGGCCCTGAAAGCAGTGGACCTCTTGGACAGCTGCGGAGATGAAAGTTGCAGACAGGCGCCTGTCCTGGCCGAGAAGAGCAGTCATCTCTGTCCGGACTGAAATAAGATGAATGGACATCATTTCACATAAAGCTTGCAGGATTGCTCCATGTTGGCAGGCCTCGTGCAAAGTTTAAAAATACTCCCTGATGCCGCTGACGATTCTTTAAGTGAACTACAGTCGTTATTTGCACAGCTGCAGGAGCAGTAGCCCCCCCGATTGCTGAGAATGGGGCATTTGTGAGCATCACAGTCAGGTTGTAAAGTTAGTTAGTTGGCCCGTGAAGGCCACGACTGCGGCCTTCTTGATGGTGCAAAAAAATCATTGTACACATAGTGTTGAAAGAAGGTAGGGCTTCCATGGTCCAACCTTACCATCGCATGCTGCAAAATGAACCCCGACCCTATGAGATTTCGTCATACCTTAGATTTCATTAGATTAATGCTTATTCTAGAATCACATCAACATCTTGACGTCCACCAGTGCGGATTTATAAAAGCATGTTCTACAAATGACAACCTAATCCACGTTCAAAACGCAGTCCGCGAAGAATGTATGTTAGCCGAACTGCTAATCATGACTGAATTACGAACTAGCCCAAAATTCCACTTTGCTCATGTTCATACACAAGCAACACTGTCTGGCAGTATTTTTTGACATGGAAAAAATCTTGTGATACCACCTGGTGGTTTGAAATTCTTCGCGACCTAGCATACCTAGCCATCCTCGGCAGGATGCTTAATTGCTTGAAAGATTTTCTGCCTGACTGTTCATTTCATGTATGCCTAGGTTCCACCATATCGGGAAAATTCATTAAAATGTAAATGTAAAAAATGCATGTAAATGTAAGAATGTATGTAAATGTATAAAAATGTGAATGTAAAAATCATCATCATCATCATTTATTTTCCCTTAAAGGACCCAATGGGGCATTACATAAGGGGGGGGGGGAACAAATGGTAATAACGGGTCACAAAGATAGAACACAAATATAAATGGCAAGCACAAATAAACACAGTAAACGTATTGAAATTACCAAGACAATAAATAGGTAAATAAAAGGCATTCTACAGGAATTGAGGAGAGAAATAAGCAGTCAATAAGTGTTTAAATTTTACTGAGTTGGTTTCATTGACTATAACGTCAGGGAGTACATTCCACTCCAAATAACAGTTGGCAAAAATGAATTATTGAAAGCTTTAATGGTACCATGAATACGCTGAACACTGTTGCAATTAAACAAATGCCGGGAGGATCTCAAGGGGGGCAGAATAAGGCTCTCACATAATTGCGGGAAATTATAATAAAGTTTGTGAAAAAGGCAAAGTCTTGCTATCTTACGTCGTGATGACAGGGGGGTTAGACTAATGGAAGATTTGATATTAGTAACGCTCAGCCGAGAATCATATTTGGATGTTATGAAATGAGCAGCTCGGTTTTGGACTGCTTCTAATGCCTGGATTAGGTATTCTTGATGCGGGTTCCAAATAGTCTATGCATATTCAAGTTTGGTACGGATAAATGTTTCATATGCGATTAGTCTAACCGTGGGCGGAGAAAATGTGAGAGATCGTCTAATGAAGCCTAGTGATTTGGAAACGCGTGCAGCAAGTGACTTGATGTGCTTTGACCAGTTCAGATTACTTGTTATTTCGACGCCAAGATACCTGTAAGATTCAACTTGCGATAGCACGGTCGAGTTTACTGAATATGAGTAGAGCAAGTTAGATCGTTGGGACACGTGCATAAACTTACATTTAGCCACATTCAACTTCATGAGCCAGGTAGAGCACCAGTTTTGGATTAAGTTTAAGTCATCCTGCAGCAGAGACTGATCACTATTAGAACAAATACGACGGTAGAGAACACAATCATCTGCGAACAGACGAATGGATGACGAAATTCCGGCGGGAAGGTCATTAATAAAGATTAAAAACAGGAGCGGGCCAAGAACTGATCCCTGAGGGACTCCAGAAGTAACATTTGTAGCGGCGGAAGGATGACTATCAATGACGGTGTATTGCGAACGATTAGTTAAAAGGCAGTGAATCCATGATAATAATAGTGGGTCCAGAGACAGGCAAGAAAGTTTAGTCATGAGGCGCTGGTGGCGAACGCGGTCAAAAGCCTTAGAAAAATCGAGGTAAATTATGTCTGTTTGAAGGCATGAGTCTAGGTTTGAGTGGAGGTCAGTCGTGAATTCGAAAAGCTCAGTTTCACATGAATAACCAGAACGAAATCCGTGTTGTTTAGAGAAGAAAAAGGAATTATTATCTAGGTGCGTTGCAATGTGAGAGTAAATTATATGTTCGATGAGCTTGCATGTATTCTATATACTTGAAATTTTCTTCAGACAGTGTGATAATGCGTGTGATAAAGCTTCTTCAGACGGTGTGATAAAGCTTCACAGATACACAGATACGTGGACGATTACCTTGTTTTTGTTGAAAACGAAGGATGCACGCAGGATGTCGTGATGACATTTGTCAGGAATGGTCAAGGACTTGCTTTCACCACGGAGACCGTTAACCAAGGTAGGATACAATTCTTGGATGTGGAGCTGAAACTTGAGCCCGGACATGTTTGCTGGCTGTATTCCCCTCGTTCCGTCAAGCCCTTACTCAGCTTTCAGTCTGGGCATTCTAAGCTGGTAAAGGATGGCATCGCCCTGTCTTGTGTTCGCGCCGCCCTCAACAAGTCGTGTGTCCATATCATTGAGGAAGGTGTGCAAGGCCAGGATTCTAGGCTTAAGGACGCTGGCTTTCCTGAGGCAACTATCGGAAGGTTATGCGAAAGGCTGATGGCCAAAATCCAATCAGAGCATAAGCGTGTTCCTTAAGAAGATGAAGTCTCGAAGCGCCGGAAGATTGCTGTCATCCCTTACGTCCACGCATTATCGCACCGTCTGAAGAAAATTTCAAGTTGATGTTGTATTTTCGTCTCGCAGAAAATTAAGCATGATTTGCCGAGCTGTGCAGCGGAAGCGAGCGGACATTTCAGAATGCACAGACCGCTGCCTTGATGCTGCAGAGCCCACGGGGGTGACGCTACCATTATGCCACTTCATTTGAGACAGCTGTAGGCATGTTTCCACGTGCTTCGATCTTTTGTTGCCTCTATTACTCATTTTCATCTCTCACTATTGGCCAAACGTGCCCTAAACACTTGAGCTACCGCCGCAGTTTCGGGTTTGTTTAATGTGGTTGTCGTTGATTTTTGCCTTGCTACTGCGAGGCACTGATGCAGCGGCAATGCATGCGCCCTGTTTGTCCTGCAGCACATTGCTTCTTCACTGGTACCTGGCTTAGTTCCTCAATTTATAAAAGAGGAAGCTGTTGCCACTAACACTTTTTGCAGGGTGTTCCAGCTCCACAAGGATTGTGGCTGCTCCTAAAGGTGCTGGATTCTGCTGCTTGGTTGCAACCCGTATATTGTGAAACAGACCGATGCCTAAATGTAATCGGGTACCAGTGAAGTCCTATAACTTGGACAGCTGGCGTGCTATAGCTGGTGTCTGTATTGCCTCATTCTCTGATTAGTGGCTGCACACGGGTACGTATAGGCCGAATTTTGCGTGCTGCGTACGCGACAGTGACGTGCTACCGCGGCATTCACGTGAGGAGGTGTGACAGAGGCTGCTTGCAGTTGCCTAAGATTTGAAGGTGCATGCAAGGTGACTACCCGAGCTTTGCTCAGCACATGACAGCACGATACGCTGCACACTCTCTCGAAACACGCATATTATCTGCGGCGTAAACGCGCCTCCAGCTGTATCAGACGAAGCGGCTTTATAGTAGAGCCTTCCCTGTGGGCTCTGCCTTAACAAGGCACTACACAAGGCGCGACCATCCAATTTTAATTATCATCAGCACAACATAGACGTCGGCTGAATGCAAGGCAAGCGGAGCAATGAGAAGGCCTATTGGGGGCCTGCACATGCGCATGGAGATTTTGAGCTTTTGCCTGGCTTGGCTAGGTGGCGTTGACACGCAGTGTTTTTCCTGTGCGTTGCACTCTGTTTATTTCTGTCTGCACTTGTATAAAGTGCCCCTTCAGAACACTGCTCAATAATAAACCCCAATCAATCAGACCACAGGTTCTTCGCTTTGAGGATATTTGCCAAATACTGGATACCTTTCCTGATGTCGCCTTAAGGCACGACCTTGGTACAGCCTTCCCATTGTATGCGACTTCACATTAACACACTTTCCTATGAAACTAACACCACACAAACACATATTGCAGGAATACCTGGTGCTACAAGAAAAATATGTCAACTACACAGAATTTTACTCTGATGGCTCAAAAATGGCAAATTATGTCAGAAGTGCAGCAGTGCAAGGCAGTTTGGAAAAAATAGCAAGAGTGCCAAACTGTGCTTAAATTTTTACTGCCGAATGTAGTGCTGTCTTTGTTGCTATGAGCAATATAATAAATGGCAATATTGAAAACAGCATCATCTGCTCGGACTGACTTAGCCTGCTCATGGCAGTGCGTTCCAAAAATGTAGTCCAACCCTTATAGGAAGCATAGTACACAACATATAAAAAGTCAACACAGGGATGTATAATAAAAATCTGCTGGGTTCCGAGCCATGTTGGAGTATATAGAGATGGAAAAGCCAGTTGTGAAATCGAGTCAACATGCCACATTAAGGCTGCATGAAATTAATGTACAGTGATTTGAAAGCTTAATGGCAGACGAATTGGCATAATGAATTAAACATCTAGCTGCACTTTGTAAAGCCTGTCCCAGGTGAATGCGAGACCTGTAGGCATCAGGAATGTTTTATAAAAGTAATTTTATGTTGTCTCCGCGCTGGACACACACACACGCGCGCACACACACACGCCTTATGTAACTTCCTGCTCACAAAACAAGACAAACCTGATTGTGAAAAATGTGGACATGGACTTAAAGTAAACCTGCATTCAATTCAGCTGTGGTTCACTGCACTGCCTGCACCGGTTCATGGTGCACTGCATCAAAACCCTCGATTCACAGCGCCCTCTGCACCGCCGCCCGCAATTGATTTGGGTGCAGCCGTGGTGCCACTTTGGTGCAAGGTACCACAGCACCAGCCACCAAGGAGGTGCAAAAAAGTTGTGCACGTGCAGACAGCTTTCAGCAGATGACGCACAGATGATGCTAACATGCTCGTAAGTATTGAAGGTGAACTGAAGGAGGTCTTCGCTGGCGTCGACAGGTCCTATGTCATATTGCGAGAAAATGACGCTGAAATATACGCGACAGCAGGTAACTTTCCGTGTTTTTTGTTGTACCTGCTACTTGTAACAGCTAGCTAAGTCTTACGTCCGTGGGCATGTGAGTTCACACCAATCATTTTTTTTTCAGACAGTGCAACAAGGGTGTGTGGGCTTTTGGAAAAATATGGGCAGGGCGAATCCGGGCGTGTTTTTCCAGCGCCAGTACCTCTGCCTGCTGTGCTAGCATGCAGGCAGATGCTGCTGGTTCGCCGCTGCCTCGTCATTCTGCTGCGGCTACAGGGATGACGGGGCGCACGCTAAGCAGTGAGGTAGCTTTTAAACTGCTTATAAAAAGCTAAATGAGCGAGGCGGGCTCTCGACGGCAATTTGTGGGTGCCCCCCTATAGGTGCCGCAAAATATGCAGGGCCTTGAAGCGCGCCGAAAGTTCTTCGAACGACTCTCTAGAGAGTCTGAAGAGCCTCATGAATTCGAAATTGAAGTAGCAGTTGCAACCACGCTTTTACAGTACTTCAGAATTCGGCTGCGATCGGTCTAAACAAGTGAGTTGTGGCGAAGGACAGCACAGAGTCGGTTTCCTCGTATTCACTGTCGGAAGAGTAGAACTACTTCATAACAAGGAACTATGTGATGTCCACATTGTCGACCATGGCCAACTCCATGGCCGACGCAAGTCTCGTTATGCACGAAAACGACTGCACACAAAAAAATACACGCGAGAGCTGAACCTCTGAACACCTTCACGGCGAGCAGACGACAAGACCAGCCCGCACGCGCTCGATTGAACATCGTCGCACATAAGTTGTGGTGCTGCTGACGTGCTGCACCTGCACCACAGAACTGGTTCCGCACTGCGCTGGCACCAGCGACACTTTTTCAGGATTGGTGCCGTGAACCAGCTCTGAATCGAATGAAGCTTAAATCAAATTTGGTTCTCACGCACAAAACTGAAAAAACTAAGCAAAAAGTACTTTACTCAGTTTTTATAATGAATGCATGCCATTTCACCCAATACAGCTCTTAGGCGGTAATGCATTTGTTGACATTCTTCATGTTAAAGCTGTTTAAGAGCAGGTTTGCTTCAAAAACTAAATTCTGACCCAGTGGTTTGCTTGATATTGTGGTACACCTCAGCCAATTTCTTATTCCCAAGAAGGCTGAGGTCTTTATTTGGTTTGTTGGGAGCCTCGAGATCCTTGCCCAGCCAAGGATGGTTACTGAGGTTACCCGACCTTCTTTAAAACTTGTACCATTAGCCATTTCTAAAGTTTCGTTTCTTTTTAGGCCTCTTTTAACATTTTTCAAATACCATGAGCTTGGCACTTGATAAGCCAATTCAACGCAACAGAGGAAGACAGATGTATTGCTCAGCCATTTACCGATTTGTGCAAGCTTTAGCTCTACAGTGGTGAAATTAAGACCTTCCCGGACATTGATGTCTAGTTAGGTGTAGGCACGCAATTCAACCGCACCCGGCGAATAATTTGTAATTGCAATCTCTAGCTCAACAGCACAAGTTAAGGTGGTAATAAGATGGCCCTTTGCGTAGTGGGTACGTGACCTGCGGCCCCTGGTCCAAGAGCAGCTCCTCTACACGGCCGAGCTGAGCGTGCGGGAGCAGGAGACCTTCCACGATGTGCTGCGCCGCATCCTGGTGCCCCGCACCGTGGGCAGCGAGGGACATGCACAGGTGCGCCACTTCGTGCGCTCCTCTTTGGAGGACCTGGACTGGCACGTGGAGGAGGACGCCTTCAAGGCCGTCACACCCCTGGGCACCAAGACATTCAGCAATGTCGTGGCCACCCTGGACCCGTTGGCCTGCCACCGACTTGTGCTGGCCTGCCACTACGACTCCATGGTGCCTATCTCATGCATGTAACCAAGAGGCTAGAAACTAACCAGAACCACTAGTTAAGCCTTACTACTAGTTACTAGTTCTACTTTCATGGGATATACACTTGGCATTAGACACCTCGTCCTTATTAGTTTCACCTATACCATTTGTGCATGTCCTTTCGCACTGCAGTTCGTCATGAACGTTAACCGACTTTCGTCGTTATTGACCAACCAAAATTAATGTCATATTGTCACGAAGTGGTGACTGCAATCCGGAGAGCAGAAAAACTGCAAAAATGGTGTCTAAGCAAAATACTTTATTTGGGCTGACTTGCGCCCACAATGGACTAATCACTCGGCGCTGGCAGAGCAGCAAGCATGCTCGGTGATTGTCGAACAGAATCCCCGCCGCTCTCAGCCGCGCTCGATTTAAATTTCATAGCGAACTTTCGAGATCATGCGTGCAAGGTTACTACAACATTATAGAACAACATAGAATCGATTCCACCTCGATGCGACCAATCGAGATAAGTCTGGTCCTGTTTTGCATTGCAAACAAAGCAATAATGCGGCATGCCGGCAGCTTTGAAGAACGAACGAACAAACACTACAAAGATTCGTGGCATTACTCCCCTCTCATAGAAGCATCGGCCCGATGCTTTAAAACATAAGGTGACTAGCGTCAGGTTTTGACTAGCATAGTGAAGCTTTTCGCTTCAAAACCCCAAGTGAGTGCATGCCTAAACACCCTTGATACCTAGACAAAAGGAGAGAGGAAGATAAAAAAACCTGACGGTGAAACTAAAAATTCAAAGAACGAAAATGGAAACGCCCGAACCATGTATTACCAGCAAAAACTTGCTAATCAAAAGGGATGAGACGTGGAACCAACATGTGGTGGTGCCCTACGTGCACAAGTTAGCCCACAACATGAAAAAGGTCGCGAGCAGGCATGATGTGCCGCTTGTTTTTTCAGCCCCAGAAAAGCTCAGAAGCCTTTGCTCTTGTATTGAAACAGAACGAAAAGAAGAGAGAGGGCGTGGCACCAAACATGACCAATCGTTCATGAAGTGTGCAGAAGGTGTTGTCTATGAAATTCCCCTCTCATGCGGCCGCTCCTATATAGGGCAAACTGGGCACTGCGTTAACGAGCGAATCAGGGAACACGAAAGAAACGTTGAGCAAGATAAAGAAGGCCCAAATATGCCTAAGCATATAAGGTCCTGCCCGTCACGCACTTGTGAGCCATGTTTTTCCGGTGCGCGAATTCTATCAAAAAGCAAAGATACAAAAGCCAGGGAATTAACAGAAGCTTTTTCATCGCAAAGAAAGGAAGCATGTGCATCAGCAACACATCCATATCTTTGTATAAAGCTGAGAACAACTTTTTCACTCGTTCTCTATCATATCAACTTTGAAGATGATAGTATTCCTTGCGTGTAAGATGGTATGTATACGTCCGTGTTGCCTTCAAATAAGTCAGTTGTGAGTGGCGCTCCATCCCATTTTTCTGCCTTGTGTCTGTTTTCACGCCTGTAACCAAAGATGTACAGTTACCAACTTGCCCAGCAAGACGTTCTTTTAAGCTGAATGGTATTGTGTAGAGCTCAATGTTGCTAGTTGGAACCAGTTTTGCAGCCTCCCACCCCGGCCAGCGGTGGAATGTGGCCCCAGTGACAGTCACAAGAACTAACAGCGCTGCAGTCGAGTCTTGCTTCTTGCTGAGCGCTGTCGTCTGCTACTCCCTTAAGCAAACACAGGAACAAGAGGCGGAATAACCATGCTTGCGGGGCACTTTCTTTTCTAGTTTTTTCGTTTAGTTCACCTCGATTCGAAATTGAAGAGAAGTGTTTAAATTGTGAGTATTTGCCCTCAGCTCTGGCTGTCAGTCTAATGCCCGTTTTCATTGCTTGTTATTCAGGGTTGAAGACTTATTCTTTGGCCTGTTTGAAACAGGTGAAAAAATCTGCGGCGTTCGTACATGAGTGCGTAAAAGTAATTTTATTAAGAATTGCCTATATATAATGTGGAACTGTTGAGATCAACTGCGAAACGATAGCACGGAGGACCCAATTGCACCCTAGTGCTAATTGGTTCCTGTATACTGCCTGGTAATGCGCGCTGTGACCACCATGAAAATCTCAGATGTAAAGAGTTTCAGTTCATCTAAGTGGAACATGTGTATGAGAGAACTGTCATTGTAGTGGTTTTAAAAATGTGCGCTCATTGTATGCACACGGCACGACTAGCTCTTCATGCAATTCTTACAAAACTGCACGAGTTCTGCTTCTATGCAGAACATCCACCGGATTAGCCTGATGTAATGATACCAAATTTGTCACAAAAGCTCCCAGGGTAACGAGCCCTTGACTGGAGTCTAATGCTATTAGTACACACATGTTGCCGAGGTAACTTCAGTAATTTGTTTGCGCAAACAATTGGGCAGTAGTGAAGTTCCTCACTTCCATTCCAAAAATCAGCTGGTGCCAGAGATTGAGTCTACTGTAGAACGTTGCCTGCCTGACTGTAGCTTTCGCCTGCTTACTCTGAGACCCATTCCCACCAAGTTGTATCTACTTCTTCCATGCTAACTTTGCAATCCTTCCATCACAAGACAAAAGCTATTCTGATATCTCCAGTTTTTTTAAATGCATGAAATGAACTATAATAATATTTATTAAAATTCGTCATGCAGAACTGAATCGAAAATTTACGCTACATAATTGTGTTCTTTGTCGTCTGACCTAGGCATGAGATATCGATTTCAGTACATTCAAAAGGTGAAGGAAGGATACTGTTGTTACTGCTCGAAATCAGAACAAGTTGTCGCCGTCGCCAGCTCCTAGCCGCAGTACATTCTTTACAATGCTTTTGCTTTAATAATCGTTATTTAATCGTCCATTTCCATTGCTACAAAGTGTCAATCCCGGAAGTAGCAATTTCACGAACTAAAACTGGTACATCAACAATTATAAACATCCAGATTTGCCTTCTTCGTGCCAGGTGCCAGGTCTCAGTGGTTTGTGAATGAAAATGAACTTATGAGTGCAGATATGGGCAGTTGTTAGGTGCCAAGCATGGAAATGCTTTATTAAGCACTCATATACAAAATTAAATGTTCATATATGAAGGTACAGACTGTGGCTTTCTGAGTGAACATGTATTTGGTAGCCTCATCGAAAAAGCCCGCTAGCAGTACGCATTAGGAAGTACACGTGCGGACTGGAATTCGTTTTTAGCGCAGAAAAACACCACAAGAAAAAATGAACTTGACAGAACATAGCACTCTTTCCTGTCAAATTCGTTCCTTCTTGTGGTGTCTTTCTGCACTAAAAACAAATTCCAGTAATGCACCAACTAGAGTGCAAAAACGTTCTCACACGTGTGGAAAAATGTAAATGGAGCACGCTATTGCCTTTTTTTTGTTATTTTTAGCTCAGTGTACTGCTGGCGAGTTGTCTGTGTCGGTGCTGTTTACCTGCTTACCATCTTCTCACTTGACTGTTCCACTGTAATCTTGGCGACTTTTGGCAACATACCCCCCTACTGTAATGCCCTCTGGGCGCGGTGTAGGACCATGAATAAATAAAAATGAATAAACATCCTTCGCAAGTTGCCTAAGTGCAATTGCCAGCTATGGTGTATGCATGATAATATAAAGTGACCAGATGTCCCGATTTACGCGGGACATGTCCCGCTTTTGAGGGCGTGGTCCCACTGTCCCGCAGCATGCTTGCGGGACGGCATTTTGTCCCGCTTTCACTACACTAGCTACACCGGCTCTGCCTAGCTCCACCAACCCAGCCCGATTGTAGAAGAAACAAGCCATAGCCAGGCACATAACTTTAAACTTCAGTCACTTCCGTCTTGAAGAGAACGCTTTATTTGGCGAAGCCTGTAACATTTCACGTTATCCCAGCTGAAAAAGTCCATTGGTTCCAATCGTTATTCTATCTGGTATTAAGTAGAACCAATTGGAGTTACTGGGTTCTAATTGGCAGCAGCTTGTCCAACTGGTCTTGCCAATTGACATTAACTGGAACCACTTGGAGTTAATGGGTTCTAATTGGCAGCAGCTTGTCCTGCTGGTTTTGCCAACTGATGTTAACTGGAACCAGTTGGAGTCAAGTGGCTACAGCTTGTCCAACTGGATAAATCCAATTGGTTCATGAGATTAGTTGGACATTCCAATGGATTGCATAGGTTTCAGGTGGTGTATATAGTGCTCGTTATTTATTTATTTATTTATTTATTTATTTATTTGTGAATACTGCAGGCCCTTCTCGGGCCCGTGCAGGAGTGGACAAAAGGCACAAAAAAATTACAATGGCGGATCGAACAAGGTAGACAGGCATATGCACAAATAAATACACAGTACAATTTCATCATCACAGAAGCGTCACCGTGAGAATGTTGGATCAAGGTGATTAACATGTTGTAAGAACGATTCAACTGTGCTGCAGTTCACAACAGTGGATGGTAGTTTATTCCAGTAATGGATAGCTGAAGGGAACAAGGAATATTTGTGAACATTAATGTGGCTTATGGGTTGACGAAGTGCTTTCATATTGTTAGTCCTTGAGGAGTGGTAGAATGGTTCCTGAAGGTATGTTTCTTTTTTTACGTTGAAGTGTCCGTGATAAAGTAGGTACAAGAACTTCAGTCTTGATACTTCTCTACGCTGAGCTAGGCTGTGTAGATCTGCTTTCTTTAGTAGGTTAGAGATGCTGGAGTGCCTGGAATAGTTCCGAGTATACAAAGCGTACTGCAAGGTTCTGAATTCGTTCTAATCTGCCTAATAAATATTTCTGGTGGGGACTCCAAATAATAGCGTACTCTAAGGACGGTCTCACGAGGGTTTTGTATGCATTAAGTTTTACAGCAGGAGGAGCATTGCATAATCTTCTTTTGAGGAAATACAACTTTCCCTTGGCCTTCTTGCATATGCTACTTACATGTTGTTCCCAGCTCAGATGGCTTGATAGCGTCACCCCTAGGTATTTTACAGAATTGGTTTTTACGACTAGGACAATATTTAAAGTGTATGAAAAATGAAAAATTATTGACATGCAACAGTGAACTTAAGAGGTTTCTGTTAAAAAGATATTAGCAGCTTTACCTGCTGAATTGTTTTTATCATTTCCACCACCTCCACGGGCATGAGTAAATGAAATAATTGCGCTAAACGGACAAGCGTCGCTGGCTCCAGGAGCAAAACTGTGTTCTGTGGATATGTATTGAGCTTATGTTCCTTGTGTGTGATGCTTTTGTGGTGGTTTGTTCGGCTTCACTTTTCTAACAGTGTGCAATTCTCATAATTTAAATTTCCCTGCAAAATGTCGGCACAAGGCAGATTGTTCCCTAATGGTCCTGGGAGAAAATCTAATTAGTTCCTGTTGGAACCAATTGATTTTTGACACCACTGAAATTAATTGGAACCAGTTGGAACCATATTTGAAAAATTACAGCGCGGAAAACGGGGACTTCAAGGGTAGAAAACACCTGTGTTTTCTACCCTTGAAGTCCCCGTTTTCCGCGCTGTAATTTTTCAAATATGTATCACCAACTCGCCCGCCTTGCTATCGTATTGCAGTTGGAACCAATTTTAAACGCATCCAATTGGTGTCTGAAATTCCAATACGTCCTAATTGGAAAAATTCCAAGTGGAACCGGTGGACTTTTTCATCTGGGATGTCACGACTGAAAAACTAGAGGAATGGAAGAGCCAGAAGAAGCCGGTCGGGAAACGATGGGTGGGTGTTCTTCAGCACTTTGAGACGAGTGATATGCTTTGCGACAACATGAAAGCAATTAATGAGTACTGCATATGCTTGCCACTAACAAATGTACTAGTGGAGAGGGTGTTTTCTTTGATGAACAAACTGTGGTCTGCAGACCACAGTTTGTTCATCAAAGAAGACACCCTCTCCACTAGTACATTTGTTCGAACAGTACCGCAGCTTTAAGTGACGACACTTAAAGCGATGCTAATGCTCAAAGTAAATGCATGCATGACATGTGAACAGTACCACAGTGTGAGGTGCACAACACATCTGCAGAGGATTTTTGCACGCGGTGCGTCGACAGTGGTGCGTCGGACAGGGGAGCGCTGCGCATGCCAGCCCAGCGTTGCGTGTGTGCACGTGCAAATGGTGTGTGCGAGGCGACGGCAACAGGGAGCGTGGCGAGCACGAGGAGCAGACAGCTGACGTGTCAGAAAACTGAGGTGTGAAGGGAGACAACGCAGTGGAGGTTGTGTCATTTAAGCGTGGAGGTGGCAGCCATCGGACTTTGCATCCGTGCTGCCGTGACCTCCCTTGGATCACCGACGTAAGCCTCCTGCGTTCTTTGCAAGTGTAGAGGTGGCAGCCGATGGACTGAGGGTCCATGCTGCCGAAAGGCACTCTTTGATAGCCTGCTTGAAGCCTCCGGCGTTTCGGGATGCCGTCGACGAGACCTGGCTACGGTTTTTCCTGCTGCTGCCGAGTTCTTTGGGCTTTTGACATGATAGCAGAGGGGTCTCCCTGTGTTCCTCTCCACTCCTACTACCACCTGGCTCCCTTCCGCCGCTTCCTTCGATGCATCCCCAGTGATGTGTCGCACTACATTGACCTGTGTCCACCCTGTCTGCAAGGCATCCCCACTTCACCTGGGACTCTCAGTATCTGGTGAACTCTTTCCTTTTATTCTCTAGTGTTGTAGGCGTGTTGAGTGTGTGTTTTTCTAGTTTTCGTGTCCGTTTCTTATTGGCCCCTTTTCCTTTAATATATAAATACGGCTTCGTTTTGTTTGATCTGTTTGTTCTCTTGTCCTCTTATTCGAATCTGCACGCGATAGCGTTTTCCTTCGGAAAGTCGGGGACACACAACCAATTCGCGACAATTGGCGTCCGCGCGACAGGACGAAACCATGTTTTTGTCTTCTTTTTCGTGGGTCCGTAAAAAGAAATGGTGGCAGCACTAAGGGATTTGGTCAAGTTGTGTGAACGCATGGGGGTTGAAAGACGTCGAGCTGCACACGTGGGTAGCTGCCAAGCAAGAGAAGGAACGCACAGCACGTGCAGCTGAACGCCAGGCTCAACGCGAGCATGAAAAAGTACTAGCAGAAGCCGAATGCAAGCGCGCCAAGGCGCAAGCAGAGGCTGAAGAGCGTAAAGCACAAGCTTAATAACAGAAAAAAAGGAGCACTCCTCTCAGAAAAGAAGAGTGCTCCTCTTTTTCTGTTATGTTCCCTCCTTGCCAGACGGGATTCCGTCAAACGCTCGACTAAAGCACAAGCTGAACGCGAGCATGCCAAGGCGCAAGCAGAAGCCGAACGCGAGCATGCAAAATCGCTAGCAGAGGCTGAAGAGCGTAGATTGCAGCTCCAATTAAGGCTCGCAGAAGCTGGTGTGGGTAATCGTGAACCCGCACTGGGGCCCTCAGCAGCGGTTAGCCCACAAAAATTGATGCCACCTTTCGACGATTGCAGGGATGACTTAGATGCATACGTCAAACGTTCCGAGCTTATCGCAGAAGGGCACAGCTGGCCCAAGGAAAAATTTGCTACAGCACTCAGTGTGTCTTTGACTGGGGAAGCTCTCCGTGTGTTCGGTCGACGGTCCCCAGCAGATTCAACAGATTATGATAAGGCAAAACTAGCCTTGCTCCACCATTTTTTGTTTACGGCAGAAGGTTATCGTGAAAGGTTTCATCAAAGTAAGCCGCTTGATAAAGAAACAGGTAAGCAATACGCATTACGTTTGCTCAGTCTTTTCGATCGATGGGTCGAGATGTTGGGAACGGCCACAACAAACAACGATTTACGAGACTTCGTGGTGGCTGAACAGTTCATGAGGAACTGTCATAGTCGGGCTGAGGCAGCAGACAACTTTCTTGAGGCCCAGTGGCAAAGAAGCTTGTCTTCGTTCAAAGAATCGTTCGAGGTGGACATTCCAAGAGAAGGATGTACCATCGAGTAGACAGTCAGGAAAGTGCCTCATTTGTAACCGACCGGGATATAAGGCTGCCGACTGTCGCTCTAAGCCCAAACTGCTTTATTGCTTTATTGTGTTTATTGTTGGAAAACAGGGCACGATGAAAGTTCCTGCTCAAGGAAGCACGAAAACCAAAAGCAATCGTCTTGTTGTGTTCAGCCAGAGAGTGTTGCGCCTGAAACTGCGTCCACAACATCAGATAGGCTTATAATTTATTTTTATTTTATTTATTTATCAATACTGCAATCCCCTCTGGGGATTTTAGCAGGGTGGGATACAATAAATACATAATGAAAACAATAACACAGACAAAGCATATAATACAAATTAGATCCATGGAGCGTATAAACAGTTAAAGACAACACATTTCTAAACAATACCTGAAACAAATGCCGATAGTGATGATTTTGAAATTTGATCATTCGTTAGTAGATTCCATTCAGTTACTGTTCGGGGAAAGAAAGAATACTTAAAACAGTTATTATGGGTGCTAAAGGCGGTTATTGTGCGACTGTGTCTCTGCCTTGTAGAATACCCAGATGAAAAACTAATTATTCCCGTGAGGTCGGTCTTATAATGACCGTTAATAAGTTGAAAGAGGAATTTTAGTCGTGATACACGGTTTCTTTGCGTTAATGGTGGCAGGTTTGCTTTCATTAGTAGTTCGGTTACTGATGTACGTCCAAAGCTATTATATATGAAGCGAACTGCTTTTCTTTGCACCATTTCCATCTTGGTGATGTTAGTCTTGGTGAAAGGGTACCAAATTACACATGCATAGTCTAGTATCGGCAGAATTACACTTTTGTATGCGAGCAGACGGACAGAAGGGGTGGAAAGTCTCAAAGCCCTCCTCAAGAAGAATAATTTGCGGTTAGCATTAGCTACTACATATTCAAGGTGCTTAGTCCAAGTGAGATCATTAGTGATCCAGAGTCCTAGATACTTGTAGTGTGTTACTTCGGAGAGAAATATGTCGTTAGTAGCATATGGATATTTAAGTTTGTGCTTCTTGCGTGTAATGGTCATAAAAACAGTTTTTTGAAAATTGACATTTGCCAAGCTTTGCACCAGGCAACAACTTGTCCTAAGGCATTATTCAGCAGTTCCTGGTCAGCGGCATTCTCTATTTCCGAGTACAATACACAGTCGTCAGCATAAAGTCTAACCTTAACGGGAATACCATGCAGTACATCATTAATAAACAAAAGAAACAAAAGAGGCCCAAGCACCGAGCCCTGCGGGATGCCAGAGCCAACTGAAAGTCGTTCTGAATGGTGGTCATTAAAAACAACAAATTGTTCTCTGTTCTCAAGATAAGCCGCAAGCCAATTAATTAGTTGAGAATTTTTCAGTATTGCGCCTGATTTGTGAAGTAACTTTTTATGAGACACCTTGTCGAAAGCCTTTGAAATATCCATAAAAACAGCGTCTATTTGTTTCCCATTGTTAATTGCTTTAGCAAAGTCATGCACTGTTAGAACCAATTGGGTATTTGTAGAGTAGCCTTTTCGGAAACCATGTTGATGCTTCGTAAGTATATTATATTTCTCCAAGAACTCTGAGATATGATTATGAATTATGTGTTCCAAAAGTTTACATACCGTAGATGTTAAAGAAATTGGGCGGTAATTTTGAATGCACTGTTTTTTTCCTGCCTTATGTAGTGGCTTCACTGTGGCAGTCCTCCAGTCGCTCGGCACTTGTCCCTCGCACAATGATCTCGTGAACAGAACGTGCAGGTATTTTGAGGTCCATTCTGCATACAGTTTTAAAAATGTGTTTGGAATGTTGTCCGGACCGCAAGACTTTTTAATGTCCAGATTTAAAAGCATGTTTAGTATTCCTGTTTCACTTATTTTAACATCGGGTATAGGTGACGTGGGTAATTCGAAAGACGGCATTACGCCATTATCTTTAGTAAAGACGGACTTAAAATGTTTATTAAATGCATTTGCTATTTCCTTGCCATCGCACACATCTTTACCATCAACATGAAACACATCACATTCCTTGGAAGTCGGAGAAATAGAACGCCAAAACTTTTCTGGAGCTGTAGTTATAAAACTGGGCAGTGATTCACCATAGTAGCGTTGTTTATCGGCATATACTTTATTTTTAAGGCGGGAGGAAATTTCGTCAATCTTGTTTTTGACCGCCTGTGCAGCATGGATTTTCAATCTTTTCTTAAGACGCTTCAATTGCCTTTGGAGTCGTAACGTCTCACGGGAGATCCAGGGGTTCCTGCCGTTTTTCTTTTTAGTTATCAGCGGGACAAAACGGTCAATGCACTCTTTTACTAATTTTTTAAACCTGCACCAAAGCGAATGCACATCATCTGTGCTATCTGAAAAGGCATCGAATTTAAGCGAAAGTATGTCAATGATTGATACATCATCGGCTCGAGAAAAGTTTGGGTAAGATGGATATTTAGGCTTGCTATACAAGACGGCATCAGCAATGGTGAGTAGGACAGCTTCGTGGTCTGAAATTCCAGGTACTATTTCGTAATTTGTATTTGCGCCTATTGATCCGCTGACAAAAAATAGGTCAAGGACTGACTGAGAACTGCCCTGAATTCTTGTGCTTTGTTCCACAATTTGCAATAAATCAAAGGAAAAAGCAATGTCCAACATTGCTTCACATAAAGCGTCATGTTTTTCAAGTGAGAACGTCGACCAGTCTATATTAGGTAAATTAAAATCACCTGACAATATAATACGATCACCAAGTTTGACATTCGTGTACAAATATTGTTTGAGATCGTCTAGAATGGAAACGGTAGAACTAGGGGGCCTATACATTGCTGCAATAACATATCTAACATTTCCATAGTATGCTTTACAAAAAATACACTCTACATTGGGTATATCAGACATTGGGAAAATTCGCAAGGTTGATTTAAAGAGTATGCTAACGCCTCCACCTCTACCATCACGGTCTCTTCTGTACGAACTGTAGCCAGTGGGTACAAACTCACTGTAAAATACTGTGTCGTTAAGCCAAGTCTCAGTCAAAACCGCAATTTCTGGATCGTGCAAAAGCAGAAGAGCCTCCAACTCAACAGTCTTGTTTAGAACACTCCTACAATTAACATTTAATATTTTCAGGGTCCGAGGTTTATTGGTGAGAAGTCAGTTTGATTTCTTTTTAAGCCTGAAGCGAGAACCTTTCGCTTCGTCCCAACCAAATAGGACGTTATCAACACTTAGTTTATCGAATAATAACTTTTGCTTTGGCTCCTTCGTCTCTCTCTTCGTTACAGCTTTTCCATAACTATTTACGTATTTCTCGAACTCGTTTTGAATAATCCTCAGCTATTGATATGCCGGAGTCTTTGAGCTTGTGACATGATTGTAATATGGACATTTTTTCACGGAAATCGAGCAGTTTTAAAATGACAGGTCGCACCTTACTTGCTTCCTTTTTACCCATTCTATGGCATCTTTCGACGCCACTTACCGTTAAACCCAGCTTTTCCTGAAAAACGCCGTTTGTTACTTTCTCTTCCAGTTCATGGTTAGACTCTGTGCTGTCCTCCTCTATACCGTAAATGATAAGGTTATTTCTTCTACCTCTGTTTTCTAAGTCATCCATCTGGTTTCTAACTAAAGTAAGCTGCCCCTGAAGTTCTGATATGGTAGATTCCATATCTTTCACCTTCGTGGCTAAGACATTTAGGCCGGATAACTGTCTCTCAATACCGTCAATCCGCTCAGTTAAAGAGGAAAGCTTGTCTTCTGTCTTGTTTTGTGATGCCTGTAGGCCCTCCATTGTTGAAGTAATCTTACCCTGGCCTGCTAATAACTCCGATAGCATCTCTTTTTCAGTTGGACCAGGATTTGCTTCAATATCGCCACAAGACAACAGATCTTTCGATAATGTAATAACACAAGACAGAAAGCACTCAACGCTCAGTGGGCAGGGCAGCAGCACTAAAAAACGATCGTCACTTCGATAACAATGTTCATATTTGAGATTACCAACCTGAAGTGCAAAGCAAAAGGGATTGCTTAGCATGTTGCCGTATCTGCTGCTGACATGCCCACTGGCGAAGAAAAGCTCCGGTGGTGGATTTATAGTCGATGGATGAGCCACGTGACATGACGTCCCCGATGTCGTCAAAGGTGTGGAAGCTGATAGCCAAGGTTGGTCTGGTTCAGTGATGACTCCGTCGGAAAGCAGTACTGCTGATACGGCATCGAATCCTTGAACATGGTTCGCACGTGTCGCTTGATACCACTCACGCGGCGCTAGCAGGGCTCCGAGAAAGACCTGAAGTGCAAAGCAAAAGGGATTGCTTAGCATGTTGCCGTGTCTGCTGCTGACATGCCCACTGAGGATAAGGTGGTGGTCGGACTTACCCGGAAAAAGCCTGCAGACGCCCAACACATCCCTGTACTAGAGGGCGAGCTCCAAGGCCTACTCGTACGTGTTTTACGGGACATGGGGAGTAATACGGTGGTTGTGCGGAGAGCCCTAGTTCCCGACTTAGCTCTCACCGGCTCGACATCTACGGTGTTCCTCTTTGACGGCAGTAGTCTGTTAGTTCCCGAGGCAGAAGTCTATATCGCTTCCCCTTATTGCACTGGCATAGCCCTGGTAAAGTGCATAGAGACACCATTGTACGATGTCATAATTGGAAATATACCGGAGGCCCGTGAGCCGTCAAATGCAGACATTAATTCTAAGAAATCGGAGGGCGTTGCTAAATTATGTCCTGGCATAGTCAATGACGAGATCGCCAGTGAAAATAGTGAGGGCGAGGTCCCAAAAATGGTGTTGGCTGGAAAGGAAGTTTCTGGATGAAGGACGGAAAGTACTCCTTTAAGCGTTGGTTCCATGAGGTTCACCAAGGAAATGCTAGAAGCAGAGCAAAGAGATGATGAGTCATTGAAGGCGTGTTAGGTGAAAGTAGGAAAGGTGTTTCATGGCAAGCACGGCACTTCGCACTCGTATTTTGTTGAAAAGGGCTTACTATACCGCCTCTATCATCTCGCCTCTGGCAGAGAGGTTCGACAGGTAGTACTTCCCAAGTGTTGCTGATCACAAGTGTTAAGGCTTGCCCACGATAGCCCGTTGGCAGGGCATCAGGGCATTAAGAAGACTACAGATCGAGTTCTGGAAGAATTCTGCTGGCCGGGAGCGCAGGAGGAGATCAAGAGGTATGCCAGGTTGTGCAACACTTGCCAAAGGACGTGCCCGAAAGGCAAAGTAGGGAAAGCTCCTTTGGGACGCATGTTTCTTATCGGCACTCCCTTGGATTGGGTTGCTGTCGATATTGTTGGTCCGTTGTCGCCCACATAGGTGAAAGGGAATAGATATATTCTCACTCTCGTCGATTTTGCCATGCGGTATTCCGACGCCGTGGCTCTGCCAAAGATAGATTCAGAAACCGTGGCAGAAGGTTTGGGGATGTTTTCATGAATAAGTTTTCCGAGAGAGATCCTTTGTGAGCAGGGCTCCTGTTTCACTTCTGAAATGATGAAAGAGCTCAATGATCTCTTGGCAGGGAAGATCTCAGCACGACCTCTTACCATCCAATGTACAATGGGATGGTGGAGAAATTTAATGGCACACTCAAGCAGATGCTGTAGAAGCTCAGTCAGGAGCAGCCCAAAACTCGGGGTCCTTATATACAGAGAGGTACCGCAGGCGAGTCTGGGGTTTTCTCCGTTTGAGCTGATATTTGGACGACATGTGCGAGGACCGCTCACAGGGCTTGGAGCGCTTTGGACTAGAGAAGAGCTGGGAGAAGACACGAAGACGACCTATGGTTACGTTCTTGATCTAACGTCTCGAGCAATCTGTGAGAGCGGCACATCAAAATCTGTTGCGTGCCCAACAGTCTCAAAAGAAATACTATGACAGGAACAGCAAGAAGCGGCAGTTGAGGGTTAGAGATCGTGCCTTCATTCTTTTGCCGAGTAGCCACAATAAACTCCTGATGCAGTGGAAAGGTCCATTCGTGGTTGTTGGCAAAAAGAATGACCTGGATTACTGGATCGACCTGGGCCACACTAAAAAGCTATTCCACATCAATATGCTCAAACAGTACGAAGAGCATGCATCCCAAGAAACGGTGCAGGCGTCATCTTTCATCCTAATCGAAGAAGGTAATACCCCTGTCACACGGGACTTCTTCTCGGCCTTTGCCGTAAAGTTGTCTTATTGCACTAAATGAGGAAAACCGAAAAGGAGCAGCGACGCTGCTACACGGCAAATCCAAAGGAGCTAGAACGCGGCCTCCGTGAATGCCAAAAGTCACCGCTGTGTGTGAAGCGGCGCTAGTAACATTATGAAATTAAAGCAGACGATAGCACTTCAGCTAAGAGTGCATTCGTTTATGTTGGAAAAAGTAGCTATCACAATAATAAACGAGCGTTCTGACGGTGAGAAATGGATATTTTGAAACAAAGTTTCTTTTTTTTTTTCATCGTTCTCGGTCCGACCATGGTAGGTGCACTTTTCCGTATGGGATGGGTGTCTTTCGAGAGCAGAGAGGCTAGCAGTAAGATAGCATTTGAGGAACGATTAAGAAGGATGGAGGAAAAGCGGTGGGCTAGGAAAGTTTTCAGATACCTGTATATAAAGAATGTTGACACGAAATGGAGAAAGCGAACTAGAAAATTGACAAGCAAATATCTGGACAGCAGTAAGGGGGCAAATCAGCAATTATCGGTTAAGAAAAAGGTTAAAGGAACAGAGAGAGCTTTGTGGAAAACAGGGATGCTGACGAAATCGGCACTGGAAACATACCAGACCTTTAAACAGGAAATTGTCAAAGAAAATATCTATGATAATTGTAGGGGAAGTTCTTTGTTGTTTGAGGCCAGGACTGGAGTTTTGCGGACTAAGACGTATAGAGTCAGGTACCAGGAGATAGACACTTTGTGCATTGCGTGCGGAGAGGAGGAGGAAACGGCTGAACACTTGATACTTTTCTGTAAAGGGCTTCACCCTACAGTGGAAGGCAGCGGGGCTGACTTACCCAAGGCATTGGGGTTTAGGGATAGTGACGGGAAAGTGGATTTTAAGAGGTTAGAAGTAACCAAGCGAAGGTTATCTGATTGGTGGCTAAAAGCAAGACAGGAGTAAAATTTCACAAGACATGGCTAGGTGGCTTGAGCCATCGCCTGATGTAAAGGGTTCAGCCGTATCCATCCATCCATCCATCCTCCTCGTTGTGTCCGAGAAGCGTGCTTTGTTGCTTGTGTCTTTGTGCACACAAGCAAACTCAAAACACGCACACAACAAAGAGCAAACGAAGAAAAAACAGCAAAGCGAGATGCGCAAGCACGTGTGTGTCGATGCGGCTGCTGAAAAGCGTTCAAGTCCTTTCTTAGCAGTGTGGATGTCTTTAGTCATAGCCTCCTCTACGGTTAAGTGCACTGTAACGCAAAATTACCCATTGAATAAGATAAATTAGATATTTTTTACGGTTTCAAAACTAAAAATTGCGTCAATTTTTTATTCTTTGAGCTCGCTAGCTGGCGCTGCCGTCTGGGTTGCTCCTTTAAGCAACTTTAAGGCCGCTGACGGCCGCCTTTATTGCTACGGAACTTTATCGCAAAGTTCTCGACCCTTTTGTCGTGCAGATGCGCTTCACGCGCCTTTAAGGCAAAGGACCTTAATTTCTAAGGCCTTACAAGTGCCCGTGTGACAGGGGTATAACTCAGAAGAACAGCTGCCTACCTTTAGCACGGACCACGGTAAAGGAATTGAAGCCGTGCAGATCTCCACCAAGCTCGATGAAGAAAAACAGCAGTAGATTCGGAGCTTACTTGACACGTATACAAACATCTTTTCTCAGATTCCCGAGAAGACTAATCTAGTGGAGTGTCAACTCAGGCTCTCGACTTCTGAAGTCCTGAATACCCCACAGTACCTGTTGCCTTTTGCCATGAGGGACATGGTCGAAAAGGAGATAGACGAGATGATTAAATTAGGGGTCATTGAACATTCAGTCTCCATACAATTCCCCCCTCTTTCTGATTAAAAAGAAAGACAACATCTATCGGACTTGCATCGACTTTCAACGCATCAATGATACTGAGACTGGGGAGCTCTACAATCATCATCATCATCATTGATTAACCCTTAAGGGTCCCGTAGGGACATTACATAAGGGGGGGGGGGGGATACATAGTGTCCGACGGTCATACATATGAAAAGGCAAACAAAATTGAGAAAACTAGGCAAAGTAAAAGAGAAATTAATATAGTCAATCAAAGAAAATGTGAAGAAGAAGCACACAGAAATATACACTACAATAATAGAACGTTTTCAACAAAGTGTTTGGTCGATTTACAGTGCATCGTAGCTGACACCGGATATAGGGAAGTTTTATTATTCTTGGAAATGTTCGACGAGTAGCTGCCTAAAGTTGGAAGGATTAGTCTCAACAACAATGTTTTTGGGTAGGCTATTCCAGAATTCAATCGCACAAGGAAATAACGATTTGTTGAATGCATTGGTGGAGCCGTGCAAGCGTTGTATGCTAGAGGAATTAAATAAGCGGTGAGATGATCGCACCGGAGTGCACAGTAGGTTTTCCCGAAGTGCTGGAAAGTTAAAGTACAGTTTGTGGAAGAGGCAGAGAATTGAAATTTTTCGGCGAAGCGCAATCATTTCAGACCGAGAGATAATTTCATGACAGTAACACTGAGCCGAGGTTTGTACTGCGAGGTGATGAAACGTGCTGCCCGGTTTTGGATGGCCTCTAGTGAGTCAATCAGGTAGGCCTGGTGAGGGTTCCATATTGTTGAGCCGTATTCTAGTTTGCTGCGAATATATGTTACATGTGCTAGTTCTCTGATGGCTGGGGGAGACCGGGCAAGTGATCTCCTAATGAATCCAAGTGTCCTGGAAGCATCATCATCATCATCATCATCATCAGCCTTACTACACCCACTGCAGGGCAAAGGCCTCTCCCATGCCTCTCCAATTAACCCTATCCTTTGCCAGCTGCATCCACCCTTTGCCTGCAAACTTCTTAATCTCATCCGCCCATGATAGACTGGATCTATCTATCTATCTATCTATCTATCTATCTATCTATCTATCTATCTATCTATCTATCTATCTATCTATCTATCTATCTATCTATCTATCTATCTATCTATCTATCTATCTATCTGTCTGTCTGTCTGTCTGTCTGTCTATCTATCTATCTATCTATCTATCTATCTATCTATCTATCTATCTATCTATCTATCTATCTATCTATCTATCTATCTATCTATCTATCTATCTATCTATCTATCTATCTATCTATCTATCTATCTATCTATCTATCTATCTATCTATCTATCTATCTATCTATCTATCTATCTATCTATCTATCTATCTATCTATCTATCTATCTATCTATCTATCTATCTATCTATCTATCTATCTATCTATCTATCTATCTATCTATCTATCTATCTATCTATCTATCTATCTATCTATCTATCTATCTATCTATCTATCTATCTATCTATCTATCTATCTATCTATCTATCTATCTATCTATCTATCTATCTATCTATCTATCTATCTATCTATCTATCTATCTATCTATCTATCTATCTATCTATCTATCTATCTATCTATCTATCTATCTATCTATCTATCTATCTATCTATCTATCTATCTATCTATCTATCTATCTATCTATCTATCTATCTATCTATCTATCTATCTATCTATCTATCTATCTATCTATCTATCTATCTATCTATCTATCTATCTATCTATCTATCTATCTATCTATCTATCTATCTATCTATCTATCTATCTATCTATCTATCTATCTATCTATCTATCTATCTATCTATCTATCTATCTATCTATCTATCTATCTATCTATCTATCTATCTATCTATCTATCTATCTATCTATCTATCTATCTATCTATCTATCTATCTATCTATCTATCTATCTATCTATCTATCTATCTATCTATCTATCTATCTATCTATCTATCTATCTATCTATCTATCTATCTATCTATCTATCTATCTATCTATCTATCTATCTATCTATCTATCTATCTATCTATCTATCTATCTATCTATCTATCTATCTATCTATCTATCTATCTATCTATCTATCTATCTATCTATCTATCTATCTATCTATCTATCTATCTATCTATCTATCTATCTATCTATCTATCTATCTATCTATCTATCTATCTATCTATCTATCTATCTATCTATCTATCTATCTATCTATCTATCTATCTATCTATCTATCTATCTATCTATCTATCTATCTATCTATCTATCTATCTATCTATCTATCTATCTATCTATCTATCTATCTATCTATCTATCTATCTATCTATCTATCTATCTATCTATCTATCTATCTATCTATCTATCTATCTATCTATCTATCTATCTATCTATCTATCTATCTATCTATCTATCTATCTATCTATCTATCTATCTATCTATCTATCTATCTATCTATCTATCTATCTATCTATCTATCTATCTATCTATCTATCTATCTAATCTAATCTAATCTAATCTAAATGCCGAGGTACCTGTATGAATTAGTTTGAGACAAGGCTATGGAGTTCAAGGTGTACGGAAAATAGAGATTGGAGTGTTTGCGTGAAATGTGCATGAATTTGCATTTTGAAACATTGAGCTGCATTAGCCAGTCGGAGCACAACTTTTGGATTCTGCTGAGATCATCCTGTATTATTGTCTAATCACTGCTGTTGCTGATGCGGCGATAGATGACACAATTGTCAGCGAAAAGACGGGCAGTTGATGAGATACCAGAAGGTAGGTCATTGATAAATATTAAAAACAGTATTGGAGCAAGCACCAATCCCTGGGGGACCCCGGAGATTACTCTCGTAGTTTCGGATGTATGACCGGCGATGACTGTGAACTGTTGGCGGTTAGTTAAGAAGCAGGGGATCCAGGATAAAGTAAAGCGGTCGAGTGACAGACAGGAGAGTTTGGACATCAGGTGTTGGTGGGGGACGCGATCGAAGGCTTTGGCAAAATCTAAGTAGATGATATCGGTTTGGAAAGAGGAATCAAAATTTAAGTGAAGATCAGTAGTGAGCTCGCAGAGTTGTGTTTCGCACGAAAAGCCTGCCGTGAAGCCATGCTGATTGTGAAAGAAAAAGGAATTCTGATCGAGGTGAAGTGCAATATGTGAGTATAGTATATGCTCGAAGAGTTTACACGAGATACATGTCAACGAAATCGGTCGATAATCCGAGGGGTCGGTGCAACCTCCAGCTTTGAAAATTATCACAACTCTGCTTATTTTCCAGTCCTCCGGAAGTTGGCTAGTTTCGAGAGATTGAGCGAAAATCAGTGGTAGGATTTGGCTTGTTACATATTTTGTTCCTTTGATAATCTTGGCGGGGATGTTGTATGGTCCAGGGGAAGTGGATGGTTTCCGACTGTCAATGAGATTTGAAATTCCCTCCGATGTGATGACAATAGGTGGCATAGTTGCATAATTAAGGTTAGGCAGGGCAAATCTGTTGCTTTCTGTGAGTTCATGGGTGGAAACGGAGGTGAAATACGTGTTCATTACGTCGGAGCACTCAAGATCCGTAACATCAGAGCCATCACGCGCCTTCAAAGAAATATTGTAGGAACGGTTTTTAGTAGGCATGAGTAGGTTCCAAAATTTTTTGGGTTCACTCTATTATGTCCATGAGGTCGTGACAGTAAAATTTTCTTTTTGAAGATCGTAATAGCTGTGTGTTCGCGTAGGCAATCGATATATTTTTGCCACCTCACAGCGCATCCTTATTTTTTGGCAATGCGGAAAAAGCGTTTCTTCTTTCGGGACAATTTCCTCAGCGCATTTTAGTACCACGGTTTACTTGTGTCCCCTCGGATACAGATGAGCGGTACATAAGCTTCTACAAGAGATAAAAGTTTTTCTTTCAAAAGACACCAGTTTTCATTCACTGATTTTGTGTCTGTAAATTTCAAAAGCGCGAAAGAAATCCTCGAGATGGGCGTTGATGTTCGTGAAGTCAGCCTTTGAATAATCTCGGATCTATTTAATAGACGGCTAGGGTTTCAATGGAAAGGTTGAAAGATGTGAGGCAGTGATCACTTAATCCACTAGTACACGAAAGCAATTTGATCAACTCGGTTAGAAACGAGGACTAGGTCGAGAATGTTTAAACCTCGCGTTGGGACACACACTGCTTGAGAAAGGTTCAAGGTAAGGACTTGTTCTAAAAAGTGTTTGGATTGCCTAGAAGATGCAGTCAGGTTTTCCCAATCGATGTCAGGAAAATTCAAGTCCCCACACACTGTGAGATTGGCGTGAGGGAATCGAGACTGCAAGTCCTCAAGTATAGTGTGAAGGTCATTAACAAACAAGGAATCGGTATCAGCCAAGATTCAGTGAATAATGCGACGTCTGTGCTCTGGTCATCAAGAAGGGCTTCAACCGTTTCTTTTTTGGCATGTAACTTGAATATTTGTTAGCAAAACCGAGGTTTTATGATAGCCTGAAATAAGGTGTGGGCACTTGGAAGGACTGGAAAGATGAGATTGCGGATCCCGCGGTACTTGCAGTAGTCGCTATGGTTTCAGCTCGACTACGGAATCCGTATCTGCATGATAGACGAAATGCTTTTTGCCAATGAGTAGCTTATCAAAACGAATCTTGACCGATGCTTTGCTTTGCTTACCGTAAGAGAAAAGTTTCTTTCTAGCTAATCAAACCTTAGCTGAATTATCTTCGCAAACAGAAAATGCTGTTTCCTTAATCTTCCGCCCGGCAAGCAATATTCTCGATTTGTCTTTGAAGTGTGCTAGCTTGACATGATTGGACGGTTTTTGCCTGTCCCCGAAGCGACCCAAATGGTGCGCACGTTCGATCTGATGGCTACCAATTGAAATTTCGAGCTTTTCGGAGCAAAAGGAAACAACATGAGCTTCGGACTGTTCCCAAGTTTCACCGAGTTCATCTGCGATGCCGAAGAATAAAAGATTCGAGCGCGTGAACGATTCTCGGCATCGTCATACTTATCCGTCAACAATTTAACGTCGGATGAAAGCTTAGTGAAGTCAGAAGTTTTTAGGGACCGATGCTTTGCTTTGCTTACCGTAAGAGAAAAGTTTCTTTCTAGCTAATCAAACCTTAGCTGAATTATCTTCGCAAACAGAAAATGCTGTTTCCTTAATCTTCCGCCCGGCAAGCAATATTCTCGATTTGTCTTTGAAGTGTGCTAGCTTGACAATGATTGGACGGTTTTTGCCTGTCCCCGAAGCGACCCAAATGGTGCGCACGTTCGATCTGATGGCTACCAATTGAAATTTCGAGCTTTTCGGAGCAAAAGGAAACAACATGAGCTTCGGACTGTTCCCAAGTTTCACCGAGTTCATCTGCGATGCCGAAGAATAAAAGATTCGAGCGCGTGAACGATTCTCGGCATCGTCATACTTATCCGTCAACAATTTAACGTCGGATGAAAGCTTAGTGAAGTCAGAAGTTTTTAGGAGCAGCGCCACTTTCAGAGTTGACTGCTACAATTTTTTCAAGGATTTCAACGCGCGATGAAAGTCGACATACGGAGTCCTCAATGCTAGTTTGTGCAGATCTAATTATGGCAAGCTCTGACAGAATGGTGTTCTGGCTCAATTCAATGCGTAGTACTGCTTGAGAGATTGATTCTAAACACGGAGGGATGTTGTTCTCGGCAGGATCTGGATTTAGTTCAACATCTCCGGACAAAGCAAGCAAAAGGCAAGTAAGATGAGCATTGATACAATAGAAACCAGCAATACATAAAGTTTTTCGACAAGAATCAATGGTGTCTTTGGGGCATGACACTGCCAGCAAGAAACGGTCACTATAACGGAGACATTTGGCACCAGGTAAGTAACTAACCTGTACAAGAAGAAAAGGTGCCTGCATGACCGGTTGGTTTGTGGCGCCGTGCCCCAAGTGTCTCCAGCAGGGCAGCGGCTTATGTAGTCGGGCAGTTTGGGCAGTGGTAGTGGTATAGGGTTGCCACGTGACGGTCCCGTTCATCGCCAGGAATCGCGGATGCAGGTGAAGCTTGTCCTTGGGGCTGTTTGCAGTGTCGGCTGGTAGCCAGGCAAAAGGGCCGGTGCCGTGCGCCATGAAAGGGCACGAGCAGTCAACGTGGAGCAGTTCATTTGCGATGGTCCAGGATAAGATAGCCTGTACAAGAAGAAAAGGTGCCTGCATGACTGGTTGGTTTGCGGCGACAAACAAATACAAGGGGACAACACCACATAACAACACCACGAGACACTAGCGCAAACTTTCAACTGAGTTTATTTTCGACATGGCTCATATTTATATGCATCTAATCATGGGACACACAAACATAAAAGCGTTAGAACCAGCCAAGATAGCCATGCAATCACCTAAACTATGCGAGATATAAACTATCTTTGCAAGTCATGAATTCCACAAATGACTGGCTATAAACAATTTTTCTTTTTTTGTTAGCGCTCCCCAGTCTCGGTATGTATGACCAACTAGACCCCTACAAAGCTTTACTGGCATCAATGATGTTCTTGTGTCTGATGCAGAGCCCATTCCGAGAACAGATGTAATATTTACCGAGGTTGGAACCAAGGTGTACTTTTCAAAATTTTACCTTGCTAAAGGCTACTGGCAAGTACCCTTGGAGGAAGCTTCGAGACCGAAAACAGCGTTCTCTACTCAATCTGGTCACTATCAGTTCGTCTATATGCCCTTCGGCATTAAGACAGCATCGGCTATCTTTACGCGCCTGATGCGCATTCTATTACAAGGCATGGACAATGTCGTTCATTACATCGATGATGTTCTCGTAGTGACCTCTACCTGGGAAGAACATCTTTGGACTTTAAACCGGCTATTTGGCAGGGTGCACGAGGACGGCCTCACGATCAAGCCGGAGAAGAGTGATATCGGAGCCACTAACATCACTTTTCTTGGACACCAGCTTTTAGAAGGGACCATCCGACCATTGGAAACGGTGGTGGAAAAGCCTGTCAACGTACTGCTTCCAAAGACGAAGCAAGTGCGTTCCTTCTTAGGGCTTGCCAGATGCTACCGTAATTTCATTCATGGCTATGCCGACAAAATCTAACCGCTCGTGGAAGTGACACACAAAAATGAACGCAACCTTGTCTCTTGAACACCATAACGGCAAACCGCTTTTGACGAGCTCAAAAACGCGTTTTCTTCCAGGCCCGTATTAAGCGCTCCACTTCTCAGTAAGCAGTTCGTGCTTCGCACAGATGCTTTCGAGGTCAGTGTAGGCGCTGTTCTCCTGCAGCAGCATGATGGAATCCTCCACCTTGTGTCAGTTGTTACCTCGCGAATCTCGCGATTCAGCGATTGACCGCGAGTGTTTGGCGATAATCAGGGCTGTTGAGAAATTTCACATATTCTTATACGGGACGTTCTTCATCATTCAGACTGATCACTAACCATTGCAATATTCAACAAAGGCTAAACACTTGAACAGCAGGGTACTGCGTTGGAGCCTAACATTACAAGAATATACCTTTAGTGTAGAGAACATCAAGGGCGCCGATTGCATGAGTTGTTTGTAAATTACCGGAGGGTTATGCCCAATGTACAGTGCTACTATACAGCGTGTTTGCAACAGTGACCTCTGCAAACGCATCGGGTAGTGTTCGTGGGTTGTTTTTCTTCTACTTTCGTTCTCCAGTTATGTGTTGTTCAGTGTGTACATGTTCACCTTTATGGTACAGACGTGTTTAAAGTATGCGTCTGATGTTTTGTATGGTTTTTATTTTCCCTTTTTCTATTTTTATAATGTTTAACTTGTTCAGACAGCATTTAACCTGTCTGTTTACCACATGAACATACGTGTTGTGTGTACCAACGGCAGTTTTTTCTACGTGAAGAAACATTTCCGAAGGGGGCATATGTGAGGTGCACAACACATCTGCAGAGAATTTTTGAATGCAGTGCGTGGACAGTGGTGCGTCGGGCAGCGGAGCGCTGCACGTGCCAGCCCAGCATTGCGCGTGTGCACGTGCGAATGGTGTGTGCGAGGCGACGGCAACAGGGAGCGTGGCGAGCACGAGGAGCGGAGTGCTGACGTGTCTGAAAACCGAGTTGAGAAGGGAGTTATGGGAACAATGAATAACTGCGCAAAAAGAACGGGACAAGGGAGAACCACACCAGACAAGCGCTGTCTCTGAAGGGAGACAGCGCAGCGGAGGTCGTGTGATTCAAGCGTGGAGGTGGCAGCCGTCGGATTTTGGATCCCGTAAGCTTCCTGCGTTCTTTGCAAGTGTGGAGGTGACAGCCGATGGACTGAGGGTCCGTGCTGCCGAAAGGCACTTTTGGATAGCCTGCTTGAAGCCTCTGACGTTTGTGACGCCGTCAACGAGACCTGCTACGGTTTTTCCTGTTGCTGCCGAGTTCTTCGGGCTCTTGACGGGACTCTCCCTGTGTTCCTCTCTGCCCTTACTAGCACCTGGCTCTCCTCCCTTCCGGCGCTTCCTTCGACTGGCGACGCTTCGCACTACTTCGCCTCGCATCCACTCTGTCTGCAAGGCATTCCCACTTCACCTAGGACGCTCAGTACCTGGTGAACTCTTTCCTTTTATTCTGTAGTTTTGTACGCTTGATGAGTGTTGAAATGGTAGGCAAAACAGCGCTGACGGACGGGACTGAAGAAGGCGAGACAGACACATGCGCTGAACTAACAACCAAATGGTTTATTGCGAAAGAGGGGGCAACATAAAGCATAGAAGGGAAGAAGAAATGCGGTGCAAAACAGATATGGCATACATTCGGGATATCATCACTGATTAAGAAAAGCGATCTCCTGTGGGAATAGAGCCACCGATGGTTGGCTTACACATGAGTTGCCTAATGCATGAATGTGAAAGGCCTCCGAATATAACGATCATACCTCGCGCCTTATATCGGAGGCCTTTCACATTCATGCATTAGGCAACTCATGTGTAAGCCAACCATCGGTGGCTCTATTCCCACAGGAGATCGCTTTTCTTAATCAGTGATGATATCCCGAATGTATGCCATATCTGTTTTGCACCGCATTTCTTCTTCCCTTCTATGCTTTATGTTGCCCTCTCTTTCGCAATAAACCATTTGGTTGTTAGTTCAGCGCATGGGTCTGTCTCGCCTTCTTCCGTCCCGTCCGTCAGCGCTGTTCTGCCTACCATTTCAACATGAACCAACCAGCCCGACTCAGCCCTCTCCTTGATGAGTGTGTGTTTTTCTTGTTTTCATGTCCCTTTCTTATTGGCCCCTTTTCCTTTATATTATAAATACGGCTTTGTTTTGTTTTTTGATCTCTTTGTTCTCTTGTCCTCTTATTTGAATCTGCATGCGATAGCGTGCCCCTTCAGAAAGTCGGGGACGCGCTACCAATTTGCGACACACAGACACAATGATCCATAACAGGGTGACAGACAGGACAGAGAAGAGAGGACACAACACAGAGCGCTGATTCACAACTGAAACGTTTATTGGCCGCCAGCCAGTATAAATACTGCCCTGGTGGCTGGAAAGGATACAAGCATGCTTGACTTGCATGACATTCAAAATCACCAGTACATCAGGCCCGTGTCAACAGGTAAGAGCCATACGTGGGAAATATCACCGCTACAGTAGGCACAAAATTTGCATTCACAAGTTAGCATTCACAATCAAGGTAACGGTTTTCCTTATCTGACAGTGCTACAGAGGGAGTACTGACACATTGGTCTGAGGTCCTAGCTATCAGGTGGGTTTCTATTTTTTCCCTAGCTTGCGAGTCGCGGTTTTTTGCTATCACAGAGCAATTATTGTAGAGCGGAATACAGGCTTTTGAGCCGTCATTGTCTTCCTTGTCGTCATCTTTGCAGTGTCTGCAATGTTTTGCTACGTGGCCTGTGATGAATAAACAACTCCTTCCTGGCAAGGCACGAATTGTTTCTCGTGCCTTATCAAGCAGTTGCGTGGCTCTCTTTCCACAGCATTTACTTTTCTGACCAGGCTAGACAGTCGCTTAGGCGCCGAGAAGACCACTTCAACGCCAGTATGTTTCCCAATTCTTTTCAAGTTGTGTGAGACTTGGTGCAGATACGGTACCACGGCAATCCTTTTCTTTTCCTCTTGTCTCGCTTCACCTATCCTATCAAATCCGAGCTTTTTCTTCAGTTTTTCTGCAACGGAACCTAAAACGTCTGCATGGTATCCAGCCTTTGTCAGGCAGAAAAGTTGGTTGCAGAAGCTGTGCTCCAACTTGTGCACACAAGATTTCTTAACAGCGTTGTAAAGCACAGAATAAGTGATGGCTGTCTTCACCAGCTTTGAATGAGCTGATGAAAAAGGCAAGATTGGCTTTGCACCACGAGGCTCAAGAGCCCAGCAAACATGAGATGAAGTGAAATCAAGCGAAAGATCTAAAAACCTAATAAAATCATTCACTGGTACTTTGTGTGTTAAAATCAGTGGATTAAGGCACTCTGAGAATACTAAAAAAACGTCATGCAATTGTTGCTCGAAATCGAGGTTGTCACAGTTTAAAAACACGAAGTAGTCATCCACAAACCTAAAAATGCGACTAACACTGGACCTGTCAAAACTCTCTTTCATCATACTGTCGCGCTAGGAACACATCGCTAAGAAAAGGTGCTAAACACGAACCAATACAAATTTTCTCTTTTTGAATAAAAACCTCGCCTTCCCATTCGGCAAACGTCGAGACAAGGTTGAATGAAAGCAATTTGAGGTATTGTCGAGCACAGACACAACTGCAAAAATGAAGGAGTACTGCTGAACAAGATCCATTCAAGCCAGAAGTATTAGGTGTATGTGGCAGCTAAGCAATATCTGGTGGAAAAGAAATGGTGCATGATATAGATAGGATAATAAAAAGTGCATGTCTAAACTACTAGCCCTGTCATTCAGAGGCAACCACCCCCCCCCAAAAAATGTCCCGTTTTGAGGTCTGAGGAATGTGATCACTTTATGATAGTAGTGGTCGTTGGTGCGCTCTTATAAACAAACGATTAAGGTTTCTTTACTTCCAGTAGGGACGGCATGATTGCATTTGGAACAGAATAGTGTGCTCTGTTTACTTATGTTCGCACCTGTACAACTTGCCAGTAAAATTATTCTAATTTGTTAATTTCACACTGTAGTGCTTTTGAGAGGAACTTGAAACATTTCTGGTAAATGGACAGTATCTGAATATCTACTGTTTTCTCCTGAACTTTTGCTCTTGGCATTTCGACCGTGCCTCAGCGGAGGGACTTGGCCGCTCTCGAAAGCCTTGTTACTGTGCACTTCACCGGCAGACAATGCATCTGAGCCAGCACACCTTTCTGTGGCTGTAGTGCCTACTCTTAAATCGCATCTCCACACACTTTTCCTGTTGTCCAGAGGCTCACAGGAAAGAAAATGTATCATGCAAATGCTCGCAAGTGCCGGAAAGAAATGCACAATCGAAATCAATGACGGTTATCAGTTTAGAGTAAACCCACTCGGATAAAGTGCTCTGCTGCAGTTTAGAAGAACTTTTTGTTGGGCTAGATGGTGCATACTGTAACAAAAGAACTGTAGCGCGAAAGTTAGATGAAGTTTAGCACTAGTCCTGTGTGCCTCTGTCTTGTGTTCGTCTTGGTCGCGCTACAGTTCTTTTGTTACTGCTGCAGTTTATATTTGTGAAACGAAGTACAACAGATTATTTGGTTTTTTTATCCTTGTATCCTTCAGCGCCACCTTTTAAGGAGAATGAGGGAATGTCCTAGCAGAAAAAAAATTATTGCTTCGCGTTGGCCGTCAAGAAAGTGATCACTTTCAAGTTGTTTGTGAGACACTGCAGACGTAAAAGAGGCCACCGTAGTGGTTTCATATAAATCTCAGCACATTATTATCGCGTCACACAGCAAGAGCAAGCACTTGCGACTTGCGTGCTTCATTCCAAAGAACAGTGGTATAAAGCACCTATGTGCGCGGCACCAATCTGCGTGTAGCAAACGATCTGCTCACCCAGAAGCAAGACTCGACTACAGTGCCATTAGTTTACATGACCGCCACTGGGGCCACGTTTTTGGTGGAGCTGCGAAACTGGCTTGCTCTAGCAATTTTTGTAAAGCCATAGAGCAAACTTAAAATTACAACGATGCTGTAGCATCCCTGATATCTCATTTGTCTCACCTTTATTTATGATACCATGTTTTGGTTTTGATTGTAAGTCGACCCCCCCCCCACTTCGGATTTTCAAGTGAAAAAAAAAAAACAGGTTGGGCTACAGTCGTGTAAATACAGTAATATTTGCATCTGAAAATGTTGGACTTGATTCGCAATAGGTTTTCCCATTTTTTTTAAGATATTGATTTGCTGTAACCTCTCTTTCTCTTGTTTTCTTGTTGACTGAAATAAACACTGGTACTTACTATTTGAATTGGATTTGCAGACAAAATATTGGTATGTGCGCCCATACGTGGAAATATTGATATGTGCACTTATGTTCTGCTCTCTGACAAAACACCTTCTGCTTATTCATCTAAACGACTCCTGATACTGGAAGAAAGGAATGGTGCCACCCGTCTTCTGCTTATTCATCCAAACGACACCTGATACTGGAAGAAAGGAATGATGCCACTCGTCTGCAATACATCATATGCTGCGCATTTCAGTTTTGACCGCCTGTCCTGTTAGCCTCATTGTGAACAAGGTCAATTTTACTTTGACTTGGTCAGTGACTCTTATATGTGTTGATGAGGTTCACTGGTCACTGACCAAGGTCAACAAAAAAATGACGTTTCGGGAGTGCTACGGCTCCCTTGTTCACAATGAAGAACCAGCTGGACGTCCCAGGCTTTTTGTAGCGGTTACTATCGTTCTGAGGCATTTCGCGTAGATAGGGTGCAACGTGCCATCATTCTTATTTATTGTGTTGGGCGTAGTCTGGATGATTAATGACTCGAGATTTCGGCGGGCTGATACATTCTTTTCCGTTGTCACTATATCTGTTTCATCCCAGTTAATTTCGTGACCAGTCTCTTGCGCATGCTCCGCGATTGCGTTCGTTGTCACTTTTCCTTTTCGTACATCGTACTGATGTTCTTTCAGGCGTCTCTTGAAGTCTTTCGTTTCCCCTATGTAAACTGATGAACAGTCGGCGCAGGCAATCTTGTAAACCACGCCGGGAAAACTGGCACGAGGGAGCTGGTCTTTCACGTTTACAAGCTCATTTCTTATCTTGCTTGTTGGGGCATGTGCAACATGGACGCCGTGCTTGCGGAACATCCGCGCCAGCGCCCCGGAAACGTCATTCTTTTGTTGACCTTGGTCAGTGACCAGTGAACCTCATCAAGCCATGATTCCTGACCAGACGGTATGCTGTCGAACCCTCGAATATGACTCTTATATGTTTTCTTCCTGTTTAACATAGAAGTGATGTTCCTTTATGGTTATGACAATTGTTGAAAGATTTGTTTTGAGTTTGGGGGTCTGTAGGGAGCTCCTAGGACTGCCATTTGTTTCCAATGAGAGCACTGAATTTGCAGTTTCTTTTTCCCACCCTTGGCAGATCCCCAAATACGGTGAGTTCCTGGGTGCAACCGATTCGGCCGTGCCCTGTGCCCAGCTGATCTACCTGGCAGCAGTGCTTGACGACAAGCTCAAGGAGCAGAAGCGGCGGGTGCGTGGGTGGCTTTACACAGATGAACCATGTGCTGTCCTTTGCAGGGACGACGCAGTAAAGTTGGAAAAATATTCATGGGACGTTTTGCATGCTGGTGGGAAAGAAAGAACAGCTGTGTGCAGCAGCTCTTCACTGCCTGACTTGTTGCTGCGAAGAACATTACAATATGTTGAGCGAGATGGTTTTTGACTTCCGTAACTAGAGTGCAGTTGGCGTCACAGAGCGCTCTATGTGTTGCGTGTCTTCTTCTCTGTGCTGTCAATTGCGTTGTAGTTAGGAAGCAAAGAAGGAGGTGCTTGCTGCTTAGGAAGGAAGGCTTGAACTGGCCGCAAACCACCTGCATATGTGTCTGAGTTTTATTTAAAAGGTATAAATGAGATTAAAAGAATCTAAAACCCGTCCACAGCATTCTGAGCACTGCGTGTGTTTTTCCTGCTGCTTGCTTAGAGTGGCATGTGCTCATCAATAATAACACCTCTTTCTAAGTACAGCTTAGCCTGTTTATAACTTACATGACCGTCACCAGGGTGTCTACTAACCAGGAAAACTGTGAAAACTGGGTTTACAGGAAATTTGGATAATCTGGAGAAACTCAGTAAAAACTCAGGGAACTTGTGCTTATGTCAGAAAAAATTAGCTGCAGTTCTAGTTAAAAGGAACTAGTCGCGATAATGCTAGCTGCCTCGTGTAAACAATGCGGACTTGCATTGCGCGGATAGTCCAGAGCAGCGTTAGGCGCCCTCGCCTCAGTGACCGCCGGCCTCCAACGTTGTGCTGTCAAGTGGAGCATCCCAGCAAGGCGGCAAAAAGCTTTGTGGCGCCAGCGGCGTTTCAAATTTTGAAGCGTATGTTGAAAGTGGACACTTCCCCGTGCTTCCCCGTCGCTGTGGCTGATGGCAGAGCGTGTGTTTCTTATGGTTCGCACGTGCGCTGTTTGACGGCCAGCGGCCTCCCCTTGTTTTCCTCTGTTTCTGTGTAGACAGCTCCAACAAGGTGGCAGAAAATGTTGCGAGAACTTGTGATGATCCCAAATGAACTCTTCCTCCCTTCCTCCCTGTGCATCGCCTTGATGGCAGCATCCATTCTGCTGCAAGGGGTGCATGCACTCGATGCAGGCGGCACAGCTTAGGGGAGGGGGAAATAGTATTGTGCCTTTTTGCGATCTGCCAATGCTGGGAAAGCGACAAATTCTGTACGTACTTATCTGCGTCATTTTGAACCGACTTAGTTTTAATGACTGCTGTGGTGCCGCAGGCAAGCTGTGTGCAACCTGTAAAGCATGACGGCCTTCAAGTGCACTTTCGTCTAGGACTGGACGAATGCGAATCACTGCGAGTTTGCAGCCTGGATTAGGCCCGTCGAAAGTGACTGGAATGCGGCATACTGTGCGCTATGCAGAGAGCAGTTTTTGCTCAGCAACATGGGAAGAAAAGCGGAGACAAGTCGCGCTGAAAGTAAGAAGCACCGACTGGCCATTACTGGAGCTAGGACACCCTCTGTAGCGTCATTTTTGACACCGCCGGACATCGTTGTGACCAATGCCGGGACACCTTTTGTAGCCTCATTTTTGATACCGCCGACCACTGTTGGGACCAATGCTGGGCCAGTGCCGTCAGTTTCTGCAAATCCTTCAAGTGCTTCAACTACTGCGATGGACGTCCAACCCGATCATACAGCAAAGGATATCTTTCAGCGTGACTTAGAGGTCATAAATGCTGAAGTGATATGGTGCCTCAATCCTGTTATGACGTACACATCACTCCGTGCTGTCGCGGCATCAGCTTCTCTGTTCCCTTTTATGTTCCCACCATCAGCTACAGCCAAGAAAATGCAGCTTAGCAAAGACAAGGCAGGATATATACTATTCTTTATGGCCTCGCACCTTTCTTCAATGTCGGAAGTAAGCCAAGCCTCCCACCTTGTCGTGGCGTTTCACGAATCGTTAAACAAAGTTGCACAAAGAGCAAATGGACGTGTTTGATCGCTTTTGGTCGGATGCAGAGCAGAGCGTGAAAACGTACTACTTGACTTCATGCTTTCTGGGGCGCATGCAGGCGGAAAAATTGGTGTGCGCATTTAAAACACAGATGGACTTTCTCAATCAAAAATTTATCAGATCTCAATGGATGGCGAATTGTAAACAAAATTTCTCCTTGAGATCCAACAAGAACTTTGTGAATCCAGCGACGGCCGTCGTATTTTCGAAGTTGGTAGCTGTGGCGTTCATGTTGTGAACGGTGCTTTCAAAACCGGACACGCGGCAACAGGTTGGCAACTCGTGGAATTTCTTCGTGCTTTGTACAACTTATTCAAATGTGTACCTGCCAGACTTTGCTGAACACGCACGCATAGCCGGGAACAACATTTACCCTATGAAGTTTTGCACTGTGCGGTGGCTTGAAAATGTTCGTGTAATTTCAAGAGCTATTGAGATTCTGCCGTACCTAAAAGTGTACGTCGAGTTGTGTCGAAACGAGAACAGCCGACCGAGCAGCTCCAGTTACTGCATGGCCGAAACAGCCATTCGCGATCCTCTCCTGTCTGCAAAGCTAACCTTTATGCTTGGCATCACGGTGGAACTGCAGCCATTCCTGGCTCAGTTCCAGACCGATTCTCCTATGCTTCCATTTCTTGGCGCAGCATTGGAGAACCTTCTACGATCACTGATGAGTAGAATAGTAAAGAAAGAAGTAATAATGGTGGTGGACAGTCCGTTGAAGTTGATCAAGGTGCACATGAACCTCTCTGTGAACGTAGTTGTGACGCCCAAGGTCAACCTTGGGCGTCACAACTGCTCCAAAAGGATCTCTGAGAGGTCAGCGTTGAAGTTCAAACTGGCGAGGGGATCGTCATCTCTGGCTCCCGCGAGTACGCTGATTCCCGATCTCGGGGGAAAAGCGTCTAAATGATGCACTTGAAGTTCCAACGGAGCACGAATAGATGACCAGAACAGTTGAGAGGGCGATGCGGACCTACAAGTATGTATGCTCCCTAGCCTCGACGCAAGCGACGTTCAAAAATTTTGACAGGAGCACACATCAGCTGGATGCCCTTTGGGCAGGCATCTGTGATTCAAACAAAGAACTGTTCACATTTGTGAAGGTGATTCTCTCTCGCACGGAAATGCATCTGTCGAGCGGAGATTTTCTGTTGATAAGGAAGTTCTTGCTGAAAAATCAGAAGGAGCAATCTTTGATCGTCCAGCGAATCGTGTACATATGATGCCGTAATGTTGGCTGGAGGAGTTGCCAGCGTACAGCTGACCTAGAGGATGCTCCAAATGGTCCGTGGTTCAAACGCACGGTAGAAAGAGGAGCGGGAGAGGACAAGAAGTGAAAGGGCTTATGCACTGAAGAAGGAATAAAAAAGGAAGTGTGCCTCCACTTCTGTGATAGAACTTGAGCTCAGTACACAGAAAGTGTTGGCTGACGCCGAGATGCAAGTGTCCATTATACAAACGAAAATAAATTCTCTAAAGCAGTGAAACAACTCTGCGACGTTGTGCACGAACTGAAAGTGCATCAGAACAGTTGAGGTTGACTTTCCAGTGTTACGTTGTGGTTTGTCGCTCCTTCAGTTCTACAAACTGCAGTTCGTCTGAATAGACTTGCTGAGAGAGAACCGCACTTATGACGCTAAAGTTCAGGTCCCATACCATTGCGGTTACTATCAGTGGATACAAATATCTCACATCTGAAAATATTTGTTCCCATATTTGTTCCCACATGCATCTTCCTTTTTATTTCGTATTTGAAAATGTTCAATTTGATTTGCAGTTGGTTTTAGCTTTTTTTTTCGAAGATATTCGATTTGTTATGCATTATGCTAATCTCCCTCTTGTTTTTTTAATGAAGTAAACACTACTCCTTACTATTCAAATAGGATTAAATCATTGTTTTTATTTTTTAACATGCTTACTGGAGAGTGATACCATCAGGCGGCATTGTGTCAGCCTGTTTTCGCATAAAACAAAGTACTCTGTCACTCATGGAATTTCACAAATGCACTCAGGGAAAATATAGAAAACTCGGGGAATTTGGAAATCTCGACTTGATAGACACCCTGGTCACACATTGTTAGTTCATCATAGCCGGATGTTCACAGTAATTGGACTAGTCATAACTGCAAGGCAGACTTTTGTGGTGCATTGTCTGCTCGCTGTCTGTGAGTTGCCATTGGCCTGGCCAAGTTCTCACATCAGTTGGCATATTTTTTTGTGTGTTTAGGCCAAGTGTGTCATGCGATCAAAATTAGAGGGGCCCTCAGTGGAGGTGCGGTATTTGGGGAATATTTAAGGATGCCGCTTCATGAATATCCTCCTGCAAAAATGTTTAAAATGCATTTTGTAGAAGCTTAGTTATCTAGTCAAAATTTGAACTTCACCGTCCCCTCTCCTCTTGTCACTGCCTGCACGCTTGAAAGCCGGCGCTCCTCCGCCGACCCCACCGTCGGAATTCCCCGAAGAGCGGACCTTGCTGACCCGTCAGAGCAGAACTGCTGATTGGCCGCAGCCATGGTAGTTGCATAATGCCTGAAAGAATCTAACCAATAGCCATCTCTGAACAGAATTATGCAGTAGTGTGTAATGGAGGAGGGTACAAGCATGAAAACGTCGCTGGAAAGGACTCCCCAACTTTCGCGTGCGATTGTGGGTTCTGTGCTGTGTGCGGAAGTATATTATTTGGCTTACATTTCATGATGAGAGAATATAGTCATTGAGTGAGTTTATGTACTCTCCTCAGAAGCCGTTTCAGAGCCCCTTTAAGTGTGGGGCATATATCAGTGAGACGCGAAACTTGTGCGTGCAAATGTTATCATTTCTGCGTTTAAGGACACCGTCTTTGCCGAGTGCTAACTGGTGACTGCCTTTTAGAGAAGACAGTAGCCAGTTTTCGTGCAGACAATTTTTAGGCCACCTAAAGCACCTCTGAGGCACTTAGTGAGCCTAGCACAGAGCAAGAGAAAAGCCTCTCTGGTGTCTGCTCTTGGCCGAGAGCCATAACATCGAGCCACTTGCTGTCAGACCTGACATGAGAACGAGACGCGTGTGGAAACCTCTGCAGCTGCATGAGCCTGAGCCAGCCGCTTGTTCATCATCCACGCAATTGCAACACTGTCAGCTGGCGGAGGCCACAGTCTTTTGCACTGCAGTTACTGATCAGCCGGAATGGCATAGCAGCATCCTTTGTGGCAGTGAATGCTTCCCGATTGGGCATCAGCCATTTGGCATTGCAGGGTGACGGACTGACCCTGCAGCTCATCTTCTTTGATGGGGAGGAGGCTTTTGTGCGGTGGAGCTCGAGCGACTCCCTTTATGGGTCGCGCCACCTGGCGTCCATGTGGCACCAAAACAGCACCCGTGGTCTGCCCCTCGACGGATGCCTGCCCCGCTCGGACATCGCCACCCAGATCGACCGCATGGTCAGTGGCCTCACAGTTCCTGGTTGCTTTTTCAGTTGGAGAAGAGACAGTCAAACCTCAGTATAATGAACACAGATAGATTTATGAGTTATTACGAGTTATTACAGAAGTACTTGCTGTTGGGCTGGTTGGTTCATCATAAAGTTGAATGGCACAAGGGACCGAACACAGAAAGACACAGAGACGCTCTTTCTGTCTCTGTGTCTTCCTGTGTTCGTTCCCTTGCGCCATTCAACTTTACGAGTTATTACTAGTCTACGAGTTTACGAGTTATTAGCTTTGTCAACTCTACCTAAATGTTGGCGAGGAAACAGATATATCACACTCCAGTGCCAAATAGTGCTCACTTGGATGGAAAATGGCAGGCTTCGCTGCTCTACACAGGTGGCACTCTTTTATCTCGCACTTGCCAACAGCACCGTGAACTGCGGCATGGAGGGCTGGTAGCCAGGCATGCATTCTTGCCTCGCACCCAATGACAGCGCCCCGGAAGTGGCGGTGTGGATGGTTCAGGCCTTCCACTAAGCATCCTTCATGGAGATGGGGAAACTGGCGATAGCGTTTGCTCGGATGTACCCTTTTTCACCCAACATTGTTGTAATGTAGCCACCTGAGCTGAAGCGTAGCCTGCCGCTTTGCATGCTATGCGCGGAAGCCACCCTAACTGGCGCTCGATTTTTTGTGGTTTTTAGAAAAGGTCCATCTTTTCTCTAGTAAGGGTTGCCTAAGTTGGCGCCACTTGACTGACTAAATTTTGCTGCTCTTGCGTGTGTTTATGGCGATATTCCGTAGTACGAATTTTGGCTATATCGAATATTAATGTGTAAGCATTACTTGGCTGATGCGTGGCGTAAAGAGAAAGTGTGGACACTTACCCCAGCTTACCCGAGTTACACAGTAGTAGAGCGCCGTGCTAGCTGCAGCCAATTAGAGGAAGCTCGGGTATTAATTCGGGTAAACTCGAGTAAGTTTGGTCACGCCAGCTGTGCGAGATCGGGAAGAGCAACATGAATCACACAATCCCTATGATGACTGCCATCTAAAGTAGAGAATGACCAAGTCTGCATATGCTCTGAATGGTGTGCAGTTTGGTGGACAACACAAACTAAAAACGAAGCTTGAAAGCGCAAGCTGATGGGCAAGTTGGTTATTCATAGTTTGATTTGAAGCAGCGCAAGGCCGAAAGCCAAAGAAGAGAGCCGAGAAAGAAACGGACGACACAGCGCTGAACTAACAACTGACATTTATTTGGCACGCTGCACGTATAAATACATTGAATGTATTTATACGTGCAGCGTGCCAAATAAATGTCAGTTGTTAGTTCAGCGCTGTGTCGTCCGTTTCTTTCTCGGCTCTCTTCTTTGGCTTTCGGCCTTGCGCTGCTTCAAATCAAACACAAACTAAGTTACACAAATGCGCCAATAGAAACAGCTGTGGTGCACAACAATTTTTTTTTACCTGTTTGCTATAACAAATTTTGCTTTGAAAAGCATGATCAAGGTCCTGAAGATGAGTAAAGCAGAGTGGCAGGCCTAAAAATTGGAGTGGACACTTAATCTCTGCCTTAAGGAGGGATGCAGGGCTAAAAATCTCAATTTTTACCAAAAAACGTTTTCAAGTTCGCATTGCTTTAGGTTACTTGTCTATAAATAAACTTCTTACCAAGTTTGGTTATTATCTGCGCTGTAGAAAAGAAGAAAATGAAGTTTTTTCTCCAGACAGTAGTGCATGTTCACCGTCGAAAGCGCCTATGAATGTGTTTTTCTAGACGCCGCCACAGAGCGAGCAACAAACTGAATGCGGGGTGAATGCCCATGTTAGAAAATTTGTTTTTCGTGCTTTGTAGTCATGGGAGACCATCTGTTGAGAGTACATCAGATAGCTGTGGATGGGCCGGCAAACTGAAACAGAAGCTTGCTTTGACGGAAACAGCACATGACCTTCCAACGTTGTTTTTGCATCATCTGGGGTCTCACTAAGCCAGACATCATTTTATCTGTTTTTGGCACTGTTTATTTTTATCTTTCTTGTTCCTTCAGCGAGTTTTTATTGTGACAAGCGGGTGATATATGGTGTGATCATGAGATGCCTGCAACATAGACTTCGACATAGAGAAGCTTCGGGAAGCGAAAACGCCACAGGGTTTGCGCCTCTCTACAACAGGCTTAGTAAGTCAGAGCTTTCTGCACGATGTTCAAGAATGCAGTCATCATTCAACGCACTGGTATGGAAAAGGTGCCGGAAGACTGAACTTGCATCCTTGAGAACAGTGCAGACTGCAGCAGCCTTGGCTGTTCTGCACGCAGCATCAGGAGGGTGCTCCACAAGCTGCTGCTGGAATGTGGAATCCAAATGAAGAAGCACATCCAGCAAGCTACCAAAAGACACTAGCACAGACAAGGGTGCTATACAGCTCCAAAGCTGAAAAAAAAGAACAGACGATGACTTGAAGCAATCGATGATATGCGAAACTGCTTGGCAGTCTGGCAACGCCGCCGCGCTCACAATTTCTGGTTTCCTTCTTGGTTTGGTCAAGCTCATCAAGCTGGTGTGTTGTTTCTTGATATCGGTGTAGCTGCCATGAATCTAGCTACTGGAAATTCAGAAGTCAAGCTTCACCAGCTGTGCACTGCTCATCTTTTACCATATGTAGGTCTTTTCAGTAAGCTCCAGCATGCTCCTACCACGTCCTCAGCGCTTGAAGTTTGGCACCGATAACGGCAAGAATCGGCATCGGAAAGTCGAACTCGGTGCCATTGTCATTTTAATGCCCGCTTTAAGCGTCGTACATTGTAGAGAGCGGTTATTTTGCTCTGAGTGCACAGAGTGCAAGGTAGCAACTGCGTGCATTGCAATATAATCACACAAGGCAGCTTCGTAATGGCATTCTTTTAACTGCAACATGCAATGCTCATCAGCAGTTTTCAACGTCATCGTTTCAGAGCCCGTGCGCTGTTGCTAGTGGTGATTCAACTACGCCTGCGTACCCCAGTCGAAACTGCATCTTACGTTAGAAGCAGTTGCACTGAATATTGGGTTTTTTTAGCAGTCGCTATTAGCAAGAAGAAAGAAGACATATATAAATCAAAATTATTGCAAGCAAGGACGCAGTTTTTTTTTTCATATTTCCTATGTGCGATATTGAATTGCATTGCATTTTTATTTTGCAACAAAACGTTGTGAGGAAAGCCAGAAAAAGTTGTATAAACATCTTTAGAGATCCTGAATTCCTCTTTACACAACAGCATTGACGGTAGCGTCGACCCTTGCCTTCTGCCATGAAGAGCGCACTTGATTAGAGGAAGAGCCTACAGTATAACGTGCATGCATGGACTCGATACGCTGGTCAAGCTGTGTTTGCGGGTGTGAAATTTGCATGTTTGGTTGCTTCCGACTGGGTTGCTCCTAAAGCTGGACAAATGACGTCGCGGCGAAAGCGGTTGAAACTTGTCTCAATGATAATAAAATCAGATGGCCTGAAGTGTTTTCGGCACACTGCTGTACATACTTTCTGACTTAAAAGTGCATTCTTCCTTCGCAGTAAGACAGATACATTGCCGTCGACTGCCGGGGAGTGTCGGCAGTCGACGGAAGAGCCAACGCCATTCACTCATGGTTTCTCTTTGGTTCTGACGCGTTTGACTACTGCTGGCCGCGTTTCACAAGTTTTCAATGTAGTGCTTCATAAGTTGTCATTCGTGCTCCAGGTCCAGCAAGTAACTGGTGCTCATTCACAGCTACATTCAAGATGGCTGCCATTTGATAGTGTCAGCGCTGTGTTTGTCTTTCTTCTGTCGTCCATGCGTTTTTTCGTGCTGCATATTTTCCTTTTCCAGGCCACAAGTTCGACGTGCGCAAATGGTGATACAGGTGTGCCAGCTGCAGCAAGGAAAATTTTCAAGCTGTTCTACGTGATGTCATGATGTGGCTGTTGCGAAGTGTGGGATTTCACTGGACGACAACGTTAGAATGACGTGGTATAGGACCGCAGTAGCGATCACGATGGCAGCGCTAGTGAGGGCGATGGCGCAAGTCCAGTGACTAATTCATTTCCGTTTCGGAATGTGCCCACGGGCACGCCCGCGTGTGGCAGCCTATAGCGGCTGGCGATAAACGGCGGCTGCTTGATAATGCTATCGCATTCAGCTTTTCAAGGCCAAGCTTAAACAACCTCAAAGTTTTTTTTTTTTTTTTTCGGAAATGTGATTTGGGAAGGAGGGGGGGGGGGGGGGGGTCGACTGACATTCGAGTTGACTTACAATCGTGTAAATACGGTAATGAACGTGCTTCTTCACGACTGGAAGACATGCTTGAGCAGCGCAGGCCTAGGCTGGTTGAAAAAATTTTTCTCCTCTATTACGTTGTTCAAGTACGTGTCAATATGTTCACATCAAACCTACTATGCTCTGTCGGATCGAGAGTTAATAAATGCACGAAATCAGCTCCTAATTTTGATCAGAAAGAATAAAGACTGAGATCCGTATCTTAATTTAAATTCAAATCACCCATAAAACTGTGAAAAATCAGCGCAGAAAGTGAAAGCTGCGCACTCTTCGGCATGCTGACACATATACCTCGTGGGGCATTTGTTGCTATTAAAACGTTGGCACAGAGTAAAAAAAATTAATAAAACAGCCAGAAGCTTAAACATAACTGGTTCCCACACGCATCGTAGTGTCCTCACAGAATGCACAACGTGGCTCAACAGCGGATAGTTATTGCACATTTCTGCCGTTTTAAGCCAACGCTTGGCAGCGGTTTCGTTTTCTGTACCGAACCAACATGGCGGGCCTAGTTCTTGGAGCACTACGAGATGGGTACTCAAGTAACACTTGTTGCTGGGCTAGTTGGTGCATAGTTCTATGTACAAATGTTAGCGCAAAATAAGACACGTTCACAACAAAGGTGGACAACACAACGCGCGTTGTCTTGGCACTGGAGATGGCATTGGAGATGGCACTGTGCTTTTCGCATAGCGTCTATTGCCACGGAAAAGCATCGAGTTGAACAGGAAGGCTCAATCTATGTAGCAGGGCACTTTAATTATTTTTGGCCACAAAATTAATTAGTGTGTTCTGAAATTTTTGAACCTATTTTTCTCAGTTCACTTTTTTTGAACAAACAGCATTATCACCTGCTACTCAGACTGCCAAGTATTAACTTGTGTCCTTGCGTGCTCACCTGGATCAACAATTTCCTAACCAATCGTCTCCCATTCACCCACTCTCTACCAGGTCCGGTCAGGTGTTCCCAAGGTACTGTACTAGGCCCCCTACTTTTCCTCGTTTATATAAACGACCTACCAAGCAACATAACATCCGCCTGTTTGCCAACGATTGTGTGATATACCATTCAATAAATAACCCATCTGATGTTACCACCCTACAGGCACCTGGCTCATGAAACTAAATGTCAGTAAAACATTTTAATCTCTTTCCACTGCCGACGTAACTACTCATCTCTCAACTACCTCCTTTATGGTTGTCCTATAACTCAGAACTTACACTTTCAAGTATGTAGGTATGCATACCTCCAGTAACCTATCCTGGACCCGCCATATTGCTCATATAGCTAACTCTGCCAGTCGTGTCGTGCACTACTTACAATGTAATGTTGCCATAGCACCCCCTTCAGTTAAGCTAATCGCTTATGTGTCGCTTGTCAGACCTAAACTAGAGTACGCACATTCTGTATTCGATCCTCGCCAAACTAACCTGTCCAATTTACTGCAATCTTTTCAGAATCGTGGTTCACGATTCGTTCTTTCAAAATACTCTTATTACACTAGTGTAATGCAACTAAAATCCCAACTTGAACTTCGTACTCTAGCATCCCGCTGCAAACTAGCTCGCCTTTCTCTTTATCGTAAGTGTTTCACAGCTTGCCACCCAGCAACGTGTTCATTCATCCAGCCCATCGTTTATTCCATTGTAGCCATCCCAAAGCCGTCTACACCCAGCGCATTAAAAAGGAAATTTTTTTCTCCGTGCTTCCCTGGACTAGAACGACCTTCCCGGCCACAGTGCTTCTTTAACAGGTCAACAATTCAAGGCTGCCATCGAGACCCATTTTTTGTCATAACTGCTGTACTCCCCACCCACCCCTCTAATGGGGCCTTTGCGGATCTTACAAATAAATAAATAACAACTATAATTTCCAAACTACTCCGCCAAAAGTTGCTTTCAATGTGGTTTTTGGACTGAAATTTTGTCAGGGACTAGATAAGGTAGTTTTTAAATCTCTAAATGTTCTCTAACGCACAAATTTTTCAGATGTCTGATTTATAATGACAAGAAGAAAAAAATTAACTTCGTTTTTAAAATGATAAGATTTTTACTGAAGTTACATAAAGAACACACTGTTGGCCTTATCCTGCACTACAAACCACCTATAGTCGGATACAACTTAAGTCTGCAATGAAGCTCCGCCCACATTCAAGACTGCCGCACAGAATTCCTCCACGACAGAAAAGTAGTCCATTCTTAAAAAACTTTTTTGTTACCTAAACAAGAAGCTAATCACAGAAAAAAATTGCAAGCTCTAGAATATTAATACCTGGCTTGTTTAATGTAGCGAAACATTAAAAAGTTGTCATATCTTCTGGTTTGAAGAATAAAAGGTTAGAGCACGTCCAGCAAGGTCATACTTTGTTGGAATAAGGGAATCTCAGCCTTGCTGGTTCACTTTCCAAGCTTGATGGGTTATAAAAAATTCTAAGAAGCGTTGCGATAGTGCCAACGTGAAAAAAGAATGGTTTAAGTGACTGTGTCTTTAGGACATTTAGTCAAGCATGCTTGGCTGAACTTGCATGCAAGACAGTGCCAGCAATAATAAAATGTTTGTCACTGTTTTTTGTGATACATGCAAGACAGTGCCAGCAATAATAAAATGTTTGTCACTGTTTTTTGTGACCACCTTTTTTCTGTTCTTTTTTTCCTCCTAGCTACACCTGATCTCGTTAGTAACAAACTCTTCTGGGTGACTCCTTTATTCCGTTCGTGCTGCTACGGGGTTGCTCCAGAATTATCGTTCTGATACAAAGGTGCTCCAAAATGAACAATTTTTTGCTCCAAAAATTGCTCTAGAACTTGAAATGGCTGGACCACCACTGAATGATTGTGCACATTTTCCACAGCTCGGAGAAACTTTTTCTGTAGTATACATGCAGCTTTTGTATAATTTCTTTGGTCATACATTCCCATACTAAGTGGCAATAGTGAATTCGGGAGAGGAAAAGCGTATTGTATATTAATACCATGACTTTATGCAGTAGTACATTTTGATGCCGGTATGTTAAACCTACTACACAGGACAGTTTTGTTGCTAAGTGATTAATATGGGCGTCCCAAGAAAGATTTTTTTGGAAAATGACACCCAGTGCTTTTTAGATGATGGCGCTATTTCGATAGGTGTTTTCATGATTTTGCCTTTGCCTCGGAACAGGATGCACTTAGTCTTGGCACCTTGATTCTTAAAAAGTTATTTTTTGTCCAGTCTTCAAGCGCAGCCATTATTAAATTTGCAGTTTCAAATAGGTCTTCAGAATTTTTTCGTGTTAAAAAAATACTGGTGTCATCTGCGTAAGTTATGAATTCTGCAGAGGGAGCAATATTAGTGATGTCATTGATGTACATATTGAAAAAAAAGCGTCCCAGAATGCTACGTTGAGGAAGGCCTCTGGAAATCTGTAGTGAATCCGATAGGTAGCCATCAATTCTAACTACTTGGCTGCGATGTTGCAAATAAGATATTGTCAAACTTGCCGCCTTGCCACGAGAACCATACCGTTCTATTTTCGGAAGCAATAAGTGATGATTTAAATGATCGAAAGCTTTTGTAAGATCAATAAATATTCCAAGTACCAGTTTACCTTGTTCTAACGACATCAATTGCTGCTTCCACATTCGTTGTAATTCCGGCTCTGGAGGAAGGCTGGCTCCAATACTGCAGTAAATTAAAATGATGAAGCAGCGATTATATGGACGTTTTTTCATGCCTCACGTGACACAAAGCACCCTTTGGCGTCACAGCCATCGTTCGGCTGTTGAAACCGAAACCGAAACAGCATGACAGCAAAAATTTGATTATAAATTATTTAGCGATTGTAGGCGAATGTCACATGGTGATTCATGCCTAGTAGTGTCTTCTGCATCATTCTAAAGAAGAAAACATGCCACCAAAATTAGGTGTTTATACTTTTTTAACTCTCCTTACCATACCATAGGTCATCGGTCATATATATGCGGTAACCAATGTTTTGAACCTGCCACCAACAATTCAAGACGGTGCTGCTGCAACACCTAGTTTCCTTCTATAACGCCATTTCTTTGCTTTCAGTTTTGTTTTTTTTTCATTTTCTTACTCAAGTAGGTGACATGAAAAATGAAACTTTGATCAGATGTCGCCAATCATGGCGCCTGTTCCGCCGTGCGCTCCTTAAAGACAAAAGACTAAACTGAGCACTTTTGTCACCTCTTTTGTTGTCTTTCTTTAGTAGTGCAATAGTAGAGCAGCAGTGTTGAGATAGACAACCGTGTGGAATGGTCGGAGTTCAGTTTCGATTGCAAGGCATCGTCTCAGAGGCCTGGGACATCAGCGCATACTCATAAGACTTTGTTCTTATGTCAGCCAGTCACTGTATTCTCGTGGGTTAGATATTAATGTTGGGACATGTGAGGCTGTATGGGCACAAATAAGGCTCGGTAATGGAAAGTCCCTGTCCATGTATTCATTTTATAGGCCGCAAGGAAGCAAGGTTAAAGTTCTGTCTGATCTATCGGAAGTGTTAGAAATTGTTAGTTTGGTTCCATAATCATCAGCCTGACTACACCCACTGCAGGGCAAAGGCCTCCCATGTCTCTCCAACTAACCCTGTCCTTTGCCAGCTGCGCCCACCCTATGCCTGCAAACTTCTTAATCTCATCCACCCACCTAACCTTCTGCCGCCTCTTGCTATGCTTGCCTTCACTTGGAATCCACTCCTTTACCATTAAGATGGGTAGCTTTTTGGGCTTGTTGGTAGTAAACAGCTTCAAAACACTGTAGTGCAATCAAAGATGAGGACAGAAAAAGAACAGAAGGAACACCACGAGCGCTCGTGGTGTTCTTTCCGCTCTTTTTTTTTGTCCTCGTCTTTGGTTGTGCTACGATGTTTTGAAGCTATGCACCCTTAACGACCAGCGGTTATCTTGCCTTCGCTATCATGTCGGTTATCGTGTCTTGCCCAAGTCTATTTCTTCCTCTTGACTTCGACTAGGATGTCATTAACCCGCGTTTGCTCCCTCACCCACTCTGTCCACTCCGGCCTCTTAACGTTATACCTATCATTTTTCTTTCCATAGCTCGCTGCGTTGTCCTGAACTTGAGCTGAGCCCTTTTGGTTAGCCTCCACATTTCTGCCCCTTAGGTGAGTACTGGTAAGATACAGCTGTTGTATACTTTTCTTTTGAGGGATATTCGTAAACTGCCATTAATGATCTGAGAGAACCTGTCCTGTCCTGTCCTGTCTTGAGTGTGCTTGTCTTCGTCTTTTAGCGCCTGTACGCTTTTTTGCGTAAAACCATGTCAAGCTACAACCAACTAGCTCAAATGAAAGTCTTGCTGCCATATGCGCTCCACCTCATTCTTATCCTTCTAGTTATTTCCCTCTCATGATCTGGATCAGCTGTCACTACCTACCCCAAGTATTCCTTTACCACTTCCAGCACCTCGCTGCCAATTGTGAACTGCTGTTTCCTTGCTAGACTTTTGAACATTATCTTGGTTTTCTGCATGTTAATTTTTAGGCCCACTCTTCTGCTCTGCCTGTCTAACTCATTGATCATGATTCGCAGTTCACCTCCTGATTGACTTAGCAAGGCAATGTCAACAGCGAATCGCAGATTATTTAAGTATTCTCCATTAACTCTTATCCCCAACTGTTCCCAGTTAAGACCTCGGAATACCTCGAGTAAACAGGCGGTGAAGAGCATTGGTGAAATAGCGTCTCTCTGCCTCGTGCATTTCCTTATTGGAGTTTTATTGCTGACTTTATGGAGGATTGTCGTTGCTGTACAGTCTAACCCGGTTATAACGAAGCCACTAATAGTGAAATAGTGGTATAACGAAGGGATTTCAATTTCTCATTCCCATTTTTGCATTTCCAATACAATTTGGGTCCGGTTTTAACAAAGTAAATAAGAACGGGTCAGCACATTAACGAAGAGATTAATTGCCAGCCGAAAAATAATCTGTTAATCAGCACATTGTTGCGTCCTTGACGCGAATTTTTCCACATAAGTAAGAGCAAAACTCGGCAGACGGCGACCTTTCGTGGCGTTGTCTGTTCTCCCGCGGAGCAAAAGGTTGCTTCACTGCATCGCCTGGCACGCCTGTCTCGTGTTGCGCCGTCCTTGAGCAGATCACGGCATAGAGCAAGCCGCGCGGGACAGGGAAAAAGTAAAAAAGAAAGACGATTTGTTTTTTTTTTTTGACGTCCCGGCGAGGGGCTCTCTTGGCCAATCACGGTTCTTGAATTTCTCCCGGGAAGTCGGCGCCACTGCCGGAGTGGAGTCTGCAGGAGCTGTGGCAGCGCGTGCTTTGTTTTATGTAGGTGCCACGATGCGCAAGGCACGGAGAAATCGCGGCAGCATTGTGCAGGTTGGAAGCGCGGCTCATTTTCATCGCTTTTGCGGATCGCTGTATGCTGTATTAAGACAGAGTTATTCGACTTGATCTAGCTTGTGAACGGACAAATGAGCGCAGTGTCAGACAGTTCGAGGTTGGGAGCACGGCGAATGCTACCGAGATCGTGCGTGATGCCATTGTCACTTGTCTTCTGCCTGTATTGACGCCATCATGGTTTCCTGTCTTGTTCCACTTCTTTTGATATTTCATGACCGCTTCGGCTCAACGGACCTACTTAGCTATCCTCTTTCTCGGAACTGGCTCCATTTCTCTGCTATGTCGAGCCTCGCGAGCCCCAGCACCTTGACAGGGAAGTGAAAGGTGCTGTTTTTGAAAACGAAACGCGCCATTTTGGACGAAGTGCGCCGAAATGTCAAGAAAAGTGATATCGCACGGAAGTTTGAAATTGCACAGTCCACACTTTCAACAATAATCAAGAATGGTAGCATGATCGACGCCGTTCTCGATGCCAACATTGGCAGCAGGGACTTAAAGAGAATCCGATGCGCCACTTACGGCGACGTAGAAGCCGCACTTTACAAGTGGTTCGTGGACGCGCAATCGAAGAACATCCCTCTCAGTGGGCCCATCATGCTGGCGAAAGCCAAGGACTTGGGCTTCACTCTCGGCCATGAAGACTTCCAGCCAAGAAATGGGTGGCTCCAGAGATTCAAGGACAGGCACATCATCACATGTAAAAACATCGTCGGGGATGCCGCTTCCATTGACCAGGGATCGCTCCAGCAGTGGATGGCCAAGCACCGCGATCATATCCCTGCGTATTCCGACAAAGACATCTATAATGCAGATCAAGCGGGACTATTTTTCCAACTGCTGCCATCGAACACTCTCGCGGCCAAGACGGACAAGTGCGTGAGAGGAAAAGACAGCAAAAACTTGATCACCATGCTAATCTGCACGAACATGGATGGTTCGGATAAGCGAGACCTGTTGGTTATTGGAAAAGCCAAGGGTGCTTTCTATGTCAGTGACGTATATGAACAATAAGAAGGCAATAATGACGCGAGACATTTTTGTCTAGTGGCTCGCTGACTTCGACAAGGAGATGGTTCGAAAGAAGCACAAGGTGCTGATGTTGCTTGACAACTGCAGTGCGCATCACGTCAGCGCACACTTGAGCGCTGTAGAGGTTTTGTTCCTGCCCCCAAACACTACCGCCAGGCTGCAGCTTTTGGACCAGGGGGTTATTGCCAACTTTTAAGGTCCACTTGTGGCGCCGATTGATCGAGCGCCTCCTGTTTGATGTTCGCACTGCCGACAACGTGGCCAACCTGAAGCTGCCTTTGGTAAAGGTGATTTTCTTCACAAGCAGAGCCTGGAGGGATGTGAAGCACCTGACGATCGCCCACTGCTTCGAGAAAGCCGGCTTCTCCCGAAGCAGCAGCGTGGAGGCGGTACCTGCCGGAGACGAACGTGCCGCAATTGACATCGCTGCAACAGCTGATGGTGCCGCCGCGATGGCCTGCTTGGAGCAGCTTTGGAATTTCGCCAGCGACTTGGACCTTGTGCCTGTGAGTCTAAGCCACATGGACTTCGTTTTGGCTGACTACGACCTTGTTGCCACGGAGGACTTGACGACTGAAAAAATTGCCGGGAGTGTCACGGAAGAGACCTTGATGGACAGCGCCTCCGACAGTGAATGTGACGATGCTAGTTGTGCCCTTAAGCCGGTCACCTCCGCAGCGGCCATGGCAGCTGTTGACACGCTATGGATGTACCTCGGGAGTCCGGAGTTCGACCAGATCTTCATTTCATTTATTTTTTCTCTTAAAGGCCCGAAGGCATTATATAAGGGGGGAGCAAAATCAAGGTCAAAAGAGAAAGAATAAATTGACAAAAGAGAACAATAACAAAACAAAAAAGAGTATGTAACAGTTAAATCATCTTGTCACGTGTATACAATGCAAAGTAAAATTCACGGGTCTGAAACACGAGAAAAATATATATAAATATATATATGAAACACTCAATTAATACAAGAGAAAAATATAGTGAAAAAGGCATCACACAGAAAAAAAGTAAAAATAATCAGCTGTTCAAAGTGCCGAATTGAATATGGCAGGAACCTTTTGCCCTCATGAAAAATGGTCGTTTAGTTTATCCCGGAATGATTTTCGGTTAGTGCATGATGCGATGGTATTTGGCAGGCCATTCCATAGTGCTATCGCGTCCGGAAAAAATGATGACTTTAGAGCTAAGGTGCGACAGTTGATGCGTGCGATGCTATGGTCATGGCTTAGGCGGCTAGACGTCCTGTGCGGGGGTTGCAGCTTTTCGTGTCTCGTGCGTGGGTGATAGTAGAAATGATGAAGAAGACAGAGGCGAGATATAATGCGGCGTGACTCGAGTGAAGGGATGGCCAGGGAGTCTTTCAGCGCGGTGATACTAGTTTTCCTTGAATACCAAGATGATATAAATCGGATGGCGCGATTCTGTATAGCTTCAAGGTCAGCGGCGAGGTACACTTGTGATGCGTGCCAAATGGATGAGGCATATTCTAGTTTTGGGCGAATGAATGTTATATATGCTAGTTTTTTTATGTCGGGGGATGCAGCATTCAAGTTACGGCGCAGGTATCCGAGTGTGCGAGAGGCTGCAGCGCAGATGTTTTGAACGTGAGTTACCCATGATAGCGATGGCGTTAGATGGAGGCTAAGATATCTGTAGGATAATGCGGGATCAATGGAAAATGAGCCAATACTGTATTGATGCAGATTCACGGTGCGTTTTCTGGTGAACGACATGGATTTGCATTTGTTAATGTTTAAGGAGAGGAGGGATTTATCGCACCAAGAGGAGAGTGTGTCAAGATCAGAATGAAGCAAAGATGAATCGTTGGTTGCCCTAATCACTCTGTATATGATGCAATCATCGGCAAAAAGCCGTAATTCCGATTTTATATTGCAAGGGAGGTCATTATGTAAATTACGAATAGTAGTGGTGACAGGCCGGTGCCCTGAGGGACTCCAAATGTTACATTGGAAAGAGGAGAGTGGCTATCATTTGTAGAAGTGAACTGCTTGCGCCCTGAAAGAAAATTTTCGATCCAACGGATTAGGTTGACGGGTATTCCTAGTGATGAAAGTTTTTGAAGTAAATGATTGTGCGGGACCCGATCAAATGCTTTGGAGTAATCGAGGAATATAGCATCTATTTGGAGGTTGGCATCCATGGATTCGAGCAAATCATGCATGAACTCGGCAAGCTGGGTTTCACATGAAAGGTGTTTCCTAAAACCATGCTGGTGCGAATAAAAAAAGTCGTTAGATTCAAGATGTGTCATTAGGTTTGTGGATATAATGTGCTCGAGTAATTTTGATGGCACACTGGTTAGAGAAATAGGACGGTAGTTGCAGGCTAATTTACGGTCACCTGATTTGAAGACTGGGATGATTTGGGCAATTTTCCAATCATCCGGAACTTCCTCGGATTGTAAAGCTGAGTAAAGATTAATTGTAGTATCTGAGCTGAAGTCGTTGATGTGTTTTTTAGTAGTTTACTATTGATATGATCACAGCCTGCTGACGAAGACACCTTTAGAGAAGCAATAAAGTTGCCGATACCGTTGGCATCAACCTGGATCATAGGCATCGCCAGTGATGAGGATTCTGGTGAAGTTATGGCGGTAGAGTTGCTTACATTGCTGTTTTGTATAATTCCCAGTTATGATTAACTGTTCTTTATAGATGAGACTCACAGAAATGCTCATAAAACCGTGTAAGTTCCGCGTTGATGGCATCGAAGCTCGCTTTTATTGTAATTGAAGATTATCTTTTCAGCGGTTGATCTAACTTTCAGCAGTAGTGATATGGAAATGTGTAGAAATGCATGGTCACTGAGTCCAGGAAGAGCCGTTACACCTTTAATGTCTTCAGGACTGCTCGTCAGCAAGAGATCAAGGGTGTTATTCCCTCTCGTCGGAAGTGTTATGGCTTGATGGAGACTGAAATCAAGGGTTAGATCGAGGAATTGCTTGGGCTCACTGGACTGCGATTTACCAGGTACGCTAAGTAGAGGCCAGTTTAAGGGGTATTCACACGGGGGATGGAATCCCTCCCGAACTGACGGCGGCTGCGTACACGTCACGCCTTCGAGAGTGCTCGCGGCGACGCAGTTTCCGGTTTTGGTCCGGCGGCCGCCGCCGACGGGGGAGGGGACCGTTCGCTCGGCCGCTACGTTCAGTCCCCGCGTCCCCGGGAGATTAGGCGGCACTTGGCAGGGCGCGCGTTGGGGTCGCTGTGAGTGGCGCTCCGCTGTCGACGGAGCTGTATTACTTCTTGCCGTGGATTTTGCGCACGTTGGACGAAGAGGAATGCGTGCACTAATAAAAACATTTTTGAAGTCCAATATTTATGAACTGGTTAGAGCAAGATGCGTTTTGTGGCATACGTCGTCTTTGTGTTTGTCTGCATCTTCTCAGAGTTTCTTCTCTTCTTTCTTTCACGCATCTCTTTTTTTTCGTCTAATTTTTCCCCCCTCGACTGTCGGCATTTTCCCTCCTCAGATCAGCACAGCCCCGCTCCTTGAGCATGGTAAACCCAGATGGCGGCTTTTGTTGTAAAAAAAAAAATAATAATAATCCGGTGTCTGATGCGTTCCAGCATCCACAAGAAAACTTCATGCGGCACACGAAGCAGTTTCTGGTATTCGTCCGGGTCATCTTCACGGAGCGTGTTATACAGACTGTGCTGCACACCAAGTGACTTTTCTTGCATCCATGGCTTCACCCAGCACCGCCGCTTTTTCTTGAAAAGATCGTCGTCATCCTCGGTTTCAAGTAGAGCCGCCAACAACACGTACTTGCGCCTTTTTGCGACGTCCATTTCCTGCTCTGGATCCTCTAGCGCCAGAAAGTTCGACGTGTATTCAGCTCCGGTGCTGGGAACTGTCTGTTTGTTTCCCTTTTTCGGTTTCTTTTCCCTCTTATCTCCCTTCAATCTTTATTATTTTTTTTAGCCTTCGCTGTCTTCAAAGAACAGCAAAACCGGCCGTCCGGCCCTTTGTTTAACCCCTCCCACGCCGCCCGGCCGCTTCGCGCGTCTAGATCCCCGCGGCGGCTCCCCGCTGCCCGTGTGAATACTAAATTTGGGAGCGGGGGAGGGGTTTGGCCGGCCGGTGACGTAGCGCGCCTCGTCTCCCCGTCCCTCCGCGCCGAGGTCCCCCGTGTGAATACCGCTTAATCTGGGGGAAATTCGCTCTTCACTCTACTCAGTTTTAGTTCACACTTGTGATGGAAGTGCAATTCGTTTTGCAGACACTATCTCGGCGTGACATAGCCTGAGCTAAAACGTTGTCATACCTGCATGTGTGGATAGGACTTCTGTCGTGCTGAAAGAGGAAGCACCCATCAGGGAACGGGCCATCCAAAACAAAAGGGAGAAGGTCGTTTTGAATAATAGCTTCATAGGAAGCAGCAGTCAGCGTTCCCTCGACCCTGATCAGTGGCCCGAGCCCTTGGTGCGTAATGCAACCCCACACGTTAATGGAGCGACGGCCTGCGCGAACTGCGAGTCATACCTGCAAAAAATAAATACGATTATGCAATTTGTCTGAGAAAAGCTGAGCACATATTGGCCAAAACCTCTCGTTAGTATGGAGTAAAAGATTGAAATTTCTAATAACTTAAGCATAGTCATTCATGACTCTTAAGTGTTAAAGATTAGAATGCTACACCTTAAGGGCACCAAGATGAACTTTTAGCGATAAAACCGTATAAAAATAACAGCAGCATACAATGCATTTCACTTGAGAAGGAGCACTAACCGTAGTCACTGGCCAGATCAGTGTCTCGCCCTCGAGTAAGTAACAGATAAAAAAGGATTGTTGTGCACCTACCGCGCGCCAACCAGCCTCCAGACGCGCCGCTGCTGGTCCCACTTCGTGGAGAAAGTCGATTCATCTGAGAATATGACTAGCCCCCAATCTTCTGCAGTCCAAGTGTGGTGGCTTGTGGCAAAGTCGAGACGGAGTCGTTGGTGATGTGCAGTGAGAAGTGGCCTCCGACAAGCGACGCGACTATACAGTCCAGCTGGCCGAAGGCGTCTCCTAATCGTCCACAAAGGGACTCCCTGGAGGCCCAGTTCCTGCTGTATCTCGGCAGCGGTAATATGAGGGCTGCGGAAGGCGCCGTCAATGATCAGCCGATCTTGCTCCTCAGTTAGGGCTCTCGGACATCCGCTACGCTCCGCGTCACCAGTCCTCTCTTCTTCTAGGAAGGCACGCACAATGCGGGTCACAGTCCCTACTGCGCACCCTACTTCGGCAGCAATGCTTCTCCGTGACCTGCCTTCCTGAACTAATGTCAGGATTTCCGCTCTTGTAGCGAGGTTGACGCGCGGCATGTCTTTTTTCCTTCTGGCGAGATTCTTAGGGCGTGGGTCTAATTTATAACACCTGTTATCGCCCATCGCGAACAGGCTGAGCGATATCACCGTTTTTCTTCGCTTGGCCTATCGCTTAGGCAACATCCAATAAACCATCCTATTTCAGGCAATTGTTTCCTCTTCTTTCATAGTCATCCTTCCGCAGCGCGGCTGAGGCTGCTCGCAAAAATAACTGCCAAACAAGCAAAAAAACAAACAACTATCCTATTCTTCACCATTCGCCTGCGGGAGCAAGGCTGTATCGAAAAAAAAAAAAAGAGAGGGCGTGGCAGAAAAATATATCTTGCTGGGCCGTCACACTCCGCTGAACCCCCCCTAATACTGTAGAATGGGAACGGCCCAGCACTCTCGTTATCAGCCTCTTCGTAACCCGCAGCGCCACGCGTTGTCATTCCGGCGCTCCGTTGTTCCGTCCTGTGTGCTAATCTTTTTTACCCGGGACTGTACACTAAGGATGATGACAATGTATTTCTTACAGCTATTAGAACACCGATTGCTGCGATCGATTGCTGCGATCGTGATGATACGTGGTGAAGTTAAGATTAGCGGGAAGGACTTCGTTATCGAGGATATCTTCAGTTAACCAGGTTTCAGTTAGAATGATAATGTGCGCGTCAGTGTCGATGATGAAGCTAAGAAGCTGGTCACGCTTTGGAATTACGCTCCTTATGTTGGTAAATGCGATATGAATGTCGAGGTAAGATGGAGGACGTCTGTTGTGAACATGATTCGTTGCGCGTCATTCACTACCATCAGCGTTGGGAACATGTGCCGTACATTCCATCACCGTGTCAGTAGTGGGGTTGTACGTAAAGCACTTTTTTCCAACATGCAGCTTATCAAGTCGTAGTTTGAAGGCACATTTTTGGGGGCGGATGAACTGCAGAAGTTTGGAACGAGCAAGGCGAGTTTCAGGGGCAAAGTCTTCTCTGATTGCGTAGACTGTGTCTTTCAGTTTGGGCCCACACGACAGAATGTTTTCTTTTGTCTTAAAATGAGCTAATTTAATAATGATTGGGCGCTGTTTATCAGCACAGTATTTTCCGAGTCGATGCGCACGTTCTATGCTACCTGTGTCTAGTTCCACACCGAGCTCAGTAGAGCAAAGGGCTCGTACCTGTTTTTCAGACTCTTCCCAACTTTCTTTTTCGCGGTCCTTAAGGCCAAAGAAAAGTAAGTGTTTTCTTCGTATACGATTGCTTGCGTTAATATTGGCGGCCTGAAGGACTGCAAGCTCACGTTTTGTTTCGTTAGTTTCATCTATTTTCGAATCTGCTAGTTCCTTTTTATGATCAAATTGTAACAAAGAAATGCGGTTGTTTAGTTCGGATATTAGCTTTTCGTGGTTGTCTTGCGTAGCCTTAAGTTCTTTTAGCTCATTTGATATGCTGACATGTGCGTCCTCAAGGCGTTTGGTGGCTTCTAGAAAGGATGAATTATCAAATAATGTCGGTGGTCCTGGGTTGAGCTCCACGTTGCCTGATAGGTATAACATCAGTTGGGATAATAGGTGGGATAATATACAGTCGCAATAAATTTGCACAGTGCTACGCCACTTGATCACATAGGGGCAAGACACCGCTACAAGGCAGCGGTTGCTACTTTTGCATTCAATGGAATTGTTCAGGTAACCAACCTGCAGTCAGCAGCGGGTTGAGCATGGTGCAGCGTGCAGTGTCGTGCCCCAGGTGATCTGCGGCGGGTCGCAGTATATATGCTGCGGGGGCGGGTCCGGTGATTGATGACGTCGATGAAGGAATGGGTTGCCAGGCGAGCAGCGGTATGCGGGCTAGGTTCGGAGCGTCGTTGGGTACCGTGCCGAGCACACGGTCATTGACTGTGCACTCTGCACCGTGCACGGTTAACGGGACTTGAGGGAAGGGGCATTCAGCAGCAGGCAGCCAGAACAGCAGAACTTGTAATGTCAGCAGCGGGTTGAGCATGGTGCTGCGTGCGGTGTCGTGCCCCAGGTGATCTGCGGCAGGTCGTGGTATATATGCTGCGTGGGCGGGTCCGGTGATTGATGACGTCGATGAAGGAGTGGGTTGCCAGGCGAGCAGCGGTATGCGGGCTAGGTTCGGAGTGTTGTTGGGTACCGTGCCGAGCACACGGTCATTGACTGTGCACTCTGCACCGTGAACGGTTGACGGGACTTGAGGGAAGGGGCATTCAGCAGCAGGCAGCCAGAACAGCAGAACCTGTAACGTCAGCAGCGGGTTGAGCATGGTGCAGCGTGCGGTGTCGTGCCCCCTTCTGTTCGCAGTTGGACTGCATGGAAGCCGCAATCCTTAAGTCCGCATTTGCTAAACGTGTTCAGGGGACGCTGGACCACTTCTTTCAGCGGCAATAAATCGGTATGCCCATGTTGGTATTTTTTTTTTATAGTCCACATATAACGAAATAGTGGATATACCAAAATGATTTCCGATTCCCGTCGACTTCATTATAACTGGCTAGACTGTATATATCTTCCAGTATTTTGACTTAAGGCTCTTCTACACCCTGATTCCGCAATACCTGTATGACTGCTGAGGTTTTCACTGAGTCAAATGCTTTCTCGTAATCAATGAAGGCTATATATAGGGGTTGGTAATATTGCCACAGTCCCAATTAGTCCAGTGGCGCCATACCGCGGCCGAACTGTTTTAGATGGGACTTGCCATGCCTTGCGCTCCCGAGGGGCTAGAGGTTTTCGTCTTCTTCCTGGCTCGAGCTCCCTGCTGTCTTGCACGCCTAGCACGTCTAATTAAATCTGGTTTGGAGTGCTTCGACCGTTTATCGGTGACATATTTGGTGGAGCTGCTGGGTAACGGTCCATGTATGCTGACCTCGAGGACACTCCTGATGTCAGTTCTCAATGCGTGGCTACAACACCAGTCCACAAGGCGAGCCGCCACCTGCGAGGCCTACAACCAGAGTTCGGCCAACTCGCAAGACCAGCAAGGGCCATGACGTCCGCTACGGCTAGCCAGACAAGTCAGCATTCCAGGAATGCCCCGCCGTTCGTCCTTCACACGCCTCGGTCGCCCCCATCATTCCACGGTGAGAGGTGTGAGGACGTCGAAAACTGGTTGGCCAGCTTTGACCATGTGGCGAGCTTCAATGAGTGGGACGGCGAGCGCAAATTGCGGGACGTGTACTTCGCACTACAGGACTCTGCCAAGACGTGGTATGAGAACCACGAAGCTTCCTTCACTAACTGGGAGATCTTTCGCCGAGAGCTCTTAGCCAGGTTCAACACCAGCGAACGAAAGGAGAAGGCTGAAATCACCTTGCAATCGAGGTCGCAGCAGCCGAACGAGAGCATCGCCATGTTAATCGAGGACATGACGCGACTCTTCAATCGCGCCGACCCTGCTATACCCGAGGACAAGAAGGTACGCCACCTAATGCGTGGCGTCAAAGAGCAATTGTTTGCCGGACTGGGACGTGACACGCCAAGAAAGGTGGCCGACTTTGCCAAGGAGGCAACAAGCATGGAGCGTTCTCTTCAAGAACGGGGCGCCTACTATGGCCGTCAGGCTAGTGTAGCAGCCGCTCACCACTGCACGCCCACGTCGTTGCCCACTGAGGAGCTTCGAGAGCTTGTGAGGAGCCTGGTGCACGAAGAACTTGAGAAACTTCGCTTCGAAGCTCCACAGGCCAGCGTCGCTGCCATACCCGACGTGGTCCGAGATGAAGTCCGGCGAGCTGTTCAGTCGCCACCAGCTCCACAGCCAGCGCCCTCTGTGATGACATACAGTCAAGCACTACAAAGTCATCCTGGGCCAGAGAGTAAAGCCTTTTCTCCTATCACTCCTGTGCCTTCACTGCGGTACCCAACTGCAGCTGTACCCGTCATACCGCAGGAGCCCCTGTCCACCATGAGCAAAGCGCGCGTTTGGCGTACGCCAAACAATAGGCCGCTCTGCTACCACGTTGGGGAGCCCGGCCACATCCTTCGCCACTGCCCCTACCGTAGAATGGGCTTAAGGGGGTTTCCACCTGACGCACCTCGACCACGCCACGGAGAATGGCCGCGGGATATCGAGCAGTATCTGTCCAATAACGTGCAGCCAACGACCTCGCGGCGACGCCAGTCCCGGTCGCCATCCCCAAGGCGGTTTTCTTCGCCAAGCCGCCCGTCTTTTTCTAGCCAGTTCAGAGGCGCGTCCCCACATCGGCAAAACTGAAGACGGCGTCCCCCGGGTGTAGGGCCGCCGCTGTTGGATCAAGTCAAGAGCTTCCACCCGATGATTCGCGGCTACGATCCGACTGACGACGACCTCACCCGATGACCTCAACAACGACGAAACGTCGGGCTGTGACCGACTGGTGTCTGCCGAAATCCCAGTAATCGCTGATAATCGCGATCTGACTGCACTTGTGGATATCGGCGATGACTTTTCTGTAATGAGCAGTCTGCTAGCTACGGCCCTCAGAAAGGTCCTGACCCCTTGATTTAGACCCCAGATCCGCACCGCCGGCGGCCATGTGGTTACGCCAATTGGCGTCTGCACGTCACGAATCCAGATCCGCGGTGCTACTTTCCCTGGTTGCTTTGCTGTGCTACCCGAGTGCTCCAAAGACCTGATACTTGGTTTGGATTTCCTTCGGGAGTACGGTGCTGCCATCAACCTTCAGGAGCTGGTCGTGTCATTTTCCACTCATCCCCCTGTTGACGGTGATCACGAGCCACGTGGGACTAAGTTACGCGTCTTTGATGACCACGTATTAATCCCATCAAAAGCTAGCATGTTTGTTACCGTAGATTGCGACAACATCACAGGTACTCGTGGCATCGCTGAAACCGACATGTCGCTGCTCCTTGGTCGGCAAGTCTGTGTTGCTCGCGGAATTGTCGAGCTGAACAATGGCCGAACCGAGCCCTTGGTAACGAATTTTGGCTGTGAACCTCAGTGTTTGTCTGGCAGAACAGTTATTGCGTATTTCGAAGAACTCGGCGAATTCGCGGGACAGCACGCTTTGTCCGAAGCCTCGGCATCAGTGGAGGCATCGACCACTCCCATAAAAACTGACGTGAACCCGAACCTCCCGTCTAATCAGAAACGCTACCTCGAAAGCGTTGTCCAGTCTTTCTGTGACTGCTTCGCCTCGACCTCTAAGGTTAGGCAGACACCGCTCACAAAGCACCGAATTATAGTTGACGCCAACCAGCGGCCGTTATGTCAGCCGCCTTACCGGATCTCTTCAAAGGAGCGTAATGCCATTCGCCTCCAAGTTCAAGAAATACTCCAGGACGACGTGATACAGCCGTCGACAAGCCCGTGGGCGTCGCCCGTTGTTCTAGTAGCAAAGAAATATGGAACCCTACGGTTCTGCGTTGATTACCGACGTTTAAACAAAGTCATAAAAATAGATGTTTATCCTCTGCCGCGCATTGATGACTCCCTGGATCGGCTGCGCCACGCCAAGTACTTCTCATCGCTAGATTTACGCAGCGGCTATTTGCAAATCGAGGTGGACAAACGCAACCGGGAAAAGACCGCCTTTATTACACCGGATGGTCTGTACGAATTCCGGGTGCTCCCGTTCGGCCTGTGCTCGGCTCCTGCAACCTTCCAGCGGATGATGGATACCGTTCTTGCCGATCTGAAATGGCAGTCCTGTCTCGTGTACTTGGATGACGTTGTCATCTTCTCTGATACGTTTGAAGAGCACCTGAGACGCCTGCGCGCTGTGTTCGAAGCAGTTCGGTCGGCCGGTCGGCAGTTCGGTCGGCCCTGAAGCCCGAAAAGTGTCACTTCGCTTTCGAAGAGTTGAATTGAAGTTTTTGGGCCACATCATGAGTGCTAAAGCGGTTAGCCCCGACCCCGATAAGACAGCCGCCGTGGTTGCTTTTCCTGTGCCCACCGATAAGCGAAGTGTGCGCCGCTTTCTGGGTCTCTGCGCCAATTATCGGCGTTTTGTGGAGAACTTCTCCCAGATCACTGAGCCCCTCACCCGCCTCACGAAAGATTCCGAACCGTTCTTCTGGGGCCTGGAACAACAGAAGGCCTTTGAAGACCTCCGAACTCATCTCCAAAGTACGCTCATCCTTGGACACTTCGACGAGTCAGCCGCCACTGAACTGCACACAGACGCCAGCAACATCGGCCTCGGTGCGGTCCTTGTGCAGTGGCAGGATGGTCTCGAAAGCGTAATCGCATACGCGAGCCGCACCTTGTCACGATCTGAGGCAAACTATTCCACCACCGAAAAAGAATGCCTGGCCATTGTGTGGGCAGTGACCAAATTTCGCCCGTACTTATATGGCCGCCCTTTCAGGGTCGTCAGTGACCACCACTCGCTGTGTTGGTTGGCGAGCCTCAGAGATCCCTCGGGACGGCTTGCATGCTGGAGCTTTCGCCTTCAAGACTTCGATGTCACCATCGTTTATAAAGTCCGGTAGGAAGCACAGTGATGCCGACTGTCTGTCTCGTGCTCCTATCGAGGACAACCAAGCTGATCCCGACAATGAATCTATTTTTCTCGGCGCCATCTCTACATCCGTCCTCACTCAACACCAAAGGGACGACAGTGAACTATGGCCTCTCATTGAGTATCTTGAAGGAAGCGCTGTGTTGCCCCCGCGAATCTTCTCACGTGGACTGTCGTCATTCTGTTTGCGCGATGGCGTTCTGTATAAGAAAAACTACAACCCGACGGAAGCTGCCTATCTGCTCGTCATACCTGGGGCCTTGCACGATGAAGTTCTGCAGGCGTGCCATGATGACCCATCTTCTGGTCACATGGGTTTTTCCCGCACTTTGGCGCGGATACGCCAAAAGTACTACTGGCCCAGGGCTGCTTCAATTGTCCAGCGTTACGTCAGAACTTGCCGCGAGTGCCAACGTCGCAAGACGCCGCCAACTAAGCCAGCCGGACTACTGCTGCCTATTAATCCGTCACAAGTCTCCTTCCACCAAGTCGGCATGGACTTGCTCGGCCCATTTCCGGAGTCCTCGCTGGGTAACCGCTACATTGTGGTCGCCACCGACTACCTCAGCCGGTACTGTGAAACGAAAGCTCTGCCTCGTGGACGAAATTGCGAACTTTTTCGTTCAAAATATTGTGCTTCGTCACGGTGCACCCTCCATCATTCTGACAGGGGAACGGCATTCACCTCAGCCCTTACGCAGGTGGTTATGCGCCTGAGCGGCACCAGTCACCGCAAGACAACCGCTTACCACCCTCAAATGAATGGCCTCACCGAACGGCTCAACAAGACGATCGCCGACATGATTTCCATGCATGTTGACGCAGACCACCGCAACTGGGACGCCATACTCCCTTACGTCACATTTGCCTATAACGCTGCTCTACAAGAAACGACACGCTTCACTCCATTTCGTTTAGTGCATGGTTGCGAAGCCACAACCATGCTGGATGCCATGCTGCTCCTGACTAGTAGTACCTCATCTGTTATGGGTGCTGCCCAATTCGTTCGTCACGCCGAGGCCGCCCGCCAACTCGCCCGACAGCGCATCTGGCACCAGCAAGCCCTCAACGCTCGCCGCTGTAACCTCCGCCACAAAGCTGTTAGTTACCAGCCCGGCGAACAAGTCTGGGTTTGGAGCCCAATACTCATGCGTGGGTGCTCCGAAAAGCTTCTGCGCCGATATTTTGGCCCCTACGAGGTGCTTCACCAAGTCAGTGAGGTGAACTATGAAGTTCTTCCCCAGGGTACAGTTCGCTCCTCTAGGCGGCCGACCCCCGAAGTCGTCCATGTCGCACGGATGAAGCCGTACCACGCCCGCTAGCGCTGCAGGCGTGTCCACACCAACCGCCGGACACATGCACCGTCCCTTGTCTTCGTGCTTCTCATTGTTGCGGCACCGAGTCGTTGCCCTTCAGAGAGGGGGAGTAATGCCACAGTCCCATGCAGTCCAGTGGCGCCATACTGCGGCCAAACTGTTTTAGATGGGACTTGCCATCCCTTGCGCTCTCGAGGGGCTAAAGGTTTTCGTCTTCTTCCTGGCTCGAGCTCTCTGCTGTCTTGCACGCCTAGCACGTCTAATTAAATCTGGTTTTGAGTGCTTCGACCATTTATCGGTGACAATATTCTGCGCATTTCTCTATCACCTGATTGATAGCGTGAATATTGCCACACTGCTGACACTCTGCCAGCGCCACCTGGTGTCCGAACCTTGTATACCAGCGCGTGGCCGAGCGTCTTCTTTATCTCGAATCAGCGTGGCTGTGCAGCGAGCCTCGTCCCAGTAAATGGCTGTGCTTCCCACTTCCTGCTACGTTTGTCGGTGAAATTTGGTAGAGGTGCTGGGTACGATCCCATGTATGCTTACCCTGACGATATTCTTGACGCTTCTTTCCGACGCTCGGAGCGAGCCGTCACCTGCGAGGCCTGCAACCTGAGTTTGAGCCACTGACAAGGCCTGTGCGACCTGTGACATCCACCACTGGCAGCCAGACAGGTCAGTACTCCGGCAGTGCCCCACCGTTCGTCCCTCTCACACCTCGATTGCCACCATCCTTCCACAACGACCGGTTTGTGGATGTAGAAGATTGGTTGGCCAGTTTTGACCGTGTGGCCGCTTTCAACGAATGGGACAACGAGCGGAACCTGATTAATGTGTATTTCGCACTGCTAGACTCAGCGAGAACGTGGTTTGAGAACCACGAGGCATCCTTCTCCAACTGGGCAGCTTTTCGCCGTGCGTTGCTCGCCACATTCAGCTCGAACGAGCGAAAGGAAAATGCTGAAATAGAAACGTACAATGCTTCCAACCACACAGATATACTACTGTATTAGTGCAACACATAAACAACAGTAACCTATACCTCACTACTTCAGGTCAGACTATGTCAAAGTACTTCCTGCGTAAAGGGCAAAGAATACCAGTAACTAGAACCAGCTACGGCCGACAGACCTTAAATTTTCAAATACCGCATTTATTAAATAATACTTCAGGAAAAGATGACTTTCAACATCTTAGATTTAAACATTATGTCAGATTATGTTTGATAAACCACCCCATCTCTTTTCCTTAATAGTGCCATCCACCATGACTATCATAAAACAATGTATATATGTGTATTTAATATTTTCTGTGCTATATGAGATGCTATGTTGTGTATTGTTTATATGTATGTACGTATACATCTACATGTTTCTTTTTAAGTGCCACTATGTTCATTTGAACGTATGTAATATACATATAACTTGTGTTTTGTTAATAATTTGATCACTTTTTATATACTTTGCTTTGGAATGAGCATTTTTTTGCCTATTTGTACACATCATTTGTACTGTGTATATCCACAATGTATTTTTAATATTACTACCATGATGTATTTCGTGCACTCTGCTCAAATTTCTACCTGGGGCAGGCGCCTCTGTCAGGCCTTGTGCCTTTAGCTCGTGCTCCACTTTCACTGTAGAAAGAAATCAAATAAATAAATAAAGAAAGAAATTGCCCCTCCTGTTCCCTCTTGTGTCGTGGGCGCTGACCTATTTGTTCGTGACGCCGAAGCCGCTCGCCAAAATGCTCGACAGCGACTCCAGCGGCAACAAAAACGCAACGCCGAGGAGGTGATTTATACACCCGGTGACCAAGTGCAGGTGTGGAGCCCGATCCGTTTGTGAGGGCTGTGTGAGAAGCTTCTTCGCCGTTTGGTTCATACCAGCTGTTATGCTGCCCTAGCGCAGGGACCTCCGAGGCGCTCCCTCAAGGAACCGACGTCCGAAGTAGTCCACGTGGCGTGAATGAAGCCGTATTACTCCCGTTAGCCTTTTTCCACAAAGACACTTGCACCGTTAACTTCCCACCTTACCTATAATTTTTTTTTTCCCGCACGTGCGGCATTGAGTCGATGCCACAGTGCTGACACTGCCGGCACCACCTGGTGGCCGAACCTTGCCCCCCAGCGCATGGCCGAGCGTCCTCTCTGTCTCAAATGAGCGCGGCAGTTCGGCGAGCCTCGGCCCAGTTAACGGCTGTGCTTCCCGCTTCCTGCTACATTTGTCGGTGACAATATGATTTATTGTAGAATATCCTTTACGAAAGCCTGCCTTATCATTTAAGTAAGTTGCCCTCACTCTATTAGCGATTACCTTAGTAAATACCTTGTAGGCAATGGACAGTAAGCTTATCAGTCCGTAATTTTTCAAGTCCTTGGCATTTCCTTTCTTATGGATTAAGATAATGTTTGCATTCGTCCAAGTTTCTGGTACGGTAGAGGTCATAAGGCATTGCTTATACAGGGTGCCTAGTTTTTCTAGCACAATCTCCGCTCCATCCTTCAACAGATCTGCTTTTACCTGATCTTCACCATCAGCTTTTCCCCTTTGCATTGTCTCTAAGGCTTTCTTTACTTCCTCTTTTATTAGTGACAGGACGACGCATTGCTGTGCACTACTGTCTCTCTCATTAACGTTCTGATTGCATTGGCTACTGTATGGATTTCTGCAGAACTCTTCTGCAGACTACTTTAACTATCTTATCTATATTGCTAATGACATTGCCCTCCTTGTCTCTTAACGCATACATCTGGCTTTTACCTATGCCTAGTTTCCTCTTCACCACTTTTAGGCTACTTCCGTTCTTTAGAGCATGCTCGATTCTTTCCATATTAAACTTCCTTATGTCGGCTACCCCCTTGCGCTTATTTATTAACTTCTATAGCTCTGCTAGTTCTGTTCTGTCTTGTCGGGTTAGATGCTCTCATGCTTTGTCGTTTCTTGATGAGATCTTTCGTCTCGTGAGGTAGCTTGCCGATATCCTATTGAACTGTCCTACCGCCTATTTCTACTGCGCACTCCGTTGTGGTAGCTGTCAGATCATTGGTCATTGTATGAACATTAAGATCATCTTCCTCAATTAAAGCTGAATATCAGTTCTGTAGCGATATTCTGAATTCCTCTCTTTTCCCTCTTACTGCTAACTCGTTAATAGACTTCCTCATTCATCGATGAAATATATATGTGACATATACATTCTTTCCTAGATGATGACGCCATGACGCAACAGAAGTAAGCCATGGTGCAACAGAAAGGTGTGTGTTGCAGCCGATAAATGAAAACAAGCTTATGCAGATTTCAAAAAGAATCCATCACAGATGCATGAAGATAAGCTTCTGCAGCTGACAAAAGAAATGAGTACGGTATTGAACGAAGCAAAGCATGTATTTTTTAGTTCTTTCCACTCGCTCATTCAAAAATGCCCGAAAAAGTTACGGCAGTTTTTTAAATAAAATGGAAAGGATGATCTGTCTATCCCACTGCTTCAACATGATGGTTGTTAAGTAAGTGATAATCTCGATAAAGCAAACTGTTTGAGTGCCTTCTTTAGTTCTGTGTTTTATACACATGTTATTCCAATGACACTGCACAGCTTGGGGCATTCTGCACTGAGCCAATGGATGGCATTCTTTTTGACCAGTGCGGAATTATGATGCTGCTAAAAGGATTGAAAGCTTCAAAAGCCACTGGACCTGGTGGGTTATCAAATGCGGTGCTTTCATCTTGTGCAAGTTCTGCGACGAAATATATTTATCTTCTTTTTTAAAAATCACTTGATGACAGTGATTGGCCTAGTGATTGGAAAATGGCATATTTCTCAAATTGGGGCTACGTATTCTGGTTCCAAATTATCGCCCAGTGTCCCTCACAAGTGCAGTTTGCAAGGTTTTGGAGCATGTGTTTTTTACGAACATTGTACACCGTGTTAATAAGTTATTTTCATAAATAGTAATCAACATGGGTTTCGTTGTGGATTTTCATGTGTCATACAGTTAACTGAACTCGTTCATGATGCAGTCAAACCCCGCTACAATGAACGCCGTGACAGCGAAATTTCCGTCACAACGAAGTATTTGGGGTTACCCATCAGCATACCATAAAATGTCAATGTAATTTTTTTTCCCCACAACGAACGATTTTTGGAGCGAGGTTCCACTTCAACAAAATTTTTCCAAGTAAGCGGCCGCTTTTTTTTTTTTTCCGCGCGTCCACATGTGCCCTTATCTGGTTAGGTTTTCTCAAAAACGGTGCCGAAGACAGTTTGCACTTTTAATAGCGCAGCCGACATTCCCTGGAGAACCACAATTAATGTGCAATCATCTGCCCATAAACACGCAATGCGGCGCAGGAATGCCTGCAATGGTATTGCTGATGGCCCGGACTCGTTGGTTCACGGCAGCTTTTGACTTTCTCGCTCACTTCACTGATGAAGACATAACGGAAATGAGTTCTACAGTTTTTATTTCAGTGTGAAGCAATCGTGTCAACGGAAATTGATGAAAATGCTAAACGCTGTATGATAACAGGTGGTTAGTTTTGGAGTGCTTTTTCCGAGGCTTTGCGGAGCACATTGTTAGGCCTAGCAACACCGATCAAGCGGCGCGCAACGACCCGCTGTCGCCCAGCGCGCCGGTGGGCTGCACATTGTTGCAAGAAGCCTGACGATGGCTAGGGGGCACTGTAGTCTCGTTTTTGCGCCGCAGGTGAGCATCGTGATTACGTTTTTTTTTTCCCCCATCTGGTACACTCCTGCACTTACCGAATACAACCACTGCAAGTGTCGGTGGTTCTTGAGGGATGTCTCAACAAAACAACGCTCCTCCAGTGTGCTCGTACCACGCGTCGCAAAATGCATCTTCTTGTAACCTGTATTGCCCTCTCTGCTTGGTCTTCAGTGACTGCAGTATGTTTTAAATAAATAAATAAATAAAACGTCTTCGAGGAATTGGAGCAACTACATTTGTGGTATGTCGTTTAAAGGATTAATTTTGAGGTGCATGTGACCGCTACTCAGCGCACAGTGACACAGGCACAGGCGTGCATAGTCACGCCAAAATGTGTCCTGGCTGCGCGGCTTAAGTACGTGTTCACGCATCCGAACGGGTCCAAACTTGAATATTCTTCTGAAATTTCGGACCCGCACACCAAGAAAGATATCAACTAGAGCTCACCCAGAGGAAGGCAGTACGTTTCGTTTTTCATAAATATAGGTCTGACTCCCCAACACAGCTCATGAAAGACAATAACATTCCATTGCTCCGTACGCGCAGAAAGCTTAACCGTATTTCTTTCCTTCATAAAATTATTGCAGGCAAGTTTATTATGCAATTTGGAGATTTTCGGAGTGCCAAGAACTGTCGTGTTCATGAACTAGCGTAGGAGTGTTCATGAACTATCTGGCCCAAACTGTAAATGTTCTGGCCCGATTTCACGACAACAAAGCTTTCGCTTTTGTTTGTAATTTTTATAATTGACATTTTTTCTGGTGTATCGCGAAGCAAGATAACTACTGGTTCTTAAGTGTAACGGAGTGGATTCCAAGGGAAGGAAGCATAGCATTTGTAACAAAAGAACTGTAGCGCTAGCATGACGAACACAAGAAAGGACCACACAGGACTAGCGCTAAACTTCATCTAAATTTATTCATTGACAGCGCAGCAAATATAAAGAAAAACCAGAACACGTGCAGATACCAGTTCACACACACCACTATCAACAAAACCGTTCAAGATATGCCATCTCCGATTTGTATCGCCAAAGACAACGGATCCGCATTGGATCCTGCGTAGCGCCTGTACTTACTAACATTTTTCTAACATTTATTGACCACGCCCTTGAACTAAGTTTAACGGGGGAAGGGGGTTGTAAAAGTTTTTAGGTATGTTGATGATTTCCTGGTAGTTTTGAAAAAACAGAATGAGTTGGCGTATACAGATGCTGTGAGCACAGTGTTAAATACTTTCAAAGAAATGGAAGGGCGACTGAGGTTCATGCATGAACTGCCTGTGCAGGGTTCCTTACAGTTTTTAGACATAAACATCACTATGGGTGAAGGTCATGCATGTTGGCAGTAGGCACCGCGAGCATAGAAGAATCTACTACCATATGCTTCAGCTCAGTCAAAAACTGTGAAACGCGCCATTGCCAAGCTTTGCCTTGAATCGGCTCTCATGAAATCGTGCTGTCATACTATGCAAGGGAGCTATGACATGCAGGTTGACAGATTACTTTCGGCGGTATACCTAGGCACAGTCATCGCAACAGTTGCTGAAGCCCTCTTACAGAAGATGAAAGCCATCAAGTTGCAGCAGCCATGTGACAGCAGAAAAGCGGTTGTCAAACCGGAGTTAGTGCCTTATGTGCACAAGGTAGCCCACCACCTGAAAAAAGTGGCCAACAAACATGGCATGCCAGTTGTTTTATAGGCCCCACGCAAGCTGGCACAGCTCTGCGTGTGCATTGTGAGCAAAGACGAGTGGTTGCCGCATCAGACATGCAAAGAAGTTCACCAATTGCTGCATCGGGGTGGTTTACCAAATACCGCGTTCATGTGGGAAGGCCTATGTGGGCCAAACAGGGCGATGCATCAATGAAAGGGCAGGTGAGCATGCGCGGTCATTAAAAGACTTAGGTGGTACGCATTTTTCTCAGCACTGCGCTGAGTGTTGTAAGGGCCCTCGAGTGGCAGAACATTTGCCACAAGCTAGATGCAAGTACTGCAAAAAGTGTCAACCATGGTTTCATGAGATTAGGATTTTAGGCAAAAGCAAAGATACAAGGGCAAGGGAACTATTTGAAGCATGTCACAGATCTCCCCGGAGAACACTCGGATCGAAAGAACGGACTAGGCGACAGGTGTACCAACACAGATGCGCATTTAATACACCCTACGTGACACAAATGCTAGCACACAAAACACAAAGACTATCAATACACATGACCCTGGAACACTGCTACTAGCGTCTACTAATAGCATTCTACTGTCAGCGGTCGACGCTCGTGTTCATGGTTGGTTCGGTGCGGATGCAACGTTGCACGAGTCCAGTAGCCGGTGTCGAGATGACGTTCGACAAGCTCAGGCTGGCGCCACTGGTGGCGTTGTTGGCTGTGTCATACAAGCTCCCGGTCCAAGCGCCCGTGGAACCGATGCCGGTGACCTTGGTGTTGGGGCCACCGCCCGGATGGGTGGCAACAGCGCTGGCCGTAGCAGGTGGTAGCGTCCTCCGTTGACTCCTCGCAACGGGCTCATGAACGATGGCAGGAAGCCCACGATGTGAAGCCATAGAACGCGAGCTCACCGGAGCAGTAGCTGGCGTTGCTCTCTTCCAGTCGAAGCGTCCCTGACCTGCCGGAGCCTCTGCTTCTCTGTTCTTCCCTCTGTGCCTCGCTCTCCCTCGCCCTTTTAGAGCCTTGGCGTTAGCCCACGTAATCCTTGTCGTCATCTTCTCCTTCTTTTCTCCACCAATCATCTCTTCCCACCTCACTGAATACTTCATCTTCTTTAGTCTTCGGTTAATCCACATCATCCTTATCGCCATCCTCTTCTTCTTAACACCTCTTTCCTTCATACTTTTATTTCAGACATACTTTTAATTCAGACTCCCTCCTATATGTGGCAAAGCATTTCATATAAGAAAGAGGGGTGTATATTGTGTTAGCGATACGTCTGTGAACCTCTTCAAATCGGAGATGGCATATCTTGAATGGTTCTGTTGATAGTGGTGTGTGTGAACTGTATCTGCACGTGTTCTGGTTTTTCCTTATATTTGCTGCGCTGTCAGTGAATTAAGTTAGATTAAGTTTAGCGCTAGTCCTGTGTGGTCCTTTCTTGTGTTCGTCTTGGTTGCGCTACAGTTCTTTTGTTGCAACATACACCATCTAGCCCAACAAAAAGTTCTTCTAAAAGCAAGCATAGCACGGGGCGGCAGAAGGTTAGGTGGGTGGATAAAATTAAGAAGTTTTCAGGCATAGGGTGGGCGCAACTGGCGAAGGACAGGGTTAATTGGAGAGACATGGGAGAGGCTCTGTAGTGGGCATAGTTAGGCTGATGATGATCGTCTACACTAAGACTGTTCGCAGATGGCTGTGTTTCGTACCGAACAGTTGCTAATCCTGGTCACTGTGATGCTCTGCGATGTGACCATGACAGAATTTGTAAATGGTGTGATAAATGGGGTGTAAGAGTGGCCTTCGGCTTTGGAATCTTCAGAGGCTGGCGCTTAACGATGAAGACGACGAGAAACACCGAACGCTCCGAAGCTCGAGCGCCGAATGCTCCGTCCCTCGTGCGTGCTCGAGACTGACCGCTGCCTCTCGTCTGTGCCTGGACTGTGCCGCTGGTTGTTCGCTACGCTGTGCTTTGCAAGACGTTCCTTATTACAAGTGGTGGAAGTGCGAATGATCCCCTCGGCCTGGAGCTTTGCACCCGCACATTGCCTATTGCCTCTGCAATGCCTGAGACCGCCACCCAAACCGTTTCGCCACTTCCTTCGGCTGTCTTCTGTTCTGGCGCCACGTGGTAACGTGACCCGGCCATCTTCAGCGGCACAGATGACACGGATGTGGAGGATTGGTTGGCCTCATATGAACGCGTAAACGCATATAATAAGTGGGATGATACCGTCAAGCTCACCTACGTTATCTTTTACTTAAGCGACGTAGCCAACCTCTGGTTTCGAAACCACGAGGCTGACATCTCAAGCTGGGTAGCTCTAAAAACCAGTCTAAAAAGTCTTTGGCCATCCAAAGTGCGAAAGCTTTGCGCTGAGCAACGCTTGCGAAGTCGGGCCCAGCAACCCGGTGAAAACTTCACCAGTGTTACGTTTCGCCTACGACGCGCGGTATAGCCGGCGCGGATGCAACGGACGCCGGGGCTTCGTTCAAAGTGGCGGTCATTTTGGGCCCGTTCAGTGCTGCCGCAACGCCTCCCGCCAAGCGCGTCCAGGCAGGTTTCAATGCCACGTGTCTTCGTGTGTGCGTGTGTGTGTGCATGTTGGTGCCCATGCTTGTCAAAGCGCGGCAGCCGGGGAGAGGAGCTCCCCAACTGGGAGGCGAGGAGGTCTGACCGGCGCCGGCCCGGCGGACGCGTCACGTCACGTTTCAACATGTCCGTGCGTCGCCATCTCGTACGCCTCATCCCGAGCCGTTCCTTCTTGCCCTCGACTCCGAGGGTATAAAGGCAGCTGCCCCGGACGCCAAGAAGAGGCTTCGATTTCTTCCGTCGAGTAACGTGGTCGCCCTGACCGGCTGCTCTTTTGCGATGCTAGAATAAACAAGTTGTTCTGTTGGCAGTCGACTCATCCTTTGCCAGGACCTTCGGATGTTTCCAGCTGTGCCCCAGGCCGCCAGGCCAACGCTACCCTTGGGGCTTGCAACCCATTTGCAACACCAGTTATATAGAAGATGTCATCGACCCCCTGACCAAGCTCCTTTCGAGCCACGACCTTTTGGCCTGGTTGCCAGCCTGTGATGAAGCGTTTATGACACTCCGTCGCCTCCTGACCACTCCATCAATTTTGCGTCACTTCGACCCTCGTTCTCCAACGGAACTCCACAGCAATGCCAGCGGCGTCGGCCTCGGTGCAGTACTCGCTCAGTTAAAGCAAGGCTTTGATGAATACGTTGTCGCACAAAAGCTGGAGCTAGCTATTCTGTCACCGAGAAGGAATGTTTAGCCATCCTTTGGGCGATCGTCAAATTTCTCCCCTACCAGTACGGGCGCTCTTTTGACGGTGTCAACGATCACCACGCCCTCTGCTGGTTGTCCTCTTTGAAAGATCCCTCTGGTCGACTGGCGCGCTGGGCTCTGCAACTCCAAGAGTACGGCATTCGCGCTATCTATCGTTCTGGCCGCAAACATGCCGATGCTGATGCCCTCTCACATTCCCCTGTGCCATCTGAGGCAGTGCCTTGTATATCCGCCCTTCCTTCTTTGACGTTTGAGTCCGCTGATATGGCTTCCGAGCAAAGCAAAGACCCATGGATCAGTTGCCTCTTAGATCTCTTATCTGGCCAATCATCTCGACCTCCTTCCCGTGCTCTCCGTCGTCAGTCCCACCATTTCGGTATCCGAGACGAGCTTCTTTACCGCCGCAACTACCGCCCGGATGGTCGCAAGTGGCTTCTCGTCATTCCGACACTCTGCGCTCCTTCATTTGCTCTTCCTACCACGATGATCCCCAGTGTGCCCATGCCGGATTCTTGAAGACCTTCACCCGTCTACGACAGCGGTACTACTAGCGTGGGATGGCCCGTTATGTCCACCAGTTCGTTCAGTCCTGCACTGCATGCCAGCGGCGAAAACATCCACCTCGCCAACCTGCCGCTCCTATGCAGCCGCTGCCTTGCCCAGTGCAGCCCTTCGAGCGTGTTGGCATTGACCTCTACGGCCCTCTTACGCCACCTTACACGCTACGCTGAAACGTCGCCTTTACCATCTGCTACAGCCTATGACATTGCATCCTTCATTCTCCATCGCATCATTCTTCGCCATGGTGCGCCCAAAGAGCTGCTCAGTGATAGAGGTCCAGCCTTCCTCTCCAAAGTTGTAGAAGCACTCCTTCAGGAATGCAACATCGTTCACCGCACCAGCTCCGCCTACCATCTCCAGGCAAATGGCATGGTTGAGCGTTTTAACCACACCCTCGACGACATGCTGGCCATATATGTTGCTTCCGACCATTGTAACTGGGGCCGCGTTCTCTCTTTTGTCACATAGTACGCTTATAACTTCACTGCTCAAGCCACCACCGGATTCTCTCCGTACTTTCTCCTGTACAGCTGTGAGCCTTCTTGCACAATGGACGCCATCCTACCTTTACCGCCCTGATGCTTCCGAATTTACAACTATTTCTCAAGCTGCAACTTATACCGAAGAATGCCGACAGCTTGCCCGGTCCTTCACTTCTCACGCCCAGCAGCAGCAGAAAAGCACCCGTGATCCCCCTGCACTTCCTCCCGCTTACCTTCTTCACTCTTTGGTCTGGCTCCGGGTGCCCTCCACAGGTACCGGCCTTTCCTCCAAATTTGTTAGCAAGTACCAGGGACCCTACCGTATTCTTCAGCAGACATCCCCCGTCAATTACCTCATCGAACCCCTTACACCATCCCCTGATCATCGTCGCCGAGACCGCGCCATTGTCCACACGACCCGCCTCAAACCATACTATTACCCCGTCGTCGTTACATCGCCCTAGGCCGCCAGGATGGCGCCCTTTCGCCCGGGGGGAATTGTAAGACTGGCTTTCGGCTTTGGAATCTTCAGAGGCAGGCGCTCAACGAAGAAGACAATGAGAAGCGCCGAACACTCCGAAGCTCGAGCGCCGAACGCTCCGTCCCTCGTGCGTGCTTGAGACTGACCGCTGCCTCTTGTCTGTGCCTGGACTGTACCGCTGGTTGTTCGCTACGCTGTGCTTTGCAAGACGTTTCTTATTGCAGGGGCATGACTATTAATCTCGGAAAAGGTGTCCATGTATGTTTGACTAAAGAAAGGTAACCTATAATTTTCTTTGCAGCATAAACTCTGTGAATTTGTTGTGTGTCACTAAATATATATATCTTGGTGTGTATTTAACTAGTGAACTGTGTTGACATAGGTACATCAATTACATAACTGCAAAAGCAGGTCAAGTTTGGAGTTTCTTATGCAGGAATGCCAAGTGTTTTCACTTTCAAACTAAAGGATCGCTATACACAAAGTAAGGCGTATACAAGAGTATACGTGTACAATGTGGGACCCTAAAACTAAAAATGTTATTGATAAGTTAGAAAAGGTCTAAAACCTAGCTGTCCGTTTTGTTTTAAATACTTACAGCAGAAATTTCAGTGTGTCAGCAACCCAGAAGTCGTTATGATGGGTTTCACTGCAGAAACGCAGTGAAACCCATGGCTGTAATTTTTCTGTACCATTCTCAAACAGATATTGCCCATGGCTACTTTTTATTTCCATCAGACTATATATCTGCAACAAGGGGCCACACTTTCAATGTAAAGGAAATAAATGGAGAACTGATTCTTGGGGGAAAGCTATCCCCGAGCACTTGCTGAGGAAGGTGACGAGAGCGCACGTTTACTGCGTTCACTTCATTGCCTGGAACCAGAAGTCCAGTGGCAAGGCACGACGGATCTCCATGCGCCTGCCGTGGAAGGTGACGCGAGCGTGCGGCTGCAACTGCTTGCGACACTGGCCGGATCCCGAAGAGACTCCCACCGGCTCCGCAGAGTTCACCGTAACCTTCAAGGTGGCTCTCCCGTCGCTGCTTCCGCTTCCCCCATGAGGGAGACTTCCCTCCTCACCCAGCCGGTGCTGTCCTGATGCACGATGGTGGAGATGGTCGGCCACGTCGAAACGGAGAGGGGAACAGGTTTTCCAGAACCAAATAGCCCAAACGTCCACTCTGCTGAGCTACGGCGACAGCTGTCCAATCTTCTGCTGTTGCCTTTTGTCATGTGTGTCATAACAAGCACATCTTTTTCCTTCATTTGTATGCTTAGCACCGTAGTTTAACGAGGGCCGCGCGTCTGGCAGTATTGGTGCCGTGGGTAGCATAAGAGGGTTCTTGCACAGCTTCCTCTCTCACCGTGCAATCACGTTCTTATGTGGCACTGTCGGTAATACAGAACATAATATGTCCGCCGCTATGGACGAGAGTGGCATTGGTGAACACTGTCAAGGTACGAAACAAGCACCTGTATCGTGCAGAACATGTAAAAATGACCGCACGCACTTCCTGCTACCATACCACCTCTGCTAGTCATTATCATGCCACGTCTGCTAATCGCCCGACCACTGCCAGCACAAAATCGTCCTGGCGAGTCTGGCTGCCCGCTGGCAGCCCGAAACCGCCCAACCAGAGAAAAACGAACATGCTCTGTGCAACCTCCGGAAGTGCGCGGAGCGCAGCCCGAGAAAATCGAGTGCCTGCATTCGTGCTGTGGCAGCCCGCAGGCAGCTAGAGGCAGATAATTGTAGAGGCCCATTGTTGACAACGGTTCTTCTGCCGACGTGTTTGACATGGGGCCAGTTAGCACCGTAGTGCCTTCGCCACCTTTCACCGTGATCGTCAGCGCTTGTGGTAAGCCACCCCATATAGAGCTGGACACCGTTGCGAGTGTTTCTTTCATAGAAAAAAAAAAAAAACGTCTTCAGGAGGTGCTACTGTCAGTACTTGTCACGCTGTCTGACGTGCTCCTGCGAAGCTACTTTGCCAAGCTCACACCAGTCCAGTGTAAAGCGGATGTCACAGTGCAGTTCCACGACAGAAGAGCAGTGCTACCTTTGTTCCTGACAGGGTAACGTTCACGTACACGTGTAAACTGGGCCCGAATTACGGAACTCGCTCTAAAGTTGTAGAGCATTACGTCAAAATGATCACAGCATGACGACAAGGCGTGACGTCAACGCGTGACGGAACGCGGAATCAACCAATGGCTAGTAGGGTGCCGCCCCGGAAGCGTTTATTTGCACGACAAGAACCCTATTTGCAGAGCAAGGGGCCGTATGCTAACTTTTATAAGAACATGCAGTGAATAAAATAAACATTGCTTTATTCTTTCAAAAAAGTGTATTTCACTCTCACTGCCATGAAGCAAAACAAGGATGACATTTACTTTTGCAAATAACTGCTTTCGTGGGTAACTTTTGTTGCCATGAGGGCGCGCTGGCTGAAGTAACCAAGCGAAGGTTATCTGATTGGTGGCTAAAAGCAAGACAGGAGTAAAATTTCACAAGACATGGCTAGGTGGCTCGAGCCACCGCCCGATGTAAAGGGTTCAGCCGTATCCATCCATCCATCCATCCAATGGCGGCCTTCAAGAAAACAGCTGATCCCATGGCTAGTTCCTGCTTTTTTACGCGTCGTCTGAAATCAGGGTTCTATTTGGTTGTCCAAAGTGCGCGGATAACAATTATTGAAGCCAGTGAAGGCCACGGGCCTCCAGAAAGGAACCTGCACGAAATTTCGGGCCCGAAAATCGACGAAGGCAACTTGAGGTAAGCCTGTGTTATTGGTTTAAAGATGCCACATGCCAAGCATATGATTTTGGTTCGGTTTCTTTTGCTTTAGCAAATACAAGACGTCCACGAAGCACGGCTTGTTGGATAAAATCAACTTTTTTGGCCACATAAACGTCTGGCACAAATGATTCAGTTGGGAAGGAGCAAGAACCAAGCAAAACGGTTGGGCGCACTCTAACAACCTTGCTTGTTTTCGTTCGTTCTTGGCAGTGCTATAAGTTGCTGCAGCGCAGCACACGCATATGTTCCTGTAAAAACATATTAGCCTGAACTCAGAGCAAAGGTTTTTCCCTGTTATTCCCTGCTTTTGAAAAGCGGAACAGAAACTATTGCCTGTTTGTTTTCCCCGCTGTGTTCGCTGCTGCAATTCTCTAAGCGGGAATTATAGTCTCGAAATGGTGCCAACACGAAGAATGCCAAGCAAGCAAGAGCTAATCATAACAGAGTTTATGGAGAGCCATCCGCTCTTGGCTCGGGCTTCTGCCGACCTAACAAACTCATACACGGCTGTTGAAAAGCGCGTGCTGTGGAACCAGCTTGCGTCGATTATCAACAACAAGGGGTCGGCCATTTAAAAACATGATGTCTGTGCCTTGCACTTTGCTAGCACTGTTTATTCCATCTGTGGTGTATTTTAGTCTCGGCGGAGGTGTAGGAATGCATAGACAAGTGGTTGAGCATTATTGATTGCTTCTCTTTTGCTAATGCTCTTTTAGTTTCATGGTTTGCCAGTACCAATCAGCCGCACCTTTTACCCTGTTACAGCAGAGGAGATGAACGGGGAGCCTCAGCAAGTTGTCGACAAGACACACTGAGCCCAACAGACCGTGAGTTGGCTTGCCATTATTCAAGCTCCATACTACCCTTTCTGGCAGCTGCTTGAAAGTAATAGCACTATACTCTCTGGCAGCATTTGCAGCAGTAGCCAAAATACTGCAGTGATTCTACAGTATACACAAAACTATCTCTCTCTTGCTTTGCTGCGCAGTGCAGAATGTTTATTTCTCTTGCAGTGAGGCTGTGATATCTCCTAGCATTCTAGCAAATGTGCACATGAAATATGCTGCCCAATATTTCTGCCCTGTGTATTTATGTCAAGTCCTCTAACACATTGTACCAAATGTTTTGCTTATTCCACCACTTGATGAGCACATTTTCTTTCCCGACAGCTACACCGGTGCCCTCGTCGCAGCCCTCACAGCAGCACACACTAGAGCCCCCACTGCAGCCCTGACCGCGCGCCACGCCTAGCCTTCTTGGGAAGCGACGCGAAACGATGGGGCTAATGAGGTGCTGTGCCAGATGCTGTATGAATTGCATCGTTTGGATTCTCTTACTGAGGCCCGGAACCGCCAGGACGCTGCTTTTCAGCAGAGCATGCTGGAGGTGTGTACTCGCTGCGCACACTGCACTTTGCAGAGTCGAAGCCGTCACCTGAAGCAAAGATATCAGTGCTCTCTTTTGAGCACCTCTACTTCTGTTTTGACGCCTCTTGTGGGAGGTGGTTGGGACAGCTGAGTTTATGAAACTGACACGAGTCTTCTACAACCATACTTTGTCCAAAATATCTCAGCACCTGACATTTTACATAAAACTTAAGCGAGATCTCAATATTGGTTGTCAGTAATAATTTGTAATTGGAAGTATTTTTACATGCAGGCCATACAGCAGGTGACAGATGCTGTGCAGGCGTCAAATGGGCAGCAAGAGCTGCTCATCCGGAACGTGAACCTACTGACGCTAATCTTACAAAAGCAGCTTGAGCCACCTGCACCACATTGAATTGTTCATTTTTATTTGCATTATTTGCGTGTTTTTATATTTATGAAAGAACAGCTTCATATGTTTATATTTATTCAAGAACATTATTTACTTCTCTGCCAGGTGCAGACTCATTGAACTACTTTTAGTTTGCTTGTTAAAATTTCCGTTCTGTGTGTTTATTTTTATTTACATGGTTTGCTTCTGTGTCAGGTTTCTGTTTTTGTATTTATTCAAGATCATCGCTGCCATGTGCCATAGCATCATTTTTTATTTCTTGTAAGCTCTACAGGCCCGGATGCTTCACACTGTTTATTTTCTTCCAGTTATGTAATTTAAGATCTGCCAGGTGTGGAAGCCTCCTATACTCTTTTGTTTTCCATTCCTTTCAAATGTTTACCTGCAGCTGTGGCAGGTGCACAAGGTGCAATTCCTAGTGCTTGTTTTCTTTCATTCCAATATGTGGGCAAGTGCAATATGGGGGGCAAAGTTGTTCTGAAGGGACTATAGTTATGAAGGGCATCATAATATGGGGATTCTGGATAAATTTTGAACATTTCGATTTTGTGCCTGTTAAATTAGTTCGCATGTTCCTGAGTCGTTTCTTTTTTTTTCGCATTACTTTTCCTGCTTTTCCGTACAGTGTCCATTGTGTACATTGTAACATGTTCTACCCTCAATAGACCCGAGGAAAAATGATGCTTGCCAGCATTCGTCCAAAATCACTTCTGAACTAGTGTTGAATGCAGGCAAAAAAAATTTGGGGGACGCTTGAGCTCCGCCTTTAAAGGTATGATGCAACAATGTTAATGGCTGTCGTTTGTGGGTCCCTTTACAACTTCAAACGCAGCCATGTTGGCATCATCGTCTGTGATACTCATGTGTCTTGTGCACGTAACATGGTTTTCTAGTCCAGTAAAATCTACGAAGAGCAATGTCTTGTGTAGCACTTGCTGTGCATTCCACCAGTTATGTAATGTGTTTCAGCAAAGTGCAAACCAGGGCTGCATCGGGCCTACAAGTATGCACAACATGCCAGACCTGTATTAGCACTCAAGCTGGCAGTCAAGATGAAGCTTTTTTCTTTAAGGGCAAACAGCGCGCAAGTCTTAGACGGAAAGCAAAGGAAACATAGGACGAGCACTCATCCTGTGTTTCCTCTGCTTTCCGGCTATGTCTTTCGCACTGTTCGCCTTAAAAATGTACAGCCAACTCGCCTGTTTGGCCACAGTGTAAGATACAACTGTTCTTGTGCAATCTCTGCGCAGCACTCGACAAGGCATATGCAAATCAATCAATCAATCAATCAATCAATCAATAATTTTATTTCTTCCTCACAAAAAGATTAGCGGAGGACGAGGAGGGCTCGAAGAAAAAGTGGAAGTTTCCACTTGACGAGCTTCGAGCCCCCTATTTACAAGGCATATACAGTGAAAGATTAAGAAACATACATCTTTATACATTAGAAAGTTTAAAAGTCAGTACGTATAATATGCAATACAAAAATAATATACTCATTTTTGAGCCACAAATAAAGGTCAGTATGTACAAGGAAGGCAGCCACGGTAGCACACCAATTCTACAAGAGAATTTCTAAAATACATAAAACAATTTCATACACGCTCACTGTCGCGTTACAAAGGACTTAAGCATATTGTTGGTAATGGTGCTTATGTTAATTCCTTGACAATGAAGGTGGTTTAGTAGGGTCGGTAGGGCATGACGGAGCATTTGTTCAGATAGTCTTAAGCGTGAGTAAGAAATTTTCCAAATTAGATTAGTGCGTGTATTGTAGTGTCGTGTTTGAGGGGTCAAGTTAGCAAGTGTACGGAGAATTTCAAGCGAGTCATGCTTATATCGCTTTGCAAGGTAGGATGAGTACATATAATGGATGGAAAGAATGTCAAATTTAGTGAATGTCAAATCACTGTTGATGCTGCATGCTTTTGTTTCCCTGCTGTGTGTTACAGTTGGGAAACTAGTATGAACAGCTGTGGCAAAAAAATTTATTGTGACCAATGAATAAACGTGGTGCAAAAACAAACGCTTTACTGGTGCCTAGCAGTCTCCACACCACACTTTTTCCTCGTGCCCATTCATCAAACACATAGTGACCGCAAGCAACTGTTTGCCTAAATGGGCAGGTCGACGTAAGCAACGGCGAAAGACAGTGTACAAGGATGCATTTCACTTGTTGGACGAGCTGTTTGGGTGTGTATTTCGACTTGAGAAGGAGATCCTGTCCCCGCCAAATACCCGGAAAGCAGAGGTGGCCCTTTGTTGTCAGGGTCATCAGTAGTGTCGTCTTCGTCTGCTGCCAGGGCTTCTTTAAGACAGATGTTGTGCAACGCAGCACATGCTGCAATGATGACCACCGCCCGCTCCGGCTCGTAGTGGAGTGTCCGGTACCTTTGAAGGCAGCGGAAGCGGCTTTTCAAAACACCAATGCAGCGTTCCACAACACATCGCATTGAGGCATGTGCTGCATTGTACTGCCCTTCTGCAGTGTTTGCACCAGGATGCCCTGACACTGGTGTGAGCAGCCACGGCTCCAGTGGATATCCACTGTCTCCTGCACGACCATAATTTGCAGTGAAGTGTGTTGTTGCCTATGTAATAAATGATTCATACCAAGCAGCTCAAAACCAGTATGCTGAACCAGAATTCATAGGCATGCAGAAGATCCATGACTAAGGGTACCTCTGTAAGCACAGCCTTCTAGGTTAATGAAGTACTGTGATATCCTACACAACAATAGCGATGTGCACACCTCTTTTGCCTTGGTGTTTTACGCTTGAAATACGATTCACTTTATAACAATGTTTCTTGTGCCTCTGCACCAGCAGTAACAAACAATAAATACACAAAAATAAATACGATACATCATACTATTGCATGTCATTCATGTTATAACCCGCCTCATTTAGGTATGAGCCACTGCTGTAGCTTAATACGTGCTGTCGAAGTGGCCCGATGATCAATAGGCTGCTTACCCAGAAGAAACTCTCCATCCTCCAGCAGCCCGTGCTCCACCTTCCGACGCAGCCGTGAGTAGTGCCAAGAAAAGGCATCGTGACAAGACCCCGGGCAGCGAGGGTCAACCGCAAGGATCTTCATGTTTGCGTCGCAGATCTGCGAGAAACACAGGCAGACAATCTTGGACGTGAACTTCCATTGTCGAGGTTGCGGCTTTCGAACACTTGCGGTCAGAAAACCAGTCTACTCACGATCATGGTGTTCATCGCGTAGTATCCTTTGCGGCTCCAGAATGCTGCCCGGTTTGCTGGGTCTCCCCGCGGCGCTTTTATGGCAATCAGCGTGCCGTCAACGCAGCCGACGCCGCCGGGGATGATGCCGTGGGGAAGGAAGGTCGCCTTTGCTGCCGCCTTTTCATCGGGGTGCGCCGGGAAACGCACCCATCCCTTCTGTGCACCGACTTTGCAGATGGCCTCAGCCGCGCGCCGCACGCACTTGCTCACCGTCGGTTGTGCGAGGTTGACGGCCTGCTCGTTGCCGACACACACTTGAAAGCCACCGGAGGAAAAAAAATGGAGAGCGCACAGCACCTGGCGCCGCACCGACAAAACGCTCGTCCGTACGCCTCGCAGTTCGTCGGCAAGTTCGCCGCACAACCACTCCACTTTCTCCTTATCGAGTCGAAATAACCGACGGGACAGCTCGTCCGGCAAATCAGGCGCGTCCTCATACACCGTCCTTCGTCGTTGCTGGCGCCGACGTTGCTGCCTCCACCACCAATAAATAGCAGACGCCGCCGCCGCCCGCCATTTTTCCTCTAAAACTCTTTAGACCGACTCTTCGCGCTCGCAAGAAACAGTCTAAAACCGTGGGCATAATTAGGTGTGCTACATCATGCGTTTTTTCTTGTCCGTGACGCCATTGCAGCTTCCCATGACGCAACTTTTCAAAATGGCGCCGGTGACCAATAGGAGCGGGCATTTAGAGTGCTCTCAATTGTAGAGCGGTCAGAGTGAGTTCGGTAATCCGGGCCCTGGATTCAAGAACTGGGCATTGACGTTGCTCTCGTCCAAGCTAACGTTCAAGCTGTTTCTGATGTTCAGGGCCTTGTTCAAGCATTTCCTGAGGTGTTTGAACAGAGCCTTGAAACTTTCAAGGGTCCAAAGGTCAAAATGCACATCCTGCAAGACGCTGTACTCAGGTGTTTCAAGCCATGCCCACTGCCCTTTGCTCTCAAGGATTTGGTGTCACAAGAGCTTCAGCGCCTGCAGAGGGAAGGCATCCTTGAGCCAGTTGCTTCTTCGGCATGGAGTTCAATTTTTCCAGTGGCTAAGAAGGATTTGTGGAGATTCCAAGGTTACCATCAATCCAGTCGCTGTGATGGAAAAGTACCCGATTCCAAGAATTGAGGACTCGTGGGCCATGCTGTCAGGAGGTGAAGAGTTACCAAGCTGGATTTGAGGGACGCCTACCAGCAAATGGTACAGACTGACAAAGCGCAACGGAACTAGGACGAGTAGAAGAAACACGAAACACAGGACAGGCGCTTGTCCTGTGTTTTGTATTTCTTCTACTCGTCCTAGTTCCGTTGCGCTTTGTCAGTCTGTGTCGTTGCAGTATGAACCAACTGGCCCACACCACGGTCCTCTTAGCAAATGGTTGTTGATGAAGACTCCAGAAAGTATGTTACAATTTCGACACACATGGGGTTATTCCTGTACACACATTTTCCTTTTGGTGTTTCATCGGTGGCAGCCTTATTCCAAAGGGAAATGGAGAACCCTTTTAGAGGGCTGCCACATTGCAGTATATTTTGATGACATCCTTGTCACTGGTTTGAATGAGGCAGAGCACCTTCAGAACCTTAGTGTTGTTCTGTCTCGACTCCGTGATGTTGGGCTTAGGTTGAAGTTCGACAAGTGCCATATTTTTATCAAACAAGTTTAATACCCCTGTCACATAATAGGCACACAAGGGCTGTCTCTGAGTTAGACCAAGGTGTCTGCCATCCTTAATGCACCTGCGCCCCATGACATCAAGGAAATCCAGTGTTTTTAGACGTGCACTTCTACAGGCGTTTTCTACCAAACTTGCATAATGATCAACCAACTGGCCTCGGTATTAGCTTTGCTGGCTTTCTACCAAACCTTTCTGGATGCCTCCGTCCTCTGCATTCGCTTCTCACTCATGAACGAGAAGTAATGGGTGTGGGAAAAGTGCCAAAAAACATGTTCAGTGCAGTGAAGCAGTTAATGGGGTCCACCCCAGTCCTGTGCATTTCGACTCACAGAAGCCACTGTGTCTGAGGTCTGATGCTTCTCTCTATGGGATTGGTGCAGTTTTGGCACATCTGACGGTCAAGAACTTTTGTTTCCAGAGATTAGCCTTCGTATTTGGTGTTGAAAAATTTCTTCAGTGCTTATGGGGCTTTCCTTTTATTGCTCATATGGCTCATTTTTTTTTTAAATATATTTATATAGGATATGAAACACAAAACAACTTTTTGACCCATAGCCAAAGTCTAGTAGGTTCAATATGCGGCTTACACAGCTGAATTACCCAACACAATATTTGACGAAATACTCAACAAAGTAAACACTTTAACAGTACATTACAGAACTAAAGTTAGGGATATCACTTCAAGGAAAAAAAGAAAATAAGAACACATATCAATGCACAGAAAAGTATATGCATGGCAGTACATGTAAGAGCACCAGAAAAGTAACCAACCGGACCTCAGCAAAGACCTTCATTAGTTATTGTGCATAAACCTCTAGATCAACAGCGAATTTGGTAGATTGCTTGACATCTGTAGGCAATTCGTTCCATATGAGAGCGCCGCTGAACTGCATGGAATGGAATGGAAAAACTTTATTGATTGCTCTCTATCTACGGAGTTAATCAGCGGCTAACAGAGACCTTCCATTTTAAGGAAGGATCTTCCATTCTATGTGGTCGGCGCCCCTATTCCAAGGCACCGCTGAGCTTGGCTACTGTTTGGGCGTGTTGCACCAGTCTTCTCTAGTAGCCTTTTCCCGTATAAATAGTTGCATGCAGGTTAGTTAAAGCTGTGGCTTGTTGCTTGTAAACCAGCGCAACGGCTGGAAGCCAAACAGGGAAGGGACAAAACACAGTGCTGTGTTTTGTACTTCCCTGTTTGGCTTCGAGCCGTTGCGCTGGTTTACAAGAACCATGTCTGACCAACTCGCCCACCAGTTCATGTTATACGGCTTGTTGCTACCTTAGTATTTCTTTGTAGCAATGCAGACGTATTCTGTGAGAATGGTTCATTTGTTTGTATAATGGTATGAACTATTTTAGAAATATCGGAACATTTATAAGTATTCGATTGGTAGAACATGAACTAGTGTGAATAAGAGAGCAGTATGCTGTGAGCGAGTTGAGTATGTCAGAGTCCGTAATGCATGCTTCTATAGACGCACAAGGGTGCAAGGTATGTAGGATATGTACCACCCCATGCCTCTAGGCAGTCGTTTAGATGGCTGTGTACTAATGAAAAATAAAGCATGTGTAAAATCTGAAAGTGAAAAAAATTGTCACTCTAAACAACAAATAACAACCTCATACCAATTTTGAGCACATTTGCATTATTTGTGTTTTCCATTGCACATCTGAATCAAAATAAACACCCAGATATTCATAGCAGTGAACATGTTCTAGTCTTGTACCACTTAAGAAAATATCCAATTCATCAAGATTTATTACCTTGTTTCTCGAGCGAAAGACGGTAAATTCCTTTTTTAAGGTTCAAAGTTTGTTGATTAGCAATGAACCATGTAGTAACACTCATCAGTTCTTCATTAATGCTAGCTGTTATTTCTCTTATTGAGCATCTGACAAAGACTAGGACTGTGTCATTGGCATACATGAAAGCTTTCAAGTGCTTTAACACAGACGGAAAATCATTTATGTGAAGGGCGAATAAGATTAGCCCAAGGACTGAGCCATGCGGTGCACCAGTTAAGACTATTTGTGCACTAGATAGGAAGTCATTTAGCGTTGTCAGTCGCTTGTGGTCCGATACCTTTTGAGCAGCTTATATATTTCACCTCTGAAGCTATATCTGTACAGCTTATCAAGTAGCAATGCATGGTTGACAGTATCAAAGGCTTTTTTGTTATCTAAGTAAAGCACTATGCTAATATTATTTTCATGAAAAGCTGCATTGAGGACTTGTGCTTGGCTAAGAACTGCAGAAGATGTTGATCTGTTATTTCTTAAACCATGCTGGTTAGGGTACAGAATATTGTGCCTGGTCATAAATTTATTAATATGCGAATAGAGGAATTTTTTCAAAGATCGTGTCAAGTGCTCTTAAAATAGGTATATGCCTTTAACTATTCGGACTGCAACGGTCACCTTCCTTGTATGTAAGTCTGCTTTAGCTTTTTCAGTTTGTCAGGATAAGTTGCACATATAATGAATGATTGAAAAGATGCAAAAGATGAACGCCTAATATATCAGTGTCATCTTTAAATAATCTGGCAGGTAATTTGTCAAGCCCAGCTGCTGTGTTTTTCAGTGCATTTTACTGCTACAATAACTTCATCCAATTGAATGCCATCCACCACAAAACTATTCTCAGTAGAATTTACGAACTGCAAAGAGCTTTTGCATCAGTGCAGCAGTGCAAATAAACAGTTCGAACCTGAATGCTGTCGGAGCTGGTTCTTCCTCGCCTTAGCTCCGACAGATTTGGTGACCTGGTTTCAAACACGCAACCACATTCTCCTCCATAGATTCCGCTGGCTCTTCCCCCCTTCCTACCACGGCGACATGCCCCCGAACACTCAGCCTATTGGTGCTTCGGTGGCCGCATTCAAGCCAGTATGCCTGCCACCATTTTGGCCCAATAGCCCCCGCGCCTGGCTCCTGCAGGTTGAGGCGGATTTCCAGCTGCGACGTATCACCAGCCAGGAGACCAAGTTCCTCCACCTCGTGTCCACCCTGCCTCCCGACATCGCTGAGGAGTTAGTGGACATCATCAGCTTGCCAGACACGGCTTGACCCTTCGACATGTTGAAGGCGGCTCTCATTGACCGCAAGTCTGCATCTGAGTGTACCAAACTCCAGCAGCTCCTCAGCGCTACAGAGCTTAGTGACAGCCGCCCTTTGTAGCTCCTCCGTCACATGCGCCAGCTCCTCGGAGACTCCACTGCTCAGCCTGACTCTCTTCTGCGTTAGCTGTTTCTCCAGCGTCTTCCCAAGAGCATGGTCTTCGTCCTCGCAGCTGCGGGTGATATCTCATTGGACAAGCTCGCTGAATTTGCTGACCATGTTGCGGACTACTCACGGCACCCCAACATCAGCTCTGGACCACTCCACCTCGAAATACTACCGCCGACTCCCAGCTTTCGAGCATAGAAAGCCGACTGGATGCTCTTGCTAGGTGGCTTGATGTCCTCGCGCCTTTGCCGCGCCGTTCTCCGCTGAGGTTCAGGCCACGCCACCGCTCCCCGGCACCTTCGTGCTCCCCGGACTCCCAAGCACCCGACGCGCGGCCAGCCGCCTTGCCCTCGGCTGTCTGCTGGTACCACCGTACTTTCGGCAGCTGTGCCCGCAAGTGCACTCACTCGTGCTCCTGGTCGGGAAACGCTCGAACCGGCCACTGACGCCGACAAGTGGTGCTGGTGGACGGACATGGCGCCTCTTTTATATCTCGGACAAGATCACTGGCACTTGTTTCCTGGTCGACGCGGGAGCACAAGTCAGCGTCATAGCGGCCTCTTGGGCAGATCGCCGTTGCAACGAACAGACATCCCCGCTCCAAGTAATCAACAACTCCCCCATTCGCACATACTGCCAACGGTGATGCTTAACCTCTGATTGCGCCGCACGTTTCACTGGATCTTCATTATCACTGATGTCTCGCAAGCTGTTCTCGGTGCGGATTTCCTCAGTTTCTTCAACCTAGCAGTCGACATGCAAGCTCATCGCCTCATAGATCTCGGCACGCACCTACCTCTTCATCAACAGCGTACTCTCCACCACTGCGGCAACGGTGCTTCGCGCTCTCGTCTCTGTTTTGCCATATGCGAAAGTTCTGGCTGATTTTCCCAACCTCACAAAACCGGACACCAGAGAGTCACTGGTGAAGCACTCATTCACGCACCACATCATGACTTCGGGACCTTTGGTGCTTGCTCGTCCTCGCCGCTTGTCGGGAGAACACCTCGCTACCGCTCGCTGTTAGTTCCAACACATGTTGGAACTCTGCATAGTATGCCCTTACTCCAGCAACTGGGCATCGCCACTTCACATGGTGCCAAAGAAAGATCCGGGTGACTGGAGACCATGTGGAGATTACCGCGCCCTCAATGCTCACACTTTACCAGACCGCTATCCACTCGTGAGGAGCCAAGCCGCAAAACAGGACGGGACTGAGGCAGGCGACAACACAGGGCGGTACTTCAACCAAATGATTAGATCTGTCAATTTTGAAAGGGTCTTCTGGCTTTAGATTTTTCAGATGGGTTAGCAGAAACCTGCTGACTTCGCCCTGCCAACGTCCTCTCTCTGTTACAATCGCCCTGAACGGAAAGCATTCTTATGGGTCTCTTCCGTAAAAGAGATGTTCAGGACATCAGACTTGCTTACCATAAGAAGCTTTCCTTCACAAAAATTGCAACTCCACCGCCTCAGTTACACGTGGCAGGGAGTGTAGTTTGTATCTAGGAACGGATGGCATTTCACCATCTTAAAGCCATGTTTCACTCTGAGCAGTTAAATCAAATTCGAATTTCTGGTAAGATATATGTGCTACTAACTGATTTATGTTCTTTCCAAGACTTCGGATGTTTATTTATTTATTTCAGTTACCCTCTCTGCCCAGAGGGCATTATAGAAGGGAGTGATACAGTACAAAACAACAAAAAAAGAATAATGGAAGAGACAAATTGGAATACAGGAGTGAACTGGGGGTTAATCAAGTCTGAAAACCACATGGTAACGCGGGGTAACAAAAAGTACTAACATCGCAGGTGAACATAGCTAATAATTGGCAACGCTCGTCAATGTTTGTCGTTAAAAACGAAGAGAGTAGAACACAACATGAAACCACATAAAACACAACAATATAACTAAAAACTGTGAAACTAAAGGAGTTAGAATAAAGAAACTTTTATGCGGTATAATGCAAGCATAGGTTTTTTCTGAACACTTCAATATTGTTATTAAGCACCAGCGCGGCAGGCAGACAATTTCACTCTGTTGCTGTTTTAGGAATGAATCAATATTGATAGCATGTAGTGCGAAAGTGGGAGATGCCTACTTTGCACGGATTATCGACGTGCGACGATACATATGTGGGTGACGTGATCGGTTCCTTATTTAGAATTGGATTGGTGTGGTAAATTTTAAAGAAAAGGCACAAACGAGAAATTTTTCTGCGCATCGACAAGGGTGCTATTGATAAAGTTTCTTTCATGAGTGTGACGCTTGACAGATGACCGTAGTCACCAAGAATAAAACGTGCGGAGCGATTTTGGACTGCTTCAAGGGCACTGGTTAATTTGTCGGTATGTGGGTCCCATGCTGATGAGGCGGATTCGAGTTTAGTGCGAACAAGTGTTTTATAAAGAATTAGTTTCACAGATGACGGTGCAATAGAAAAGTTGCGTTTAATGTAGCCTAGGATGCGGTTAGCGTTTATGATAATAGAAATAATGTGTTCATTCCAGGTCAGGTTCAATGTTAGAATAACGCCGAGGTACTTATAAGATGCTACTGATGTTAGTGGACCGTGATTAAGGCAGTAACAGGGAGGGCATGTAATTCTGCGGCATGAAAAACGCATTAGTTTACATTTTGTCATGTTAAGTGTCATATTCCATGTCGAGCACCAATCGGAAATAACATTAAGATCACCTTGAAGTACACCTATATCGTTAGTAGTCCTTATTGCCCAGTAGACAACACAATCAACAGCAAAAAGTCTGACTGAAGATTTAAGGTTGTTTGGTAGATCGTTAATGTAGATTAGAAATAAAAGAGGGCCGAGCACGGACCCCTGTGGGACACCTGATGATACAGGTAGTGACGACGACATGTAATCATTAGCGCGCACGAACTGGGAGCAGTTTGTTAAAAACCATGCAATCCAGGCTAGTACATACTGGTCAATATTTAGTTTACTCATTTTATAAAGAAGTCTGTGGGACACTTTATCAAAAGCTCTCGGAAAATCCTAATATATGCAATCAATTTTGAACCCCTCATCAAGTAAATAATGAATCTCGTTTGTAAACGCAACTAATTGAGTTTCGCATGAGAAATGTTTCCTAAAACCGTGCTGACAGGAAGAGAAGAATGACGTCGATTCTAGAAAGCTTGCTAAGTGAGAGAAGATGACGTGTTCCATGATTTTGCATGAAATAGAAGTTAAAGATATTGGTTGATATTTAGTTGCCACGTGTTTGTCACCTGATTTATGAAGCGGAACAACGCTGCCAATCTTACAGTCGTCAGGCAACATCCCAAGTAGAAGCGACTGTTCAAATATCTTGGATAATGCAATCCCGGAATATGTCTTTGTGCTTTTTAGCACTTTGCTACTAATATTGTCTGGGCCACAGGAAGAGGACAATTTTAAGCGGTCTATTATGTTCAACAAACCATCATAGTCAAATATTATCGGATCCATTGGAAATTTATAAGCGCCGTTGTAGATGGTAAGAGGGGAATTAGTGTCACAAGAAAAGGCTTCAGCGAAGGTAGCATTTAGAATGTTGGCGCATTCATTGGTAGACACAATTTTAGACTATGAGACGAGGAGTGATATTACCAAATTGTGTGGTTCCTTGATAATGCTCCAGAATTTTTTGGGATTGTTTGATAAAATCGATGGCAGTGTTAAGTTAAACAATTTATTTTTCGCCACCTTCAGTGCTTTCTTATAAGTACAGACGACTGTCTTTAGGGCTGAACACAGCTCCTGCCTTTTGGAATATTTTGTTTTCGAGAAAAGCCTTCTCTTTCTGTTTGTGAGACGTTTCAGCATCTGGTTGTACCACGGGGCATGCCGATTAGTAACTATAGTTTTACGAGGGATGTGTAGGTTTATTAGGTCTAGAAGCTTATTTTTGAATATCATCCAGTTCTCATTAACTGATCGCTCTTCAAATTTGTCAATAAAAGGGCCAGAAAAACTTCGAGAGCATGGTTAATTGCGAAAAAATTTGCCTTAGAATAGTTGTAAATTGTCTTCTTTTTGTTTTGCGATGTAGCTGCTGGGAGGTTCAATGTAATGTGCAACAACATATGGTCACTTATTCCAGGCATATACCTTATACTAGAAACTAGATTGGGAACAGTGGTAAGTAATATATCCAATATGTTAGAGCTAGAAGTTGTCATCCTGGTTGATTCTGTAATTACTTGGACCAACGAAAAATTCGAACAAAGCATTGCAAAATTTGACGACTCAGATGACCCATTGCTTTCAATAGCAGAACAGGACCAGTCAATATCAGGGAAATTGAAATCACCGTACAGAAAAACTGGTAGATTAGAAAACCTGGTATAAATAACATTTAAAATGCCATGAAGATCGTGACAAAATCCGATCGGTGCAGAGGGTGCGCGGTAGCAGGCGCAGTTTATAAACTTTTGATGATTGATTGTTATCTGCACGCAAATAAATTCTAAGGAGGTGGCAACATTCACGTGAAAACATTCTATGCATTCAGAAACTGCTATTAATACGCCGCCACCACTGCCTGAAGCGCGGTCACAGCGAAATATCATGTAGTTTTTCTGCGATGAAAAAAGCTCGTCGCGTACAGAACTGTGCAGCCAAGTTTCCATCAGCACGATTATGTCAGATGATGTAGTGTCGAATGCACAAGACAAAGAAACGAGGTTATGGATGACACTCCGTATGTTCGTAAAAAGAATCGAGATATCTTTGGGCGTTCGTAGGCGTTCATGCGCGCGGTCGGTCAGCTATTCAGAAGAGCTAGATTGGGAACGGTTGGCGACTACCTGTGCTCTATTTATCTCGAACACTATCAGTGCTTGAGCAGTACACGTAGCACTTATGTTCAGAAGTTTGTTATATCGGAGGCTAAACTTTCCTTTGGGAGCTGATGTTTTAGCAAACTCGATAAGCTTTTTACGCGCATGGCTGGTAGGTGGACAGAAATCTGCAGTAACCGAGATCTCTAATTCATTCAATTTTGACCTCACGTTGAAAACATTTTCTTTCGTTTTATAACTGGCAAACGACTATTATAGGCCTCAGCTTTCCTCTAGATCATTCAGTCGTGCCTTGAGCGTCTTGGTCTCCTTCATTATACTTTCAGTGGTTTTTTTCACCGAGGCAGTGTTATTTTGACATGATTCTAACACCTAAAGCTTATTTTCTACAGAATCTAGTCTGCAAGAAATCTTAGTAATTTTAGTTTCCAATTTCTTCTGATTGGTTGACAAAGTCTGAATTTAATCAAGGATGCGTGCCTGGCCACTTTCAATATTAGAAGTCTGTTCTTTGAGGTCGCGAAGCATTTCAAAAATAGCGTTGATATCAGTTCCTGCCGGTACATCATTTTGTGCAGCCGTACGAGTATTAGGACCAGGATTCAATTCTACGTATCCTGATAACAAAAGTTTTAACACAGCAAAACACTCGCATGCACATTCAATAAGCACTTGCGGGCATGGGAGCATAATAAGAAAAATATCGTTCGAACATTTAGAGGAGACAGGACTAATCTGCAACAGGCAGAGACGAAAAAGCTTTGTTGACTGCATTGCAACGTTGCTCTCCTGCCCACTGAAATCGTGAGGATGGTTGCAGGTTTTTAAGTAGGGCAGAGCTGCTGCCATCGATGTTGATGGGGTGGACGATTTGGGGAGAGCCACGGGGACTTGCATCAGAACAGCATCCCAAGGGGCGATGAAGCACAAGTCAGTTTCAGCAGGTGCTGGCTCGTGCAACACATGGCAGAATTCGCCGCTGGATCCCTGATAAGGCGTCGAGGCAGCGCACACGCTAAGAAGGGCTGGTAGCTGCAACAGGCAGAGACGAAAAAGCTTTGTTGACTGCATCGCAGCGTTGCTCCCATGCTAATGATAATTGAGAGCACATCCTGATTTTGCATCAACTGATGAATTTCACGAAAAGACAAGGGCGTAATGAAAACAAAGGAGTACAGAAAAGACTTGTCGGTCGACTACACCGCCCTTTTCTGGTCGTCCTCACATGTGACGTGTAGCACCAGGGACGTCTCAGTTTTGCACAACATGATTTTGCACTGTGTGACCCATACGAACTTCCAATCTTTTTCTCGGCGAGCCTGTCGAGCATTACCCAGCAGTACCTTATTTTGGATGCACAGGTGTTCGTTGGCTGGCATACAGGGGATCTTTGTCTTCAATACCAGGAAGACCAGTGTCCAATCTTTTCTTTCTAGACGTGGCAAGAAACTTATCTCTTGCAGCGCAAGTAGCAAAGTTCATAATCACATTGTATTTATCTTTGTTTTTTGTTGCACACTGTTCACTGCGTCAATGTTAACACCGGTCACACAAGTACGAACCGAGTCTGTTTTCTGCACAGACTCTCGCAGGTTCGCTTTTGGAGCGACTGGGATACCCTGAATTTCAACATTCATTTTCCTCCTGCACTGTTTTAGTTCAACAGCCTCTCTGCTGACCACTTGAACTTCCTTGCTTAGTTCATGGCATTCTTTGCAACACTGTTCGCTCCTATTTTTTACTTGGTGCTGTTCATGACAAAACACATCGACGTCAGCCTTAAATTCTTCAAAACCTTGATTCAGAAAATCAAGAGAGCTGCGTATTTCAATGAGCTCGGCACGAATTTCGGCATTTGAGCTGCATGATACTGCAACTTCTTCTCGGATATCTGCCGCAAAAGAGTCCAGCTTACTTACAAGCCATTACTGAGTGATGCAAACCCGTTGCAGTGCAAGCATTACCACGACTAGTCAGGTGGGTACTGAAGCTTCCTGCGTACAAGTATGGGCTTGTATACAAGCCTGGTCTGGACATGGGTCAGGCAGATGCCCTCAGTAAGTTGCCGTTGCCAGCAAACAACCTGGATCTGTCTACTCCTGCCGAAATGATGATGCTTGAACAAGCATCTGTTGTCACCTGCCATTGTGGCACAAGCTTCAGAAAATGATCCACTCCTGTGGCAAGGACTTCCAGCAGGACCGGAAGGAAATCCATTTGCAGCAGGGAGCAGCGAACTCAGCCTCCATGAAGATTGCATGCTGTGGGGTTCCCGAGTTGTTATCCCAAAATCTTTGCTAGCCAAAGTACTAATGCTACTTCATGCTGGGCATCCTGGCGTTGAGAAAAGGAAGACAATTCCCAGAAGCCATGTGTGGTGGCCATGAATCGATGGCGACATATCACTTAGAGCGTAAAAGAGCTTTGCAACCTGCCGCTTACCTGTGTGCACCACAACGCATTCAGCATACACCATGGCCATTTTCACAGAGGCCCTGGTAAAGGTTCATGTAGACTTTGGGGGCCCGTTCATGGGTCATACTTTCCTGGTCATTGTTTACGCCTACTCTAAATGGGTCGGAGTTATCCCAGTGATGTCAGCATCAGTGAATGCTGTTTTGAAATCATTGCGAACAACATTTGCTCAGCATGGACTACCGGAACTCATCGTGTCTGCATTTGCAACTGAGCAATATTTTTAATTCTTGACACATAATGGAATAATTCACATGCTTGTACCTCTTTACCACCCAGCTTCGAATGGTGCGGCAAAGTGCGTCGTACAGACTGGCAAGACTGGCAAGAACAAGATCAAGAAGTGTGGATCCGGGTCGGTCCGAACCCGGGTCTTACGGTTCTCATTTCATTAATAGAACCACATCGCATGAAGTCATAGGCAGAGCACCGTGTGAAATGCTCATGGGAAGGATGTTCAAGACACCTTTGGATGTTCTTAGGCAGAAGCTGCAGGCCGATGAAGGGTGCCGTTCTTCTCCATTGCCAAATGTTTGCACAAAGTACTTTTGGCAGGGATGTTTGCACATGTCACAAGCACCAGAGGTCAGTCAGCAGCTACAGTCTCTCTCAGTGACGATAGTCTGGCATAGGCACGGCAACCACCTTCGCCCTCGATCCCAAGAAGTCTCCAAGCCAACCACTGGGCCTCCTGTGACACAAAACGTTTGCAGTCATCGACCAACTTTGCGTGACACCGACTTGGCTGTTTCTGCAGGCTCTGAGCCAGCCGTGTTTAGTGAGACTAATGGCACAGAAGAGACAACTCTGAATGTGAATGGTGTCACACAAGAGTCTGCCATGAGCTTTGCTAAGTCAGCATATAGTACTGATCTAATATAATCTAACCTAATGGGGAGGACTGTTACAGTTTCGTTTTCACACTGTCGTTTCACGTGGCGCACCTTGAGGCAGCGCTACGATCTTGTGGGGTTAAAAAGGCACGGGACAAGCAGTGCATATGTTGTTTGTGTGTTACAAATAGCGGCTCTGTTGCAATGAAAACGACACTGCAGTTGCAAGAGCTAGCATGTTTTGAGCCAAACTGCTGTTTGCAAAGAAGAGGCAATGCGCACATGCTCCGAAGATTCGTTTCATTCTGCGTGCACATGCAAAGTGATGGACATGAAGCAGCGCATCGGCACACCGCCCAAGAAGAGAGCAGACGGAAGAGTAGAAATGGACACAACACAGCGAATGCTATACTAACAAGTGATGCTTATTTGCCACGGTTTGCATATAAATACACATAATGTAACCAAAAAAATGAATGACAACTACTGCAGTGAGCATACTCGTGCACCAGGAACCCTGCAAGACAACAATGGTTAAGTTAACGAGTTCAAGAAACAAAATTCTTTTCTCGATAAAGATGTCAACAGAGCACTTCCACAGCAATCACCCTGCTTCTTAAGTTCTGTGGCCTCTATTGTTTATCGACACAGCTGATCTTTGTTTCTTGCAGCAACTCGGCACTTTTCGAACTGCGGGGTGCACTTGCAATCACGGCAATGGGTACTAAGATTACGAGAATCTGCATTACCAACATTGTTGCAGTGCTGCCTGAGTTCATCATTTTGGCAAGCAAAACTAGACAGTCATTTATATAAGGACAAACTTTTGCCACAGCTGTGTCCTCAACGCGGCCTTGTAGTGCTCTGTCGTGCATTGCTGAAAAGAAGTCCCTGATAATTGGAGCAATAAAAGATCCTATACACATGCCCTTCTTTTAGATAAAAATTCGACCTCCCCACTTTGTAAACGTGGGTTCAAGGTAGGCTAATGACAATTCTAAAAACAATATCATACATACAATTCCAATTATCAATTCTAAAAAATAACCGATTCACATGCCCGCTGGGTTTTGCAAACAAACAGCTCCGTGTTTTTCAGTGATGTTACTTACGCACTCTAGAAGCTTTATCATGGGGTATCGAGGAGTTCAGGTCTCTCGCCCCAATAGAAAAAGCGCGCAGTGGCTTATCATGGTAGTCTTTTTAAGGTGCTAATTGTTGCATCAGGATTCTTATCATGGAAAGGATCGTAACTGATAGCTCTGTTAGTTTTTCTTGCAGAAACTTCCCTAAATATTTTTGCCAAGAACCTTTTTTGGACACAACACGAAATGACACATCAGTTTAATGTGTCTTGATAGTAAAAAAACATGGTCAAACTTAGTTTTTCGCAGTTATTTATCGAAGAGAAGAGCTTGTCTATGTCATACTGCTTGCATAATTTTTTAATCTTGCGCTTAGACTTTGCAAGACTCAAGAGAACTTCTTGTTGGGCTAGTTGGTTGTTGATCATTGTAATTTCAAGTGGTTTTTGATGCCTTTAGATTACAATTTGCAAGACTTGTTTTTCTACACTCTGTGCATACCGACATGATGGCATCAAGTGCATAGGTTCATCCAAATAGCACTTGATGCCGTCATGTCGGTATGTAGGGAGTGTAGAAAAACAAGCCTTGCAAAGCTTAAGTGCAAGATTTAAAATTATGCAAGCAGTATGACCTAGACAAGCTCTTCTCTTCGATAAATAACTGCAAGAAACTCAGTTCGACCACGTTTTTTTGCGGCCAAGATACGTTAAACTGATGTTCCATTTCATGTTACTGTGTCCGAAAAAAGTTCTTGGCAAAAATGTTTAGGGAAGTTTCTGCAAGAAAAGCTAACAGAGCTATAAGTTAGAACCCTTTTCATGATAAGAATCCTGATGCAGCAATTAGCACCCGAAAAGACTACCATGACAAACCACTGCATGCTTTTTCTATTGGCGTGAGCCTGTACTCCCCGATACCCCATGACAAACACTAGAGTGCTTTAGTGAAGTCATTGAAAAACATGAAGCTATTCGTTTTCAAAACCCAGCCGGCATGTGAATTGGTAATTTTTTATAATCATCATTAGTCGACCTTATTAAACAGCGTGCGCTAACAGGACGTACTCAGGAAACTTGGAGACAGAGGAAAGAAGCGCTTCTTTCCTCTGTCTCCAAGTTTCCTGTGTACATCCTGTTAGCGTACGCTGTTTAATAGAGATGTACCAACTAGCCCGTCTGAAAGTTCTACTCTAGTCGACCTTGAAACACCATTTACAGAGTGGGAGACCAAATTTTTTGTCCAAAAGATTGGCATATGTGTAGGGTCTTTTATTGCTCCAATTATCAGGGACTTCTTTTCAGCAATGCACGACAGAGCACTACAAGGCCACGTTAAAGACACAGCTGTGGCGAAAGTTTGTCGTTATATAGATGACCGTCTAGTTTTTCTTGCCTGTGACCGTGATGTTTTCAGCATGGAAGTGTGTTAAGTTTGTGCTATCTTCTCCAATGCTCTTGCTCCTCTAGATATAACTTATGAGATCCCTGTAAATGACAACATGAGATTCCTGGATTTGAGCTTACAGTTTCCTCCTTGCAGTGTGTGCTGGCCATTCGAGCCTAGGGGAAATAATTCATTACTCCCGTACAGTTCCTCACACTTGAAGCTTGTTAAAAAAAGAATTGTTAGGTCATGCTTCAAGAGTGCCCTCACTAAATCCTGTGTACATCAAACTAAATGAAGTTTTAGCTGTCAGGTGGAAAGACTAATTGGTTCTGGCTTTCTACTTCGTGTTCTTTATTTAACAAGAGCTGTTGTTGGGGTAGTTGGCGATCGTGTACAGAAACCATGTTATATTGCGCTAAAACCACAACACAAAAGAGAAGAACACATAGCACAGGACGAGCGCCAACTATCAACTAGTTTATTCAGAGGCTGAACCCCTGAATACAGAAAAGACTACCGCATGTACGCAAGGTACATGCATGACAAGCCCTGATATACGTGTGTACTCATCATACCCTAAAAGACAGATCTCAAAAATGTTAGCTCATCATTGTACAATCCCACTGACACATCACTTACACAATTGCTATCGTTCTTTACAAAAACGCTTCCAAAATTTCTCATGCAATTGCACTTCTGCCCCTGCCAAGAATCTATCTCATGAAGACCTGGACGACATTTGCAATCTCTGCAATGTCCAGAAAAATGTGTACTGCTGTCCTTATAGATAGATAGATAGATAAAGAGGAGGAGGGAAAGACAGGGATGTTAACCAGAAAGGGGTTCCGGTTGGCTACCCTGCACTCTCGCCTAATAAATGCTCATGCTCACCAGTGCGATCATTTATGCAGCGCCCTGTCTAGCCTATACTATAGGCCTTTTGCACACGTCAGTGGTATTTTGTAAACCACTCCTTTCGCACATTTAACAAAAGGCTTCATGTGCCTTTTCTCACAACCGCTTTTCCTGCCTTCATGCTTTGCCATATGTGAGCACAGCTGGCCTAGCCTCTTTGGGGCTGAAAACACCGTCGGTACTTCATACCTGCTAGCCACTTTTTTCAGTTGGTGTGAATAACGCGCTACACACTAGCAAAATCAACAACTGGAACGGGGAACACAGGACAAGCACGCACTAACAACTGAGATTTATTCTGGTACGAGGGTACATAAATACATTTCATGCACATGCTGAAACAATCAATTCATTGCCAGCGGCTGTGTCGCACGCTCCGTCATTTCTTGGTTAGATTTAACTCCTCACTTGATAACAGCACCGAGGGTGTGCTTACGCACTCGTCTTCACCGGCCTCCCATATCTCAAAGGCTTCTTTTATTTCTCTTTCTTTCTTGTCCTTTGCCCGAGCTAAAATTGTAGTCTGTTCAAAGTAAGGTGAACATTTGTCACTTACACAATGGGGGACGAGGTTTCCAGGATTCGTTATTTTTCCTAAGCTAATACTGAGCTCTTTCAACCTGGTGTTTAGACATCTGCCTGATTGACCTATGCAGCTCATGCCGCATGACAAGGGAACTTTGTAGACTATGCTCGTGGCACAATCTACAAACTTCTCTTGGTGTGCAATACCACATGTGTTTCCTACTTTTTTCCTTGATTTATTCATTTTATGACAAAGGCTCACTAATTTCCGGGGTGCGGTAAACACCAGGGGAACATCATATCTGTTTGCCGCTTTCTTTAAGCCGTATGAAACATTATGTACATAAGGAATTACAACCACACCAGCACCCTGCTCTGCATGCTTTTTTTGCGGTCTTTTGCTATCCAGTAGCTTTTGTAGATTCTTTTCAGCCACAGACGTTATTAGCTTGTCAGGTTTAGCGTGTCAGACAGACCCAAGGCACTGCGATGGGCACTTCCATATCGGTCACCACAACAAACCTCGTCATGGAAGCACTAGAGGACAAGGTATTGAATGCTTTCACTCCAGCACCCAAGGTCTTCTACCGGTATGTCGACGACTGTTTTTGCATATTAAGGAAAGAGGACGCGTCGCGGTTTCTACATGAACTAAACAGTGTCGAACCAAGCTTGAAGTTCACGGCCGAGTTTGAGCAAGAAAACCGCCTTCCCTTCTTGGATGTCCTGGTCGAGCGGAGGGACAATCGCCTTTCGTTCTCTGTGTACAGAAAGCCTACGCACACAGCCCAGTACTTAAATTTTCATTCAAATCATCCAGTTGCGCACAAAGCCTCCGTCGTCACATCACTGACCAAACGTGCGACACGTGTCTGCAAAAGCCGAGAAGATCAAGAAAAGGAGTTAAAAAGAGTGCACGAAGAACTGTCAGCCAACGGTTATCCGAGCCGCTTCATATCAAAGCTACAAGAACGAGCTGCACATCCAGCTACCACTGATTGTAGGACGTATCGAACACGAGCAGGCATTCCATACATGCCTGGTATCAGCGAAGCGTTGTCTCGTGTGTTCTAATTTAAAATTATTTAAAATTATGCAAGCAGTATGACCTAGACAAGCTCTTCTCTTCGATAAATAACTGCAAGAAACTCAGTTCGACCACGTTTTTTTGCGGCCAAGATACGTTAAACTGATGTTCCATTTCATGTTACTGTGTCCGAAAAAAGTTCTTGGCAAAAATGTTTAGGGAAGTTTCTGCAAGAAAAGCTAACAGAGCTATAAGTTAGAACCCTTTTCATGATAAGAATCCTGATGCAGCAATTAGCACCCGAAAAGACTACCATGACAAACCACTGCATGCTTTTTCTATTGGCGTGAGCCTGTACTCCCCGATACCCCATGACAAACACTAGAGTGCTTTAGTGAAGTCATTGAAAAACATGAAGCTATTCGTTTTCAAAACCCAGCCGGCATGTGAATTGGTAATTTTTTATAATCATCATTAGTCGACCTTATTAAACAGCGTGCGCTAACAGGACGTACTCAGGAAACTTGGAGACAGAGGAAAGAAGCGCTTCTTTCCTCTGTCTCCAAGTTTCCTGTGTACATCCTGTTAGCGTACGCTGTTTAATAGAGATGTACCAACTAGCCCGTCTGAAAGTTCTACTCTAGTCGACCTTGAAACACCATTTACAGAGTGGGAGACCAAATTTTTTGTCCAAAAGATTGGCATATGTGTAGGGTCTTTTATTGCTCCAATTATCAGGGACTTCTTTTCAGCAATGCACGACAGAGCACTACAAGGCCACGTTAAAGACACAGCTGTGGCGAAAGTTTGTCGTTATATAGATGACCGTCTAGTTTTTCTTGCCTGTGACCGTGATGTTTTCAGCATGGAAGTGTGTTAAGTTTGTGCTATCTTCTCCAATGCTCTTGCTCCTCTAGATATAACTTATGAGATCCCTGTAAATGACAACATGAGATTCCTGGATTTGAGCTTACAGTTTCCTCCTTGCAGTGTGTGCTGGCCATTCGAGCCTAGGGGAAATAATTCATTACTCCCGTACAGTTCCTCACACTTGAAGCTTGTTAAAAAAAGAATTGTTAGGTCATGCTTCAAGAGTGCCCTCACTAAATCCTGTGTACATCAAACTAAATGAAGTTTTAGCTGTCAGGTGGAAAGACTAATTGGTTCTGGCTTTCTACTTCGTGTTCTTTATTTAACAAGAGCTGTTGTTGGGGTAGTTGGCGATCGTGTACAGAAACCATGTTATATTGCGCTAAAACCACAACACAAAAGAGAAGAACACATAGCACAGGACGAGCGCCAACTATCAACTAGTTTATTCAGAGGCTGAACCCCTGAATACAGAAAAGACTACCGCATGTACGCAAGGTACATGCATGACAAGCCCTGATATACGTGTGTACTCATCATACCCTAAAAGACAGATCTCAAAAATGTTAGCTCATCATTGTACAATCCCACTGACACATCACTTACACAATTGCTATCGTTCTTTACAAAAACGCTTCCAAAATTTCTCATGCAATTGCACTTCTGCCCCTGCCAAGAATCTATCTCATGAAGACCTGGACGACATTTGCAATCTCTGCAATGTCCAGAAAAATGTGTACTGCTGTCCTTATAGATAGATAGATAGATAAAGAGGAGGAGGGAAAGACAGGGATGTTAACCAGAAAGGGGTTCCGGTTGGCTACCCTGCACTCTCGCCTAATAAATGCTCATGCTCACCAGTGCGATCATTTATGCAGCGCCCTGTCTAGCCTATACTATAGGCCTTTTGCACACGTCAGTGGTATTTTGTAAACCACTCCTTTCGCACATTTAACAAAAGGCTTCATGTGCCTTTTCTCACAACCGCTTTTCCTGCCTTCATGCTTTGCCATATGTGAGCACAGCTGGCCTAGCCTCTTTGGGGCTGAAAACACCGTCGGTACTTCATACCTGCTAGCCACTTTTTTCAGTTGGTGTGAATAACGCGCTACACACTAGCAAAATCAACAACTGGAACGGGGAACACAGGACAAGCACGCACTAACAACTGAGATTTATTCTGGTACGAGGGTACATAAATACATTTCATGCACATGCTGAAACAATCAATTCATTGCCAGCGGCTGTGTCGCACGCTCCGTCATTTCTTGGTTAGATTTAACTCCTCACTTGATAACAGCACCGAGGGTGTGCTTACGCACTCGTCTTCACCGGCCTCCCATATCTCAAAGGCTTCTTTTATTTCTCTTTCTTTCTTGTCCTTTGCCCGAGCTAAAATTGTAGTCTGTTCAAAGTAAGGTGAACATTTGTCACTTACACAATGGGGGACGAGGTTTCCAGGATTCGTTATTTTTCCTAAGCTAATACTGAGCTCTTTCAACCTGGTGTTTAGACATCTGCCTGATTGACCTATGCAGCTCATGCCGCATGACAAGGGAACTTTGTAGACTATGCTCGTGGCACAATCTACAAACTTCTCTTGGTGTGCAATACCACATGTGTTTCCTACTTTTTTCCTTGATTTATTCATTTTATGACAAAGGCTCACTAATTTCCGGGGTGCGGTAAACACCAGGGGAACATCATATCTGTTTGCCGCTTTCTTTAAGCCGTATGAAACATTATGTACATAAGGAATTACAACCACACCAGCACCCTGCTCTGCATGCTTTTTTTGCGGTCTTTTGCTATCCAGTAGCTTTTGTAGATTCTTTTCAGCCACAGACGTTATTAGCTTGTCAGGTTTAGCGTGTCAGACAGACCCAAGGCACTGCGATGGGCACTTCCATATCGGTCACCACAACAAACCTCGTCATGGAAGCACTAGAGGACAAGGTATTGAATGCTTTCACTCCAGCACCCAAGGTCTTCTACCGGTATGTCGACGACTGTTTTTGCATATTAAGGAAAGAGGACGCGTCGCGGTTTCTACATGAACTAAACAGTGTCGAACCAAGCTTGAAGTTCACGGCCGAGTTTGAGCAAGAAAACCGCCTTCCCTTCTTGGATGTCCTGGTCGAGCGGAGGGACAATCGCCTTTCGTTCTCTGTGTACAGAAAGCCTACGCACACAGCCCAGTACTTAAATTTTCATTCAAATCATCCAGTTGCGCACAAAGCCTCCGTCGTCACATCACTGACCAAACGTGCGACACGTGTCTGCAAAAGCCGAGAAGATCAAGAAAAGGAGTTAAAAAGAGTGCACGAAGAACTGTCAGCCAACGGTTATCCGAGCCGCTTCATATCAAAGCTACAAGAACGAGCTGCACATCCAGCTACCACTGATTGTAGGACGTATCGAACACGAGCAGGCATTCCATACATGCCTGGTATCAGCGAAGCGTTGTCTCGTGTGTTCTCAAAATACGACTTACGCGTGGCCCACATGCCTGTCAGCAAGCTGCGGAATCAGCTAATGAATGTGAAAGACCGACTACCAAATGAGCAGTTTCCAGGAGTCGTCTACAAAATACCATGCCTGAACTGCAATCATGCCTACATCGGTGAGACAGGGAAGTTCTCAAGACGCATAAAGGACCACCAACGTGATGTGAAAAACAAAACGCATGCCACAAATGCGCTGGCGGGTCATGCACACGACACTGGCCACCAGATTGACTGGGGCAATGCCTCCTTCTTATCTAAGGAAAGAAACCTGACGACGCGCCTTCTGCTGGAATCGCTATTCATCCAAACATCACAAGCAACATTAAACAAGAACGCTGGCCCCATGCCAGGCATCTACGCCAGATCTTTACGTCACATTCTCCGGATATAAATTCGCCACCGCTCTTGTCCTGCTCACTGTGAACAAGAAACCCGTACGGGTTTCGAAACGTCTTTCTTTTTTCGACTATGGTCAGTGACTGCTACTTCACTTCATTGCATCCGTGTATTTATTGCGCTCTCGCACTAAATACACTCTGTTGTTAGTCAGTGCTCGAGTCTGTCTATCTTTCTTGTCCTGTGTTTTTTGCGCTGTTTTCCTACAGAATGTCTCGCCAACTTGCCCAACAATACACCTTGACGAGGAGGAGGTAGGTTCAGCAGAGTGTGTGTGTGGGGGCGTCTGGGAGGGCTGATGCAAGTGGATGTTGGAGGTCTGAGGTTTGACTCCAGTGGAAATGAGTGCTAAAAATTTCAGCGATGGATTTGTGGTCTTTAATTGTGTGTCTTGAGAACACACAAAGCTCGGGCTTTTATTTTCTTTGCGAAAGTACATATGCCCGAAATAGTTTTTGACATTGCAATATCTTAGAGGGACAGAGTGGACGTGCAAGTTTTGGGGCATATGAAGAATTAGTTCCTCAGAGGAGAGATTTTGCCTTAGACATCATCGGAGTCTGTTTGGCTTGTTTGAATAGCTTCATCTTTCAATGGGTAATCTTTATTACGGCCTCGGTTATCAATGCATGGAGCTTAGTAGGGACTGAAGTCCAATAAGGTGACAGTTTGGGATTTATACTTCAATAGAACAAAAGAAAGAGGCAAACAGTTAGGCAAGACAAACACAGCACAGGAAATTAAATTCCTTGGAAATTAAATCCTGCTTAGGAAATTAAATCCCGGAGGCCTGCCATATTAGGTTGCAAGACAGTGACACATGCGTCAGTGCACCGTCTTTTCATCTCACTAACAAGAAATTTAATTTCCTAAGAGGAAGTGTGCGCATGCAAGTTTGATAGACAAAGTATGTGCCTTTTGTTGTTTGCCAGATATGGAGCGTGTATCCACTCCTTGGTGAATTGCCATATATGTATTTGTTTTTAGTTTTTTTAGTAAGTTGATACGCATGCGTCTTCTGGTGACCTTGGTTGGCCGTTTCTCAATTAAACTTCAGTTGTTAGTCCAGCGTTGTCCTGTGTTCTTCTTCTTCTCCTGGTGTCTCGTACTTTCGCTGGTGAAATTATGTCTGATTTACAACAGTAAAAATGACAGTAATTTTCAGCCGATACCAGCATTACGTTTGCACGTGCCCCAGCCCTTAAAACAAAACACAAAGTGAGGATGGCACAATGCACGGTCATAGTCAGTCATACCTTTCGGCTTGTTGGAAGCACATTACATACAAAATAGCGCAACAGCACGCAGGGACAGGAAAGAACTCGTGTGTGTAGTGTTAGAAGGGGCACTACTTGTGAAATGGAGCCAAAGATCATCCATTTCTTCTGGCAAGCCTGAGAAAGGGCCATGGTGCAAGAAGTTTTTATAGATGTGCTGCAACCATTTTGCTGAATCTTTGCATAGCGGTAATATTTAGGCAAAGCATGAAATGCTTTAATTTTGAAGGAAGGTCAACTCACAGCGAAAGATTAGCAACAGGTTCGTGGTGAAGACCAGGTCTAGGAATGCTGCTTGGTGTCGTCTAGTTGTGTAGGAGGCTTCCCCGAAAAATTGCGTGATGTCAAGTGGGTGGGGAGGACAGTAAGCACAGCAGATTAGTGATTCATGTATAAAGAAAGGAACGTCGACCAAAGGCAGTTGCCAACACAGAGACGTTTCGGCTTCCATACGGAAGCCTTGATCACTGGACGGAAAGCCCAAAGCACAAAGCTTAAGTGCGTCGCAGTAATCGCCCCAAGCATCTTGCGTACGTAGGCAGGAGATTGCCTGCATTGTGGTTAAGGGTTCTTTCTGCTGTTTGAACTATCAGGGATTCCAGATATCGACGTGACAGCCAATTCTTTTCTCTTGCGATGACTGATGCTTCTTCCCAGGCTATATTGTGTGTCGTGGCTCCCACGTGTTCCGCAAGTACATTAGATGCAATCTTCTTGTTCCTGACGTTGTTCTTGTGGTCCCTCAATCGTCTTTCGAAATTCCCGCTCTTGCCGATATAGCAGTAGTCGCAGTCCGTACAGGGAATCTTATAGATGACACCAGGAAATTTCTCTTTCTTAATCTTGTCTTTGACAGCCACCAGCTCGTGCCTCAGCTTGCACGCAGGAATGTGAGTGCCGTGCACACCGTAAGTGCGCAGAACACGAGCCAATGACTCGCTCACGCCCGACACATATGGGATAGCGGCTCGGGCTCGGCAAGGAGGACCAACTGGTTCTGATGGGCGTGATGACCATTGAAGAACGGAATCCACGAAGTGCTTGGGGTAGCTGCATTCACTCAGTTCTCGGCGCACTTGGCATCGGTCAGCAGCCCGATCTTCTTGCCTTGGGCAGATGTTTTTGGCAAGTCGGACGTGGGAAGCCGCGACGGAGCATTTGTGGAAAATCGGGTGAACAGAATTCAAATAAAGATACCGGCCTGTGTGGGTAATGTTTCTATAAACTTTGAAAGACAGTCGGTTGTGATGGCGTTCAACCAAAATGTCCAGAAAAGGAAGACGGCGAGCAGCCTCCTCCTCTACAGTGAATTGTATGGAATCTTCCATGCTATTGATGTGATCTGTAAAAGCACCTAACGCATCCCTTTTGATAATGCAGAAGCAGTCATCAATGTAGCGTACAAACACCTTTGGGTGCGGTTTGAAGGTAGCCAGTGCGCGGCCTTCTACCGCCTTTCTTTCAAAGTTTATAGAAAGAAAGCCCACACAGGCCGGTATCTTCATTTTAATTCTGTTCACCCAGTTTTCCACAAACGCTTCGTCGCGGCTTCTCTCATCCAACGTGCCAAAAACATCTGCCCAATGCTAGAAGATCGGGCTGCTGACCTACGGCAAGTGCGCCGAGAACTGAGTGAATGCGGCTACCCCAATCACTTCGTGGATTCCGTTCTTCAACGGTCATCACGTCCATCAGAATCAGTTGGTCCTCCTTGCCGAGCCCGAGTCGCTATCCCATATGTGCCGAGTGTGAGTGAGTCTTTGGCACGCGTTCTGCGCACTTATGGTGTGCACGTCGCTCACGTTCCTGCGTGCAAGCTGAGGCACGAGCTGGTGGCTGTCAAAGACAAGATTAAGAAAGAGAAATTTCTTGGCATCATCTATAAGATTCCCTGCGCAGACTGCGACCACTGCTATATCGGCAAGAGCGGGAATTTCGAAAGACGATTGAGGGACCACAAGAACGACGTAAGGAACAAGAAGATTGCACCTAATGCGCTTGCGGAACACGTGGAAGCCACGACGGACAATATAGCCTGGGAAGAAGCATCAGTCATCGCAAGAAAAAAGTATTGGCTGTCACGTCGATATGTGGAATTCCTGATAATTCAAACAACAGAAAGAACCCTTAACCACAACGCAGGCAATTTCCCGCCTACATACGCAAGATGCTTGAGGTGATTCCGTCCAGTGATCAAGGCTTCCGTGTGGAAGCCGAAACGTCTTCGTATTGACAAGCTTAAGGGCTACTGATTGCTTGAGCAGCCGCACCTATTGTGTTCCATCAGGGACACAACAGCAGTGGCTGTATTCGTCACACAAGCCACAGCACAAGGTTGTCAGTTTGGTTGCCTGTGTGGGCGGCATATGAGCATGAGCAGTGAGACAGGTTGTTTTCATGATGACATGGTACAGAGTTCGTTAATGTCAACTTGTGCAGGAGGTGCTGGTGCTCCTGGATCTGCTCGGGGCAGCCAACCCGCGCTTCTACAGCTACTTTGTTGACACGAGGCTTGTCTACGACCGATTTGTGGACATCGGTGAGTAAGTTTGCATCTCATCTTTTTGCATGTGCATCTGCACAGCGACTTGCAGGTGGGCACACACAACAGTGCACTCAAATATGGTTTTTTCTTGTGAGTAGAGTTTGCGGCCTCATGCATTTTTCTGCTTTTACGGCTGCTTTATATGCTCTTATCTTCCAAGATAGCTGACACGTGTATGGTAAAAGCTTGTTATTTAAAATTCCATAGGGATGCCTACCCATTTCAAATTAACTCAAGTTTGAACTAACGAAAGTGAACAGAATATGTGTTGTACTGCCACCGGGGAGCAGTGTGGTAGTGAGATAAGTTATTTTATTGTTTTAAGACGGGTGCTCAAACTGGGTTCTGCGGACTGCTTTTGTGGGTTCCACAATCACCAGCACTGGCCTCTGCCCCTTTCCAGTACACTTTTGACGGTTGTGTGCGAAGCAAGACACTGCACCTCATTTGTTAAAACTCATTTCTGGGCGTTAGCTCTTCTTTGCTCGTCCCTCAGTTTCGTGCTGTCAACGTTGGCGCGATCCACTGCACAGACCTTGGCAGTGCACCAAGATGCTGCGCGGATGTAACGGCGCCATGTGTTTTTGACTGGAGCGTGAGCATCGGTGGCTCGCACTGTGTGCTGCCAAGACACAGCTGCACTGAGGCAGTTCTGTTTAGAATGCCGGCAGGAAAGTGTGAAAGGGGAATGGCGCACAAGCCAGCACGTGTTGTGTGCTCTGATGCGTGTGGCAACTGAGTTTCGGTGGTTTGGGCCATATCGCCGAGCTAGCCGAGCCCAAACAAGGCAAGAAAAAAAACCTGTGCGTCTGATCAGGCGTTTTTATGGGCTTTGATCACTGCGGTGGTGCTGGGGTGAAGCTTTGTGGACTGCAAGCCTAATTCAAGGCTTTTTATTTCGGGCATGTATATCACATGGCTGACGAGAAGTCATGGAGGAAATTCTTTCGTTTCTTCATGGAAGGAAAGTTGCACAATAGTTCCCTGAACACTAAGGGCCAAGAGCTGCCTGTGAAATTCTACCGATTTCCTGGACATGTCCTACATTGTTGGACAAAAATTTTGAATACTTGGAAATTTTAAGGTACTGTTATGGAAATATTGAAGGTAATGGTCCATCCTTCCAATGTGCAGCAAACTCTTAAATTTTTTCCATCACTCGCACCGAGCAGTTGAGACTGCTATATAAAACCAAAAGGGAACGATTTTGACGATAGCAAAAAAAAAATTGCAGGTCTGTCTACGGGACATCTGCAGATATATTGATTGTTATAGTGAAATATTGCAATATGTGAAGAAACCCATTCATAAACTCTTTCCTGTTAAAAAACTCTTTTGCCTGGAATTGTTGGGTATGAAATGGCTGAGAAGGAAAGACGGCAAGCCTGGGTAACTCCTGTGGGCAGGGTCAAGTTAGCTTTTTCACTTGTGTAACATGTTTGATGTGTTGCATGTCAAATATTATTTCTGGCCAGTTTTTGCTGTAATTCTATAAGCATGCAGTGTTTAGTAGCTAATCAATCTGATTTTTTTTTTTTTTGTGCCGGGAAAGCCCTCCACCGGTCAGGTAATGCAAAAAATTATTTGGGAGACTGACATTAACAGCTGTGTTATGCAGACACGTTTAAGGCAAGGTCAATGATTGCCTCAGTGTTCCAACGTGTGTCACCCGGTGAAGTTACTTTACAGTATGTAAAAAAAAATCTAGAAAAAAGTTGTAAAAATGTTTTCTTGCTCATGCATGAGCATTTGCATATGAGCGATGGCTCTGCAAATAAATTTGAATGTGCGTGCGCTGTATATCAGCATTAAAATAAATATACCAACCGCTTATCTCAGTCATGGTGATTAAACAAACGAGCATTTTTTTCTGTCAACTATAATCGAGCAGCTGGTAAACGCATTTCCTGTGTGTTTTTGTTGCTCTTTTCAGCCTCACATATCGCCTCAAATACATTTTATTTTATGTTCAAATAAAGATTCATCATCATCTTCAACATCAGCCTGACTACACCAACTGCAGGGCACAGGCCTCTCCCATGTCTCTCCAATTAACCCTCTCCTTTGCCAGCAGTGCCCACCTCATCTCATTCGCCCACCTAACCTTCTGCCGCCCCCTGCTATGCTTGCCTTCTCTTGAAATCCACTCAGTTACCCATAAGCACCAGCGGTTATCTTGCCTTCGCATTGCACGCCCTGCCCAAGCCCATTTCTTCTTGATTTGGACTAGGATGTCATTAACTTGTGATTGTTCCCTCACCCACTCTGTCCACTCCAGCCTCTTAAAGGGACTATGCAATAAATTGATTGAGATTATATAAAGCAGACGAGAGATAGGCATTTCATCACTCGTCACCCCAACACAAGGATTTTTAAGCTAGCATCAATAACAACGAAGATATAGACGATTAAAAATTACGCTCCTCCTCTCCCCCCTCAACTCGTATATGCGGGGCACCAGACAAAAATAAAGAAAAGAGGTCTGGGACTGGGCCCCGCCTTTAAATACGTCATCAGATGACGTTCGCTTTGCAACTTTCGATTGTCGCTCCTAGCTCCCCAGGAGCAGCGTCGGCGGCTTGGCGCCATCTCTCTGGTCTCTCTTCACCTTCCTGGATTGCGGCGCGCGTTGGGTTTCTTTGCTTGTCGTCTGGTGTAGTTAGCAGTAATAAACCCGGACCTCGAGGTGCGACTGCTCGCTCTTACGGCCGTGATGGGCATCGAGCCCTATGCGTGCCCACGAAGAGCCGTGCGAGTGGCTCCGGAACACCCGACAGAAGGAGACGGCAGAGGAAAATTGAAACCATATGCGCGAAGGCAATGCCCTGGCCCGCACTTGCCCGAGAGGGTCGCGCGGCGGCACAAGCAGACGATTTTCATGGCTACCGGAAGTGTGCCTGTGACGTTGTGGCTGCCGTGGCCCCAGCGAATGACAGCGTGTGGTGGCCTGGCGACGTCATGGTACAGTGACGTCTTTCTTCCACGATTTTAGTTCCAAAATCGGTCACTACGAGCACACCAATCGGCCCGCGAATTTTTAAGAAACACGTTTTTTTTTAATTTATAATAAATTGCCGGCTCAGTTCCGCAGACTTATGCTTGGTGTGAATGCTCATTAGCATCATTTCTAAACATAGAAAACATTTACAAGCGACTTTAAATTTCTGGCACAGTCCCTTTAACGTTACACCTAACATTTTCCTTTCCATGGCTCGCTACATTGTCCTGAACTTGAGCTGAACCCTTTTCGTTAGCCTCCACGTTCCTGCCCCGTAGATGAGTACCGGTAAGATACAGCTGTTGTACACTTTTCTCTGGACGGATATTGGTAAACTGCCATTCATGATCTGAGAGAACCTGCCATATGTGCTCCATTCCATTCTTATTCTTCTAGTTATTTCCCTCTCATAATCCGGATTAGCGGTCACTACTTGCCCTAAGTTGATGTATTCCTTTACCACTTCCAGCACCTCGCTACCAATTTTGAACTGCTGTTCCCTTGCTGGACTGTTGAACATTACTCTGGTTTTTTGCATGTTAATCTTTAGACCACCATTCTGCTCTGCCTGTATAACTCATTGGTCATGCTTTGCAGTTCATCTCCTGAGGGACTCAACAAGACAATGTTATCAGTGAATTCCAGATCTAGGTATTCTCCATTAATTCTTATCCCTAACTGTTACCAATTCAGGCCTCAGAATACCTCCTCGGAATAGCATTGGCGAGATGTCTCTCTGCCTGATGCTCTTCCGTATTGGAATTTTATTGCTTACTTTATGGAGGACTATGGTAGCTGTGCAGTTGCTATAGATGTCTTCCAGTATTTTCACATAAGGCTCTTCTAAACCCTGATTTCGCAATGCCTGCAGGACTGCTGAGGTTTCCACTGAGTCAAATGCTTTCTCGTAATCAATGAAGGCTATATATAGGGTTTGGTTATATTCTGTGCATTTCTCTATCACCTGATTGATAGTGTGAATATGATCTATTGTGGAATATCCGTTACGAAAGCCTGCCTGATCATTTGGTTGATTGAAGTCTAAGGTGGTTGCAAAAAAAAAATTTCACTGTACACTATTTCTTTGATCAAGTCAATCAAAGCGGAAAGCTGGGCTAGTTGGTGTGTCATCATTAATTAAAAGACTAGCACATATAACTAGGACACAGACATAGAAGAAGACAGGACGAGCGCTACCCGCATCTCTGAAGCCCGTAAGCGTTCAAGCACGAGGGAAAAAGCACGTGACTGTGCAAAAAGATTTGCAGGTAGGCCAAAACGTGCAAGCATGTGCACAACTGGCCAGTTTCAAGAGGAAGCGTGCTACTGACACAGCTACTCAGAGAGGAGTTGGCAGGAGAAGGTGCTTTTCATTGGCACGTGCTGCACCCCCATGCGAAGCTGCGGTCCCCTATAGAAACATAGAGATTACATACACTATCATAGTCACTCTCAAAAATAGAGCTTTTATTTGTTTGTGTGAGGGAAAACGATCAGAAGAATTTGTCGGTCGAACTGGTTAAGCAGGGTAGGCAAAGCATAACTTAGAGTTTTAAATCTGTAGTTGGTGTGCCAGAAAGCCAGTATCTGTGGAAATTCGAAAAAAAAAGTAGTGGAAGATAGTCATTTAAAGGCAGATGAGGCGTCACATGATTCTGTGCGCAGTCTAGGCAGTCGAGTGGGCGAATGCAAGGTAACATTTGTCTTGTAGCTAGTTTCCTGCCGTCTTGCCTTGGGGTTAGAGGTGTCAGTGAGAGATTGGCATTGCATAAGAAACTACCGTATTTATGCGCATAATTTGCGTACTTTTTTCATTTAAATTAAGGCTTCAAAAAGAGGTGCACAAATTACGCGAAAATTTTCCAAACAGGTTCTAAAAAACTCTATGAAGGTCATAACATGCAATATATATTGTATATTGCCGCATATACACGCCTCCCCCTCTCATCTCGCACTCCTTGCTGGCAAAAAAAAAAAATTGACTCCAAATCCGCCCGCCCCATGTTATGTAGTTCCCCGCATGATTGCATGCTGGCGTGTGTGCAGCAGAAAGCAATAAATGCGCAATCGCAAAGCCAGCAGTGGGAGGCAAAGGAGATCGTCGATAAAACAGCGCCCTTGCATGCCGCCGCCCGGCTGACTAGTGGCACCGAAAAGCACACGGTTCGGTAGTTTCGGATTCGGGTGCGTGCGCAACTGTCCATCTGGGAAAGCAACTGCCGGCGCTAGTGAGCCAATTAAATTATGGACATATCGTGCCCTTGACACTAGCACCTTTTGCAGCCGCACACGGCGAAGCAGCCGCGCCGATCTCTCCAAGCCTGCCTGCGCACGCCCGCGTACAGCCTGGTGGTCTGGACCAGAGAGCGCAAAATATGCGAGTAAACGGTTTTTCTTTTTAGCTCTGGCTGCAAAATTGAGGGTGCGCAAGTTACGCAAGTAAATACGTAATTGCTGAAGATTACAGGATTGCACTGAAGTCTGCTTAAGATCGGAAATGCGAAATTGACTAATTACAATTCATCAACCAAACTTTACCCATTTCAACGTCTGCTCATGCACTACCTAACACAATCTAACTTTTGCACTTTTATCTCTACAGAATGATATAATCTTGCGGGCAGAATTTACGGACACTTTTTACTGATGCAACATAGACAATAATGCTTTTGCATTAATAAAACAACAAAAAATTAGCTGCTGTTTAATTTCTCTTGAACCTGGTTAGAGAGTGAAAGCTATGGGCAAGTAGATCCCAAACAGCACGCCAGTAATGACCCACCACTGGTCGAATACAGGGGAAAACTGGCCCCAATAATGGCCTATAATGGCATCTGACTGGGGCGCTAGCCAATCTAGTGTTTGAGCCAATGGACTACATTGGCTTCGTAGCAGCCAGTAATGGCAGCCAGTAAGTGTAGAGGATGCGTGGCTCGTTTGGTTGAGACCAGGATTCTAGGTAAGAGTGGCGAGAAGACTGCGCGGGCTAGCCTGGAAGCTTACTATATTAAGAGTTGTGCCTACACTTGCATCAGCACTCCCTCATTATCAGTCTTTGCAACAGAGGTAGGCTTTTTAGAAGCAGCTAACGTTCGAGTTTTTCATGTCTTGCTGCTTGCTTGGGCTTGCTGTTATCTTTAAGGGGTGACTTCCTTCAATAAAATTCAGTTGTTAGTGAGTGCTTGTGTCTTGTCCTTTCTTCGTGTGTGGTTGCATGATTTGGCACTGCTCCTTTTCCCAGGTTTAAAATGCACCAAATAACCCAAAAGAAGTTTTACTGCAGTAATGGCATACAAGCTCGTTGAAAAGGAAAATATGCAGCGCAAACAAAACTCACGGACGACAGAAGAAAGACAAACACAGCACTGACACTACCTACTGAAAACGGTTTTATTTGCATGTGCAATAAACCGTCGAAGGAAGAAAAGATAAAACGTCATGGATTTAGCAGGATGAAAAACAAAAAGAAACCGAAAAAAGGTCGGACACTAATCTCAGAAAGCGAACTCGAGGTTTCAGGTAAGACAATTCTTTCTTGAGGAGGGCGATCGATGGTGTACTGACGCAGGTCTCTCCCCTTTTGTCAATGATGAATGCCTCAAAGATTTCTCGCTTTTTTCTCCTTGTACCTGCGTAGAACACGCTTTTCGTGCAGCTTTGGTTTACAGCTTTTGCATTGAATTTGCATCTTCACGCAGCCGGTCATTGAGGCAACGACCTGCCTGACCGACGTACGTGTGGCCACAGGATACCGGAATCTCATAAACGACTCCGGTCTTGCAGTCAATAAAGCAGGTTTCATGTATTTTGACGCATAACATCTTTTTCTTTTCTTTGTCGTTCACTTTTCGGCAAAGGCCGCCAAGCTTGTTTGGTACAGAAAACATGACTCGGGTGCCAGCACCGTTCCCAGCCTTCTTTAGCCGATGTGAAACGGAATGCACGTGTGGTATTGTGAACACAAAAATTCAATAAGAACTGGAACAGGTAGGAATTTTCCATTGCACCGCAAGAAATGCAAAAGCTGTAAACCAAATTCAACACGATAGCAAGGCGGGCGAGTTGGCGATACATGTTTAAAAAATAACAGCGCGGAAAACGGGACTTCAAGAGTACATATTTAAAAATTAACAGCGCGGAAAACAGGGACTTCAAGGGTAGAAAACACAGGACTGTGTTTTCTACCCTTGAAGTTCCCGTTTTCCGCGCTGTTATTCTGTAAGTCAAAGCTGCACGAAACACGCGTTCTACGCAGGTGCAAAGAGAAAGAAGCAAGAGAAATCTTCGAGGCATTCGTCATTGACAAAAGGGGAGAGACCTGCGTCAGTACGCCACCAATCGCCCTCCTCAAGAAAGAATTGTCATACCTGAAATCTTGAGTTCGCTTTCCTAGATTAGTGTCCGACCTTTTTTGGTTTCCTTTTTGTTTTGCGTCCTGCTAAATCACTTGGTGTTTTATCTTGTCTTCCTTCGACGGTATTTATTGCATGCGCAAATAAAACTGTTTTCAGTTGGTAGTGTCAGCGCTGGGTTTGTCTTTCTTCTGTCATCCATGCATTTTGTTTGCGCTGCATATTTTCCTTTTCTGTGATGAACCAACAGGCCCAAATTACCACCCTTCACCAAGCTTATTGAATGATTTCATTGCCATTCCTTGCCTATTCAATATTAGCCATCCAATATTCCTCATTGGATTATTCATCACAGGCAGCCAGCCGAAGTCACCGGTTATCCAATATTTCCAACCCAAGCTTATCCACTGGTTGTTTGTCATAGGCACCCAGCCGCACTCACTGGCTACCGAATATTGCCCACCCAAGCTAATCCACTGGTTGTTTATCACAGGCATCCAGCCACACTCATTAGCTACCAGTCCCATTAGTCGTTCCCCAACATTGCTCATTATGGATTTCTTGTGTTGCACTGCCAAATCCTTCTGTGACAAATATTTAATTTTGGCAACCATTTTCTATGCAGTGAGTTTGTAAATGCAACATTTCATTGTTACATGCATTGAAAATGAGTGAACCAGCAAGTTTAATGTTTGAACATTTATTAAAAACATAACGAAAAGCTGCAGGTCTATGCGGGCAGGTTGAGGCTGCGCGGAAGCAATTAGTTAGTCCTGTAGGGTCTCATCTAGGCTTGACCGCCTCATCAAAGGTTCCACTGCTGGAGCAGGCCCGGGTTCAAGGCAGCGGCTGCATTGAGATCAGACCCAGGTGGCATCTCAGTCAGCACGACAGCCATGCGCTTTTTACTGCTGCCTCCCCCTAGTTACAAGCTGCAGGCAGTCGCCTGCCGATGTAGGCCTGGACAACTTGCACAGCTGTCTTCTTCTTTTCGGTGATGGTGCCTGCACATACAAACCGCAAAAGAAAACATTTAGCAAAGAGCATTTTCGATAATAGTAGCTAGGATAGCTAGTACATCCAGTAGGGATTAGATATAAAATATCACCTGTAGTCCCTCTGCAGAACCTTGTCAAAACGAAGGCTTTCTTGCTGAACTTGAGCTGGATAGCAATGCCCATAATAGCCTTCATAACATGTTGTAAACTAGGAAGCGCAAAATTCTGGACGAGGGACAGAGTAAGGGACACAAAAACAGGATCACGAGCGCTACTACTAACTGTTTATTCATGCTGTGGGACAGGGGATATATAGGACCAGAATGTCGAGCATGCACGTGGAAAAGGCACAAAAACTGCATCAGTCATGTGCACAAGTTAATCAAAAAAAGAATCTAAAAAGGCACATTCCAATAAATAAACGTGTACAGACGTGTCACTGACACAACGTTCAGACAGCTTACGGATATAATAAGCCTCTAGAACGAGCCTAGCCTTATCACTGCCGCTCTTGCCTAGAATCGTGGTCTTCTCCAACCTTGCCCTACACGTGCACGAAGCAAGGTGACGCACGAGATTAGCACTAGTGTCTTTGTTTTCTATGTTTTTGGCATGCTCCCATAGCCGGTCATTAATACAGCGGCCAGATTGGCCAACGTATGAAGCCCCACATGAGAGGGGAATGCAGTACACCACTCCTATTGCACATTTAGTGTAGGCGATCCCATGTTTTTTGTTGCAGCCCCCACCGGCACAACCCATGATGCGAGGGCAAGCTAGATAGCTTTTTGGGTGCTGATAACACCAAGGGCACACGGTGCCTGCCAGCCACATTTTTTAGGTTGTGGGAGGGTTGGTGTACATAAGGGACCACCACCAGCTTTAAAGAAGGGGGTTCAGGCTGGCAGGCACCATCATCAAGGCGTCATCAAGGCTTTGGTCGTGCTCACGCTGGTCCCTACTGAAGACTAGTATATCGTCGATCATATTGATGACTCCGTAAATGCCTTCTAGCAGTCTTGACATGAAGCGCTGGAAGTATTCAGGCGCTGTTGCGAGGCCGAAGGGAAGATGCCTGTAACAGTAGCGGCCAAAGGGAGTGATAAACGTTGTCAGTTCTTCACTCTCAGGACCTAATTTGATTTGGTGGAAGCTGGAACTTGCGTCGAGCTTGGAAAAGACTTGTGCCCCACCAAGCTGGCCTAAGATGTCTTGCACTGTTGGCAAGACGTAACGCTCCCACTAGATGACCTTGTTAAGCTTCGTCAGGTCGACACAGAGCCGGTACCCCCCAGATGGCTTCGGCACAGTGACAAGTCCCGAACACCATGTGGTTGGCGTGTCCACTTTCCGGATGACCCCTTGGGTTTTTATGTTGTCCAGTTCCTTCTTCACGCTCTCGAGCATAGGGAGGGGTATTCGCCTTTGGACGCTCAATGAAAAGGGACGCCTCTGGACAGAGGCGAATGTGATATTCCTCTTGCACTTCCCCAGTCCACGAAAGATATTGACGTGGGTTGACGGTACATTCTCGACTGAGTCCAAAAACTGAACGACGCCCAAGTCTTCGATTGCCGGTAGTCCAAGAAGGTGGGTAGTCTGATTCTTGATGACATACAATGTCTGAACAGTCACTCTGTTGCGCCACTTCAGGGTAGCAGGGAAAGTTCCTAGCATGCGCAACCGATGATTTACGGGACCAGATACCTCGGCTTCTGCTTCATCCAACACGCGAGGCAGTCCCAGGAAAGAAGGCAAAACTACCGTTAGCTCTGCTCCCGAGTCTATTATGAACTTTGCAAGGTGGTCATCCACGCGTAGGTCGATGTACCTTGCCCGATGCGTACTGAGCGTGTGAAGTTCGATAGAGCCCAACAGCTCTTTTTGGTGCTTTGCCTTGTGAGCTTCTGCAAAACGACCCTGCTTTCTGCAGAAATGGCATGTAGACTTGCGTGCGGGGCATTCGTTTCGCGGGTGGATTCTACGGCCGCAATAACTGCAATCTGACCCATTTAGAAGCGCTGGCTTGCCACTGCGTGACGATGCGCATGCCGTCATCTTTTTGCGTCGCACCACGTCGACGTTCAGACTGTCGAAAGCTGTTCTGTCGCGTGAGCTTGCGCTGGAGAGACGCTCTTTTTCAGCGTCCTCATGCAGACATGCTTGACACTGCTTCTTCCGCCATGAGTTTCGTGCAGCGGCACAGCTGGTAAGATAGCTTTTCATCCCGCAATCCCACGACAAACTTGTCCCGAACAAGGCTGTCTTCCACTTTGGGGCTTTTGTATCCGCAACGTTTTACGAGATAGCGAAGCACCGCGAAGAAGTCGTCAGCTGACTCACCCTGCTGCTGTGTTCGGCGATGGAACCGACAGCTTTCGTAAATCTCGTTGACGGGGTGCACGAAATGCGAGGCTAGCTTATCCTTGACAACCGAAAACGAGAGGGTTTCCGGAGTGGAAGCTCCCAAAGACGGCAAGATGCTGCGTGCTTGAGGTCCCATACAATACAGAAGCATGCGCACCTGCGCCTCGTCGGTGGCTGTATTCAGGCCGGCGGCGAAGGCATAGTCTTCGTACATTGCTACCCATGTTGGCCATTCTCCTGGTCTTGTGAAGGTGAACGGTGGAGGGGGTTGAAGTCCGGGCGTACCGACACGCACGACGTTGACCTTGGAGTGCTCGGCGTCCGTACCGACTGCCGCGTCCATAACCGCCCCGTTAGCCGCATCCCATTAGTGAAGAGACGAATGATTACCATGATTCATGCCTGCAGGCAGAATATATACACACTGAGGGGCACCGCCCCCTTGCTCCTAGCGCCATCGCGTGACAACTCAAACAAGCACAAGGCGGCGACCACTACAGGCCCCACGTGTGCCAGGAAAGGGGAAAAAAGGGCAAGAGATAAAGACGCATGCATTTCCTTGCAAGGTGTGTGGATAGGAGTTCGCAGTGCAGCCTAGGGAAGTCGTTTAAAAAAAAATGGGCTGCACGCCACGGCAGCTATGGCTAGCCCATTGAAAAAGTTCGCGGAAAAATAAATCTCCATGGCACTCCCATGACTGGATCCTCTGTACGCGCCGTAGCGTGCGGCTCTGTCATGGGGGCTAGAAGATAACTTAGTTCTGTAGGATATCTCTGAATTTTAAAACTTTAGATGCACATGAAAAAAGAGGCTTTGGTACCTACCCATGTCATGGGCTACTTTTCGCAACAGGAGCTGCGACAAGCAATTTTTACACAACACAGAGCAAATGAACACGCCAAAAATGCATACAGACAGTGAATGAATAAGAATATCTAGGAATGAGTGAAGATAATCACGTTAAAGACTATATAAGGAATAAAGACCATACATAAATAACCAATACACAAGGTTATATTTGCAGTAATATGTAATAACCACGAGCGTCATATATGTAAAACTCAAGAAACATTTAAGGTCACGATCACAGATCTGAAGGTAAAGTTACAAATTGATTCAGACAGTCAGGAAAAAAGAAATGCAGCAGTATACTTGGAGACAGGTCAGAGGCAGTGGGCCGCACCTTGAATTGTACAGTTGCAGACAGAATAATATGGAGCACGCTTCATCAGCCAAACTGATATAACGTGTTTGTGAGTGAAAATTATCTGACTTTTTACATTTATGGAAGTAAACGCAAACCTTGTGTTTGTGCCTAAATGCAGGTAGCAGCCTTTCTATTTCTGTTACGATATGCCAAGTAAGAGTTCATTGCAACTAGGTGCCTGTAACCGTAATCTTAAAAGAGTGCCCTAGCAAGATGTGTGAAATCGACTAGCTGGGTGCTGCTAAGAACTGTGTGGCCTAGCCTGCAGCATTTTTGCATCCTGAAAAGTTGTTTAGTTTTTAGACTAATTGAATAACGTTTCATATATAGTAGCCTAGGAAAATTCGCGTGATAGCAGTAGCTAGCGTCTAAAGATGCTCTGTGAAAACAAAATCCGCTCATTTCCGGAGCGCTGCCCAGACTCGATTGGCTTTGCGTTCGCAGCGGCCGCAAAATATGTGTAACATGTTAGAATGTTCAGGCAGTCACTGCAGTGTGTGTGAGCAAACAATTTTCCAGACTGCTTCTGTTTTGACAGCTTTAATTAATGTAGCGATGATGACCTTGTGATCTCTAAGTGAGTTGTCACATGCTGAATGTCAGGTCATATCATAATCAGATGGTTTAATTTTATCGCCCCCACCACCTGAAAGTTAAGGATATATGCTTGTCATACTGCCTAAGATGAAAAATACATTAATCTCATCCCGTCATATCTATTCTGCTGGCTGAAATCCAGCTCATGCTCACAATATTGTTTGAAGTCTAGTGTCTGACAGAAACTCGTCTGGTCGGGATGGTACATGATGAAAATAGAAGGCGCCGACCAAAAGAAAGGATGGGATGACATTTCGGCACTCCCGCGGGAGCCTTGTTCACAATGAGGCATAACGTAGCTGCGTCGTTTGTTTATACACGGCGCATGAGCGAACCCAGGCACCTGCATAGATTGGGGGCAAGTTTCCATCATTCCGATTAAGCGTATGTGCTGTTGTTTGAATAATCATCGATTCCAGATAGAGCTGTGATTTCTTGTCCCTTTCTTGTGCAATCACACGTGCCTCTGCCCAGTTAGTGTTGTGTGCGGCGGACACCGAGTGCTCGGCAAGCGCATTTTGGTCTGCGCGCCGGTTTCTGACGTCACTCTGGTGATCACGTATTCTTCAGTCAAAGTCACCCGACTCGCTGATGTTAAGTGCCTTGAGGCCATGTGCGAAGAATCACAAAAGCACTCTAGTTGAAATTCTTGCAACAAAATTAAGTTTGTTTGCTAGGAGACAGCGTAGATTACCAGGAAAGGCCGCACTAACCCATGACAAGAATGCCGCTTCTGAGGGTACAAGATGCGTCCAAACCACAGAATTTATGTGGCAGTGCATTCGAATGAACGTTAAAGCGGAAAGTGATCTTTCTGAAGACGCGTGCATCCATGGATCCTTTCTCTGCCTTGTGCCGTACACGCGTTGAGCGCGTCTCCTTGCTGGCTCCTCTCCCTTGGGGGATCACCTCGCCCAGCGGGCCATTCGCCGCTCCCACAGATGTTTATCTCGTACAGGTGATGAAATAAATGGCCCTGCAACTTCAGGGAAACTCGTGGTTGTTACGCCGAGTTCAATCCGCAACCCATCAGGCTGCGTTTCGGGACAAGGGGGACCAGATGTCTCTGCGTCATGTAGAGTGGTTAGGCCGCGTGCACGTGTGCCTGCGCATGGCGCTTGTTTTGCTCTAGCGTGCAGGCGGCTCAATGAAACAAACCAGCGTATGACAATCAAGAGACATAACGCAAGATTCTGTCCTCTGGATGGTGGTGCAGCTGCTGCCGCCGGCGATAACACAAATGTGAGGGTACGGCACGACAAAACAGCACTGACAGACGGGACGGAAGAGGAGATGGACACATGCGCTGGTGTCTGTCTCCTATTCCGTCCCGTCTGTCAATGCTGTTTCGTCATACCGTTCAACATGAACCAACCAGCCCGACTCATCCCTCTCTTTAAAACTGAGGGACTGAGGAACGAAGAACAGTGCAGCACGCTCCAAAAAGTTCCTAATCAGAGACCTAAATACAAACCAATAATGCGACCGGCTCACACATACCTGCCAAACCGCTTGACCACGCCCGGCGCTTCTTACTTTGTGAGCTCGCATTGCGCATGGCTCTCACAGCTATATATAGACAAAACTCAAAGGTGCAGCTCCAGCTGTTTTTTTCTCTCTTTCTAGGGATTGCAGCCCAAGCAAATTCTAGTTTGCAAGGTTTATGAAGTAGAATATTACATTACATGGATCGTGAGACATCACGTGCACAGGCCAAGTAATGCCATGTTCAATGTCAATGAGCCATCAAAATTGGTGGGACAATATTGACAATATGTATGCAATTTTGGCGGCTCATTGCAACAGGCAGGACAATGTTAAAACAACATATGCCAAGATGCACACATTTCTAAAAATGGTCGTTGCTGGTTGGACAGTATTGACCAGCGCATCCCAAAATGTGTTCTACCCTGGCTACCCATTTGAACAGGTAAGACAATATTGGGCAGTGCAGCCAGGTTGTTGGGAAGCAATCCCAACTGCCATGGCAATATTGACCAACTTATACATTTGAAGTACGGAAAGCTGGGCAAGTTTGTTACTACTATCCATGGTAAAACAGCACGGAAAAACACGAGGACAAAACAGACACGACGACACAAGCGCTGACTTTCAACTGGCGATTTATTACGCACATGTGTACATATACTATTCCCGCCAAACACAAAACAGAACAAAAAATATTGAAGAAACACTGCATCATCACTGAACATCTTAAATCTACCTTGCTGCAAATGCATGCTCCAAACAGGTGATTTCGTGGTTAGAAAATGATAATGAGGGCTTGCTAATGCATGCTGCACCCCCCCTTGTCAATGTGATGTGCCTCTACAACTTCCTTTACTATCTGATCCTTATGTTTGAAGATGACGGATGTCTGATGAAGCAATGGGGCGCACGTGTGCTTAGGTTGCCTGCAGTGCAGCGCCTAATTCGAACCGGCTGCCCTGTCCAAAAAATTATGATGCTCCCTCAAGCGTTCATTGAGACATCGCCCAGTCTGGCCAACATACCATGCACCGCATGAAAGGGGGATCTTGTATACAACACCTTCGACGTACTCAACCCTCCTCTCTACGTGTGCTGTGGTGCAACCACCACTGATCCTCCTTTCTAGTAGAGCCTCTCGCTTCCGCTGCACAGCTCGGCAAATGTTGCTTACTTTACTGCGAGACGAAAATACATCAATTTGAAATTTTCGTCCCACTTTCTTCATCGTGTTTGTTCGGTCCTCGTGTTTTTCCGCGCTGTTTTACCATGGGTACGTTTGATATTCACAAGCCACAAAAACTGGAATGACAACATTATACAACGTATGCTATGATGTATGCTGCTCTGGCTAGCCGTCGCAACTTTCCGGACAATATTTGCCAATATATGCCACAATCTAAGCAATGTTGGCAGGCCATCGTTCATGGTTGGCCACTGTTGAACGTTGTCTGCTTGCATATGGCAATGTTCTGTATTCAATAATTACCCCACATTGCCAGAAGGCGTTACAGCAGGGCGGTTACAAATTTGCAAAAAAGACATCTTCATTTACAGAGCACACTTGTACTTCCAATAAGCGATTCCACTGTTGTACAGTCTTGACAAAAAATGAATTGGCAAGCAAGTTTGTCCTGGCACGGTACTCTCGAAGTTTGCAAGGGTGGTCATGTCGTTTTGAAATGTAAAAGGGCTGTTTAAAATCAATTTCCCAATTTATGCCGGTTCTACTGTGAACTCTTGAGTAGAATAATTTTAGCCTTAACTTCCTTCTACAAGAAGCAAGGGATTCTCTTGAGTAGAATAATTTTAGCCTTAACTTCCTTCTACAAGAAGCAAGGGATTCCCATTGCAAATAATTTTTCATTTTTGTACAACTATCTCTTTGCCTACACCTTCCTAAGACAAACCTTGCTGCCCTGTTGTGGATTCTCTCCAGCTTGTCAATCAACGATTGCTGTGCAGGGTCCCATACATCACAGGCATATTCCATGATAGGTCGCACACACGACATGAAAGCAGTTTAATAAAGGGAATGAGCGGGGCAATAATGGTAAAGAATGGCATGGTAACGCTTTGGCAAGAATGGGCCATTGAAGGACAACGAATTGCCAGCTCATTCCCAATATCGGGCCAATCGCATGTGCTGCCTGGGAGGTGCCTTGGCTTCTATAACATTGTGTTCAGCACAATGGATAGGCAGCATGCCCACCCTGCCACCCTGGCAGGTGGCAGTTAAAATAATGGTTTATCACAAGAGGTTGGTCACCCAATGAACGCTGCGGCCTATCGCGGCAGTGCCACATGCCTGACACAACGTTGTCAGCACTAATGCATGCAGTCCACATCTCTCTCACCATCGCCATGTACCTCAAAGTGAAATTGAGGCATCCACTGACCCAGGGAGCCTGTTTTGGAACCATCCTTTCCCCAAAATCGTCGGAGTCTAGAATGTTGCCAATGCCACCGTCAATGAACACAGTGAACGCCGGCGGCCTATAGAAACAGAGGCAAGCGCTCGGTTTCGGCGGCGGCGGCTGAGTGACATCATGGCTGTCACATGGTTTCTCCTTGGTTCAAGGTCAAACTCGTGCACATGGCAAAGAAGCTGTGGAGGGGAGTAGTAAAGCTTTCACTTTAAAAAAGCACAAAAGGTCCATTCACAGGCAACACTATATTCTACTGGAGGGAGTTAGTGTGTTCAGTAGCTGGCACGTGCCATGAATTGTGGTGAGGTGGTGGGTGTCAACGGTTTGCTAGTGGTGCTGCAGTTGCGTAGGCTGTAGGGTATAAGCTGCTCGCCGCTGGATGACTGCTGTTGGCGTTTGCTGTGCTGTGTGCCCTTCCTTTGTGCAAGCACTCTCTTCATTTAATTTAGTGCCCATATCTACATCTATTTCGTGCATAAGGAGTAAGCTGGAATGCCGAACTTTTAACGACAACGCCAGTGTTTGGGTCACGGCTGTCAAACCAGCAAAAGGACGCAAGCATCATATTTTGCCATGCCGTAACATAAAGAAAAAACGCTCATTTTGAACTTGACTTACACCGCCAAGACAAGGCCCTAAACAAGTAGTCTAGAAGAACTTCTTGTTGGGCTAGTTGGTGCATTGCTTTGAAGAACCACGTTGCGCATTCAAAAGCGACAAACACATGAAAAGGCCAAGGAGCGCTCTTTCCGTCTCCTTGGCTTTTTCTGTGTTTGTCTCTTTTGAATGCGCGACGTGGTTCTTCAAAGCCCTGAACAAAACTTATGAGGTTTGTGAACTTCATTTTGAGCCGTGGTCTTTTGTGGGAGATATGTACACATGTTAAAAGAAAAGTTGAATGCGTATTTCCCTAGGAAGGCGGACTTTGCGCCTGATGCTGTACCAACACTAACCTCTACTCTGAATTACTGTGAAATGCTCTGATTTACTTGACGAAGAAACCAGTGCATAAAATTAACATGAATGCCCCCTCTTCTGGATCTAAAGGCACAAATTTTGTGCTGATGAGCAAGCCGACTTTCACGACATGGGAACAGAAAGCGGTAAAGCAGGGGTTTGCATCGACTGTGACAAAGGCGGGTTATCGTTCCCAAGGGCTTTTGCTGGCAGTGAAGATCTCAGAGGACATGTTCATTGATTTCTTCAGTCGAAAGAATTAAGCTTTGGAGTGACAACAGAGCGGATGAATAACGCTGCTTGTGAATGCACCTTTTGGTTTTTTTCAGGCTGTATTCAGCATCCAGATGAACTCATTAGCAAATTTACCAAGGTTTATGTGTCGTAAGACTTCATTTCTATGTAAGAGGGATGCGCTGATCGCAGGAGGCCACCGGTAAAATTGCGAGCCGTTGCTCATAGCCTGAGTCTCCCTTGTACAAGCCATCGGTTATACATTTCAGAGGTTACCTGCTTTTGCCCTAGTAGAAGTTGTCACAAACCCGAAGTTTTTTGGTGGGGAGGGAGGAGGTAGGAACGGAGGATATCTGCTGTTTCCTAGAAACTGTAATCGCCTTTTTGGGCTCGCGAAATATCAAAAGTCCTGGGGGCCATTGTACAACCCCAGCACAAATTGATGCTTGCCTTTGGCCCACCACGGTGGCTCTGTGACTTTAGCGCTCCGATTCTGATCCCAAATGCGGGTCCAATCCTGGCCGCAGTGGCTGTATTTCAGCGCAGGCGAACTACAAGAAGGCCTGTGCGCAGTGTGATATGTCAGCGCACTTTTAAAAATCCCAAGTGGTCTTAATTGTTCCGGAGCCTTCCACTACAGCGTCTTTCAGCCCGCGTGTTGCTGGGGATGCTAAACCTTCCCTTGTTTTTTTAGATTCCAGCTTTCAAAGCGACTTCGCAATGCACATCCGTTAAATATAATTTCCGTACAAGCGCCTAACATTTTAGGACGTATTTTGTGATTGAAACAATTGCACTGAATAACTGCATTCTCATGTGTACAAAATTTTGATAGGAATAATGTCTGCACAGTTTGATCCTTTAGTTACTTTACGCCGTGTAGGCATCGCTTTGGGCACGAAAATCAAGTGTGTCGTCGCCCATGTTGTTCTGTCACCAGCTCAGTTTACCTTTTGACAGAACACTGTTTCCCAATCTTTCCTTTGCTGCTTTGGGGCAAAAAATTATTGCATTACTTTGGTAGGCATACCTTATTCGGCGCTAAATACAACACGCGAAGCTTTCTCAGTGCTGCAGATACCATGCGTGCTGCTGGTTCCTTGCCCATTCACCGGCGGTGCCATCTCACGTCATTGACATGAGATGCCTCACCCCTGAGTGCTCCCTGAACACACCACCACCGACCCCAATTGTGACTACCGATGGTGATGGGGAAGGGGGGTTCTTGGCACAAGTTGAAGGCTGTTGCTTGAAACAAAAAAAGAACTCCTTTTCTAAGATATTCAGTCATCATCTTTTGCTTTTTTTCCCAGAAGGCAATGACTAATGCCTTCTGTTTTAAAGCCCAAACTTATCGGACGGCCTCTTCTTCATCTTCAAAACTGAATGTTATTCATCATCATCATCAGCCTGACTACGTCCATTGCAGAGCAAAGGCCCCTCCCATGTCTCTCCAATTAACCCTGTCCTTTGCCACCTGCACACACCATATGCGCTCAAACTTCTTAATCTCATCCGCCCTCCTAACTTTCTGCCACCCCCTGCTTTGCTTGTCATATCTTGTAAACCACTCTGCTACTCTTCACGACCAGCGGTTATCTTGCCTTCGCATTACATGCCCTGAGCAAGCCCATTTTTTTCGCTTGATTTCGACTAGGATGTCACTAACCTGCATTTGTTCCCTCACCCACTCCATCCGCTTCTGGTCTCTTAACGTTAGACCTGTCATTTTTCTTTCCATAGCTAGCTGCGTTGTCCTTAACTTAAAGGGACACTGAGGAGAAATTGAAGTTGGCTTGTATCGATAGAATAGCAGCTCCTGATCACAAAAACGCCACTCTTACTGAAAACAAAGCTCTTGTAATGTAGAAAATAGCAAGAACCAAAATACAGGTGTCGCCCGAGACGCTCCTGTGGCCGCAAGGCAGTGCGCGCACCCGCGAGCGAACCTTGGTGAGCCTGTGTGTATTTCTCGAACAGGCGGGCTTGACGTCCCGCCTGTTCTGCGCCAGGTAGTACAGTGCTGTGACTGAACGCTTCGTGTGTGCTACCTCGGACGCTCTAACAGCTGGGCGCCCCACACCAGCTGTTGCGTGCAAAGTGCGGCGCGCGTGTGACCATTGACTGCCGAGTTTCCCGTCATCAGCACACGCGCGCCGCGAAGACAACTGACTTTTTAACTGTTTGTGTAAATAATGTATATAGTATATTTATTTTGCATTTATAGTGTTTACTTTTAATTTTCTTATGCAGTGTATATCTATTTTATGTAGTGTACTATTTACCTCCCCCCATGTCTTTCTTCTGTCCCCTCACCTCTTTTATTTCATTTCTCCCACCTGCCTGCTATCCTTTATTTCCGCTGCCCCAGCTCAGGTGCCGCCGCACGTGATGGCAGATGCTGGGGCTAGCAAAAATCTTTTACCTTCCTTTTATGTTATTTTAAATAAACCACTACCACCACCACTACCACCACCACCACAGGCCAATCTCGCAAGTACAAGCGTGATGACTTCCTAGGACAAGAGGCGCCACCTTGGAGGAATTTTCCTTACTTCATGGAAGCCACGAATCTCTGAGGCTGGCAAAGGAAGGTTGCGCACCGCACCGCTAGCTGTCAGAAATCACGGAGTCTGTGTTTACGTCACGTATCACGTCACTCCGTTCCGAGACGTCATAAGAGTGGCCGTGGCGTCATAAGAGTTCCCTGAGTTTGAATCAGAGCGGCGGGAAAAACTTTTTCATCTTCGAATCAAAATTTCTTTGAAATAAATGCATCTTTCGCGCCCGGACAAGCGGCAACAAAGCCATGAAATGCCGAACTATCAGATTTTGCTAACAAAAAAAAAAAATGATAGAGTTCTCCTCAGTGTTCCTTTAATGTGAACCCTTTTTGTTGTGAACTGCTGTTTCCTTGCTAGTTCCTGTTCCCTGCTGTTCCCTAGCTGATTCTACATGGTTCCAGAATGTTGTAGTAACTTTGCTTGTTTTATCCCCAATGTTCTCTATCAGCTTCAAATTGAGCACGGCCGAGAGCGATGGGGATTCTGTGCGACGACCGCCGAGCACGTTTGTTCCTATGCCGCTGCGGAGTGATTCAGTCCATTGTGGGTGCAAGTCAGCCCAAATAAAGAGTTTTGTTGAGACGCTATATTTGCTATCTTTCTGCTCTCTGGATTGCAGTCATCACTATGTGACAATATCTAAATAATCTGCGATTCGCTGATGATATAGCCTTGCTGAGTCACTCAGGAGGTGAACTGCAAAGCATGATCAATGAGTTAGACAGGCAGAGCAGAACGGTGGGTCTAAAAATTAACATGCAGAAAACCAAAGTAATGTTCAATAGTCTATCAAGGGAACAGCAGTTCACAACTGGTAGCGAGGAGCTGGAAGTGTCAAGAAAAATTCTGTCTGCTTATTGCAGGTAGTGGCCGCTGATTTGGATCGTGAAAGGGAATAAACTAGAAGAATAAGAATGGGGTAGAGCACATATGGCAGGTTCTCTCAGATCATGAATGGCATTTTACCAATATCCCTCAAGAGAAAAGTGTACAATAGCTATATCTCCCCTGTACTCACCTATGGGACAGAAACGTGGCGTTTAGCAAAAAGGGTTCACAATAAGTTAAGGACATAGTAGCCAGCTATGTAAAGAAAAATGATAGGTGTGACGTTAAGAGACCGAGCGGGCAGAGTGCGTGAGGGAACAAATGCCAGTTAATGACGTCCTAGTTGAAATCAAGAGGAAGAAATGGCATTTTCCTGAAGAACAGCACGAACTTGTCATACCAACTCACCTATACTCATACGGTCATACCAACTTGTCATATTAACTGCAGTGGTTCTTCTTGGGCTGCTGCAGTGAAGGACTGCTCCGCAGTCGGGAAGGTTGTGCGACCGCCTGTGAGCATGGTCGCAAGTCTGGAAAATTGAGGAGCGTGTCAGCATTGTGCAACTGCTGCATTTCGGCTAAGATGGTAGTGCAACCTCCGCAACTCGCAAATTCACATTTGTTTGTTGCGGGCATTGCGCGACCATTTACGGCGAAAAGCGAGTTTCGGAAGGATGGCCGCAAGTACATTGCTTAATTTTGCAGCCTTCCAAACCCAAGTCGCAGACTGCCAATACAATGAGCGTGCTTTTTGATGACATCCTGGTTCGATAACGCACTGGTGTCAACTTCACACATGGTTTTGAGTCTTTTTTTGAAGCGTTAACGTGAGAAGTTGGGCTAGTTGGCCCAGCTTGAAGCATTGGTGTGACGGTTACCACGAACAGATGACATTTCTAAATCAATATGCCGTGGTACACCGTGTAGGTCATGACTGCTATGGTTACAATTAATCGTATGGAACGTGACCCAGAGATAACTAGGAAACCAAGACAAAGACACGCAGCAAACATCAGCGAAAACTCAAACCCTTGCACTTTGCGCATTCATGCATGGCCGCGTTGTTTCAGATTCGGAGTGCAGGAGAGGCTGCGACATGTCTGATTCACTGTAGCTCGTTGCTGGTAATGTCATTCATCGCTCAACAACAAAAGCAAACACAGCAAGTCACTGAAGCCTTTGAAACATGCAATTACAAGCAGCAGCCAGGCATGAATCTTCATGGAGAGAGAGCCCCCCTCCCCGGCTTCACACCCGGTGCAGCCTCGATGGTGCTTTGCTTGGTTCGAATTATCAGTGGTGCAACCCATACAGTGGACAGTTCAAATCATCCAAAAATTCCACTTAATGAGGTTTGCTTTCACTGTATATGCATAACTTTCATTTTTTATCAAGTGCATAAAAGGGACTTATTTTTCCTCCGTGAAACTTTTGAATTGTATGTAATGCTATCATTGAGCTCTGTCTTGTTCTCAGGCAATAAATTTCGAAACTGTGTACCCTTTTTACATTGTACTTTGTTTGAAGGCTTTTTCTAGGGCTGGCAGTGTTGGTATACTTAGCAATGAACAAACCTGTTGCCCCCAGAGAGCCGGCTGAATGATGTGGGTGCCATGGAGACCAGCTGCAGCCGATGCCACACCAACTATTTTGTCAATTCATCTCAACTAGCCCTCATTGAGGATGACCACATTCCATTCCTGAGGAAAAGTGAGTACACACAACTGTTCTGTCGAATGGCTCCTGGGGCCCTTACAAAACAGCTGGTCCCCTAGCACGCAGTTTCAGTCTAATCATTACCATCAATCTTGTTCATTTCTGTTGACAGCATAATAGCTTGTTAATCTCAACTAGGGTCCTGGCACATCCTTGTCTATTTTAACTCTCAACTCGGTTGGCCCCTGGCTCACTCTCAAAATGTTTACTTGTACCGTGAATGGGTAGACACAATTTAATGCTTTAAATGGGAAGGCGATTCAAATCGTACCAAGGTAAAACACCAACCTTTAAACTGGTGGTCAACAGAGTCAGAAAGTGAAGCGAAAATTTTTCGGTGGAATGCTAAGGGAAGGAGAGAAATGTCTGAATTCGTAGACATTCACAGAACTAGGGAGGGGAAAGCCTCAGGGTGTTTGCCAACATTTTAACAAGAGGACTTGTCTTGATCTGGGCAAAGCGTTCCTCATTGGCGGGATTTATATAGAGTCTTCACTCTGAGGCCCCTAACCGGGCTGTCCTCCTCCCTTGTTCTCTTTGTGATTGTCAAGAACCCTCTCTCTATCATGATTATACTGGCATATAACATAAACTGTGACGATGTTCTCACAGGCTGGTTGGTGTATATTAGGCCGAATTTCTAGCATAGGAAGACGAAGAAGTAAAGGGAACAGGCCATAGCGCTCATGAGACAGGAAGCACTATGTCCTTGTCCTTGGCTTAGAAATTTTGCCAAATAACAGAAACTGATGAAGCAAGTGGAACAAGTGGAGTAATCCAGCCGTTAGTGCTTGACTGGAGTGGGATATTTTGTTTTAGATCGAATGAATGTTTTACGGTCGCCGACCGATTTTTTCCGACCCGATGGGGCCCGGAAAATGGTTCAAATAATCGAACAGTCCGAAAAATTTGTCAACTTCAAAAAAATAAATTATCTGCTAAAAAACAGCTTTCAATATCACGAAAATCGTCACTCCCCATGTTCCGCTTACAAGCGATAATATTAGCTGCGCTGTTTTGTCAAGATAATATTAGACTGTGTCTGTGCCATAGGGATGCTTTCGTCATCTCCGCACTGTCTCACGTCACAATACCAGACACTGTGACACAGCCACAAGTGATGCCGCGAATGAATGCACTCGCCGCGCAAAGCAAGAACAGACAATTTGCATGGGGCAACGACGCTCGCGAAGACTGAGAGGTAACCCACAGGAAGAGGGGAGCGGAAGCGAGTGCCCCCAAATGCACTCCCCCTCTCCACTGTACCATGTTTGCTGCCCCGCATCACAGGCGACATTGTCCAAGCCGTGGCGGACGCTGCAGCTGTCCCACAGTTCCGTTGTACCATTTTCAAAGTGATTGCACGCTTATTGCAGGCCATTTTGGCAACAGAGAGCGTCCCATTATCTTGAGTGGCAGTGATGGAGACAAATAGTGAAGCCTGTCCCAGCCAGTCTGTCCGATTTGCTGTGTCAGCGCCCACTGACTTCGTTTAAATCCAAGGCGGCGTCTTTCACGGCACCGGAGAATGGATTGGTTCTGACAGCGATGCCCACTCGCGTCTATATTAGGCTGAAATAATGAATTTCAGTTAAAAACCATCTCCACAGTACTGTTGGCATCTATTTTAGTCTGAAAAATCAAACTTTTAGGCTCCACAAAGTCCTAACTATCGGTCATGAAAATATATGCATTCCTATGAGTTACGCGTTAGTGCTTCACTGAAGTCCGCAGTGTCACGTAAGTCCTATTAAAGTCCGAAAAAATCGGTCGGCTTTTAACAAGAGCTTTAAAGAAGAAGGAGCTGCTGAAAAGTTATGGCATAAATATCCTAGCATGTGGTTACCATTGTTAACTATCATCTCAGCGTACAAAAACTAGCTTAAATTAGATGTGATATCAGTAACTAGATATTTACAGGAGAAGAGAGCTGCTAAGGGAGAGTTTACATAAAAGGACTATTAGATACTCAGGAGACAATCACTTTACACTCGTTAATATTTCATTCCATTATCCAAGTAGTGGACCAGTTGTAAATAGAATTTAGATCTGGCTGGAGAAATGTTACCATCGTTGTTCATAACTGTTTCCTGGAAAATTACATAGTCATCAGCAAAAAAGTGAATATCAGATGACACTAGACAAGAAAGTGGGGGGATCAATTGCTCGCCCTTTCGATAACGCCAGTCATTCGTGGCTCAGGGTTATGACACTTGGCTGCTGACCCGAAAGACGCAGGTTCGATCCCGGCCACGGGTGTCAAATTTCAGTTGAGGGTAAATTCTAGATGCGTGTGTACTGTGCGATGTCAGTGCATGTTAAAGAACCCCAGGTTGTCAAAATTTCTGGAGCCCTTCACTACGGAATCTCTTATAGCCTAAGTCGTTTTGGGATGTTAAAACCCTAGAAACCATAAATCGATCATGGATTTATTTTGTTGCTCATTTTGCAAGACTGTTGTGCCATCTAATTAATCATGTAGTATACATTTCTATGCATGTCATTTGTTTTTTTTATGACACTGAGTCATTCTGTTTGTTCATTGCACCATACAGTACATTTCAAAATAAGGTCGACATTTTTTCATTTATGTTTTTATGATTTTTTTTACATACTGAACAGATATTCGATTGAATTATTCGAAAGAATTTTTTATCCATATTCGTATTTGATTCGTTTTCAAAAATTTCAATCTTTGCGCACCTCCAGAACTACTATAATGCAAGGAGAAGGCAGGGAGATTAGCGTGGAGCAGAAATTGGTTTGCTACTGCACTGGCAGGCAGGATGGCAGCGATGGCGTAGAGGCAGAGCATCTGCCTCTCATGCATGAGGACCGGGGTTCAAATCCCAGTGCTGTGCAATTTGTAGAGGCACAGCATCTACCTCGTATGCAAAGGACTGGGGTCCAAATCCCGGTGATGCGCAATTTTAACTGAGTCTAAAAAAAGAGGAACTCTGCGTGTCAGTGGAATTGCATAACTGGGCCTGGGGTGCGGCCTGATCTCAGTGACCACAACGGACAGGTCACCCTCTCACCATATCATAATTTGGCCACCCTGGTGTAGTACTTAATTGGCCACAACCTTCTATGAACAAACCAATTAAACCTCGGCCCTCAATTGCCTGTGGCTGCGGAGCAACGGACTAAGGCGGCGGTCAGAACTGTGACGCAGCGGAGGGGGTTAAGAATCTTTGGCTCCAGACAGGCCACCACTGGAAGCGGAACCTGGCAACATTTAAAGCTAGAACCTTCAGGAGCACCACGCAGGAGTAGGCGCATTCAAAGCAACTATCTGGACAGCAGTAGGGGGCAAATCAGCAATTATCGCTTAAGAAAAAGGTTAAAGAAACAGAGAGAACTCTGTGGAAAACAGGGATGCTGACGAAATCAGCACTGGGAACATGCAGGATTTTTAAGCAGAAATTGCCAAAGAAAATTTTGTAACGTAGTGGTGACGTTGAAGAACGCAGTAGCAATACTGTGAAAGACAAAACTAACTTGGCGAACCTGTGCCCACAAAAAGAGGCTACACTTACAGCACAACGGTGGCGGCGAACACGGTCGGCGATCGTCGAAAATCTGATCCGCGGGTCAAGCGCGTCGACTGTTATATAGCAGTCGTCGAATGTTCCAGACTAATCGTTGGGACCCGCGTGCCTTCCACAAAGTTCTACACCATTCGCGTCAGGCGATGAAATCAGATAACATAAGGTTCGGCTACAACAGACAGCGAATAGAAGCATCGATGACTTGCCAGAAACTTCGGATAGATGCAGGCGCGTCCCGCGCTGTGCAATAAATAACACTTGTTAGGCGGCGAAACGTGGTCGCCCGATAACGATAAGTACACGTGTCATTACCCCCCTCTTGAAAAGCATCGACCCGATGCTGCAAACAAACGAAATAAAGAAAAGCACTCATAGCAAAGAAAACAACAAAAATAAGGAAGTTCGTCAGCGTCCGTAAAAGTGTTTAAGGCGCACCACATGGACCACTTCAGATCGTGCGTGGCGCCGCTGTGAATGCGAAATGCCGTCTGGCACAACCTCATAGTCCAGTGAGCCAATACGTCGAATGACCTTGTAAGGTCCGAAATAGCGTCGCAATAGTTTCTCACTCAGTCCTCGTCGGCGTATCGGGGTCCATACCTAAACACGGTCGCCGGGCTAATACTCGATGAAGCGTCGTCGCAGGTTGTAGTGTCGGCTGTCGGTACGCTGCTGGTTCTTGATCCGTAGGCGGGCGAGCTGTCGAGCTTCTTCGGCGCGCTGGAGATAGGTAGCGACGTCAAGATTTTTCTCGTCAGTGACGTGCGGCAGCATGGCGTCGAGCGTCGTTGTCGGGTTCCTGCCGTAAACCAGCTTAAATGGTGTGATCGGTGTTGTAATCGAATGTTACGTATGGCAGGACCGCATCCCATGTCTTGTGCTCAACGTCGACGTACATTGCTAGCATGTCGGCGAGGGTCTTGTTCAGGCGCTCCATGAGACCATTCGTCTACGGATGGTAGACAGTTGTCCTACCATCCGCAGAGCTTTAGTTTCAGCGAAGTGGGTGAGATAGTCCGTCGCCACGACGATCCACTTATTTCCGGAAGTTGATGTCGGAAACGGTCCCAACAAGTCCATCCCGATCTGCTGAAAAGGTCGGTAAGGAGGCTTGATCGGCTGTTGTAATCCCGCTGGCCTTGTCGGTAGTGTCTTGCATCGCTGACAGTCTCGGCATGTCTTGACGTAACGGGCAACATCGGCGGTTAGGTGCGGCCAGTAATATCTTTCTTGTATCCTTGATAGCATCCGAGAGAAACCGAGGTGCCCAGCGGTCGGATCGTCATGTAGGGCGTGCAGTACTTCTGGAAGCAGCGCCGACAGAACAACAAGAAGATAGTTGGCGCGGACTGGTGAGAAGTTTTTCTTCACGAGTAGGTTGTTTTCAAGCGTGAACGAAGACAATCCATGCTTAAATGCCCTAGGGACAACGTCGGGTCTCCTTGTTGCTGTTCGGCGAAGTCTTCCGCGATTATTATTCCAAGGTAGGCGTCGTCATCCTCGTCATCTTGCGGCGGCGGGCCAATGGGGGCACGTGATAGGCAATCGGCATCTCTGAGTGTTTTCGTCCGGACTTGTAGGTTACAGTGATGTCGTATTCTTGTAGTCTGAGGCTCCACCAAGCCAGCCGTCCTGAAGGGTCCTTTAAGTTAGCTAGCCAACACAATGCGTGATGGTCGCTGACTACTTTGAATGGCCTGCCATATAGGTAAGGGCGAAATTTCGCTGTGGCCCAAACGATGGCGAGGCATTCCTTTTCGGTTGTAGAATAATTGCCTTCCGCTTTTGATAACGACCGGCTAGCGTAAGCTATCACGTGTTCATGCCCATCTTTTCTCTGGACTAGGATGGCACTGAGGCCTAGGCTACTGGCGTCAGTGTGGATTTCAGTATCGGCGTGCTCGTCGAAGTGCGCAAGTACGGGCGGCGACTGCATGCATCGTTTGAGTTCTTGAAATGAGTCAGCCTGCGGCGTTTCCCACTTGAACTCGACGTCACATTTAGTTAGCTGTGTCAGCGGCTCAGCGATGCGTGAAAAGTCCTTGACAAATCGCCTGTAGTAGGCACACATGCCAAGAAATCTACGCACTGCCTTCTTGTCGATGGGCTGCGGGAACTGTGCGATGGCAGCTGTCTTCTGCGGGTCAGGGCGGACTCCAGACTTGCTGATGATGTGGCCTAGGAACAGAAGCTCATCGTAAGCGAAGCGGCACTTTTCTGGCTTCAGAGTGAGCCCTGATGACTTGATGGCCTCTAGTACTGTGGCAAGTCGCCTAAGGTGATCGTCGAAATTTGCAGCGAAGACAACGACATCATCCAAGTAAACGAGACAGGTCTGCCACTTTAATCCTGCTAAAACCACGTCCATCACGCTCTAGAACGTTGCAGGCGCCGAGCACAATCCAAATGGCATAACCTTGAACTCGTAGAGTCTGTCTGGGGTGATGAAGGCGGTCTTTTCGCGATCTTTTTCGTCGACTTCTATTTGCCAATAGCCAGACTTGAGGTCCATCGACGAGAAGTATTTTGCGCTGCAGAGCCGATCCAATGCGTCGTCTATCCGTGGGAGGGGGTATACGTCCTTCTTCATGATCTTGTTCAGACGACGATAATCGACGAAGAAACGTAGGGTTCTGTCCTTTTTCTTCACCAGGACAACAGGGGATGCCCACGGGCTTTTCGACGGCTGGATGATGTCGTCGCGCAGCATTTCGTCGACTTGTTCTCTTATAGCTTCACGTTCTCGCGGCGAAATTCGGTAAGGGCTCTGGCGGAGTGGTCGAGCGCACTCCTCGGTGATTATGCGATGCTTGGCGACTGGATTTTGTCGAATCCTCGATGACGTCGAAAAGCAGCCTTTGTATCGTCGGAGCAGACTTCTGAGCTGCTGTTGCTTAATCACGGGGAGACTTGGATTAATGTCGTAGTCTGGTTCGGGAACCATGGTCGTCGGGGTAGGTGCGGCGGAATCCGAGAGGACAAACGCATTACTGGTTTCCAGAATTTTCTCGATGTATGCAATCGTCGTGCCCTTGTTGATGTGCTTGAACTCCTGGCTGAAGTTTGTCAGCAACACTTCAGTTTTCCCTCCATGCAGTCGAGCAATCCCTCTTGCGACGCAAATTTCACGGTCTAGCAGTAGACGTTGGTCGCCTTCGATGACACCTTCTACGGCAGCAGGTATTTCGGTGCCGACCGAAATAACAATGCTGGAGCGAGGCGGGATGCTCACTTGATCTTCGAACACACTCAAGGCGTGGTGACTAGGAGGGCTCTCCGGCGGTATCGCTTTATCTTCCGACAGCGTTACAGACTTCGACTTCAGGTCTATGATTGCGCCGTGTTAGTTCAGGAAGTCCATACCGAGAATGACGTCTCGTGAACACTGTTGGAGGATAACGAAGATGGCAGGGTAATTACGGTCATGAATGGTTATTCTTGCCGTGCGGATTCCAATCGGCGTGATGAGGTGTCCTCCAGCGGTCCGAATTTGAGGGCCTTCCCATGTGGTCTTAACTTTCTTCAACTGGGCGGCAATGTGTCCACTCATTACGGAGTAATCAGCCCCTGTGTCCACTAAGGCGGTAACTGCATGGCCGTCGAGAAGCACGTCGAGGTCGGTGGTTCTTTGTCTGGCGTTGCAGTTAGGTCTTGGCGCCGGATCACAGCTGCGTCGTGTTGAACTGAAGTTGGAACTTCGCGTCTTCAAGTCGTCTTTCGTCGATGTAGTCTTGGCTTCCTGACTTCGTCAGGACGACGGCGTGTCGTTATTATGTCATCGAGATGGTCTCTGCGTCGTCTTCGTCGGTGAATCTTCATCAGTTCGACGAACAGCAACCGCACCTCCATCGGTTGCTGCTTTTAGTTTTCCGGATATGGGCTCGCAGAGCGGCCCCGTGCTGGGCCAGTGTATGGACGGCGCTGCGGCGACAGGTAACGGCCTGGTGACGGCGACCGGGACGGCCGTCGAAGGCTCCACTGAGTAGCAGCGAGGTAGTCGGCGATGTCACGAGGGCGTTCGCCTCCCCGAGGGCGCGGTGCGTCCACGGCGAACCCTCGTAATTCCAGGTTGCGGTATGGGCATCGGCGGTACACATGGCCGGCTTCCCCGCAGTGGTAGCAGAGGGGGTGGTGGTCAGGAGCGCGCCAAACGTCGGTCTTCCTCGGGTAGCTGCGCTGGGCGACGGGTGGGCGTGTTGGCGGCGGCGGCGGTGGTCGATGGAATTGCGGCGTTACAGGGTCCTGGCGCAGTCGTGGAGGGGGACCTTGACGGCAGGCGCCGGCGGCGTAGGTCATCGCTTCTGGCTGGGGCTGCGATGATTGTGGTTGTACCTCGGGAACTCCCAGCGATCGCTGGACTTTTCTTTGACAATTTCGGCAACTGAGGCCACTTGAGGTTGAGATGAAGGGAAGATCCTTTGAAGCTCCTCTCGTACGACTGCCCTGATGGTCTCGCGCAGGTCGTCGGTGGCCAGTGACTGAACTCCGGCGTAGTTTGTCGAGTTCGTGCAGCGGTTGAATTGTCGGTTCCGCATTTCGAGTGTCTTCTCAATGCTGGTGGCCTCGCGAAGGAACTCTTCTACGATCGTCGGTGGGCTTCGTATCATTGCGCCGAAAAGTTCCTCCTTTACACCACGCATCAGTAGGCGGACTTTCTTCTCTTCGGACATTTCTGGGTCGGCGTGGCGGAACAGACGGCTCATTTCCTCAGTGAAGATTGCAATCGTCTCATTCGGCAGCTGCGTTCTGGTTTCCAGTAGAGCTTGGGCTCGCTCTGTTCACAGGACGCTTGTAAATGTTTGCAGGAAGCTGCTTCGGAACAGGTCCCACGTCGTCAAGGTGGCTTCTCGATTCTCGAACCACGTCCTGGCGGCGTCCTCAAATGCGAAATAGACATGTCGCAGCTTGTCGTCGCTTGCCCAGCTGTTAAACGTAACGACCCTCTCATACGTTTCCAGCCAGCTTTCCGGGTCCTCAAATGTGGAACCGCGGAACGTCGGTGGATCCCTGGGCTGCTGCAGCACGATGGGGGACGCTGGGGCTGCCATTGGGGTTGCCTCGGCCACAATCTTCTTGGTCTTCGCAGGTAGAAGTCCGTGCTCCGGGGGCAGCTGTTGAAGACGGCGGCTTGCTCAATTGTCCGGGACTACATTGGTGTTCTCTTTGCGGTCCGGGCTTGGATCACGGCTTGTCGGGGGCGTCCGGTACATGAACGAAAAAAAAGCACCTCCACCAGATGTAATGTGGTGGTGACGTTGAAGAACACAGTAGCAATACTGTGAAAGACAAAACTAACTTTTATTTGGCGAACCTGTGCCCACAAAAAGAGGCTACACTTACAGTACAACGGTAGCGGCGAACACGGTCGGCGATCGTCGGAAATCTGATCCGCGAGTCAAGCGCGTCGGCTGTTATATAGCAGTCGTCGAATGTTCCAGACTAATCGTTGGGACCCGCGTGCCTTCCACAATGTTCTACACCATTCGCGTCAGGCAATGAAATCAGATAACATAAGGTTCGGCTACAACAGACAGCGAATAGAAGCATCGATGACTTGCCAGAAACTTCGGATAGATGCAGGCGCGTCCCGCGCTGTGCGATAACACTTGTTAGGCGGTGAAACGTGGTCGCTCGATAAAGATAAGTACACGTGTCAATATCTATGATAATTGTAGGGGAAGCTCTTTGTTGTTTGAGGCCAGGACGGGAGTTTTGCGGACTATGACATATAGAGTCAGGTACCACGAGATAGACACGTTGTGCGTTGAATGCGGAGAGGAGGAGGAAACGGCTGAACACTTGATACTTTTTTTTAAAGGGCTTCACCCTACAGTGGAAAACAGCGGGGCTAATTTATCCAAGGCATTGGGGTTTAAGGACAGTGAAGGGAAAGTAGATTTTAAGCGGGTAGAAGTAACCAAGCGAAAGTTACCTGATTGGCGGCTAAAATTAATACAAGAGTAAAATTTCATAAGTCATGGCTAGGTGGCTAGAGCCACCACCCGATTTAAAGGGTTCAGCCTTATCCATCCGTCTGTCCGTCCGTATGTACGTACATACATACATACATACATACATACATACATAGATCCATACATCCATTCACCCATCCATCCACCCACCCATCCATCCACTCACCCATCCGTCCATCCAATGGTGGTCCAACTGCTCTATTTGCGCCATTTTGCTACAATTCTGCTTGTCTGCGCCTCGCTGCGCCCAACGAAGTGCAGCATGGATGGATGGATGGATGGATACGGCTGAACCCTTTACATCGGGCGGTGGCTCAAGCCACCTAGCCATGTCTTGTGAAATTTTACTCCTGTCTTGCTTTTAGCTACCAATCAGATAACCTTCGCTTGGTTACTTCTAACCTCTTAAAATCCACTTTCCCTTCACTATCCCTAAACCCCAATGCCTTGGGTAAGTCAGCCCCGCTGCCTTCCACTGTAGGGTGAAGCCCTTTACAGAAAAGTATCAAGTGTTCAGCCGTTTCCTCCTCCTCTCCGCACGCAATGCACAAAGTGTCTATCTCCTGGTACCTGACTCTATACGTCTTAGTCCGCAAAACTCCAGTCCTGGCCTCAAACAGCAAAGAACTTCCCCTACAATTATCATAGATATTTTCTTTGACAATTTCCTGTTTAAAGGTCCGGTATGTTTCCAGTGCCGATTTCGCAACAAGTGCACCAAAGCGCCACCTTTGCCTTGCTAACACAACCATAACGCCACCGTAGAATGCTTATAGCTTCTATTTGTTCTTGGTCTGGCAACCAGCCCCAAGCACGCTGATCGGCTTGTTTGTCAGGCTATGGCTTGTTGCTTGTCTATCATTTTCCCGTGCATTCGTCCAGCATTGAGCAACGGGAAATCGCCTTCCGACACACGGCCACACGGTTCAGAGAATGAGCAAACGTAAGTATGGTCTCTTCATTGGATGCTGCGTTGTTATCGCGGAAGCTGTTATTGCAAAGTTCAAACGAGCCGGTGATTATGTTGTAGCGGCCCAAACAAGTTGTCGGTGAATCTCATCGTGCAAACTCGTACTACTGTGTTGGTACTTAAGCGACAGCGAAGCAAACGTCTTGAAATGACATAGTCTGCGGCATATATAACGTGAAGGAGTAGTATTATAAAACAATGTCTTCGGCGATACTTTCACGGGATTAGCAACGGGCAGGTCGGCATCTACGAGCGAAAATATTTCCGGTCTTGTTAGCTCGTAGCCGCTGATCGCTCAACAGCGCCGATATCATTGCTAGGCCTTTTCCGGTTCACTTCAAAGCTAAAGCTTACGGCGCTTCGGAATTAATCACCGATGCTCACTGGCCGCAATATTTTTCATCGTTGTTGCTCATCGCATTAATTGTATACAAAGAAGAAAATACGCTTATATCGACGGCGCCATCGGCTGTGATGCGAGCACAGGCTGGGTCGCCTGCCATCCGTAGCCGTGTACTCAGCTGAGCTCGAGAAGTATTGGAGCTCTCGTTCGTGTTTAGCGTTTGACAGTGGATATTGTTTTTCATAAAATGTACAATTTAGGCATCGCTTTATCTAACAGAAGTTATTTTTCTTGAAAGAAGCTGCAGCCGATGTTTGCGTTCCCGGCGGCGGAGGCGCGCAAATTCGCGGTAGTCTAGAGTTACTTTATAGACCTCCTGCATGTTTGTAAACAAACGAGGAGGCGCTGCAGTCGCTAGCGAGCTCGTGGTAGGCAAAAGGTTGGGGAGTGGCGTCGCGGATAGGTGTTGAGCGCGGGTTTTCAAGGCTTGTAGGCGCGTTTCCAGTATCTGCAAATCATAGTAATGGTCGATGCTTCCAACTTGTAATTTGTTGAAGTACACGAGCTCGCGTTGGCCACGTGCGGCCTATAAAGAGAAATATTTTGCCACTGTATTGTATATATGGTTAGCAGTAAACATGTAGAAAGCGTTCCTGCCGTTTATTTATGCGCTAGGCATTGAATAAAACAAGTTTTGACAATCTGCACTAGTGTCACTGCACTAGTTTTGCACTCTGCACTAGGACAATAGTGAGGGGAAGCGCTGGCCTTGTTTCGTCGGAGCAGACATGCGCTCATCGTCTGCTGACATACGTACGTGTCGCGCTGTGCAAAAAGTGAGGACAGCGTCGTGTCCCTGATCTCCTGTCTCGCTTAGCGCTGTTTTTAGCCGCACGACCACGCACCAGCCAGGCCGACTTGTCCTCTTGTTAAGCTGGTCGATTTGGTGAAAATTTTTGATTTCTAGAATTATTTTCTTTCCTAGCCCTGAAGTCTAGTTTCGTGACGAAAAATTATAGCAAAATATTGAGTACAAATTTATAAATTACGCTTTTTAAAAGTGTGGTCGTCAAAAATTGTGAGGTAATTTCTTTGATTTCAGTGCCGCATTTCTTTGACCAAAGCGAAAGCGAAGATGCCATAAACGAGGGAATAAACTTTAAGGTTCGTTTTGTGACCTCTCACATGTTCTCCGACTGGATCACTCACCTTCGTAATTCGCATGAAAATCAAATGATTCCAATTGTCGCAAACTATTCCTGAGACGTTGAGGAGCGTAATAAATCTCTCGATTTTTTTTCCCTACACGTGCAGTACTGTGTTAGTTATTTCTTGTAAGAAACGTTTTCATGTAACTATGCATGCATAAGTACTGATCATATAGAAAAAGAACTAATCGCGTCATCGTACAGAACAGGGCTTTATGTACATGCTGGCATAAAAAAACTGCGAACTATCTACTCAATTATTTGAGACCTTGGGGGGACTTGACGACGGTGTTAATTATAATTACCCAGAACTGCACCAGGTATAGCTATAAATAAAAGTAATTACTGAAACTAGTGCAGGAATTTCATATTTGCACCAAGTTTAGTTACATATCGCAAGAATGAATAACGAAAACACTTTTCATTGCCGCGTCCCCTCTCAATCTCGCCACGTGTCTCTTAGTAGCACGCCTGCGGCTGCTTCTTTCCAAACAAGCTTCGCGATCATGTACTACCTCACGAAACATGACACATGCATGATGCAATGAAAAAGCATATGGCGTTTAGCACACTTAAGGTACGCTATTCTAAGCACACCAACGCGACCGCGCAAGATTGACACAACTTACCAGACTTCTTTCTACTCGAATGAAATAATTACGTCGTCATATCAAGAAACAGTTTCAAGTAAATAATAAATGTGATAAAACGCGCCATTAAAACATGCTGTGCTATTAACAAAAAAAAAATGCATTCCTTGGGGGCGAGTGAACCTGTCGGCGCCCCGTGCACTCTGGCTCCAGCTGATAAGTACGTGTGCAGCTGCATATGTCTTTTTTTTTCCTTGAGCAATTATCAGGCTACTATCATGAAGTTCAGGTGAATGAACGCAGTAACTTCCATGCTATTAAGTGCATTGAGTGGCAGTGCCTATCGACTCCCAGACTTCGCGCTTTACTACCGTGGCCCAATGCCTGTTAGCCAGTTTTTGAATGCGGCATTTATGCGCGAGAAACCTATCGAGGCTAATTTAATATTTTTTATGGTACTACGCGGATCCAGCAGTGACGCAGCTGGTCAATACATGCTGCTTCTGCAGTGCACAGGCTTGAAGCAGCCGCCGGTAGCTGCGGCAGCTGCGGTAGGCACGGGCAAGCGGAACCTGTTTTGCCTACCATGCGAAAGTCGCTGCTAACGTCAGCGCCACCGCATCTTCGTGACGTCGCGGGGTGAAGGAGGTCCATAGGCTTACTTATACAGTAACTGTATGGTAGTCGATTGGCCCGACGTTTGTGCGGTGCGGCGGCCGAACTTTGGACACCTCTCGCGCGGCAGACGTCTACGGCACTGGAGACTGGTTCTCCGTTACGGCGTTTGCTGCTAGCGTGTACGTTAGTTTGAGACCAGTACGATGTCTGCTCTTGTAGATCGTGTACTACCGGAAGGGTTGATAGTCTTACGACGGCGTGTTGCTTTTGCTGCGCAAGAATTAATATGACGTTCAAGAGTAAAGAATGTTCAAGTGTAAGGAAAGAGTGTTCATATAATTTACTTTTTAGCTTGGTGTACTGGAAAAGAATGTCGCCAGTGCGATTATTGGGAAAGTTGATTTTTTGTTACTACAGCTGATGGTGCCCCAATTCTCATTTCTAGAAAATAAGTTGACTGGTGTATTTTGTCGTTCTTTCTAGGGCAAAGTACAAAGTTCAGGGAGTCTGTGCTCAATGAAATTGACAGGAATAATGACCCCATTCATCTTTGGTGCGAAAATGGAGTTGAAGACACACTAGCACTCAGTGTTGTCTGCAGTTGCACTATTGATTGCTCACAACACGGTATTGCTGCAGTAAAATGTCATGCGACAATGGAGAAGCACATCCATGCGACTGCAAAGAACAGAGACAAAAATGGAAATCTCCAGCCTCCTAAATTGGTGCAAGCAGCTTTGAACTTTTCACTGAGAGCATCTAGCACCTCTCTACAAGATCAAGTTTGCAAGGCCGAAGCAATTTTTGCCATGTCTATCACAACCAAGTGCATCCCATTTTCATTGGGTGACACCGCAACAGAAATCTACCACACGATGTTCCCAGACAGCAGTGTTGCCAAGGGTTTCAAATGTGGCAGGTCGAAGCTCTCATGCATTGTGTCTGATGGACTAGGCCCATATTTCAAGTCAAAAGTGGTGGATTAACTATGTCATCTGGGTGTTTTCTATTCTATCATGGTGGATGAAACTCCAAAACCTGACCAGCGAGTGCAGCAACTTGATGTGCTTGTAAGGTTCTTCTCTGAAGCAGAACAGCATGTTGTCGTGGAACATGTCCAGTCATATAATCTTGGACGGGCCACCGCTGAGATCATTGTTGGCTGTGTAGAAGATGCACTTGTTCAGCTGCCACGACAGGGCATCATTTGTTTCTTTAGTGACGGTCCTAACGTCATGAAGAGTGTCAGAAGAAAGCTAGAACAGCATCTGACGTCAAGCATTGCTGATGTCAGTCACTGCAGCTTACACAACGTCCACAATGCTTTTGCAAAGGGCTTAGATGCTTTTGGATCTGATGTAGAAGAAGTTGCAAGAAATGTTTACTCCTACTTCAAATCTGCTGTCCGTTCAGAGCTATTCAGAGAAAGCCAGGAAGTCCTAGGTATTCCATCGCAGGTGTTTTTGCGACATGTGTCGAACAGGTGGCTCACTTTACAAGACTCACTGTGCCGTATTCAGGAGCAGTTTGATGCCATTAAGGACTACTTTGAAAAAGCAAACAAGACTGGCCAGCGGTCTGCCACCCAAAGTCTTCATAAGAAACTGGCTGCGGCATTCTCGCAGAAACCACTCTATGCTAACATACTTTTCTTGGAGAACTGTGCTGAGCTATTCACTGGCTTCCAGAAGCTGTTTCAGAAACAAGAACCACTTTTGCACATTCTTCATGCGGAATTGTTATTAGTTCAGCGAGTTCTTGGCCGCTTCTTACGCAGTGACGCTTACCAGGGCAAGACTGTTGATGATCTGTAGAGCCTTAACCTGCAAGACTCCACAGTGTGGAAGACAAAGCTTGAGTTGGGTATGGATACAGAGGATGCAATGTGGACCTGGGACATCCCTGAAAGAAAGCATTTGCGGCTTGGGGCCCATGCATTTTACATAGCGTGCTCACAAGACTTGCTGCAAAAGCTACCTCTTGAAAACAATCTGCTGCAACATGCAAGCATTCTTCGCTTGCACTTCACAGATGCAGACTCGGAAGTCCGCTCACTGTGATACCTTGCTTCACAACTGCCACAAGTGCTACAGCTGAATGAAGTGTCTTCATTAATTGACGAATGGTACATGCTTAATTGCGATCCAGTGAACAGCAGTGAAGTTGCAGTGCCTGAAAGGATTGACAGCTCATGGGCCAAAGTATTTCAGCGAAAATCAGCTGCTGGTGAGCAAAAGTACCCACTGCTTGCAAAACTCGTGAAAGCCCTCCTGTCTCTCCCGCATGGTAATGCAGATTGCGAGAGAGGGTTCAGTATAAATAAGCGTCTGCTTGAGGACCGTGCCTCTTTGTCTCTTAATAGCCTGAATGGACTACGGCAGGTTAAGACGTATTTTCAAAGGTACAACGGGGATGCCACCAAAGTACCCCGGTCACCTAAGCTGGTCCGGTGTATATATATATATATGTTATGCAGATAGGCTTGAAAAGGAAAGTGAAGATTCGGAGTTGACGAAGCCTGCAACCACACAGTCCCAGCCCAATGCTATTACTATGGAACAACTGAAAAGGGGATTAAATGAAAAGGTTGCATCATGCCATGGACAATCTCTACTGGCTTGGCTCACAAGAGCATGGAGCAGGTTCAAAGTGGGCAACAGTTGTTAGCTAAAGGGAATGCGAGCCTGGCTACTGCACTTCTCGAGTTTGACGAGCTGAAAAAAAAGTAGCAAAAGCCACTGACGGAAACAACTTTCCATGTTTTCATTGTGGAATGTATGTGGGCTAAATGGAAAAAATCATTATTCATGTTTTAAAGCTTATTTTGCAGTGTAAACAAGACATGCTCATATGGTGCTTGTAGGCACATCTAAATAGCGAAATTATTTATAATTTTGATACAGCTGTGTATGTCTAGTCATTCTCTTATTGCCGACAGCACAAAATTGTGTTTTAGGATTTCTAGTCACTTTTGTACTATGTTTTATTGCATAAAACTGTTCTCTAGTACTAGTGTAAAAGTGCTATTTAAAAAGGCAAATAAAGTCTGTTTGCAACATACCATGCTTTCCGGCTGGGGGCACACGAGCTAAATGGCTCCACTGCGTCTTTCTTGCTTCTGTCTAATTGCTCTAAAGAAATACTGAACAATTGTGCAGTAGTAATAAGCTGCACCGAATGTCATGCATTTGCTTTTCTCCTGCTCCAACTGATCCAAAACGCAAAATTTTGTGCTACAGAACTGCTACAAAATGCTAATGTGGCTGCTCCTAAATTGCTACAAAACAGCCTTTTTCCTGCTCCAAACATTGCTCCAAATCTGAGATTGGCTGGACCACCACTGAATTCCATCCATCCATCCACCCACCCATCCGTCCGTCCGTCCACCCACCCACCCGTCCATCCATTCGCCTGCGCACCAGTGTTATGTGATGATCGTTTGTCAGGTGTGATTGCGATGACAGCATAAATATGATGCACCGTTGTAATAAACCAGTTGAAGCTCCGCGTTCTGTCCTGTTGGTTTCTTCCTCGTCCCTTGTCTTTATTGCGTGGTTTCAAGATGCATTCTACTGCTCCATGACTACAGCGCAATGAACGGGACGTAGAAGGACACAGGCAGGGACACAAAACAGCACTGTGTTGTGTCCCAGCCTGTGTCCTTCTATGTCCCGTTCGTAACGCTGTAGTCATGGAATATCGAAACCAACTCGCCCAACAACTTACTTTGTCGATTCTACTTCTAGAACCGTATCCAGTGAGGCTAGCCTAGCAGTGCTGTTCTAGAAACTCAAGGGTATAAAATGGGATGACAAACTCATAGGGCTTAGTGAGCTTAGGAGGATAGATGAGCCGTATATAGTACTAATGGGTGGGAACCTACTGTGCTATCATGGATTAGCAGACAGATGAGAACTAGGTTTGGGATTCTTCATAAATCAGCTGGCAACTTAGAGGAGTTCTATAGTATTAAGAGAGGGTGGCAGCTACCGTAATTAGGCTTACTGAGAGGTACAAGCTGAAGGTGGTGCAGGCCTACATGCCTACATCCAGCCATGATGACCAAATCGTTGAAAGCTTTTATGAAGGTGTGGAATCAGCAATGAACAAAGTACAATCACAGTACTCTGTATTGATGGGAGACTTCAATATGTAAGTAGGCAAGAAACAGGCTGGAGATCAGGTGGTAGGTGACTATGGCATAGGCTCCATGTACAGCAGAGCGGAGTTATTAGTAGATTTCGCAGAGAGAAATAATTTAAGGATCATGAATGCCTTCTTGCGGAAACGAGAGAACAGGAAGTGGACAGGGAAGAGCCCCCATGGTGAGACTAAAATTGAAATAGACTTCATACTATGCACTCAACCCGGCATCGAGCGGGATATCGATGTCCTCGTAAAGGTGCGTTGTAGCATATTCCTTCAATATTTTTATGGTCATGAAACTTCTCGGTAACACTATGGGAGAGCCTTATATGTTGACCGCACCTTCCACGAGGTGGCGCTAAGAATCCTGTGGGGGCAACAACACGAGCAAGCGAGCGTCTGTATGGCTGCGAGACTACAGGCAAAATGCAACGTCGGCAGTGTGGCAGCAACTATTTTCTCTTCTTATTTTGCTTTCGTTCGCAAACAAGTACAGTGCACACGATGCGCAAGACTGCGATGCTGAATACTTGCTGCGTGATGGGTTGCTGCTCCGACTACAGAGGTATGCAGGAAAAGGCCTCACTGTTCTGTGTGCGAGCGATGCCAAGCATGTTCATGTCTGCGAGAGGCATTTGTCGCCACGGATTTCATTCGGCCTCACGAGTTTGCGGTCAATGGAGAAGCAGTGTCACTACAATGCGAGGAGCTGAAACTCAGGCTGGGCACTGTCCCATGGATATTTGAAGGTCTACCAGCGCACTTGAGCAAGAATCTGTGACGGTGCTGCATTTTAGATAGCTGTACTCTTCAATGTGCGAAAGCGCTACTTCACAGGGTCAAACCCAACCAAGAATCTTAATTGTGGCATCCCTGGGTGCAGAAATAAAATAAATATTGCCGCGATTGGGTTTCGAACTTGCAGCGACGCGAACAGGTCAGCTTCACTGGCCACTGCATGAGAGCACTATGCTCTCACCACAGCCGATCACGCCTCGTGTTAAACTGCAACACACTCTCACGCTGTGCATTGCGCGTCGTCGTCTTCATCAACTTCCGCCTGCGGAACGAACAGATCAGATCAACTTAACCTTAATCAGAGCTTAACCTGAGTTTAATATTGTCGTGAAACATGCCCACGACCCAGCAAGGCAAAACAATCAGCCAACCAGGCTAAACACGTGTTCGCACGTCTACTCAGATTAACTATGTTAAACGCCTACCACTTTTTATTTTGTACATGTTGCTCTGTGCTTCCTATCATCGCTCATTTTTAATTTCTTGAGTGTCCACTCCCAGCTTGTCTCTTATTTTGGTAGCGCAAAGCCAGCACATGGAGCAGTGAACAAAAAATTTCAAAAATTTCTTGCACTTGCCTGCTCATTCGTCGTCACAGCGTGACAAAATGTAAATAAAGGGCTTATGTAGCATTGAGTCTTCAGCAGCTGGCTTTGCCAGCTCTGAAAGTATCAGCAAAAAAAAAAATTAAGATAGCACCATCAAACTTCCGGTGCAGTCATGTGATCGCTTCTGTAGTGCGCACTCCGGTTCTTAAAATGCCACCATAACGTCTTGTTTTCAGCGTTAGTGAGATTGCTGTGTTTCTTACAAGGTAAGTGACAGCCGTATAAGAAGTTTTGTGTGCTTCGATGAAAGCAAGGACTTGGGTGACATTGCAGGCAATTTGCGGTGAAAATGAATGCGCAGGCTGGACCCAAGCGCAAAAATCGCTGTTTTATAAAAAGCAACGAGAGAAAGTAAGTGCGTTAATTGTTGGTTAGAAAACAGCTGCTGGCAAGGTTTACTAGTGGCTGCCAATGATTGCACAGGGCTTTTTTGTCTCGATGTTGCAGCCAAGCATTCAGGTGATAACCAGTAATGTAGCGTCTATGCTAAGCCCAAATACTGATCCCCAGAAAGCAAAAATACCAAGAAAATTTGAGCCTGCGGGCCGGAAAACAGCTGCTGCAAACCGGGCTCACGCAGCTATTCATGCCCCCTTTCCGATAGCTGTGCCACAAGTGGCGTGCTGTCCTTGTATGAACCTTTGGCCTGAGTTTCGTGACCAGAAAAAGAAACATTCAAGGAATATGGTTGTAGCAATCACAGAATGGTAACGTCCCGAATTAGCTTAGATTTGAAGAGTGAACGGTAGAAACTAGTGAGCCGAAAGACAAATTAGCAGTAAAGAGGGAAAGCAGAGGATTTCAGGATATCACTGCAGAACAGATATTCAGCTTTAACTGAAATCTCAATATTCAAATGATGAACGATAATCTCACAGCTGTCATTACGGAGTGTGCAGTAGGAGTAGGCAGTCAGATGGTTCTACAAGATACCAGCAAGTTATCTCAGGAGACGAAAGATCTGATTAAGATAAATGCCAAAGCATAAAAGCATCTAACCCCATAGGCGGAATACAACTGGCAGAGCTATCGGAGTTGACAAATAAGTGCGAGGTAGCCAACATAAGGAAAGGAAGTCTAGCCTAAAAGCAGTGAAGAGGAAACTACGCATTGGTAAAAACCAGATGTATGCATTAAGAGACAAGCAGGGCAATGTCATAGCAAGATGGATAATATAGTCGAAGTAGCTGAAGAGTTGTATACAATTTTACGCAGTAGTCAATGTAATCAGAACATTAATGACAGAGGCAGTAACGCACAGCAATGGGACATTCCACCAGTAATGAAAGAGAAAGTAAAGACAGCATCAGGAACAACACATAACGCGAAAGCACCTGGTGAGGATCAGGCAACAGCAGATCTGTTAAAGGACAAAGGGGAGATTGTGCTAGAAAAACTAGCCACCCTGTATACGCAATGCCTTATGACCTCGACTGTACCAGAAGCTTGAAAGAACGCTAACACTATCTTAATTCATAAGAAAGGAGATGCCAAGGACTTGAAAAATTATAGACCGATCAGCTTACTGTCCGTTGCCTACAAGATATTAATTTAGGTAATTGCTGATAGAGCAGGCACAACCTTAGACTTTAATCTACCAAATGATCAGGCAGGCTTTCGTTAAGGATATTTCACAATAGATAATATTCACACTATCAATCGGGTGATAGAGAAATGCACAGAATATAACCAACCCCTATCTATAGCCTTCATTGATTACTAAAAAGACTGACTCAGTGAAACCTCAGCAATCATGCAGGCATTGTGGAATCATGGTGTAGAAGTATCTTGTGTCAAAGTGCTGGAAGATATCTATAACAACTGCAAAGCTATCATAGGCGCGGAGTCACGATCTCGCCAATGCAACTCACCACCTGTTTACAGGAGGTGCTCCAAGGCCTGGATTAGGAGCAGTTTGGGATTAAAGTTAATGGAGAGTATGTTATCTGAAATTCAGGGTTCGACGGAAACCCGTCTGGTCGGGTATGTTCATGGCGTAAAATCTTCAAGCGCCAACCAATCGTTAAAAAGATGACGTTCCAGCCCCGGCTTTTGGGGGGCCTTGTTCACAATGAAAGAAAGACAGGAGTGAAGGTAAGTTATATAGGTTTCATGATATGACGCAAGCAGCGGGAGTATATCGGGGGTAGATTGCCTTCGTTGCAATTAAGCGTGTTTGCCGTCGTCTGAATATAAAAAGATTCTAGGTAAAGCCTTGTCATCTTGCTCTTTTCTTTTCCGATTATCTTCGTGCCATCCCAGTCGATGTCATGGCTCTCAGAGATAGCATGATCAGCCAGTGCGTTTGTTGCCACGCGCTTGTTCTTGACATCATTGTGGTGCTGCTGCAATCTTTTCCGAAAATCACCTGTTTCACCGATATAGACATGCTCACAATCAGTGCAGGGAATCCTATACACGATGATTGGGAACTTCTTCTTTATCTTGTCTTTCACTGTAACCATCGCGTGTCGCAGCTTCCGCATGGGTACATGTGCGACGTCGACTTCGTACGACCAGACGGGTTTCCGTCGAACCCTGGATTTCATCGCACTTCGTGAGGTGTATGGCCAACCGATCATGACCGAGATTCGCCGCTTCATTTCATTAGAAACCCGTGCATCAGCATTTCAAGGTCATCTTCAATTCAACTTAACCTGCAAGGCACGGGATGTGATTCCTCGCTCCTTACGCCTGAACAGGCCCGTTGCAAGCCGCTTTGATGTTCACGTTGTTTTGAAAGTCGAACGCCTTCTTCTACAAGCTAGGATCATGGAATGTAGAGAACAGGTTCGCTCACTAAAAAATGAAGCCTTCATCGCACGCAGCCGGCTCGAGTACAAGTGCCCTGATGATTTTGCCAGCATCCAGCTGCACGCCAACTTCCATGCTGGTCTCCGCTCACGTCGGGACGAAGCCGTGCGCGAGAGAAAGCTCCAAAGGCGACTACCTCGTCGCATGGACATTTCCAGAACTGCTAACCGCACCACTGTGCACAACCTTTCGTCACAGAAACTGGACGACGCTGAGCTCTCAGTGTTGAGCCTTGGTCTCAATTTCAATTTGGGACCGGAGCCGGACATAAAAAAGATGGTATGCGTCGTGGACACTGCGGTCAAGAATGTGGAGCTGTCCCGCCGCGATGAGGCACGCACCCATGTCGTCAGCGTGCTGTCCAAGCTGAACCGGCATCAAGGACTTAATCCTCTTTTGCCCGAAGAAAGAAAGGCACTAAAGAGATTGCGCGGCAATGAGAACATCGTGATCCTGCCCACGGACAAGGGAAATGCAACGGTCGTCTTGGACAAACGAGAGTACGTGAACAAGATGACGAGCATGCTGGAAGATGAGAGAACCTACTTGCCACTAAATCGGGACCCCACTTCAAGGGTGCAAAGGGACTTGCAGAAACTTTTGGCTGACGTCTTCTCCTTTGTCCCGCCACAACACAAGTCCCTCTACTACTTCCTCCTCTGCCACAATGGTTCTGCTCCCGCTATGTATGGACTGCCAAAGATCCACAAAGAAGGCAACCCTATGCGCCCAATCGTCGATTTCACCCGCTCCCCGCTTCACAAGCTGTCGAACTATTTGCATTGTGTTATCTCCCCTTTGCAGCGATGGCATAGAGGTAGAACATCCGCCTCGCATGCAAGAGGACCGGGGTTCAAATCCTGGTGCCGCGCAATTCTCCACCGGGTTTAAAAAAAAAAAACCGCGTGTCGATGGAATTGCATAACCAGGCCTGGAGTGCGGCCTTATCTCGGCGACCAGAACCGACAACGCACTCTCTCACCAGAGCAGGATTTGGCCACCCTGGTGTAGTACTTGGCCACAACCTTCTATGATCAAACCAATTAACCCTCGGCCCTCAGTCCCCAGCGGCTGCAGAGCAACTGACCGCGGCGGCGGTCAGACCTGTGACGCAGCGGAGGGTGCTAAGAATCTCTGGCTCCGGACAGGCCGCCATTGGAATCTGAACCTGGCAACGTTTAACGCTAGAACTTTAGCTAGTGAGGCTAGCCAGCAGTGCTGTTCGAGGAACTAGCGGGAATTAAATGGGATGTGATAGGGCTTAGCGAAGTTAGGAGGACAGGTGGAGGCGTATACAGTACTAAAGGATGGACACATACTGTGCTATCGTGGGTTAGAGGATAGACAAGAACTAGGTGTGGGTTTCCTCATTAATAAGGATATAGCTGGCAACGTAGAGGAGTTCTACAGTATTAACGAGAGGGTAGCAGCTATAGTAATTAGGCTGAATAGGAGGTACAAGCTGAAAGTGGTGCAGGCCTACGCACCCACATCCAGCCATGATGACCAGACCGTTGAAAGCTTTTATGAGGACGTAGAATCAGCAATGAATAGAGTAAAATCGCAGTACACTGTACTGATGGGCGACTTCAATGCGAAGGTGGGCAAGAAGCAGGCTGGCGACCACGCGGTAGGTGACTATGGGATAGGCTCTAGAAATAGCAGGGGAGAGTTATTAGTCGAATTCGCGGATAGAAATAATTTACGGATCATGAATACCTTCTTCCGCAAACGAGAAAACAGGAAGTGGACCTGGAAGAGCCCCAATGGTGAGATTAAAAATGAAATCGACTTCATACTATGCGCTAAACCTGGCATCATTCAGGATGTGGCCGTCGTCGGAAGGGTGCGTTGCAGCGACCATAGAATGGTAAGGTCTAGAATTAGCTTAGACTGAAGAGGGAACGGAAGAAGCTAGCGAAGAAGAAGACCATTAACGAGTTAGCCGTAAGAGGGAAAGCACAGGAGTTTAGGATAGCGCTACAAAACAGATACTCGGCTTTAACTGAGGAAGATGATCTTGATGTTCATTCAATACACGATAACCTGACATCAATAATTACGGAGTGCGCAGTAGAAGTAGGCGGTAGGACAGTTCGAAAAGATACTGGGAAGCTATCTCAGGTGACGAAAGATCTGATTAAGAACCGCCAAAACATGAAGGCATCTAACACTACCGATAGAATAGAACTAACAGAGCTATCAAAGTTAATAAATAAGCGCAAGGTAGCCGACATAAGGAAGTTTAATATGGAGAGAATCGAGCATGCTATGAAGAATGGAGGTAGCCTAAAAGCAGTGAAGAGGAAACTAGGCATAGGTAAAAACCAGATGTATGCATTAAGAGACAAGCAGGGCAATGTCATTAGCAATATGGATAAAATAGCTAACGTAGCCGAAGAGTTCTACACAGACCTTTACAGTAGCCAATGTAATCAGAGCGCTAATGAGAAAGCAGTGCACAGCAATGCGTCATCCCGCCAGTAACGAAAGATGAAGAAAGCCTTAGAAGCAATGAAAAGGGGAAAAGCTGGGGAGGATCAGGTAACACCAGATCTGTTGAAGGATGGAGGGGACATTGTGCTAGAAAAACTAGCCACCCTGTGTATGCAATGCCTTTTAACCTCGACTGTACCAGAAGCTTGGAAGAATGCAAACATTATCTTAATTCATAAGAAGGGAGACGCCAAGGACTTGAAAAATTACAGGCCGATCAGCTTACTATCCGTTGCCTACAAAGTATTTACTAAGGTAATCGCTAATAGAGTCAGGGCAACGTTAGACTTTAATCAACCAAATGATCAGGCAGGCTTTCGTAAAGGATATTCCACAATAGATCATATTCACACTATCAATCAGGTGATAGAGAAATGCGCAGAATATAACAAACCTCTATATATAGCTTTCATTGATTACGAGAAAGCATTCGACTCAGTGGAAACCTCAGCAGTCTTACAGGCATTGCGTAATCAGGGGGTAGAAGAGCCTTATGTCAAAATACTGGAAGATATATATAGCGACTGCACAGCTACTATAGTCCTCCATAAAGTCAGCAATAAAATTCCAATAAAGAAGGGCGTCAGGCAAGGAGACACGATCTCGCCAATGCTGTTCACCGCATGTTTGCAGGAGGTATTTCGAGGCCTGAATTGGGAACAGTTGGGAATAAGAATAAATGGAGAATATCTAAATAATCTGAGATTTGCTGATGACATTGCCTTGCTGAGTCACTCAGGAGGTGAACTGCAAATCATGATCAACGAGTTAGGCAGAGCAGATCGATGGGTCTAAAAATTAACATGCAGAAAACCAAGGTAATGTCCAACAGCCTAGCAAGGGAACAACAGTTCACAATTGGCAGCGAGAGCCTAGAAATTGTGCCGGAATACGTCTACTTAGGGCAGGTAGTGTCAGCTGATCCGGATCATGAGAGGGAGATAACTAGAAGGATAAGAATGGGGTGGAGCGCATATGGCAAATTCTCGCAGATCATGAGTGGCAGTTTACCAATTTCCCTCAAGAGGAAAGTGTACAACAGCATAATCTTACCGGTACTCAGCTACGGGGCAGAAACGTGGAGGCTAACGAAAAGAGTTCAGCTTAAGTTAAGGACAACGCAGCGAGCCATGGAAAGAAAAATGATAGGTGTAACGTTAAGAGATCGGAAGCGGGCAGAGTGGGTGAGGGAACAAACACGGGTTAATGACATCCTAGTCGAAATCAAGAGAAAGAAATGGGCTTGGGGAGGGCATGTAATGCGAAGGCAAGATAACCGCTGGTCTTTAAGGGTAACGGAGTGGGTTCCAAGAGAAAGTAAGCATAGCAGGGGGCGGCAGAAGGTTAGATGGGCGGATGAGATTAAGAAGTTTGCAGGCAAAGGGTGGATGCAGCTGGCAAAGGATAGGGTTAATTGGAGAGACATGGGAGAGGCCTTTGCCCTGCAGTGGGTGTAGTAAGGCTGATGATGATGATGATCTCCCCTTTGGTTGGCAAAAGCTAAATGCACATGCACAACTCACACGACTTCATTGAAAAGGCTCGCAACATGGTTATAGAGGACGATGAAATTTTGATGTCATTTGACGTGAAGTCACTGTTTACGAGTGTGCCCACTGACCTGGCCGTGATGGTTGGCACAGATGCGCTCCAGGCGGATACAACCCTACCGGAAAGAACACCCATTGAAGTTCCAGACCTCAGCAGACTTCTTCAGTTCTATTTGTCAAACACCTATTTCACGTTCCAGGAGAACATATATAAACAGGTCCATGGTACGGCTATGGGAGCATCATTTTCTGTCACCGCTGTGAACTTGACAATGGAGTCACTGGAGTCCCGCGCCCTTTCATGGTTCATGCCGCGCCCGAAAGCCTTTCTTCGTTATGTGGAGACTGTTTCTGCATAATCAAGAAATCGGCTGTGAGTACATTCTTTTTGCACCTGAACAGCATGGAACCGGCCATACAGTTTACTACGGAAGGGGAAGTAGATGGCCGTCTGCCTTTTTTGGACGTTCTGGTGAAACGCGACGGCCCTGGAATATCATTCAGTGTATTCCGGAAGGACACGCACACTGGCATGTATCTCAACTTCAGTTCCGTACACCCGACCTGTCACAAGAGGTCCGTTGTCGCCTCACTTGTCCGCCGATCGGAGAACCTCTGCTCTACGCTGGAAGAGAAAGCGACAGATCTGGACACCGTTCGCCGTGACCTGATGGCTTCGGGCTATCCCAGTTCTTTTATACGAAAGTCCGAGAATCGCCTAGCTCACCCGCCGCCACAGCAACCCCAGCGAGAAAAGAAGAAAAGGATTCCGATACCCTACGTTCCCGGAGTAAGTGAAAGTTTATCCCGCATATTCCAGTCGTACGAAGTCGACGTCGCACATGTACCCACGCGGAAGCTGCGACACGCGATGGTTACCGTGAAAGACAAGATAAAGAAGGAGAAGTTCCCGGGCATCGTGTATAGGGTTCTCTGCGCTGATTGTGAACATGTCTATATCAGTGAAACAGGTGATTTTCGGAAAAGATTGCAGCAGCACCACAATGATGTCAAGAACAAGCGCGTGGCAACAAACGCACTGGCTGATCATGCTATCTCCGAGGGCCATGACATCGACTGGGACGGCATGAAAATAATCGGAAAAGAAAAGAGCAAGACGACAAGGCTTTACCTAGAATCTTATTATATTCAGACGACGGCAAACACGCTTAATTGCAACGAAGGCAATCTACCCCCGATATACTCCCGCTGCTTGCGTCATATCATGAAACCTATATAACTTACCTTCACTCCTGTCTTTCTTTCATTGTGAACAAGGCCCCCGTAAGCCGGGGCCGAAACGCCATCTTTTTAACGATTGGTAGGCGCTTGAAGATTTTCCGCCAGAGTATGTTATCTGCGATTCGCTGATGACATTGTCTTGCTAAGCCACTTATGAGGTGAACTGCAGAGCATGATAAATGAATTAGACAGGCAGAGCAGAACAGTGGGTCTTAAATATAACATGCAGAAACCCAAAGTAATGTTCCTGTGTAGCAAGTGAACAGCGGTTCACAATCGGCAATGAGGTGCTGGGAGTGGTAAAGAAATATGTCTGCATAGGGTAGGTAGTGACAGGTGATCCAGATCACGAGAGGGAAATAACTAGAAGAATAAGAATGGAATGGAGCGCATAAGGCAGGTTCAGTCAGATCATGAATAGCAATTTACCAATATCCCTCAAGAGAAAAGTGTGCAACAGCTGTATGTTGCCGGTACTCATCTATGGGACAGAAATGTGGAGGCTAATGAAAAGGGTTCAGCTTAAGTTAAGGACATAGCAGCGAGCTATGGAAAGCAAAATGATTGGTGTAACGTTGGGAGGCCGAAAGCGGGCAGAGTGGGTAAGGGAACTAATGTGGGTTAATAACATCCTAGTCGAAAGCAAGTGGAAGAAAGGGCTTGGGTGGGGCATATAATGCGAAGGCAAGGTAATCGCATTTCCTTAAGGGTAGTGGAGTTGATTCCAAGAGAAGGCAAGCATGACAGGGAGCGGCAGAATGTGAGGTGGGCGGGTGACATTAAGAAGTTTGTGGAGATACGGTGGCCACAGCTGGCAAAGGACAAGGTTAATTGAGAGGCATGAGCAAGGCCTTTGCTCTGTCAAGCTGATGATGATGAGGGAATATAAATGTGAACGAGGAAAGGGAGTAAAAGAAAAAAACGAGTGTGGCTTAGCTTGGTTAAGCCTGGTGATTGCGAAGCAGGGCCAGCCTTGGTGAGAGATTTCTCCTGTCTTTTCTTCGAATGCTCTTGTCTCTGCAGGGGTGTTTCTTCTGCACGCTGTTTTCTTCGCTTTTCGTTTTCCTTGTCTCGAAACGCACGTTCCTTCTCGAGCCGCTGCTGCCGCTGTTCCGGGGTTTCTTGGACACGCCTCTGCCGTTTAGTCGTGTTCCAGCGTTCTGAACTAGTAGAAGGAGACTCACTGTCGGGCAAACTCATAATTTCTTCCTTTGCTTCTGCTGTTTCCACAGAGGAGGTTGCACGTTGTCGCCGAGCTGCATACTGGGCACGCCGTTCTTCTCGTTCTTCTTCCGTCTCCGTAGCTCGCTGATGCTTCCTCTTTGCATTCTGCCGAGCTGCCTTGTTCGTAGGCACCATCATAATATCTGGCTGTATGACTGCCTTGGTGAGAGGAGCGGAGCTGTTTTATACAGCTGGTGTGACGTCACTCTGACCGTAGCGCCCCTGGTGAGAGGAGCGGGAGTTAGGCCGTCGCGAGGCGAGGCGGTAGCCACCAACGGCGGCCTAACTCCGTTGTGGCTACCGCCTCGCCTCGCGACGGCGTGAGATGGGGCCCCGTTTTACACAGCTGGTGTGACGTCACTCTAGGTCACGTGGTGTGACGTCACGCAGCGAGGTCACGCTAAAGGTCAATGGTGCCTACCACCGCCTCGCCACGGAACGGGCTGAAGTGCGACCTAAAGTAGTATTGCTTCGCAATAAAAAAAATCAGTATGTGAACTCAATAAGCCTGCGGTGAAGTTGCAGCCTATTCACAGCGGTGAAGGCCTCTCAGGCACTGCTCCGCTTTCTATGAGGGTTGGGCCTGCACCACCTAAATTGCAAAGTTTCGGAAAAATTAGTATTTGTAACCTTTCCCAGGAGCATATGTGAAAGCAGCTGTTGGTGAGGAGTGCGCCACCACAGCCGTGTGTGGCATGGCCATGTCTGGGAAGAGGGATTCTGGTGACTGAGCAAAAGCAGAATATTTGGACCTTTAAAGCCCCTGAGATAAGGCCACTTTGGCCCCCGCTTCCAGTAAATGCAGCTGTGGCCTTTGGGATATCTGTAGTCGCTATTCTTGTCGTGCCTACGGAAGAAGAGTTCTGCTACCTGAGCCAAAGAAGGGTGTTTGGTCTCTGCAAGGTCTCTGGCCCCCGCTTCTACTAGATGGCACCTCTGGCCTTTGGGAATCTGCAGTCGCTTTCTAGTCACGTCTGGTGAAGAAGGGTTCTGGCGGTTGAGCAAAAGCCGATTTTTTGGATCTTTAAGGCCCCTCAGTGGAGACCACTTTGGCCTCTGCTTCCAGTAAATGGCACCTCTGTCTTTCGAAAAATCTGCAGTCACATTTCTTGTCATGTTTTGGGAAGGAGGACTCTCGTGGTTGAGTTGTGTTGTGTGTGTGTCCTTTGTTCTGTGGTTGTTCTTTGCGGAGTTTGAAAATGAACTTCAGTCACCAACTAGCCCACCAGAAAACACTTCCACAGTATATTTCTCTTACCCTGGGCTCATTTTCATGTTCCATGTCGAATCATCATGCAGATACTTTTTGTGTCGCTCATAGCAGCAACCACATGCAAGTCCTGCATTTTGGCATGCTGCCAGCGATTGAAGACAATCCCGCCACAACTTCAAGTCATATTTGGCATGCCGCAGCCATCATGGGGAAACACGAGGCGAGTGAGGAAGTCTGAATGCTGGAGGCAAGTCCACTTGTACACCGACTGGATGCGCGCTTTCGTCTACGAAGACATGGACCCTTCCTGGTTTGCCATCGTTTTGTGGACCTGAAAAAGAATGGCAGCTTGTTCCTGCGAAATCTTATGGCACCAAGTCAGGGCAACTTTTCCTTCCCGGACCCGCGCCAGCAAGGCAACCAGCACCATCTCGCCTATAGGAGGCGTTAGCATTCCGGGAAACGTACAGAACATCCTGGAAAAGCGTCCGAAGTTCTTTGAACCGCTGACAAAAAGGTGCAAACTTTTGGCAACTATGCGTGATATTGCCCGAAGCTCTTTGAACCAAGACAAGAGGCGTGTTATTGGTGACGGTGTGGACAGCCTCATCTGCACTGCAAGTCTGCAGCCTCCAAAAAAGCCTCCTTTAAAGAGTAATTGTTAACTGCATGAAAAACAACGGCCTTACCATCATCCAGGCCGATAAGCAAGGCGGGTTTGTTGTTATGCCAGCAGGAATGTTTGAAGAAAAGCTATGCAGGTGGTCAGGAAGAATTTCTGGCCGCTACAGTTTTGCGAGAAGAGGCAGAAAAAGGCCACCTGGAAGGTCCCTAAGAAGGTACACCTTAAGAGCATGGCCAAAGATATCAAGAAGGACCACTGTGGGTTCTTGCGTGCATTTTTCATAGGGGAAAACCCACAAGATGGATTGCCCACTTCGCGTGATAATTTCAGAGGAGAGCTGGCACCGAATGGTAGCGAATTTCTTAAAGAGCCACCTAAACCAGGCTCGTTTTTAGTTCGTAGTTCAAAAGAACTTCTCGCTACTCTTGAGAATGACTTTACATCTGCCTTTTCCGTAGACAAAGAAGTTTTCTACTCAATTCCGCATGAAGCCTTGTTTGCAGCTTTCAGGCAACAAGTTGAAGAACATGGTGACCTTCCTTTCCGCACTGCAACTGGAATGTCTTTGAATCATTTCCTTTAACTATTGGACTTTTACCTTGCTTTGACGGCAATTTGCTATCAAGGAGGCTTTTACATTCAGAAAAGTGAAATTTGTTTTGAATTCCCCATTGCACCTGTGCTATGTAAAATTTTTCTTCCTTCCACTGGCGCTTGGAAACATGCCTCTCTAACAAACATGTGAGCGTTTTTCGTTACGTAGGTGACTATCTCGTGATCTTAAACCTGCCTTCCGATTGTTTTCCCGAATCTGTTAGCAGAATCTGTAGTTTTTTTAACTCTCAAGTCTTCACGCATGAATTGCCTGAAAAAAATAAATTCACTTTCTTGATGTCAGGCTGCATTTTTCGTCATCCACGTCTGCGGGACCTACAACCCGAGAATGAAAAAGCAGTTCCTACTATATGACAGCGCTATTCAATGCTAGTAAAGAGGGCGATCATTCATCTTACCTGCCTTTCTGCACTGGAAAAATCTTGCCAGCACGATCTGGAACAGTCTTAGCCTCCAGATCGAGAGGCTGTATGCAGCAGAGTATCCGCGCAACTTGTCTTGTGAAGGTCTACTTCAAAGGATTAAGGGTAGGAACTGCCATAAGAGTGACAGTGAATGTAAACCGGGTCATGTCATGTCGTATGTTCACTGGGTGTCACATACTCTGAAGAAAATCGCAGGAAAATTCGGAGTCCGCCTCATGTTTTCGGCACCATGTAAGCTTGCCAGAGTGTGCCCAGTGATGAGCAAAGATGTTCGGCAAGGATGTAGGCTAAATCACGCAATTAAGTACATCAAATGTGCCACAGAAGTTATCTATAAAGTTCCGGTTTCTTGTGCGAAGTTGTAGCTGCAATGAAAGGGCAAGTGAACACGAACGAAATATGGCAAATAAGACGGGAAGCAATCTAGCTATATTCACTGCAAGAAGTGCAAGAAAAACAATTGTCGGCCATTTCTTGATAACGCAACATTCCTTGCAGCGGCTAAAAACAAGACTGAAGAGGAGATAATTGAGGCTTTCCTAATCGCTAAGAATGCGGAACAATGTTTGAGCATGCGTTCATTAAACTTTAAAGTAATGAAATCTCATTTTTAGCTCATTTTTAGAAGACCCAAATTCACAACTACTATTTAGTCATCACACCTGTTCTTGTTTTTTCACTCCTTTGGTTTTAGCGTTGGCTTTACGGTTTTTAAGGTGCACCCTCACCTCAGTTTTTTACTGTTTCTTGTTGTTAACATACTTATTTTCATTCTTTCATGTCGGGTTTTGCTTGGATTTTATGGCTCCACCCTCGTCTTTTTACCGTTTTTTTGGTTCCATCTTTTTCATTCTTTCATGTCTTGGGGTTTTTTTTAGTTTTATAGTTGCACCCTCATCTTTTTACCCTGTTCTTTTGGTATGAACTTCATTTTCATTCTTTCACGTCTTGGGTTCAGCTTGGCTTTTACAGCGAAAGCTTTACTGGCCGCGAACTTGCGATTTCGCCGTGGCGGTGCTTTGAGGAGGCACATGACGTCACAACATGCGCCTCGCCGCAGAGCCAGACCGGTCTGGCCGGGCCGGCGGCGGCTGGCGCACTCAGCGCGAAATAGACACGTGCTCCAAGTCTCCACCAGTGCAGTGAGAGTGCAACGAAGCCGCCGAACGCGCCAGCGGTCAAGCGCAATCGGAGTATAGAGATCTCGCTTTGGCCGACATAACGTCGCCGTGCAGCACGCGCGCGTTACGCCGCAGTATAAACGCGCCTGCGCGTAACCGCTAACCAACGTATTCGGTGGCGGCGTCTATGGGAGCCACTGAAACCCCCCGCACACTCACTGAATAAAAAAACTGTGCCGAGGCTCGGAATCGGACCAGGGCCTTTGGCCTTTGGCGTTCGAGGCGGAGATGCTACCACTCTGCCACGACCGCACAAGCTTTGACCATGAATAAGGCGCATCTAGTGATTGCACTCTGCCGATGCAGGAGCCTCCGCGCTTTCGCTGCACACATCTTGGCCTAAAAGAGCTAGGCCATCAGCAATATTTATGGTTGCACCCTCGTCTTTTTACCCTGTTCTTTGGTTCGATCTTCGTTTTCGTTCTTTCATGTCTTGGGTTTAGCTTCGCTTTTATGGTTGCACCCCAGTCTTTTTACCCTGTTTTTTTGGTTCGATCTTCATTTTCATTCTGTCATGTCTTGGCTTGGCTTTTCATGTCTTCATGTTTTCATGTCATGTCTTAGCTTGGCCTTCATGGTTGCGCACTCGTCTTTTTACCCTGTTTTTTTGGTTCGATCTTCGTTTTCATTCTTTCTTGTCTTGGGTTTAGCTTGGCCTTTATGGTTGCGCACTCGTCTTTTTACCCTGTTTTTTGGTTCGATCTTCGTTTTCATTCTGTCATGTCTTGGCTTGGCTTTTCATGTCATGTTTTCTTGTCATGTCTTAGCTTGGCCTTTATGGTTGCGCACTCGTCTTTTTACCCTGTTTTTTTGGTTTGATCTTTGTTTTCATTCTTTCCTGTCTTGGGTTTAGCTTGGCCTTTATGGTTGCGCACTCGTCTTTTTACCCTGTTTTTTTGGTTCGATCTTTGTTTTCATTCTTTCCTGTCTTGGGTTTAGCTTGGCCTTTATGGTTGCGCACTCGTCTTTTTACCCTGTATTTTTTGTTCGATCTTTGTTTTCATTCTTTCCTGTCTTGGGTTTAGCTTGGCCTTTATGGTTGCGCACTCGTCTTTTTACCCTGTTTTTTTTGGTTTGATCTTTGTTTTCATTCTTTCCTGTCTTGGGTTTAGCTTGGCCTTTATGGTTGCGCACTCGTCTTTTTACCCTGTTTTTTTGGTTCGATCTTTGTTTTCATTCCTTCCTGTCTCGGGTTTAGCTTGGCCTTATGGTTGCGCACTCGTCTTTTTACCCTGTTTTTTTGGTTCGATCTTTGTTTTCATTCTTTCCTGTCTTGGGTTTAGCTTGGCCTTTATGGTTGCGCACTCGTCTTTTTACCCTGTTTTTTTGGTTCGATCTTTGTTTTCATTCTTTCCTGTCTTGGGTTTAGCTTGGCCTTTTTGGTTGCGCACTCGTCTTTTTACCCTGTTTTTTTGGTTCGATCTTCGTTTTCATTCGTTCTTGTCTTGGGTTTAGCTTGGCCTTTATGGTTGCGCACTCGTCTTTTTACCCTGTTTTTTGGTTCGATCTTCGTTTTCATTCTGTCATGTCTTGGCTTGGCTTTTCATGTCATGTTTTCATGTCATGTCTTAGCTTGGCCTTTATGGTTGCGCACTCGTCTTTTTACCCTGTTTTTTTGGTTCGATCTTTGTTTTTATTCTTTCCTGTCTTGGGTTTAGCTTGGCCTTTATGGTTGCACACTCGTCTTTTTACCCTGTTTTTTTGTTCGATCTTCGTTTTCAGTCTTTCGTGTCTTTGCTTTAGCTTGGCTTTTAGTTGCACCCTCGTCTTTTTTACCATGTTTTTTTTTGTTCCATCTTCGTTCTCGTTCTTTCGTGTCCTCAGTTTAGCTTGGGTTTTATGGTTGCACCCTCGTCTTTTTACCGTGTTTTTTTTTGTTCCATCTTCGTTCTCGTTCTTTCGTGTCCTCAGTTTAGCTTGGGTTTTATGGTTGCACCCTCGTCTTTTTACCGTGTTTTTTTTTTGTTCCATCTTCGTTCTCGTTCTTTCATGTCTTGGGTTTAGCTTGGGTTTTATATAACCAAGGAACTGTAGCACTTTCACTGTAGGATTTTATGGTTGCACCCTTGTTTTTTTACCGTTCTTTTTTGGTTCCATCTTCGCTTTCATTCTTTCGTGTCTTGGGTTTAGCTTGGGTTTTATGGTTGCAGCCTTGCCTTCCATCTTCGTTCTCATTCTTTCGTGTCTTGGGTTTAGCTTGGCTTTTATGGTTGCACCCTCGTCTTTTTGCCGTTCTTTTTTGGTTTTATCTCCGTTTCCATTCTTCCGTGTCTTGAGTTTAGCTTGGCTTTTATGGTTGCACCCTCATCTATTTACCGTGTTTTTTTTAGTTTCGATCTTCGGTTTCATTCTTTCGGGTCTTGTGTTTAGCTTGGAATTTATATAACCAAGGAACTGTTGCACATTTACTGTAGGGTTTTATGGTTGCACCCTCCTCTTTTTACTGTGTTTTTTTGTTTCGATCTTCGTTTTCATTCTTTCGGGTCTTGTGTTTAGCTTGGGTTTTATATAACCAAGGAACTGTAGCATGTTTCCTGTAGGGTTTTATGGTAGCAGCCTTGTTTTTTTATTGTGTTTTTTTAGTTCCGTCTTCGTCTTTCGTGTCTTGGGTTTAACTTGGGTTTTTTTGTTGCACGCTTGTCTTTGTACCGTGTTTTTTTGGTTCCATCTTTGCTTTGATTCTTTCGTGTCTTGGGTTTAGCTTGGGTTTTATGGTTGCAGCCTTGACTTCCATCTTCGTTCTCTTCTTTCGTGTCTTGGGTTTAGCTTGGGTTTTATGGTTGTAGCCTTGACTTCCATTTTCGTTTCGTTCTCTTCTTTCGTGTTTTGGGTTTAGCTTGGGTTTTACGGTTGCAGCTTTGTCTTTATACCGTGTTTTGTTCATTCTATCTTCGCTTTCATTCTTTCGTGTCCTCAGTTTAGCTTGGGTTCTATGGTTGCACCCTTGTCTTTTTACCGTGCTTTTTTTGGTTCCATCTTTGTTCTCGTTCTTTCGTGTCCTGGGTTTAGCATGGGTTTTATGGTTGCAACTTCGTCTTTTTACCTTGTTTTTTTGGTTAGATCGTTTTCATTCTTCCTTGTATTGAGTTTAGCTTTGCTTTTATGGTTGCAACCTCGTCTTTTTACCGTGTTTTTTTTGGTTCCATCTTCGTTCTCGCTCTTTCGTGTCCTGGGTTTAGCATGGGTTTTATGGTTGCACCCTCGTCTTTTTACCGCGTTTTCTTGGTTAGATCTTCGTTTTCATTCTTCCTTGTATTGAGTTTAGCTTTGCTTTTATGGTTGCAACCTCGTCTTTTTACCGTGTATTTTTTTGGGTCCATCTTCGTTCTCGTTCTTTCGTGTCTTGGGTTTACATGGGTTTTATGGTTGCACCCTCATCTGTTTGCCGTTTGTTTGCTTAGATCTTCGTTTTCATTCTTCCGTGTGTTTTGTTTAGCTTGGGTTTTATGGTTGCACCCTCATTTTGTTACTGTGTTTTTTTGTTCCATCTTCGTTCTCGTTCTTTTGCATCCTGGGTTTAGCTTTTGTTTTATGGTTGCACCCTCGTCTTTTTACCGTGTTTTTTTGGTTCTATCTTCGTTCTCGTTCCTTCGTGTCCTGGGTTTAGCTTGGCTTTTATGGTTGCACCCTCGTCTTTTTACCGTGTTTTTTTGGTTAGATCTTCATTTTCATTCTTCCGTGTCTTGTGTTTAGCTTGGTGTTTATGGTTGCACCCTCGTCATTTTACCCCGTTTTTTTTTGTTTGATCATCATTTTCATTCTTTCGTGTCTTCGGTTTCTCTTGGCTTTTATGGTTGCGCCCTCGTCTTTTTACCGTTTTTTTTTGTTCCATCTTCGTTCTCGTTCTTTCGTGTCCTGGGTTTAGCTTAGGTTTTATGGTTGCACCCTCGTCTTTTTACCCTGTTCTTTTGGTTCGATCTTCGTTTTCATTCTTTCGGGTCTTGTGTTTAGCTTGGTTTTTATGGCTGCACCCTCGTCATTTTACCCCGTTTTTTTGGTTTGATCATCATTTTCATTCTTTCGTGTCTTCGGTTTCTCTTGGCTTTTATGGTTGCACCATTGTCTTTTTACTTTTACCCTGTTCTTTTGGTTCAATCTTCAATTCTTTCGGGTCTTGGGTTTTATGGTTCTACCCTCGTATTTTTACCGTGTTTTTTTTGTTAGATCTTCGTTTTCATTCTTCCGTGTCTTGAGTTTAGCTTGGCTTTTAGTTGCACCCTCGTCTTTTTACCGTTTTTTTGTTTAGCTCTTCGTTTTCATTCTTCCATGTCTTGAGTTTTGCTTGGTTTTTATGCTTGCACCCTCGTCTTTTTACTGTGTTTTTTTTTGGTTAGATCTTCAATTTCATTCTTCCATGTCTTGAGTTTAGCTTGGTTTTTATGGTTGCACTCTCGTCTTTTTACCGTGTTTTTTTGGTTAGATCTTCATTTTCATTCTTCCATGTCTTGAGTTTAGCTTGGTTTTTATAGTTGCACTCTCGTTTTTTTACCGTGTTTTTTTGGTTAGATCTTCGTTTTCATTCTTCCACGTCTTGAGTTTAGCTTGGTTTTTATAGTTGCACTCTCGTTTTTTTACCGTGTTTTTTTGGTTAGATCTTCGTTTTCATTCTTCCATGTCTTGAGTTTAGCTTGGTTTTTATGGTTGCACTCTCGTCTCTTTACCGTGTTTTTTTTGGTTAGATCTTCATTTTCATTCTTCCATGTCTTGAGTTTATCTTGGTTTTTATGGTTGCACTCTCGTCTTTTTACCGTGTTTCTTTGTTTAGATCTTCGTTTTCATTCTTCCATGTCTTGAGTTTAGCTTGGTTTTTATGGTTGCACTCTCGTCTTTTTACCGTGTTTCTTTGTTTAGATCTTCGTTTTCATTCTTCCATGTCTTGAGTTTAGCTTCGTTTTTATGGTTGCACTCTCGTCTTTTTACCGTGTTTTTTTGGTTAGATATTCGTTTTCATTCTTCCATGTCTTGAGTTTAGCTTCTGTTTTATGGTTGTACCCTCATCTTTTTACCGTTTTTTTTGGTTCCATCTTCGTTCTCATTCTTTCGTGTCTTGGTTTTATCTTGGGTTTTATGGTGGCAGCCTTGTGTTTTTACTGTTTTTTTTGGTTCCATCTTTGTTTTCATTGTTTTGTGTCTTGGGTTTATCTTGGGTTTTATGTTTGCACTCTCGTCTTTTTACCGTGTTTTTTTAGGTTCCATATTTGCTTTCATTCTTTCGTGTCTTGGGTTTAGCTTGGGTTTTATGGTTGCACTCTCGTCTTTTTACCGTGTTTTTTGGTTTCATCTTCGCTTTCATTCTTCTGTGTCTAGGGTTTAGCTTGGGTTTTATGGTTGCACTCTCGTCTTTTGACCGTGTTTTTTGGTTTCATCTTCGCTTTCATTCTTCTGTGTCTTGGGTTTAGCTTGGGTTTTATGGTTGCACTCTCGTCTTTTTACCGTGTTTTTTGGTTTCATCTTCGCTTTCATTCTTCTGTGTCTAGGGTTTAGCTTGGGTTTTATGGTTGCACTCTCGTCTTTTGACCGTGTTTTTTGGTTCCATCTTCGCTTTCATTCTTTCGCATCTTGGGTTTAGCTTGAGTTTAATAGTGGCACCCTCGGGTTTTTACCATTTTTTTGTTTCCGTCCTTGTTCTCATTTGTTTCAGCTTTTGATTTAGCTTCGTGGGTGGATTGACAGTCAAGTAGTGACCTGCTTTTTTAGCATCAGGTGGGATGTCTTCTTTTCTTTTGTTTCTTTGTCACTGCGCTTGCTCTGTCCAGGGCATTTAGAATATCGTGAAGTGAGTGGTGCGATTCTACGCAGATAATTGCCCTTGTTTTGATTGTATGGTTTTGCTTAGTGGTGGTTGCAGATGGTATAAAAGGACTGCTTGTATGTTTTCGATTAAATAGTTGGAAGTCTGCACTTCTGTGTGTGCGTGTGTCCTTTGCTCTCTGGTTGTTCTTTGCGCAGTTCGAAAATGAATGGTCATCTGTTAGCCACCTTTCTGTTAATATGTGCAAGTTGCTATCAGATAACACCAGGTTCGATATGAGCTCACGCTTTGGAATGAAGCTGCGTATGCTAGTCAAGATTTCCGAAAAACGAATGATTAGAACGAGGATACTTTCAGGGGTGGTGTAGTTGCTAGAAGGTTTATTTTACTGTTTGCTCATTCTTTTTTAAACTATATCGTTTGGGGCCTATAGACAATCATCAAGTTTGTTAACGAAGGTGGCGTGCAATTGGCAGCGACGTGGGGCGTAGGGAAAAATGTGACATGCCTACACCACGCCAAGCAATGCTGCCTTCGAAACCAACAGAGGACAACGGTTGTCTGCCCAACTTTTCTGCAGCACTCCCTGCCATATCTGATGTTGTAATTTCAGAGACGATGTTAAAATCACCAGGTCCCGATAGCATACCAAACACTTTTTTGAAGCGCTATGTAGACGAGCGAAAAATACTTGACAGTAGTATTCACCAGATCTTTACATGATGGTTCTTTACCGGATGACTGGAGGACAGCCGCGATTAAACCTCTGCACAAAAAGTGGAAAAAAAGCACGTATTGAGAATTACCGACCTATATCTCTAACGTCGACATCATGTAAAATATTAGAACATATAATTCATAAACATATATTAGGTTTCTTGGAAGAGCATAAAGTACTTACTGATTTTCAGCATGGTTTCAGGCGTGGGTTTTCTACAAGTACACATTTAGTTGAAACTGTGCATGACTTTGCTCAGTCGGTTAATCAGGAAAGCAAAGACGCAATATTCATGGATTTCCGCAAAGCATTTGAGAAGGTGTCACATAAACTAATTCATAAAATAAGTTATATTAAAAACGACCGGATACTTACATGGATTACATCTTGCTTCTCAAACAGGTGTCAATTCGTCACTCTAAACAATATATCTTCTAACAGTGTCTGGGTTATGTCTGCGTCCCCCAGGGATCTGTTTTGGGACCACTCTTTATTTCTATAATATATACTGACATTGTGGCAGATCTTTCAGTCTGCGTGAAGCTGTACGCAGATGACTATTCTGTATCAAGTGGTGCCTTCAGTTGATGACCACTGTACGTCTAAATAATGACCTAGCGAAGGTGGTTGCGTGGTGCAACAAATGGCAGATGTGCATTAATTTTGAAAAAACCATTTTTATGAAAATTATACACCAGAAAATACCTCTTCATTTTGTGTACGGTGCTAAGAACATATCATTATTAGAGGTGACAGAGTATAAATATTTGGGTCTATGGATTACTAACAACCTTCGTGGTCGAAACACATAGACGCTGTCGTAGTGAATTCAATGCGGAAACTCTTTTTCTTGAGGCGCTCACTAAAATCATCCCCACCTAGTGTTTGTCTATTGGTGTACAATTCCCTCATCCGTCCGTTACTAGAATATGCTGTTATCATCTGGGACCCTTTCACATTAACAAACATTCAGAATTAGACAGAATACAGCATAAAGCAGTTAGATTTATTTTTAACTCATACGGCCATGCATATGTAAGTGAGCTTGTGAGGCGAAGTGGGTTATCCCCGGTTGTTGAGTGCAATCGTGTTTGTCGATTTAAGTTTTTCTTCCAGCTTATAAAAGGTCATTGCAAAGTTAATACTTCTAAATATTTTGCTTACTCCTCAGGTTATAACATGAGACGAAGGCATGCACTAACAATAACCGCTTTGAACTGCTTTAAATATTCTATTTTTCTGAGGACAATTACTGAATGGAACAAACTTAATAGCGAGACTGTTAATCATAATTCTTTATTGGTGTTTGAAAAGTGCCTGCAAATGTTATGAATTTGAGTGTGTTTGTATGTTTGTGTTTTGGTTGTTTTTTCCACCCTGCTATGATCTGTACTAGATCGCAATATCTATAAATAAATAAAAAAACACTTGAGTACACAAATATTTCAAAGCTTGTGCATCACTTGTGGTTAGAAACATTTTTGTTGATGACCGGAGAGTAGTTCGGCAGTTTTCCAACCTGGCGAAGCGCTGCATCGGATTCCTTCTCGATTCCTTGTTGGCAGCAACAGCGCAGCTACTGCGGTGTTGACATATATGGCAACGAGAAAACACAATTGGTATACATTGGTATACATTGGGAAACTAATCATCTGCAGTCTCAACTTCTGGGCCGATACATCACATTCGATTGCTTACTGTTTGAAGTAGGATAACATGATGCAGCATTTTTCACATGACGAACTTTATGATGTGCTCCAGAGAACGTGGAATATTGTTGGAGATTGAGGGCGTTCAGTTGCTTTAAAAAAGGCATGCAAGTGCGATCTGTTCTCTGGACCTTTCCTGAGTACTGCTTGGTGAAAGAGACATTTGTTTTAGGAGTCGAGATATAGCTCCACCAGTAGTGTCTTTATTGATGCTCTTTTTTTGTTCACTTGGCTTTAGGAGCTGCAAAAGCACATAGTACTAACATTCTTTCCTCGAGCTTCCAACAAAACTTACGTTTGCTCAGCAAAGCTAAATATTCTAGGTCATTCTGCTTATCACAAAATTTGCATTGAAGTGTGCACCTTATTCTGCTTGATGAGTGGCTTTTGGTCTGATGTTTGCTGTTTTGCCAGGTTCCGATTAACATGCAATGATAAAATTCAGGTAATATGGGAGGTAATGCTACGTGACTGTGCCGAGATCTTAGCGACGTTTAATGGTTTTCTAGGAAAGGTGTTGAAAAGACGCACGTGTTGAAGTTCACAAGGGTGTGGTTGCGGGCTAGTTGGTATAACATTGCTGAAAAGGGAACAGCGCGAACACAGGATGAAGAGAGGAACGTACAACAAAGGCGCTGCGTACAACTGATGTTTATTCGAAAGGTGCCTCACATAAATAGTCTCGCTGCAAGCTGTCAGCTGAGCCAACATCAGGGGTGGTGTAAAGGGCCGGATAAAAGTGATAAAACCTTAAAAGCTATAAAAGTTCCAAAGTTTTAACAAGAAATGATGCCCGTGGGAAGGGTGACATGAAAGAAAGCAAACAACAAGATGCAGGTGAAGGTGGAAGATGGGCATGCGGTGAGGTAAAAAACAGGAACGTGGCTAACACTTGGTGTAAAACAGTTAAAAACTTAAAAAAGCGAGATAAAATCACTTGCCTAGATAGGCAGTATCCTTAGACATCAGGTTGATGGATGCACTGCTGACACACATGTCGCCCCGGTTTTGAATTAGGTAAGCTTCATGTATCTCACGTGTGCACTTTTCATGATATCTTTTCAGGGCTGGCATGCAAGAGCATTTCTTGCAGTGAATGGGCAAGTTGCTGCCTGTGCCGGTATTGAGTGAAGTCGAGTGTTCCATCAGGCACTCATTGATACACCGCCTGCTAGCGCTTGGTATGGAGTGTTAGCTTGACAGGAGGGTGCCCGTGAGTTTGCTGTTTGTTTTGTATCTTGTCTCTGATGATGCGGAGATTGCTTTTAGGTTGTGATCACAGTGGCATCACGTTACATGTGCCAAGATAGTGTGTGATAGTGTTTGTGTTGTCGGTTTTTTAGCATGTTTTTCCGCGGGATGAAGATACATATATAGGATTTTTCCTTGAATAAAAAATCAGTTGATATTCTGCGCTCGTGTCGTGCCTTCTTCTTCTCTGTCTTCGTTTCTTTGCGCAGTTAAACATGATTCCCTACCAACTCGCCCAGTTTTCCGTTCTTATTATCTCATACACAGCGGAAGTTACATGTGGCTTTAAAGATGGCGTCCTGTGCTTAATTTTGCACGCGCTTTTCGGCAGATCTTCTTGGTTGACTCGTCTGCATAGGCCTCCTAGTTTGTTGGGCGCCGAAAAAGCCAAGTGTATTCCGTGCTTCCTGGCTATTTTCTTAAGCCTGTGGCTTGCTTCGTGTACATAGGGAACTACCGCTGTTCTTGACCAGTCCGGACTGCTGTTAGCTCGATGGGAATGTCGAAGCTCTCGAAGTAGTTTTTCTGCCAAGCTGGCAAGGAGCAAGAGTGGGAACCCCGCGTCTGCCAACCGTCCGGCTTGCGCCTGGAAACTGGTGTGGATGCAGTGAAAGCAAGATCTTTGAAGTGCGTTCCTTAGCGCTGATGTGGCAACGCTGCGCTTCACAAGTTTCAAGTGCGCTGACGAAAAGGGCAGGAGGTTTTTCATTGAACGTGGCGCGTATCTCCAGCAGATGTGATCTGGAGTGATGTTGAGGATCATGTCAAGGAAACTGAGTTCATTGCTTTCCGGAAATTCTGAACTTAAAGTGAAACCTTGCAGGTTTGATTTAAAGAGGCCTATGATGCCTTCTGGTGTTGCTAGCTTGTTGGCGGCATTTGGTTTGAATAAGACCAGGTAATCATCCACGTACTGCATTATCTTGACGGCCCCATAGTTGTTAAGATTAGGGAGTAATCTCCTGTCATATTTGGCCAGCAACAGGTTGCTAAGCAAGACCCTACGCACACACCATCCTTTTGCTTGTAAAGGGTCCCCTCAAAGCTTATTGCAGAAGATTGAAGCTAGAGCCGGAGCAGGCCGAGGAACATGCTGGCACTGATGCCACAGCTGTTTTGAAAGCGAGTAGTTCCATGTTCTTCTATAGCTTCACTGACAGTTGCTAGAAGAGTCGGTTGCGGCAGAGAGTAGTAAAGGTCTTTGATGTCTATGGAGAAAACGCCCAACCCTTCAGGGTGCTCCAGCTGCAGGTAGCGCGATACCTTTTCGGGGTTTCTGATGAGGAATGGGTCATCAATTGCTAGCGCCGACAGCGATTTCTGCATATAAGTGCCTACCATTTGCTGCCAGGTGCCTCGCTCGGAGACGATTACTCGGAAAGGGGAAACTTTTTTGTGAGTTTTTGCAGTGAAGAAGGCATTCGAAGTCTGCCCTTTGCAATTCTTTATATTTGATGCCAACTTTTCTAAGCCTGCTTTCCGACACAGTGCTTCAGCTCGCGCTTTTTCCTTGTTTAGGGCTCTTCCTATTACTTGTTCAAAATTCTCTCCTAGTGCCTCTTTTGCCTTTTGAGAGTACGTCTCATTGGCTATGACGACGAATCCGCCTTCTTTGTATGAGAGAAGCAGCTTTGATTCATTTTTGCGCAGTGCAGATACAACCTCAGTGGTGTTGATTGCTCCGCCCGTGCATGGCTTTTTGGAAAGCGCATCGACGCCTAGGTGTATGACGACATTGATGTCCTCTGCTTTGGCTTTTGAGGCTGTAGTCCGGACGATGCTCAGGAGTTCGGTTTTGTCCAACCATGGCGGGACGTAGAACATTGGTCCAAGGCTGAGCACTTGTAAAGCCCTCAAGGGCCCTTGAGGTATCTATAATAATAATAATAATAATAACTCAGGTTCCTTGACATGATCCTCAACATCACTCCAGATCACATCTGCTGGAGATACGCGCCACGCTCAATGAAAAGCCTCCTGCCCTTTTCGTCAGCGCACTTGAAACTTGTGAAGTGCAGCGTTGCCACATCAACGCTAAGGAACGCACTGCAAAGATCTTGCTTTCACTGCATCCCCACCAGTTTCCAGGCGCAAGTCGGACGGTTGGCAGACACGGGGTTCCCACTCTTGCTCCTTGCCAGCTTGGCAGAAAAACTACTTCGAGAGCTTCGCCATTCCCATCGAGCTAACAGCAGTCCTGACCGGTCAAGAACAGTGGTAATTGCCTATGTACACGAAGCAAGCCACAGGCTTAAGAAAATAGCCGGGAAGCACGGAATACACTTGGCTTTTTCGGCGCCCAACAAACTAGGAGGCCTATGCAGACGAGTCAACCAAGAAGATCTGCCAAAAAGCACGTGCAAGATTAAGCACAGGACGCCATCTTTAAAGCCATGTGTAACTTCCGCTGTGTATGAGATACCGCTATCGTGTGGTGCGTCTTACATTGGGCAAACAGGAAGGTGTATCAATGAGTGTCTGATGGAACACTCGACTTCACTCAATGCCGGCACAGGCAGCAACTTGCCCATTCACTGCAAGAAATGCTCTTGCGTGCCAGCCCTGGACAAGACAAATGTCCTGAAAAGATATCACGAAAAGCGCACACGTGAGATATATGAAGCTTACCTAATTCAAAACCGGGGCGACACGTATCTAGGCAAGTGATTTTATCTCGCTTTTTAAGTTTTTAACCAAGTGTTAGCCACGTTCTCGTTTTTTTACCTCACCACATGACCATCTTCCATCCTTCACCTACATCTTGTTGTTTGCTTTCTCTCATGTCTCCCTTCCCACGGGCATCGTTTCTTGTTAAAAATTTGGAACTTTTATAGCTTTTAAGATTTTATCGCCTTTATCCGGCCCTTTACACCGCCCCTGACGTTGGCTCAGCTGACAGCTTGCCGCGAGACTATTTATATGTGTGCACCTTTCAAATGAACATCAGTTGTAAACAGCGCCTGTGTCGTACGTTCCTCTCTTCATCCTGTGTTCGCGCTGTTCCCTTTTCAGCAACGTGTTGAAGCTCGTGAAAATGAAAATATGGAAAAACTGTGTCATACATGCTACTATTAGACTAACAGGATTAAAACTTCCTGTTGGGCAAGTTGGTAGTTCATCTTGATGTAGCGCCTGTGCGTGTGTTTCGTTTCTCTTGTCCTTGTCTTTGTTTGCACTATAATACCCTCTACATCTAGACTAAGAACAGCTATTTTGTGCTTTTCTTTGCACGAAGAGATGACCGGGATGTCGTGCGGATGATTGCTGCCTGAAAACAGCCCGCTATGTTCAACTTGCAATCACACGCACCCGGGATATCACGTCTAAACTTCTCATGGTGAAAGCATGACAGGACGCCAACAAGTTGCATGCAGACTTGGAGCCTTGCACTGTTCGCCATACAAGCGCAACCATGCGGATTGCAAGACATCAACTATCATATTTCAACGCAGAAATGCAATAATAGCTTCGCACCCGATTCATTGCTGAACTTGTCGCACTCCACAGCACCTGCCCATCGCTTTGGCACCTATCTCATCGCAATAAATATTGTTTAAACTTATGCCGCATATATACCCAAAACACAGAAATATGACAAGCAATAAAACAGCAAAGGCTAAAAACCAAAGAATAGAACAGGGCAGGATAAAACCAGAACAAAATGAAAACAACATGTTTTCTGTCTTCTGTCCATGTTTTTAAACGCTCTCAACAACAATGGATCAGCACCAGCTTGCCTGACATCTTGTCCTATTATATGGAAGTTTTTGTACCGCAGAGAAAATTTAGCATCCTTGGATTTGGCAAAGGCGACAAGTTGCCTTCTTACATTTTGAACCCAGCGGGAGAAATCCACACCAATTCTGAAATATAGTTTGCGGCTATTTTAGAGGATAATTTGTTTTGTCTTAAAGGACGCAAGCTTTACAATTATGGCATTGCGTGTTGTGAGTCCCAAGACGGTGTGCACGTTCAGTGTCTTTACTGTCTAAGGTCAAACCAAGTTGATCGCAGCAGTGGCGAATGATGACTTCTTCAGACATGGGAAATGTCTCGGATCGTGTAGAATCTGGAAGGCCGTAAAAATTTCATCTCCGTGAGGGGTTCTTGTCTTGATCAATTCGGGCCTCCAGATTCTGCACCAGCTGAGTTGTCTTTTCTGTGTTACGTTGCACACTTTCTACATCTGTTTTCAAAGTAGTGAGAGTCTGGCGGTAGCTCGCATATATGCAATCCTTTGAATTAAATCAGCAGTAGCCTCCTTTGCTGTTATTAGCTTGCTTTTGATGCCTTGAACGTCATTGATTATCGTAGTTGGACGCAAGGGCAGCTTCTTCAATTCAGCAAGCACTTAGGATGGAAAGCAGGGCTAGTTGGAATAGAGTCTTAGAATCTACTCAAACTAGCCCAATTGGAAGGAATAATCTTTGGTGTATGCCCCTTTGCCCGCATGCGCATTCCTTAAGTGTGCAAGTGTGCCACCGTCGTTTATTAAACCTTTCAGTTGTGAGACAGCATTGTGGCCCCCATTTTTGCATTGGTTTTTTCAACATGAATCAGCAAGCACTGCCTCTGTAGCGGCAGGTCCCGGATTCATTTCTATGTCCCCGGACTGTAACACGGATAGCAGCACGGTTCGAACAGTTTCTAGACGTTCAGTAGTGACATTTACGTAACACTGTGGGCTCGGAAGCTACACCAGGCAGTAATTACTGGTTTTCTTTGTAAATAAAGCAGACAGTTTGCGGACCTGCATTATGAATAGAAATGGATTAGTGGTCTTTGTAATTGAAAGGCGCCAAAACCACACACAAACACGAGAGAAGAGAATGGGACAATGATCACAATGAATGGGACACGAGAGAACTATGATCAATTACCAACTAGCCCAACAAGAAGTTCTCTTCAGGATTAGTGGCCTGCTTCATGGTACAGCCACCACTCCCACAGAGCGAAGCCGATGATCGCCGTTCTCTTATAGGGTGCAGTCGACACGATGGGTTTGTGTCCAGGATTCTAACGATGGCGCTGGCACGTTTCAAGTGCTAACGGCAATAGATATGCGCATGCATCACAGTCAAGGTAACCAGGTAAGTGTAACGGTGCGCATGTGACTACAGCTGCGAGCACCTGCATCATAAACACAAGTCGGGCTTACTTGGCTTACAATTATTGGGAGGCTGGGGGAGAGCAACGTTGTGCCCCTTTCTGTGCAGATGTGCCCATCGTGCACGTGATTCCCAACCCGTTCCCAGACGTCTGGCACACCAAGGACGACAACGCGGAAAACCTGCACCATCCAACCATCAACAACCTCAACAAGATATTCAAAGCCTTTGTTACTGAGTATCTCCGGCTCTGATTTTGTATATTATTAAAGCGTTGTATGCTTTCACCATTTTCTGCTTTTCCCCTCTGCTTCTTGAAGGTGAGGGAGTGTGAACGTCTTATTTGCAGTCAGATATATCTAAGTAGCTTACTGTTGAACTGCAAAATAAGAAAGCTCATCAGCTGTTAATTGGAAACTCTTACTTGTTATGTGAGTAATAACATCTAGTATAACCTTTGTCTTGCAAAAAAATCTTGCAGGCACATTTTATACAGCACAGCATGTATTAAATGTGTTTAATGCAGGAGATCTGAGTGACAAATAGTAAAGTATAATAAATAGCATGGTAGAGCGTAAGAAAATCATGCTTCGGCTTTTCCAGCACACATAGACGCTTGATCCGAGTTGATTTCAGCATTTTCTACAAGTTCCTCTGACTAAGTTTTGCGCGATGTTAAACGAAAGGCATTCCCATCCAGTTTTAGTTTTGCTGTGAACACTGCGGCATAGCTTGTACATTAATTGACTTAGGTAAACTGTCCCAAGACACTGGTGATACCAAAAAATCTGGAATTTCTGTGAACACAATGTGTTCCTTGGTCTTTTAAAACTAGCAATTTTATAGCATGTTTATTACTCTTCATCCTTATGGATAATTGCCTCAATGACCACCAGACCGACCTCTGCTGTCTTTGCACCATTTTGCACTTCTTGAAATCACCCAACGTCCCTCTCAATTATTAAGTCAACCATTCAGTGCAATATTCCTATATGCAAGCATGCAGTGCATCACATGCAAGCTAGAGACACCGACATTTATCTAGTTCACATGCATGTTCGGCACCTAGACAATTTTCAAATGATGCTTTCCTGCGCAGTGAAAGTTCAATATTATAGCATTTGTCTCAGATGTCAATTCTCCTACATGCTGTACAGTGAAAGTTGAAAAGCAGCTAGACTATGTTGGCTGCTATAATTTTTTTCTAAGTTCGGTTATCCTGAGGTGAAGCTTCTCATAGCTTGCTGCCTCAGAGTATGAAAAGAATGGTGGTGAATAATTCTTATCACTTTCTAGTGTGACTAGCTTGTCTATCACCCTCCGTCTCCACACACAGGAAACAAAGAAACATTACTGGAACATGCGGGTGCACACAAGCTGGGAATTTTAACATAACAGCTCGCTTATTTCTTCACACCTGCTGCGTGCTCATGTCGACTGGTCTGCTAGTGTAAATATGTGTTTCACTTTGGGCACGAAGTCAGCAAATATGTTCTCATATAATGATTTATAAATCCTAAAAGTGCTCGTAAACATATACTGCGACCAGTAATGTCAGGCAACGAGACCGCACTGTGGCCAGTGTCGCCGTTTCGGCAGCTGACGGCTGTGATCGCATATGCCTAAAGAGTACTAGTACAACTGTCGAGGTGCACATAGGATTAAGGCAAGGTTGTCCTCTGTCGCCGCTGCTGTTCATGCTTTATATGATAAGTATGGAAAGAAGGCTACAAGGAAGCAATCTAGGTTATAATCTGTCATACAGAATAGGCGGGAGGGTTGTTGAGCAACGACTTCCGGGTTTAATGTTTGTGGACGATATTGTACCCTTCACAGATAGCCAGGAAGATTTTCAAACTCCGGAAAATTGCTGTGCAGCCGAAGGAAACAGTCTAGGCTTCAGTTTTAATGCAACTAAGCCAGGGGTGATGATTTTCAACGAAACAACTGAGCAGGAGCTTAGAATACAAGGCCATGAAATACCCCGAGTGGCCGAATACAAATATCTCGGGGTATGGGTAAACGAAGGGCAGATGTACACGGAAAAGCATGAACAGTCTCACATAGCAAAATTGCAATGAGATGCCAGGATAATGAAGCATGGAGCATTGGGAGGGTACAATTATGAAGTAGTGAGGTATTTTGAAAGGAATAATGGCGCCGGGGCTAACTCTCGGGAATGCAGTTCTGTGCTTAAGGGCAGAAGTTCAGCCGAGATTAGAAGTAAATCAGAGAGCTGTCGGAAGATTAGCACTAGGTGCCCATGGGAAAACCATAAACGAGGCAGTACAGGGGGATAGGGGCTGGACATCGTTCGAACCACGGGAAGCTCAGAGTAAAATACTATACGAAGAACGCCTGCGGAGATTGGACGATAAGAGGTGGGGAGCTAAGGTATTTAAATGCCTACACAGATAGAGCGTTGACTCACAATGGAGGAAAAGGACTAGGAAGCCAACCAGTAAGTATGCAGACATGAGGACAGAGAAAGAGCATTAAACGACAGGTTAAAAACGTGGAAGGTAAAAATTGGATAGATTCAATGGAAAAGAAGCATAGTGTATAGAACTATATCGATACTGGAAAAGGCAGATCAGGAAGGAAGCGTTTTATGATATCTCAAGATGCAGTGCCCTACTCTTTAAAGCTAGGTCAGGATGTGTTAGAACGCGCAGCTATAAAAAGAAATTTAACGAAGAAGACACGTGTGCTGTGTGCGGTAAATCTGTAGAAACAATAGGACACCTCATACTAAAATGTGATGGTATCCATCCCAATGTCGATGCAGGCACATTCACTCTTCCCAAGACCCTAGGGTTCGGAGATAACAATAGTCATGTAAATGGTGTAAATTAGCAAAAAGCGATTGGAAGATTGTGGCTCAAAAGCAGGGAGGTGACATAAGGTTACAAGTGTAGGAAGAGGCATTTAAAGAAAGCGCAAATTTTAACTTACAACTCAGTTAAACAAAAAATAAACGGAAAAAAACCTGAGCATGGTGGCAACTGGCACTACCCCGTTTGAAAGGGGACGCTCCTACTCACTGGGTGGCGCGTGAGCAATCTGAAATTAGCTCCAGTGAAACCGAAACAAAAAGTGTGACCAGTTGCTATCACCAACCGCTAGGTGCACTAACACCCACTGGGTGGTGCGTGAGCAATCTGAAATTCGCTCCAGTGAAACCGAAACAAGAAGTGTACCCAGTTGTTATCACCAACCGCTGGGTGCGCTAACACCCATTGGGCGGCTATAGTCGCTATTATGTGGCGCGTTCGCAATCTGAAACTCTCTCCAGTGAGACCGAAACAAGAAGTGTGGACCAGTTGTTATCGCCAACCGCTAAGTGTGCTAACACCCACCGGGCGGCACGTTAGCAATCTGAAATTTGTTCCAGTGAAACCGAAACAAGAAGTGTAGACCAGTTGCTGTCGCCAGCCGCTAGGTTCACTAACAACCATCGAGCGTTAGCAGAATGGGTGTTAGAGAGAGAGAGCAAAGTGGTTAGAAATATAACACGAGTTAAAGGGCGAAGAAGTAGGTGTATACGCACTATGCGAGACACATCTCAGGGATCTAGAAGATCCTCCGTTTACTGATAGCTACGTTTGGGAAGGGAGCAACAGAACAACAACAGAGAGGAAGGGAGGAGGAGTAGGTATGTTGATACATCAAGCAACAAGTTGGCAAAGAATAATGTCAACATGCAAAGAACATGTCTGGGTATCAGGTACAATTGCCGGAAAAAGAACAGGGCTAGGAATAGTTATTTAGGAACAGGCAGCAAATGCAGGCAAGAAAATAAAGATCTAGTCAAGTGTCTCAATGACGATATAAAGCAGTTTGGAGAATGTGCCGATATTATTCTGCTGGGTGACATGAATGACCACATCGAGGATCTGGATGGATACACAGATTGTAATGGGAAGTTGATGCTAGACTTCTGTGAGCGACACAACCTAGTTAATGTAGATACAGAAACTAAGTGTGAGGGACAAATCATGTGGGAATCCCGTAACAGGTAAATGACAATTGACTACTGCTTAGTAATACTTGTTGGGGGGCTAGTTGGTGCATGTTTCCAGAAGAGGGTTGTAGCGCCGAAAAAGACAACACATAGCAAGCGAGACGGGACAGGCGCCTGTCCCGTCTCGCTTGCTAATTATTGTCTTTTTCGGCGCTACAACACTCTTCTGGAGAGACTACTGCTTAATCTCGCAGGGGATGTATAGCAAGCTCGCAATAATGGAAATAGACGAAGAGGGGAAGTACAGCCTTGGGAGTGATCATAGGCGTATTAGTCTACAGTTGGGAGCCCTGCTCAAAAGAGAAATGAAGGGAAGTCAAAAAGACTGCGCAAAATTAAATGACAAACAAATCGTGCTAATAGCGTCCAGCATAGAGGAAGCAATAAACATCCCATGGAAAAGTGGTATTATAATAAGAACTGCTCATTAGTACAAAAATAAAACAAGTAAAAGGAGTAAACCGCTGGAGATGAAGCCACGAAGTTGGTGGAATAAGGAAATTAGGAAGGCCACCGAACAACGACGGTTGGCATCACGGGAACACAGAGAAGCAAAGAGGGCACATTTATCTGAAACGGAAATAGACCAAAAATGGGAATCTTATTGACAAAAGAAACAGCAAGTGCAGGTCCTTGTCCAGGCTAAAATAAAACATTCCTCTCATCGCTGGCTTACTGAAGTCTGTAATGCAACTAAAGGGGGGCCGAGAAAATCCTGGAACCATATAAGCTGGCTGGGCAAAGTGAATCACAGAAAGCAGGAACAGATTCACGATGCCGAGGGAAAATGTTTAGAGGGAGCTGATGGTGTGAACTACATTGCATCAATTATAGCTGAGTCATTTAGGAAAGATGTTAGGGTACCCTCCCCAAATGAGGGAGCAACACAGGACAGCACAATAGAAAACAGCTTAGAACTGACCAATCCTAACTGGTAAAGGCAGAAGCAAGTACTATTCCAAAATGCACATCCACAGGATAGACGAAATTCCAATCAAGCTAATTAATGAACTTGGCCCAAGAGGCAAGGAAACGCTGATAAAAGCATTGGAGGCAGTCATAACAATTAAGCAAATTCTGCACAGCTAGAAACAGAGTAAAATGAATTTGATCTATAAAGGGAAAGGCGATAAGACGAACATAAAATCCTTCCTACCGATTATGATAACATAAGTTATATAGAGGCTGGGGATGCAGGGGGTTAAATTAAGAAGGCAGTCTAGGGTAGAAAGTAATAGAATACTAGATGTACTTCGGTAGAGTTAGTTCTTGGGCTAGTTGGTATTCTTGATCCAAGCTCATAGTTTTTCATTGCAACGGCGCACAGCCAAATAAACGAAGAATGAAAAGAAAAGGGACGAACACAGCGCTGACCAAACTTCCGTCAGTCTTGCAGCTTCACTTCTGAGGTGATGAAACCGTCTTGAAGCAATCCATTCCGGGTAGCACGCAAAACATGCCGTGAGTAGCCAGTCGGTGTATAACCTTACTTGTCTGCACAGTTCAGACCTTAACAGTTTGCAAACGCATTTCACATGCCTGTTGTCGCGGGGTCATGCGAAACACAAACTCTTAAGGTCTGAACTATTGTGATGAACCAGTTTCTTAAAATGGCCCTGGGTCCACACTGGGCATGAGGAGATTGATGCACAGACTCCAAAATGATTTTGAAGTGATTTAATTAAAGCATCTGGCTCGATGCCGCTTACGGGACAGAAGCTGGGCTCGTCGTCGCCGTTGCTGAGTCAGCGTGGTGTGGCACGGGCTCGATGAATAGCTGGTTGTCTGCAGCGGCCGGGCTGTGCTGCCCTCGTTCTCGGCTGGTCGTTGGATGAGCTGCCAGGCGTGGAGGCGCGTTGGCGAAGGTCGAACGTTAGCGACGGCTAGACCCCGGGCTCGGGTCAATGCGCAGCCCCAGTCTTCTGCCTCGCTCCGTCTCCGGCCCTCTCGTCCACTCGCCCCGATCGCTCTCCCCCTTCCTCCCGTCGGCTTCCGCTTTTAAAGCCTTTGCCCCTTTCTTCAGCCATGGCCGCGCCTTTGTCCACTCCCCCGTGGCTCTCGAGGGGTGCATAATGACGGGGACACTCAAGCGTCGTTCGACAGGGCCGTCGACGGTTACCATATATGGTCATGTTTCTCTGCCACAACCAAATATGGTCATGTCTCTCCGCTGCGACCCGACGCCAGGACGGCGCGGCCAACCGTCTCCAGGAAAAGTCACTGACCGGCTCGCCGTGGCACCGGTGCATGTGCACGAATCGTCACATCCGCTCCTTTTTAAAAGGAATGTTCATTGAACATTAGGAATTCGTCATACACACACACGCGCACACACACACGCCGCGCTGTTCGGGCCAGTATCCCGCACAAGTCGCTCCTTCCCCACGAGTACCGAGCCAGAGCGGAACTTCAGAACAATTCTTCACCGTAGATACCACTCGAGTGCACAATATAAGACCATAATTAACAGTATGTACAACATCTCAAACAAGAGAACGAACAAAAAATGAAACTAAACGAAGCGCACTTGTAATGTACAAAACAAGGAAATGTAGTCTTAGCGAGGTACCTCCCTGTCGACTACTCGGTTACGGAGCTAGTACCTAGCGGCTGGAATATGTCTGCCAGATTGGAATGCCTCCTCCTCGAGAAGGGCGCCTCCGAGCTGCGACTGCATGAAGTGTTCCAGTTCATCACATGGACTGAAATTTTTGTGCCGGCCGCTCTGACCGCTTTTCTGCAATGCAGGGTTATTTACAATGGCGGGCTCCGTGCGAAGGTTATCCTCCCCCTCCTGTTCCCTTGAGGCAGCCGTTTCAGAAAGAGGCGAGCATGTTGGTGCTTGCTTTAACCGGTTAGCATAGACCACAGCGGTTGAGGCCCCTGCGATCTCCCGAATCCGAAAATTAACCGGCGATAGCTGCTCTACTATGCGGTAAGGTCCTTTCCATTTGGGCGTTAACTTACGGGCAAGCCCTGCCTTGACCTGCACACACTCAAGGTATACGTGGTCTCCCACCCTGAAAGGAACCGCCCTAGCCCTAGTGTCGAACCGCCTTTTTCTTTTGTCGGCTGCTTCCCGTAATGCTTCGGCTGTTGCGTCATGGGCCACTTGCAATCGAGACGTCAGTTCGGCTCGATAATCATCTAGTGACCCGTATGGCACCCGTCTCTGTCCATCAACCACCGCATTCGGTGTGTCTGGGTCGCGACCGTACAAGAGGTAGAAAGGGGAGTCACCGGAGCTCTCGTGCACCGCCGTGTTGTAAGAAAAAACAGCAAACGGTATCCAGAGGTCCCAATCCTGTTGGTCTCGCGAAACATAATGGGATAACAGTTTGCTTGCTGTTTGATTAAGCCTCTCCACAGCACCGTTACAAGCCGGGTGGTAAGGGGTGGTCTGTCTTTTGCCAATTCCCAGAAGGTTATACACAGCTTTCATCAACCTCGACACAAAGTTTGACCCTTGATCCGTTAACAACTGCCGCGGAACGCCGTGCCGCAGAACCACTGTTTCTACAAAGGCACGTGCCACAGTTTCTGCTTTTTGGTCGGGCAGTGCTGTTATCTCAGCATACTTCGTTAGGTGGTCAACGCACACCAGTACATATTTGTTTCCTGTTGTCGTAGTCGAAAGTGGGCCTAGGATATCCATGCCAACCCTCTCAAAAGGCGTCGAGACTTCCTCGAATTCCTGAAGGGGGGCCGGCCTGCGGTTTTTCGGAGTTTTTCTTTCCAGGCAAGAAAGGCAGTTAGCGCAGTACTCTTTAACATCTGAACGCATGCCCTGCCAATAGTAGTAGCGCTCCAACCTTCTTTGGGTCTTCATTACTCCAAAATGGCCCGCGTATGGGGCATCGTGAAAAACCCTCAAGACGTGCGGCACCATTGACTTTGGTACCACCACTCTTTCCCACACCTGGCTAGCCTTCCTTCCTGACCGCGTAGGCCGGGTGCGCTTTCGTAGGGTTCCTTCGTTGTCAACAAAGTAACAATTGTCGGGATCCCGGGCGATCCCCCCAGAAATGGCATGAAATGTTCTCTAGCCCTTTGTCCTTTCGCTGCTCGGTGCGGAGATCGTTTGTATCTATGGCCGGACAAAACTCATTCACGGTGCGTACCAGGTTAGGTCGACTTAATGCGTCCGCGTTAGTGTGCACCTTGCCTGGCTTGTGTTCTATCTCGAAATCGCATTCCTGAAGTTGCAGATTCCAGCGCGCGAGGCGCGAGCTCGGATCCTTCACGTTTAGAAGCCACTTAAGGGGTTGGCAGTCGGTCACTAGCCTGAATCTGTGGCCATAGAGGTAGCACCGAAAGTGCCGCACGGCCCAAACCACTGCAAGACACTCCCGCTCAGTGGCACTGTACCGCTGCTCGACTGGACTGAATTGCCGGCTCGCGAACGCGATAGGGTGCTCCTTGCCGTCAAAATTCTGAGACAGCACTGCACCTGCTGCAAACTTCGAGGCGTCAGTCGCTACAATGAAAGGCTGGCTGAAGTTTGGATATCCTAGCAAGTGTGATGAACCAGTTTCTTAAAAATGGCCCTGGGTCCACACTGGTCATGAGGAGATTGATGCACAGACTCCAGAATGATTTTGAAGTGATTTAATTAAAGCATCTGGCTCGATGCCGCTTACGGGACAGAAGCTGGGCTCGTCGTCGCCGGGGCTGAGTCAGCATGGTGTGGCGCGGGCTCGATGAATGGCTGGTTGTCTGCAGCGGCCGGGCTGGGAGTTCCTCGTGGCTGTGCTGCCCTCGTTCTCGGCTGGTCGTTGGATGAGCTGCCAGGCGTGGAGGCGCGTTGGCGAAGGTCGAACGTTAGCGACGGCTAGACCCCGGGCTCAGGTCAATGCGCAGCCCCAGTCTTCTGCCTCGCTCCGTCTCCGGCCCTCTCGTCCACTCACCCCGATCGCTCTCCCCTTTCCTCCCGTCGGCTTCCGCTTTTAAAGCCTTTGCCTCTTTCTTCAGCCGTGGCCGCGCCTTTGTCCACTCGCCCGTGGCTCTCGAGGGGTGCATAATGACGGGGACACTCAAGCGTCGTTCGACAGGGCCGTCGACGGTTACCATATATGGTCATGTTTCTCCGCCACAACCAAATATGGTCATGTCTCTCCGCTGCGACCCGACCCCAGGACGGCGCGGCCAACCGTCTCCAGGAAAAGTCACTGACCGGCTCGCCGTGGCACCGGTGCATGTGCACGAATCGTCACATCCGCTCCTTCTTAAAAGGAATGTTCATTGAACATTAGGAATTCGTCATACACACACACGCGCACACACACACGCCGCGCTGTTCGGGCCAGTATCCCGCACAAGTCGCTCCTTTCTTCCCCACGAGCACCGAGCCAGAGCGGAGTTTCAGAACAATTCTTCACCGTAGATACCACTCGAGTGCACAATATAAGACCATCTCCAACAAGAGAACGAACAAAAATGAAACTAAACGAAGCACACTTGTAATGTACAAAACAAGGAAATGTAGTCTTAGCGAGGTACCTCCCTGTCCACTACTCGGTTACGGAGGTAGTACCTAGCGGCTGGAATACGTCTGCCAGATTGGAATGCCTCCTCCACGAGAAGGGCGCCTCCGAGCTGCGACTGCATGAAGTGTTCCAGTTCATCACATGGACTGAAATTTTTGTGCCGGCCGCTCTGACCGCTTTTCTGCAATGCAGGGTTATTTACAATGGCGGGCTCCGTGCGAAGGTTATCCTCCCCCTCCTGTTCCCTTGAGGCAGCCGTTTCAGAAAGAAGCGAGCATGTTGGTGCTAGCTTTAACCGGTTAGCATGGACCACAGCGGTTGAGGCCCCTGCGATCTCCCGAATCCGAAAATTAACCGGCGATAGCTGCTCTACTATGCGGTAAGGTCCTTTCCATTTGGGCGTTAACTTACGGGCAAGCCCTGCCTTGACCTGCACACACTCAAGGTATACGCGGTCTCCCACCCTGAAAGGAACCGCCCTAGCCCTAGTGTCGAACCGCCTTTTTCTTTTGTCGGCTGCTTCCCGTAATGCTTCGGCTGTTACGTCATGGGCCACTTGCAATCGAGACGTCAGTTCGGCTCGATAATCATCTAGTGACCCGTATGGCACCCGTCTCTGTCCATCAACCACCGCATTCGGTGTGTCTGGGTCGCGACCGTACAAGAGGTAGAAAGGGGAGTCACCGGAGCTCTCGTGCACCGCCGTGTTGTAAGAAAAAACAGCAAACGGTATCCAGAGGTCCCAATCCTGTTGGTCTCGCGAAACATAATGGGATAACAGTTTGCTTGCTGTTTGATTAAGCCTCTCCACAGCACCGTTGCAAGCCGGGTGGTAAGGGGTGGTCTGTCTTTTGTCTATTCCCAGAAGGTTATACACATCTTTCATCAACCTCGACACAAAGTTTGACCCTTGATCCGTCAACAACTGCCGCGGAACGCCGTGCCGCAGAACCACTGTTTCTACAAAGGCACGTGCCACAGTTTCTGCTTTTTGGTCGGGCAGTGCTGTTATCTCAGCATACTTCGTTAGGTGGTCAACGCACACCAGTACATATTTGTTTCCTGTTGTCGTAGTCGGAAGTGGGCCTAGGATATCCATGCCAACCCTCTCAAAAGGCGTCGAGACTTCCTCGAATTCCTGAAGGGGGGCCGGCCTGCGGTTTTTTGGAGTTTTTCTTTCCAGGCAAGAACGGCAGTTAGCGCAGTACTCTTTAACATCTGAACGCATGCCCTGCCAATAGTAGTAGCGCTCCAACCTTCTTTGCGTCTTCATTACTCCAAAATGGCCCGCGTATGGGGCATCGTGAAAAACCCTCAAGACGTGCGGCACCATTGACTTTGGTACCACCACTCTTTCCCACACCTGGCTAGCCTTCCTTCCTGACCGCGTAGGCCGGGTGCGCTTTCGTAGGGTTCCTTCGTTGTCAACAAAGTAACAATTGTCGGGATCCCGGGCGATCCCCCCAGAAATGGCATGAAATGTTTTCTCTAGCCCTTTGTCCTTTCGCTGCTCGGTGCGGAGATCGTTTGTATCTATGGCCGGACAAAACTCATTCAAGGTGCGTACCAGGTTAGCTCGACTTAATGCGTCCGCGTTAGTGTGCACCTTGCCTGGCTTGTGTTCTATCTCGAAATCGTATTCCTGAAGTTGCAGATTCCAGCGCGCGAGGCGCGAGCTCGGATCCTTCACGTTTAGAAGCCACTTAAGGGGTTGGCAGTCGGTCACTAGCCTGAATCTGTGGCCATAGAGGTAGCACCGAAAGTGCCGCACGGCCCAAACCACTGCAAGACACTCCCGCTCAGTGGCACTGTACCGCTGCTCGACTGGACTGAATTGCCGGCTCGCGAACGCGATAGGGTGCTCCTTGCCGTCAAAATTCTGAGACAGCACTGCACCCGCTGCAAACTTCGCGGCGTCAGTCGCTACAATGAAAGGCTGGCTGAAGTTTGGATATCCTAGCAAGGGAGCGGTTATTAATTTTTCCTTTAGTTCTTCGAACGCCACCTCTGCCTCCTCCGACCATACGAACTCTATGTTTTTTGCTGTTAGTGCAGTCAGTGGCTTTGCGATTCGGGCGAAATCTCGCACATGCCTTCGGTAGTATCCGACTAAGCCAAGAAACTCGCGAACGCCTCGAACTCCAGTTGGTCTAGGGAAGTCGCGGACGCTACTTAACTTTCCCGCTTCAGGTTCTACGCCGTCTGCGGAAACGATATGTCCAAGGTTTTTGACCTGCCGCTGTAGAAGTTGGCACTTTGAAGGTTTCAATTTTAAGCCAGCAGCTCGCAATCTGACCAGCACTTCCTCAATGGCCTCCAAGTGTTCGGCAAAGGTGCTGCTGTAAATTATTATATCTTCCATGTAGACGAAGCACTTCTTTCCCAGCAAACCGGCCAAGATTACGTCCGCAGTTCTCTGCCAGACTGCAGGGCTGTTAACATGTCCCATCGGCATGCGTCTCCACTGAAAGTGGCCAGACGGGGTGTTAAATGCGGTTTTGTCGACATCGTTTGGATCCATTTCGATCTGCCAAAACCCCGATGCGAGGTCGACAACTGTAAAATACTTGGCTGACCCAAGCTGCGCGAGGGTTTCCTGCACCTGTGGCAGCGGTAGGGATCTATCCTTGTAATGGAATTCAATCGCCGGTAGTCTATTACCAGTCGAAATGAACCATCGGGTTTCTCAACTAGAAGTGCCGGTGCCCCCCACGGCGACTTGGAATGCTCAACAATGCCTTTGTCGATTAGCTCTTGGACCTGCCTATCCATTTCCTCTCTTTGTGAGTAGGGAATTCTATAGGCCCGTTGGTACACTGGTGGCGAGTCGCCAGTCGTAATGCGGTGTTTAATCACTCCGCACTTTCCCAGGTCTAGCTTCGATGCAGCGAACACATCCGAGTAGCGCTGTAGGAGACCCTCAACTCTTCCTCGCTCTTTGCAGTCGATGTGAGAGAGGTCAAACTGCAGGTTCCCTTCTTTTCCTTTCCTTTCATTGACGAGGCCCGTAGTGCAAATCGGGGTACCCTGCTCATCTACCTCAGCCGTGGAGAATGTAGCTATGTTTTTGTTTTTCGGCAGGTGAAGCTCTTGTTGCGAGTAGTTACATAAGCGGACGGGAACCCTTTTCTTTGAGTCAACCGTGACCAAACAGCCCGCCACACTCAGTCCTATTGCGAGCCCCTCTATAGGTTCAACGACTCCTATGTGTCCCTCATCAATCTGAGCTGACATCGCTCCCACACAGATTATCTCTGACCGAGGCGGCACCACTGTTTCTCTCGTTGTCCTAACACTAACGCCCGCGTGTGTTAGCGAGCCCTGTTTCGCGCTCTGTTCCCCATAGTCCACTCGTGCTACGTACTCGGCCTCTCGATTTGCTAATGGGACCAAAGCCCCGCGACAGGAAAGGCAGTTCTGGCTTAATATGAGATCGATGCCATGCTGCCGTAACAGCTAGGTCCTGACCTACGAGGCCCGATATACCATTCGGCAACGACACAGCATCGGAACAAATGTAGCTGGGATGGTCAAAACTTTCGTTCCCGATTGTGAAGCGCAAAAGGTACAGTCCTCCCGTGCCGAGGTCAGCTCCTGTGATGCCCACGAATCTTACTTTCGGAGATTCTCGGGCCTCATGCACCTGCCTGTCTCCCTTCCTTGTCAGCAGATCAAAAAACTTTTGCTTAAGGAGCGTTATCCGGGAGCCAGTGTCAACCAACATATTGCAAGTGACCCCGTTTACCACGAATTTGGCAATCGGGCAGGATTCTCCAAAAACGCTTACAATAGCACAGCTATTACTGCTCTCCCCCCCAACCGGCTCGGCTGCGGGGGACTCTACGCGTTTTTTTGGCACAATATATCTTTGTTCCATCCCCGTGTTGGTCGGCGCGCGCTGCTGCCCATTTGGCGAACCAGATTCGCGGTTTAGCTCGGGACAGTATCTGGCAACGTGTCCGTACCCTCTGCAAGCATAACAGCGAACCTGCCTCCTTTCACGGTTCCGGAAATTGCCCCTGTTATTTAACTGTAGGCCTTCCGCGAGGAGCGCCTCCAGCCGGTCTAGCCTATCGGTCAACTGAGTAACATTCGCGTCGGCGCTTGCACTTTCTGGCTCTGTTACAAGCCGCACCTTCTCCTCACTGGAGACAAGCAACTCATTACGCTCCTCGTCTACAGCTGCCTCTACCGCTCCTTCAAGAGTAGACGGCGCCTTAGACAGAACAAACCTGCGCACCGGATCCCTCAAGCCAGTGATGAACTGGGACGTCATCTGCTCCAGAAGCTGCTCTCTGGCATGCTTTTGCTTCGAACTATCAGGCCCCGGTTCTCGCGCTAGGGTTTCGTTCCCAAGGAAGCGAAGGCGGGAGGCAAACGCGCGTGCGTCTTCCCCCGGCTTCTGCCGAGCGTCGAGGAACCGCCTGAGCTTTACGCTAGAAGGTTCCCTGTCAAAATATTTAAACGCTAGCTTTTTAAATTCAGCCAACGTGCCCGCCTTCCTGACTCCCTCATCTCTCCAGGCAAAATCATGTGCTGCCCCTGACATGCGACATTTCGCCATTCCCAGCTGTTGTGCATCCGTTAACCCGCCCATTTTGCACACCTGCTCCAACATGTCAAATAATTCAACAATAGACGGCCCCTGACCGTCGCCAGTGAATCTCTCCACCATGTTTGCTAATGCAAGTACGCTTGCCCCAAAGGGCTGTCATTCTTCAAGACGTACAGCCTAAAAGTCCCCATCCGTACCGTTTTGCTTCAGTGGGAAAAGCAGCGGCAATGGCACGAACATGCTTCTAACAAGGCAATTTTTCACTCTGCAGTTTCTGCTTTCCGCCATTGGTGACAACGACAACGGCACGTTTCGGTTGACACGGACACACCCTGCTCAAGATAGCAGCCATGGAATTCACCGCCTGGCAGACCTTCATTACAACCGGCAAGAATACTGGTTTCATTGGGCATATTATCCATCGACGGGGACATCACATGACATTCTTCAAGACGTTCAGCATAAACGACCCCATCCGTACCGTTTTTGCTTCAGTGGGAAAGGCAGCGGCAACGGCACGAACATTCTTCTAACCAGGCAATTTTTCACTATGCAGTTGCTGCTTTCCGCCATTGGTGCTAAAGACAACGGCTCGTTTCCGGTGACAAGGTCACACCCTCCTCAAGATTGCGGCCATGGAATTCACCTCCTGGCAGATCCCCATTACAACCGGCCATTATCCTGGTTTGATTGCGCATATTATCCATCGACTGGGACGTCAGGTGACATTCTTTAAGCCGTTCAGCATAAAAGGCCCCATTCGTACCGTTTTTGCTTCAGTGGGAAAGGCAGCGGCAACGGCACGATCATGCTTCTAACCAGGCAATTTTTTACTCTGCAGTTGCTGCTCTCCGCCATTGTCGACAGCGACAACGGCACGTTTCCGGTGACAAGGACACACCCTCCTCAAGATAGCGGCCATGGAATTCACCGCCTTGCAGATCTTCATTACAACCGGCAAGAATCCTGGTTTGATTGCGCATGTTATCCATCGACGGGGACATCACATGACATTCTACTAGACGTTCAGCATAAAAGATCCCATCCGTACCGTTTTTGCTTTAGTGGGAAAGGCAGCGGCAACGGCACGATCATGCTTCTAACCAGGCAATTTTTTACTCTGCAGTTGCTGCTCTCCGCCATTGTCGACAGCGACAACGGCACGTTTCCGGTGACAAGGACACACCCTCCTCAAGATAGCGGCCATGGAATTCACCGCCTTGCAGATCTTCATTACAACCGGCAAGAATCCTGGTTTGATTGCGCATATTATCCATAGACGGGGACATCACATGACATTCTTCAAGACGTTCAGCATAAAAGGCCCCATCCGTACCGTTTTTGCTTCAGTGGGAAAAGCAGCGGCAATGGCACGAACATGCTTCTAACAAGGCAATTTTTCACTCTGCAGTTTCTGCTTTCCGCCATTGGTGACAACGACAACGGCACGTTTCGGTTGACACGGACACACCCTGCTCAAGATAGCAGCCATGGAATTCACCGCCTGGCAGACCTTCATTAAAACCGGCAAGAATACTGGTTTCATTGGGCATATTATCCATCGACGGGGACATCACATGACATTCTTCAAGACGTTCAGCATAAACGACCCCATCCGTACCGTTTTTGCTTCAGTGGGAAAGGCAGCGGCAACGGCACGAACATTCTTCTAACCAGGCAATTTTTCACTATGCAGTTGCTGCTTTCCGCCATTGGTGCTAAAGACAACGGCTCGTTTCCGGTGACAAGGTCACACCCTCCTCAAGATAGCGGCCATGGAATTCACCTCCTGGCAGATCCCCATTACAACCGGCCATTATCCTGGTTTGATTGCGCATATTATCCATCGACTGGGACGTCAGGTGACATTCTTTAAGCCGTTCAGCATAAAAGGCCCCATTCGTACCGTTTTTGCTTCAGTGGGAAAGGCAGCGGCAACGGCACGATCATGCTTCTAACCAGGCAATTTTTTACTCTGCAGTTGCTGCTCTCCGCCATTGTCGACAGCGACAACGGCACGTTTCCGGTGACAAGGACACACCCTCCTCAAGATAGCGGCCATGGAATTCACCGCCTTGCAGATCTTCATTACAACCGGCAAGAATCCTGATTTGATTGCGCATGTTATCCATCGACGGGGACATCACATGACATTCTACTAGACGTTCAGCATAAAAGATCCCATCCGTACCGTTTTTGCTTTAGTGGGAAAGGCAGCGGCAACGGCACGATCATGCTTCTAACCAGGCAATTTTTTACTCTGCAGTTGCTGCTCTCCGCCATTGTCGACAGCGACAACGGCACGTTTCCGGTGACAAGGACACACCCTCCTCAAGATAGCGGCCATGGAATTCACCGCCTTGCAGATCTTCATTACAACCGGCAAGAATCCTGGTTTGATTGCGCATATTATCCATAGACGGGGACATCACATGACATTCTTCAAGACGTTCAGCATAAAAGGCCCCATCCGTACCGTTTTTGCTTCAGTGGGAAAAGCAGCGGCAATGGCACGAACATGCTTCTAACAAGGCAATTTTTCACTCTGCAGTTTCTGCTTTCCGCCATTGGTGACAACGACAACGGCACGTTTCGGTTGACACGGACACACCCTGCTCAAGATAGCAGCCATGGAATTCACCGCCTGGCAGACCTTCATTACAACCGGCAAGAATACTGGTTTCATTGGGCATATTATCCATCGACGGGGACATCACATGACATTCTTCAAGACGTTCAGCATAAACGACCCCATCCGTACCGTTTTTGCTTCAGTGGGAAAGGCAGCGGCAACGGCACGAACATTCTTCTAACCAGGCAATTTTTCACTATGCAGTTGCTGCTCTCCGCCATTGGCGACAACGACAACGGCACGTTTCCGGTGACAAGGACACACCCTCCTCAAGATAGCGGCCATGGAATTCACCGCCTGGCAGATCTTCAATTCAACCGGCAAGAAACCTGGCTTGATTGCGTATATTATCCATCGACGGGGATATCACATGATATTCTTCAAGACGTTCAGCATAAAAGGCTCCATCCGTACCGTTTTTTTTTAAAAGAACGTCTTGCTGGGCAAGTTGGTACATCTTTGGATTACAGGCGCGAAAACAGACAGACCACAAGGTAGATAAACGGGACGGAGCGCCACTCACAACTGATTTATTCGAAGGCACGACAAACATATATATACGAGCTGACACGCAAGGAATACTAGCATGTTCCAATCTGATATGACAGCGAACGCGTGAAAAAATCGTTCTCTGCCCTATACAACGATATGGACGTGTCGCTGACGCACATGCTTCTTTTCTTAGCAATAAAGAATGCTTCGATTAATTCCCTGGCTTTTGTGTCTTTACTTCTTGATAAAATTCGCACACCAGAAAAACATGGCTCACAAGAGCGTGACGGGCAAGACCTTATATGCTTGGGCAAATTTGGCCCTTCCTTATTTTCCTGCACATTTCTTTCATGTTCCCTCTTTTGCTTCAGTAGGAAAGGCAGCGGCAACGACACGAACATGCTTCTAACCAGGCAATTTTTCACTCTGCAGTTACTGCTTTCCAACGACAACGGCACGTTTCCGGTGACAAGGACACACCCTCCTCAAGATAGCGGCCATGGAATTCACCGCCTTGCAGATCTTCATTACAACCGGCAAGAATCCTGGTTTGATTGCGCATGTTATCCATCGACGGGGACATCACATGCCATTCTACTAGACGTTCAGCATAAAAGATCCCATCCGTACCGTTTTCGCTTCAGTGGGAAAGGCAGCGGCAACGGCACGAACATGCTTCTAACCGGCCAATTTTTCACTCTGCAGTAGCTGCTTACCGCCATTGGTGAGAACGATAACGGCACGTTTCCGGTGACAAGGACACACCCTCCTCAAGATAGCGGCCATGCAATTCACCGCCTGGCAGATCTTCATTACGACCGGCAAGAATCCTGGTTTGATTGCGCACATTATCCATCGACGGGGATATCATATGACATTCTTCAGGACGTCCAGCATATAAGGCCCCATCCGTAACGTTTTTGCTTCAGTGGGAAAGGCAGCGGCAGCGGCACGAACATGCTTCTAACCAGGCAATTTTTCACTCTGCAGTTGCTGCTCGCCGCCATTGGTGCAGACAACGGCACGTTTCCGGTGACAAGGACACACCCTCCTCAATATAGCGGCTATGGAATTCACCGCCTGGCAGATCTTCATTACAACCGGCAAGAATCCTGGTTTGATTGCGCATATTATCCATCGACTGGGACATCACATGACATTCATCAAGCCGTTCAGCATAAAAGGCCCCATCCGTACCGTTTTCGCTTCAGTGGGAAAAGCAGCGGCAACGGCAAGAACATGCTTCTAACCAGGCAATTTTTCACTGTGCAGTTGCTGCATTCCGCCATTGGTGACAAAGACAACGGCACGTTTCCGGTGACAAGGACACACCCTCCTCAAGATAGCGGCCATGGAATTCACCGCCTGGAAGATCTTCATTACAACCGGCAAGAATACTGGTTTCATTGCGCATATTATCCATCGACGGTTACATCACATGACATTCTTCAAGACGTTCAGCATAAACGACCCCATCCGTACCGTTTTGCTTCAGTGGGAAAGGCAGCGGCAACGACACGAACATTCTTCTAACCAGGCAATTTTTGACTCTCCAGTTGCTGCTTTCCGCTATTGTTGACAACGACAACGGCACGTTTCCGGTGACAAGGACACACCCTCCTCAAGATAGCGGCCATAGAATTTACCGCCTGGCAGATCTTCATTACAACCGGCAAGAATCCTGGCTTGATTGCGCATATTATCCATCGACGGGGATATCACATGACATTCTTTAAGACGTTCAGCATAAAAGGCTCCATCCGTACCGTTTTCGCTTCAGTGGGAAAAGCAGCGGCAACGGCACGAACATGCTTCTAACTAGGCAATTTTTCACTGTGCAGCTGCTACATTCCGCCATTGGTGACGACAACGGCACGTTTCCGGTGACAAGGACACACCCTCTTCAAGATAGCGGCCATGGAATTCACCGCCTGGAAGATCTTCATTACAACCGGCAAGAATCCTGGCTTGATTGCGCATATTTTCCATCGACGGGGATATCACATGACATTCTTTAAGACGTTCAGCATAAAAGGCTCCATCCGTACCGTTTTTGCTTCAGTGGGAAAAGCAGCGGCAACGACACGAACATGCTTCTAACCAGGCAATTTTTCACTCTGCAGTTGCTGCTTTCCGCCATTGTTGACAACGACAACGGCACGTTTCCGGTGACAAGGACACACCCTCCTCAATATAGCTTCCATGGAATTTACCGCCTGGCAGATCTTCATTACAACCGGCAAGAATCCTGGCTTGATTGCGCATATTATCCATCGACTGGGACATCACATGACATTCTTGAAGACGTTCAGCATAAAAGGCCCCATCCGTACCGTTTTCGCTTCAGTGGGAAAAGCAGCGGCAACGGCACGAACATGCTTCTAACCAGGCAATTTTTCACTGTGCAGTTGCTGCATTCCGCCATTGGTGACAACGACAACGGCACGTTTCCGGTGACAAGGACACACCCTCCTCAAGATAGCGGCCATGGAATTCACCGCCTGGAAGATCTTCATTACAACCGGCAAGAATACTGGTTTCATTGCGCATATTATCCATCGACGGTTAAATCACATGACATAATTCAAGACGTTCAGCATAAACGACCCCATCCGTACCGTTTTGCTTCAGTGGGAAAGGCAGCGGCAACGACACGAACATTCTTCTAACCAGGCAATTTTTCACTGTGCAGTTGCTGCTTTCCGCCATTGTTGACAACGACAACGACACGTTTCCGGTGAAAAGGACACACCCTCCTCAAGATAGCGGCCATGGAATTTAGCGCCTGGCAGATCTTCATTACAACCGGCAAGAATCCTGGCTTGATTGCGCATATTATCCATCAACGGGGATATCACTGTGAGGGGAAAAGGCCCCCAGCAGGTTCGAGCGTCCTCCGAGGTGGGGCCCCGAAGGATCCAGAAAAGTCGTCCCAGACCGTGCACGTCCGTAGATGTAACAAAAATGGTTTACTTAATATAGGAGAGCAGTCACTGATGAGTATGGAGCTGTGCGGCCGAAGGTCGAGGAGTGGCTCCGGTGTGAGGTTCCGCGGCCCGTCGCCGGAAAGGCGCCGGGGCCAGGTACCTCCGCAGGGTTGTTCTTCCTGCGGCCGGAAGCCGGGCGCGGAGCACCAGCACCGGTGGCGCTGACGACGCACCAGAAAGGTGACGGCCGCCCAGGTCTGGGCACCCGGGCACGGCCAGGAAGGCACCCTTTCACGGCAGGGGGTCCCAGCCACGGGACAGCAGGCACGATCCCACAGCAAGGCCGGCAGGATCTCCGGGCAGGCAGCACCGGCCTGTTCCCGGCACGGCGCCCGCACTCCGAGGCAGCGAGCGACAGGCAGGAGACACGAGACAGCAGGCTCCTGGTTGAGCAGAACTGGGCGAGGACGGCTTCCCCAGGCCTGGTCACCCGGGTTCAGGAAGCCGTTCAGCCGTGACCTCGCCTGCTCCGTTGCTCGAGCTCGTCTCCTCGTGCCGTTCGCGCCGCGCCCCGCGTCTCACTTCCTTTTCTTCACCTTGCTTCTCCCGCCTGAGCGAGCGTCAGGCCGCCGCTAGAGCTGAGAGCGCTGGTGGCGCATCACAAATATGCCCCCCCTTTGAGAAGTTTTTTTTTCCGAAAAAAAAAACTTGCACCAAGCACTGGTCGGCGGACTGCACCACACCACACTGAACACTTTCCCACGCGCACCACCGTTCACTGGCTGTCATGTTGCACACACACAAAACACACAACAAAAATGTAACTACACAGGCACCACCAAAGGAAGTTCACACAAAAAGATTGGTTACCCGACCAGTCAATAGAACGTCACAGCGATAGAGTTCTCACAGGGTCATGACCGGCTTAAATAATCTGCACCAACGTCATCAGAGCCTTTAATATGTTCAACCCGGAAAGTATATTCATGTAGCACCAGACTCCATCGTAGCACACGGCTATTTAAATGCTTCGCCTGCGTCAAGTATTGAAGGGGCTGATGGTCTGTCTGGATAGTAAAAGTGCGACCATACAAGAAAATATGAAATTTGCCGACCGCCCAGATTAGTGCTAAGCATTCTCGTTCGATGGCGGAATAGTGTGTTTCGCGCTGAAGCAGCTGCCTGCTGGCATACGCCACAGGATGAAGCGTACCGTTGTGTTCTTGCAAAAGAACTGCACCTAGACCCTTCCCAGAGGCGTCGGTACGGAGAATGAACTCCTTTGCGAGATCAGGCGCCCGCACAACTGGCCGGGAGGCAAGAGCTTGTTTCAAGGTTTCGAATGCCTTTTCGCGCTCGGGAGTCCAATGCACATGATTACTCTCTGCTTTCCGTGTAAGTTCACCCAAAGGCTGGGCCTTGGCAGCGTAGTGAGGTATTAAGCCCTGGTAGTACCCAGCCAAACCTAGAAAAGACCTAACCTGCTTCTTAGTTTCCGGTTTAGGTGCCTGTTCCAATTTGGTGACAATTGACTCTACTGGGCGAATCACTCCCTCACCCAACAAATGTCCCAAGAAGACCACGCGGCTCATACCAAGCTCGCATTTTTTAGGTTTTACTGTGAGGCCTGCCTGTCTGATACGCCTGAACAATTCTCGGAGAGTATTCAAGTGCTCCTCCCACGTCGAGGTAGCCACCAAGACGTCATCTATGTAATGGACCACATTAGGTAGACCTGCCAGAAGGCTTCTCATAAGGCGGGTAAAAATTGCGGACGCGGTCTCAATTCCAAAGGGCATGAAGGCGAACTGATAGTGGCCTGATTGGGTGGAAAATGCTGTAACTTGCCTGGACGCAGTACTGAGTGGCACTTGCCAATAACCTTTGGTGAGATCTAGTTTTGAAAAAAACGTCTTGGTGCCGACCTCGGCAAACATAACAGCAGTCCTTGGAATGGGCTCGCCATCGTCCACCAATATGCTATTAATCCGACGAAAGTCAATGCACGCACGATACGTTTTGTCAGGTTTCTTAACTAAGACAAGTGGAGAGTTGTAAGGGGAATGGGAGCGTTCTACAGCCCCAAGCCTCAACATGTCTGCTACCTCCTTCTCGACAACCTCACGCAAAGCAAATGGTAATGGATACTGCGGGGTGTTGACAGGCGCACTCGTCGTTAATTCCAAGTGGCACTCAATTAAATTAGTATGGCCCGGAACCTCTGAAAAAAATGTCGCGGTGAGCCTCCAGCAATCTATCTAGTGCGGCTAATTGCGTCTCATTCAAAGTTTGAGCTCGCTTGATAGCTCCAATCCCAGGACCAGGATTCGCACTGAAGGTTGGCACTGGAGTTTCTGCCTCCACTTCCTCAACGACCACGAACGATGACGCTTGGAGGGCATTCACTGGCTGGCGTTCTTCATAGCGTTTCAACATGTTTATGTGAAACAACTTTTTGCTGGGGCCCACGTCAAGCCAGTAATCGACTTCGTTCTTTTTGCCGGTGACCGCATAAGGGCCTTTCCAATGCATGATGAGCTTGTTATGAGAAGCGGGTAGAAGGATTAGCGCTCGATCACCAACCTTCAGTTTCCTATTAGAGGCGCGCCTATCGTGGTACATCTTCTGTGACCTCTGCGCCCTCATTAAATTTTGGTGTGCGAGCTGCAGCGTGCCTTCTAGACGCTCCCTCAGATCTAGCACATAACCATACGTTGTCCTGACAGTGTCAGACAGGTTTCCGGCTGTCCAGAGCTCTTTTAGAATAGTAACTGGCCCTCGGACTTGGCGACCGTAGATGAGCTCAAATGGGGAAAACCCCAGGCTAGCTTGCGGTGCTTCTCTGTAGGCGAAGAGCAGTGGAGCAAGATAACGGTCCCATGCCTTGGGGTGTTCTTGGCACAACTTCTGTAGCATGCTCTTCAAGGTCCCATTAAACCGCTCCACAAGCCCGTTGCACATAGGATGGTATGGTGTCGAACTTAAATGTTTTATAGCTAGCAAATCGTTCACTTCTCGCATAAGTGCAGATGTGAAACACGAAGCCCGATCACAAAGGACCTCCAGTGGGAACCCAATACGGGAGAACATCTCGAGAAGGCCTTCCGCCACAGTGGCTGAATCGATGGCAGGAAGGGCTACCGCATCGGGATACCTGGTGGCAAAATCCACCAACGTGAGGATGTATCGGTTCCCTCTAGATGAGGTTGGAGTCAAAGGTCCAATGATGTCCACCGCCACCCGCTCAAAAGGTGTGGAAATAATAGGCATACGTCCTAATGGAGCGTTGCCCAGCTTTCCTTTCGGCACAGTCCGCTGACAGGCGTCGCATGACTTCACAAACCTTTTGATGTCGGCTTGTACCCCTGGCCAGTAGAAGTCACCCAGTACTCTCGCCGTAGTTTTCTTTACACCCTGATGACCGGCAAGAGCACTCTCATGCGCCTGCACAAGGACCTGATGGCGCAAGCTCTTCGGAACCACCGCCTGTTCAATCGTTTTGCCAGGGCACACTTGATACGTTCGGAACAATACGCCGTCAACCAGATGGAAGGTGTGGGAGGACTCGGCTTTGCCGGGAAAGGTTGTCCCCAGTTTCTTCCGACACAGGTCTAAGCTAGTGTCCTCTTCTTGTTTCTTGCGGAACGCCAGGCGAGACACGTGGACCGCGCTCTGAGAGAGATACAAGATAGTCTCCGAAGCTTTCGCCGCCACAGCTGTGCAAGGAGCGTTGGCCTGCGTAGCCGGTGCAGAATTGGTCCCCTGGTCCGCCGAGACTGATGAACAATTATTTGAGTTCTCCAAGAAAGGAACACGTGCACCCGGGACATTGCCATTTAACACGTCGTACAAAGGCGTCGGTAAGCACCTTGCAATAGCCTTGCCCGTAAAGTACGGTGATGTGACGATCACCTCCGCCTCAGGAGCTTCTATGGTGGAACCATCCGCCAAAAGCAATGTCGCTCTTTTCCCAGTATAAGCTGCCTCGGGCACGAGGGCCTGGCGTACGACGATGCTGTTACTTCCAGTGTTCCGTAGCACTGACACTCTATGTCCAAACACTTCCCCGTGCACCACCGGCATGCTGGCAATCGGTGGAGAGGGTCTGTGAACAGGATCTGCCGCTTGGACATCTAAACGCTCTCTTCCCGGCTGTGAATCAGGGCAAGAACCTTGGGGTGACATGAAACCTGCGGATGTCTCCCGGTCACTTGAACTGCAGCGCCGGCATGATTGTAAGTCGTGTCCAGACTTGCGGCAGAATGTGCAATATGGGGCCTTCGGCTTCGAACGGCAATCGGAAGACCTGTGTCCGACCTTCTCGCAGATGAAACATCGAATTTGTGACTTGGGATTAGGAACCGTGATTGTAGGCTTCACTGAACTCTGCTCACTCCGGTCTTTGAAAGTTGCAAGGTTATTCTGTCTCTGAGCCTCCAGGAAATGGTCGGCGTCCTCAACAATCTTTTCAACCTTTTTACAATCCCTTTCTCGTAGAAACAATACTAAACGATTGTGGCAGTTGCTTATAAACTGCTCAGCAACAATCATATCGCGCACCACCTCAAAGGTGCGGCCCTTTCCCCGCATTTCTACCCAGCGGTCAAAGAAACTGAAAAGCCTCGTGGCGTACTGGGAGGCTGTCTCGTCATCGTGAGGCTTGCTCTGCCGAAATCTCTCCCTATAGCCTTCAGCGGTAAAACGAAATCTTCGTAGCAGGGCAAGTTTCGCTTTCTCATAATCCATGGAGTCCTCTGGAGATAGCCGACCAAAGACTCTAAGAGCTTCCCCGCCGAGACAGAGGCTCAAAGCCGTCGCCCACTTCTCCTTGGCCACCCTTGCCCTGTGGCGACATGTTCAAAACGCTTCAAATACGCGTCCAAATCATCTCGTGCCTCATTAAACGTTGGTATCAGGCCATGTGGGTTAATGGGAAAAACGGTTGAAGCACTACGCTCCGCACTTTCAGCGTTTGGATTAGGAGGAGGATTTTCTCTTTCTGATAGTTTAACTCGAAGCTGTAAATTCTGCGCTTCTCGCTCTAAGTTCTGTGCTTCGAGCTCCAAACGCCGCTTTGTGGCTTCCCGATCCGCAGCTCTCTCCTCTCGTGCCTTGCTCAATTCCTCCTCTACCCACTCGCGCAACTCGCGTCCCTGCAAACCCAGGCGCTCTCCTACCGCGAGAAAATCTGCAGCACTCATTCTGTCTTATGAACTCTGTTAACTGGTAAACGCTGCTCGGCCTGGTCCTGTCGCGGACGCCAAATTTGTGAGGGGAAAAGGCCCCCAGCAGGTTCGAGCGTCCTCCGAGGTGGGGCCCCGGAGGATCCAGAAAAGTCGTCCCAGACCGTGCACGTCCGTAGATGTAACAAAAATGGTTTACTTAATATAGGAGAGCAGTCACTGATGAGTATGGAGCTGTGCGGCCGAAGGTCGAGGAGTGGCTCCGGTGTGAGGTTCCGCGGCCCGTCGCCGGAAAGGCGCCGGGGTCAGGTACCTCTGCAGGGTTGTTCTTCCTGCGGCCGGAAGCCGGGCGCGGAGCACCAGCACCGGTGGCGCTGACGACGCACCAGAAAGGTGACGGCCGCCCAGGTCTGGGCACCCGGGCACGGCCAGGAAGGCACCCTTTCACGGCAGGGGGTCCCAGCCACGGGACAGCAGGCACGATCCCACAGCAAGGCCGGCAGGATCTCCGGGCAGGCAGCACCGGCCTGTTCCCGGCACGGCGCCCGCACTCCGAAGCAGCGAGCGACAGGCAGGAGACACGAGACAGCAGGCTCCTGGTTGAGCAGAACTGGGCGAGGACGGCTTCCCCAGGCCTGGTCACCCGGGTTCAGGAAGCCGTTCAGCCGTGACCTCGCCTGCTCCGTTGCTCGAGCTCGTCTCCTCGTGCCGTTCGCGCCGCGCCCCGCGTCTCACTTCCTTTTCTTCACCTTGCTTCTCCCGCCTGAGCGAGCGTCAGGCCGCCGCTAGAGCTGAGGGCGCTGGTGGCGCATCACAATCACATGACATTCTTCAAGACGTTCAGCATAAAAGGCCCCATCCGTACCGTTTTCGCTTCAGTGGGAAAAGCAGCGGCAACGGCACGAACATTCTTCTAACCAGGCAATTTTTCACTCTGCAGTTGCCGCTCTCCGCCATTGGCGACAACGACAACGGCACGTTTCCGGTGACAAGGACACACCCTCCTCAAGATAGCGGCCATGGAATTTACCGCCTGGCAGATCTTCATTACAACCGGCAAGAATCCTGGCTTGATTGCGCATATTATCCATCGACGGGGATATCACATGACATTCTTTAAGACGTTCAGCATAAAAGGCTCCACCCGTACCGTTTTTGCTTCAGTGGGAAAGGCAGCGGCAACGACACGAACATGCTTCTAACCAGGCAAATTTTCACTCTGCAGTTGCTGCTTTCCGCCATTGTTGACAACGACAACGGCACGTTTCCGGTGACAAGGACACACCCTCCTCAAGATAGCGGCCATGGAATTGACCGCCTGGCAGATCTTCATTACCTCCGGCAAGAATCCTGGTTTCATTGCACATATCCATCAAAGGGGACATCACATGACATTCATCAAGACGTTCAGCATAAAAGATCACATCCGTACCGTTTTTGCTTCAGTGGGAAAGGCTGCGGCAACGGCACGAACATGCTTCTAACCGGACAATTTTTCACTCTGCAGTTGCTACTTTCCGCCATTGGTGAGAACGACAACGGCACGTTTCCGGTGACAAGGACACACCCTCCTCAAGATAGCGGCCATGGAATTCACCGCCTGGCAGATCTTCATTATAACCGGCAAGATTCCTGGTTTGATTGCGCATATTATCCATCGACGGGAACATCATATGACATTCTTCAGAACGTTCAGCATAAAAGGCCCCATCCGTACCGTTTTTGCTTCAGTGGGAAAGGCAGCGGCAACGGCACGAACATGCTTCTAACCAGGCAATTTTTCGCTCTGCAGTTGCTGCTCTTCGCCATTGGCGAACACGACAACGGCACGTTTCCGGAGACAAGGACACACCCTCCTCAAGATAGCGGCCATTGAATTCACCGCCTGGCAGATCTTCATTACAACCGGCAAGAAACATGGCTTGATTGCGTATATTATCCATCGACGGGGATATCAAATGACATTCTTCAAGACGTTCAGCATAAAAGGCTCCATCTGTACCGTTTTTGCTTCAGTGGGAAAGGCAGCGGCAACGGCACGAATATGCTTCTAACCAGGCAATTTTTCACTCTGCAGTTACTGCTTTCCAACGACAACGGCACGTTTCCGGTGACAAGGACACACCCTCCTCAAGATAGCGGCCATGGAATTCACCGCCTTGCAGATCTTCATTACAACCGGCAAGAATCCTGGTTTGATTGCGCATGTTATCCATCGACGGGGACATCACATGACATTCTACTAGACGTTCAGCATAAAAGATCCCATCCGTACCGTTTTTGCTTCAGTGGGAAAGGCAGCGGCAACGGCACGAACATGCTTCTAACCAGGCAATTTTTCACTCTGCAGTAGCTGCTTACCGCCATTGGTGAGAACGATAACGGCACGTTTCCGGTGACAAGGACACACCCTCCTCAAGATAGCGGCCATGGAATTCACCGCCTGGCAGATCTTCATTACAACCGGCAAGAAACCTGGCTTGATTGCGTATATTATCCATCGACGGGGATATCACATGACATTCTTCAAGACGTTAAGCATAAAAGGCTCCATCCGTACCGTTTTTGCTTCAGTGGGAAAGGCAGCGGCAACGACACGAACATGCTTCTAACCAGGCAATTTTTCACTCTGCAGTTACTGCTTTCCAACGACAACGGCACGTTTCCGGTGACAAGGACACACCCTCCTCAAGATAGCGGCCATGGAATTCACCGCCTTGCAGATCTTCATTACAACCGGCAAGAATCCTGGTTTGATTGCGCATGTTATCCATCGACGGGGACATCACATGACATTCTACTAGACGTTCAGCATAAAAGATCCCATCCGTACCGTTTTTGCTTCAGTGGGAAAGGCAACGGCACGAACATTCTTCTAACCAGGCAATTTTTCACCCTGCAGTTGCTGTTCTCCGCCATTGGCGACAACGACAACGGCACGTTTCCGGTGACAAGGACACACCCTCCTCAAGATAGCGGCCATGGAATTTACCGCCTGGCAGATATTCACTATAACCGGCAAGAATACTGGTTTGATTGCGCATATTATCCATACACGGGGACATCACATGACATTCTTCAAGACGTTCAGCATACAAGTCCCCATCCGTACCGTTTTGCTTCAGTGTAAAATGCAGCGGCAACGGCACGAACAACCTTCTAACCAGGCAATTTTTCACTCTGCAGTTGCTGCTTTCCGCCATTGGTGACCACGACAACGTCACGTTTCCGGTGACAAGGACACACCCTCCTCAAGATAGCGGCCATGGAATTCACCTCCTGGCAGATCTTCATTACAACCGGCAAATATCCTGGTTTGATTGCGCATATTATCCATCGACGGGGACATCACATGACATTCTTCAAGACGTTCAGCATAAAAGTGCCCATCCGTACCGTTTTGCTTCAGTGGGAAATGCAGCGGCAACGGCACGAACAACCTTCTAACCAGGCAATTTTTCACTCTGCAGTTGCTGCTTTCCGCCATTGGTGCTAACGACAACGGCACGTTTCCGGTGACAATGTCACACCCTCCTCAAGATAGCGGCCATGGAATTCACCTCCTGGCAGATCTTCATTACAACCGGCAAATATCCTGGTTTGATTGCGCATATTATCCATCGACTGGGACGTCAGGTGACATTCTTCAAGCCGTTCAGCATAAAAGGCCCCATCCGTACTGTTTTTGCTTCAGTGGGAAAGGCAGCGGCAACGGCACGATCATGCTTCTAACCAGGCAATTTTTTACTCTGCAGTTGCTGCTCTCCGCCATTGTCGACAGCGACAACGGCACGTTTCCGGTGACAAGGACACACCCTCCTCAAGATAGCGGCCATGGAATTCACCGCCTTGCAGATCTTCATTACAACCGGCAAGAATCCTGGTTTGATTGCGCATGTTATCCATCGACGGGGACATCACATGACATTCTACTAGACGTTCAGCATAAAAGATGCCATCCGTACCGTTTTTGCTTCAGTGGGGAAGGCAGCGGCAACGGCACGAACATGCTTCTAACCAGGCAATTTTTCACTCTGCAGTAGCTGCTTACCGCCATTGGTGAGAACGATAACGGCACGTTTCCGGTGACAAGGACACACCCTCCTCAAGATAGCGGCCATGGAATTCACCGCCTGGCAGATCTTCATTACAACCGGCAAGAATCCTGGTTTCATTGCGCACATTATCCATCGACGGGGATATATTGTTACAGGTTCTATTTACAAATAATATTTACAAGGCAGGTCGAGAGGAGCCTGGTGCGCCGGCGGCAGGATACTTGACTTTCTCTTCTACTTCCAGCCGCCGCACGTCTTCTTTATTCCTCAGAGCCCATGCGCAGCACGTGACATTTCCCCGTTCGCAGACGAAGCCCTCTGGGCCAGTCAATCAATCGGGGTCCCGAGAGTGGAATGGCTTCAGCCGTGCGACATGCACGACCTGGGTTGTCCTTGAGCGGCGTCCTTGCGTTGATTGGGGAGAGATGACATAGTTGAGGTCATTGAGGCGAGCAACAACGATGGACGGGCCTGTGTAGTGGGATAGCAGCTTTTCTGATAAGCCACGCTTGCGTAGGGGCGTCCACAACCATACAACGTTACCGGGCAGGTAGGAGACATCCTTGCGCCGGCGGTCATAACGCTGCTTAGAGCGATGCTGTGATGCCAAGGTGCGTATCCGGGCAATACGACGGGCTTCTTCAGCGCGACATAGAGTGTTGGCAATAGAAGGCTCGGTGTCGAGAGAGAAAGGTAAGATGCTGTCGAGGGAGCTTCGAGGCGGACGGGCATAAAGAAGGAAGAATGGGCTGTAACCAGTTATTTCATGCCTCGACGTGTTATAGGCGTATGTACTGAAGGGAAGCACGTCGTCCCAGTTCTTATGGCGGGAATCGACATACATGGCCAGCATGGTCGTGAGTGTCCGATTGGTACGTTCAACCAGTCCATTAGTCTGGGGGTGGTACGACGTCGAGTGGCGAAAATGGCATGAACTAAGACGCAGAAGCTCTTCCACAACGTCTGCCGTAAACTGGCGACCGCGGTCACTGATAACAACTCGAGGAGGTCCACGCCGGAGGATGACAGCACGAAGAAGGAAGAGCGAGACCTCAGCAGCGGTGGCGCAAGGTAGGGCGGCGGTCTCACAGTAACGGGTGTGGTGATCAACGCACACTATAATCCAGCGGTTACCGTTGGACGAGCGGGGAAACGGGCCGAGCAGATCGAGTCCAACTTGTTCATATGGCGTGCTTGGGGGTGGCAAAGGATGCAGGCGTCCAGGCAGAGAAGTCGTGGGAGCTTGAACCGCTGACACTTCACGCAGGTGGCCACGTAGCGCTGAACCATGTGACGCATTTTTGGCCAGTAAAAACGTTCTTTGATGCGGTTAAGGGTCCTGGCAAACCCCAAGTGCCCAGCCGTGACGTCATCGTGCATTGCCTGCAGAACAGAGGAGTACAGAGTAGCCGGAACGACGAGGAGAAAGCGCGCACCTCCAGGCGAGTAATTCGTTCTGTAGAGTAAACCGTCGCGAACGCAGAAAGGCTTGCGGATGTCGGGTCACGGGCTTCGGCAAAAAGCGGCGCCAAGTGCTGATCCTTGCGTTGTTCCATCTGGAAAGTGCCAAGATCTGGAAACTCTTGGGAAACGGCAGCGAGATAGTCATCGAAGTTTTCATCATCGGAAGTAGTAACCGTGAGCGTCAGCCGCGAGAGGCAATCTGCGTCGGCGTGTTGGCGGCCACTTTTGTAAGCCACTTTGAAGTTAAACTCTTGGAGGCGTAACGCCCAGCGGGCCAACCGACCGCAGGGGTCGCGTAGATTGACCAGCCAGCACAGAGAGTGATGGTCTGTGACGACTGTAAAACCACGTCCATAAAGGTACGAACGAAACCGTTGTACGCCGAAAACAACGGCGAGACACTCTTGCTCTGTTACAGTGTAATTGCGTTCCGACTTGCTGAGGGTGCGACTTGCATAAGCGACAACGTGTTGATTGCCCTCATGGCGTTGGATAAGCACAGCACCCACGCCGATGCCGCTGGCGTCAGTGTGGAGTTCAGTCGGTGCTGTCGGGCAGAAATGACGCAATATTGGCCGCGAGGTGAGGAGAAACTTGAGCTGCCGAAACGCGGAGTCGCATTCGGGAGTCCAGTGGAAAGGGGTGTCTTTCTGCAGGAGACTTGTAAGCGGGTAGGCTAAATCAGAAAACTTGGGAACGAAACGCCGAAAATATGAGCAAAGTCCTAGGAAACTCCTGAGCTCTTTCACTGATTTGGGTTCTTGACACTGCTTACAGCTTCAACCTTCTGCGGGTCGGGTCTGAGGCCATCCTTGTCAACGAGATGACCAAGCACAGTAATTTGGCGTTCACTGAAGCGACACTTCTTCGAGTTCAGCACGAGGCCCGCTCTCTCTATGCAGTCTAGGACAATGGCTAAGCGGCTGTTATGTTCGGCGAAGGTCCTACCAAAAATAACAACATCGTCCAGATAACACATGCAAACTTGCCACTTCAGGCCACGTAAAAGCGTATCCATAAATCGTTCAAAAGTGGCAGGAGCGTTGCAAAGGCCGAAAGGCATAACATTAAATTCATACAACCCGTCAGGTGTCACGAATGCTGTCTTCTCTTTGTCTTGCGGGTGCATCGGAATCTGCCAGTACCCGGACCGTAGATCCACCGAGGAAAAGTAGGAGGCTGAGTGGAGGCAGTCAATGGCATCATCAACGCGCGGGAGCGGGTAAACATCCTTCTTTGTGACAGTGTTAAGCCGGCGGTAGTCGACACAAAATCGCCAAGTGCCATCTTTCTTTTTGACAAGGATCACTGGAGCAGCCCACGGGCTTGAAGATTCCTGAATGATGCCGCGGTGCAACATGTCACGGACTGGTTCATCGATTATCTGACGTTCGGAAGGCGAGACGCGCTATGGCTTCTGGCGAATCGGCTGTGCAGATCCAGTATTGATCATGTGATGGGTACGGGAAGCTGGAATCGGCGGTGGTTGGTCGCGACCAAAGTCAAACACGTCCGCATGCTTCATAAGAACGGCCACTAGTACCTGGCGGTCGCTAGTGGGTAGGGATTTGTTGACCATGGCTAGGAATTGAGAGTCGCTCAGATCGCGGCGTCTAGTTGGACGAGACACGTTGTCAGTGATCGCGGCAACTGGTACAGAAAAACGTTCTTCAAAGCCAGCAAGTTTTAAACCACATGGCAATACTGCAGGTTCGTTGGAATGATTGACAGTCCAAAGAGTGGCATGGCCCTTGGTCACATTTTACGACCCAGACGGTTCTTGAAAGTTGAACTCATCACTGACACCGTGGCACCAGTGTCCACTAAGGCCATGACGCAAATACCGTCCACTAAAACTTCAAGGCGGTTCCTTAACATAACAATGGGCAGAGGAATTGGCACTATCGATGATCCGGCGACCGCACCTCCATCGGCCGCACACGCTAGTTTCCCGGGGACGGTGGGGAACGACGTTGGGGAGAAGGCGAGCGGCGAGAGCGGTGCGGAGGTGGAGTCAGACTTCGGTCAGAGGCAGGGGAGTCGTTCCGTGGTGGCGCGTAACTGGATGGGCGCTGAGACGATGTGAAGACACGGTCATGAGCAGGCGCATTGAAACTCAGGCGAGGGTTCGACCATTGGCGCTGGGAGCGGGAAAACTGGCCCCGGCGACGGCAGAATCTAGAGATGTGACCGATCATACCACAGCGGTAACAAAGTGGTGGGTCGGGGGGGCACTCGGGATAACACTCCTCGTAGCCAGTGTCGAAACGACCATCGTACTCCGGCTGCCGCAGGTGGCGTTGCGGATGAGTTGGCGCCCTGGGGCCGGGGCGGGTGATCCGGGGAGCGTCGCTGTAATCAATGCGAGTAGCACTGGTAGGGGCCTGGGCAGAAAAACTCCAAGGGGAGGAGCGGTAGGCGGGAGCCGCCTGCAGAGAACAGCTCCCATACGGGACCTCACTGCGGCGCGCAAGAACTTGATGCCGGGAGAGTTCGTCACGCACGATTTGACGAATGACGTCAGGGAGAGTCGCCGCATTCACAGGCTCGTGGAAATCCACGCTGGCGACGGTGGTGACGTTAGGCAGGCGACCGAACTTGGGAAAAATTCGACGCAGTTTTAGAGCTTCAAAGGTGCGGCAATGCTTGATGATATCCGTGGGCGAGTCTAAATTTTCTTTACTAATAAGAAAGCTGTAGACGTCCTCTGCGATGCCCTTGAGGAGATGACCAACGCGATCTTCGTCGGACATACTGGGATTAACGACTTTGCACAGCTTCAAGATCTCTTCTATGAAAGTCGTGCAGGTCTCTCCAGGCACTTGCGCTCTCTGAAGCAAAGACTGCTCAGCGCATTTTCGTTTGGCAACAGTATCCCCGAAGCAGCTGCGGAGCTCTTCCATGAAGCGGTCCCAACTTGTTATTGATGCCTCATGGTTTTCGAACCAAGTTAGCGCGGTGCCATCGGGAAAGAAGAAGACATTGGCCTTCTGTCTCTGAAGATACCGTCGTTCCAGCAATGTCTGCCATATTCGTTCCCGTTGTGTCCTCGAGCACGATTTCTCATGCCTTCGATGCTGTGGTGGAACCTTGTTCCCTTAACTGTGCAAAGAAAAGTGTGCTAGTAACCCGCACCTCCACCACACTGTTACAGGTTCTATTTACAAATAATATTTACAAGGCAGGTCGAGAGGAGCCTGGTGCGCCGGCGGCAGGATACTTGAGTTTCTCTTCTACTTCCAGCCGCCGCACGTCTTCTTTATTCCTCAGAGCCCATGCGCAGCACGTGACAATATGACATTCTTCAGGACGTCCAGCATATAAGGCCCCATCCGTAACGTTTTTGCTTCAGTGGGAAAGGCAGCGGCAGCGGCACGAACATGCTTCTAACCAGGCAATTTTTCACTCTGCAGTTGCTGCTCGCCGCCATTGGCGACGACAACGGCACGTTTCCGGTGACAAGGACACACCCTCCTCAAGATAGCGGCCATGGAAATCACCGCCTGGCAGATCTTCATTACAACCGGCAAGAATCCTGGTTTGATTGCGCATATTATCCATCGACTGGGACATCACATGACATTCTTCAAGACGTTAAGCATAAAAGGCCCCATCCGTACCGTTTTCGCTTCAGTGGGAAAAGAAGCGGCAACGGCACGAACATGCTTCTAACCAGGCAATTTTTCACTGTGCAGTTGCTGCATTCCGCCATTGGTGACAACGACAACGGCACGTTTCCGGTGACAAAGACACACCCTCCTCAAGATAGCGGCCATGGAATTCACCGCCTGGAAGATCTTCATTACAACCGGCAAGAATACTGGTTTCTTTGCGCATATTATCCATCGACGGTTACATCACATGACATTCTTCAAGACGTTCAGCATAAACGACCCCATCCATACCGTTTTGCTTCAGTGGGAAAGGCAGCGGCAACGGCACGAACTTTCTTCTAACCAGGCAATTTTTCACTCTGCAGTTGCTGCTCTCCGCCATTGGCGTCAACGACAACGGCACGCTTCCGGTGACAAGGACACACCCTCCTCAAGATAGCGGCCATGAAATTTACCGCCTGGCAGATCTTCATTACAACCGGCAAGAATCCTGGCTAGATTGCGCATATTATCCATCGACGGGGATATCGCATGACATTCTTTAAGACGTTCAGCATAAAAGGCTCCATCCGTACCTTTTTTGCTTCAGTGGGAAAGGCAGCGGCAACGACACGAACAATCTTCTGACCAGGCAATTTTTCACTCTGCAGTTGCTGCTTTCCGCCATTGTTGACAACGACAACGGCACGTTTCCGGTGACAAGGAAACATCCTGCTCAAGATAGCGGCCATGGAATTCACCGCCTGGACGACCTTCATTACAACCGGCAAGAATACTGGTTTCATTGGGCATATTATCCATCGACGCGGACATCACATGACATTCTTCAAGACATTCAGCATAAAAGACTCCATCCGTACCGTTTTTGCTTCAGTGGGAAAGGCAGCGGCAACGGCACGAACATTCTTCTAACCAGGCAATTTTTTCACTCTGCAGTTGCTGCTCTCCGCCATTGGCGACAACGACAACGGCACGTTTCCGGTGACAAGGACACACCCTCCTCAAGATAGCGGCCATGGAATTTACCGCCTGGCAGATCTTCACTATAACCGGCAAGAATACTGGTTTGATTGCGCATATTATCCATCCACGGGGACATCACATGACATTCTTCAAGACGTTCAGCATAAAAGTCCCCATCCGTACCGTTTTTGCTTCAGTGGTAAAGGCAGCGGCAACGGCACGAACAACCTTCTAACCAGGCAATTTTTCACTGCTCAGTTGCTGCTTTCCGCATTGGTGACAACGACAACGGCACGTTTCTGGCGACAAGGACACACCCTCATCAAGATAGCGGCCATGGAATTCAGCGCCTGGAAGGTCTTCATTACAACCGGCAAGAATCCTGGTTTGATTGCGCATATTATCCATCGACGAGGACATCACATGACATTCTTCAAGACGTTCAGCATAAAAGTCCCCATCCGTACCGTTTTCCTTCAGTGGAAAATGCAGCGGCAACGGCACGAACAACCTTCTAACCAGGCAATTTTTCACTCTGCAGTTGCTGCTTTCCACCATTGGTCACAACGACAACGGCACGTTTCCGGTGACAAGGACACACCCTCCTCAAGATAGCGGCCATGGAATTCACCTCCTGGCAGATCTTCATTACAACCGGCAAATATCCTGGTTTGATTGCGCATATTATCCATCGACGGGGACATCACATGACATTCTTCAAGACGTTCAGCATAAAAGTCCCCATCCGTACCGTTTTGCTTCAGTGGGAAATGCAGCGGCAACGGCACGAACAACCTTCTAACCAGGCAATTTTTCACTCTGCAGTTGCTGCTTTCCGCCATTGGTGACAACGACAACGGCACGTTTCCGGTGACAAGGTCACACCCTCCTCAAGTTAGCGGCCATGGAATTCACCTCCTGGCAGATCTTCATTACAACCGGCAAATATCCTGGTTTGATTGCGCATATTATCCATCGACTGGGACGTCAGGTGACATCCTTCAAGCCGTTCAGCATAAAAGGCCCCATCCGTACCGTTTTTGCTTCAGTGGGAAAGGCAGCGGCAACGGCACGATCATGCTTCTAACCAGGCAATTTTTTACTCTGCAGTTGCTGCTCTCCGCCATTGTCGACAGCGACAACGGCACGTTTCCGGTGACAAGGACACACCCTCCTCAAAATAGCGGCCATGGAATTCACCGCCTGGCAGATCTTCATTACAACCGGCAAGAATCCCGATTTGATTGCGCATATTATTCATCGACGGGAACATCTCATGACATTCTTCAAGACGTTCAGCATAAAAGGCCCCATCCGTACCGTTTTTGCTTCAGTGGGAAAGGCAGCGGAAACGGCACGAACAACCTTCTAACCAGGCAATTTTTCACTGCTCAGTTGCTGCTTTCCGCATTGGTGACAACGACAACGGCACGTTTCCGGTGACAAGGACACACCCTTCTCAAGATAGCGGCCATGGTTATCACCGCCTGGCAAAGAATCCTGGTTTGATTGCGCATATTATCCATCGATGGGGACATCACATGACATTCTTCAAGACGTTCAGCATAAATGACCCCATCCGTACCGTTTTTGCTTCAGTGGGAAAGGCAGCGGCAACGGCACGAACATGCTTCTAACCAGGCAATTTTTCACTCTGCAGTTGCTGCTTTCCCCCATTGGTGACAACGACAACGGCACGTTTCCGGTGACAAGGACACACCTTCCTCAAGATAGCGGCCATGGAATTGACCGCCTGGCAGATCTTCATTACCACCGGCAAGAATCCTGGTTTCATTGCACATATCCATCGACGGGGACATCACATGACATTCTTCAAGACGTTCAGCATAAAAGATCACATCCGTACCGTTTTTGCTTCAGTGGGAAAGGCTGCGGCAACGGCACGAACATGCTTCTAACCGGACAATTTTTCACTCTGCATTTGCTGCTGTCCGCCATCGGTGAGAACGCCAACGGCACGTTTCCGGTGACAAGGACACACCCTCCTCAAGATAGCGGCCATGGAATTCACGGCCTGGCAGATCTTCATTATAACCGGCAAGAATCCTGGTTTGATTGCGCATATTATCCATCGACGGGAACATCATATGACATTCTTCAGAACGTTCAGCATAAAAGGCCCCATCCGTACCGTTTTTGCTTCAGTGCGAAAGGCAGCGGCAACGGCACGAACATGCTTCTAACCAGGCAATTTTCGCTCTGCAGTTGCTGCTTTCCGCCATTGGTGACAACGACAACGGCACGTTTCCGGTGACAACGACACACCCTCCTCAAGATAGCGGCCATGGAATTCACCGCCTGGCAGACCTTTAATACAACCGGCAAAAATCCTGGTTCCATTGCGCATATTATCCATCGATGGGGACATCACATGACATTCTTCAAGACGTTCAGCATAAAAGGCCGCATCCGTACCGTTTTTGCTTCAGTGGGAAAGGCAGCGGCAACGGCACGAAAAACCTTCTAACCAGGCAATTTTTCACTGCTCAGTTGCTGCTTTCCGCCATTGGTGACAACGACAACGGCACGTTTCCGGTGAAAAGGACACACCCTCCTCAATATAGCGGCCATGGTTATCACCGCCTGGCAAAGAATCCTGGTTTTATTGCGCATATTATCCATCGATGGGGACATCACATGACATTTTTCAAGACGTTCAGCATAAAAGGCCCCATCCGTACCGTTTTGACTTCAGTGGGAAAGGCAGCGGCAACGGCACGAACTTGCTTCTAACCAGGCAATTTTCCACTCAGCAGTTGCTGCTTTCCGCCATTGGTGACAACGACAACGGCACGTTTCCGGTGACAAGGACGCACCCTCCTCAAGATAGCGGCCATGGAATTCACTGCCTGGCAGATCTTCATTACAACCGGCAAGAATCCTGGTTTCATTGCGCATATTATCCATCTACGGGGACATCACATGACATTCTTCTAGACGTTCAGCATAAAAGATCCCATCCGTACCGTTTTTGCTTCATTGGGAAAGGAAGCAGCAACGGCACGAACATGCTTCTAACCGGGCAAATTTTCACTCTGCAGTTTCTGCTTTCCGCCATTGGTGACGACAACGGCCGTTTCCGGTGACAAGGACACACCCTCCTCAAGATAGCGGCCATGGAATTTACCGCCTGGCAAATCTTCATTACAACCGGCAAGAATCCTGGTTTGATTGCGCATATTATCTATCGACAGGGACATCACAAGACATTCTTCTAGACGTTCAGCATAAAAGATCCCATCCGCAAAGTTTTTGCTTCAGTGGGAAAGGCAGCGGCAACAGCACGAACATGCTTCTAAGCGGGCAATTTTTCACTATGCAGTTGCTGCTTTCCGCCATTGGTGACAACGACAACGGCACGTTTCCGGTGACAAGGCACACCCTCCTAAAATAGCGGCCATGGAATTCACCACCTGGCAGATCTTCATTACAACCGGCAAGAATCCTGGTTTGATTGCGCATATTATCCATCGACGGGGATTTCATATGACATTCTTCAGGAGGTTCAGCATAAAAGGCCCCATCCGTAACGTTTTTGCTTCAGTGGGAAAGGCAGCGGCAACGGCACGAACATGCTTCTAACCAGGCAATTTTTCACTCTGCAGTTGCTGCTCTCCGCCATTGGCGACGACAACGGCACGTTTCCGGTGACAAGGACACACCCTCCTCAAGATAGCGGCCATGGAATTCACCGCCTGGCAGATCTTCATTACAACCGGCAAGAATCCTGGTTTGATTGCGCATATTATCCATCGACGAGGACATCACATGACATTCTTCAAGACGCTCAGCATAAAAGACCCCATCCGTACCGTTTTTGCTTCAGTGGGAAAGGCAGCGGCAACGGCACGAACATTCTTCTAACCAGGCAATTTTTCACTATGCAGTTGCTGCTCTCCGCCATTGGCGACAACGACAACGGCACGTTTCCGGTGACAAGGACACACCCTCCTCAAGATAGCGGCTATGGAATTCACCGCCTGGCAGATCTTCATTACAACCGGCAAGAATCCTGGTTTGATTGCGCATATTATCCATCGACTGGGACATCACATGACATTCATCAAGCCGTTCAGCATAAAAGGCCCCATCCGTACCGTTTTCGCTTCAGTGGGAAAAGCAGCGGCAACGGCACGAACATGCTTCTAACCAGGCAATTTTTCACTGTGCAGTTGCTGCATTCCGCCATTGGTGACAACGACAACGGCACGTTTCCGGTGACAAGGACACACCCTCCTCAAGATAGCGGCCATGGAATTCACCGCCTGGAAGATCTTCATTACAACAGGCAACAATACTGGTTTCATTGCGCATATTATCCATCGACGGTTACATCACATGACATTCTTCAAGACGTTCAGCATAAACGACCCCATCCGTACCGTTTTGCTTCAGTGGGAAAGGCAGCGGCAACGACACGAACATTCTTCTAACCAGGCAATTTTTCACTCTCCTGTTGCAACTTTCCGAGATTGTTGACAACGACAACGGCACGTTTCCGGTGACAAGGACACACCCTCCTCAAGATAGCGGCCATGGAATTTACCGCCTGGCAGTTCTTCATTACAACCGGCAAGAATCCTGGCTTGATTGCGCATATTATCCATCGACGGGATATCACATGACATTCCTTAAGACGTTCAGCATAAAAGGCTCCATCCGTACCGTTTTCGCTTCAGTTGGAAAAGCAGCGGCAACGGCACGAACATGCTTCTAACCAGGCAATTTTTCACTGTGCAGTTGCTGCATTCCGCCATTGGTGACAACGACAACGGCACGTTTCCGGTGACAAGGACACACCCTCCTCAAGATAGCGGCCATGGAATTCACCGCCTGGCAGATCTTCATTACAACCGGCAAGAATCCTGGTTTGATTGCGCATATTATCCATCGACTGGGACATCACATGACATTCATCAAGCCGTTCAGCATAAAAGGCCCCATCCGTACCGTTTTCGCTTCAGTGGGAAAAGCAGCGGCAACGGCACGAACATGCTTCTAACCAGGCAATTTTTCATTGTGCAGTTGCTGCATTCCGCCATTGGTGACAACGACAACGGCACGTTTCCGGTGACAAGGACACACCCTCCTCAAGATAGCGGCCATGGAATTCACCGCCTGGAAGATCTTCATTACAACAGGCAACAATACTGGTTTCATTGCGCATATATCCATCGACGGTTACATCACATGACATTCTTCAAGACGTTCAGCATAAACGACCCCATCCGTACCGTTTTGCTTCAGTGGGAAAGGCAGCGGCAACGACACGAACATTCTTCTAACCAGGCAATTTTTCACTCTCCAGTTGCTACTTTCCGAGATTGTTGACAACGACAACGGCACGTTTCCGGTGACAAGGACACACCCTCCTCAAGATAGCGGCCATGGAATTTACCGCCTGGCAGTTCTTCATTACAACCGGCAAGAATCCTGGCTTGATTGCGCATATTATCCATCGACGGGGATATCACATGACATTCTTTAAGACGTTCAGCATAAAAGGCTCCATCCGTACCGTTTTTGCTTCAGTGGGAAAAGCAGCGGCAACGACACGAACATGCTTCTAACCAGGCAATTTTTCACTCTGCAGTTGCTGCTTTCCTCCATTGTTGACAACGACAACGGCACGTTTCCGGTGACAAGGACACACCCTCCTCAATATAGCTTCCATGGAATTTACCGCCTGGCAGATCTTCATTACAACCGGCAAGAATCCTGGCTTGATTGCGCATATTATCCATCGACTGGGACATCACATGACATTCTTCAAGACGTTCAGCATAAAAGGCCCCATCCGTACAGTTTTCGCTTCAGTGGGAAAAGCAGCGGCAACGGCACGAACATGCTTCTAACCAGGCAATTTTTCACTGTGCAGTTCTGCATTCCGCCATTGGTGACAACGACAACGGCACGTTTCCGGTGACAAGGACACACCCTCCTCAAGATAGCGGCCATGGAATTCACCGCCTGGAAGATCTTCATTACAACCGGCAAGAATACTGGTTTCATTGCGCATATTATCCATCGACGGTTACATCACATGACATTCTTCAAGACGTTGAGCATAAACGACCCCATCCGTACCGTTTTGCTTCAGTGGGAAAGGCAGCGGCAATGACACGAACATTCTTCTAACCAGGCAATTTTTCACTGTGCAGTTGCTGCTTTCCGCCATTGTTGACAACGACAACGACACGTTTCCAGTGACAAGGACACACCCTCCTCAAGATAGCGGCCATGGAATTTACCGCCTGGCAGATCTTCATTACAACCGGCGAGAATCCTGGCTTGATTGCGCATATTATCCATCGACGGGGATATCACATGACATTCTTCAAGACGTTCAGCATAAAAGGCCCCATCCGTACCGTTTTCGCTTCAGTGGGAAAAGCAGCGGCAACGGCACGAACATTCTTCTAACCAGGCAATTTTTCACTCTGCAGTTGCTGTTCTCCGCCATTGGCGACAACGACAACGGCACGTTTCCGGTGACAAGGACACACCCTCCTCAAGATAGCGGCCATTGAATTCACCGCCTGGCAGATCTTCATTACAACCAGCAAGAAACCTGGCTTGATTGCGTATATTATCCATCGACGGGGATATCACATGACATTCTTCAAGACGTTAAGCATAAAAGGCTCCATCCGTACCGTTTTTGCTTCAGTGGGAAAGGCAGCGGCAACGACACGAACATGCTTCTAACCAGGCAATTTTTCACTCTGCAGTTACTGCTTTCCAACGACAACGGCACGTTTCCGGTGACAAGGACACACCCTCCTCAAGATAGCTTCCATGGAATTTACCGCCTGGCAGATCTTCATTACAACCGGCAAGATTCCTGGTTTGATTGCGCATATTATCCATCGACGGGGACATCACATGACATTATTCAAGACATTCAGCATAAAAGGCTCCATTTGTACCGTTTTTGCTTCAGTGGGAAAGGCAGCGGCAACGGCACGAACATTCTTCTAACCAGGCAATTTTTCACTCTGCAGTTGCTGTTCTCCGCCATTGGCGACAACGACAACGGCACGTTTCCGGTGACAAGGACACACCCTCCTCAAGATAGCGGCCATTGAATTCACCGCCTGGCAGATCTTCATTACAACCAGCAAGAAACCTGGCTTGATTGCGTATATTATCCATCGACGGGGACATCACATGACATTCTACTAGACGTTCAGCATAAAAGATCCCATCCGTACCGTTTTTGCTTCAGTGGGAAAGGCAGCGGCAACGGCACGAACATACTTCTAACCAGGCAATTTTTCACTCTGCAGTAGCTGCTTACCGCCATTGGTGAGAACGATAACGGCACGTTTCCGGTGACAAGGACACACCCTCCTCAGGGTAGCGGCCATGGAATTCACCGCCTGGCAGATCTTCATTACAACCGGCAAGAATCCTGGTTTGATTGCGCACATTATCCATCGACGGGGATATCATATGACATTCTTCAGGACGTCCAGCATATAAGGCCCCATCCGTAACGTTTTTGCTTCAGTGGGAAAGGCAGCGGCAGCGACACAAACATGCTTCTAGCCAGGCAATTTTTCACTCTGTAGTTGCTGCTCGCCGCCATTGGCGACGACCACGGCACGTTTCCGGTGACAAGGACACACCCTCCTCAAGATAGCGGCCATGGAATTTACCGCCTGGCAGATCTTCATTACAACCGGCAAGAATCCTGGCTTGATTGCGCATATTATCCATCGACGGGGATATCACATGACATTCTTTAAGACGTTCAGCATAAAAGGCTCCATCCGTACCGTTTTTGCTTCAGTGGGAAAGGCAGCGGCAACGACACGAAAAATCTTCTAACCACGCAATTTTTCACTCTGCACTTGCTGCTTTCCGCCGTTGTTGACAACGACAACGGCACGTTTCCGGTGACAAGGACACACCCTCCACAATATAGCTTCCATGGAATTTACCGCCTGGCAGATCTTCATTACAACCGGCAAGAATCCTGGTTTGATTGCGCATATTATCCATCGACGGGGACATCACATGACATTCTTCAAGACATTCAGCATAAAAGGCTCCATCCGTACCGTTTTTGCTTCAGTGGGAAAGGCAGCGGCAACGGCACGAACATTCTTCTAACCAGGCAATTTTTCACTCTGCAGTTGCTGTTCTCCGCCATTGGCGACAACGACAACGGCACGTTTCCGGTGACAAGGACACACCCTCCTCAAGATAGCGGCCATGGAATTTACCGCCTGGCAGATCTTCACTATAACCGGCAAGAATACTGGTTTGATTGCGCATATCATCCATCCACGGGGACATCACATGACATTCTTCAAGACGTTCAGCCTAAAAGTCCCCATCCGTACCGTTTTGCTTCAGTGGAAAATGCAGCGGCAACGGCTCGAACAACCTTCTAACCAGGCAATTTTTCACTCTGCAGTTGCTGCTTTCCGCCATTGGTGACAACGACAACGGCACGTTTCCGGTGACAAGGACACACCCTCCTCAAGATAGCGGCCATAGAATTCACCTCCTGGCAGATCTTCATTACAACCGGCAAATATCCTGGTTTGATTGCGCATATTATCCATCGACGGGGACATCACATGACATTCTTCAAGACGTTCAGCATAAAAGTCCCCATCCGTACCGTTTTGCTTCAGTGGGAAATGCAGCGGCAACGGCACGAACAACCTTCTAACCAGGCAATTTTTCACTCTGCAGTTGCTGCTTTCCGCCATTGGTGCTAAAGACAACGGCACGTTTCCGGTGACAAGGACACACCCTCCTCAATATAGCTTCCATGGAATTTACCGCCTGGCAGATCTTTACAACCGGCAAGATTCCTGGTTTGATTGCGCATATTATCCATCGACGGGGACATCACATGACATTATTCAAGACATTCAGCATAAAAGGCTCCATCCGTACCGTTTTTGCTTCAGTGGGAAAGGCAGCGGCAACGGCACGAACATTCTTCTAACCAGGCAATTTTTCACTCTGCAGTTGCTGTTCTCCGCCATTGGCGACAACGACAGCGGCACGTTTCCGGTGACAAGGACACACCCTTTTCAAGATAGCGGCCATTGAATTCACCGCCTGGCAGATCTTCATTACAACCAGCAAGAAACCTGGCTTGATTGCGTATATTATCCATCGACGGGGATATCACATGACATTCTTCAATACGTTAAGCATAAAAGGCTCCATCCGTACCGTTTTTGCTTCAGTGGGAAAGGCAGCGGCAACGACACGAACATGCTTCTAACCCGGCAATTTTTCACTCTGCAGTTACTGCTTTCCAACGACAACGGCACGTTTCCGGTGACAAGGACGCACCCTCCTCAAGATAGCGGCCATGGAATTCACCGCCTTGCAGATCTTCATTACAACCGGCAAGAATCCTGGTTTGATTGCGCATGTTATCCATCGACGGGGACATCACATGACATTCTACTAGACGTTCAGCATAAAAGATCCCATCCGTACCGTTTTTGCTTCAGTGGGAAAGGCAGCGGCAACGGCACGAACATACTTCTAACCAGGCAATTTTTCACTCTGCAGTAGCTGCTTACCGCCATTGGTGAGAACGATAACGGCACGTTTCCGGTGACAAGGACACACCCTCCTCAAGGTAGCGGCCATGGAATTCACCGCCTGGCAGATCTTCATTACAACCGGCAAGAATCCTGGTTTGATTGCGCACATTATCCATCGACGGGGATATCATATGACATTCTTCAGGACGTCCAGCATATAAGGCCCCATCCGTAACGTTTTTGCTTCAGTGGGAAAGGCAGCGGCAGCGGCACAAACATGCTTCTAGCCAGGCAATTTTTCACTCTGTAGTTGCTGCTCGCCGCCATTGGCGACGACAACGGCACGTTTCCGGTGACAAGGACACACCCTCCTCAAGATAGCGGCCATGGAATTCACCGCCTGGCAGATCTTCATTACAACCGGCAAGAATCCTGGTTTGATTGCGCATATTATCCATCGACTGGGACATCAAATGACATTCTTCAAGACGTAAAGCATAAAAGGCCCCATCCGTACCGTTTTCGCTTCAGTGGGAAAAGAAGCGGCAACGGTACGAACATGCTTCTAACCAGGCAATTTTTCACTGTGCAGTTGCTGCATTCCGCCATTGGTGACAACGACAACGGCACGTTTCCGGTGACAAGGACACACCCTCCTCAAGATAGCGGCCATGGAATTCACCGCCTGGAAGATCTTCATTACAGCCGGCAAGAATACTGCTTTCATTGCGCATATTATCCATCGACGATTACATCACATGACATTCTTTAAGACGTTCAGCATAAACGACCCATCCGTACCGTTTTGCTTCAGTGGGGAAGGCAGCGGCAACGGCACGAACATTCTTCTAACCAGGCAATTTTTCACTCTGCAGTTGCTGCTCTCCGCCATTGGCGACAACGACAACGGCACGTTTCCGGTGACAAGGACACACCCTCCTCAAGATAGCGGCCATGGAATTTACCGCCTGGCAGATCTTCATTACAACCGGCAAGAATCCTGGCTTGATTGCGCATATTATCCATCGACGGGGATATCACATGACATTCTTTAAGACGTTCAGCATAAAAGGCTCCATCCGTACCGTTTTTGCTTCAGTGGGAAAGGCAGCGGCAACGACACGAAAAATCTTCTAACCAGGCAATTTTTCACTCTGCACTTGCTGCTTTCCGCCGTTGTTGACAACGACAACGGCACGTTTCCGGTGACAAGGACACACCCTCCACAATATAGCTTCCATGGAATTTACCGCCTGGCAGATCTTCATTACAACCGGCAAGAATCCCGGTTTGATTGCGCATATTATCCATCGACGGGGACATCACATGACATTCCTCAAGACATTCAGCATAAAAGGCTCCATCCGTACCGTTTTTGCTTCAGTGGGAAAGGCAGCGGCAACGGCACGAACATTCTTCTAACCAGGCAATTTTTCACTCTGCAGTTGCTGTTCTCCGCCATTGGCGACAACGACAACGGCACGTTTCCGGTGACAAGGACAAACCCTCCTCAAGATAGCGGCCATGGAATTTACCGCCTGGCAGATCTTCACTATAACCGGCAAGAATACTGGTTTGATTGCGCATATTATCCATCCACGGGGACATCACATGACATTCTTCAAGACGTACAGCCTAAAAGTCCCCATCCGTACCGTTTTGCTTCAGTGGGAAATGCAGCGGCAACGGCACGAACAACCTTCTAACCAGGCAATTTTTCACTCTGCAGTTGCTGCTTTCCGCCATTGGTGCTAAAGACAACGGCTCGTTTCCGGTGACAAAGTCACACCCTCCTCAAGATAGCGGCCATGGAATTCACCTCCTGGCAGATCCCCATTACAACCGGCAATTATCCTGGTTTGATTGCGCATATTATCCATCTACTGGGACGTCAGGTGACATTCTTCAAGCCGTTCAGCATAAAAGGCCCCATTCGTACCGTTTTTGCTTCAGTGGGAAAGGCAGCGGCAACGGCACGATCATGCTTCTAACCAGGCAATTTTTTACTCTGCAGTTGCTGCTCTCCGCCATTGTCGACAGCGACAACGGCACGTTTCCGGTGACAAGGACACACCCTCCTCAAGATAGCGGCCATGGAATTCACCGCCTTGCAGATCTTCATTACAACCGGCAAGAATCCTGGCTTGATTGCGCATGTTATCCATCGACGGGGACATCACATGACATTCTACTAGACGTTCAGCATAAAAGATCCCATCCGTACCGTTTTTGCTTTAGTGGGAAAGGCAGCGGCAACGGCACGATCATGCTTCTAACCAGGCAATTTTTTACTCTGCAGTTGCTGCTCTCCGCCATTGTCGACAGCGACAACGGCACGTTTCCGGTGACAAGGACACACCCTCCTCAAGATAGCGGCCATGGAATTCACCGCCTTGCAGATCTTCATTACAACCGGCATGAATCCTGGTTTGATTGCGCATGTTATCCATCGACGGGGACATCACATGACATTCTACTAGACGTTCAGCATAAAAGACCCCATCCGTACCGTTTTTGCTTCAGTGGGAAAGGCAGCGGCAACGGCACGAACATGGTTCTAACCAGGCAATTTTTCACTCTGCAGTAGCTGCTTACCGCCATTGGTGAGAACGATAACGGCACGTTTCCGGTGACAAGGACACACCCTCCTCAAGATAGCGGCCATGGAATTCACCGCCTGGCAGATGTTCATTACAACCGGCAAGAATCCTGGTTTCATTGCGCACATTATCCATCGACGGGGATATCATATGACATTCTTCAGGACGTCCAGCATATAAGGCCCCATCCGTAACGTTTTTGCTTCAGTGGGAAAGGCAGCGGCAGCGGCACGAACATGCTTCTAACCAGGCAATTTTTCACTCTGCAGTTGCTGCTCGCCGCCATTGGCGACGACAACGGCACGTTTCCGGTGACAAGGACACACCCTCCTCAAGATAGCGGCCATGAAATTCACCGCCTGGCAGATCTTCATTACAACCGGCAAGAATACTGGTTTCTTTGCGCATATTATCCATCGACGGTTACATCACATGACATTCTTCAAGACGTTAAGCATAAAAGGCCCCATCCGTACCGTTTTCGCTTCAGTGGGAAAAGAAGCGGCAACGGCACGAACATGCTTCTAACCAGGCAGTTTTTCACTGTGCAGTTGCTGCATTCCGCCATTGGTCACAACGACAACGGCACGTTTCCGGTGATAAGGACACACCCTCCTCAAGATAGCGGCCATGGAATTCACCGCCTGGAAGATCTTCATTACAACCGGCACGAATACTGGTTTCTTTGCGCATATTATCCATCGACGGGTACATCACATGACATTCTTCAAGACGTTCAGCATAAACGACCCCATCCGTACCGTTTTGCTTCAGTGGGAAAGGCAGCGGCAACGGCACGAACATTCTTCTAACCAGGCAATTTTTCACTCTGCAGTTGCTGCTTTCCGCCATTGTTGACAACGACAACGGCACGTTTCCGGTGACAAGGACACACCCTTCTCAATATAGCTTCCATGGAATTTACCGCCTGGCAGATCTTCATTACAACCGGCAAGAATCCTGGTTTGATTGCGCATATTATCCATCGACGGGGACATAACATGACATTCTTCAAGACATTCAGCATAAAAGGCTCCATCCGTACCGTTTTTGCTTCAGTGGGAAAGGCAGTGGCAACGGCACGAACATTCTTCTAACCAGGCAATTTTTCACTCTGCAGTTGCTGTTCTCCGCCATTGGCGACAACGACAACGGCACGTTTCCGGTGACAAGGACACACCCTCCTCAAGATAGCGGCCATGGAATTTACCACCTGGCAGATCTTCACTATAACCGGCAAGAATACTGGTTTGATTGCGCATATTATCCATCCACGGGGACATCACATGACATTCTTCAAGTCGTTCAGTATAAAAGTCCCCATCCGTACCGTTTTGCTTCAGTGGAAAATGCAGCGGCAACGGCACGGACAACCTTCTAACAAGGCAATTTTTCACTCTGCAGTTGCTGCTTTCCGCCATTGGTGACCACGACAACGGCACGTTTCCGGTGACAAGGACATACCCTCCTCACGATAGCGGCCATGGAATTCACCTCCTGGCAGATCTTCATCACAACCGGCAAATATCCTGGTTTGATTGCGCATATTATCCATCGACGGGGACATCACATGACATTCTTCAAGACGTTCAGCATAAAAGTCCCCATCCGTACCGTATTGCTTCAGTGGGAAATGCAGCGGCAACGGCACGAACAACCTTCTAACCAGCCAATTTTTCACTCTGCAGTTGCTGCTTTCCGCCATTGGTGACAACGACAACGGCACTTTTCAGGTGACAAGGTCACACCCTCCTCAAGATAGCGGCCATGGAATTCACCGCCTGGAAGATCTTCATTACAGCCGGCAAGAATACTGCTTTCATTGCGCATATTATCCATCGACGATTACATCACATGACATTCTTTAAGACGTTCAGCATAAACGACCCCATCCGTACCGTTTTGCTTCAGTGGGGAAGGCAGCGGCAACGGCACGAACATTCTTCTAACCAGGCAATTTTTCACTCTGCAGTTGCTGCTCTCCGCCATTGGCGACAACGACAACGGCACGTTTCCGGTGACAAGGACACACCCTCCTCAAGATAGCGGCCATGGAATTTACCGCCTGGCAGATCTTCATTACAACCGGCAAGAATCCTGGCTTGATTGCGCATATTATCCATCGACGGGGATATCACATGACATTCTTTAAGACGTTCAGCATAAAAGGCTCCATCCGTACCGTTTTTGCTTCAGTGGGAAAGGCAGCGGCAACGACACGAAAAATCTTCTAACCAGGCAATTTTTCACTCTGCACTTGCTGCTTTCCGCCGTTGTTGACAACGACAACGGCACGTTTCCGGTGACAAGGACACACCCTCCACAATATAGCTTCCATGGAATTTACCGCCTGGCAGATCTTCATTGCAACCGGCAAGAATCCTGGTTTGATTGCGCATATTATCCATCGACGGGGACATCACATGACATTCCTCAAGACATTCAGCATAAAAGGCTCCATCCGTACCGTTTTTGCTTCAGTGGGAAAGGCAGCGGCAACGGCACGAACATTCTTCTAACCAGGCAATTTTTCACTCTGCAGTTGCTGTTCTCCGCCATTGGCGACAACGACAACGGCACGTTGCCGGTGACAAGGACACACCCTCCTCAAGATAGGGGCCATGGAATTTACCGCCTGGCAGATCTTCACTATAACCGGCAAGAATACTGGTTTGATTGCGCATATTATCCATCCACGGGGACATCAGATGACATTCTTCAAGACGTACAGCCTAAAAGTCCCCATCCGTACCGTTTTGCTTCAGTGGGAAATGCAGCGGCAACGGCACGAACAACCTTCTAACCAGGCAATTTTTCACTCTGCAGTTGCTGCTTTCCGCCATTGGTGCTAAAGACAACGGCTCGTTTCCGGTGACAAGGTCACACCCTCCTCAAGATAGCGGCCATGGAATTCACCTCCTGGCAGATCACTATTACAACCGGCAATTATCCTGGTTTGATTGCGCATATTATCCATCGACTGGGACGTCAGGTGACATTCTTCAAGCCGTTCAGCATAAAAGGCCCCATTCGTACCGTTTTTGCTTCAGTGGGAAAGGCAGCGGCAACGGCACGATCATGCTTCTAACCAGGCAATTTTTTACTCTGCAGTTGCTGCTCTCCGCCATTGTCGACAGCGACAACGGCACGTTTCCGGTGACAAGGACACACCCTCCTCAAGATAGCGGCCATGGAATTCACCGCCTTGCAGATCTTCATTACAACCGGCAAGAATCCTGGTTTGATTGCGCATGTTATCCATCGACGGGGACATCACATGACATTCTACTAGACGTTCAGCATAAAAAGATCCCATCCGTACCGTTTTTGCTTCAGTAGGAAAGGCAGCGGCAACGGCACGATCATGCTTCTAACCAGGCAATTTTTTACTCTGCAGTTGCTGCTCTCCGCCATTGTCGACAGCGACAACGGCACGTTTCCGGTGACAAGGACACACCCTCCTCAAGATAGCGGCCATGGAATTCACCGCCTTGCAGATCTTCATTACAACCGGCAAGAATCCTGGTTTGATTGCGCATGTTATCCATCGACGGGGACATCACATGACATTCTACTAGACGTTCAGCATAAAAGATCCCATCCGTACCGTTTTTGCTTCAGTGGGAAAGGCAGCGGCAACGGCACGAACATGGTTCTAACCAGGCAATTTTTCACTCTGCAGTAGCTGCTTACCGCCATTGGTGAGAACGATAACGGCACGTTTCCGGTGACAAGGACACACCCTCCTCAAGATAGCGGCCATGGAATTCACCGCCTGGCAGATGTTCATTACAACCGGCAAGAATCCTGGTTTCATTGCGCACATTATCCATCGACGGGGATATCATATGACATTCTTCAGGACGTCCAGCATATAAGGCCCCACCCGTAACGTTTTTGCTTCAGTGGGAAAGGCAGCGGCAGCGGCACGAACATGCTTCTAACCAGGCAATTTTTCACTCTGCAGTTGCTGCTCGCCGCCATTGGCGACGACAACGGCACGTTTCCGGTGACAAGGACACACCCTCCTCAAGATAGCGGCCATGGAATTCACCGCCTGGCAGATCTTCATTACAACCGGCAAGAATACTGGTTTCTTTGCGCATATTATCCATCGACGGTTACATCACATGACATTCTTCAAGACGTTAAGCATAAAAGGCCCCATCCGTACCGTTTTCGCTTCAGTGGGAAAAGAAGCGGCAACGGCACGAACATGCTTCTAACCAGGCAATTTTTCACTGTGCAGTTGCTGCATTCCGCCATTGGTGACAACGACAACGGCACGTTTCCGGTGACAAGGACACACCCTCCTCAAGATAGCGGCCATGGAATTCACCGCCTGGAAGATCTTCATTACAACCGGCACGAATACTGGTTTCTTTGCGCATATTATCCATCGACGGTTACATCACATGACATTCTTCAAGACGTTCAGCATAAACGACCCCATCCGTACCGTTTTGCTTCAGTGGGAAAGGCAGCGGCAACGGCACGAACATTCTTCTAACCAGGCAATTTTTCACTCTGCAGTTGCTGCTTTCCGCCATTGTTGACAACGACAACGGCACGTTTCCGGTGACAAGGACACACCCTCCTCAATATAGCTTCCATGGAATTTACCGCCTGGCAGATCTTCATTACAACCGGCAAGAATCCTGGTTTGATTGCGCATATTATCCATCGACGGGGACATCACATGACATTCTTCAAGACATTCAGCATAAAAGGCTCCATCCGTACCGTTTTTGCTTCAGTGTGAAAGGCAGTGGCAACGGCACGAACATTCTTCTAACCAGGCAATTTTTCACTCTGCATTTGCTGTTCTCCGCCATTGGCGACAACGGCACGTTTCCGGTGACAAGGACACACCCTCCTCAAGATAGCGGCCATGGAATTTACCACCTGGCAGATCTTCACTATAACCGGCAAGAATACTGGTTTGATTGCGCATATTATCCATCCACGGGGACATCACATGACATTCTTCAAGACGTTCAGCATAAAAGTCCCCATCCGTACCGTTTTGCTTCAGTGGAAAATGCAGCGGCAACGGCACGAACAACCTTCTAACCAGGCAATTTTTCACTCTGCAGTTGCTGCTTTCCGCCATTGGTGACCACGACAACGGCACGTTTCCGGTGACAAGGACATACCCTCCTCACGATAGCGGCCATGGAATTCACCTCCTGGCAGATCTTCATCACAACCGGCAAATATCCTGGTTTGATTGCGCATATTATCCATCGACGGGGACATCACATGACATTCTTCAAGACGTTCAGCATAAAAGTCCCCATCCGTACCGTATTGCTTCAGTGGGAAATGCAGCGGCAACGGCACGAACAACCTTCTAACCAGCCAATTTTTCACTCTGCAGTTGCTGCTTTCCGCCATTGGTGACAACGACAACGGCACGTTTCAGGTGACAAGGTCACACCCTCCTCAAGATAGCGGCCATGGAATTCACCTCCTGGCAGATCTTCATTACAACCGGCAAATATCCTGGTTTGATTGCGCATATTATCCATCGACTGGGACGTCAGGTGACATTCTTCAAGCCGTTCAGCATAAAAGGCCCCATCCGTACCGTTTTTGCTTCAGTGGGAAAGGCAGCGGCAACGGCACGATCATGCTTCTAACAAGGCAATTTTTTACTCTGCAGTTGCTGCTCTCTGCCGTTGTCGACAGCGACAACGGCACGTTTCCGGTGACAAGGACACACCCTCCTCAAAATAGCGGCCATGGAATTCACCGCTTGGCAGATCTTCATTACAACCGGCAAGAATCCCGATTTGATTGCGCATATTATTCATCGACGGGAACATCTCATGACATTTTTCAAGACGTTCAGCATAAAAGGCCCCATCCGTACCGTTTTTGCTTCAGTGGGAAAGGCAGCGGCAACGGCACGAACAACCTTCTAACCAGGCAATTTTTCACTGCTCAGTTGCTGCTTTCCGCATTGGTGACAACGACAACGGCACGTTTCCGGTGACAAGGACACACCCTCCTCAAGATAGCGGCCATGGTTATCACCGCCTGGCAAAGAATCCTGGTTTGATTGCGCATATTATCCATCGATGGGGACATCACATGACATTCTTCAAGACGTTCAGCATAAACGACCCCATCCGTACTGTTTTTGCTTCAGTGGGAAAGGCAGCGGCAACGGCACGAACATGCTTCTAACCAGGCAATTTTTCACTCAGCAGTTTCTGCTTTCCCCCATTGGTGACAACGACAACGGCACGTTTCCGGTGACAAGGACACACCCTCCTCAAGATAGCGGCCATGGAATTGACCGCCTGGCAGATCTTCATTACCACCGGCAAGAATCCTAGTTTCATTGCACATATCCATCGACGGGGACATCACATGACATTCTTCAAGACGTTCAGCATAAAAGATCACATCCGTACCGTTTTTGCTTCAGTGGGAAAGGCTGCGGCAACGGCACGAACATGCTTCTAACCAGGCAATTTTTTACTCTGCAGTTGCTGCTTTCCGCCATTGTTGACAACGACAACGGCAGGTTTCCGGTGACAAGGACACACCCTCCTCAATATAGCTTCCATGGAATTTACCGCCTGGCAGATCTTCATTACAACCGGCAAGAATCCTGGCTTGATTGCGCATATTATCCATCGACGGGGATATCACATGACATTCTTTAAGACGTTCAGCATAAAAGGCTCCATCCGTACCGTTTTTGCTTCAGTGGGAAAGGCAGCGACAACGACACGAACAATCTTCTAACCAGGCAATTTTTCACTCTGCAGTTGCTGCTTTCCGCCATTGTTGACAACGACAACGGCAAGTTTCCGGTGACAAGGACACACCCTCCTCAATATAGCTTCCATGGAATTTACCGCCTGGCAGATCTTCATTACAACCGGCAAGAATCCTGGTTTGATTGCGCATATTATCCATCGACGGGGACATCACATGACATTCTTCAAGACATTCAGCATAAAAGGCTCCATCCGTACCGTTTTTGCTTCAGTGGGAAAGGCAGCGGCAACGGCACGAACATTCTTCTAACCAGGCAATTTTTCACTCTGCAGTTGCTGTTCTCCGCCATTGGCGACAACGACAACGGCACGTTTCCGGTGACAAGGACACACCCTCCTCAAGATAGCGGCCATGGAATTTACCGCCTGGCAGATCTTCACTATAACCGGCAAGAATACTGGTTTGATTGCGCATATTATCCATCCACGGGGACATCACATGACATTCTTCAAGACGTTCAGCATAAAAGTCCCCATCCGTACCGTTTTGCTTCAGTGGAAAATGCAGCGGCAACGGCACGAACAACCTTCTAACCAGGCAATTTTTCACTCTGCAGTTGCTGCTTTCCGCCATTGGTGACAACGACAACGGCACGTTTCCGGTGACAAGGACATACCCTCCTCAAGATAGCGGCCATGGAATTCACCTCCTGGCAGATCTTCATCACAACCGGCAAATATCCTGGTTTGATTGCGCATATTATCCATCGACGGGGACATCACATGAAATTCTTCACGACGTTCAGCATAAAAGTCCCCATCCGTACCGTTTTGCTTCAGTGGGAAATGCAGCGGCAACGGCACGAACAACCTTCTAACCAGGCAATTTTTCACTCTGCAGTTGCTGCTTTCCGCCATTGGTGACAACGACAACGGCACGTTTCCGGTGACAAGGTCACACCCTCCTCAAGATAGCGGCCATGGAATTCACCTCCTGGCAGATCTTCATTACAACCGGCAAATATCCTGGTTTGATTGCGCATATTATCCATCGACTGGGACGTCAGGTGACATTCTTCAAGCCGTTCAGCATAAAAGGCCCCATCCGTACCGTTTTTGCTTCAGTGGGAAAGGCAGCGGCAACGGCACGATCATGCTTCTAACCAGGCAATTTTTTACTCTGCAGTTGCTGCTCTCTGCCGTTGTCGACAGCGACAACGGCACGTTTCCGGTGACAAGGACACACCCTCCTCAAAATAGCGGCCATGGAATTCACCGCCTGGCAGATCTTCATTACAACCGGCAAGAATCCCGATTTGATTGCGCATATTATTCATCGACGGGAACATCTCATGACATTTTTCAAGACGTTCAGCATAAAAGGCCCCATCCGTACCGTTTTTGCTTCAGTGGGAAAGGCAGCGGCAACGGCACGAACAACCTTCTAACCAGGCAATTTTTCACTGCTCAGTTGCTGCTTTCCGCATTGGTGACAACGACAACGGCACGTTTCCGGTGACAAGGACACACCCTCCTCAAGATAGCGGCCATGGTTATCACCGCCTGGCAAAGAATCCTGGTTTGATTGCGCATATTATCCATCGATGGGGACATCACATGACATTCTTCAAGACGTTCAGCATAAACGACCCCATCCGTACCGTTTTTGCTTCAGTGGGAAAGGCAGCGGCAACGGCACGAACATGCTTCTAACCAGGCAATTTTTCACTCAGCAGTTTCTGCTTTCCCCCATTGGTGACAACGACAACGGCACGTTTCCGGTGACAAGGACACACCCTCCTCAAGATAGCGGCCATGGAATTGACCGCCTGGCAGATCTTCATTACCACCGGCAAGAATCCTGGTTTCATTGCACATATCCATCGACGGGGACATCACGTGACATTCTTCAAGACGTTCAGCATAAAAGATCACATCCGTACCGTTTTTGCTTCAGTGGGAAAGGCTGCGGCAACGGCACGAACATGCTTCTAACCAGGCAATTTTTTACTCTGCAGTTGCTGCTCTCTGCCGTTGTCGACAGCGACAACGGCACGTTTCCGGTGACAAGGACACACCCTCCTCAAAATAGCGGCCATGGAATTCACCGCCTGGCAGATCTTCATTACAACCGGCGAGAATCCTGGTTTGATTGTGCATATTATCCATCGACGGGGACATCACATGACGTCCTTCAAGACGTTCAGCATAAAAGGCTCCATCCGTACTGTTTTTGCTTCAGTGGGAAAGGCAGCGACAACGACACGAACATGCTTCTAACCAGGCAATTTTTCACTCCGCAGTTGCTGCTTTCCGCCATTGGTGACAACGACAACGGCACGTTTCCGGTGACAACGACACACCCTCCTCAAGATAGCGGCCATGGAATTCACCGCCTGGCAGACCTTTAATACAACCGGCAAAAATCCTGGTTCCCTTGCGCATATTATCCATCGACGGGGACATCACATGACATTCTTCAAGACGTTCAGCATAAAAGGCCGCATCCGTACCGTTTTTGCTTCAGTGGGAAAGGCAGCGACAACGACACGAACAATCTTCTAACCAGGCAATTTTTCACTCTGCAGTTGCTGCTTTCCGCCATTGTTGACAACGACAACGGCACGTTTCCGGTGACAAGGACACACTCTCCTCAATATAGCTTCCATGGAATTTACCGCCTGGCAGATCTTCATTACAACCGGCAAGAATCCTGGTTTGATTGCGCATATTATCCATCGACGGGGACATCACATGACATTCTTCAAGACATTCAGCATAAAAGGCTCCATCCGTACCGTTTTTGCTTCAGTGGGAAAGGCAGCGGCAACGGCACGAACATTCTTCTAACCAGGCAATTTTTCACTCTGCAGTTGCTGTTCTCCGCCATTGGCGACAACGACAACGGCACGTTTCCGGTGACAAGGACACACCCTCCTCAAGATAGCGGCCATGGAATTTACCGCCTGGCAGATCTTCACTATAACCGGCAAGAATACTGGTTTGATTGCGCATATTATCCATCCACGGGGACATCACATGACATTCTTCAAGACGTTCAGCATAAAAGTCCCCATCCGTACCGTTTTGCTTCAGTGGAAAATGCAGCGGCAACGGCACGAACAACCTTCTAACCAGGCAATTTTTCACTCTGCAGTTGCTGCTTTCCGCCATTGGTGACCACGACAACGGCACGTTTCCGGTGACAAGGACATACCCTCCTCACGATAGCGGCCATGGAATTCACCTCCTGGCAGATCTTCATCACAACCGGCAAATATCCTGGTTTGATTGCGCATATTATCCATCGACGGGGACATCACATGACATTCTTCAAGACGTTCAGCATAAAAGTCCCCATCCGTACCGTATTGCTTCAGTGGGAAATGCAGCGGCAACGGCACGAACAACCTTCTAACCAGCCAATTTTTCACTCTGCAGTTGCTGCTTTCCGCCATTGGTGACAACGACAACGGCACGTTTCAGGTGACAAGGTCACACCCTCCTCAAGATAGCGGCCATGGAATTCACCTCCTGGCAGATCTTCATTACAACCGGCAAATATCCTGGTTTGATTGCGCATATTATCCATCGACTGGGACGTCAGGTGACATTCTTCAAGCCGTTCAGCATAAAAGGCCCCATCCGTACCGTTTTTGCTTCAGTGGGAAAGGCAGCGGCAACGGCACGATCATGCTTCTAACAAGGCAATTTTTTACTCTGCAGTTGCTGCTCTCTGCCGTTGTCGACAGCGACAACGGCACGTTTCCGGTGACAAGGACACACCCTCCTCAAAATAGCGGCCATGGAATTCACCGCTTGGCAGATCTTCATTACAACCGGCAAGAATCCCGATTTGATTGCGCATATTATTCATCGACGGGAACATCTCATGACATTTTTCAAGACGTTCAGCATAAAAGGCCCCATCCGTACCGTTTTTGCTTCAGTGGGAAAGGCAGCGGCAACGGCACGAACAACCTTCTAACCAGGCAATTTTTCACTGCTCAGTTGCTGCTTTCCGCATTGGTGACAACGACAACGGCACGTTTCCGGTGACAAGGACACACCCTCCTCAAGATAGCGGCCATGGTTATCACCGCCTGGCAAAGAATCCTGGTTTGATTGCGCATATTATCCATCGATGGGGACATCACATGACATTCTTCAAGACGTTCAGCATAAACGACCCCATCCGTACTGTTTTTGCTTCAGTGGGAAAGGCAGCGGCAACGGCACGAACATGCTTCTAACCAGGCAATTTTTCACTCAGCAGTTTCTGCTTTCCCCCATTGGTGACAACGACAACGGCACGTTTCCGGTGACAAGGACACACCCTCCTCAAGATAGCGGCCATGGAATTGACCGCCTGGCAGATCTTCATTACCACCGGCAAGAATCCTAGTTTCATTGCACATATCCATCGACGGGGACATCACATGACATTCTTCAAGACGTTCAGCATAAAAGATCACATCCGTACCGTTTTTGCTTCAGTGGGAAAGGCTGCGGCAACGGCACGAACATGCTTCTAACCAGGCAATTTTTTACTCTGCAGTTGCTGCTTTCCGCCATTGTTGACAACGACAACGGCAGGTTTCCGGTGACAAGGACACACCCTCCTCAATATAGCTTCCATGGAATTTACCGCCTGGCAGATCTTCATTACAACCGGCAAGAATCCTGGCTTGATTGCGCATATTATCCATCGACGGGGATATCACATGACATTCTTTAAGACGTTCAGCATAAAAGGCTCCATCCGTACCGTTTTTGCTTCAGTGGGAAAGGCAGCGACAACGACACGAACAATCTTCTAACCAGGCAATTTTTCACTCTGCAGTTGCTGCTTTCCGCCATTGTTGACAACGACAACGGCAAGTTTCCGGTGACAAGGACACACCCTCCTCAATATAGCTTCCATGGAATTTACCGCCTGGCAGATCTTCATTACAACCGGCAAGAATCCTGGTTTGATTGCGCATATTATCCATCGACGGGGACATCACATGACATTCTTCAAGACATTCAGCATAAAAGGCTCCATCCGTACCGTTTTTGCTTCAGTGGGAAAGGCAGCGGCAACGGCACGAACATTCTTCTAACCAGGCAATTTTTCACTCTGCAGTTGCTGTTCTCCGCCATTGGCGACAACGACAACGGCACGTTTCCGGTGACAAGGACACACCCTCCTCAAGATAGCGGCCATGGAATTTACCGCCTGGCAGATCTTCACTATAACCGGCAAGAATACTGGTTTGATTGCGCATATTATCCATCCACGGGGACATCACATGACATTCTTCAAGACGTTCAGCATAAAAGTCCCCATCCGTACCGTTTTGCTTCAGTGGAAAATGCAGCGGCAACGGCACGAACAACCTTCTAACCAGGCAATTTTTCACTCTGCAGTTGCTGCTTTCCGCCATTGGTGACAACGACAACGGCACGTTTCCGGTGACAAGGACATACCCTCCTCAAGATAGCGGCCATGGAATTCACCTCCTGGCAGATCTTCATCACAACCGGCAAATATCCTGGTTTGATTGCGCATATTATCCATCGACGGGGACATCACATGAAATTCTTCACGACGTTCAGCATAAAAGTCCCCATCCGTACCGTTTTGCTTCAGTGGGAAATGCAGCGGCAACGGCACGAACAACCTTCTAACCAGGCAATTTTTCACTCTGCAGTTGCTGCTTTCCGCCATTGGTGACAACGACAACGGCACGTTTCCGGTGACAAGGTCACACCCTCCTCAAGATAGCGGCCATGGAATTCACCTCCTGGCAGATCTTCATTACAACCGGCAAATATCCTGGTTTGATTGCGCATATTATCCATCGACTGGGACGTCAGGTGACATTCTTCAAGCCGTTCAGCATAAAAGGCCCCATCCGTACCGTTTTTGCTTCAGTGGGAAAGGCAGCGGCAACGGCACGATCATGCTTCTAACCAGGCAATTTTTTACTCTGCAGTTGCTGCTCTCTGCCGTTGTCGACAGCGACAACGGCACGTTTCCGGTGACAAGGACACACCCTCCTCAAAATAGCGGCCATGGAATTCACCGCCTGGCAGATCTTCATTACAACCGGCAAGAATCCCGATTTGATTGCGCATATTATTCATCGACGGGAACATCTCATGACATTTTTCAAGACGTTCAGCATAAAAGGCCCCATCCGTACCGTTTTTGCTTCAGTGGGAAAGGCAGCGGCAACGGCACGAACAACCTTCTAACCAGGCAATTTTTCACTGCTCAGTTGCTGCTTTCCGCATTGGTGACAACGACAACGGCACGTTTCCGGTGACAAGGACACACCCTCCTCAAGATAGCGGCCATGGTTATCACCGCCTGGCAAAGAATCCTGGTTTGATTGCGCATATTATCCATCGATGGGGACATCACATGACATTCTTCAAGACGTTCAGCATAAACGACCCCATCCGTACCGTTTTTGCTTCAGTGGGAAAGGCAGCGGCAACGGCACGAACATGCTTCTAACCAGGCAATTTTTCACTCAGCAGTTTCTGCTTTCCCCCATTGGTGACAACGACAACGGCACGTTTCCGGTGACAAGGACACACCCTCCTCAAGATAGCGGCCATGGAATTGACCGCCTGGCAGATCTTCATTACCACCGGCAAGAATCCTGGTTTCATTGCACATATCCATCGACGGGGACATCACGTGACATTCTTCAAGACGTTCAGCATAAAAGATCACATCCGTACCGTTTTTGCTTCAGTGGGAAAGGCTGCGGCAACGGCACGAACATGCTTCTAACCAGGCAATTTTTTACTCTGCAGTTGCTGCTCTCTGCCGTTGTCGACAGCGACAACGGCACGTTTCCGGTGACAAGGACACACCCTCCTCAAAATAGCGGCCATGGAATTCACCGCCTGGCAGATCTTCATTACAACCGGCGAGAATCCTGGTTTGATTGTGCATATTATCCATCGACGGGGACATCACATGACGTCCTTCAAGACGTTCAGCATAAAAGGCTCCATCCGTACTGTTTTTGCTTCAGTGGGAAAGGCAGCGACAACGACACGAACATGCTTCTAACCAGGCAATTTTTCACTCCGCAGTTGCTGCTTTCCGCCATTGGTGACAACGACAACGGCACGTTTCCGGTGACAACGACACACCCTCCTCAAGATAGCGGCCATGGAATTCACCGCCTGGCAGACCTTTAATACAACCGGCAAAAATCCTGGTTCCCTTGCGCATATTATCCATCGACGGGGACATCACATGACATTCTTCAAGACGTTCAGCATAAAAGGCCGCATCCGTACCGTTTTTGCTTCAGTGGGAAAGGCAGCGACAACGACACGAACAATCTTCTAACCAGGCAATTTTTCACTCTGCAGTTGCTGCTTTCCGCCATTGTTGACAACGACAACGGCACGTTTCCGGTGACAAGGACACACTCTCCTCAATATAGCTTCCATGGAATTTACCGCCTGGCAGATCTTCATTACAACCGGCAAGAATCCTGGTTTGATTGCGCATATTATCCATCGACGGGGACATCACATGACATTCTTCAAGACATTCAGCATAAAAGGCTCCATCCGTACCGTTTTTGCTTCAGTGGGAAAGGCAGCGGCAACGGCACGAACATTCTTCTAACCAGGCAATTTTTCACTCTGCAGTTGCTGTTCTCCGCCATTGGCGACAACGACAACGGCACGTTTCCGGTGACAAGGACACACCCTCCTCAAGATAGCGGCCATGGAATTTACCGCCTGGCAGATCTTCACTATAACCGGCAAGAATACTGGTTTGATTGCGCATATTATCCATCCACGGGGACATCACATGACATTCTTCAAGACGTTCAGCATAAAAGTCCCCATCCGTACCGTTTTGCTTCAGTGGAAAATGCAGCGGCAACGGCACGAACAACCTTCTAACCAGGCAATTTTTCACTCTGCAGTTGCTGCTTTCCGCCATTGGTGACAACGACAACGGCACGTTTCCGGTGACAAGGACATACCCTCCTCAAGATAGCGGCCATGGAATTCACCTCCTGGCAGATCTTCATCACAACCGGCAAATATCCTGGTTTGATTGCGCATATTATCCATCGACGGGGACATCACATGAAATTCTTCACGACGTTCAGCATAAAAGTCCCCATCCGTACCGTTTTGCTTCAGTGGGAAATGCAGCGGCAACGGCACGAACAACCTTCTAACCAGGCAATTTTTCACTCTGCAGTTGCTGCTTTCCGCCATTGGTGACAACGACAACGGCACGTTTCCGGTGACAAGGTCACACCCTCCTCAAGATAGCGGCCATGGAATTCACCTCCTGGCAGATCTTCATTACAACCGGCAAATATCCTGGTTTGATTGCGCATATTATCCATCGACTGGGACGTCAGGTGACATTCTTCAAGCCGTTCAGCATAAAAGGCCCCATCCGTACCGTTTTTGCTTCAGTGGGAAAGGCAGCGGCAACGGCACGATCATGCTTCTAACCAGGCAATTTTTTACTCTTAAGTTGCTGCTCTCCGCCGTTGTCGACAGCGACAACGGCACGTTTCCGGTGACAAGGACACACCCTCCTCAAAATAGCGGCCATGGAATTCACCGCCTGGCAGATCTTCATTACAACCGGCAAGAATCCCGATTTGATTGCGCATATTATTCATCGACGGGAACATCTCATGACATTCTTCAAGACGTTCAGCATAAAAGGCCCCATCCGTACCGTTTTTGCTTCAGTGGGAAAGGCAGCGGCAACGGCACGAACAACCTTCTAACCAGGCAATTTTTCACTGCTCAGTTGCTGCTTTCCGCATTGGTGACAACGACAACGGCACGTTTCCGGTGACAAGGACACACCCTCCTCAAGATAGCGGCCATGGTTATCACCGCCTGGCAAAGAATCCTGGTTTGATTGCGCATATTATCCATCGATGGGGACATCACATGACATTCTTCAAGACGTTCAGCATAAACGACCCCATCCGTACCGTTTTTGCTTCAGTGGGAAAGGCAGCGGCAACGGCACGAACATGCTTCTAACCAGGCAATTTTTCACTCTGCAGTTGCTGCTCTCCGCCATTGGCGACAACGACAACGGCACGTTTCCGGTGACAATGACACACCCTCCTCAAGATAGCGGCCATGGAATTCACCGCCTGGCAAGAATCCTGGTTCGATTGCGCATATTATCCATCGATGGGGACATCACATGACATTCTTCAAGACGTTCAGCATAAAAGGCCCCATCCGCACCGTTTTGACTTCAGTGGGAAAGGCAGCGGCAACGGCACGAACATGCTTCTAACCAGGCAATTTTTCACTCTGCAGTTGCTGCTCTCCGCCATAAGGTGTTTGTCTGGGCTAGTCGGTACATGGTACTAAATGAAGGCACAGCGCACGAAAGATGGGACTGAGAAAGAGTCAAACACAGCGCTGACTTACGACTGCAAGGCTTTATTGCTAGCACGCAATAAATAGGTGAAAAGGAGCACAATCAACGGAAGAACAGCATCAGAGATGATTGTCGAAAAAAAAAACACACAACAAAAAAGCACTCAATCACAACCTACGCAAGCGAACTTAACACTTAAGGTAGTCAATTTCTTTTTGTGTTAGCGCGACGGAAGGTTTGCTGACGCAGTTGTCATGTCCCCGGTGAATTAAAAGAGCTTCCACGATTTCCCGCGTACGTTGGCGCTTATGTTTGTACAATATTCTAGTACGGCCGAAAAAAGGAGTGCATTTACAGGACAGCCAATTTTTAACCAAATTGCTTTTGGGGGGTGGGTTTAGGCAGCGTTTATGCTCACTTAGGCGATCATTGAGGCAGCGTCCTGTTTGGCCGATATAAAATCGCCCGCAGGATAGCTCTATCTTATAGACAACATTTTTACGGCACTGCACATACGGTGATTCGTGATTTTTTCCGCATTCGGCAGGGGGAGGTCCTTCACGGTTTACGGTTTTACACAAGCGCTGTAGTTTGTTCGGGGCAGAAAAGATGACTCTGACACCGGCTTTTAATGCAATTCTTTTCAGGCTATGTGATACCTCGTGGGAAACCCGAACATCCGCGCAGACGATCTGAAAATACTGCAAAAAGGACCGAAGTTCTGCTCAGCACCCTCACTAAGTAAACCGGAGCTACTTGACATGGCAAGAAATACAGCGAGAAGAGCAAAGAACGAGACAGACGCCACCCGGTGCATCCTAGACTCAGTGGAATCCTTTCCCGCCACAAAGGTAAACAGAAAAAATTTGGTTCTACGCAAGCTGACCAGTTCTCTCAAAAACGCCGATCTCAAGCTAGTCCTGGCCGACAAAGAAGGTGGTTTTTCCGTCCTCCCGTCAACTACAAGAAAGCTCAAGGTGCCATAAGCGAAAATTTTCATCTTGTGAAGAAATTCCGCCCGAATAAGGCAAAAAGGAAGCACTGCTCAGATGTGTAAGGCTTGGCTTGGACAAGCTGGCAACAAATGGAAAGCACCGGCTGCAGCTTGCAATGCTTCTTCTCTGCTAAAACCCACAAGAAGGATTGTCCTTTCCCGGTTATTGTTACCGAAAAAAGCGTACCTGGCAACTTGTCCTTGGATCAAACCTTAAAAACTGTTTTTCAGAACTAACTATCAATGACCCTTTTATTGTGCGCCGCCCAGCAACTGCGTCGGAATTTTTCCAGGAGAAGCCTTTGAAAAATGTCAGCGCCTTGTCTGTTGACATGAAAGACATGTTCTATTCCCTCACTTAAGATGCCGTGCACATTGCCATGAGTCAAGCGATTGACCTGTACGGTGCCACCAAATTCCAAAACCACTGCGGAATTGACGTTGCCATCCTCCTTGATCTACTAGATCTATATCTGCGCTAGACGGTCGTGTCTTTCAACGGCAGCCACTTTGTCCAGAAGGAGGGCGTCTGTATAGGCTCGGGTCTCGCTCCGTTCCTCAGTGAATGTCTACTAGCTTGCTTGGACCAAAATTTGCAAAAAGCCTTGCTTGGATCTTCAGTGGTACGTGTGGTTTTATTTATTTAGTAAGGAACCCACAGCGCCGCGACATTACAGTGGGGGGGGGGGGGGGGAGGGGCAATGTACAAAAAAGAAGCACACATGACACCTCCGCTCGCAGGCAGAGTTACAAGCATAAAGCGCTCTCCATGTACATCTCACTTCAAAAGAACACATCACAATCGCATCACATCATTAAAGAACGAAAGAACGCATCATTTGATGTCACACTCACAACATCGCTCGGTAGTCTGTTCCATTCTCTAATGGTTTTCGGAAAAAAAGACATTTTAAACAATTCAGTTTTTGCCCCGAATTCGCGGACTTTAAAAACATGGTCAACACGGTTGGATCTATAAAAAAGCTCCTGTACATACCTTTCGCGTTCAACCCGAGCAGCTGAATAATAAACAGCATGAAATAGCTTCAGACGCAACTTCTTTCCGCGCGTGTCAAGCAATTCCCAGTTGAGTGCATCCTTCGTACGCGATGCACTGTAACCTTCCCCGCGTATGCCAGACACGAAACGAGAGGCAATGTTCTGCACCCTCTCCAACTTATTTTTATCTCTAGCAGTAGGCGGGTCCTAGACAGTGCACGCGTAGTCCAGAAACGACCTGACATAAGTCTTGAATAAAATGTCACGACATGACAGTGGAAAAGTGCTTGCATTTCGGCGAAGAAATCCCAAGTTTCTGCATGCTTTAGCAGAGATATAATCGACGTGACGGCGCCAGCTCAAATCAGGAGTAAAATAAACGCCTAGATATTTAAATTCAAATACCTGTTCTAACATTGTGTTCCTAACAACATATGAATACACATCAGGGTTTTTCTTTCTTGTAAACTTCATATGGACAGTCTTGGACAAATTCAAATTCCCATTCCATTTAACGCACCACTCTGAGATTCTGTTCAAATCTTCTTGGAACATTTCCACATCTCGTTCACTAGTGACAACACTATAAAGAACGCAGTCATCCGCAAATAACCGCATTTGAGATACTATTCCGTCACCAATGTCATTCACGTAGAGCAGGAACAATAGTGGTCCCAACACGGAGCCCTGGGGAACACCAGACACAACCTGCACTATTTGAGACTCGGCGCCATTCATAACCACAAACTGCTGCCGTAAACATAAGTAATCTTTTACCCATGATATCACTTGAGGGCTAATATTGTAAAAAGACATTTTTTGAATTAGTAAAGAATGCGTCACAGTATCAAAGGCCTTTTTAAAGTCCAAAAACACGCAGTCCACGCTAAGTCGCCTGTCAGTGCCTCAGCCAGATCGTGCGCAAATTCAGTCATCTGCGTAGTACACGATAGGCCCCTTCGAAAACCATGCTGATGAGGATTAAACAATGAATGTGCGTCCATATGTGCTGCTATACTGGTGAACAAAATATGTTCGAGTGTCTTGCACGCAACTGAAGTTAGAGATACCGGTCTATAATTTGATACAGTGTTGCGAGGGCCAGATTTGTAGATTGGCAAAACACTTGCAATTTTCCAGTCATCTGGAAGGCAGGATTCTTCAAGCGATTTTTCAAAAATTATCTTTAAGTAGGGTGCAACCGACTCAGCACACAGTTAGTAGAATTTGTTTGGCAAGTCATCAGGACAACCAGCCTTAGCAATCTTCAGATTCTGCAGCAGAGACTGTATGCCGTTGATGCTGATCACAACATCATCCATAACACTCGCCACTGGCTGGAAACTCGGGGTATTCATATCAGCATGTTCGATTTCAGAGCTGAACACAGAGCTGATATATTTATTAAAGAACTCAGCTTTTCGTGCATCATCATTAACAAAGATGTCACCAGAAACAAGAGGTGGTATAGTTACAGTCTTTTCCATTTCTTTTTACATGTTTCCAAAATTCCTTTGTATTTTCTTTTAATTTCGTCTCCATTGAAATGCCAAACGAATTCTTTGCAGCTGCCACAGCAACTTTCATTCTTCCGGCAATTTTCTGCAGCTTGAACCAATTCTCACGCGTCGGATTTCCTTTAAATTTAACATAAACACGTTGCCTTTTGCGCGTAATACTGCGTAGCTCCCGAGTAAACCATGGTTTACTTTTACTCCTCCTTTTCGTTAATATCCATGCCGGAACAAAGCACTGCCTCAGTTCAAACATCTTATCCATAAATCTAGACCATAGTTCAACCACTCCAGAGTTATCGGCATGCGTTTCAAAGATCGTTCGGTACTTATTCAACTCTTCATTTCTCTCCCTTACGTTTGCTTTTTCAGTTATATACTCGCCTATGTGCTGTACCAGCGCTCCTTACATGTTCAACTTTCATTTCACAAAGCACAGCACTGTGATAACTTATTCCAGGTAGCACCTGAGTGGAATTGACGAATTCAGGTTGATTTGTGAACAACAAATCTAGGATGTGATCCCCACGTGTCGGTTCCAGAACCGTTTCACGCAATGCATAAAGTTCAACCAAGTTGATCAGTTCTTGGTAGGAGCGACTCGTAAAGGACTGGAAGTGAGGTTGATGAGTCCAGTTAATGCTAGGCAGATTTAAATCACCTCCGATCACAAAAAAATCTGTTTGAATTGCGTCAACTGTCCCCGCCAGCTGCGCAAACACATCAACTGATGGATCATGATGACTTGATGACTTTCTGGTGATCTCTAGACTAAGGAGCGGCCACAGTGTTGCAGATCAAACCAGTGACATCCTCACATTATTCAGATATAATCTAAAACCATTTCAACTAACGATCGAAGTTCCTGATCGTGGCGGCATTCGCTTTCTGGACCTACAGATAATGAAGTGCGACGAAGGGGTATGCTGGCGCTACTCAACGCGAGTACAAAAAGGGCTTCTATCTTACTCATCCTCTCAATCAAAAATAGTAAAACGAGGCGTCGCGACAGCCGCCCTCAAAAATTCCATTTCCAGGTCATGTTCCTATCAAATGCAATCTAGTTTCAGAAGCCAGATCATGAGGATGAAAAAGGCCGGCTTTCCAGACCACATCCTGCGTGCTGTAGCGGAGAAAATTCTTGCCGAATTCAGAACAAAAACAACGAGTTCGCGTGCAGCAGAAAACCGAAACTTCGCGGTGATCCCTTTTGTGCACAAGGTATCACATAACCTGAAAAGAATTGCAGGAAAAGCCGGTGTCAGAGTCATCTTTTCTGCCCGAACAAACTGCAGCGCTTGTGTAAAACCGTAAACCGTGAAGGACCTCCCCCTGCCGAATGCGGAAAAAATCACGAATCACCGTATGCGCTGTGCCGGAAAAATGTTGTCTATAAGATAGAGCTATCCTGTGGGCGATTTTATATCGGCCAAACAGGGCGATGCCTCAATGATCGCCTAAGTGAGCATAAACGCTGCCTAAAACCACCCCCCAAAAGCAATTTCGTTATACATTGGCTATCCTGTAAATGCACTCCTTTTTTCGGCCGTACTAGAATACTGTACAAACATAAGGACCAACGTACGCGGGAAATCGTGGAAGCTCTTTTAATTCACCGGGGACTTGACAACTGCATCAGCAAACCTTCCGTCGCGCTAACACAAAAAGAAATTGACTACCTTAACTGTTAAGTTCGCTTGTGTAGGGTGTGATTGTGTGCTTTTTTTTGTTGTGTGCTTTTTTGACAATCATCTCTGATGCTGTTCTTCCGTTGATTGTGCTCCTTTTCGCCTATTTATTCCGTGCGAGCAATGAAGCCGTTCAGTCGTAAGTCAGCGCTGTATTTGTCTTTTTCTAAGTCCCGTCTTTCGTGCGCTGTGCCTTCATTTAGTGCTCTCCGCCACTGGTGACAACGACAACAGCACGTTTCCGGTGACAAGGACACACCCTCCTCAAGATAGCGGCCATGGAATTCACCACCTTGCAGTTCTTCATTACAACCGGCAAGAAGCCTGGTTTCATTGCGCATATTATCCATCGACGGGGACATCACATGACATTCTAGACGTTCATCATAAAAGATCCCATCGGTACCATTTTAATTCAGTGGGAAAGGCAGCGGCAACGGCACGAACATGCTGCTAACCGGGCAATTTTTCACTCTGCAGTTGCTGCTCTCCGCCATTGGTGACAACGACAACGGCTCGTTTCCGGTGACAAGGACACACCATCCTCAAGATAGCGGCCATGGAATTCACCGCTTGGCAGATCTTCATCACAACAGGCAAGAATCCTGGTTTGATTGCGCATATTATCCATCGATGGGGACATCACATGACATTCTTCAAGACGTTCAGCATAAAAGACCCCATCCGTACCGTTTTTACTTCAGTGGGAAAGGCAACTGCACGAACATGCTTCTAACAAGGATATTTTTCACTCTGCAGTTGCTGCTCTCTGCCATTGGTGACAACGACAACGGCACGGTTCCGGTGACAAGGACACACTATCCTCAAGATAGCGGCCATGGAATTCACCGCCTGGCAGATCTTCATTACAACCGGCAAGAATCCTGGTTTGATTGCGCATATTATCTATCGACGGGGACATCACTGCAGTCCACAATTCCTTCAGTATAGTGAGGGGGTTTCGCACGTTCCGCCCGTACAAAAGCTCGAACGGGGAGAACCCAGTGCTTGCCTGGGGGACCTCCCTGTAGGCGAACAAAAGCGGCTCGATAAACCGATCCCACTCCTTGGGCTGTTCTGTGCACATGCGGCGGAGCATCTTCTTGAGCGTCCCGTTGAGCCTTTCCACGAGGCCGTTGGCCATCGGGTGGTAGGGCGAGGTGGTCTGCAGGCGAAGAGACAGCAGACGGCCCACTTCTGCCATGAGTTCCGAGGTGAAATTCGACCCTCGATCGCTCAACATCTCCTCCGGAACACCCACTCTGGCGAAAATTTGTAAGAGAGCCTCGGCCACCCGCTCGGTCTCGATGCTGGGCAGGGCGACGGCCTCTGGGAACCGGGTCGCATAGTCGACTAGCGTCATGATGTAGGCATTCCCCTTCCGAGTTGTGGGCTTTATGGGCCCAATAATATCAATAGCCACCCGGCGAAACGGCGTGCCAACCAGAGGCATTTTCTCAAGGGGCACCTTTTTGACTGATCCCCGCGGGGCTGTCTTCTAGCAGCTGTCGCACGACGCCACAAACCGACTAGCGTCACCATGCACGCCAGGCCAGAACAAATCAGCCAGAATGCGGTGACGTCTTTTTTCCCCCCAAATGACCTGCCATCAGTCCGCAGTGCGCGAGGCGGAGAACCTTGTTCCGGTGCTGAAAGGGGACAACCAGCTGTAAAGTACCCGAGCCTGACTCTGGAAGGAACTGGCGATAGAGCATGTCATCTCTTAGCAGAAAGGTGTACGAGCCCCCTCCCTTGCACCGGACCTTTCCCTCTTCCCTCTGCATCTGAGAACAACGCCAGAGGGTCTCGTCCGCTTGTTGGTCTCGGCTAATCTGCGCCGGGGTGACTTCTGCCATCGCGGTTGGTACTCGTAACTTGCGGAACGTCTCCGACGATTGCTGCCTGGACTATTGACGGGTGGTCACGGTCGCCGCGGGTGCGGGCTCGTCCGGGGTACTTGGCTGTCCTTGTACGGGATCCGATGCACCCGCATCGGCCCCTTCGATACTCAGGGCTATTCCCCTCCAAGTCGCGTCGGGCTCGGACGGATGCCTGGCTCCCTCGATATTCCCGAGAGTTAGGTCGAACAGTGGCGATTCCATACAACCGGCTAGCACCTCTCTTCTATAGTAAGGTGTGTCAACTTGAATTCGCGCCTCGGGTAGCGTTTTGACCGAGCGGTCCACTAGGTAAACGGCTCGGTGTCGGCCAGTAAGCTGTGACTTTGTTACAAGGTCTCGGTTGACAATAACAATGTTACACCCCGTGTCTCTCAACACCTATATCCTCTGCCCAGCAATGAGGCCTTCAACGACAGGAAGGACCCCGGACTCTTGGACCCTGCCGAGGTTCACCACTGCCAGGAACTGGCCATCTTTCAGCTCTAGATAGCCGTTTCGAATGCAGGCCGACACGTCCTTTGCTCCAGCGCATGCCCGGTTGCCCTGCTCAGGATTTCTCTGGCTCTCTTTGCAATGCGCCGCAACGTGCCCCGGTCGCGCGCAAATGTAGCAGCGTGGTGTGGATGATACTGCCGCGAGTAGCGGTTTTCCCTGGTGGCCCTTGCGGCCAGCGTCGGAGGACTTGCTTACGGGCCGGTCCTCACGTTTCAGTTCACGCCGGCCAAAGTATGTGGATCCCCTAGCCGTGACATAGTTGTCTGCCCTTTGTAGCAGCTCATTCTGATCGCCCGCTGTTTTCTCCTTCAGGAAGGTAGCCATCGACGGCGTGCAGTTCTCTAGAAACTGCTCCCTTAAAAGGAGGCTCTTGATACCCTCGTAGGTCTGCTCGCACGACGAGAGCTGTACCCACCGCTCCCAGTAATTCTCTAATCGGGAGAAGAACTGGGACGGGGTTTCGTGCTCGTGGGGGGCTTCTGTCCGGAACTTCTGTCAAAATCCCTCCTCCGTCAAGCGGAAGCGAAGCAGAAGAGCTCGCTTGACCTTGTCATAGCCTACCGCATCCGCTCCCGGCATGCGGCCAAAAACGCTCAACGCCTCTCCCGCAAGGCACGTGCTAAGGTCAGTAGCCTACTGGTCTCGCGGCCACTTCTGCGCCTCTGCGTCTCGTTCGAACCGTGTCAGGTAGGCGTCCAAGTCGTCCGTTTTATCGTTAAACGGCGCCATTAGCTTATGTGGACTGACGACCGTGAAACGCGATGTAGGTTCGCTTTGAACCGAAGCGGAATCTGAACCAGCGCTCCCGCCACCCTCGCCTCTCGCGTGGAGAATTTGTAGTTCAGCGTTCAGTTCGAGCATTCGACGAGCGGAGCGCGCCTTGTCCCTTTCTTCCTCCTCGAGCAGCCACTGCTCTTCTTCTTTCATGCGCTCGCGGCGCAACTGTTCCGCTTTTTCCCTGCGCTGCTCTTCTTTCATTTGCTCGCGCTGTTTCGCGCGCTCATCTCTGAGCAATTCCTGGGAGGCGACCCCCTCGAAGCCTAGCTGCTTCCCGAGAGCAATTATTCTTTCTAACTCTGCCATTGCACCAACGGTTCTTTGTTCTCAGTTCTGACAGTACGTGAGATATTACTTGAACGCTATGCCTCGCGGTCACGGCTAATCGTGGTCAGCAAGTCCTGTCGCGGACGCCAGTTTGTCAAGATATCGTGGGCGGCTGTAGTGTTGGTTGGCGCCGATGTTACAATTAATCGGGCCAACCTGCCCATCACTGCACTTTCCGTAAGTTCGGAGGGAGAGGAGCGACAAACTTCACCCCGCGTGCGAAAGATTGTGATTCGGCTGCTGACCGGCGATAGTGGCCACGCCTGATTAGTCATTGACGGGAGGCATGAGGCGTAGGCAAGTTCTGTAGCGAATAAATTTAATTAGGGCCAATAAGAACCATTACAATATGTCCGACAATGTAGCGCCGTACACTGACATGACGCAAAATAACACAAGCACCAATTGAACACGTTAACACAACAATTAACACAAAGGAGGAAACATTAGGGCGATTGCTATACAAAAATGTTACGAGACGGAAATACAGTACGAAGGATTACAACGAGAAACACAGAAAGCAAATATACAATGATAACAGAGTTGAAGCAAGTGGTGAGAAACGATGGCTTAGCTGCGGAGTGGCAAGGTCCGGTCGCAGGGAGCGTCGGGCTGCGGTTGCTCGTTACGGGGCTGATGGGGGCTTGCGCATACGGGCGAACTTGGGCCTCGCGTCTTCGGGGCCACCGTCGCCGCGCTCTACACGTCATATCTCCGCCTAGGCTCCTTGCCGACCACTTCCCTGGCTGACCTCACTCACGACAGCACGCACCGATATCTCCAGACCAACTGCCAGCGCGCGGCGTTCCCGTCGCCCCCTTCGCATGGCAAAGAATGAAAAAAAAAACACAGAACAAAAGACTCTTCAGGAGCCACGCACAGAGGAATGCAGCTCCCAAAAATAAAAAAAGAACACATGAAGGAATGTCGAAAGAATTCGGCACAATGCCTTAATCCCACGAGGAGCCATTGGGGGCCGTGAACAGTGCCGGGGCATTCAATCCGCTTCTGCTGTTCCCAACACGTGCAAGCGCTTGCCACCTGTATGGCAACAATGCTAGGGGGGGGGGGGGGAGTAGTTTTGAGTGACCCCTCCAGCGCTATGGTGAGAATGCCGTTCCCCCGCGGGGGAGGGGGAAAAAGTCGTCGACGCCGCTCCGCGACATCTTCCTGGGAAACAAAGGTCAAAGCTGGACAGGGCAGGCATGAACTTTGTGACAACCTGTAACTTGCGGACAATACTGAACGTAGTAAAAACCAATCTTTAAAAACCTGTGAATGTACCCTTTCGAAAATGAACAGTACGGACAGTATATATGCTGAAATATCTGTTGCATCTTGCATTGAATAAACTTTCAAACATATAAGGGGAAGAAAACCACTTAACAAGAAACTTGCAGAAGATACAAAACGTAGTATAAAGAAATCTTTACAAACCAGTGTAGGTACCTTTTCGAAAATGAGCACTACCGACAATGCACGTGCTAAAATATTTGTTGCATATTGCGTAGAATAACCTTTCTTATATATAAGAGGAAGAAAAACAATTTAAATTGAAACTTCCGGAAGATACAAAACGTAGTAGAAAGAAATTATTAGAAACCCGTGCATACTTTTCCTCAAAATGAGACTACCGACAATAAACATACTCACATAGCTGTTGCATCTTGCATGGAACAACATTTCGCACGTATAAAGAGAAGAAAAAGCATTTAACCTGAAACTTGAAGACGATACAAAACGTAGTATAAAGCGATCTTTTCAGACCAGTGTAGGCACCTTTTCGAAAATGAACACTATTGACAATACACTTGCTAAAATATTTGTTGCATCTTGCATGGAATAATCTTTCACACCTATAAGGGGAAGAAAATGCCTTTTGACCTGAAACTTGCAGAACATACAGAACGTAAAATAAAGAAATCTTTACAAACCCCTGTACGTGAAATAAACACTACCGACAATACACATGCTAAAATATCTGATGCATCTTGCATGGAATAAACTTTCACACATATAAGTAAAAGAAAAAATCATTTAACCTGAAACTTGCAGAAAATACAAAACGTAGTATAAAGCAATATTTAAAAACCCGTGAACGTACCTTTTCGAAAATGAACACTACCGACAATACACATGCTAATATATCCGTTTATTCTTGCCTGGAATAACCTTTGCACATATAAGGGGAAGAAAAAACCATTTAAGCTTAAACTTGCAGAAGAACCCCTCCGAGATTACACATGCTAAAATGTCTGTTGCATCTTCCAAGGAATAACCTTTCACACATATAAGGGGCAGAAAAACCATTTAACCGGGAACTTGCACGAGAGCGGGCACGTCGGCTGGCTGCGTGTCAGCATCATGTCAAACCCGCTCGTATTTTACATGCAGATGTTCCTCCTTGTCTCGACACTGACGGCCAGCACACTGCAAGCATCAGCATGCTCGGTCATCGACGCACCGTCCCCTACGGAGACTGTGCATACCAGCCACCCTGTCAAGCTTCCGTGTACCCGGTCATCCAAGCGCCCTTCTCCCACGGAGCCTGCGCACAAGAACCACCGTGCTATGACGATCGCTGGGCGCTGTCACGGCCAGCTGCATCGACATCAACAACTCCGGCTATAAAAAGAACGCTGCCTACAAGTTCCTTCAGTGGGCACGTCGGCTGGCTGCGTGTCAGCATCATGTCAAACCCGCTCGTATTTTACATGCAGGCCAGTAACACATTTTCTACTGTTAAAACAAGCGACCGATGTTTCATTCAGCTGACGTGCCCACATAGTGTCGCTATGGTCCTCCTTGATTTAAATGATTTTGTTTTATCTTTGTTGATGCTTTGCGGCGATGTAGAGCCCAACTCCGGGCCCCCGACTGAACAAATGCTAGCTGAACTACTCGAAGGCCAAAAGAACATCCAAATGCGCCTAAATGAAATTGAATCTAAACTAGAATTAGTAGAAGCCTCAGTAACAGCCATCAAGGAAATTAATGTAAAAATGTGTAGCCTTGAGAAGACTATTCGAAATTTAGAAGGCAAACTGACTGATTTAGAAGACCGCTCATGGCGGAACAACATCCTGGTTTATGGTATTCCCGAGAAAGACGAAGAAACACATGATGACCTAATTAAAAGTGTAGTCGAGGACGTATTTGATACCACGCTTGGTGTGCGAGTAACTTCCGCTGAACGAATACACAGGATAGGCCGGATTCAGCCAGATAAATCACGGCCAATTATAATAAAACTGAAGGACCACCGTGAAAAAGTTGATGTACTGAAGAATTGCTTCAAGTTGAAAGGCAAAAAAATCTCAGTCTCGGAGGATTTTTTAGTGCCCACTAGGCAAAAGCGAAAGAAATTATGGGACAGCGCAAGTGAAATTAGAGCAAGTGGAGAGAAAGTTAAGCTGCTCTACTACAAAATCAAGATAAATAATGAGCTGTTTCAATGGGACGAAGACAGCAATTGAAGGGTTCCTGTTGGCAAACAAGCAAGCAGGCATAGCTGTCAAAGCTGAACCAAAACTTGCAATAAAAAGCCTCTTCGACGCATCAACCTTAATGCTCGGAGCATCATAAATCCGAAGACCTGGAGAGCATAGTATCAGCGTACAAACCGCACATAATAATTGTAACAGAAACTTGGTTAAACTTTAGCATTCGCGACGACGAGATTACACCGCCAGGTTACAGTATGTTTCGAAAAGACTGGAATTCCCGAGGGGGTGGTGTGGCAATTATATTTCAGGAAGCGCTAAATGTAACCCGTCTACCTGACATACCTGCGATTGAATGTGTTATCGCGAAAGTACATCTAAAAGAAAAACTTCATCGTAGGCGGATCCTACAGGCCCCCAAATAGCGATAGTACGTTTTTTGATGAACTAAACGAATTTCTATGTTCTACCAAAAGTTTTTCTTCAAACATGTTACTTGGCGGCGACTTCAATATTCCTTATATTTGCTGGGACAGCCCATTTCCCGATCCCCTGTCTGGGGCAGCTGAACCACTTGTTGACCTAATAATTTTGCGCGGCTTAACACAACTGGCAAAGCAACCAACCCGCATCCTGAACGACACTTCTTCGATATTATATCTTTTCCTGGTCAACAGTAGCCTACTTCAGCGTGATCCAAAAATACTTGTTACTGAGGGCATATCTGACCACAAAATGATATGCTTAACCTTGGAACTCAAATATGTGACAAAAAACAAAAAGGAAGAACGTTTGGTGCCAATCTTTTCACGTGCTAGTGACGTCGACATATTAGATGCCTTAGATAGTTCATTCTCTAACTTTGTCCTTCTTGCCGAATCAACTGAATGCTGCGTGGACGACCTGTGGTGCTTTTTCAAAGAACTTGTTCTGAGGTGCATCAAGCGCTTCATTCCCGTGCGGCTGAAGAGAACGCAACAAATGAATCCCTGGAAAACAAAAGAAATTGTACGCCTGGGAAGAAAAGCGAAAAAAGTTAGAAAGCAGCATCGCAGGTGCCCTTCGGCAACTAATGCAGATAAGCTTTGCGCATTACGTTGGCAGTTGAAAGACAGTATCAGTAAAGCCAAAAAACACTTCCACACTGTTTCTATGAAGAATTTTCTCCTTTCTTCCCCGGCAAAGTTTTGGCGCCACTTCTCTTCAAAAAAGAAGCCCTTGCCCAGTTTTTGCATAAATAATGAAACAGTGACCGATAAAGCATTGATAGCAGTGTAATTTAATGAGTTGTTTTGCTCTGTGTTTACAAACGACGATGGTATAAGACCAAGTTTCAACCTACCCGCTAATTGTCCACCTATCGATAATGTCTGCATATCAGAAGAAGGCGTTCTGTCATTATTGCTTAACCTAGATACTAAAAAATCCCCGGGAACTGATGGCATACAAAACGCCTTCCTTGTAAGGTATGCCGAATGGTGTTCAAAATACTTGTGTTTACTATTTAGCAAATCCTTGTCGCGAGCAGAGTTACCAAATGATTGGAAATATGCCAAGATTAAACCAATACCCAAAACAGGAGACCGCTCATTAATTACTTCATACAGGCCCATCTCAATACTCTGCACATGCGCTAAGACATTCGAGCATATTATCTTCAAGCACATTATGACGTTTGTCGAAATTAATAACATCATAGATTATAGGCAGCACGGGTTCCGTAAAGGGCTATCGACTACAACGCAGCTAGTCGAAACTGTTCACGACATCGCAGCAGTTCTAGATAGGCAAGGCCAAGTTGACATGATTTCCTTAGATTTCGAAAAGGTATTTGACCGCGTGTGTCGCCAAAAGTTGATTCTAAAATTAAAACCGATATAAAAAAATGACTCACTGCTACAATGGATAGAGGCATATCTTTCATCAAGGAAACAAAGCGTGTTCAGTGATGGAATGTGTTCAAGGCCGGCACTTGTTCGTTCCGGCCGCCCACAGGGATCTGTTCTCGGCCCGTTATTTTTTCTTATCTTTATTAACGACATAGTAACGAATATACCGGTGAAAATCAGGTTGTTTGCAGACGACTGCATCTTTTATAATGAAATTAACAGCCCAAGAGACCAGGCCGTATTAAATTCTTCACTTACCGCTATCGAAACATGGTGCTTGACATGGAAAACGAAGATACATACAAAGAAAACAGTAGCAATGAGAGTCACCAGAAAACGGCAACCATTACCCTTTAAATACTGCATCAAAGGACAGGTTCTCTCTTCTGTACTAAGTTACAAATACTTAGGTGTAATTCTAACATCCGACCTCAGATGGAATGAACACGTAACCTACATCACAAAAAAGTCCATGCAGAAACTGTGATATCTGAGGAGATGTTTGCGACAGTCAACACAAGAAATAAAACTTCTAGCGTATAAAACCTACATTAGACCAATCCTTGAATATTGCTGTATTGTATGGGATCCATGGACCCAGCAAAATATCAATAAGTTGGAGAGCATCCAAAGAAAATCGGTAAGATTTATATTCAGTTCCTATAGCTGGCGCACTTCACAAGCATACTTGTTAAAACAGGCTGGCTTAGACCCACTACGAATCAGACGCTATCGGGAAAGGTTGAAGATCATGTATTTACTGTACCATGACAAACTAGGAGTAGAAAAGAATAAGTACATTGAACCAGTCACTACACGCCCAACGCGATCGCATCACTCAAAAAAATTAAAGGAATATTCTAGTAAAGCCAATGGTTTCAAAAATTCATATTTCCCACGAACGGTCCGAGATTGGAACTTGCTGTCTCCAAACACAGTGGAAAGCCGATCGGCCGAGTCATTCTGCAGCGCGTTAAAGAAAAACATAGGTATGTAAATCATTTATTAAAAACAGATGAAGTATAACCTGTTTTATTTACTTGTGATTTGCCCTACCACAGCGATGGTCTACAATTAGCATTCATGTACCTACATTTTTTTTTACTTTTTATGCGAAAACTATGCTAAAAATGTTTTGCAGTGCTTTTTAGGCTGTGTTATGTTTGTTTCTATCTTATTTCCCACTCCTGCCTAAAGCCTTAAATAAGGCTGGCAGTATCTTCGAAATAAATAAATAAATAATAGGTACAAAACGTAGTATAAAGCAATCTTTACAAATCCGTTCACGTACCTTTTCGAAAATGAACAGTACCGACAATACACATGCTAAAATATCTGTTGCATCTTGCATGGAATAACCTTTCACATATATAAGGGGAAGAAAAACCATAAAACATGAAACTTGCAGAAGATGCAAAACGTAGTTAAAATATTTATTATAAACCCGTGCATACTTTTTTCAAATTAAGACTACCGACAATACACATAATAACACATCTATTGCATCTTGCATGGAACAACATTTCACACGTATAAAAGGAAGAAAAAAACACTTAGCCTGAAGCTTTCAGAAGATACAAAACGTAGTATAAAGCAAACTTTACAGACTAGTGTAGGCACCTTTTCAAATATGAACACTATCGACAAAACACACGCTAAAATATCTTGTATCTTGCATGGAATAACCTTTCACATATATAAGGGGAAGAAAAACAATTTAAATTGAAACTTTCAGAATGTACAACACGTAGAATGAGGCAATCTTTACAAACCCGTGCACGTACCTTTTCGCAAATGAACAGTACCGTCAAAACACATGCTAAAATATATGTTGCATCTTGCATGGAATAACCTTTCAAACATATAAGGGGAAGAAAAAACCATAAAACCTGAAACTCGCAGAAGATACAAAACGTAGTTAAAATATTTATTAGAAACCCGTGCATACTTTTTTCAAATTAGGACTACCGACAATACGCATAATAACATATCTATTGCATCTTGCATGGAACAACATTTCACACGTATAAAGGGAAGAAAAAACATTTACCCTGAAACTTTCAGAAGATACAAAACGTAGTATAAAACAATCTTTACAGACTAGTGTAGGTACCTTTTCAAAAATTAACACTAGCGACAATACACATGCTAAAATATCTGTTGCATCTTGCATGGAATAACCTTTCACATATATAAGGGGAAGAAAAAACCATTCAAGCTGAGACTTGCAGAAGATACAAAACGTAGTTAAAGAGCAATCTTTACAAACGCGTGTACATAGCTTTTCGAAAATGAACAATGACGACAATGTACATGCTGAAATATCTGTCGCATCTTGCATGGAATACCCTTTCCCATATATAAGGGGAAGAAAAAACCATTTAACCGGGAACTTGCAGAAGATACAAAACGTAGTTTAAAGCAATCTTTACAGGGCAGTGTAGGCACCTTTTCAAAAATGAACACTACCGACAACACACATGCTAAAATGTCTGTTGCATCTTCCAAGAAATAACCTTTCACACATATCAGGGGAAGAAAACTCCATTTAACCTGAAACTTGCAGAACGTACGAAACGTAGTATAAAGCAATGCTTACAAACCCGTGTACGTACCTTTTTCGAAAATAAGCACCGACAATACACATTCTAAATTGTCTGATCCATCCTGTATGGAATAACCTTTCACACATACAAGGGGAAGAAAAAACCATTTAACCGGGAACCTGCACAAGATACAAAACGTAGAATAATGCAATCTTTACAAACCCGTTGACGTACCGTTTCGAAAATACACACTACCGACAATACATGTCCTAAAATATCTGTTGTATCTTGCATAGAATAACCTTTCATATATATAAGGGGAAGAAAAGCCATTTAACTTAAAACCTGCAGAAAATACAAAACGTAGTGTAAAGCAATATTTAAAAACCCGTGTACGTACCTTTTCGAAAATGAACGCTACCGACAATACGCAGCTGAAATATCTGTTGCTTCTTGCCAGGAATAACCATTTAAGCTGAAACTTGCAGGAGATACAAAACGTAGCATAAAGCAATATTTAAAAACCCGTGTAAGTACCTTTCGGAAAACGAACACTACCGACAATACACATGCCAAAATATCTGATGCTTCTTGCCAGCAATAACCTTTCACACTTATCAGGGGAAGAAAAAGCCATTTAAGCTGAAACATGCAGAAGATACAAAACATAGTGTAAAGAGCAATCTTTACAAACCCGTGTGCATACCTTTTCGAAAATGAACACTACCGACAATACACATGCTGAAATATCAATAAAACGGAGAGTTGAGCTAGTTGGTGCATACTGCTTTGAATAACAGCGCTGAGACAGGGACAAAGAAGGAAGACAACAGGACCGGCGCTGAATAACAACTCAAGGTTTATTAGAAAAAATACGCTAAATATAATGCTTTGACAAACAAGAACGCGTGCGAGACACCATAAGCCACAGTGATAGATCAATCACTTCAACCAAGATACATTAGTTGACAGTCTTGAACTGTTACAATGGGGGTGCTCACGCACGTGTCAGTGTTTTTATGTATATGAAACTCTTCACTGATTTCCCTAGCTTTTTAGTTCACCTTTGTGTTTGCACAAGATCCTAGTTTTACTAAAAATGGGGTACATGATTTTTCAGAAGAATCAGTTTGGTTATTCCGGGGACAGTTCCTGTAATGCAAAGCTAGATTTAAAGGGACTATGCAACGAATAAAAAGTCCCTTGTAAATGTTTTCAATGCTTAGAAATGATGCTAAGAAGCATTCACACAAACTATGAGTCTTCGGAAATGAGCCGGCAATTTATTATGAACTTTTAAAAACCGTGTTTCTCAAGATTCGCGGGCCGTTTGGTGTACTCGTAGTGACCGATTTTGAAATTAAAATCGTGGAACAAAGACGTCACTGTACCATGACGTCGCCAGGCCACCACACGCGCTCATTTGCTGGAGCCACGGCAGCCACGACGTCACGGGCACACTTCCGGTAGCCGTGAAAATCGTCTGCTCGTACCGCCGCGCGACCCTCTCGGGCAAGCGAGCCAGGGCATTGCCTTCGCGCATATGGTATCAATTTTCCTCTGCCGCCTCCTTCTGTCGGGAGTTCCGGAGCCACTCGCACGGCTCTTCGTGGGCACGCGTAGGGCTCGATGCCCATCGCAGCCGTAAAAGCGAGCAGTCGCACCTCGAGGTCCGGGTTTATTACTGCTAATTACCACAGATTACAAGCAAAGAAACCCGAAGCGCGCCGCAATCCAGGAAGGAGAAGAGACCGGAGAGATGCCGCCACGCCGCCGACGCTGCTGCTGGGGGGCTAGGAGCGACAACCGGAAGTTGCAAAGCGAACGTCATCTGATGACGTATTCAAAGGCGGGGCGCAGTCCCAGACCTATTTTCATTATTTTTTTTCTGGTGCTCCTCGTGTACGAGTTGAGGGCGGAGAGGAGGAGCGTAATTTGTAATCGTCTATATATTCGCTGTTAGTGATGCTAGCTCAAAAATTCTTCCACTGGAGTGACGAGTGATCGAATGCCTATCTGTCGTCTGCTTTACGTAATCTCAATTAATTTATTGCATAGTCCCTTTAAAGACGGACCCCCTTTCAAAGAAGTGTTGTGGTCTCGTAGGCGGGTATTCAAGCACCGTCCAGTTTGACCTATATAGGTCTTCCCGCACGTGAACGGCACTTTATACACAACCCCGTCAGCACAAGGGACAAACCTCAGGTTCAAGGTTTATTGAGGTAATACATAGTTCTTGCCCTTCAGGCAGGGCAAAAGGAGGGAACGCATCCTCCTGACTAGGCCCTGGCCTCAGAGAGCACCGACGGTGCAGCAACAGTGGCGCGTCAGCAGTCGCTCTCCTCAACAACAGTTATACAAGAACAAGCAACATTATCCGGAATATTGTGCTGTGTCAAAATGTACATATGAAAAACATAATGTAGCAGTGCTGTGCAAAAGCAAAAGAACAGTAAAAAGTTGGTTAGTAAATTTAAAGGCAATCAGTGAAAAGGCTGCTCTGTTCAGGGTGGGAGTAAGAAGTGAAAAGAAAAAAAAGAAAGATCATAAGACCGCGTATTACAAAAATCATGCAGACAGTAATATGAAATTCCTGCATTCAAGCTTAAATTTGCGAGCTGTTTTATATTTCTTTGCAATATCAATCAATTTAAGGCGAGCATCACAGATTAGCATGATTTAATCATGCTTACAGATTACATTACAGATTACTCATGTTTTATCTGGCACCCTTTATTTGTTTTTTCTTCGTTTCCTTTCCACTCCCCTCGCCCTTCTATGTATAACGGCACGTAATTTGCAGAGCTCGTTTGGTGCAGGAAAGAATACATCAATGTCATATCTGGTGCCTACTTGCTTCAAACGGCGGGACGTTTGGTGAATGTACAGTAGAACAGCAATTTTCTTTTTACCTTTTTTGAAGGTTCCTGCGAACCATCCCTTTTGACCTCTTTAAGCATCTTACTGCAAGCAAGTACTAAGACATCATCTGGAAAGCCCGCCATTCTTAGCCTCTGAACCTGCTGATTAAAACTTGTATTGATAGCATGCACGCATGACTTGGCAATGGCAGCACCTAGGCAAGAAACTGCTATGCCACATTTTACAAGCTTCGAATGCACCGAACGAAAACTGAGCAAATTCTTCTCTGATCTCTGTACGAAGGACCAGCATACATGATCTGGCTTCGTTGCCAATCCTGTATCTAAAAATTGCAGCTCATTCCTTTAAGGTTTTTCAATGGTGAAAGTTAGGCCGTGTCCGCTTTCTTCAAAAATCTTTAACACCGCATCGACCTGCCTATTGAAGTCATCGTGTTCCACAAAAACAAGATAATCATCCACATATCTAAAGATGCGTTTTGTACTGGCACCAAAATTACTTTTAATTGCCTTATCTACATAACTGAGAAAGATGTTACTTAGTACAGGAGCCAGTATTGAACCAATGCCCACCCCCTGTTATTGAGTGTACAAACTTCCTTCCCATTCAATAAAGGTGGACTAAAGATAAAGCGACAAACGCTCCAAAAAGGCCCCCCACAGAGATCCGGCATGTTGAAGTGAAATCGCTTTCGTCATTATCATCTGTTATACATTTGCTTACATATCGTAGCAGGCCATTGTGCGCAAGTGAATAAAATACGTCCTGAACATCTATGATGAACATACTGCACAACTGGCGTGAATAACGCGCTACACACTCACAAACGACCACTGGAACGGGGGACACAGGACAAGCGCGCACTAATAACTGAGATTTATCCTGGTACGAGAGAAATGAATCTACAAGTGCTCCACTCGTCTGTTGAGAATGCTAAAGAAGACTGGCTGGATGTATTTTTTTCAGCAAAAACGCATAAGCCCGATGTTCCATTCCGCTGTATTGTTACATAGCGAGCTGCATGGCAATATGAGGTTTCAAGTTTCTTACAGAAAAACCTTGGTTCACAAACATTTGATGATCCGCTTCTTGTGTCAATTCAATAGTTGGTGGAATAAGGAGCTCAAGAAGGCGATAGAGAAACGTCAGGAAGCGTCCAGGGAACACAGATTTTACAAGAGGGGGGAACCAGAAGCTGAAGTAGACAGAAAATGGGATACCTTCATAAACTGCAGGAGCGAAGTAAAAGTTTATTGTTGCAGATCCGGGTTGTCGACAAGAAGGGCAGGAAGCAAAAAAAATAGGAACAAGGATGACAGAAAAATTTAAAGAAAGAAATGTTCAGAAGAACTTCTTCTTGGGCTAGTTGGTGCATTGCTTTGAAGAACCACGTTGCGCATTCAAAAGAGACAAACACAGGAGAAGGCCAAGGAGACGGAAAGAGTGCAAAATATCAACTGAGTTTACTTGTGTGAAGGTGCCTTATATATGCCGAATCAAAGCAAAAGGACCAAGGGAATGAGAGGGTTGCACAAAGAAATGTTGCACATAATTTATCGAAGGAGGATAGACAAGTTACTGCAAATGCTTCACTTGAACAAAGAAAGTGGGAAAGGGCAGAGAAGAAGGTTCCTAGTGCCTCATCAACAGGAACAGATGGTATTCCGATTATCTTAATAAAGAAGCTAGGACCAAAATCCAAGCAAACCTTAATAGAAGCAGTGAACAAAATGATAGAGGATGGGAAAGCCCCCCAATGAATGGCGATTAAGTAGAATGAACATGATATATAAGGAAAATGGGGACAAAGCTGACGTAAGCAACTACCGTCCAATAACAGTGACATCTGTGGTTTACAGGGTGGTGATGCAGATTATAAAGGACAGACTGCAGGCTTTGGTGGAGAACGAAGGGGTGCTAGGGGAGCTACAAAATGGGTTCCAGAAACAAAGGAGGTTGGAGGTCAATCTGTTTTCATTGAGGCAGTGTATAGAGATTGCTGAAAAGGAACACAGGCCCTTATGGTTAGCATTTCTGGATATTAGGGGAGCCAATGACTTTATTCAAGAGGATTTGTGGGGCATACTGGGTACATTGGATGTGGAAGATGGAGTAATTATTCATTTAAAGATATATATATATATATATATATATATATATATATATATATATATATATATATATATAAATAAAGGTACCAGAGTTCTTATAAAATGGGAAAAAATGTACCAGAGCCTGTAGAGATACAGCGGGGGCTTAGGCAAGGATGTCCTCTGTCTCCTTTGTTGTTCATGCTGTACCAGCAAGGGTCAGAGACCAAACTATATAGAGGAGGTTTCAACATTTCTTTTTTCAAGCAAGGAGAATGGATTAAACAGTCATTACCGGGACTAATGTATGCAGATGATACAGTGCTAATGGCTGACAACAAGGAAGATTTGCATAAGTTCATAGACATTTGTGGTGCAGAGGGAGATAGATTAGGTTTGAAGTTTACTATGGAAAAATCTGCAGTCATGATATTTAATGATGAGGGCGGCATAGAATACAGGAGTTCACGCTAAATGTAGCGAATGAGTACAAGAGTCTTGGGGTGTGGATAAATAACGGTGCTGAGTATCTGACAGAGCATGAAAAATGTGTAGTGAATAAAGCTAGTAGGTATGCAGGGGTGATGGTTCCTAGTCTGACTTTCGACAATGCTGTCCTGTGCATGAGACCACAAGTTCAAGCAAGGTTAGAAATCAAACAACGCGGCATAGGGAGGCTAGCTTTGGGAGCACATGGCAGTACACCAAATTAGGGGGTACAGGGTGATATGGGATGGGCGTCATTCGAGAGCAGAGAAGCTAGCAGTAAGATAGCACTCGAGGAGCGATTGATAAAAATGGGGGAAAAGCAGTGGGCTAGGAAAGTTTTCAGATAACTGTACATAAGGAATTTTGACACGAAATGGAGAAAGCGAACTATAAAATTGACAAGCAAATATCTGGACAGCAGTAGGGGGCAAATCAGCAATCATCGGTTAAGAAAAATGTTAAATAAACAGAGAGAGCTCTGTGGAAAACAGGGATGCTTACGAAATCGGCACTCGGAATATACAGGATCTTTAAACAGGAAATTGCCAAAGAAAATATCTATGAAAATTGTAGGGGATGCTCTATTATTTGAGGCCAGGACGGGAGTTTTGCGGACTAAGTGTGGTGGCGTCAAGGTATCGACGCCAGAGTGAAGAAAGACGCGATGTTCTATGGGCGGCGGCGTGACACCAAATCCCCCGTTTATTCCAACCAACGATGTATATATACAGATGAATGTAGATGGTGCTCGTGATACCTACTAACGGTAGCGCCCTCTATACACAACATCTTCCCTCCCCTAAATGACAAGAAAAAGAAATGCAAGCTAAAAACCAAAACTGTTTCAGGCAAGCACAAAAAAATGACACAACAAGCAATTCAGGTTACACAGTCCCGGTACCACACGGGCACTGTCTTTTGCCGCTGAGATCTACGCGGCACTTCCATAGCCACATTTTCCCTCCGCAAAGTGTATCCTTGCTGTTGGCTCTGTTCTGTCTGCTGCCCATCATGCATTTCACATTCTGTACCAACAATTGATGTAGCTTCCTGATGCCTTGTTTCAACCTGCATTGCATCCGGTACCGTCTCACGACAATCATCAGCCGCTGTTGTAGCGTCTGCTGCCACCAAGGTCGTGTTCCCAGTACCTGCAGAAGACTCAAAGTAGGACAGATCCGTCTCCAGATCAACCGCTCCTCCACTATGCCCCTTCACCTTTTCAACCAACATCCGTGCATCTTGCTGACCTCCCCGGGCAACTACCGTCAACTTTGATGCATTCCATTTCTTTCCGTCTGCTAGTATAAATGATTTCCTACCTATACGCTTCTTCACCTCCAATAGCAAGGAAAACTTCTGCTCGCCTTTCGTGCCAGTATCCCTCCGTATCTTCACAAAGTACCCTGTGCTGATGGTGGAATATCTGGCACCCCGTTTTGCATCCGTGTAGCTTTTCACTCGTCGTTGCCGGTTCTTGACCCGCTGTCGCAAGTCTGCCATGTGCGCCACTGGCTCATCGAAGAATCCAACCGAGTTCGAGGTCGCCTTCCGTGTAGCAAGAACGCTGGAGACAACCCTGTTGTAGCATGTGGCGTAGCCCTGTAGACGCTCAGGTATTCCAGGATAGCTTCCTTCAATCGCCTGCGCTCCATTGACGCAGTCTGTACATACTCCGTCAGAACACGACTGAATTGTTCGACCTAGCCATTGCACTGCGGGTAATACAACAATGTCACATAATGCTCAATGTCCCTATCCTGCAAAAATTCCTGAAAATATGTAGAGATAAATTGACGCCCATTGTATGTGACCACACTCCCTGGGTACCCTTCCCGTGCAAAAAGCTCTAGCAAGATTTTGACTACTGACTGTGCAGTTATAGATGAAACAAAAAAAACTTCAGGCCACTTGCTGTGATAATCCACGACTGTTACTGCAAACCTGCAACCGGGCGGTGCTCGTTCCATTGGCCCCACAATATCTATTCCCAGCTTATCCCATGACTTCTCTGGCCATGGTACTGGCTGCAGGAGGGCTGTCATAGTTATTGCAGACTTGTCTGACGCTTTAAAAACTGCACAGCTTCTGAGGGCATTCTACACATCGTCATCCATTCTAGGCCACCAGTACAACTCTCTCGGCCGTTGCTTTGTCCTTGCAATACCCGGATGAGATTCGTGAGCAATTGCAACAAACTTGGATACGAGATCCGCTGGAGGCACTATTCGCTCCGCCCGAAGCAGCAATCCCTCCACAACAGAAAGTTCACCCCGAATGTAACAAGAGCTTTGCTGTGAGCTCCTTGTTTTCTGGCCACCAAGACATGATGTACTGCATCACCTCCTGCAACACTGGGTCATTAACTATTGCTTCCTGTAGTTCACTTTTAGTAACCACACTTGACACCATAGCGACTACCTCCTGCAAAGCCTCACCTTTCACAAACGGCACAGGCAACTGAGACAGTGCATCCGCCACCACATTGGTTTCTCCCTTTGTATACTGTACAGTGAAGTTGTACTGCACGAGCCTTGCACACCATCTTTCTATTCGAAGTGGGCGCCGTCCTGTGCCACTACTGGATAGCAAAGTCACCAGTGCCTGATGGTCGGTCCTTAGAATGAACTTTCGGCCCCAAAAATATACATGCCAGTACTCACAAGCCCATAGGCATGCAAATGCTTCCCGTTCTCCTGTAGAATATCTACGTTCTTGTGGTGTCAAGGTCCTGGTTGCAAATGCCACTGTGCGCGACTCCCCATCAACGACTTGTTGCAACACAGCCCCTAACCAATAGGACGAGGCATCAGCCGTCACCTGTAAAGGTAGCGCCCTGTCAAACATGGCCACGGCCCCGCACGATGCCAGCAGCACCTTGGCCTTGCAGAAACTGTCCTCGGCGCTCCGGTCCCAGCAGAATTCCCGGCCCTTGCGAAGAAGATGCCGTAATGGCTCTAATTCCTCTGCATAGTGTGGAATAAAACGAGAATAATACTCCAGAAGTCCCAATAAAGAACGGAGACAAGACACATCAGTCGGTGGCTGAGCGCAAAGAATTGCGTCAACTTTGAACTTCAGGGGCCTGACATGGTGGCCCAAGAATGATAGTGCTTGCACCTCAAACACCTCATTTCTTATTTAATTGCAGGCCAGCCTTAGCAATTCGTCGCAAAACCTCACGCCAGTGGTCCAGCTGTTCCCTCTTTGTCTTGCCGAGAACAATGATATCGTCAATGTAAAACAGGACTCCTTTGCAACCCTTCAAAATCTCCTACATCATCCGCTGAAATGCAGCCGGGGCCGAGTCGAGGCCAAAACATACTCGGCGGAAACAGAACAGTCCTGACGCATGAAGGTCTGAAAGAAATCAGGGCAGGTGCCCGCCCTGGCGTGGCAGCCGAAAAAAGCTGCAAAAGGCTGAGGCGTGCAGCGATACCGTACGTGCACCATTTATCGCACCGTCTGAGAAAAGTTGGAGAGAAATGCGGCGTGGACGTGGTGTTCACTGCCCCCGAAAAGCTGGTGCGCGTGTGCAAAGCCGTAAATGAAGAGAAAAAACCTGTCTGCACCATAAAACACCAATGCAAGTTTGTGCCTTGCACTGTTGGTATCGTATACCGCATACCTCTCTCCTGCGGTAGATGCTACGTGGGGCAGTCTGGCCGCTGCCTAAACGAACGGCTACGAGAGCACCGCACGCTGGCAGAGTCATTGGCGGGGGGCGGCCATTTGGCCAAGCATTGTAAGCAGTGTGGGTGCGTGCCGCCGTTTGATGCCACGTGTGTGCTTGGTAGGGGAGGCACAAGGTTGGGGGCGTGAGATTTGTGAGGCTTATCACATTAACAGGGAAGGGGATAACTGCGTAAGCACCACATCACTTGCCTTGTCCAAAAAAGAAAAAATGTATCGAAGGAATAGTTTGCCCCATTTTGATTAGATTGTGCTTGTACTGTTTCAGCCCAGTGTGCGCATGCTCCACTCAAATGCATTTATTTACCTTTTTTCTCGCAGTAAAACCTTAGTTCATGTTTAGCGCTCGTCCTGTCTTCTTCTCTGTGTCCCAGTTTTATGCGCTAGTCTTTTAATTAATGAAGTCAGATAGCATTTGAGGAGCGATTGAGAAAAATGGGGCAAAAGCAGTGGGCTATGAAAGTTTTAAGATACTTGTATATAAGGAATGTTGATAAGAAATGGAGAAAGCGAAGTAGAAAATTGACAAGCAAATATCTGGACAGCAGTAGGGGGGGGGAAGTAAGCAATTATCGGTTAAGAAAATGGTTAAAGAAACAGAGAGAGCTCTGTGGAGAACAGGGATGCTGTCGAAATCAGCACTGGGAACATACAGGATATTTAAGCAGAAAATTGCCAAAGAAAATATCTATGATAATTGTAGTGGAAGCTCTTTGTTGTTTGAGGCTAGGACGGGAGTTTTGCAGACTAAGACATATAGAGTCAGGTACCACGAGATAGACACGTTGTGCGTTGCGTGCGGAGAGGAGGAGGAATTAAACGGCTGAACACTTGATACTTTTCTGTAAAGGGCTTCACCCTACAGTGGAAAGCAGCGGGGCTGATTTATCCAAGGCATTGGGGTTCAGGGACAGTGAAGAGAAAGTAGATTTTATGCGGGTAGAAGTAACCAAGTGAAGGTTTTCTGATTGGTGGCTAAAATCAAGACAAGAGTAAAATTTTGTCACGGCTAGGTAGCTTGAGCCACCCCACGATTTAAAGGGTTCAGCCGCATCCATCCATCCATCCATCCATCCATCCATCCATCCATCCATCCATCCATCCATCCATCCATCCATCCATCCATCCATCCGTCCGTCCGTCCGTCCGTCCGTCCGTCCGTCCGTCCGTCCGTCCGTCCATTCATCCATCCATCCATCCGGCCGTTCGTCCGTCCGTCCGTCCGTCCATCCATCCATCCATCCATCCATCCATCCATCCATGTTTCCCATGATCGCCATCATCGTCTGCTTTTCACAAATGATTTCTCTATGACATTTCTTTAAATCCAAGCGGTGAATATTCTGTTTGCGCGCATGCATGCGTGAGGCTTTCTGGCATCTTTGCTAAGGCTATGGACGAATGATGAATACTCAAAACGTACACGCCATCTTGCTCTACAGGTTAATTGTAACGCCACGCCGCCCGTAGGTGCCCTTCCCTAGCGGCAAAACGCATGAACTAGAAGCTGCGCGCTGGAGCAGTGCCAAGTGTTCAGGCCTCTAGTTCAGTAGGTCTTGCCCTCGATGGGGGTCAAAGATGACCCTCTGGACAGCAGTAGGGGGCAAATCAGCAATTATCGGTTAAGAAAATGTTAAAGAAACAGCGCTCTCTGGAAAACAGGGATGCTGACGAAATCAGCACTGGGAACATACAGGTTTTTTTAAGCAGGAAATTGCCAAAGAAAATATCCATGATAATTATAGGGGAAGCTCTTTGTTGTTTGAGGCCAGGGCGGGAGTTTTGCGGACTAAGAAATCTAGAGTCAGGTACCACGAGATAGACACGTTGTGCGTTGAATGCGGAGAGGAGGAGGAAACGGCTGAAAACTTTATACTTTTCTGTAAAGGGCTTCACCCTACAGTGGAAAGCAGCGGCGCTGATTTATCCAAGGCATTGGGGTTTAAGGACAGTGAAGGGAAAGTAGATATTAAGCGGGTAGAAGTAACCAAGCGAAGGTTATCTGATAGGTTGTTTATTAGTTTGGGGCACCTGCGGCCGAACTGCAATGTAAAAATTGTTAGCGCTCCAACTTAAAGCGGTTCGGTTATTGATGCCCTCCAGAACCTACATCGGCGCAGGTGAACTAATGAAACAGCTTGCTATACCACCTGTTACAATCACCTACACTATCAGATTATGCCTTCTTGTATACACAAAAAAAAAACACAGGACTACAACAGCTTCTATAATCAATACCTTAGCAGAGATACAAGTTACTTTTTTCGGAAAACCTCAATTGTAGTAGAGCGTCCTCCTACCAATTATAGAAAGGAAACTGGAATATCAAATCATGCTAATCTGTAATGCTCACCCTAAATTGATTGATATTGCAAAGAAATGTAAAACAGCTCACAAATTTAAGCGTGAATGCTGGAATTTCATATTACTGTCTGCATGATTTTTGTAATGCGCGGTCTTGTGATCTTTTTTCTTTTTTTCTTTTCACTGATTGCCTTTAAATTTACTAACCAATTTTTTTACTTTCCTTTTGCTTTTTGCACAGCGCTGTTACATTATGTTTTTCATATGTACATTTTGACACACTACAATATTCTGGATAATGTTGCTTGTTCTTGTATAACTGTTGTCGTGGAGAGCGACTGCTGACAGCGCCACTGTTGCTGCACCGTCGGTGCCCTCTGAGGCCAGGGCCTAGTCAGGAGAATGTGTTCCCTCCTTTTGCCCTGCCTCAAGGGCAAGACCTATGTATTACCTCAATAAACAATACACAAACAATAAACAATCAAGACAAGAGTAAAATTTCATAAGTCATGGCTAGGTGGCTTTACCCACCGCTCGATTTAAAAGGTTCAGTCGTATCCATCCATCCATTCACCCACCCACCCACCCACCCAACCACTCATCCATCCATCCATCCACGCATGCGCAGAAACTTTTCCGAAAATGGTCAATTGCAGTCAGTCTTTCGCCGCTCCGTTTCGCTGGGCGTTCCTCCTTCATCTTCGTCCCACTTGACACGGCGCATGCGCACCGGTGTTGCAGCTCGTGCCGCCGCCACAGTCACGTGCCTCCACCACACTGAAGGCTCGAAATGCTACCTTAATGTAGCTTTCGCTACAAAACAGTTCAAAAATTTAGGCCCGTGTAAAAATACCGCCGATTGCACAAATTCCCGCAGAAACTTGTGTTTCAAGTTATGCACAGCTCTATTATTACGAGCAATATTTTATTTCAGATGCAGTTTGGATTAAGTGAGGCAGAAGTCCCTGTTTCGTTGCTAGAATTTGACAATATAATTTATTCGGTCCCGCATGATCTACTCGTACAAAAAAGAAGCGTGATGTTGTGGGACTTAGCCGCTCTTTCTCACTGGGCTCAAAGTGAACACGCAGCGGATCTTCCAATAAGCAGTTGATGCAGTCTTTTTCTCTACTAATACAGTCGAGCCCACTTTTACGGCAGCAGTTGAATACAAACGCTCGTTTATTACCAATGAAGGCTGTGCTATCGTTAAATTTTGTATTTGGGGAACACACAACTCGATTATAGGGAACGAGGAGGCGCTGTAAATTCGGCCTCAAAGTCGAAATTCTGTTCCTTGCGGGAGAGGAGAGTAAGGAGCGCCTCCATTAGACCTCCTTCCCATCTTTCTAAGGAAAGAATGCGACCACCTAAAGGCTAAAGAATAATACGGTATGTATGGAACACCGATGAAACGTTTTGTGAAATGGGGCCGTTGAAAATCGCTGGTGAATCGCTTTACCTTTCTTGTGTGCACAACCATGCACGACAGCGGCCGGTGGCCGCGGTGTGTCATCGGTAAGGCTCGCAAGACGCAGTGCTTGGGAAGCAACACAAAGGCCTGCACGATGCGCGACTTTTTTTTCCGAAGAGTGTTGCACTAGGCATAAATTTAGACGAGATGTGAGGATAACGGTTAATTGGACATAAAAAGTATGAATAGAAGATATATGAAAGATACGTTTTCCTTGCAGTGCGCGTAGTCAAGCTGATGGTGATGATTCTCGTGGCGATCATAGGCGACTTGTTAGCCGAGTGACTTCAAAAAGATGGGAATGTTCGGTACGTGCTCAGTAGTAGTGCGGCGCACGACTCAAGCGACAACGCTTCTTTGCTGCCGAACGCATAGAGCCGGACCTACCTCTTGACTTCGGCGTAATTCACGTGCTCGAGGTGTCCTACTGGCGCTGCGCCACCAGCGCATACTCATAGACACTGACTGATCAGGTGCCGATGTTCGGGCAACATTCTCCCGAAGTGGAGTAAGTTCGCGTGGATGGAAATGACTGCGGGGTGCATCAGCACTTATTTCCGTGAGGCATAGTTTACGACTGCAGGCACGATAGAAGACGACGTCAAACAGCCATTTAATCGGACGCATTTAGATTTGTGGTAACATGTCGTCGACGCGCATGCTAGCCTAGCCTGATGTCGCCAGGGACGACCTCGTTGGTGACGGTGACGAAGCCGACATTGGAGAGTCATGCACAGAAGGAAATATCAGTATGCGAAGAACGAACGCTCTATCATTGACACGAAAGTGATGAGGACGATAGCGAAGTAGCCGACGTTGCGCCATTCGCCACGGAAGCTTCCTCTGCGATTACGTAGTTGTATCGCGCCCCTAAAGCAGCTTGTGGGTAACAAATCTATCAGGTAGAGGCGTTGGAGTACTCTGGAGCGCTTGGAAAGCGCTGATATAAGGCCTGGCTTGAATGAGCAGAACCGCAAAATGCACTTAGACAGTCTAGTTTTGTATTTTTGGCTTTAGCATGGGAAGAACACTTACTACAAACTTCAAGTTCGTTACAAGAAGGCTCTATTGTACTATCGGGGACAAAAGTGGTATACTCCACGCACCGGGAGCCGGAGTAACGGAAAACTGCATCGTAACGCCATCTGCAGGCGGCATCTCGGATCGAGACAGCCAATGGGAGGCCTTTATTATCTGCAGGCATGTCAGCTGACTCGTTTCTATTTTTCGTGCTTTACAAGGCATTACGATGCAGTTTTCGTCCTCTCGCTGCGTGGAGTATACCACTTTTGTCCCCTATAGGACATGTCGTCATTCTTGTCAATTTCATGTGGTGTTCCACAAGTCAGTGTATTAGGTCATCTTCTATTTCATTTATATGTGAACGATATACTAAACATAAATAATACATATTTGAACAGCGCAATAAAACAACGGTACACAACGAAGAATGGACACCACAGCGCTTGTGGTGTCCATTCTTCGTTGTGTACCGTTGTTTTATTGCGCTGTTCAAATATGAACCAGTACCAACTCGCCCAGCTCGCAGCCTTAATAAATAATACAGTTCAGTTCATTATGTATGCCGACGACAGCACAATGCTGATCTCTGGTTCAATATTCAACATATGATGCTAAAATGTAATGAGATGCTTGAAGAGTTGTCTGCATGGTCAAAGCTTCATCGAATAAAGATAAATTAATCTAGGACAAAACCTGTTATCTTTCATCCTAAAAATAAACCAGTTTTAGCGAATGAAGTTATTATGTTAGAAGGTACGATAGGTTGATATTGTCGGTCATCATGTTTATCTATTTTTTGTAAACACACGCTATTCCCATGTACTGGGTCTGCTGGGCCTAGTCAAGCCCATAGCTTTTTGCTCAGGAGACCTTTTCAATTTCTGGAAAAATAAAATATGTATGTATGTATGTATGTATGTATGTATGTATGTATGTATGTATGTATGTATGTATGTATGTATGTATGTATGTATGTATGTATGTATGTATGTATGTATGTATGTATGTATGTATGTATGTTTTGCGGCTATGGAAGCTGTTAGGACTTACACTGCGCTTGTTTTGGACTGGTACTTGAGTAATTCGGTTAGTAATGAGAAAAAACGAAACTTGCGCGTTTTCATAATCCGCATAAAACAATGTTTTTGAGGAGCCGCTGTTTTACAACCTTCACGTATTCTAAGTTGTGGCTGCGTTAATGTACCGTTTAGCAATACTGTTAAATATCTAGGGGCACTATTCGACAGTAAACGATATGTTGTGGAAGAGCCACTTAACCCTTCTATAGAACAAGGTCTATTGATCATCATGTTCATTATTCCAAACCCGTAAGTTAACCATTGATTCGCTCATTTATGATGTGTTTGGGTACGGAGTTACTGTATCTGTGTAAAGTATATAACTGCTTTGTCTTACCGGTACTCACCTATGGGGCAGAAACGTGGAAGCTAAAGTAAAGGGTTCAGCTTCAGCTGAAGACAACGCAGAGAGCTATCGACAGAAAAATGATAGGTGTAACGTTAAGAGACCGGAAGCGGGCCGAGTGGATGAGGCAACAAACGCGGGTTTATGACATCCGAGCCGAAATCAAGAGGAAGAAATGGGCTTGGGAAGGGCATGTACTGCGAAGCCACGATAACCGCTCGTCCTTAAGGGTAACGGAATGAATTCCAAGAGAAGACAAGCGTAGCAGGGGGAGGCAGAAAGTTAGCTGTGTGGATGAGACTAAGAAATTTGCCGGGACACGATGGCCGGAGCTGGCAAAGGGCAAGGACAATTCGGTAAGACATGGGAAAGGCATTAGCCATGCATTGGGCCTAGTCGGGATGATGATGATGATGCTGGTGATGGCTACATCTGATCATTGCTCCTTCGCGTTACAAACGAAGGTAGACTCATTTCTTAAACAGATCCCTCGTTCTGTACCAAACATTTAAGACGTTCTGCGAGATGCAACTTTTTCTCTTTTCTGCAACTCCCCACTTTCTACGCTCTGTTTCTTGTGTTGTTGTGGTGCGCACACGTTTATGGGGAAAAAAATGCTTTTAGCCGCTCGTGCGCCTGTGCACTCTTTTCGCCACCATTCTCGATTTATGGTCCCTCGCTGCAACACCCATTGTGGCCACTTAGCCGGAGATCACTGTGGCCCACAAATTTTAACTCACTGGCTGATTCCAGGATTTTCCGTTTCTTCAGTGTCAGCACCTGAAGTGCTAGCTCTGAGAAAACGTGTGCTCTATTTCAATTGACATCTAAAAGAAAATGTATTTTGTTTTAAAGCACGGTTTTCTGTCACGCCTGTTTGTACTTGTTTTGTTTTTATGTGTACGAGTTGTCCTCTTTGACTGCCACGTAGAGCCCTACAAGCCTTATTGGCTTGGGGTCATCTATCATCATCATTTGAATTCTGAATTAGATGAGTACGTTAATATTGCTATAACTACTACTATTACTGCATATGAGGGCAAATCATAGGCTGAGCGCCCTTCCTTGAGAAGTATTTTCCCCAGCCATGTTGTTGAATCGGCCCCTTCAAATCGTGGCCTGCTCCGCTGCTCCCGTGTAATTTCAGGCACCTCGCCGCAACCCTGATATGCCCTCCGCACCGATTCACACGGAACGTAGAAAGACACCCAGTAGACCCTAAGTAGCTGCTCACGCTTGTTAGAGTCGATGACCTCGCAGTAACGGCCTTTCCTTCCACGGCTTGTTTCTTGAGCATTCATTCCTTCACTCCCAAGGTGTAGAGCTTCAGAATCAGCAGGTGAGACTTTTAAAAAGCCCCACTACCGATCACGCCGAGTAGACTATCCTCATTTCAGGGAAATCCTGAATGTGATACAGTCGTCTAGCGATATTGCATTAAAGAAGTAGTGTTGTCTTCATTTTTTCGCCTCAAGGCAGCGTATAAGCAAATGATAGCGATAGCCCTCTGTTGGGCGTTGCCCACTAGCACATCGGCCAGATATTGCTGACAACAAAGCGATGTCAGACCTTTATCTCCACTTCAGTCTCCCACGGCAGCACGAAGTGGAATTAGGCCACTCGGCCATCGCCTACTAAGGCCTAATGTATTACACTGGTCGCCTTTTGTGCAGTGTGTTGAAAAACGCCGTCTTTATTACTAGCAAACCATTCTCCTTCACGCCAAAGGCGCTGAAGGCAGGGCGACGCTGTGGCGTGTCAAAGAGCGAGTGACGCTGCCCAGCAATAAAAAGGGCTCATAAACATGGCAGCATTTTTACGTAAAATACCAGAATCTCTGAAGGGATACGGACGCACCGTCTTACTGAAAAGAGAGGGGCTGATTGCGGTAGCTTTCCCGAAGAGGGATAACTGGCGCCCGCCTATGGTAGTTTGCATTGCGCTTCCTCGTGACCACCTGAACCACCATGGGCGCTCTGAGCATCATGGGGCGGAGAGCTATCGACTGCAGAACCACCACTTTTGGCCAAGAAATAATGAAAAAACAAACGTTGTTCGATAATGTAGAATGTCTTAGCATTCAATATCCTGTCTATAAATTGCAACAAACGAGCAGCAAAGCATGTTTATGTAAAGTTTGCCACCAAAAAAAGCGGTGGCTTGCTCTCCTATTGGCCGAGTATTGCAGACAGCAGAAGCCAAGATTTCGTACTTAACAGGCACTTTTTAAAAAGAAATGTTTTTGTAAAGTTTTGTCGCTTCAACACTTTAAGAGGTTTTTTAATGACGTTTAAAAAACAGAAACCATTTATTTGCGTCCTCTGCTGTTGCGTTTTCGCTATTATATGGCTTTTGCGCACTACGTTTGCGTCAAAGTCGTCTGCGCCGTGGACGTAACGGGACTTCTCAGTAACGCCACTCTCTGTTCATGAAAAAAAAACCGACTCTCCTGCACCAAGTAGCTCATCGCCCTATGATGCTTTGAGCGCCCATGGTGGCTCAGGTGCAGCGCCGCCAGCTTTCGCTCTAGTTAATAGTACGAAACTCTATGGCGGAAACAGCCGATATGTCGACCCTCGAGTCAAGGCTGCAGGTGATTTCCTTTGCTCAAACCACGCTTGAGAGTAGCACGATCTTGGCGCGTAAGCACCCTAGTCACGTGGCTTATTTTGTATTTTGCGGGCTTTCATTGCAGCTGTTAAAAAAAGACGCACGGCTCGAGTGGAGGAAGAAGACAGTGTGTCCCTGCTAAGGTGGCTGCACAACGCTCTTCAGAAAAACCTCGCCATCCACGTAAATGCGCGCCCTATTTGAAGAGAACTGCATCCTCGCCTTCTGAAGAAGCTCCAGACGTCCTCCCACCGTCTGAGGCCTCCTGGGAACCATGCATGAGTGCAGCTGAGCTGGGCACTGACGCTAGGCTTAGTGCTTCCGCTGCCACGCTGGCGGAGGTAGCTCCGCCGGCATCTCTCGTGGCATCACCTGCCACGCAGTCGACACCTGATCCGCAGCGCCAGGTCCAGCTTTGTGCTCCCGGTTCATCGGCAGATGCACCCCTCCTGCCTTCCCGAAATGCCGGACTGCTCGTGAGTGATCTGCCACCCGGGCACATGGCCATCAACTCTACACCACAGGATGAGCCTCAATCCGCGCGGCATGATGAACAGGGTATTCCAATGGACTTATCGGCACCTCTACCCGTGCAAAAGTGCCCTTGCGCAACTCACAAGCGTCCCTCAAACGACAGCCAACCGATTCCACCTTCGGCAAGTGATGGCAAGTGAGAACTCGGTGGAGCCTACACCCGGATCGTCTTCATACAAAGTGACCATTAAATGATTGGCCAACAAAAGCCTCACGGATATACCCAACAAGATTTTACAAGCTAATTCGGACGCGTGCCTCGGAACCAAAGGTTTTCGGGGCTTCACAGCCAAGACAATGTCCAACACCACTGCAGTGTGGCGTCCGACTCTGACTGCCGTAGAACGGCTGCAAACGCTCACCAGTATTTCACTGACAAGCGAAATCTCAGTGCCAGTACAAGTGTATTTAGTTGAAGGCTCCGACTTGCAGCGCTGCGTCGTCTACAACGTCGATATCACTGAGGATCAAACTGCCCTCCAGCGCGAGCTCTACTGTCCCACGCATCGCGTCACCCAGGTCCGACGCATGGGAAAGGGGCGCTCTTGCATACTCACCTTGCAAGGCCCTCTGTCACTTCCAGCCCGTCTGTACAATATTATGGCTGTATTTTACGGCCTCGGCCATATAAACCGAGTGCGGCATATTGCTATAACTGCTTCAGTACTGGACATATGCGCAAATCCTGCCCCTTCACTGCTGCTGGTGAAAGTACATCGGAAGGGAAAGTGGCTTATCGATGCGGCCTTTGTAAATCCGACAACCACGAGATAACAACTCCAAGATGTCCGACAAAACAAAAGGCAACACAACAGGCTCGTCGTCGACTTACTAAGCATTGGCCAATACAAGACAGTATAACTTCATTGCCGACATCCAATCGGTTCGCAGCTCTCCAGTGGGATGACAACGAGTGGCCGGAGCTCCCTGAGCACACCTCGTATGATCCTTCAGCTCAGCAGTCTTCTAACGGTACTGTGCGAAAATAACGCATCCGAAAACAGCCAGCAAAGCAGCGCAGTGTGCCTGAACTACCGCAGGACGACATGGCCGCAGTCGACCAACAAATCGCACGTCTTTTAGCGGAGGTCACCAAGCTCCGGCAACACCGTGAACTGCTCGCTCGACGTAGACGGGCAGCGGAATCATCCGCCGCATCTATCAATAGCGCAGCAACATCGCATTCCTGCCGCCCACCAGTGTCATTTCCTGCCGCCTCTTCCCAGATCACCGCAATGCCACTGGACAACTCTGCGACTTCTTTGCTCCGGTTTATGGTCAACCAGTTGTCCAACCTGACGTCCGTTATTCTACAGCGCTTGGGCTAGTAACTAGAAATGGCAAGTTCCAGTCGTGCTGGTGTGCTGCAGTTGAACTTCAGAGGCATTTCCACGAAGGTGGGAGAGCTCAAGACCCGACTACAAATTCACAAGCTCCAGGTGTGGGCCATGCTGCTACAGGAAACAAACGCCTTGCCATCGATTCCAGGCTTCAGTGCCTACATCTCTCTTTCAATGATAGACCGTCGCGTACAAACTGCTGCTCCCCGGGAAAGGCGGTGGTGTATGTGGACTCACGTTTTCCGCATGTACGCCTTGCTCTCGAAAACTGGTGCACGTCGTATCAAGAGGTGGTGGCAGTGGCTGCGAAACTTAAGAAGGGAACCATTACGGTCGTTTTATTTTACGTTAGACCAGCCGGTGGTGCTTCCTCCCGTATTAATCTTGGCTAGTTAACAAGTGTCCGTCGGCAGTATCCCGGTGTCCGATTTTAGTCGGAGGTGACTTTAACGCCCCTCACCAGGATTGGGGGTACCCCACTTTAAGCCCCTGTGGCCGGCGTGTGAGGGACGCCCTCACGGATGCCCAATTTGTGCCGCTCAACCATCCTGGGACAGCAACACTGCCAGTGAGTCAAACTCGCAGTGCTTCCTATGCTTCAGAATTGACGTGGTGGTCGGGTCCGGGTACTCCCTCCTGGAACATGGAGCCAGACTGCTGGGGAAGTGATCATCACCCTATCATAATCGGTCTTCAAACCTCAGATTTCTGACCTTTACGCTACAAATTTTCTGTGATCAACTGGAACAGTTTCCGCTCCTGTATGGACAATCTGTCCTCAGATTCTTCGCCAATCCTTGTTGAGCGCTGTTTGCGCTCAACAGTGCTACAACTACCACCAGGACTGATGTTGGCCGACCGGCACCAGACCTCGGCCTTCTTAACTTGTGGGCGGCACGCCGTCAAGCCGAGCTGGCTGTTACGAGAGACCCTACTTCGTCGCAGGTACGTATGCGATTGCACTATCTTACAGCTAAGGCACGCAGATATGAACGCCACCTCTCTCGGCGGCAGTGGCATGCGTGGTGCGAACACTTGGCAGCAGCGGGCAACAAGGGACAACATCTAAGCGCTCTTTGCTTATTGCTACAGATAACCCGAGGAAACAACGCAGTCTGGCCGTGCCTTGAGTCATCTACACGTGCAACGCACAGTCTGAAGCTACAACGCGCCTTCACCACGGCACCGCCCCCTCTGCAATCGACTACCGACATCTAAGCGCTCTTTGCTTATTGCTACAGGTTAGCATTTCAGCCTTACTTTGTTAATACATTTTCTTCCCTCTCAATTGCCTTGCTACTGCCAACTGTTCCAACTTTTTCCTGTGTCGCCTATTCGTGTCACTGAACTGCTGTTCAAGCTATGGCTTCTAAAGCATGGGAAGAGTTTAAGGAAGAACTTAAAAGGGAAATGAAAGAGTTTAAGAGCAAGATTGAACGCGATTTAAGGCATGAATTGAGAGAAATGAAGGATAGTTTGGACTTCGTTAACAAAGAGTACGAAGATGCTAAAAGTAAGAATGAGCAGCTCGAAAGAGAAAATGAAGCGCTGAAAGAAGCAAATAAAACACTTCTAGGTGAGAGTAACAAGGCAAAAAAGCAACTTGAGGAGCACGAAATAAGAATAACAGCGAGTGAGCAATACTCAAGAAATCGAAATGTTGAAATAAAAGGAGTGAAAAAGGAGGATAGTGAAGACTTGATGAAGATCGTCAGTCTAATTGGAAATGCCTTGGAAGAACAAGTCACACCAGATGACATTGAAGTGTGCCACAGGACGAAGACTCGCAACGAGTCGTCTCATAACATTGTGGTACAATTTAAGACCAGATCAAAGAGGGATTCCTTGCTTCTCAAAGCAAGGAAAACACGGCTTTCAATGAAAAACCTGGACGAGAAGAACGAGGAGAGTCCCATTTATGTAAATGAGCACTTATGTCCCGTAATGAAGAAACTGTTGGGAATCACTGTTGCAAGGAAGAAGGAATGTAAATGGAAGTTTGTGTGGACCAGGGACGGAAGGATTTTTGCACGCAGAGATGAAACCTCGAATGTCATTAATGTTCGAAGCGAACGGGACATTCAGTTTATTGTCTAATGCACACCTAAAACTGTATAGTGTCGACTCTTTTGTCCAAAATGGCATTACTGCCGCTGGATATCAATAACATTTTTCATTCAGAAGCAATAAACGGCTTGAAATGCTTCCATTTGAATATTAGATCTGCACTGAACAAAGAGGATCAGTTGCACGTCCTTCTAGAAAATTTCACATTTAGTTTTGACATAATGATGTTGACAGAAACTTGGTATTGCTGCGACAGTGATGTCATGGTGGACAGGAACTACAGCACCTATTTCTTAAACAGATACAATAAGAGAGGAGGTGGTGTACTGCTAAACGTGAAGAAGAGCCTGAATTGCAACTTGCATGAAGAGTTCTCTTTTGTCAATGAACACATTGAATGCTTAGCTGCTGTTAGTTCTAAACACTTTTTTGCTGTCATCTACCGCCCTCCTGATGGCAATATAAGTAGTTCCTTTTCTTGCTTAGAAAGGCTCCTTTGTTATACAAATGAAAATGGTCTGACACTGGTATTGGGAGGGGACTTTAATATTGATTTGTTAAGCCAATCACCAGTGCAACGTCACTTCCAAACTATACTCTCTTCAAATGGGTTCTACAATTTAATAGACACGGCAACCCGCATAACGATAAGCACGAGCACATTGATCGACCTCTTTATAACAAATCTTCCAACCCATGAGACTTTAGCAGGCGTTTGCGCTGAAACCATAAGCGATCACCTACCCATTTTTATGTTCACTAGGCTACCCGTAATGAACTCTGATACCAAACATGATGTTCGGTTTACAAAGCAGAACATTAACAAAGGAACGTTAGACAATTTTCCGGGGACATTATTGGAGCTAAACTGGAATCCTGTTTACCGACTAAACTCGGCAAATGAAGCCTACAACGAATTTCTGAAGCTCTTTACTTTCGCCTACTATCAGTCTTTCCCGGCGGTTCTCATTAAGAAAGCTACGAAGTCTCGCAAGCCTTGGATTACAAATGAGTGCCTAGCAATGATAAAAAAGAAAGGAAAACTATATAAAAAGTTCCTGACCACCCGTGAACCAAATGACTGGAAGAAATTTAAGCAACACAGGAACAAAACAAACGCACTGCTAAGAAATGCAAAACGTAATTACCTGTACAATATTTTCGAACCTGGTAGCAACAGAAATACCCAAATAATATGGAAAAATCTAAATGAACTGTTAAACCGTTTTCCCCAAAACAAAGGCCCCACCGAAATAACAATAAACAATGATGTACTACGTGATAAAGAATTAGCTGAAGCCTTTAACCATTTTTTCATAAACGTGGTTTCGAATTCTTGCTCGCTCTCAAGTTTAGCGACGAATGCTGTAGTCAGGAACCCTAACACACTTTTTTTAGATCCAACTTCTGAAAGTGAAATCTACACAGTGTTTGTTTCACTTAGTAACAGCCATGCCACTGACATAGATAATATTCAAATAACTCCAGTTAAATATGCTCTTGACCTAATTTTACCACAACTCAATCACGTATATAATCTTGCCCTCTCAACAGGCGTCTTCCCTGACAGAATGCAGTTATCTAAAGTTATTGCTGTGTTTAAATCCGGTGACAAAAATTCTTTATCTAACTACCGCCCGATTTCTATTTTGCCGGTTTTTTCAAAAGGCTTAGAAAAAATAATACATCTCCGAATAACAAAGTTCGCCAATAAGTTTAATTTTATCAGTACCTCTCAGTTTGGCTTTCGTAAAGGCCGTTCTACCGAGACTGCTCTTTTAGCGCAAAAAGAAATAATCCTCAAAGCATTTGAAGAAAGAGAAATAGCTGCAGGCCTGTATATTGATTTTTCGAAGGCATTCGACTGCCTGCACCACACAACACTACTAAAAAAAAATTAGAATTGTATGGCATACGAGGAACTGCACTACAACTAATAACGTCATACATGCAAAAACGGAAGCAATGTGTAACAATCGGAAACTACATGTCAACCTACAAAACAATTAATGCAGGCGTACCTCAAGGGAGCATCCTGGGGCCCTTGTTATTTAATTTCTACATCAATGATATCACAAGGATCCCTACAGCAGCAAAATTTGTAATATATGCTGATGACGCTACTTTGTTGTTTCGAGGCAATAGTTATGACTCCCTGGAAAATAATATTAGGAACTCTCTGAATTATTTACATTCTTGGAGTGTCGCAAATTCGCTTCAGATTAACAGCAAGAAAACAAAAGTCGTTATCTTCACTCCAAGGCAGTCATCAGCGCAACGTATTAATTTAACCTTCGGTGACACAACAATAGAAGTCGTGGATACAATAAAAATACTTGGTGTACATTTTCATAAACACATGTTATGGGACACTCACGTTAACAATATTGTTTCGCGAATTGCCAAAAGCGTTGGCTTACTAGCGAAATTCAAATATTTTCTACCGACCCCAATTAAGTTACTTTTGTTCAATGCATTGTTTCAGTCACATGTAAACTATTGTTTTCTGGTATGGGGAAGCACAACATTAACAAATTTACAACAGATTCACATGCTACAAAAAAAAAGCAGTTCGCCTTATCGCAGGGGCAGATCCTTATGCACACACTAGAAGCCTGTTTACGCAATTCAAAGTACTTTCTGTGCATCGGCTTTACTCTTATATTTTAGCGAAAAGATATAAACAGGATGTCCAAAACAATGAGGACCTCATTCAAACCATATCAAATCTAAGTTTAAGAGAAGGTAGATAAACATCGCGGTCACCTGAAATTTGGAAAATTCCATTCATACGCACAACCATCAGCCGTCAAATGCTCGAATATTCACTTCCAACTTTGTTAAATTATCTCCATAAACATGATATTAATATCCGAAGTGTTAGCACCCAAACTCTGAAGAATGTTTTTAACACAACAAGAGTGATGGTTATGCTCGCTATAATTGTATAATGATGTTTTTCTTTTCTCAGGTGTATTCTGCTGGTCTTGATGTGATGGGGATATCTTATTGTTGTGTAAAATGCAATTTTTTCTTTTCAGACAAGTAGGTCTTGACTCACTTTCTATGTGTGTATGTCCTCGTGACTTTGCTGCTATACATGTAAATGTGCAACTGCTGTATGCCTTGTAAATGGGGGCTCGAACCACGTCAAGTGATATGTTTTCACTTTTGTTCGAGTCCCTTTCTGCCTCGACGGAATAAAGTTCAATTTGAATTTGAATTTGAATTTTCTCTGAAAAATCCTCGAATGCCTCTTTCTGACGAACATTCCGTACAATGGAACGCGGTCGCCGTTCGACTGACGTAGCGGTAACCGCATGCTTCGCGGCTAACTTGTCGCCAGATGATTTCGCCAAAGAAGCAGCGCGAAAGTTTTTCCCGAAATACGATGCTGTGCCTTCTTCATCCGCTAGTTTAAATATGGCAGGCATCCCAGCGCATGTATATCAAATGCCGTCTGATGTCGACGTAGATGGAATTGCGCGTCCATTCTCTATGCCTGAGTTGCTGGCTGCAATAGATGATGCGAAACGGAAAACAGCGCCCGGCCCGGACAATATTCAGTACGAGGTGTACAAGAACCTGAGTAGCGCTGCACTCCATCAACTACTTGACACCATAAACAAAGTTGGTTGGATGGCGTAGTGCCCGAGAGCTGGAAATCCGCTGTCGTGATTCCTATTCCGAAACCAGGAAAGTCCCCGACGGACCTTGCCAACTTGCGACCTATCTCCTTAACTCCTAAGCTGTGCAAGCTGGCGGAGAAAATGCTAGCCACACGATTGTCATGGTGGCTAGAGCAGCACGGTTTTTATCACCCAGCACAAATCGGCCTTCGTCCATATATTGGTACAGAGGACGGGTTGGCTGTCTTAGCATCTGCAGTTTTGTCATCTACCCGCAGCCGCAATGTGCGTACTGCTTTAGCAATGGACGTTGAAAAGGCATATGACAACATCAGTCATGTAGCCATTCTGAACTCCATTGACATGCTTCATCTCCCTGTGAGAGTGCGTAGTTTTGTCCAATCATTTTTGGAAGGCAGAAAATTTGCAATACGCCTCAGCGGCGAAGCGGTCGTATCATTTGTTCCTCTCTGCGGCGTGCCCCAGGGATCAGTATTGTCGCCGACGTTATTTAATATTGCTTTCATCCCGCTGGCTTGGCGGTTACATGACATCCGTGACATAAAATTTCTTCAGTATGCTGACGACATCATGGTGTGGAGTACTCACCAAGATCTCCGTACTCAGGTGGCTGCCCTTCAATCTGCCTTGGATGTTACCTGTAATTACGCATCATCCATCGGACTTCAGCTATCCGTGTATAAAACAACATACACGTCAGTCGCCAACCGCTGGGGACGCCGCAAACTTGCTGCAAGTCTAATCCGTCTTTGTCTATCAGGCACCCCACTACAGGAAAGTCCGAGTGTAAAATTCCTTGGCTCAATGATTCACCAATCCGGATCAGCGACTGCATGGCTTTCTCAGGCAAAAAGGCAAGCTATTCAGACTTTGGGTTTGATTAGAAAAATTGCCCCTAAAACTGGTGGCGCAGGCTCGTTCGTTGCACGGCAGTTGGTGAGGGCAGTTCTGCAGCCACATATTGTTTATCAAGCCCAGTTTCAACATCTTACAAGAGCCCAATGGGATCGCCTTGAAGCCGTGAACCGAGAGGCTATGAGGACCATTACGTGCCTTCCACGCATCACACCGTTCATAGCTTTACAAGAGAATGCGCAGCTCAATACCATCGATGAGCTGGTGCAGCAGCGCCGTGAAGAGCGCAGCCTTAAGGCAAGTCTATCGCACTCAACGCATGCACTGAGGACTTGTGCAACGTCACACTCCATTCTTCAGCCGCCAAAGCCAGTTCTTCTTGAAGAGCAAAACCGCAAAACAGGACGGGACTGAGGCAGGCGACAACACAGGGCGGTTGTCGCCTGCCTGTGTTGTCGCCTGCCTCAGTCCCGTCCTGTTTTGCGGTTTTGCTCTTCATGATGTCATACCAACTGGCCTCCACCAAAGTCCTTCTAAGCCAGTTCTTCCCCCATGGAAGTTTGTACAGCTCAGCGACAACAAGCCAACAGATAATCGCCGGCCAACATCTGCTCATTTGGCATCGTTGCTTCGCCAGAAATTTGAGGAACAAGATGCTTGCCTGCCTGACGCAAGCACAGAAAGCTGCAAAGCAACAACAGCTATCTACTGTCCGTGCAGACCTGCCCTGAATAAAACCTCTTGGTTTCAGCTTACGGAACCCCCTTCGTCCTTTTGTGCTGAGCTCGTTGCAGTTCAAGAAGTACTGCTCCGTGGCCGACATAACTATGCTCCCTGCGGCCCGCGTTGTCATCCGCACTGGCGCCCTTCAAGTTGTCCGGTTGCTACGACGTGTTAGCCGCTGTGGTGGCTTGGTGGCTGTACCATGAAGCAGACCACTAATCCGCTTCTGCTCATAATGCAGGTGCTCGCAGCAGTCGTCACACACGCACTGCTTCCCGCCCTGGTTTCGGCTGGGGTGGAATGCGCGCCGTCAGACCTGCCTGGATACCCCTGCAGTGATACGCATGTTTGTTGTCTCAACGCCATCAGCGCTTCAAACCTGCCAGCGTCATCGCTGGAACCCTGGACACTCCCGGAACCTTGGACACACCCATCGTCATCGACGGCACCTGGCACACCGTGTATAAAACAGCGGCAATCACCGGCTGCGCTCTGTGGGCTTGGTGGCTGTACCATGAAGCAGACCACTAATCCGCTTCTGCTCATAATGCAGGTCAGTAACCCATACGCCTTATTTGCTAAGAAAACTAGTAACTACTGCCTGGTGCAGCTTCCGAGCCCACAGTGTTGTGTCGATGTTGCTATAAAATGTTTAGAAACGATTCGCATCTTGCTACTATTGTCCGGGGACATAGAAACGAATCCGGGACCTGCCAGTGCAGAGGCAGTACTTGCTGAATTGAAGAAGTTGTCCTCAGGTCAGGCTACAATAATTAGTGACGTCCAAGACATCAAAAACAGGTTAACTACAGAGAAAACCATTACAGATCTAATTCAGAGGATTGCCGATTTAGAGAGCCACTACCAGAACCTGGCTACTTTGAAAACAGATGTCGAATGTATGCAATGCAACACAGAAAAGGCTACTCAACTGGTGCGGGATCTGGAAGCCCGATTTGATGACGCCGAAAACCGCTCACGAAAATGCAATCTGATTTTTTACGGCCTTTCCGATCCTACACCATCCGAGTCATTTGCCGATTCCGAAGAAGTCATAATCCGCCACTGCTCCGATCAGCTCGATTTGTCGTTAGATAGTAAAGATATCGAACGTGCACACCGTCTTGGGCGTCACAACACAGAACGCCAGCGTCCCATAATTGTAAAGTTTGCGTCTTTTAAGACTAAACAAATGATCCTCTCAAATGGCCCCAAACTAAAAGATACTGATTTCAGCATTGGTGAAGATTTCTCCCGCCGAGTTCAAAATATAAGAAAGCAACTTGTCGCGTTTGCCAAATCAAAAACAACTAAATTTTCTTTGCGGTACAAAACCCTCCATATAGGCCCCAAACGCTATTTTTTTATGAGTCTGAGCAAACAGTAAAAGAAATCTTCTAGCCACCACGGCGACGCAAGTCGGCACTACACTGTTCCCAAACATGTCCTCGTCCTAATCTTACGTCTTCGGCAATCTTTACCAATATACGCAGTTTCATCCCAAAGCGAGAGCTCGTGTCAAACCTGGTGTTATCATCTGATAGCAACTTGCTTATATTAACTGAAACGTGGCTAACAAATGACATTAGTGATAGCGAGGTGCTTGTTGATCTGCCTAATTTTTCTCTCTTTCGTTCAGATCGTAAAAGCGCACGTGGTGGTGGTGTTCTGATTGCGACAAGCAACCACTTATCATGCACTGCTTTAAACACTTCATCCGACCTTGAATTAATTTCGCTTATCTGGCGATCCGCACCACATTCCGTGCTGCTGGGTGTCTGCTACAGGCCGCCACACAACACTCCCCATTTTTGCCGCCAGCTGAACGCAACCTTGTCTAAATTAACCTCGCGGTATCCCAACGCTCACATTCTTCTCTTCGGGGATTTTAATTATTCGACTATTAGCTGGCATAACCCGGTGCACTCCATAGATAATCGAGCGGATACAAGAGAATTTCTTGATATCTGTTCGAATTTTAATCTTGCCCAACTTGTACTAGAACCTACGCGTGTAGTAAACGACACTGCAAATATTTTAGATTTAGTATTAACAAGCCATCCTGAAAGTTTCTCCTCCATGACTTACTTGCGGGAAATTAGTGACCATAAAGTCATCCACACAGTCTTTAATTTCAAACCAATTCCTCGCCACAGTCCGGGAAAGACAATCCGGCTGTACGATAAAGGCAACTATGAAGCAATAAATAGCGAGCTGCACGCCTTCTTTCCATCTTTTAACGCAACTTTTCAAAGCAGATCTATCCAGGAAAACTGGTCAATATTTAAACAAAAGCTTAACTCTCTGGCAGATAAATACATCCCGAAGACTACTTTTCATGACACTCGAAACCAGCCGTGGTTCACGAAGTCACTGAAAAAACTCGAAAATAAAAAGAAACGCCTATTCCGCGCAGCTAAAGCCAATCGCAGCACCTGCTCATGGGACAACTATTATGCCGCCAAGAGCTCGTATTTATCAGCTGTCAAAAACGCTAAGCAACACTTTTATCACGACGACTTGTCGAGAATCCTAAAAAGTAACACAAAAAAGTTCTGGCAAATTATAAACCCTACTAATACGCATTCAGTTACCCTGAATAAAGATTCAGGAGAGCCATTTAGCGATACTGATGCTAATATCTTTTTAGTTGCTTTTTCCTCTGTCTTCACAAGCGAGCCCGATGCGCCCTTACCTATTCTGCCTACAACCATTCCGCACACCATGCCTGTAACCAATGTTTCTGCTAATGGAATAATGTCCCTAATAGATAAAATTAAACTTTCATCTGCAGCAGGCATGGACGAAATAAACTCTAAACTTTTAAAAAACACAAAGTGCATTTCTGCCGAATGTTTATTGTTACTGTTTGCTCAGTCACTTTCCACCGGCACCATACCTGATGATTGGAAGAAGGGAAAGGTCGTTCCAGTCTACAAATCCGGTAACAAAAATTCACTATTAAATTACCGTCCTATCTCGCTCACAAGTGTACCATGTAAAATCATGGAGCATATCATCTACTCAGAAATCATGCAGTTCCTGGATGGTAACAAATTCTTTCATCCTGCACAACATGGATTTCGTAAAAACTATTCCTGTAACACATAATTAGCACTCTTTCTTCACGATCTGCATGCGAACCTCGACTTAAAAATCCAGACTGACGCAATTTTTTTAGACTTTGCTAAAGCCTTCGACAAGGTTTCCCACCGACGTTTGATGCTAAAACTTTCGCAGCTGAACTTGCATCCTAACCTCTTAAAATGGATTGAAGCATTTCTAACGTGTCGCTTTCAGTCAGTTGCTGTTAACAACCAGTCATCCCCTTCTGCCCCCGTAACCTCAGGCGTACCTCAGGGCTCGGTCCTAGGTCCTCTTTTCTTCTTAATATACATAAATGACTTGCCAGAACACCTATCATGCAATATCCGTTTATTCGCCGACGACTGCGTTATCTACCACTCAATAACTAACACTTCCGACCAAAAAGCCCTTCAGGATGATCTTAACCGCATTGAAAAATGGTGCGATGATTGGCTAATGACACTTAAGCCTAACAAATGCAAGCTTATTTCGTTTCATCGCAGACTTAATCCGTTGTCCTTTTCCAATAAAATTTCTAACCATCCAATAGAGCACATTCATTCATACAAATACTTAGGTATCACTGTGTGTCATGATCTAACTTGGCGGGAACATGTTACTAATGTTATTTCATCTGCAAACAGAACCCTTGGCTATCTGAAGCGCCATTTACGTCACGCAACAAAAGAGGTCAAATTACTCGCTTACACATCATTGGTAAGACCAAAACTAGAATACGCATCCCCCATTTGGAACCCCCATCAAGCATATCTAATCGATGCACTTGAAGCCGTGCAAAATCGCGCCGCCCGTTTCATTCACTCCCAATATTCATACGAGGTCAGTGTGACATCCCTGAAATCACTGTCCAACTTACGAAGTCTTTCTTGCTGTCGTCGCGTCGCAACCCTATCTCTTTTTCATAAATTTTATTACAGCTCACTCGGCCATGGACCATACATCTGCGCACCTCCGCCGCGCATATCACATCGCACTGGTCACCCCCTTCAAGTTACTCGTCCACGTGCCCGTACTGTAACCTTCTCCACCTCTTTCTTTCCACGAGCCGCGACAGACTGGAACGGCCTCTCCCATTCCGCTGCTGCTATCATCTGCCCGTCACTCTTCAACGCCAATATTGAACTTCATATGTCATCGTGAAAAAATCTACCAATTTTTAATTACCCCACCTCTTATGTAATACCCCGAAAGGGGCCTTTAAGGTAAATAAATGAAATGAAAAAATATCAGGACATCCACCGGCTCGCGGCACGCTTCCCGCACGTATACGTATTGAGTGGGTCCCACGGGATCTGCTGACTGATCAAAGCCAGGCAGATTTAGCGACCCGCCTTGCGCATACAAACTAATCACCGCCTCGGCTTCTTCATTTGGACCATTTTACCCTCCTTTCATCAAGAAAGGAACTCCTCCGGCGCCGCACACGTGCTCTCATCCCTTCGTGCGCAGTAACCCTCCCCCGCGGTCTTACCAGTGCCGAGGAGGTTGCGCTTAGGAGGATCCGAGTAGGAGTTGCCCTCACACCAGCCATCACTAGGAAGTGGCCGCAGTACCGAGAATTGTTTCCTCGGCCAGGGTGTCCGATATGTAAACACGAGGACATTGCGGCCGACATTCATCACTTACTGTGGGACTGCCCAGCTCTCAAGCCTACAAGGATCCGGCACCTGATGGTAGCAGGTCTTTCACCAAGCAACCCTGTGTCATACATTGCCTGGACGCAGGGACCGTACCATCGTTCTCTACTGGACTTCATCAAATCAGCTAACCTTTTTCCATTCATTTAATCTCTACTACATCATTCATCACACCTTCACCCATCATTGATGCCTTGGGGCAATAAATTTCGCTTTAAAAAAAGACGCACGTGAGGGTTTCCTTATCGTAAATGGAATGGGGGTTTCTGAAGGTGCTCGACAACTCTTCGTATGTAATTTGTTGTCTAAACCAAATATTTACTAATTGATATAATTAATCTAATTAAACTATTAATTACATGAGAAACAAAAAGTTGCCTGTGGTGCGCAAGATGGCTGTCACCAATATGCAACTGGTTTCACTCACCTGTCTCTAATAATTTATTTTTTAACCTTTGGCTCAAGTTAGCTGGGACACCCGGTATATGCCTCAATTTAGCATATGGGCAAGAGATGTGTATTGCTTGTGCACAAATCGAAATTTATGTGTCCATTGAAAGGATTAGCTAGAATGTATTCTGCTAGAATTTACTACGAGCAAAGGTCCCTTGGCATCAAGTTTAGGCGTGTTTCCAAGCATTTCCGGCGTTGATTTGCTCTTCACCAAGAACGCATGTCACTTCGTCGCTGTGACCCGATGCTACACGATGATCATATAGGTAGCAGTGAAGTTAAAGGAAGGCGGGATCAGCCGTGATGATGCCGCCCATTATGCTGCCTGTGTCCGATTGACAAATGAAATAGATCTCCAGCCAGTGGCCTAGAGAACTACTGTCTTAACAACCTTAACAAGGACACTTTGTCTTCCTTGTCATTCCTCAGCAGCTACGCTCCTCCGTCTTTGAACTCCACAATCTAACGACAGCCGGACACCTTGGTGTCTCCCGCATTTATGATCGGGTCCAGCGCCGCTTCTATTGGCGTGGTTTATATCGCACCGGCAAGTTCGCCAAGTCCTCCTTCCACTGGTGCCAAGGTACAGGCGGTTGTCCAGGCACTTCCAGAAAAAGGGCCACTGGCGGTAGCGCAAATGAATCCAACACGCCTGACACGCCTCCTGCGCGTGACTAGCCGCTGTCCTATAGTCAAGATGCCCAAACGTAAGCTTAGTCAAGATGCCCAAACGTGAAGCCGTCGGATGTCGACTGCGCCAGTACGTGGTGGCGTCGAGGTATCGACGCCAGACCGAAGACGCGATGTTCCATGGGCGGCGGCGTCAGCCAAACAAATCCCCCCGTTTATTCCAACTATGACCCAATAGCACTTACCGAGGTCCATACGGACGCGAGTGGCGTTGGCCTCGGAGCTGTCTTGGCTCAGCGTAAAGATGGGTTTGAAGAATACGTAGTTGCCTATGCGAGTCGCGTGCTCATCAAAGCTTCCAACTATTCCGTCACGGAGAAGGAATGTTAAGCTACTGTATGGGCACTAACGAAATTCCGGCCCTATCTGTATGGTCGCCGGTTTGACGTCGTCACGGACCACCATTCGCTCTGCTGTTTATCGTCTCTTAAAGATCCATCCGGTCGCCTCGCTCGATGGGCTCCTTCACCTTCATCGTCATCTACCGTTCCGGCCGTAAGCACATGGACGCCGATGCTTTGTCGGTCTCCCATTCCCAGCGACGCTGCCTGCTCCTCGGCAACAGATCCCGTGCTTTCGTCTCTTACCACCGCTGATATGCCTGCGGATCAGCGGAAAGACCCGTGGCTTGCTTCCCTAATAGACGCCGTGTCTTCGTCACAAAACGTTGCGCCATCAAGAACATTACGGCGTCAAGCTCCGCACTTTGTCCTCCGGGACGGCCTTCTATGCCGCCGCAACTACACGCCTGATGGTCGGCGGTGGCTTCTCGCGATTCCCCGCCATTTACGATCTCAAATTTGCGCCTCTTACCACACCGACCTTTAGTGTGCGCACACTGGTGCGCTGAAAACATTCAAAAGACTTTCTCAGCGTTACTATTGGCGCGGCATGTACGCCTATGTTCGGAAATACGTCCGATCTTGCATCGCCTGTCAGCGGCGGAAGACCTCCGTTCCTCGTGTGACCGGCCCCATTGCAACCCCTCACTTGCCCGGCACGTCCTTTCGATCGCGTTGGCGTTGACCTTCACGGCCCGATTCCCTGTATGGTCCCTGGAAACCGCTTGATTATCGTCGGCGACGATCACCTCACCCAGTATACCGAGACAGCCGCCCTTCCTGCTGCTACTGCCCACGAAGTTGCGATCTTCCTGCTGCATCATTTTGTTCTTCGCCACGGCGCGCCGCGCGAGATCCTAAGTGACAGAGGCCGCGTCTTCCTTTCCCACGTCATTGAAGCTCTGCTTACCGAATGTCGCATCGTACATCGGACCACCACTGCCTACCATCCCCAAACTAACGGGCTAACCAAGCACTTCAATCGTACTCTCGGAGACGTGCTCACGATGTACGTCGCAGCGGATCAGACCAACTGGGACGCTGTCCTTCCTTTCGTGACGTACGCGTACAACACCGCCACACAGCCAACCACCGGTTTTACACCTTTCTTCATGCTGTATGGGCGTGAGCCGTCGTCCACGATGGATACCATCTTGCCATATGCTCCTGACGCCTCCGAGTGAACGCCCCTCTCGGAAGTCGCAAAGCTTGCGGAGGAATGCCGCCAGTTGGCGCGCTCTTTTACCTCGGCATTCCAAGGCCGCCAAAAGCATCGTCACGATGACGATAACAGGCAACACGTTTTTCCGACAGGATCCCTAGTTTGACTCTGGGTTCCAGGCACACCACCAGGATTGTCGTCGAAATTCCGTACAAAATACCATGGCTCTTATATCGCGTCGTCCAGCAAACGTCGCCTCTGAATTGCATCGTGGAGCCGCTCAACCCCTCTTCGGACTTGCGCCATCGCCGCCGAGAAACCGTCCACGTCAGCCGCCTGAAGACCTACTACGACCCGCTCCTCTTGTCCTCGCGACATAGATCGCCAGGGTGGCTCCTCTTCGTTCCCGGGGCAGTTGTAGCGTACTATGACGGCCGCGCCTGATGCCGCATAGGCAGATCAGTAACCAAGCGCCGATTAAAGACAAAGCGTCGCCGCGCTGCACGAGATCGCTTGGTTTCTGGACTGGCCGTCGGCGCTGCCCGCCGTCCTGCTCGCCGCTTTGTCGCCCGCCGTGAACTCTTTCGCCTGACCTATCTGTGCACAAACCCCGTTTCAATTGTAAAGAACTTACCTTTTTGTGTGTGTGCCCGGAATGCCGCGAATTCGGTTCAAGTTAGAAGGATGCGGTGATGCAGAGGGATGCGGGTGGTACCAAGCAAGTATCAGTTTCGTTTGGGAACTCAGCAGTCCGCTGCTTTGACCACACTGCACATTTCTCGTAGGAGCCTCTTTAAAAGCGCATAGTTAAGCACTTCGACAAGCGCAACTTACGTTGACCGTACTCGCCGAGGATTGCGCATTTGATTCATTTCCAAGACTGGCGGTGGCCGCGCACTTGAGTTCACCCGCCTGCTTCACTTGTCCGCATGAACATCGACGTCACTTGTGGTAGGAGAGGTTTGCGCTTCCTAATTCATGTTTTTCTTGGCAAAATCTGTATGCCGAGAGCTATCACTTAGTGCGCGCAAACTAGTTTTCTCACGGCAAACGGGCAACTTTCTCGCAGCACGAGCATATCCTATTTATTTATTTATTTAATTAGTTACCTGCATCGCCCCGCAGGGCATTACAGCAGGGGGGTACAGACTTCATTTATAGGTATAAAGCAATTATTGCAGTGCATGGAAAAATGCTTCGTTAGATGTAATACATACAATGCTCGATGGAAAACTGTTCCAGTCCCGAACAGTTCTAACAAAAAAAGAATAACGCAAGACGTCACCCTTGCAAGAAAATTTTCTGACCTTCAAGCAGTGGTCCAGTCGCTTTGATATATAATGAGGTGCCTGGATATATTGTTCGCGGTTTGTGCCAGTTTTTGAATAATAAATCTCATGGAAAAATTTCAATCTGATGTACCTTCTACGGTCCTTCAACTCTTGCCAGTTAAGTTTTCGTTTGCTTTCCGTCATAATAACTTGCCAATTATAATGACCAAGAACAAATCTAACTGCCCTATTCTGAATTTTCTCTAATTTTCCTGCACGGGGCGCGCGTCCCGCAACTACACCAATGAAAAGTTTGTTTTACACAATGCGGAAACGAAAGCTTCTAAAGTGTAGTATTTTAACATTTTTTTAAAGAATATTTTCTCTAAAGAGTATGTCTGTTAAACACAAAAAAATATTTCCGACGGTTCGCTATACTTGTCGGGATGAAGAGAGAGCCCTCTCTCGCCATGGTTACATTCGGCGGTCGTTTACGCATATCTGCTTTTCTGCTAATTTACTGCTATTTATAGTTACCCTACTTTATTGCAGGAAATACTAATTACAAAACAACGCTTTCTTGGAGCATATAATTTGCAAAAATTTCTATTTCCCCAATCGTAGTTATGTTTTAAGCCTAAGCCAAGTACGCCTCGCTCTCTTCCCCAGTGTTCTCAGGCATATGCAGTCTGCATGCGCAGCACAGTATATTCTAGGCACTATAGTTTCAGTTTCACAGCTTCCCATATCCGCTGCTCGCTGGCGTGCCTACAGGCGCGCTCACACTGGCGGGAAGCTTCCCGCGCCGGCACAGCGTCAACGTCGACGCTGCCTCGCAGCTCCTCGGAATGACGCTCACACTACGCGCGTTTTCTCGCTGCGGTTGTCTTGGAATGTGGAGAGAGGAGGCGCTGAGGGAGGACCCGAACGAGCAGAAAGAGAAGGGGATAGTCACGTGACACTAGAGAAGACTGGAAAGCGCACCCTGCTAGCTCCCCTCCCGTCGCCCTGGCAAAGCAGCCGCCGAGTGCCCCGGCCGGCCGGGGCCGGCCGGCCGGACGCGCGCAGCCTCCGCCGCCGCCGAAGGGGTCACTGAGCTGGGACCGACGTCACGGTTCACGGTCGGCGCCCATTGGCTGTCCTTAATCACCGGCACGGGAAAAATAGGTACCGAACCCATCGCTCCGCGGGACGGGAGAGCAGGCTGTCCGCGGGAGAAAAACCGGCTTGGGCGGGAAGCGGCACGCGGGAAACGCCCGGCGTTGCGCGTTTTCCCGCTAATGTGAGCGCCCCTTACCGTGGACGTCGCCGGAATAACGGCGCGACAAGCATGGAGAGTAGGTGCGCCGACCTGCGGGTGAAGCGTGCGCCCTGTTTTCATGACGCAGCGGTGGCGCCACCTGCGAAATCCCGGTTCGCGCCCGCTTCCTCTGGCCTTTGTTATGCATGTGTGAAGCCGATTCAATTGAATATTACTGTCGATATATGACTTCATTGCACAAGAAAAAAAGACAGCCGTGTGCATATTAAAGTGTCAGGGATGCAAAGTTTGGAATACCTCACTCGTTCAGCTCGGCCGTAGGTGCAGTACCAATTTTCCCCCGACTACTGCCTTCTATAGTGCTCTGCCCCGAGTACAAGTTCAAAGGCCATATTATGGCATTTTTTCTCTAGTTTTGTTCTGGAAATGCCTGCAGATATAATGTATTTGAACAAAAGGCATGCTCAGTGCATTTACACGGTGAAGAGGGATTTGACGAACTGGAAATGATCGATAGAATATGAGCTTGTATTTAAATTCGATACTGAAGCGAACAAATCAAAGTAAATTATGGACATAGAAGTGTTTATCAGCATTTGAAGTAAAATAACGACGTACGTGTACATGCAGTCAAGCGCGCGCGCCAGCGCTGCGTTTAAGCGCCGTTTTTACTTTTTTTTTCAAGGCGTGGGGAGCCTTGGCCATGAATGAAATGAAGGCCTGCGATAGATTGAAGCTTGCTGACACGATTTGTTAGCTGGCTTTATACGCTGCTCACGTCCGACCTCATGTGGCACCACCTTTGATTGAGCAGTGTCCTCCCCTTCCCGCCCTTGTCTTCCTGAATTAAGGCACCCCCTTAATTTCATTTTATTTCATTTCATTTCCTTAAAGACGCCACGGGGGGGGGGGGTGTATTACATAAGGAGTCGAATCAGCAGGAAAGGTCTGCAGGACAATGCGACATGTGTTCAGATACAAAAAAGTTTTTAATTTTCAGCGAATGACAAAGAAGAAGGCCGTTCCAATCTTTGGCTGCACGTGGACGAAAGAGTGGCTGGTGTGGTGTGAAATGTTCGATGCTGGCATGATGTAAAAGGCACGATTAAGCAATATGAGCAATAGAACTTGTGGTATAATTATAGTGTGGCTATGCGACGACGAACGGAATGAGGCGCGATAATGCAGATTTAGTTTTTAGAGCTGGAACAGTGACGTCGTACGAGTAAGAGGAATGAATGAACATTGTAGCTCGATTTTGCACGGCTTCTAGATTGATTATGAGGTTAATATGGTGCGGGTGCCATATGGCGGGTGCATAATCTAGTTTAGGTCTAACGAGTGACTTGTAGGCGAGCAATTTCACGTGATGTGGGGCGAGGTGAAGGTGACGTTTACGAAATCCCAGCGCTTTGTTAGCCGATGATATCACGTTAGCGGTATGTGCATTCCATGTTAGGTCATTAGATAATGTGACACCTAAGTATTTGAAAGATGATACGGATTCTACGGGCTCGTTAGCGATTTTGCCCTGAAAGGCTTGACTCTGTGGCGACGGGCAATGGAAAGGGGCTTGCATTTGCTTCGGTTGAGGGTCATAAGCCAATTTTCACACATCGTTCGATTTGGCTAAGGTTTTACTGGAGGGCTTCTTAATCAGCAGCTTCAGTTACTCGGCGGTACATTACGCAGTCGTCAGCGAACATTCGAATTTGGCAAGATGCATAGAGAGGGCCAAGAACGGAGTCATGTGGGACGCCAGATGTTACAGGAAGAAGGTTGGAGGACTGGTTATTTACGATGACAGATTGAGAGCGATTTGTTAAGAAGGCCTTGATCCACTTTAGCGCGTTAGGATGTAGGTTTAATTAGCAGAGAAAGGTTTTGAATTAACCGTTGAAGTAGAGCCTTATGAAATGCTTTAGCCTGTAATCCAGAAAAATCGCGTCCAGGTCAGCATGTAAGTCGTTGAGGAACATGGCTAGCTGTGTTTCGCTTGCGGAAGCCGTGCTGAGATGGACGGAAAAAAATTTTAGCGTCTAAGAAATACACTATGTGAGAGTATATATGATTGCGCTTGTCCTTCGTCTTTCTTGCGTTCGTGTTTTTTTCGCGCTTTTCTTCTTACAATATTCGAGTGCATATTGCCACCGCGCAAAACGACGAGGAACAAAGAGAAGAAAGCACAGTCCCTCGAAGAAAGCACTCTTTGTCCCTGGTCGTTTTGCGCGGTTGCAATATGCACTCCATTGTTAACCAACTAGCCCGCCTTTGTCTGTTACATATGTCTTACAATATATATGATATGTTCCATGATCTTGCAAGGGACGCTAGTGAGAGAAGTGGGACGGTAGTTTAGGGGAGAAATTTTGTCACCTGAGGAACGATCTCCACAAATTGCTGCAGTCTTTCGGAATCAGACCTGTAGAAAGTGACTGCGAAAACAACAATTCAAAGTAAACTGCAGTAATACACTTCGTATTTTTTAAAGTTTAGAGTTTGTCTCGTCGATGCCGGCTGACGAGGACAGTTTCATTGTTTCAGTCAAGGACAAAATGGGCACGGCAAGGACAAAGTGGGCACGGCGAAAGCGCTTGGCACAGGTCGTTCACCATGCGCCTCATCTTCTTTGTACAGGCTCTGTTGCTGTCAGCGCAAGGTTTATCGCCTGCAACCACGCTAACGCCGGTATCGACAGCACCAAGCGTCAGCAATCAAGCTCGGATACTCAACGTCATCATCGAACCGCCCCCTTTCCCAAGCCATGGATTCGTGACGTCACCGGCCATTACCCCTATAAAGACTGTCCCGCACCCGACGATCTTCAGTGGGCACGGCGAAAGCGCTTGGCGCAGGTCGTTCACCATACGCCTCATCTTCTTTGTACAGGCTCTGTTGCTGTCAGCGCAAGGTTTATCGCCTGCAATCACGCTAACGCCGGTATCGACAACACCAAGCGTCCGCAATCAAGCTCGGATACTCAACGTCATCATCGAACCGCCCCCTTTCCCAAGCCATGGATTCGTGACGTCACCGGCCATTACCCCTATAAAGACTGTCCCGCACCCGAGGATCTTCAGTGGGCACGGCGAAAGCGCTTGGCGCAGGTCGTTCACCATGCGCCTCATCTTCTTTGTACAGGTTGGTCACAACTGTTCGTTTCGTAGTGACAATAGGTTTTTAGTTGTTCTGCAGTGCCCTCAACTTTGTATAAGTATAGCCTATGATTGTTTTTGCTTCTGCAAACTGATGTTGTGTGGCGATATTGAGAAAAATCCTGGGCCAACAGTTGAAGAAATGTTTCAATCCTTGATAGAAGGACAACAGGCAATAAGAAATGATATCGCGGACTTGAAAATGCGCCTTGAAAATACAGAAAAAGCGGTCGATTGTTTTGACAAGCGTTTGACTCAGTTGGAAGAAGACGTACAAGAAAATACGAGCACAGCTGCTACCTTGGTCACAACTGTATGTAAAATGGAAGAGATACTAAAATCACAGAAAGCCAAGATGATCGACCTAGAAGATCGAAGTAGGCGATCAAATCTGATAGTTTTTGGCGTTCCGGAAATTCCCAATGAAACTTTGTCGCTCTTACGTGACAAGGTTTAAAACACGACGTCTTTCTGAATAAATTGGGCTTGAGCTGTTCGTCGGTGGCAAGAATACATAGGCTTGGGAGGAGTTCAGATGGCAAGCCGATTATCGTGTATTTCCAGGACTACACGGAAAAACATTCAGTCATGCAGAACGCATTTAAGCTAAAAGGTTCAAACATTTCTATTCAGAATGATTACTGCACTGACACGCGGCGCAAACGCAAACTGCTTTGGACTAGTGCGAAGGCAGACAAAGATAGCGGAAAAAAGGTTCAGCTGATTCACGATAAGCTGCGAAATGATGACCAGTATTTTTCTTGGGATGATGCCTCCAACTCCCGTAAACAGATTTCTGGAACTGATAGTACACCGAGCCGCAAACAAAATTCTAGAACGAACAGCTCAACGTCCGAAAGCTGGCTTTTGCAGGCGCACCAGCTCCGGCTTCTCTCATTCAATGCCAGAAGTATTGTAAATAAAACAGATAAGCTGGAAGATTTGCTTTTGTTATATGACCCCCATGTCTGCATCATTTCGGAAACTTGGTTGCACGAAGCCATTCGCGACGACGAAATAGTTCCGCCGAACTGTCATCTGTACAGAAAAGACAGGGGTTCTCGCGGTGGCGGTATTGCAGTCATAACAAAATCCAGTGTTCATGTAACAGTTGCAGATCAAATCAAGGAACACGAAAGTTTACTCTTGAAAGTATCTACCTGGGGAATGTCGTTTTTTTTGTGCTCTGTATATCGAGCCCCAGGGGCTGATGACTCTTTTATGCATGAGTTGTATGATCATCTTCTGAAACTAAGGGCAAAAACTTAATAATAGCAGGTGACTTTAATCTACCGTGTCTAAACTGGAATCGTTTAAACTATGGTTCATCGGTTTCTGGTGACTTGGCGATAGATATTATGTTCAGCCTGGGCCTCCAGCAGGCTGTGTATAGTGATACCCGCGGAAATAATATTCTCGATCTTCTATTCCTGAGCGAAGTATTTCCTGATGGAACAACAACGGTCGCGCCTGGTATATCAGATCACAAGCTGATATCTTTTTGCTGGAAAGTTCCTGCGCAGAAGCATCAAGATCATAGAACAGTTAAAACAATTAGAGATTTCACTAAGGCAGATGATGTTGCGATTATAGATTATTTAGATACACAACTTGATATAATCGAAAATAATGTTGAACTTTCATGGCAACGTTTTGAGGAGACTGTAAAGTACTGTACGGAGCACTTTGTCCCTTTAAAAGTAGTTCGAAAACAGCGCCTAAATCCTTGGATAAATCGAGATATTATTCAGACCAAGCGTAAAATAAAAAGGCTGAGAAAGAGGAACAAAGCGACAACCCCGCAGATTACGCAACTGAAACAAGACTTGCTACGAAAGGTAAATTCGGCTAGATATGAGTTCTACAGCTTGAATCTTGAAGAATTTATTTCTAGCGATCCTAAAAAGTTCTGGCTGCATCTAAGCCAGAGAAAACAACAGATACAAAGCATTAGCGTCAACGGAATTGAAATAGAGGATGCGCACTGCATTGCTGAATACTTCAATGTATATTTTCAAAGTGTGTTTACAGAATGTGATCAGTGTGAACTTTCCATTACAAGTAGCCCATCGGTAGATAATATTTTAATCAGTCGCGAAGGTGTCCTGGCATTGCTTCTAAACATAAATACTAAGAAGTCAGCTGGGCCCGATAACATTCCTAATGCTTTCTTGAGCAATTATCTGATTTCATTTCTAATCTTTTTCAGTTATCCTTAAAATTAGGTGCAATACCATCAGTCTGGAGTAAAGCACGTGTTGTGCCGGTACACAAGAAAGGAGACCGCCAAACTGTTTCAAATTACCGTCCTATATCTATTACTAACTCGTGTTGTAAGCTATTGGAACATATTGTCGCTGGTTTTATACAAGAGTTTTTGAAAGATCATAGCATACTATCACCTTTTCAGCATGGTTTCAGGAAAGGACTCTCCACTGTAACTCAACTCGTAACAACCGTACATGAGCTATCCCGCATACTTGATTTATCTGGACAAATAGATGTGCTCTTTCTGGACTTCAGCAAAGCTTTTGATAAAGTTCGCCATGCAAAGCTATTACATAAATTAGATAAAATTGGACTCCCATTTGGTATCATACAGTGGATATGTGCTTATCTCAAAAACAGAGAACAGTTTGTTGATATTAGGAATTGTACTTCCAGTGCTCGTCAGGTCACCTCAGGAGTCCCTCAGGGCAGTGTGCTTATTAAAGACGTTCTGTATTAAAGACGGCGTATTAAAGACGTTCTGGGTGATGGTGCAGGATTGATTATTCTTTCTTTGGGTTATCGCATAGCATGCGCAGAAGGTCGGTGTTAAAAGATGAATGTTTAGCGTTGGTGATGGCAGTCAAGTGCTCTTTTTCGGCTGAATAGTATTTTTCCAGCGTTTCGAGATTTCTTTTATACTTAGCAGCGAGAAAAAGCTGCTTCTTTCTATTCTAGAGTCTTTTTAGTGTGATAGGAAAGCAAGGTTTAAAGCGATTGTCACGAAACGTTATTCTAGGGACAAATATTTGCGTCAGTTCTTCTAGTTTATCTTTAAATAACAACCAATTCTCGTTAACAGATCCCTGGTTAAAATCGGCTACGAAGACTGGCAAAAATTACTGTTTGTGCTTAAATGCATTGTAGTTACCCTTGTCAGCCAGGGTGATTGTTTTTTGTGATTCATGGTGCTCGGCACGGAAGGAGAAATCTGCTTGAATGACTTAATGATCGCTAATTGGTTCTAGGTATGTAATGGACGAGAAAATCTCGATTCTGCGCTGACTGACTGTGAAAGCGAGCGGTTGTGCCAGTTTATTCCTGGCACAACCCCTAATTTCAATTCCTTGGGAAACCCCTCGCCGCGGGAAACAGCCTGTGTGCTTTGTCGCATTAACCGAGGTTTCCAAGGCTTCCCATTTCCACGCAGGATGACCGGGAGCAGCGGCGGCCCCAAAAAATTCAAGGGGCCACTTTGTTGACCTCAAGTGCAGTGAGGTGTGGTGAAGGTGTTGATTAAGTACACGACTGTTTGTGAATCTTAAATGCTGGGAGGCATCCCCCTGATTCGACGACGCCTTTACGCAAACACTCTCCGGCGTCCTAGACTATGCGCTGGCAGGAAGTACGGCTGCGGAACGGAAGGATGCCAATCACATCGTGCACACAGATTATTTTTCTTGTCTAGCCATTAAAGGCTTTCGCCTCAAAAACGCTAGCAACCCCCTTAGCGTTTGCCCTGCATAGAATGCCACAAAGAATAATAGCCTAAAAGCATTACTTTCAATGAGAGTCATGTACAGTACGTTCGGTGAACTACTCCTCCAAGTTGCATTAATTCGCACACAATGCGGAGTGCATTACCTGCTTCTTAGACAGATGGCGGCAAGTCACATTTTTCAAACAATTTGGACACCACAACACAAAAGCTGTGCTGTGCCCACCAGGTCGACGGTTTTAAGCTGCCTTTAAGCTTCTTTTTTTTCATTTTTGCCATAGAGCACTAGGTGCGCTGCGAACTGCACTGCGCAACAGCTGACGAAAACAGAACAAGATTAAGCGGCTGCTGTCTCTTACATTTAGCGTTTCATTGCCAAATAGTGAATATCTGCTTCAGTAGTAGTGCCTAGAGATAGTCAACACAAAAAAGTAGCATTGTGAGCCAAAATTGAGGTGAGCGAAAAGCCAAATGAAACCGCGGCGATTAGCAGACGACCCGCACCCGAGAACAGCAGCGGAGAACAGCAGCGCCAAATTTGTTGTCATGAAGCAGACGCACGCGGAACTACGCTTTTTCCATGCCGGTCGGCACACCTACTCATCTAAATGAAATAAAAAATCTTTATTTGCCATCAAATACAGATGGGGGGATTGTAGAAAAAAAGCTGTCCTTGGACAGCTTGACGGGTCCACAATCACTTATTTTGGCAGAGTGGCGGCAGCCACCATAATACAAGCATCAGGCCGTGACGTCAGGTAGATGCGGCGGTGCTGGCGTCAGCAGTGACTTTCGTTGTCTAGGCAAAAGGCAGTGCCACGTGCCTTGGGGATGCCACGCTTGCGCTTTTTTAGACGTAATTCGCGATATCCCGTCAAGTTGGTTGTGCCAAAATGCTCAAGAAATGCAGCGGCATAATTTTCAGCAAGTTCATCGCGGTCTGATACGGGCAAGTTCGGCAACGGATCGGCAGCGCTGCTAGTATTGAATTTCTTCAACCGAATATAGTTTACGTCTCTTAACCCGCACAGTTTCTCTTTACTCGTGCGGCGAGCAGTGCAAAGAACAACGCCTGCAACTTGTTTGTGTTATATCATCATCAGATATTAATGCGCAATATTGCGTCGTAAGTTGAACGCAGGGGGCCCTTTTCCGATTCCAGTCGCACGCACTGCGTCCCGGGTATCTTTTCACAGCTGCTGCTGGTCGCCTTCAGCGAATTCATATGAGATACTGAGCGCCACGTATAAAGACCGTGGTAGGTACGACGCGTAGTTTTTTCTTTATTTTCATTTTCGCGAGCTTGAACGAATGTCTTTTCAACGCCGGCCGCAGAAAACGATTAAACGGTGCTGGATATGGGCAACGTAATGCCGTGCAATTTCCCAGATTACTTGAATTTCACCATTGCGCAGGTGGATCAGAACCTGGCGAGAACAGCAAATACCGCAATGAAAGCCACTCTGATAGAGCAGAATGAGGCATATATGCACTTGAATACAAATTTTAAATTAACCAGAATGACTTAAAATATTTAGCTGTGCAGAAAAAACAACGTAACTTTCATTTGAAGCTCAAGTAAAACGTCTATGAATGCGCTTGTGCAGCTCTACCAAAGCCAAGAGAACAAAAAGAGCATGAATTTTTGCGGGCAATACCGGTGAAGCGAAACCTCGACTCCTGCCAGAAATATCTATTTGATCAAGCAGAATAAAACATTTAACTTGGCTGAGCCCTCGACAAAGTTCCAAAGAACGGAGAGATCGCATTTGCATACCCTATTCAAAGTAGCTCTAGGATGTCCAGTAATATTCCGCGTACTGCGGAGCGAAGTGATTGGGCGATTACAGCTAGGAGCACATCACAAGGCTCGTCATGTGAAAAAGCCGATTGGCGTTTCCGTCCTACTGCTTCTTGCATTTAGCAATCGAGTATGCAGTATCGCTGCTGAAGTTGAGACTGCAGACAATCAGTACCTCGTGCCATCTCGTTTTTGTTTCATAAGTCAACGTAGTCGCCCGCGTAGCCACGCTGTTGCTGCCCACTGTCGGATACAATTTAAGGGGCCCCGAAACACATTTTCAGTGCATTGTTTTGCCCGTTGGTTGCATAGGAGTTATAGCGATGCTATTAGCATCGGTCGTACCACGTATACTCCTGTTTTTAAATTTTTAATTAGCTCGCAAAAACAAATTCATGGCGCTGACGGTGTCACCATACAGTGGCGGTTTTTAGCATCGAATATGACATCATGGAGGGCGAGCTTTATGATTGGACAAAGAGTAAATATACTGCAAATTGTGTTAATAACTACAGATACGTTTCGTCAAGTTTTTGTGCAGACAGTGCGCATCGTCAGCTTGTGGAGGATCACCGGGCAGCGGCGCCAGATGGCGCCACGCTCCTGTCAACAGCGCGCGCTCCTTGCTCGCCATGACCAACCAGCGTGCTAGGAGTGACGGGCGATGGTTGGCGGTAAGCAGTAGCGGTACGCGCTATGGTAAATGTGTGCTATCTTGCGCAGGCTGTCACACTGTCGCAGTATCTCGTGCTCGAGTTCGGATCCATAAGTAACGGGACGTCACTGATCAGTGTTCCCTTCTGCGCCGTCGTGGTGACGATGAAGCATCGCTGGGTCAGCTGGACATTCACATGGTTGTTGTAACCATGCAAATGGCGCCGCCAGCCTTGGCATGAACGAGTTACAGAGAACAGGCAACCATGGAGTGTAAACTTCCGCCACGTGCTAAGATAGGCTGTTTTGATTGGTCGCAAAATGTGTCGTCATTGGGAGAATGAAATGGGAATGGGAAGCTGCGCGAAAATAGAGTTGAGGGCAGCATTTTATTTGCTTGTATTTTGAAATTTCTTCATTGAATAACTCCCGTTCCTATGCATCGATTCTCGTAATTCTTTTTAAGTCAGCATCTGTGCGACATCAAGAATCCATCCGAAGTGTAACCGGCATCCGTTCAAGCAGTGTTTCGCAGCCCCTTTAAGTCTGCAGTGAAGCTCCGCCCACATTCAGGACCACCGCACAGAATTCCTCTAAGACCCCTGTTGAAACTTTTCTTAAGTAAACAAGAAGCTTACCACCAAAAAAAATTATCAGCTCAAGAGTTGATACCTGGCTCGTTTAAGATAATGAAACATTAAAAAGCTGCTTCGTTTACAGTTGCGATCTGCCAGCGGAGTAGTACACGACGCCGCAAACCGTGGCCCAGTGTTAGCTACTGCTGTTTCTTTTGTTAAGTTGTATTATGGTTGTATCCTACTATAGGAGCGGAGAAGGAAGCCGATGCAGCGCTCCGCCTGGTAATTCCATTTCGCGAACAGGTTGAAAAAGTACTCTCTTATTCTCTGGTCATCAACAGAAATGTTTCTAGCCAAAAAGGTGCGCACGCTTTGAAATATTCGCGAGTTGGTTCCGACGGCAGCATCGCTTGGCGCAGTGTAGGCACGCTGAGTTTTTGCCTACACCCCCGAGTTGAATGGACAAGGCTGAACCCTTTAAATCGGCCGGTGGTTCAAGCCACGTACCTAGCCGTGACTTGTGAAATTTTACTCTTCTCTTGATTTTAGCCACCGATCAGATAACCTTCGCTTGGTTACTTCTACCCGCGTAAAATCTACTTTCCCTTCACTGTCCTTCCCTTCACCCCAATGCCTTGGATAAATCAGCCCCGCTGCTTTCCACTGTAGGGTCAAGCCCTTTAGAGAAAAGTATCAAGTGTGCAACCGTTTCCTCCTCCTTTCCACAAGCACAGCACAACGTGTCTATACCCGACTCTATATGTCTTAGTCCACGAATCTCCCGTCCTGGCCTGAAACAAGAAAGAGCTTCCCCTACAATTATCATAGATATTTTCTTTGGAAATTTCCTGCTTAAAGATCCTGTATGTTCCCAGTGCCGATTTCGTCAGCGTCCCTGTTTTCCGCAGAGCTCACTCTTTCTTTAACCTTTTTCTTAACCGGCAATTGCTTATTTGCCCCCTACTGCTGTCCAGATATTTGCTTGTCAATTTTCTAGTTCGCTATCTCCATCTCGCGTCAACATTCCTTATGTACAGGTATCTGAAAACTTTCCTAGCCCACCGCTTTTCGCCCATTTTTCTCAATCCCTCCTCAAATGCTATCTCCCTGCTAGCTTTTCTGCTCTTGAACGACGCCCATCCTATATCACCCTGTAACCCCTGATTTGGTGTATTGCCATGTGCTCCCAAAGCTAGCCTCCCTACGCCGCGTTGTTTGATTTCTAACCTTGCTTGAGCAACTGATCTCATGCACAGGACCACATTGCCGAAAGTCAGGCTAGGATCCCTCACCCCTTCCCAGATCCCTCTTACCACTTCATACCTATCGTAACTCCACACTGCCCTATTTTTCATGACAGCGGCATTCGTAGTAGGTTAGATTTATTCATTACATAATTTCCATGCTCTGTCAGATACTCAACACCGTTATTTATCCACACCCCAAGATACTTGTACTCATCTACTATACTTCTAGCGTGAACTCCTGTATTCTATGCTTGCCGCCCTCATCATTAAATATCATAACTGCAGATTTTTCTTTACTAAAGTTGAAACCTAATCTACCTATCTCTGCACCAAAAATGTCTATGAAATGTTGGGTCGCTGGCGACCGCAGCGCCACCTTTGTTCACAAACATGACGCTTTTCTACACGTCTCGCGCGTCGTCTGCAACGCCTCCGTAAAGACGGGCGGCGCTGCGCCCATACCTGCAAGTAAATTCATTTTGAAGCGAAAAGCTTCACTACGCCAGTTTTTCGAGCTGTCAGCGGGGCCGCAAGTTTGGCCTTGAATGTAGCTATAAGGAAGGGTGCCAGGCAGGAAGACACGATCTCGCCAATGCTATTTACGCCTCTTTATAGGATGTGTTCAGAAGCCTCGATTGGAAACAGTTGGAGGTAAGATTTGATGGAGAATACCTAAGTAATTTGCTACTCCCAGATGACATCGCCTTGCTGAGTCACTCAGGAGGTGAACTGCAAAGCATGATCAATGAGTAAGAGAGGCAGAGCAGAATGGTGGTAGGTCTTAAAATTAACATGCAGGGAACCAAAGTAAATATTCAACAGCCTCGCAAGGGAACAGCAGTTCACAATTGCTAGCGAGGAGCTGGAAGTGGTAAGGGAATACGGCTACTTGGGACAAGTAGTGGCTGCCGATCCGGATCATGAGAGGGAAATAACTAGTACACGAATGGGGTGGAGCGCATATGGCAGCTTCTCTAAGATCATGAATAGCAGTTTACCAATATCACTCAAGAGAAAAGTATAAAACAGCTGTATCTTGCCAGTACCTCACCTATGGAGCAGAAACATGGAGACTAAGGAAAAGGGTTCAGCTTAAGTTAAGGACAACCCAGCAAGCTATGGAAAGAAAAATGATAGGTGTAACGTTAAGAGACCAGAAGCGGGCAGAGTGGGTGAGGGAACAAACGCGTGTTAATGACATCCTAGTCAAAATCGAGCGGTTAGTTAATTGAAATCGAGAGGAAAGGCTTGGGCCGGGATGTAATGCGAAGGCAAGTGTAGCAGGAGGCAGCAGAAAGTTGGGTGGGCGGATGAGATTAAGAAGGTAGTGGGTGGCCGCAGCTGGCAAAGGTTAACTGGAGAGACATATGGCAGAGGCCTTCAGCCTGCAGTGGGGCCAGCGAGCTAACCGTGGCCTTCCTGGTGGCACCGCGAGCGATGAACGCCAACGGCCGTCCTTGCGGAGCGCTGCTAGTGCTGGCCGCGCCATCTCGCGACATCAGCAAAATGAGTGCTGCCTCTATGCTTTCGTTAAGCCGTAAGCGACCATGGAGGCAGCTGACTGCAGGTTTCAGTGTTTTTGAGTCTCCGCCCAGAAGCTGGATATGTATACATATATAGTGCTTGTCGCTTGCGCGAAAGTTTCTATGAAGTTTAGCACATCCTCGAGCTTCGAACATCCGGTGCTTACGAAGGGAACAGGGAATTCAAGTTCTAGAACCGATACAACATGGGCTTTTTCATATATAACATTTTCTCTAACAAAGCAGATTAAACGCATCAGTTAATTTTACTGGCTTTTATTTAAGTGTTCTGCGTGCTTGGTTTTAAGCCACAATTCGTGGGTACTTACAGAAAGCACAGGACTCTCCACTGGACCTCGTAGATAACAAACAATTCTCAGCAAAAAACATGCCTTGGCTGGAAATGTGCTTATCCACCACAAAGATTTGTCAAGGAAACCACCGTGATCAAGGGTTCGGCCTCTTTGCAAGCTCATTGAGATAAATTTGGTCCGGCTTCTCTCTTCCCTTCAGATAAACTGCGGCTACCGCTCATTGCTTATCAACCAAGGCTGTTTTCTTCAGCTTCACAATAGGTGTAAGCTAATTAATCCACTGGCAAAGATGGCACTTCCATCCGTGTCACTGGAATAGACACGTTGTAGAATAGGTGCATTCTCGATAGTGCTCGGGAGACGTTCAATCATTTTTCAATTAACCAATTCATCAGCGCTTGCTTCTTTAGAACCACATCGTGTAGTGCACTTTTGAGTTACTAAAGCTCCGTTGTCGGCACCAGATTTTTCCAGGCTCACTGATTCGGCACTCTCAATGGCTGAGCACAACTCGGTGGCTCTCGACGGAAGTCGCCTCTGACGCTTTGCAGGAGGTTTTTTCTCGCAAAGATGTCTAGTTTTCCTCTTTGCTGATATTTTAGGCACAATGTGTTTTGTTTTGTTGTGGTTGTTTTGTGCATGATTATCGTAGGCATGGTGTCGGGTTTCAGACGCGGTTTATCGCGTGGAAGCTCGCTGGTTACGCCATTTACAATGACACTGAACATGCACTCAATAAAACTGCTCCCAAAATGTTTCTCCCAAACCATAGCAGCTGCATGGTGTCAGCCTTTCGTCCTCTCTGTAGAAGTTTCGTTCCCATTCTGCAAGCGGCGTAGCACCAGATGGCGCAGTAAACACGGAAACGCGCTCCTTGTTCGAGCGGTATACCGCTTTTACGCTGTGGCACAAAGCAAGTCTTCTCTTTGCACTGTCGCTTTGGCATCTTTTTCTGCACTCACATGTAGCTCGTTTAGCGATGGGCACGGAAAAAACACTCGAGATCTCAGTCCATGATATGACGGTGAAAGCACGCACAACGGATACACCGACGAAATCACTCAGAGGAGCGGACGCGATGACTTACTACATGTGCAAGCAGCCACACAGGACAACAAACACTGCACCTCGGTCAACAAAACATACGCGCACAAGCAGGTTAATCGTGCGCACACAAGACCAGGTTGCTGCCTTCCGAACCAAGAAAGCCGCGTTGTCTGCTGCGGCTGCACCCTCGTAATATTCATATACAGGAACACTACACCCTCCCAACAAGCAGCGCTCTCTGTGGCCATCGGTGGGCTTTCAAACGGCGCCACCTTCTCCCATTGCGCAGCGCTGGCACTCGTATATTCTAGGCACTATACAGTGTGTTTAAACAAGGCTGATGATGATTATGTGCAGTGGAGGGTATCTTGCTGTAGTGCAGTGTACTTATACTGTGATGGATAACAATTTTCGGGATGAGAGTTCTTGGGATAAATTTTATTTCTGTACTGTGCTGTTAGCCAAACACTTTAATCAAAAGCCTAGAATCATGAGGGGAAATGAATGCTCGAACCTACTGCACAAGTTTCAACTGACTGCCTAGTGAGGCAATGTAAACACAAATATTTTTCTGGAAATCCACATCCTGCAAACTTTTCTCTATGAATGTGTCTTGCGCCCAACCACCCAGTCATCGGGTAGCTTGCAGCTGTCCAAAAGGATTTCTACTCCCACACTTTAGTTTCTTCTGTATGGATGTGAATGCTTGTGGGATTAGCTGTGGTGTCTTGCACTGTAAACACATTGTTCATTCATTGGCACAAAAGCTCTTTGCATTAGGGTGTATCTTGTCTTTTACTTTCAGAGAAGCAAAGTATATTGCTTTTCAAGAAATTTTCTCACCTTTGTTTTACTACCTAAGAGTTGTTCAAGATGTAAGCTTGCTCATAGCTACAGATGTCTAACTGAACTATTCGCTGCAGAAACCATTGCATTGCATTGCCCAATGCTGATTTTCGTCGTGCCTTTACAGAGTTTTTTCAAACAACAGGCTATGAAAGAGGGAAAGAAGTCTTAGCTATTAATATTGTAGTGGGACCGACCGGCAGGAGGTCAAGCAGCAACTTAAACTGAGCAACGTCCTCTTCTACATCACGGACGTTGCCAACGTATGGCTTAGCAACCATGAGGCCGATCTTCCCATCTGGTCCTCCTTTAAGACGAGCTTCGCTGATGTTTTCGGCCGCCCCGCCGTCCAGAAACTTCGCGCCTAGCAACGTCTTTGTGCTCAAGCACAGCTCCCTGCCGAGACATTCACTAGTTATATCGAAGATATCGTTGACTTGTGCAAGCGTGTCAACCCGTCCACGAGCGAAACTGATAAAGACAATCGCAACCTTAAAGCGATCGCCGATGACGCTTTTCAGATGCTTCTGGCGAAGAACCCCAGCTCCGTCGCAACCTTCATCCAGCTGTGCCAAAGCTACGACGAACTACAACGGGCATCTACGCGGCAGTCCGGCGCGCATGCAGAGGGTCTTGCTGGCTTGGCCATTGGTGGATGATCTTCTGAGTAGTCCCTGTTCATGCAGCACGTCAAAGTCTTCGTCTGCGAAGAAGTCGCTCGCCAGCTTTCTCTGCTGCTGCATCACATTCACGACCCCGTCTGCCCTACTCACGACTTGGCACCATCCTTCGCGCCCACTATCCGCCGTGCTATTCAGGAACAGGTCCCTGCAGTTCTGCCATCCAGCTCCCCACTTCTCCCTGTGACAGCACCACTCACCTATGCTGAAGCAGTCACCAGCACATGGTGCTCGAACACCTCTGCCGCCTATCGTAGCAGCCCGGTCTTTTATGCTCCACCGCCGTTCATGCCACCGCCGCCAGCCCCGTTTCGTCGACCCCGCCGACACTCTACGAACCCTTGGCGCACCGACGACAATCGGCCAATATGCTACTCTTGCGGACTTCACGGCCATGTCGCATGTCTTTGCCATCAGCGATCCCCTCGTTCTGGGGATGCCGTGCGCACGTTCCACTACGACTCCGAGCCGTCCTTGCCTCTTATGGCTCATCTACGCTTCGCCCCCAGTACCCTACTCGTCGCTCGCCTTCACCTCGCCGACGTCCCATTTCTCCGATTCCCCCCGCCCGAACCCCCACCCAGAGAAAAACTGAATGCCGCAGTTCCGGAGACAAGAACTGCATGTTCTGCGAACTCGTTAAGTCATGCGTTCCTTCCTGCTAAAGTGATTGAAGTGTTTGTTGAAGGTGTCCCCGTTCTCGCGCTCGTCGACACGGGTGCTGCCGTGTCAGTGATTTTTGACGCCCTTCGCCGCAAACTTCGCAAGGTGGCAACGCCGCTGTCCGACTTTTCACTACGTACGGCCCCCTCTCAGCATCCACGCCATCGCAGCCTGCACGGTCCGCGTTTCTATCAACAACGTCGCCTATACCATCTAGTTTGTTGTTTTGAGCGTCTTCTCTCAGGATGTCGTCCTCGGCTGCGACTTCCTCTCAACCCACCGCGCAGTGACTAATTGTGCCCGTGCTGAACTTGCGCTTTCTCCCATGCAGTGTTGGCGCTAACGCGTTACAATTAACGGCGTTACCGGTAAAGCGTTACTTTTTTCGGTAACTTTGTAACGTACTCGTTACCATTTCGGAACTGTAGCGGGTAACGTACTTACGTTAAAATTTTTCGGTAACGTGAGGTGTCACGTTACTAGTTACTTTTTGTTCCAATTGTAACCCACTCTGCCCACTTTTTTTAGAAAAAAAGCGCAGAGCACCTAAAGTGATGTGGTAAATAAACAAAATGTACAGGTGCTCTCGACGACGGAAACACCTGCCCTTGACGACGCACCCAGCTAACAAAAAAAGAAAAACAGAATAGCCATAAAGCACGAAACACGTGCACGAACACTCATTCACACACTTGCCTTTACCTACCTCCCCTTCCCAAACCACTCACGCACAAAACTCTCTACAGAGTGGAAGCATGCAGAGCATTTTGAAACATCACATTTTTCAGAATTATCTTAAATTTGTTGAGAGTTAGGAATGTTTTCTTTGTGAAGTTAGAGTTGATGATGGAGTGTCATTTTGTGTTTAATGGCACGTTCAGAAAATGGCTTCACCACGTGCCATAGTGCGGTGGAAACACTACAGCACCTGCTTCTTCACTGTGCCGCTTAAGCCGCCCCTCGTCGCGATATGCTCGCGGCCTATAGGGCGCAGGGCATACTACCAGACTCCCTCAAGACGCTATTGTGGCCGCAGGGCAGTGCGTGCACTCATGAGCGAACCTTGGTGAGCCTCTGTGCATTACTCGAACAGACGAGCTTGACGTCCCGTCTGTTCTCCGCCAGGTAGTTACACGCAGTGACCAAACGTTCCGCGAGTGCCACCTTAGGCGATTGTCAACTGGACGCCCCACTCCAGTTGTAGTCAACATAGTGCTGTGCGCGTTTTTATTACTCCACCATGAACTAATCACGCGCACAACCTAGACAATTTCTTACTGTGTAAATAGTTTGTGTATATTACCTCTCCCCCTATCTTCTCTTCCTGTCCCCTAACTTCTTTCCTTTTATTTCTCCATTTTGCCTGCTACCCTTTATTTCCGCTGCCCCAGCTCAGATGCTTCAGTATCGATGGCAGATGCCGAGGCTAGCAAAAATCTTTTCCTCCCTTTTTATTATTTTAATAATAAAATAATAGAGTTAGAAGCCATAAGTATCTATACAGGGACCTTTAGGCCACTATAACATGTTTCGTGTTTTTTGGGCGCCGTTTGTAGATGGCGCTTTAACATTGCTAAGCTCCTGCACATTTGTTCAAAGTATTCTCGTTAAATCAGGATTTCGCGTAAAATCTTGTTGGACTAGAAGCTTTATGTGAAATGTGAGCTTTATAAAATTGTTATCGTAAGTTAATTCGAAGACTAATTAAAATGATTGGCCATGAAGTAACGGCAAAGTAACGTGCGGTACTTTATTTCGGTAACGATAACGTGTTACCTTTTTTTAGCGTAACGAGTAACGTATTTAGTTACTTTTTTCAGTAACGCCTACAACACTGCTCCCGTGTATACCGCTTCATTGTGTGACTTGCCTGCGCGCTCCGCTAAGCTTCTTGTACCTGCCGAACCGACATACCTCCCTTCTCTTCTGCCCTCGTTCCGCTCCGACCTGACTCTTTCCTCAGCAGCCCTGTTGTTTTCACACCCACCGCAGCTACCACCCGCCATCTGCTTTATTTCGCCGTTCTCACGATTTCCGACGGCCACTGCGCCATCTATGTCACCAACCCATTTTCCTTCCCGTCGTCTGTTCTTCGCGGCGAATGCCTCGGCTCTATTGAACAACTGGACCCTGCTCTTGCTTCCGAGTTATCCGATACACGTGCCTGTCCTCCCAGTTACTGTCTTAGCCTGTTGTGCAACTGCGCCCGATCCGCTTCCCTCCGACTTCTTTCATCGTACCATCGCTTCCGACCTTCCGTCCGCTTACCGTGACCAGCTCTAAGAACTTCTCTACCCCTTTCGCAAAATCTTTCGAATGAATGAATGAATGAAAAACTTTATTGTATAAGGGTTATTTCTCGCAGCGTAGGTGGAGCCCTCAGTCCAGGGCCCCAGCGGCCTTTGCAGTCTTGCGAGCCCTGTCGATCAGCTTGAGCTGCTCTTCAGGCTTCGAGCTGGACAGCGCAGCCTCCCACTGCTCCGGTGTAGGTGTGTTGTTTATCGGCGCTGCCTGCATTTTCTGACAGGCCCATGTAACGTGGTAAAGCGTTGCGTGTTCACCGCATAGCGGGCATTTGTTTTCATAAGTGGATGGATAGATTTTGCTGAGTAAACTCAGATTGGGGTATGTATTAGTCTGTAGTTGTCTCCAGCAACCGACTGCTGTTTACTAAGGTCTTTGTGGGGAGGCGGGTAGGTCCTCCGGAGGGCTCGTTGGTGTTGTAAGATGGCTCCATACCGTCTAGTGACTGCGTCCAGTTCCCCTTCGGTGCGCGCCTCCCGGTTGGCGTATGCTCGGGCATTGACGTCCGCACATTGGTTCCCTTTGACAGCCTCATGGCCTGGTGTCCACGTGATGAAGCATCTCGTAAAAGTGATTGTCCTCGCCTTGAGTATGTGAATGGCTGCAGTGGATATGCGTCCACTGCTGTATCTTCTGCACGCCTCTTGAGTCTGTAATGATGTGTGCATGGGGCTCGTCACTCTGCTGGGTGATGGCGAGTGCAATTGCTGCTTCCTCAGCCTCGAGTATGTTGTTGGTTTTTATCGAAGCGCAGTTGATTTCCCTGAGCTGGTGATCCACCACGCTGGCTACCGAGCCATATCGGTGTCTGTATGTTGTTGCGTCAACATATAATACGTCTTTTGCCCCGGCGAAGCTTCTTTCATGAAATTCAGATCTTGCCTTTCTTCTCGCCTTATGTATATCTGGATGCATGTTTTTTGGAATCGGACTGATCTCAATGATCCTCCTGATTTCATTTGGAACGCTCGCTGTGCTATTGATTTCTTTCAAAGTGTCCCTCATGCCCAGCAACCGCAGCGTGTTTCTGCTTGTTGCGGACAGCATCAGTCTTGTTTTCTGCGCGATAAGGTGGGCCTCGATATGTTCTTGTACTGTGTTGTTTATGCCCAGTTTAAGGAATTTCTCCGTCGAAGTGCTGACCGGCAGTCCGAGAGCGCATTTGTATGCTTTTCTAAGAATTGCCTCCAACTGCTCCTTTTCTTGCTCGAGCGGTGTTTGGTAGGGGACGCCGTATAAGATCCTACTGACCACGAGGGCCTGTACTAGCCTACATGTGTCTTCCTCCTTCATACCTCTTCTTCTGTTGGAAATTCTTGCAATCATCCTGGTGATCTGTGCTGTGGTATTTGCTAGCTGTCTGATCGTGTGATCAATACGACGGTTGCTTTGGACCCACATGCCGAGGATCCTAACTTTCGATACTTCTGGAACCTTCGTTTCCCCTATGTAGATATCTATGGAGTTTTGCAGATCATACCCTTGTCTGTAGACTCTGAGCACCTCGGATTTTTCAGGGGAGCATGCAAGTCCACAGTGTCGGGCGTATGCGTTGACCGTGTCTGCCGCTCGCTGAAGAAGCTCTTGTTTTTCGCCTAAGGATCCCCTTGTCACCCAGACTGTGATATCATCTGCGTAGATGGCATGCCTGATTCCTTCAATTCCTTCGAGCGCCCTTGCTAAACCAATCATTGCAATATTAAAAAGCATAGGTGATAGCACAGAGCCTTGTGGTGTTCCTTTTTCTGGGGTGTTGAAGGTGTCAGTCCTGATGCCTCCTATTCCAATGGTAGCGGTTCGGTTAGTCAGAAAGGCTTTCACATAGTTGAATATTCTCTGCCCACAACCCAGTTTGCTGAGCCCCTCCAGCACAGCCCTGTGACTGACGTTGTCGAAGGCCGCTTGAAGATCGAGAGCGAGCAAGATGTTTTCTCCATATTTTGGAACGGAAGTAAGCACCTCCTCCTTGATCTGCAGGAGAACGTCCTGTGTCGATAGGTATTTTCGAAATCCAAACATAGTGTGTGGCATGAGTTCGTTGTCCTCAAGGTGGGTCTGCAACCTGTGATGCACAACTCTCTCGTACACTTTTCCCAAGCATGATGTTAAGGAAATGGGTCTAAGATTGTCCAGGTTTGGAGTCTTTCCGGACTTCGGAATCATTACTATTTCCGCATGTCTCCAGTCATCCGGGAGGGTCCCCTGTTCCCAGTGTTTATTGATGAACTCCGTGAATCTTTTGATTGAATTGTCATCCAGATTCCTTATCATGGCATTGGTGATGCCATCCCTCCCTGGTGTTGTGTTCTTTGTGGCGGACATCACAGCGTGTCTGACTTCTTCTATGGTAAGGGGTTCGTCCAGAGCGGGATTCGTTTCGCCCGTGTATGCCAAGCTGCTGTCGGCGTATGTTGCATTGCCGATGTAACGCTGCTTGATGTTCTGTAGCATTTCCTCGTCAGTGCCTTGGAACTGGTGCGCGATCCTTTGGGTCGTCTTACGGGTTTCGGATTTTGTGGTGGTTGAATCTATGAGAGCCCTTAGCAAGGCCCATGTCTTGGCCCAACCTAGAGTCCCCTGAAGTTCGTTGCACTTTTGGTTCCAGTCGCGCCTCGAGAGCTCCGTCGCATATTCTTCAGTTTTTTGGTGACCTCAGCGATCTTACGCTTGAGCCGCCTATTAAGGCGCGCTCACACTAGCGGGAAGCTTCCCGCGCCGGCACAGCGTCAACGTCGACGCTGCCTCGCAGCTCCTCAGAATGACGCTCACACTGCGCGCGTTTTCACGCTGCGGTTGTCTTGGAATGTGGAGAGAGGAGGCACTGAGGGAGGACCCGAACGAGCAGAAAGAGAAGGGGATAGTCACGTGACACTAGAGAAGACTGGAAAGCGCACCCTGCTAGCTCCCCTCCCGTTGCCCTGGCAAAGCAGCCGCCGAGTGCCCGGCCGGCCGGGGCCGACCGGCCGGACGCGCGCAGCCTCCGCCTCCGCCGACGGGGTCACTGAACTGGGACCGACGTCACGGTTCACGGTCGGCGCCCATTGGCTGTTGTGGTCACCGGCACGGGAAAAATAGGTACCGAACCCATTGCTCCGCGGGACGGCAGAGCAGGCTGTCCGCGGGAGAAAAACCGGCTTGGGCGGGAAGCGGCACGCAGGAAACGCCCGGCGTTGCGCGTTTTCCCGCTATGTGAGCGCCCCTTTATGCTTTTGCCTTTTCCACCTTTTTAGTAGGCCCCGTCTGGCGTCCCAAAGGTGTAAGAGATGTTTGTCCACCTCGGGTGTGTTGGTAGTGAGGGCGACCTTTCGGGTTAGTTTTCGCCAGTCTGTCTTGATTCTTGCGACCCAGCCTTCTATGTCGGTGATCTCAGCGTCTTCATGCTGCGCCCTGGATTTCCTATAGGCTTCCCAGTTTGTCAGTCTAGCCTGGCCATGTTGTCGCCTGATCGGGAGGGTTTCTATATGGATGCGCAGGATGCAGTGGTCAGTGCCTAGAGTTTCGCCGTCGTTTTCCCATCTTGCGTGCCTTACCCCTTTGACAAATGATAAGTCTGGGCACGAATCTCGGTTGATGCTGTTCCCCACTCGCGTGGGTTGGGTGTGGTCAGTGATGAGGGTGAGCCTTCTACGATCAGCTTCCCTGGCTAGATCCCTGCCTTTCGGGGTTCCCGAACGTAGCCCCAACTTTTATGCCAGGCATTAAAGTCCCCCAGAATAACGATACCGTTCTTGCCTGCTGCTTCTTCTGCTTTGCCTAGCAGGTAGCTGAAATTGGCTTTCCTCTGGCTTGGCGGGCTGTACACGTTAAGTAGGAAGGTGCTTTCTTGGCTTCTCTTTTGGGTAATGATTTCTATAAGGACGTGGTCAATGTCCGTTCCGTCGATGTCGTGTCTGATTGCGGTGACTGCTTTTGCAACCAGCGTGGCGACCTTGCTTTGCCCCTGCCCCTCGTAGACTGAGTACCCCGCGAGAATGAGTGAGCAGCCGGTTTCCTGTAGGGCGATTATGTCTGGCGGAGAGGTGCAATTTGTGATGTGTTGTTTAAGAAGACCCTGCTTTCGGCGGATCCCACGGCAGTTCCACTGCCATATTTCAAGGGTTTCCAACTTGACCGAGCGTTTACGGTTGCTCGCCATACTGGGATGGCCTGTTATAGGGTGTTCCTTTGGATTTCATGGCTGTGAATTGTACTAGACGCTCTCTATCCTTGCGCGTCTCGTCTTGGATGTTGGAGATGAGGTTGCTAAGATTTGCCAGTGCATTGTTAACAGCAACCATGGCAGTTGTAAATTCCTGGCGCCCTATAGTTGTCGCCTGAGCTTCGTCTGTTTGCGGGTTAGTGCTGTTCTGCCTTGTTCTTTGGGCCTTTAGTTCGTCTATCAGATCGTTTAGTGTCTGTCTCAGCTCGGCGTTTTCTGCCCTGAGCGTCTGAATTATTTGTCTTAGCTCTTGAACGTCCTCGTTAGCTTCCCCATTAGCGTTGTTACCTATCACTGTTTTCTGTGTGTTTGTGTTTTTTGGAGCAGTGGGAGAGGTGGGGAAAAGATGCTCTTTCCAGCTCACCCTGGTTGCTTCCTCCTTTTTTGGTGCGGTCTTCTTCTGCTCCTGCTTCTTTTTGGTTTCTGGATCCTCCCGGGTCCTGGACGCCGATCTCGACTTTGATCCTGATCTCGATGCCGATCTGGACTTGGATCTCGAACTGGAGTCCTCGCTGAACCAGCGTTTCCGGGCCCGGCCGCGTCCGCCGTTGTCTCCGCCGCCTGGTTCCTCTTTTTTTCTCGTCCGTGGTCTCGGTTTCCTGAGGCGTTCCTTGCACTCCTTTGCCCCCGTAGGATGCGCTTCCGTGCATAGCACACACCTGGGCTCGCAGGAGTGTCCGTCCTCGATCACTGGCTCGGTGCATTTAGAGCAGACGACAACGTCAGGTGTCGGGCATACGCCCGCCCTATGTCCGGCCTTTAAGCATGTATAACACACTTGCCGCGATGATCGATAGAGGTAGCAACGTATCTCGCCGCCGTAGTAATAGACGTAGCGCGGAACGATCTTTCCCTCGAAGGTAATGACCGCGCTTTGGGATTTGCCAAGCATTCTTGCATAAAGTATTTTGACTCCTTGGGTACGTACCCGGAGATGCGATAGTAGTTCAGTTGGCGTGGTCCCGGCGTCCACTCCATGAATGACACCTTTGCACGAATTGTCCGGCGCGGCCACGTAAGCTGTCACTGCATAGTTCTTTGCAGCAAAGCGTAGACTTGAAATACACTGCACAGCACTGGCAGTCTCCATGCTTTCCGTGCTGAGTATAGTGATGTTGGAACCGTTGTGCAGCCGTATAAGGAAGATGCCTTCGTTGCAGATGTCTGGTTTTCCGCATGCTTTGGTTATAGCCCGGGCCATCTGATGCGTGCTCAGTTCGCTGATGTTGAGTCCATTCTTCGGTCTAAGGATGACTTTGAAGTCGTTTTTTGGCAAAGGAGGTAGCTTCTCTCGCCGAATGGGATTTCACTTGAGTTTGGGTTGGCTCAGCGCTGAATTGTCTGCCGCGTCTGTCCCGGCCTCTGGAACGGCAATCAGTCTCGAGTTCTGGTATTTGGCAGTGAACCATCCCCCGTTGTCGATTGTTCTCTTCTGCGAGAGGTCCGTAGCGTTGTCGGTAGCGTGGTCGGTAGCGTTGTTTGTAGCGTTGTCATCGCTGTGAAGATTCTCTTCGAGCGGTGTCGTGGCTCCAGCCGACGCCGCCGCGTCAGCGTCCGCCATCCTCACGGGTGTGGCGTGAGCTGTAGCAGCGTTCCTTCGGGCCGACGGCCCGACGCCGCCTAGGCTTAGCGCGGCGTTCTCTGCCTTGGATTTTCCGACGGGCAGAAAATGGCGAAATCTAGACTCACGGATTTAAAGCGGGTATCCACGGATTCCGCTTGATCAGTAGAAAGCGATGGAGTACTCCATTTTCTACTGCGTTGATGTTTGCCGGGTGTAAGGAGGCGTCGAGGCAGGAGCACTTGCGAAGGGCGTTCTCTTCGTCTGGCTCCCTAGCGGCCCCAAAAATCTTTCGAACTTTCCCAGTCCTCCTTCGGGCGCGCGTTGGCCGTCTCTCATGTAGTTGACACTGGTATGCACGCCCCTTTGCGTCAGCGACCGTACCGCGCCTCCCCGAGTAAGCGCCGCGTCATCCGTGACAATTTTGACGACATGCTTCAGCGCAGCATTATACAGCCTTCTCACAGCTCTTGGTCCTCCCCTGTTATCCTGGCGACGAAAAAGGTGGCTCAATAAGGTTCTGTGCGAACTACCGCCGTCTCAACAAGATCACTCGCAAGGATGTTTATCCTCTACCCCGAATCGCAGACGCACTGGCTTGCTTGCAGGGAGCGGAGTATTTTTCATCATTCGACTTACGCTCCGGCTAGCAGCAAGTCCCGATGGCTGCCGCTGACCGTCCAAAAACCGCTTTCGTCACCCCAGACGGCTTGTATAAATTCATCAATGTGATGCCACTCGGCCTCTGCAATGCTCCAGCCATATTCGAGAGAATGGTGGATAATATTCTCAGTGGCCTCAAATGGGAAACTTTTCTATGTTACCTCGATGACATTGCCGTTTTTTCAAATGATTTTCCTTCCCATCTGCAGCGCCTTCAGCATGCACTCACGTGCCTTATACTGACGCCGGGCTACAACTAAACTTGAAAAAAAAAAAATGTTGCTTCGGTGCTACGCAGCTGATAATATTGGGCCATGTCACCTCTAAGGACGGCGTTCTTCCTGACATTGCCAAACTTCGCGCCGTCGCTGACTTCCCCAAACCGACCACCTTAAAAGAACTTCACGGTTTTATAGGCTTATGCTCATAATTTTCGCCGCTTTAACGCAGCTTCTTGCCGGCAGCCCAAACCTCTCGTCTTGGTCCCCAAGGCTGTACCGCGTTCAGCACTTTACGTTGCCTGCTGGTCTCTCTCTCTCCCCCCCACCCCCAATCCTTCGCCATTTTGACCCCGCCTTTCCGACAGAAATTGACACTGACGCGAGCGGTGTGTGCTTGGGCGCAGTTCTTGCCCAGCGAAAGTCTGGGTATCCGGAATATGTTGTCACTTACGCCAGTCACGCCCTCACCAAGGCGGAATCAAACTATTCTGTCACTGACAAAAAAAGGCGGGCACCGTCTGGAAGACGTTGAAGTAACGAGCGTTAGCTTTTGGTTTACTAGAGGAAGAAAGCGAACGCGCCGCTCGTGTCGAGAAACGGAATGTAATACCCTTTGAAACGGGGTGGATTGCCACCATGCTCGGCTACGTGTGCACGCACGCCGTTTAGCGCCATCTATCAGAGAAATTACGATGCAGGTCTACCCACTGCACCCCCTCAAGATACGTCCCAAACGGAATTTCATTCGTTTGGTGGTCAAGGTGGGCCTAGAATTCGGCTTGCGGTGCGATATGGTAACGCTTCAATTCGTAATTGCATGTATACAATGCTTACCTATTATTGTGGTTTTATTTTTATACCACAACCCATATGGTTTTATTTGCCTAAATTCAGTATACAACTGTCCCCGGATGGGTGCATGCCCGTTGTTGTCGGAGTATATAAAGCGGAACGAATGTATACATGTAGCGGTCCCGTAACGGGACAATTTTCCTACCAATTTTTGGTGAGGGGGGGGGGGAAGGGATGAGAGGGCACAACCAATCTTAATGGCCGCCATCTTGGATTCGAGAAACCGAAGCTATGCTGCCATTTCGCCCCCTGATTTCATATTCATAGTTCTACCTCTATCCACCATATTGGACTGTGACGTCATTTGCACACGGCAGGTGGTTGTTTCTACAACGCTATTGTAGATTGCGCTACAAGTCTCAATGCGAGGTGCGCTGTTTTCTAGTTGCAGCCGCAGATGCCGCTTTGATCTTAGGGTGGTAGGAGACCTCACGAAATCTCGAAACGCGATGAGTGGTTGCTGCCACATATAGCGCTGTGATCAAGGGCGTTGGCTCGTGACGCCGTCGAAGGACAATTTTTTTCGGAGCTCCAGATGCTGAAGCGTGTATTTGACACAAACAAGTATTCTTTTAATGTCCGTAGTAGCTGCATCAAGCAGGGGTTGAACTGGGACTTACTGGAAAAGCGCCGTTTAGAACTTCTCTACCGGATTTACTGCAATAAAACTGCCATTAACTCTAAAACTTATTTGCTCCCACCGCATTTTGTACCAAGATGCGACCACGAATGGAAGATATGTGAAATGACGCGTCGTACTGATGCCTACAAACGCTTTTTTCCCACATGCTATCAATAAATGGAACAAGCTGCCTCCCTGTGCGATCGAATGCCAGTACGAGGCAAACTTTCGTGCAATGTTGTCGGACCTCTGATGTGCTTTATGTACTTGGATACTCTTTCCCACTCTTCATATTTCGCTTTCTCAATTTCCTTACGTTGACTGATGTGATTTCACACTGACGATCTTTGTCATTTTACATAACCTTTTTGTATCAGAGGTTCAGTCCATGTCGCATGCTGTAAGATGTATATTTGAAAATTGAATGTTTGTATCCCCCTTGCAATAGCCTTAACGGCGCTGCAGGAAATGTGAATAAAAAATAGGTGCTTTTTTGGTATTTGCGCTTGTACATGCTGTCGGGCAGTAGTTTTAAACCGTTTTAAGGGCAGGAAGGCTAGCAGAAGTGTGTGTGCCGAAGGTTTTTCTGTAGGAATTTTGGCGGGCTTATACGTTGCGTAGTGCCGAAGGTTTTTTGTGTAGGAATTTTGGCAGGCTTTTACGTAGTGCCGAAGGTTTTTGGTGTAAGAATTTTGGCAGGCTTTTACGTTGTGTAGTGCCGAAGGTTTTTGTGTAGGAATTTTGGCGGGCTTTTACGATGCGTAGTAAGTAGGGCGGACGATGGGTTGGCAAGCTAGGAAAGTGAGTGGACGGGGAGTTAGTGCAGTCCCAGGAGTGCGACTGTTGGTGATATTTAGACAAGACCGAGTTCAGGAGCTTAGCCGAGCCAGATGGGGCTAGCTTCGCATGCAAGTTATGTAAGCGTTTTGAGGAGGCCGTTCAAATGTTGAAAGGGGAATGGGCAGCTAGGGTTAAGGAACTCAAAGGGGACCTGAAGGTGGAACGAGAGGAACGGAGTAGGTTAAAAACTCAGGTCGCCGAGTCGCTTAAGAGGGAGGAGGCTAATGCCGACCTGTTAGAGCGAATTGTGGGCGAGCTGAAAAGAAGAGTGGGAAAAGCAGGCCCAGCTAGAAGAGCAGGTAGAAGCGCTCAGGCCGCGGCTGGCAGGGCACCCCGGTTCAGTGCAGTGTCAGGTGGGAGACGAGGCTTGTCGATCCTACAGCGCTGTAGCGCAGCAAGCTTTGAGTGGGGAAGAGAGAGAAGTAAAAACGGGCACGGAGATTTGCGACAGGAGCGTACGGCGGCGGGAGAGACGGCTAGCTAGCGCGATCCGGAGGGCAACCGTCGCAGTTAGGAAGCGAACGGTTAGAGCGCGGGAGGGTTCTGGTAGTCGGTGACTCGAACATAGCGAGGGTTGAGGGAGGCGTTTTGACGACAGTGAAGGCGGACAGGCGGGTGCAGGTGGAGGCCAAGTCAGGGAAGTGCATGGTAGATGCAATGGCCAAATCCCAGGAGGCAGTGGGGGCAACATGGATGGCGAACACCTTGTCGTTATCCATGCTGGTCTCAGGGATGTGCTGAAGGGGAGGAGCCAGAATCTCGAGAAGCAGAAGTGGGGATGCGTAGGCTTAGAGAGGCCTCTGAGAGTGTGCATGTGACCATATGCACAATACCAGAGGTCCAGAGGCAGGCTGGCGAAACGGAAAGGAGGGTCGTTAAGGCTAACTGTGTAATATATGTTAATGAGTCGACGACTAAAATACGGGCTAATGGAAGTGTACGAGATCAGGCCCCACCCTTTTGCACAAGATGGCATTCACTACAGTGGTGCCACTGGCAAGAGAGTGGGTAGTAGGATAGGTCGCCAGGCAACAGCTTTTTTGGGGGGGACCCAGAGCTCTAAGGGAACCAGTGTAGAGAAGAAAGAACCAAGATCAAAGGGACGATGGAACCATAGGAGAAGAAATAGACACAAATGCCAGCACCAAGTTAATTCAGATATAGGTTTCATTAACATGCAAGGTGGTAGGAATAGACTGAAATGGGAGGAAATAGAACAATTAAGGCAGGAGGAATTAATGGTATATGGTTTAGTGGAAACGCATCTTAGAGACATGGAGCAACCACCCTGTAACCCAGACTATGCATGGGAGTATTGCAATAGAACAGAGGGCAGCAGAAAGGGGGTGGAATTGGGGCATTGATTCATAAAAGTATGAACTTTCAAAGGGTTAAACTCAAATGCAAGGAAGATTAATGGCTAAAAGGAAAAGTGGCAGGGAAGCAAACACTCCTTGACTTTGTATCCTGTGGACAGGAGCTAATGCCAAAGAGCAAAACAGGAAAATGTTAGAATGTATTGCAAGCGACATTGATGAGCTAAGAGGACAGGGCAACATAATTATATTAGGCGGCATGATTTCACAATAGAAGACCTGGATGGGTACACAGATTCGACAGGAAGCATGCTGCAGGACATGTCTGACAGGCATGATTTAGTTGTATGCAACAGTACCGAGAAGTGTGAAGGGCTCATAACATGGGAGGCAGGGAGCCTGCACTCAACGATAGATTATGCACTAATGTCACAGAGGATGTATATAGATTAGCGGTAATGAGCATAGATGACATGGTTCCAGAAGGCTAGGTAGTGACCACAAGCGTATCAAGTTGAAACCAATGTAGGACTGAAGTAAGCTGAACCCCCCCCCCCCCAATCAGAGAGGAATATTTACTGAGAAAAGCAATTGGAAGCACCAGCCAAACAAATTGAGAAAGTAATTTTAGGATAGTGAATGGACTTATACCAAATTAACTCGATTACTGGACCTAGAGCTAGCTAAGGTGCAAGTAAAGCTAAAAGGGAAAAGACGCAAACCCAAGAGTTGGTGGGATGAGGAGGCCAAGAGGGCGATACAGAAACGTTAGGAAGCGTCCAGGGAACACAGATATTCCAAGAAGAGGGGGGAACCAGAAGTAGAAGTAGACAGAAAATGGGATACCTTCATAAAGTGTAGAAGGGAAGCATCCTTCCCAACAGCCTAACCGACTCCATAAACGTGGAAGGTATTCTTAATGAATGGAAGAGTGTTTTTCCTGGCCTTGAGTTCACATCTGAAACCCCACAGGGCAGCCAGATTAGATTCCTAGACCTGCTGGTGACTTGCAGCGACAACCACACTTGCTGGGCTTATAAGCCCAGGGCAGAAAAACCACTGTTGCGATTTGATTCTGGTCATTCTAAAATTGTTAAACGAGCTGTAGTAACTTCTTGCCTAAAACTAGCTATAAAAAAATCATGCCCCCACTCGATTAGTCACAGCATTGTTGAACAGGTTTCCCGATTGAGGGCTTGTGGCTATCCTGAGCAGTTACTTGGCGGCATTGCAGAATGCTTACTAAGGGAAGTTACTGGGTCCGATAAGAATAAAAAACCGAGCTATGAAGGACGCCCCATTGTGATGCCATACATTCACAACATCTCCCACAGAATAAGGAAGACAGCGAACAAGTACGGAGTTGAGGTGGTTTTTTCAGCTCCCAATAAGCTCATTGGAATGTGCAAAAAGGTTAACGAGAATGAAGACCACAAAAAGAAACCTGGGTGCAACGTCAAACACGACATCACCTATCGAGAGTGTGAAGAAAAGGTCATTTACAGCATTCCACTTAGCTGTCAACGAACCTACGTGGGGCAAACGGGCAGATGCCTGAACAAGAGGCTTAGAGAGCACGAAAGATTATGCGAGCAAGTAGCGAAATCAGGAAACCTGGCACCACATTGCGCACAGTGCAAATGCACCCCGATGCTAAATATCACCAAGGTAATAGGTAGGGCCAGAAACAGACGGGAACGCGAAATTATCGAAGCTTTCGCTATGCACGTTGCTCCAGATAACCAATGCATCAGCTCCCCTTCGGTGATGCTAGGGAGAACCGAATTAAACTACCTCAGGAATAGCAATCTTCGGCTGTTGTAAAGGCACGTGTTGATATTTTATTATCATATATTTTTCCTTCATATCGCTCTTGTCAGCGTCGTGTGCTCTTACCTCTTCTGTGTATGACTTGACGTTAATATGTGTATATAGGCATGCTCCTTCAGATAATAAACAGTTGTTAGAAAGCGCTTGTCTTGTGTGTTCGTCCCTTTCCGTATTTTGGTAGCGCTCACCAATACCTTCAAGGATCCTATTTGATTAATGAGAAAATTAGAAGGGTGCCCAATGGATGTCAAAAGTAAATAAAAAGGACAGAAAAGCAGCTGAAAAATTCTAGAAACATCTAAATGCAATGAGTAATAAGACTAGGCTAGAGCAAAGGGTTATTGTTACAGATAAGGGTATTCGCCTAGAAGGGGATGAAGTGATAAAACACATAGGAACAAGGATGACAGAAAAATTTAAAGAAATGTTGCACATAATTTATTGAAGGAGGATAGACCGGTTACTGCAATAGCTTCACTTGAGCAAAGAGAGTGGGAAAGGCCAGAGAAGAAGGTTCCTAGTGGCACATCAACAGGACCAGACGGTATTCTGATCATGTTAATAGAAGCTAGGACCAATATCCAAGCAAACATTAATACAGGTAGTGAATAAAATGATAGTGGATGGGAAAGTCCCCGATGAATGGCGATTAAGTAGAATGAACATGATATATAAGGGAAAGGGAGACAAAGCTGACGTAAGTAACGAGGGGGTGCTAGGGGAGCTACAAAATGGTTTCCGGAAACAAAGGAGGTTGGAGGACAATCTGTTTTCATTGACGCAGTGTATAGAGATCGCTGAAAAGGTACACAGGCCCCTATGGCTACCATTTTGGATATTAAGGGAGCCTATGACAACGTTATTCAAGAGTATCTGTGGGACATACCGAGCACAGTGGATGTGGAAGATGGTGTAATTAATCTTTTAAAATATATATATAAAGGTACCAGAATGCTTATAAAATCTGAAAAAAAATGTGCCAGAGCCTGTAGAGATACAGCGGGGGCTTAGGCAAGGATGTCCGCTGTCTCCTTTGTTGTTCATGTTGTACCTGCAAGGGTTGGAGACTAAGCTAGAGAGGAGCGGACTAGGCTTCAATCTTTCTTTTTTCAAGCAAGGAGAATGGATTAAACAGTCATTACTGGGACTAATATATGCCGATGATATAGTGCTAATGGCTGACAAGGAAGATTTACAGAAGTTGATAGACATATGTGGTACAGAGGGAGATAGATTAGGTTTCAAGTTTAGTAAGGAAAAGCCTGCAGTCATGAAATTTAAAGGGACCCAGAAAGGGGGTCTCAATAAAGGTGCGACATGTCTGGGATGTTAAAAGATGACGGTTCATAATTATCCTCCAGCAAGAATTATTTTAATGCGCATTGTGGGTTATACGCAGACAAAATTTGAACTTCCGCGTCTTCGCGCCTTTCCCTCTCCTCTCGCACTCCAAAACGGCGGCACTCCTCCACCGGCCCCACTCACCTGGCCCCTCCCCTACCTCTGCCGGCTGCGGCGTGCGCGCAGTGGCCATGGCCACGGTAGCGCGTGATGTCTGAAAAAATTTGGTGCTGTGAACCAATGATTACGCCCGGCACCGCGCGTCGGGGCGAGGTGCGAAAGCGGGAATTTTAAAAAATTTATTGTAAATTTCCCGCTCGCTTTTGAGGTCTTGTACGCGGCATGGACGCTCGGTGGCCTGTACTCTACATAGTGCAAGTATTTTAAAGCCAAGCTCAAACACCCCTTTCTGTGGCCCTTCAATGATGAGGGCGGTGAGCATAGAATACAGGATTTCACGCTAGAAGTAGTGGATGAGTACAAGTATCTTGGGGTGTGGATAAATAACGGTGCCGAGTATCTGACAGAGCATGAAAAATATGTAATAAATAAAGCTAGTAGGAATGCAGCTGTCATGAAAAATAGGGCACTGTGGAATTACAATAGGTATGAAGTGGTAAGAGGGATCTGGAAAGGGGTGATGGTCCCTAGCCTGACTTTCGGTAATGCGGTCCTGTGCATGAGACCAGATATTCAAGCAAGGTTAGAAATTAAACAACGTGGTGTAGGGACGTTAGCTTCATCAGGGGGTACAGGGTGATATGGGATGGGCGTCGTTCGAGAGCAGAGAAGCTAGCACTAAGATAGCATTTGAGGAGCGATTGAGAAAAATGGGGGAAAAGCAGTGGGCTAGGAAAGTTCTCAGATACCTGTACATAAGGAATGTTGGCACGAAATGGAGAAAGCGAACTATAAAATTGACAAGCAAATATCTGGACAGCAGTAGGGGGCAAGTCAGCAATTATCGGTTAATGAAACGGAGAGCTCTGTGGAAAACAGGGATGCTGACGAAATCAGCACTGGGAACATACAGGATTCTTAAGCAGGAAATTGCCAAAGAAAATATTTATGATAATTTTAGGGGAAGCTCTTCATTGTTTGAGGCCAGGACGGGAGTTCTGCGGACTATGACATATAGAGTCAGGTACCACCAGATAGACACGTTGTGCGTTGCGTGCGGAGAGGAGGAAACGGCTGAACACTTGATACTTTTCTGTAAAGGGCTTAGCCCTACAGTGGAAAGCAGCAGGCTGATTTATCCAAGGAACTGGGGCGGACAGTGAAGGAAAAGTAGATTTTAAAGCCACCGCCCGATTTAAAGGGTTCAGCAGTGTCCGTCCATCCTTCAGAGCAGACCCCATGAAATCTCGAAACGTGATGAGTAAGAGCTAACGCTTTTAAAAGAATATCTCGCCATCATTTGGACGATTGCCAAGTTCCGACCTTACATTTATGAACGGCCCTTCTATGGCATCACAGACCATCACGCCCTCTGCTGGCTATCCTCCCTCAAAGAACCTTCCGGCCGACTGGCCCGCTGGGCTTTACGTCTCCAGGAGTTTGATATTCATGTCATTTATCGCTCTGGCCGGAAGCACTCGGACGCCGACGCCCTTTCTCGTTCACTGCTCCCATGCGATTCAGCCTCTGCCCTCGTCTGTGCCTACGATTTCTCGTTATTTGACGTCCCTGATATGCTCTCCGAACAACTGAAGGATCCTTGGATCACCTCGCTGCTAACCGTCCTGAAAAATCACTCACCACATTCTTCGTCCCGGACCCTTCGCCGCCAAGCCCACCATTTCGCCGTTCATGATGGCCTCTTACATACTGCCGTAACTACCTCTCCAACAGGTGGAAGTGGCTGTTGATGGTCCCTCGACACCTCCGTGCTGCCTCTTTCCATGCCGCTCCATAATGCGGCCACGCCGGTGTACTAAAAACATATGCTCGCCTTAGTCTGCAATATTACTAGCGAGGTACGTACCACTACATACGTCAGCACATTCGGTCATGCACCATCTGCCAACGTCCCAAGAAACCTCCCCGCCCCGCCGCCGCTCCTTTGCAGCAGTTACCTTGCCCTGGTTGATGCTTTCACCACATCAGCATTGATCTTTATGGTCCACTTCCAACTACTTCGGCTAACAATCGCTGGGTCATCGTGGCCGTTGACCATCTCACACGTTACGTCGAAACGTTGGCTCTCAAATCTGCTACTGCAAACGATGTCAATTGCTTCATTCTACATGCACAATCTTGTTCTTCGTCACGGCGCCCCGAAGTGACCACGGCCGTGTTTTTCTCTCAGACACCATCGAGGCCATGCTAAAGCAATGCCAAATCTTTCATCGCTGTACCAGCGCCTATCAACCCCAGACCAACGGCATGACTGAACAGTTCAACCGCACACTCAGTGACATGCTCTCCATGTACGTTGACACCGCCCACTCCAACTGGGACCAAGTGCTCCCTTTAGTCACGTGTGCGTATAATACGGCTACTCACACGACGGGGTTTTCTCCTTTCTTTCTCTTATATGGCTGGGAGCCTACATCCACCATGGACACCATCCTTCTTTATCGATCGCCCTGAGCCTTCCGAGACCGCATTACTTTCCGAAGCTCACCTGTAAGCCGAAGAATGCCGGCAACTTGCCCACTCTTTCACTACACAGCTCCAATGGCATCAGAAGCACCATCGGGATTCCTCGGACCCTCCCGCGTCATACCCATCTAGCGCCCTCATTTGGCTCTGGGTGCCTTCCTCCACTACCGGTCTCGCCACGAAACTGCTTTCTCGCTATCACGGATCTTACTGCGTTGTGCAACAAACTTGCACAACGCCGCTTGCCCCCTCTTCGAACCACCGTCGCCGGGGGCGCGAAACTGTGCACGTCGAGCGCCTCAAGCCTAATTATGATCCGCCCATGCTTTCCTCCCCGTAAGTTGCCAGGATGGCTCCTTTTTCAGCGGGGAAGTAACTGTAATGGGACCGACCGGCAGGAGTTCAAGCGCAGCGAAGAGGTACCCCAAGTGCTACTGGGATTTCGAGCGCCACCTGTGAGTGTGTCCGTCGTGTCGCCATTTGACAAACGACAGCCAACCTGCGCTTCGCATACAATATGCCTTTACAATATGTAAAGTATAAGGAAAACTGCACTCCTTACACACCTGAACACATGAATGGCTTTTGAAGTCTGATAAAACTCAAGAATGCAGTGGCGAATACCCCTCAATTGCGGTCTTTCAGCCGGTGGCATTGATCAGTTCTCAGACGTGGTAATCGGAAATATGTAGGGAAATATGTTATTTTGCAATCTGTCGAAAAAAACTGCCTGCTCTCATATTTTTTTATCCTTTTTCAGACCTTTGCAACCTGAAGGCAAGATACCTCTGCAAGCTGTGGTTGGCACTGTGGCATTGTAGATTACTAGTTTGATTTTATTTTGTGTGCTGTATGTATTTTACAACTTTTTAGGCGAAAAAACAGACAAAAATGATGAGGGACGAGAAGGAGGAATGCACACTACAGTTTCTAGTCCAGTCATAGTTGTGTCCATTCTTCCTTCTTGTCCCACGTCTTTTTTGACTGTTTTTCCACCTATGTAACAACTGGCCCCAATCGAACTCTTCTGTAAACATCAGAGTTGCATTGGTATGTGGCAGCGCAAAACTATGGGTTAAAATTATGAAATTCTCTTCATATTGCCTTTCATTAACGTTTTTACTTACAGTATCTTGCACTTAAAAACTTCCTTACCCATTTCAGTAACAGTATTGTGTTTTGGTTTGTTTTTTCAAAACGTCCCCTTTTGGAAGTTCTACCATGGGAGTACTACCTGCACACAGTAACGCTTACTATTGCATGAAACTTCTGCCGGTAGGACTAGCTTGAAGAATTCCTCTTGAAGACAAAGCAACTTAAATTTCATTAATAAAATTGTCAATCCGATACATTTTTTGTGGCTGTTAGTTGCTTAATAGAGGCATGCATCTGACATAAGGCGGACGTATGTCTGGTTTTGGGTATTCTGTGGGCTTTATATAAGCCCATGGCAACTGCCAGATATATTACTAGCTAGAGTCACCAAGGCCTGCTTCATCAAAGCGCAGAAGGCATGACACTGCAATGGCCTCATTAGATCCAGGATATTCTCGGATATCATTGTAGTTACATATGTACCTCCGTCAGATATCCATGAGAGATCCACTGAATATCGGCAGATCTCCCATGGATATCCGTACATCCAAAAAGGGTCGTACGTCACAGTGGTTGACTGGGTGCCATCAATTTGTTGATCATATGGATCTGCTGGTGGCAGACTTGCCAGGATGTCACAGACCTCGAGCGAGACTATGCAGCAAAGTATGGAAAGAAAAATGACAGGTGTAACGTTAAAGAGACCGGAAGCGGGCAGAGTGGGTAAGGGAAACATGGGTTAATGACATTCCAGTCGAAATCAAGAGGAAGAAATGGGCTTGGGCAGGGCATGTAATGCGAAGGCAAGATAACCAACCGCTGGTCCTTAAGGGCAACAGAGTGGATTCCAAGAGAAGGTAAGCCTAGCAGGGGGGTGGCAGAAAGTTAGGTGGACGGATGATATTAAAAGTTTGCGGGAATACGGTGGGCGCAGCTGGCAAAGGACAACAGGGCAAGTTGTTGGGCGAGTTGGTTTCGATACTCCATGACTGTAGCGCAACGAACAGGATGGACGGGCCGATGTATCAACGAAAGATTAAAGGAGCACGATTATAATGTCTCACGTGGCCCCATAGTAGGCCACGTAGCCAAACACTGCAGAAACTGCAAAAGTGATGATGATGATGAAGATGACATCGATGCCTACAAGTCATTGTACAACAAGTGCGTTGTGCCAGGGTTCGTACACAATATTTGGCTGAAAATTCAAGGACATTTCAAGGATGCAAAAAGGCAGAATTCAAGGAGTGTCAACACAATTTTATTTCCTCACATGACTTAGGAAAGCAGCCCTATTTTCGCATTAATTTCTCTTTCAAGACCCGTTATCTCCGCTTTTTCTTTGGCTGTTCGACACAAACTGTTGGCCTTAACAAGACAAGTCAGGTCATTTTTTGCTTTGGCGTCTTCCGAAAAGCTATCCGCTGACTCCTGCAAGCACTTCAGAGTTTTTTCGAGCCTTGTATTCTTCTTTTGCATGCTCTGTAGCTCTAGCTCGAGATCTTTTCTCTTCAAGGTTACCTGCTGCGCTACACCTTGCTTCTTCTGTTCGTCCATGTAACACGCATAGATATGCCTGGCTTGGCGCACTGATGACTTCAGTTCTTGCGACACTGGAACGTTAAGCAGCCCACCGTGTGTTTTCACGGCCTCACAGATGACTCATTGCGAGATATACGAAGGCTCTGCCATATTTTTGACCGCGATGTGCTTGTTTACACTGAAACCTTTCTACTGAAGCCTGCCCATGGCTAAGCAAGAGAAGGACCTTCAATACTACCCATAACATCGAGAACAGGTGCACGAAGAGAACGTCAAGGCGTTCATGGTCTCTTTCATAATTTTGGAGTTCATGCCGTTTTTCTTGGCAGAACTGAATGTACTGTGCACACACAATATCTCTCTTGTGCTCAGAAAAAAGCTTGCTGTCACACAACAGTTAAGAACAACTTTAAGCTTCCCAAGGCACATTTCCGTCTTCGACATCTCTCTGGGGTCGAAACATGACAACCCTTGAACCAGAGGGTACCTAAGAGGACTTCTCTCCACGATTTTCAGGATCATGCTCACAATAAACTTCCGACACTAGCCCCTAAATTCAAAAACACACTTGGTACTCGCTTTTCCGCTCTTTAAGATCTTCTCAGCCACACGTCCAACGTCCACCTTCTCAAGTGACGTGTAATTGGCAATGTCATGAACATCAATTCGCAGCAGTTTCATGATGCTCGTGGCTTCTGTCAATACCAAGCACTTCACGAACCTTGCAAAGAGGCTCCTAAAGACAGTTTCAAGCCCTTTCGCTAAAAAAATGTCTTTGGAGAATCACTGAAAAACAGTCAAGAAAGGCTGCACAACCATTGCAACGTTTAGTGAAAAGTTCAGTTTCGCAAGTGCAAGCCGGTCGTTTCGAAAAGCACTGGCGTTCTCAAACGCTCTACATTTCGGCAAGAGTAGCCTATGGTCACTCACTGCTTTGGTGTAGTGCCTCAAATGCTCCCACATAGCCAGGGCTCTCTCCAGTACTCGCACGTTCTCGACCCAACGGTGGGGCACAAAAGGAAGTGGAAGCAGCTTGCTCCCCGTTTCTTCAACAAAATCCTCACGGCGGGCTGGTGCATCGTGGAAGAGCGAGAATAAGCTCGACAGAAAGGTGTCAACTGACCAGCTCGTCTCATGCATTCCTGCTCTGTAAGCATTATGCACTGTGTGCAAGCCACATGAACCAATATCCAAGCACTGAACTTGAAAGTCATTCTTCATGTCAACTTCTGCATAAGGTTGTCTGCTGTGCTGTGACCCATGAATGTTGAAGTAAGACATCTGGTTGTCACCTCACACTTGTTTCACAATCTGTCGTGAACATCAAGTTGTTTTCTTTGCAGGTACTCATTCAAGGTTTCGTCAAAAAGCACAACAAAATTGTCAGACTTCTCCATCATTTGTTGCACTTGCAAAGTGAAAAATGGGAGCAGACCGTGGCACGTGACATACGCACATTTTTTCTCGGAGCAAATGAAGCTTCTTGCGACCCGCTATCTGGAAACATCTTTTGGAATAGCTGGGAAATGGATCCACTGGAGCTGTAGGAGTAGTGTGACGACACAACTTTCATCGTCCACAAAATCTCGGCTTCGATCACGGAATCATGGTTTCTGCAGTCTTCGTCAATTGTCGCAGCCCGAGAGGAAGTTGCCATGCTTTCATGCTGACAAGCAGCCTCGGACGTCAGATTTTCCGCTTGCATGAAACATGCGACGGATGAGCAGCCCTCACCTGCTGCAGCTTTAGATCGGTGCTTCGCGCCTTTCTGGTGGCTCTTCCAAGGCAGATTCCCCCATCGTTGCAATGTCGACCGTCTTCTGACATAATGCGCACTTTGCTCGATAAGGATCGCTTGGCTCTGGTCTCACCCAGTGACGATAGTCCATATGTTGCAGCCACGCGAGCTGAAACTTGCACTTCCCGCCTGGCATCTTGTGAAATTAGACACACAATGCAAACGCGAACTTCACTGAAATGGCGCGCATGAGGCCAACAGATTACCCGACTAAAGTGCCTAAAAGAGCCCTTTCTATTTTGCCGAGCGCGGGTGTCGCAGTAGCACCGAGAGTGACGCCTGCCGCCGCCGGCCGCTTGGTGCGCTGCACTATGAGACTGTGCCGGACCATGCTGAGACATGGGCGAACTTCAGGCGAGGCACGACGCAGTCTCCCCATTTGCCCGACGATCTGCCTCTTTTATGTTCATCCAAATCCGCGATGCGTTCAGGGCCTGCGGACGCGCTGGGTAATGAGACGAGCCGTTTCTTTCGGCGTTTGTCTGGAAAATCGCGGTTTCGCGACCTGTTTGGAGTTTCTTTAGGGTGCAAAACACCCACTCACAAGAAGAAAAGACTCAACAAAAGCGGAAGCAAGGCGCGAAATGAACTGCGCATTACAATCAACGCATCGTAGCAATCAATGCATCGCAAAAGAACAAGAGTCGAACGCCGCACGGTTTAGCATGGTGCCGACAGGCATCACCGTCTGGTGGCCCGGGGCAGCAGGCATCACTGCCTATGCCACCGTCCCGCGTTGGAGATGCTCGGTCGACGGCACACTAGAGTATATTCTAGGCACTATACGCCAACCGACCGAGCAATGTGCCTCGCATTGGATTGGATTTCCAATGCATATTAGTTGCTAGACGACATAGGGGCTGCGGGATTTAAAACCGAAACTTCCTGATGTTGCCCTTTAGTCAACAAAGCTCGTTTTCATGGACATGCGTAAGCGAAAGGGACTTTAAAATCAGCGTGAGTTGCGGATGTACATCGTTAATTTTCTTTAGCAGAAGAAATCCCACGGGATTTTCAAGGATTACAAGGAGTGCACGGGTATTCAAGTAGTTTCAAGGCCCCATGAACTTATACTGTCAATATCAAGGATATTCAAGGATTTCAAGGGGCTGTGCGAACCGTGTGATGGGTAGGAACCCAACTCGCTGACAAGAAAAATTATAGAAGCACATATGATAGCAAGGCTCCCGGAAGAATGTATAAGCGCACCCTCCGTATCGCTGTCAGAAAAAGAAAAACGATACCTCGACTGCGAATGCTGACAAGCGTGTGCTTTATTTTGAGTTTTTTTTATATTTGTGACGTGTACATTGCTTTCCATTTCTGGCTGCCAGTCGGGTACTTATTCTGGCTGGCAGCTAATAAAGATTTCAGTTGTGAGTCAGCGCTGTGTTGTGTCCCTGCCTGTGTCCTTCTTCTACGTCCCGTTCATTGCACTGTAGTCATGGAATGGCAAAGGACAGGGTTAGTTGGAGAGACATGGGAGAGGCCTGTGCCCTGCAGAGGGTGTAGGCAGGCTGATGATGATGAATGTTCACGAGGCAAAAATGAGCTTCGGCTTGTAAGAACCATACGTCTGGATGTTGCACACAGAATGGCAAAAGACAGGGGTGTAGGAATCAATGGAGGGAACGTGGGACGTCGGAGTCTGCGAAACATCATGTAGTGCAGCGTTGGTGTCCATGTTCCAAGTCGCCAGTGCGGAAGATGTTGCTAGCACAAGAGCTGCAGGCAAACTGGTTTATTCCAGCCACTGCGCGTCTCTCTTCACCTCTTAGTGCTCATGCCCCACCACACACTCATTAAAGAAATCATACTATTCGAAATTTTGTGTGTGTCCCTTCAAGACAACTCTGTTTGTATGAACTGTTTTTATTTCTACCAAAAGTCTTCACTTAAGGGACATGAATCTTTGGTTTATTTGTGCTGCACTGATGCTGTCATTTTTCATCCCAACTGTGTGTTGTGCAGTGCTCCTGTCTAGGTGTATCGAAAACGTGAGAACATTAAAATGCAAGGTGAGAGAGAATCTGACTAGCGAGAGCTTCGTGACAACATGCCAAGCCTGGTGCAAACAAACCAATGGCATACGTATAAAATGCAGCAGTGCACAATTACCCGGACCTGCATTAACGCAACACTGCTTACATACAACAACAGTACTGATCATGAAAAGGCGATTCCTTTGAACATGCTCATCAGCACCAATGTGAGGATGGCCATCCATGGGATTCCGCAACTATGACAGGAGTGCCATTGCTACAACTTGCACGCACCGAGGCTGAAATGAAATTTCCCCTCCAATAAATGGACAGGACTTTCTTGCTACAAAGTATACTGAGGGGCCAGTTGGTCAGACATATTATAAACAAAAACGTAGCATATGGACGGGACGAAGAAGGGTGAAGACAGGACGGTTGCTACACTTACAACTGAATAGAATGAAATGAGACATTAAACCACACCCCATCCCAGAACAACACGCATGCGCATGACATAAAACAAGGTAAAAACAAACTGATAATCTTAAAACGTGTGGAAAATGAGCAAAAAAAGAAAGAAAATAGAAAGAGTGATAGATAATAAAAGGTGCTAAGAAAACTCAAGTTCGTTTTAAAAACTTCAATTCCTTCTCCATCAGACACACAGATGGGGTACTAATGCCTTTCGATATGCCTTCACTGCATATCGAAATTTCCTAGGCTTCCAAGATTTCCCTAGCCAATTGGTCGTTACCACGCCCTACAGTAGCAACAGTAGCAACCATCCTGCCTTCACTCTTCTTCGTCTTGTCCATATGCTACGTTTTTGTTAATATTTCTTGCTACATGCTTGCAATACCACACAGCTCTATGCATATCTGCTGGTCCACTGTTTTCACAGCACTGATAGCGCCATCAATTCCAAAGACTTGCCGCCACAAGTGACCGAGCCACATGAGACAAAATCCTACGCTAGTCCAATACTCGAAACCAACATGAGTGCGGCCGAATCCACAAAACAGTTCGCTTTGCTGCTACGTCATTTTTACGCAGATATGGGTGAAGCGAACCTTGTGGGAGGACGAGGGTGAGACTGTAGCCAATCGGAGATCACACAATCTTTTTTTTGCTTTCGCCAGAGGGCACCACTCATATCTGAACTGCGCAAGAGGCTTATGGCATTGCAGAACTTTTGTTACTGCTGTTTTCATGTGACCCGGGGACAGTGCTGGCATGCAGAGACCGTTGTCTGGGTCTGTACAACTTGCTGTGCCAGCGTGAGTTCCCAGTTCAGCTCATGGAGCAGTATAGTTGAAGTTGGACTAGTTGGTGAACATCCCATGCAGAAAAAACTGTTTGCAAACAGACACCAGACGAAGACACATGTGGACTAAATAATAATATGTACCGTAAAATCTGTGTATAATACGTGGTTTTTTTTTTTAAATTTCAGCATGTCAAATTTCCACCTCATACTATATGTGAATACGAACAATTTTCGGGCAAAATCCACAGTTCCTGTTCCATTATTATCGAGTGCCGCCCCCATCACACTTCCAGCGAAAAGAGGCGCTGTCTAGTGGTGGCGGAGGTCGGTAGTTTCGCTTTCGATGACACTTCACTACGCTGACCTGACATAGCAACGGCCAGGACGATCGCACCTCGCATGACATCCGGACTGCAAAAGCAGCACTTGGCTGCTTTTAAAAAGAAAGTAATCGTAGCTGCCAAAAGCATTGGCACCGCGTCAAGTGCTGCTATATTGTATGAGGTAGGGAGAGCCTGCAGTTATTGCCACCAGACACGGACCTCTCCAACCATGGATGCTTGGGGCAGCATTCCTGCGGAGCGCACCGGTTGTGATTTCAGGAAATGTGGGATGTCTCGCACGCTCGACTGTACCGAAGATTTGTTTCTATGGAAAGATATCTCTCACAAGGGCCTCTCGGAAAACAGCACACCTGGCGATGACGATCACTAAAGCTCCAACGGACATTTCCGAAGCATGCGTGCCAGCGTGTATGCCGGAACTGGTCTGTGCACACTCACGGCGCAGGAAGCAAGTGGGCGTAAACGCGGCTCCTCTGTACAGTACATACCTGCTGCTTGATATACACAAGTCGTATCCGGTGCGCCAGCGTACACAAATAATCGAAGGCGTTCGGCTTCTGCGACTTCCGGAACGTCTTCGAACCGACTGCCCTTCCTTACCGACATTACACGCGGATGAAAACTTTTTTTTTTTCAGTTTTTGCTATCTACAAATTACACCCAGTATTATATACAGGTCCATATAACTTTTTTTTTCAGTTTTGGCTATCTCCGAATTACACCTCGTATTATATGCGGGTCCATATAATACGCGGGTTTTTATGGTATCTCACAAAATATTTACAGTGCGCCTAATGAAAAAAGAAAACAGACGAAGAGGAGACAGCACCCAAAGTAACGTGCCGTTACAGTTCATGTAGCATCCACGAATCGCACCTCGCTGTTATTACGGTTGGCTGGCTTCCACATTTGCTACTAAACCGCCGCGGTGGCACAGTGGTTATTGTGATCGGCTGCTGACCCGAAAGACGCGGGTTCGATCCCGACTGTGGCGCAGTTTAATTTTGATGGAGGCGAAATGATAGAGACCTGTATACTTTGCAATGTCAGCGCACGTTAAGCCCGAGATAGTTAAAACTATCCTAGGCGCATACGACATCCATCATAGCCTGAGACGTTAAACCCCCCGAAACAAACCAGACATTCGCTACTACTTTTTATGATATATTCCTCCATCAGCTCGCCATTAAAACTCGTCCTTATGGTACTGCAAAATGCTAGTTTTAACTAGAAGTGTACAACCTCCCTTTTTTGAGTCTCTTGAGACGAATGTTAACACAACTAATCCAGATAGCTTACTGCAAGGTAATGGAAGCTTGTTTACAACCACACAAATGCAGAGTACCAACCATGTCTCATGGCTAATGTGGCAAAGAAAGGGAGCATGGCTCAGTGAAAAGCAGCAGTGTTACATGGTAAAGGCTTCATTGGACTGAACCAGCTGACCAAGGAGGAACAGCTCTAGTAAAAGACCATCAATAAATGGAATGATGTGGATTATGCTATCACCGCAGTGAAACAGTGAAAGTTTTTGGGAAACAAAACCTATAACACGCGCCACGGCGAAGCGTTTGTGATGATAAAGAACTCAATGGCTTTCTTATTCGTTCGTCACTCAGCAAGCACGCGTGGGGACACTCTTAGGGGCACAGGCAGATTGTCAACAGCACCTTCTCCACTTTTCTGCGTGTATCACAGGTATAAGTCAGCATGCTCACGCCGAGCAGTGCCGAATATCATCCTGCTACCGTCCACATGGAAGCCTAAAAGCATAAAAAAACTGAAGCATGCAGATAACATTTCTCTCTCGCCATCGCGGTACAAGTCTTTCTTGTAGTTGGGCGGACTGCCGGTGTACTAATCACTGCTAAAGCTTGAAATGCCACCTAAAAGCCTTATGAGGCATGTCGAAGGGATCCTCACATACGTGAGGCCGCCGATAATGATTGCTCAACAGTGTGCAACTCAAGGTGTCAAACGGAGGAACCACCATGTTTACAGTGAAGCGAATGCCAGCGTCTCGGTTCCACGGAGGGCCGGCTAACTGGCTAACTGGTTGACTTGATTGACAGCTCATGTGACGTGTACAAAAACCACGGTCCGGCCTCCGCGATATGTCATCACGCTGGCAGTGACGACATGTGGCCAATCGCACTCAGTGGCGTGCTGTGGCTGGCGTGGAAGTGAACAGTCTCGTGGATCCGGGCCCTGGTCTCTCAGACAAGCTGCTTGTTAAAAAGAAAAAGAAAGGAAGGTTTCATCGCTGTGCACCCAAAAGTCGACTGGTTTCCGAGGCCGAACCTGCACGCAGCAATCCATCAGGAAGAACTGCACTACTTCCACTGCTGTTTCATGTCAAGGGATGGACATGATGCGACTAGAACATCATCCCTGCCGAAGAGGTGTTGCGGTTTGACTTGCAGCAGCCGCTGTGCTTGGACTTAAGAGCATACGCTGCAAATTGAAAGCTGCTGTACATAGCTGGATGTCTTCTTATATTGCTAACATCAATAGAGAATAATGCGAGAAAGAAGCACTGTAGAAAAGCAGACAGTGTAGAACTTTATGCAAAAGCATGGGTTACATTGTAAACAAGGGGCAACAAAAAAAAAATGCTGGGGGCCCAGTACGACGTAAACTCACAGGCTGCAGTAGCAACAACAACAAGTAACAAACAGAGAGGAGACGAGACCAGGACGTTGCAGAAGAAGAAGAAGAGTCTTGGTGGTCCCTGGCTCGTGTCGCGCGCACCGCATCATTGCACCAGGAGGAAGAGGGCAAAGAAGCAGATGCCGCAGGTCCAAGTTGCGTCTGCCGGCGGAATGGAGAGCACTCTGTCTGGGACCTCTACTTTTTATTTGATGATCCCTGCAGGAAAGGAAATAAGTGGCTAGTAAAACTAGGCACATAATCCTTGCACAAGGCAAAGCAATGGGCTGCAATGTGACATGATCAGAGAAAGTCAACATTAACTCGCGATCCAACCCATGTTTACATGACAAAGCCTATCTCAGCTATCAATGACAAAGCCTACCTTACATCTACACTTTCTCGCAATCCAACGTCGAGACAAAGCAACATGCGACCCAGAAAATAGTATTTTGTGCTACTAGGACTAAAATTGATTTCAAACTGCACCTGCTGTGAAATTATCAATGACCCTAGAACACATTCCAGTGAATTCAGTAGCAGGTCATTGTATACTACTGGACATTTTATTTACAACTCAAGATTATGCAACAAGTGCGCTGTTGCCATCAACATGATCAGAGACATTCAACATTAATTCTGACATGCGATCCAACCCGTGCTTAGCCAAATGTGTAAAGTTTTAGGGCCACTGTTACTGTATACTAGACTTGAATGCGGACACCATGAACTTCTACAAAATATTGACTATCCACACGTTGCTGTAACGAGCTTTTATACTTTATGTGGCTGGTAATTGCAGCACTCAGGTCCTGCAGGTTTCAACTGTGCAATGGCAAGGGAGAGGTGCTGTAATGTCTCACAAAGCGCAACTTGTGTATCAAGAGAGAATGAACGTGTCGGCAGTAATGCCTCCTTGTAGTTCACAGCTGATATAGCGGAGGCACCGTGCTTTTGCATGGACATGCCCAACAAAACAAAGATTTCATCCGAAAATTATCTTCTCCTTGGAAAAGCTCATTTTAACGCGACAGCATTAAAGCGCATGTTTGGCGAAAGCCCCTGGAGTCCAAGAACTAAATTCCCATTGGTCGACGATGATGTGACATCACAACAATCAACCAACTAATGAGGAGCATGATATCACACCATACGACAGAAGTCATGATGTTGCTACACAATTCATCATTGATTAGATGGTTGTGACGTCACACGGAGCTGGAATTGATTATAACATGAGATAAAATTCTGATTGCAAGGCCACAACATAATTCAAATGCCATTATGACATGTACAAATGCAAGGCAAATCAATTGCGCTGAAAACAAAACTGGGGTGAGATGGGAACTGAACTTGGCTCCCTTGGGTCTTAAGTCAGACACGCTACCTCCTGGCGGTCACCGGATATGGTGGGTACATTGTGATGACACCACTAGGTCACTCCTAGGCTGCTCTCTCGGGACCATATGCCAGAGCCATGCCCGTGATTTTTCGCATTTTCTGGAGAACAGTGCCTTCAACGCTATCATGTTAATAACAGCACTAAGAAAGAATACACATGAAAAGGCTGATAAAGACACAGTACAAGAGCTTGTCCTGTATCACTAGAAGTTTTGTTAAACCACCATGCTTCAATCAAATAAGCTTACTATGATGCAGATGGTTTATGGCAGTTTTTGGGAGACCAAGGTGAAACTTGGACACTGACACATCCCCCCCCCCCCCCCCCAACTAAACAACATGTAGCGCATGTGTTGTCTACTTCGTATATCTGCGCTGCTCAGTTGGCTGGTCAGTTAGGCGCTCGGTTGGTTGGCTGGTAGCCACCACTGCCACCGGCCAGTGTGAAGCTCAGAATAGCAAAACCTTCTGACTGGACTGTGTTGTCTAATCGTCCTCTCACCTGCCATGCAATCCAGGCTTGAGGACGGCTGTTTGAATGATGTTCTGCCATTTGGTCACACAATAACACAACCCTCCACAGGCCAGTCCAAATTACAGTGGAACCCCATTCATACGTTTTTCACCGGACCGCGAAAAAAAACGTAACAGCCGGGAAAACGCAACAGTGAGGAAAGGTTCGAAAATTAATGAAAACAGTGCAGCTTTGCCTTGAAACAATTTATATCAACATCAAGTGAGCTTAGGTCTTTAAAAAATTGAGAATGGTCGATTGCCGTTTTTTCCGCTCGCTGGAAAACACAACGCGTTTCTCGATGGCCTGGAAAGTCGCATTGCTCTCAGCGTCGCTTTGGGGTGCGACGTACCTGCGGAGGAGGTCCACAGCCGCGACGGCTTCTCCAAAGCTCGGGTCCGCCAACTCCCCGGAATCATGCGGCTCGTGCTCCTCGCCGTCACCACAGTCTGAGGCTTCACTCGTGACCGAGTCTGCAGCGATCTCGGCGATACTCTGACACTCGGACGTCACGACAGCAGCATCCACGGCGACGTAGTCGTCATACGACTCCCGTGGCACCCAGCGCATTCAAAGCTTCACTCAGCTCTTGATCATGAGAGGCTGCTTCCGTCTCTTCAGCTTCCGTGGCAGTTTCCTCCCCGCCGTCCATGCGAAAGCCACACCGCGCGAAGCAGTGCTGTGCAGTTGACGCGCTCACTGCAGTCCACGCTGAAGTGACGTAGTGCATAGCGTCCAGTATTGAAACGATTGTAGGCTGCTGTCCGCGATCAATACGTGCCAGACAGCGCTTTACGATGGACTTCCTGTACGAGTGCTTTAAGTTCTTTATGACGCCGGCATCCAACGGCTGCAAGTGGCTTGTAGTGTTTGCAGGAAAAAAAACAAGCTTAACATTCCGAAGAAACAACGCGTCTCTCGGGTGGGCAGCACAATTGTCCAGAAAAAAGACAGCACTCCTGCACTGGGAGCCCATCTTGTTGTTGAAGTAACGAAGAAATTCTTCGAACAAAAAACCCGTCATCCATGTAAGACTGTTGCTTCTATAGTGACATGGCAGCAGGCGAATGTTCTTTAAGCACCGTGGGTTTCGGTATTTTCCGATTACCCATGGCTTCAGCTTGTCCGAGCCATCCATGTTGCAGCAAAGGAGCACCGTCAATCGTTCTTTGCTGCATTTGCCTCCGTGGCATGCTTCGCCCTTCAGGCTTAACGACTTGGATGGCTGCACCCGAAAGAAAAGACCCGTTTCGTCGGCATTGTAAATGTCACGAGGCTCATACCCCTCAATTATGGCAGATAGTGTGGCCTTCCAATCGTCGACTGTTTCCAAGTTTACACTTGCTGCTTCCCCGGATACCGTCTTATACGCGATGCCGTGCCTCTTCCGGAAACGGTCGATCCAGCCATTTGACGCCGCAAAGTCACTGATGCCCATTCGGTCGGCTATTTCCATCGCCTTCTCGCGCAAAATGCTGCCGTCGAAGTTAACACCGGCAGCGCGAGCTTGTTTAAACCAAGTAAGAAGCGACTCGTCGAGGTTTCCATACTTGGCGCCACGAGACTGCTTAGCTTTCGGGCCGAAGAGCGCAGCATTCCCTTGTATCTCGGCACGCTTCGAGACGATGCTGTTAAGCGTCAAGGGTGGCAGACCAAGATCCTTGGCGATGTCGACTCTTTTCCGCGCTGGCTGCCTGTCGACTGCGTTGAGAACATCCAGCCTTTCCTCGAGGGAAAGCGCCTTGCGCTTGCGCGACGCCATCAAAGGACGACAAATCGCTCGCGGTGTTAGCGAGGCCTGACGAGGCGTAGGCAGCGTAGGTGTTGACGAGAGGACACGGACGACTCGGATGGGTTGAACCGCACAAACAAGAAAGACTGGATTAGCGAGGCCTGACGAGGCGTAGGCAGCGTAGCTGTTGACGGAAGGACACAGACGACTCGGATGGGTTGAACCGCACAAACAAGAAAGACTGGATTGCTGCGGGCCCGCGGGTTTTACTAGCTTACTCACTACTCGCTTCGACTGACGAGGCAGTGGCCATCTAGTGGCAATCTCTCCAACTCGCGTGCGGCTTTTATGGCCTCCGAGATTACCAACGCGCGTGCAAGGGGGTGATCTCGGAGGCCATGGTCTCGTCGCCGATTCCGTAGCCAAGGCTGGCCAAGACTCGTCAAAATGGCAGTTGGCGCGTTGCCCGGCCGAGTTCGGGGTGCCAGGTTGCGACGCATCATGCGGGAACGTTTTCACAGCTACAACGTAACAGCGGGGTACCCAATACATTGGATCTTATGGGAGCTATGCCGGGACCGGACTAAAACGACGTAACAGCCGGGAAAACGCAGCAGTGAGGAACGTAACAGCGGGGTTCTACTGTATAGCACGAGTTGTCTACTTCGTCCCGAACAGCCACCCTGATCAAGTTAATTTTTTGGACCTTGGAACAGTTTAGATGACACTTTACTGCACCAAATTTCCAGGCAATAAAACATGTGGCGAAGCTCAGTAATTATTTCTTTCAAACAGCACAACAGAGACTAGAGGAAGGGTCATCGTTTTTATTCACATCAGCCTTACTGCACCTACTGCAGGGCAAAGGCCTCTCCCATGTGTCTCCAATTAACCCTGCCCTTTGCCAGCTGCATCCACCCTTTGCTGCAAACTTCTTAATTTCATCCGCCCACCTAACCTTCTGCCGCCCCCTGCTACGCTTGCCTTCTCTTGGAATCCACTCCATTACCCTTAAGGACCAGCGGTTGTCTTGCCTTCGCATTACATGCCCTGCCCAAGCCCATTTCTTCCTCTTGATTTTGACTAGGATGTCCTTAACCCGCGTTTGTTCCCTCACCTATCATTTATCTTTCCATGGCTGCTGCTGCGTTGTCCTTAACTTAAGCTGAACTCTTTTCGTTAGCCTCCACGTTTCTGCCCCATAGGTGAGTACCGGTAAGATACAGCTGTTGTACACGTTTCTATTATGCTGTTTCAAAGAACTCGCCCGGTTGTCAGTTTTAATCGCGACAGTCAAGCACATCTGCTATACAATTCCATGAACCAGGCACTGCGCTATGCAACGGCATGTCTGGGCAGCAAGACAAGGGAAGAATTGAGAAAGCCTTATTTGCTGGCTGCCATGACCAGGTAAACTGGTAACTTGTAGAGGTCTGCTTGGCTGCTCTAAATATTTGTTTGCTTTTGGGTGAGGTGGTCTTCCATGATTTTGATGAACCAGCACAAAGAAGACAACAGAGTGGACAAAAGGAGGTTTACACAGCATCACTTCCTTTTTTGCGTAGGGAACTGCAGCCATACATAGCCTATCAAAGGAAGATGCTTCAAACTGGCAAACACATCTTGGCAAAACACAAAAGCCCCCTTCTTTGTCAGTCGTGCAATCAAAAGCTGATGCTTGCTGGCTTGTACCTCTTTTCGTGCTTGCCACGTCTTGTTTGTTTTGGTACCACCTGATGCAATATTTTATCATTAAATAGATCTTGTGCCCCGATAGAAAACTGTAAAATATGTGCTCCCTGTTTTGAAATGTCGTCCTTCATTTGTCTTCTATGTGTTGGTTCATCGAGTGCAACAGATGCTTGGAACAGTTGGCAGCAACAAAGCGAGGAGAACTGGCGTGGCAAAATCACACATCAAGAAGGAACGTCACTCACCTTTCGTGTCTGGTGGTGTTAGAAGGAAAGAAAGAAAGAGAGAGAGAAGGTTAGTGCGCACAAACCACTGCTACCCCAAAGCAAATGGGTTTCGCTGTTTGCATGGCAGAATAGCCTACACCTTCAACCAGTGCAGAAAGAAATGCGTGTTTACAGCAAGCCTGCTACGGCTTGCATGGCTGGACAACCGGAATACTGACTGGTTGGTACTTTACGTGCAGCTTCTGTCAAAGAACACATCAGGCACACATCAAAATCTGTCAGGTTCACTGCTGTTTCACAGCATAAACGGCTTTTTTTTCCCCCACCAAGTAGTTTTGCTCAAATGTGCCCCACTTTTGTTCCAAGTACTTCATCAAATACCTTCCCAAAATATGTAACAGTCAAACGATGCAATGTAAAATCCTATAAGTGCCTCCCCAGAGTGCGAAATAATGCAAGGTAAAAAACAGTGCAAGCCAAGACATGCGTCAAATGGCCAGGAAGAAGGAGCAGCCGGGTTCTTTTATATGCACATTTTACGTTCACCAGAGCAGAAGCTGGAACTGAATAACACAAGGAACTTGCTGCAGTGCAGATGCAGTGAATGCACACCACCAACACCGAACAGGGCTTGCATGCTTTCCTCCTCCTGCACTGTGAGATGTACTCTCCGAAAGGGGGGTTGCTGCATTCTCAGCTTGTCTGCTATGAAGCATGACATTGGTACCAATTTCTTCTTGCTTGACTTATAATGCAGTGATGCTATTAGTAAAATGCAATTTGGAGCAATGTTTGGACCAGAAAATTTCCAATTTGGAGCACTTTGGAGCAGAGAAACACTGATTTAGGAGCATTCTGGAGCACCGAAATTTCGAACCTGGAGCACTTTGGAGCAATAGAACACTAGTTCAGAAGCACTCTGGACTATATAGCTGTTAGTTTCCGAATCACTTAGGTTGGCAAACAATGCTAGAAATGTATGAGTACAATGTAAAGGTGTTTTACATCCTTAATATTGTAATTTGACACACAGTCACACCTAAAAGGTCTTTAAATCTAACTTTTATGTTGTAATATTGAAGAGGAGACACCTTTGCAAAATATGTCAATTATGTTTAGTTGAACAGCCCATACATATAAAGCCCCTACTTTCGATCACAGTAGCTCAAATGTGCTGATGTGTGGTGCCTCACTTTTGTTTGCAAAGCTTAAAAAGCTTCATTATATCTCCTCCACACCAAAAACCTCAGTTTTTCATTTATGTCAGCCAGTTTAGTCACACTTTCTTGCACACTTGTGTGTGCTTGCCTCACTGAAATGCAATTTAGTCCCCTCATCCTTGTGAGCAAGGGCAGTTCTGATCAGCCCCTGTGCTGGCTGAAGCACATTCCTGCCTGTAGTAAACACAAAGCTTGCACTGACCCTGCACGATGTACAGAGCTCCACTTTTTAAACCAATGACAGAGTGCCAGGGTGGCCATGTTGCACAGCTGAAATGAATGGCAAAGTGCAAATGCAGCAACATCATGCAGCTGTTCCCATTTATAATGAACACTGGCCTAGCACGAATGAGATCGATCGAAGGTCCCCGGATGTGGTGCTAGGTTGCAACGAAGGCAAGGTGCCAGAAGCCCACATGTGGGAATGCGACAGGCAGCAGCAATCTTCATTGCGAACATGAGGGTCAAAATATTCAGTGTACAACGTGACACTGATGGACGTGATACGTATGCAACAGAAAGCAGGAAAAAAATCACCCACGAGTCCAACATCACCTCCGAGCTCACTGTGAGGCTAACCGAGTTACGTGTAAATCTCACGGGATGGACGTGGAGTGGATTGATGTTACAGTAAAAGCTCGTTAATTCGAATTTCAAGGAACCAGTAAAACTGCTTCAGTAATCCGAAGTTCGAATTATCAAATGATCCCGACAAAGCTTCCTTGTCCAGGTGAGGAAATGCTACGGCAAATCATTTCATAGTAACAATGTCTGCTTGATTCTGCTGCCGTGCCCGCAGCCACTTGTGGATGTACTCTTGTGCATCTGTTTTTCACTGCGATTTCTTCTGTTACTGGGAGGTGACGTTGATTCTAACCCCGGCCCTGGGGACTCTTCGCTTGCCGATCAACTGAAGGCCATTGTGAATGATATTCATCATCATCATCATCAGCCTTACTACACCCACTGCAGGGCAAAGGCCTCTCCCATGTCTCTCCAATTAACCCTATCCTTTGCCAGCTGCATCCACCCTTTGCCTGCAAACTTCTTAATCTCATCCGCCCACCTAACCTTCTGCCGCCCCCTGCTACGCTTACTTTCTCTTGGAACCCACTCCGTTACCCTTAAAGACCAGCGGTTATCCTGCCTTCGCATTACATGCCCTGCCCAAGCCCATTGGCTATCAAAAATTGGAAAATTTTTTTTTCCCCACATAATCATCGCACCCCCAAAATTACTGCCGCGAGCCGTCTGCTTGTCGTAGCGATCGCCATCTATTGACTGCGGCCACAACTAACTGCCATGGTTGGGCGCGCGTGCTACTAGGCGGCGGTACTGTGCTATCATCCGCTGCCACCGCTGTTCGGTGGTATCTTGGCCAGACTGGGCAATGTCTTAACGAACGGCTGAGGGAGCATTACAATTCTTTGGACAGGGCAGCCAGTTCGAATTTGGCGCTGCACTGCAGGCAACCTAAGCACACGTGCGCCCCATTGCTTCATCAGACATCCGTCATCTTCAAACATAAAGATCAGATAGTAAGGGAACTAGTAGAGGCATATCATATTGACAAGGGGGGTGCAGCATGCATTAGCAAGCCCTCATTATCATTGGCTAACCAAGAAATCACCTGTTTGGAGCATTCATTTGCAGCAAAGTAGATTTAATGTGTTCAGTGAAGACGCAGTATTTCTTGAATATTTTTTGTTCTCTGTAGTGTTTGGCGGGAATAGTATATGTACACACGTGCGTAATAAATCACCAGTTGAAAGTCAGTGCTCGTGTCGTCGTGTTTGTTCCGCCCTTGTGTTTTTTCCGCGCTGTTTTACCATGGATTACGTTCACCCTGTACTTTCATAACGAAGGTAAGTTACGCTTGAAAGTAATGTTTTCGTTATATTTACAATTGCGGACCTGACAATCCTGATCTTGCACCCATTCATCTGCATTTAACACTCCGAAACATTTGCTTGAAAATTTTCCCCGCATAATTATCGCACCCCCAAACTTCGCGTTGATTTTCAGGGAAAAAAAGTGCGAGGATTACGTGAGTAAATACGGTAATATTTCAGGAATCGAGAGAATACACCGGCTTGGAAAACCAGATAAAGATGATCCAACAAAATGCAGACCTGTAATCATGAACTTCGACTACCGCAACAAGGTCAGCATATTCAAACAATGCTCGAAATTAAAAAGCTCTGGCTTTTCCATCAGTGAAGATTTTTCACGTGCTGTTCATGATATCAGAAAAATATATCTGGGACCGAACAGAACAAAATCGCGACCGCAAAGAAAAAGTATTCTTAACTTACGATAAAGGGAGAATAAATGAACAACTGTTTGCTTGGGATAACGACCAGAAGACATTGTTGAAACAGAAACAAAAAACGAAACACCGCAACGAGAATCTCGAACGACCACAAGCAAAAGTGAATGTCGTATTCCCTCTGAATGAAAAATCGCCAAAGTAATCCTTGTCCACAAATCAGGTGATAAGCACTCCCCAAATAATTATCGACCCATATCTATGACATGTATATGTGGGAAAATTCTGGAACACATTATCCTAAAATTTCTGACTAAAATGCAGAGGCTAAAAAGCTAATCCACCCTTGCCAGCACAAGTTTAGAAATGGACTATCCGCTATAACACAACTTGAATTGTGCATGATCTTGCGCAAGGTATTAACAATCACTCGCAATTTGACAATTTTCCTTGACTTTTCCAAAGCGTTCCACCAGGTGTCGCACCAGGAATTGATGTCCAAACTCAAGCACTTACTTGGCGATCGTCCCGTGACACAATGGATCAGCAGTTACTTATCTGAACGTTACCAATTTGTCCAATTCGACGGACATGACTCCGACATTATTCCTGTGGTATCTGGTGTCTTCCCAAGGATCTGTACTTGCGCCTCTTATTTTTGCTATTTATTAGTGATATAATTAACCAAAATGAAGTAAAAATGAGACTGTTTGCAGATGACTGCGTTCTTTATCATGAAATTAAACATCAGTCTGACCAGATCAAACTAAATAGCGCTTTGAATAAACTTTTTCAGTGGTATCACGATTGGAGCATGGTCATTAGCAAGACAAGACTGTTTCTATGTCCGTCAAAAAGAAAAAAATTCCGCTTAAGTTCACTTATGGCTCTGATAACACTGCGCTATGAACTGCTACAGAATACTGACACCTGGATATCCTTATCTCATCCGACCTAAGCTGGACAAAGCACGTTCAGTATGTAGCAAATGAGGCCATGAACTAACTGTTTTTCCTCAAACATGCCTTGAATAACTCTCCTCCCGTAATAAAGCTTCTGGCATACACTACCCTCATACGCCCAGTATTAGAATATGCTAAAATTACATGGTACTAGCATAGCCGCACTGGAAAGTGTGCAGCGAAAAGCTGCACTATTTATCTATAACCAGTACAGATGCACAGATTCACCTACTGAACTTTTGTATCTCGCAGGGTTTCAGCCTTCTATCCGATTGAAACTGCACCGCTTGAAATTTCTTAACTCTGAAGACTTCGTCAATATAAGCCACTCCAGAATCACCCGCCGCAAACACCCTCTCACACTTGAGGAATTTTTTTGTTGCAAGAACACATTCAATTTTTCCTTTTTTCCACGAGCAGTGCGCAAATGAAATGTACTTGATGCTCCGCTCGTAATGTAGCTGACAGTCCTTAAATTTTTGGAGCTTGCCGAGCTGAGTATATTGCCACAAAACTGACTAAATATTGTTAAAATGTTGGTGATATATACCTTGTACCGTATAACTGATGACCTCGAATTTGTTTCTTGTTGCTTTCTTTGCTTTAACTAGACCCATCCCTGTAAAAACCCCGGTTGGGGTTGACAGTATATCAAAATAGAAAGAACTGCTTTCAACAAGTTATATTTTTCTGTGCAATGGTCATCTGCTGTTGATATGAGCACAGCGCAATAGTGAGTGTTTTTCACATTTCCATCAATGCTTTACTGCACGCCCACTGCCGGCAGCCTCAAAGCAGAACAGCTCCAAAATGATAACGGCCCTGCGGCATCTTTGACGATGCAACGTGGGACCAATGGAGCCCTCTCACAAGCGGGCGTGTCACGAGTTAGGAGGCGTGCAATTTTGGTGCCTTCACTGGAAAAAGATGGAAGCGAGGGGAACCAATCAGCGTCCAGAACGGTGTGCAGCTGTTGCTGGCTGATGCGAGGCCGATATCTGCCACCGCGAAGCTGATGGCGTCTTCAGCTGAGGCGCACTGCCTCTGTGCCTGTGCACGTCAAATACGACACAAGTGGCACGTCCCTTTGCACCTCAGCCGAACGTGCGAAACAATTGCAGAGCTCCGGCCACAGTGGTTCCACCACTCTTTCTGCCATCTGTTCACCGTGGCCTCCGAGACTCTCGAATATCTCAGAGGCCATTCTTACGAGTGTCCGATGCCAATGACCACAATCAGCACTTTGTACAATTAGCAACAACCTCTGCAGTAGCAGCGCGCTGGACCGTGCTTGAAACAGCTGTTCATAGAAAACGCGGGACCCACGAGCATGCTCGTGAAATATTGCGATTATTTGATGGTGCAGGTTTGTCAGACAGCACACCACGACGTTATTGCCTGCCGGTTTCAATGCATATGCCATAGAGCTTTAGCTAGAGTAACTTCCGGAAATATCTGCAGATGATTCTTAATCCGATCTCAGCTCTCCACATTGTCGCCTAACTAATATCATTTAATGTGCCTTTACGTTGACAAAAAGTACAGCAAGGATCATGTGGTTAGTCGGCTGGTAGCTATGTGATTGCAGCGCGAATAACTGCATTGCAGCTGCTTCTATATTAAAGGAACACTGAGGAGAAATTGAAGTTGGCTTGTATCGATAGAACACCAGCTCCTGATCACAAAAACGCCGCTCTTAATGAAAACAAAGCTCTTGTAAGGTAGAAAATAGCAAGAACCAAAATACAGGTATCGCCACCACAGGCCAATCTCGCAAGTACAAGCGTGGTGATGCCATAGGACAAGAGACGCCACCTTGAAGGAATTTTCCATCCTACTTGGTTTCGCGAATCTCTGAGGCTGACAAAGGTAGGTTGCGCAGATCAATATTGAAGTAAGTTTTGTTTTAAAACCAATAGTGCACTTTTATCACACAAGGAAGGCAGGCAAAAGACAACCTGAATGTTGGAAGCAAAGAAAATGGATGCTTGGCGGCCAGGAGAGTTTTGATTTGTTACGGCGCTTCGCGTCTATGAGCTTTGTGTGCCCCGTGGTTTTGTTTTTGACGCGCTTCGATTTACAAGCGCCGAACAGCAGAGGAACTCCAAGTGCCGAGTCAAGTGCTAGTTAAACTTTGAAGGAGCCTGTTAAGGCTTGTCAGATGATCGCCACGGTCGATGAAAAGCTATGATGGCACGATGGTCGGTGATCATACAAGGCAGCACTTGCGTATTCGCACGCTTGCCCGGCGAAACATTCCTGGCTGTGCCAGTCAACTTCAAACTATTTAACGGAAATCGTTTATTAGGGACGGGAGACAAGGTACAAGGCAGTTCAGAAAAATTGCTGATGGCCTAGCTCTGTTAGGCCAGGATATACCTAGCGAAAGCGCGGAGATTTCTGCATCAGAAGAGTGCATTCACTAGATGCGCCTTTATTGACGGCTGTAACTTGAGCCGTCGTGGCGGAGCGGTAGCGTTTCCACCTCAAACGCCGAAGGCTTTGGTTCGATTCCGAACCTCGGCACCGGACTTCTTTTCTTTTATTTAGTGAGTGGGCGGGGGGCTTCAGTGGCTCCCATGGATGCCGCCGCTGAATACGTCGGTTAGCGGTTAAGCGCAGGCTCTGTTAAGGTGCGTTTATGCTGCGGCGAGCCGCGCGCGCGCGCTGCACGGCAAGGTCACGTCGGTCAAAGCGAGACCCTCTATACTCCAACTGCGCTTGACCGCCGACGCGTTCGGCGGCTTCGGCGCAATCTGACCGCACTGGCGGGGAGATTGGAGCATGTATCTATTTCGCGCAGAGTGCGCCAGCCGCTGCCGGCCCGGCCAGACTGATTTGGCTCCGCGGCGAGGTGCGCGTTATATTAAATAGCTGCGGCAGCTCGGCGGAGCTGTTCTTTTCGAGCTCGGCTATTTTAATCCATTCACAGTACATATCTGAAGGTACATGCCAGTTGGCGAGACAGCCAGATCCAGTGGACCCGTTGGATCTAGCGGAAGCCGTTGAAGCGTTGTGCGCCGGCTTTGGTTTCAAGCCGCCGACTTTAAACGCGACCGCCCTCGAGCACCCATTTGTTGTTTTTTTTTGCAAAAAGTAAATAAATAACTTGGCCCTTGCAACCGTGGGAGACCTCGACGCTGCCTGCTGCGCCGTGTAACCGCTCCGCTCAAGGAATCACAATCCGTTGGCCCCCAAGCCCCGGCCAGCCTCCAATGGGCGCAACGCACCCCTCACGACTCCCCGCACCTTGGTTATGATATTTAGTTTGCAACAACTGCTCTCTGAGGAAGGGGGAAACCACCCGCCGGCGCCTAACCTAACCGTGCTCCCTCAAAAGCATCGCACGCTCTGTGAGGCTGAAGCCACTGAAATGCAGGCCAGAGTTTGCGAGAACTACGTCGTCGGGTTCGGGAACGGGATCCATCGTGACGCTGGCAAGACGCCGGTGCAAACGTAAACGAAGTGACGGTGGCGACCCCCGATAGATGCCTTCAACGTGCGGCGGCGGTAGCTTTCATTTCGGCAGCTGCTAGACCGCACCGCTAGCCACCAGAAATCACGGAGTCTCCGTTTACGTCACTCCGTTCAGTGTCGTCATAAGAGTTCTCCGTGTCGTCATAAGAGTTCTCGAGTTTCAATCGGAGCGGCGGGAAAATATTTTTCAACTTCGAATCCAAATTTCTTTGAAATAGATGAATCTTTCGCTCCCGGACAAGCGTCAACAAAGCCATGAAATGCCGAACTATCCGATATTGCTAACAAAAAAATTTTGATAGGGATCTCCTCAGTGTCGCTTTAATCACTTTTTATAAAATATGCCCACTTGATAAGCTTCCGTCTCTTTTTCCTCTTCACCGCAGCTTCCCATCAACCACTATACAGCGAAATTCTCTGCGCCAACAGCAGCGTCTGCCTGTGGCATCTGCATGCGTGTGCTGCATGACGGGATTGCATCATGCTTCACTGTCGGTCTCCACGGTGGCTTGGTGCGGCGCACTCGTGTCGTGCTCGTCCCAGCCCAACGTATGGCACTGCACAAGTGGCGGCCAGCCAAATGTGCGACACCACATGAGTGCGCAGAAAACTCCAGAGTGCAGTTAGCCAAAGACACCACAAGAAAAGCGAAACCGAAACTACAGACCTCCTGTGTGTTTGTAAACAAACAAGGTGGCGCTGCAGTGGCTAGCGCACTCGCGGTAGGCAAAAGACCAAGGAGTGGTGTCGCGGAAAGGTGCTGAGTGCTGGTTTTTAAGGCTTGTTGGCATGTTTTCAGTTTCTGCGAATCATAGCAATGGTTGATGCTTTCAACTCAGTAATTTCTCGACGCACACAAGCTCGCTTTGGCCACGTGCCGCGTATTCAGAGAAATAGTTCGCCACTGTGTATTGTATATATGATTAGTAGTAAACAAACTGTTTCTGCAGTTGTATTCTACGCTATGCATTAAATCAAAAAACTTTTTGACACTGCACTTGCCGGAATGATTTTACTTTGGGACAGTAGTGAGGGAAGTGCTGGCATTGTTTTGGCGCAGCAGACGTGCACTCACTGTCTACTGACACACGTGTCGCGCTGTGCGAAAAGTGGAGACAGCGTCGTGACCCCGATCTTCACTGTCTCGCTTAAGTGGTGTTTTTAGCCGCAAGATCACACGCCAGCCAGGCCGACTTCTCCCCTTGTTAAACTGGTCGGTTTGGTGAAAATTTCTGATTTCTGAAATTATCTGTTTCTCTTCTGTTTCGTGACATACAATTATAGAAAAATATTCAGTAGAAATTTATAACTTAGGCTTTTTAGATGCGCGGTCGTCGAAAATTGTGAGGTAATTATTTGAGGTTTTATTTGATTTCCGTTCCACATTTCAAAGACCAAAGCGAAAGAGAAAGCGAAGAGGCCATAAACGAGGGAATAAACTTTTGGCGCAGCAGACGTGCACTCACTGTCTACTGACAAACGTGTTCGTACACACACACAGGTTGACACAGGTTCGTTTCCTGACCTTTCACATTTTCTGCGATTAGCATTACTCGCGCCTTCGTAATCTTGTAACACATGATAATAGAATGATTCTATTTGTCGCAAACGATTCCCGAGACATTGAGGAGTGTAATAAATGGTTTTATTTTCCTTCACATGCAGTACTATGTTAGTTATTTTTGTAAGAAACGTTTTCATCTAACCATGCATGCACAAGTACTGATCATCTAAAAAAGAAATAATTGCGTCATCATACAGAACAGGGCTTTGTGAACATGCTTCCTGATTGACACAACTTACCAGACTTCTTTCTACGCGAATCAAAAAATTACGTCGCTCATATTAAGAAACAGCTTCAAATAAATATTAGATGCCATAAAACGTGCCATTAAAACATGCTGTGCTGTAAACAAAAGAACGCATTGCTTGGAGGCTAGTGAACCTGCCGGCGCACCGTGCACACCGCAGCTCAAGGTGAACAATACGTACGCAGCTACGTATGTGCTTTTTTTTCTTTGCGGAGTTATAAGTGCACTATGCTGATGTTCAGGTGAATGAACATAGTAACTTGCATGCTACTAAGTACATTGAGTGGCAGTGCCGATCGACTCCCAGACTTTGTGTTTTACTACCACGGCCCATTCACTGTTAGCCAGTTTCCTAATGCGGTATTTATCTGCGAGAAACCTATCGGGGTTAATTGAAATTTCCTTTTATGCTACTACGCGGATCCAAAGCTGGTCAATACATGCTGCATCTGCAGTGTGCAGGCATGATGCAGCCGCCGATAGCCAGGGCAGCTGCGGTAAGCACGAGCAGGCGGAACCTGTTTTGCCTACCAAGCGAAAGTTGCTGCTGGCATCAGCGCCACCGTATCTTCGTGACGTCGCGAGGTGAAGGAGGTCTAAGTATCATGGTGCCAAACCTAAGCAACCGCATGGCTCTTATCCCAAAGTAGACTGGCGGATCGTGCCTTGCAGCCATTTATGCCACGCTGTTAGTGATATTCTTACAAACACACTTTGCAAGAGTAACTGCCATTTGCTAAGTAACCAGTTTGGCTGTACAGATCGGAAACGCTTATCACGTTAACTGTGAAAACGCGTGAACTGTTTTTGGCATGCCAGGCTGCTGCCGAAGCCGCGAGTGCAGCTGAAGATGATAGCGACACTGCCGCTCTCTGGGAAGGACTTGCCTGCGCTTCTGACACTGTGCCCCAAGATGTCGAAGATTTTCCGATGGTTGGTGACGAGTTAGCGGTGGCGGCAAGCCCACTGGATGCAGAAATAATTGCTAATGTGCTGGCGTCAAGGAGGACGAGGAGCCACCGCCGGAAGACGATCGCCCTACTTTTCATGAAGCACTTACTACAGCAGACGTGCTGCGCTGCTACAGTGCCAAGATGCAAGGACTTGAATTGATTGACATTCCGTTGCGCGTTGAGAATAATTCACGTTGATGTTACTAGGCGCTCTGTGCAAACCAAGGTCACCGCCTACTGCAAGTAAGTGCAGACTCCTGTGCAATAAATTGTTTACAGAGAAGATATGCATGGTAAGTGGCGTGGCATTACTTTCGTTAGCGCATTTTTGCTCGACTTCACAATATCCTGTATAACAAACTGGATACTGAAATTTGTTAAAACCGGGTTTGGATGGAGTGAAATATTTGATATAATGAATAAATTCCAGAAAATCATGCTGTTCATTACACCCAGGTTCCACTGTAAAAATTTTCCAATAACGTAACTAAGAATTACTAATTAACCAGTGGTAGTTAGTGACAATGGCGAATTTGTAGCTACAGATAAGACACTGCCAGGAAATCCCAACAAAACTGATACTGAGTGCATGAGGAAGCTTGGTGCAAAGTAATGTACGCTAGTGACCATAGTGCCCAACTGCAGCTGCCTCCGTTATGGCCACCACTCTCCTTTCATTGATTTTTTGTTGCCATTCGTTAATGCCATTATATATTTATTATCTTCCTTTCCTTACATCGGCCTCATGCAAACAATATGTATTCTTTAATGCCTTCGGGCATTGCAGGTACTGTAAATAAAAATAAACAAGGCCCCTTCTCTGCACCAAGCAAAAGATGTCATCAGCATACTTCCCGACATGTTCAGCTGAGTGGAAAGAAGTACTAGATTTCTGCATGCTTCATTTCAGAAACTGCATACGAACTTGGCACTAACCACCTGATTTAGCTAATTTAAAAGTTGATTAGTTTTGGTTAATCAGCCAGCTGACCAGTTTAATCACTTAAGGCCACCCTGAAAAGAGTCTCTCCGAAGGAGTACAAGATTTCTCCCGGCCTGGTCACCGACGTATACGAGAAGGTGGCAAGAGCCACAGATGGAGTTAATGGCCTCAGCAATCATCTTGTGAACCAAACCTCACCATGCCCAAAATCCCACAGCAGACAGGAAGCCACTTGGGCAGATCTGAACAGGTTACATGCCTCACTGACACCAAAAAACAATGCAGAAGCATCAAGTGAATACTACCCTACATGAACATAATGTGCAACACTGCAAAAATGTAAGCAATAACACAGCTGATATAACCGGTATAAGCGAAGGGACTCTCCGTCCGCCATGTTACATCAGGCAGCCCTTGAGCCATTGGCTGGAAGAAGAAAGGCTGCCCGGCTACGTTTTTTTCACTCTTTGTATTTTCAAAAACTAGGTATTCAGCCACAGGACTACTTCGAAAGGGACTCAACCAGACCTTCACGACACAAACATAGTCATAGTATCAAGCCAATATTAGCCTGCATGAACTTCTACAAATATTCATTTTTCCCGAAAACAATATCTGACGAATTCCCTGCCTCATGATTCACCTCTCCTTCCTTCAACCTTTTGAGAGCCTATACATCTGACTGTACGGTTAGAAATGATGATTATTTATTAACAGTGCATAGTGTGCTTCTTTGTCTATGTGCCTGTGTTTGGGGCATGTACTTTCACAAAGCGTATTTGCTTTATAACCTTGCTTATGTATGTTAATATTTTTCTTGTTGCAAATTGTAACTTCACCATTGTTGCTGATTCCAAGCCATAGTGCTTACTAAGAAATATATGTACCCTCTCCTGCTTGGACAGATTCGGTCTGCAGTATTCTGTAAATAAAATAAACAGCTCTTCTTGGCAATGGCACTAACTTCAGAAAAACAGCCTGAGGGGCAAGTTGCTACATGATGAAACTTATTTCACCATATAGTTTGGCTCTCTCCGCTCAGTCTCTGGTACCATCTATGGAAACTTCTTGTAACCTTTGACGCTGAAATAACTGCCAGCAGAAAGGGAGCATCACAGTTCTATCCTACAACATTGTCCTGCCACATCCAAGGGCAGATCATGATGCACATAACAGAAAAGAAGCACCCAAACTTCTGCACCAGTCCAACAAGTGTATACTTGTCCAAGATGCTTCTGCTCCAAGTTCAGACACCGCAAAGAATGGCCTCATGTGCTTCAACAAAGAGCCTGCACCACCGAAATGAGAATTCCCTCCAGACTTCCCATGCCTGGGCAACTGACCACATGAAGAAAGGCGCGTGCCCGTCACAAGTTCTTGTGGGAAAACCAGGCATGTCTTGAATGCACCAACCAGTGCATGCCCTCGTCTTGGGCATAATGCAACGAGGTCTCAAAGTCCGCATCACACGGCCAGCACGGCACATGCCCCAGAGACCAGACCCCAATGCCTGTTGAATTTATGCAACCAGAACAAGTTGATAAGCGCACCAGTCCCTAGTGTCACCTCCTGTGCGTCCTTGCATTTCTTTTTTTACCATTTGCTGGTTAAAATTTGTTGAGTGCCTCAGCGCACAGTGATCCACAACAGTTGAACCTCGATATAATGAACTTCAATTTAATGAAACTCACGAGGTAACATTTTTTTGTTTCCCAATCTCTGCCCCATTGAACGCCATGCATTTTTTTTGCAATTTAATGACGTAATTTCATACCGCACTTTTGATTTGACCAAGTCCTTGTGCACTGCATCCACATACCCCTGAGAAGATGATGAAACTCAAAACTTGAGCCGAGACAGACTGAGCCCTTTTATGCACAAACATTGCACAAACAGTAGAGCAGAACGTACTGCTGCGCCATCTGTAATATACATATGAAATCCATTGTAGGTTCGTATCATCCGCATGCTCCCACCCAAACAACCCACTCTGGCCGGGACAGTTCAAGATGAACACAAAATCTGGATCTGTACCGTAATCTTATCACAAGGTTCTACTGTATTTCATCCATCCGCCAGGAGTGTTCGAGAACAACTGCTCACATTTCAGTTTCTTCCTCCCAGATTAGCGTGGGCAGCACAGCAAACTGCTTTGCCACATGTCCTGGTTTGCATCCTTGCTTGTTCTCCATTGCATAAGGCAATTAATTCCCTTACACATGCACCAACCCAAGTGCAAGAAAACCTTGTTGGATACACTCCTTTGCTTGCCACAGTTGTGCTTCCGCAACCTTCTCAGGCTAGCACACTTGGCCACCGGCATTGGGCAAAAACCCTCGAGCTGGCAACATTAACCACAAAGGTCAGCCACCTTAGTGGGCTGCCACAGAAGGGCCAGTCGAGTAGGCCTCAATATCAAAATAGCAGCCATAATTTATGTCTCCCTTTACCCTCAGCTACAATGAAAGCTTATCCAGGATTCTCAACATCAATTTACATGGTTGGCCATCTGCTGTCGCAGACACAACAGTGTCCAATGTGTTTAGGGGAATCCGCAAGGCAAGTAGATTTAAAATGTAGCATCTTGCAGCGCTGCCCCAGACGAAAGCGGCACTCATCCCCTGCTAGCTCACACGCAGTACAGGCCAAACCATAGCAGCCACCAATGCCAAGCAGAAGCAGCAGCCCAGTGTTGCCAAAACCACACAGTGTGGAGGAGGAGGGAGAGCGTACTAACATCAGCCGCTGCTGGCGTCCGAGGAGGCCTCATTTTTTGCTCTTCTTCCAAAATTTCACCCGTAACTGGAGCAAAAAGAGAAGACATCTGCTGCCACTTCACGAGTGCCAGTCACAACAGCAAGACTGGACAACAAATCTCAAGCTGCTGCCACTGATGCCACACACAATCAATTCCAAGGCACTATAAGTCATGGCACATCAAAAGTGTGCACAACACGCCTGCTAAAAAAAATGAAACTGACACTGTGAGGGAGATATCTAGACTTGACAAAATGCACACACACACACACACACGCACGCACACACGCACACACGCACACACACACACACACACCAGTGGCAACTGCAGAGCAGATGGAGCACATGCCTGTTTGGTAAGTGGTGGCATGTGGCCGCAATCGCTGCCAATTGTGCTGTACACACCATGTGCAGTCAGCTGTGGCCAGTCACAAATGCCAGTCACACTGCACGTACAGTGAGCAGCCTTAAATCAGCCATAAACAGATCTGTGTGAATGCGTTTCAGAGTTCTGCATACGGATTTTTGTCGATTCCAATGTGAACTTTTTTTGCAAGCCCGCGAGATTTTACTGCATCTCTAACCTAGGTGCCAATTTCACTGTTACCACTGATTTTCAGGACACATCCAGCTACAACAAGCTTCGATAGATGGCACCAGCTACATGAGCAGGCGGCAAGGCCCTTTCTTTTCACTGCCAGGGAAAGATGTTGCACAGCACCTTTCAGTGGGCAACACAAACACACATCTCCATAAAGTCAGTGACACCCTCTGTGCACCATTTCGAAGCAGCTCAGGGAGATGGCAGGTCAAACACCAGCCAAGGTGGACGGCCAGCAGGAGGAAAGCCATCTCCGCTCTGTCTATGCGAGCAGAGGATGGAGAGCTACATGTCACTGGTTCTATCTGCGGATGTGAAAGATGGGTGCTCTTCTGTGCTACTGTTGCCAAGAGAGAAGTAAAACGTGAACCGTGGCGCTAACCTCTACTCAATTACTGCGTAGTGAGGCAAAGCCTGCTGCCTGCCATCCGAGCAGGCACAGTCTGGCGCTCGGCAGTTTGATATACACATCTTACGGCAAACCGCATTCGATATATATACAGTGAGAGATGAGTGTGTTTGGTGAAAACATTTACAAGCAGTTTGATATGGCCAATAATTCGTAATATCCGTAATAACAAGGTTTACGACTAAATTGCTTGAAAATGCTCTACAACACTGATTTTACTAGAAACTACAGTAATCCCTCGTTATAATGAAATCGCTTTACTCGAAATATCACTTTATTAGAAATTTCTTCCGGTCCCCACCCAAATGCAGGCATTTCAAGCCGCATTACTCGAAGCGCACTAAGAGCTTGACCCGTTTAGAGCGAAGTGGCTGCCGAGCGGCGGCAACCCTTTTGTGCATGCGGTGTCAAATTAAAACCACCAACAAATTAGTCTCATGCAGGCACAGAACAGGCTACAACAGTACCAAGCCTACGACCAATGAGCTGCCTAGTAACGGGTACCAAGCGAGGGGCGACTGCCCCCAGCTGATTACAGCAGAGCGAACGGAAGCTGTCAAGTTCCATGGTGCAGAAATTTGCTCGCCACTCGCCATAATCAGTCTGCATTGCAATAAAATAACCCCTGGCTTCATTGCACTTTTGACGGTGCAAATCGACCGATAACTTGCCGAAAACACAAAAAATCCGAGCTCCGCCAGAGGCAACTCAGGCTGTCAACATGGTGAATCGACGCAACCATGGTGTTTCTCTGGTGATTTTCTCGAGCCGGTCATGCTCGATTCATGCCATCTGACTAGACAAATGGTCTAAATGCGTGGTAGGGATATTGAATTGTGCTCCTAGACATTTGTCAACGGCGTGGACCCAAGGCTGCGTGAACACCGGCACTAAAACCGTAGAATTAGTACAGTGTCATCGATAATGGTGCTCTGAAAACCTCTCGTTTTGCAAACTTCATGGCTGCACAGCTCAAGAAAAAATTGCCCAGTAATCATGCAACGTCACCACTGCAAAACCATTCAGTTTCCACGATCGCACTGCATGCCCACAATGAGCAGCTAATCCTTTTTTGAGCACAACAAACACCTCAGACTCTAGCCACGGGATTTGCGGCTCTTCCCAGCGCAACCCCCCCCCCCCCCTTCCCCCTAAAAGGGGTGCCTTCAAGATTCAAAATACCCTGAAGGTTGAATACATGGGTGGCGATCACGGCCTCGTGTAATATTTGGTCAGATTAGAGTAAGAACCCAGTAAGGACTTCAAAACAGCCAAAGCTCACTGCCTTTTTTGCACCTGAATAAAGTTTTGCTTCACTGAAAACATTGCATTATGACTTCCTCACAGTTGTGGCGCAATTAAAGCTCAACTGCTTTAGCTTTTCTCAGGTGGTTGTTTATATTGAATTTTTTCGCCGCCCCGCTGACTTCATTATAACGAGGGGTTATTGTATTTCAGAAGACGATGTGGATGATTTAGGGCCAGTCTGAAAACATCCACAGTTTTCACGAACAACTTTGGGCTATTACGAAGTGTAAATAATAGATCAGTGCCCCATTTTTACCGGGCCTCATGTTAATTCTTTTTTTGGGCAGATGGAAGTAAATCTTGCCCATATGAGGACAAGACGCTAGAGAAACCAGACATACCATTCATTACATCAGTGCAATGTGTAAAACAGCTCCATGAGCAAAAAAAAATGGACAAGAAGCGTAAGCCAATGTGTGAGGAGGTGGCCACATCTCATGCTGAGGTTGCACAGTTTCTTTGTCAGAGTCACTGCTGCTTGAAGCACCAAAAACAACTGCTGCAGATGCAGAAGAAGATTTTTCCGAGTGCACGCAGTCTCTGCGGCTAACGCTGTCCCGCGAGTGCTGTAAACTGGAATCTTTAATTAAAGGGCATTTCAAAAATTGCCGTCTTGCGGGAAAAATACAAACTATGCAAGATACGAAAGCAGAGTGTCTAAACAAGCTAGATTGCATAACAAATACTCGGTGGCCCTGGCAGCAGTGAAATCACGCTTCTAATTTGTCTATTACTACTGACTAATGCAAAGACGATGGTAACGAAAGAGTTCTAAGGGAAGGTAAGGGTAAATATTGTGTAATTCTTCTAATAGCACACCCGCTTTAAATGAATTCAACAGCATAACTTCATGATGTAACAGCTTACTGAATTCTGTCATTAACATACTGTAAAAACCCACGTAAAATAAAAGGTGTAATTTGGGGATAGCGAAAAAGGAAAAGAAAGTTGGTAAAGTTTTCACCGGCATATACAGTCAACGACCAAAAATTTGCACGCCCGATTTTTCGGACGTGCTTTATTGTTCGGACTTTTTCGCGGCCCCGCAACATGGCCCACAGAGCCAATTATAAGAGTGCCTGAAATTTCAGATGCACCGGAACTGACTGCTTGATTTTTCGGACCTCATTCGCAATCGCCACCAATATCCAAGCAGCCATACACTGTAGTTACTCGCGTAATGAACCCACTTTTTTTCCAGAAAAGTTGACATCAGTTTGGGGGGAGGGTTCATTACGAGGGCAAAAAAAATTGGCGGTGGTTTAGCTCTGGTTAAACCTGGAGTTATGCGATAGCTACAGCTGTCCGAGTGGAACTTGGTCACGTGACCAACCACGTGTTTTCACCGTTCCATCGACGCCGCCTTGACGCCTACCCAGCGAGACCAGCTTGTCACCGTTCTGCACAGTTTCCAAGCTTCGTTTGACTGCCAGCGACCTTCCTTGGGCCGCACCACCACCATTACCCACTGTATTGACCCTGGAACCCATGCCCCTTTGCACCACCGTCCGTACCGCGTGTCAGCCGCTGAGCGCCACCTCATTGACGACCGGGTGACCGACATGCTCAAGCGCCACGTGAAACAGCCATCGCAAAGCCCGTGGGCATCGCCAGTGGTCCTTGTCAAGAAAAAAGCCGGTTCCATCCGGTTCTGCGTGGACTACCGTCGTCTAAACAAGATTACACGCAAGGAAGTTTACCCTCTCCCCCGTATCGACGATGCCTTCGATTGCCTGCAGGGCGCTGAGTTCTTTTCTTCATTGGACTTGCGTTCCGGTTACTGGTAGGTGCCGATGGCGGAGGTCGATCGCCCAAAAACTGCATTCATCACGCCCTTTGGCTTCTGCAATGCACACACCACATTCGAGCACATGACGGACAACATACTCAGGGCTTGAATGGCACACATGCCTTTGTTACCTAGACGACATTGTGATCTTTTCCCCGACTTCTCGTCCCACCTCCAGCGTCTTGAGACTGTTCTTCGATGCCTGGCCGACGCTGACCTCCAACTCAATTTGAAAAAGTGCCGCTTCAGAGCTCAGCAGCTCACTATTCTCGGATATGTCGTGTCGAAGGATGGTGTTCTCCCGAACCCAGCCAAGTTACGAGCTGAGGCCGAATTTCCAAAACCCACTTCTGTAAAAGACCTCCGCAGCTTCGTCGGCCTCTGCTCCTACTTCCGGCGCTTTGTCCGCAATTTCGCCACTATCATCGACCCCCTGACCAAGCTCCTTTCAAGCCGCGACCTTTCGGTAACCTATCATTCCGGCCGCTAACATGCCGATGCTGATGCCCTGTCACGTTCCCCTGTACCGTCTGAGGCAGTGCCTTGCATATTCGCCCTGCCTTCTATGACGTTTGAGTCCACTGATATGGCTTCCGAGCAGCGCAAAGACCCATGGATCACTTCCCTCTAAGATGTCTTATCTGGTCAATCATCTCGACCTCGTTCCCGTGCCCTCCGTCAACAGTCCCACCATTTCGCCATTCGAGAAGAGCTTCTTTACCGCCGCAACTACCTCCCGGATGGTCGCAAGTGGCTTCTCGTCATTCCGACACATCTGCGCTCCTTCATTTGCTCTTCCTACCACGATGATCCAGTGTGCCCATGCCAGATTCTTGAAGACCTTCACCCGTCTGCGACAGCGGTACTACTGGCGTGGGATGCCCGTTACGTCCGCCAGTTTGTTCAGTCCTGCACCGCATGTCAGCAACGAAAACATCCACCCGCCGACCCGCCGCTCCTATGCAGCCGCTGCCTTGCCCAGCGCAGCCCTTCGAGCGTGTTGGTATCGACCTCTACGGCCCTCTTACACCACCTTACACGCTACGCTGAAACGTCGCCTTTACCATCTGCTACAGCCCACGACATTGCATCCTTCATTCTCCATCGCATCATTCTTCGCCATGGTGCGCCCAAAGAGCTGCTCAGTGATAGAGGTCCAGCCTTCCTCTCCAAAGTTGTAGAAGCACTCCTTCAGGAATGCAACATCGTTCACCGCACCAGCTCCGCCTACCATCTCCAGGCAAATGGCATGGTTGAGTTTTAACCACACCCTCGGCGACATTTTGGCCATGTATGTTGCTTCCGACCATGGTAACTGGGACCGCGTTCTCCCTTTTGTCACATACGCTTATAACTCCGCTGCTCAAGCCACCACCGGATTCTCTCCGTACTTTCTTCTGTACGGCCGTGAGCCCTCTTACACAATGGACGCCACTCTACCTTACCGTCCTGATGCTTCCGAATTTACAACTCTTTCTCAAGCCGCAACTTATACCGAAGAATGCCGACAGCTTGCCCGGTCCTTCACTTCTCACGCCCAGCAGCAGGCAAAAAAGCACCCGTGATCCCCCTGCACTTCCCCCCACTTACCTTCTTGACTCTTTGATCTGGCTCCGGGTACCCTCCTCAGGTCCTGGCCTTTCCACCAAACTTGTTAGCAAGTACCAGGGACCCTACCGTAATCTTCAGCAGACATCCCCCGTCAATTAACTCATCGAACCCCTTACGCCATATCCTGATCATCGTCGCCGAGACCGCGCCATTGTGCACACGACCCGCCTCAAACCATACTGCTACCCCGTCGTCGCCACATCGCCCTAGGCCGCCAGGATGGCGCCCATTTGCCCGGGGGGAATTGTAAGACTGGCCTTCGGCTTTGGAATCTTCGGAGGCTGGCGCTTAACAAAGAAGACAACGAAAAGCGCCGAACGCTCCGAAGCTCAAGCACCGAACGCTCCGAAGCTCGAGCGCCGAACACTCCGAAGCTCGAGTGCCGAACGCTCCGTCCCTCGTGCGTGCTCTGGACTGACGGCTGCGGCTGGTCTGTGCCTGGACTGTACTGCTGGTGGTTCGCGACGCTGTGCTTTGCAAGACGTTCCTTTTTACACAGTGCTTTCTTGTCTCCAACCGATGCTAACGAAATCAGAAATTGTATCCAAGCTTTGTGTAATAGCAAGTCACCTAACATTGATGACCTCAAAATTTCACCAGTAAAACATGTAGCTGATGTAATTACCTAACATTGGTGACCTCAAAATTTCACCAGTAAAACATGTAGCTGATGTAATTACGTTAGAACTTATATTTAACAGCTGTGCTGAACACGCAGTGTTCCCTAAGCGAATGCAGTTTGCCACAGTCGCAGCATAGTCCTTCAATGCTTATTCTGGTCATGCAACTCTGGCCAGAGTTTTATATATGGACAGTGTGCGTCGCTAGTGGCGCCGCTGTCGGAGAGGGACTGCGTGAGCCCTGGCAGTTTTCCAGCCGCACGTTCGTTTGGTATTTGTGCTTTCTGGCGTGGATGCTACTTTACTGGTTATCACCTCAGAGCTTGGCTGCAACATCGAGACGTGTGATCGACAGCGGCCACTAGTAAACCTTGCTAGCAACTGTTTCCTGATCAACAACGACCTTACTTTCTCGAAGTGCTTTTTGTCAAGCAGTAATTTTTGTATGTGGGTCCAGCCGGCGCAATCATTTTCACTGCAACTAGCCTGCAATGTCCCTCTGGAAGACCTGCGGTAGCGGTCTGTAACATACCATATTTACCCGATCGTAAGTCAACCCCCCCCCCCCCCCCCTCACATCACATTTGTGAAAAAAAAAAAAAACAACTTGCGCTGTCGTTTACACTTGGCCTTTAATAATACAATGCAATAGCACTATCCTGTGGCCTCTGCTTATCGCCAGCCGCACGCGGGAGCACCCGTGGGCACATTCCAAACAAAAATGTATCAGTCATTGGACTACTCGTCCACACTAGCGCTGCTGTCGCGGTCGCTGCTGCAGTCCCATAGCTCGTTGTTCTAACATCGTCGTGCAGCGAAATCCCGCACTTCGCAAACAGTCACATCACGACATCACGTAGAAAAGCTGAAAATTTTGCCTCGCTGCACATGCCACACCTGTTGTGAAGGTCGTACTTGCCAGCCGGAGCGCAGTTCGTTTATTTGGCGAAAGAATGCCAGCCATCTTCAATGTAGCCGTGAACGAGTGCCGTTCGCTTACCGGACCCGGAGCACAAATGACGAAGCACTGCATTTAGGGCGGACACAGCTCTTTGAGACGAAAAAATCACAAAAAAATTGATTTTTTGGAACTTACTTTTTCGAAATCTATAGCTAATAATCTCTAAATTAACCAGGTTTCCAGTCCTGTGGTTGAGTATTTTGAGCGCACGATGAATTTATAACATCCCTGTGAGCTGAATTCTACGCAAAAACAATGCTTTTTGTCGCGGCGCGTAGCTCTTTTTCCATGCGCGCGATCGCAGCCATCTTGGTCTCGTTGGAAAGAGCGGCTGTTTTTTTTTTTTCAATTTCCAACCACAAACGGCTCTGACCGTTCGCTGGTGACGTCGAAATCCGCGCACAAAGAAAAGTCCCAACGCGCGGCCCTATTCGTCAAGCTAGTGCACGTGACCAAAAAGCGCGCTGTTATTGGCTGCGTGAGGCTCCCGTCGGCTTCTCTACTCCGCAGGCAACACAACAACGCGTCTCTTCGTTCTTTGTGACAAGTGTGCAACGATGTCCGATCCAACAGGAAAGTTCGTCATGAGGCACAAGTTCGGCAGAAGAAAGAAGCGATCCCATTATAACTTCCAGAAGCGTGCCATTCCTTTGGAGGGCATCGAGAACAGTCCGCCGCCACCAGCAAGCGATGCCGAAGCCGCAGACAGTGCTGAAGTAGGCCTAGCCAGCTCGTTGACGAGTTGAAGTGCTGCGGACAGCGGCCACATTCGGCAAAAGCTGGATTTTCTCCCTCGCGCTGACGACGATGTGGTCATGCCAGTTGACATCGAGCTGGGCTTCGTTATTGTCAACTTGAACTCCGTGAAAGCGATGATGTCGTGCGTAAAGTGCTAAGTGTGCGGCGGTAGCGTCACTTGTAGGCAGAGGCGAACGAGAATATGGCCTCGCCATAAAGATTGTTATCAGGTGCGCTTGCTGCGGTGATGTTGCATCGGCGTAGAGTTCGCCCCGCGTGAGCGGCAACCAGAAGGCCAACCCTTTCGTTGTGAACGTTCTTGCAGCGCGCGCGATACAAGCCACTGGGAATCGGCAAACGGCGCTAAACGATGTTTTTGGCGCGATGAACATTTCACACCACAGCCTTCACACCAAAACATGGCAGAGGTATGTGAAGACGAAGTTGGCACCCACCGCGGTTCTTGCTGCCGAGAAGCAGACGACGCAGTGCGCGCAATCAGTTCAGGAGCTGTATGACGACTTGAAGCGTGGGAATCCCAGAAACATTGCCGTGTCACACGATGGTTGGCTATAGTCAGACTGACTACATTCCTGGTGGCTTTTAGCTACATAGGATGCAATATATGGCACTATTTTTTCTGCATTTTTGATTAAAAGTGGGTTTATTTCTTTTTTCTGAAAACACATTTTTGACTTCTTGCTCATTTGCGGAAGCAATATCTCGGCCTTCAAGGCAGGTGGAACCATAATTTTTGTTGTGGAATGTAGCTAAGAGTGCAGAGCACACTGTTAGGAGCAGATTTTGGAATTTGGGTTTCAAAATTTAGCAGTTCTGCTCTATATCAGACAAAAGGGTACCCACGTTTTGAACAGTGAACTTTGGATTGCTCTAGCATCGCTAATATTTGTTACATCAAAAAAGTACTCCTAACACTGTATTTCCTATGCTTTCAAGTACCTAGCCATACGTTATCAATTTCTGTAGTGCGGTTATATTTTCATCGTTTCTGCAAATTATGAACCATTAATTTCATATATCTTCTTAAGTAATAGACCTATTGAAAAACAAATTAGATATTTGAAATAAGTGCAAGAAACTGAATAAGACTTGCAAATTTAATCAAATTTGGCCAGAAAATAAAAAAAAAATAGCTTTAAGAGCCACGTCGGGGGGATGCGGGGCTAAACTACAGACTTTTGGAAAAAAAATTGTTTTTAAGTTTGAGTCATTTTGGATTTCTGGTTTAATGAAGAATATTCTCACCAAAGGTGGTTGTTATCTGAGCAGTTGAAAAGAAAATCATTTCTTTTCACAAGGCAGTGGTACGCCGTCGAAGGTGTCTATGAACGCTCTTCTCAAGACGCGGCCGCACATTGCGGGCAAAAAACCGAACGCAAAGTGAATGCCCACGTTAGAAAGTTTGTTTTTTGGGCTTTTTAGTGACGGAAAACCTGTCGAGAATACGTAAGGCCACTAACAAAAACTAAACAAAGGAAAGGATATTTTTGACCGCGGCGACTGCACAGTGGCTGGAAAACCGAAAAAGGAGCTCGAATTGGCAGAAATATACCACGTGACCATCCAATGCCATGCGGAGTCGCTCCCGCTTTGGTTGTGTTCGTCGCTTGTTATTTGTTACCTTTTCTTCCTTCTGTGAGTTTACTGCGATCAGCAAATGAAGAAGCCAGCAACACAGGCTTCAGGAAGCGAAAATGCACCAGGAAGGAGAGACCCAGAACTGAGCGTCTGCTTGTGCGTTCGTGAGGCCCAAGCGACACGAACCCTTCAAGCTCCGATGATGGGTTGTCACTCAAAGACTGACTGCAGCTGCATTGGCTGTACTAGAATTTAGTGAGGGTGCATCAAGAGAGTGACAAGCTGAAACATGTGGAGTCCAGGCGATGAAGCATGTGCCATCAAAGTACTTCACGAGTGAAGGCAAGGGACCGCTCTAAAGCAGAAAGAGAAGAAGGCTTCAAGTAATTGCCACTGAGCACTTTTAGGGAAAACAAAACCATCAGGAAAACTATCATTTCCAAACTGCACCGCAAAGGCTGCTTTCAAGGTGATTTCTTGACTGAAATTTTCTCAGGAACAAGATAAGGTACTTTTTAGGTCACTAAATATTTTCTAAAACAAAATATTTTGAGATGTCTGACACATAATGACAACAAAAAATTGAACTTTGTTTTTAGAGTGATGACATTTTTGCAGAAATGCTATGAAGAAACATGCTACTGGCCTTATCCTGCACTATGAACCATTTAAAATATATATAATCAAAAACAATTAGTATATCTCCATTATTTTTGAAATGATAGTTTTCCTAAGCTGACAAACCTAGCATCCCCCTTAAGGGTGGACACTACCCTAATGAGTGAAATTTTGAACCGCTTGCTTGATTTAACTGAAACTTAACAGGGCTGGTTTATACTACTGCTGCGGCCACCTGTGCCAAATTTCATTACTCTGGAATAAGTATGAAGCAAGTTATGCAACCTCTATGACAAGGATGACTATGCTTGCTTAGGAAAACTATCGTTTAGAAAATAGGTGTAATCTTCCAAATTTTTTCCGTTATGTGAATTTAGGAATGAGCAGAGCACACAACTGTGGAATTACTTTGCTTAATTTTGCTATATTTCAAAAGAATGCTGCCTTATAAAAAATGGCATTCATTTTTCGTCTCCGCCACTTCTTTCAAACTAGGTTTTTTGGCATAAAAAAAGGAAAAAAATAGGCAAATTGAGCACAGAGTTGTGTTCCTCACAAAATTTCGCTGCAGAAAGTCTGCTACAATATTAATATTATCAAGTAATACTAGAATGATAGTTTTCCTAACCTGGCAGTATACGGAAAAAACGGGAAATGAGAAAAATGGAATCAAAGATTGAAAATCACCCCACTGTATTTCCAAACCTCTAATTTTCAGGAAAACCCTCCAGTAGCGTATGTAGGTCCCTCTTCTTTAACTCTATGCTGCTCAGCAGCAGTGGCTTCAAGTTTGCGCTTTTTTCTGGCCACCTTAGAGCTCTGAAGTGCTCTTGCTCGTGCCCACACGACGCACAATTTGGTGTTCTCCTCGATGACCTTGGTAGTGTGTGTGCCACAGGTAATGTCCAACTTGTTTAAGACTCTTTTCAGTCCCATCGGTCCTTCATTAATGTTTAGAACAGCTAGTGCTGCAGCTGTCTCGATAGTTCTGAGAGATGCAAACTCTGTCTCTGGACACCGCTTCCACACCAACGAGTTGAACGACTAGTTGGCATTCTGAGTCTGCATGCACGAGCAGCGCGCAAGTAGGTCTGCTTTGGCCAGCCTGTTATACAGGGGCAAAAGCGCCTTAGCGATGTCCCTGCTGAATGCTGGGCAATGCGTGCGAGCCACTGACGCTTGGTGCCTGTTGTAATGGCACCAGGAGTCCTCGCCATGTGGGCAGGCAAAATGCAGTGGCTTATCCTCAGTAGAGTAAGGTTGAAAAAGGGTGGCCTTATATAACCCCTTTCTGCATCTTTTTCACGTCGGGAGCATTTTCTTTCAATGCAGAAGCATAGTATGCCGTCAGTTTCTTGGAGGTGACCTTTGTGAGTTTTCCTTTGGCTCCCAGGCCCCTCTTCTCCTTCTTGAGCTTTACAATTCCAGCAAACACACGTTTGGCGACATGATTTACACAGTCTTCTTTGATTATTTCGTTATCATAGAGACCAAGCTTGGACACATGCAAAAAAAGCCTTACTGTCTCCATCAGTCAGCACTGTTGTATATTGCATGTTGTGCAGCACTTTGGACCTGCTGAATACAATGCCAGCAGACTCCACCTCCATGGCATTTGAAGAGCCAGAGAAGTTTTTCTGACAGAGTTCCTTGTGTGCCTCGGCCCATCCTTCATGACTCGCATCACCAGGCTTGGGTCCCAAGCTGCACGCATGGCAGTAGTTACTCTGGACAGAAAAGTCGAGCACGAGGCCAGAGTCCACTTCAATCGCAGCACCAAGCCCAAAGTGGGAAGTGTGGCCTCGTTTGTGCCAGGTTCCGTCGTAGCTGACACAAACATCGAGCAACTCATCGTCTTGGGCTGCCTTTTTTTTTCCTAACGGGCTGCGCGGCATCGTGCATGGTGTCGCGCGCAGCGTCCATCGCGGCGCCGTGTGTCTTTTCTCCTAGCAGCTAGCTGGTAGGTCCTCAGAAGCATTGGGTGGCGGACTATTCATGCTCGTGAACAAACTCTTCAACTTCATGAAGTTAATTCTGCAGTTCCAGGCAGCCAGTGTGAGACGCACGGGCAGCTCCGGCTGACGGCTCGATCCCACGGTGGGAGAATGCGGGACTCGGACGATGTTTCCGCACCCACTGCACAAAACAACAAACTGAAGGTTCGCGCCTGCACCACTTTCTGTTAAATCAAGCGACTGCTCGCTGCACATGGAACACAACAGCGCGCCGATCATTGTTCTTACCGCTGCTACATCGACAAAACGGTACCCAGTCGGCACTTGGGGCCCACCGCTGACGTTGGGCGTCGCAAGTTCAGTTGAGCTGTCGCGGTCGTCGCTTTCTTGAAGGAGCGCGGCCTTCCTTTCAAATGCAGTCAGCACATCCTCTTAATCGGGGCTTGAGTAAAATGCTTCGGTCCCCGATGATGGAACGAAGATAGGCGATGGAAGTGAGATAGGCGATGGAAGTGAGATAGGCGATATCGGTCGTTCCGGCGCTCTCGGTCGGCATTTGCTGGCTCGGCTTCTCGCTTTCGTGAAGCGGCTTCGTTTACCGAAGCTGTTCCGGGACGCGAACTTCGTAGCTGGCATTCTTCCAACAAAAATATATGTTTGAGGAAACCAGAGGAGCAGAGAGACTAGATTCAGCGCGGGATGCGATCAAGCGTGGTCCGACAAAGAGAGACCTCGCATAGCGCGAAACGACATTTAAAGCGTCACGTGCTGCGTTTGCGCCAATCAGAGCTCAAGTTTCGGTTTGCTAGCCAATCAGGGCTTCCTGTTTTCAGATTTTTGCGTTAACTTTATTTAACTTTACTGACGTTTTGCTCTAGCCTCGACGGAAGCGCGTGCGCTCGCTGGAAAGAGGAAGAAACGACGCTTCTCCCAAGGGTACTCGCTGCTTGCTAGGCCTAATAGATGCTCCGCACGCGCAATTTGAAAATGGCGATTGCAGGCCATTTTCCTTGACCCGGGACGACGTGCGGCCGCTGCCGACTGTATCATATCAGATGAAAACGCAAGCTATCTCTGTACGCTCCCTTACCCTCCTCCCTCCGTTTGCAGTAACCCCTTTCCACCTTCGGCTATAAATATTAGCACTGAATAAACAAGTATGTTCTTTGTTCTCAAGACACCCTGGCTGTTCATCCATGATCCATGATGGATGGATGGATGGACGGACAGACGGACGGACGGATGGACGGATAAGGCTGAACCCTTTAAATCGGGTAGTGGCGGGTTGGCCCCACAGGAAGCGCCACCTTGCGGAAGGCACAGCCAACATATGAAGCTATCCCTTAGTGTTAGAGAAGTTTCATGACCATAAGGGCATTGAGAGACCATATTCACGGTTATTCGTAAAGACAGACAAAAACAATCTGTCAAACTATCATACAATATCTGTTCTATTTTTTTCAAAGTGCTTTAAAAAGATGTTGCTCCAACAGGTATCTAGTTTTTGTGACAAATGCAGTCGAGCCCACATATAATGGTCCCATTTAAGACGAACTTTCGCTTATAACGAACGAGACCTGCGCAACAGTCAAAATATATTGCTTCAATGGCACAAAATCACATGTATAACAAATGTCATAAAGCCCTGGTGATCGGTTACAGCGAACGGAAGGCGTAAAAAGGGCGGCGCGATGCAAGATAACCTGCCTCCGACCCCTTTGTGCACCATTAGGAATGGCCGCCAGCTGGTATTAGGATAGGCACTAGCATGTCTCGAGGATTGCCACCAAGACAGAATCTCTCGCCATGTGTGCGGTATGCATTTACCGCGCTCGCCCGGTCGTTGTCTCGAGGATTGCCACCAAGACAGAATACCTCGCCATGTGTCTGCGGTATGCATTTACTACGCTCGCCCGGTCGTTGCTGCGTGGGACAAGCGGGGAGCAGGGTTCTGCGAAAATCCCTTTAACACTTTCCTGCCCATGGGAAAAGTAGTGGTTTTTGGGTGGTATAGGAAATATTTTTGTTCCTCCAACAAAACATGCTTGATACTCAAGGAAATAGTATCATTGTTGAGAAGAGGAAATTGTCTTTTTAATGGTGTTAGTCTCAATGAACATGTTTATTGGAGAAAATTTTGAAAAACAAAATTGCACAAAAATTTCAAACACTGGACAAAATATACAAAAACAACATTTTTTCACACACACAAAATATAAAAAAATTTCAGTATATACATTTTGTTGAGGATACATCTGTACAATGTTTCACAAAATTTCAGCTTTCTATGTCCAGAACTTATTGAGGAGGAAAAAAAAAACGTTAGGCATGGTGCGTGTCATGCCAACGGGCAAAACAGTTTCTCGACGTAGTGAAACACAAATTGATAGCACAGGTCTCACAGAAGACATTTGTTTTCTGTTCAACTTTTCTGTCTTCATAGCACAACTTACAGTTCCTATAACGCTCCATTTTTTTTGGCTTGTGCTGAAAACCTTGGGGTGCACCGCCTGGTGGAACAACTGGAGGAACGACGGGGTCTACAGAAGGTCGCTCATCAAATCCCAGCAGCTGCTCAATCAGTTCCAGTCTGAAGGCAAACTGGTCGAAGCGCGAGATTCTTGACAGTTCTGCCACCTCTGGATGCTGTCGGCGGTGCTCATCAAACAGTATAAAACTGTTGACTACAGCAATGTCTATACAATGGAAGAACAGGGTCTTCCACCAGCGCACGCACTTCATGAGGACGTTGTAGGATCCGATAAGCTGGTCCGATTTGTCGACTCCCAGCATGCCCACATTGTAGTCGTCTATGAGTTGCGGCTTTCTGATTGAGACTTCGGTCCATTTGTTCTCAACTTTTTTTCTTCGTTTCGCAAGAACATAGTCGTTTGCGGTGTGGGCTGTCGACATCATGTGGACAACCCGCTTATCCTTCCATTGCAGATACAATACGTCCTTGTCCCGCAGCCATCGAACATCTCCTCTTCCTGCTTTTTTTTCCCATTTTGTGTCCTTTAGTTCGCTGGGAAAACCGCGGCGATCTTTTCGGGTCGTTCCGCAAGCTAGTGTCTTGAATTCCAGTAGATGGATGAACAAAGATGTTGATGTGTAAAAGTTGTCCAAAAAAATTAAGTATCCCTGATCAAGGTAGTTCTCACACAGCCGCGTCACAACATCAAATGCCAAACCACGTGCACTGGGCGCTTCTCGCTTTCCGGTATATACATTGAATTGAACCGTGTAGCCAGTTTTTGAATCAGCCAGAACCCACAATTTATACCCCCATTTTATTACTTTATCCCTCATATACTGCCGAATTCCAGAACGACCTTTCGACTTCACCATCCTCTCGTCAACGGACAGGTACCGATGCGGCTGAAAGAACTGCGGAGACGAAATGTTCATGTGTTTTATCAGAGAAGATACGCGGTGAAGCTTCCCGTGGGTTGCGGCAGTGGTCTTCTCTGGGTCCGTCACACTCAAGAAGGCCAGTAATGCCTTGAATCGCCTTCTCGGCATCACTTTCGGTGGTACAAGGCCTGCGAACAATCTCCCCGTGTTCCAATATGAATGCAGACGCGGGACTTGCACGATACCCATGTAGATTAGCAGTCCGATGAACTTCTGCATTTCATCCGGTGTTACTTCCCTCCAGGACCCATCTCTCTCACCGTGTTGTTTTTTCAAGAATATGCATCCAGGCATATTTATTTGTATTGTCGCATATCTCTCGGATGATTTCACCAGTGAAAAAAAGAAAAAAGAAATCAACGGCTCTGGAGAACCGCCTAGCGCCACTCCGGAGCGCGATGCCGAGGTCGAGGCCTGGCCGTCGTGCAGGAGAAAACACGACACCCTGCGCAGCCGCCGGCAAATGGTCCCTCCCGAAAGACGTTGCCACCCTGCAGATAAGAAATCTGACCTTCAGCACACGGAGGATATCTACAGATCAGCGTGGGAGCGCAGCGAAAGGATTCAGAGAAACCGAAACTTACCGACGGATGCCTGCGGCCGTTCCGGGCTGGATCGACGCACTTTCGCTTTCAGTACTAAAATCCGACGAACTGAAGTTGTCCTCCGAGTCACTGCTGCTTTCATCTTCAAAAACATCGCTCGCAGATGCATCGGGATCGATGGAAGCGCGACGTTTGCGCGGAGCAGAAGTGCGCGATGTCGACGCCATCACAGACACAACGAGGGAGCGTCACCCAACTTCGAAGTGTCGTTTAAAGCCCCCGCGCGGCGAAAAAGTGAAACAAAAAACCGAAACTGAAAGAATAGTTATTTTATTACGTACTAGATGGCACAGCATGTCCGTAAACGCTACGAAAGCGCGTAAATACGAACTTGCAACCATCGATAGCAGGCTATCGATGGGCATAGGCGTGGGCAGGGAAGAGTTAAGGAGTCGCTGCCACGGGTCGCAAAGTGGTTCCGGCTGTCTTCCGATTTTCCCCGACGTCTCCACCGACCCGACTACCCCTGGCCTCACGGGCACAGCACCAGCGTGGGAACGGATCGCCACAGTGGCTTGTCTGCAGGCTTCGCCGGCCATCGCTAATGGCAGAACCACTGGGGATTATCTCCCGACGGGGCTGCGCCTCGGTTTCTTCGAAGTTCACCGACCAGCGGAGAGCGGGCTGACCACCTAACGTCTCCTGCCAGCCCGACGGGGTCCTGGCCGCATACCCCTTGCCCTCAAGCTCAACTTATGCCAGGGGCGTGTCCATGTGTGCGGAGGTGTCTGTTTGTGTGTGATAGCGCAAGTTTTGTCCACACCCACCACGGCCAGGGCGTCCCCTACCAGAGGAATCTAGGGAAGACGCAGTGTATAAAACTGGACTGCAGATGCAGTTGAAGCAGCTCACTTCAGAACTCAAAAGCTTGTAAATATGTAAAATAAACCAAGTCTTCTTCCTCCACTAACCGGCACTCCTGTCCTGGACGGAGCGGGCGTCATCTTGACCGAGGTTGTGTCGAGAAGCGACCCCGATCCCCACCTTCAACAGCACCCAGCGCGCGGTTTGCTTTCCCGAGCCTCATCGCAGGCGAACTGCCCACCCAGTTTCGTGCCGCTCTCAAGCGAGCTACCCTTTCCCTACCGACACGCCTTCCCCGCCCCTCCTTGCAACTCCGCTCCCCTCTGGATTTCACATGTCATTATCGAAACATAAAAACTAGGGGTGTGCGAATATTCGAAATTTCGGATACGAATCAAATATGTTTCATATTCGGTTCATATTCGTATTCGAGAAATGATATTTGTGAATTTTCGAATATTCGAAAATTCCCGAACACTCGGCAGCGATCGTATACCGCGCAGACTTTCGTAAATCTGATTGTTGCAAAAGTGCAATATCTGGGCAAATTATCTGAATATAGAGTTTAAAGTTGCAGGAAAACAATATAAAGGCCCTGTTCTCTTTCTTCTCCATCGTTTATCGCGTGGAACGATCGCATTCCAATGCTGCTAGGCTTGACCTTGTGTGCAATTCCGCAAGTGGGCTTTCCCACATACCACACGTGCTGAGAACAACATGGGGGACGACTAGCTTCTAACAATTGCAACGCGAAAGCGCATTTACTTTTTTAACCTTCCGTAATATGTTATCTAATTAATGCCCACACCCATGGCATTCGTTCTGTCACCTTAACTCTCTGAACGTGACCACCGCCATATTGTTTTGGTCAACTATGCTATGCGGAAAAGTCTACTTGCGGGACTTTGCGTGAGGCTCCCGAAGGGGCGAGTCGAGGTGTCACAACAGGGCAAGCGATCCTATAAAAATCCCGCCTATTGCATGGTGCACTGTAACCCATGCACCTCTTAAGTGGGCCTAACGGCAGGCGTGACAATGTTCGGAGGGCCCCTGTCACTAGGTCAAAAAAATAACCTGGCCGCGTAGTTTTGGTTCCTGAGCTTGGCCACTCGCCCGTGGCAATGTTAACTGTCGGCCCGCGCATTCGCCAGTGGTCCAATCTCAGCACCGTGCCACTTTCAGACGCTAACACGTCGCTCGTCTTTTTTTTTTTCTTTTTTAGAAGCAATCTCTCCATCCCGACGTCAATGCGCGTTCCCATCTCGCTTACATTCGCGATGTCTTCCAGCACGCCGAAGCTCTGTGCTCGTCACGGGATTACAGGTGTTTGCATGATAGAGCCACCTCAAGACTACCGCATTTTCAGTATTTTTTTTTTCGCGGCCACGGGGCATTTTATAAATCGGCGGTATAAAGCCAGTGTTAATAAAAGCAATAGCTCTATGATAAAGCTGCCAGGATTACAATGCAAAGTGTCAAAGTACTTTACAAGAACTACATTTAAATGGTTTGTACCTAAGATCTCAACAAACTATGTTATCAGGTGCTGAGATACTCTCTCCCGCATCAACTAAACGAGTTCTAACTGCTGTAGCGCTAATGCCAAATCTGTTGTTTTTGCTGCTTTTCTCTGAAAGTGCTATCGTGTTGTCTACCATTGCAATGTCTTTTTAGGGTGCGCTGGCCTCGTCAAGCCTTCTCATTGGCTTTTTGTTGGCACACCCAATATCATCACGATGTCAAATGAACAAACATTCTGAAGAGAGGCACTTCATAAAACTGAAGCTTAGATAGTATGGAATGTTTCCTGGGAGGGAAACTGGCCACCGCCTCTGGTGCACCCGTGCACAGCGTTGTCGTGATCTTCTGCACTCTGCAAATCCACACAAAACTTGTGGGGACCTGCCCTGCAGCCCCCTGTGTTTGCTTTCCTGCGAGGCACCGTGCAGTGGCAGCCTCACCTTGAGGAGGAGCGCATTTCCTTGTCAGTTACCTTAACTTGCAAGAGAGGGCGCCAGCGTCGCTGCGCGAGAGACTGCTTGAAGCCCACGCGCGGGAGAGGGCAGGAGGCACTTTGGCTGGGATCGTCGTCACGAGAGGACGTGTCGCTCGCGGCTCCGCTCTTCCCCGGCAGGGTGAGGAAGCGGCGGGAAGACTCGCTCCCGTATCTTGTCCCGCCCAGGCCGTGGAGTATCCCTTGACCTAGCGCGGGCGAACATTCGCTTGGAACCTTGCTGGTGAGTCGGACGACCTTGAATCATTAGCGTACCTTGTTGCTAGCTGGTGTTACTGTTGCTGTAGCAATAAATGCCTGTTTGTGTCAGCTAAAGTGTCGTACCTTTGTTCCCTCAGAGCAAGGCCCGCCATGGTTGGCGTGCGTTTGGTAGAGTACGCGATCACGGGGTGGGGTCCGAGCAGCTTTGAACCGTGACAGCCGCGATTAAGTGGGGAGAACGTATTTATCTCCCCAATTCAACCCCACAAACTGTATACTCAGTGTGTTACACACTTTGCAGATGGCTCATATATTCTTCACAAATAAAAGCAGCTTTTCACTGCATGACACACCAGGCCTAAAAGCACAGTACCAAACAGCGTCAAAACTTGCATGGAGACTTGAGGATAAATAACACAACAACAAAGCTGGCCATTGTAGTTGTCATCTATACTATAACCAGTAAACTTACTACGAGCAAACCTCAATAAAATGAACTTCGAGATGCAACAAAACTTTTCGTTTCCGTTTTTTACTTCCAATGAAATGCATGCATTTTTCGCTCAATTTCACGAAGTAGCTTCGCACCACCGTTTTGGTACAACAATGTTTTCGTAAGCACAAAAAGAAAACTTCAGCCCACTGCCCACTCAGTAAAATTTAAAAATTTTTGCTTGTAAAAACGTGAATGCTACTACTGCTACCAACAAGCAAGCAGCAGTAGCACCACATAACATTGATGCTCTTGAGGACTAGGCCCCTACGGTTTTCTTCCCCACGATGCGTCCCTGGTCAGTTGCCTTAACTAACAAGGGAGGGCACCAGCATCGAATTACATGAACGCCGCGGACGGGAGGAATGTTCTCCCGCATATCGTCCCGTCCGGAAGCGGAGTATCCCCTGCCCTAGCGTGGGCGAATATTCGCTCGTAACCTTGATGGTGAGTCAGACGACCTCGATTCTTAAGCGTATTTTGTTACTGGTTGGCGTTGTTGTGGTCGCAGTAAATGCCTTTTTGTGTCAGCCAGAGTGTCGCTCCTTTGTTTCCCTCAGAACAAGGCCCGCTGTGGTCGGTGTGCGCTCTGTAGCGTACACAATCACGGGACGGGTCCGGCAGTTAAGCAGGGAAAACATATTTATCCCCCTACTTCAACCCCACACATGAAGTGGGTTGCCTTGTGCAAAGCTTGTGCAACAAAGGTTTCTCGTTTGTGAACAACGTTTGATATAACTCACGCCCATCTCACTCCGCCGAAGTGGCTCAGTGGTTAGGGCGCTCGACTGCTGATCCCGAGGACGCGGCAGCAGAGTTTCGATGGAAGCGAAATGCAAGACGCCCATGTACTATCGCGCTCAGTATGAACTACATCGTGCTAGCACCTGACCGAGCGCTCGCGTGATATAGCTCAATAGTGAGTGTGATAATACGGTGCGACGTGTGTGAACGTTTCAGAACCACCGGTGATTGAAATTTCCGGAGCCCTCCACTACGGCGTCCCTCATAGCCAATGTCGTTTTGGAATGTTAAACCTCCTTAAACCGAACTGCACCATCGCACCTGGTCATGTGAAGTGCAGACTACTTAGAGCTATGTGGGGGAGGTACAGGCACTGCAGTCGATGGCAAATCGCAACTGGCGCGCATGCACACATGGTTGACGACACGGTGCACAAAGCAAGCCAAACCATCTGCACTATTTTGCGGGCACTTGCTGCTTGCACGTCCCATTCCTATCAGCCTGCTAGAGCACGTGATGGGTCGCAAGGATGCTTGAAGCCATTAACTGCCTTCCGCAGCGTCATGTGGTTTCGTATTCGTGGCAGCAACATTTGCGGTTCTTTCTCACTGGCGGCATTTACCTCCAGCTTTCAGTCAAGATTTACAGATATCCGCAGTTCACTGAGGTAATATAAATGTACGGGGAGCGGCTCGGCTCTGAAGACTAAGCCAATTTCAAGGTGCTTGTTGTTTCTTCTAAAGTCACTTGTAATATCTTCACAAACGCACCCGAGCAAAATAAAGCAGAATGGGAGGGTTTTAGGAATGTGCGATATCATTTGCACCAATGAACAACAAAAACCTTGATGCAACCAAGTTCGCAATAACCAAGTTTTACCGAAGAGTACTAGTTCGTTATATCGAGGTTCAACTGTACAACGAACAAATGGTGCATGACCGTCAATTTCCTTATAAGTAGGCTCAAATTATTTCCTTTTACATTTAGTAAAGCAACTTTCGCATGTTCAAATAATGAACACGAATGATAAAGCATTTTTCTGCAGTGTCGAAATCAGGAGGAAGAAATGGGCTAGGGGAGAGTATGTAAAGCAAAGGCAAGACAGCCGCTGGTCCTTGAGGGTAACGGAGTGGATTCCAAGAGAACGCAAGCATAGCAGGGGGCAGCAGAAGGTTAGGTGGCCGATAATAATACAAATGATCGATGTGCGCAAAACATTAGACAAACCACGTACACGAGAGAAACACAAGGACAGGCGCAACACTAACAACTACTTTAGTCTTCTCAAACTAATGCATGTACTATGCAGTAATCCATGTTACTGAAATATCAGGAATGCCAATTTCTTTCATTTTAAAAATTAGTTTGCCGTGAGGAACTTTGTCAAATGCCTTGTTAAAATCCAAAAATACTGCATCGATTTGGCCTTTATTATCTACACAGGAAAAAAATAAATTTACTACTGTAATTAGTTGTGTTACCGTCCAGAATCCTTTTCTGAACCCGTGCTGGAAGTTAGCTAGAACGAGATTTTTTTCTAAAAAATTCGTTCATACAGTGTGCAACTACAGTGGAACCCCGGTTATACGTCCCCCGGTTTTGCGACGACCCGGGTTTTACGACGGATTGACGCAGTCCCGGCGAAGTCCCCATAGAAGCAATGCATTAAAAACCCTGGTTATCCGACGCAATTTTACGCCGGACACACGTCATACGACGACTCTCGCGAAGCGCGGGACGGACCGGCGGACGAAAGAAAGGAGTTGCTGATCTCTTTCTGCTCCGGCGGCCGCAGCTTTCTTTCCTGCCTCGTCTCATCATCGTTCGTTTCTCTCTCCCCCACCAGCTGCCCTCCGCGACGCCCGCTGTGCTGAAATGGCGTGTTTTCTTCTCCACAATCACTTTCTCCCTTTCGCTCCCTCTCTTATCGGCGGCGTCGCCTCTTGCCGCGTTGGGGAAGAGTTTCTTTCTTTCCGGTTTCGCAGCAGTAGATCGCCGACAAGGTAGCGTGGATAGGCCTAGGTTCATCGCATGTGATATTCGTCGTAATCCTAGCGACCAGCGTTCGGCAAGGTTTTGAGTTGTGTGGAGCAACGCGACGCACGATGCCCCGAAAACGGGCAGTTCTGTCGCTCGGTGATAAGCTCCATATTATTGAGGAAGCGGAAAAGCGGCATGGAGCCACGAAAGCCAGCATTGCCCGGGACCTTAAAGGAGCTGCGAAACACTGCTTGAACGGATGCCGGTTGCACTTCAAACGGATTCTTTATGTCACACAGATGCTGGCTCAAAAAGAATTACGAGAATCAATGAATAGGAACGGAAGCTATTCAATGAATAAATTTCAAAATACAAACAAAAAAAATGCTGCACTCAGCTCGATTTTCGCGCAGCTTCCCATTCCCATTTCACTCTCCCAATGATGACACACTTTGAGACCAATCAAAACAGCCTATCTTAGCACGTGGCGGAAGTTTACACTCCATGGTTGCCTGTTTTCTGCAACTCGTTCATGCCAAAGCTGGCAGCGCCGTTTGCATGGTTACAACAACCATGTAAACACCCAGCTGACCCAGTGATGCTTCATCGTCACGTCGACGGCACTGAAGGGAAAACTGATCAGTGACATCCCCTTACTTATGGATCCGAACTCGAGCACGAGATACTGCGACGGTGTGACGGCCTGCGCAAGGTAGCAGGCACCTTTAGCATAGCGCGTACCGCTACTGCTTACCGCCTACCATCGCCCGTCGCTCCCAGCGCGCTAGTTGGTCTCGGTGAGTAAGGAGCGGGCGCTGTTGACGGGAGCGTGGCGCCATCTGGCTCCGCCACCCGGTGATCCTCCACAAGCTGACAATGCGCACTGTCTGCTAAATGTGAAACGTGGGCTAAATGTGGGCTTGGTGACTGTGCCAGTGCAAGGACCACTAATCAGTTCACTCTCGCTATGCAGGTGTTTTACTGTGTTGTGCGCCTGCTGCTGCCTGCGCTTGCGCATGCGGCATCACAGACCACATCGGAATGCGGAATCACCGATCCTGGAAGCTACGGACCCACTGCCCGGCTCCTACCTGTCGGCAGGCTGCAGTTCCTGCCTAAGCCGCATGGGGCACACTGGACAGCGGAACTCTCCAAAGCTTGGGCTGCCGCATCATCGTCGACAGCAACGAGTCTACCAGCTATAAAGGAACAAGCACCTTCGGCGCAATCCTGTGGGCTTGGTGACTGTGCCAGTGCACGGACCACTAATCAGTTCACTCTCGCTATGCAGGTTGGTGAACCTTACGTTATGTTTGCAAAAAAAACGAGTAATTATTGCCTGGTACAGCTACCAAGCCCACGGTACTGTGTTACTATTATTGCTGAATGTGTTGATGTAATGCACTCGCCACTACTCCAAGCTGGAGATATTGAATCTAACCCTGGCCCTTCTACTGAAGCCCTTCTCGCGGAATTGCGTAGTCTGACAGGCGGCCAAGCGAAGGTAATTGCAGAAATACAAGGCCTGAAAGCTCAACTCGGCAATACTGACAAAACAATAGGGAAATTGAACGAAAGACTAACAGATCAAGAAAATCATTATCAGGCATTGGTACCACTGCGGAAAGAAATTGAAATCATGCGCATTGACACAGAGCGCACTGCCTCTCGAATTTCGGAGCTGGAAGCCCGTATGGATGACGCCAAGAACCGTTCGAGGCGGAACAACCTAATCTTCTACGGCATCCCCGACCCCTCCTCCTTGGAAACATTCGCAGAGACAGAGCAGTTGGTCGCAAACCTTTGCCGGGATAATTTACAGTTAACCTTGGAACCAAGGGATATAGAGCGTGCGCATCGCCTCGGCTGTCCCTCAGCTGGTCGCTGCCGGCCCATAATAGTAAAGCTTGCATCACACAAGACCAAAGCTGTAATACTGTCAAATGGCCGGATGCTTAAAGGGACAAGTTATGGCATCGGTGAGGATTTCTCGCGCCCAGTCCAAAATGCACGTAAACAACTTATTGCTTTTGCGAAAAGGAAGAACAAGCCATTTTCCGTCCGTTTCAAAACTCTGTATATGAACCAAAAGTGTTACGTCTTTGACGACAGTACTAACAGCATCAAAGAATTATTATAGCAGACGAAGCACCAAAAAAAGAAAGAAAAGAACCGAGCATATGCTGTCTCTAGCGATGCTCTTTCACTTTCTGCAATTTACACTAATATCCGCAGTTTTCTTCAAAAACGTGAACATATATCTAGCATTGTATTTTCCTCTAGCAGTAATCTACTAATACTTACCGAAACGTGGCTCACTGACGACATGAGCGATACTGAAGTGCTATCGGACCTACCGAACTTTCGTGTGTATCGCAATGACCGTGCATCTTTGCGCGGTGGTGGTGTACTGATTGCATTCCACGAACGATTGTCTTGCGCAGTCATCAATATTCGGTCACAGCTGGAAATATTATGGGTGACTATCCAATCACGCCCACACACCGTACTCACACTACTTTCGAATTTTGCAACCAGCTTAACCAAACCACGTGTCAGCTTATTGCTGCTCACCCAAATGCACACATACTACTATTTGGCGATTTTAACTTCCCGCAAATAGACTGGCACACTGACAATTTGTATTCTTCGACAGGACTAACCGAAGCCAGGAACTTCCTCGATATCTGCCTCAATTTTAACATGACCTAGCTGGTTTCTGAAGCAACACGTGTTTCACAGGATACATCCAATATCTTAGATCTAATATTAACCAACAACCACGAAAGCCTTTCGTACATCCATTATCTCAAGGAAATAAGCGATCAAAAAGTAATTCATGCTGGCTTTTCTTTTCGACCAACAAAGTGCGAAATGTACAAGAAAACGATACAGTTGTATGACAAAGGCGATTATGAAGCGATAAATGAGGGCCTTTGCACATTTTTTTCCCACATTTCAGACAACTTTCCACCACCATAATGTTGACGCCAATTGGACACGTTTTAAAGAAAAGCTGAAGGAATTAACCAATAAATTTGTACCTAAAGTAAGTTTCAGAGGCAGTCCTCACAAACTATGGTTTACGAAAACATTAAAAAAGGCTTGAAAATAAAAAGAAACGTCTGTTCCGGGTTGCAAAGGTTAGAGATCAACCAAAAGCATGGGAGAAATATTATGAAGCAGATAAATACTACCTTTCTACTCTACATCAAGCAAAGCACTCTTTTTACCACTTAGAATTGCCTAAGCTACTAAAAACTAATCCCAAACAGTTTTGGAAAACACTGAAAGACGACGAACCGCGAGAAATCGTACTCACCAGTGACCTGAATGAAAGGATTACGGACGTAGACTGTGCGAACTCTTTCAACACCACGTTCACTACTGTCTTTTCTGATGAAGGGACCGCACCCCCATGTTTACCTTTGCATGACTTTCATTGTGACATGCCAGCGATAAATTTTTGTGAAACTGGAATTTCATCCATAATAGAAAATATTAAATTATCATCTTCTGCTGGAATGGACGAAATTAATACCAAAATCTTGAAAAACACCAAACACAACGTCTCACTTTATCTCACCCTAATTTTTTCAGTCACTTTCTTCAGGAGTCATTCCAGACGACTGGAGGACAGGGAAGGTCGTTCCTGTTTTCAAGTCAGGTAGCAGAAATTCCCCACTAAATTACCGCCCTATCTCTCTAACAAGCGTCCCCTGTAAAATCATGGAGCATGTGATCTACTCCCACATAATAAATTTCCTTGACAGTAATCACTTTTTCCATCCTTCACAACATAGCTTCCAAAAGGGGTTGTCATGTGAAACACAGCTTGCAGTTTTTCTACATGACATCCACACTAACCTGGATAGTAACATACAGACTGACGCGATCTTTCTTGATTATGCTAAAGCGTTTGATAAAGTGCCTCACCAACGATTACTTGCGAAACTCTCCCCGTTAAATTTACATCCTACTGTCTTAACATGGATTGCAGAATTTCTTACTAATCGATCGCAGTACGTTGTTATAAATGATCGCCTATCCACACTGGTTCCAGTAACGTCAGGCGTCCCCCAGGGTTCGGTTCTTGGCCCGCTCCTATTCTTCATCTATATCAACGACTTACTTTTGCATGTATCCTGTAATATGCGCATGTTCGCGGATGACTGTGTTATCTACCGCACCGTACTTAACACTTCGGATCAGATAACCCTACAAAGTGACCTTACTAATATTTTAGAATGGTGTACCACTTGGTTAATCACACTAAACGTTAACAAATGCAAAAGCATGTCGTTCACCCGCAGCCATAACCTTCAGACGTTTGCGTACACAATTAATAATGTCACTCTTGAATCAACTGACACCTTTAAATACCTCGGTGTCACTGTATCAGATGACCTCAACTGGCGTACGCACGTGCATACCATCATTTCAGCCTCTAACAAAACTTTAGGTTTCCTAAAACGTCATTTGCGGAAAGCCCCAAATCACGTAAAATTACTTGCCTACACATCACTTGTACGACCGAAACTAGAATAAGCCTCAACAGTCTGGCATCCGCATCAAGCATATCTCATCGACGCTCTTGAAGTGGTACAAAACCGCGCCGCTCGATTCATCCATTCGTCGTACTCATATGACGTAAGCGTCACGTCACTGAAATCACTATCTGGGCTTCCGGACCTCGTTTTACGTCAGCGCATCGCTTCCCTCTGTCTTTACCACAAATTCTTTTACAGTCCTATCCTTCATCAAGCACCATATATCACGCCCGCAGCGCGCATATCATACCGGACGAGCCACTCGCTGCAAGTTTCACGACCACGCTCACGAACATCAACATTTTTAGCCTCGTTTTTTCTTCGCATGGCGGCAGACTGGAACGGCCTCCCCGCTGCCATTGTCGACATAATCTGCCCATCCGTATTTTGACCATCTCCAATTACATTGTACATGATTTTTCCTTATATGTGTTGTTTGTATTTACATGCGTGTATGTTGGTCTACATATATAGGCATTGATATGTGTAAATACATGTGTGAATATACTTGAATATGTATACTATGTATGTGTATATACCGTATTTACCCGAATGTAACGCGACCCCAAATGTAACGCGAGGGTCGACTTTGCGAGGGCGAAACCGCGAAAAAAAAAGAACACGATTGTAAAGCGAGGGTCGACTTTGCGAACGCGCACGATCAAAGACGCAAAAACGCGAATTTAACACGAGGAACCGAAACTATAGAACACGAATGTAAAGCAGGAAACAAACTATAGCAAAAGTCGAGAGCAGCTTTATTGAAGTACCTGCAAACTATGCCTTATCTTCATCCTCGCCACTGATGTCGCCGTCGCTGTCATCAGAGCTGGACTCCTCTTTGTGGCTAGTTGTTTCCCACAACAAATCGTCCTCACTTCCATCGAGGGCATTTGAAATAGATCATTTCTTAAATGCGCGGTGGACTGTTTCATGAGGCAGCCCGTACCAAGCAGCTGAAACCCACTGGGCAACAGTAGATGCACTCGGGCGTTTCAGTCTCCCTGCAGGTGTTGAGGTAGATCCACATTCAATCCAGTCCCAATACAGCTGCCGCAGGCGATCCTTGAACGGCTTGTTCAAGCAAACATCCAAGGGCTGAAGAATGGACGTCATTCCACCCGGTATAACAACCAAATGCGTTCGGTCACGCTGCAGCTTTTCTTTCACGCCGGGTGTGAGGTGACCTCGAAAAGAATCCAGCACCAATATTGATTCTGGATGCAGCCATGCACCTGGCCTTCGGTCCCAAACGCTGGAAATCCAATCTATGACGAGTCCCGAGTCCATCCAGCCTTTTTCGTGGCAGCGCACGACAACATTGTTCGGAAATTTTTCTTTCGGGATAGCCTTCCGGCGAAAAATTATGAAAGGAGGGAGCTTGCAACCATCAGCCAAACATGCGAGCATTACTGTTATCCGATTCTTTTCGTTTCCAGTGCTTCTAATCCGAACTTCGTGTTCACCAGACTTGTGCACTGTCCTAACCATTGGCATATCAAGGTACACGGGGGTTTGGTCCTCATTCCCGATGTGTCCAAGTGGCATGTTCGTAGATCGGCGGAGATCAATGACATACCACTGAAACGCGAGAAGTTTCAACTCGAAGTCCTCGGGTAGCTTCTGACAAATCGAGGTAGTTCGTCGAAGAGAAAAACCGGCCCTTCGCATGAACTTCTGTATCCAGCTGCGCGATGCCTTGAATTGGTTTGGCGCCAAACCCGCGTCTCGTGCAAGTTCACGTGCTTTGCACTGAAGCATCTCAATGCTCACACCAAGAAGCCGGGAGCGTTGTTCACCAACAAAGTCCGCAAGACGACGCTCCAAATCCGGGAAGCGGCCTTTCTTGGGCCCACGGAAACCTTTTCTTTGACTGTTGCAATTGAACAACTCCTGACGATGCTTCCTCCATCCCCGTATCGTCGATTCGTTGATGTCCAGGCTTCTTGCGGCCGCTGAGTTACCGACCTTTTCGGTGAGTAGAATGGCGTTGCGCTTGAAACCAGCGGTATACTGAGCGCGAGAGCACGCCATTTTGGATGTAGGCACAATAAGCAGGCAGGAACACACCAACGTGTCAAAGCACAGACCATGCGGCTATGCACTGCGCGAACAGTCGGTGGCGTAGGTCACGTGGTACTATCGTGGAAACAAGTGCCCAGGAATGCACCGCCAGTGGCCAAACGGACCGCTACGTCACCAGAATAAAAAAAGGCGCGTCCATTTCGCGCGCCAGTCGTTTGACACTCACGAGCGCGTTTGGTCCTTTCAAGGTGACTCGTTGCTGGCGCCCTCTCGTTGGTGCCGTCTGCTCTGCCTTTTTCGCGTTTGCACCGCATTCACGGCTCGTCCTGGCCGTGGTTCGCGTATTGGTTGACCGCTGAATTTGGAGAGCGCGACTTTGAAGGAGCAGGTCAATCGACACACACGTAAATGCGGCACATTAAGCGAGCTTAATAATGAGTGTTTGGTGCCTTTCTTAGCATTTTTATACCTAGTATTCGAATGTAACACGGGGGGTGACTTTTCACTTCTGTTTATGGTAAAAAAACTCGCGTTACATTCGGGTAAATACGGTATATATATGCGTGCTTGAACTAGTGTTAATCCAAATCTTGTACCCACCCCTTATGTAATACCCCTGAAATCGGGGGTCTTTAAGAAAAATAAACTGAACTGAACTGAACGCATCCTTCCTTGTGACCGAAACGAACGCTTATAGAGTGTAATGGCTCGATCGAATCGATTTTGCAAAGCCACTTTCAGATACATAGAGAGTAGCCATAAGTGTTGAGTGCTAGGTCGTAGGATGTTTAGAGAGGCGCAAAATCCTTCGATAAAAAAGTAGCCAGAGCCTCTGGTGGTGTATTTTTGTTTTACTTGCTTTACAGCGCTTTTATCTAAGGCAAACAAGTTGGTTTTGTTAATGTAATATAAAACACAATAACTTTACAAAACGTATCTTGTCCAATCATCAAGCTCCAAGAGGACCTTGGTGTGGGCTAGTTGGTTCATACTGCTACGACACAGACTGACAAAGCGCAACGGAACTAGGACGAGTAGAAGAAACTGTCCTGTGAAGAAGCGCCTGTCCTACGTTTCGTGTTTCTTCTACTCGTCCTAGTTGCGTTGCGCTTTGTCAGTCTGTGTCGTAGCAGCATCAAGCTCCCACTAAGTGATGTCATATCCGCTGCTAAAAACTGCCACTGTATGGCGACACCATCAGCGCCACGAATTTGCTTTTGCGAGCTAACTAAAATATTAAAAACCGCAGTATATGTGGTACGACTGATGCTCATAGCATCACTATAACTCATTCTATGCAATCAACGGGCAAAACAATGCACTGAAAATGTGTTTCGGGGCCCCTTTAAGATATCCGAAACTTTGCTTAAGACGATCCTGTGTCTTTATTAGTGTTGATGCTTGTAATGATGTTAATGTTTAACAAGAACCCTGCACTTTGTATTGATTTTTGATGTACCATTGTATATGTAACGACTACTCCCCCTTATGTAATGCCCTAAACCAAGGGCCTTTAAGGGTAAATAAATGATAATGATGATGATGATGATGATGATATTGCAAAATGCCAACAAGTTTGGGTTCAAGCGGAAAGCGGCAAAAGAAGGACAGCATGAGAAGCTAGAAAAAGTTCAAGTCAGGTGGCTGCATCAGGCACGGAGCTCTGCAATCAACGTGGATGGCGCCATTCTAAAAGAAAAGGCGGACCTTGTGGCATTGCGTCTGGGCATCGACGACTTTCAGGCATCGAACGGGTGGCTGGATCAGTTTAAAAAACGAAACAGGATTGTGTACAGCCGCTCCTGCGGAGAAAGCACTTCCGTGGACGTTTCGACGGTGAACGAGTGGATGGAGTAGCTGCCGGAGATGATTGCTGCATACAAGCCCTGCGACGTTTTCAACGCCAATGAGAGCGGTATTTTTTACCATATGCAGCCCGAGCAAACCCTTGCATTTAAAGGTGACAGCTGTCATGGTGGCAAGCGCAGTAAAGAGCGGGTGACAGCACTATTCTGTGCTAACGAGGACGGTTCCGAGAGGCTGCCCATGCTTGCTGTCGGAAAATTTGCAAAGCCATGGTGCTTTAAGAACTTGAAGACGCTGCCGTACAGCTACAACTTTAACAAAAAGGCGCGATGATGTGTTCGCTCTTCAGCAATTTTTTGCAGCAGTTGGATTGCAAAATGGGTTCCAAGGCAAGGAAAATATTGCTTTTCGTGGACAACGCACCGTGCCACCCACCCGATACGTCGAGCCTGAGGAACATAAAGGTTGCTTTTTTTCCACCCAACTGCACAAGCCGGCTGCAGCCACTGGATGCCGGCATCATTAAGTGCATGAAGCAATGGTACCGGAAGCGCTTAGTGCAGCGTCGGCAGGCGGCTATGGAGCGCAGCGAGTCAGAAAGAAAAGATCACTGTGCTCGACGCCATGCATTTTATTGCCAGTTCGTGGAACACAGTGTCGCAAAGCACAATCGCCAACTCGTTCAAGCACTGTGGCTTTAAGCGAGAGACTGCCTCCTCGCCATTACCTTCGCCAAGTACGTGGAGGCCGACGGCTACATTGAGATCTGCGGTGAGGTGTCGCTGGATGATGCAATCGCGGAGGCTTTGCCTAGTGCCGACACCACTGCGACATCGGACGAGGACAACGACGACTCCACAGATGCCGTTTCTGTGCATACCACGTTCGCAGAGGTGCTACGGCACATAGACGGCATCCGGAACTTCATCTGTTCACGCGACGCCACAGAGGACCTCCTTTTGGACGTTGCCCAACTCGAGCGAAAGCTTTTGCAAGTTCACGGATCAAATAAGGCCCAAAAGAAACTGACCAACTCTTTTTAAAGTTCGCGCCGGCTGGCGGGAATCACGGCAGTGGGCAGTGGAGTGCCGAAAAGGTCCGTTTGAATAAAGCATGATTGGTACCTGTACTGCAGCATTAATTCTTATCGCATTTACTTTTTTGATGATTTCGGTTTCCAAGCCCAGCAGAGTATGTTAATAGTTTACATTGAAGTTTCTCGTAAATGCATCGCGCGAAAAAAGTAGTGTTTTTAGAGGCATAATTTATGTTCAGATTTTACGATGCCCGCATTTTACGACGCTTTTTTGCGGTCCCGAGAAAGTCGTATAATTGGGGTTCCACTGTATAAGTTCTAATAGCTTACAGCACAGGGATGTCAATGATATGGGACGGTAGTTCTGCAAAAGAAGACGGTCTTCTTTTTTATAAACGGGAACAATTTGGCTGTCCCCCAGTCATCAGGTATTTTGCCTATTGACATTGAAGCACAAAAAATTATCACAAGAAATTTAGCCAGAGTTTCGGCATAGCATCGCAGAAGTGCGTTTGGAATGTTGTCAGGGCCACATGACGTTTTGGTTTTCAGGTTCAGTAACATCGAAAAGACACCAGGGTAAGAAATAAACACACTCGGCTGTTGTCGGTATATGTGCTCGGGGCAGAAAATACACTTTAAAAATAACTGTTAAAATGCTGAGCAACAGCCTTTGGATCACATACTGTAGTGTTGTTCACCAATATTTGTGTGACTGCTTTCTTTTTTTTACTAATATATTTCCAAAACTTACTTGGCTCGGTTTTTAAAAAGTTTTGAAGGGCTGTGTTGAAGAAATAATCTTTTGAATCACATTTGTAAAATGTCCGTGAATTGCTTCAAGTGCAACGAACCGGTGGAATCTGATGACGCATCAGTTGTCTGCACTGAATGCTTTTACAGCTTCCATGTCGGTGCGTGTTCAGGGCTGCAGGAAACAGTTGTCCGCACAAGGGGAGATGCAGCTCGTAAAAGCTATAAATGCCCACTCTGTCGTTCAGGCAAATCGCGGCAAACGCCTAAAGAAAAAAAGAGCGAGGAGGACGGAGTCGATGCTATCATGTTTGCAAATCTTGTTAAACAGGTAAATGAACTGTCATGCCTGAAGGCGACCGTTGCTGATCTCAAGGCTTCGGTGGAAATGATGTCATCAAAGTATGATGAGCTATTGGCTCGTGTGGACAAACAAGACCAAACAATCGAGAGCTTGCTAAAGCGCGTCGAGAAGGTAGAAGGTGGTCAACAGGTCGAGTTACGTCAACTAAAGGAGGACATGAACACGCTAGAACAGCACAGCCGTGCCCTCAACCTAGAAATCCACGGAGCTGTCCAGGCGAGAACTTGCTATCAAAAGTGAACGAAGTGGCCGAAAAGATAAAGCTACCCGCGGTGACCCAACAGGAAGTTAACGATTTGCACAGACTGCCGGCTAAGGGCTCTAAAATTCCCATAATCCTTGTTCGCTTTGCCAACAAAGGCACACGCGATGAATGGCTTAGGAACAGGAACGAACTGCGGACAGATGAGAAGTGCTGCATATACCTGAACGAGAACCTCACAAAGCGGAATAGGCAACTGTTGCAGCGTGCAAAGACGTGGGCCGATGACCATGGATTCCGTTTTGCATGGTACAGACATGGTAGAATTTACGTGAGGAAAGAAAGCGGCGAAACCGCCTATCTAATCAAAGATGAGTGTGATCTTGACAAGATCGTGACCTAAGCCGCTACCACTTCGAAGTGCGGATAACACAAGCGAACAACAAAAATGAGTTTTTCCTACCTGCTCCCTGAGGAACTAAAAGACGTTCTTGGTTTGAAGTACCATTTATTATTTAAATGTTTTCATATAAATACGCGGTCGCTAAATAATAAACTTTCGGAAATAGAGCTATTGTTATCTTCATTTCATTTCAGCAATGATGTTATCATGTTCACCGAAACTTGGTTGTCTGATGACGAGACGTTCATTCTGCCCCACTATAAGAGCTTTTTTCTTAACCGCAGCAGTCGTCGTGGCGGCGGCGTGTCTTTGCTTGTAAGCAACGAACTGACATCTGACACGCTTGATCAATATTGTGTTTGCAGTGATGACTATGAGATATTGACTGTAATTACCGGCGACATGGTTCTCTCTGTAATCTACCGACCACCAGACGGAAACATTTCGAACTTCATTAATTTCATTGACCACTTTCTTGCCTTTATAAATGAAAAAAAGTTAAAGATAATACTTGGTGGTGACCTGAATTTAGACATGATGTGTGACAATATTCATACGCGATGTTTCAATGTTGTGGTTAAGAGCAATAACTGTGAAAATGTCATTTCTAAACCAACTCGTGTTACTTGTTCTACTGAAACTTTACTTGATCTCTTTATTACAAATTATGACACCTCATGTGTTGAATCAGAAGTACTGCTATGTGACATTAGTGACCACCTTGGTATATTTATGGGTGTTGAAAAGACTAACCGCCATAAAAAAACAAAGTCATGTCACGCTACCCAGTTCGTCTCTGAAAAAAGCTTAGAAATGTTCCGCGATGATATTAGCAACGCAGATTTCTCTGAGCTGTATTCTATGGAAGACTGCAACGTCGCCTATGAATTGTTTATTGATACTGTGAAAAAAGTGTACGCAAAGCATTTTCCATATGTAACCAAAAGGCAATCGACACGTATAAGAAAACCATGGATTACACGTGATTTATTAAAGCGAATAAAGGAAAAACACAAAATATGCAATAACTTTATCAAATGTAGAGATCCTGCAGTGTTTTCAACATTTAAAGCCTATCGAAATAAGCTAAACAAAGATATTAGGCTTGCTAGAGATCGATATTTCTGTGAATATTTTGAAGGATGTAGTAACAATTCAGACCTGCTATGGAAAAAACTTAATTCGCTGTTGAAGCCCTCGAGAAAGGAAGGCGCTATTGAAACCATAACATGTGGCGATAATGTCCTCACGGGTGCCGCTATGTCGAACGCTTTTAACAGCTTTTTCACAGATGTCACAAGCATGCCTTGCGACAATACTGACTACCCCTACATTAATGATCGCTTAGAAAATAGCTTGTTCCTTCATTCTGTTTCTGAGGCTGAGGTTGTGTCGGCATTTTTGGAACTTTCTAATAGTTCGGCCTGTGATGCGGACGATATCCAGGTCAAGCCAATTAAGTTTGTTATAGACATATTATCATCGCCACTAAGTTATTTATTCAACTTATGTTTTTTAAAGGGCATATTTCCAAATAAAATGCAGGTGGCTAAAGTAGTAGTTATTTACAAGAAAGGTGACAAGAACTCCCTTGGAAATTACAGACCTATTTCTTTGCTCCCTGTCTTTTCTAAAGGCTTAGAAAAGCTTATCTTCTCTCGACTGCAAAAATTCATAGAAAAAAATGATATTATAACAGGATGGCAGTTTGGATTTCGGAAGAATAAATCCACTGAGCTTGCGCTTCTTCACGAGAAAGAATATATCCTAAACAGTTTTGAAAAGAAACATATCGTGCTAGCTACCTTCGTAGATTTCAAAAAAGCATTTGATTCTCTAAATCACGAACTGCTGATTAGAAAGCTTGAAATGTATGGAATTAGAGGTCTTCCTCTGCAACTTTTAAACTCTTATCTTTCTAATCGTGCACAATATACAACCATTAATGGTATTGAGTCTTCTTTAAAGAATATAAAATGTGGAGTGCCGCAGGGTAGCATATTGGGGCCTTTACTCTTCAACTTATTTATTAACGACATAGTAAACATCACCGACCAAGCATCGTTTTTTATTTATGCAGACGACACAAGTATTTTCCTCTCAACGAATGACTGCGATTCCCTGATAGACAAAGGAAACAATATTTTATGCCAACTAAACACCTGGACAGAACTAAATGGGTTAAAAATAAATGTGAATAAAAGCAAGGCTGTTATCTTCCGACCAAGGAATAAACTTCTGCATACAAATAAAAAGCTACTACTTAATTCAGAGGAGATTGAGATAGTAGAAAAATTTAAAACACTTGGAGTCGTCTTTCACGAAACAATGTCATGGGACCATCATGTAGATACTATCTTGCCTAAACTCGCTCGAGTCGTAGGACACCTATACCGCCTGAAAACAATGCTTCCTTCGAGGATTAAGGAGCTCATATACTAATCGTTGTTTTTGTCCCATTTAAATTATTGTCACCTTGTCTGGGGCATGACCACTCTGAATAATCTAGACAAAATTTATCTACTTCAAAAGAAAGCGATAAGGTGCATATTCCAGCTTAGTTTCAACCAGCATACAAACCAGTACTTTGAAGATGCATGTATTATGAAAATTTTTGACATCTATAGTTTTCAACTGCTTTCGAGATATAAGAAGGAGCTACTTCGTCATACTGATTATTTGGGGAGACTGGCCTCCCTAACGCCGAGCGAGAAGCTGTATAACACTAGACAACACTCCCCGTGGCAGACTAAAACTCCAAGAACAAACTACGGATTACAAATGATTGCCTTCCAGTTGCCTAAACACCTAAACACGTTACATCATAAAAATATTGACATAATTAGTACGCCGATCCGTGACCTTTGTAAACATTTCCTGTGTTTCAAAAATTAGTCTGCTTTTATAATCTTTTCATTTTTCCTTTTTATTCAGTGTTTGCATCAAAAGTTTGTAGTACTAATTTTGTTATTGTGATACTGTTGCACAATATGTATTCTTTGTTCCGCTGATGCCTTTGTATATGTAGGGGCCGAGGGCTCGTCAAGCCTTGCTGGCTTTTTTCCTCGGCCCTTTTCATCGTTGTGATGAATAAATCTCTATTATTATAAGGCATGTGCTAGACTGTCCAGTAATTCCTTAAGCATTTCAGGTATTATGCGCATTTCTTCTTGTGCCGTCTTACCCTTCGCCTCATTTGAATTATAATGCGTGTCATCCATGGGTTTTTTTTTTTGTGCCTGTTTGGTACAAAAGTTTTGATACAATACAAACACTTTTTTTAAAACTGCCCCAGAGTGCGCAGACATGGGCATCATCGAAATCAAGGCAGGTTTCCAGATGTTCAATGAGAGAGGCATCATTGGCACGTGAATAATCTTTAAAGTATGTGGCGATGAGAGTTTCTTTTTTGTTTGCCGTACTAGAGGAAATGAAGCACTAACCAAGTGGTGGTCAGACAGGCCTTGTTCCACAGAAACAGTAAAATTCAAAATGTCGCAAGGGACGAACAGCAAATTTAACAATGAATTTGTGGAACCGACTTTACGGGTTGGTTCCTGGACTATTTGTGTCAGGTTGTGGGTAAGCATTATTTTAAACAATACGCTCGCTGGGCAGGAGCAGAAACGAACACGTGTGGCTGGCTCTCGAAGCATTTCATATTAAGAAAAAACCTGAAGGATGCATCAGTGATACTTCCATATCACTTCACTCAGCCGAATTGAAGTTTTTGTGCTCGTGTCATTGCCAGAAATCTCACATGACTGGAATTTTCTTGTTCGCTTGCGCAGGTGTGGAAAAATGTATATATCTGCGTAGGTTTGAGAATAATATAGTTGTTACAGTAGTGCCAGTCACTCTGCCTCTCCCGCGCACGTGGCTCGTCCAATGCCCTGCGCACATTGATCATCTGTATTATTATCATGCATCAACTAGCCCCAACGGGAGTGTTATTTAGTTGGGCAGATGAGATTAAAAACTTTGTGGGGATACGGTGGCTGCAGCTGGCAAAGGACAGGGTTAATTGGAGAGACATGGGAGAGGCCTTTGCACTGCAGTGGGCGTAGTCAGGCTGACGATGATGATGAAACAATAAAGCTTCACTGCCCAATAATCTTACAATGACAATGGAGCAAGCATTACAGCTGTGCCCCAGGTACTGTTAAGTGATGAACATGCGTTAGTCACTCCCTCTGGTTCCAGAAGCAGTGGCATTGCATAACCACACAGACTTGATGTAAGAAAGGAGCAGCCAAGAGAAGGAAGAAGTGCACTCACCCGCACCCGCTTCTTAGTTCGGTTAGAGTGTTTAGAGCAGGGTGCATCGCCCGATGGGCGCGCACTCTCATCATGCCCCAGCTCACAAGGGTCCAGCTTCACGGATTAGGTTAGGTTAGGCAGCAGCAGTAGAGGAGGAGAGAGAGAGAGAGAGAGAAGCACAAAGCAAAGGACAGCTGTGAGGTCTACAATATTCTGCACAACTAAGCCTCTGTGAGAGCGGCAAGTGGGAGGGCAGAGACCCATGTCCCACCTTGTCCTCCTTCTCTGCCGAGGGGCCGTTGGTGGCAGGGGATGACGACGGGTCTACCTTGGTGGTGGGCTGTGGGCTGGCCTGTGCCTGGGCCAACTGCTCCTTCACTTGGGCCAGTTCCTGGGCCAGCAAAGCAGAGACACTGGCTCTGTTTCACACTGCCCCATCCACAGCCCTCAGGAGCAAAGCTCACAGGTACGGTTCCACCCTCTTTTGCCTGGCAATGGGGCAGAAGCTATGCAGACACCCTCTCCTCCTCCTGCGCAGCTGAAGAATATACCGTGAAATTCCGAACAAGCGCCTCCACCCATGCAAGGGTCCCCCCTAACTTCCCTGTTAATTTCACATTTCCCCGCCCCCTCCTCCCTCTCCGCGCCCATATCACCATAGGGTTTCTTACTATTAACTAGAGGGAAAGCTGGCGCCCCGTCAATGGGAGTCTGCATGGAGCTTCCTCGAGGCCACCTGAGCCACCATGGGCGCTCTAAGCATCGTGGGGCGGAGAGCTACCAACTACAGAACCACAACTTTTGGCCAGAAAATAATGAGAAACCAAAAGCTGTTCGACAACCAAGAATGCGCTAACATTCAATATCCTGTCTATAAATTGCAACAAACGAGCAGGAAAGCATGTAAATGTAAAGTTTGCCCAAAATAAGCGATGGCATACTCTCCTATTGGCCAAGTAATGCAGACCACAAAAGCCAATATTTTGTACTTAACAGGCACACTTTTAAAAAGAAATATGCAGAAAAAATGTCGTTTTAACACTTTAAGAGATTTTTTAATGGCACTTCGGAAACCAAAAACCTTTTATTGGCGTCGTGTGCTGCTGCGTTTTCGCTACTATGGCTTTTGCGCACTACGTTTGCGCCAAAGTCGTCTGCGCCGTGGACGGAATGGCACCTCAGTAACGCCACTCTGTTCGTGAAAAAAACCGGCTGTCCCGCACCAAGTAGCTCATCGCCCCATGATGCTTTAAGCACCCTTGGTGGTTCAGGTGCAGTGCCGCCAGCTTTCCCTCTAGTTAATAGTAAGAAACTCTATGCTTATCACGCACCGCGCCCAGGCAACACTGGCCTGCCCCACCCTGTCCAAGAATCCAATCCAATCCAATCCTGCGTTTCAAGCCATTCACATGCCCATTTGCCGCGCGCCATTTGTCTTGTTTTGGCGTTGTCCAGTCGGCAATGCATTCGTACACAATAGCAAAGAAACTTGAGGTCATACAATGGCATTGGGAAAACGGAAGGAACGTTTGCCAAACGTCTCGAAACTTCAAGTTCGACCGGAAACGGATACGGGAATGGGACAAGAATTTCGAGAAGTTGCTACGGGAAAGCATAACTTCGAAGAAAGTTGGCTAATGGCGCGCCGGTGTTTAGTAAATTGCGTGGATGACGCGTTATTCAAGCGGGAAAGAACGGCAGGGTGTTTTAAATACATGTGCACTTCGCTTTTTTTCTTCTGGGAGGAAAATGTCGCCGTCATCTTGAATTTCAGCACCAATCGGGGATAGCCCCCCCCCCACTACTTTTCCAGAAATTTCGACTCGCGGGGTTGGAGGCGCTTGCTCAGAATTTTATGGTAGTAGTATAGTGACAATATTCATGACAATATTTCTAACACCAACATTAATCAAAAAGGCGCTTGCCCTGAGATTCTCCTTTGTTCACTTTGAACCAACTTTCAACATTGAAGGTCAAAGAATGCACAGTTTCCTTGATTACAACAAATTTACGAGGCACATCTGGTTACTACAGATGACATGCCAGCTGCTTCAGCAGTGGAATCAAGTTAAGCTGCACCTGCATGCACTGAGTTCGTTACTCTTAACTAGAGGGAAAGCTGGCGGCGCTGCACCTGGACCACCATGGACGCTCAAAGCATCATGGGCCGTTGAGCTACCTGGGGCGGGACACAGAGTGGCGTTACTGAGATGTGTCATTCTGTCCATGGCGCACCCCACGCACAGAAGACAATGGTGTGCCCCGCGCCAAAGTCTTCGGCTACACCGAAAGCTACAATGGAAAGCTATACAGCTTTCTCAGAAACTTCGTAGTTTAAGAAAAATTTGTCCTGGTACGGGGTTCAAACCCGGGACCACCGCTTCATCGAAGCAGTCACTCTACCAAGTGAGCTAACCGGGACGGCAAGCTCGTATGGCTGTGCTCGGGTGGATGCCAATGAGTAATAATTACTCCCTTATTACAAATCTACTCCACTGTGGGGGATTCCCCTAAGCATTTGATCAACACCACTCCCACTTCGAGTGATTGATCAATTCGCTCTCGCCCTACGATAGCTTGCCATCCTGGTTAGCCTAGTTGGTCGAGCAACTGCTCCGGTGAAGCGGCGGTCCCGGGTTCGAACCCCGAACCAGGAAGAATTTTTCTTTAACTACGAAGTTTCTGAGAAAGCTGTATAGCTTTCCTTTGTAGCCGTATGGCTGCACTCGGGTGGATGCCAATGAGTACTTACTCCCTTATTAGAGTTAATGCTGTAAAGAAAATTACAAGGTAACTTTTTTTAGTAAAACACATACGGACACTTTTCCAGAGATTGTCGTGCCCATTTAAAAATTCTGACAACGTCACACTGCAAAGCATCACATCACATTTAACCCACATTTACCACACATTTACCAGGATGAGCAACAGTTGGGTACGAAACACAGTCATCTGCGAAAAGCCTCAATGAAGACGATACACCAGCAAAAATGTAATTTATAAAAATGACAAATAAAAGTGGTCCTAGAACTGACCCTTGTGGGACACCTGAGGTTACAGCAATTTCATCCGGTACCACTAACCACCACGTTTAGTTTTCTTAAATGAAGGTATGCTTTCATCCCTGCTATTACTTTACTGTTACTGTTATACAATGATAATTTTTCTAGTAATAATGTATGTGGTACAACGTCAAATGCTTTCATGAAGTCAAGGAACATGCAGTCAACAGAAACTCCTTTATCTAAAGAGCTAGCTATATCATGGAAAGTTCAGTTAACTGTGTGACACATGAAAATCCACTAGAAAACCCATGTTGGTTATTACTTATGAGGGAAAACTTAAGATGGTGTACAATATTTGTAAAAAATATATGCTCCAAAACCTTGCAAGCTACACTTGTAGGGAACACTGGGCGACAATTTGAAACCAGATTACATGGCCCCGATTTATGAATCGGCAGCCACAGACTGTGACATATTACCAGCGTTAAAATACACACAAAGGACAGAGAGCAGAAATACACAGGACAGGACTGTCCTTTGTGTGTATTTTAACGCCGGTAATATGTCACAGTCTGTGGATCAAAAGCACCAACTAGCCCAACTTAATTCTTTAATCATGAATTGGCATACGCCATTTTCCAATCACTGGGCAAATCATTTGCCCACTTGTCTTCAAGTAACTTTGAAAAAAGAAGATAAGAGATATTTCGTCAGAGACCTTGCACAAGATGAAAGCAAGGCATTTGATAACCCATTAGGTCCAATGGCTTTTGACACTTTCAATCCTTTTAGCAAGCATCATAATTCCACGCTGGTCAAAAAGAATGAAATCAATTGGCTCAGTGCAGAATGCACCAAGCCGTGCAGTGTCATTGGAACCAACATGTGTAGATAACACAGAACTAAAGAAGGCATTCAAACAGTTTGCTTTATCGAGATTATCACTTACTCCAGCACTATCACGTTTAAGCACTGGGACAGACAGATCATCCTTTCCATTTCATTTAAAAACTGCCATAACTTTTTCGGCATTTTTGAATGCATTGACCCTTTGCTTCATTCACCACCGTACTCATTTCCTTTATTGACAGCAGAAGCTTATCTTTTTGCATCTGTGATGGATTCTTTATGAAAACTGCATAAGCTTGTTTTCTTTTATTGGCTGCAACACGCACCTTTCTGTTGCATCAGGGCTTACTTCTGCTGCAGCATGGCGTTATCACCCAGGATGGAAGATATATGTCCTGCAGTTTCTTTATTTTATCAATGAATATGTTCCATAAATCGTTTATATTTAGTGACTCCGGTAGCGTTTCAAATAAGTCTAAGTAATTATCCAATGCAAGTGAGGTTTCTGCTGTTCGAGCCTTCTGGTAGCAATACGCCTAGAACCAGTATCCAAGACTTTCGGATATTGCAGCTTCATGTCAATAAGAACAGCACCGTGACCACTGATTCCGGGTTTAACAAGTAGAGGCTGTGCTGCCATTGGAATGTTAGTAAGGAGTAGATCTAACACACTGACGCCACACGTTGGCTGAAAAACTACTAGGGATAATGCGAACGACCTACATATCCTTAACATCTCATTGCTTGCCGTAGAATTTGTCCTGGATGTGGAATATATTGGTGACCAAGCAATCTCCGGCAGGTTGAAATGTTCACCAATTACTAAACTGTCAGCATTAAACGTTTCTAATGCTTCCGACAGATCAGACAGAACTGTAACCTTACTTTCCGCCAGCCTATTAAATGAACACATAGACAGACTTTCCATAACAGAGCCTTATTTCTGCCCTTACAGCCTCACATGTTCCAACATTAATATCTAATCCATGAGAATACAGTGACTGGCTGAATAAAATAAAAACACTATCACCGTGACCATCTTTACTGTCTTTACGGTAACAAGTGTAGTTTTCTGGAAACACCTCACTAGACTGATTCCACTGTGAAGCCATGATTCCATTCCAAGAACCACCGATGCCTTGGTCATATTGATTAGGCTGCATAAATCATCTACCTTGTGGGCACATCGGCTGGCCGTCCGCCAACATCGCCATGAACCCATTTCTGCTTTTTGCGCAGATATTGACGCTAGGAACTGCTCTGACGGACAGCGCAACGGAAGAAGCAGTGTGCCGAACCTATCAGACTCACCTGATCGGAGCCTGCGCACGCGAAAAGTCATGCCGTATCGACACCAACGCCTGGACACCGCCCCCTCGCACGTCATCGTCTTCGCCCTACATAAGGAGCGGTCCGATCTGGGATTCCTTTAGTGGGCACATCGGCTGGCCGTCCGCCAACATCGCCATGAACCCATTTCTGCTTTTTACGCAGATATTGACGCTAGGAACTGCTCTGACGGACAGCGCAACGGAAGAAGCAGTGTGCCGAACCTATCAGACTCACCTGATCGGAGCCTGCGCACGCGGAAAGTCATGCTGTATCGACACCAACGCCTGGACACCGCCCCCTCGCACGTCATCGTCTTCACCCTACATAAGGAGCGGTCCGATCTGGGATTCCTTTAGTGGGCACATCGGCTGGCCGTCCGCCAACATCGCCATGAACCCATTTCTGCTTTTTACGCAGATATTGACGCTAGGAACTGCTCTGACGGACAGCGCAACGGAAGAAGCAGTGTGCCGAACCTATCAGACTCACCTGATCGGAGCCTGCGCACGCGGAAAGTCATGCCGTATCGACACCAACGCCTGGACACCGCCCCCTCGCACGTCATCGTCTTCGCCCTACATAAGGAGCGGTCCGATCTGGGATTCCTTTAGTGGGCACATCGGCTGGCCGTCCGCCAACATCGCCATGAACCCATTTCTGCTTTTTACGCAGGTCAGTAACAAATATGGCTCTATTCGAACCAGTGATCGTTGCCTCGTCCAGCTGATGTGCCCTCACAGTGTGTGTACTTTATGTTCGCGCATTAGGAATGTTTTTGTTGATCTTCTCATGCTTTGCGGAGATGTCAAGTGTAACCCTGGGCCTGGTAATACAGAAGAGCTGCTCCAAAAGTTACTCGAAGGACAAAAAGCTATTCATAACCGCTTGGATGGTATAGAAGCAAAGTTAAAGCAGGTAGATGAATCCGTGTCAACTATAAAGGAATTAGGCAGTAAAATTACTGAAATGGAAAGCACTATTCAGAGCCTGGAAAAAAAACTGGTCGATCTTGAAGACAGGAGTCGCCGCAACAATGTTATCATATATGGCATGACTGAAATGGTCGATGAGACTTCTGAATCACTTTCGGAGGCAGTAGTAAACTTATTTCAAGAAAAATTAGGTGTAGAGGTGTCTTCGATAGAGAGAATTCACTGATAAGGGCGCAAACAAACCAATAAATCGCGACCAGTAAGCATTAAACTAATCGACCACCGTGAAAAAATAAACATATTCAAGAATTGCCACAAGTTGAAAGGAAAGAGCATTTCTGTATCTAACGACTTTTCCAATGCCACAAGAACTATTCGAAAATACCTCTGGGATAGCACAGCTGAGGAGAGAAAAGAAGGCAAGAAAGTAAAACTAGTATACGATAAGATTAAAAAAAAAGACGAAGTGTTTCAGTGGGACAGCACTCTGAAGAAAAGAGTTCCTATAATCGAAGAACGCCGCAGTTCAGAACGGTCACAATGAATAGATGATTGCTCTAATAAGACCTTCCGTTGTATCAACGTCAATGCCCGAAGCATTTTGAATAAAGTAACTGACATAGAGAGCATTGTCCTGGCACATAATCCTCACGTTGTAGTCGTGACAGAAACGTGGCTGCATCCTGATATTTATGATTGTGAAATAACACCTTGTGGTTATAACATTTTCCGGAGCGACAGAGATGGCCGCGGTGGTGGCGTTGCCATAATATACAAAGAGTCCCTGCGGATCTCAAGGTTGCCAAACATAGAGTGGTTAGAAAGTGTTATACTCAAAGTATTCCTTGAGGAATGTCATCTAATTATTGGAGGATTCTACCGTCCCCCGAATTCGAATAACATATTTCTAGAAAAGCTTAATGAATTCCTATGCCGAAATGAAATCCGCTCAGCCAATTTGTTATTGATGGGTGATTTCAACTTTCCGTCAATAAATTGGTTGCCCGATACTCCGGTGGCTCTCACTGGTGCCTCCCAACTATTTCTCGATGTAGTGTTCTTTCATAACTTGATACAACTAGTCACTGAGCCCACCCGTGTACAAAACGACTCTCAATCAGTTCTGGACCTGTTTCTTGTTTCTGGCAACCTGCTACGCCGAACACCACTTGTGTCTGTCTTAGAGGGAATATCAGACCATAAAATGTCAAGTTTATCTTTGCAGTTGCGCCCTATATCAAAGCTTCAGAAGAGAGAGACAACTATCCCGATCTTCTCACGTGCAAGTGATGTCGATATCTTAGATGCACTAGACACTTCCTTTTCTTCCTTTTCCTGTTTGTACGAAACACAGAGTACCTCTGTTGAGCACATGTGGTGCTTCTTCAAAAACTTAGTTCACCGATGTATAAGTGATTTTGTGCCAAGAAAACGGAAAATTTTGCGCACTAGCAATCCTTGGATGACAAAAGATATCGCGCGTCTGGGACGTAAGCTTAAGAAAGCGAGACAACAACACTCAAAGCATCCTTCATCGGCCACTGCAGATAAGATTTCCATGCTACGCCTGTCGTTGCGGAACGCTATCAATACAGCCAAACACCAATTCCACACTGTACGTATGAAAAATTTCCTTGTTTCTTCTCCAAGCAAGTTCTGGCAACATCTCGCGCCACGCAAGAAATTGATTCTTGGCCTTTCTGCAGATAGTGCAGGTATGCACGACAAGTTAGGAACAGCACAGGCGCTCAACCAGTACTTCAGCTCGATATTAACTCACGATGACGGCTGCAAGCCACATTTTTCTTCCTTTGATGATCTGGCACCAATCAGTGACATTTGCATAACTGAGGAAGGTGTGCTAGCTCTTCTGCTTAACTTGGACACAAAGAAGTCACCAGGGATTGACGAAATACCTAAAGCCTTTCTGGTACGGTACGCTGAATGGTCCGCCAAATATTTAACTTTAATATTTAGGAAATCACTAAACTGCTCTGAATTGCCAAGTGATTGGAAACACGCAAAAATCACCCCGATTCCCAAAGACCAACACAAATCAGCACCTTCTTCCTACCGGCCAATTTCTCTTTTGTGCACTTCAGTAAAATTGCTTGAACACATCATCTGTAAACACTTGACTAACTTTCTCGAGGAGAACCACGTCCTTGATAATCGCCAGCACGGGTTCCGTCGCGGTCTCTCCACAGTAACACAGCTTATTGCAACAGTCCACGATTTAGCGGCAGCACTAGATAGGCATAATCAAGTTGATATTGTTTTTCTTGATTTCGAGAAAGCATTCGATCGTGTGTCTCATCAAAAATTACTGCAGAAGTTAAAACCTATACTGAAACACGAGTGCCTACTCTCATGGATCGAAGCCTATCTTTCGCATAGACGTCAAAGTGTGGTTGTTGATGGTGTCCTCTCTGATGCTGTCCCAGTAGGATCCGGTATTCCGCAGGGCTCAGTCTTGGGTCCCCTTTTCTTTCTAGTATTTATTAATGACATAGTTCACAACGTACATGTTAAAATACGGCTTTTCGCAGACGATTGCATACTTTATCAAGAAATTTCTAGCCCTGAAGATCAACTCCTTTTAAGCGATTCACTGTCTGCAGTAGAAAAATGGTGCTCCACGTGGCAAATGACTTTGAATTCCAACAAGACAGTAGCGATGACTGTGACACGTAAAAAGAATCCTTTTAGTTTTACATACCGCTTAGCCAATGAGCCCCTCATAGTTGTCAACGCTTTTAAATACTTAGGAATTCAGATAGCCTCAGACCTTCAATGGAACGAGCACATATCGTATATAGAAAAAAAAGCTCTAAGACAACTGCACTACTTGAGAAGAACGCTGGCACATTCCACACAAGAAATAAAGCTTTTAGCTTACAAAACATTTGTTCGGCCAATGTTGGAATATGCTGCGGCAGTGTGGGATCCCTGGACCGAAAGTAACAAACTTAAAATAGAAAATGTCCAACGCAAAGCTGCTAGATTTATCTTTAATTGTTACAGTTGGAATATTTCCCCAACAGCCCTACTGCAAACCGCAGGACTTGAACACCTGGCCATGCGTCGTCATCGAGAAAAATTAAAGTTATTCTACTTGTATTATCACAATAAACTAACAATAGAGGAAGGAATTTTAGTTGAGCACACATCTTGACACCCTACACGCTCTTACCATACTAAGAAAGTTGCCGCGTTTTCATGCAAAACTAATGTATTTAAGTATTCGTTCTTTCCCCATACTATCATTAAGTGGAATGGTTTACCTGCTGATGTTGTCAATTGCGAATCGGTGGATTTATTTTTACAAGCTCTGAAGGATGTATAGGTTCTAGGTTCGTATTATATGTTCTATGTCTTTGTAATCGATTTTATGTTGTATGTACTGGTTTTTGCTCTGTTCGCTATCTGCTTCTTTTGCAATGTACTTGTTATTTTTATCAATATGTTTGTACCCCACTCCTGCCTAAGGCCTGTAACACAGGCCGGCAGTATTTGCTAAATAAATAAATAAATAAAAATAAAAAATTTATGCTTCTGCAGTCTACTACAAGAAAGGACAATAAAGATTCTTGAGAAATCTTTTTCTGTCGGCAAGCCCGAACAGTCTGACCGCTTTGCTCATCAATCCTATACTTCCCTTTATTAAGGTACAGTACATCATAGTGTAGTCCTACAATGCCTTTCTTTTTTTTCTGGCATATTCAGAGATGTCTTCAGAGATAACGATTTTTATCTTGTTGTTTAGCTTTGAACAAAGAAAATTTTGCAATAATTGGGTGACATTTCCCAGTTGTAAACTTCCTATTTCTGTGAGCCCTTTCTACTCCTACCTGATCAACTTCCAATGTAGTACGGCGGATGCCTTAAACTAATTTTTCAGATGTTTCGTATGTTTCATGCTCATCTTTATCTTTAGAACCATAGAAAAGCAAATTGCACCTGCAAGACTGATCTTCTAGATCGTTGACCTTATTTACTAGAACCTGATATTATTCCTTAATAAAGATCCTTTAAAAAAATGTTAGGGCATTCTTGATCATCAAACAGCAATTATTTATGCATTATTTTTCCGGCCAAAAGTTGAGGTTCTGCAGTCGGTAGCACACCGGCCCATGATGCTTATTCAGCACCCACGGTGGCTGAATAAGTGGTCTCGAGGAAGCTCCATGCAAACTGCCATAGGCGGGGCACCAGCTTTCCCTCCAGGTAATAGTAAGAAACCCTATGGTCATGCAGCCTGGAAGAATGTCATGAACACTCTTTCCGTGGTTCATTGTCAGCAAAAACTATCGCCGAGTGTACCCTGAAGGTAACAAAGAAACTTGGGCTGAAAGAATCGGAGCACACATCTGCTTCAATGCAACTTTTGCGGGACCAGATATAAAAAACATATCTGTTTAGTTTCACACACCCAGAGATGAGGCTGACCAAGTCGGGGAGCAGAGAGCCCCTCCCCATCTCAGTTACGAAAGTGAATGCAGGCTGCTCTGGCTCCCCGATGGCATCCTTGATGAACTGTGTCCACTGGAAGTCACTGTGCCACAAACATAACACTTGCGCCTGCGGTGCCAAAAGCAGCAATTCTGCCACAGTTGCATCCTAAAGAAAGCCATTAAGCAGAGGAATATCTTCGCACCTCTCCCCCTGTAATACAGTAATAGCTCGTTAATTCGAATTACCAAATGACCTGAAAAAAGAAGATTGGAAGCAATGGACACCGTCGAAGCAGAACTGTTCCAAAATGGTAAGGGCATTCTTTACAGTGGAGCTCCTTGTGAGGAGGCTTCAGCCGCAGTTTTGATGCAATGAAAGAACCATGTGGGAGTGACGCCTTGGCAGAGCACGCGGTGACGGCAAATCACAGAATAGATTGGGAAAAAGCAAGAATCATCGAAAAAGAGAAACTGACAACATCACGGCTTCATCTCGAGTCCCTGGTGATACAGACAACGGCTCACACGCTTAATCGTAACGAGGGCAATCTTAACCCGATTTACGCGCGATCTTTACGGCGATTACTATAGCTTTTAAAAAGACGAACCCTCTTGGTGTGTTTCCATTGTGAACAAGGCCCCCGTTCTGGGCGCCGAAACGTCAATACAATTTTTTCGTTTTACTGGTCGGCGTCTCTTTGTTTTGAAATGTATCCCCCCGGCCAGACGGGATTCCGTCACACTCTCGACTTCAAATAGCTTTTAACGCCTGTTTTTCCACTTACTATGACACAGGTTGATTAAGCGGCGCAAATATCAAGACAACGTGTATATGTACCGTTCTATTTTCACTGCTTGTTTCATGCCTTTGAATTTGCAGCTGAATTTGTATTATATCATCTGTGCACTCATTGTTTTTCTCTTTCCCCTGTACTAAAGCCTGCAAGGGTGCTGTAGGTATGTAAATAAAGCTCACAGATGGGCCATGAAAAACCTGTCAACTTTCCTCATCTTCATCCAGCGGAAAACCTGTTACCGCCTCCGTTTCGACATGGCTGACTATCTAGACAAGGGGTAAGCTCCCTAGTGGGGGAAGATGGCATAACACTCCGCAGTAAATACCGATGCATACTGTGGCAATCGTATCATTTTTTCGTTTTTTCCTTGAATTACTGCACTTCCGACATGACTTTCTGTTTTTGAGCCATGAGTGTAAAATTCAGTGTAGGTGTCATATTTTTCTTGTAGTGCAAAGAACTCTTGCAGTTATGTGCTTGTGTGGCATTTCCTCTTTGTTTATGTGTGTCAGTGTGAAGTCACACACCGAAGGGAGGCTGTACCATGGTGGCAGATATTCATGTCTTTGTGCAATATTCGGTAGGGCGTCCAGCACTGCTAACTCTTCCCATTAATCTTCAAAGCGCATTATTAGTGGTCTGATAAAATGTGGTTTATTATTGAATAATGTTCTAGATGGGCACTTGGTAACAATGGGATAGCAGAGATGTTTTGGAAGAGAACGGGTTTTTAGGATGTACGTGCATGTAAGTATGACTCTTCTATCCTCTAGTGTGTGCTCATTAGCTTCAACATAAAGACTATTTACCGGAGATGTTCTATATGCTCCAGTTGATAGGCGCAGACCAAGAATATGAACAGGGTCCAGTCGTTTCAAGTAGGATGCTCTTGCTGAACCATATACTATGCACCCGTAGTCCAGTTTCGAGCGCACCAAAGAGCGATATATTTGTAATAGGCATGCTCTAACGAACCCCCACCGTTTTCGCGAGAGCACCTTTAATACATTGAGGGCTTGGGATGCTTTCTTTTTAAGGTTGTTAATGTGTGGTAGAAATGTAAGGTTCTTGTCAAAAGTGACGCCTAAAAATTTATGTTCCTGTTTGACTGGCAGTGTGGTTTGATTCAAGCACAGATTGGGATCGACCTGTAGGTCTCGTCGTAATGAGAACAGAACAGCTACTGTTTTTTGAGGAGAGAACTTCAATCCATTTTTCTCTGCCCAGGCAGCCAGTTTATTTAGGGTGATTTGTATTTGTCTCTCGCAGGACAGTATGCTAAAAGAAGTGTATGCTATCTGTAGGTCACCTACATAAACTGAATACATTACGGACTTGGGTATTACTTCGGCCAGAGAATTCTTTTTACTATGAAAAGTGTCGTACTTAAAATGCATCCCTGGGGTATGCCATTCTCTTGGGTGAATGTCATTGACAGGGTTGCTCCTAGACGGACTCTGAATGTGGGGTTAGACAGGAAGTCATTCAAGCAGTTCAGCATCCTGCCGCGGATCCCTAGCTCTGCTACGTCATGGAGGATGCCGAACTTCCACGTGGTATCATAGGAATTCTCCAAATCGAAGAAGACCCCAAGACAGTGCTGTTTGTGGATGAATGACTCCCGGATGGTGTTTTCTAGGCGGACAAGGTGATCAGTGGTCGAATCATGCTTTCTTAAAGGGACACTGGGGAGAAATTGAAGTTGGCTTGTATCGATAGAATACCAGCTCCTGATCACAAAAACGAGGCTCTTACTGAAAACAAAGCTCTTGTAAGGTAAAAAATAGCAAGAACCAAAATACAGGTATCGCCACCACAGGCCAATCTCGCAAGTAAAAGCGTGGTGACACCATAGAACAAGAGTGCACCTTGGAGGAATTTTCCATCCTATTTCGTTTTGCGAATCTCTGAGGCTATAGCAAAGGTAGGTTGCGCAGATCAACATAGAAGTAAGTTTTGTTTTAAAACCAATAGTGCACTTTTGTCACACAAGGAAGGCAGGCAAAAGACAACCTGAATATTGGAAGCAAAGAAAATGGATGCTTGGCGGCGCCACAGGCAGCCAGGAGAGTTTCGATTTGTTATGGCGCTTCGCGTCTATGAGCTTTGCGTGTCCCGTGGTTTTGTTTTTGACGCGCTTCGATTTACAAGCGCCGAACAGCAGAGGAACTCCAAGTGCCGCTTCAAGTGCTAGTTAACCTTTGAAGGAGCCTGTTAAGGCTTGTCAGATGATAGCCACGGTCGATGAAAAGCTATGATGGCACGATGGTCGGTGATCGTACAAGGCAGCACTTGTGTATTCCCACGCTTGCCCGGCGAAACATTCCCGGCTGTGCCAGTCAACTTCAAACTACTTAACGGAAATCGTTTATTAGGGACGGGAGACAAGGTACAAGGCAGTTCAGAAAAATTGCTGATGGCCTAGCTCTGTTAGGCCAGGATATAACTAGCGAAAGCGCGGTGATTTCTGCATCAGAAGAGTGCATTCACTAGATGTGCCTTTATTGACGGCTTAACTTGAGCCGTCGTGGCGAAGCGGTAGCGTTTCCGCCTCAAACGCCGAAGGCCCTGGCTCGATTCCGAACCTCGGCACCGGACTTCTTTTCTTTTATTCAGTCAGTGGGCGGGGGGCTTCAGTGGCTCCCATGGATGCCGCCGCTGAATACGTCGGTTAGCGGTTAAGCGCAGGCTCTGTTAAGGTGCGTTTATGCTGCGGCGAGCCGCGCGCGCGCGCTGCACGGCAAGGTCACGTCGGTCAAAGCGAGACCCTCTATACTCCAACTGCGCTTGACCGCCGACGCGTTCGGCGGCTTCGGCGCAATCTGACCGCACTGGCGGGGAGATTGGAGCATGTATCTATTTCGCGCCGAGTGCGCCAGCTGCCGCTTGCCCGGCCAGACTGATTTGGCTCCGCGGCGAGGTGCGCGTTATATTCAATAGCTGCGGCAGTTGGGCGGAGCTCTTCTTTTCGAGCTCGGCTATTTTAATCCATTCACAGTACATATCTGAAGGTACATGCAAGTTGGCGAGAGAGCCAGATCCAGTGAACCCGTTGGATCTAGCGGAAGCCGTTGAAGCGTCGTGCGCCGGCTTTGGTTTCAAGCCGCCGACTTTAAACGCGACCGCCATCGAGCACCCATTTGTTTTTTGTGGCAAAAAAGTAAATAAATAACTTGGCCCTTGCAACCGTGGGAGACCTCGACGCCGCCTGCTGCGCCGTGCAACCGTGCCGTTCAAGGAATCAATCCGTTGGCCCCAAAGCCCCGGCCAGCCTCCGATGGGCGCAAGGCGCCGACCTTGTCCTGGCCCCTCGCGACCCCCCCACCGGGGTTATGATATTTAGTTTGCAACGGCAGCTCACTGAGGAAGGGGGAAACGGCCCGCCGGCGCCTAACCTAACCTTGCTCCCTCAAAAGCATCGCACGCTCTGTGGGGGCTGAGGTCGCTGAAATGCAGCCCAGAGTTTTTGCGAGAACTACGCCGTCGGGTTCGGGAACGGGATCCATCGTAACGCTGGCAAGACGCCGGTGCAAACGTAAACGAAGCGACGGTGGCGACCCCCGATAGATGCCTTCAACGTGCGGCGGCGGTAGCTTTCATTTCGGCAGCTCCTAGACCGCACCGCTAGCGGCCAGAAATCACAGAGTCTCCGTTTACATCACGTTGCACGTCACACCGCTCTGTGTCGTCATAAGAGTTCTCCGTGTCGTCTTAAGAGTTCTCGAGTTTGAATCGGAGCAGCGGGAAAAAATTGTTCAACTTCGAATACAAATTTCTTTGAAATAAATGCATCTTTCACTCCCGGACAAGCATCAACAAAGCCATGAAATGCCGAACTATCAGATACTGCTAACAAAAAAATTTTGATAGGGTTCTCCTCAGTGTCCCTTTAAATCCACATTGACGTACATCTAAGAGTCGACGCGATTCAAATGTGAAGGTCAGTCTAATGTTTACTATGCTTTTGAAAGATTTAGCGATGCAGCTGGTGAGGGCTATCGGTCTGTAATTGTTAGGACTTGTTGGTTGTTTTCCGGGTTTCAGGAAAAGTACTATTACTGCTTTCTTCCACTCCTCAGGCATATTCCCAGTTGTCCATATTTTGTTAAAGAATTTCAACAATGCCTGCACGGCAGCCTCAGAGAGATGGGCAAGCATAGTGTAATGCACATTATCTGGGCCTGGTGCTGTCTTTTTACCAGAAGATAATACCCTAATCAATTCCTGGAGTGTGATGGGTTGATTGTAGTCCTCGTGCATACGTGCTGCAAATGGAAGTTTTTGTTTTTCTGCTATTGCTTTGTGCTTCTGGAACGTGTTTGTGTAATGGGACGAACTGGAAACTTCAGCAAAATGCTCACCCAGTATATTGGCCTGTTCTTCTAATGATGTGTTTCGGCAAGTCGTGCCCACGCCAGCTGTATACCTCAACTGTAACCAAATATGACGCAACTCAGGGTGGTTGGCCACACAAAGTTAACCCTCGCCGCCAGGAAAAAAAGAAAAACCAGGAAGTGAGTAGGATATAGGAGAGTTGTGAGACAGAGATAGGAAAGTGAAAGATGGAGGGGAGGATAGGAAAAGGCGACTGCCGATTTCCCCCGGTCGGGTCAGGCCGGAGGTGCCGTCTACAGGAAGCTGGGGCCAAAGTGGTGTGTTTGTTGCCTCTGCCGAGGGGCCTTAAAGGTCCAAACGCTCGGCATCGGCTCAACCACCAGGATCACCAGGATCCCCTTTTCCCCGGACACGCCGATACCATGCACGGCGAAGCGCGGCTGCTAGAGTCCGTGGTGATGCACGCTTCACCATCATCCCCATGCGGGGATGTCCCTGCGGATGCTCGGGAACCCGCGGTGTCGCCACTCACCGACGCCTGCAAGCTGTAGACGCCCCCCTGCGGGGAGTACGCAACAATGGTCGCCGCGCCCGCAATTATACAGCCCACCGGACATACCAGGAAGTGCAGTATACATAGTCCCATTTCACGCGGCTGTGTATTAAGCCAATAAATGGGAAGCAGCTCAGCTGTCACAAAAGCCACATATAATGCAGTTATGCTCTGAGCTATATCTCAATGGGAGATCCAATAAACAACGCTTTCACAAGTTTGTCAAGTACCTTCTTGAGCAGGTCGTAGTCGTCCCGTGTCTGCTTGATCTCCTCCAGTTCACGTACTCTGCTCTCCAGCTGCGTCCGCACATCCTGCGCGTTGCGGCTCACCTGCGGGCATCAAAAGTCGCCAACACATCGCTGCTGCTGCTCATCATCTTAACCCTGCCCTGCTTTACACTGGCCTTGTTTGGATGCAATAGATTTTCCTCTCTTGGAATGAGCCAGACTACATGCAAAATAGACAGAAGGAAAAACAGGGCTGCTACTCCTCGCCTTGCTCGGGTCTCACAACCTAAACCGGCGCTAACCACTGCGCCACTGCACCAGTAGAAGTACGAGGACTCACCACAATCTACAGATGTGATATATTGTGCAGTGTAATCAGAATGTTATTGGTAGGGACAGTAGCAAACAGCAATGTGTCATCGTATCAGTAACGAAAGAGGAAGTAAAGAAAGCCTTAGGAGCAATGCAAAGGGGAAAAGCAGCTGGTGAGGATCAGGTAACAGCAGATCTGTTGAAGCACGGAGAGGAGATTGTGCTAGAAAAACTAGCCACCCTGTACACTCAATGCTTTATGACGTCGACCGTACCAGAAGCTTGGAAGAACGCTTACATTATCTTAGTTTTTAAGAAAGGAGACACCGAAGACTTGAAAAATTACAGGCCGATCAGCTTACTGTCCGTTACCTACAAGGTATTTACTAAGGTAATCGCTAATATAGTCGGGGCAACCTTAGACTTTAATCAACCAAATGATCAGGCAGGCTATCTAAAGGATATTCCACAATAGATCATATTCACACTATCAATCAGGTGATAGAGAAATGCGCAGAATATAACCAACCTCTATATATAGCCTTCATTGATTACGAGAAAGCATTAGACTCAGTGGAAACCTCAGCAGTCATACAGGCATTGCGGAATCAGGGTGTAGAAGAGCCTTATGTGAAAATACTAGAAAATGTCTATAGCAACTGCACAGCTACCATAGCCAGCAATAAAATTCCAATAAGGAAGGGCGTCAGACAAGGAGACACGATCTCGCCAATGCTGTTCACCGCCTGTTTACTGGAGGTATTCCGAGGTCTTAATTGGGAACAGTTGGGGATAAGATTTAATGAAGAAAGCCTACGTAATTTGAGATTCCCTGATGACACTGCCTAGCTGTCACTCAGGGGATGGACTGCAAAGCATGATCAATGAGTTAGAGAGGCAGAGCAGAATGGTAGGTCTTAAAATTAAAATGCAGAAAACCAAAGTAATGTTCAACAGTCTAGCAAGGAAACAGCAGCTCGCAATTGGTAGCGAGGCGCTGGAAGTAGTAAGGGAATACGGCTACTTGGGACAAGTAGTGGATGCCGATCCGGATCACGAGAGGGAAGTAACTAGAAGAATAAGAATGGGGTGGAGCGCATATGGCAGGTTCTCTAAGATAATGAATAGCAGTTTACCGATAGCCCTCAAAAGAAGAGTATACAACAGCTGTATCTTACCAGTACTCGCTTACGGGGCAGAAACGTGGAGGCTAAAGGAAAGGGTTCAGCTCACGTTAAGGACAACCCAGCGAGCCATGGAAAGAAAAATGATAGGTGTCACGTTAAGAGAATGAAAGTGGGCAGAGTAGATGAGGGAACAAACTCGGGTTAATGACATCCTAGACAAAATCAAGAACAAGGAATGGGCTTGGGCAAGGCATGTAATACTAAGGCAAGATAACCGCTGGTCCTTAAGAGTAACGGAGTAGATTCCAAGAGAAGGCAAGCGTAGCAAAAAGCGGCAGAAAGAAACTGGACAAGTCCTCCACACTTCCGCCATCGTCCTCACTAGCGCTGCCGTCGTGATCGCTGCTGCGGTCCCACAGCACTTCGTTCTAGCAGGTCGTCGTGCACCGAAATCCCGCACTTTGCAAACAACCACATCACTACATCGCGTGGAACAGCTGAAAATTTTCCTCGCTGCAGCTGCCACACCTGTATCACCCGTTGCGAATGTCGGACTTGTGGGCCGGCGCGCAGTTGCTCATTTCTTCAACTTAAAGAATGACAGCCATCTTGAATGTAGCCGTGAACGAGCGCCGATCGCTTGCCGGACACAAAGCACAAATGACGACTGATGAAGCACTGCATTAAAACTAGTGAAACGCGGCCGGCAGTAGTCAAAAGCGTCAGAGCCAAAGAGAAACTATGCATGAATGGCGTTAGCTCTTCCGTAGGCTACTGACACTCCCCGGCACCGCTGCCATTCCAAGTGGAGGTGCCGCCTCGATTGGAACAGCGGCCCTTCCATCAATTATCAACATTCCCTTGTGCACCGAGCGGGCATTTTAAACTAAAAAGAAAATGTGTTGGATGCTTGAGCTTCCCGTAGAATGCGATTGTGTTATCGGGCCGCCACCGCCTATCAACAGCCACTGTGTGCAGCCATGTGTGGGGAGTGTGGGGTGACAGTTTGCTGTTTATCAATAGCCGCCATCGGCCGCCGCCCGCAGGGGAAGGGGATGCCAGTTCTGCGTGTTGACATAGCAGCTGCTCAAGGCCAGCAACAAGAGCGATGCGACGGAGCCGCGCAGCAAAAATGCAACCACGCTGTAGCACGCCCGATATCTCGTTTGTCTCGCCTTTACTTATAGTGCCATGCTTTCGTTTCGATTGGAAGTCGACCCCCCCTTCAGATTTTCAAATTTTGAAAAATGGGTAGACTTACAATTGTGTAAATACAGTAGGTGGGTGGATGAGATTAAGAAGTCTGCGGGCAGACGGTGGGCGCAGGTGGCAAAGGACAGGGTTAATTGAGCAGACATGGAGAAGCGTTTGCACTGCAGTGGACGTAGTCAGGCTGATAAATGACTGTGTGTCACTGCGTAGTTGTAATTAGAATAAGAATTGCAGTAGATTGGCAAGCGAAAGAAGAATGTCATCGCCTTTCCTCCGCACCAATCCAATTGGCCACCCCTAAATTTTTTACACATTGAGTGTGCACTGCCAGGGTAAGTTTCCACTGGCTGAAATACTGTAGAAACGCGTGTAAGGGCAGCACTTTTTTTCCAGACTTCAGGGTCAATTTTCGGTGTGCGGCCTATACACACGATGTGCGAAAAGAAATTCTTTCTAAAAGGAAGGCCCACCAATCAGGCAATTAATGGCATTCATTCAACGTTCAATCATCACTCGCGGAGCGTTCAGACTCCGAACTAGTGCTGTGCTCAGGTGCACGCTCATCCCACAAGAAGCCGCGCAGCATGTCCGTTGTCAACGCACAGCCGTTGTTCTGCACTACCATCACAAAGCAGAACAGCTCTTCTTCCGTTCCGGGAAACTTGCACGGCTTGCCTCGGAAAGTACGCTTTTTGCAGCTTGTGCTCCTCGATGCATCCTTCTGGTTGCACTATCGTCGGACACACTTCTCGGCCGCGTCGAATTTCCTGCCCGCCGCACACTTGCAGTGTTCGACAGCAAATTCCCAGCCTTGGTCAAATGTTTAGCGGAATCCCACAAAGTGGACCAGGACGAATTTTTCTTTAACTACGAAGTTTCTGAAAAAGCTGCACAGTTTTCTTTTGTAGCCACATGGCTGCACTCGGGTGGATGCCAATGAGTAACTACCCCTTGATTACAAACTCCCAGCCGTGTAGTTATTTGATTACAAACTCCCAGCCGTGTAGCTATCAAGGTGCTTACCTGGCAGCAGAACGCAAAAGCCACAACTACAGTGAACTATCACGCTACCACAACTTCGGTGCCTTTGACAGCCACAAAAACATGCACAAAAAGATTGGATTGGATGGATGTGGGGCTTGTCTCTTTATAACGGGCGGAGATTACAGCAAATTCCTAACCAAGTTTGAGACGCTACAGCAGAGTCTGTCCCGACATGTCATCAACACAAGCTATCGATTAAGCTTATTCCAATTTTCAAGGTGGTGTTTTGTAGTTTCAACCGCCCTAGCCTTGGAAATGGCTTCTTGTTCGTTCACCTCGCTATCAGCTGTACTGCCTTCTGCCAGTTGTCCCGAGTCAAAACGCAGCGCTTGCGGTAAGGTATATCCACTCGGTTGGCAGGGGTGGAGCGATCGACAAGTCAGAACAGCATGTTGGCCGTATCTTTTTCCTGCCCACACATCATGCACGATGGCCGGCAAACCGTGTTTGCACTTCTTCGTGCGCAGCAACCCCGCCCGAGTCTCGAAGAGCAGGGCACTGCCGAGAGAGTTGTCATAGAAGCGCTCCTACACATCACTCTCTTGAGCGCGGTGTAGAGTCTGAGCGCTGGCTTGGCTGGTTTTCCACAGCTCTGTTTCTGTCGCCACCACACGCTGCCGCTCATTCCCTTTACTCCAGCAGGTGCCTTTGGTGTCCGTGATCGTAGGCAGTAGATGCCGCGCGTATGCCGGAATCGGTCCGAGCGTTTTCGCAGCAACAGACGCGAGCAGGCAGAAGCATGGAGCCCAGATCTGTGCTTGCCACATGTCCGTGGCCGCGCTACCTGCGGTGCACATGCGCCATAACTGCACTCGGTGGAGTGCATTAGTACAGAGATTTAGCATAGCGAAATTCACTTCTGCGCGCCGCTAGTGCACACGCGCTGATTAGTCCCGACGTGGCAGGGGTACGAACAGCTGGCTGGCGTCTGATGCCTTGTGACGTCCTCGGCGTGATCTACACATGTGCTGTGGCTCCCTGAGGAATCTGATCGCCAAAGCGGCCGTGGATCGTGCTCTAATCGGAGGGTGCATGGTTTTCTTGATCTCCGTGAAACGAGGCTGAGCACCCTGAAGGTGTCACAGTCGCTCTTCTCCAATTGAAATTCGCGAGTCAAGCGCGATGGCGCGAGCACGAGAGGAAACTAGCACGAGGCCCAATGTGACGGGTGCCCCTTTCAGACACCCGACACGGGGCGGCACTGGGAGCACATGCGTACGCTTAGCAGGCATAGGTGTGCGCACAAGGGGACGCCTTTCCCTAGTCATCTAATGGAGGCACCACGTTTCCTCCATGGGTTTACTCCTTTGGACCTGCCGCAGGTTTTTTGACAATACCACTAAAACTACTGCTCAATGATATTTTGTAAGTGTTGCAATACCACCACACTGAAATAAACGTTCTATAACCATACGTCATCTTTGCGCTGCATTTTGACTATTGGGCCTGGGTGAGAGGGAGTTGGGAAGGTGGGGGGACAGCTGCAGTGAAACTTGATGCCCCTAATGAAGAACCCTGTGCACTCACTAGCAGGTGTTCATGAAGCCGTCACTTAAAAGCAATAGCTATGCAACGACACAATCACAATTAGGCCCAGCACTCAGAGGTCTGTCTCATAGTAGGTCTCTGTGAAACCCCCCATATGTGTCGGCTCTGCATGTAGGCTATCTCTCCAATTTTTGATGGCCCGTTTTACAGGACATTGGTTAATTTCAGTGCATCCTCTTTTTTTTTTTAAATGACGTTGTGTGTTTGAAAAGTACACTATCTTTAAAATGCCTATTGTGCCATTCAACTTATTTTGCGTGCTACAAGTATTCAAAATATTCGCTTCAAAATTATTCAATGAACATTACTATTCAATTCGAATTGGCTTCAAACCAAAAAACCACTATTCGCCCTTACACGCATTTATATGGTATGCAATGGCCACCTAAATGTAGAAAGCCTCTCAAAACTCTTTCACACCTAGTCAAATCATTCAATTTCTACGGGGGCATGAAACAGCCCATACTGAGCGATGCAGGCAGCTTCTGCACAAGAAATGCCATTCTGTGCTCCAGTGTCCAATTTGGTGTTTGCATCAGCTGCACTTCTGGCGAAACATGCCAACATACAGCAACCACGGCAAGCATGGCGTCCAAGGCGGCGTCCTAGACTTGTGCTTGTAGATGCAAGCAACAGCTTTGAGCAAAGAGAGGACGTTACTTTTAGTTCGGACAGAGGTGACTGCTCTGCTCAGCCTGGACTATTATCAGAGTATAACTTTCGTTATTGTTGCTGTCAGAGGGATTTGCCATTTTCCAAGCCTCTCGAAAGCATCAGGCATGTGCTGAATGGTTCCGCGTCACCAGCAGTGCAGTGTATCCAGTTTTCTTCATGACCTTGGCACTGCACTGTAACTGGTCAAAGTAATCCACGAAATTTATATTCTCCCTTTTTTACGCTCCTATACTCTAAGTTAATTACTTGTTATTTTCGTGCGAGTGTCAAAAAGATTTTTCTTTTTCCTCTTAAACCCAGTGGCCTCTTTAAACGGAACCTCGAAGGACGATGAAAATATGTTCTGTTTACAGAAAGAATGGCACATTATGAGCACACTAACGATAAAATTTTCTCAATTGTGCAGTCACTCTGAGAAATAGTGGAAATAGCCAGCTGTGAGAAAATATATTTGTTTTAGCTCTCGCAGCCATTTTTTCTGAACAGTGTCATCCATTCTAGAGGGGCTGTGCACTAACAGTTTTGAACGTTGCTGTCAGTGGAAGTTCTAAAGCAACTGCACTGCCGCTTCTGCCTGCACTTGAAAAGAGAAGCCAGAGAAAAATCAAAAATGGAAACCGGATAATAATTATGTGTACTATTCTGCTTTCACTATTACCGTACTTAAAGAGCATGCGCGTCGCATTAGATTTCAAAACCGAAATCATGCTACAATCAGCTCCAGTGTCATTGTCATCACAAAATGGTGGTCAGGCTTTTCTGCTGGCATGCGAGAGGTTTTTCTGTAAACGTAGTTGGCATCTTGTGTGTAAAATTCGGCCCATTTTAAAAAAAAATTAATCTTCTAAATTTGGTGGGTGAGTTGCGGGTACAATGTGTCCCATAGCGGTGTTCGCCTCCACCAGGATGCCTTTGTGTAAGAAACAAACACACAAATATATGTAAAGGTAAGCTGGTTCTGCTCGCTTGCCATGCCGGCCCTAGACTAGCGGTAGGTAGTGTGAGAGCAAGCTTCCGGTGAGTGACTGGCATGGTGTATTAAGCTATACTCCATTCCATACATCAGGTGCAACACTGTGAAAGGAATGGAAGTAGTCCACACGGAAAATTAAAGGGAGCCGCGTTACTTCGCGCTTGCTCTGTGGCCTGAGCCATGAGAAAGCGACAGCGTGCCATCAGCAATAAGGGTGCATTTATTCAAGCTCGTATTTACTGTGTTTCGCTCACCACAAGCAACGCACTAGTTTTTGGTCATGGATGCAGGCAGCGCAAACAAGAGCGCTAGCTGTGACAGCGTTGCACCTGATGTGTGAAACGCAGTATAGGTGAGGGAACAGTAAGGGAGAGGCGCAACTCTGCGGCGAGACGACAGTTGATCGGTAGGTCAAGGTAGTGAGCACCAAACACGGGCCACTGCGTGCCTGTGTTGCTCCCCCGTCTGGTTATTGTGTGAATCGTGTTTTTGGACTTGGTGGTGTTTTGTGCTTTCCTTTCACCTTGCGCTGATGCAGCTGTGACAGGGGGAAGTGTTTTGTGCCTTTTCTGCAAGACTGGCTACAAGTCGTGTGTGGACAAGTTATCACTTTTCAAGCCACCAAATGACTACGCCAAGCTAAAGGCACAGCGAAGAGCCATCCCGTGCAAAGACCGGCTGCTGCAACGGACAGACCATGCATGTGAATAACATTTCCCCATATTATTCTCAAGATGTGGTCCTCCAGAACAGATGGCCACCTTCTTATGTCAGGGAAGAGGACAGCCGGTCTCACAAAAGATGCAGTGTCTTCAATTTCGGACGTTACCTTTTGAAGCAGATCGCCGGAAAAAAGCGGAGTGGACAAGGAGACCAATGGCAACGTCTGTGCATTCTTCGGACTGCACCAGCAGTTCCAGTGCCGGCTGTTCATCATTTCATCATGACAGTTCAGCGTGCAACATCGCCTGCCCCTTTTCATCATAGTACAATTGGCATTTTCCTTCTAGGCCGTTTTTTGGCCGGTAAACGCGTTCTCATCGAGCTAGTACGTCATGTACAAACGTTCATGAATTTAGAGGAAAAAAAATTACTGCGTTGCCTCGTCAGTCGTGGCACTTCTTTTATAAAGAAGTAATGCCTTTCATGCTTTCAATGGCCTGCTGTGCCCAAACCCGCAGATATGATTGTTTTCCGGGGAGCACTCGTTTCGCATGGCATCATGACTGCCCGCTTCGAGCAACATGCGGCCGTAGTGTCTGGAGCTTAGTAAAAAAAAAAATACCTAGCCGCAGGAGGCATTGGTGTTCTTGTGTAAATTTTCTTCATCGTGGTTTTCCACCACTCTACATCACACAATACGCCCAATGCGCCGCAAATCGCCTCGTGAAAAGCCATAGCAGAAGAGGCGACGGGTCGGGCACGCGCACCGCGGTGCGGCGAAAGTAGCGGCCACGCCCCTCTCCGCCATTACGCCCTCTCCGTCCGAATGGAACAGCCGGAGCAACCTCGCCGCGCGCCGATCCAGGTGGCCGTGGCGCACGCGTCGTCTCCGCGATCAAGCGCGCTGTCACTCGCAGCCGGAGCTGGTCGCGGAGGCCACAGCGCGTGCATTTCGAAGGTTATTCCTGCGTGGGCCTGATTCCTGCGTGGGCATGATCTTAGAGAACCTGCCATATGCGCTCCACCCCATTCTTATTCTTCTAGTTACTTCCCTCTCATGATCCGGATCGGCAGCCACTACTTGTCCCAAGTAGCCGTATTCCCTTACTACTTCCAGCGCCTCGCTACCAATTGTGAGCTGCTGTTTCCTTGCTAGATTGTTGACCATTACTTTGGTTTTCTGCATGTTAATTTTAAGACCTACCACTCTGCTCTGCCTAACTCATTGATCATGCTTTGCAGTCCATCCCCCGAGTGACTTAGCTAGGCAATGTCATCAGGGAATCTCAAATTACTAAGGTATTCTTCATTAAATCTTATCCCCAACTGTTCCCAATTCAGGCCTCGGAATACCTCCTGTAAACAGGCGGTGAAGAGCATTGGCGGGATCATGTCTCCCTGCCTGACGCCCTTTTTTATTGGAATCTTATTGCTGAGTTTATGAAGGACTATGGTAGATAAGCATTTGCTATATAGTAGTATATCTTCTGTTATTTTGACATAATGCTCTTCTACACCCTGACCACGCAATGTCTGTATGACTGCTGAGGTTTCCACTGAGTCTAATGCTTTTATAATGTAGGTTAATGTTGGTTATATTCTGCGCATTTCTCTATCACCTGATTGGTAGTGTGAATATGATCTATTGTGGAATATCCTTTAGATAGCCTGCCTGATCATTTGGTTGATTAAAATCTAAGGTTGCCCTGGCTCTATTAGCGATTACATTATTAAATACTTTGTAGGCAACGGATAGTAAGCTGATCGGTCTAATTTTTCTAGTCCTTGGCGTCTCCTTTCTTATGAATTAAGATAATGTTTGCGTTCTTCTAACCTTCTGGTACAGTCGAGGTCACAAGGCATTGCGTATACAGGGTGGCTAGTTTTTCTAGCACAATCTCTCCTCCATCCTTCAACAGATCTGCTGTTACCTGATCCTCAGCAGCTGCTTTTCCCCTTTGCACTGCTCCTAAGGCTTTCTTTACTCCCTCTTGTTACTGACACATGACGCATTGCTGCTATCTACTGTCTCTTTCATTAACGTTCTGGTTACATTGGCTACTGTATAGATTTGTGTAGAACTCTTCGGAAATTTCAATGCCCAGTTGGCCTTGCCTTTTATATTGCTACCACTTGCATGCAGAGCCAGACAGTGCCGCTAATGAATTTTGTGGCATGGGTCTAGGGACAACAGATGACATACATGATCAGACACATGTAGATTTGTGCCAACATGTCGTCGATGCTCAGCTGGGCAGGTGTTTTCTCGGAAGACTATGTTCCCATGGACCAATACATTGCAGAACCGCATGCTCTGACGAAGCCGTTCAATGCCAAGCACGAGTACTTCTCTACCACGAGGGATTTGACTAATAAGGCCAGCAGCTACCATGAACATATGGAAAGTTGCCCACATTGTGGGCAACTTTCAACAAAGCTGAACAGCTTTGTTGAAACAAAGCTGAACAGCTTTGTTGAAACAAAGCTGAACAGCTAGAGGCAATCTTGATTGCTCTAAACCCTGATATTGTTTGCATCACGGAAACGTGGCTGCATGCAGATATCAAGAGCCATGAAGTTGCTCCTCCTGGCTACACCATGGTTCGAAAAGATAGAAAAACTAGAGGTGGGGGAGTAGCTGTGCTTCTGAGGCAGGGCATACGCTATTCACTAATGCCAGACATTCCAGGCGTTGAAGCAGTCTGGTGTAAGGTACAACTAAGTCAGAGCTCTGCCTGCGTTGGCGCTGTGTACAGACCCCCTAACGCAGAGGCTTCCTATGTTGAGCCGCTTCTTGAGTATATGCAGAGGTATATGCTGGGAAGCACTGTAATAATGGCCGGTGACCTCAACCTTCCAGACGTAAATTAGAACTTGTTAAGCCCGTCCACAGCAATAAACAATCTTCTGGTAAACTTTTTATTCACTCTGAATCTAACTCAGGTTGTTTCAAAGGCTACTCGGGTGCAGGGTACTTCAACCTTTATTCTGGACCTTATTTTCTTAAGCGATCATTTTATGAAGGAAAAGGTTAGCGTGAATATTTTTGATGGTTTATCTGATCATAATATCGTTGTGTGCACACTATCGTATCCAGGACGGTTTCGTCAGAGTGGTTCTACAAAACGTGTATATGCCTTTAACAAAGCTGATGATGCAGCTATCATGACATACCTTGCACACGAATACCTCGATTTCCACAACCTATGCACAGAAGGCTCTGCAGACATCGATGAAATATGGCTGCAGTTGAAAAATCACGTAATGTAATGTATGAAGCAGTTTGTCCCACTAATAAAAAAGACCATAAGAAAGCACAATCCATGGATAACGCGGGAAGTAATTCACTTAAAACGTAGAATTAAAAGGATGAGAAATTCCAACAAATCAAGCCCGGTCTCAGACTACTGCCAAAGGATTAATACAATGAACAAAGAACTGAAGGAAGAGACAAAAGAAGCAAAGCAGCACTTCTGTAAAACAACTCTTAGCAAATTTATCAAAGAATCGCCCCACAAATTCTGGCGCTATATAAGTGACAAAGAAAACCCTCCAAACCCTTTGCCATCGTATGAAGAAAAGAAGCAGGCGGTTGCGTTTAATGCATTTTTCAAATCCGTATTTACACCAGACAATGGTATTATGCATTCCTTTAGGCAAGAAAACAGAGCAATATGGCGTACTTGATGCCCCAATCGTAACTGAAGAAGGAATACTATCACTGTTGTTAAACCTAGATGATAAAAAGTGCAGCGGTCCGGACGAAATTCCAAATGTCTTCTTGAAACGTTATGCCGAACTCATGAGTAAGTACCTATGCCTTGTGTTCAATAAGTCCATATGCGAGCACTGCCTCCCAGCGGAATGGAAAGTTGCAAAAATAATACCAGTTCATAAATCAGGTGATAAGACTTGCCCGTCAAATTACAGGCCTATTTCTCTTAAGTGCACTTCCTGTAAAGTTTTAGAACACATTATCCTAAAATCAATAACAGAGTTCGTTGAATCAAATAACATTCTTCATCCCCAAGAACATGGCTTCAGGCGTGGTCTTTCCACTGTTACACAACTTGTCGAGACTTTACATGACTTCGCTAAAACAATTAACGACCAATTGCAAACAGACGTCATCTTCCTAGACTTCTCAAAGGCCTTCGACCGAGTCTGGCACCCCAAACTATTACAGAAGCTAAGTTATATATTAGGGGATGGGTCAGTAGTCCAATGGATCGCCAATTATTTAACCGACCGTCGCCGGTTCGTGCAACTCGGCGACCACACTTCAGATATTGTTCCGGTCCTTTCCGGTGTTCCACAGGGCTCTGTTTTAGTCCCAATTCTCTTCCTTCTCTTCATAAACGACATTGCTGACCAGGTAGAAGCGGAACTAAGGTTGTTCGCAGATGATTGCGTACTATGTAGAGAAATTAAAAGCAGCGAAGATCAAATAAGCTTAAACAATGATTTTGGCAAGATAGCAGAATGTTGTTCGAAGTGGCAAATGGCTCTTAACTTAGACAAAACAGTTTCAATGACTATAACGAAAAAGAAATCCAAACTTAGCTTCCCTTATGGCTATAGCAGCACTGCACTCAAGACAGTCACCGAGCACAAATACTAAGGCATCATTATATCAGCCAATCTGGGGTGGACAGCTCACGTAGATCATGTAACAAGCAAAGCAATGCGTAAGCTCATGTTTTTAAATTAAAAAGAGCCCTGCGGTATTCTCCGAAAGAAACCAAGCTTCTGGCGTATACTACTATCATTCGCCCAATACTAGAATACGCAAATGTCGCTTGGTTCCCGTACACGCAAGCTAACATAACTACGATTGAGGCTGTCCAGCGAAAAAGTGCGCGCTTTATCTGCAACAGATATAGGTGCACCGATTCTCAGACGCTGATGCTATCTAAGACTGGGCTTGACACGCTAGCTTGTCGTGCGACGCTTCACCGGTTTGTGGCATGCACTCACTCGCTGAACAATGCGCCCACCATGCAGTGCTGAAAAACGCAGCAACACCGACGAGTTCACTCTGAAGTGAGAGGCTCTGCTTCAGAGCACACCGCCATGTTGGCTCATTGGGGTCTTTAAGCATCTGTTACGTATGACGCCACCGTCCAGTTTCTTTGACAATTTTTGCTGCATCCCAATCAGGTGTGGCCGCTGCAGCAGATTATGACGCATTTTGTTATAGCACAAGCTCAGAATATGGTCTAAAAGCAAGCACGTGCATGACGCATGCTGACACTGTGTTAAATGCGCTTTGCACCAGCTGCTGCACATACACCAGTTCAGGGCAACTCTCCACAGCGTACGCACCGTTTTCTCTGGTTGCACTTTAAGCATCGCAGCATTGCAAATGAGCAAGCATTGACCACACGCACCTCGTCACACCTCTGCTCCAGGATCTTCTTCTCCCCTTCCTCGTCCTGGAGCTTGGCCTGCAGCTCCTTCAGTTTATCCTGCATCTGAAATGTGGCGAGGACGCCTTGCTGGAGTGACCCAAAGCAATCAAGCAGCTACGTGTGCTGGGAAACCACAAGGTCCGAGAAGAGGCACCGACCCCTTTGCACACATGTGCTTCTCGAAGCATGCAGTCCGACAACTGAAAGATACCATGACATGGGCCGCTCTTTCTCCAGTCTTTGCACAGCTGCTAAGTACTACTTCTAACAGACTCACAATCCCCGAAGAAATGTCTCTCATTTGAGCTATTTTCTCCCTGAAAACGGTTCACTTAGCCCGAACAACTGCACTCTCTCTTAACACATGAGTGTAGACAGCTGCAGAGAAAAAGTCGCCAGATTGATGCCATGCACATGGCAAGCTGGCATGAAGAAAAAATCCCACCCACTCGTGCAACAACCTGCATGCAAGAGACCAATGGACACACCCCTTCCAGTAAAGCTGATAAAAGCACACAACTTGTACTGTTGCCGCCTGGTGAGACAGGCAAGCTCCCTACGACAACATGCAGAAACACTGCAAGATTTAAGTACCAGAGCTGTAACAGCAAGTCGTCACTGCTGGCCTGCAATGCTCCTGGTTGTGGAATGCAGCCCAAAACGCACTGCTCGCATTGACACGCAGCCTGCTTAGCCGTCCGTCTTGGTGACAGGGCTACTCAGCGGGTCCAACACAGATGCAGCACAAAAGAAAGCACCTTTGCGGTACACCATGCTCCTATAGTTACGGTGGGTAGCGAAAGCAAGCTGCAGCGCCCGCACTGAAATCCATTCCGTTACTCTTGAGGACCGTGGGTTATCTTGCCTGGTGCTCAAGACTTGCAATGCCACCGCTGTGTCACTGCTAATTTTGTGCCCTTGAAAACCACCAGCTGAAAATCTAGGCAAAAAATGAACTGCCGGCTGCAAAAACCACAGTTGTGCAGTCAGGGTGGCAAGTGAAAATGCAGCTCCAATGCAAGGGTGAGTGAGGAGGTGGTGGTTGGTGGCCCACAATGGTGCAGCAGCAGCAGAGGCGCCTACTACCTCGTTCACAATGCCGGGCAACGTCCGCTCAATGCAGGAGAAGGCAAACTGCATGCCACATACCTCCGACGTCGTCTGCACAGAAAGAAAGGCAGAGGGGGCGGGCTCTAATGTACAGCCCACAAGGACCCTTTCAAGCGGCTGCATGGAAGTGTGTGGCAACCCACACTGGCTCACTGGTGGGTCCCAGTGAGACACAGCAAAAGACCGCCACTCGTTTCCAATTCATCACGTGAATGGTGGCGCAGCCTCCACCCAACAACTGCCAATGCGTGCCACACCCCTGGCAGCGAGAGTGAGGAGGAAGGAAAGCAAATCCATGTCATCCTTTGTGCCCAGTGGTACTTACGCAAGCGTAATGCAAGTTATTTTCCCAAATTTTTGTCTCTTTCCTTATTGTGGGAAAAAATACCTTTGTCCGATGTTGTCACAGCCCTGTTCACCCAGTGCAGCATCATTCGTCGTACCACCACTGCCTATCATCCACTGACCAACGGCCTCACTGAGCGATGAACCCCTTTGTCGCCCTGGGTGCGCCTCCTAACATGATGAAATAAAGGCCTTTGTGTTTGACGTCTCTATGGCCTTCATCCGCTTGTGGTAGCACATAACTAATCGGGCCAGTCTCAATGGAGCTTTGAGGCATGTGAACGCATTACAGGGCTGCCCAACTGTTTCTACTAAGGCGTGTACAAAGCTGTTGCAGCTTTTACCGCAAAAGGCAATGCTAACAGCTGAATAGCATACACCTAAAGAAATCTCTAAGGCAACTGAAATAAAAAATGAAACAACATACTAAATACTTTGCAAACTTGCATTAGGCAATGTTCAATCAGCAGCTAGTTAAAGTGTACTAAGCATTATAACCGCAAGCCCTTACCACACGGTTCATCACTTGGGCGACAAATGTGTCAGTGATACGTCGGTTAAACTCTACAAAGCCGAAATCGGGTTTCTTGAACGTGTGGTTTGATGTGATCATTTGGTTGCCTTGTCACCTTGTGTTCCTTTTATCTTGTGTGTACTGCGCATGTCTTCCCCCCCTTTTATATATTTTCTGCTGTGGCTGAAAATAAATCAGATGCGAGTTAGCGCCAGTCCGTGTCTTCCTCTGCTCTTGTGTGTGTTGACCTGTGCGCTTATTATTCCGTCAATCTGCAATGCACCATCTAGCCCGTCAGCAGGTGTTGTTATTCATCACATGGGCACTTGAGAAATTCAAGTTGGCTTGTGTCGATAGAATACCAGCTCCTAAACACTCTACTGGAAAAAAAGCTCTTGTAAGGTGGAAAAGAGCAAGAACTAAAATATGGGTATACTGCCACAAGGCAATCTCGCAAGTACAAGCGATCACAAAATGACCGAGAAGACAGCACAGACCTCTGAGGCTGACAAATGTGCACGGAGATTACAGATTTGGACACTGAAGTGTGCTTTGAAACCGCTAGCACACTTTTCACACATGACCTACACTTGGCAGTGCAACAGGCGGCCTGTATTGGTGCTTCGCGGCTATGTGCTTTGCGTGCCTATATGGTTTTGGTTTGACACGCACCGAGCAGAGGAAGTGCCCCATTGAATGCTCCTCAGATGCCATGGCATGCCCAGCTAATGTTGCACACACATACCAAGATGCTAGGCTGCATAATCAGTGCTATGAAGACTTAATACAGAATCTACATACCAATCTCTACTCATCAGTCATGACGATGGCCGGCGGTAACAACTGCCGCACCAGTATCTTGTCTTGCTGCTGACTCCTCAGCGCTCGGACAATCTTACCAGATTCGTTGCCTCAGCCCTAAAAAGCACCGCATGCTGTGTGGGGTTGAGTTCACTTAAATGCAAGCCGCAGTTCTTTGTAAGAACTTTGCTGTCGAGATTGGGACCCATCGTAACGCTGGTGACGGTAGCGACCTTTCGTAGAGGCCTTAAACACCCGGCCAGCGAGTTTTCATTTCGGCTGCTGCTGCTAGGCAGCGCAGCTCCCTGCCGGCAATCACAGAGCCCACCTTTACGTCACTTCTCAATGTATTTCATCATCAGAGAGTCCAGAATCCAAATCACTTTCGCTGTTGGACAACAAAGCCACGAAATGAATCGCATTTTGAAACTCTTGTCCTCAAGGTCCCCTTAATATAAGAGATTTTAGACACGATTTATCCTCTCCACGGTGTACAACTGTGGCTGAAATTTTGGACGCATCGCATCATGATGCTGCAATTTCTCCAACCTCAATCGTGCGGCATGCAGTCACGTTACAACACTGTGCACATGTGATCGCACGTTCGTGCCAATGCTGGAAGAAGCTGTGGTGTAAGTCGTTTTGTTATGTGAATTTGCAAAGATATCATCGAAGGCACTGCGCGTGTACCCGAAGTGGAACGCGGTGCACCACTGGTGACCAATCTGAGGACGTGCAACCACGATTTTTGAGATGGATGCTGACCAACGTTGTGCATTGCACAGCACCAAACAGGCCAGCATGAGGCGGAGAGAGCAGGTTTAAGGTATTAAGGCAAGTATTTTTGTCTGAATATGCGAAAAGGGAGCGGAGAAGTGCAGGGAGGCGTACCATGCCAAAACCGTGAGCACAAAAAAGCGGCAATGCCCTAAGAAAAAAAAAAGACTGCCTCAAAATGCTTTGCAGTGCCTACCTCTTAACTAATTTCACCTGTCCAAAAGAGTAAACTATCGCCAGCTCCAAAGTTGGCGACCCCCAAACATGAAAGCAAACGCCGACAGAGCCTCAGTCACGTTGGTAGCTCTGCATTCTCATCTTTTTCGTCATCTTCGTCTTTTGGGCCCTCCATGGGGTTCCCACCACATGTGTTCTTTCACATTGGTCACACATATCACGCATGCTCCTTGGCGGTGTGCCAAGCCGGGCAGCTGTCGGAGGCAGAGTTCGTGGATGCGGCCACAATGCCATATGCCCAACACAGTGATATCTAGAGGGGTGTGATCGCGTACAAGTGTCACTGCTTCTTCCAACAGCTTGTTCTTCCGAGTCCCCAAATTTCAAAATACTGTAAAATATTTCAAGTTTTAGAATATTATCTGCTCCAATATTCGAAACATCAACATTTGCACAACCCATGGTCTTACTGAGTGTCGCAGTCAGTTACTACCATCTATAGCTCCCAGCACTACCACCATTTTTTTTTCCTTCAAACTAATGGCCACAAAGTTAGGAGTGCGGAACTTACACTAGTATATACAGCACGTTCAACATTACTCCTCTTGCAGAATGTTGCATTGTTTTTTGGCACTTTCTACCAGCTCCGTATTCAATCAACATCAATCTGTCTCCGGGGTAAGTACAGATATGTAACCCACCCCTTATGTAATACACTGAAAGGGGTAATAAAATGAAACAAAACATAAACATCCGCCTCCACAACTTTACTGCTTTCCACCACGCACTCAAAGTCTGGCTGAGAAAAGGGGGCTGGCATTTCCCATGGCCTGCATAGCACTCACCAGCTCGCTCCAGCAGTAAGAACAGCAGTTGTAGCACTCAGATGCGATGAAAAACCACACGCACAGTGAGGTGATTACATACCTTGCGCAAACAACTCCTGATGAAATCATGCAGGTTTGAATAAAATACAAGTGGCATACATTTTTTATCATCGGCCATTAGGGTGATGCCCTGAGTGCTGAAACCATGCAGCGAGAAACTGTCAATCAAGCGCACTACCTTGGCGCAGCCCAAGGCCACAAGCACTCCAGTCAATCGGTGAGTGCCAATCTGCAAATTAATGGGCCAGTCTGTGCTCCCAGCTTGGAAGAGAAGCAAGGACAGGTTCTGCTTCTTCCACCCAGCAGCCAAAGCTGCAAAGTTGCCTCTGACACAGAGCATGCAATTCAAACAAAGCCATCTTCCTTGGCACTCACCTCCTGCAGTCCCTGCAGCTGCCGCAGGTCTAACTCGAGTGCTGCGCAGCGCCCCTCCAGCTGCCGCTCCCGCTCCGTGGGTCTCTTCTGGGCCTGCCCAAACACCACCGCAGAGGTTGCGTGCTCCATCCCTTCTCAGTACCCCTTTCGTAACTGACCTGTGCCCGCTCCTCCTGCCAGAGCAGCCGCTCCTTCTGGTGGTTTTCCTCCCGACTGCGCCACTTCTTCTCCTCCTGCTCGACTGACCGCTGAAGACTCTGCAGAATCTCTTCAGTCTGGGACAGCACCTTCTTGTAGTGCACCACCTGCACCATACCACACGTTTTAATCCTGTTGCGTGAGCAAAGGGAACAAGAGAGACCTCTTTGTCCAGCCGGACGTTGGTCTGCGTGAGCCGCTCCACATCCGCCGCAGAGGAGCCGTTGGTCTGCTGCTGCTCCTTGAGCCACTGGTGCAGCTTCTGCTCAAAGCACCCCAGCCAGTCCGAGTGGCTCAGCCCGCCGTCCATCTGCACCTACAGCAGAACCTCGTTCATACCATGAAAATCGCCCACATGCATTTCTCTCCTGGGTAACAATTTCCTGGTAAATAAGTTCACAATTTCGCAAAACTCTATTCACATAACACATTTTGCGACACAAAGAAGACGAACTGGCAAATTACTGGGGCAAGGGTGGGCCCACGACATGAGTATGGCATCTCCACCCAGAGAGGTCGCATGGCAACACCGCTGCCCCACCTAGCCGGCGCTCTACACAGCAAACAAGAAGCACTCACGAGTGGCACTTAGTTTCTGCCAGACAAGCGAGCACCCATTAACAGCATCACATGCACTTGTTGCGTACTCAGGACACACAATTATCTTCTGATGGTGCAGCTTTCTTTTGGCCTATTTCCCGACCTAATTTAAAAACACAATCGTCATTCCCCTACGGTAGGGTTTGTCAAACTGGGTCCAGCGAACAGTCACACTGGCCTCTACCCCCTTTTTGGTACGCTTCTGGCAGGCGTGTGCAAAGCAGACAATACCTGGTTTGTTAAAACCGAATTCAGAGCGTTAGCTCTTAGCTCATTCCTCAGTTTCGAGCAGTTAGTATTGGTTCCTTCCGCAAAGTTAGTATTGGTTCCTTCCGCAACACAGGCCTTGGCAGTGCACCAAGATACTGGATGCCAGTAACCACGTCGCGTCTGGTGGGAGTGGTGGCGTGACGGGCGAACTTGGAAGCATGCCAAGACACTGCTGCGCGCACACATGTAGTAAAACCTCATTAATTTGGACCGCCATCGGAGTCTTGCCAAACGCCCATGCAAGTCTATGGTGGCAGAATCTCATTTATTTGGACACCACAGAGCACAAATCGGTTCATTCGGATGGGCCTCCGAAGGGGCACCGTGTCAAGATATGACGTTCTCAACAGGTAATCATCCAGATATTTGTCAACAGGACTGAACTTCCTATCACATTTTGTCTCCTCGATTTGGCTGCACTTTCTGCACCAGTTCAGGAGGTGCAGCACTCTCGCACTCGATTTGACAGTGCAGCTAGAGCCACCTGCACTTCGGCACTCGATTCGACTTGATGCTGCACGAGTTCTTCTGCGCTCCTGCACTTGCCTCGTGGCAAGTTCACTTCTTGTGCAAGTAGTGCAAGGTGTTTGGCGCGCTCTGTAGCAGAAAGCTCCGCGGCCATGCTTGTTTTAGTGGGCGGCATTGAGCCCATGGTTGAGACGGCCACATACCCGAGATAGACGCAGCATCTGCGCCGTGCCCTTACCAAACAGCTGAAATGACAGTGCGTGTACATACGCATGTGTATGCACATGTGTGTGTGCGTGTCTGTGTACGTGCGCAAACGAGTGGCTGGCATGGCACACTGCGTATGGGTTCTCATCTTTCTGTCCAGCCTCACACGTTCCTTTACACAGTTTCTTTTTTGTGTGCAAATATGATTACTGCATGCGGCATGATGGAGGCTTTTAATACGTGGGTGATCGCAACATTGCTTATGAAGACATCAGTACCTCTGCTAAATCCGCTTGCCATCAGCCCACGCCTGCCAATTACGACTCTGATAGTCACCATCCGCCGACAATGAATGCGAGTTGTTGAGTTCAAATATAGTCCAAGTTGTCAGGCAACTCTTTTGTAGATCTGTAATTGGCGGACATCCGAAGTCACTCTTGGGATAACGGCAATGTCTCGAGCCAAAGTCTGAATAACCTCTTGAATTGAAATGTTTATTGCCTCTTTAAAGTACCCATTCAATCTGTGACGGCCGACCGGCCTGCGCTACTTTGTACAACGCAGCAGAAAGGACGGTGACAATTTCTGCATCAGTTTCGAAGTCAACAAATTTTATAGCTGCTCCACGAGATGCGCCACTTCGAACAAATGCACAGCGTTCAATACAACTAGCACAATCCCGTGCATATGTCAAACCATGCAACAAACACCAACACACGGCCGCAGCAGACGAACGTTTCTGCACTTTGTGGAGAACCTGTTTCCTCCTTGCATTTTCGATGCGGCCAATCTTCGCCATCTTGCGTTGGGACAGCAAAGGCTGGGTGAGGAGGGAAGTATCCCTCATGGGGCAAGTGGAAACAGCGATGAGAGCGCCACATCGTAGGTTACGTGGATTCCACGGAACCGGAAAGGGTCTCTTCGGGATCCGGCCAGCACCACGAGCGGTTGCAGCCGCACGCTCTCATCACCTTCCACGGCAGGCGCACAGAGATCCGTTGTGCATTGCTGCTGGACTTCTGGCTCCACGCAGCGAAGTGAGCGCAGAAAACGTGCACTCTTGGCACCTTCCCCAGCAAGTGCTCGGGGATGGCTTTGCCCCAAGAATGCGGCGCACACGGGAAAACCCGGCCGCCATTGTCAGCACATACAAACGTTTGCTGCCGATACCTCCGCAGTCGTGCCCCCGCCCCAGCCGGTAAGTCGGAAGCCCTTCTTATGTAGCCTTCTAGTTCCGAGGAATGCCTCGTTGATGTGTTGTAGCTAGCTGGCCCGCTCTGTGCATTAATTGCAAAAGTAATAAATAGCATATGAGTGTTTACGCTTTGCCATCCCCTCCCTTTGTTTCCTCGAGCACGAACCCCTCCACGGTTAGCGAGCGGAAACACTGCATCAGCGGAGTAGGAGTGAGGGGGCGGAAGACTGACCCCCCCCCCCATATTTCCACAACTTTTGCACTCAATTTAGCCGCTGCACCGAGATCACTAGTGTCAGGCTACACTCGCGCCGCAAGACCTGGCGCTGCACTAGCACGGCACTTTTGTGAACTTAGTGCAGAAAGTGCAGCCAAATCGAGGAGATCAATTTTCTCCTGTGCCCCACTGATCTATGCGCACAGGCAAGCATGTTGACGGCCAGCAGGCTCCCAGCGATAGGCCGAGAGAGAGTACGGACCCGTGGTTTCGTTTTCGAAACTTCTTCGCTAGCCCGCAGTGATGATGGTGAGCCAGACAAGCTGCACACCATTTGGTACGACAGTCTTGTTGCTGATCTTTTTTGTTTCTTTTTCAAAGGTGTCTTGCCGCTCTGGGCGCTAATGCATGCTTCTGTCGCTCCTGGCTAATCGTATTTGCATTCTTCCAGCCCATGAATTCTGACCTGTCATGTAGTGTTCGCTGTTTGTGTGGCGCAGCCTCCTAACATGCGAAGTTGCATGCGAAGATGTTCAAGCGCACCTATTTCGGACACTGAAAGTAGCCGCTGAGACCGTTACCACTGAGGAGCAGTTCTGCTTCCGCCACTCGCGGCAGCTGCACGAATAACGTTTCACGGACCTGCGTGAGACCGCTGCTGTCAAGCAGTTTTCATCCTACAAGGAGGTAACAATTGCCCAGGTTCCCGCCAAATAAATTTCACTTCCACGCATGGTGACTGAAAGCATGGGCCGTACTGCCAAGCTAGCAGAGCCCAGACAGGACAAAAAAAAAAAATGCCCGTGCCTCATTAGGAGTTTTTCTCCGGCAATTAGACACCGTCAGAGGCACTGGAGTGAAGTTTTGTCACTGGCGAGCAGTATCTTGCTGTATCTAAATTTTTAAAAAAAGAACGCCATCGGCACACTGATTTTTTTATTTATTTATTTACATACAGCGCCCTTGCAGGCATTAGTGCAGGGGGGAAAAGAACAAACAATATGAGTGCACAGATAATATATTGTCACGTTGGCGTTGACATAGAGTCAGCAACGGTGTTAAGCGCCTGAGAGTCAGTAACGGCGTAGCCCTGGACGAGAGTGCTTCCTCAACACTTCGTTCTCTTCTTGATCGGCGCGTTCGTCTTCCCGAGCGCTGGCGTCATTAGCCCCCTCCTCCGAAAGCATCGACTCGATGCTGAAAGGAAAGCAGGGGGTCCCGAGAAGAGCTAGGGTGGTGTCCTTGCATAGTAGGGCTTCAGGCGAACCACGTGGACCACCTCGGGCCGGTGGTGGCATCGAAATTGTTGAGTCTCATGAGGGACGACTTCATAATTGAGGGCTCCAAGGCGTGGCACAATTTGGTAAGGACCGAAGTAGCGGCGCAAGAGCTTTTCACTCAGTCCGCGTCGTCGGATTGGAGGCCAAACCCAGACAAGGTCACCTGGGTGGTATTCCACATGCCGCCTCCGTAGGTTGTAACGTTGTGCGTCCTGGCCCTGTTGGTCCTGAATTCGAACCCGTGCGAGTTGGTGGGCAGCTTCGGCGCGTTGTAAGAAAGACGCAACGTCGTCATTTGGATGATCGTCGACATGAGGCAGCATGGCATCGAGTGTTGTCTTGACCCAACGCCCATAAACTAGGCCAAATGTTGGTTGTTTCCTGCATGGCTGTATTGTATGCGAACGTGACGTAGGGTAGGACGTCGTCCCAGGTTTTATGTTCCACGTCCACGCACATTGAAAGCATGTCCGCAAGCATCTTGTTTAGACGTTCCGTCAGTCCGTTAGCTTGGGGATGATAAGAAGTCGTGCGACGGTGACTGGTGTGACTGAAAATTAGAATATGGTGCAGGAGCTCCGAGGTAAAGGCAGCCCCTCTGTCTGTAATTAAAACTTGTGGAGCACCATGACGTAAGACGATTTGAGTAACAAAGAACTGGGCTACTTCGGTGGCGGTGCTACTCTGAAGAGATGCTGTCTCCGCATAACGTGTGAGATAAGCAGTGGCTACTATTATCCACCTTTTTCCGGAGTCTGATGTAGGAAAGGGCCCAAGCAAGTCCATGCCGACTTGTTGAAACACTTGCAAAGGCGGCTCAATTGGCTTGAGGAATCCGGCTGGCTTCACGGGCGAACTTTGCAGCGCTGGCAATCCTGGCAAGTGCGGACGTAATGCGCAATGCCAGGGCCCAGGCGAGGCCAGTAGTACTTGTCTTCAATCCTAGCTTGTGTTCTCGTAACACCAAGGTGGCCGGAAGCTGGTTCGTCATGGCAGGCGTGAAGAATTACGTCGCGTAGGTTCACAGGGACGACCAGCAAGTATTGCCTACTGTTCGCGGCGAAATTCTTCTTGAAGAGAACACCGTTTAGTGTGCAGAGAGACGACAAAGCTCGCCTGAAGGCTTTAGGAACTCTCCTGATGGTACCTTCAAGATAACGAATGATGTCGTGGAGGTCGGGGTCGGCGCGTTGATGCTCGGCAAAATCGCTAGGCATGTATTGCATTCAAGAAGACTTCATCGTCATCAGCACCGTCGTCCAGAGCTGCTTGCACGGGAGCATGAGATAAGCAGTCGGCGTCTGCGTGTGTGTGACCAGATTTGTAAATGACGGTGCTATCGAACTCTTGGAGTCGAAGGCTCCATCGTGCGGGGCGCCCGGAGGGATCCTTGAGGTTGGTAAGCCAGCATAGTGCGTGATGATCGGTCACTACTTTGAAAGAGCGGCCATAAAGGTAGGGTCTGAACTTCGAAACTGCCCACACGATGGCCAGGCATTCTTTTTCAGAGGCAGAGTAGTTGGCTTCTGTCTTCGATAGTGCGCGGCTCGCATAGGCGATGACACGCGGTTGGTCCCACCGAACTTGAATTAGGACAGCGCCCAAACCAACGTTGCTTGCATCGGTGTGGACCCTGGTGTCTGCAAGTTCATCAAAGTGCGCCAGCACAGGGGGTGACTGCAGGCGGCGTTGAAGCTCTTGAAACGCCATCTGCTGTGATGGTTCCCACCTGAACGGCACATGCGCCTTTGTCAGATCAGTAAGGGGTGAGGCAATGTTAGAGAAATTCTCCACGAAGCGGCGGTAATACGCGCATAGTCCAAGGAATCGATGAACTTCCTTCTGATCACGTGGCGGTGGAAAATTGGCAATGGCGGATGTTTTCTCGGGATCTGGAAGGACTCCTTCGTAGTTCACGACATGGCTTAAGAACTTTAACTCTTCGTATGCAAAATGGCATTTTTCGTCTTTTAGAGTAAGGCCTAATGACGTTATGGCCTGCAATACTTCCTCGAGGCGACGCAGGTGCTCCTCGAAAGACGGGGCAAAAATGATGACGTCGTTCAGGTAGACCAGACAAGTTTGCCACTTCAAAGCCGCAAGAACGGTATCCATGAGCCTTTGGAATGTCGTGGGTGCCGCCCACGGGCTCCTAGAAGGTCGAATAACATCGTTGGCGAGCATTTCTTTCACTTGTGTGCTGATAGCCTCACGTTCTTTAGTGGACACTCAATAAGGTGACTGCCGGAGTGGTGGAACATTTTCATCAGTAATTATGCGATGTTTTGCAAGATACGTCCGCCCGACGCGCGACGATAACGCGAAGGCACCACGGTAGCGATCGAGCAGTTCGCGCACTCTGTCGCGCTGCTCGAGCGGCAGTGTTGGGTTAATGTCGTACTGAACATCAGGAGGTATATCAGGCTCAGTCGTTGAAGCAGTCGTTAAACTGTGCACACACCTAGTTTCACTAAGAGCGTCAATATATGCCACAGTCGTCCCCTTGTTAAGGTGCAGGTGTTCGTTGCTGAAATTTGTGAGAAGAACGTTCACCTTGCTATCTTCGAGGAAGACAACCGCCCTGGCGACAGAAAGTCCTCTGTCCAGAAGCAACAATTGCTTGCTTTCCACGACACCCTCAATTTGCCATATGTTCTTTGAGCCGACTGTTACCATTACACTGGAACGTGGAGGCACGGTCACATGTTCGTCTAGAATGTGCAGCGCCACTGGGAGAACACTATCGACGGATATGGCCTTCTCGTTCGAGAACTTGACGGACTGCGATTGCAGATCAATGACGGCACCGTTTTCAGTCAGAAAGTCCACTCGGCTAGCACTACGATCGTTGCCAGAAATGTTTGGCTTTGCACGGTTACCCGCGACGTGCATGTTCCCGTTGGCGTGATCAAATGACCCCCTGCAGTACGCATCTGTGGGCCGTCCCAAGCGGCTGTGACCTTTTTCAGTGCCGCCATATTTTCCACTGAGCACAGAATAATTGGCGCCAGTATCCACCAGCACGGTTACATCGGCGCCATCGACCGAAATCTCTAAGTCGGCTGTTGCTAGCGTCTTATTTTGGGGTTGTCGAGGCATTCGGTCTCGGCTGCAGTGCGTCGGAGGAGTCCAGCATTGTGGAAAGGCGTTGTGGCCACGGAGGGGTACGTGAGGACATCGGCTTGTCTTGAGGCACTCTGTCTGATGAGTCGTCAGTACGGCTAGGGCATTCGGCGTTGTGTGTGAACTGGAACTGTCTTGCGGCGATGCAGGATCTTGCACATTTTGTCGTTGAGCAGCCACACCTCCAGAGGCTGCTGCATCTAGTTTCCCCTTTGGGAACTCCGAGACTGGTCTCGTCCTGGAGAACTGTAGCGACGAGGAGATGGTGATCGAGAGAAGCGACGCTGTGCTGAGCCCGCTTGCGAGATGTAGTCCGCGATCTCCTGCGGCCGTTCTCCACACGTCGGACGAGGACAGCCGACAGGGAATTCTCGAAGACCCATCTCCTTATATGGGCAGCGGCGCCAAACATGTCCATCCTTGCCGCAATGGTAGCACAGCGGCTGATTGTCTAGTGCTCTCCAGATATCCGTTCTGCGTCGTCCTAGGCGCTGTGGAGAATTTCGGCTGGAGAGGTTGATTCCGCATAGCGGCGGAGGCAGGTGCATCGTAACGTGGATTCGGCTGGGACGGAATAAAACGACGTGTGACGGCGGCGTAGCTGAGATCAGGGTGCTGCAGCTGTACCGGGTCTGGGAGAGGTTGTGGTGTGCTTGTGCTTAAAGCTTGTTGCACCTCCTCGCGAACAACATCAGCAAGTGTGGCAACCTGAGGCTGTACCTTAGCCGGAAAGAGCTTCGCCAGTTCTTCGTGCACAATGGATCGAATTATCTCACGTAGAGATTCTGCCGAGTTCATCGTGGCTCCCTCCACAGTAGCCGTGTGCATCGATGCTGTTGGGCGGTCGTACTGTCGGGCCCTCACGTCAAGAGACTTCTCGATGGAGCTCGCCTCCTTTATGAAGTCGGTTACAGTCACTGGAAGACTTCGAACCAGGCCGGCGAACAGCTGCTCCATAACCCCTTTCATCAGGAAGCTTACCTTCCTCTCCTCCGACATGCTTGGGTCCACACGTTGGAAGAGTCGCTTCATTTCTTCGACGTACACCGTCACACTCTTGTTGGGGAGTTGATGTCGGGCACGCAAAAGCAGGTCAGCCTTTCTCCTTGCGTAATGTGCTGTCCTTGAACACTTGAAGAAACTCGGATTTGAACGTATCCCACGTTTGAAGGCCAGATTCGTTGTTGATAAACCAGGTCCTCGCGTAGTCTTCGAGGGCGAAATAAACATGATGCATCTTGCAGTCAGCACCCCAGCCATTGTAGATGGCCACCCGATCGTACTGGTCCAGCCAGTCTTCGGCGTCCTCGTGAGGTTGGCTGTGGAAATGCGGTGGCTCACGCTGGTGTTGGAGCAGTACCGGCGGAACTGTAGCTAGGTTGGTATTCATTGTGGGAGCCCTTCGGGGTGGTTTAGAAGGGAGTAGTCCAAATTCGGGAGATAGGCCTTGCAATCGGCGACTGCCCTGGTGGACTGGCGTGTCTACCTCAGGTATTTCTCCGGGACTTGAACTGCAGCTTGAAGGGGGCGTACGGTACATGAACAACGTACCCAGCACCTGCATCAGATGTCACGTTGGCGTTGGCGTAGAGTCAGCAACGGCGTTAAGCGACCGAGAGTCAGTAGTGGCGTAGCCCTGGACGAGAACGCTTCCTCAACACTTCGTTCTCTTCTTGATCGGCACGTTCGTCTTCCCGAGCACTGGCGTCAATATAAAACAAATTCAGCTGCAATTTGAAAGGTAGGAATCAAGCAGTGAAAAATAAAACGGCACGTATATATGTAGTTGTCTTGATATTTGCGTCACTTAATCACACTGTACCGTGGTAAGTGGAAAAACAGGCATGAGAGGTTAAAAGCAATGCTAAAAGCCATTAAAAAAGAATATTTTTCAGATCCTGGAAAAAAAACAAAGGGGTCCCGGAAACAATCTCTCCTGGCAAACCATTCCACTCATGTATTGTCTTAGGGAAGAAGCTGTTCTTAAATAAGTTTATCCGGCAAGCATATTCACACACTTTTCTGGAATGGTCCGTTCGTGCAGATACATATGTTGGTTTCTTTAGATATCTATCTTTGTCGATGCCAGTTGTACAGTAAAAGATCTTATAAAATAGCGACAAGCGCAGGTATGTTCTTCTGGTTTCAAACAGCGGCCACCCCAGGCTTTTGGAAAGATCGCGAGATTTTTTCGAAAGGACATAATTACCCGACACAAAGTGAGCAGCCCGTGCCTGTACGCGTTCAAGTTTTGCAATGTTGCACTGGGTTGACGGATCCCAAGTACTGAAAGCCTACTCAAGAATGGGACGTACGTTTGACAGAAATAATGTTTCCTTTATTTTAGTTAGTGCCTGACTAAAGTTTCGTCTGAGGAAATTTAACATTCGACTAGCCTTCAGTTATGCTATGTACATGAGCATTCCATGACAAATTGGCAGAGAATACAACCCCCAAATACTTGTATTTGCTTGCAACCGACAGGCAAGTTCCACCCATGACATAATTGGTAAGCATTGGTTTGTTTTTTAGTTGTAAACCTTACCAGATTGCATTTGGATAAATTAAGGAACATCTTCCAGGACTGGCACCACAAGAACATGGAGTCCAGGTCGTTCTGTAAATGTTGAGAGCCCGCCACACTGGAAATTTCGTGCTAGATACAGCAATCATCTGCATACAATCGAACACGGCTGGTGGTACGGTCAGCAAGGTCATTGATGTAAATCAAGAAAAGTGAAGGCCCAGAACTGACCCCTGTGGGCGCCCGGATAACACAGACACACTTGATGAGCACTCACCGTCCAGAGCCACGCAGTGTTTTCTTTCAGGGAGGTGTAACATGAGTGCATGACAAACGGAATCAAATGCCTTCCGAAAATCTAAAACTATACAGTCCCCCTGCGTACCTAAGTTAATTAAGGCTGCAATATCATGAGTAAATTCAATCAATTGCGTATCACAAGAAAACCCACGGTCGAAAACCCATGCCGAACCATGCCAAGAAAACCCATGCCGAAGCCCTTACAAGGCACTTTGGCTATCTAATGTGCCTGAGGTGAAAGCCTTTCTGCGCCTGCATCGTTTTTTGTTTGTTTGTTTTTATTATAAATATTATATTTTAAAAATTTATGTAGGCATTTATTTTTAACTTTCTAAAGTTTGTTTAGTTATATTATTTTAACCAATTACTAATCAACACCCAATTACTAACCATTCACTAATTACTAATCACCCATTACTTAGTAATTGCTCTTATGGGTTATAGCAATTATGCCACTGATGACGTAATAGTGTGACATTTCGTGAACGGAGGGACGGACAGACAACGATGTGCCATTAAAGGCTTTCGCCTTAAAATATTCAAATTATACCGGCTGCAGGCAAAACATCCGTGTTTCAGTGCTAGCATTTAAAATACTTACATAATCGACGATTAAAATTTATGCTTCTCCTCACACCACTGTAGGAGTGCGGAGAAGTTTGATGCGATGTCATAGAAGGTAAGATTTCAAATTTGTTTCTTGAAGAAGTTTTTTCAGCGCTACAAAAACGACGACACAGAAAGGAAGAAGTACACAGGACGGGCGCTGACTCCAACTAACTTTAATAAGGGTGACACATTCTACATTGAATGTGAAGCATTTGTGCTGCTGCCAACAACACCCTGCTGTGCCTAGTTGGATGCCGCCAATAAATGCTGAGAGGCCTTTGCTTTTGGTGGCGTTGGTTTTTTTGCTTGAAAGCAAGCGTTTATGCGTTTGAGATGTACTGGTACCTTCTATGACGTCATAATGCGGCCCCCACTTCGACCTGTGTGCTGCGAAGGCCGTCTCAATTTAAATCCGCGATTACGTCACAATTTCAAAGGCGTGCCCGGAAGAACGTCACATACTTTACCTGCAGGTTTCACACATTCGACCTCGTTAAGGTTGTCTATTTCTAAAACCTACACAGCTGCCCTCTAAAGGTGTGAACATGGGTAAGAGATGGGCATTTAATAAGAAACTGGTGCTGAATGCAAGAAAACAAACAAATACATACAAAAGTGAATGACAGCAAAAAAAGAATATGCCGCCACCGTCTGGGAGATGCTGAAGTGACGAGCGTGAGCTGTTTGCTCACGCTGTTTGGTAGCGCAATCTATCGTAACGTATTTACACGATTATAAGTCGACTCAAATGTAAATCACCCCCCCCCCCCCCCCCTCGCTTGTCCGAAAAAAAAAAAAAAAGTTGACTTGAATGTAAAAAAAAAAAAACACTGGTGGACGCGCTCAAAAACGAAAATTTATTCCATAGATGGGCTATTCATCCTCACTTGAGTCATCTTCAGTGGTGCTGCTGTCGTCGTCGTCTCCGCTGCTGTCCCACAGCACATCGTCCTCCATGGAAAGCCCGCACTTCCTAAATGACCGCATCACGACATCATGTGGTACGGCCGCCCAAGCGGAAATCACCCACCTGCACACAGCTGCCAAGGAGGCTCTCTTCACGTGCCCCGTTGGCATAAGTTCCTGCCCTTCCGCCGAATGCCACTCGTTACACTCACGACGAAGCAAGTCCTTGAATGGCTTGTTAATGCCAATGTCTAGCGGCTGCAGCTGCCCCGTCAGACCGCCGGGAATCCCCAGCATACCTGTATGTTCTTTTCGTAGCTCTGCCTTCACTTTCCGGTAAGGCGGCCGTGAAATGAGTCCAGCACGAGGAGGTTCGGATTGTGATCTTTGAGGGATGCCCCTGGCCCCAAAAGCCCTTCCCCCCCGACGGTACCAATCAATAACTAAGTTGTCCGTCATAAAGCCTTTTTCATTCACCCGCACAATTGCACCTTTCGGGAACATTTCCTGTGGCATAGTTTTTGTTTTGAAGACGATGTAGGGTCGGAGCCTTGTGCCATCTGCCAAGCACGATAGCATAACAGTGAACCGAAGTTTCTCATTTCCTGTCGTGAGAAGCTTAACCTCGCGAGCTACCCTCACGCTCACTGTTGTGTTGCTCGTCATGTCGAAGTACACGGGAGTCTGGTCCACATTGCCGATTTGGCCGAGCAGGTATCGCCGCGAGTCGCAGAGCTTGAGGTGGTGCCTCTGGAAGGCGAGAACTTTCTTCTCTTAAGTAGCAGGCAACTTCTGGCATACACTGGTACGCCGGCGAAGAGAGAAGCCAGCCCTCTTTATAAATTTCGAAGCCCAAGCCCTGCTGGCTTTAAAGTCTGCTCAGAGTATCCTAGCTTCCGCAGCGAAGACCCGGGCTTGTTGCGTTATCATTCCACATGTCACTGGCAGGGACCGATCACGTATGTCGGTGACATATGCTGCACGCTTGACCTCCAGCTCCAGAAAGCGTCCCAACTTCGGCCCGCAGAAACCTCTTCACTTGGAGTCGCAGTCGAAAATTCTGTCTCTCTGCTTCCGCCACTCCCACACCAACCGTTCAGAAACGTCGAACTTGCAGCCCACCGCGCAGTTGTTGGTTTCTTCGGCGTAAATGATGGCCTCCATCTTGAACACTGCAGTGAATGAGCGCCGAAAGCTTTTCGAACCTGGAGAGCTCATGGCGAAGCATGCGGCCGGCAGTCAAGTCAAATGCACCACCAAACAAAAAGTGATCGGTGTCGGGGCGTCAGCTCTTCCAGCAAACATCGGCATTCCCCAGAAGTGTCGCTGTTATGCGTGTAATCATCTAGCCACCGTATTACGCAACCAACTGAAATAGCGGCTCTTCCGTCAGCTAGCGACACTCCCGGGCACTGGCGCAGACGCCGCGATTGGAACAGCGGCCCTTCCTTAACTATTGATACTCCCGCCAGTGAAATGAAATGAAATTGGTTTTTGGGGAAAGGAAATGGCGCAGTATCTGTCTCAAATGTCTGGGGGAACCCAGTTGTAAGGGAAGGGATAGAGGGAGTGAAAGAAGAAAGGAAGAAAGAAGTGCCGCAGGGGAGGACTCCGGAATAATTTCGACCACCTGGGGATCTTTAATGTGCTGTCTTTTTTTTTACAGAGGACATTATATCCATGTTTGGAAAATGTGGTCATTATCAACATGCCAATTTAAGAGTAAAAAAAAATGAGATAGTTATTAAAAATACGGGAATGTCACTGCATAGAGAATTTACTAAGAAATACACTGCAACAAACCCCATGCAAATCCGACAAGGCATAGTTCTATGCTTTTTACAAGCAGGAAATTCTGCTCAAAACTCACTTCTGAGAAAACTGCCTCTAAATTTTTGCAAGCACTGCAGATTTATTAGAAAGCATCAGATTTGTAATATTTGCATCATTGATGTCAGGCATCTTCTTGCACCTTTGCCTCTTTGTTTGGCGGACTTTGGACACCTTCTTCAGGTGTTCTTGGTCCTTTTCTTAAGCCCTCTGGATGGCAAGGGCATCATGATGCACACCCATGGTGGCACAAATTGCCAAGTAGGCTCCTTGGCTCCCTGAACTGTACTTCACGACTGCCACATTTACTGCCGTCTCTATCGCAAAAAGCGAGGCATGCTTGTCCTTTGACAGTGCTGACCAAACTTCCATTCAGTTGCGGACGCTGCGTGAAGGGAGTTGCGAACGCTGCCTGTCTGCAGTTCTGCCACCACTGCCAACGACACGAAACGCGGCTCGAGGAGCGCCTGAATGGCGCTACGTTCGGGCGACGATTCGTCTGCTGAATCTTCAGCTATCGCACTGTAGCTCGCACGGTTGGGGCTCACTCACAGGCTGCGTGTCCGTGCTGCACGATGCGCCAGAAACAGAGCACACCGTCTCCGCCGGCATCGCCTCCCTCCAACGCTGCGATCTCGGCTACCGATTCGCGCGGCCGTATGCAAAGGTGCAAGAGACTTCGCTGGCGCATCTTCTGTGGACTGGGTTATCAGCGTCGATGGCACAGGGCGACTGTCGGCTTTGCTGCTGGAGCGGTGCAAGATTGCGCGGCACGTTTCCGTTTGTTGTCGGGTGCTCCGCTTCTCCCGCTGGCCACTGCCTTTTTCTCGCCATAGGTGGCTTGCGATTCCGTTTTGCGAGGGCATGCTTCGTCGAAAATTTCTTTTCATACCAGCGATGATCCATTGCTAATTTGGGGGCATTCAGAAATCCAAATTCTGCGTGTCAAAAGAAGACTCCGGCGTGGCTTGCGAAGCAGAAAACACCGGTCTGCTGTGGTTGCCAGCTTGCCCGCTGCCGCAGCAGCAACCAATGGGGAGGCGCCTTTCAGACCAGCAGTCAATCGGAGGCCGCTTTCATCGGAGGGCGGAAACTTGGGCGAGTCGGTAACGATGATCCATGGTATATGGAGAGCGCAAAAACGGCACAAGGGACAAAACGCCTGTGTTGTCCGTCTTTCTTTGTCCCTTGTGCCGTTTTTGTGCTCCCCATATACCATGGATCATCGGAGGGCCCGTGTGATTACCCCTGGCGTGCTTCTTTTGTGTTTGTGCGACTGTTACAAGATGGCGACAACCGAAGAATTCAGAAACAAAATGGCGGAACTTTGAGCTTTAAAATGATACCAAGATGGCGGCACTCGGTGGCGGGAAAGACGAGAGAGATATGGCTTTGCGAACTGCGGTGATTTTGCGCGATGTATAGGTAACTCTTTCTCGCCCTGCGCACTAACAAATTAAATATTTTCGGGATCTTTTAGTGCGTTTTCAGTGAAACAATTTTGATAGAATGTAGATTATGCGTTGCAGATACCAAAACAAGTGGTTTCCAAAAATATTTTTCCCGTGATTTTCGCGATCTGATCCCCACATCCCCCTTAACTCTTTCCTTACTGCAGAAAACGGCCGTTTTTGCTATGTGTCTACAAAATATTTTTTTTCTTGGAAAAATTTTGTTATACAATGAATTGTTATATATGAAAATGTAGCTGATTGTTTTGCCTTTCCAATGTAGTTAAATACAAAGTAATCACTGCGCCGTTTTTTGACATTTTATTTCTGAAATCTGAAGAAAAGGAAGGAAAACATACATGCGAAGACACAAAATTGACACTATACCTTCACCACACATAGAATAAAAAGAAACTGGAATATACATGATAGTTCGTGAACTCAGATACACTTCCTGAAAATTTGAGCGCTCTAGGTAAAAAATTACATTTTCAGGTGACCTTTGAACTCAGCGGCCATGACGCATGTGCCAATCGGCGAAACAGTTGCGCGTTGTCGTGAAGCACAGGTGCGCTTCACAGGTCTGTGCTTCACAGGTGCTGCAAAAAACATTTGTCTTGACTTCTTTCTTTATGTTCTCATAGCACTGCTTGCAGTTCCTTCGGTTGTCAACCTTCTTGCTTGCTGGTGCCGGATGCGCTGTCGGGCGAGTTGGCGGGCGGCCTCGGCGTGACGAACGAATTGGGCAGCACCCGTAACAGATGAGGTACTACTAGTCGGGAGCAGCATGGCATCCAGCGTGGTTGTTAGTTATATTGATTTTAATGGCGCAAAAGCAACTGAGGCTATGATGCGCCAAACACACGGTTAGAGCTTTTGTTAAAGGTTATGCTTTTTATATCTAAAGTTTGTTTAAAACATTGGCTTCTCTGAGAAACTTAAAAATGCTTGAAAGATCCACCAGTGCTCGATCTCCTAAAGGTAACATGGGGTGTAGTGGGATGTATTCATTGTAGAATGTTGTGAAATATTTTTTCCTCAGTTGTTCCAATTTTGTGCATACAATTAAAATGTGGTTTGCCGTGAGTTCATCGCCACACATTTCTCAGAGAGGTTTGTCTTTTTTTGTCAGTAAGAAGTTGTGTGTAAGGTGTGTGTGTCCAACGCGTAGTCGACACAAAATCCAGCATGGTTGTGGCTTCGCTACCATGCACTAAACGAAATGGAGTGAAGCATGTTGTTTCTTGTAGAGCAGTGTTATAGGCAAATGTGACGTAAGGGAGTATGGCGTCCCAGTTGCGGTGGTCTGCGTCAACATACATGGAAATCATTTCGGCTATCGTCTTGTTGAGCCGTTCGGTGAGGCCGTTCGTTTGAGGGTGAGTGGTGCCGCTCAGGCGCATAACCTCCTGCTTAAGGGCCGAGGTGAACGCCGTTCCCCTGTCAGTTAAAACGATGGTCGGTGCACCGTGACGAAGCACAATATTTTGAACGAAAAAGTTCGCAATTTCGTCAGCAGTACTACGAGGGAGAGCTTTAGTTTCACAGTACCGGCTGAGGTAGTCGGTGCCGACCACAATGTAGCGGTTACCCAGCGAGGACTCCGCAAAATGGGCCGAGTAAGTCCATGCCAATTTGGTGGAAGGGGACTTGTGGCGGATTAATAGGCTGCAGTAGTCTGGCTGGCTTAGTCGGCAGCGTCTTGCGACATTGCCACTCGTGGCAAGTTCTGATGTAACGCTGGACAATTGAAGCAACCCTGGGCCAGTAGTACTTTTGGCGTATCCGCGAAAGTGCGGGAAAAACCCATGTGACCAGAAGATGGGTCATCATGGCACGCCTGCAGAACTTCGTCGCGCAAGGCCACAGATACGACGAGCAGATAGGCAGCTTCCGTCGGGTTGTAGTTTTTCTTATACAGAACGCCATCGCGCAAACAGAATGACGACAGTTCACGTGAGAAGATTCGCGGGGGCGACGCAGCGCTTCCTTCAAGATACTCAATGAGAGGCCGTAGTTCACTGTCGTCCCTTTGGTGTTGAGTGAGGACGGACGTGGAGATGGCGCCGAGAAAAATAGAATCGTCGTCGGGATCAGCTCGGTTGTCCTCGATAGGAGCACGAGACAGACAGTCGGCATCTATGTGCTTCCTACCGGACTTATAAACGATGGGCACATCGAAATCTTGAAGGCGAAGGCTCCAGCATGCAAGCCGTCCTGAGGGATCTTTGAGGTTCGCCAGCCAACACAGCGAGTGGTGGTCACTGACGACCTTGAAAGGGCGGCCATATAAGTATGGGCGAAATTTGGTCACTGCCCACACAATGGCCAGGAATTCTTTTTCGGTGGTGGAATAGTTTTCCTCTGATTGTGACAAGGTGCGGCACGCATATGCGATTACGCGTTCGAGACCTTCCTGCCACTGCACAAGGACCGCACCGAGGCCGATGTTGCTGGCGTCTGTGTGCAGTTCAGTGGCGGCTGACTCGTCGAAGTGTCCAAGGATGGGCTTACTTTGGAGACGAGTTCAGAGGTCTTCAAAGGCCTTCTGTTGTTCCAGGCCCCAGAAGAATGGTTCGGAATCTTTCGTGAGGCGGGTGAGGGGCTCAGCGATCTGGGAGTTCTGCACAAAACGCCGATAATAGGCACAGAGACCCAGAAAGAGGCGCACGCTTCGCTTATCGGTGGGCACAGAAAAAACAGCCACGGCGGCCGTCTTATCGGGGTCAGGGCTAGCTCTTTAGCACTCACAATGTGGCCCAAAAACTTCAACTCTTCGAAAGCGAAGTGACACTTTTCGGGCTTCAGGGAAAGACCGGCCGACCGAATTGCTTCAAACACAGCGCGCAGGCGTCTCAGGTGCTCTTCAAATGTATCAGAGAAGATAACGTCATCCAAGTACACGAGACAGGACTGCTATTCCATATCGGCAAGAACGGTATCCATCACCCGCTGGAAGGTTGCAGGAGCCGAGCACAGGCCGAAAGGGAGCACCCGGAATTCATACACACCGTCCGGTGTAATAAAGGCGGTCTTTTCCCGGTCGCGTTCGTCCACCTCGATTTGCCAATAGCCGCTGCGTAAATCTGGCGATGAGAAGTACTTGGCGTGGCGCAACCGATCCAGGGAGCCATCAATGCGCGGCAGAGGATAAATATCTTTTTTTGTGACTTTGTTTAAACGTCGGTAATCAACGCAGAACCGTAGGGTTCCATCTTTCTTTGCTACTAGAACAACAGGCGAAGCCCACGGGCTCGTCGACGGTTGTATCACGTTGTCCTGGAGCATTTCTTGAACTTGGCGGCGAATGGCATCACGCTCCTTTGAAGAGATCCGGTAAGGCGGCTGACATAACGGCCGCTGGTTGGCGTCGGCTATAATTCGGTGCTTTGTGAGCGGCGTCTGCCTAACCTTAGAGGTTGGGGAGAAGCAGTCACAGAAAGACTAGATAACGCTTTCGAGGCAGCGCTTCTGATTAGACGGGAGGTTTGGGTTCACGTCAGCTTTTATGGAAGTGTTTGGTGCCTCCACTGATGCCGAGGCTTCAGACAAAGCGTGGTGTCCCGCGAATTAGCCGAGTTCTTCGAAATACGCAATAACTGTTCTGCCAGGCAAACAGTGAGGTTCTCAGCCAAAATTCGTTACCAAGAGCTCGGTTCGGCCATTGTTCAGCTCGACAATTCCGCGAGCAACACAGACTTGCCGACCAAGGAGCAGCGATATGTTGGTTTCAGCGATGCCACGAGTACCAGTGATGTCACAATCTACGGTAACAAACATGCTAGCTCTTGACGGGATTAATACGTGGTCGTCAAAGACGCGTAACTTTGTCCCGCGTGGCTCGGGATCGCCGTCAGCAGGGGGTTGAGTGGAAAGTGACACGACCAGCTCCTGAAGGTTGATGACAGCACCGTACTCCCGAAGGAAATCCAAACCAAGTATCAGGTCTTTGGAGCACTTGGGTAGCACAGCAAAGCAACCAGGGAAAGTAGCATCGCGGATGTGGATTCGTAACGTGCAGACGCCAATTGGCGTAACCACATGGCCGCCGGTGGTGCGCATCTGGGGTCCGGACCAAGGGGTCAGAACCTTTCTGAGGGCTATAGCTAGCCGACTGCTCATTACAGAAAAGTCAGCGCCGGTATCCACAAGTGCGGTCACATCGCGATTATCAGCGATTAGTGGGATTTCGGCAGACACCAGTCAGTCACAGCCCGTCGTCGTCGTTGAGGTCGCCAGGTGAGGTCGTCGTCGGTCGGATCGTAGCCGCGAATCGTCGGGTGGAGGCTCTTGACTTGATTCAATAGCGGCGGCCCTACCCCCGGGGGATGCCGTCTTCAGTTTTCCCGATGTGGGGACGTGCCTCTGAACTGGCTAGGAAAAGACGGGCGGCTTGGCGAAGAAAACTGCCTTGGGGATGGCGACCGGAACTGGCGTCGCCGCGAGGTCGTTGGCTGCACGTTATCGGACAGATACTGCTCGATGTCCCGCGGCCGTTCTCCGTAGCGTGGTCGAGGTGTGTCAGGTGGAAACCCCCTTAAGCCCATTCTGCGGTAGGGGCAGTGGCGGAGGATGTGGCCGGGCTCCCCACAGTGGTAGCAAAGCGGCCTGCCAAACGCGCGCTTTGCTCATGGTGGACAGGGGCTCCTGGGGTACGACGGGTACAGCTGCAGTTGGGTACGGCAGTGATGGCACAGGAGTGACGGGGGAAAAGGCTTGTCTCACTGGCCCAGGACGACTTTGTAGTGCTTCACTGTATGTCATCACATAGGGCGCTGGCTGCGGAGCTGGTGGCGACTGAACAGCTCGCCGGACTTCATCTCGGACCACGTCCGGTATAGCAGCGACGCTTGCCTGTGGAGCTTCAAAGCGAAGTTTCTCGAGTTCTTCGCGCACCAGGCTCCTCACAAGCTCTCGAAGCTCCTCAGTGGGTAACGACGTGGGCGTGCAGTGGTGAGCGGCTGCTACACTAGCCTGACGGCCATAGTGCGCGCCCCGTTCAAGCAGAGAACGGTCCATGCTTGTTGCCTCCTTGGCAAAGTCGGCCACCGTTCTTGGCGGGTCACGTACCAGTCCGGCAAACAATTGCTCTTTGACGCCGCGCATAAGGTAGCGTACCTTCTTGTCCTCGGGCATAGCAGGGTCGGCGCGATTGAAGAGTCGCGTCATGTCCTCGATGAACATGGCGACACTCTCGTTCGGCTGCTGTGACCTCGATTGCAAGGCGATTTCAGCCTTCTCCCTTCGTTTGCTGGTGTTGAACGTGGCGAAGAGCTCTCGACGAAAGATCTCCCAGTTAGTGAAGGAAGCTTCGTGGTTCTCATACCACGTCTTGGCAGAGTCCTGCAGTGCAAAGTACACGTTCCGCAATTTGCGCTTGCCATCCCACTCGTTGAAGCCCGCCACACGGTCAAAGCTGGCCAACCAGTCTTCGACGTCTTCAAACCTCTCACCGTGGAATGATGGGGGCGACCGAGGCGTGTGAAGGATGAACGGCGAGCATTCCTGGAATGCTGACTTGTCTGGCTAGCCGTAGCGGACGTCATGGTCCTTGCTGGTCTTGCGAGTTGTCCGAACTCTGGTTGTAGGCCTCGCAGGCGGCGGCTCGCCTTGTGGACTGGTTTTGTAGCCACGCGTTAAGAACTGATGTCAAGTGTGTCCTCGAGGTCAGTGTACATGGACCGTTACCCAGCGGCTCCACCAAATGTCACCAATAAACGGTCGCACTCAAAACCAGGTTTAATAAGACGTGTTAGGCATGCCAGACAGCAGGGAGCTTGTGCGAGGATGAAGACGAAAACCTCTAGCCCCGCGAGTGCGCAAGGCATGGCAAGTCCCATCTAAAACAGTTTGGCCGTGGTATGGCGTCACTGGATTGATTGGGACTGAGGCAATATGTAGACGATTATGCCATGCTGGCATAATTTCGAGAAGACGCCATTAAGTAGTGAACTGAATTCTTAAAATCTTCAGTGAGTGTGTCTTTGGGTTGAGCTTCACCTATGAGTTGCCATCACAGGGATGCTTGCAGTTTTTGGACATCTGTATTGTTACTAGTACTAGTGGAACCCATGTGTGCTGGAGGTACCAGCCTCGCTCAAAAAGAGGCATTCTAAACCACCAGTCAGCTCATTCAAAGCTTATAAAAAGGGGAATAGCAAAAAAACTGCCTGCGCGCCGCTCTTGATAAGTCTTGCCCAAATGAAATGCAGCATAGCGTGCAATTTCAGTTACAACGATTGACTAGCGCTAGTTCTCCTAGTGAGATGGTCACCTCGGTGATAGAAGCCCTTGCCAAGGAAGCTCGATGCCTACCGAAGCCCTGCCCAAGTGAAGAACCGCAACACCGGAGACCCGTGGCTATGCCGTACTTCCACCAGATTTCACATCGCCTCAAAAAAGTGGCCATGAAATGTGAGGTCCCGGTGGTCTTCACGGCGCCCAAGAAGCTTTCAGGCATGTGCAATATGGTGCAGGGAAATGGAAAAAAGAACGAGTGTCGCACTAAGCACGTAGACAGGTTCGTTCCCTGCAAAACAGGGGTGGTGTAACGAATACCCCTCACATGTGGGAATTGTTACATAGGGCAAACTGGACTTTGCCTGAATGTTAGACTTCAGGAGCACCGCGCAGCCATTGAATCATTGGCGGAGGGCGATGAGCTGGTGAAACATTGTCGCCATTGCCGTAACTGCACGCCCATGCGACACAATTGTTCTGAAAAAATTACCGACCCAGCTTAGCAGAGAAATTTTTGAAGCCTACTGCATAAAAAAAAGAAAATGACCGTTGCATAATCACCACTTCAGTATCCTTATCCAAGAAGGAATTCAACTATCTAGATGCTAACTTGTGCCACGTGCGCCCGCGTGCCAGTGTAACGTGATGGTGTCTGCTGTCTATCGGGTGTGACTATGACGGGTGTGACTATGAATCTTATATAAATGTGGTTTTCCTTGTAATAAACATTTGTTGAAGTTCTGCGTTTTGTACTGTGCTTTCTTCTCTTCGTCTATCGTCGTTTTGCGTGGTTGCAATATGTACACCAGTCCATGATTTTATCAGGTTTTTAGATCTCTCGCTTCATTTCACTTCATCGCACGTATGCTAGGCTTTTGAGCCCAGTGGTCAAAAACCTTTTCTGCCATATTCATAAGCACATTCAAAGCTTGTGAAAAGAGCAATTGTTCATTCTCAAACGTCGTGTCTTTTCCAAAAATTAACTTGGTTGGCGTCAGTCGGCTTTCTCCTAAATTGTTCATTCTGTTTTTAACAACGCAGTGCAAAAGACATGGGTACAGGCTGGAGCAAAGCTTCCAAGACCAAGTAGGTCACGTAACACAGGCCGGTTACGCTTCGGAAGTTTCCGTGGCAGAAAAAGTTGGGGGCAGCAATGAATGACAAACTAATAATGACAAAAAGAAAAAAAAGTTCCTGTCATATCTGCTCATACAATTTAAGAAGCATTGGAAAGCGTGCGGGAGTGGACATTGTTTTTTACGTGCCTAAGCAGCGGTCTAGTCTAGTCCGAAAAGTGAATTTCTCGAGCAAGGAACCTCAAGGCTGCTCGAAGAGGCACGCTAAACCTTTCGTCTCTTGCAAGAGGGAGTTATTTATTCTTTGCCAGTGTCCTATGTGAAGACAACCAAACTGGCCAGTGCCTTAATGAAAGATTAAAAGAACACAAATACAATGTCTCACTTGCAGCTACCACAGGGTACGTGGCAAAGTACTGCAGAAACCGCAAGAGAGATGAAAGTGACGATAAAGATAATCATTGCAAGCCACTATATCAGGACTGCACTGTGATAGGATGAAACGGTGATGCTTTGGCGAGAGAGGTCATCCAAGCACAGATAACACGGCTTCACAAGGAATGTATTAGCAGGCCCTTGATAGCTTTGTCAGAAAAAGAAAGCCTATCGCGATTGCTGGCACGTTCCAGTTGATTTTTGAGGGTCGCTGTTTTGCATGCATGAACTGTGTGTTGTCATTTCCTATTCTGGCCACTGGTTTGTGAATAAAGGCTTCAGTTGTGAGTCAGCGCTGTGTTCTGCCGCCCTCACTTGTCCTGTCTTTCGCGCTGTAACTGTGGAAGATGGTCACCAACTCGGCCAACAACCTGCCTTGAGGAAGTGACCCTAGTGCTCTTGAGGGGAAACCGCTGCAGAGGCCATTGGCTGGGAAGCTAACTGCGACGTCTGTCCAAGCTTGATCGATTAATAATGCTGTCATTTTCCTAGATCAGCCCATCGGCCTTCCTTGCCTTCACTGCCTTCACTTCCGTGCATTCACTGACTCCACTTGCAGATGACTGCATTCCTCGCGCACACATCATCAAACGGCCCTGCAGTCCCTTTGGTGTTTATACCAATCTAGGCCGATAGTTTTTTTTTTCAAATAATAAATTCCAAACTTCAGCTTAGATTCGAGGATTTTAAAAAATGCGCCAGTTTTTCACTCAAACTGCTAAATATAGCGCCATCTAGAAAAGTCAGTATCGCAGCCACTACTAGCCATGCCAGTAGCCAACAGTACACAAGCGAGGCCACCATTTTGAGCTGTGTCATGTCGGCCATATCGGTGTGCGGCGTGGTGTTATCGCGATGGCACCAAGCAGGAGATGCCACTACAGCGCCGCTTTCAAGCGAAAAGTTGTGATAGCCGCAGAGGCATCGTCAAACTTTCAAGCCAGGCAGGACTTCGGCATCGACAAGAAAAACGCCCGTCGTTGGAGGAGAAAACAACAGCAGCTTTTTGTGTGCGCCACAATGAGAATGGTATTTAGCGGACCAAGGAAAGGCTGTCACCACCAAGTGGAGACAGTTTTGGCCGACTTTGCTCGGACGCAGAGAGCAGCTGCCCTTCCAGTGACAACACAAGTGCACCAAGCGAAAGCTAGGGAACTCGAGGCAGCGAGGCTTAACGCCAAAGGATTTCAAAGCTAGCCGGGGCTGGCTTCAGAAATTCATGAAGCGCTTCGGCTTCAGCCTCCGACGTCGCACTTCAATCACCCAGAAGCTGCCAAGCGATTTCGAAGAAAAGCTGATAGCTTTTCAGCGCTATGTGCTGCAAAAGAGAGAAGTGGCAGGCTACAATCTTGGGCAGATCGGCAACGCCGACCAGACGGCCGTGTATTGATATGTCGGTGGCGTACACTATGAATGAAAAGGGTGCTAAGGATGTGAACTTGCGCTCTGCAGGCTACGAGAAGCAGCACACAACTGTGATACTGTGCTGCACAGCTGATGGACATAAACTCCCTCCTTATATGATATTTAAAAGGAAGACACTGCCTCCTCGAGGAACTTTCCCAAGAAATGTCATTGTGCGGCAAATGAGAGCGGGTCGATGAAGGGTGCAATGGTGGAAGAGTGGCTTAAGATTGTGTGGCGACGGCGTCCAGGAGCTCTATTGACAAAGAACTCGCTCCTTGTCGTCGACTCTTACCGTAGGCACTTGACCGACAACGTGAACGCTGCGCTCACCCAAGCGAACACGGACCTCGCTGTCATACCGGGTGGCATGACGGGCTAGTTGCAGCCACTTGATGTCTACATCAACAAACCTTTCAAGGATCGTCTGCGGAAATATTACACGCACTGGTTGACTGAAGAAGACCACATGCTAACAGCAACGAGCCGCATCAAACGTGCATCGCTATCGCAGCTGGCGGGCTGGGTAGCTGCAGCGTGGGACGACATCCCAGGTACTCTGATCGTGTGCGCCTTTAAAAAGTGAAACATATCTAATGCGCTTGACGGTACCGAAGATAGAGCACTGTTTGAAGGTGACAGTGACAAGGAACACAGCGACGAGTCTAGCAGCGATGAGCTCTGCACGTTCAGATTCAATAAATGCCGTTTGCATTTTGTGAACGCTGTCCTCGCCTTTTTTGTGCGGCCTACGTTTGAGGTAATATTTTTTTGTTGTTGCTGGCTTCGGACTTTCGGGGGTCGGCTTATAGAGTAGCCGGCGGGTAATTCGGACTCCAATAATTCAGACTTGTAGGATATTTCAGACCTCGATGAGGCACCGTCAGTCACCCCATAGAAGCACATACTTATTCGCGACGGATATTTCAATCATCAAAAGTCGGAAAGTTCGATTTTTCGGACTAATTTCAGTCTCCTGCGAGTCAAAATTGGCCATCTTATCGGCTTTTCGCCAGTGCAAAAGGTGCCACCTTGGATTAAGGTGGATTTAGGCTGCAGTTGGATTGGCTTGACATACTTTCAGTACCTCATTGTTGCCAGTAGAGGTCCCTGTGATCTCGGACACTTTGAGGTGACAGCCGGATTGTCATCGCCGTCAACTTGTTTTTTGTCGCTGACGTTGTCGCGGGCAGTTATTGCTTGTCCCTCCCATACGTTAAAAATTGGTTGTTGGGGGAAGGAAATTGTGCAGGAGCTATCTGGCATCTCTGCCGGAAGGAATAAAGCAGGGACTGAGAGAAGGAAGGAAGAAAGAGGTGCTGTAATGGAGGGTGAATAATTTCGACCACCTGGGGATAACATCGCACAGCACACGGGCGCCTTAGCGTTTCGCCTCCATCGAAACGCGGCCACCGCGGTCGGGATCCAACCCGGGTACCCCGGATCAGTAGCCGAGCGCCCTAACCACTGAGCCACCGCGGAGGGTCTCATACATTTGCCATTCGCCGTTTCGTCACTTGGGTTCCTTTGACCGCGTCGACCGAGTGGCGCTCAGTCTTCATGAGGTTACATCCGTTCGCCGTTTTGTGATTGCGTCCGGCGGTTCCGCCGCTTTGAACGAAAAGTGCCTTGTCTTTGCGAGTGTTTGACAAGTGGTGTGGTGCACACTCGGGTTGTGGACAACATGGCCCCGCCTTGTCCGTCAAAGAAGCGTGGGAAGTATTCCAAATAAATGCGGTGACCTTGCTGTCTAGCGTGTACAGTGAAAGCACAACTTTGGCGCAAATACAGGTGCAAATCATCGCCAGCAAGAGAAATTTGTCGCAAGGTAAAATCAGTGACATTTTTAAGCCGATTTCATCTCAATAAAGTAGTTTTTTTGTACTTCACGGATTTTTCGGACTGTTCAATTATTCAGACCATTTCCTTGTGTCCCTTCGAGTCCGAAAAATCAATTGGTGACTGCAATCAGGGTCGGCCTAGATTCGAGTAAATACGGTAAGTAGCGATAAATCTGTTCTTCAGGTCACCAATAAAAAGGCACCATACAGTTTTAATTACACAACAAAATAATCTTCCACTTGTAAAGGTGACTGTACATAAATATCTTAGTCACAATTAAAAATCACCTTTCATGGTTCACTCACATTAACAACATTTGCTCGTCTGCTTTGTGGGGACCCGCCCTGCTGTCCCCTGTTTCCTTCCCGCAATGCATCCCTAGTCAGTTACCTTAACTAACAAGAGAGGGTGCTTGCGTCACAGCTACACGGGCGCCATGGACGGTTTGGTTGCTGAGTGGGGGAGATGACTCTCTTCAGCTGGGGACCGCGCACGGACTGTTCGGTGCGCGTTCCACTCTCTGCCAGCTGGGAAAGGAAGTGAGGTGGGAGAACGTTCTCCCGCATCCATCCGGCTTTCCCCCCGCCTTAGCATGGGCGAACATTTGCTTGTAACCTTGCTAGTGAGTCAGACAAACTTGCTCCCTTAGCGTATTTTGCTGCTAGCTGGCGTTATTGTTGCTGTAGCAAGAATTGCCTGTTTGTGTCAGCCAGAGTGTTGTTCCCCTCAGAGCAAGGCCCGCCGTGGTCGGCGTGCGCTCCTCTGTAGTGTACGCGGTCATCGGGTGACGTCCGGTGGTGATGAACTGTGTCAGCCGCTATTAAGCGGGGAAAACGTATTTATTCCCCCATTTAGAAACACCACACCTTCGAGAAGTCTTGGCCTACTTAAACACGCATAAAAACACGCTCCGTCTTAACTTGAACAACTTTCTTTCAACACCTTCATTCATATGAAACTTGAGCATGCTTCTGTCGCATAAGATCTGTTCCTAAAAAAAAAAAGAAACTTGAAATGGTACACAGAACAGCCCGCAGTTTCATCAGTAATTATTTTATTTTACTTTTATTTATTTAGAACATACTGCAGGCCTACAGTAGGCCCAAGCAGGAGGGGCGAGTACATAATATATGCAAAAAAGAACAGGTTTAGCAAAATTGAAAAAATGTTAAATACAAGTTGTAACACAAAATACAGCAATAAATACAAGGCTCAGATGCAAAATACAAAAAGTGAACGAAAAAAACGGCTCTGAAATTATATGCTGTGAAGAAAACATTGAGTCAAAAGAATCAGCTCTGGTTAAGAGATCTGGCGAACACCTGTTCCACTCCTCGATGGTGCGTGGAAAAAATGAGTATTTAAAGGCGTTAATCCTAGCACTGTAAGGGGTTAATGATTGTGTATGATGATTTCGTGTTTGGCGCGTAGTGTTAGGTTTAAACAGGACTTGTCGGGCTAGTTGGTTGATCATAATGCAAAAAAGACGAACTGCGCAACAAGAACACGGACGAAAGGGAGGCAGACACACACTAACGCAGACTTACAACTTTACTAAAGGAAGGAATACAAGGCAAATATATATAGCGATCCCAACGCACTTCAAATCTGATCAATATGGCACGTGACAATCTGCCCAGGCGATAAACAGACCACACAAGAACCAACGCTTACAAGATAATCTTATACCGGGCCGGCCCTTTCTATGAAAACAAAAAGCAAAGGAACGCTTAGCGACAGTGCACTCTTGAGAATTACGCGTTCTCCAAAGTAAGAAAATTCAAAACAAAACCACACCACTGTAGCCATCTGATACCACTGAAGCTCTAACCGCTTACAAGCGCAGGTGCTGACACCAAAACCAAGAGACGAAGCACACCCCCTTTTGAAAGCAAACAAAACGGGAAACAAGAACAACCACATCGGTTATCGTCAAAATAAAAAAAACAGTGAAAAAAGGCACCAGGTCAAAAGGGTAAAAACACCATGAATCAGCTCAAGAAGCTACGTCACAAAAACAGTGAAAATAGGCACCGAGTCATTTAAAAAACAAAAAGATGAAAGACGGGACAACAGTTTAAGACAACAACGGTTTTAAAAAAGGGGGAGGGGGGGGGGGGGGGTGAATGAAATCCGAAGCGTAGGAAAACATCTCAAACCATGACAGAACCGAAACAAAACTGAGATCGCTAATCAAATGAACAACGAAAGCATCAAACGCAATCAGGAGGCACTGCTCAATCACCAGGGCACAAACAGGCCACTAGGCTACACATGCCCCCGCAAAAACGAAAATTCTTTGGATGATAAGGAAATGGAAGCCTTGCTAACACAGTCTTGCTAATTCCGTCTTTTCGAACCATGGTTCGAAAAGACGGAATTTCTGGCCAGATTGAATGACAAATGGGAGCGTCTCGTCGTCGAAACTTTTTACATCGGCACCACGGACAACTGTGTTAGCAAGGCTTCCATTTCCTTATCATCCAAAGAATTTTCGTTTTTGCGGGGGCATGTGTAGCCTAGTGGCCTGTTTGTGCCCTGGTGATTGAGCAGTGCCTCCTGATTGCGTTTGATGCTTTCGTTGTTCATTTGATTAGCGATCTCAGTTTTGTTTCGGTTCTGTCATGGTTTGAGATGTTTTCCTACGCTTCGGATTTCATTCACCCCCCCCCCCCCTCCCCCTTTTTTAAAACCGTTGTTGTCTTAAACTGTTGTCCCGTCTTTCATCTTTTTGTTTTTTAAATGACTCGGTGCCTATTTTCACTGTTTTTGTGACGTAGCTTCTTGAGCTGATTCATGGTGTTTTTACCCTTTTGACCTGGTGCCTTTTTTCACTGTTTTTTTTATTTTGACGATAACCGATGTGGTTGTTCTTGTTTCCCGTTTTGTTTGCTTTCAAAAGGGGGTGTGCTTCGTCTCTTGGTTTTGGTGTCAGCACCTGCGCTTGTAAGCGGTTAGAGCTTCAGTGGTATCAGATGGCTACAGTGGTGTGGTTTTGTTTTGAATTTTCTTACATTGGAGAACGCGTAATTCTCAAGAGTGCACTGTCGCTAAGCGTTCCTTTGCTTTTTGTTTTCATAGAAAGGGCCGGCCCGGTATAAGATTATCTTGTAAGCGTTGGTTCTTGTGTGGTCTGTTTATCGCCTGGGCAGATTGTCACGTGCCATATTGATCAGATTTGAAGTGCGTTGGGATCGCTATATATATTTGCCTTGTATTCCTTCCTTTAGTAAAGTTGTAAGTCTGCGTTAGTGTGTGTCTGCCTCCCTTTCGTCCGTGTTCTTGTTGCGCAGTTCGTCTTTTTTTGCGTTAGGTTTAAGGAAGGGGTCTGCATTCATAGACAGTTTATGGTTTTTTAGTAAGAAAAGTAGTTTCAGTCTGAATTTTCCGGTGCAGCTGTAATGTTTCAATACCGTGAGTTTGCATGAGGGTCGTTGGTGAGTCAGTTACACGATACTTTGAAAAAATAAAACGGACAGCTTTGCGTTGAATCATTTCAAGGGCCTCGATGTTACGTTTAATGTAGGGATCCCAGACGGTGCACGCATATTCTAGTGATGGCCTTATTATTGAAAAGTAGGTTAATTTTTTAAGTTCAGGTGGGGCAAGCTTTAGTTTATGTCTAAGAAAGCAGAGTTTACGAAAGGCTGAGGAGCATACGTTTGATACATGTTTATTCCAGCTAAGGTTTTTCGTTATTGTAACTCCTAGATACTTGTACTCGCTGACTTCGGTCAGAAGGTGAGATGAAATATTGTAAGGGAATGAGAAGGAAGCCTTTTTGTTAGTTATCGTCATGTATACTGTTTTCTCTAAATTTAGCTTCATGTCGCATTTATTACACCATGTATGTATGTTCTGAAGATTGGAGTTTAGTAAAACTTGATCATCATGGCAAGTAATTTGGTGAAATAAAACGCATTCATCTGCAAATAATCTAATTTGAACAGGGGTAGTTATAACGTTAGTAATGTCATTGATATATATCAAAAAGAGGAGAGGTCTGAGGACGCTTCCCTGTGGGACGCCTGAAGTGACCGGCAGGTGGTTTGAATAGCAATCATCAATACAAACAAATTGTGTGCGGTGAGAAAGGTATGAGGAAATCCAACGAATTATGAAATTAGGAAGACCAATAAGTTCAAGTTTGTAAATTAGTTTGGCATGAGAAATAACATCAAAGGCTTTGCTGAAGTCTAAAAAAATAACATCCATTTGACCAGCGCTATTTAGTACACTTGCAAAAGTATGAATGACAGAGGTTAGCTGAGTGACAGTGGAAAAGCCTTTTCGAAACCCGTGCTGATGAGGGGTAAGTACCTTGTTATCGTTTAGAAATGTAGTTATGTAGTTAGCTATGATATGCTCAGCAAGTTTGCAACATGTGGAAGTTATTGATATGGGACGATAATTAGCAATCAAGGCAGGATCACCCTTTTTCAGCACAGGCACAATCCGCGCTTTCCTCCAGTCGGAAGGAATGTTTCCTGTTTCAAATGATTTGCGGAAAATAACAACCAGGAACTCTGTGATGGCTTCTGCATAACGGCGCAAAAAAATATTTGGTATCCCGTCAGGTCCAGCGGACGCTTTAGTTTTGAGGTTGAGTAGCATGGAGAATACGCCAGATGAAGAAACAATGTCGGGAGTCGTGTTTGGGAGACATGGTACTGGGTTGAACAAATAAACCATGATGGGAAAACACACTCTGAAAATACTTAATGAATGCCTCAGAGATTTGCGATTTATCAGCAAGCTGGACACCTTGACATGAAATGCGCGTAATTGTTTTTTTTCTTTTTCGATAAAAATTTCCAGAACTTATGTGGTGAGTCACGAAGAAAATTTGGCAGGCTATACTGAAAGTAATTTTGTTTAGCCTGGCGCAAAGCGCTTGTGAAGTTAGCCTGATGTATTTTAACTATATTTCGACAGGCACCCCCACGCTTCAGACGTTTGATTTTTCTTTTCAAATGTATTATTTCTCGCGTGATCCAAGGAGTTTTTTTACATGTTTTCTTTGTTCTATTAGGAATGTAGTTATCAATGCAGCACGTACAGATTTCTTTAAAATTATACCAGAGTTCATCAACATTAGTTCCTCGAAACATGTCAAGGTGTAAGCTGAAGTAGTCTAACACACTTTCATCATTAGCTCTGGAGAAGTTTTTCACGGAAATAATTTTTGCAGGTTCACTGTCGACATTTTGTTGAATGGGACAAGTAAAAACCACCATGCAATGATCAGATAACCCAGTTTCAACTGAAACAGTAAAACGTTCTGTTGCTTGGCTGAGAAAGACGAGGTCGAGAATAGATGCAGCTTCACCGTGTATGCGCGTTGGATGCTTAACTCCCTGTTGCAAATTATGAATAAGCATAATATCACACATGTATGAAGCATTTATGTCATTGTTTGTACTAGGGAAGGGACTATTCCAGTCAATATTTGGGAGTTTAAAATCACCGACAATATATATTTTATCACGGCGAAATTTAGACATGTGATCGGCCAGATCAGATAAATATTGAGGTGGTGAATCAGGTGGTCTGTATACAGCAAAAAGCACAAACGGTCTACCCCCGTACGACAGTTTTAAGGTCACACTTTCATGGTTAGCTATTTGCTGCAACGTGTGTGCCTCTGTGTTTTGATTCACCAGGACCGCAACTCCCCCTCCACGTGTTGCTCGATCACGGCGAAAAACTTGATAAGAGCGGGGGAAAACAGTTTCATCATCAATATCACCTCTCAGCCAAGTCTCGGCTATAACTACGGCGTGTGGATTATGAATCAACAAGATAGCCTCCAAAGCCTCCGATTTATTTACAATACTACGTGCATTAATATTAAGTAAGCGAAATTCCTTAACACGAGGTTGTGAAAGTCAGTCTTTGCTTTGATAACTGTTTTTATCATCGAGTTGATGCTCATCATAGCTCCATCTCGCAATCCTTTCTGATGTCTACGAACATATCTATTCTCGAAAGAAAGAGAGCACTTGCAAAACAAATTGGTGCACTCACTATACTTCAGCCGATTTAACATTATTCCTGCTCCCTATCTATCTTCTCAATCCACATGCCAGCACAACGCAACAGCTACAACTACCGTCTTTACACGATTGGAAGTCCGCTCGAAAGCATGTCTACCCCCCAATTTCAGAAAAGTAGAAAAAAACCTCCGAGATTGTTTAAGGGGGGATGCAGAGACCAGATCGCAATAATTGCGGAAAAAAACGATTTTGGGAAACCACGCGTTTCGGTATCTACAACGCCTAATCTACCGTAAAAACCGGAATATAGGTCGAACTTTTTTTCAAAAAACCATGGTGAAAAGTCGACCCCCGTCTTATATACCAGTCATTGGCGGAAAAAATACGGAAGTCTTGCAACAATGGGTGGCTGAAGTCAACAGCCTCCATCACCATCGCCATCAGCAGCAGTGCCGCCATTTTGCGTTTCAGTAGATGCAAAGCGGAAGCTGACGGCAATTTACCGTCGCCTTCAAGAAAAACACGATTGAGTACGAGGAAGCTCACGGGAACCTGGCGGCACAGCGCGAATTTGGAGTATCCGAAAAGAGCATTCAGTACTGGCGGAGGCAGAAGCTGCGTATTACAACTTGCAGCAACCAGAAGAAAACATCATTTCGTGGGCAGACCGTAGTGTATCGAGAATAGGAAGGAAACGTTGCGCTGCGAGCAAGATCGCTGCCTGTGACTGCCGAATGCATCCGCGTGAAAGCGGCAAAGATCGCGCGTGCCTCTAGACTCACGAGGGCGCAATTCAAAGGCTCGCCATCCTGGTTGTGGCGATTCATGAAGAGGAGGGCTTTGCTCTACGGCGCCGTACTTGCCTGTGCCAGAAACAAACACGCAGGCCGATTGGTGCGCGATATTGTTAAAAAATTTGCCGGGTGTACATACAAGCAGCATTTAAATGAAATTAAATACTGTCACCATTGTGCAACCTCTCGAATCGCATTTGTTTCAAAGTAAGGATGTCTTTCGGTACTTTTCCCATTGAAAAAGATCTTTTTCATTTTTAGAATTGGTTAGTTAGGGGGTCGACCTATATTCCGGTCCGACCTATAGTCCGGTTTTTAAGGTATGTTGTATCAAAATGGTTTCGCTGAAAACGCACTAAAAGTGCACGAAAAAATTTTAATTTGTCAGTGCGCAGGTCGAGAAAATAGTTATAAATCGCGGAAATCACCGCCGAGAACCCACCTCGCTCATTTAGCTCTTTATAAGCAGTGATAAAAAAAAAAAAAAACAGTCCTTCGGCAGCACCAGAGGGCTTCACCACTGCTTAGCGCTAGCCGCAGCGTCCCCATAGCGCAGCAGAATGGCCAGGCAGTGTCGAATCAGCAGCATCTGCCTGCATGCTTAGCACAGCAGGCACTGGTACCAACGCCAGTTGTACCAAAACACTCGGAATTCGCCCTGCCCGCAGTTTGCCAACAGCCCACACACCATCATTGCGCGATAGGTTTCAAGTGAACTCGCACGCACACTCATGGCCTGTCACAATTAACATGGCAGCTACAGCACAAAACACAGAAAGTTGCCTGCTGTCGCGTAGGTTTCAGTGCTATTTTCTTGGACAATGGCATCGAACCCGTCGACAACAGCGAAAACGTCCCTCAATTCATGTTCAATATTTACGAGCTAACATATATGTGTCCTCTGCGCGTCGTCTGCTGAAAGCCGTCTGCACATGCACTCCTTTTTGGCACCTCCTTGGAGGCTGGTGCCGCGGTTCCTTGCACCAAAGCAGCACCAAGGCTCCCCCCAAATCAATCGTGGACGGTGGTGCAGAGGGCACTGGGAACCGAGGGCTTTGGTGCAGTGCACCATGAACCGATGCAGGCGGTGCAGTGAACCACAGCTGAATCGAATACAGCTCAAGTATACCCGTTTTTGCACTGCCTTTGGCGCAGCTCGAGCCCCGATCAAGGTTGTGATGAACCCGGCATAACAGAATGGGCACTTCAGCAGAAGTCCTTGGCAACTTGCGTGGCTTCAGAGACGCGATAATTAGGAGACGTCAGGTTGGTAAGGGAGATTGGTAGCAGACGAATGACGGCCATAAAGAAGAAAGAAAGGAGAGAAGCCGGTAGCGGACTGCGTAGCGGTAGGGTATGCTAGGTTACATAAGGAAGAACGAGATCCCAGCTGGGGTGGTTAGAAGCGGTGCACATAGGGTCCCTGAGGGTGCGGTTAAATCGCTCGGTGAGGCCGTTGGTCAGTGGATGATAGGCAGTGGTGGTACGACGAATGATGCTGCACTGGGTGAACAGGGCTGTGACAACATCGGACAAAGGTATTTTTTCCCACAATAAGGAAAGAGACAAAAATTTGGGAAAATAACTTGCATTACGCTTGCGTAAGTACCACTGGGCACAAAGGATGACATGGATTTGCTTTCCTTCCTCCTCACTCTCGCTGCCAGGGGTGTGGCACGCATTGGCAGTTGTTGGGTGGAGGCTGCGCCACCATTCACGTGATGAATTGGAAACGAGTGGCGGTCTTTTGCTGTGTCTCACTGGGACCCACCAGTGAGCCAGTGTGGGTTGCCACACACTTCCATGCAGCCGCTTGAAGGGGTCCTTGTGGGCTGTACATTAGAGCCCGCCCCCTCTGCCTTTCTTTCTGTGCAGACGACGTCGGAGGTATGTGGCATGCAGTTTGCCTTCTCCTGCATTGAGCGGACGTTGCCCGGCATTGTGAACGAGGTAGTAGGCGCCTCTGCTGCTGCTGCACCATTGTGGGCCACCAACCACCACCTCCTCACTCACCCTTGCATTGGAGCTGCATTTTCACTTGCCACCCTGACTGCACAACTGTGGTTTTTGCAGCCGGCAGTTCATTTTTTGCCTAGTTTTTCAGCTGGTGGTTTTCAAGGGCACAAAATTAGCAGTGACACAGCGGTGGCATTGCAAGTCTTGAGCACCAGGCAAGATAACCCACGGTCCTCAAGAGTAACGGAATGGATTTCCAGAGGAGGCAAACGTAGCAGGGGGCAGCAGGAAATTAGGTGGGCAGTTGAGGCTAAGAAGTTTGTGGGGATAGGGTGCCCGCAGCTGGCACAGGTCAGGGATAAGTGGAGAGATCTGGCAGAACCATTTGTCCTGCAGTGGACATAGTCATGCTGATGATGATGACGATCTCCTCTTAAGATTTCTATTAGTGATTACCTTAGTAAACGCCCTGTAAGCAACAGGCAGTAACCTGGCAGAGTACCTGGGAGCAAGTCCATCAGTCGATGAGGCTTACAAGGCTGCTTGTGAACATGGTTCGCATAGCCAGGGTAGGGGACACTGATTGTTGCTCTTACTCCGTCCCTAAAAAGCTATGGTCATCTATGTATTGCCTAATCTTTTGCTCTCCATTTTTATACAAAGAGGGGACGAGTGAAATGTTTAGTGCAGACACAGGGAACTCACCTTGACCATGGGCAGCAAACGCTCCAGCAGCTCACGCTCCTTCTGCTCGTGCTCGGCCAGCAGCCGCTGCTCCAAGCTCTGCACACCAAGAAGCCCCTCTTTAGGCCCTCACCTTCTTCTTGGGAACGCAGCAGAGCTCACCTGCATCTCCTGGGTGTGGCTGACTTGGAGTGCCTCCAGCTCCTTGGTCAGCGCCTTGGCTTGGGCTTCGGCTTTGCGTTCATATGCCTGCACCACAAGAGCAGCCTTCGCTGAGGCTCAGCATGCTGCAGCCAGTCCAATCTCCTCCTTACCCCGTGCTTGAAAGAACCTTTTCGGGCATCAAATATGCTAGTATGCTGTCATTAGAAGCTGCTCTCTGTTGTGCCAACATTTTGCCATCCACAGCTCAAGTAATGCTATTTACCGCAGACTGCCTTTAAGACAAACTTGATGGGACGATCAAAATTTCTCATTAAAGGTGCCCCAAAAATTATATATGATCATGATAGGTGTGTCAAAAATCTGCTACACTAAGGATATTGCCAAACTACAGCGCATCCAGCACCTTTCTCCTATATTTATTCCGTATGATAATCAGGCAACTTTATCAGTCACTAATAGGCTGAAGCAGCTCAACTTCAAACCCCTTCATGTAAGCCATCAAGTTTCCACGCTGAAATTATTTTTCCACAAGAATGTGGTATGCAATGTGATACCTTCATTTTTGCTGCACCCCGTAGATCAGTGAGACTACTCCAAGGTAATAATGCTCATAATCCTACTTTCCCCACACAACCCACCAGTGGCCACCATTGAATCTTGCAATGACAAAAATCTTTGCAGAATTGTTCCTCCAGCACTAGTAACTCTCTCCTGCTTGAACAACGCTGTTAAAATAACAATGAATAAAATTACCTGGCAGTGAGTGAGGGTGTCTTTTTTTGCATTGGGTCTATGGCAACCCACCTAAATGCCCTCATACTGTTACTCTTATCCAAGACAGATTCTTAAATCACTCCCTCCCTACCACTTGCTGTTTTATTTCAGCTCTGCGAGATGTTTGGTTTATGGGGGTTTAACATCGCAAAGCGACTCGGGCTGTAAGAGACATCGTAGTGAAGGGCTCCAGAAATTTCGACCACCTGGGGTTCTATAAGGGGGGACACGGCTCTTTGCGGCTGAAAATTGGTCAGAAAATTGGATTTTTGATCTTTTCATTTTCGTGATCCTAAGGTTATTGCGCAGCTATCTACGAATTTTCATTGAAAAATACTGCCTAATTCATGCGTTATAGTATTCCAAAGACATGAAACCGCGCACGCAGCCCATTAAATTGAGGCCTAATCGCACGAACTTTGATCGCTCGCAGTTCGAGAAATACACGCTCCGACGGCGCCATTTTGATTTCGTTCGAAAGGTCGCAATTCAGGCTATTCCCATATTCCGGTTGGCAACAATGAGCAAGCCCTGGAAGCGGTAAACAAACAAAATGCGCGCTGCTATTCATTTTCCAAATCACGTGACCAAAATGGCGGCTTTTGGTTGGCTGGCGGCGCCTACCGCTTGCAGCCCGGCGCCATTTTGTGTAAGTCGCGCCATCCCACTGCTATGGCCAAGTGAGGTTCGTCGGCCGCTTATTTATTTTTATTTATTTTTATTTATTTATTAGTTACCTGCATCGCCCCGCAGGGCATTACAGCAGGGGGGTACAGACTTCATTTATAGGTATAAAGCAATAATTGCAGTGCATGGAAAAATGCTTCGTTAGATGTAATACATACAATGCTCGATGGCAAACTGTTCCAGTCCCGAACAGTTCTAACAAAAAAAGAATAACGCAAGACGTCACCCTTGCAAGAAAATTCTCTGACCATCAAGCAGTGGTCCAGCCGCTTTGATATATAATGAGGTGCCTGGATATATTGTTCGCGGTTTATGCCAGTTTTTGAATAATAAATCTCATGAAAAAATTTCAATCTGATGTACCTTCTACGGTCCTTCAACTCTTGCCAGTTAAGTTTTCGTTTGCTTTCCGTCATACTAACTTGCCAATTATAATTACCAAGAACAAATCTAACTGCCCTATTCTGAATTTTCTCTAATTTTCCTACACACTCAGATGTGTGTGGGTCCCAGCAAACACATCCATATTCAAGTATGGAGCGTACATAACTGAAATACAGCTGTGTTTTTAAGTTACTTGGTAAATGGCTAAAATTCCGCCGTAGAAAACCCAAACGTGACGCTGCCTTATTCGCAATATAATTAATGTGCTTATTCCATCGTAAGTCCGATGTAAAAAAGACGTCTAGATATTTAAATGACTTGCTTACGTTGAGAGTAAAATCATTAATTCTATACCTATACGGATGATTAGCACGTTTTTTTCTTGTGAAGGTGACGTGAACAGTTTTGTTTATATTTAAGGACATGTCCCAACGTACACACCAGTCTGCCACAGTATCTAAATCAGCTTGCAGGATTTGTGAATCAGAAGTGGAATTTACTAGTACTCTGTAAACAACCCAATCATCGACAAACATCCTGAATGAAGACTGTATGCCAACTGAAATATCATTAATATACAGCAAAAACAAAAGTGGTCCCAATACTGAGCCTTGGGGAACTCCCGACGTAACTGGTGCATACTGTGAAGAAATACCGTTCAGAACAACAGCCTGTCTTCGTAACGACAGATATTCTGCAATCCACGCAATTACTTTACAATCCAGGTTATACGCTTTCAATTTGGAGAGAAGAAGACTGTGTGCGACAACATCAAATGCTTTGCGGAAATTTAAGAAAACGCAGTCCACAATTTGTTGCTTATCGATTGCCGATGCCAAATTATGAATGAACTCTACCAGCTGCGTACTGCAGGAAAATCCACGCCTGAAACCATGTTGACTAGTGCATAGGAGATTGTGTTTGGTGAGATGGGCCATAACGCAACAATATATTACATGCTCCATAATTTTACAGGTTATGCTGGTTAAGGAAACGGGTCTGTAGTTCTGAACGGAGTTTCGCATACCACTCTTATGTATGGGCACGACACGCGCTACCTTCCAATCAGCAGGCAAGTCGGTTTCATTAAGAGACTTCTGGAACAGCCGGGTGAAATACAGACATAATGTATCCGGACAATTCCTTAAAATTGCGGCAGAAATGTCATCAGGGCCACAAGCCTTAGCCTGATTCAAATCCTTCAATAATTTACGCACACCGTCAACACAAAAAGTAACTTCCAGCATGCAATCTATTTCAAGAGGTAATGCAAAACAGACAGAACGTGAACTAGGTGGCAAAAACGCAGATGAAAAATAACGGCTAAACATTTCAACTTTAGCCTCATCATCAAGGATGATTAACTCATCATTTTTCAGAGCAGGTACTGAGCTGTCATCCTTACCATTACGCTTCACATATCTCCAAAATTCTTTGGTATCTCTGACAAGTTTTTCTCCTAAATTCGAAAAATACAAGTCTTTAGCGATGTGAGACTTCTGTCTGAATTCATTTTTTATTGTTTTCAGCAAGGCCAAACACTCTGGCGATTTAGACAACTTGTATCTTCGATAAATTCGTCGCTGTCTGCGAACAAGGGCACGTAACTCAGTGTTAAACCAGGGTTTATCTCGAGCTCTCTTACTTGATATAATGCTTGATGGAATAAAAGCTTCACGTAATTCGAACAATTTCTGTTTGAATGTATTCCATAGCTGTTCGATATTTAAGTTATCCGCGAGTTCATCAAAAGTTGGAAAGAACGAATCGAAAGCAGCGCTAATCGCCTCGTAGTTGGCCCTGCTGTAGACATAAATCTTTCGCCTAGGTGGTTTTGCAACCTTCACATAGTGAACTAATAAATCTGCTAGAAAAATATTGTGGTCGCTCAAAGCAGGCAACACTTGTACATTGCATACAACATCAGGCACGTTACACAGCAAGAGGTCGAGTACGTGACCAGTTCCGTCCGTTCGTGATGGCTCATGCACATACTGACAAAAGGTGTTGGAATCTAAAATGTCAAAAAAAGTTGAGTATAGATTCCCTCAAGCTATATCTCTTGGTTCGTCAGCTGACCAGTCAATGTCCGGAAGGTTAAAGTCCCCCCCTAAAACAAGGCTTTCAGTGTTAATGGTTTCAAGAAAATGAGATAAGCCAACTAGCGGCTTTACAGAAGGACCAGGAGGCCTATAAAATGACCCAAGAACCATTGCTTTCCCGTTCGGTAGTCGTACTTTGCAAACAATCAATTCAGTTTCACTATCAGAGAATTCCATTTGAGTGCACGGGACACTTTTATGGACCAAAATAAACACTCCTCCGCCACGTGCACAACGGTCGCGACGAAAACACTCGTACGTGTCAGGAAATATTTCAGCGCTTGAGATGGTCGGATCGAGCCACGATTCTATATTTCGATTTGCGCAGTCATAGACTAAATGTACAAAAAGGCAGCGAAATACAGAGATCCGAAGCATGCTGGGCACACTGCATTGTCGCAACCTGGTGTCGACGACCAGTGACAACGCTTCGCGGCAGCCCCATAACGCCGTAACCTGTGGGATACACTGTTATCCCCTCCTCGTCCCCCGCGCCAGCGGCGACCGTGACTTACACGGGCGCACTAGCCACCAGGAATGTGGAGAGAAGGCACCCCCGCGACTCTGCTCATTTCCGCCCCAGCACTGACGTGACGTCACGGCAGCGCGCTGCCTTCTGCGGAGAGGGTAGCACGCCTAAGCTTGACGGCAACGATTTGCTGCCAGGGAGGCAATGCCCGAAGGGATAAAAGGGGGGAACGCGCGGCGGGAAGCGACTCTCGCTGCCGGACCTTACCTAACTGCCCCACGGACCCCTTCCGCTGCCTGCCGGCCCCCGAACACCAACGCCAGACGACGTCAACGACCTGGTGAGCTGCTGAACATCTATTTTACGGATAGAACATTCTTCCGCAGTGTGCTTTACCTCGCGTTAGGATAATAAACTATTTCCTAGCGTGCCCTGCCGTTGCCTATTTCGTCCGGACCTGCCGTGGCTGCGACTCTGCGCCACGGGTTGGGGAAACGTGTTGCGTACTTGAATAACGCCTGCGTGTAGCTTGCACGGAAGCTCGCCTTCCCGTCCGGCTGGACGCAGAGTGACCCCATATCTTGGCGCCCAACGTGGGGCGAACTAGGCAATTGAGCAGTGACCTTTGTTGGAGCGAACGACTACCGTCGCCCTAACAAAGGATGGCAGCCAACAGGAATGACTTGCAGTCTTTGTTTATGCTGTCAGACCCAGCAGCACATAACCAGGGCTCCCTACTTGACGCGCCGTTGGAAGGGTTTGAATTTGTGAATCTTGGGCGTTCCACGCGGAATAGCCGAGGAACATCCCCTGACGCATTGGTAGGACTTAGGCCTGGCATGGTCGGCTCCACATCGGGCGCCTCGCTGCTCCGCGGCTCGAACAATCAGGCACCTAGGCCTCATCATTCGACGCCATCAGCGGCTGCGCCTAACTCCGGGGGCGTTAGTCCGCAATCATCCGAGGTGCTCTTGCAGAACGCAATGCAGATTATGCAGAGTCTAGCGGGTATTTTGCAAAACAATTTGCAAGCCCCGGCCCAGTCACCACGTGTTAGGATAGACTTGCCTACCTACACGGGGTACCACGACAGCACGGGAGCAAACGAGTACCTCGACCGTCTGCTGCATTATTAGCAAGTGACAGGAATAGCAGACGTCAAAATGCTCGCGCGTGTTGTGCCCGTTTCTTTGACGGAGCAAGCGGCCCGATGGTACCGACTAGCCGGCAACCGAGCGAGGACAATGGAGGAGTTTTGCGCCAGCTTCCGCGACGAATTCCTTCCCGCAAACTATGAGTGGCGTTTGAGGAGAGAGCTGGAGCTCCGAACCCAGCATCCCGACGAGTCTCTGTTAGAGTACGTCCGAGCGATGGACGAACTTTATCGCCTCGCTGACCCTCGCGCCACGAACACGGAGAAAGTTGAGCGTGTCACGAGACAAGCGCACCCGACTTTCACGGCTTACCTGAGAGGAGTCAGGTTCAGAGATTTGGATGAGCTGGCAGCTGAGGCGAAGCGCATTCAGGGAGACATCCTCTCTGCACGAGCGTATCGGCCGCCCCCACCCGCATCACTGTCACTTGAGCCGCGCTGCGCGTGGAATGGCAACTCAGCGCGCAGCCCCTCCAGAGCTGAAGCGTCAGCACGATTTGCTGACGAGCATGTCCCAAGGGGTTGGGAGTTGTCCGACCGCGCTTTGGACCTTTTCAGCTACGCGTCGCGAACAGCACATGTTGCCGCAGAGGGGAACGAACCGAGGCGAGATCGCGAGGCCGACACGCGGCCCCCACCATCCGCGCCGCGAGTTCGAGATGACCGACCGGAACGGGGCGACCAGCGCCTAGCCCGTCGGGGCCCGGGCAACCGTTGCTACCGGTGCGACCAGCCGGGGCACTTCGCCCGCGAGTGTGGCCGCCCTCCCGCCCGTGACCAAACAGTCGGGAAACGGCCAAAGCCGCCGGTGATCGACCTTCGATCCCGCGCGGCGTACACAGAAAACCCTGGTTTGCTAGCGCCTTTGGCATGTCGCGTAGGAAGTTCTGTTGACCTGCCAGTGCCGTTCATTGAGCTAACGATAGCTCGAAAGAAATTCACCGCGTTACTAGATACAGGAGCAAGCGCTTCTTTGTTCGGTGACGAGGTGTTAAACCATCTCCGCGAGAACAAAATCCGGCTGAGAGAGTGCGATAACACTTTTCGCCTCACGAGCGGCACAGCGCAATCAAGCGGTGCAGCTAGGATAGTGGTTCGCTGGGAAAGAGGCGAGCGGCAACAACGCCTCGTTCATCTTCCCTGTTTATCCGTTCCTGTAATTCTTGGACGAGACTTCCTAGCCAAGACAGGCATTGTGATAGACATCAGCAGCGGAGGCTACAGGGAGCGCACGTCAGGCGCCTTGAAGCCTTTCACGAAAGCGCCCGCGGCGTCGCAGACCATTCAGACTCCGAACGCGGCGCAAGCGGAGGGAGACCGTGACAAATCCACCCCGCCAGCCCGAGATCCAGGAGGCGAGCGGACCATCGCCGCTGAGGGAGAGGGCAGGGAGAAGGTTGCCGCGGTAGAAAGCTGCTCTGCCGCGCAGGGAAGGTCAGCGCACCCCTTGTTGTCGGAAGTGAACAGCGTGACGGAGAGGGAGAAGGCACGTTTGTCATCGCTCCTCTACGAGTACAACGCGACATTCACTGACCGCCCGGGCCTCACTACCCTAGTCAGGGACCGAATAGACACGGGTGACGCACTGCCTTGGAAGTGCAATCCTAGACCAATTAGCTTGGCCAAGAGAAAAGCACTGGACAGCGCCTTAGACGAACTTATCGACACTGGCGTTGTTGAGAGGTCTAACAGCCCTTGGGGCTTCCCGGTAGTCTTGGTTCCAAAGAAAGATGATACATATCGACTTTGCGTGGACTACCGCAAGCTGAATGAGGTTACAAGGAAAGACGCGTACCCTCTACCAACCATTTCTTCCCTAGTGTCCAACCTAGGTGGGGCGAAGTACTTCACAACGCTCGATGCTAGCCGCGGGTACTTTCAGGTTGAAATGAATGAGCGGGACAAGGAGAAAACTGCTTTCACTTGTCACAGAGGCCTCTTCCAGTTCAAGAGAATGTCTTTTGGCTTGGTAGGAGCACCCGCTACTTATCAGCGCCTAATGGACCGTGTTCTGGGAGATGCGAAGTGGCAACATGCGCTCGCTTACCTAGACGACATCATGGTGTACTCGAAAACGTTCGAGGAACACCTGCGCCACTTGAGGGACGTCCTAGAGAGGCTGAGGTCCGCGGGAATCACTTTGAACCCGAAGAAGGCACAGATCGCCGCGACCCGAATAACACTGTTGGGGTTCACGATCGACAGAGGCCGCATTCTGCCGTGCGACGATAAGCTTGAGGCTTTGCTTAAGTTTCCGTCGCCCACAGATATAGCCGGTCTCAGGCGCTTCCTGGGAATGGTGAACTTTTATCGCCAGTTCATACCAGATTGTGCAGCGCTGCAGGCGCCTTTGACAAAGCTTTTGAAGAAAGGCGAGCGCTGGAGTTGGGGTCACGAGCAAGAGGATGCACTGCGCAACCTCACCAAAGTGCTCGCTGACACGGCTGAGTTGCAGCTACCCGACCTAAACAGGGAGTTTGTGATTCAAACCGACGCAAGCGACCTGGGCTTAGGAGCAGTGTTGCTTCAGGAGCATGAAGGCGTTCTCCGTCCGGTAGCTTTCGCGAGCCGTTCGTTGACGCCGGCAGAGAGAAACTACTCGGTGACAGAGAAAGAATGTCTCGCGATAGTTTTTGCTCTGCGTAAGTTCGACTACTACGTCGATTGGGTGGCATTTGTGATCGAGACGGATCACAGGCGCTCACCTGGCTGAGACGACTCAGCGAGCCGAGCGGCCGCCTAGCGCGTTGGTCCCTGTTGCTGCAGCGTTACGACTTCACCGTGCGCTACCGCAAAGGGAAAAACAACGCTGTGGCTGACGCACTCTCGCGAGCGCCTGTCCTGTGCGAGGGAGGTCACGCGACCGACCGCCCGACAGCCGGAGAGAGTGAGGGACAGACCCGAGCCGTAGCCCAGGTAAGGAACGCGGACCAACCGTTGATCCAGGGCGACAGCGTGAACCACGTTGACTACGCGAGTTCCGTGGGGATCGTGTTCAGCAGAAAGGAGCTGCTCGAAGCTCAGCAGAAGGATCCGTTTTGTCGAAAGGTGTTCGACGGGCTCCGGGAGCCGGGCGGCAGGGCCGCCACGCACACGGAGACGGCTGGTTTTGCTGTCGGTGTGGAGCACTCGGAAACAGCTGGTAGTGCTGTGAGCGCGATGGATTCGTATCTACTGGATTCCGACGGCGTCCTGCTGAGGTATATTCCCTCCGAAAACGACACAAACGAGGCGTTCAAGGTGGTGATACCGCGAGTATTGAGAGCAGCACTGTTACGCTACTTTCACGACTCGTGCATCGCTGGGCATGCAAGCGGCCCCAAGACTTGCACTAAGTTGTGTCGCTTTGCTACCTGGCTTAGCATGAAAAGGGACGTAATACGCTACGCCCGCTCGTGCCATGTGTGCCAAAGTGTGAAGCCCCGAGGCGGACGACCACCCGGCCTCATGCACCCGATTAACAGCCAGACTCCCTGGCAAATCGCGGCGTGTGACATCATGGAACTGTATCCTATGACACCGAGTAGGAACAAGTTCTTGCTGGTGGTCACCGATCACCTCAGCAAGTGGGTTGAACTTTTCCCCCTTAAAAAGCTGACGGCACAAGTGATCATGGAGAAGCTGATGGACGTATTCACCAGGTTCGGTTTCCCAGAGCAGCTGATAACGGATAGCGCGTCCTACTTCACTGCGAAGGTGTTCATTGATTCGTGCGCTGCACTCGGCATTAAGCACAAGAAAACGATCACCTATCATGCTCAGTCGAACCCCACAGAACGAGTCAATCGCAACGTTAAGCACTTGCTAGTCGCGTACTCTGAGAAGCACAAAGATTGGGACTCCTATCTGCCGGAGATCGCGTTTGCTTTGCGTTCAACCGTTAACCGCTCGACTGGGTATGCGCCGTCTTCTCTCAATCTGGGTAGAGAGCTGCTAAATCCGATGGACCGGATTCTATCGGACAGCAGGAAGACGCCAGTCGCTTCGTCAGCACGAGCCGAGTACGCGACGCAGCTGCGCGCTAAGATGACGGAGGCCTTACACAAGGCTCGCCGCAACCTGAGCACTGCTAGGGCGCAGCAGAAAGCACAGTACGACCGCTCGCACCGGGATGTTCACTACGAAGTGGGCGATCTGGTGCTTCGACGCCATCGCGTTCTCAGCGACGCTAGCAAACAGTTTGCGGCCTCGTTGGCGCCGAAATGGATCGGGCCGTTCCGCGTGCGAGAGAAACTTTCCTCGCTCGTTTACAGGCTCGAGGACTTGCGGTCGAAACCGACAGGCGGACCGGTGCACGTATGCGACCTGAAACGCTACGCGCAGCGAGATGAGTGGGCAGAGGACACAGCCCGACTCGCGCCGCAGTCGAATAACGAGCGCTGCAATCAGCCGGCGAACCCCGCGTCCAGCTATAACTTGCGCCCTAGGCAGAAATAGAATCTGCCTGCGCAGCCTAGAGCGAGGGCGCGAACCGGTAGGCAGTCTCGTTAGGTGCATGAACGTACGGGCCGCTCATGCCGATCAGTGTCACGCAAGACTGACTTGCGTTAACCCGCATGACTATCGTGAGGGTCGAACAGCCACGCAGCACGCGCTGCGGGAGTTGGCTGCATCTGTGTTGACCTTTTCCAGCGCAGATGGAAAAGAAGCAGGGCACATCAGAACGACACCGTTCCACTTCCAACTACCAGCCACCATCCAGCTTCGGCAACGTGCCGCGCCCAAGGCTCGACACTACACCCCGCCCGTGACCTGCAGTCGCCACCCTGGCCACCCCTGCTACCTGTCACATCGCATCGGAGCTGCCCACCCGCCGACTGTGCGCCACCGCCTGCGGGGCCCCATTACCACCGCAACCCTGGGTCCTCGCCTGCTGACCAGGTATGCCAGGGCAGCCCAACCGCGGCCTCAACCATAAAGCGCCGCAGCCCTGGCCCCTGAAGCCACCTGACCCAGTACCTCAGGGGCGCAGCCATGGACCTGGCCTCCAAGCCATCGCAGCCGGCGCCAAGGAGGCGGTCGACCGAATTCACCGGAACGGCGCAGCCGCGTGCACTCGGAAGACCATGACAGGGAGCAAGATGCCAAGCGTCATCGTGCGGGAGGCCAAGCCCTCAGAGCGAAGCAGCTGATCGGCGGGGGCGTGGCGCAGCCGTCAACCGATGCACCTGCGGAAGCTGAAGAACTTCGAACCTCGATCCCAGGATGGCGGAGAATATCAATTAATGTTGCCCCTGTTTCTGTGTTCGGGAGGCTTCTTAAGGAGAGGAGGATGTGCGATACAATGGTATCCCCTCCTCGTCCCCCGCGCCAGCGGCGACCGTGACTTACACGGGCGCACTGGCCACCAGGAATGTGGAGAGAAGGCACCCCCCGCGACTGCTCATTTCCGCCCCAGCACTGACGTGACGTCACGGCAGCGCGCTGGCTTCTGCGGAGAGGGTAGCACGCCTAAGCTTGACGGCAACGATTTGCTGCCAGGGAGGCAATGCCCGAAGGGATAAAAGGGGGGAACGCGCGGCGGGAAGAGACTCTCGCTGCCGGACCTTACCTAACTGCCCCACGGACCCCTTCCGCTGCCCGCCGGTCCCCGAACACCTACGCCAGGCGACGTCAACGACCTGGTGAGCTGCTGAACATCTATTTTACGGATAGAACATTCTTCCGCAGTGTGCTTTACCTCTCGTTAGGATAATAAACTATTTCCTAGCGTGCCCTGCCGTTGCCTATTTTGTCCGGACCTGCCGTGGCTGCGACTCTGCGAACGTGTTGCGTACTTGAATAACGCCTGCGTGTAGCTTGCACGGAAGCTCGCCTTCCCGGCCGGCTGGACGCAGAGTGACCCCACCCCATAAACCTTATCTAACCGCCGTAGCCTAGCGCGACAGCGAGGAGTGATCCTGAGCGAGCGAAAGGTAGAGATTCGAAGCGCGTTAGGTACGCTGCATTATCGCATCCATTTATCTACAATCGGCGATGAAGCGCCGACACTTCGCAATGGCCGATAACGCCGTCACCGGCGGTGCTTAGCGCAACGGCGAGGAGTGATCAAGGGGATTCCTGCTGCGTATGGACAGCATAATCGTGATTGTGCAGATGAAGAAGCGATACCCAAGTAGCTTTCGTGGACAGCCAGCAACGGCACGATAGATCAAACTTTCTGGTAACTCTGGTAGCGCGGCGCCGGCGTGTGGAATCGGAAGCCTTGACGAAATAAATTTGCTTCTGAGTGTTTTGAGGGGCAAGATGAGCAAACGAGCACGTATCATTTGTTAGGGGCTGACTGCGATCACAGAGCCGCTGTGAGATACAATCGTGCGCCGCAACTTCGGGAAGGTCGCAGTGCAAAGGCACTCTGCTCAGGTTCCAGCCTCCACACCATCTGTTCTCCGGCAATTTCCTTGTTGCAAGCACAATTATGTCGACAAGAAATGGTGCTTCCACACAAGAAACCAACCAGAACACACTTCAGTCATTTCTAGTTAGCCTTGGTGCAACAAAAATATGCCAAAAACGTTTTTCCCCGATTTCTCAAAACTGCATTTCTGGCACATTCAGAATTTTGGAGGAGCGTGCTAAAATAATAAATGCACAGGTTGCACAATAATCCTAATTTTAAACCACTGCTTCCTTCGGAAATTTTTCAAAATAATAAATCCTTTGTCTCAGTCATCAAAATGAGCTTTTTTTCTGTCAAGTTTGATCAGCTGTAACTCTTGTCCAAGTCGTCCTAGAATGCTCATTTATGCCTTACTGCATTCTTTGGTGACTCTAGATGATTTATAAATAGACATCTTCTCCAAGATTTTTTGTTTATTAACGAAGCTTCCTCCAAACAAAAGACATACTTTCCATGATAAATCTAAAATTATCTGCTGCAGGATAAAACTGTTTGCAGTTTTGGAATCAGCACATGGATATGCACGAACAGTTAAAATTTGGTGTAAATCTGTCCATAAATAAAGAAAATAGTTCTAAGAAGGGTGTTCCCTCTTAACGTGCACTGATATCGCACAATACACAGGCCTCCAGAATTTCGCTTCCATCGAAATTTAACCGCAGCGGCCGGGATCGAACCAGTGTTTGCTCTGCGAGATGTGTAAGCCCACATAAACCACCAGGCTCACCCGCATGGCCTCAACCACCTCCCAGTTCTTGGTTCGCAGGTCGTTGTTCTTGGCCCGCTGGTCGTCCAGCTCACGGCGCAGTTCCTCCACAGCAGCCTCGTGTGCCTGGGCAAGCCGCTGCTCGGCCCCCTCGGCTGCGGCCTCCACCTCCGCCTTCTTGCGCGACAGCTCGCTCACCTGCCAAGGAGCCCTCTCAGACTAGGAACGGCACACAGCAATTTTGTCCAGATGCCTCACCTCGCGGCTGTGGGTCTGGACAGCCTCGGCCAGGCGGGTGCGCAGCTCCTCGGCCAGGTGGGCCTGCTCCTGGACGCGCTGCTCCAGGACGTCCAGGCGGCGCTGGTGCTCCGCCCGCTCTGCCTCCAGCTCCAGCTGATGCACCTTGCTCAGCTCCTTCACTTTGCCCTCGGAGGCGTTGCGCTGGGCGGCCAGGCTCTGGGCCTCCTGGTCGAGCCGCTGGCGCAGCTGTGCGCAGGCCCCCTCCAAGGCCTCTGCCTTCTCCCGGGCCTGGGCCAAGCGGGCCTCTGCCTCCTGCCGCTCCAGCTCTAAGGCCTCCCGGTGGGAGCGCTCCAGCTCCTCCTCCCGCACACGCACCCGGTCACACACTGAGGCCGACGCCTGCTGCAGCTCCGCCTCCAGCTGCTGCACCCGCTGCTGCAGCTGCTGAGAGTCGTCGCGCAGCCGCTGCAGCTGTGCCGCCTGCTCCTCCGTCAGCTTCTGCTGGGCCTGCATGGCAACAAGAGCTGCACTACAGCCCGGCCTGACCCAAGAACCTCTTCTAAAGAGTAAAAATTTCTAGGAAAATCGTCAACTTTGCCACTTCCCGCGTTCCATTTGCAAGCGATAATACTAGATTGTACAGTTAAACCTTGTTATAACGAAACTCAAGAAAGTCACATTTCCATTACAACCAGGTTTTCGTTACATGCAGTTTTTGCGGAAAAAGTCAAAAGGACACTGCAGAACAGAAATCAAAATAAGAAATAGATGCCGGTGAAATCACTCTGAAAACTTGAAACTGTTTATAGAAAACAGCGCTACTCGAAGTAATAAATGCGAAGAAATGTTTCACGATCACGCTGATAGCGCAACTGCGGCAGAAGCCGTCACTACTTCCGCTGTGGCTCGTGCAATGCTGCTACAAGTGGTGTGGGGAGCAACGCACCTAGGGGAAATTGCACAGCCACGCCGCCGCCATAGACCGACCGTGGAGATACTCCCCCTCTTGGTCATCCGCTCGCTGTTGCCGGAGGAAATGAACTAGTGCCAAGAAACCTAGTGGCAATTCACATAACTCCTCTACGCCGAGTCCTTCGTCCTGAATATGAGAAGAGGTCACAGCGAAGAGCACGGGGGGGGCATACGGCTTCATGAAGAGCCGGTGAGCACAGAAGAAAATAACTGTGCATTTCAAAGCAAGCTAAGCGTATAATCACGGCAAAATGCACTGCAACCCTTTCTATCGCCAAACCATCAACAACTCGCGCTTTGATGACAGCACCACGCCTGTCATATGCAAACCACCACAGATTGCACATCGCCAGTTACAGTGCCGATATTTGTTTCAGTTGCTTGGCCTAATTACCACACATGCGTGAATAGTGGCTCTTTGCTTCCAAGTAAATTCGAAGAGAACAGTAATTTTCTATGACTATTTCAAATACTTTGGAACAAAGAAAGGCTGGATGACAAAATAAGCCTTTCCGAAATCAAGTAGTTTTCGAACACACGAGCTCATTACATAAAGAAAAGAAAGAATGCATTGAACCTTTGTCATACCTATTGAATCTGTGTCGAGTTTCTGCAAAAAGTTAGGCAGGGTTTAACCACGGTTACCCAAAGGCCGAACGATAACATTTTGGCAATGGCCCAAGCCAAATTTGGGCGTCGCCATCGTGTCGGCCACGCTCAATTAAGGTTGGACATTGATTTTGGCCCAAATCTTGCTTTGGATGATGCTATGCTGTGCTATTCAAGGTTAAACCAAGATCAAATCAGGCACGTAGCTGTAACTTTTGCGATGAGCAGAGCTACCACTCTAAAATGGGAATCAGAAATTGGGGCCTCCGACCTACACGTGGCACCAAAGTACCTGTGGACCTAGATGTAGGGCTCTGCTCTTACTGCGATTATGTTGCTGCGTTGCTGTTGCTTTCAGGCAGCGACTTCACGACACACGCTTGGCGTACGCACCGCGTGCCTAGCGCCACCTCGTGTCAGGTGTCAGAAAAGGGCGCTTATCTCCATGGGTCTCAAATTTTTTTTCTTCTTCAAATTCAAATTCTTTGTTTATCCATGAAAACACAATAAAAGTGTGTCCAGCACTGTTTGGACCCGTAGCCGTAGGCTAGTTATGGGCCCAAAAAATGAAATTCTATAATGCGGACACTGTCACATGCATAATAAAACCTGGGAAGAGCAGAGAGAGGGACATATACGGTATAAACGCTTGTAAGCGCCGCACCCGTGTATGGGCCGCACCCTGTTTTGCAGAAGGAAATATTAGAAAAATTAATGTCACTGTAAGGGCCGCACCCAAGCTTTCCACAGGACCCAGGCAGGAATAGCCTTCGAAATGCACGCACCTCCGCGATTAGCTCGAGCTGTGAGCAACTGTGCGCTTGATGGCGGAGGCGACGCATGTGCACAGGAGCTTCCAGGTGCCGCCCATGGATGGCACCAGAGGCCATGGCTCATGATCATCATCGCCAACTTTTTCCTCCGCCACGAGCTCCTGCCAGCTCCTGCTACCCATTATCGGCATCAGTGTCACCAGCTGCAGCATTTTGTGGCTGTCAAAGGCACGAGAGTTGTGCTTCACCGTAGTTGTGGCTTTCGCGTGCTGGCGAACACGGCAAGCGCGCGGCAGGCAGGAAATTCGATGTGGCAGAGAAGTGTGTCCGACGATGGTGCAACCAAAAGGATGCATTGAGGAACACAAGCTGCAAAAAGCGCGCTTTCCGAGGCAAGCCGTGCAAGTTTCCCGAAATGGAAGAAGAGCTGCTCTGCTAAGTACTGGAAGCGCGGAACTACCGCTATGCGTTGACAACGGGCGTGCTGCGTTACTTTTTGTAGGATGAGCGTGCTCTGGAGTACAGCCCCAGCTCGGAGCCTGAATACACCGCGAGTGCCTATTGAACATAGAATAAATGCCGCCGACTGATTGGTGTGTTTCTACTTTAATTTTTTTTTTTTTTGCAAGTTGAGTGTATGGGCCGCATTTCAAAAATTGGCCCTCAAATCTGGAAAAAAAAGTGCGGCCCTTATACGCGCTTATATGGTACATAATACAAATGACAAAAAGAAAGCATAACAAGGAACAGTCGCTTCAATTCAAAAAACAATCGTGCATGTTAAATTACAATAATAAATTGGATGCAAACAGCAGATAGATGCCTTTTAACATGTTTAATGCATGCACTGAAAGAATTTTTTAGCTGTAAGTGCAAAATTTTGAGCGTATTTTATTTCTAGTGGAAGAGTATTCCATATCTGAACACCAATGAAAGAGAGCCGTCGTTTTCCATAAACGTTGTGCGTGGGCAGTAGATTTAAGTTGCCTAATGCTACATTTCTGGTAGTACGCAATGATGTATGGAAGAGGGGTATATGGAAGGTGTGGTTGTTTCTTACAATGCTGTTTACGACAGTTGCTGTTTTTAGGAGGCGTAGTGAATAGAAGGGTAATATCCGTAGGTCGTGGAATAATGGGTTCCTGTGGTGATCCTGCTTAGAATGCGTACGATTCGTAATGATCGTTTCTGTAATTTTCTGATTGACTGGAGGTAACTATTGTAGGTCCATCCCCATGACTGCAGACAGTATGAGAGATGACTGTGGATAAAAGAGAAATATAAAATACGTAATGTACTTGTGTCAAAAAAGTCACGTGCTTGAAGCAGTTTCTAGCACCGCAATGCCACCTTCGCCCCCACTGCTAATAAATGGTATTGCCAGTGCAGGTGCCTATCAAAGATTACGCCAAGATACTTAAAACAAGGAGTATATTCTAGAGGAGAGTTGTCAATACTAATGTTTACAGTGTTAGCACCTACTTGCTTTCTACGGGAGTGAAATATAGTATATTTTCTTTTCTTGACATTTGCAGTAAGCTTGTTGGCTGAAAACTATTTAGAGACGTTTGCCAAATCTACGTTTGCTTTAGACTGTACTTCCTCAATGGTATTGCCTGGGCGCGGCGAAAGGGCCGAGCAAAGGACGCTCACCATGCGTTTTGCTTTCACCCTTCAGGCGTTGCTGCTGTCAATCGGCGGTGTGCTCCTTCCTGCTACGGCCCCGGCTTCGCCGGCACCAGCGTCAACGGCTACAAGAATCAATGCGGATCATGGCCAGAACTACATCGTCATCGAGGCACCAATGCTATTTGCATCAAGCCATGGTTCTGTGACGTCATCAGGAAGCCTGGCTATAAAGACTGCACCACTACCGGACATCTTCAGTGGGCGCGGCGAAAGGGCCGAGCAAAGGACGCTCACCATGCGTTTTGCTTTCACCCTTCAGGTTAGTTATAGTTCTTGTCTACGGAGCGATAACCGATTTCTCATTGTTGTGCCGCGCCCACAGAAGTGCTTGAGTATTGCATATGACTGTTTTTGTGTTTTGAAATTACTTGTTTGCGGAGACGTGGAAGAAAATCCTGGACCAGCAATAGAGGAAATGCTTCAGACTCTTGTAGATGGTCAGCAGTATATTAGGTCAGACATAGCTGACTTGAAAGCACGACTGGAGAACACAGAGACACTAATACACAGCTTTGGTGTGCGTTTGACAGACCTCGAGAGCAAAGTAAACGCGATGCAGGGAAAGATTATCTCGAACGAGGGAGTTAACTCAGCTTTAACAGACATACAGGTGACTCTCCAATCGCAGCATGCAAAATTAGTCGATCTGGAAGATAGAAGTCGCAGATCGAACTTAATTGTTTTCGGAATCGCAGATATACCTGACGAAACAGAAACCGACTTAAGAAATAAAGTTATAACAGAAACATTCGAGCATAAACTGGGCGTTACCTGTTCGTCTGTCGCTCGTATTCATAGACTTGGAAAGCCTAAACCAAATCGACCAATTAATTCTTTCTTTCCAAGATTTCCGAGAGAAGCAAGCCGTCTTGTTAAACGCAAAAAAACTGAAGGGAACAAACACTTATATTCAGCAGGATTATTGCGCAGACACGTTAAGGAAACGCAAGTTGCTTTGGGACAGCTCTAAACGTGAAAGAGACGCTAAGGAAAAGGTGTCACTTGCATATGATAAACTTAGAATCGGCGACAAGACCTTTCTTTGGGATGACGCGTTGAACACCAGAAAAGAGCTGCCGAAACCGAAAAGGTTATCTTCTTCTAGCTAGCAGTCGGAGCCTTGCCAGCTACGCTTGCTGTCTCTAAATGCTCGCAGTATCGTAAATAAAGCAGATAAGCTTGAAAATCTTTTGTTGCTGTATGCCCCCCATCTTTGTGTTATCACTGAAACTTGGTTGAACGAGTGGATTCATGACGATGAAATAGTTACACCAGCTTATCAGTTGTATAGAAGAGATAGAGGCTCTCGGGGCGGCGGTGTAGCAGTCATCGCGAAAAAGGGAATTAACATAGACGTTCTTGATCAAATCCACAATCACGAAAGTTTATTCTTAAGAGTGGTGTGGTCGGGAGTGACTTTTGTTCTTGTCACGGTTTACCGCTGTCCTGATTCAAAAGACGATTACATGATTCAGTTATATGATGATGTTGTAAAGCTGCAAGGTAAAAATTTAATAATCACTGGAGACTTCAATTTGCCAAGTATTAATTGGAACGACCTTAATTATGGATGCTCCACTTCTTCGGGCGCACTACTGGACATTATGCTTTCTCTTAACCTGGATCAGGTAGTAAAAGTAAACACAAGAGAGAATTCAATCCTTGACCTTCTGTTCGTTAGTGAAATTTTTTGCAGTGGAAATGTATCCGTTGAGACTGGAATTTCAGATCATGAACTAATTTTTTTCATGTGGGCTAGGGCTCTTGATAAGCAGAAAAACACTTCTGCAGAAAACTTAGTTAAGGATTTTAATCGAGCCAATGATGTGGAAATAATAGACTATTTGGATACTCACCTTTGCGTTCCGGTGACTAACGTTGAAAGCGCATGGAAGTTGTTTCGTAATACTGTCACATACTGTGTAGAAAATTTTATTCCATTAAAAAGAGTGCGTAAACGTCGCTCAAACCCATGGATTACGAGAGAGATAATTCACTGTGGGCGCAAAATAAAACGAATGCGGAAGAAAGCTAAGACAGGAAGTGAGCGGCTAAAACTTCTGAAGAATAATTTATTGACAATGATTAAGAAAGCCAGAAATAATTTTTTCAGTTACAGGTTGGAGGAGTTCATTAAAAGTGACCCTTCAAAATTCTGGCGATTTCTTGGGCAAACTAAAACAGACGTTTCGAAAATAAAAGTCGCTGGCAGAACACTGACTGACTCCTGTAGTATAGCAGAAAGTTTTAATCGCTACTTTCAAAGTGTATTCTCGGAACCGGATGAATTTGTGCATAGATCACCCGCATCTGTTTCTTCACAAGAAATTGTAATCACGCGCGAGGGTGTTCTGGCGATGGTTTTGAATGTCAATACCAGGAAATCTGGTGGACCTGATGGCATTCCTAATTTGTTTCTGAGACGCTATGCAGAGCAGGTTTCTGGATTCCTTACGGATCTTTTTAACTTATCAATGAGTTCATGTGATATACCAGATGACTGGCGAAAGGCACGCATTGTTCCTATACATAAAAAAGGGAGTCGCCTATTAGTAACGAACTATCGCCCAGTTTCTATCACTAGTCAATGTTGTAAGATGTTGGAGCATGTTATAGCAAGTTACCTTCAGAAATTCCTTGCTGAACAAAACACACTTTCCCCTTACCAGCATGGTTTCAGAAAAGGCCTGTCTACTGTCACACAGTTGGTCTCAACAGTTCATGAATTTTTGAGTATTCTTGACACTTCTGGACAGTTAGATGTGTTGTTTTTAGATTTCTGTAAGGCCTTTGACAAAGTGCCTCATGGTAAATTATTGTTGAAGTTGCAGCGCCTTGGTCTTCCATCTGACATAATAGGATGGATTTATGCTTATCTTAAAGACAGACAACAATTTGTTCAAATTAAAAATCACTCATCCGGCATGCTTTCTGTTGGAGTTCCCCAGGGAAGTGTTCTCGGACCATTGTTATTTTTACTTTATATAAATGACTTAGTAGATGTTTTACCAGGTGATGTTTCAATCAGGTTATTCGCAGACGATTGTGTTGTTTTTAAAAAGATCTCGAGCACGGAAGACCACACTTCTCTACAGGCTGCCTTGAATGCTATTGATCTTTGGTGTCAAGAGTGGGGCATGGAATTAAACGGGGAAAAAACTGTTCTGCTCCGCGTTACAAGAAAGAAACACCCCAGCATATTCACATACGAAATAGGCAAGACTGTGATCTCTGTAGTTGATAAATATAAGTATCTAGGAATAACCCTCACAAATAATCTATCATGGTCCATTCATATCACAGATATTTGTGCTTCCGCTTTTCAAAAATTATGCTTTTTGAAACGAAAGCTTGAAAATGCTCCCGTTAGAACAAAACTTTTAGCCTATAACACATGCATAAGATCGAGACTGGAATACGCGTCGGTGCTGTGGGATCCCTACACCAAAAAGGACATAGAAAAATTGGAACGCATTCAAAGAAAAGCAGTGAGGTTTATATTTGGAAAATATAGAAGACTAGATTCTCCTTCACCACTCATGCAACAACATAAAATTCCAACATTAGCAATACGCCGGAAAATAAATCGACTTCTGCTCCTTCATAAATTTTTGTCAAGTAAAGTCCCGTTTAAACTTCCAGATTGCATTCAGAAAGCTACCACCAGGCGAACAAGGCACACTACTCAATACACACTGGCTCCGATTTTTGCAAAAACCAATTCTTACCAGAACAGTTTTTTCCCCAAAACAGTGAATGAATGGAACAAACTACCACCGAGCATTTTTGAATCGAATAACTTTCTATCAGAACTGGAAAGTCTTTTTTTTTCCCAGGTAAAGGCGCCTTGATTGCACTGTATTCTTGTACTGTACCATGTCATTTTCTCACTCTTTCTATATTAATGCCTCTTTACGTTGTACTTTTGTATCTTGGACTGATGTCCTTTTTCTTGTATAGTTTTGTTCCAAATTTTATTGTGGACAAGTATTCATTTGTTGCCAGACTTACTGGTGTTAAATTTCTGGACATTTTTCTTTTGTTTGTGTAGCCTTTTTACTTTGCATTCTTTGTAAAATGCCCCTCCTGCTAGGGCCAAAGCATTGGCCTGCAGTATGGTTAAATAAATAAAATTATTATAGTGGCGCCATCTGCATACTCCTCTTCATGCTCACGCAGTCGTGCTTGTTTATCGAATTTCACTGGCATTATGTACGTGCTGTGCCGGTTACGGCACATGCGCACCACAGGCAGCACAGCCGTAGACACCTAGCAGGTACAGACCTTTCGCATACGTAGACCCTAGCAGGTACAGACCTTTCGCATACGTAGACCGTCTCCAGCACACACGCAGGAATGTAGTCACGCGGCACGGAGTCTGGGTCGCAGCAGTGCCGCCCCGGAGGAGGGGATGTACACTGAACCAAAACCATGTGCAGCAAGAGTTCCAGAAACGTTATTCACTCGAGACAATTTCGAATACCGGATTGAATCGAATGTCGAATACTTTACTATTCGACCAAACATTCGCACATGCCTACGAAGGCTAATACAAACACAGTGCTTGCTTCAGCCGTTTGTCGGTTCTATGTGTTTCACCACCTTCGCAGTCTCGTACTGGGCCGTTCATACTGCAGGCGCAGCGCAATTCCAGCAGCGACAGGCACACTTCCGCATCCAGACTTTGTCCCAACCCGTGCGTTCCGAGGCAATATACCGAACACAGTTCAGCCATCACACACAGAGCTCATGAAAGTGGTCGCTGCCTGTTGTCTGTGCATATGACGTACAGTGAAACTACAAGTTAGGTCAAGAGAAGCTTCAGAATGTGCACAAAACTACTGACCCTTTCCTTTGCAATTGCCATCTAGTTAAAGTGGTTTTAAGAGCATTAGCTCTTCCTGCTCGCATTCGAACGTTTCTTGTCCATCCGAGATTTCAAGATGGCAGCCGGTCATGTGATGAAATTGCTGCAGCATCGCGCAAAATGTAACCCTCCCATCACGTGACCGCCCATGCGCAGTCGTCGGGCCAGCACGGTGGCTGGTTTACCCCCTATGATGACGTTCTGCTATATATGTAGAGAATGAGCAGGTGCCAAGACTGGTGCCACATGGGGGTCACCATTGGTGACAAAAGACCTGTGGCCCACTCATTTGGCGCAGAGGTTTTGGAGTGGTGGCAAGCTGATCGGCAAGATTCAGCGCACAAAGTTGTCTGTTGAGTTGAAGCTTGGTGTGTGCGAGGGATTCGTGCCGACGACCTTTGGTCCACGAAACCGTAATAGGGATGACCTTCGGGGGGTCATGGCGAGCGAACCAATGGTCGCAGAGGGATGCCGGCGAAATACAAATTGTTGTTTTGTGATATACGCATTGGTACCCGAATTTGTCGAATGCATAGGTGAAAACAACTTGGCTAACGCTCTTCATTTAATTTCGCATTCACAAATCATTCATTTAATTTTTTTTCAGATGTTGTTGTGGCCCCTAGCGCATCTAAATAATGAGTCGTTGACTATACTATATATATATCACAATGTGGCTTCATTTTTTTGCAATGGGCATCAATGCTGAAAAACACGAGGAAAGAAAGACAGTGATGCATCAGAAGATTGCGAAAACTTTCTGAGGTGAGTCTGCATGGTACATACAGTATAAACGCGTGTAAGGGCCGCACCCCGTATTCCCAAAGGAAATATTTGAAAAAAAAAAAATCTGTGTAAGGGCCGCACCCAAACTTTCCAGGAAACACGCAACAATAGCCTTCGAAATAGATGCACACAGGAGCTTCGAGGTGCCGCCCATGGATGGCGCCCGAGGCCGCGGGTCATCATCTTCATCTTTTCTTCTGCCGCGAGCTTCTGCTACTGTACTTCCGCTATCCATTTCGGCATCGGTATCGCCAGGTCTAACTTTGTTCTGGTCTGGCTGTCAAAGCATGCGTTTTTTGGTGGTTGTGTTAGCGTGGTCGCTCGGCATAGTTGTTGCTCTCGTGCGCTGTCGTTCTTCACTTTTTCATGAACTGCCTCCGAGCATTGTCACTGTTGCACGATGGGCAAGCACCTCAACAGCTACACAGCAGGCTTTAAACTGAAAGTAGTGGAGTTCGCTCTCGAACACGGCAAGCGTGCCGCGGGCAGAAAATTTGACGTGGACGAGAAGTGTATCGGTGGTGCGGAAAAAGGGATGCGTTGAAGAATACCAGCTCCAAAAAGCGCGCTTTCCGAGGCAAGCCATGCATATTTCCCGAGCTAGAAGAAGAACTGCTATGCTATTCAATGGAAGTGCGGAACAACGGCTACGCATTGACAACGGACATGCTGAGCGTGAGGGCACAAGCCTTGGTGCGTGCTAAAAGCATACCGCACGAGGACTTCAAGGCTAGTGCCGGCTGGGTACGAAGATTTCTGAAGAGGAAGGGCCTATCATTTCGGCGAAGGACCACGCTGTGCCAGCGGCTGCCCCCCCGACTACAACGACAAGGTGCTCAGCTTTCAGAAGTATGTCATCGGTCTGCGTCGTGAGCACAACTATATATTTTCGCAGATAGCGAACGCCGACCAGACCCCCGTGTGGTTCGACTGTCCCGAGAGCTGCACAGTTGAACTGAAAGGAAAGAAGAGTGTTTTCGTGCGGACAACCGGCGGAGCGCCAACGGTGTACCGTTATGCTGTGCGTCACCGCGGACGGGCGGAAGCTGCCCCCCTATGTCATCCTGAAAAGAAAAACGATTCCTAAAGGCGTTTTGCCCAAGGGAATTGTAGTTCGCGCCTAAGAAAAGGGCTGGATGGACGATGAGCTTGTGCTCGACTGGGTAAAAAGCATTTGGGAGAAGCGCCCAGGCGCCATGCTGGCCCGACGATCGCTCCTCGTCTTGGACAGCTTCCGCGGTCACTTGACGGGTAGGGTTAAGGAACGCCTGCGCGGTATCCGCACAGACATGGCCGTGATACCGGGCGGCCTCACCGGCATGCTGCAACCCCTGGATGTAAGCGTCAATCGGCCTTTTAAGGTTGAATTTCGAAGGCAGTATTCGGAATGGATGGCCAATGGCAATCATGACGAGACGCCGACAGGGCGGCTTAAGAGAGCACCGCTCGCGACTGTGCTTGGATGGATTTTGTCCGCGTGGAATTCCGTGTCGACCGACATTGTAACCAGGTGTTTCAAATTGACCGGAATTTCAAAGAGTTTAGACGGGACTGAAGACTACTTTCTGTGGGCTGAACATTTACCTGAACACAACACCAGCTCGGAGTCTGAAGACTCCGTGAGTGATGCCTGAACGGTAAATAAATGCCGCGCATTCCAGATTGGTTTGCTTTCACTTGAAAAAAAAATATTTTTTTCGAAAATGGCGTGTATGGGCCGCACCCCGAAATTTGCCCCCCGAATCTGGGAAAAAAAGTGCGGCCCTTACACGCATTTATACGGTACATAGTTTGTATCAGTTTGCAAACATCCCCGCTCGTAGACATTTAGCCATTTAAGCCAGATTTTTCTCGTGCACATGCTCCCCATTTCTTTTTTTTTTTTTTGTAAATTGAAGTTGTTATTGCATTTCTTTCCTATCTATATCATGTCGGGACCGTAAGACCGACGCGATGCAAATAAATGAATAGCCTAACTCGAGAAGCAAAGAAGAGCTAACGTTGAATTTTGTGCGTGGCTCTCATGCCGGGAAAATTTTTGCTTTGGAACACATATTCCCCGTGCAGGCCAATAGTTAGAAGAAACTGTACAGCTAATGCTAAAATTCTGCCTGGTGGTGCTCACACCGCAGCAGTGCGGTCAATATGACGACAGCACAACCACATAGCACATTTTAATAACAGGAGAAAACACATGTCCCTTGCTACGTGCCCTGTCGGTGACAGCAGAATCCGCATTAGGATTTTCACAGAACTCCGTTCACAGCGAGGCTTGTTTACTTGCGGCTCTAGTACAAAGCATTGCCAACGCTCAGCTCATCGCCGTTAACACGCTGCCTAAGATGCATCAAAACAAGCATCATGCATTGCACACCGTTAATGTTGCATTGCATTTGCAAAATGCAGCAATGCGCAACACCCACTCTAGTTTTAGGTGATGCTGGGAACCTGTCGGAGGCGACGTGGAGTGCTGCCGGCGTGTGAATGCAATTCTAGAACTCTACAGCAGCCCAGATGATGATGCTGACTGCCACAGAACATCTCCTACTCTTCGGGAGGACTCACCTTGAGGCTCTTCTCCTGCTGCTGCACCTTAGTCAGCTGCTGGTTCAGCTCCTGCCTCAGCTCCTTCACCTGCACCAGAATAACAGCTCCATCCACTTATCTGCTTATAGGGCTGGAAGTACACATTCGGGTCGAAACTGTTTGTGATGTGTGAATGTACGAATGTTTGAAATAGTCTTTCAAAAATTGCACCTCTGTCACATGCATTCTCTTTTTATGATGGGTTATTTGTAGGCATATACGAATATAGAATAATTTCGAACCAGATACTTCAAATACTTCTGGCGTACAAAAATTTCAATGGCAAAAAATCGTGTTTTCAAACACACAAGGTCATTACATGAAATAGAGAACACATTGATTGTTTGTTGCGCTCTTTGAAGCTGAGTCGACATCTTGCGAAAATGGCCATTGGAAGTGGGGGAGTCAACCTTCATGCAGAGCCGACATATTTGTGGGGTGCAAGACCTACCTCTGGGACCTCAGACTGCTGCTCTTAACTGCGATTGCATCGTTGCACAGTTGTTGATCTTAAGCGACAACTCTGTGAACGCCTGCGAGGCGTACGCGGCCCAGCGCTACCCCGCCTCAGGCGTCTGAAAGGGGCACCTATTACCTCGTGCTAGCTTCCTCTCGTGCCCATGCCACTGCACCTGATTCGGGAATTTCACGCGCAGAAGAGTAGACTTGCAGTCAGCTCTGACTCGTCCCACATAATTCAAGAGAGATTAGATTCGACATAGCGCGGCCGCTTCCGCAGGAAACCGCTGCACAAGGACAGACCACACCGAGGACGCCACAAGGAGCCATGCACAGTCCAGCTGTTTACACATGCTATGATATGCCATGATGCTATGGCATGCTATGATAGATCTCTCTAGTAAAGACCCCCATGTGCCAAACATGAGGTCAAGAAAGTGTGTTTGTTACAATAAAGTAACTGAAAGCTATACCAGCTTGTTTACCAACAGTCCTTCCTTTAAGAAACTGAAAAGTGCACAATTGTGCTTTCCCCTAAGAGGATACTGGAATGGAATGAAATGTTGGTTTGGTTTGGTTTATGGGGGTTTAACGTCCCAAAGCGACTCAGGCTATGAGAGACACCGTAGTGAAGGGCTCCGGAAATTTCGACCACCTGGGGTTCTTTAACGTGCACTGACATCGCACAGTACACGGGCCTCTAGAATTTCGCCTCCATCGAAATTCGACCGCCGCGGCCGGGATCGAACCCGCGTCTTTCGGGCCGGCAGCCGAGCGCTGTAACCACTCAGCCACCGCGGCGGCTTCATAGTCTCGCAATTTTTGAGCACATATAAAATATGGTTCATTGTGATTATCTCTCCTCTGGTCACTCCAGTCAAAAGCCGTACTCAAAACATTTCGTTGGTTAACCAAGACTGCTTACATGTCCCTGATAATTAGCACGCAGATGTCATTAATTCATATTCATATTTTTCCTCCGGGTTCACGCACGAACCTGTATTCCCCAAATACCTGCCACTAGTTTTTCCCAAATGCTACCAGTTTTTATAACCCATGAGGGTATCACTGACCTCATCGACAACCTTAAATTGTCAAGCACCCCTGGGCCAGACAACATAACCGCCAAAATATTGAAGGGAATTGTGAGCATTTCTAGCCGTATTTTGCAAATTATTTTTCAGCAGTCTGTTTCAAATGAAGAAATACCAAATGATTGGAAAACTAGTAAAGTAACCGCAGTATTTAAGGCAGGCAATCGATCCGATCTTTTTAATTACCACCCAATTTCATTAACATCCATTCTATGCAAGCTACTGGAGCACATTTTATATTCACACCTCACACCTCGACAATAGTGTTTCCTTTTATGAAAAACAGCACGGTTTTAGGTCAGGCGATTCTTGCGACTCCCAGCTTTTCAAAATCACCACACGCCTTCACTTAAACTTAGATTCTTCTTTTCAAACTGACGTCATCTACCTAGACCTCTCCGGAGCCTTCAATCCCGTACCACATCGGCGCTTAGTGGCAAAACACTCCTGCCTCCACATTAACCCTTTAATCTTATCATGGATTGACTGCTTTCTCCGCAACCGTACAGTAATCGGCAGCCACAGATCGGAAAATACTACAGTCATCTCTGGTCTCCCTCAGAGATCAGTGCAGGGACCACTCCTTTTTCTGATATTTATAAACGATCTTCCTAATGTCATATCATCTTGTATCCGCCTCTTCACAGATGACTGTGTCCTTTACTGCCGCATATCTACTCCAGATGATCAGACTCTGCTTCAATGCGACTTAAACCTCATAGAAACCTGCTGTACGTCATGGCTTATGCAACTGAACATTTCCAAATGTAAGTGCATGTGCATGTACCTAGAAAGTGGAATAACCTCAGCTATGTGTATTCATTAAATTCTATGCCACTCTCCGAAACTGAATCATACAGGTATCTTGGAATCATCGAAAAAAACCAACTAACCTGGCCTGAACACATTGCAAAACTTTGCACAGATGCTTCCAAGTTGACTGCCTTATTAGACAGGCATACAAGGCGGCTCTCCATCTCCCCCACCGGACCCCATGTATTAACTACTGGCATTAGGGGTCTACAACACTGTGACGGAGCTCTCGGAAGCTCATCTCACCACACAGTACGAGTGTCTCACCAAAACCCCCACGGGATGTCACACACTCGACAAGCTTGGAATAAGCTTCAAAACGACCATCGCCGACAAGACCCAGCTTCCATCCCACATCCACAGCAACCTTATCGTTACCCCTCTGCCTAAAACATGCACCAGAGTATCATGGCACTCGCTGCAAGGGCAGGGCTAAGTCTTTGCATAAAAAGTATTTAAAGGGGTGGAGACACCAAATTTTTGGCTTGCGTGTTCTTTGTTTCAAACCTTGCTTATTGCCCCAGGACACATGATACACGCTGCGCAATTCATATATGTGCGGTAAATAACTTTTTATCCAGTATCCAGGTTTTAATGCAATCGGTAACATTTTAGAGATAAAAGCTTTCCAGGCACCAGCCACTGCAGGAGATGTCTCGGAATAGAATTATAAGGGAATGACATTGTGTTCTGCCCTCCAGCAGCTTCAGTTATGCAAGGCACATGGACAAAGTGGCTTCATACCTAGTAGGCCAATTCAAGATACCTTGGTAGCATGCGAGAGGGTGTGCTGGCGTTCAGCCTCCAGGTCCCGCTCCCGCTCAGCCAGCTGCCGCCGAAGGTGGGCCTCTGGGTCGGGGCCCCGCTTGCGCCACTCGCCGGCCGCCCCGGGCTGCTGTCCCGCCCGGTTCAGCAGCTCCTCCACAAGCTGCTGCTGCAGCTCCTCCTCCTCGGCTGAGAAGCGGGCGCCCCGCACCAGGGCCAGCAGCTCCCGCACCCCAATCTCAGAGCTCTGTACGTCACTAGTTGCAACTGCATGCGTAACATCTTTATAAACAACAGGAATGCACAGCTCAAAACATGCTTTGTGCGGGCCCACTGACTAGCGACTAAGAGAACAGTCAATGGTTCAGTAGTTTTGGATTCCGTAGCCAGAAGTTACCAGAGGTACACAGTGGCACACACACTTGCGCACTGCATGTACCGGTGATATGGCACAGCAGTGAGCATAAAATATAAGTGTAAAACTTTTTTTTCTTTTATATAAGCCCAGGCAATAGATTACCGTTGCTCAAATTATGCGAGTAAATACGGTAAACCACGTGGCCAGTCACAAGCGCACAGAAGTGTTTTCGGACATTTTGCCCTCTCTGCATTTCACTTCACCAAGGTGTGTGTCTCTGCTGCCTGACAGATGCCAAGAGTGGGCAACAAACAATACAGCGCAGCTTTCAAGCGAAAAGTAATCCTCTGCACCAAATCAACAGAGAGAAGTGTACAACGGAATCGAGAAAGCAAAGGAGCAAAATCTTTGCATCTTTGCTGACCAAAGTCCGGACGATAGCCTGCTGCTGAGGAGGTAGTTCAAAATTGGGTTCACGACCAAAGAAGTAGGCACCCAAGTGTTTGCTACAACGACTAATTGAAGGCACGCACAGCCGCACAATGAGTTCAGGTGTCAAAGAAATGGGTGACAAATTTCATGAAACTGAACAGACTAAGCCTAAGGCGACGCACTACTGTATACCAAAGTTGTCTGAAACACACGAAAAGAAACAGCGTGCATTTCTACACCATCTGAGTGACCTGAGGGCAAAACCTGTTTGGTCAAATCGGCAACACCAACCAGACTCCGGTCTGGTCTGACATGCCCAGTGGAGCACCAGGTTCGCCTGCTCTGACACCGACATTGCACAGTACACGGACATCGTACAGCACACCGGCCTCCAGCATTTCACCTCCATTGAAACGAGGCAACTGGGGCCGGGAATGAATCCACATTTTTCGGGTCAGCAGCCGAGCCCCAAACCCACTGAGCCACCACAGCGGCTAAGATTTGATGTGAGTGGCAACCACAAGCTGAAGCGATTGGTGAATGGAAACTAAAATACAATGCAAGAACAAACACATAAACAACAAAAGAGCGTGAATAACAAGACAGCTCTTGACCAGATGGCTTTCACATGTCAACAAAGAAATGAAATAGGCAAAAAAGAATGCCTACAGAGAACTGTTCAGCACATGTTCATCTGTGTCTAGAATTCCTTCCACCAAACTGCACTTCATGCAGTGGAACCCCGACTATGCGTCCACTTTTCATGAGACGACCTGCATTTTATGACGAAACCCCCCCTAGGAATAACGAATTAAAAAAACAAAAAGCTATCTACAGCCTGCTTCATAGGACGGCTGGCAAAGCATTTCATTGGCAAACATCAAGACAACCCAGGGAGTTCCAAATCAGAATCAAGATGGAGACCTGTGCCCGCAATGATGCGATCCAGCTCACGACAGCCTATGGCCGCTCTGCTGACAGCTCACAGACTCCGCACGTGCATCTGGCGAGTCAGCGCGACCCTAGGGATGCGTCCCTAGTCCCTAGGGCCAGTGTGACCCTAGGGACGCGTCCCTAGTCCCAGAGATGCTAAGCTCTGAAGAATGGATCCGTGTGGCACAGCTAGCCTTTAGAACAAACCTTCTAGGTCCGAATCTTTATCGCGGCAATTTAATCAACAGCAACTAAGGATGTAAGTCTTTCTCCCTTCCGAATCACTGAAACAGCAGTGTCTCAAACCTAACGCTTTGCCGCACATAATGCCATGTATACTTGTGAGGGAAATGTTCTGGAAGACCTGGAGCCAGTTTTTCCGGTGCGCGAATTCTGTCAAAAAGCAGACACAAAACCCAGAGAATTAATCGAAGCTTTTTTTACTGCAAAGAAAGGAAGCATGTGCATCAGCGACACGTCCATATCTTTGTATAAGGCAGAGAACAATTTTTTCACTTGTTCGCTATCTTATCAACTTTGAAGATAGCATTCCTTGCTTGTACGATGGTATATATTTGTCTGTGTTGCCTTCAAATAAATCAGTTGTGAGTGGCGCTCCATCCTGTCTTTCTACCTTGTGTTGTTTGTTTTCGCGCCTACAACCAAAGGAGTGGTTGTTGTTGTCCTCGATATAGCGGCTGTGGTGGTTAGCTGTGCACCACCTCGCAATATTAGGTGGCAATATTCTCTAGAAAGCGCAAGACCGAAAGCATGACAGCTGCGCTTTAGTGAAAAGGGGACCTAAACTACATGAAAATTACAGGTCATTTATCAAAAGCGCGAAGTTGACTAAAAAAACTGCACTCATTACAGAAGATGTCAAGACCAAAAACGCAGCAGCAATTGTTAAATGTGTATTTTCGTTGTCAAGAGACAGTTCGGAAGTATTTTCACTGGTTCCAGCTTTTTCGTTCATTCAAACAACCTCCGAAGGAACATCATCTCGGATGTGACACGAACAAGAACACACATCATAAACACACTCGTCTCCCTTATATACGAATTCGCAGTACATTCAACAAACCCCTCTCAGGCAATATACAGGGTGTTTCAGGGAAGATTTTAAGCAATTCTCCAAAATGGGTTTTTTGATGCAAAAAATGTGGCTTTTTCAGCATAGTATTTATTACCAGTGTTGGCGGACACCAGAAAACCGGTGAATCACTTTAAGTAAAAAGCTGGTTAACTATTTTGTAATAATTAACTATTTATCTATTAGATTTAGGCACCTAGTTGCAATTAGAGATTTGTAGATGGTCGTTGGTAATACAGTAAAACCTCGTTGATACGTTTTTCAAAAACTGAGGAAAAAACATATCCGGGAAAACGTATGATCCAAACTACCCAATTCTGATAAATGTTTTAACTGCTGAATGAGGTACAAAAAGACTTATTGACAATTTCACTTTAAAAAAATCAATTCATAGCACAAGATCTCAACAGATCCTTTTCTAATGCTCGCAGAATTCAGCATGTTTGTACTGTCTTAAGCGGGGAAGTAACTTCGTAACGCATCTGGTCCGCCGATGGCAATGACGAAAGTAACCAAAATATCCTCCTCATCGTTTTTAGATGCTTTGCCCCTTTACACCTAAGTACTGCAGAAAAGCCACCGCGGCAGCTGATAGCCATAGAGTTTAAGGGCATCACTGTCACTCAAAGATGCTTCGTCCCCTTGTCCTTACGCAGCCGCAAAGAAACCTCAGCGTTCTCTTCATGACGCGTCCCCGAAAAAATGGCTGCATCACTGTCACTCAAAGATGCTTCGTCCCCTTGTCCTTATGCAGCCGCAAAGAAACCTCACCGTTCTCTTCATGACGCGTCCCCGCAAAAATGGCTGTCTCAGATGCTGGTAGTGGTGGTGCTTAGCCATCTAGGCACAGCAGAAAACCCACCACTGCCGCTGCATTTCAGCTTTTCATGTTGCATGCCCTCACATTCGCCCCACTTTTATCATTTTAACATGTGCATTTGGTCAATAAACGTATTACACGACCACAATTTGTCAAATTTTAAACGTAACAGCCGGAAAATTGTGTTAGCCGGGAACGTATTAACTGGCAGAAATATAGCGTAACGGCGACATTTAAAGGCCCGCGATTTTGAGCGTACGACCTGGGAAAACGTATGAACTGGGAATGTATCAACGAGGTTTTACTGCAGCCATATCAGTTTTTAGAATATCAAAAACCCGATTACCCTTGGCACTGTGGGTTGATAAAATTTGGCTTTTTTGACTAGTTACGTGCACTGGAAAGGTTGCTTAGCCTGCATTTTTTCTAAAGCAAAAATTTTGTCAAGCCACAGCGACGATGGTAATCACAATGGTAATCTCTAATTGCAACAAGGCACCTAACTAATAGTTAAAAGTTAATTATCAGGCATTAGTAAACCAGCTTACTATTTAAACCAATTTACCAGCTTTCCAGTGTCCGCCAACATTGGTAATGCTATGCTGAAAAAGCCGTATTTTTGCCTCAAAACATTTTCGAGAACTGCTTAAAGTCTTCCCTGAAACAACCTGTATATTGCCTGAGAGGTGGTTTGTTTGGGGAATACACATGTATAGGTTTTATTTCAAATATCCCTCCACTCCCATCCTGGTCCTCTTTTTGTGTAGCTGGAGCAATGAATGAAGGTGATGATTTGATTTACCTTGTCATATCAAACTGGATTATAATATGCACAGCTACCGCTGCGGAGCAAGCGCCTCGGCGAAATGTCATCCTTCAGGGTCATTTTACTCATCGTTGCTCGATGAGGCGGCGCAGCTGTAGCCCATGGTCACTTCGATATCTCAATGATATAATTTCTAGGCTGTAACTGTCAATCTGTTTCCATGCGGCCAACTCTGAGCTTCCAGACGCGACGGGAGCAGGCCGCCGCAAGACCTATGATGCCACGCCACGCACACCTCCCGCCTGGACGAGCAATAAATGGCGCGCACGCACAGAACCTACAAAATAACACCATCCACGCAAAAATACATGAGAAAAAAAAAACACTGCAACTTTAGATGATCGGACGTTCTCAATCTCATTTCGGTGATTTTACAGAAAGTCGGGATTTAGTCCCTTCAAAAACAAGCCCATCCATGAAAAAATATGTGAAACATACATACAAAAAATACATGCAACATTTTGGCAGCGGTAGCAGCAACCAACACAACTGTGACGCTCTTCACTTTTAAACCCAGGTTTCTAATGGAGTTAATGGAGTTGGAATTCATCTAGCTCTCATCCTTACTTCGTCGCAAGGCCGCTACTACATTACTGCAGTACTGAATCACCGTGTCGTGACACGTGTGCCACCCACTTGGTTACTGACGTGGCCTTGCGTTGACATCAGTGGCATCTACTTTTGTTGGCAGCGGCAACCGACGCTACTGTGGCACTCTTTGCTTTTAAACCCAGGTTTCTACTGGAATTAGAATTGGACCTTTAAGCGCAGGTTGGTGAAAACACCTTTTGCTTCCACGCCAAGTTGTAGTCTGTTGCTGCTGCTACTGTCAAGTGTTTGTGTGCGCTGCTGTAATGTTGTCAGATATCGCAAAAGTGCTAAAAGAGTTTAGGCAGGAAATGGACGACATGCAAAGTACAATCGAGAAGGAACTAAGAAAGCAGTTCAAAGAACTGAAGTCATCAACCGACTTTTTCAGTGAGCAATTTGATGCAATGGCCAAGCGCTGTTCAAAGATTGAGAAAGAAATTGTGTGACTAAAAAAGGAAAACGCAGTTTTGTCTAAGGAGTGCAGTCAGCTTATAAATCTAGAGCAGTGCTTGAGGAACCGTAAGCTTGAGCTCAAAGGTGGAAAGTGAAAACCTCCCAGCTGGGAAACGTCATCCAGGAGCCAATCAGTGAGGATGATGTGTGCCAAAGAAGGATGTCCTAACATTGTAGTGCAATTTGGCACACGTGGAGGAAAGTGCAACAGTGACCTTTAGGAAGCCCGGAAAAATCAGGTCCGCCATTCATACCTTGGGTTCACTGGTCTTTGTCAATGAACACTTGTGTATGACTGAAAGAACTGCTCAGCAGGACTGTCGCTCAACAAAAGGATAAGGGGTGGAAATACGTGCAGACAAAAGACGGATAAATCGCGTGGGCATCGTGTAACCTGTGCGGATGATTTAGAAAAGATTCAATGAGTGAAAGACACCCCTCAGCCACTTTTGCTGTTTGATAGTGATGCCTAGCTGCTTGTATACCATATGACGTAACAAAACTGCATCGCACAAATAATGCTAATAATTTCATATCGTTTTTTTCACATTAACACTTGATCCACTCCAAATAACGAGGACGATTTGTATGCTTTGCTTTCTTCCTTTGGTTTTTCTGTTGATGTCATCATGCTTTCTGAAACTTGGTATCAATGTGAACATGAAGCTTTTAAGTTGTCAGAGTTTGGTTTATGGGGGTTTAACGACCCAAAGCGACTCGGGCTATGAGAGATGCTGTAGTGAATGGCTCCAGTAATTTCGGCCACCTGGGGTTCTTTAACGTGCACTCACATCACACAGTACACGGGCCTCTAGAATTTCGCCTCCATCGATATTCGACCGCCACAGCCGGGATCGAACCTGCGTCTTTTGGGCCAGCAGGCGAGCGCCGTAACTACTCTGCCACCGCGGCGGCTTTAAGTTGTCAGAGTATGACAGCCATTATCTTAAGCATCCTTTAAGTAGAGGAGGCAGTGTACTGCTCATGACAAAAAAGTCCTTATCAACAGAAATAACTTAATACACACAAACAACTCCAGATTTCAAAATCTTGGTCATTTCTTGCACAAACATCTTTTCCGTTTCGTGCCACCCACCATACGGCAGTATACCAAACTTTTATTAGGCAAATTCAGTTCAGTTCAGTTCAGTTTATTTCCTTAAAGACCCCAATTCAGGGGTATTACATAAGGGGTGGGGCTACGGATGTAACATGAGGTTCTAGTCTAACATCATCTGCGTTATCTCCTGGTGGAATCTTGATGGACAGGTAATGGCAGCGACTTGGTGGGGAAGGCCGTTCCAGTCAGATGCTGCTCGGGCAAAAAACGAGGCCGCGAATGTCGTAGTACGGGAGCGTGGACGGACAACGTGGAGCGGATGACCAGTGCGCTGAGATATGTGCATGCAGCGTACGATGTAGGGTGCTTCGTGCAATGAACCGTTGAAGAATTTGTGAAAAAGGCAGAGGCTAGCAATGCGCCGGCGAGGGGAAAAAGCGACAAGTTAATTTCAGCTTTCAAAGACGATACACTGATGTCGTATGAGTATGCGGAATGAATGAATCTAACAGCGCGATTTTGAACTCTTTCGAGGTTAGCCTTCAGATAGTTTTGATGGGGATCCCAGATGGCTGATGCATATTCAAGTTTAGGCCTTATCAGTGATGTATATGCTAGTGATTTCAAGTCTTTTGGTGCATCACGGATGTGGCGTCTGAGGAAACCTAGTTTTTTGTTGGCCGATGAAATGATGTTGACAATGTGCGCATTCCAGGATAGGTTAGTTGATAGTGTGATGCCTAGGTACTTAAATGTTAGCACAGATTCTATTGGTAGGTTGTCTATTGTGTAAGTAGAACGAAAAGGTCTAGGACTTCGGGTGAATGACATGAGCTTGCATTTGTTAGGGTTAAGAGTCATTAACCACTGCTCGCACCATTCTTGTACACTGTTAAGGTCAGTCTGAAGAGCGTGTTGGTCTGGGATGTTAGTTACTGTACAATAAATGACACAGTCGTCAGCAAACAAGCGGATTGAGGAAGATACATGCAAGGGTAAATCGTTAATGTATATTAAGAAAAGAGGGGGAACCAGGACGGATCCTTGTGGAACGCCTGAGGTTACGGGTAGGGGGCTAGACGACTGGCTGTTTATGAGCACAGATTGAGTACGATTAGTAAGAAACTGTTCTAACCATCTTAAGACATGAGGGTGTAAATTTAGGAGGGAAAGTTTTAGCAGCAAGAGTCGGTGGGATACTTTATCGAATGCTTTAGCATAATCTAAAAATACAGCGTCAGTCTGGATGTTACAGTCAAGGTTTGCATGCAGGTCATGTAGAAAAAGTGCCAACTGTGTTTCACATGAAAATCCTTTCCTAAATCCATGTTGTGAATGATGAAAGAAGTTGCTAGTATCTAAGAAGTTCATGATTTGTGAGTATATGACATGTTCCATGATCTTGCACGGCACGCTGGTTAGTGAAATGGGACGATAATTCAAAGGGGAATTTTTATTACCTGATTTGTAGACGGGAACGACCTTTCCCACCTTCCAGTCGTGAGGCAAAATACCTGTAGACAATGACTGCAAAAATATGAGGCACAAAAATTTTACAGAGGTATGTTTGACATTCTTTAACACTTTCGAGTTGATTTCGTCGATGCCGGCCGATGATGAGAGTTTAATATTTTCAATTTGGGAAACAATACCACCAACAGAGAAGGTTATGGCCGGCATGTTATTCGTTATGTTTCTGGGAAGGGTAGACGCAGAAAGTATGCCGGTATCCTTAGTGAATACAGATGCAAATGCGCGATTGAATACAGCAGCACTGTCAGCATCTGCGATTATTTCATCACATTCGTTAGTGAGAATAACTTCACGGGGCTGTTGCAGGTGTATTATTTTCCAAAATTTTTCTGGGCTGTGACGTAGGATGTTAGGCAAATCATTTCGGAAAAAGGAGTGTTTTGCGTCGCGGGTGGCTGCTAGATAAGCTTTTTTGGCTGCGTAGTATTTATTCCATGCTGAAGTGCTCGGCCTATGCTTGGCTGCGCGGAAAAGTCTTTTTTTCTTATTTTCTATTCGTTTTATGGACCTTGTGAACCATGGTTTGCGGCGATTTTCACGAAAAGTGGTTTTCGGAATGAATTTGTTTGTTAGTTCGTGTACCTTAGTTTTAAAGATAAGCCAGTTGTCTTCAGGAGATCTGTTATGAAATGATGCTGCAAAGGATGGAAGAAAGGCAGTTAGTTCATTATCCATGGCCTCATAGTTCCCTTTGTCGTACAGAACAATAGTTTTTTTGTGAGTGACACGTGGTGTTGGGACAAAGGAAAATGTGGCATGGATAACCTTGTGATCACTGATCTCTGGTAGGAAGCAAATAGACGTTAGGCTTTCCGGATGGTTTGTTAGTATCAGATCTAAAATACTGGCGGAGTTTTTTTCTACACGTGCCGGTTCCGTAATGAGTTGCGCAAGGTTAAAATTAAGACACACGTCAAGAAAATAATTTGATTCAGTGTTAGCAGCCGTTTGGGTACACCAATCAACGTTTGGAAAGTTAAAGTCACCGAATAATAGAATATGTGCGTTAGTGTGTGATGTAGAAACGTCACACAGTATTTTATTTAATTTTGTGCAGAAATCAGGATTGCTGTTTGGAGGGCGGTAGCAGACTCCAAGCAATACTGTTTGGGGCGAGGCTCGAATGAGAAGCCAAAGAATTTCCAGATCTGAGGCAAGGCTAATTGGCGTACATGACAACTGTTGGCTTGCTGCTATTAAAACCCCTCCACCTCGTGTTTCCTTACGATCTTTGCGATAAATATCAAAACCAGGAAAGTGTCTGTATTTCATGGTCGCTAACATCGTTGGTCAACCAAGTTTCTGTTAGGATAAGCAGGTTGCTATCGGATGATGACATGAGGTTGAATACGGTATCGCGTTTCAGAAGAAAGCTACGAATGTTAGTAAAGATAACGGAAAATGAAAGCTTATGCTGAGGCGTGGGATGAGAACAGTTTCTTACTCTGGTATCACGAGATGATGGCTACGAGATTTCTTTGACTGTTTCTGATGATGCATCGTAGTAATAGCGCTTGGGGCCAATGAAGAGAGTTTTGAAGGGAAGGGTGAAAGCTACTTTTTTGGCTTTTAACAGCGGGGTGCCACATGGGAGTATCTTCGGCCCGTTGCTGTTTAATATTTACATTAACAACATGACGTCTATTGATGATTCAGCTACACTTGTTATTTACGCCGATGATACTACCATATTTTTTACTTCACTTATATCGGTGGGCTTATTCGACTGAGCAAACCTCACAAACCTGGCCTTGGTGTGCTACTGAATGTCACATGCTGTACCTTTTCGCTGCGCATACCCTGTCTTGTGTGTGTATGCGTGCATGCGTGCGTGTTTCATGCATCTACTATGTCTGAAGTATTGAACCAACTAGCCCGACAACACGTTCTACTTATTTATCTTGGAATTCGCATGTCAACATGATGGCTAACAAAAATGCAAAAAGTAGTTATGATCAGAACATCAGTCATTCACATCGTTCATTTCAAAAAGTCTTGGGGTCATATTCGAGGAACACTTATAATTCACATGACTAACAAATCTGCCAAAGTAGTTGGAGTAATAACCAAATTATGCTTGTTTTTACCAACCAGTCATGTCATTCTTTCACACATTAGCTATTGTCATCTGATTTGTTACTGCAAAAAAAGTCAGTGCAAGTCATTTCCGACTGCTCACATGATGCTCATACAGAACCCCTCTTTGATAATCTGAAAATCCGTCCTGTTCACCTTCTATATAATGGCACATTACTCAAGCGATACTTTAAAACAAGAAACCAGGAAAATAATTTTATTGCAACATTATCGAACCTGATGAGAAATAATGTTTATGAAACACGTCACCATGAAATATGGCACATTCCATCAGTGTGCACAAACTAAGGCACTCAGTCATTACGCATGAGATTGCCTTCCCTACTAAATATTCGTAATCTATGAAAAAAAAATCCAATAAGCTACATCTTTTCCTACAGGTTTTACAACTCTCACCAACGTGTCACTTTCTTTCGTTTTTCGTAACGTTCCTATTGTTGGCATTGTTATCCTGTATTCACCCGTGCTTCCCGTTCCCGGCTGTCATCCTTTGTTTGTTTTACTCAGCTATTATCCATTTATCTACCTTGTACCAATACCAAGAATGTTTTTTACTAGTATATTGTGAATTGTTTGTCCACAGTTATTAATAAGAGAAATGTTCATTTAGTTTTCAGCAATGACTCTATGTTCTGAATTTTTGCAACTGACAATGCCAACTGTAATTTATACAAGTCCATACGCACATGAACTGTTAAGGAGCACAGACCCCGTCAAGCTGTCTTCAGCTTTTTGTCTGTGCTCCAGACCTCTGCAAAGATGTTGAATAAAGATGACTGAATGAATGAATGAATGAATGAATGAATGAAGCTTGGGATAATCGCACCTTCTCAGTGCAATTTCAGTGAATTCTCAAACCACCCAGATTTCAATGCAGTATCCCTTTAAATTTTACTTTCATACCCGCATGAAGTTTATAGAAATCTTTTGGCGCACACAAAGACGACACAATAAAGACAAGGAAGACAGGACGGAGTGCAAACTTGCAACTTTTTTATTGAGAAAAAGAACATGACATTTAAACCCTCCAAAAAAAAAAAGAGAAGGGATAATTATAGATGCCATGTGCAAGCCAAAAACCCGGAAAAAGCACAAAGGAAGGGCACACCTGACTCACCTCTTATCGAATTTATCTAGAAAGGCAAAAATCTTTGTCATACAATGTCACAGGTGGCGTACTAACACATGAACTAATATGGTAGAACTCGGCCAGTTTTCGCGCCAGCGTGTCAGTGCTCCTCCACAAGATGCTGGAGCCTTGCATCGCACATTGATTTTTTTGCTTTGTTTTTTTGTCATTTTCTTTTTCACATTCATTAATGTGTGCCGGCAGGAGTGAACCGGTACCGTTCCGCAAGGACAAATTCTGTTCCCTTTGGCGCTCATTAACACATCGGCCCGACTGCCCAATGTACACCGTCCCACACTTCAACAGAATTAGGTACACTACCCCTTTTTCACACTTCACAAACTGGTTCACATGTTTGATTTTGCTACTATCCTGTGAAACTAGATGGCACAGTGAGGAGTGTTTCCTTGGGGCCGAAAAAACCACGGGTACTTCAAGCTTGTTAGCCACGCGCTTGAGGTTATGAGAGGTTATGAACCAAGGCACCAGCATCTTGTGCAGGAGCACTGACACGCTTGCACAATAACTGGCTGAGGCCTACCATATTAGGTAATGCGTTAGTATGCCATCTGTGACCATTGTATGGCAAAGATTTTGCCTTTCTAGATAAATTCGATAAGAGTGAGTCAGGTGTGCCCTTCCTTTGTGCTTTTTCCGGGTTTGCCCGTGGCATCTATGATTATACCTTCCTTTTATTTATTCAAAAGACATTTATTCAAATCGCATCTCACACTTCACTTAAATCCCTTTCATCTTCAGCAGTGCTTTCTTTGGACATTTCTTTGTCCGACAAATCATCCCAAATGTACTCATCTTCCGTGCCATCGAGGGCGTTCGAGATGCAGCACTTCTTAAAAGAACGATGCACAAGATCTTCTGGGATAGCCACCCACGTGTCCACAATCCATTTGCACAGCGTGGCTGGCGAAGCCCGCTTCGCCGCCCGGTTGGCGTCACTGCAGGCTCACCTGTGCCATTCGTCGGGCCACGAAAGCTTTGGCGTGTTCCACTGCAAGCGAAAAGGGCTCCATTCTGTCGTCGCCATCCACGAATGCTTCCCTCAACGACACCATACTGCCTCCCGGCCGCACTGTTGCCGATGTTCTCCGCAGCTAAAATCACTTTTCGCTTGAAAGCAAAACAGCCAAGTACTGTTTTAGAGACCTTGACATCTTGCTCCCAAAACAACATCTACTTCAAGAAGCGTGACTTACATGCGAGCACGTGCGTTGTCAACAGGCACACGGCACACCACGACCCCCCGGCGCACCCAACGGATCAACAACAAAGAAACGACATCGTGACATCGTTTGTCGACAGTAACGAAGCCAAGCTGTAGCCATGAGCCAATAGCAAAGCCAAGCCATAGCCACGCTACAATAACAAAACCAAAACTTTGCAAAACTTCGGAAATTTTTGCTCGGATCCGCAAATATAAGAGGCAGAAATTTAGGACGCTAATTATAGAAAAAAAAAAACCTCGTATTATACGCGGGTTTTTACGGTAAATAGGTCCGAAATATCAAATGTCCGCAAGAACAAATGAAGCAAAACCTACCTTTTTATTTACATTTTAGGACACCTGTGTCGGGAAGCACTTTTCAATGCAATGCTGCACGCACTTCCATTTACAAGCAACCAAATCGATCTGTATGTCTGCCAGTATCATGCTGTCACTGTACGCTGATGCGAGGACTGCAAAGGCTCTAGTCAGATCCGCATGTGAGGGCCTCACAGCGCACGGAACGTCATCATCCAAGTCAGAGTCGCTGTTCATTGGTGGGAGCACTTGATCAATTATTGCGTCGTCGCTCAGTCCGGCACACAATGACACCGTGTTGTCGACGCTTGCCAAGTCTTCAAATGTAACAGCAGCAGGAATGGGCACACCGCAGCCTCGCAGGTCATCAATGATGTCTGCATTTGAGCTTGTTGTGGCAGGCGGCAGATCAGGCGGGGATTCTGGGATTGTGGCATCGGGCTCAGCACCAAAGGCAAATCCTGCATGATGGAAGCAGTTACTGATTGTGTCCGCTGACACTGCCTTCCATGCATCGGCAAGAATGCTTCTGATTGTCCAAGCACAGCACCATGCGGTGCAGCAGGCAGGAACGATACAGCCCTTTCAAATTCTTTATAGCACCCTGTTCCATCAAACTTTCGGTGCAACTTGCGCATGTACCCTTCAAACAACTGTTGCGTGATCCATGCTTTACTGTTAGCTTCGTACCAGAGAAGCAGAGACTTTGTTCTCTTAAAGCATCTAGGGTTCTGTGACTTGCCGATTACTAGCAGCGGCAATTTTTCCATCCCTGACGTGTTGCTTCCAACAACACGGTAAGTCGTTCCTTACTGTGCTTGCTGCCATGACAAAGTTCTCTGGACAGGGCAAGTGTTTTGTCTGTAAGCAGCTTATCGACGTTGAAAGTGTTCTCCAGCGAGTAGCAGCTGAGCAGCGTTTCAAGCTTTTCGCCACGGTAGTTTGCGACGAATGTGCTAGACACAGAAAGCACCACTTTCACCGCATATTTTTTTGAAGATGAGGTCGAACCGCTTTCTGAAATTTCTAAGCCAACCATCGCTCAACTTAAATCCTTCTATGCCAAGCCGCAGCGCTTGAGTCTCTGCCTTATGTTTAAAAAGGTGGCCAGAAACAGGAACACGCTGAGCGACAGTAGTGTTAAGCCAGATGCTAAATGCTTCTTCCAACTGTGGGTAAGTCCGTGTCGTAATATTTTTCTGTTCAGGTGCAGATGTTTTCTTCATTGCTTCAATCTTCTTGGACTTGTTCTTCATGTAGTCTGATATCGTTTGCTTGGAGACGTTGAACTCACGGGCAACTTCGACTTGTGTACGCCTGCTCAGCACTTGCTGTATTACGGCTTCTTTCTTCGCCACTGTTAGCGTCGTGTACTTCCCGTGTTTCGCCGTCGTCTGCACGGACTGCGAAGGCACCGTCGGTGCCATTTGGTCGGAAGCATCTGGTGCGGCCTGGCGTTGTCAAACTCACACGAAAGGTTGTCGCATGACCACTTGAAAGAACCTAGCGCAACACTGTAAACATGCACTGGGACGTGCACGAACTCAACAAACGAGCACAGACTGGTGTGGAAGGCCATAAACGGCCGTGATAAGAAAAGCAACACAAAGCAAGCACAAGTAAAGCGCCCCCTGCTGCTCCCCCGCCGCAACACTATCCAGTCGCACCGTGGCCTCTGCGATCAGTTCCGGCAACGCCGATGCGGGCTCGGCGATCAGCTCCGGATGCACAATCGTCGGCGCTGCTGGAGCTGATTGCGGAGGCCACGTCAGTGCTGCCGGAACTGATCGCGGAGGACATTGTCACACTTTGGGAGTAGGTGCCAAAGGATGGCACTTGTCTCCGCTTTTACCTGGAGTCACGTGACTTAATTGTGGAAGCGACTGTGCGGGCGAGTGGTCAAGAGTGAATTTCAAAATTTCACACAAACCGCGGCCGCTTGTAACGCGCAGGCTGCGCGTTAGAAGCGGCCGTCATGAGAAGCGCCGGCCACGAGGAGCGCTGGACAGAGTTCGGATTATCGAACATAAAACTGGAGGTTGTCCAAAATATCAGTCGTCCTTATACATCATGTTTATGGGGCTAGTGGTAGTGCCACGAAGCTGTCTGAATAACTAGGCATGTGCAAATTACCGGCGTCTGATTGATGAGTCAGCGACTGTATTAGGATTACGATGTTTCTACGATCAGTTCAAAAGCACTTTCTTCTTCAGTGTTATGCCTAGCGACACCAAGGAAGCGCGCCGCCAGCATTCTAGTCACACATTTGTGACGCGAGTGAATGCAGTGATTTCATTTTTTCCCCCTTTTATGACACGATCAAATGCCCAATGCAGACGTTCTTGCTGTTAAGCCAGTTGGCTCCTAATAAATTTGAATGGCGCAAAGGAACAAACACAGGAAGACGGAGAGATCCATGAGAAAAGGAGCGCGAAAACAAGACGACGGACGAAGACAGAACACACGGCACGAGCGCTAACTTCCAACTAAAGGAAAAAAACAAAAAACTGTGCCGACCGGGACTTGAGCCTAACGACCAAGCGCATGCGCCAAGGCAGGGAAGCGGAAAAAAAAAAACCTGTGCCCCTTGGTCGTTAGGCTCAAGTCCCGGTCGACACGGTTTTGTGTTTTTCCTTTAGTCGGAAGTTACCGCTCGTGCTGTGTGTTCTGTCTTCATCCGTCGTCTTGTTTTCGCACTCCTTTTCTCATGGATCAATACCGACTCTCCCAACATTCCACCCTTGTCAAGACGGAGAAGTGCTCTTTCCATCTCTCTGTCTTCCTGCGTTTGTTTTTGAGCCATTCAAATTTACCAATGCAGACACTGCTTCTGTGGAGTAACAGTGGTTCTAGATGAAGCCTGAACAGGAAGACAATGTCGCTGGCACAGTCGCACTGCGCAAGTCGTCTTTGATGAGCTGGAACTGCCTCTGGCAGATTGTCCAACTTATTTTTCAAGACGCATGCGATGTCTATTTGGCACGCAGTAACAGGAGTACACATGCCTTATCTAATGCCCCATCTTCGACGCCTTGGCTGTACAGTCTCAGAACTACAATATGAAACAGAGGAAAGAATTGTACCGTATTACACGATTGTAAGTCTGCCCCCTCCTCCGCGGGCAATCTTCCACAGCAACTGTGAATAAAACAGTCGCTGATCAATATTTCAAACTCTGCAGGCATGCAGAAAATTATCCGTATAAGTCCAAAATATCCAAGTGCAAAAAATGCACGACCTTCAAAAAAATCTATCTGCAGAAAACTGCCTTTAAAAATCTCGAACTTGGCCACTCCCCATGTTCCACTTGCAAGCGACAATATTAGACTATCTCAGCCACACTCAGGCTTTTGCCATGTCTGCACCATCTCGCGTCACGACTGAGTCACTGTCAAAATACCAGGCAGTCATGGCGCGAGCGAATGCGCAAAAGGAAGAGCAGCCTGTTTCCATGCGCAGCAACACTCAATCGAGAGAAGTCATCAACGGGAAGACTTCAGCGGAGGCAAGTACCTCTGAATGCACACCCCCTTGCGCCAAGATGCTGCCCAGCAATTACATCACGGTGTGTTTACCTTTTGACGTTAGCTCTAGCAAGGGGGAGAAGCGAACTTCACAGAGTGCCAGCACTTGTCCGGTTGTGCAAGCCTCGTTTTCAGTACGATTGCCTTAAGGGCGACACACATGGAGCGAACTTGCGCTGCGGATTTTGAGCGGCGCGGCAGAACGCGGTGGCGTGCAGCACCACTAGCGGCAGAAAACAGGCGGCTGCCGCCAGACCGCTACCGCCGGAATTTAGAAACGGCATGATTCCATATGCTTAGTAAAATGCTGAAAATAACAACTGTGCATTTACAATTAAGCTATTATTTTTTCAATGACGACAAAGAGGGCGAATTATTGTTTGTGACCTCAATTCTGAACCAAAATAGTTAACCTGTTTGAACCTCCCGTGCTTCCCGACGTCAACCGACACGTAGTGGCTAAGACTAGCAGCTAGCAGCTTTGAAAATCGAGAAGCATTCTGAAAATCTGGTGCGTTTCATCGCTAAAATTTTGTGCTGCAGGCATCTTCAGACAAAGCAAAAGCTTCATGCCACTTTTGTTTGCCGTGAACATGAGGCACAGTGTAGCGGCAACGACGAGTTCGTGAAGCGAGACGCCGCTATGGTGGCTAGCCACCATAACGCAACTTGGGCAGGCGCGACCATGTTTTAGAAGTTTTTCGCGCGTAGTTTGTAGCGCCCGTCCGAAGTCATAGCCTTTCATGGGCGTTGGCTCGGACCGCGCACACAGTACTTATCCGTATTTCCGAATTAACAGGCCTCGAATTAACGAGTACAGTTAAACCTCGATATAACGAAGTCGTAAAAATCGGCACTTTACTTCGTTATAATGAAATTTCATTGCATCGAAATTTCGTACCTAGCATGCGGAAACATTACCAAATCACTTGCCAGTTGTAAGCACTCATCCTTTATTTTCTCTGAAAGTAATCAGTGACTTTCTTTTGCGTCTGCTTTGCAATCAGAGATGGCCTCACACTGCGTTCATAGACCCACAAGGATTGCATTGCATCTTGCTGCCCAATCGAACTCGCGTGGCGCCGCAGAACATCAATTGCGTCAAGCACTTCGCGGCTGCTCGGGGCATCGTCGTCTTCAGCATCGATATCGCTGCCTGGGTCCTCCTGCATGCTTCCTAGCACATCCTGCACGATGGAGTCGTCGGTAACTTCCTCGGTGGCAACGACGCAAGAGTCTGCGTAGAGGAAGTCTTCCAGAGCGACACCGTCAGGAACGGCCCCGTCACTCTCCAGGCACCTCCATGCTTCTTCAAGGCCGGCTTGATCGCCTTCCTCGCCATCGAACGGAGCCCTTTCATTAGCCTCCGTGCTGTTATTGTCTTCGGAGGCACTCGCTGCTGCTGCCACGCCGTTCTCAAACCCAGTTTTCCGGAAGCAGTTCTTGATAATTTCCTTTGATGTCGCCTTCCACGATGCGGAAAACATCTCTAAGGCTTGAAAAATATCCACCTTAGTGGGGCGTTTTAAGCGGAGATTGAGCAGCAGCTTGTCGATCAACCGGCGACGATACGCACACTTCACGCTGTTGATGACTCCTTGGTCGAGCGGCTGAAGCAGCGACGTGCAGTTCGGTGGAAAAAACCGTAGCTCGACATTGGTAAGCTCTAAGTCGTCGACGTGATGGGCGGAACAATTGTCCACTAAGAGGCACACGCTGTGGCCGCCATTCTTCATATCCTTGTCGAACGCCCGGAGCCAGTCACGGAAGATGTCGCGGGACATCCACGCTTTCGTGTTAGAAGTGTACTCCACTTCCAGCTTCCGAGCGTTTCTGAAGCACTGCGGCTTCTTGCTCTTGCCAATCACAAGCGGCACTCTCTTATCACTGCCATCCATGTTGGCGCACAGCAGAGCAGTTATGCGCAGTTTACTCTGTTTGCCACCATGGCAGCGATCACCTTTCAGTGCTAGCGTCCGATTCGGTAGCATCTGATAAAAAAATCCAGTTTCGTCCGCGTTGTAAACGTCCGATGGCTGGTATCGCGTCAGTATTGCTGGCATTTCCTTCTCCAGCCAACTAGCGGCTTCAGGCGCGTCAGCCGACGTTGACTCCCCGCACAGCAGCCGTCCGACGATCCCGTACCGGGCCTTAAAACGGTGGAGCCAACCACTGCTTGCCTTGAATGAATCCTTCTCGAGCAGGCAACCGAAATCCTTTGCTTTTTGCTGCAAAATTGCGCCACTTACCGGCACATTCTGCGCTCTGGCGTCCATGAACCAGGCGAACACAGCCTTATCTACGTCTTGATACGTAGCAGGCTTCAATCGCTTACGTTGGGCGCTCGTTCCACACTTCACTGAGCTGAGGATAGACTCCTTGGCTTTCAAAATTGTTGAAAGCGTACTCATGGATATGCTGAATCGAGCCGCTACGTCCTTCTTTTCGCCTTTCGAAACTGCGTCCAGAATCGCCTCTTTTTGCTCAAGCGAAAGGGCTTTCCGCTTGCCACTCATGGCGGCGACGCACGCGGGCATACATGAGGGCAACCAAAGCAACGCCTGCGATGTATCCAGCACGTGTGGTAGCAGCGAAGTGAACAACGCGACAACGCGGACAAAGGAGTACGGCGGCGACGGCGGCCGCGCAAGTGCGCAAGCAATCACATGGGTTGGCAGATCCAATGAGAGACGGGCGTGTAAGCTGACGCATGCACAGCAAAGAAGCCTGGGAGGAGTGGGGGGGGGGGGGGGGGGGGGGGGGGGGGGGGGGGGTGCGTCGTCGCCGGCGACCGAGCAAAAAAAAAATATAAAGACGGGCCCGGACGGGGGGGGGAAGAGAGAGGGTTGCTCTCTCTCTCTCCCGCTTGCTGGGAGCGAATTCCACGCGCCCCATGAGGCCCATCCGCGTGGGTTACCCAAGTCACTCACGCTAGCACCGCTTTCCCCGCGGCCGTCATCGTCACGGCGACATTTTCCTTCCGGGTAAATTTTTTTAGGATACGCGACTTCGTTGTAATGAAATTGCAGCAATATTACTTCGTTATGTCGAGGCAAAATATACATGGTTTCCAATGGGGAATATGTTGAATATGCCTTGTAACTTCGTTATATTGAGGATTTCGTTATATTGAAGTTCGTTATATCGAGGTTTAACTGTATTTAGTTTCAAGTTTCGGAGGCTGCGCAGAAATTAAGGTAGGCAGCCACCGCCGCGGCCGCCAACCCCTACCCTCCGGCGCCGCCGGCCGTTGCGCCGGTGGTGGCGCCATTTAGTTGGTTGGTTTGTTTATGAGGGTTATCTGGTTCCATCTTCTGTCCCCGTTTAGGACGTGCACAGCCTGTAACTATGCGGAGGTACTTTTTTTTTTTGGCCACGTTCTGTGTGCCAAGCCACCCAGACGCGGCGCGCGCGTAGTTCGAATTATTCGTAGCGGAACCGACTCGCTTTCGAATTAACGGGCTTTTTTATACACAGATCTCTATACGCAGTGTAGTTCGAATTACCAAAAAATTCGAATTATCGAGGTTCGAATTAATGAGCTTTCACTGTATAACTGTGTCCCAACCTGTGCGTTTGCCGGCAACATGCCTAGGGCAGTACAGGCACTGTATGCCGAGCTTGTGAAAGCGGCCGCTGTCCGTCGTCTGTGCACATGATGTCCAGAGAGATTTGGTCATGAGAACCTTCAGAATGACAAAAATAATGACCCCCTTCTTCCGGCATACTAGCAATAACTTGAATTTTTTGGTGAAATTTGATTCGGACGTTTTGTGGTCGTTACAGAGTCCAAAAATGGGTCATCAACTGTATACTAGGGTGAAAAAACGAATTTTCGGTTGAAGAACTATCTGCACAGTTTTGCTGGCAACTGTCCGAAGTCTAAGTTTTGGACTCCACAGAGTCCCAAATATTGGTTGTGAAAGCATGCACATTCTTATGTGAGAGTTCCTCAGCAAGGTCTGAAATATCATGCAAGTACGAATTATTCAACTCCGAAAAATTGGTTGGCTACTGTATACATCTTAATTAAGAGTGGTGCAGCGCAAAAAACAGGGACAAAAGGGGAAGACACAAGCAACAGGACTGGCACTGACTAACGACTGAAACTTTATTGAAAACAGCAGAGGCTTAAAACAACCAGGGCATCACAAGGCCAAGTAGATAATAAATCGGCACAGGATTGTCTAACCAGCCGATTCATTATCTACTTGGCCATGTGATGCCAATTGTATTTAGCTGAATATTCTATTGCGAGCACCGGCATTCATTTCGGTCCGCAAGTCCTATCGACATAAACATAGCAACATGGCAGCACACCGAGCCATGCGTAGCGTTGGGTTCTTTGTGGCTGTACCTGCGAACCAAGGTTATGGAAAGCCAAGCTGGCGAACAATGTGGACAGAGTGCCAGAACGAAAAGGAAAGAGTGTCATATAAAAACACAGCATTTACAGTCGACGACCGATCTTTCGGACCCTCTAGGGACTGCGAAAACGACCAAAAAATTGGGCAGTCCAGAAAATAAAATTTGACTGAAAAAATCACGCACTTATTGCCAATATGCCGGAGGAAGGTGTCAGTCGTATTACACACATTCTAAAGCTCCTCATGACTAAATTTCGCCGCGCGACATGTGCACAGACGACAGGCGGCGACCGCTTTCACAAGTTCGGCCTGGCTGTGCTACCCTCAGCATGTCGCCGACGAACGCACGGATTGGGACAAAGTCTAGACGGGAGAGTGCACACGCCGCTGCCCGCAGTACGGTGGGCCCGGTACGATAATGCGAGGATGGCGAAACAATAAGAACCAAGAAACGGCCGAAGCAAGCATTCAGTCGGCGTCGACCTTCGTCATTAGGCCTAGCGACTAGAGCAAAAATCGGCATCATATCCGGAGATATGCACTCTGCGATGGCTTGCATATAATGAGAGGCATCTTGCCTGTCATCGAAACGCCAGTTGTTTACGGTTTTACAATAGAAGAGTCAGGGTTGCGGTGTGTACACTGACCTCGCTTTGAAATGCACCACCATTTCCTCTCACACTCGCCGTCTCCGTGAAGCCGTACGCCTCCCACGCTGCTACCTAGATCTTCCCGTATTCGGGACGAGAGACTCGGCACAGATGAGTTCTGCCAACTCCAACTAATATGTTCAAGTTCGTGAGGCGGAACACATTCATAAACAGTACGAATTAGAAACCACGCAGGCGCATTGTGCCAACTCGCGCAGAATTCCAACATCACAAGTTAAAAAGCCCCCTTTGAAGGGACACTGAGGAGAAATTGAAGCTGGCTTGTATCGATAGAATACCAGCTCCTGATCACAAAAACGAGGCTCTTACTGAAAACAAAGCTCTTGTAAGGTAGAAAATAGCAAGAACCAAAATACAGGTATCGCCACCACAGGCCAATCTCGAAAGTACAAGCGTGGGGACGTCATAGGACAAGAGACGCCACCTTGGAGGAATTTTCCTTTCTACATGTAAGGCGCGAATCTCTGAGGCTGACAAAGGAAGGTTGCGTGGTTCAATATTGAAGTAAGTTTTGTTTTAAAACCTATAGTGCCTTTTTATTACACAAGGAAGACAGACAAAAGTCAACCTGAATGTTGAAAGCAAAGAAAACCAATGCTTGGCAGCGCCACAGTCGGCCAGGAGAGTTTCGATTTGTTATGGCGCTTCGCGTCTATGAGCTTTGGTTGCCCCGTGGTATTGTTTTTGACGCACCTCGATTTACAAGCGCCGAACAGCAGAGCAACTCCAAGTGCCGCTTCAAGTGCTAGTTAGCCTCCGAAGGAGCCTGTTAAGGCTGGTCAGATGATCGCCACGGTCTATGAAAAACTATGATGGCACGACGGTCGGTGACCGTACATGGCAATTCGCAGTATAAAGAGCACTTGTGTCTTCGAACGCCCAGCGAAACGTTCCCGGCTGTGCCAGTCAACTTCAAACTACTTAACGGAACTCGTTTATTAGGGACGAGAGCCAAGGTACAAGGCAGTTAAGAAAAATTGCTGATGGCCTAGCTCTGTTAGGCCAGGATATACGTTGCGAAAGCGCGGAGATTTTTGCATCGGAAGAGTGCATTCACTAGATGCACCTTTATCGATGAATTTACGCTGAGACGTAGTGGCGGAGTGGTAGCGTCTCTGCCTTAAACTGCTAAGGCCCTGGTTCGATTCCGAGCCTCGGCACAGTATTTTTTTTTATTTATTCAGTGAGTGGGCGGGGGGTTTCAGAGGCTCCCATAGATGCCGCCACAGAATACGTTAGTTAGAGGTTAGCCGCAGGCTCTGTTAAGGCGCGTTTATGCTCCGGCGTAACGCGCGCAGCGCGCGCCCGCTGCACGGCGACGTCACGTCGGCCAAAGCGAGACCCTCTATACTCCAACTGCGCTTGACCGCCGACGCGTTCAGCGCACTCGGACCGCACTGGCAAAGACTTGGAGCATGCCTCTATTTCGCGCCGAGCGCGCCAGCCGCCGCCGGCCCGGCCAAACTGATTCGGCTCCGCAGCGAGGTTCGCGTTGTGACGTAATTCAATAGCTTCGGCAGTTGGGCAGAGCTGTTCATTTCGAGCTCTCGGCTAGTTTAATCCATTCACAGTACGCATCTGAAGGCACATGCAAGTGGGCGAGAGAGCCAGATCCAGTGGAACCGTTGGATCTAGCGCAAGCCGTTGAAGCGTCGTGCGCCGGCTTTAGTTTCAAGCCGACTAAACTCGACCGCCATTGAGCACCCACCCGTTTTTCGTCACAAAAAAATAAATAACTTGGCCCTTCCGCGCCGTTCAAGGAATCACAATCCGTTGGCCCCAAAGCCCCAGCCAGCCTCCGATGGGTGCAACGCGCCGACCTTGTCCTGGCCCCTCGCGATTCCCCACAGAGGGGTTATGATATTTAGTCTGCAACGGCTGCTCTCTGAGGAAGGGGGAAGCGACCCGCCGGCGCCTAACCTAACCGTGCTCCCTCAAAAGCATCGCGCACTCTGTGGGGCTGAGGTCGCTGAAATGCAGGCCGGAGTTTTTGCGAGGGGCTGAGGTCTCTGAAATGCAGGCAGGAGTTTTTGCGAGAACTACATCGTCGTGTTCGGGAACGGGGTCCATTGTAACGCTGGCAAGACGTCGGTGCAAACGTAAACGAAGCGACGGCAGTGACCCCCCATAGATGCATTCAACGTGCGGCGGTGGTAGCTTTCATATCGGCAGCTGCTAGACCGCACAGCTAGCCACCAGAAATCACGGAGTCTGCGTTTATGTCATGTTTCACGTCACTCCGTCCTTTGACGTCATAAGAGTTCTCCGTGGCGTCATAAGAGTTCTCGAGTTTGAATCGGAGCAGCGGGAAAAACTTTTTCAACTTCGAATCCAAATTTCTTTGAAATAAATGCAAACTTCACTCCCGGACAAGCGGCAACAAAGGCATGAAATGCCGGACTATCAGATTTTCCTAACGAAAAAAATCCGATAGAGTTCTCCTCAGTGTCCCTTTAAGGGGAGACGCGAGTGAAAAAAACAGATTTTTTTTTTCAAAAAAGTCTATTTTGTGTTTTATTGCAATTTGTATTCCCCCAAGCCTTTTCTTTTATGTATAAAAAAATCAACGCCGATAATCAATGGAAAGTTAGTACAAAATGCAATTAAAGCACTCGCGGTGGCTCGTGAAAGAGCGAATTTCACCAAATTTCGGGAACGCAGCATTTCGCTCCACGGCGTAGCCCGCTCTTGAATGTTCGCAGGGAAGTAGGCCCAACCCTCTTCTACCAGAAGCCACTTCAGCAGCGGCGTATTCTTGATAAAAAATACGAAAAAGAAAGATCATTTCCCGCCTGAGTCGAGCGTCGTGACTGGCCTTTTAAATCACGTGGCATGATCGAAGCCCTTCCACTGGCTACGAGCATTCTAACGCACGGTCGGACGCAGACGCTCTTACTTCGTTCTGCCGCCACCGAGACATGAACCAACGCTTCTGCCCGGGTTTTTCTCCTTTCTCCACCATGGCTGTGACCGAAAAACAATATTTTTGTTCACGCAAGTTACTGACGAGGCATCAGTGTAAAGGAAGACGCCCCAAGCACAAGCAGAGAGCTCCGGTGACAGGAGGTTCGTCTCCTGGTAGGCCTAACTGCAACGACGGCAACGCACCCGATTTGGACCCTTCAAGCTTCTTGCGAAAGATAAATATGTTCGACGACCAAAACAAGCGTGAAAACGAGCGCGGTAGCACAGTTATCAGTGAGATCGGCGTGATGCACAACCTCGTCAGCGGCGCGGCGTGCCCCGCCTGTGGACGATGTGATCTCTCTGTCAGAGAATCGGCCGCAAAACGGAAAGGGCTAAAATCGTTTTTTGAACTTTACTGCAGAAATGACGCGTGTCCGACTACTGTTGTTTCATCAACATATTCTTTGAGCAGCGCATCTTGATCGTGCAACGGCAGTGATGGCATTCTGTGGCATTCTGCGGCATTGCTGGCATTCTGTGCAAATTTCATTAGTTTGTAGTCAAGGGTCTGACGGAATCCCGTCTGGTCGGGATGGTACATGATATAGTGAGTCGCACCGACCGGTGACTCACTATATCAAATTTCATTAGTATTGACTGACAAGTACAGTAGTAAACATGTTTTTTAACTTTCAAATGCGTTTAAAAATGAGGAACAGAGAAAAACGCGTTTGGAAGTTAAAAAATCTCGCCGCTATTGGCTGCTGCCGCTGGCTAGCACAAAATTGCCGGATCGTGTCAAATTGAATGATGCTACACACTAGGAACACGAACGCGTCCGACTGAGTGCGTTTGGTGGTGACTGGAGGGACGGATGAGATATATCAAATCTTGACCCTTCCAAAAAAATCTGTATATGGTGCCTTATGGCTGTATATGGCAGTATATCGTGGTATATAAACGGTATATGGCAGCTTGGATATTGGTGGCGAATGCGAACGAGGTCCAAAAAATCGAGCAGTCTTCCGGTGCGTCCGAAATTTCAGGCGCTCCTATACAATGGCTCTACGGGCAATGTCACGGTGCCGCGAAAAAGTCCGAATAATCAAGCATGTCCAAAAAATCAGACGTCCGAATTTTCAGTCGTCGATTGTACACGATTTTAAGTCGACTCGAATGTAAGTTGACCCCCCACATCACATTTCTGAAAAAAAAAAAAAAAACTTGCGCGGTCGTTTACCCTTGTCCTTTAATAATAAAACGCAGTAGCACTATCCTGTGGCCTCCGCTTATCACCAGCCGCACGTAGGAGCGCCCGTGGGCACATTCCAAACGAAAATGTATCACTGGGCTACTTGTCCACACTTGCACCATTGTCTTCACTACCGCATCACGACATCACCTGGAACAGCTGAAAATTTTGCCTCACTACAACTGCCACACCTGTATCACCCATTGCGAACGTCAAACTTGCGGCTCAGTGCGCAGTTCATTTCTTTGGCGCAAAGAATGACAGCCGTCTTGAATGTAGCCTTAAACGAGCGCCAGTCGCTTACCGGGCTTTGAGCAGAAATGACGAATGACGAACCAAAACATTAAAAACTTGTGAAACGCGGCCGGCAGTAGTCGAACACGTCAGAGCCAAAGAGAAACTATAAGCGAGCAGAGACGCTCCCCGGCGCCGCTGCAGTTCAGAGTGGGGGTGCCGCCCCTATCGATGCTTCCTTGAGCGCCGAGTGCACTGTTGAAAGTAAAGAAAAAAAAACTTGGACGACGACGCGTATTACGCGAAAGTGTTATCGAGCTGCCGCCGCTTATCAGCAGACGCAATCAGCAGACGCAATCTGCAGCCACATGTGGGAAGTGGGTTGGTGCCGGTTTGCTGCTTATCGACGCCTCGCGCCAGGTGCGGATGCCGGTTCTGCACATTGACATAGCAGCTGCTCAAGGTGGCCAGCACAAAGAGCAATGCGACGGAGCCACACAGCAAAAATGCAACCACGCTGTAGCATGCCTGAAATCTCGTTTGTCTCGCTTTTATTTATGGTGCTATGCTTTGGTTTCTATTTTAAGTCGACCCCCCAACTTTGGATATTCCAATTTTGAAAAATAGGTCGACTTACAGTCGTGTAAATACGTATTTTATGAAGACATTGCCATCGACGGCAGAGAGCACAATGTGAAGCAAAGTGCTTCAAACGCCTACACGTACGACAGCGCCGCTTGTCAACCATTTGAAGCTGCATGTGGCCGAGATGAAAGAGTATCGAAAGATGGCTGCAGGTGTACCGGCGAAAGATCAGCCAACCATGACCAACTTCGAGCGCCCTACAGAGCCGATTTCAGAGAAGAGGACGCAAGCACTAAATAGCAAGGTCGCTGCCATGGTGGCGCTTGATATGCAGTCCTACAGCGTCGTTGAAGACTGCGGGTTGAAAGAGCTTTTAGCAGCTGCTGTTCCAAGCTATCGCCTTCCGTCGTGCTCTACACTTTCATGGGTGCTTGTTCCGCGCATGTGTGACAATACGTGGAAGACGGTGAAAATGGAGCTAAGCAACGGTTTTGAAGGCGGAACTGCAGCCTTTGCCTTTACCAGTGACGTGGACTTCGCGAGCGAACGAAAGCTACGTGAGCTTCACTTGCCATCTCCTAACTCCTAATTTTCAAATACAGCGGTTCACTCTTAACATGTGTCATATGGCTGACAGTCACCGTGCTGAAAAAATCCCAGCTATACTTGTGGAAATATGGGGGGACAGCCTTCCACCCACCCACTCCGCGGATGCAGCGTTCAAGCTGGCTAACCGCGGAGGAGTTCAAGCTCAAGGGAAACAAAGGGAGGGGACGACACAGCGATCCCCGAGCATTTTCGGGGGAAGGTGATGCGAGCAAGCGTGCGGCTGCAACCACTCGTGCCGCTGGCCGGATCCCGAAGAGACCCTCTCCGGTTCCGCAAAATTTCGCGTAACCTATGAGGTGGCGCTCCCGTCACTGTTTCCCCTTCCCCCATGAGAGAGACTTTCCTTCTCGCCCAGCCGGTGCTGTCCTGACGCACGGTGGTGAAGATGGGCCACGTCTAAATGGAGGGGGGAAACAGGTTCCCCACATACTGGACAAGATGTGCAGCGAGTGGGGGCACCCGACAATTGTGAAAAGTACATTGTGACAAATAAAGGGTGCAATATCCGTGCCGCTGTCAGGAAGCTCCCGTGGACTGAGCGATCGTGTTTCGCCCACACCCTGCAGCTAGCCCTTAACGACACAACATCTCATACACCGCCCATTGACCATGTGTGCAAGAAGGTCACACAAACTGTTGGTCATTATAAGCACAGTTCATCAGCACAAAAAAGGGCTAGAGGAATACCCTGAAAAAGCAGCCAAGGATTCTCTCTGTCTGGCGCAAGATGTAGAAACCATATAAAACAGCCAGTACCTAATGCTGTCTCGTCTCTTGGAACTAAAGGAGGCAGTCACTGTGGACCTTGCCCCTTCGGATTGATGGACTCAGTTCACAGGAATGGAAAGAGGCTTCTGATTATGCAGAAACACTCAAGCCATTCTTTGAAGCCGCTACTGTCGCCTGTATCCATCAGTTTCAGCTCAAATACCACTCATTTTTGGAATGCTGCGTTATCTTGCCAACTTCAGAGGTGAGAAAGAAAAGATGAGGTGGACGAAAGATTTAATGCTTCAACAGCTGTCCCTGACCCAGAAGCTAAGAAGCAGAGGCCAGAACTCTATGCACAGCAGTCTTCTAATGTATGGAATGCATTTGACAATTCAGTGAGGAATGGAAGTTTGCTGCTTACTCAAAGGAGGCATTGTTGACCCACGCGACTGGTGGTACACCGTGGGTTCTTTCAGATACCCCAGTCTGTCAAAGCTGTGCACCTCGCAATACCTGCCACTTCAGTGCCAAGGGAGAGGGGGGCATTTTCTGTGGCTGAACCATGTGCAGCAGCTGCTTTTCCTTCACGACAAGCTTTCATGTTCATCCCAGCAAGCTGTGTAGTAGCCATTTTCTATTATATTTCCACTCTTCTAAGAATAATGTTCTAGACTGATACTTTTTGTGCAGCCGCACACACCTTTTGTGTTCATTTACTCATTGATAGTTGAACTGTGATGTTCTTGGATGCTCAAATAAACGTTTTGTAGTGTCTTGAACAAACAGCGCGAACAAAGACGAGCACAAAAGACAAGAAAGCGAACGACACGGCGCTGACTAACAACAGTTGTTAGTCAGCGCCGTGTCGTTCGCTTTCTTGTCTTTTGTGCTCGTCTTTGTTCGCGCTGTTTGTTCAAGATGCCTAACCAACTAGCCCGCCAAAACGTGTTTTGTAGTGGTTAAATGCGTCTGTCCTTGATTACTCAATTCGATATTTAGATCTAAATATATTCGATTTGTATACGAAAAATTTGATATTCATACACCACTAAAATATGGGCAAATTCCACTATTTTCTAAAGCTAAAAAATTTGTACTAGCTGTAAGAATGTGAGAAGTGGTTGTAGAGACAATACAGGTTAATAAAGAACTTTGCCCCACCGTGGCGCCCTGGCAATAAGGACGTTCAAATAGCACTCTTGATGTTTCAACGCCCAGCGCAGGTTTCTCCAATAAAGGTTTCTCATTTGAGATTAATGCTTGACACAGCTTGTGCCCATCTTAACACCTCCCCCCCCCCCCCCCCCCCTCTTAATATAGACTTAATATATGCTTAATATAGACGCGAGCAGGCACTGTCATACCCAACCCGTTCTCCGCCACTGTGAAAGGTGCCATCTTGGATTTAAACGGAACCGGCGGGCACTGACAGAGAAAATCATACGGACTGGCTTGGATAGGCTTCGCTATTTGTTCTCCATCATTGCAATTCGAGATAATGGGACGCTCTACGTTCCTACTGAGACTGTCTACAAAGAAGGGGTGGTCTACTGTACAACAGGAGAGCGGAATGACATCACCCACAGCACGGGGCAGCAAACGGGATAGAGTGGGGAGGGGGAGTGCATTCGCTCGTGTCTTCTCATGGGTTACCTCTCGGTCTTCGCGAGCAACGTTGCCCCATGCAAACTGAGTGTTCTTGCTTCATGCGGCGAGCGCATTTGTCTGCGGCATGACTTGCGCCGGCGTCGCACCGCCTGGTATCGCGACATGAGAGGGTGCAGAGATGACAAAAGCATGACTATAGCTTACAGTTTTTCGCAGAAAAGTTTTTTTCTGCTCACGGATTTCTCGGGCTGTTCAACTGTTCGGAACATTTTGCGGGTCCCGCTGAGCCCGAAAAATTGGTCGGGCACTATATTGAGATAAGTGATTTTGAGATAATGAAGCTTTACTGAACTACTCTCGCCGCTCATTTTGCTGAGAGTTCATTTTAAAATCGCTTCTAATACCTTCACGAACACACAAGGGCAAAATAAAGCAGAACGGGATGGTTTCAGGAATGTGCAATATCATTTGTGCCACTGACGGACAAACACCTCAATGCAACAGAGTTGTTCAAGTGTATATACAAAGTGCAAGAAAGCACACACCCACCACATGGCTTTCATGCACCTTAGTGCAGAACTATGGGGAGACCGCCTGGTGGAAGCATGCTGTGTTGGAGGGAGCTCCGGAAAAGGCAGGCCTGTGCTGGCACACAGATCTGACTTGATCAGATCTCAGTATCACATGTGTGTCGTTTCTCACAGACTGACAGGTGCATACAACAAAAGGGATATGCAATTAAGTGGTACATTCCATGTGGCATCTGGTGCCGTCTGACCAATAATGCAAGCTCAAGGAAGATAAAGGAGCCGACCTGACTGCTCCGAAGACTTGATTTATGTGTAATTAAGTGGCACAATGAACGAGACTCGATTAAAGAGAGAACAAAGGAGCCACTGACCAGCAGCAGGCACTGCGGAGGCAACATCCTGGCTGCCCTTGGACCGGCGGCTGCGCGGAGGCTTCTCACGAAGCGGAGAGCCCTTGGCAGCCGCCCACGACCCATCGCCCACTTCTTGCTGCTGCTGTTGAAGCTGTTGCTGCTCCTGCAGGTGCTTCAGCTCAATCTCATCCTGCACAAGGAAAAACCCACCCTGAGCACAAATCTTGCAACATTCATGCCTACACCACCCAAGTGACAGCTACTAGAGAGAAGAAGCAAGCTGTGGCACTGGCCAGTCCTTGAGGCCAGGGGTGCAGCTGGAGGTTGTCCCCATCTTTTTTGTGACAGACATTCGGTAAAGGAAAGGAATGCTTCAATTTAGGCCAACAACCTCACATATAAGAGACATTTTCAGCAGCGTTGGCTTGGGGGCTAGTTGGTTCATGTTCCTTCCAAGGGAAATTCCTTTTTCAGCGCGACAGTGGAGTGACACTCACAGCTGTGCCATACAGTAAAAGCTCGTTAATTCAAGCTCAAAGGGGACTGGAAAATTGTTAGAATTAAGGAAAGTTCGAATTATCGAATGGGCGAGAGAATGAGCGGTCATAGCGCCCTGCCACGCAGGCAGAACCGGAAGCAGTCACATCTAGACTCGTTATTGCGAGCTAGGCGCTACCTACACGTTTGTGTGGCGGACATATTCTGAGAATTAAATTCATCCAGTCCTAGTGGCAAATGAAATAAATTATTTGGCCAATTATGGGCCAGAAAAAAATACTGGAATCCTTTTGCGTGAGCAGCAAGCTTAAGTGCTGGAATATATGAAGCTATTTATGCTCCACCACCACCGCCGCCACCGCCACCACCACCACCATCAGCCTGACTGCACCCACTGCAGAGCAAAAGCCTCTCCCATGTCTCTCCAATTAACCCAGTCCTTTGCCAGTTGCCCACAAACTTCTTAATCTCATCCGCCCACCTAACCTTTTGCCGCCCCCTGCTACGCTTGCCTTCTCCTTGAATCCACTCCGTTAAGGACCAGCGGTTATCTTTCCTTCGCAGTACATGCCCTGCCCAAGCCCATTTCTTCCTCTTGATTTCAACTAGGATGTCATTAACACGCGTTTGTTCCCTCACCCACTCTGCCCACTTCCAGTCTCTTAACGTTACACCTATCATTTTTCTTTCCATGGCTCGCTGCGTTGTCCTTAACTTAAGCTAAATTCTTTTCATTGGCCTCCACGTTTCTGCCCCGTAGTTGAATACCGACAAGATACAGCTCTTGTACACTTTTCTCTTGAGGGATATTGGTAAACTGCTATTCATGATCTGAGAGAACCTGCCATATGCTGTACAACATGAACTGGTGGGCGAGTTAGTCAGACATGGTTCTTGTAAACCAGCGCAACGGCTCGAAGCCGTTTTGTCCCTTTCTGTTTGGCTTCGAGCTGTTGCGCTGGTTTACAAGAACCTGCCATATGCACTCCACCCCATTCTTATCCTTCTAGTTATTTCCCTCTCATGATCCGGATCAGCTGTCACTACCTGTCCTAAGTTTACCACTTCCAGCCCCTTCGCTGCCAATTGTGAACTGCTGTTCCCTTGCTAGACTGTTGAGTATTACTTTGGTTTTCTGCATGTTAATTTTTGGACCCACCGTACTGCTCTATCTGTCTAATGCTCTATCTGTCTAACTCATTGATCATGATTTGCAGTTCATCTCCTGGTTGACTCAGCAAGGCAATGTCATCAGCGAATCGCAGATTATTTAGGTATTCTCCATTTATTCTTATTCCCAACTGTTCCAAATTCAGGCCTCGAAATACCTCCTGTAAACATGCGGTGAACAGCATTGGCGAGATCGTGTCTCCTTGCCTGACGCCCTTCCTTATTGGAATTTTATCGCAGACTTTATGGAGCACTAAGGTAGCTATGCAGTTGCTATGTATATCTTCCAGTATTTTCTAGGATGAAGATTTTGGACCAGCAAACATATGCTCGGCGTGATGGCTCATGGGAAGAGGTGAATCAGAGATGCTGAAGTCAATTGGAATGAATCATCATACACATGGGAATTGTTGACCTGCATCTCTATTGGAATATAGGAATCGCCTATTTTGGCCTTCAGCCTTCAAATAACATTTTCCGAAATCGGTCTTTTGTTTGTTTGTTTTTCTGCACGTAGCGGACCCCGAGGGCTCGATGGCGGCTGCATCTAATGGCAAGACTTGGAAAGTGTTCTGGCTTTTGAACCATATCAATGAATGTTCATCGATCCTGATGCTCCAGAGCTTGCCCAAATGGCCAAATTTGGTCAGCTTGCTTTCAGGAAGCAGCTCATTCAAAAAATCAGAGTATGGATGAGGTACAAGTCCATGCCCCCAATCCTCCCATACAATCCATTTGTCACCAACCGAAAAAAAAAAACGGAGAAAAGAAGGAATTTCAAGCTCTGCTATTAGAGAACAAAACATGCACAAATATCAAACGTTATCTGCAGCACCTGTCAAGTCTACCTCTTATACACATCTTCACGTGACTCCCTTTCACAGTGGCACCACAGTCATGACGGCTGACTTGACCGGCCGTGGAAAGTGGAATAATTTTTCCTCAGAGCTGTAACTTGGAGGAATGACAGCTATGAACTTGAGAAAGCGTTTGTATATACCAGTTTTCCTCTAATCAAGTTTGTGCTTAGTGCAGCCGGTGATTTTTTTTCTTTATACTTTTTCTGTGTGAATAACTTGCTACACACTAACAAAAATGACAACTGGAACGGGGGACACAGGAGAACCGCGCTTGTCCTGTGTCCCCCGTTCCGGTTGTCATTTTTGTTAGTGTGTAGTGTGTTATTCACACCAAATGTACAACCAAATAGCCCACATTGCTGCCTCACTTTTTCCGTGCTTTTGCCACATTTGACTAATAAATGTTCAAATACTTTTGCACACACGACTCCGCTGTTTGTTTCACTCAGAAGTGTAACCAATAAGCTACAATTTCATGTGTTGCAATATGCGCTGGGTTTGATACTTCTTCTGAAAGAAAAAATTTCTTTCAGTACACTTCAAATCGCCCATATTTCCGCGGTAGTGAAAGGGTTGAAGGGACCGACCACTGAGCAAAACATGTCATGAGATTATGGCAGAAATGAAAAGACTGTGCCTCACAATGTAAGAACTGAGCACTACAATATCAAAGAAACGAGGATTTCTAATTTTAATCGGACCTTGAAAAACGCATAAAACACCATCGCGTGGCAAAACCCGCTATTACCACTGTTGCCCACCATGTGACCATATCTCGGTTTTAATTGCACAGTGTTTTTTTCTTTTAAGTGTGTTCGTCTCTCTCCAGGGCGCCCTTCATCTGGCAACACTCCCTTCCCATTGTCGACTATGTGCTTTTAGCTTTTGTCGCTAGACAGAGCATGGAGCAGCAAGCATGCTCCACTACAACTTTCACTGGGCTTTGAGTGTGGAAACTAAAATGGACACTACCTTATACTGAAAATATATTATTAGGTACAATGCTTCTGCCAACATGCAATCACCATCGTAATTGCTGATCACGGTTGCCATCATCGGGATACATAAAAAAAGGGGCATGCACAGATTTAAATATTCTCGGTAAAAATCTTCTACAGCATTTCCAACAAAGCTGTTGTGGAATCGAGCCCCTTAGGCAGCAATCTTTCCGTTGTGCCGCAAAAAACTGTGTGCTTAAAATTCAGGGTTCTGTCCCTTTAAGAGGACACTACCCTAAAGAGTGACCATCTCTGCCAAATTCTATTATTCCAGAATAAGTATGACAGACATTATGCAACCTATATGACAAGGATTACTATGCCTGCTTAGCAGCAGCTGTGCAATTATTTTGCATTGTTTTGCTATAAAGAATGACACTGGTTACTTTTTTTTAGTAAAAGAAAGTAAAGAATAGACAAACTAAGCGTGCTGTTGTGTTCCTCACAAAATTTTGCTTCAGAAGCCTGCTACAATACTAATATTACCAAGTAACAACTGTTTTCCTTTACTGAAAAAACAGGAACGAAAAATGAACTCACAAGGTTGAAAATCACCCCACTTTGATTTCATCGCTCAAATGTTCCAAGAAATCACCCCATCCAAATAATGAAATTCGGCACAAATAATCCCAGCAGTGCTATAAACCAGCCCCAAAAGTTTAACCTCGCATAAAAAATGCGCACCCTATCCTCAGGGCTGTGATGTTCGGCATGTTCGCTTTATCTTGCATCGATTGGCCGGCACCATCGACTATCATAAAATCATCGTAACGTGCAGTGATACAGAAAACACCTTTTGAAGCTGTAGAAGGCGCTGCCCATCAACTTGAATAGGCAGCTAGCAACCCTGTGCTGGGAGTTGTTTTGTATATATATGGTTAGAAGTGCGGCAGTAAAGAAAAGAGATTGGTTTTGTACTCTCGGTGTGTGCCCAGCTGCATCAACAGGTCGTGCTCAGGGCCCACAGTAGACGACATGGTATCAGATCTCATCCTCCTGGCAAGCAACTGCGTCGTTGCTCTCGTCTGGCTGGCGATGACTACACGCAAGTCATTTGCCCAAATGTCATAGCACTCAGCCATTCCCTTGGAGAAGAATTCGCAGCAAACTGAGCTCGCACCGGCTGCCTTCACTCCGGCAACTGTATCATGGGCAGGTCTTTCCTTGCACAAGCCAGGTCGGTTCAACTTCGAAAATGCTGGTTCCTGGCCGACATGGTTAGAGGACTAGGTGTTTGCTTCAGGCCTTCATCAAGCATTGGGAGATGTTCCAAGTTCAGATTCTGCTGTAATGCAAATGGGCCCGGAAGCTTGTCCACTTCTTGCGACTTTCAGCCCAGACACATCTCTGAACGACACACGGCCGTAGTCAATGAGTTCAAGGCACATTTTGTTCACAACATCAACGAAGTTTAGAGTCAGCGCAATTTCATCGACGAGTACAGCAACCAGGTGAAACTGTGGACAGCCACTATGTGGAACTCTGCGAAATGTGTAAAAGGTGCAACTACCGTTCCACTCAAGTCGAAGAACGTCGTGTCCGGGACCTTTTGTGGAAATACGGCGGGGACAAAGCCTTCCGCCCCACTCGCACTCCCGCTCCGCGGATGCAGCGTTCCCGCTCGCTAACCGTGGAGGGTTTGTGCTCGAGGGACAAAGGGAAGGGACGACAGTAGCGTTAACACTCATATGCTATTTATTACACTCGCAATCAATACACAGAGCAGGCCAGCTAGCTACAAAACATCAACGAGGCATTCCTCGGAAATAGAAGGCTACGTAAGAAGGACTTCCGACTTACCGGCTGGGGCAGGAGTGCGACTTCGGAAGTATCTGCGGCGAACGTTTGTATGCGCCGATAATGACGGCTGGGTTTTCCCGTGCGCGCCGCATTCTTGGGGCACGGCCAATCCCTAGCATTTGCCGGAGAGGGCGCCAAGCCCGCGCGTTTGCGGCGCCCACTTTGCTGCCTGGAACCAGAAGTCCAGCGGCAAGGCACAACGGATCCCCGTGCGCCTGCCGCGGAAGGTGATGAGAGCGTGCGGGTCCAACCGCTTGTAACGCTGGCCGGATCGCAAAGAGACTCTGTCCAGTTCCGCAGAATTCCGCGTAACCTACGAGGTGGCGCTCCCGTCGCCGTTTCCTTTCCCCCATGAGGGAGTCTTCCCTCCTCGCCCAGCCGGGGCTGTCCCGACGCACACCGATGGAGATGGTCTGCCCCGTCGAAATGGGGGAGGAAAACAGGTTTCCACAGTTTTCGCCGATAAGCTAAGGAGGAACCCTCAGCTGAGCCTCAAGGAGGCGTGGATTCAAGCAAGGCAAGCGGATGATGCCAAAAAAAAGAAGAGTAAGCTGGGGGGACACAGCGTCAGGGGCACTAAACCTCAACGTAGGCAGGTACTGTGAGTTCCAGCCAAGACGTGACAAACACGCCGAGACAACGGCAGCAAGGCAGAAAGCCACCAGCTGTGATTTCTGCAGTCGCGCCCCAAATACCCGCTCCAAGTGCCTAGCGCGCACCTCTCAGTGCAAGAAAAAAGGCCATTTTGCGGATGTTTGTCGTTCTCAGAAGACAAGACAGAGCTGACAGCATCCTCTAGTGTCCGAGAGAACAGTCTCTCAACGTCCTGGGATCCTTCACAGTCTTTGCTATGGAAAGGCAAGTCCGCCGTTCCATGCTTGTATGTTGTCAAGGCCCTGTCGGTACCGCTATTGGGCTTTCCGGCACTGGAAGCTCTGGGAATTGTCAAGTTTTCCGACAAGGCCTCCGTCAAGCCATCTGATAATCTGTTGAAAGGACTCGGGACTCTTTCCGAAGGGTACAAAATACGCCTTCAGCCAGATGTAGTGGCCTATTCCCACAACGCGTTCTTATTCCGCTTCGATAAGTTGTTAAGACCGAGCTTCAGAAGCTCTTGACAGCTGCTGTGAAGCTCATGCTCATTTCCCCGTGGATCGCCCATTTCAGCATGCCAGCAGAGACTACCAGTTGGGGTCCACACTTTTCACCAGTTTGACCCGGCTTCTCAGCACCACCCCCCTCCTTAAAACTACCATCCGCAAGCCAGCAGCATGGTCGGGAGGTTGCACTGAAGGCATCATCATCAAGGATACACCTTTTCAAAGAGCGTAAAGAAAAAATTCCTTGCTCAATAAGTATTTGAGTTAAAATTTTTACATCTTAGTGCCAAGTTATAAAAACAATTAGAATCATTTTGTATTTTCTAGATTTTCTTAATAAATTATTTTGGAGAGTTACTGTCATGTAAATGCAAATTTTTTGCTCCTTTTTAATTTTTCTTGTGTTTTTCTATTTCTTTCGAATATTTAAAACATATTTCTGTTGAAACAAACTTGATTAGAAAGCCATTTCAATCATTGCTATGCATTTTGTAAACTTTTACCTATCATACTTATTCTAGAAAAAATGTTTCCTGAAACGTATGCAAAAAAATCGTTTTTGCAGTGGCAATGAAAGAGTTGACCACTGTTCCCATGTAGCACAGTCAGACGGTAACTCCAGCAGCGACACTACGGGCTCCTTTCACCACTCGCCTGAGGTGCAGCATGGGAAGCAGCAGTAACACATCGCACTTTACAACACTTGAACAAAACTGATGATTGCCAAAAGAATGACGCAGTTGAAAACACGCAGTTCTTCTGCTAAGGGATCTGCCAGCATAGTTTTCATGAAAGATTTAAACTTAATTTAAAGAGGTTCAAATAGCACATGAGAGCCCAAGATCACTTCATTGACTTTAACATAGTCAGAATAACGGCCTGGGGGGCGAGTTGGTGCATGATGAAATGAACGGCTGCGCAAATCAGAACACAGACAAGAAAGAAACACCACATGCGTACACTACCAACTGTTTATTCTAAGGAAAAGTGGCATATTTATACAGTTCCACTCAAGCATGATACTCATCCCATTATCACTTCGAAGCCAGCACATGGTATGAAAGCCGCTACATCAGGTTAACAGACTATATACTGCAGATTAGACTAACAGATCAAAGGGATTAAAAACGGAAAAAAGGGCCATCTCTTAGCAAAAGCAGTGTCAAACAATCGTAGCAACAGCAGAGTCATACAGGAGAAGCAAAAGCAGTCAGAAACCAAAAACAAAATATAAAAAGTAATAAACCAATAACAATCGTAGCGAAAGCAGAGTCAAACATATGAAGCAAAAGCAGTCAGAAAAAGAAAGATAAAACCAATAAAAAATTTAACAACCCACGTAAACAAACAGAAGATGGCCGCTAGAAATGCTAGGCTGAAAGTAGCACAGAACATGATGTCACAAAATACTGTCCAGGAAGGAAACTTCATTTCTACGGAAGAATACCGAGGCGTCGCTGACACATGTGGTTCCTTTCTTTTTTGTCATAAAGGCCTCAAGTATTTCACACGCCACCTGACTGCGACTCTTGCCCAGAATCCTTATTCCGTTAAGCACCGGCTCACACTTGCAGTCTCTACAATGGGGAGGCAAATTGGCCCGCCTCCGCTTTCTAACGTTTTCTCATGCTCCCGTGCCCTGTCGTTAATGCAGCGACCCGTCTGGCCTATGTAGACCCTTCCACACGTAAGTGGGATTTCATAAACCACTCCGACAGCACAGGATACGAATTGCTTGCCGTGCCTCTTTTCGCACAGGGCTTTCTTCTTCAGGCCGATCCGCAAGCATAACCCGCTCAGCTTTTTGGGCGCGGAGAAAACGACAGGAACGTCGAACTGGCCAGCAACCTCCTTCAAACTGTGCGCCACTTGGTGTATATAGGGGACCACTTGTGGTCTTCTTGATCCCGGCTTAGCAAGGGATTTTTTCTTCTTGCCTTTCATTTTTTGAAGGAGGGTCTCTGCTACGCTGCAAACGACAGAACATGGGAAGCCAGCCATTTGAAGCCTTTCGATCTGACGGTTGAAGCTAGCTTCAGCCATGTGAGCACAGGACTTAAGCAATGCAGACTCGAGGCAAAGAGAAGCGATAACTCTTTTTACTGTCTTTGCATGCGCTGATACGTACGGAAGCAGTTCCTTTTTTCTCGGGGGGAATACATCTAACACACTTGCCCATCTGAAAACTGGATATTAATATCTCAAAACTGCAAGCTGTTGTTGTCTCGTAGTTCGGGAGTAAAAGCCAGTCCTTTTCCTTGTTGTCTAAAAGCGGAAAGAATTCTTTCCACTGTGCTGGGGAGCGTCAATGCAGAGTTAGTAGTTTTTAGTATCACCAAGAAGTCGTCCATGTATCTAAAAATTCGCAGGACTGGGCCACTGTCAAGGGAAGAAGCTAAAGCACGGTCAATAGTTGATAAAAATATATTACACAACGCCAGGGCAACACAGGAGCCGATGCAGATGCCTCTTCTCTGCAAGTACATTTCTGTTTCAAAGAAAACAAACGTAGACCTAAGGTAAAAATTCTAGTAGTGATAAAAAGTTGTCGACACTAAGTCCAGCTGAGTTCTGAAATGCAATGGCCCCATTATACTCAATACACTCCCGTATGGATTTGAAAAGGTCGCTATGCGGAACTGAATAGAATAAATCTTCAACGTCCACTGAAAACAAGTATCCAATAGAGGACTGGTCTTTTAAAAAAGCTGTCACATCTGTAGAATTCTTGGTGGTGAAGGGATCGTCCACTTCCAGTCCTTTCAAATGCTTCAGAAGAAACTGGCTCACCTTTTGCTGCCAAGAGTCCATCTCACTAACAATGGATCTGAATGGCATGTCTGGCTTATGGGTTTCTGGAACGGAGGCATTCCCAAGGCGACCAGGCTCCTAGGCTTTACCTTCTTCTTTAGTGTGTGCATGAGGTGTCTCTTTCTTGTCTGTGTCCTGATTTGCGCAGCCGTTCATTTCATCATGCACCAACTCGCCCCTCAGGCCATTATTCTGAAGTACCTTTCTTGTACAGTGGGCCCTGTTATGTGTTCAAGTCCGTCCTATGCTCAAGTACATGTGCTCATCGCTCACATCGCTGCTTCGACCTGCCGTGCAAGATTCATCTCATTTTGTCTCCGCAAAGGACTTGTCCCCTCCGAAGTGAATGCCTTTTTTGGTGTGATTAAGCCGTCCATTGGAAACGTCAAGCAGCTCTGCCGCATTCTGAAATCTGAACTGTGGAGACAAGTACGTTTGTTTCATGATTGGCTGCGCGTGTTGTGTTTCACCCTTAACCCAGACTGGCTCGCCAAAAAGGAACTGGGTGCTCTAAGACTTCTTTCTTCGCAAACCACACAATTTTTGTGGCAACGTTACCTCACTGTTCTCCCACGGAAGCCTGAAAAGAAGAAGGTGAAGCCTAGGAGCCTGGACGTCCTTGGGAATGCCTCCGTTCCAGAAGAACTTGCCGCTACTCTAGCGAAAGGGCCGAAGTACAGTGTTCCGCCGAGAACCTTTGCCTTCGAGCTCCTCTCCCTGAACAGGAAGTTGGCAGATAAAGCCGGTGAGGACCGGGAAGGATGCCTTTTGGATGGTGTTGACGGAATGTTGAGGATATCCCGGAAAAAGGACCTTTACCCGAAGGAGAGCACGCAACACATCATGTCGTTCTTCAAGGATAATGACCTAAGACTTCTTCAAGCGGACAAAGAAGGTGGTTTTGCGGTAGTTCCAACTAGCCTTTTTAAAGAAAAGGCGACGCAGGCCATGTTGAAGAACTTTGTTCAGGTGAAGAAGAGTGCCTGAAGAGTGAAAACGAAAGCCATCTCGTTGTGAAATGAGCTGCAGCTTTGCAGGCTGGCCAAGGGAATCAGCGATTGCAAGGAAGGGTCTCTTGATGTGTTTTTTACGGTGAAAACCCATAAGCCAGACATGCCATTCAGATCCATTATTAGTGAGATGGACTCTTGGCAGCAAAAGGTGAGCCAGTTTCTTCTGAAGCATTTGAAAGGACTAGAAGTGGACGATCCCTTCACCACCAAGAATTCTACAGATGTCACAGCTTTTTTAAAAGACCAATCCTCTATTGGATACTTGTTTTCTGTGGACGTTGAAGATTTATTCTATTCAATTCCGCATAACGACCTTTTCAAATCCGTACGGGAGTGTATTGAGTATAATGGGGCCATTGCATTTCAGAACTCAGCTGGACTTAGTGTCGACAACTTTTTATCACTACTAGAATTTTACCTTAGGTCTACGTTTGTTTCCTTTGAAACAGAAATGTACTTGCAGAGAAGAGGAATTTGCATCGGCTCCTGTGTTGCCCCGGCGTTGTGTAATATATTTTTATCAACTATTGACCGTGCTTTAGCTTCTTCCCTTGAGAGTGGCCCAGTCCTGCGAATTTTTAGATACGTGGACGACTTCTTGGTGATACTAAAATCTACTAACTCTGCATAGACGCTCCCCAGCGTAGTGGAAGGAATCCTTTCCGCTTTTAGACAACAAGGAAAAGGACTGGCTTTTACTCCCGAACTACAAGACAACAACAGCTTGCAGTTTTGAGATATTAATATCAAGTAGGGGTGTGCGAATATCAAATTTTTCGAATACAAATCGAATACGAATAATTAGTTCCAAATATCGAATCGAATAACGAATAATTTAGGACAGACGCATTTAACCACTACAAAACATTTATTTGAGCATTCAAGAACATCACAGTTCAACTATCAATGAGTAAATGAACACAAAAGGTGTGTGCGGCTGCACAAAAAGCATCAAAGTCTAGAACATTATTCTTAGAAGAGTGCAAATATCACAGAAAATGACTAGTACACAGCACTGACTAAGGCTATCTTGCCATAAGCACAAAAGCGCATTGCTGGGATGAACATTAAAGCATTAAAGGTTGTTGCGAAGGAAAACCAGCTGCTCCGCATGGTCAGGCAGAAGTCTTTCCCTTCTAGCTGAAACGACTTCTCCAGCCACAGAAAATGCCCTCTCACTTGGCACTGAAGTGGCGGGTGTTGCGAGGTACTTCGTGCACAGCTCTGACAGAATAGGGTATCTGAAAGAACCCACGGTCCGCCACCAGTCGCATGGGTCACTGTCTCGTTTCAACAATGCCCAATGCCTCCTCTCAGTAAGCAGCAAACTCCCATAATGCAGCAGACTCTGCTTTAGTTTCCACAGCATTCCTCACTAAATTGTCAAATGCATTCCAGACATCAGAAGACTGCTGTGCACAGAGTTCTGGCCTCTGTTTCTTAGCTACTGGGTCAGGAGCACACAGGGACAGATTTTGTACCACTAAATCTTTTAGCCATATCATCTTTTCTTTGTCGGCTCTGAATATGGTGGATTTGAAGCGTGGGTCCAAAAACATGGCCAGGCATGCCTCCTTGTCCTCTGCATAAAGGGGAACCTTGATCTGACCGAGCATGCCAGGGCTGTATGAAATCCAGTAGTATCAGTGAAGTTTGCAAGATAATGCAGCATTCCAAAAATGAGTGGTATTTGAGCTGAAAGTGATGGATGCGTTTCTGCACTGGCGATAACAGTGGCTTCAAAGAATGACGAGCGTTTCTACATATTCAGAAGCCTCTTTCCATTCCTGTGAACTGAGCCCATCAATGCTGTTGTCTGAAGTGGCAAGGTCCACAGTGACTGCCTCCTTTAGTTCCAAGACACAAAAAGACAGCATTAGGTACTAACTGTTCCATCTGGTTTCTACGTCTTGCACAAGACGGAGAGGATCTTTGCCTGTTTTTTTTTTGTATTCTTCTAGCCTTTTTTGTGCCGATGAGCTGTGCTTATAGTGACCAACAATGTGTCTGGCCTTCTTGCACAGACGATCAATGGGCGGCGTACGAGATCTTGCGTCGTTAAGGGCTAGCTGCAGGGTGCGGGCGAAACACGATCGCTCAGTCCACGGGAGCCTCCCGACAGCAGCACGGATGTTGCGCCCATTATCTGTCACGATGTATTTTTCACAGTTGTCGGGTATCCCCCACTCGCTGCACATCTCGTCCAGCATAGCTGCGATGTTTTCAGCACAGTGACTGTCAGCCATATGACGCGTGTTAAGCGTAAACCGCTGTATTTGAAAATTAGGAGCTAGGAGACGGCAAGTGAAGCTTACATCGCTTTCGTTCGCTCGCGACGTCCACATGTCGCTGGTAAAGGCAACAGCTGCAGTTCCGCCTTCAAAAGTGTTGCTTAGCTCCATTTTCACCTTCTTCCACGTATCGTCATACATGCTCCGAACAAGCACCCGCGAAAGTGTAGAGCGCGACGGTAGGCGATAGTTTGGAGCAGCAGCTGCCAACAGGTCTTCAAACCCGCGGTCTTCAACGACGCTACAGGGCTGCAAATCAAGCGCCACCATGGCAGCGACCTTGCTATTTAGTGCTTGTGTTATCTTTTCTGAAAGCGGCTCTGTCGGGCGCACAAAGTCGGCCATGGTCGGCTGATCTTTCTCCGGTAGACCTGCAGCCATCTTTCGATACTCTTTTATCTGGGCCGCATGCAGCTTCAAATGGTTGACAAGCGGCGTTGTCGTACCTGAAGGCGTTCGAAGCACTTTGCTGCACGTGGTGCACTCCGCCGTCGATGGCGATGTCCTCATAAAGTATTTTCATACGGCGCTCTTTCCTTTTCGGTTTCCACAACATTGGTTCGCCATGGCACGAATCAGAGTCGGATGCACCGTCGCAGGTATAGCCACAAAGAAGCTCACCAGCACAATCAGCTACGGCATGGCCCGACGTTACGCATGGCTCTGAGCGCCGCCATGTTGCTATGTCGATGTCGATAGGACTTGCGGACCGAAACGAATGACGGTGCTCGCAGTAAAATATTCGGCTAAATACGAATATTCGCGTCGGATTGATTATTTGAAACAACACAAATACTTGGTTTTCGAATCGAATACGAATACTAAAATATAATAATCGGTTAATATTTGAAAATTTCGAATATTCGCACACCCCTAATAGCAAGTTTTCAGATGGGCGAGTGTGCTGAATGTATTCGCCTCCGAGCAAAAAAGGAACTGCTTCCGTACGCATCAGCGCACTCAAAGACAGTAAAAGGGGCTATCGCTTCTCTTTTCCTCGAGTCTGCATTGCTCAAGTCCTGTGCTCACATGGCTGAAGCTAGCTTCAACCATCGGATCGAAAGGCTTCAAATGGCTGGCTTCCCATGTTCTGTCGTTTGCAGCGTAGCAGAGACCCTCCTTCAAAAAATGAAAGGCAAGAAGAAAAAATCCCTTGCTAAGCCGGGATCAAAAAGACCACAAGTGGTCCCCTATATACACCAAGTGGCGCACAGTTTGAAGAAGGTTGCTGGCCGGTTCGACGTTCCTGTCGTTTTCTCCGCGCCCAAAGGGCTGAGCGGGTTATGCTCACGGATCGGCCAGAAGAAAGCCCTGTGCGAAAAGAGGCACGGCAAGCACTTCATATCCTGTGCTGTCGGAGTGGTTTATGAAATCCCACTTACGCGTGGAAGGGTCTACATAGGCCAGACGGGTCGCTGCATTAACGACAGGGCACGGGAGCATGAGAAAACGTTAGAAAGCGGAGGCGGGCCAATTTGCCTCCCCATTGTAGAGACTGCAAGTGTGAGCCGGTGCTTAACGGAATAAGGATTCTGGGCAGGAGTCGCAATCAGGTGGCGCGTGAAATACTTGAGGCCTTTATGATAAAAAAGAAAGGAACCACATGTGTCAGCGACGCCTCGGTATTCCTCCGTAGAAATGAAGTTTCCTTCCTAGACAGTTTTTTGTGACGTCATGTTCTGTGCTACTTTCAGCCTAGCATTTCTAGCGGCCATCTTCTGTTTGTTTAGGTGGGTTGTTAAATTTTTTTATTGGTTTTATCTTTCTTTTTCTGACTGCTTTTGCTTCATATGTTTGACTCTGCTTTTGCTACGATTGTTATTGGTTTTTTACTTTTTATATTTTGTTTTTGGTTTCTGACTGCTTTTGCTTCTCCTGTATGACTCTGCTGTTGCTACGATTGTTTGACACTGCTTTTGCTAAGAGATGGCCCTTTTTTCCGTTTTTAATCCCTTTGATCTGTTAGTCTAATCTGCAGTATATAGTCTGTTAACCTGATGTAGCGGCTTTCATGCCACGTGCTGGGTTCGAAGTGATAATGGGATGAGTATCATGCTTGAGCGGAACTGTATAAATATGCCACTTCTCCTTAGAATAAACAGTTGGTTGTGTGCGCATGTGGTGTCTCTTGTCTGTGTCCTGATTTGCGCAGCCGTTCATTTCATTAACCTAATCTGTGTGCGCTTATGTTTTGCCTGCATAAATAGTTGAAAACACGCAAATGGCGTCATCTGCCATAGATGCTGTGGCGGTGCTCACATGCGTGTTGAGGGCGGCCGCTGTAAGAAGGAGGAAGGTATATCTGTGGCAAGCCTCCTCTACTCAAGAAGGGATCACCTTGGGCACGATGTCCTTGAAAGAGTTGCGCCGCATGGGTTTGGGCGACAGTGGAGCAGCTGTCTGGGCAGCAGCAGCCAGCTCCTCGGGGGGCTCTGGCAACTTGTGCACCAGAATCGGCTTCTGGGGACGCCGGTTGCGCAGTGCGGGCGACGAGCGGGTGCTGGCATCACAGGGCGGTTCCTCCTCCTCCTCCTCCCCCTTGGGGATCAGCACCACCTGCGTTACATCCAGGCCTGTCTGTTCGTGGCTGCCCCAACTCAGGCTGGTTGGTTCGCAGATTGGCTAGGCATACAGCATAACAGTCAGCGATGAAAACACTGTGCAACAAGTCTGATTATTTCTTTCCCATGATCTCGTACTGAGCGAGGAACAACGCTTTATCACGTTACATGGGTCTGTCAGACAGCACCAATAAACAAAAAACCAACACCGGAGCAGTGGGAGGCTGCGCTGTCCTGCTCGAAGCCTGAAGAACAGCTCCAGCTGATTGACAGGGCTCGCCGTTTGGGCAACCGACTGAAAGACCCCCTCCTACTCAGCGAGGATCCTCCTTCACAATAAAGTTTTTCATTCATTCATTCCTACATAGGCATCCATTTCTGAATGGTTAGCATAAAAGTCCGTGAACCGCAGTGTTTGTTCAAAGACTGCAACGCTTTTTTTTTTTTTTCAGCGCGCTTATGTGAGGCAGGAAACTAAGTTTTTTGTCGAAAGTTATGCCAAGGAATTTGTGTTCATTTTTCACCGGTAGTTCAGTTTCGTTTAGGTCTAATGCGGGATCTGTTTGTAGGCGCCATTTTAGTGAGAAAATAATGGCCATGTTTTCTGTGCAGAAAACCGGAAACCATTTCTGTGTGTTGTGTTGGGTTTTATGGCACATAGGCAGCTAAGGCCATCATGCACCAAGCTCAAGGTATAGAATTGGTTGTCTGTAGAATGTTTAGGAATATGAAAAATCCTCGATGGTGTATATGGCCTAAAAATATTGAACTGCCTTGTAGTAACAGAGAAGAAGAAATCTAGAAATAGCCAATGGTAAAAGCCCCAGAGAAGGTCAGGTAGCCTCAGCGGCTATCCTTGGCTGGGCAAGGATACTGAGGCTCCCAACCAATGAAATAAAAAGCCTCAGCCTTCTTCTCAGGAATGACAAAGTGCCTGAGGTGTATCATGTACTAAAGCAAACCAGTGGTTCAAGATTTACAGTTTTTAAAGAACCCCTGCTTTTTTAAAAAAGCTAGAAACGGAATGTATGTTAACAATGGCATCATCATTTAAGAGCAGTGCTGGATGAAAAGGAATGCATTCATTATAAAATTGAGTAAAATACTTTTTTCTTAGCGTTTCCAATTGTAAACATGAAAATAAAATGTGATTAACCGTAAGATCATCTCCGCATTCGCAATTAGGTTTGTCTTGTTTTGTTAGCAGGAAGTTGTGCGGAAGGTGCATGTGACCTATCCGGAGACGGCATAAAATCACTTCCTTAAAACGTTGCTGGTGCACACAATTTAAGTTCACCTAAAACTGGGCTTACCAAGTGTAGTTTATTTATTACTCACTTCGCCATTCCATTCCGACTGCCATCTTTCTCTTAATTTATGCTGTACTAAGCTTATGCAATCCTTAAAAGGTATATTTACTTTTTTTATGCCCTTGCCACGAGCTTTCGCAGTGCAGAAATGAGCCCTGTCGTTGCCTCTTATTCCGTCATGACTGGGAACCCAGCAGAACTTTATGTTTTGTCCTCAAGCTGTGGCTGTTACTATCTTGTGTATGATGTCACCAAGAATCAAGAGTGACTGCATTTCTTGGGTGCAAAGCTATAAGTATACTGAAGGAGTCTGTGTAAAGAATACTGTTGGTAAAGTTCTCGTTTTCTATTTTTTCTACGGCCACACATACTGCGTAACATTCTGCAGTGAAGATGGATGAGCACTGTGGAAGTCGTACTGTTTTCTCCGACTTCCCTCGGACCAATGCGCCCCCTAGGTAAACGTCCATTTTTGAACCATCTGTATAAAACTGCGTAAAACTACTGTATTTTTCTTCAAGTGCATGAAATTCTTGTACTATATATTGTTGCGGAGTTTGTTTTTTAGAAAATTGTACCATGGAGGCAGTGGATCTCGTCTTCGAGCAATGTCAGATAATGTATCTAGTACGCCGAGGTTTTGGCACATCTCTTCAAGACGCAGGAGGAGTGGCCTGATAGCGAGCGGTTTGTTGTTAAACAGCGTTCTAGATGGGCACTTTGTGACTACAGTTAAACCTGTCTATAACGAACCTCCGTACAACGAATTCCTCGATTTTACGAAGTTTTTCTATTCCCCGTCTCCAGTCCCATAGAAATCCATGTATTTGTGACCTCAAAGTAACAAAGTGGCCGTGCGAGAGAACCTCCAAATAACGAATTTGCCCCGTCGACCGCCTCGTCTTTTTTCCCCATATTTTAAGAACATAGAGCTAAATTGTGCCAATTGCTTCGTTAGTTAATGATCAAGAACGATGAACGCCTCAAAAAAACATTCGCAGCGGCGGCGAGCGAGCATCATCACCCGTCCGCTCGGTGGTGATGATGATAATGCACAGGCGCCGCTTTATTGCTTCCGTGCCGGCAGCGCCACTCTTTGGCCGCTGGAGAAATCACTTCACTTCGTATGCGTGACACTAGGTGGCACTACACGCGTTTCTAAAAAAAACTTGTTTTCAGCTGGCGCTTTCCGAATCTGTTTCTTTGTTCCCTTCGCCGTGCCGGCGTGTGCGTGCTTTGTTCTCGACTTCGTATATCTGTGCGCCGGGTCGCGTTAGTGCTTTGACACATCGAGAATGAATGCGTCTACGAAGAAACGGAAAATATTGTCTCTTGAGGACAAAATTGCTATTCTGGACGCCGTTGCTGCAGGCGAAAAAAAGAAGGATGTAGCTGCCAGATTTGAAATCCCAGCCAGCTCTCTCTCTACGATACTCAACGCGAAAGATGCAATTCGCGGTGCAGTGGAGTCCGGTACTAGCGGCAAAAAGAAGAAGCTAAAGCCGTCAACATACACCGACGTGGACAAGGCTGTGTTCACATGGTTCATGGACATGAGAGCTAGAAATCTTCCTATCAGCGGCGCTCTCTTGCAGCAAAAGGCACGGGATTACGCCTGTATCTTGGGATTTCATGACCTAAAGGCGAGCAACGGATGGCTTCAAGGCTTCAAAAACAGGTATGGCATCGTTGGAAAGATAACAAGTGGTGAGTCCTCTTCTGCGGACAGCGATGCTGCCAATTCTTGGGTCGAAGAGAAACTGCCAGCAATTTTGGAGCGCTACGACGCGACCGAAGTGTACAACTGTGACGAGACCGCTCTTTTTTATCAGTTGCTTCCAAACCGCACCCTGAGCCTGAAAGGCGACGTCTGCCATGGAGGCAAGCAGAGTAAACTTCGTTTAACTGTTTTGCTGTGTGTTAACTCGGACGGGACTGACAAGCGCGTCCCACTGGTTATCGGTAAGAGTGCCCGCCCCAGGTGCTTCAAAGGAACACACCGGATGCCCGTGAAATACGTAGCCAACACGAAAGCGTGGATGACGCGAGCCATATTTGGTGACTGGCTGAAAGCGTTTAATGGAGACATCAAGAAGCAAGGCCGCAGAATTTGCTTATTCTTAGATAACTGTTCTGCGCACCATGTTGAAGGCCTCGACCTTTCAAATATAGAACTGCAGTATTTTCCCGAGAACTGCACTTCACTAATACAGCCCCTTGACAAAGGAATTATCAAAAGCGTGAAGTGCAGCTACCGGCGTAGACTGATCCAAATGCTGCTTCTGAACATTCGTCTTCAGCGGCAAATGAAAGTGGACATTTTCCAAGCAGTTGAAATGATTGAAGCATCGTGGCGAGAAACAAGTGCGGACATTATCGCCAACTGTTTCAGAAAAGCCCACGTAACGAAAGAAGTTCACGCTGCGCAAACTGACGAAGAGGAGCACTTAGGAGTGGAGCCTTCAGGGCCGCCCAATCTCGCCGAAGCTTGGGGTTTACTGCGCGTGAATGGAGCAGCCCCGGATGACGTGCAGCTCTGCGACTTTTTGTATGCAGACGACTGTGCCGTGACTACAGAGGAGATGTCGGATGAGGCGCTGGTTGAAAGTGTCCGATGTCAGACCGACAATGATGGATCTCCAGAGGTCGAGTCACCATGTGAGATGCCTTCAACAAATGAAGTGTTGAATGCCATCGACGTTTTGCGGCGCGTCGCGGGCTCGCTGGACGATGGCGGTACAGCATTAAATACCTTGATGTGCTACGAGCGATCAGTGGTGCCGACCCTCATCAACAAACAGCAGAGCAAAATCACTCGTTTCTTTTCAGTGCAATAAATGTATTCTAGGCCATTTCAATGGCCTCGATTTTCACTTTGGTTTCGCTTCTGTATTTATTTTTCAAACTTTCTCGCGGAAACTGCATATAGCGAAAACATCCCTATAACGAATATTTTTCGGCCTTTTTCAATTTCGTTATATCCAGGTTTAACTGTATTGGGTAACATAGGTGTTTGAGCAGTGAATGGATTTTTAAAATGCATGAGCATGTGAGCATGGTTCTTCTATCTGTAAGTGACGGTTCGTTGATTTCTACATAAAGACTATTTATGGGTGACGTTCTGTAAGCACCAGAGGAAAGACGCAAACCTAAATTATGTATTGGATCTAGTCGTTTCAAGTACGAAAGTCTCACTGACCCGTAAACTATGGACCTCCTTCACCCCGCGACGTCACGAAAATGAGGTGGCGCTGATGTTAGCAGCGACTTTCGCATGGTAGGCAAAACAAGTTCCGCTTGCCCGTGCCTACCGCAGCTGCCGCAGTTAGCGGCGACTGCTTCAAGCCTGTGCACTGCAGAAGCAGCATATATTGACCAGCTGCGTCACTGCTAGATCCGCGTAGTAGCATAAAAAAAATTAAATTAGCCTCGATAGGTTTCTCGCGCATAAATGCCGCATTCGGAAACTGGCTAACAGGCATTGGGCCACGGTAGTAAAGCACGAAGTCTGGGAGTCGATAGGCACTGCCACTCAATGCACTTAATAGCATGCAAGTTACTGCATTCATTCACCTGAACTTCAGGATAGTAGGCTGATAATTGCTCAAAGAAAAAAAGACATATGTAGCTGCACACGTACTTATCACCTTGAGCCGGAGTGCACGGGGCGCCGACAGGTTCACTCGCCCCCAAGGAATGCGTTTTTTTGTTAATAGCACACCATGTTTAAATGGCGCGTTTTGTGACATTTAATAGTTACTTGAAACTGTTTCTTGATATGACGACGTAATTATTTCATTCGAGTAGAAAGAAGTCTGGTAAGTTGTGTCAATCTTGCGCGGTCGCGTTGGTGTGCTTAGAATAGCGTACCTTAAGTGTGCTAAACGCCATTATTTTCATTGTATCATGCATGTGTCATGTTTCATGAGGTAATACATGATCGCGAAGCTTGTTTGCAAAGAAGCAGCCGCAGGCGTGCTACTAACAGACACGTGGTGAGATTGAGAGGGGACGCGGCATGAAAAGTGTTTTCGTTATTCATGCATGCGATATGTAACTAAACTTGGTGCAAATATGAAATTCCTACGCTAGTTTCAGTCATTCCTTTTATTCATAGCTATACCTGGTGCAGTTCTAGGCAATTATAATTAACACCGTCGTCAAGTCCCCCCAAGGTCTCAAATAATTGAGCAGATAGTGCGCAGTTTTTTTATGCCAGCATGTACATAAAGCCCTATTCTGTATGATGACACGATTAGTTCTTTTTCTATATGATCAGTACTTATACATGCATAGTTACATGAAAACGTTTCTTACAAAAAATAACACAATAATGCACGTGTAGGGAAAAAAATCGAGAGATTTATTACGCTCCTCAACGTCTCAGGAATAGTTTGCGACAAATGGAATCATTTGATTTTCATGCGAATTATGAAGGTGAGTGATCCAGTCGCAGAAAATGTGAGAGGTCACAAAACGAACCTTAAAGTTTATTCCCTCGTTTATGGCATCTTCGCTTTCGCTTTGGTCAAAGAAATGCGGCACTGAAATCAAAGAAATTACCTCACAATTTTTGACGACCACACTTCTAAAAAGCGTAATTTATAAATTTGTACTCAATATTTTGCTATAATTTTTCATCACGAAACTAGACTTCAGGGCTAGGAAAGGAAATAATTCTATAAATCAAAAATTTTCAGCAAATCGATCAGCTTAACAAGAGGACAAGTCGGCCTGGCTGGTGCGTGGTCATGCGGCTAAAAACAGCGCTAAGCGAGACAGGAGATCGGGGACACGACGCTGTCCCCACTTTTCGCGCAGCGCGACACGTACGTATGTCAGCAGACGATGAGCGCATGTCTGCTCCGACGAAACAACGCCAGCACTTCCGCTTACTACTGTCCCGAAGTAAAATCATTCCGGCTAGTGCAGAGTGTCAAAACTTGTTTTATTCAATGCCTAGCGCATAAATAAACGGCAGGAACGCTTTCTACATGTTTACTACTAACCATATATACAATACACAGTGGCAAACTATTTCTCTTTATAGGCCGCACGTGGACAACGCGAGCTCGTGTACTTCGACAAATTACTAAGTTGGAAGCATCAACCATTACTATGATTCGCAGAAACTGGAAACGCGCCTACAAGCCTTGAAAACCCGCGCTCAACACCTATCCGCGACGCCACTCCCCGACCTTTTGCCTACCACGAGCTCGCTAGCGACTGCAGCGCCACCTCGTTTGTTTACAAACATGCAGGAGGTCCATACATCCGTAGTCTAACGTGGAGCGTACCACTGAGCGATAAATTAGTAAAAGACATGTCCTGTCAGCACCCCAACGTTTACGTGACAGTACTTTTAGAGTATATTTAGGGATCCGCAGGCTTTCTTTTTCAGTGCGTTTATATGAGGCAGGAAATTGAGCTTTTTGTCAAAAGTTATCCCTAGAAATTTGTGCTCATTTTTGACGGGTAACTGTGTTCCGTTCAGGTGCATAAATGTGTCGGCTTGTATGCCTCATTCCAGTGAGAAAAGGGTGGCTACTGTTTTCTGTGTGGAAAACTGGAAACCGTTCTCATCTGCCCATGTCACTAATCTGTTCATTGTCAGCTGTATTTGTCTCTCGCATGTTGCTACGTTTGAGGACATGCAGGCTAGTTGAAGATTATCAACGTAAACTAAATACAGGATAGACTTTGGGATTATTTTACTTATGGAATTCATTTTTATAATAAACAATGTTGTATTTGACAGCTTATACATGAAATGTAACTCTGCCATGAGGCTTTCTCGGCACTGCGACGGACGTACCGAGCTTTTGCTCTTGCCTCTTTAAAACGTACCGAGGTTCTCATGCGTAGCGTACCTGCGAGACTTGCCCCAAGCTTTATTTTGCTGTTTTTTTTGCTTCCTTGCATTCCTTTGTCCACCACACTCTGCTTTTGCCGCACCACTCCTGAAGACTAAGGAATAGCTAAGTGTACGGGATTAATTATACAATTCGTGAGCATTTCGTTTATCTCATCGATGCTAAGGTTTTCTAGAACTATATCATCTAAATTGGCTTGTGCTCTAAAAATTTCCCAGTCTGCTAAATGCAGCTTCCAACGTCGCGGTTTAGTTGGTATGATTTCTGGTGCAGATATCAAACTGATTAATACAGGAAGGTGATCGCTGCCATATGGGTTGTCGATAACGTCCCATTTAAAATCGTTAAAAACAGATGGCGAACTAAAAGACAAATCTAAACATCTAAACAGCTCACTTTACCCAAGGTTGGAGAGCAGTATGTGGCCTTTTCCGTGTTCAAAAAACATATATTGTTTGTGAGAATAACATCTTTGATTGTTTGCCCCCCTAGAGTGGCAGCGCTCACTTCCCCAAAAAAAGGGGAGTGAGCATTAAAATCCCCAACTACCAGATATGGCTCTGGAAGTTCATCTATCAGTTCATGGACTGTTAATGTAAAAGGTGGAGGAATGTATACAGTGAAAGCTCGTTAATTCGACCCCCGTTAATTCGGACAACCGGATAATAATTCGACCTGCAAGCATGGTCCCTACAATTATATATAGGAGTCTATGGGGCAAAACTCTCGTTAATTCGGACAAATTTTACCGTCCATCGGTTAATTCGACCTATTTCCACGGCCCGCCAAGAGCGGCGCTACTGTAAAGTTGGAAAAAAAGAATGTAGCATAGGCCATCCGTACGGTCATCGTCATCAGCAGTGCGAGAGAGGGCGAGGGAAGCAAGGTTAGCAGTGGCCGAAGCGCCCGGTGTCTTTCTTTGTGCTTCGTTGCCTCTTGCAGTCGTGCTCAGTCGTCGTGTTAACCCTATCTTCAGCAAGTCTCGTTTTGGCGTGTGTCGTCGTTGCCCCGTGTTTCTTGCTGCTACGATCGCGGTTATTGAACCCTAACACGCCTTTTCTGGATACGATTGCGTGCTTTGCCAGCGTGTTTACTGTGCTGTTTTCGAGTGCGTAGCGCGCCGTGCCTGCACGCCTCGCCATCGCGTCCTGCTCCGATGGCGACACCGGCAAAGCGGCCGAAGTACAACCAGGCGAAGGACCTAGCCACGAAAGTGGAAATATTGAAGGTGCTGAAGGATGGTGTTTCACGCTCTGACGTGATGGTCAAGTATGATGTTAAAAGAACCACCTTGGCCACTTACGTGAAGAATGAAAACAGCATTATGGAGGCGTTTGACAGTGAAGCCTACGGTGACAAAAGGAAACGACTGCGGACTGCGGCCCACCCGGAACTCGAAGAAGCCGTAATGCGATGGATTAGAAACGCACGTGAGGCCTACCTCCATGTGAGTGGGCCATTAATTTGTGCCCAGGCTGAAAGGTTAGCCACAAAAATGAACCTTGAAGAGTTCAAAGCTTCTGAAGGTTGGCTTGCTCGCTTCAGAAGCCGTCACAATCTGACTTTTAAGAGTGTGTGTGGCGAAAGAGCATCCGTGGACGAAGACAGGATCGAGGAGTGGCGGATCACCGGGCTTCGTGAACACCTAGCTGCGTACGACGCTCCGAATATATTTAACGCCGACGAAACAGCACTTTTCCTTAAAGCACTCCCGGATAAGACTATCACCTTTAAAGGTGACCCCTGCACAGCAGGGAAAAGAAGCAAGAAAGGGTTACTGTTGTGGGAGTTTTGGAGTGCCGTACCCTTCCCGGGCCGGCGGGGCACGCCGTGGAGAAGCAGGAAAGCAAAAGCTTTCCTCCTTCCCCACGGGCGAGTAGCCAGATGCTCTGCTCGAGAGCGCTGCGCTGCCTCCTTCCTCAAAAAACCGGTCGCAAGCGCGCACCGCCAGGCGCCGCCGGAGCGGTCGCTGATTGGCCGAATGTGACAACGGGCAAGTGCGCCGAGATCGGCGGGTACCGGTCGTGGCCAGAGAGAGACTTCAGCGAGCCGCGACAGCGAGAGGACGTCAGGTAATTACCTCCCTTCTTCCCTCTTTGTTGTCGCCATCTTGCCCCGTCAGCCGCACGACCAAGCCAGACGGCAAGGGTCACAGATCAAGATTCAAGCAGCCAGCGACTTCGGAGAACCCAATAAACGTTTGGCCCCGGGCAAAGCGTCCTGTTCGGTGCTGTGTTTATTTCGCATTTCTGCTGCGCCGCCGTGAGAACGGCCGCGCGTGGTGTGCGATACCGGGAGCTCGGAGTTCACGGCCTAGACCTCAAAGGAGGCTCGACGGCTTAGTAAGAACCCCCACAACTGGCGCCTCAACGTGGTTCTCACGCGCAGACGCGCTTGAGCAACTCGCTCCCGGCGAACATGGCGGATCCGCAGTCTACACTGCCTGATCTGATGTGGCTCACAGAGCTCGGCCAGGGGCCTAGGGAACGCCCTGCCCCAGGCACTCCTGCAGCGGAATCAGCTCAACGGACGGGACGACACACCGTCGCAGGCGCGACATACGCAACACCGTGGACACCGGAAAACTCCGCCAGATGCCACGGTACCAGCACGCCAGGCCTTGGCACTCACCCATCATCGGCGCGTGCCGCCTGGGAACAGGCGAGCACATCGCCCTCCGTCTCACACCTTCCAAACGGCACAGCCGAGACCGCGCCACATGCGACGAGTCACCATCATCACGGCTCCTGACACGAGACACCCGCAAACGCGGCAAATCTCGCCGAAGTTCTGGCCAGCGCGTTACAGCAAGCGCTGCAATCCGCACAGCCCAGCCCGCGGATCGGAACTCCGATCCCCAAGTACAGTGGCTACAGCGATCAAACGAGCGCTAACCACTTTTTGCTGGCTGTCGACCAGAACGGTCAAACAACAGGCACGAGTGAGCGTGATATGCTTCGGAGAGTGATCCCTGTTGCGCTTGGCGATCAGGCCGCTCGGTGGCACCGGTTGGTCGGCCACACCGCGAGCACGATGGCCGATTTCCGCAGGATGTTCAGGGAGGAGTTCCTTCCTTACGACTACCAGCTGCGGATGCGGCGGGAGTTGGAGCTGCGCACGCAAGCCCCTGACGAATCTCTGGTCGAGTACGTCAGGGCAATGCAGGAGCTTTACGCCTACGCCGATCCCGGAGCTTTGAACGCGGAGCGAGTGGAAAGGGTAGTCCGACAGAGCTACCCCACGTTTGCTCTCTATCTGCGGGGAAATCGCTACGGAGACTTGAACGAGCTAGCTGTGGAAGCGCGCCGGGTACAAACCGAAATCTCGGCAGCCCGCGCGTACCGGCCCCCACCACCTCCATCGGAATCACTGGAGCCCAGCTGCGCCTGGAACGGCAGCACCCGCCCACGAAGTGAGTCCGCTCGGGCACCGGCTCAAGGCGCGCTTTTCGAAGTCTCGGATCGCACCTTGGATCCCTACTCATACGGGCTCAGGGCAACAGAGGTCACACGGCCGGGAGTCTGGTCAGCCTCTCGCCAACCGACCGACAGAGATTCCCAAGGTCGGTCAAACGATCGCGAAGGGATTACGCCTCCAGACGGACAGCGTCACCGGGTAGAAATGCCGGTTCGGAACGCGCTCACGGATGGCCGTGCGCGAGAGCAGCCTCGTCCGTCCCTGTACCATGCACGGAACTCTGTGCGCTGTTTCAACTGTGACCAAGCGGGTCACATTGCACGGGCGTGCCCTGCCGGGCCGGGAAACCAGGCAGGCCGCCGGTAATGGCGCCAGCGGCCGTGGCGGAACCGGGCGATGCAGCCGCAATCGCGGCCTCTTCGCTGTTCAGGGTTGGAACACCGATCAGTGTGAGTGCTCCGTTCATAGAACTTGCAATCGCAGGATTTACGTTCAAAGCACTGTTCGACACTGGCACGAGCACATTGCTCATCGGAGACGAGGTCGTCTCTCATCTGAGACGGAAGGGCATTCAGCTGCGAAAGCGCAACGTGCCCCTCCGACTTGCGCGCGGAGAGGCGTGCTCCGGCGGTGATGCGCGTCTTGTCGTGCGCTGGAATCAGCGTAAACGACGACACCGCTTCATTCACTTGCCTGAACTCACGGTCCCCGCCATTCTCGGACGAGATTTCTTGGCAAAATAGGGAATCGTAGTTGACATCGGCAACGGCGGCTACCGGGAAAGCCCGTTCATGCCACTCAAGCCGTTCGCTACCGCGCCCGCCGCGACTGATCGGATGTCTAACGCCGAAGGGGAGATGAGGAATGCCTCCCGAGAGAACAACGCTCCCCCCCAGCCGCTGGAGTCAGTGGCTGCGGCCTGTCCCCGACCCCGCGCCTTTTGTGCGGACAAGGACGACAAATTACACGGTCTCCGAACGCGGGTGACTTGACGGAGCGTGAGCGCGGCCGCATATTCACCTTGTTAAGCGACTTCGAGGAGATATTTACAGACCGCCCCGGCTGCACGCAACTGGTGCAGCCCCGCATCGAAACAGGGGACGCACAGCCTTGGAAATCCAATCCCAGACCGGTCAGCCCCGCCAAACGGCAGGCGATTCACGCGGCGCTGCAAGAGCTGCTCGATACGGGCATTGTTCGTCGTTCAGCGAGTCCCTGGGGGTTCCCAGTCGTACTCGTCCCCAAAAAGGACGGTAGCTCGCGCTTGTGCGTGGACTACAGGCGATTGAATGCAGTCACGCAGAAAGATGCGTACCCCTTCCCAAGCATTGACGATATCGTCTCAAACCTCGGCGGAGCGAGGTATTTTTCTACTCTGGACGCCAGCAAGGGCTATCTCCAGGTAGAGATGCGACCAGGCGACGAGTGCAAAACGGCATTCACATGCCACAAGGGTCTCTACGAGTTCGTTAGGATGCCCTTCGGTTTGTCTGGAAGCCCAAGCACCTTTCAGCGGCTGACTGACCGTGTGCTCGGCGACGCCAAATGGCATCACGCCCTCGCCTACCTGGACGACATCGTCATCTACTCCCGCACCTTCGAGGAGCCCCTCGATCATCTCGGGGATGTCTTGGGAAAGCTCAGAGAAGCAGGCATCACACTCAACCCCGCCAAAGCGCAGCTGTGCAGAGCGGAAGTGAGCCTACTCGGCTACCGCGTGCGGCACGGACAGGTGTCCCCGGACCCGGAGAAGCTTCGCTCGATCCTGGAATTTCCAGCGCCGAACGACGTGAAGGCCGTGCGCCGCTTTCTCGGGATGGTCGGCTACTACCGCCAGTTCATTCCTAACTGCATACGCCTGCAAGCCCCCCTGACAAAGCTGCTAAGGAAGGCAGCCCTGTGGGAATGGGGAGAGGAGCAGACGAGTTTTCGTCAACTGGCTCAGGCCATCGCCGACACCACGTCACTGAAACTGCCAGACCTAAACAGGCCATTCGACCTAAACAGGCCATTCGTGATCCAGAGAGATGCCTGCGATTTCGGAGTGGGCGCAGTGTTACTCCAGATGGAGGACGAACAACTCCGACCCGTGGCATTTGCCAGCCGTGCGCTGACGCCGGCCGAGCGCAACTACTCAGTGACGGAGAAAGAATGCTTGGCAATCATCTACGCACTACGAAAATTCGAGATGTACGTAGAAGGAACCAAGTTCACGGTCGAAACCGACTACATGGCATTGACATGGCTAACCCGCCTTCATGAGCCGAGCGGGAGGCTCACGCGTTGGGCCCTGATGCTACAGCGCTTCGAGTTCGAAGTGCGGTACCGAAAAGGGGCCACAAACGTGGTTGCTGACGCGCTGTCGCGCGCGCCGGTGAATGACCTGTCCCCAGGCGGTGGAGAGAAGCCGCCGCAGCAACTTCCCCACGCATCGGGAGAGCTGAGCCGAGGGGATAAAGATCTCGCTCGATTGCACGCGCATCTCGTCGGTGTGCAGGTCCCCATCGAGCGGGCATTCAGCAGAGAAGAGCTTATCAAGGCTCAGCAGGAGACTCGTACTGTCGGAGGCTGGTCGCCGGTCTTAGTGAAGAGACAGACCGCCCGACGAATCTAGTCAAAGGGCGCCTGGGAACCGCAGCAAATGCGGTAGGCGCGAGCTCTAGTGCAGCTTGCAGTGCTGCGAGTGAGCTGGAGAGTTTCCTGCTTGATGCTGACGGACCTTTGCTGAAAATACGTGCCAAGCAAAAGAGGACTCAAACGAGTGCTTCAAAGCCGTCATCCCGCACCAGCTCAGGCAAGCTGTGATGCAGCATTACCACGATGCGGACGGCCATGGGAGCGCGCCAAAGACATGGAAGAAACTCTGTCGGTTTGCTACCTGGCCTGGAATGAAGGTTGAAGTACGCAAATACATACAAACCTGCCATGTCTGTCAAGAGAGAAAGCCGAGAGGGGGAAGGGCGCCCGGCTTGCTTCAGCCGATCGTGAGCACAAATCCATGGGAAATCGTGGTGTGCGACCTGATCGGACCGCTGCCGCGCAGCAAAAGAGTTAGTGACTGCGACATTGCAACTAGCGTGGAAAGCACAAGGACCGGGGCAAAAGGAACAGACGAGACAGCCTGTTCCTTTTGCCTCTGTCCTTGTGCTTTCCACGCTAGTTGCAATGTCGCAGTCACTAACGAATACACACCAACTAGCCCAACTGTCTTCCATGAGCAGCAAAAGAGGGCACAGATTTGTGCTGGCGGTCACTTGCCACTTCAGCGGGATCGCTGAACTCTATCCGCTGCGAAAAGCCACTACGAAGGAGATCCTGGCGAGAATCTCAGGATTATTCTGCCGTTTCGGGTTCCCCGACCGGTTGATCACCGACAATGCATCGTACTTCACGTCAAAGGTTTTTCGTGACACGTGCGCAGCAATGGGAGTACGACAGCAGAAAACGACGTGCTATCATCCACAGTCCAATGTGACAGAGCGTCGCAATCGCGATGTGAAACCTTTGCTCGGGGCATACGCCCAGACGCACAGCAACTGGGACGAGCACCTCGACGCCATCACCTTCGCACTGCGAACGAGCGAAAACCGCTCTACGGGCTTCACGCCGGCTTTCCTGATGTTCGGGAGGGAGTTACAGACGCCAACGGACATTGTCCTTGCCAAAATGAGGGATGCTGCTCCGGCCCAGACGGCAGCTGCTGACTACGCGCGGCGTGTGCGAAAACGCATAGAAAACGCAGTGAAGGAGACCAGCCGCAATCGCGCGAGAGCCAGGGCGAGCCAGAAGGCGGCCTATGATCGAACGCATCGGGACTTGGAATTCCAAGTGGGAGATTTGGCTCTCAAACGCAACCACGTGCTCAGCGATGCGAGCACGGGATTTGCGGCAGGCCTCGCGCCCAAATGGGTCGGCCCATTCATCGTTGCTGAGAAGCTGTCGCCACTTAACTACAAGCTGAGGGGTCCGAACTCGGCTCGACTCAGCGGGCCCATCCATGTAGGGGAGCTAAAAAGGTACTTCCAAAGGGAAGCCGCCGTGGAGAGAGAGGTTCCGGCCACGCGAAATCGCGGGGAAAGGTCGCTGACCCCGACGCACCCCTACAATACCCGCAGCAAGCGAAAGCGCTGCTAAGGGGACAACGGGGCGAAGGGTGCCCGAGCCGTGCCGAAGGCTGATTAGCGGACGAAGGACGGAGGGACCCCGGAAGATTGCACCGACCGGAGAAAAGGGATGGCCGAGGCCGCAAAGAGGTCAATGGACTTCAATATTCCCAGAAGGGGACCATGCGATGACCCCCGCCAACCCCTGCTCCTCAGTCGAACCGTGACTTTTCCAAATGGCAAGCTGCGACATATTAGACCCGAAGAAAAGAGCCAATGGGGAGCTCAAATGTGTTTCCCAGAGGACACTGCGGGAGGACGGTCGTCAGCCCCCAGTGACCGCGGCGCTCACTTCGAACGCACCACCATGGAGGCAGCCTATCAAGTGTCGGTGGGGCGAGCTTCCGGGCATGAGTGTCCAGCTGACCACCAGCGGCAACGGGCTCGCCGGCCATCGGCACGAAGAACTCGGGACCAGCCGGTGCCGCGGCCCCACGCAGGACCCCTGCCGCGACCGCGGCAGCACGGAGACCGCGTCGGACGCAGGGGCGATGAGACGAAAAGCGGCGCAGCGGCCACAAGCAGGGCCACGGCCGCGACCGCGGCAGCACGGAGGCCGCGGTGCAGCGGAGTACCACGCCGGCGGCCCGCAAGCACCTGACCCCTATCACCAGCTTTCGGGGGCCGCGCCCGCACCTCGCCACCCAGATCGGGCAGCCGGGCGCCGAGGACCCGCTTCGGCCGGGACAGCCGGACCCCGGTGTCGGTCCGTCGCCACCTGGGCGCATCAGGCCGGCGATGCGCCACCGCGCTCATACGTAAGCGTGGCGCCGTGGGACCGACAGCTGCAGGTGGAGGCGGGCCTGGCGCGGGAGCGGGTCCCTTCCATTTTCCGGGGCAACACCATCACAGACCACCTGGCGGCGCACCCGGAAGCCGTGATGCCACCGGAGCAGACGGCCGCCTACTGCCCGGAGTGCGGCGGCTTGATCGTCAGCCGGCGCACACACGTCTCCTCCAGCTACCACCGGCAGCGGCTGGAGGGGAGCAGCCTGGACGGCGAGGTGGTGCGGGCCCTGAGGGCGCGGGACCCTGTGTTTGCAGCCAGGGTGCTTTGGATGGAGGTCGCCCCGGAGTCCCGAGCCCTGGTCGCACCACCCGGGCCAGGGACCGCGCCTCCTGCTGCGACGCCAACCCCAGCAGACGACATCGGAGCCCTTGTTCTGGATTTCGATCTGCTGGGGGACTTGTAACTTGGAAGCGGCCAATAAAGGTAAAGGCTTTAATGAGATCATTGCAGTCTACCGTCCGCTGAACTCAGGGGACGTTCGGTCTTTAGGGAGGAGGAGTGTGGGAGTTTCGGAGTGCCGTACCCTTCCCGGGCCGGCGGGGCGCGCCGTGGAGAAGCAGGAAAGCGGAAGCTTTCCTCCTTCCCCACGGGCAAGTAGCCAGATGGTCTGCTCGAGAGCGCTGTGCCGCCTCCTTCCTCAAAAAACCGGTCGCAAGCGCGCACCGCCAGGCGCCGCCGGAGCGGTCGCTGATTGGCTGAATGTGACAACAGGCAAGTGCGCCGAGATCGGCAGGTACCGGTCGTGGCCGGAGAGAGACTTCAGCGAGCCGCGACAGCGAGAGGACGTCAGGTAATTACCTCCCTTCTTCCCTCTTTGTTGTCGCCATCTTGCCCCGTCAGCTGCACGACCAAGCCAGACGGCAAGGGTCACAGATCAAGATTCAAGCAGCCAGCGACTTGGGAGAACCCAATAAACGTTTGACCCCGGGCAAAGCGTCCTGTTCCGTGCTGTGTTTATTTCGCATTTCTGCTGCGCCGCCGTAAAACGGCCGCGCGTGGTGTGCGATACCGGGAGCTCTGAGTTCACGGCCTAGACCTCAAAGTAGGCTCGACGGCTTAGTAAGAACCCCCACACTGTGCTACTTGCCGCCAACATGACGGGAACAGAGCGTCTGCCTCTCCTAGTGATCGGAAAGGCTCAGAAGCCGAGGTGCTTCAAGAACGCGCGGTGCCTTCCGGTTGAATACCAAGCCAACAGGAAGGCTTGGATGACGTCCAGCATATTTCAGTCCTGGCTTCATCAAATGGATCGGCGTTTTCGAGCTGAGAAACGGAAGGTCCTCATGGTTGTGGACAATTGCAGTGCTCACTGCAAGGTGTCGGGCCTGGAATGGATTAAGCTTGTGTTCCTCCCGCCGAATACAACCGCAGCCCTTCAGCCCATGGACCAGGGCATAATCCAGCATATAAAATGCAAGTACAGAAAGCATGTATTACAGCGCATGCTTCTCTGTATGGAAGCTGGGAAGAAGTACGACCTTACGCTCCTCAGCGCTTTGAACATTCTGGCGCACGAATGGGCCAACACGCCTATAGCAGTTATTGCGAACCGCTTTCGGCACAGCGGTTTTGTGCAACCGAACTGCGGTGTGGGGGAACTGCCGACAGAAGCAGCTGACGCAACCACAGAAGACGACAGCTGTTTCGACAGTGTTTTGCCTCCTGCCGTGCGGCTCGCGGATTACGTGTCCATCGATGATGGTGTCGCCATTGCCGGTCAGCTGACCGAGGACGAACTCATCCAAGAAATGACAGGCGCCGACAACGACGATTCGTCGGAAGATGACAGTTGTGAGCACCTGCCCCAAACGCCGAAGCGCACGGTGAAAGAAGCCGCAGAAGCCTTGTCCGTGCTGGAAGACTTCTGTGAACAAATTCCGGATGGTTCGCGTGCCGCGGAGCATCTGGCAGCTGTTAGAGCTATTGTAGCCGCTCAAATTCGCCCGAAAAAGCAGACGACGATAACAAACTTCTTTGCCAAACAAATAAAGGTATGTCATGCTGGGGCAAATTTCATGTTTTTTGTGGTTCATTCGATATTTCGACATTCAGTTAATTCGACAATTTTCCGCGGTCCCGTCAGTGTCGAATTAACGAGCTTTTACTGTACGGAACAGATTGTTAGTGTTTTATAGCTGACGATGCTGACTGCAACCGCCTCAAATTTTATATTGAGCTTGATTTCTTGAGCAGGGGCACCGCTTTGAACGACTATCGCGATGCCTCCCGACAGTCGATTTGCCTGCTCTCGATCGCGTCTAAAAGTTTTCTAATGTTTCAGGATATGCACATGTTGTGGACCAAGATTGGTCTCCTGAAGACATAACTATGGGTAACATTGACCGTAAAATATGTGTTATGTCACTGTAATTCTGCGGAAGTCCTCTACAATTCCAGTGAATTAAAAAGCCATGTTTATGCTTTTGAGAGGAAATAAAAGGCGATTTACTTAGGTGGTGGGACCGTTATAAGGGGGCCTGTCTTTTTTTCGCTCAAGAGAGCTGGAAGGCACCGCTGCAGAGCGGGCGGACTGGGGGTTACATCCATCACCTCGCCAGAGGTGCTGGGGGACCGTGCAGCAGTGGTTGTATTAGTTTCAGGCCTCCCCTGACGGGGGGAAGTCCTGCAGGATGCTAACCCACTGTCCGTCGCTCCCTGCTTTGACAATGGCAGGGCAGCTTTCGCTGACCCTGCCTGGGGTGTGGATGGCCCTGCCATAGGCTCGGTGGGAGTGGCCTTGGCAGGTGCCGGAGTGCTGTGTGGTGCTACGCGCTTCCGCACCACATCAGCGAAGTTTTGTTTTGCTGTGAAAGAGAATGTGTTCATAAGCGCAAAAGCGCCTTCTCACTTCTTTAAATGAAATGTTTTCCTTCGTCTTTATGGTGATTATCTCTTTTTCTTTCTTCCAGTACAGACACTCCCTGGAATAGGCAGCATGATCTCCATCACAGTTTATGCAGCGCGGGGCTGCATCACATTCATCACAATGGTGATCCTTCGAGGCACATTTTGTGCAAGTTTTGCGAGCGCGGCAAATCTGAGTCGTGGCCGAACCTTTGACAACTGAAATATCTGCGGGGGTTAGGTATATATGGTTTTACGTTAACTTTCAAATATCCCACTCGATGGTGTCGGGCAATGTGCTGGTGTTTAAAGTAAGGATTAAGTGCTTTGTGTCTATTTCCTTATTGTCCTTCCCTATCTTGATTCGGTGCACATCTATGACGTCTTGGTCGCTGAGCCCTTCGAGCATCTCATTTTCAGTGATGTGTACAAAATCAATTTCTGATATTACACCACGGACAGTGTTAAGTGATCGATGTGCTGTTATGGAGACCGGGATGTCCCCTATAGAAGCAGTGTTTGAAACTTTCGAGCAGTGGATGCACTCACGTAGTTCAAGTAGAAGGTGGCCGCTGGCCATTTTTGAGACCTTGTAGCCAGGGCCCAAGGTATCGGTTAAACATTTAGACACAAGGAATGGAGATATTATTCTTGCTTGTTTTTCATCGCTTTGACTGTGGATTACGTGAAAATTGGTGAATGTTGGTTTCTTTTTGGTAAAAAAATCAGCTGCTTCGTTCCACCCTCTCTTGAGAGAGCGATCTCGTTTTGAAAGGAGGGGAGCCATAAAAACATATTGTTTTTCGGTCATGGTGCCAGCCACCCACCACGGAGTCCAACAAGGGGACGGAACAGGAACTTGAAAGCAAGTCCTGCCCACGCCAGCTGTACACATCAACTATAACCAAATACGACGCAACGCAGGGTAGTTGGTCACACAAGGTTAACCCTCACCGCCAGGAAAAAAGGAAAAACCAAGAAGTGAGTAGGAGATAGGAGAGTTGTGAGACAGAGATAGGAAAGTGAAAGATGGAGAGGAGGATAGGAAAAGGCAACTGCCGATTCCCCCCGGTCAGATCAGGCCGGAGGTGCCGTCTACAGGAAGCTGAGACCAAAGTGGTGTGTTGCCTTCGCCGAGGGGCCTTAAAGGTCCAAGCGCTCGGCATCAGCTCAACCACCAGAATCCCCTTTTTCCCACACACGGCGATGCCACGCACGACTCCCCATCATCCCCCTGCAAGGATGTCCCTGCGGTGGCTCAGGAACCCGTGGTTTCGCCACTCAGCAACATCTGCATGATGCAGATGCCACCCTGCGGGGATATATAGCGAAGGGAAAAGGGGCGGTAAATCGATAAGAGGGTTGCTCGGGCACCGAAATTCATAGAATAATCACGCCTGTGAGTAAAACATGTATTTGTGAAAGAAGAGCGGTGAAAGCCGATAGGGGGGGGGGGCTGTTGCGCTAACAACAGATAAACAGATAAACCCCGATGGAAGGTGAAGTAACAGGTGCCCAAATGAGGCTAAAATCTATGAAAATGGAAAGATGGGAGGTGACCCTGAAACTTCATAAAGTAATGCCAGAGTTTGAAGAATGCCACCCCACAGTCACCGCTCGATCTTTTATTCTCCTCACACTGGGCGTGGCCACCCTGCACCTCCCCAGGCATGCATTGCTTGACCTTTTTGATGCATGAACAAGCGTTTTTGCATCACAACGAATGAAGGGGAGATGTCGCTACTTTACAAAGGGGCTTTAGGAGGTGTAGATGGCCTTCAAGCAAAAAAACCATTCACCTAATGGAAAGTGAAGCCCAAAAGAGGCTAAAATATTTAAAACCGGAAGGCTGACAGGTGTAGAGGGCTTCTTCTCCTGTGTTTAAAGGAAGGGCCTTCAAGTGAAAAAGCATTAAAGCTAGTCTGGCAATAAAAGTGAGCCAAAAGCCTAAAAAAACCAGAAGTTAAAACAATAAAACACACTGATAAGGAGAGTTTGAGCCAAGTGACCAGCCATGCCCGGCTATGCTTGGGAACTTCAGAAAGACAGACAGACAGACTGTGTACTAACACAGTGGTCCTTGGCATGACGAAGTTTGAAGACGGCCCGCGTGTGTCTTTCCATGTTTCATTCCTTGTGTCTTGTTGCTTGTGCTGTTCTCTCACCCTGCAGGTGACCTTTGCAAAACCTGTTTTGAGGAGAGCCCCCCTTTGACCTATTTCTGAAAATTTATTTGCTCTTGTACTAACATTAGGACATTGGGGTCCCTATCTCCGTCATGCACACAAATGCTCACCTCAGCCTCCTCTTTGAACTCCACATGCTCGGGGCTATGCTGGGCCGGCCCTTGAGTCGGCGATGGGGGGCAGGCAGCCAGTGTTTCATTGGCCAGCGTTGGGACGCTGATTGGGGCCTCAGCCTCCGTAGGACTTTCCTTGACCTTGGTACGACCCCAGCGACCTTTGACCTTCTTGCTGCAGCCATCCCTGCAGTAAGCATTCTCTTCCTTCACACAGACGATTCCATGGGGGACAAACACATGTTAAAGATGGCCAGATATAATCAGCAGGTGTTCACCACGTCTTTTCACACAGGAAGCGTGCTATATTTGCAACTGTGCATACACATCAGTCCACAGAGGCAGCTAAATGAGAACAAGTGCAGTAGATTCACCACCACCAGCCTCAAACTAAGACTGCTCTACACCTGTCATTTTCTCTTGTCCACAAATTAGGCTCCAAGTTTCTGCCCCATAGGCAAGATACCAAACCAAATAATTGAGTACAGGCATGTGTAAGTAGTGGCTTTTTGGTTCGAGCAAATAGCAATTTTCTTCAAATAATTTCCGAGAGCATATTTCGTATATTATCAGCACACAAAAAGGCACATTAAAAAAAAGAGTGCAATGAAGCTTGTCACACTCACTGAAGCTATGTCTACTTTCTGCAAAAATGGCATTCGGGAATTAGGGGACCTGTATGCCGACCTATATATGGGGCTTCCAACTGCTGCTCTTAAGAGGCTTCTCCAGTGACAGTGTCCATAAGAAATACATGGGAGCTTTCAGAAGCTATATCATATCTAAATATGGTTTGATTTTCATGGGGTTTGTAGCAGCGTTTTCTTCTTCAAGAAATGTTGCAGACATTTTTTCTTAAGTTCTATTTTTTTTACAAATCAGAGGTAAATATCCAGAAAAATTGTGCTTTTAGCTATGTTGGTCTTTCATGTCATCTCGTGAAAGAACTAAGCAAAATATCAAAATTTCATCCACAACATTTCTTCCCTTTTTCTTTGATTGTTGTTTTTCTTTCTTGATTGTTGAGCCGCAATTTTCATCTATATCGAACCTAGTGTTTGCATTTTACACGCTCTGAATGTTGTGTATGTATTTTCTGTGGGGATTTGAAATTCCTGCCAAATTTAGCATGCCACGTGGCTCCATCTGGCGTCGGACAGTTTTGTTGCAACTATACTCCACCACCAACTTCTTGCTTAGCTGTGCTGGTGCACGCAGGTTTTTCTCAGAACCTGGACTTCTTTCTTTCCTTTTTTTCCTGCTTGGGCTGTAAAAGATTTCTGCTTTTCTACTTTGCCAGAGCTTGTGATGCGAAAATGAAGTGAAATGCAAGTGAAATGCATATTGCTGAGGCAATACGTTGCCTTGGCAATGTGGGCGTAGGGTGCCTCTCAAGCTGCATTCAAGCAGCTTTTTTCCCTGCATCCTCTCTCTCCCAGTGATACCTGTACCACTAAGAGCGAGAAATAAACTTCAACTCCAAGGCAACAACACAGAAAAGTTCCCCCCAACACCCCGCCGACACACAATAAGGCGCTGTTCGCAGCAAAACACTGGAAGACAGCCCCCCCCCCCCCCCCCCCCCCCCCCCATTCAGAACGATGTGGCAGAATAGCATTGTTCCTTCCGCAGCGCAGGCGTGCACACACGTGAGGACACATGTCCAGAATACAGCACCAAATACACCTCATAAAAGGCCCTCCAACCAATAGCGATGTTTACATGAACCAGACAGGCCAGGCTGAGTCGAGTTAATGAGTCGAAAACCAGTTACTGGGTTCATGTAAATGCGTGCCGAGTTGGGTCGGAAGTCGATGGGTCAGGTCCAGTCAGCTCCGCCACTAGGGGCAGGTTGACTCAACTCGACCCTGCCCCGATGTACTTCACTGCAGAGTCGAAAAGTCGGGTTAGTGGAAAGGGAGAGGATAAATGCCAACTTGCTTTTCGCGTGCGCCGTCGTGCCTCCGAAATGGCAGTGACTAATGGTGTCAACTGATTGTCACAACGTAGCGGTTAACCCCTTTTCACTGAGGCACTTGCCAATCACCTGCAATTTCATGCTATACTCGCGGTCAACTATCTATGGCCACATCAAGGGGAGAAAGAACAGTCTTCTTCCTTTTCCTGCTTAACCTCTGCTGCACTGCTACTGTGACGTCATGAGAACTGGTCGAAGCTAACTGGGGCATTCACTTCTGGGTCCAAACTAATGAAACAAGGATGTGTTGGATCGGCATCGGAACGCCTGTTCTCTAATGAATCTCTGGTTGAGAGCCACTCTTTTCGAATTCTCCTGCCGAACAGGCAGATCTCTTCCAAAATTCTCATGTTCTCAGTGTAGGTGCAGTCGACTGTACGCGGGTAAGCGTGGGTGCACCTTCTCTGCAGAAAAGAGCTCGCAGGTTTCCAAGCCCCCTACTTCAGAATACACATCCTAAAACAGCGCAAACAAGACAAGGGCAAAGGAAACGTACAACACGAGCGCTGACTTACAACTGGACCTTACTGAACAAAACGCGCATACGAAGGAAGTGGCAGATGTGATAAGAAGCAGTCGATGTCATAAGGTACAAAGGACCATAAAAGTGATAAAAAGCATGAGAGGGTGATAAGGTCAAAAAACACGATTAAATCTCAAAAGAGATGGTAAAAGTGAACAAAGCACATCGGATGACTACGTAGCTGTTAATGTCACATGGTGTAAAGAGCCATGAAAACAATAAAATATATCTAAAAAGTGAATGGCATATGAAGGTGACAAGGTTTTGCTGACAACTGCAATAACCTAAAATCAATAAACAGATACATGCAATGAACTTGGCATGCACGATCAACAAATTTAACAATATTCTTCTAAGAAGGCAAGTTCACTCCCAACTGTACACACAGACAAACTTGCACAAAGGGGAAGAGGTAATAAAAGAGCACATATCCTCATGGCAAAACGTAAAATTGTACATAGCAAAAGTCTGTTTCCATGTTTCTGAGCGCTCGTGTCGTTCCGTGTCTCTCCTTTGTGTCCTGTTTTGTTACACGCTGCTCTATTTTCATGGATCACCAACTCGCCCAACAAGCAACACTCCTGCAAGTAGATGATCCCTTTCAGATAAAAAGTTCCTGTAAGGCCACCGCTCTTTTCCGGCTGCGTCCTTTTGCAGGAGCCCCAACTAACGACATAGGCTATCGTCGGAGAGGCACCCGATGTCCCACAGCGTCCCGCAGTGCCTCCTGACCAAAGGCGTATTTCCAGGATGGCAATGATGAACATCTGTTAAGGCAAATATGCTGTACACACCCAAACCGTGGGAAAGCAGGGCCATTCCTTATCTGGTTTTCCGAAGCAGCAAAGAGCACTCAAAAGGGCAACTACGGCGCTTTTCTGGTAACGAGCGGCAAACAAGCCCATTCATTCTTATTATCCGTGTCCCGCCGTCGGTAGTGTGGTGGCTTCGTGGCCCTTTAACCTCCTCTTCTGTTGCTGACGGGCGACACGGACTGATGATGGGTGGGAGCACATCAGGCGTGTGGATACTCTTACTTGAGAGAGAGTGGTGGCGTATTTGTTTTTGATTTGGTTTATGTTGTTAACGAGATCCTGGGCTCGAGGCGAAGCCCAACCCACGGGCTAGTCCCCATCTCTCATGTTTTTTTTTTTTATTGGAGATTTGTTGCTTAGGGCAGGCCATTGAAAATTACCGCCCTTAGTCCTTTGTTAATTAAGTGTTTAAAAGCGCATGTGAATGGATGGAGGGCAGTCCAGTCCAGTCCAGTCTGAGCTGGGGCTCCATGCTTAGCATATAACGTGGTGCTACTTAGGCTCTAACCCGTCGGGTCGATGAGTAAAGTAGCGCAAAGTTTGTTCTTTTGTAAATTCATTTCTGCTTCTTCCGGTTTAACTCTCAGAATATGCATGCTGTAAATATATGCTCTGCTGTCATCATCTACAAGCACGCCTCCGGAGTGTCCATCCTCCTAGCCGAACAACACTAGAGGAAGGGTTCGTAAACCTTGAAGAAACGACCTGAAATTCTACTGTTCCTATGAAGTTATAGAGTTCCTAAAAGGTCCGAAAGTGTAGGGTGCTATTTGCTTCTCCATAAATATTGAAGATCTTTATTATTCTACACCAAAAGAAAAATTGCTTAAAGCAGTAGAAGAGTGCATAGGTCACCAATTCCATCGCTTTCCAGAACGCTTCCAGTATGTCTACAGAAGGCTTTCTCGATGTACCTCTCCAACTTTTTGTACATGGAACGAACTCATTTGCCTTCAAAAATCAGGAATATTCATAGGGTCATGTATAGCACCCATCCTAAGAGACATTTTTTTGGCTTCCGCAGACAGGACCTTGGCTTACATCCTCCCAAGCTCATCAGTGGTACGGACATTTAAATACGTCGATGATTATCTCTAGTGGTCATAAATAGTCACAGGCAGCTGTTCCACTCAGCCTTACAGAATGTTATGAATACCTTTACTTCGACCATGTCCCCTCTAGTCTTAACACACGAGGTGCCAGAAGATAGCATTATCAGATTTCTAGACATCAAGCTGGAATTCCAAGGCCACCACATGTGTTGGACCTATGAACCACGTAATAAGAAACCGGTGACTCCATACCATTCAGCTCATTCCAAATTGGTGAAGAGAGCCATTGCTAGTCTTAGTATGTCGCATGCACTCAAAAAATCCCGTCCACACAGCATGCTTTCCAGCTTTGAAAAACAGTGCAACAGGTTATCAGAAGCTGGCTACCCTACGCACCATTTAATTTACGTCTCCCAGAAGCTTCAAAAGCAGATGAAAAACAGGGCAGGCAAATTGAAGAAGCTCGTGAGAATAAAGATAGAAACAAAAAGTCACAGTCATATCATACTACCACACTCTGTCCCATAATCTCAAAAAGACAGCAAGAACATGCAGGACCAATCATTAAAAACAACGAACCCATGTGAAAAGGAAGTGATATATTCAATTCCCCCAACATGCGGTAACAAATACATTGAGCAGACAGGCAGCTACATTAATGACCGTTTGCATGAACATAACGAACATGTGCAAAAGGGTGAAAAAGGTCATATAGCAGCCCATACAGAAAACTGGCGGAAAATCTTCAAGCGCCGACCAATCGTTAATAAAGGTGACGTTTCAGCCTCGGCTTACGGGGGCCTTGTTCACAATGAAAGAAAGACAGGAGTGAAGGTAAGTTATATAGGTTTCATGGTATGATGCAAGCAGCGGGAGTATATCGGGGGTAGATTGCCTCCGTTGCGATTAAGCGTGTTTGCCATCGTCTGAATATAAAAAGATTCTAGGTAAAGCCTTGTCGTCTTGCTCTTTTCTTTTCCGATTATCTTCGTGCCATCCCAGTCGATGTCATGGCCCTCGGAGATGGCATGATCAGCCAGTGCGTTTGTTGCCACACGCTTGGTCTTGACATCATTGTGGTGCTGCTGCAATCTTTTCCGAAAATCACCTGTTTCACCGATATAGACATGCTCACAATCAGTGCAGGGAAACCTATACACGATGCCTGGGAACTTCTCCTTCTTTATCTTGTCTTTCACTGTAACCAACGCGTGTCGCAGCTTCTGCGTGGGTACATGTGCGACGTCGACTTCGTACGACTGGAATATGCAGGATAAACTTTCACTTACTCCGGGGACATAGGGTATCGGAATCCTTTTCTTCTTCTCTCGCTGGGGTTACTGTGGCGGCGGGTGAGCTAGGCGATTCTCGGATTTTCGTATAAAAGAACTGGGATAGCCCGAAGCCATCAGGTCGCGGCGAACGTTGTCCAGATCTGTCTTTCTCTCTTCCAGCGTAGAGCAGAGGATCTCCGATCGGCGGACAAGCGAGGCAACAACGGACTTCTTGTGACAGGTCGGGTGTACGGAACTGAAGTTGAGGCACATGCCAGTGTGCGTGTCCTTCTGGAATACACTGAATGATATTACAGGGCCGTCGCGTTTCACCAGAACGTCCAAAAAAGGCAGACGGCCATCTACTTCCTCTTCCGTAGTAAACTGTATGGCCGGTTCCATGCTCTTCAGGTGCAAAAAAAATGTACTCATAGCCGATTTCTTGATTATGCAGAAACAGTCGTCCACATAACAAAGAAAGACTTTCGGGCGCGGCGTGAAGCATGAAAGGGCGCGGGACTCCAGTGACTCCATTGTCAAGTTCGCAGCGGTGACAGAAATTGATGCTCCCATAGCCGTACCATGAACCTGTTTATATATGCTCTCCTGGAACGTGAAATAGGTGTTTGACAAACAGAACTGAAGAAGTCTGCTGAGGTCTGGAACTTCAATGGGTGTTCTTTCCGGTAGGGTTGCATCCGCCTGGAGCGCATCTGTGCAAACCTTCACGGCCAGGTCAGTGGGCACGCTCGTAAACAGTGACTTCACGTCAAATGACACCAAAATTTCGTCGTCCTCTATAACCATGTTGCGAACCTTTTCAATGAAGTCGTGTGAGTTGTGCACGTGCGTTTCGCTTTTACCAACCAAAGGGGAGATAACACGATGCAAATAGTTCGACAGCTTGTAAAGCGGGGAGCGGGTGAAATCGACAATTGGGCGCATTGGGTTGCCTTCTTTGTGGATCTTTGGCAGTCCATACAGAGCGGGAGCGGAACCATTGTGGCAGAGGAGGAAGTAGTAGAGGGACTTGTGTTGTGGCGGGACAAAGGAGAAGACGTCAGCCAAAAGTTTCTGCAAGTCCCTTTGCACCATTGAAGTGGGGTCCCGATTAAGCGGCAAGTAGGTTCTCTCATCTTCCAGCATGCTCGTCATCTTGTTCACGTACTGTCGTTTGTCCAAAACGACCATTGCGTTTCCCTTGTCCGCGGGCAGGATCACGATGTTCTCATTGCCGCGCAATCTTTTTAGTGCCTTTCTTTCTTCAGGCAAAAGAGGATTAAGTCCTTGATGCCGGTTCAGCTTGGACAGCACGCTGACGACACAGGTGCGTGCCTCGTCGCGAAGGGACGGCTCCACATTCTTGACCGCAGTTTCCACGGCGCATACCATCCTTTTTATGTCCGGCTCTGGTCCCAAATTGAAATTGAGACCGAGGCTCAACACTGAGAGCTCAGCGTCGTCCAGTTTCTGTGACGAAAGGTTGTGCACAGTGGGGCGGTTAGCATTTCTGGAAATGTCCATGCGACGAGGTAGTAGCCTTTGAAGCTTTCTCTCGTGCACGGCTTCGTCCCGACGTGAGCAGAGACCAGCATGGAAGTTGGCGTGCAGCTGGATGCTGGCAAAATCATCGAGGCACTTGCACTCAAGCCGGCGGAAGTTAGATATATTGATTTTAATGGCGCAAAAGCAACTGAGGCTATGATGCGCCAAACACACGGTTTTGTTAAAGGTTACGCTTTTTATATCTAAAGTTTGTGTAAAACATTGGCTTCTCTGAGAAATTTAAAAATGCTTGAAAAATCAACCAGTGCTTGATCTCCTAAAAGTAACATGGGGTGTAGTGGGATGTATTCATTGTACAATGTTGTGAAATATTTTTTCCTCAGTTGTTCCAGTTTTTTGCATACAATTAAAATGTGGTTTACCGTGAGTTCATCGCCACACATTTCGCAGAGAGGTTTGTCTTTTTTTGTCAGTAAGAAGTTGTGAGTAAGGTGTGTGTGTCCAATGCATAGTCGACACAAAATAACTTCTATGAAATGCTCCTGATGTGTACATGATCTCCATTCTCCCAAAACAGGTTTTATAGAATGTAGTTTGTTGTTTGTTTGTTCGTCCCATGCAATCTGCCATTTATTCCTGAGTTTACTGTACAGTAATTTAGAAAAATCCCTCTGTGGTATGTTAACTTGTTTTATATGGCCAATTCTAGCTTGTGCTGCGCAAGTATCCGCTCTCTCATTACCTAAAATTCCAACATGACTAAGGACCCAGCAGAATATAATGTTATGTTTTTGCTTTGTAATTTTAACTATGTTATGTATGATTTTTCCTATTATGGGTTCAGCAGCGTTTGTAGAATGCAGCGCTTTTAGCATACTCAGTGTGAATCGGTGTAAATGATGCTATTTTTTATGTTTTGTTTTACTATTTGTTCTACAGCTACAAAGATGGCATAACACTCCGCAGTAAATACCGATACATACTGTGGCAATCGTATCATTTTTTCATTTGTTCCTTGAATTACTGCACTTCCGACATGACTTTCTGTTTTTGAGCCATCAGTGTAAAATTCTGTGTGTTATATTTTTCTTGTAGTGCAAAGAACTCTTGCAGTATGTGCTCGTGTGGTATTTTCTCTTTGTTTACGTGTGTCAGTGTGAAGTCACACACCGAAGGAAGGCTGTACCATGGTGGTAGATATTCATGTCTTTGTGCAATATTAGGTAGGGCGTCCAGCACTGCTAAGTCTTCACATTTATCTTCAAAGCGCATTATTAGTGGCCTGATAAAATGTGGTTTATTATTGAATAATCTCCTAGATGGGCACTTGGTAACAATGGGATAGCAGAGATGTTTAGGGAGAGAACGGGTTTTTAGGATGTACGTGCATGTTAGTGTGACTCTTCTATCCTCTAGTGTGGGCTCATTAGCTTCAACGTAAAGACTATTTACCGGGGATGTTCTATATGCTCCAGTTGATAGGCGCAAACCAAGATTATGAACAGGGTCCAGTCGTTTCAAGTAGGATGCTCTTGCCGAACCATATACCACACACCCGTAGTCCAGCTTGGAGCGCACCAAAGAGCGATATATTTGCAATAGGCATGCTCTATCGGACCCCTACCGTTTTCGCGAGAGTACCTTTAATATATTGAGGGCTTGGGATGCTTTCTTTTTCAGGTTGTTAATGTGTGACAGAAATGTAAGTTTCTTGTCAAAAGTGACGCCTAAAAATTTATGTTCCTGTTTGACTGGCAGTGTGGTTTGATTCAAGCACAGATTGGGATCGACCTGTAGGCCTCGTCGTAATGAGAACAAAACAGCTACTGTTTTTTGAGGGGAGAACTTGAATCCATTTTTCTCTGCCCAAGCAGCCAGTTTACTTAGTGTGATTTGTATTTGTCTCTTGCAGGACAGTATGTTGGAAGACATAAACTGAATACATTACGGACTTGGGTATTACTTTGGCCAAAGAATTCATTTTTACTATAAAGAGTGTCGTACTTAAAATGCATCCCTGGGGTACGCCATTCTCTTGGGTGAATGTCATTGATAGAGTTGCTCCCAGACGGACTCTGAATGTGCGGTTAGTCAGGAAGTCGTTCAAGCAGTTCAGCATCTTGCCGCGGATCCCTAGCTCTGCTAGGTCATGGAGGATGCCGAACTTCCACGCGGTATCATAGGCCTTCTCCAAATAGAAGAGGACCCCGATACAGTGCTGTTTGTGGATGAACGCCTCCCGGATGGTGTTTTCTAGGCGGACAAGGTGATCAGTGGTCGAGCATGCTTTCTTAAATCCACATTGATGTAAATCTAAGAGTCGACGCGATTCAAGTGTGAAGGTCAGTCTAATGTTTACTATGCTTTCGAAAGATTTAGCGATGCAGCTGGTGAGGGCTATCGGTCTGTAATTGTTAGGACTTGTTGGTTGTTTTCCGGGTTTCAGGAAAAGTACTATTACTGCTTTCTTCCACTCCTCAGGCATATTCCCAGTTGTCCATATTTTGTTAAAGAATTTCAACAATGCCTGCACGGCAGCCTCAGAGAGATGGGCAAGCATAGTGTAATGCACATTATCTGGGCCTGGTGCTGTCTTTTTACCAGAAGATAATACCCTAATCAATTCCTGGAGTGTGATGGGTTGATTGTAGTCCTCGTGCATACGTGCTGCAAATGGAAGTTTTTGTTTTTCTGCTATTGCTTTGTGCTTCTGGAACGTGTTTGTGTAATGGGACGAACTGGAAACTTCAGCAAAATGCTCACCCAGTATGTTGGCCTGTTCTTCTAACGATGTTTGTGTCCCGGGTGTAGTCAATAGAGGAAGTGTGAAAGAGGTATGGTCACTACTGAATCTTCGAACCTTTTCCCACATTTTTTTTTGAGGTTATTGAGCTGTTTATAGAGGACACATATTTCTGCCACGAAGATTTCTCGGCATTTCTCCGAACAAATCGCGCTCTGGCCTTGGCCCTCTTAAAGGCAATCAAGTTCTCCGCTGTGGGATACAGACGCAGAGAGCCCCAAGCTTTATTTTGCTGTTTTTTTGCCAATGTGCATTCATGTGTCCACCATACTTTATGTTTTTTGTGTACGAGTCCTGTTGTTTGTGGTATGGCTAGTGTAGCGGCCGATGTTATGCATGTAGTAATCCTTTAGTTAATTTCGACTATGGTGAGGTCTTCACAAAATTCTTTTTCTAGTGTGGCATTAGCTGTAAAAAGTGACCAGACGGCGAGGTGAAGTTTCCAGCGCCGTGGTCTTGTGGGGATGACTGCAGTAGACGATGAGAGGCTGATGATAATAGGTAGGTGATCACTTCCCAGAGGGTCATTTAAAACATCCCATTTAAAATCGTTAAAAACCGATGGTGATGCGAAAGCTAAATCGAGAAAGCTCATTTTTGCCGAGCTTGGGCAACAATAAGTTGCTTTTCCTGTATTTAAAAGACAGATGTTATTTGAGAGGATAAAATCTTCGATTGTTTGCCCCCTAGAGTCGCAGCGCTCGCTTCCCCAAAAAGGGGAGTGAGCGTTAAAATCCCCAACTACCAGATATGGCTCTGGAAGTTCATCTATCAATTCTTCTAGATCATGGACTGTTAATGTAAAATGTGGAGGAATGTATACGGAACAAATTGTTAGTGTTTTATAGCTGACGATGCTGACTGCAACCGCCTCAAGTTTTGTATTGAGCTTGATTTCTCGAGCAGGGACGCCGCTTTGGATGACAATTGCGACGCCTCCTGAGAGTCGATTTGCCTGCTCGCGATCGCGTCTAAAAGTTTGATAATGTTTCAGGATATGCACATGTTGTGGACCAAGATTGGTCTCGTGAAGACATAAAACTATGGGTAACATTGACCCTAAAATATGTGTTATGTCACTATAATTCTGCATAAGTCCTCTGCAATTCCATTGAATTAAAAAAGCCATGCTTGTGTTTTTGAGAGAAAATGAAAGGGGATTTACTTATGTGGTGGGCCTGTTATGAGGGGCCTGTCTTTTTTTTCGCTCAAGAGAGCTGTTCCGCCGCTGTAATGGAGGCGGAGTGGGTGTTGTATCCATCACTTCAACAGAGGTGCTGGAGGACCGCGCAGCCGCGGTTGTGTTAGTTTCAGGCCTCTCCCGACGGGGGGAGGTCCTGCGGGATGCCGACCCATGGACCGGCGGTCCCTGCTTTGGCAGTGACAGGGCAGCTTTCGCTGACCCTGCCTGGGGCGTGGATGGCCCTGCCATAGGCTCGGTGGGAGTGGCCTTGGCAGGTGCCGGAGTGCTGTGTGGTGCTACGCCCCTGCGCACCACATCAGCGAAGTTTTGTTTTACTGTGAAGGAGAATGTGTTTGTAAGCGCAAAACGCCTTCTCGCTTCTTTAAAAGAAATGTTTTCTTTTGTCTTTATGGTGATTATCTCTTTTTCTTTCTTCCAGGACGGACACGCCCTGGAGTAGGCAGCATGTTCTCCTTCACAGTTTGCACAGCACAGGGCTGCGTCACATACATCAGACTGGTGATCGTTCGAGGCACATTTTGCGCAAGTTTTACGACCGCGGCAGCTCTGTGAGCCGTGGCCGAACCTTTGGCAGTTGAAACACCTGCGAGGGTTTGGTATGTATGGTCTTACAATGATTTTCAAATATCCCACGTCGATTGTGTCGGGCAGGGTGCTGGTGTTGAATGTCAGGATCATGTGTTTTGTGTCTATTTCCTTGTTGTCCTTCCGGATTTTGATTCGGTGGACATCTATGACGTCTTGGTCGATGAGCCCTTCGAGCATTTCTTTTTCAGTTATGTGAAGAAAATCATTTTCCGATATTACGCCTCGGACAGTGTTTAGTGAGCGATGAGGAGTCACAAAGACCGGGATTTCCCCTATGGACGTTAGGTTGGAGAGCTTAGAATGTTGGACATTGTCACACAGTTCGAGCAATAAGTCGCCGCTGGCCATTTTTGACAGCTTATAGCCAATGCCTAGGGTTTCAGTCAAGCACTTTGACACGAAGGGGGATATTATTCTTGCCTGTTTATCTTGTTGTTCACTGTGGATCACATGATATTTGGGGAAAGTTACTTTTCTTTTTTGAAAGAAGTTGTCTGCCTCGTTCCGCCCTCTTTTGAGAGAGCGATCAGGTTTTGAAAGTTGGGGAGCCATAAAAAAACTGTTTTTCGGTCATGGTGCCAGCCACCCACCACGGAGTCCAACAAGGGGACGGGACAGGAACTTGATAGCAAGTCTTGCCCACGCCAGCTGTACACCTCACCTATAACCAAATATGACGCAACTCAGCGTAGTTGGTCACACAAGGTTAACCCTCGCCGCCAGAAAAGAAGGAAAAACCAAGAAGCGAGTAGGATATAGGAGAGTTGTGAGACAGAGAAAGAAAAGTTAAAGATGTAGAGGAGGATAGGAAAAGGCGACTGCCGATTCCCCCCGGTTGGGTCAGGCCGGAGGTGCAGTCTGCAGGAAGCTGGGGCCAAAGTGGTGTGTTGCCTCCACCAAGGAGCCTTAAGGGTCCAAACGCTCAGCATCGGCTCAACCACCAGGATCCCCTTTTCCCCGGACACGGCGACGCCACGCACGGCGAGGCGCGGGTGCTCGGGTCCGTGGTGATGCACAGTTCACCATCATCCCCTTGCGGGGATTTCCCTGCGGATGCTCGGGAACCCGCGGTGTCGCCACTCACCGTCGCGACGCCTGCAAGCTGCAGGCGCCCCCGTGCGGGGCGGCGTGCGAAGAAGGCATCGTTTTTTAGTGAGCGGACCTGTTCTCTGCAGACCATGATCCTAGCTTGTAGAAGAAGGCGTTCGGCTTTTGAAACAACGTGAACACCAAAGCGGCTTGCCACGGGCCTGTTCAGGCGTAAGGAGCGAGGAATCACAGCCCGTGCCTTGCAGGTTAAGTTGACTTGAAGATGACCTTGAAATGCTGATGCGGTCAAGAATGTGAAGCCGTCCCTTCGCGACGAGGCACGCACCCGTGTCGTCAGCGTGCTGTCCAAGCTGAACCGGCATCAAGGATTTAATCCTCTTTTTGCCCGAAGAAAGAAAGGCACTAAAAAGATTGCGCGGCAATGAGAACATCGTGATCCTGCCCACGGACAAGGGAAACGCAATGGTCGTTTTGGACAAACGACAGTACGTGAACAAGATGACGAGCATGCTGGAAGATGAGAGAACCTACTTGCCACTTAATCGGGACCCCACTTCAAAGGTGCAAAGGGACTTGCAGAAACTTTTGGCTGACGTCTTCTCCTTTGTCCCGCCACAACACAAGTCCCTCTACTACTTCCTCCTCTGCCACAATGGTTCCGCTCCCGCTCTGTATGGACTGCCAAAGATCCACAAAGAAGGCAACCCAATGCGCCCAATCGTCGATTTCACCCGCTCCCCGCTTCACAAGCTGTCGAACTATTTGCATCGTGTTATCTCCCCTTTGGTTGGTAAAAGCGAAACGCACGTGCACAACTCACACGACTTCATTGAAAAGGTTCGCAACATGGTTATAGAGGACGACGAAATTTTGGTGTCATTTGACATGAAGTCACTGTTTACGAGCGTGCCCACTGACCTGGCCGTGAAGGTTTGCACAGATGCGCTCCCAGCAGATGCAACCCTACCGGAAAGAACACCCATTGAAGTTCCAGACCTCAGCAGACTTCTTCAGTTCTGTTTGTCAAACATCTATTTCACGTTCCAGGAGAGCATATATAAACAGGTTCATGGTACGGCTATGGGAGCATCAATTTCTGTCACCGCTGCGAACTTGACAATGGAGTCACTGGAGTCCCGCGCCCTTTCATGCTTCACGCCATGCCCGAAAGTCTTTCTTTGTTATGTGGACGACTGTTTCTGCATAATCAAGAAATCGGCTATGAGTACATTTTTTTTGCACCTGAAGAGCATGGAACCGGCCATACAGTTTACTACGGAAGAGGAAGTAGATGGCCGTCTGCCTTTTTTGGACGTTCTGGTGAAACGCGACGGCCCTGTAATATCATTCAGTGTATTCCAGAAGGACACGCACACTGGCATGTACCTCAACTTCAGTTCCGTACACCCGACCTGTCACAAGAAGTCCGTTGTTGCCTCGCTTGTCCGCCGATCGGAGAACCTCTGCTCTACGCTGGAAGAGAAAGCGACAGATCTGGACACCGTTCGCCGCGACCTGATGGCTTCGGGCTATCCCAGCTCTTTTATACGAAAATCCGAGAATCGCCTAGCTCACCCGCCGCCACAGCAACCCCAGCGAGAGAAGAAGAAAAGGATTCCGATACCCTACGTCCCCCGGAGTAAGTGAAAGTTTATCCCGCATATTCCAGTCGTACGAAGTCGACGTCGCACATGTACCCACGCAGAAGCTGCGACACGCGTTGGTTACAGTGAAAGACAAGATAAAGAAGGAGAAGTTCCCAGGCATCGTGTATAGGTTTTTCTGCACTGATGTGAGCATGTCTATATCGGTGAAACAGGTGATTTTCGGAAAAGATTGCAGCAGCACCACAATGATGTCAAGACCAAGCGTGTGGCAACAAACGCACTGGCTGATCATGCCATCTCCGAGGGCCATGACATCGACTGGGACGGCACGAAGATAATCGGAAAAGAAAAGAGCAAGATGACAAGGCTTTACCTAGAATCTTTTTATATTCAGACGATGGCAAGCACGCTTAATCGCAACGAAGGCAATCTACCCCCAATATACTCCCGCTGCTTGCGTAATACCATGAAACCTATACAACTTACCTTCACTCCTGTCTTTCTTTCATTGTGAACAAGGCCCCCGTAAGCCGGGGCCGAAACGTCATCTTTTTTAACGATTGGTCGGCGCTTGATTTTCCGCCATGAACATACCTGACCAGACGGGTTTCCGTCGAACCCTGGATTCCATACAGAAAACTGCAGTGCCTGTCAGCCAGAATTCGAACAATGCAGTCATAGGATGCCACGCTGATCAACTAACTAGAGAAGTGATTGAAGCCTTTAACATAAAATCTAATAAATACACCTGTGTCAGTGCGCCCTCTGTGCTATGCTTTTATCAGGCAAAGAAATGACATTCCTTTCAGAAAAAAAAGATGATACCTTCGTGAGGATATGTGCTCTTTGATTACCTCTGCCCCTTTGTGTAAGTGTGTCGGTGTGTATACAACACGTCCAAACCGTTGGAAGAATGTGAACTTGCCTTCTTAGAAAAATATTGTTAAATTTGTTGATCGCGCATGCCGAATTCACTGCATATCATCATTCTATTGATTTTAATGTTAAGGTTATTGCAGTTGTCAGCAAAACCTTGTCACCTTCATATGCCGAGTTGGGCATATGATGCCAGCAATGTTGGCCTTGGTGCAGTACTGATTCAGTGGCAAGACGGTGCAGAGCGGGTCATCAGTTATGCCGGCCGAACACTTACGCACTCCGAGACCAATTATTCTACGACAGAGAAAGAATGCCTTGCAGTGGTGTAGGCCACCAGCAAGTTCCGATCGTTCCTCTGTGGGTGGTCGGAATTTGCTGATGGCCCATATCACTGCAAGGCATTCTTTCTCCATCGTAGAATAATTGGTAGTGACATGAGACATCAGCAAGTTCCGACCATATCTCTATGGGCGATAACACAGTTTATCAGTGGAACTGTAGAGGTTTCTCGCGTAAACGTGCAGTTTTGCAGTCCAGGAGTGCGGGAAAAGTGCTAAATTAGCGGGTTGCAAATCTTTTGCGGGGTCGGGTAACGCTACCAAAGTGACTACCTTTGTAACAAGAAACATTTCAACACGGCAGCAAGAGACAGAGAATGCGCGGATCGATCATGTTTTGGTTAAACTCATCCCTTGTAATCACAAAAACAATCTTTTCATCCTGAAAGTGTATAGCTCACCCAGGCGGCACAAATGTGACTTTGGCTATCTTTTTCCAGACCAAGGTTATTTCAAAAAGTAGTCCACTCCTGATAGTGGGCGATTTTAATGTGCACCATCCGACATGGGATTATAAATTCACACAGGTTAAAGGCAGAAATCTCTGGAATAAAATTCAACGACATAGGCTCACCCTCATTACGGACCCAATGTGGCCGACTAGGAAGGGAAATAGCGTATCCCAGGACACGACACCAGATCTAACCTTGGCCGGTAGTGGCATCACTGCCACATGGTGCAACACCGGGGAAGACCTAGGTAGCTATCATAGGATACTAGAGATCATCGTTTAAAATGGCCCACAGGTCATCAGTAAGAGGTGAGTTCAGACTATACATTGGGATACCTTTAGAAGGATCAGGTCAGGACAGGACCTGGTAAGTGATAATAACGATTGGAGCAAGGGAGTTTTTCAATCTATTCAGGATTGAATTTGAAGGTGATCCGGAAGTCGCTGATAGACATCTCGTGAGTTTATGGAAGAAAAAGAAAGAGTTAGAGCAAAACATCAGCCAGAAAAGAGGTGACAGGAATCTCAGAAAACAGCTTGCTGCATTGAACAAAGACATTGAAGAGCATGCATTGGAATTCACCAAGCAAAATTGGGGTAACATTTGTGAACAAATGGATAGGAATACAGTTGAACCTCTATGTAACGAACCTCTATGTAACGAATTCCTGGATTTTACGAAATTTTTCAATTCCCCAGCACATCCCCCATTGAAGCCCATGTATAGGCGACCTCCATGTAACGAACTCGTTGCGGCAGTTGACCTTGATGTAACGAATCCGTGGCTCTGATCATCGAGCTGTATCTTGTAATGTTTTGCCCGAAATTTGACCGGGCAGTGCGCAACTTTAATGAATATTGTTTAAGTAAGTTTTTATATTAAAAGGTAAAGTAGACCGCGAGCAGAACGCTTGCAATCGCAGCAAACAAGCAGACCTCACTGATGATGATGATGTTGAGCGCCGCTATCGCCGCTCCGTGGCAAGCGTAGCAACTTTTAAGCTTTCATTTTGTAGCTTGACACTAGGTGGCACTACTATGACAAATTTTTCGTGGTGTTGCGGCGCAGTTATGGTAAGCCTTCTTCGTCAGCGTGTTGACGTGTGTGTGTTGGTGTGTGTTTACGGTGTCAGTTCGTTACGATGAGTTCTGCTGTGAGGAAACGCAAAGTTTTGTTGCTTGAAGATAAGCTCTCGATTTTGAATGCGGTTACCGCCGGCGAAAAAAAGAAGGATGTCGCTGCCCGCTTCAATATACCAGCCAGCTCCCTGTCAACCATTCTTGCTGCAGAACAAAGCATCCGCAGTGCGATGGAGTCGGGCACAAGCGCCCAGAAGAAAAGACTGAAGACGTCGACGTATGCTGATGTGGACAACGCCGTGTTTGCATGGTTTTTGGACAGACGAGCACAAAACGTGCCCATAAGTGGCGCGATTTTGCAGCAGAAAGCCATAGATTTTGCTTGTATCCTGGGCCACGACGACTTCAAAGCGAGTAACAGCTGGCTACAAGGATTTAAAAGCCGGCACGGTGTCGTCGAAAAAGTGGTATCTGGCGAGTCTGCCTCCGCAGACAGCGATGCTGCTGCCTCGTGGGTGGCCAAGAAGCTTCCCGGCATTTTCAGCCACTATGAAGCTGCCGACATTTATAATGCTGATGAGACGGCCCTGTTTTTTTAAATGTTACCGAGCCGCACGTTCTCACTGAAAGGAGAAGACTGCCGCGGTGGAAAGCAAATTAAACTCCGCGTGACGGTTTTGCTTTGCGCCAACACTGATGCCAGCGACAAGCGAATCCTGTTTGTTATTTTCCGCAATGCCCGATCCGGATGTTTTAAAGGAACAGGGCGGATGCCAGTAAAATATGTGGCAAACTCCAAAGCTTGGATGTCGCGGGCAATTTTTTACGACTGGGTGAAGAAGCTCAACCAAGATGTCAAGCGACAAGTTCGCAGCATTTGTTTGCTGCTTGACAACTGCTCCGCGCACCATGTGGAAGGCCTACAGCTTTCTAAGGTCGAGCTGCAGCATTTGCCACCTAACTGCACTTCTCTGGTACAGCCCTTAGACAAATGGGTTATTAACAGCTTTAAATGCTGTTACCGGCGTCGATTGATACAGAAGATGCTCCTGGACATCCGCCTTGAATGGCCAACAAAAGTGGATATCTACCAAGCAATCGAAATGCTTGCTGCGTCGTGGCAAGAGGTCGGATCACAAGTGATCACCAATTGCTTCGCCAAGGCTCAGGTAAATAAGGCCATTCAAGCTACAGTCACTGAAGACGAACCTTCAAGCCCACCCGAGGTCGCAGAAGCGTGGGATGAACTACGCATGAACGGTAGGGTGCCCGACGGTGTCGAGCTGTGCAACTTTTTGTTCGTGGACAACGGCGCCGTGGCTACGGAAGAGATGACTGATGCGGCACTTGTCGAAACCGTTAAAGATAGCCTTGAAGGTGACGGTTCGTCAGAGCCTGATACGTATTGTGCTGTTCCCACCGCGAGGGAACTGATGGACGCGGTGGACGTTCTGCGCCATTTCGTCGGCTCGCAGGACGATGAAGCAGCCATGGATGCCTTAGTTTCCTTGGAGCGCCGAGTAGTGGCTTCGATCGGGCAAAAACAGCAAGCGAAAATTACGCAGTTTTTCTCTATTAAATAAATTCTTTGAATGGCGAGTTCACTTGAATTGATATCTGTCGAATTTTTATTTCGTTTTGGCATAATCCTTACCAGTCTTAACCCAAAACTGCATGTAACGAAAACCTGGATATAACGAAAAATTGCGAACTTTTTTCAATTTCGTTATATCCAGGTTTGACTGTAATGGCAGTGCCAGAACGTGGATACTACTCTGACATCTATTAGATCCAGGGAAAACAAAATCGGAGGCTCGACAGCAGCTTCAAAAGCTGGTGTACAAAATGAAGGTCCGACAAAGAACTTATAGCCGAGGTTAGAGATCGCTACCTCAGCTGATTTGGAGTCGAGAGTCTCCCTGAATACGCAGGCTCAGAAAACCCGGACATGGACAGTCCCATCACTGTTGGGGAAGTGAGGGCTGAAATCAGCCACCTAAGAACCTATGGAGGTCACCCAGGGAGGCGACCGCGGCGACATTAATTGAAGGGCTCTCACAGTAGAAACAGCAGCGGAGCAGCGGCAGCAGCGTCCGGCCCTGCCCAAGGTCCCGAGTGGTCTCTCTAGCACATGCTAGGAACACTTCGTCCTTTTCGGCATCACGCGCACTGCCAGCCGTGTGGGTCGCCACAAACCAAATCGGCTGCCGGGCCGGACAAAATCAGCAACAGGATGCTCAGGAATCTTGACGGTTCCATTCGAAATCTTACAACCTACTATATGCAAGCATACAGAGACAAGGGAGAGATACTGCAAGCGTGGAAAAGTGCGAACCTGGTCTTCATTCCGAAGCCAGGGAAGAAGCTCAGCTTTGAGCATCTTATACCCCTGTCACACGGGCATTTCGAGGGCCCTCGAACCGATAGTCTATCGACTCAAAGGCGATCGAGCGCTGCCACACGGGCAGTTTCAATGGCGATCGAGTCAATAGCCTATCGAGTCAACGGAGCAGCGCAGAACTCCATCGAGATTTCGAGGGCCTTCGAGCGCTGCCCAAGGTTGCTAGCGTTGCTTCGAGCGGTGCCAAGCGCACTTTCGTACACGACACATTCACGGTGCAAAAACATGAACAAACATTATTCGCATAAAATTTAATGCAAGTAGCCTGTAAAATTATTTTAAAATTATATTAGACTGGTTTTAAGTGCATTAAGCGCATTAATTTTGCGTTGCTTGCGTACTTAACGTTGACAACATGGCGGCAGCCTGCCCGCCCGCTTCACAGCGATAACAGCTTCGTCGCTAATCCCTCAAAGCAATATCGTGTTCCAAGCTGTTGTACTCGACTTCAATTTGCCCATTCTTACCCTCGCATACAGTTTAAAGAGGCAAATAGCTCTTATTTTTCAGATATCATGGCGATTTCCCAGGTCTTAAGCCTGACGAATCAGCGCTCCGACGCAGTTGGACTGGCTTGGTTTTGGCTCGTCTTGTATTAGTGTGGCTATAGCAGTGTATGCATATGTCCGTCGCGTACGTGTAATTAAAAGGGTTTTGAACGACTTTCGCGTATGCCTGTATTTCAGCATTTATTATACATTTATTAAATATTTTTGTTATTTTTCCAAAATCCAAAGTAGCGATTGTGGCGCCACACATCCGTGGCGTAAGACACGAGAACCATTTCAATGGCCATTGAGATTTGCCGTGTAGCAGCGGCGAGTTCGATGGCGATTGAGAATCTCGAAGACCCTCGACTCGAGGGTGATTGAAACTGGCCGTGTGACAGGGGTATTAAACCAATTTCCGTCGTCGTCGTCATCAGTCTTACTAAACCCACTGCAGGACAAAGGCCTCTCCCATGTCTCTCCTATTAACCCCGTCCTCTGCCAGCTGCATCCACTTTTTGCCTGCAAACTTCTTAATCTCATCCGCCCACCTAACCTTCTCCCGCCCCTTGCTATGCTTACCTTCTTTTGGAATTCACTCCATTACCCTTAAGGACCAGCGGTTATCTTGCCTTCGCATTGCATGCCCTGCCCAAGCCTATTTCTTCCTCTGGATCTCGACTAGGTGAGTACCGGTAAGATGCAGCTGTTGTAAACTTTTCTCTTGAGGGAAATTGGTAAACTGCCATTCATGATCTGAGAGAACCTGCCATATGCGCTCCACCCCATTCTTATCCCTCTAGTTATCCCCCTCTCATAATACAGATCTGCTGTCACTACCTGCCCTAAGCAGACGTATTCCTTTACAACTTCCAGGCTCTCGCTGCAAATTGTTTGTGAACTGCTGTTCCCTTGCTAGACTGTTGAACATTACCTTGGTTTTCTGCATGTTAATTTTTAGACCCAGCGTTCTGCTCTGCCTGTCTAACTCATTAATCATGATTTGCAGTTCACCTCCTGAGTGACTCAGCAAAGCAATGTCATGAGCAAATCGCAGATTATTTCAGTATCCTCCATTTACTCTTATTCCCAACTGTTCCCAATTCATGCCTCAGAATACCTCCTGTAAACAGGCGGTGAACAGCATTGGTGAGATCTTGTCTCCTTGCCTGACGCAATTCCTTATTGGAATTTTATAACTGACTTTATGGAGGACTATAGTAGCTGTGCAGTTGCTATATAAATCTTCCAGTATTTTGACATAAGGCTCTTCTACCCCCTGACTACGCAATGCCTGTATGACTGCTGAGGTTTCCACTGAGTCGAATGTTTTCTCGTAATCAATGAAAGCTATATATAGAGGTTGGTTATATTATGCGCATTTCTCTATCACCTGATTGATAGTGTGAATATGATCTATTGTGGAATATCCTTTACGAAAGCCTGCCTGATCATTTGGTTGATTAAAGTCTAAGGTTGCCCCGACTCTATTAGTGATTACCTTAGTGAATACTTAGTAGGCAACGGATAGTAAGCTGATCGGCCTGTAATTTTTCAAGTCCTTGGCGTCTCCCTTCTTACGAATTAAGATAATGTTAGCATTCTTCCAAGCTTCTTGTACAGTCAAGGTCATAAGGAATTGCATATACAGGATGGCTAGTTTTTCTAGCATGATGTCCCCTCCATCCTTCAACAGATCTGCTGTTACCTGATCCTCCCCAGCTGCTTTTCCCCTTTTCATTGCTCCTAAGGCTCTCTTTACTTCATCTTTCGTTACTAGCGAGATGACGCATTGCTGTGCACTACTGTCTTTCTCAATAACGCTCTGATTACATTGGCTACTGTACAGGTCTATGTAGAACTCTTCGGCTACATTAACTATCTAATCCATATTGTTAATGACATTGCCCTGGTTATCTCTTAACGCATACATCTTGTTTTTACCTATGCCCAGTTTCCTCTTCACCGCTTTTAGGTGACCTCTGTTCTTTAGAGCATGCTCGATTCTCTCCATATTAGACTTCCTTATGTCGGCTACCTTGCGCTTATTAACTTCAATAGCTCTGTCAGTTCTATTCTGTCGGTAGGGTTAGACACCCTCATGCTTTGGTGGTTCTTAATCAGGTCTTTCGTCACCTGAGATAGCTTTCCGGTATCCTGTCGAACTGTCCTACCGCCTACTTCTACTGCACCCTCCGTAATGATGGCTGTCAGATTATCGTTCATTGTATGAACATCAAGATTGTCTTCCTCAGTTAAAGCCGAATATCTGTCTTGCAGCGCTATCCTAAACTCCTGTGCTTTCCCTCTTACGGCTAACTCGTTAATGGACTTCTTCACTAGCTTCTCCTGTTCCCTCTTCAAGTCTAAGCTAATTCGAGACCTTACCATTCTGTGGTCGCTACAACGCACCTTTCAGAGGACGGTCACATCCTGAACGATGCCAGGTTTAGCGCATAATATGAAGTCGATTTCATTTTTAGTCTCATTATTGGGGCTCTTCCAGGTCCACTTCCTGTTTTCTCGTTTGCGGAAGACGGTATTCATGATCCGTAAATTATTTCTATCCGTGAATCCGTCTAATAACTCTCTCCTGCTATTTCTAGAACCTATCCCATAGTCACCTACCGCGTGATCGTCAGCCTGCTTCTTGCCTACCTTCGCATTGAAGTCGCCCATCAGTACAGTGTACTGTGATTTTACTTTATTCATTGATTTCCATCATAACTTGCATTAGAAAATTGATGAAGCACGTAATCTAAACTAGACAGAATAGATTCATGGAAGATCAAAATCTTTATGCTGATACCATGATAGGCTTCAGATCAAACCTATCAACATGCGATGTCATGCTATAGCTTGTGGGGACCTGCCCTGCAGTCCCCTATGTTTGCTTTCCCGCGAGGCACCGTGCAGCAGCAGCCTCACCGCGTGGAGGAACGCATTCCCTTGTCAGTTACATTAACTGGCAAGAGAGGGCGCCAGCGTCGCTGCGCGAGACTGCTTGAAGCCCGCGCACGGGAGAGGGGATGAGGCTCTTGGGCGGGAATCGTCGACGTCCGCTCGTGGCTCCGGTCTTCGCTGGCGGGGCGAGGAAGCGACGGGGAGTATCCCTTGCCCTAGCGCGGGCAAACATTCGCTCGGAACCTTGCTGGTGAGCCGGACGACCTCGATTCATTAGCATATCTTGCTGCTAGCTGGCGTTATTGTTGCTGTAGCAATAAATGCCTTTTTGTGTCAGCCAGTGTGTTGTTCCTTTGTTCCCTCAGAGCAAGGCCCGGCGTGGTCGGCGAGCACTCGGTAGCGTACGCGATCACGGGGTGGGGTCCGGGCGGCTTTGAACCGTGTCAGCCGCGATTAAGTGGGAAGAACGTACTTATCTCCCCAATCAACCCCACAAGCCGAAGGAGCAAATAATCGATAATAAGACTTGATACTAGTCATTGTGGGACTGGACAACTCCAAAGCTTTTGTCAATGTCTAACACACAGCCATACTTGACAACCTTAGCGCGCTAAATGTTGGAGTCAAGACATAACTACGTAAGAGACTTTCTCTCAAATCGGACTGCCACCATCAGCCTGGGCGGAAAATCACTCAAAAACATTAGATTGGGGAATAGAAGGACGCCCTAAAGGTCCGTTCTCTCTCCGACCTTGTTTAATGTAGCGATGATGGGGCTTCCAGGGCAGCTGAACGGAATCACAAATTTGCATATCACCATATATGCAGACGATTTGACGCTGTGGGTGAACAGGGGTAGCGATGGACAGATTGAAAGCACACTTCAGAGAGCCATAGATGTAATAGAGAAATATCCCAAGCAGATTGGGTTAAAATGCTTGGCAGAAAAATCAGAAGCTCTTTTTCTGTAATCTCAAAAAAGGAAAAGAAACAGTTCCCCTAGCAAGGGTTATGATATTGCTTTACGAGTGAATGGCAATGCCATTCCGACGGTAGACAGTATTCGAGTCCTAGGGCTGTGCATACAAGCCAATGGCAAAAACACAAACTATCATGAGACTTGAAGCGAGTACCAGCCAGATGTGCCGGCTACTCAAGCACATTTCTAACAAGCATGCGGGGATGAAGGAGGCCAATCTTTTGAGATTAGTCCAAGCTTTCGTCATAAAGAGAGTGCTATACGTTGCCCCTATCTCAAACTGAGCAAAGCAGAAAAGGACAAAATTGGAATCATAATCAGAAAAGGAATGAAGATGCACTAGGAAGAGAGCGAGTTGAAAGGGAAGTTATACAAGCACTTCGTCGGTCAAACTCAGCGGGCTGGAGCTGGGTTTTTTAGATGGTCATGTGTAGATCTTGTCACTTAATCTTGCTATCATGTTTGTAAATTTTTCATGCCTTGTTCTGTGAGTAGCAATTCTCTGGCTTTTTATACATAAATGTAATCTTTTTCTGTACATATATTTTTTCTTGTTAGCTTGTCCTGGCTATGATAACGCACTGGTGGTGATAATGTACCGGCGTATAAAGGTGGTGTCTTCCTGTGTTCGTTCCCTTGCGCCATTCAACTTTACGGCTTGTAGAACCCTTTTGCAGGAACCAAGCCGCTGGCAAAACCCAACGAGACCTGAATGTTTCACTGCCAGCATCGATGAATAGTCACCACCGTCCAAATGAGTGCTTTAAGATACTAGTACACCATTTAGGATTTACTGTGTGTCCCCCAGGAATGCAGCGATTACGTCAACTGCAGTCCCAAACTGAAGCTGTTTTTTACATAGCTGTGCACAAAGCGTACTGCTCATTTGCTTGGCTTATAAAACACAAGGTGGGCTCTCTTTATCTTAAATATTATCTACTCTTGCTCAGAAATTGTAGTTTTACTCGTTTACACTCTATGATAACACTGCAGTAAGTGCCGATGATGTTATCGCCTGCTTCGCATAGGACCGGGGCTTCCTTCTAATTGTATCTGCTTACTCCGATGTCACCAATACTTGTTTTTAATCACTTTACCTAAAAATACGTTCGGACATCACTTTCTATCATGAAAACGGCCAAATTTGTTGTCCACAGTTGATGCCGATGGCTGCTGCTGGCTGCCTTCAGCACATGCTCAGCAGACCGGGTCACACTAGCCCTTTCCCTTCTTGTATGTACGTCCTGCGATGTAGGCAGTCGTCACTTTGAGGGCACTGCAGCGCTCGTGGTGTCGGTTCTTTCTTGTCTCCTGTGTTCCGCTGTGCAAACCCGCTTCAAAGTATATACCAACTTGCCCAGATCTCCGCCTTAACCGAAGCTACGCTCAACGGCTATCTGTTTACGCTAAAACTTGTGAATTCACTCTCCACAATGACCGAAACCGCATACAAGAATCCTGCGGACTCGCTAGGCCTCATCACAAAAAGGGCCAGCGGTCTGCCATCGACCGAAATCCAAGAATCTGGAAAAGTTTATCGCTGATTAGTGTTGAAGTGCGAAGATATGAAATGCAGCTGCTCGTTTTGTTTTTTTCGATGTGGATAAGGTACACAAGCACAGTTTTTCAGGCCGTAGCCTCACCGAGCATGAAGCTTTCGCTTGACCGCACAAGCTCGGGCAACGGTGGTGTGTGATGAGTGGCGCCATCATGTGGTGTTTTTTGCCAGTGTCGCTTGTCTTGCTGTTCAGTTCTATGCGCAGGCACTGACTGAAAGCACAATTTCGCTGGTGCATGCACATCATGTATGTCACCATGGTTAATTTTTTTTTATTTTTCAGGTTTCAAGTTTACTGAGTAACGCACAGAGTAATAGTGTATACAATAAAATTAGTACAGAAGGAGGTCCTATAGTACACGACTGTCAAGGGGACCTCCTAAGCATGAGGTCAATGAGTTCTAAAATCTTTTTTAGTTTACAGAATGTCATAGCAACTAGTCCCCAACAAACTCTTCTGGTTCCCACTAAGCTCACTGTTTACACTGCTACGATATGCAGTCGTTGCTGGTGTCATCAACGGTCTAGAGTGACAGACCGGTGCGTCAGCGACAGTATCTGCGTACCAACTGTCGATCGTTGCCGCATCGGCCTAGTGTGACTGGCACCTAACTATAGAAAAGAAAAACTATGTTACTGTTATCGCTTATGCGACACTTACTCATATACTTTGATCGCCCACGAAAATGAGAGACCTCGCTGCACGCATTGCAGCAGCGATAGCAGACGACGTTGCTCCATGTATGCCCTTGTGAGGTTATATGGCGGTCTCCCATTGGCAATTTCGATCGCATTTTTTGGAATATACAGCGTAGGGCAGCAGAATTTTTTAAATTGAATAATAGGCTCTCGTAAGTACAAAACTGCAATATGAAGAGCAACCATGTCATGGCCTTTTAAGAATAACGAGATGGATTCCAAGAGAGGGCAAGTGTAGCACGGGGGCGGCAGAAAGTTAGGGGGGCGGATGAGATTAAGAAGTCTGCGGTGACAGGATGGCTGTAGCTGGCACAGGACAGGGTTAACTTAAGAGATATGGAAGAGGCCTTTGCCCTGCAGGGGGCGCAGTCAGGCTGATGATCGAACTGGAAGCACACGTATACTCTCGTATTTGGCCCAGTAAGCTAAATTGGCTTTTTGTAACCGTGCCCTTCAGCACACTTCTGTACCGCCAAAGGTGGCAGCATCCAAGCCCCACTGTATTCGAGTGCTGGTTCTGTGTATTCCTGCAGCCGGCGGCTAAGTGTGCTGCAGTGAAGAGCAAGCACGGAGTAACGCCGAGGTTGAATGCTGAGAATCAACTTGCAAAGCTTTCATTGCATAAAAAAAAATGTTTCGATTAAACTTGCAGAAATAAATTCCACTGAATGGTACTATTACTAGGAATGCAATAGAGAGCTGAATATCCATCACCCCAGGGATCTCTCTCTGGAATAACCTCCTGCTGGACAACTAGACTACTGTGTGAACATAGTATGTATTTTCAAAAAGAAAGCCAATTCAGCTAAATTTACTCCATATGAGAGTGAAATGCATTTTATTTTTTCTGTTTGACAAATAAAGTTTTACAATACAAAATTGCCAAAAAACAAGCTGGGATATTTTTTTAAGAAATCCAAGATGGTCAAGTGCAAAGCCTGGACCAACTGGTAGAGAATGACCAATAGTTATGGAATCGCCCACCGTCAACCAACCAGATTAAAAGCAAACCTCTCCCTTCTCAACTCATTACAGGAGAGGACGGGGCACGACAACAGAAGGGCGTCCTACGTCTACAGTTGGCATTTGGCCTTTTACAGCAAGCTATGTGCCAAGCAATGTCCCGCACATTTGTAAGCGCTACAAAAATAGGAACTCAATACCAAGCATGTGCAAAACGTGTTGCAGCCACAAAGTAATGAGTTGGCATTCCTCCCTGTCAAGTGGTCCAGCACAGTAAATAAACTCGCTCCAGAGGTGTGTCATGAATGTGTGAGCCACACTTGTGCATGCAACAGAGAACCCACAGTTCAAACTCATGCAATCCTCCATGTCACACAGCCAGCCCCCCTCCAGGGAAATTGGGGGAAAGGTGCTCACCGCCGGTGGTGCTGCCTGGCCTGCTGGAGGGCGGCGTCCTCCTCGAGGGAGCGCTGGCGGGCCTCGGCGAGAGCCTCCTCGTACGTCTTTTGGCGGGTGCCCACCAAGGAGACGAGCAGCACCGTCACCGCCGACACCACAAAGATGGCCGCCGCACACAGGGCCAGCTCCATCGCGCCACCCCCCGCACTGCTGCCACACCGCCTGCACACACAGCACCCTTTATCGTGACAGTGCCTCTCACTCAGCAAGGCTTCGACCAGGGGCAGAAGGACAGATCCAGAGTGTTTCAGCATGCTTTTTTCCTGCCAAGTGGAAAGTAGTTCCGCAGCCTCCGCATGCGCGACGAGCTCTCTAAAATGCCACCAATCTCAGGACTCCTCTTTAGCGGCGACTGATTTTATCAATGGCCCTAGCAGCAACTCTGATAAGCCTTTTAGTCTGGATTCAATTCCAACATCGGCGACAACAGAAACCAGCCAGGAACGCAGACTGCCATGCTCTGGTGGCCAACTATAGGGTTTCAAGTTGTTCTGTCACAAAAATACTATTCAAGATACAAGGTTGATATTTTCACAAACAGCTGCCAATAGAACACCAAACATTGCGTATACCTCCTTTCCTTTCCTTTTTAGACATGACGTGCCATCATACTTCTTTCTTAAAATCGTTTCCAGCCAATAAAACTTTCTGTTGCAATGCACATTTCGTTACTTGTTCTCATCACTAAAAAGCACATTTATTTAGCTTTGTTTTCGTGTATTGCATTAAACTTTAAATGCAATAGTTTCTACAGGAAAAAAAACTTACTGCAACCTACAAAAAACAATCACTTTCCTCATGGTAAGGAAAGAGTTAAGGGAGGGAGGACATGGCTTTCACATTGCGACAATCTCGGAAAAGAAAAATCAAACTAAAGAAAATAATCAGATCCCGAAAAAGATTCCCCAAAAAAACCCACCAGCGATATTTTTGTGATCGTAAGTAGCAAAAAAAACTGGCTGAAAATGGCCCAATTGCCAAGCGGCATAGGATGGATGGATGGATGGATGGAAGGTAGGAGCGTCCCCTTTGAAACGGGGTGGTAGCAGTTGCCACCATGCTCTTTTTTCTTTGTTTTTGTTTAACTTTGTTGTGAACTGTTATGAAGATTTGCCATTTTCTTTAAATGCGTTTCCCTACACCTTTAACCTTATGTCACCTCTCTGCGTTTGAGCCACCAATCTTCCAATCGCTTTTTGCTCATTTCCACTGCACACTTATTTACATGACTATTGTTATCTCCGAACTCTAGGGTCTCAGGAAGAGTGACTGTGCCTGTATCGACATCCACATGGATACTGTAAGGCCGCCGCTCTTTTCCAGCTGCGTACATTTGCAGGACGCCGGCACACGGGGAAGCGGCTCCCCAGTACAAGCGAGAGCCCCCGAGTGCATACAGGGAACGAAAAGGGTCGCTTCACGCACCGACTCCCCCCGCCCAACGACATAGGCTATCATCGAAGAGGCACCCGCAGCGTCCCGCCATGCCTCGTGAGCAAAAAAAAGTATTTCCACAAGGGCAGTGACAGACACCTGTCATGGCGAACATGCCGTACTCACCCAAACCGTGGGAAAACAGGACCGTTCCTTATCTGGTTTTCCAGAGCGGCAGACAAACCCATTCATGCTTATTAGCCGTGTCCCTTTCGCTCCCTTTTCTGTTGCTGACGGGCAACGCGGACTGATGATGGGTGGCAGTGTGCCTGAGGAAAGTCGGGATAGCTCCGAAGGGAGAGCGTGTGGATACTCTTACTTGAGAGAGAGTGGTGGCGTATTTGTTTTTGATTTGGTTTGTGTTACTAACGAGACCCTGGGTTCGAGGCTAAGCCCAACCCAAGGGATAGTCCCCATCTCGCATGTTATTTTTGATTGGAGAATTGATGCTTAGGGCGGGCCACTGAAAATGACCACCCTTAGTCCTTTGTTAATTAAGTGCTTAAAAGCGCATGTGAACGGATGCAGTCCAGTCCAGTCTGAGATGGGGCTCCATGCTTAGCATGTAACATGATGCTACTTAGGCTCTAACCCGCCAGGTCAATGAGTGAAGTGGCGCAAAGTTTGTTCTTTTGTAAATTCAGTTCTGCTTTTTCCAGTTTAACTCTGTATATGTATGCTGTAAATATATGCTCTGCTATCATCATCTACAAGCTCCCCTCCTGTCCATCTTCCAAGCCGAACGACACTAGAGGAAGGGTTCGTAAACCTTCTTCAAAGAAACGAACGACCTTGAAATTCTACTGGCACAGCACGACAGGCTTCAGCACATCTCATCACCAAGGGCAGGCATCGCAGTGACAACCACAGGCCATCCGACACAGAGCAGCGAGGAGCTGTCAAGGGACGGCTCCACCTCAGCTGCTATCGAAGCTGGCAGAGCGGACGCATCATCCGGGCTCTGGGCGGCAGACATCAGAAGATCTGCGCCGGGTGAGTGGAATTTCTTGCGTTTTGTCGAGGTTGGCATGGTTGCTACTCTGAAGGCTTAGGGTACAGGTGTGGAGCACGTGACCAGCATGAAGAAAAATTTCAGTCTAAAGAACTCCTTCAGTTCTAAATTAGGCCTAGAATTTAAAACGCTTCAAGGTGTTCTCTCAGACAGGACAAACGACTATTCGCGACCTTGAGTTGAAATTTCAGGAGCGGTTGAGACAGATAGAAAGGGAGGAGCAGGAACAGCTAAAAATGCTCGAGCTGATTTATGCAGGCGGCGGGCAGCACAGCACTGCGTCCGATGGAAAGCGCAGAGACAATGCAGACCTAGGCCCTGAAGCTCAGAAAGTTGGTGCGGTTAATAGCGAGTTACCTAAAAATTTGGCAGAAGCAAACAGCCAGAACGAAGGAAAAGGAACGGATTCACAGGTGCAGGAAATGTCGACTGCCGTGAACGGACATTTCAGTCATAAAAGTACCTTCAGTAATGAATTGGTCCCCGAATGAAAAACTCTCCAAGGGGTTACCCTATCAGAAGCAGGGCGGGATACTATTCGTCGCCTTGAATTTCCGGGAGCGAATGCGACAGATTGAGTGGAATGAAAAAGAAGAGCTAAGAAAGCTTGAGCTGAGGTATATGGGCGCCGGGCAGGATGGCACTACACCCGAGTTAAAAGGACAAAGACCATGCAGACCTAGGCCCTGATGCTCAGAGCACTGGAGAGGTTGACGAATTCCCTGAAAATGTGACAGAGGTAGTAGGCCAGAATAACAAGGAGGTTACTGAGATGCAGGTAGCAGAATCCTCAGAGGCCCTATCAATTGAGATTGAAAAACAACTGTCGGGGAAAGCAGCGCTCGAGATTGATCTATTGAAGGGTACTGAGAGTGAAATGAGGAGAGAGAAAAGTTGCGAAAACACGAACGGTACATCCAGCGCACTTTCAGAGCATCCAAAAACACAGTCTCAGCAGTTGTTTCCGGACTAAGCTAATTTTGAGCTGGTACTGGGGACAGAAAAAGTTCACCAATCGAGTGAGACCAGGTGTGCTCAAGATGAGGTCCTCATGGAGAGCTTGGGTCACTTATTGCCCGCCAATGGGGTGTTTGTTCCGAAGTACAGCGGTAGCGATTCCACAGTCAGACGCAATAACGAAGAGTGGGCCGATTCGGCGACAGGGTTTGTAACACGGAGTGTCTCAGCACAAGTGCTGAAATGCGCCACACAGAAATCCTGCAGTCGTGGTGCGTTTTTCGGCGGTAATCAGGTTCACTTGAGAATCAAAGATGGCAGTCTGCCGATCACCGCCAAACTGGATCGAATAGGCTTTGTGCCATCTCCGCCTCCTAAGCCGCCATGGAAGGGTAAGCCTGATATTGTTGCAGCGAGAGCCCAACGGTCAGCTTTTGTGGCAGGTTGAGTGGCGCAACCAGGCCAGCCTCAGCAGGTGTAAACGTTCCCATTCAGCCGACGCAGTTTGGGCATGGAAGTGTTTGGTGATGTCAAGACTTGTGCAAAAGCCTATTATATGAGGACACTCAGCCTGTGTGAACAGTGATGAACAATGCGGCTTTGTGTGTGCTTCGAATGTGGACTCTGCACAGTGCATGATGTAGCTGCCCGTTCAGTGAACTGTACAGCAGCATGCACTAATGTTGTGCTTTAGTTTTTTTTTTTTATTGATAGTTGCTTTGATTGGTTCTCGAAGTGTCGAGTACTCAGGAGAAACTGTGCCCCGGGAGAGCTGACATTGGTGAAGTGAAAGTGTTGCGGCCTCTTTGTTAGTAAGCATAAACGAGCTGATAGCAAGCTCGGTTATACCCTTAGAGGGGGGGGCGTGTAAGGCCGCCGCTCTTTTCCAGCTGCATACATTTGCAGGATGCCGGCACACGCAGAAGCGGCTCCCCAATACAAGCAAGAGCCCCCGAGTGCATACGGGGAACGAAAAGGGTCGCTTGAGGCACCGACCCCCCCCCCCCCCCCCCCCCCCCCCCCCCCATAACAACGTAGGCTATCATCGGAGAGGCACCCACAGCGTCCCGAAAACAGGGCCGTTCCTTATCTGGTTTCCCGGAGCCGCAGACAAACCCATTCATGCTTATTAGCCGTGTCCAGCCGTCGGTAGTGCGGCGGCTTCGTGGCCCTTTCGCTACCTCTTCTGTTGCTGACGGGCGACGCGGACTGATCTTCGTTCAATATCTTTTTGTAACTGCGTGTCCTAATACATCCTGACGTAGCTTCAAGGAGTAGGGCACTCCCTCTTGAGTAATCATAAAACGCTTCCTTCCTGATTTGCCTTTTCCAGTACCGATAATTTTCTACGCTATGCTTCTTTTCCATTGAAACTATCCAATTTTTACCTTCCGCATTTTTAACCTGTCGTTTAGTGCTCTGTCTTTCTCCGTCCTCATGTCTGGCATACTTACTGGTTAGCTTCCTAGTTCTTTTCCGCCAGTGTGAGTCAACGCTCTTTCTGTGTAGGTATTTAAATACCTTAGCTGCCCACCTGTTATCGTCCAATTTCCTCATGCGTTCGTATAGTATTTTACCCTGAGCTTCCCATGCTTTGAACGATGCCCAGTCCATATCCCCCTGTACTGCCTCGTTCGTGGTTTTCCAGTGGGCACCTAGTGCTAATCTTCCAACAGCTCTCTGATTTACTTCTTATCTCGGCTGAACTTCAGCCCTTAACCACAGAACCACATTCCCAAAAGTAAGCCCCAGCACCAATACTCCTTTCCAAATACCTCTCAGTACTTCATATTTATTGTACCCCCATAATGCCCTATGTTTAATTATCCCGGCAGTGTATAACTCTGCTTTAGCACTGCCACCTGTGGCTGTCGCCAGAAAGCTGGTTTCAATGTCAGTATCCCCGCTGCCAAAGCCAATCAACATTTTTACAGTCCTGGGGTATTTTGAAGCACGTGCACAACTTCAGTGCCAGTTCTCTAAACTGTTTTTTGACCCGACTGGCTTCACGAATTTTCATGTGGTTTGTTGCATTGTGTTCATTTATGATTTCTTTACGTAGTGGCTGTCCTTTCTTACTTTTTATTCCTAAATTACTTTCTGAATCCTTCACTAATTTGACATGACACCAATGAGTGCATTATGCAAGCACGAATATAACAGAGAGACGGGCTAGTTGGTGACTATTAGTAGAGTGCATCTTGAAACCGCGCAAAAAAGGACAAGGGACGAGGAAGAAACCAACCGGACAGAGCGCGTAACTTCAGCTGGTTTATTACAACAGTGCGTCACATTTATACAATCATCATAATCACGTGGTAACATGACAAACGATCATCACATAACACTTGTACATCATGCAATCTAGATATGAATACTCTTTATCGGACACGTTAACCGAGGTTTTGCTGACACACGAGCCGGATTCCTTCTTGATACAGTAGGCCTCATACACTTCCCTGCTTAGTTTAGACCCGAACTTTTTGAGGATAGTGGTATCGCGGAACCGAGGCGTGCAACCACGGCAGTGGAGACAATGGTCGGCCACATGCCCTCCCCCCGCCAATGCGCCTACTCCTGCGTGGTGCTCCCGAAGTCCGACGTTTATACAACGTCCAGTTTGTACAATGTAGCTTTTGCCAAAGGACAGGGGTATATGGTAAACAACCCCCCTTTTTGCACGGGACAAATCTTTCTGCATACTTGATACCGCATTCTTCTTTCTGCTTTCCCTGCACCTTGTTGCATAGGCCGGCCAGTTTTTGGGGTGCGGTGAAGACCACTGGCACGTCGCCCTTCTGAGCCACTTTTTTCAAGCGATGCGAGATCTGGTGGTAGTATGGGATGGCAACGGGTCTCTTCGAGTTGCGCTTCTTCCCTACGGCGGTGCTCAGGTACGCCCTGGCTTCACTGGCAAGGGCTTCTTCTAGCACAAAGGTGCTTAACTCCCCAGGGAAACCAGCACTGGACAGCCTTTTTTTTTAGCTGGAAACTCGCGCTGTGTGCCATTTCATGATTACACGACTTGTCCAGAGCAGCACGCAGGCAGTTTTTTGCGATACCCCTTTCAACAAGCTTGGAATGAGCCGATTGGTGGCTTAAAATCGCTTTTTTTGAGCGAGGCTGATACCTCCAGCACGCTTGGGTTTCGCGGAAAACTATACAGACATCAAGGAATTGCAAGGAACCTTGCGCTGGCATCTCATGGGTGAAGCTAAGACCAAAAGAGCACTCGGGGAAGATTTCTAGAACCCGGTGCACCGCTGTCATACCCCCCTCATGCGTATCCCCTTTCAGGAAAATAGCGTAATCACCCACGTATCTAAAAACCTTAGCCGAGTAGACTGTTTAGCAGGATGCGTTGTTGGGCAAGTTGGTTCATTGCAATAGGAAACATTGGTTGCGCTTTCTAGACAATCACATGTAAGAAGACAGGACAGGCGCAAACTAACAACTGAGGTTTATTCCAGAAAAAACACATATCATGCCATACCAGCGCAGGCGCATCAGGGTATCAGCAGCGTAACAAAAGAACCCAAAATCAGAAAAAAACCAAAGACGTGGCTCACCTAAACATACTATCAAGAAAACGAGAACACGAAAGATCAATTACAAACCAGGAGCAACGTCATTTACCCATGCACTGCTTAGAACATAAATGCAGGCCCCTGCTCCACCAAGTTAAGACCCTGCGCAAGTGCAGTAATGAAAAAGCACGTGAACTTCTTGAGTCATATTACATAAAAAAGAAGGGACAAGCATGCATCAGTGACACATCAGTCATACTTTACAATAGGGAGGCACGTTTTCTTGATAGTATGTTCAGGTGAGCCACGCCCTTGGCTTTTTTTTTCTGATTTTGGGTTGTTCTTTTGTTACGCTGCTGATACCCTGATGCGCCTGCACTGGTATGGTATGATATATAAGTGTTTTTTCTGGAATAAACCTCAGTTGTTAGTTTGCGCCTGTCCTGTCTTCTTACATGTGATTGTCTAGAAAGTGCAACCAATGTTTCCTAGAGTAGACTGTGTCAAGGCGTTCAGCAATTCGTTTGTCACAGTAAGATAAAAGGGAACCTGCGTGTTCTGGCAGCGTCCCAGCCTGGGAGACCAGAGGACCACGTCGCTATGTACAGAAGGTACTCTCATGAATCTAGATATTGCACCGAACTGCTGTGGTCCCATTGTCTTCCAGCACTCCTTGATTGGTCAAAGTGTCGGAGAAGTGTCAATTTACTACCAGGAATTTTCCTATGTCGGTCCGTGCACTGTGCCGAAATTTGTTGATAAGGTGTTGTCCAATGGCCCCGAATTCTGCACCGAGCCTGTCTCTCCAGTGGAACTCTTGTCCCTGGTTCAGGATATAGCTAGACATATGCCTGAAGATTAAAAAGGCTGGTGCATCTCGAAAGGTGTTAACTATCTTTTGTCGAAGGAGGCCAGAAAAAAAGATCGACTACAAGTTAGAGAAACCATCGATTATATCCAGCACAATGATCTCGCCTAAATGATTTCAGATAAAGAAGGCAGCTTCGCTGTTCTACCTATTACACTTTATCGTAAAAAAGCGAAGGAAGCTGTTCCAAAAAACTTTTCCGCCACAAGTGTAGCGCTCCTAAGCTGAAAAAACTAGCGTTGGCCTGGTGTGACAGGCACAACCTGGCAAATCTTTTAAAAAACTGTCAAAGCGGAAAAGAGCGGGGCACTGAGTATTCTCTTTTGAAAACTCATAAAGAAGGCGTTCCCTTTAGAGCCATTGTTTCAGAGCGGGATACGTGGCAGGGGGCTTTATCCAAGTTTTTACAAAAACATTTGCGTATACTCCAAATAGCGGACCCGTTCATGACAAAGAATTCTGAAGAGGTTATCGCATTTCTTCGTGACCACGAAAGCTCGAATCAACCCTTGTTCCCTTTCTCAATAGACGTAACCGACCTGTTTTATTCCATACCTCAGGACAAACTATTTTGTGCTCTTAAAGATACAATTGATGACTATGGCCCCCTGGCCTTCCAGAATGCATGCGGATAAAGTGTAGATAACTTTTTAGAAATGCTTAGGTTTTATCTTTCATCGACCATTGTCAATTTTGAAGGAAAGAACTTCATTCAAAAGCGTGGCGTTTGTATTGGCTCTTGCATAGCCCCACAGCACATCATTACAACCTCGTACAGAGGGCCGCCCTTGCACAAACATTCCAGGCACTCTGTTCTTTGCTTTCGAGCACGGCTGCGCGCAAGTTTCCAGCACCACCGGGCTCGCACTGCTTCGCGAACTGAGCTTATATTGCGTGTTGCAGCTCATATTGAACGCGATAGTACGTTGAGTGACATATTTTTATTTTACTGTGACAAGCGAATTGCTGAACGCCTTGACACAGCCTACTCGGCTAAGGTTTTTAGATAAGTGGATGATTACGCTATTTTCCTGAAAGGGGTTACGTATGAGGGGGGTATGACAGCGGTGCACCGGGTTCTAGAAATCTTCTCCGAGTGCTCTTTTGGTCTTAGCTTCACCCATGAGGTGCCAGCGCAAGGTTCCTTGCAATTCCTTGATATCTGTTATGGGGTTTGAGTTGGGGAGATAAGTACGTTCTCCCCACTCAATCGCGGCTGACACGGTTCAAAGCCGCCCGGCCCCACCCTGTGATCGCGTGCGCTACCGAGCGCTCGCCGACCACGGCGGGCCTTGCTCTGAGGGAACAAAGCAACGACACATTGGCTGACACAAACAGGCATTTATTGCTACAGCAACAATAACGCCAGCTAGCAACAAGGCACGCTAATGAATCGAGGTCGTCCGACTCACCAGCAAGGTTCCGAGCGAATGTTCGCCCGCGCTCGGGCAAGGGATATAAACTCCGCAGGCCGGACGGGACGAGTACGGGAGCCTGTCTCCCCGTCGCTTCATCGCCCCGCCGGCGAAGAGCGGAGCCGCGAGCGACGCGTCCGCTCGCGGCGACCATCCCCGCCGAAGCCCCCTCTCCCGCACGCGGGCTTTGGCAGTCTCCCCCGCAGCGATGCTGGCGCCCTCTCTTGCCAGTTAATGTAACTGACAAGGGAATGCGGTCAGCCTCGAGGTGAGACAGCCGCTGCCAGTGCCTCGCGGGAAAGCAAACTCAGGGGGCTGCAGGGCAGGTCCCCACATCCCCCCAACCTTAAACAGACCCACGCGCCTGAAGGTACATGCTATGGAGGAGTCTCCTGGTCTTCATGTCCTTGAGGCACGTCTTGCAGCGGAGGTCACGCCGACAGCGTCCACGCAGACTTCCGCGGTATTCCAAAGGCGGCGTGAAGGTCTCCGCTGGGACGACTCGCATGGCCCGCGGACTACCGTGTCCGCAGGCCCGCGAATCAAAGGCCGGCGGGAAAACTGCAGGCCAGGATCCTGCAGTAGTCGCAAGGGCAGCAGCAGCCGGAGGTGACTGCTGACTGGTCTCGCCACAGCTGCCCCGGATGGATGCGGCGAACAGGATACAGGCCGCTCCGTCGCAGCAGGTAGCAGCGAGACGATGTGCACAAGACAGCAAGCCTGGGTGGCTCCACCGGATCTGCAAAATTGCCGAAACGCTCTCGGCGTGCCTTTAACGTAGGTCACGGGAGGGGAAACGGCATCCGCAAGGGCCTCGTGGCACAATGTCTAACTCGCTAGCAAAATGTGTCGGCGGCTGTGCAAACGCAAAGTTCGAGTGAACAAAGCCCTTTCTTGAGTTGAACGAGACTGCTCAGTTCGTGCGAGGTTACAAACAAAAAAAAAACGGGCGGGCAGCAAAGTGTGCCCCATCTCAACGACACGGTCCGGTGGTCGCGTCTCTTTTAACGTGGTGCAGGCAGCTCTGAAAAGCCTCAGGCCTAATGACCACTCAGACAACGACCGTGACCACAACAAAGACCCGAAACGGCTTATGTGCGCGCAACCATGAGGAGACGTCAGCTTTGTGGGGTGGTCCTACCCCACTCACTGCACAAAGCAGCTTCTGAGCGGTCGGCGCCCACCGTATCGGACGGTGTCGGAGCGCCCGGTGCCGAGCTGCAATACCAGCGAGCTCGTAGCGGCACCCGTGGCCCCAGGCCACCTGGCTCCCGGAGCCGCGACTCCCAGAGTCGAAAAAGAGACAGAGAAAATATATACAGAAACTCTGACCACCCACGCGGCTTCCGTACTCACTCGCTTCGGGCTCGGCGACTCCGCGGGCGCTAGGCCTCGCGCTCCCTCGATGCGGACCAAGTGATTCTCACGAAGAAACTCCAGGGAAAAAAAATGTGCTGAGCATGTCAAAAAGTTCAAACATGCTGCAGCGCAATACACCTCGCACTCAAGAAAGCATGCCGCAGGTCCTAGCGATCAAAATTCACTCTAGGCCTAGCACTTGTCAAGTCCGGACAAAGAGCGTTCCTCGAACCGAACCGACAGTCGTCCAATGTTCCAAGAGCAGGCCCCACGTTGGGCGCCAGATGTGGGGTTGACTTGGGGAGATAAGTACGTTCTCCCCGCTGAATCGCGGCTGACACGGTTCAAAGCCGCCCGGACCCCACCCCGTGATCGCGTACGCTACCGAGCGCTCGCCGACCACGGCGGGCCTTGCTCTGGGGGAACAAAGGAACGACACATTGGCTGACACAAACAGGCATTTATTGCTACAGAAACAATAACGCCAGCTAGCAACAAGGCACGCTAATGAATCGAGGTCGTCCGACTCACCAGCAAGGTTCCGAGCGAATGTTCGCCCGCGCTAGGGCAAGGGATATAAACTCCGCAGGCCGGACGGGATGAGTACGGGAGCCTGTCTCCCCGTCGCTTCTTCGCCCCGCCGGCGAAGAGCGGAGCCGCGAGCGACGCGTCCGCTCGCGGCGACCATCCCTGCCGAAACCCCTCTCTCCCGCGCGCGGGCTTTGGCAGTCTCCGCGCAGCGATGCTGGCGCCCTCTCTTGCCAGTTAATGTAACTCACAAGGAATTGCGCTCAGCCTCGAGGTGAGACCGCCGCTGCACGGTGCCTCGCGGGAAAGCAAACTCGGGGCTGCAGGGCAAGTCCCCACACTGTATAGCTTTCCGCGAAACCCAAGCGTGCTGGAGGTATCAGCCTCGCTCAAAAAAAGCGATTTTAAGCCACCAATTGGCTCATTCGAAGCTTGTTGAAAGGGGTATCGCAAAAAACTGCCTGCGTGCTGCTCTGGACAAGTCCTGTAATCATGAAATGGCACACAGCGCGAGTTTCCAGATAAAAAAAAGGCTGTCCAGTGCTGGTTTCCCCGGGGAGTTAAGCACCTCTGTGCTAGAAGAGGCCCTTGCCAGCGAAGCCAGGGCGTACCTGAGCACCGCCGTAGGGAAGAAGCGCAACTCGAAGAGACCCGTTGCCATCCCATACTACCACCAGATCTCGCATCGCTTGAAAAAAGTGGCTCAGAAGGGCGACGTGCCAGTGGTCTTCACCGCACCCCAAAAACTGGCTGGCCTATGCAACAAGGTGCAGGGAAAGCAGAAAGAAGAATGCGGTATCAAGTATGCAGAAAGATTTGTCCCGTGCAAAAAGGGGGGTTGTTTACCGTATACCCCTGTCCTTTGGCAAAAGCTACATCGGACAAACTGGACGCTGTATAAACGTCAGACTTCGGGAGCACCACGCAGGAGTAGGCGCATTGGCGGGGGAAGGGCATGTGGCCGACCATTGTCACCACTGCCGTGGTTGCACGCCTCGGTTCCGCAATACCACTATCCTCAAAAAATTCGGGTCTAAACTAAGCAGAGAAGTGTATGAGGCCTACTGTATCAAGAAGGAATCCGGCTCGTGTGTCAGCAAAACCTCGGTTAACGTGTCCGATAAAGAGTATTCATATCTAGATTGCATGATGTCTCGTACACACCTGAGCACAAGTGTTACGTGATGATCGTTTGTCATGTTACCACGTGATTACGATGATTGTATAAATGTGACGCACTGTTGTAATAAACCAGTTGAAGTTCTGCGCTCAGTCCTGTTGGTTTCTTCCTCGTCCCTTGTCTTTTACGCGGTTTCAAGATGCACTCTACGAATATAACATTCTGCTAAAATATCTGGAGAATGTCACTGCATCAACCATTCCTTGGGGTAAAACTGAAAGACTCCTACGCATGAAGAAAGCAAACTACAGAGTAAATTGCTGAGCTAGTTGGTTTATAAGGCGCAATGGTGGAACCAGCGAAACAAATGCAGGACAAGAACAAGGAGGCACCACTGCACTTACACGATTTACTGCGAGGAATTCAGCCACATTTACACATACTTCCTGCGCAGGTGCACACTATGTATAGACAATGTGAGGGAAAACTTTACGAGGATAAGAAATGAAACTCTCCTTTTCAGTGATTATGATTGAAGGGTCGCTTACACATATCTGTTTATTTTTCCTGACTAAAAACTCTTCCAGCAGCTCGCGCTCACGGGACACGGGAAGCAGTTTAGCCTTGCATGTCAAAGATTGCCACTGTTCGGCCCTTGAATCACCACTGAAAAGAGGTTTCAGTTCTTATCTTCGTAAAGTTTTCCTTCACCTTGTCCCACGTGTGTGCCTATGCAGGAAGTAAGAATAAATGTGGCTGAATTCCTCGCAATGAATCATTTGTAATTTCAGCAGTCTGTTTCGCTGGTTCCACCATTGCAAAGCGAACAACCAGCGACAGCTGTTCTCACTTCTACAGTGTTTTGTTGTCACGCCAGGCTTTTTTTGCAAGCTTGGTACATCAATAAAGCATATAAAAATTTGTAATCTAAAAACACGATATTTTAGTGATATTCTGTATTTAAGCTTTCAGTGGACTTTATAATAGGTAAGCCAAATACAATTCAATTTTGAGATTTTGCAATTATCTGATAGAGAATTCCTTTATCTTTCAAAGGTATATTGGGTATTCATGATTTCAAAAATAACTTTTGTCCTTTTTCTTCATCACGATTGGAAAAGTGGGTGCATCTCGATGTGTTCTCTTGGTTTTTGATACTTGCACAATTCAATGCTCTGTAAGTTTTTGATCAGGAACTCCAGTTCTGGTTTCACTCCGGATTTTGGCCTTGCTCGTAGAACCTTTTTCAGTCATGAATAAAAGTTTTCAGAGACTTTACTGGTGTTTTTCTCAAAACAACATTTTTGGAGGTTTGTGTACCTTTTTCTCAGGAACCATAAGTAGTAGTTGGCCTTTTTGGTTTAAACTGAAAAACACCGATAAAAGTGTGCGGAATTCATTTCTCGAAATTCGGTTTTAAGCGAAAAAGGTCAGTATTTCTGGCATGCATGTCAACTAAATGGCTATTCAAAACAAGTTACAGTAGGTCACAGCAGAAAATTAAGAAAATGTTGGAACCAGGAATGTGGTGAGACAGATACCTTAAGCAAGTAACTTAGTAGTGACCGAGTTATGAGGCATTGATTCCCAAAGCGGAAATTTGGGCGAGTTGGTAAGTGTTCATTTTCGCTCTCAGCGCAACACGAACAGGACACAAGACGAAGGACTAGCACAAACAGGCGCTGACTATCAACTGGTTTTTTATTGAAGAACGAAAAGCGTATAAACACAGTGAACTACTTATCAAACAACAAAAGTTATCTGGAAGGCACGTGGGAGGTTAGACAGCTCAATTCCCTCTCGGATAACGTTATGAAAGGGCTGCTGATACATTTTGTGCCGTTGTGGTGAATATAAAAGCCTCCATTACCTCGCATGTTAATTTATTGTTGTCGGAACAAGATGCACGTGTTCTTGTAATCGGGAACACATTGGCACTTTTTGCACTGGAAAGACGCCTGGGCAAGGGGGTCCCCTTTAGTTCTCCTTTCTGCATGATCCTTTTCATGCCAATGCAGGCATGAAAAGGCATAAAAGCCTGGCCACCAACTTCTTTCCGCCGACAGTCTGTGTGCGTCTTCTCCTGGTCTTGCGTCTTTTCTCGCTGGTATTTTCTCTTGACGAACTTCTTGTAACGCCTCTAAGCATGATCTAAATCAGATCACTGGCACGCTTACACGAGTCGCGCGAGGTAAAGCATATGTTTCTTCATTTATTTATAGTTACTTGCCAAATTACTCCCGAAGGACTTTTAGAACTACAAAAGAAAGCCAAACTGGATGAGTTGGAGTGGGTTCACTGCTGTACTGCAGCGCGAAGAGACGAGGCAACCGGGAGGAAGCCCCCGTGTGCGCTTTCCTTCTTTCGCATGTTAGGGCTACTGTTCAGCCATGAAACTTCTGCACTTACCCCCGTACGTTTTTTTTTTTTTTGCATGCTGAACACGCTTTTGAAGAACAATTATGGATGCGCTTCAGAGCTCACAGTGTTGCTCATCAAAACTAGTGTGCTGCGAGATATAGTTGCTGCTGTTGTGTATCGAGATAACCAGCAGAATTACTTGTGGATGACATACATGTATGCGTAACGCAGCAGGCAGGTGGAGTCAACCAATGCGTGGAATGCCTTTCAGCCAGTCCACTGGCGGCTTCGCTTTCGGTTTTAGTTGTTTTTTTTAGGTTTCTGTGAATAAACAGTTCCAGTCACAGACAATATAGCCACGAATTAGACCCATGGAATAAAAAAATACACGTGGACTCTTTGATTTACGTATCACTGCGCCGATGGCAGTGCCATGCCGCCACGGGACTGGCTGGCGCGTTGGTTGACTCCTCCTACCTACCACATTTAGTTCAAAAATAAGGCGGGAGCTGGAACGTTTAATCAGATTTAATTAAGGTAACCAGCTGCACAAGACAATAATTCGAAGTTTCTAAGAATGCCAGGAACGTATAGATGGAGTTCCTGCAGTAAAAAGACAAGTTCAGATTCCTCTTTCGTGCACCTTCAAAGGTGCACGAAAGAGGAATCTAAACTTGTTTTTTACCGGAGGAACTCCATCTACACGTTCCGAGCATTCTTAGACACTTCGAATTATCCCGGCTCCCGCCCTTTTTTTGAACTCAACGCTGAAGGTAGGAGGAGTCACACCGCAGCGGTGGCCGAACGGTTGAGCATCCGCCTCGCATGCGGGAGGTACGGGGTTCGATCCCCAGTGCCGCCGGGTACCCACCGGTGATACAATGGGTACAAGCTTTCCCCCTGGCCTGGTGCTGGGCTTATTTAGGGTGAAATGCTTGAAAAATGAGTCTTCGACCCCACCTTGAGAAATCGAAAATACCTTGTGCCATGGCGCTCTTCGGCCATAGATGCCCTTGCGCCATAAAAATCCATAAATATCATCAGGAGGAGTAAACCAATGCGTGGAGTGCCCTTCTGCCAGTCCCGTGGTGGCTCAGAGTCTACGTAACTCAGAGTCTACGCATATTTTTATTTCCGTGGGCCTAATATGAGGTTATGTTGTCTACGGCTGAACCTATTTATTCACAGGAACCTAAAAACAAAAAAGCGAAAGCAAAGCTGCCACGGGACTGGTTGGCAGGCACTCCATGCGTTAGTTGACTCCTCATACCTTTATCGCTGAGTTCAAAAAAAGGCAGAAGCCGGGATGTTTAATCTGATTTAAATTAGGGAAATCGGCCGCACAGGACAATAACTCGAAGTTTCTAATAATGCTCGGAACGTGTAGATCGAGTTCCTGTGGTAAAAAGACGAGTTCAGATTCCTCTTCAGAGCATCTTTAAGCTCAGCCTTAAGAGTGAAACGTGATGGCACCCGCTTTTTATACAACCCACATCACTCCACACTGCTCCTAGAGGCTCCCGTGCACAATGGAAACTGACTCCGCTTCCTCAAGGACGAATGATGACATCACAGTGCTCCTGATGGTCTTCACAAGTGGAAAGCTTGCACAAGATTTTTCACCCCGAACGACGCATAGGAGCCGCGGCAGGAGCAGCAGCCTTCGACTGTGGCGATGGCAACGATGCCGCCAGCTTTTCCACCTCACGAGCTCCTTAATGCTCTTGCGTAAAAACAAATTCTGTCATGTAGCCATGAATTGAACGACGATTTGATCTCAATACCTGAAGACTTCTCACAAAACGCAAGGAATCTTCAAACAAGTCTTTACCACCCTGCAGGTGAGGCGAAAGCAAATAGCTCAAAAGTTTCCCTGGTGTTTAATAAGCTCGAAGTCGATGGCAAGATTTAAGTTTGGAATGAACAGCTGAATCACAGGTTTTGAACTATTAAATTCCACTGCATATGCGTGCACAAGCTCCCATGTTTGCAACAGCAAGTGCCAAAGAAAAAAAACTTGCACAAACTTGGTTGCGTGCATGACTCTGAAATCATTCAATCATCATACAAATTAGCAGAGACAGAGGGTCACATCGTGACATTTAAAACAGCAGTAAAATTAGACTTTTGGACGGTACAGACCACCACGAAAGCATATGATGTATTTATGGGAAAGTGCATACTACTTAGCAGCCCCCATGAATGATCATTCGACTAAAAAAAAAATTAAACGAGGGTGCAAGTACGGTGCCAGAAGCGTAGTTCAATCTCTACCCTCAACATTAAAATTCATGCTGGAAAAGTATTTCCCTTGTTTTCCCTCTTCACGAATGAAAACCCCACAAATTTCGGAAGTGCTTATCCAGAGAATGATCATCAGCCCGACTGCAACCACTGCAAGGCAAAGGCCACTCCCATTCTTGTAAAAGAGCGTACGTAAACTATGACAGACAAGAACATAAATACGGGACGATCCCTGACCCTCAAATAAGATATTACACTAAAAGCACCCAACTCGCCCAACTGAACGTTTTTTAGCCTCTCCCGTGTTTCTACAATCAACCCTGTCCTTAGCCAGCTGCGGCCACCTGCAAACTTCCTAATCTTATCCGCCCGCCTTAATTTCTGCCGGCCCCTGCTACGCTTGCCTTCTCACGGAATCCACTCCATTACCATTAACCCCTTAAGCGCTTTTGAAAAAAAAAAGCTCATTTCTTTATTATAAACGAAAACGTAGCATATGGACGGGACGAAAGGCGAAGACAGGACGGTTGCTACTACGGTTGTCTTTGCCCTTCTTCGTCCCGTCCATATGCTACGTTTTCGTTTGTAATATGTCTGACCAACTGGCCCCTCAGTATACTCTGTTAAATTTCATTTCTTTATTACACAAAATCCTTAACAGCATGATTAAAACACAAAAACATGTGCAAAAAAATTTTATCCCACAGAATAAAGTTTTATATGACATTTATGTGTCTACTCATGAACTCCAGAACGAAAGGCTTGAGAGTTAATAGCACTGCACAAGCTAGAGTCTTCATTCATTGATCTCCAAACTACTGCAGACTACTAACAGTGAGGTAACGCTCAAAACACAAGGTCTTCTCGCACCACCTACACCAGATCCTTGCTTCCTTGCGAATGTTCTTGCCACTGCTGTCTCTTTTCAAGTAGCAGATGACACAGTGGTGCGTCAGCTCTAGTGTTTTCTCCGTCGGCAGGAAGTACGATAGGAAGTGGCGCTCAGTAAGCAGTTTCAAATTCAGGGGACACCCAGGGCACCCTACCTTCTTTGCCGTCGTTCCGGTGGAGGATGAACGAATTATATGTCGCCTCATCCAAAAAGTGCTGGAAGATCTTAAAGGAAACCTTCTGTCGCTTTCTTGGCACCGAGTAGCTCGACAGCATCTGGTCGGCCGTGTCGACGCCTCCCACCGTGTGGTTAGATTCCATGATCACTTCAGGCTTCACTTTATGGTTCCCCATCTTGTCAATAAATGGCACTATTTCCTCACTGAGTACAGTGGACAAAACAGTGACAAACTTGCATCATAAGAACAGGCATCTTAAGAACAGGCCAGCAAAGCTTGGCAGGGTAAGAGGATGAAAGAAAAAAAGTATTGGATACCACGAGAAATTATAAAAGAGGGGCAACATACCCGGAATAAGTATAAAAATCGAGCTGGCTGAGGAATGCATCAAACCGCACCTCTGGAGCTATGCCACCACCACACACAGGGCAGAGCTGTTGCAAACAGATCCTCTGAAGGGAGTTTCCATTATCATTTTTTGCATCCAGTATTATCTCCTCAAGGAACAGATGGCACTTTTAGGCCTACACAAGGAGGATGAATAAAAGACCGCACTCAGCATTTACGAAGAGATTTTATTTGCGCAGATGACATTCTCCGCTAGAAAGGAAACCCCATTTCATTATGAGAAATTTTAATCTGGCCAAATGAACAAAAGCCAAACAGGCACAAATTTCTTTCAGACTCCGGTATGAATCTGGCCCAAACTGCACTCAACATCTGGGATCACCCGCAAACCGACAATGCTCAAATATTACAACTGATCCAAAACCTGCAGCGCAATTCATTCCGCAATACAACCAAACCTAAAGCTGGAGCTAACCTTCCGGGCCAAGTATTTTGAGGCAACGTCCTCTTCTACAATGAATCCTTTTGCTGCTGCACCAGCCAACTGCCACGCCAACCACTACTAGCCTGCATCCTGTTGAAGACTAGCGTACGTCCTGTGTATTTGTGTTCTTGTCCCTTGTGTTCACTAAGCGCTAGAAAATATGAGTTCAAACAGCATCCTCAAAAGCCCACCGCTCCTTTTTTTGCGTGCAAACATCCAACATCTGGATGACCTGCAGTGGCATCACTGGGCTCTGTTGCCACGCTCTGCTTCAATGTGGAGCTTTAATTAGTGTATGGTCAGAAAAACAGAAAAAACATGAAGTTTGGTTCTTGAACAGAGAAGCAATATTCGGTGACACTGATGACTGACAGTGTGAAAATTAAAAGCAAACATAAATGCTCAAGAATTATAAACACCTTCTAGGCCCTCAAAAAGTCTACAATGACACAAGCAAAAATAGCAAGGAAGAGTGAAAAGAGCAACTGGGCAAGGAATATTTGAAAATTTAAAGAAAAGCAATTGACATCCGCACAGAAATAAACCAATCACCAAGTGACACAAACACTGTCCGCGCATGTGAAAACATGTATGCCGACTGCACATGAATGACCAAGCAGAACTAATGTAGTGTCCCATGTGGTGGCCCACTCAAACATACAGAAGAGAATTCCAAAAGAATAAAGGATGCTTGGCATCTTCCCCCATAGACACAGCAGGGTCACTTCAGCTGTACCTCCTCCTTGCAACACTTGAAAGTCCTCTTTATAAAATCTGGTCCGCTGTGGTGACCATGACACACATGCCCAAGCAAGCAGTGTCACAGAATATAGCAAACTAAAAAAGAAAACTGCGTGAAAACATATACCGATGTAAACAAGAATAGGCCCTGCACAGCGAAGGAGACATCGAAAAAGAAGCCATGCTAAAAATGATAGACGAGGCACGATTCTCGAGCACAGCAATCTAGACCGATTAAAGGGGACCTGGCAGGGGCCTATATTTTGGCAAGTGAAATCAATTTTTTTCCCCCCTCACCCCGCACTTCCCGTTGGAATGTGTGAGCACAAACAGAGCTTTCAAATAGAACATTTCCTGTTACAAATCTTGGCACTCTGAACGAAATCTTGCACAAAATATCAACCTCTAGCCAATGCTCGAAGCTACACTAAAGTCAAAACAGACATCTTAACAGAGGAGGTGCCATGCACCTGCTCAAAGCAGCAGACGGAGCTGCAGTTTGAAATGTGTGTCGGAATACAACACTAGCAGCACACTTAGCACTTACAAAACAGCAGCTTAGAACTTACAAAACAATGTGCTAGGCTGGGCTGCAATTTTATATCAAAAGAGTATGAGGAAAGATTTAGGTGAGACCAGATGGGAAATGCATATTGCAATTCTAACCTAACTAGTGATGCATATGTGAGCAACTTCCCATGATGAAGGGCAGAGGTGAGAAGAAATCTTGCAAATTCAAGCATTTTGTAGGCGGACGATATGTCCGAATATACTTATTCTACACAAGATCGTGACAAATATGAACACCAAGATATTTATATGACTGAACGAGGCCGATACGAATGGCAGTGAAAGAGGACGAATATATTTGCATTTGTTTATATTCATCCTCAGCAAGTTGCTGCATCAGTTTTGTACCAGATTCAGATTACCTCGTAGAGATTGTTGGTTAAAGGTATTTGTGACTGTTCTAAAGATAACACAGTCGTTAGCAGCATCCGGATATGTCCGAAATACGTCATTAATATAAATTAACAAAAGTGGCACAAGAACGGATTTTTGGGGCGCATCTGAAAAAACTAATTAAAGTCGACTGAGGGGGAGCAGTGAGTCCAGATATCTTTTACCCATACTAGCATGTGAGAATGCAAGTGCAGTTAAGAAGGTTTCAGAAAAAGCATTTATATGAGGTACCTTGTCAAATGCTTTAGCAAGGTCAACGAAAAAAGAGTCCGTCTTCAAGTTAGCATCATGGCTGGCATGCAGGTCATGAACGAAAATGGCTTTCGCTGTAATCTCCCTCTCGAATTCCATGCTACAATAAATCGCAGAAATTGTTGGAGTCCAGAGAGTAGTGCACAGCAATTTATGTATATTGTTCTATCGCTTTTCATCCCCTTCCACAGCAACTCAGACGCTTCGATAGCAGATGCTCAGTTTTATTTTGTTAGCAATTATTAAGTGCTGCATCTTTGTTGCCACACTTTCCAGCCAGGTAGAAAAAGACTGCAAGAACAGCAAGCACAGAAGCTGGGCCGAAGTGTTTTTTAGGACCTTTGTATGGATTTCATCAATGCTGGCAGATGATTGATGACAGTTTGTAAGACTTGATACGCCGGTTTCCCATAAAATAATGGCTGGCATAACAGATGGAAGGTCATTGTCTGTCACGAGTTCCTGCTCTTTAGGGGTACAGATAGGAAGGCCGAGTTAAATATGTTGCATATTCAATGTCCGAAATAACATGGCCAGAAATCGCCAGTGAAGACAACAATGTGCACAGATCATGGGTTTAAAAGCTGCCAGAATTGTCGGGCTAGTAAGTTCGGCAATTCGATTTGATAAAACAAGCACATAGCAGTTTTTACTACGACCAGGTAAGCCTTTTCAGAAGCGTGGAAGATGCAACCTGGAACGTATTTGTTAGTTTGTTGGTTTTATACTTACACAACGTAGTTTTCGTGGAAGCTTTGTTCCTGAAATTACTGCTAAAATGAAGGAAAAAAGCTTCCATGCAACTGTCACACAGCTATGCTAAAGGAAACTAAAAATGTTATTCATCTTGTTTCTGTGCATTTTAATCTTCTACTGCTGCCCAATGCATGTCAAAAACATAGAAAACATAGAAAAACATAGAAGACACTAGTGCTAATCTCGTGCGTCACATTGCTTCGTGCACGTGTAGGGCAAGGTTGGAGAAAACCACGGTTCTAGGCAAGAGCGGCAATGATAAGGCTAGGCTCGTTCTAGAGTCTTATTATATCCGAAAGCTGTCCGATCGTTGTGTCAGTGACACGTCAGTACACGTTTATTTATCGGAATGTGCCTTTTTAGATTCTTTTTTTGATTAACTTGTGCGCATGTCTGATGTGCGGTTTGTGTGCCTTTTCCACGCGCATGCTCGAGAAATATGTTCCTATATAACTCCTGTACCTCAGCATGAATAAACAGTTGGTAGTAGCGCTCGTGAACCTGTTTTTTTGTGTTCCCTTACTCTGTCCGTCGTCCGGTTTTTTGCGCTTCCAAGTTTACAACATGCATCACCAACTAGCCCGGCAGCTTGCTCTCCTGAAATCATGCTGCACGTTTCTGAATCCATTTAAGTTCACTGATAACCGTTCTTATTTCATGATCACAAGTCGTGCAATAATATTCTAAAAAAGGATGCGCATTTGTCAAGAACAGAGCTTTGTTGGGCACCCAAGTACTTGTAATTTTTAACAAATGAAATGTTTCTGTTCGTAAATTAAAGAGAACTGCATTTTGAAAAGTTTAGTGTCATTTCCAGCGCATTACACCATGCTAGGACAGAGCTGAGGGCACATTGTAATTGATAAGAGTCACAGTAGATGCAACAGTCAGTCTCACATGACTAGACAGCTATATCACTGAAAAATAGTAAAGAAAGAACAGGGCCCTGGGGGACAAATGATAAGACTATCATGCCGAATGAATTCAACAGACATGGTGTGCTTCAAGCCATTTCAGCAAGACACGTGGAACTTTCAGCTTAAACACAATAACTTGTGTGTGACAGAACCAAATGATTAGTTCACGGTTTAACGTCCTAAAGCCATAGTCGAAGGCTCCTGATAATTTCTTTAACATTTCTTTAACGTGCGCTGACATCACACAGTACATGTGCCTCTAGCATTTCACCTCCATCGAAATGTGAACTCGCATCTTTCGGGTCAGCAGCCGAGCGCCATAACCACCGACCCACTGCGGCGACTTGACCGAATCAAAGGCTTTCTGAAAATCCCACCTAAAAATTGTCAACCTGACTACCATTGCTAGACAGCAACTTGATGTGTAAATTGTATCAACTACATATCGCAAGAAAATCCCTCTGCTGTATGGGGGGAAAAAAAGTTATCTCGGAGACTTGTATACAAAATCCTACTCTACAAAACACGTGGCAGGCCGCAACATGAGCGAGTAACCCTCTTGTCTCCACAATGCAGATTAGCAAACTATATGGTCTCCTTGCAACGAAATCAAGTGACCGCTTTCTAATTGAGCTGCCGAGCTGTCATTCGCTGCTTTGATGGCTGACATAGAAAGTAACCCTGGCTCCGACTACCACCATACTCGCAGAGACTAACCTCTGGCCAGTCGCCGTCAATTAGAACCAGTTAGTAGGTACCGAAAAATAAATAAACGAATTGGAAAATCACTGCCAGGCCCTAACATCACTTCCAACACCTCAAAGCCAAGACTCGAGATGCCGAAAACAAGTATCAAGTCAGCGTGTCATCCCTAAAAGCAGAATCAACACTTTCGCTTGCACATCTTCAAGTTGCTTCTTCCCCCGATTAGAACAGCCTTTCCCAGATCACATTACATGCACATTTTTCTGCATTTTCCCACCCCTGTGTATTACCCCTGCGGAAGTCCTTGAGATAATAAACTAAACTCAGTGACACGCTCATGCACACAACAATCATCATCAGCCTGACTACGCCCATTTCAGCGCAAAGGCCTCTCCCATATATCTCCAATTAACCCTGTCCTTTGCCAGCTGCGGCCACCCTATCCTCAAAGCTTCTTAATCACATAGCGCTTTGTGTCTCGTCCTTGTCTTTTCAAAGTGGTTTGCATGCTCTGGCGCTATTTTCTTCAAATCTGCCCACCTAACTTCCTGCCATACCCTGCTACCCTTGCCTTCTCTTGGAATCTGCTTCATTACCCTTAAGGACCATTGTTTACCTTGCCTTCGCATCACTTGCCCGGCCCAAGCACATTTCTTCCTCTTGATTTCAACTAGGATGTCATTAACCAGTGTTTGATCCCTAAGCCACTCTTCCCATCTCTTAATGTTACACCTATCATTTCATAGCTTGTAGTGCTGTCCTAAATTTAAGTTGAACCCTTTTCATTAGCCTGCATGTTTCTGCCACATAGATGAGTACCAGTAGGGTTTCTTTTGAGGGCCATTCATGATCTGGGAGAACCTGCCAAATGTTTTCCACCCCATTCTTATTCTAGTCACATAACCATTTCATACCAATGCCTTTGGCTGCCACCATCTGAAGCATCCAAGAGAAAGGAGCCACAGGCACTGGTGTAGGAAAACAACACATGGGCCACAATGCCTGCACCATGCCTGCAGCAGCGAAATTTCAATGGCGGTGAAACGTGAAAGGCGCCTGTTTCCCGTGTGATCCAGGGCCCACAACTGCGAAAATTACCAATTTTATTTACTAGTCACGAAACTCGCGTTTGCATTATGACAGAGTAAGAATGTTCGGAGGCCAGGCAAACTAAATAAAATAGCAACAAAGGATTGCTGCAAATCTCTTGAAGAAAAGCTGCAAAGCACTGACTGCATGCAGACTTGAAACACGTGAGCAACACAGACTAGCACTGAAATTATATAGGTGAAAAAGACACCCTCGCAGCTGCAGCTAGAAGCGACACAGATCATGGATAAAAAGCAGCGCAGGCCTTCCTCCTTGTTTGCAGAAAAGAAGTGCTCGTTCGGACATTATCATGTGCCAAACATGGGGTTTTATATGATCGTACTTCTGGCCGCAAAGGCGACAACCGAGAATTGTCAACAAAGCCGACACCCTCGCGACGGCTGCATACCGGATGCCCTTTGTATCGGAAAGAAAAAGGTTCCCTCTTTCGCACTTGCTGGCCACTTCGACGGGGCGCCGGAAGACTGAGGCCTGCGCGACTGCAGCAGGCTCCCCCATGGGCTACCAATTAGTACAGGGAAGCAATGCGGGACCGAGCCCCGACTTATCCTCAACAACAGCGCCAGTTGGCCTTCCCCGAAAGCCGCCAGCACAGCTCTGCCAGCGTAACTGATAGTCTCGACAAGATCCAGGGGTCAGCTGAATCCAGTCATCATGTTTTGAAATCGGCATTCATCTCATCTCCAAAGGGGAAGCTGATACCCTTCCGCATAGCCTTGCCCGTGTAGTGATGAGAAACACGTGCGACCACCTGCAAACCGTGGAGATGTGACTTGTGGAGATTGCGGTGTCTGCCCGAGCCTCCAAGCTCAACATGTGACAAGGGCGTGTTCCCTATGGAGAGGGTGCGTGACCTGCCACAGTGAACTTGGACACGCCTTCCTCAGCAAACCCTGCCTCCATCTAGGGATTTCAGGGAAGAAAAACCATATAAAACTCTGCGCAGAGTACGGCCAAGTAGCAACATCTCATCGAGAGCAACCTCACATCAAGAGCTTCCTCACTTAGAGACTTTCACTGAGAAGCACTCCGAGTTGCTGTATGTGTACATAATGTAAATATTTGTATAATGTTTTCCTTGCCTTCTTCGTAACCCAGTCTCTGACCATCCTCATCCCATCTCCGGTCCAGCCATGCTACCCAAGTCGCAACAGGTTCCTGTCCGTTGCATTAAATGAACTACAAATTATCAAATCTACAGTTTAATTCCTTCAAAAACTGCAAAGCATGCGACAAACCAAAAAGTGTATTTTCGCCTAAGAGCAATATCGGCTGAAAAGAGATGTTACTGTAGAATAGAGTAATATTTTTCTTTCTTTTTTTCCGAGCCTAGCACGAAAGAATAAAACAAGCGGTTACTGCGAGCTCGTTTCCACAATTTTCACAGAGGTCTCGCTCATTCTGTCAGCACGAAATTGTGTGTGTCCAATGCGAAGCCTGCATCGAATTTTATTGATGAAACGTTCCTGACGCATACAGCTGGTTGTTTACGTTGATATCCCAAGTCACCTTCCAAATGAGTGCAGTCTCTATGGGCCATGTTCACTTTCTCGCCTTCACCACAGCGTCGGCCCCCAATCTCAATGTGACCAAAATCGCAGTCTATCTAGCCTGGCAAATACTGTGGTGGCCTTGACATGAGCAGCACAGACAGGCCACAATGTTCCCACTCACGCGACGAAGCGGGACTGCAGTTCCTTGCCGCCGATTGGGTTAAGGGCACACACGTAACCTCGAGCGGCAGCAATGTCAGTGATGACTGAGCGAACAGGGCAAGTCTATGGGCGCATTCGGGCCACGCTTTCAAACGCGTCGCCGTTGACGTGGCGGCTGTTTAGGTTAAGTAGAAAAACCATGCATGCCCACGGAGAGTGGTAGCCGACGCCTTCCCTACGCTTCTCCCCCTTATGCACTCGTCAACCCCGTTCCCATATATGCGGACGCCACTATACAGGTGTGCGCGAGGAAACGCAGCCGCCGGCTTTACTGCTGTTGACAGCTATGAAACGCGGGCGGGTGCCAATCATTACGCGAGAAGACGGACGTTCAGTCCACGGCAGCTGACAACGAAGCCGAGAACAGTCAAGAACGGAGAAAACCGCAAGACATGCGGAGCAAGCGCAGCGACGGATGGGCCCGTCAAGTCGCAAGGCGCGACACCGTGGCAGCGCACAGGCCGAAACATCGGTCCTCCCAGCGCACGCGAAGCTACTACGTCGGCGCCGTGTTTACACTTGACCGCCAAGTAGTCAGCACCGCCGGCTAACAGCTCGATACGATACATGGGACGCCCCACAGATTGGCCCCGCAGAAGTGGCTGCTCTCCCTGTTAAGCTCATCGGCTCTCGTCGATCAGTCGGCCCATTCGCAATGCACGTCTAGGCCTAAGCGCTCCCAGCGGCTCGTCACTGACAGCGGCCCGCCAACGTTCAACTGTCGCCACAGGTCCACAGCTACAAACGCACGTCGCACACACTCGCACAGCAGCGGGAGCCGCTCGGCAAACGAGCCCGCGACAACTGCTCACCTTGACTATGCTGCGCAGAGCGTATCTGCTGCCTCAGAATAACAGGTGCAACACCGACTCACCACAGCCTCAAACACGCACACACACACACCGTCCAGAGAACTGACACCGCAGGGCAAACCGCAACGAACCACGTCAAATGTGATTGGGTTATATTTTACCACGTGATTTCACGCGCTTACTCCTATTGGTCAATGCGTGTTTCGAGCCCCACTCCTATTCGTCAACATCTGCCACGTTGCGACGCGGAGCTACAAGTGCGTCTTCCACTGCTGACTGCCTGATTTACTTCGGCGCTTTCGATACGGAAGTTTCGGTTTCGCAAAGGCGCTCGCGTTGCGTCCTTGATGGAAGTAACATCACACCTTCGTCCTGAGTCGTATCGTCTACTCTATACATACCTTACTTAGATCTCCATCAATCAGGAAAGAACAAAGTAGAGTGCCTCTTCAGGCAAACCTACAAATCCGCCCTTCATCTCCCCAAGTGTACACCCACTAAGAGACTTCTACACACAGAGCTTGCGTATTATGGTAACTTTTGTATCGTAGCAAGTTTGACAACGGTACTTACTTAGTTGGGCCGTGCATGATGCGAAAACGCAATCGTCTAAAGCAACCGAGGCTACTTGTGGCGTGAATTAAACCTGCCAGGTTCTGCCGTGGGAACCGTAATCTTCAAGCATCTCGCGCACTCCATAACAGGTGAATACGTGATTTATATTGTTGACATCATGTCAACTTCGAAATCGTCGCTGAACAACCTTCCGGTTCGCGTTGAGATGAAGATCACCCAAATACCCGGACCAGGCCTATTTGTACATATTACTCCTCCCCCTATCCTCTCTTCCTGTCCCCTCACCTCTTTCATTTAATTTCTCCATTCTGCCTGCTATCCTTTATTTCCGCTGCATAAGCTCAGGTGCTTCAGTATCGATGGCAGATGCCGGGGCTAGCAAAACTCTTTTCCTTCCTTTTTACTATTATTTTTCATAAAACCACTACCACCACCACCACGTAGAGATCAGCGAACCAAACCAATACCACCTATAAAGTTATCTAGGTGGTATTGACCAAACCCCGCAGACGACGTTTTTTTTTTTTTTTCGCTGAGCTGCGGCAGTGGCGCCATCTGTTTTTGGCAGTCAAAAGGCTGCCGAGACTGCGCTTCGAGAAGCGCGGCCCTTTGAATATGACGTTTCGTCTGCTTCAACTGAAGCGCTTGCAACATTTTAGACTAATTGAGTGGAAAAAATATCAGAACAACATATTTAAAGAGGCTTTACCTTTCAAAGAATATTGTTTGCTACGCTCGTCTCGGCAGCCTCGGCGTGACGCTTTCCACTGCCGAAAACAAAAGGCGCCACCGCCGCCATTCAGCGAAAAAGCGTCGTCTGCGGGTTTTGGTTGCCGATCTCTACGTAGACGATTATGTTTTTGCATCATGAACGGCTCAGCTAAGTTTACAGTATTGTGCGTTTTTATCGCTGACACTTTTAAAATTTTCCCCACCTCAACCGCTGGCTCGTTTGCGGTGAAACTGCACACAGAGCTTGCGTATTATGGTAACCTTTGTATCGTAGCAAGTTTGACAATAGTACTTACTTAGTTCAGGCGCACATGATGCGAAAACGTAAGCGTCTACGAGAGATCGGCGAGCCAAAACCCGCAGACGACGCTTTTTCGCTGAGAACCGGCAGTGGCGCCATCTGTTTTCGGCAGCGGAAAGCGTCACGACTAGGCCGCCGAGGCGAGCGTTGCAAGGAGCGCGGGCTGTTTGAATATAATTGGCTTTTTTTGGGGTGGAAAGGAAATGGCGCAGTATATGTCTCATATATCGTTGGACACCTGAACCGCGCCGTATGGGAAGGGATAAGAGAGGGAGTGAAAGAAGAAAGGAAGAAGAGGTGCCGTAGTGGAGGGCTCCGGAATAATTTCGACCACCTGGGGATCTTTAACGTGCACTGACATCGCACAGCACACGGGCGCCTTAGCGTTTTTCCTCCATAAAAACGCAGCCGCCGCGGTCGGGTTCGAACCCGGGAACTCCGGATCAGTAGTCGAGCGCCCTAACCCCTGAGCCGCCGCGGCGGGTCCCTTTGAATATGCCGTTCGGCTTTTGCGTCTGCTTCAACTGAAGCGCTTACAACATTTTCGGCTAATTGAGCGGAAAAATATTGCAGCGGGTAGATGACGACGACGACATTGAGCGAGTGGACGAGGAAGAAGACGAGAACTCATCTCTGGCTGTGTTCTGAGTGCCCGGTGCAAGGAAGGCCCTACGTGGAAGGGACTACGTGGATCGCTGGTCGCTGTTCTGTTGACGTGGCTCAGCTACCCAGGCTGCGGGGCAGTGGCTAAGTACCTGGCGGTGTTGCTCTAGCTTGCTAAATTTCTCCTTTTTGTCTGTGCCTGTTTGCTCCTGTTCAGGGGTGATTGGGTGCGGGACGAGAGCTTAATGTCTACTCCTGGCCAGGGGTTTTCCCCTTGGTCGGCATCTATTCCTAAAGACCAGCTCCCAATTGATCTCTTTTTCTGCAGCGGTGTTTCAAGCATTCCAGTCGCATTAGTGCCTTCCGATGGAGGCGCTATCCGACTGAACAACCCGGAGGCCGTGCAGGCGGCTCTTAGGTCCACATCGCAGCATTTCATGCACATTACCGACGTCCGGCAGTTCGGCAGGGGTGGTATTTTGTGCAGGTCGCCGGATAAAGCCTGTATTGAAGACCTGCTGAAGTGTACGTCATTCGCCAACCTCCCGGTGAGCGCATTCATTCCGCCTCATCTAGCATGTTCCAAGGGCTTGGTCCGAGGGGTCGACTCTCGATTGAGCCCTGCGGAAACGCTTGAGAACCTCTCGCCTGCGGGAGTGATTGCTGTCCATCGATGCGGCAGGATGGTTGACGGAGAAAAAATTCCTACGGAGTCCGTCATTGCCACATTTGCAGGAATATTTTGCCCGTCAGAGATTAAGGTGTGGCCATTGGTTTTTCGAGTAGATGCCTTTAACTCTCGGCCCCTTCAGTGTCAAAACTGCTGGCGATTTGGCCACAGCGCCAAAGCCTGCAAATCGGCCTTACGCTGCTGTGCCTGTGGGGAACGTCATTGCAGAGAGGAATGTACTGAACAGCAAGAGAAATGTTGTTTGTGTAGCGGTGCTCACCCTGCTGATTCGCCTGACTGTCCTGCACGAGCACAAGAAGTTCAGGTGCTCGAGCTTATAGACAAGCGCAGATGCACGCGGAGAGAGGCTTTTGCCGCAGTCAAGGAGAGAGCCTCAGCCTACTCTAGTGTGGCCGCCAAATGTCCACCCATAATGGATTCTAGTTGGTCCCAGGCTATTACAGCGGCAGTTGAGAAAGCTATGGCAAATTCAATGGATCGCATTATGGAAACCGTGTCCACGTGCATTTCGCAGGTCATAGCTGCTCAGATGACCAATCTTCTGCAGGCGTCCACCGCTCCGCTCTTGTCTTCTTTGGCTTCGGAAGCTACCCCTCCTTCTGTAATAATCGATTCCGCTCCACAGGGCCAAAAACAATGTGAGCAACAAAAGACCTCTCAGGCCTCTCCTTCGCATAGCGTTATGGACGCATCCTCTATGGATTGTATGGAAATGGAGTCTGATCTCCGCGCCCAGAAACGAAGTGGGTCTCCTCTGAATATTGCAGGTCCATCTTGCCCCCAGTCAAAGACAAAGAAAAGTAACGCAAGTCAAAACGCTAAGACCAGGATTCTAGAAAAGGCAGTCGCGGCTGCGGCACTTCCGCCAAGATAGGGTTCTTAAGTGTACTCCAGTGGAATTGTCGATCTATATTCTCCGCTTCAACAGATTTAAATTGCCTATGCAATCAGTTCTACCAGATTTAGTTGCTTTACAGGAAACATGGCTAACTTCAAATTTCAATTATCATCTCAAGGATTACCATCCGTTCCGGCTTGACCGGTCATCACGAGGGGGAGGGTTGTTAGTGCTCATATCTACAAAGTTTTGCCACAGGGCATGCATTTCTTTTCAATATGCGGACAATGAATGTGAAATCCTTGCGTTTGACCTCAGTGTCCCAGGTCAGCAGCCCTTTACGGTAGCTAATGCATATTTTCCGTCTGGTGTGCGTGACACTCGGCCCCTTGACTCACTCATGTCTAGTAGCCGATCTCAGGTTCTATTACTTGGCGACTTCAATTCGCACCATGTGACTTGGGGGCTTAAAACAGACAGCTTTGGTTCTAGACTATTTGATTGGGCTTCTGGCAACAACTTGATCTGCAACAATTCCGGATTGCCTACGTTTGTTCGCAGTCAATGCCGCTCTGCCTTGGATTTAACTTTTTCCTCCCCAGGAGTCTCTGTTATGTCTTGGGCGCCTGTTGACTGTGCAACAAACAGTGATTATCTACCGATTAGTTTCAAGTTTGCGTGTAAATTAACTATTCCTGAGCGACATCAGCGCACGTTAATAAATTACAATTGCATTAAAGAGACGCTAAAATCAGCCCTCCAAATCACTTCAGACACTCGGGCTCAGAGAAGTGCCGAAAGCAAGGCTGCACATATATGCTCAGTACTGGACCATGCAAGGCAAAAGTCTGAATTTTTGCTTAAGAGAACAAAGGGTGCAATCGCGAACAATTGGTGGAATGCTGAGTGCACGCGTGCATATAGACGACGGAAAGCAGCTTGGAAGAAACTTCTCATCAATCAATGCCCAAAAAATTGGCTGGATTATAAGTATGTTGCAGCAACATTTAAGCGCACTGTCGCCCTTGCAAAGGAGGAGTATGATACAAATCATTATGATTTCCTTTCCCAATCAGGAAATAAACGAGCTTTGTTTAATTTCATGAGGCGCATCAAGGTGATTCCTCCGGCTACCAACATTGAATCCCTTGTTCAGTCCCCTGCTGACATCGCAAAGGCCTTAGAGGATATTGCGTGTGGCCTAGTGCTTCGCTTTACATCTGCTTTACCTTCTCCTACTATATTCACATGCACCTCAAGTGATTTCACTGACGTCTCTATGCCTGACCTGTCGCAAATTGTTCTGCGCTTATCCCCAGCGGCTCCTGGCCCCGATAAGGTCACTTCATCTATGATCAAAATATTGTTCAATGAATCTCCTGCAGACCTGTTTGCTCTAATTAACCATTCTATTAAAGGTCCTTGGATACCGCATGAGTGGCGTCTTGCTGAAATAGTTCCATTGCTTAAAAAGCAAGGGGAGGGCTTAACTTTAGACAATATACGCCCTATTTCGTTAACATCGAACCTTATGAAATTGGTGGAAAGGGTCCTTCTCAGCCGTGTCATGTCATTCATTTCAGAAAATGCTGTATTGAATCCATGCCAAATTGGTTTCAGGCCGGGTTGTTCAATTTGGTGTGCTCATACTGACCTTGAGAGTCGTATTAAATTAGCTCGCAATAGAAAAAAGTTTGCTGCGTTTGTCACCTTGGATGTCAGTAAAGCATACGACAGCGTGGAGCACTCGACTCTATTACTAAGATTACAGGAACTCAACTTCCCAAGCTGTTTTGTAGCCTGGATTTCTGTTTTTTTTGGAAAATAGAGAATTTTACTGCTGCCAAAATGGTGTTTCCTCAAGGAGATTTCCACAGACAAGAGGTGTTCCGCAAGGATCAGTTCTCTCACCTGTTCTTTTTAACATTTTTCTAAGCTCAATTCCATGCATTCAAAATGTGAAAACTTATGTGTACGCCGACGATATTGCATTTTTTGCATCAGCAGGTGACATTCACACTCTTTATCAAACCCTGCAAAATTACCTCAATGTTCTTGACAACTGGCTAGGAAGAATTCATCTATCCCTTAATGTGAAGAAATGCGCATTGTTAGTGTTTCCAGTTTCTGTTCCAGTAAATATCTGCCTCGTCTATAGAAATAACATAATACCTCAAGTTCAGACGGTGAAGTATCTCGGTGTAATATACGACTCTACTCTCTCCTGGCGGCCACACATTGAGCAAGTTTCTGCAAAAGGAGTTCGGGCCATTGGCATCCTGCGCAGGCTTTGTAGTGCAAGGTCAGGCATGAGAAGGCATACGCTTCTGATGATTTATAAAATGTACGTCCGCCCAATTTTGGAGTTCGGGTGTGTTTTATTCTCAGGAGCTCCTGCCTATAAACTTCGCCCTCTTGTGCTTTTGGAGCGTGAGGCGTTGCGCCTGTCTGGGGCTTCCAAAATATGTCGCCAATGCTGTTCTGCACATTGAGGCGCGAATGCCTTCGTTGTCAGCTAGGTTTCGCCTTTTAACAGTTCAAACATTTTTCAAAATTGTGCGACTCACCTCTTCACGCTTCCAGTATAATATTTCTTAGTCAACCTTCCGCCTTTTTTAGTGATGCCTGGTCTCGATTTAATACCCCGCAGATATGTTACGTGCAGTCCCTCCTTGATCGCATAAATATTCATTTCACAGATGTCCGCCAAATATATAACAACTCCTCATTTGTCTAGATTGAATTCGATGACATTTTCCCATCGAATGCAAAGCTGCAGCCCTTCCCGCTTCTTCAGGGTCTATTGCAGGACCACCTAAGGTCCTTTCCCTCTCATGTTCTTATTGCTACCGATGCCTCACAGGATCGCGAAAAGGCAGGTGTGGGAATTTTTTCGCCTTCACTGGATTGGTCTTTTTCTCTCCGTCTTCCTGACTTCACTCCAATTTTTCTGGCTGAATTATTAGCAGTAATCTTAGCCTTACGAAAATTAGAATCTACCGTTTCCCAGGTCGTGGTTATGACAGACTCTCTGTCCATTTGCTCTTCCTTATCCTCACCCACTGACTCTCGGCCATTACGCCTCTTTAAGTTCCTGATTCCGCTCCATCTAAATTCGGTAAGGTTGCTTTGGGTACCAGGTCACATGGGCTTTCACTTAAAGGAGGTTGCAGATTCCTTAGCAAGAGCCTCTCTCAGCGGCCCAATTGTTGCTGTCCTGCCATCGTGTGCATATACAGCTGCGGTGAGGTTTCGCAGCTACAAAATATTTCAGGAATTTGCTGCCTCGGCTCTTACATCATCTCCCGAATATCAGCATCTTCTGCATCCTTGGAGTAGCAAAGACTGGCGCTCACGCAGACTAGAGGTCTCTTTCACGCGCTTGCGTTGCCGGGTTCCCCTTCTAAATTTCTACCTTCACAGATCTGGCCTGGCAGCTTCCCCACTGTGCCCTTTTTGTGCCGAACCTGAGACAATAGATCACTTCCTGCTGTTCTGTCGCCGCTTTTCTCATTTGAGGAGGCGTCTTTTGCAAATTCCATTTCATCAACTGGGCTTGCCTGTGTCTTCCGCGGTTGTTCTTTCCATTGGCGCTTCTTTGCTTGGACGACGCGACAGGAGTGTGCGCTCTGCTGTGCAAAATTTTCTTCAAGAAACGCAGCGACTCCCATTCTAATTTCTTTTTCCCGCCCTCAGTCAGTACGACATTGCAACATTACAGGCATTGTGTACTATTATGCACATTAAGCAATTGTCCCGTCTTTGATCTCCAAGTTAACTGGACCCCTTTCCTTCCCTCTTCCAATCTCTCAGACTACACACTATTACCACTCCTTTTCCCGCCAAAACTTTCCTGTATCCAGTAATTAACCGCCTGTGTCTTGGCCACTCCCCCGTAGTGGGTATGTGCCATCAACGTCTGAGGCCTTCCTTCCTTCCTTCCTTCTGAGTGCCGCCCGTAGCTGTTCATTCGTTTTTGTAAATAACTGTAAATATATTCTTTCCCGCAACATATTTGGTGGAGGTGCGACTTTCCTCTACGCCTACCAAAGACGGAGCTCCGCAGCGGCCGCCAGCTGACTTCGCTCACCATGACCCAAGACGCCTCCCAGCAAATATCACAATCGGCAATGTCATCGCTCGTTCTTTCTTTCCCTCGTGAACCTGGGACATTTTCTGGCACCGACAACGTTGACGTGGACGACTGGATCAACATGTATGAACGCGTGAGTACGTACAACCGCTGGGATCCGACTATTATGCTCGCGAATGTCATCTTCTATCTAAAAGACACCGCCCGCGTCAGGTACGAGACGAAGATGATTTGACCAGCTGGGACGTCTGCAAGCAGAAACTGCGCGAGCTGTTTGGACGGCCGCTCGGCCGAACACTCGCCGCTAAGAGGGAGCTTGCGTCCAGAGCTCAAACGTCTACGGAATCCTATGTTTCCTACATTCAGGACGTGTTGGCCCTCTGCCACAAAGTTGACAATAACATGCCCGAATCTGACAAAGTGGGTCACGTGTTGAAGGGGATCGCCGACGATGCCTTCAACCTGCTCGTCTGCAAGAACTGCACTACAGTCGACGGCATTAATAAGGAATGTCGCCGCTTCGAGGAAGCTACAAGCAGACGTATTAGTCAGCCGTACACACGCCTCCCCAACACGGCTGCGACTTCCTCATGTGAAGACGTGCTGCACCGGCAAACTCCTGCGCCTCCAGAAAATGTGACCCGCATCATTCGACGCGAACTCGAAGCTATGTCCCCTGCCTCCCTGCCTCTACGTGATGGCGACAACCACTTGCCCACCATCTCGATGGTACAAGCCGTCGTCCGTCAAGAGCTTGCAAACCTTGGTCTCCAGCCCGTCAGCCCTGTGCGTCCTTCATCACCACTCGACATCACTGCGATTGCTCCTGAACTACCTTCCTACTTCGCTCCACGTCGCCGTAACCCTAACGACTGGCGGACACCCGACGACAGACCCATTTGTTTCCTCTGCCACCGCATTGCCACATCTCCCGTCACTGTCGCAATTATTGGTCTCGTCGTAGCACATACAGTCATCTAAGCTCTCACCGCAACGATGACCAGCCCCGCCACTTCACGCCCCCTTCAGCCCAGCAGAGTGCTACCGTTCACGGCCAGATTTCCCGTTCCAGCCGCTCCGCGTCCCCCCTGCGTCGGCAGTCTCGTTCGCCCCTACGCCGTCGCTCCTCTCCTGGCCCCTACGGACGTTCGCAAGCGGAAAACTAGACGCTGCAGTGTCTGGAGGTGATGCTGCAGTACAGCCCCAGTCCCAAAATCTTCGCTTAGCCCTTCGCGCACACCAAAATTTGCTCGCTATTCATGTCGATGGAGTCCCTGTGAGAGCCCTGATCGACACGGGCACGCACGTGTCCGTCATGAGTTCCACCCTACGACGCCGCCTCAGAAAGGTACTGACCCCTGCACCCACAGCCGTTCTCCGCGTTGCCGACGGCGGAACGCCTCCTGTGGTTGGACTATGCACAGCCCGTGTGACCATATCCGGACGCCATACATCCGTTCTATTCTCTGTTCTGCACCAGTGCCCTCATGACGTCATTCTTGGCCTCGACTTCCTGTCTGAGCATTCAGCCCTCATTAACTGCGCCACCAGTGTTGTCCAGCTTGACCTTCCTCTTTCTGCTGAGTCGCCGTCCCCAGTTGTACCTCGTCTTTGTGCTGTCGACTTTGTCCGTCTACCGCCTCAAGCCGCAACTTACATTTCTTTCTCATCTGTTCCCCCTGTCCCTGATGGCCCCTACGTAGTCACTCCGGACCTTGACGTTGCCCTCACGCAAAGTATTGCGCTTGCGCACACTGTCTTTACAATGTCGGCAAACCGTGCGTACCTTCCGGTTCTGAACTTTGGCTCGTCTATCCAACCGCTCCCGCAAGGCATCTCACTCGCCACGCTGTGCCCTGCTGCCGAATGTGTCATATCAGTGGTGGACAGCTGCTTACCTTCCACTCATCAATGCCTGTTGCCTGCGGCAACATCACCAGAGAAACCAACAGATGACTACGCCGACATGATCTGTTCTGACCTACCAGCGATGCAAGCTCACGATCTTAGGTGCCTCTTATCATCTTTTCGCGACATCTTCGACTTTGATGCCCGTGTTTTGACTCGTACCTCTGTGGTGACGCATCGGATAAACACCGGTGATGCCGCTCCTCTCCACAGACGTCCGTACCGACTGTCCAGCGCTGAACGCACCGTCATAAATCAAGAGGTCGATAAGATGCTCGCAAAAGACATCATCGAGCCCACGTCAAGCCCTTGGGCTTCTCCAGTTGTCCTGGTAAAAAAGGACGGCAGCTGGCGCTTCTGCGTTGATTACCGGCACCTAAACCGCATCACAAAAAAAGACGTATATCCTCTCCCGAGGATCGATGATGCATTAGATTGCCTCCACGGCGCCAAATATTTCTCTTCAATTGATCTTCGATCGGGGTACTGGCAAATTGCCGTAGATGAAATGGACCGTGAAAAGACCGCCTTCGTGACGCCTGATGGCTTATACCAATTTAAAGTCATGCCATTCGGACTCTGTAACGCGCCGGCTACCTTTGAACGAATGATGGACTCCCTTCTTCGCGGCTTTAAGTGGTCTACCTGCCTCTGCTACCTAGACGATGTTGTGGTTTTCTCGCCTACTTTTGCCACGCACCTCGAACGCCTCTCCAGTATTTTGACAGTGTTTCGTAACGCCGGACTCCAGCTGAACTCATCGAAATGCAAATTCGGTCGCCTCCAACTCACTATTCTCGGACACCTGTTTGATGCTTCTGGTGTACGCCCAGATCCAGTCAAAATTCAAGCCGTGAAGGAGTTTCCTCTTCCTAGGTCGTCGAAAGATGTGCGCAGCTTTGTCGGCTTGTGCTCGTATTTTCGACGTTTTATCAAAGATTTCGCCGGCATCGCTCGCCCCCTCACCGATCTTCTTAAGAACGACACCCCCTTTATCTGGGGCCCTGCTCAAGAAAACTCATTTTCCTCCCTCGTTCATTTGCTAACCTCTCCGCCCATCTTAGCCCATTTTGACCCGTCGTCTCCCACAGAGATTCGCACCGACGCCTCCGGATATGGGATCGGTGCCGTGCTAGCCCCACGTCAACAGGGCCAAGATCGCGTCATCGCTTATGCCAGCCGCCTATTTTCCGCCGCAGAGCAAAATTACTCCATTACTGAGCGCGAGTGTCTCGCCCTTGTCTGGGCTGTCGCTAAATTCCGCCCGTACCTGTTCGGCCGCTCATTCACTGTCGTCACTGATCACCACGCTCTCGGTTGGCTGTCTTCACTAAAAGATCCCACCGGTCGCCTTGGTCGCTGGGCTTTGCGCCTTCAAGAGTATTCATACTCTGTGGTGTACAAGTCCGGTCGACACCACCAGGATGCTGACTGTTTATCCCGATACCCTGTGGAGCCACCTGACCTCGAAGACGCTGAGACCCTACCCTGCCTCTTAGCTATCACTGCTCTCACCGATATCGCCAACGAACAGCGCAACGACTCATCTTTACAACCTATCTTTGATGGCCTCCGCTCTGCAAACCGATCTCCGTCTCTGCAACTTTATGTGCTCCAGAATGGCATTTTGTATCGCCGCAACCTACGCTCCGACGGTCCTCCGCTGCTCCTCGTCATATTCCAACATCTACGTTCTTCTGTCCTTGAGGAATTGCACGATCTGCCGACAGCCGGCCACCTTGGCGTGTCCCGCACGTACGCTCGAGTGCAGCACCGCTTCTTTTGGCCTGGTCTGTTGTGGAGTTCGCTGACCTTTCCGCGAACTCGTTGATCTTGTGTTCTCAAGGAAAGCCGCTCCAGTGGGGTCGGAAGTCCCCAACAAAGGGGCCCGTCCCGTCCCTGCCTCCCCTTCGTGCGGTGGACGTCCTCGTTTACGCCGCGCCGTCACGGGGATGACCCGCCGGGAAAAACGCTAAAGTACAGCTGACGACATGTGGTTGTTAAGGGGTGGACGAGGTTTCGGGGGCGCACGAGATACGGCTGAGTATTAGCCGAGTGACCGGAAACCCACTATTCCTGTAACGACTGTCTACTTCCCTTAACGACTGTGTTCTCTTTGTTGCTGTCAACAACCTGAGTCATCGCCTCGTCGGCACATGTTTCTAGCGTCTGTGGTGCCGTGGGTGGCGTGGGGAACGGAAGTCGCATTTGTGTTGTTTGTCTATTTGATTGCAACCTCTCCTTTCCCAAATGTTTAATCAGTACTTTTTCCCCAATCGCTGATCAGTGGGCGGACCTTGTTTTCCTTTCCCTAACCACTGATTGGCGAGATGGGTCGTTTTTTTTATCTTATTGGTTGCTGTCCCCGCTAAGGGCGGAGACAGAGGGTTTAAAACCAAGCGCTCTGGGTTGAGCGGAGGCTGAATTTGTCTGATCCACGATTTAGTCATGTAAATAGTTTTCTCCTTGCTTTGTTTCTTCTCGTTTTTTTACCTATGTTGTAAATAAATAGTTAACCTTCTCCTTTCCTTGAGTAATGTGAATGTTTGCGAGTAGAAACACCGGGTCACCAAGAAACCCCGATTTCATCATCAAGTAGTTTCCTCTCATCGCCACCGGAAGGGGAAACTCAACTTCTGTATCGTTCCGTCAAGCGTTACGTTGCCGCTTGCGACCTGTGTCAACGCCGGAAAAGGCCCTCCACTTTGCCTGCCGGTCTTCAACAACCAATCGACGTACCTCCGGAACCTTTTCACCGTGTTGGCTTCGACCTTCTTGGCCCTTTTCCCACGTCCCTCTCCGGTAACAAGTGGATCGCTGTCGCAACTGATTATACGACTCGGTACGCCATCACGCGTGCTTTGCCCACCAGCTGCGCTACCGATGTCGCCGATTTTCTTCTCCAAGACGTAATTCTTCACCATGGCGCCCCTCGTCAACTGCTCAGCGACCGCGGTCGTTATTTTCTGTCCAGAGTGATTGATGACATTCTTCGTTCGTGTGCCACGCAGCACCAGCTCGCGACAGCTTACCATCCACAAACCAACGGGCTTACGGAACGGTTCAACCGAACGCTCACCGATATGTTAGCAATGTACGTCTCACCGGACCACCGCGATTGGGACGCAGCCTTGCCTTATGTGACATTTGCGTACAACTCTTCACGGCATGACAGGCTATTCCCCTTTCTGCCTTTTGTTTGGTAGGCACCCCCTATTGCCTTTGGACACACTCATGGCGCCTTCATCAGTCCCCACCACTGCTTACGCTCAGGACGCCATCGCCCAGGCCACGCTGGCTCGCCAAATAGCCCATAGTCGGCTCCGTGCCTCTCAAGCTTCCCAGAAGTCCGCCTACGACCGCCGGCACCGGGCCGTCGAATATCACCCCGGATCACTCGTCCTTCTCTGGACGCCGTCGCGCAGCGTCGGTCTCTCCGAGAAGCTCCTTTCTCACTACCGTGGCCCTTACCGTGTGGTGCACCGAGCCACCGACGTGAACTATGAAATTGCTCCCATTGCGTCCTCGCCATCGTCCTCTGGCCCCTCTACCGACGTCGTCCATGTATGCCGCCTCAAACCTTATCACGACGCTTCTACGCCACCACTCTAACGCCGAGACGGCGTTTCATCAGTCGGGGGTCCTGCAGCGGGTAGACGACGACGACGACATTGAGCGAGTGAACGAGTGGACGAGGAAGAAGACGAGAACTCATCTCAGGCTGTGTTCTGAGTGCCGCCCGTAGTACATTCGTTTTTGTAAATAACTGTAAATATATTCTTTCCCGCAACAATATCAAAACAACTGATTTAAAGAGGCTTCACCTTAATAAGAATATTGTTTGATCTCTTCTTCTGCCGAGTGGCTTATCCAATTCAGCTCATTTCGTCTGCTTTCGGGACTCTCTGAAAGCATCGGAGGGTGACACCACGAAGTCCTGAGCTGCTGTTCTCGTTTAATTTCATTGTGTGGTGCGAACTTTTTATTGTTCCCTGCTGTTTAGACGTCTTCGTTGCACTGTTTTGTGTGTTGAGCTGCGGTATGCCAACTTACAGTGCGAAAGAGAAAGCTGCGGCAGTGGTGTGGCTAATTGAGAGAAACTCAATGCACTACGTCCGCAAACAATTTATGGTGCGGTTTCGTCGGCGGCCACCGTCTCACACAGCCGTTTCGGAATGGCGCCATAAGTTTGAAGACACTGGATCAGTGAATAGGCAAGCAAGAAAAGATAAAAAAAAGGGACACCGTGGAATCGGTGATGCGGTTGAGGGGGTCTTTGAAACCAACCCTCGTATGACATGCACCCGTGCTGGGCTTCTTTTCGGCGTAGCCCCATCGACGGTGAGCCGAGCACTGCAGATTAAAGGATGGCGTCCGTACAGGGTGCGTGTACACCAGCACTTAAGCCCAGCAGACAAAGCCCAGCGGGTCTCATTCTGTCGCTCAGAGCAGCAGAGACTGGCAGCAGATCCTGGACGCCTCGATTTTTTGATGTTCAGCGACGAGGCTGTTTTTCACCTGGACGGCCAAGTAAACCGGCAGTGCACACGTTCCTGGTCGAAAAACAACCCGCATTTCACTCACACCAGGGCCGTGAACTCGCCACGGACTGTTGTCTGGTGCGCAATTTGGCGAGAGGGAGTGGTCGGCCCGTTCTTCTTTGAGGACACTGTGACTGCTGACTCTTATCTGCGCCTGTTGAAGGAACGATTTCTGCCGGAGCGGGTGGAGTACCACATGCAGCAGCAGCTATGCATGGCGCCCCTGCTCACTACGCAAGCAAAGTTAGACAATGGCTCAATGAAGAATTTCCGGGCCGGTGGATGGGGCATGGGTCGCCCAATATGTCTTGGCCACCGCGATCGCCAGACTTGACGCCGTGCGATTTTTTCGTGTGGGGATACATAAAATCGCGCGTCTACAGGGCTGGAAGCCTTCACAGTGTTGAGCGTCTTCAGGAGCATATAAAAAAAGAATTCGACACGATAAGCGACGAAATGAGAGCTGCAGTGTTCAGCGACTCACAGGTTGCAGCGATGCATAGACGCTGCAGGAGGCCACTTTGAGGATTGATTGCTTTGCAGCCTGAACGTCTTTTACTTGCCAGCTTCCCAACCAATGCAGCTGCAAGGGTGAGTCGGTGGCAAATCATTCTTAAAACAGTTCAGAAAGATACGGACACGTGGACGGAACGTACACACGAGCGTACGGCGTGTACTGCCAATAAATTAGTATTGTTTCTTTCAACAGCTCACACCATTCCCTTGCGACGACGGAGCATCCTGCGAGAAAAACAGCCGTTCCTCCGGCCTAATGTGTGTATATCGTTTTAATAGGGCAAATGATGAGATACGCCTGGAATTGGTTTGTTTTTCAGTGCTATAATTTGAAAATACTTAAGATGATTGATTGTAAAACATTTTATTCGCCGGGAAGAGCTTGGCAAGAGGTCGCGTTAAGTGGTCGAGAGTACATAGCCCTCGACGACTTTGTCAGCCCACTCCACCGCCAAAACTTGCGTTCTGGGGTCAGAGCTAGCCAGCACGGTCTCCCACCGCTCGAGAGAAGGAGCTGTAACTAGATCACCCGGAGGTGGCTCTATTTTGCAGTCCCACAGGATGTGATCGTAGGTAGCACGTTGGCCACAGTGTTTGCAGTTTGGGTTGTAAAGATCTGGATAAATGTGCGCGAGGAGTGATGGGGTGCGTATCGATCTCGTCTGTAGACGACGCCACGTAACCTCTTGTTCTTTAGTAAGTCTTTTGTCTGGAGGGGGGAAAATTCTCTCTAGTTTAAAATGATTGGTGAGATCATGATATGTGATCATTGAGTCCTTCGTGAAATTCAGGGAGCCAGACTCATCCACTGCCCGGTCGACGAAACCTCGGGCTTTATTGTGGGCTGCCTCGTTCCCCGGATTCCCCGAATGGGCTGGGACCCATATCAATTCGGAATAATTTGGTGAGACTTTGGTTGCGTTAAGGATTCTAAGGGAGGTGTTTGTAATTCGCCCTTTAGCGAAATTATTGATACCCATTTTGGAATCGCTGAGGATGATGCTCCCTTGGGTATGTGCTAGGGCGAGGGCTATAGCCGCCTCTTCTGCCGTTTCAGAGGATTTCGTTTTGATTGTCGCCGAGACGATGTGGTCACCATTCTCGTTCACAACCACAACTGCAAAGGCATTGGTATTTTTGTATTCTGCCGCATCTACATAAAGTGTTGCAGCGCACTGTCTGTATTTCTTATGTAAGGCTTTGGCTCGTGCTTGTCTTCTACCCTCATGGTGTAAGGGGTGCATGTTTTTGGGGAGTGGTTTGATTAGTAGGGCCGTCCTATAGGCGCGGGGTAAGTCTACTTTAGCATCGTTATTCGTAGGTTGAAAGTTAATTCCGAGCCTGGTAAGAATACTCCTGCCAGTTCTGGAATTGGCTAATCGCGCTGTTTGAGCCATTAAATGGGCTTCTTTCAGTTCATTGTAGGTGTTATGTATTCCTAACCTCATAAGCCTTTCGGTTGAGGCATCTAGTGGGAGTCCTAACGCAGCCTTATAGGCCTGCCGTATCATGCTATTTAATTTGTCCTTTTCTGCTTTCGAAAATTTCAGATAAGGGGTGGCATAGAGTATCCTGCTCAGCGCAAAGGCCTGCACTAGGCGGCATAAATCTCTTTCCCTCACCCCTTGTCTGCGGTTAGCTATGCGGCGGAGTAATCGCGCCGTCGCTTCTACCGTGCGTTTTAGCTTAGTGAGTTTGTCAGTATTTTTTCCATTTGTTTGTAAATACAACCCCAGTATTCTCATGGTCTGCACCTCTTTGACAGATCGTCCATTAACATAGACGTTTATTTGCGGGGGGGATGTCGGGGTACGCCTACCTCTTTGTTTACGACGGATCACGAAGAGTTCAGATTTTTGCTCAGAACAAGTGAGGCCGGAATCCCATGCGCATGCCTCGATGATGTCCACTGCTGCTTGGAGTGTGTCTTCTATGTAGCCTTCGCATCCTTTGGTTACCCAAAGTGTGATGTCATCTGCATAGAACGTGTGATGTAGGTCTGGTATTTGTGCCAGTTTGGGGGTAATATTGATGAGGGAGAGGTTAAAAAGGAAAGGGGACAGGACGGAGCCCTGTGGCGTTCCTTTACTTCCTAGTTTGATTGGGGCAGACTCTATTGTTCCGACCGTTATCACTGCTGTTCTGTTAGTGAGGAAGGATCGGATGTAGTTGTACGTCCTTTCTCCGGGGTTGATTTCTGACAAGTTTGTCAAGATGGCTTTGTGGGTGACGTTGTCGAAAGCTTTAACAAGGTCTAAACCCAATATTTCTTTCGTTCCTGTTCCCTCGTCAGCTTCAATTATGTCCTTGTTAAGCTGCAAGAGAATGTCCTGGGTAGATAGTTGGGCCCTGAATCCTAACATTGTTTCAGGTAGGAGGTTCATGTCCTCCGCATAGTTTTGGAGCCTATTGAGGATGACATGCTCCATGAGTTTGCCTAGGCATGATGTTAATTAAATTGGGCGTAGATTCTCAGTGCTGAGTTTCTTACCCGCTTTAGGAATAAAAGTGATTTTCGCGTGTTTCCACTCTGGTGGTATCAATCAATCAATCAATCAGGTTTATTTCACATCAAGGATGTGGGGAGCGGGGACAAAAAGCCTATAGAGGCTTGACGGAGGTCCCCGCCAGTATTTGTTCATAAGGTCTGTAACCGCCGCGATCGACGTTGCGTCTAAGTTCCTGAGAGTCTTATTTGTTACTTTGTCTGGTCCTGCCGCAGATGTCCGCAGTTTTCCAATTGCGTACCAGACCTCTGCGTCTGTGATGTCTGCGTCTAAATTTGGATAAGGAGTCCCCCGGTAGTCTGGTTGTGTGGTACTATCATCCGTGTTTAGATAACGTTCTGCTAGCTCTTTGATTAGGTCTTCAGTTGTACCCTCATATTTATGTATGTGTCTGTACAGTTGACTTTGTTGCACGGGACGTGTTTGTTCTGGATCGAGCAGGTGTCTTAGAAGATGCCATGTCTTCTTATTTCCGAGCTGTCCATTGACGCTTTCACATATTTGGTTCCATTGTTGTGTATGGAGAGTAAGTGTATGTTCCTCGATTCGCCTCTCGATTTCAGCGATCTTTTTGCGTAGTCGCTTGTTATGTTTTTGCTGCTTCCAGCGTTTTTGGAGGCCTTTTTGTGCCTGCCACAGGTGTAATAGTTTTGAGTCTGCAATCTGCTCCTCCTTCTCAAATGGCACCACAACGCTAGTGGAGCTGACATCCTCATTCAGGGAGATAACCCAGTCGCTAAGGTTAGAGATCTCCTTTGGAGCTGTTTTGTCGCGAAGTTGCCTGAACTTGTCCCAATCCGTGGTTCGTATTTCTTTTGCTTTGTTTTTAAGTTTTGTCGTGGGGAAGGTGATGCTAAGGATGAAGTGATCACTACCAAGGTTTTGCCCGGTGTTGACCCACTTTGCGTCCTTGACGTTTTTAGAGAGGGATAAGTCTGCAGATGTGTCTACACATACACTGTTACCCATGCGTGTGTGGTCGCTCGGGTTGTTTAGCGTTGTGAGCCCTAGTGACTGTATGATTTGCCAGAGCAGGTTCCCTTTCGGAGTTGCTTTGGTATATCCCCATGCTGGGTGTTGAGCGTTGAAGTCTCCCACAATTAATAGTTGAGCCCTAGCAGCCAGCTTTACTGTGTTTATCAACAAGTGTGGGAGTCCATTGCCTTTGTTTCTGGGAGGGTTGTATACATTAAGGATGAAGAGATTTGAGCCTCCTTTTTGCCTTGGTACTATTTCAAGTAGGGTGTAATCTTCTTCCGAATCATTTATAAAATGTTGAATTGCGGTGATATTTCTATGCACCAGAGTGGCTGTGAAGTAGCCGGCTGCGTTACTAGTATCATAATGAGGTGGCAGATATGCTTTATAGCCTGGCAGTGTAGCCCTGCCGCTAGCTTCTTGCAATGCAATCACGTCTGGGGTTGGAACAGACGGTGCTTGTTGGATGTGGAGCTGCAAGTGGGCCCGCTTGCGGCGGAAGCCTCTGCAGTTCCATTGCCAAATTTCAAATTTTTGGCGTGGTGCCATGTTGGGTTATAGATGGTTGTGGCGTCATGGACAGATCCAAGGTGGGGGGTAGGCGGGCCTCGATAGTTGTAAGCCTATCCATTATTTGCTGCATGCAGGTGGCTATTTGGGATACCTGTCCCTCTAGTGTTGCAAAGCGAATATCTATCTCTGCAAATTTGGTAGTAACGAGGCCTTGGAAGGTTGCTTGTTCTGTTGATATAGCGCTAGTTCTCTCTGACAGAGTATTGATGTCTGCCCTGAGTTTGGTAGGCGCTTTCGACGGCTGCGGGGTGTCGGCTTCCGAAGCCTCGGCCTTTCTTTTGGATTCCTCGCCTTCTTTTGTAGGATGCGGTCTTTTAGTTGCTATTCTGGCGTCTGTGTCCGTCGCGTTATGGGCTGAAGACTGGGACGCGTTGGAGGGAGTGTGGCAAATAGCGTCTGTTTCCATCGCATTATTGGTCGAATCCTGGGACGCGGTGGGTGGCATTCTAGCCCCAGTGGCATTCTGTACCTGATGCGCTTGTAACAGGCGTTTAATGTCAGCCAACTCTTTTTTAAGGCTGGCAATTTTTCTGTCTCGGGATTGTAGTTGGATCTGAAACTCCTTCTCTCGAGCGTCAATAGATTGGGAGGCCTCTGCTGGCCAGCTCACCTTTTTATTGGAGCGGCTATCGCTGCGTCCGCGGCTTGAGCTTCTCTTGTCGTTCCCTGCAGGGTTCCCCAGGGGCGGGAAGGAGCTGGAGTTGTTCCGGCTGTGGCTTCCTCCTTTTCCGGTAGCACCGTGTTCCTTCTTCCTGGGCCTAGACTGGTGTCCGTGTAGTGATGAGTCGTTGTCCCCTTGCTTGGGTGTCTGGTTGCCATGGGGCGTTCCTTGTTTGTTCTTGTTGATCAGCCGGAATTTGCAGTTCCGGCTGCCTGTGTTGTGGCCCCCGTTGCAGACGATGCATACGGTTTGGCAGGTTGGCTGTTCTCCCTCAGGTGGAGGCGAGTGATTTTCTCCGCAGCGGCGGCAAAGGTTCGTTGTAGGTTTGTAGCAGACATCGGCCCGGTGTCCTACTCTCCTGCAGTTGTAGCATACCTCATGTTGCTCCCTGAAGGGGTGGACCCGAAAGACGCCGCACTGATAGATTACTTGGCTGGGTAGCTTCTTTCCAAAAAAGGTGATTTGTATTGTTCTGGATTTCCCGATCCTTCGGGCATCCACAACTTCTATTCCTTCGTTTCGGTTTCCGAAGCCTTGGCGAACCGCTTCGGGCGAGTTTCCCGCGTAGGCGTTGTAAATGACCCCTTTTACCGAGTCTTCGGGCGCCACCACGTACGACGTTACGTTGTAGGTTTGACCTTGGAGGTTCAGTTTTCCAATATTGGCGTATGCAGTCGCCCGTTGACGATCGGGCGTGCATAGCGTAAAGGTGTTGTTGGCCGTATTGACTCTGATAATGTCTTCATTCTTCACCGTATCATACGGCAGCCTGGCCACCTTGCAGGCGCAGAAGAGTAGTAGTCCGGGCGCAAAGTCCCTCAGATTCCAACCTTGTGGTCGGCAGACGATTTTGTAGTCGTCGGTCGGTAAGCGCGGGAGAAGGGCTTTCTTGCTTAGTGCAAGTAGCTTCTTCCCGTTCTTTCGCGATGGAAAATTGGAATTAGACTTGCCTTGGCCGTGCCCCTGCGCAGGCTCGTCGTCGGTTGATGCGGGCCCTTTATTCTTCAGGCCTCGTTGTCGGTCGCGGTAACGAAGAATGGTTTCCCATTTTCCGGCCTCGAGCTCCGACGGTGATATTTTCTCGCCTTCCACGGCGTACTCCATCTGTGCGGGTCCCTGGGCGCTCAGTTCCCGGCGGAGAGGTGACGAGCTAGGTCGAGCTCGATGGCTAGGCCGGCAGTCAGCCGGCAATATGCCTAGGTGTCCGTAGATTGGCAAAATCCGGCTGCAGCAGGCACTGGACAATGGCCCGGATGTCGTCCAAAATATTCGAGCCCGAAGGCTGACTCTTTCTGCCGAAAAGTGGCTTCGAGGCGGGAGCCCATGCGAGACACGTCAGCACAGCTCCGTCCTCCTTCTCTTCTTCCTACCCAGGCAAAGGTTTTCTACTTAAGATGATTGATTGTAAAACATTTTATTCGCCGGGAAGAGCTTGGCAAGAGGTCGCGTTAAGTGGTCGAGAGTACATAGCCCTCGACGGCTTTGTCAGCCCACTCCACCGCCAAAACTTGCGTTCTGGGGTCAGAGCTAGCCAGCACGGTCTCCCACCGCTCGAGAGAAGGAGCTGTAACTAGATCACCCGGAGGTGGCTCTATTTTGCAGTCCCACAGGATGTGATCGTAGGTAGCACGTTGGCCACAGTGTTTGCAGTTTGGGTTGTAAAGATCTGGATAAATGTGCGCGAGGAGTGATGGGGTGCGTATCGATCTCGTCTGTAGACGACGCCACGTAACCTCTTGTTCTTTAGTAAGTCTTTTGTCTGGAGGGGGGAAAATTCTCCTCTCTAGTTTAAAATGATTGGTGAGATCATGATATGTGATCATTGAGTCCTTCGTGAAATTCAGGAAGCCAGACTCATCCACTGCCCGGTCGACGAAACCTCGGGCTTTATTGTGGGCTGCCTCGTTCCCCGGATTCCCCGAATGGGCTGGGACCCATATCAATTCGGAATAATTTGGTGAGAATTTGGTTGCGTTAAGGATTCTAAGGGAGGTGTTTGTAATTCGCCCTTTAGCGAAATTATTGATACCCATTACTTAGATGAAGCAAATGCCGAACGGCATATCCAAAGGGCCCGCGCTCCTTGCAACGCTCGCCTCTGCGGCTTAGTCGTGACGCTTTCCGCTGCCGAAAACAGATGGCGCCACTGCCGGTTATCAGCGAAAAAGCGTCGTTTGCGGGTTTTGGCTCGCCGATCTCTCGTAGACGCTTACGTTTTCGCATCATGTGCGCCTGAACTAAGTAAGTACCATTGTCAAACTTGCTACGATACAAAATTTACCATAATACGCAAGCTCTGTGTGCAGTTTCACCGCAAACGAGCCAGCGGTTGAGGCGGGGAAATTTTTAAAAGTGTCAGCGTAAAAACGCACAATACTGTATAAGTACCGTTGTCAAACTTGCTACGATACAAAAGTTACCGTAATACGCAAGCTATGTGTGCAGTTTCACGGCAAATGAGCCAGCGGTTGAGGCGCGTAAATTTTTTAAAGTGTTCACGATAAAAACGCACAACACTGTATAACTTTATTAGCAGAAAGGAAAGACGCCGGTTCTGCACCGTCGAGAGCACGATGGTCGTGAGATGCAAGGTGCCGGCGAGGGCCGCCGTCCCCACCTCCGTAGCCGCCTTCTCGGATGCCCACTCACGTTCCATGAGAGTCGCGGCGGGCCCGTGTGAGGCACTGTTATCATCGACGAGTGGAATAATTTGAGTATATCCGCCGTTTATCGCAAAGCGCAAGCCATCGTCGACTGCGTCCGTGCATGGCGGCTGCAGCTGCACCATTTCGGCACCGACCATTGAGGAGGTGCACAGTTTTCTGCACTTTCCTGAACTAGCAACTTCTGCACTTTTTTGAAACGAATGGCGTCGGCGCCATCTTGCACCGCGAGAACCAGTTCACGTAGTGCAGGCGAATCGAACGGACCTAATACGACAACGGAAATGGTGGAACCCCATCGTGTGGCTCAGTACGAGCGTCTATCAAAAACCCCAGCGGGAAGTGCGAGAATTGCAGATTGGATTCGAACCCGACCGCGGCGGCTGCGTTTTTATGGAGGAAAAACGCTAAGGCGCCCGTGTGCTGTGCGATGTCAGTGCACATTAAAGATCCCCAGGTGGTCGAAATTATTCCGGAGCCCTCCACTACGGCACCTCTTCTTCCTTTCTTCTTTCACTCCCTCCTTTATCCATCTCCTTACGGCGCGGTTCAGGTGTTCAACGATATATGAGACAGATACTGCGCCATTTCCTTTCCCCAAAAACAAATTATTATTATTATCATACGAATCCACACACAGTCCCCTAGGCCAGCTTCCCACCGATATACACAAAGGCCAGGGGCCAGATTACGCAACTGTGACAAATTCTGTCAAAAGTTATTGACAGTGGGCCTCTTCTATCGATATTCCACGCCCCGCTCGGGCAGCCCGCTGTCTGCCATCAAGTTGACCCCTGACAGGAAGTCCCGTCATGGTCACGTGAACTGGCAGCCACCGGAAACCGTAAGGAAAAGTTTCGAGCAGCCGGCTCTCGCGTCCGCGTCGTCTGCTGATCAATTTCATCATGTCGAGCGAAGAGGTAGCTGCTCTTGCTGCGCCCACCGATGCTGCTGACCGGAGTGAGCCCGTTGACAGCGAAGATGATGACGGTGGCGGCGCATGTAGAGAGGCAGGACCGCCACAGGGTTGCGGAATTTGAATTCCGGAAACTGTTTCGTATTTCGAGAAACTTGTGCGCCGATCTCACTGGCGAATTTGGCCACTGGCCTTCTACCCGGAGGGATGTCGAGGATGGCGCCAGATATCTGCCCAGATGACGACGCTCATCGCCCTGGCGCACATCGGTATACTCAAACCACGATGTACCAGATTGCCGATCAAATTCGACGTGAGTGAGCCGACGGTCCACGCTGCAATATGTCGGGTATTAGATTTCTTGTTCTCGATAAACGAGAGAGAGTTATGCTGGCCGGACACCAACGAGCGAGCGACAGCGCAGCAAGACGGCTTTCTGCCAGCCCGGCCGTCGCGCACGAATGCTGCCGAACGTCATCAGGGCCATCAATGGATGCCATGTCCGCATTGCTCGACCCTCGGAGTCAGAGGAAAGTTATTATAATTAAGTTATTATAAGTCATTCCATCATACTCCAGGGGGTCTGCAACGCAGCTGACATGATTTTCGTAGACGTCTTCGTCGGCTTCCCCGGCAGCGCGCACGACTCCAGAGTTCTCCTCGAGAGCTTCCTCTTCAAAGACGGAGAATCTAAATGCGAAGGTGAGTAAAATAACTTCTTATTGTTACATAACTTATGCGTGTTTAATACATGCATGGTGCGCGGAAGAGAGTTTAGAAAACTGAAAGCATGATGAACTGTGAGCAACAGGTATAGATAGTGATGCTCGGAATTACGAGTTTACAAATTGCTACTATGCGGTCGGTCATATACGCAGGAGGTTTTCGTTAATTTTTATTACTTAATGTGAATTAATTCGCGCAGGAGGATACCTAATTTTGAGCGACGCTGCGTATCCGTTGCTGCCGTACGTGGCTGCTGCCCCCGTACCGCCAAACCACCAACTGGCAGACTGAATGGCGGCATTCAACAATATGCGCATCTTAACCAGCTTTGGGTCACTGATCCTTTCGCAACAAAGAACTCCTTGCATATAATTAAATTTCTTGATGGTATAGGCAATTTGGGTATTTCTTTTCTGTTGATGCAAAAGATCTTTTCTGTATATGTGATGGCCTCGGTTCTGAGCAATATTTTCCTTTCAATGATTGATCGAAGTGTGATTGAGCAGTTGAACAAGAATAGGGTAACGAGAGTATTCAGATACGTCGATGATTTTTTAATCCTACTAAAAAAACAGGACACACAGTCCTACATGGGCACAGTTAATGAGGTTCTAGGAATTTTTAGTGAAAACGGAGAAGGCTTAGAATTTACACAGGAGCTACCTGAAAGTGATAAACTGCAGTTTTTAGACCTGGAACTTTCCATAACCAAAGAGGAAATTTGCTGGATATACCACCCTCGTGCCCAGAAAAGTTTTTTGTCATATGAATCGGCACACTCAACAAGACAGTGAAGCGAGCCATCGCTACGTCTGGTTTAAACGCCGCCATTGAGAAATCCTGTTGTCATACCATGGAAAGGGGCTTCTACTTGCAGATGGTAAGGCTTCAGGATGCAAAGAGGAAATTTGCTGGATATACCACCCTCGTGCCCAGAAAAGTTTTTTGTCATATGAATCGGCACACTCAACAAGACAGTGAAGCGAGCCATCGCTACGTCTGGTTTAAACGCCGCCATTGAGAAATCCTGTTGTCATACCATGGAAAGGGGCTTCTACTTGCAGATGGTAAGGCTTCAGGATGCAGGATTCCCTCAGTCTGTCCTGACCAGTGTGGTAGATCTAGTCCCTTCTTCCAAAGGCGTGGAACGTAAACATCCTATGCCTGTTGAGGATAGAATTAGGCCAGAAGTGGTACCATACTCCCACCACGTTGCCCATAACCTGAAAAAAGTTGCATCAAAATTCAAAATTCCAGTTGTATTCTCTGCTCCCTGTAAGCTGGCCTCATTATGTCCTCGTGTAAACTCAGAAAAAAGAAAGGAAAAAACCTGCGGAACCAGGCATGCCCATAGGTACGTAGAATGCGATGAAGGAGTTGTTTATCAGATCCCACTCGCGTGTGGGAAAGTGTATATTGGACAGACGGGGCGTTGCCTAAATGAAAGGTTGAGGGAGAATGACCGTTCGATGGGGACGGGAACAAGTTCTAATCTGCCTCTTCACTGTAAGGACTGTGAACAAAGCACCTGCGGGCCCATTCTTGAAAGAACTGTAGTTTTAGGTAGAGGGCGGGATCGAGTGTCCCGCGAATTAAAAGAAGCCTTTTTAATTAGGAAAACGGGCCTGAATGCCGTTAGCGATGCTTCTATATCCTTGTATAAAAGCGAAGAAGCCTTTTTAGGAATGTTTTCCTGATAGGGACACGTGTACAGTTGCTGTGGTTTTTCCAATGTAATCTGAAAGGTTGAGTGCACAAAGCCTTTTAGATGGTTTCCTTGTCTCACGTGCTTTTTTCTGGATTTTTACTGTTTTAATGCTTTTTGGTTGGTCGTCATTCTTTCAGATCCAAATCAGTCATGTTTCTTTGGCCCTTTACACCACGTGTCATGCCTGTTATTGTTCTTTCTCTGACCTTATCGTTTTTAACTAAGTCATGTTTTTAGAGTTTTTCTTTTATCGCTTTTATGACCCTACTCATCTTTCTGACGTTTGCTGCAGCTGATAGGTGGTGTGACGGTGAACCTATATATTATGTGTTTCTTTCAATAAAACATCAGTTGTCAGTAGCGCGTTGTCTTGTCCACCTTTCTTGTGATTGTCTCTTATTTTTGCGCTAACATTTGTACATAAAAATATGCGCACAATGGGCAGCGCGTTGTTGTGGAGGGCAGCTTCGGCGTGTTGAAGGCGTGATTTAAGCGGCTCCTCTACATCGACGCCGCCAGAATAAGCCAGGCGGTGCACATCGTGCTGGCAGCTTGCGTGCCGCACAACAAGGCAAGGAGGTGCGGCGACGCGATGGAAATCTTGGAGGAGGTGGACATGCAGCGGAACCAACGTGTCGCCAACTGAGCCTGCTGACGACGAGGAAGAGAGTGCTGTTTCGGCAGGAACTTTGCGCGACAGTGTGGCTCAGAGCCTTTAATCGTGCGGTATATACGCCTCCCATGCATACCTGCAGGCCTTCATTTATTTTTTCATTGCTTGAGTTTTATGCAGTTTGAGCTTCCATTACTCCATTACATTTAAAGATGAAATTAAGGCTGAAAGCAGAGAAACTAAATTATTTGCTTTAAAGATGAAATTAAGGCTGAAAGCAGAGAAATTAAATTATTTGCTTTCAGCAACAATATGTTATGTATATGTTGCCTGTTGGGACTATAAATGAAGCAATGCAATTGGCACGTACAATGATTGACTTGCAGCCATTTCTATATCTTTTCTAATGGAGTGGTCTTCCTAGATTTTTTGCCAAGTGTTTTTATTGTCCTTTCCATTTCTGTACTTTTGTATTTGCACGCAATTTCTCAATTTTTTTACATTGAAATATTTGTTATTCGTACATTGCAGATAGATGATGTGGCGAAGAATTGTGCATTGTTAATTGCAACAGTGCTTTAATTAAATGGCTGTGACCGTCCTTTCTTATATCAAAAGATATGGTTTTTCCTCATCGCAATAATATCCCAGGTGTTGATTTGCGAATGGGAATTGCTGTTTTCTGTGGTTTTATTTGTCCCAAAAGAAATAGGTATTCTTTTAATATGGTCCTAATAGGGCAGCTGATTTTGTGCTGGGCTCATCTTCTGGTCCCTACTGGGAACTCCTGGTTCTGAAGTGGGATCTGCTAGCTCCTGCACAGAACTTTTTTGTGTTGAATTGGCAGCCTTTTCTGTTGTGTGGTAATGGTGTTCCTGAACCGTACGTGCACTAAACATTTTTTTTAGCTGAATGTCATAATTTTTCATGCAATATAAATTGTGTAAATAGTGCTTAAATTTAATGAAAAAACTGCTTAATTATTAACCATAGTCCACTAACACCTGTGGCCTGGCCTTAATGAGGGAGTATATCATTAACCCATGGTAAGAGTTTGAATGTGAGCTGTATAAGTTTCTCATATAAGTTGTGAATATTGCAACGCTTTGCTGTTGGTCTTGTTGGCACTATGTTTCAAGCTCTGTGCTCTCACTATAGGCAAATCTAGCTGTGTGGACCTGCAGGATGACACATTTTAGTGTAGGTTAATTCCTTTTGTTTTCCTTAATTGTTGGAGTATGCTACTACCTGTCACCTGCATAGTCTGCTCAATATCTAGCAAGGGATATTGGTAAACAAAATTATGTCCATGTGTGATGTTCGTGAAATAAATTTTCGTTCATAAATCATGCAGGGTAGCCTTTCAGTTTTCTCTTCATACATGCCTGCATTCTGTCCCCTGAGCAGTAAATGACAAGAGGCAGTGTGTAAGCTAAGTGCTGGAATGAGGGTGTGCAATAGAGAAATTTTAGACAGTTATGCTCTGCAAGTAATCAGAATGTATATTCAACGAAACACCGGGATCTTATTACGTATGGTTGTAGAATGTATGGAAAAATGAAGCAATAGGATTATATAAAGCACACACATATTGAAATGTAATAGAGGACAAGAGACGAGTTTACAAGTGTGCATATACACGCACACATGCAGCCAATTAGTGGAAATATATGAAACTGAACAGAATGAAATGTACAGAAGCAGTTAATTAATGAAAGTTATAAAAAATGTCAACTGCTGACTAGACAGAATAAAAGAAAACATTAAAAACTATATGCATTAGTTACGAGGCTCGGAGAATGATGTGAGGAGGAGGTCCATTGCTCAAGTGGTGCATTCCTCCTCTAGTCAGCAGCAATCTATCTTCAATGGCCATTCACTGCTGTGTGTTAGCTTTAGTCACCATAAGATGGCCGACATGTTCAAATTTATTTATTTATTTCAGTTACCCTCTTGGCCCAGAGGGCATGCATTGTGTCCCCTGAACAGTAAATGACGACAAGTATGCAAGGTAAACTGCTGGAAGGATGGTGTGTGCTAGAGAAATTTAGACAAGTATGCTCTGGAAAATTTTGTTGCCAATAAATTAATTGGCAGTACACACAGAAACAAGTGATCAGAATGTACATTCCATGAAACATGCAGATCTTATTAGAGGGTTGTAAACTTTATTAAAGTATGTACACAATATGAAGTGCAACCAAGAATGAGATGAATCTACATCTGTCTAAGTGTACACACGCACACACACATACATAGCAACTTAGAGGAAATACATGGAACTCACCACAAACATATAACAGCATTTATGAATGAAAATGATAAAAATAAGAGCTGACTAGAAAAAAAACGAAACATTAAAATTAAGCATTATATTAAGAGGGCTTGGAGAGTGAACGAATCGGGGAATGAGTAGGGGCACGTATTGGGGAATAGAGTGCGACAAGCGCCTGCTCAAGTGCTGCAGCCACCCGCTCAAGAGCTGCAGTCCTCTCTTCAGCAGCAACCTTCCTCTCCAAGAGCCATATGCGCACCCTGTGCCGCTGCTGTCTGTTCGCTTCGGCCACCTCAAGAAGGGTGACGGCACTCTCGTGCCCTGCACGAGAGGTATCTGTCCTGGGCCTCTTCCTGGCTGGGCCTGGTTGCTGTTGCAGGGGGCTTGGCAGCGCGGATGGGCTTGGGGGCTGCGAGTCTCCAGCAGTAGTGCTGCCCCTGCTCGTGCTCGGTTGCAAGCTGCCAGGAATTGGGCTCGCTGTGACAGTTACCCTGCTGGGGCCAGGCTGGGGGCTGGCTGCAGGTGGCAAAATAATGCGACATCATAATGCGTTCCTTGCACTAAAGAACAGAGACTTTTTAGTGCATATGTGTAATCCCTACACAAAGGGCACTGTCATTCATTTAGTCATTTAATTTAGTACATATAATTCTGCTGACAGGAAAAGTCAGCTTGGAGCATCTTTGAGACCATTTAGGAAACAGGAATTAAAATCAAAGGCTTTTCCATTTCAGTTAGCCGAATAAATTATTGAACAATGCAGATTGTTTTGTCTTTTTGTTCAAAAAGGTCTACCCTATGGAATTAATCTGCCAAGTTTATTGTTGTGCCCTAAACGGCCTTTTAAAAATATAGAAGGAACTTTACAATGCTCACACCACATTTACATTTACAAAGAAGCTAGAGCACAGAATTTTTCAATAAGTGCAAACTAAATTCAACAGCTTTAATAATGTCCTTTCAAATGTATCAAGATCCATTTTCAAAAAGTGAGAGCACTTTATTGTCAGTAATTTTATATTGCTGAGAGGGATGGCACAATATCGCTCAAAACATGAAGCCTTAGATATGAAGCCTTAGATTGGGCCCCTATTTCACATGTTGGCCACATTAATCAAGAAAAACCACTCATTTGTAGACAAAGTCAAATTTTTCGATGCATATGGCCTTCCATGTGCCCTTAAACCACTGTTTACTGCCTGCCATACATTCTGTGCGAGGTTCAATGGCTTCCCTACACACCCCCTTGTTTTTCTGAAGGCCCTTCCTTAATTGGTAGTGAATTTTTCTTCATACCTAACTCGCGGACGTAACTGCTAGAAATGTGGATGAGAATGCACCATATATTTGTGGCAGTTCAGTTATTTTATAGCCAACTGTGTGTAACAGCCATAAATTTTGATACTTAGATGTGTCAGTGTCATGCAAATCATCACAGCTGACATCAAAGCTCTGATGTACACCTTCCACATGTGCGTACAGAGTTGAGCATGCACATGAGACGTCTTGGTGTGTGTGTTTAGTTATTGACTCGGTCTGTTCAGAGCAAAGATGCGTGTTTTGCAGAGTTTTACAAGTCTCGGACACGCAACTGGTGTTGAACAGCGATAGTTTTTCTTGTAAGGTTAATTAGTGGTCCGAGCTACTGCGCAGTTTCTGGACACATTTCATGTCGTCCTTGTTACAATTACTTTTGTCTCTTGATAAATATGACTTGTATCCTTGTCTAAAGCGAAGCAATTGTTGGCATTCTTTGTCATGAGTGTAGTGCTGCAGTCGTGGGCCTTTCTTTTCCTACGTGCCACACCAAGACACAATTAAATGCTGAAAAATGACTACCGCTACTCCCCTACTTCAACAACATCCCCCTGATTTTATGCTTGGGGAAACCCCTGGTGGTGTTTGATTTCAAATATGTTTTGCATGACATGCACTGTCTTTTCCAAAAGTAACCAAGCAGCTGGGTTTGTTCTTTAGGCATGTAATGGAGCACATGCATGGCACCCCTTAAACCTTAAATCTGTAAGGAGAACTATTCCCCACTATCTGAGGCCATTTGCTGTGTAGTGGTGCCATAAGGTCTCCACTATATGGCTGAGAGGCAAACCCAATGTACTAAATACCTATTTCGGCAAAGCCTGTGCTACAATGCATGTAAATTCCCTGTCGTACTTGTCGTGTGTAGAAAAAAAATGACTCATTCTTGGATGCTCCAGACGAGTCCTGGCCCCAGCAGGTAGGGTGTGTTGATGCTCTGAGCTTTCCAAAAATTTCAGCGAGCTCCCTGAAAAAATTTAGGATCCATTTGACATATATATGGCATCACTATATATGGCATCATATGTGTACAGCTCTTTGCAAACACACTATTTCATGCATGAAGCTTGACATATCTATTCAGTGAGACAAGACACATGACAGCTAGCCTATAACCATGGCATGCATAATGCCCGATAGTTGCCCAGCGATAAAGCTGTTGACATGTGCACAAAGTCCGGGTTTATGCCTCTCAGCAGCCGTATGCAGTTGACAAAAAGATGGCCAATTTAACCACCCAAATGTTGCTGTGTAATCTATAACACCCTAAAATTACAACAGGAATTACATCATTTAGACATGAGATGTCCAAAATTGGTACAGTTATTCTGTCACACAAGTCTACCTGGACCCAAAAAGTAAAAAATGCTGGAACATTCTTGTCAGGTTTATGGAATGATTAAACTGCTTCGGGGGCAAAAGTCACGTATGCATAATCAGGAAAACATGACAAATTTTCCATTCAGTAGAAATTAACTTTTCTGGGATCATGTTTTACATATACAAGTAATGCTTACTCTTCAAAGTCGCATGTTCTCCGGTCCGCCTCTGATTCGCTAATATATGGTGTCGCACCGTTTTATAGTTTCTCTCCAGACCCCGCCACTTGTTCTCAATTTGTGAATGGGTCAATTGGCATCCAAATTTTTAATTCATCAAATCTGCCAAATTTTCCCAGAGTTGTCTTTTAGTTTTTAGGCGTTTAGAAGGGTCTGATTTGAAATTATATTCTTCAATCAGGAACAGAACTTTGGCCCGAGGCCACAACTCCTCGGGCTCGGTGGCAGCTAGGTGGGCTGCCGGTGCATTCAGCCAAACCTGCGCGTTGTCTGCAACCAAAGGAAAGCATAAATGTTGCGCACTAAGTACTGCACGATCAAATATTGCATATATATATATATATATATATATATATATATATATATATATATATATATATATATATATATATATATATATATATATATATATATATATATATATCGAGAAAGCTATACGTATACGTTCCTGCTGTCACATCAAGGCGCTGGTTTCCCTGGACAATGGCGCACGGTGCACCGGTGTCGTCGACTACCTCAACAATTTCTCTCTCTACATCTTCCAAGAGGATTCTCAGCGGCGCGGCCACCCTGTATCTCCTCCGAAGTGAAAGCGTTGTTAGGGAGCCGACATATAAATAAGGGACGAAGATGCAAAAGATAGCATGCAGAACGAACGACTCCTGCTAGATATACGTAAACCACCAATTAAAAAAACGGAATAACAAGCTTGCACCAACACAGGCGCACGCATGCATGTCCGCACCAAAGAGATATTCGATCCGCACGGGTGCTGCGCAGAGCTGGATGCCGAAGCGCTGTCCGAAACGGAGTGATATCGCTCAACCTCTGCAAGAGACGAACCAAAGATACGTTGATACCAGAAGAGAGCTACGGATATATCGTAGACGCCGCAAACTCAGAATTAGATTTATACCACTGCCAGCAGCAAATTAAATAGCGCTACAACACATGCACGTACACGCCTACACATATGCATGCATATGCCTACATCAGAGGGAGCGCGCCGACACGCGCGTATGTGCTGCAATAAAACAAGACCCGAAACCAACTCCGTGGAGTTCACAATCAGATATAATGGATTCATCACGGATGCAGATAGAAGCCGCGCGCAAACGAAAAGATATAGCGCTCACGAGTTTGAGAGAGAGGTAACGGCGCGCCCGTTTGAGACGCCACTAATTAAGAACTGCCGAAATCGCAAAGCGCGCCCATCGTCGTCCGAAAAACAAATCGGGAGCGACCGCTGAACCTGCAAGACACGAAACAAAGATAAATACGGCTGAGATATCGGAGACGCCTCAAGAAGAGAAGATATATACCAGCTGCAAGCTAACGTACAACAAGAGCTCTCATGCATGCATGCAGTATACGTTAGAGAGATATGCCGATGTGCTCGTAGCAAAATAAAATACGACTGGAAACCAAACCATCTTATCAAGTAATCAAGAGAGGTAACTACGCTTCGGAGGTGCTGAAATAAGAAGCATCAGTTGAAACGAGTATTCGACTCTAAATAAGATACGCGCGACCATGTTAGGAAAACAGCACAGAGATACGAACGCGAACGCCGTTTCTGCGCGCTAGCTGTTAACCAGTTTGTCGACTGCTAGCCGCCACAGCGGAGAGCTGTGGAGCTAGCAGACGATGAAACGTCACCACGCAACGCAACGAGGAATCAGCCAATAGACAAGCAATCAAAATTGCCGTTTGGGCGAGTTGGTGTGGCATGATTCGAAAAGACCAGCGCGGAAACATACAGGGACACGAGAAGAAAAAACACTGATGACAGGACGAGCGCTGACTAACAACTCTTTATTGTCGAGGAACACCCAGCACAATATATGCCAAAACACCACGTGACAGTCAGGGGGCCAAAGATTACAACCTAATCCACAGTCATCGAGGGGCGGCCAACACATGCTTGAACCAGAAGGAAAAACCACAAAAAGTGAAAAAAAGGGGGTGAAACTTTACGAAGTGAGCATATCAAAAGTACTTTAACCAGCAAAAAACCAAGGAAAAAAACAAGTGCCAAACAACAGCGTGGCCAAAGGGCGGTGTCAAGAACACTTTAACAACAACAAAGAGCGAGCCTAAAAGGGCCCAAGCAAGCGAAGCAAAAGCAGAGTCAGAAAACTAAAACCAGATAAAACGTCATGCAACCCTACAGATGCCACAAACAACTAAAACCAAGTGAAAACAACCTAAAAAGCAAAAAAACTTGTCAACGCCAATAAGCAGGTAAACAACAGTCTGCATGTAAAAACACAATTTGGACAATTACCCCTTATGAGCCGCACCAAAAACCTGAGGAGAAGAATGCGCACGGGCGAGCATAGGAAAATTTATGAGCAAACGGAAAGTGGCAGGCGAACAAGTAAAATCAGTAATCTTTAGGCATGGTCAAGGAAGCGCATCTCTTTCTCGTGCAGTGAAATTGAGGGCGTGCTTACGCAACTGTCCCCTGCCTTAGCAATAAAGTAGGCCTCAATGACCTCCCTTTCTGTTTTGTTTTTTGATGTTGCTAAGATCCTTGTGTTCTCTAATATAGGTTTACACTTGTGGCGAGGCTGGTTGCAGTGGTCTGCTAGATTACTTCCAGACCCTCTATCTATGTTGAGGAAGTGCTCCCTGGCCCTGACATTAAAGCATCTTCCCGTCTGGCCTATGTACACACAACCGCACGTTAGGGGTATCTGATAGACCACCCCTGTCCGGCAGTGTGTGTACCGTTGCCCGTGTCTCGTAGTGCAGGTCGCCTGTCTTGCCTTGTTGTTCAAGACGCATATCCTCGATAGCTTGCACGGTGCGGAAAAGACGACCTGGACGTTATACCGTCCTGCTACCTTTCTCACCTTGTGGGACATCTTGTGAAGGTACGGTATGACTGCAACGCGTTTCCTCTCTCGCTCCTTCCCAACCTGCCTCCCCTCCTTTAACTTTTTGACCATCGCCTCGCATATATTAGTGTCTAATGAAGGCGTGTACCCGGCAGAGTAGAGGCGCTGTACCTGGTTGTCAAAGCTTGATTTTGCCATATGCACACAACTCTTGGCTAACGCCGCCTGAAGTGCGTTTGTTACTATCGTTCTCTTTATTAACTTTGAGTGCGCGCTGTCAAATGGTAGCAAACTCTTTCTAGACCTTACGTTGTAATACCAGCAAACATGGTCGTCCTTAAAAAGAAGCAACACGTCTAAAAACTGGATGCTGTTATTCACAGGCAACTCAATGGTGAAATTCAGACCACACGAAAAGGCTTTGAACAGTTCGGAGATACTACTAGCGGCCTCCGGCAAATGGTCAATGGCAGCTGTGTCTATGACTACAAGGTAGTCATCCACATACCTGTAAACTTTCACAACATGTTTATCCTTCAGTTTCTTATGAATGTTTCTATCCATTGCAGCCAGATAAACATCGCACAATACCGGGGCAACTGACGAGCCAATACAAATCCCGGATTTCTGGGTCAAAAATCTACTACTCAAAGAAACGACAGTGGACGAGAGGTAAAAGGTAAAAGAGGTAAAAGGTAAAACCAGTACTACTGGAACCAGTAGGATCCCAGCAGAAAACCAGCAGCAAATTTTCACTTGGGGAAACTGTACAGGCTTAAAATTCTTGTCGATGGCAGTCATAGCCTTTTCATTGAAAGTATCTCGCGGCATTACAACAAAGCCCCCTTCCTTGTCCGACTGCAAAACGGTCAAATTGTTGCGTTCTAGGCAGCTCAATACTTTAGCGAACGGAGGGGCTGCCTTCTGCTCTCGACTCACATTGCGGATGACGCAATCCCCACCATCCCCGATGAGCCGTTCCTTGTCTCTGTCACGGGAGCGGTCAGCAACATCTCTAACCATTGCCAGCATCTGAGGTCGACTGGTGGTAGATTCGTAGGCAAACTTCGGTCCTTTTTGTAGGATGGCCTGGACGTCACTTGGCACAGACGTCACTTGGCTGCACTCGCGCTTTTGAAGCAGTGCCACCTAGGTGGTTTGGCAAAGAAAGTGGACGGTGCAAAAATCGGCTGCCTGGAAATTTTTTTCACAGGGAAGACGCACAAACCGGAATGCCCGCTTAGATCAATTGTCTCAGAAAAAGGTGCGTGGCAGGAGCATGTGGGACATTACCGAAGGGACAATTTGAAGAACTTGTTGGGAGAAGACCCGTTCCAGATTCGCAGCTCATTGGAACTTGTGAATGATCTGAGAGCCGGCATAATGGGAGCGGCGACTGCCTTCTCGCTAGACGTTGAGGACTTGTTTTACTCTGCTCCGCATGATGGTCTCTACAACGCAGTTCGCCAGAGGATAGACGACACTGGAGCCGTGGTGTTTCAGAATACAGCCGGCATAGGCGTGGACAATTTTATGGAGCTCCTGAGCTTTTACCTCTCGTCCACTGTCGTTTCTTTCAGTAGTAGATTTTTGACCCAGAAATCCGGGATTTGTATTGGCTCGTCAGTTGCCCCGGTATTGTGCGATGTTTATCTGGCTGCAATGGATAGAAACATTCATAAGAAACTGAAGGATAAACATGTTGTGAAAGTTTACAGGTATGTGGATGACTACCTTGTAGTCATAGACACAGCTGCCATTGACCATTTGCCGGAGGCCGCTAGTAGTATCTCCGAACTGTTCAAAGCCTTTTCGTGTGGTCTGAATTTCACCATTGAGTTGCCTGTGAATAACAGCATCCAGTTTTTAGACGTGTTGCTTCTTTTTAAGGACGACCATGTTTGCTGGTATTACAACGTAAGGTCTAGAAAGAGTTTGCTACCATTTGACAGCGCGCACTCAAAGTTAATAAAGAGAACGATAGTAACAAACGCACTTCAGGCGGCGTTAGCCAAGAGTTGTGTGCATATGGCAAAATCAAGCTTTGACAACCAGGTACAGCGCCTCTACTCTGCCGGGTACACGCCTTCATTAGACACTAATATATGCGAGGCGATGGTCAAAAAGTTAAAGGAGGGGAGGCAGGTTGGGAAGGAGCGAGAGAAGAAACACGTTGCAGTCATACCGTACCTTCACAAGATGTCCCACAACGTGAGAAAGGTAGCAGGACGGTATAACGTCCAGGTCGTCTTTTCCGCACCGTGCAAGCTATCGAGGATATGCGTCTTGAACAACAAGGCAAGACAGGCGACCTGCACTACGAGACACGGGCAACGGTACACACACTGCCGGACAGGGGTTGTCTATCAGATACCCCTAACGTGCGGTTGTGTGTACATAGGCCAGACGGGAAGATGCTTTAATGTCAGGGCCAGGGAGCACTTCCTCAACATAGATAGAGGGTCTGGAAGTAATCTAGCAGACCACTGCAACCAGCCTCGCCACAAGTGTAAACCTATATTAGAGAACACAAGGATCTTAGCAACATCAAAAAACAAAACAGAAAGGGAGGTCATTGAGGCCTACTTTATTGCTAAGGCAGGGGACAGTTGCGTAAGCACGCCCTCAATTTCACTGCACGAGAAAGAGATGCGCTTCCTTGACCATGCCTAAAGATTACTGATTTTACGTGTTCGCCTGCCACTTTCCTTTTGCTCATAAATTTTCCTATGCTCGCCCGTGCGCATTCTTCTCCTCAGGTTTTTGGTGCGGCTCATAAGTGGTAATTGTCCAAATTGTGTTTTTACATGCAGACTGTTTTTTACCTGCTTATTGGCGTTGACAAGTTTTTTTGCTTTTTAGGTTGTTTTCACTTGGTTTTAGTTGTTTGTGGCATCTGTAGGTTGCATGACGTTTTATCTGTTTTTAGTTTTCTGACTCTGCTTTTGCTTCGCTTGCTTGGGCCCTTTTAGGCTCGCTCTTTGTTGTTGTTAAAGTGTTCTTGACACCGCCCTTTGGCCACGCTGTTGTTTGGCACTTGTTTTTTTTCCTTGGTTTTTTGCTGGTTAAAGTACTTTTGATATGCTCACTTCATAAAGTTTCACCTCTTTTTTTTCCCTTTCTGTGGTTTTTCCTTCTGGTTTTGAGGGGGGTAAAGCGTGGTGAGGAGGTTGTCATACACTCGAGCAGCGCCATTAGGGTGGCTAGACTGGGGAGGTGTGAAGACCGCGGCGCTTTCCCTCGGGCGCGCGTGACCCCTCTGCGCACCGATGCCGCCAGGGGAAATGTGGCGCTGCTACTAGCGGCGCGGTAAGCTTCGCCTGGTCAGCCTGGCTCAACCTCTCAGCTGCGTCGGTCTTCCGCACATCGTAGCAGTTGTCAGTGCAGCGTTTTCTCATGCGAGATGCCTCCACCAGCAAGAAAGAAGACCGAGCGTTGGTGCTTTGTGCCTGGGTGTGACACGATATACAGGAAAACGTCAGAGAAAGTCTCTTTGTTCCGTGCCCCTGCCTGCCAAGAAATGTTGGCCAAGTGGTCTCGAGCGATCCCACGGGCCGACAAGGCGTTGGAGGAGAATTCTGCAGTTTGCGAAAGACACTTCGACTCACGGTACGTAGCCAACATTTTTAGCTGGGCTTGTGGGTGAGACTTATTGGAATGCGGAAAGCGTCTAGAATAAACAGAAGTGTGACACGTGTTATCGGCGTGCTGTGTGACGGTACATAACGCATTGCACGACATTCTCGCAGCATGCCCATCCTGCTCTTTCACGCTAGCTCAAACTGATCACCATGGTCTGTTCTTTCTGTTGCCTCTAGGTTTATCGTTCGTGACTTCAAGCACATTATTAATGGAGCTGAGGTCTTGATACCGCGCTCCATTCCTGCCCTCTCAGAAGACGCAGTACCTACTGTATTTTCTAACCTACCGAAATACATTAGCAGAATGCTGCCGAAAGAAAGAAAAAGAAGAAATGCCTCACAAGCTCCTATACCTTCAAAAAGAAGCGGCGCTTGCCTTGACACGACGGAGGAATGCCCCCCGGCAGACGTGGAGGGTGCAGATACACAGCGAGGTGGAATGTCCGAGCCGTTCGCCGAGGAACTATTCATTTTCAATCTGAAACGACCTTCGGAACTGTGGTCACTGCAGAAGCTTAAGCAGAACAACATTGCCTGCTACCAGACTGCAGAATTTGCAAAAGGCGAAACACCGCCTGTTGTGTTTACCAAAATGGTAGTGTTCTGCATTGGAGAAGGACATGTCAAGTGCAGCATCTTCTTGGCTGGGCAATTTCATAAGGAATGCGATGTGCGGTGTAAAGAACAAGCAGAAGGTGAATTGTCGTACGCAAACAGCCTCACCGTGTGCAGTGGAATTGGCCATACCAAGGAGTTCGAGAAGCTAAATATGAACAACATTGGAAGATTATCCGGACATTGCCTGTTCTCATCAGCATGTAACGGATCAGTACCACAACGTATGTTGTTCTGGACTTGAAGGACTGCATACAGCTTATAGAAATTTGTGTACAGTAATGTCTTAACATTGACGACCAGACTGATACATTTTAAATGTCTTTTTTTTCATTTCAGGTACGTCTGCACAGTTACCTAACCGCTGCTTGTCATGCAAAAAGAGCAGAAGCAGTATGAAAGCTCGCTTGCTACGCTGCAAAAAGAAGGCTCGACTCCAGCTTTCAAATGTTGCTGCAAAACGGCTAAAGTATGCCATGCGTACCCTGCAACGGAGGAATAATAAGTTGAACTCTCTGCAAGATGCCCTCAAAAAGATGCAAGAAAAAAACATGGCAATCAAAGCAACCTTTTTTGAGGAAAAGGTTACCCTGAATACTCTTTTTCTTTATTTGAAAAGCATTTACTTTTGTAACTCTGTATATGTTTTCCAGTTTAAAGAGCTTCCCAAAAAACAGCAACCCGCTGTGCGTGCATGTTTTGAAGTATCAAGAAGGAAGTCCAACCATGGGTACCGTTACAACAAGGAATGGCTGCTGGAATGTATCCTCCTAAGGATGAAAAGTCCACGACTGTATGAGCACCTGAGGTCTCATAAAATCTTGGTGCTGCCTAGCCGAGTCTGTCTGCAAAGATACATGAAGGTATTTAAATGTGCCTTTTTTTACATGAACAAAAAGTAACTGCTTTTTCTATTTACAGGGCTTTAAAGCATCGTATGGCTTTAGCACCAAGCTTCTTGGGTGTGTAAAAAAAAACAGAAGAGCTTGATGGAATTAGGCGCCATGGGGGCTTGCTCATAGATGAGATGAAACTTTCTGCTCACTTGGACATGACAACCTCAACTCATATAGAAGGCTTTGTTGACCTAGGTCTATTCAGTGACCACAGGGACAAATATACGAAAGCTGACCATGGGCTTGTCATTATGTTTCAGCCTTTAGTAGGCAGCTGGACCCAAATAATAGGTAAGAATGTTTGTACAAAATATGTTTATTGATTTCAAACTATAATCACGTGCTTATATGATGTGCTTCATTTCTCTATAGGTGTATTTGCTTCAAGTGGAAACGTCAAGTCTCAGATGCTTTCAAAAATTGTGTTAGAGGCAACGGTGCTTTGTGAACAAGCTGGTCTTCTAGTTCACTATGTCTGCACAGACGGCGCAACATGGAATCGCTCTATGTGGCACAACCTTGGTGTGTACGGCAATGGGAAGAATGTAAAGTGCAAAGTAACGCACCCCTGTGATGAAGACAGGTTCCTACTCTTTATTTCAGATTTCCCGCACCTTGAAAAATGTGTGCGAAACACATTGCTTAAGCAAGGACTCAACACACATCTTGGCCGAGTAAGCTTGCTACATGCTGGTCTATTTTTTATATATATGCCTTGTTTGATTTGCTTTTTTATCGCAAGTAAAATGCGATTTTATACTTCATTACTTATATTACAGGCCCACTGGGAGCATGTTTCCACCATGTGGAAGCTAGACAATAACAGTATGACACTGAAGGTTGCACCAAAGCTTACTCGCAGTCACATTTATCCAAATGGCTTTGACAAGATGCGAGTAGACTTGGCTTTCCATATTTTTAGTAGAGAAGCCGAACATGCCATTTCCTTTTACAAGGAGGATACAGACAGGATTTATCCAAATGCAGAGCCAACAAGAGTTTTGTTGATCTGATGGCGAGGCTTATTGAAGCTATGACATCGAGGTTCCCTGCAGAAGCCATGAGGTAATTTTGGTGTGGGGTTTTTCTCTCACAATGCTGCATGATTTTGTTTTTGGTATTTCAGACCGGGCAATAGGAAAGAGGCCACCCTTGATGAAGCGCTTCGGTTTCTTGATGAATGGGAGGCTCACGCCAAAGGGCTCGGCTTTCTTAGTAAGAGTACTTCTGAGGGGGTGAGGGTGTCTATACATTCTGCGCTGCAAGCATCCCCTCGAGCAGAACATTCTACAAAGCACCTTCTAAAGTACCTTTCAGAAAAGGTCGGCTTCAAGTATATAATGACATCAAGACTGAGCCAAGACCGCTTGGAACAATGCTTCGGCGTTGTCAGGCAAACGAGTGGGGCAAATGATCATCCTACCCCAGCTCAGTTCATTCTGATCATAAGGTATGTAATTTTTACTTGAGTTTTACAGACTGTCAGCATGCTTATATATGTAACAACTGTTCCTTGTGCACATCCAGGTGTCTAAGCTTCTAGAGTCTGGCAAGGAGCCCTAAGGACGGCAATGTGTCGCCGGATGTCCTCGAGTCATTGCTGTCTGTCGAGGAGGTGCTGGCTTAAAAGGAAAGCCTGGCAGAAGACAGCGTAAAGGCTTTGCCAATTGATGCCATGGAAGTGGCCGCAGACCACCACAGCTATGCTGAGCGGCACAGCGATGCGCGGCTGATCTATTACATTTCAGGCTATGTTGCTAGAAAGCGAGTTCTGACAACCCATTGTGAAGCCTGCAGAGCAGCATGTCTCTGTGATAAAGACAACATTGCAAAAGAACTTCCAGCCGAGGCAACCAATGAGTGGAACCTTGGGGGCCTTTTATATCCCTCAGTGTCGTTTTATAATCTTATCAAGGTCCTTGAAGACAAACTTACATATGCGTTCCGCCGAACGCGCTTGCATGCCGAAGCTGCGGCAGAGATTTTACAGTCTATTAGTGGTGTGCCAAAAATTGGTTGCTCTCACCATTCTGTTGCGCTGACAGCATCAGTAGTACGTTTTTATTGCCTCACAAGGATGCACTTTTTGCTCAAGGGCATAAATCAGGAGGGTAGTGAAGGGAAGCGTAAAACACTGAAACCTTGTGTATTGTAGATTCTTTCTGCAAAAGTTTCCCCCCTCATTTGTAAATAAATGTTTTCATGACCAGATATGTGTTGCTTCATTGTCTACAATCGTCGGAGATTGCTTACGTGAGCGTCAAGCTGGCATACATGCTACAGGTTCACAATCGGGGACACCTGGTTTGCGCGTTGGGGCGCCTTCAGCCAACGCGACTGCAGTTTCGAGGTCCTACGGCACGCATTACAACCTGCTCTTCTCGCCGTAGTGGCTGCGTTTCGACGGCGGCGCAACGCAGAGAGTCAGTGCACGTTAAAGAAACCCAAGTGGTTGAAATTATTCTGAAACCTTCCACTACGGCGTCCCTCGCATCCTGGGCAGCGTCTCGAAATGTGCACGCACAAAACGCGCTTCAGTACAGCTATGCAATGCAAACTGGGCTTGTGAAGCAGCATATTCCACGGGAATAATGATGCGAGTTGACGAAACATTATTTTATGGTAAAGATTCATTCTTTGACACTCACAAAAAACGCGCGGTAAGCGAAACAAGCCCATTTTCGCCTCGGTGCTAGAAATTTAGCCTACGCGATGCGCTCATTTCGGCTGCTCACCTTACCGCGCCTCTGCCGTCAGCGTCGCCACACGGCATCGGTGCGCGGCGGGGCCAAGCTTCTCCGGCCGGTTTTCACACAAATGTTTGCGGGCAGGTGGGCTGGAAACGCTGATTAATCAAACAAAATGTGACGTCACGTTTAAAACGTCACGTGACGTCATGGTCACGTGACTTTTAATGACGTCATGTTCGGTTGGGAAGAGACATATTTTCCCTAGATTTTTCTCGGAATTCCCCACGTTTTTGACAGCGCGCGCGGGTTCAAAAAGCGCACCTGATGCGCCGCGCTTTCACACACTGCATGCGCGTTTCTATATTTTTATTATATATGATATCCTTGAACTGCTGGTGTATTATTTTAGTGCGCTCGAACGGCGCGCTTCGTTGTGCATTTATTATAATCGCCACTGCCTGGCGGACCCGATACAGCTTTTGCAGACCTGAGAGGTTAAACACGTATATCCATGCAAAGCCACGCAAATGCGCCTACAGGTGACCACGCCCGTCTATCAGCGCTCCGTAGAGTGCCTGCATTTACAATCGAGTGCTGTAGGACTATGAACCTGACCTATAGCATACATATTATAATTTTTCCTTGTATTCTACATTCTCTACATGCAGGAGACTACACTCATAGCTTTCGTTAGTGCAGAAATTTCGTACAACCGTGTCAAAATTTGGCGGTCCGGTTTTTTTCTGCACGACGTTTTGGAGGAGAAAAGCATTGGGTCTTTGAAGGACGACAGTCTATATAAACTCCTATTCACTGTGTCGTCGTACCTATCGTAATTAATGACGACATATAAAGGCTTTTGATACAACTCTCGTGATTTAAAACAAAACTGTTCGTTTCACTAACCCGCGAAAAAATATTGCGCGCAATCATTCGCCACAGCCCGTTGCTGCGTAATTTTTGTTTTGTGCGGATTTTCTTTTATAATATGACAGCTGCACGCGATAGCTTATATATATAGTTGCGCAGCCGACCACTGCAGGTACCAGTAAACACGTACCCCGTTTAGAATGAATTTAAAAACGCGGTCGGGAGTTGGAATTATTTGTCCGGGACGCTGCGGTCAAAGTTCGCAGTTTTTGAAAATTGAAACACGGAAATTTTTGCGCATAGCTAGTCACTCTTGCGCTAAGTAAATATCTTATTCCTACCCATCATCCCCTTGTCAAAACACATATAAAAAATGAGAAAAACGACCCATTTGATGCAATTAAGTTCACAGTCCTACAGGGTGGGTTCCACAACAAAGAGAGCAACGGGAGTCGTACTTTATTTACAAATTTGTAACAATTCCTCACGGCATTAATGAAAGTCCGGGTTTATTGACCTCCATCGCCCCTTTCAGAGCCAGTGCTGACCTTAGGAGTGCCGGCGCGTCAAACCTCGGTCGTTTGTCGCCAGCGGCATCTTTTTCAAGCTTCGCTGCCCGTCCGCTTACACAAAGCTCTTAATTCATCCCCCACCCCTGTCTTCCCAGTTCGACGTACCACCTTGTCGAGCGGGGTGCAATTGAAGAACCAAGAACCCTTGATTAAATGCTCCTGCCATTCACCTTTACCCCCCCCCCCCCCCCCCCCACAGGACACTTTCGCGAACTCGTGTATGTTTTGCCGCCTTTTTTCTTTTTCTTTTGTGTGTGTGTTTCATGCACAGTGCACGTGTGTGTAGTTAAGCTAACTGCGCCGCTGATTCCGCCTTCACTATTCGTACGCTCCTGGAACGTCTCCTGCCCTGTCTGAATTTATTCTTTATTTGTTTGCTCGTTTTGGCCGGCGGCACGGGCAGTACATGCATCTATGATTCTTATCTGCTCCGGGACTCCGCCAAAGTCTGTTATTGTTGCTTTGAGGGCCCGGATGCCCTCCCTCCCCTCGTTATTCCTTTTTTTCCCCCGGGCTGGCCTCCCGCGCAAGCTCGCTGGGCGGCAGGGGACAAAGCGTTTTTCTTTTTCTCTTTATTTCTTTCTCCTTTTTCTAGTATTTTTCTTTTGTGCCCATCAAGGGTTCTTGGTTCTTCAATTGCACCCCGCTCGGCAAGGTGGTGCGTCGAACTGGCAAGACAGGGGTGGGGGATGAATTCAGAGCTTTGTGTAAGCGGGCAGCGAAGCTTGAAAAAGATGCCGCTGGCGACAAACGACCGAGGTTTGTCGCGCCGGAATTCCTAAGGTCAGCATTGGCTCTGCAAGGGGCGATGGAGGTCAATACACCCGGACTTTCATTAATGCCGTGAGGAATTGTTATTAAATTTGTAAATAAAGTACGACTGCGTTGCTCGAGATCTCTTTGTTGTGGAACCCACCCTGTAGGACTGTTAACTTAATTGCATCAAATGGGTCGTTTTTCTCATTAATATATGTGTTTTAACAAGGGGAGGTAGGGATAAAATATGCGCGCGGTGGTTATTAAAGCGAATTTGTATAAAGTTAACGGTCTGCCCAATGTACTGCGTACTGCACACACTGCATCCTAGGAGGTATATTACGTTGCAGAAATCCCAATCAGAGTTGTCATTAATTTTCCATTTGAATCCTGAAGCTGTGCTTATTTCACAGCTTGATGTTTGTAATGTGTTTGCAGACCTGGAATCTACTTTTTCCACAAGGTCGACACCCCAAAACCGGCTCTTTATGTGACTGAGTGTATTAGAATGTTTCGAATGTTTTTCGGTCGTCTGTAGACTGCATGAGGGAGAGCAGTGAAAATTTTGGCGAGGCGCTAGCTCGCTTTGTTTGAGAATGTTGAAATGTTTTTTTGAAGATTTTGTTTACGTACGTTAGGCGGCTTGGTTACTGGTGAAGGGAAGTACGAGATTTGCCTGATGGTCTGTTTGCTCGCTGTATCGACGTCACTCCAGTATTTGCTCTCGGTTGGGTTTAGATGTCCTTTGAATGGCATCGTCGGCAATGGCGACGGGTATCGCTGCTTAATGAGGACTTCTTGCATGCGTTTGGAATTTTTTACGAAGTCTTCATCTTGGGAACATATTCCTTTAGATCGATGTGCCTCAGAGTATGGGATGCTTGTTTTAGAGTGACGAGGATGGCAGCTTTGGAAGTGTACGTATTGTTGACGGTCCGTCGGTTTTCTATATACACTGGTGGTGAGTGAGCTTTCGTTTACCAAAATCTCAACACCTAGGAAGTTAATTGTGGTGTGGGCGTACGTGTAAGTGAAAGATATGTTGGGGTGGACGAGGTGTGTCAGTCCAAATTAAAAAGATGTCATCCAAGTAGCGTTTGTATAGGGTGGGCTTAATGGGACAATCTTTCAAAAATTTAGGCTTATTACTATGCATGAAGATGTTGACGTAGGTGTGGGCCATCCTTGTACCCATGGCTGTGCCGTTAATTTGTGAATAGTGTTGATTGATGAATTCGAAGTTGGTATATTCGAGTACGATTTTCGACAGTATTTATAAAACACGTGGAGCAGGGGAGCATCAAATCACTGATCGAAGCGTATGAACAAAACAGAAAGGAGGAATCCCCTGCTGCACGTGTATTAGATATGTTGTTCACAGCAACATCTTGCATGAAGCTGCAGGGAAGAGAAAAGTCGATGAGACGTAGCCAGTTGTACTTGAGCCGTCTACATCGAAGGATTCACCACCGATCCTCTCACCAGGTTTCGTGAAGCTTGCGCTTTATCGTGCCGGTTTACCACTGTCCTTCTTGCTAGTGAAGCGATTATTTTTTTAATGTTCTCTTTTTTCCCCATTTGCCATCTGCCATTTTTGATCGTGCCATCTTCTGGGCAAGTACTACGTTTGAGGTTCGAAAAAGATGCATAAGCGATCACGACCTATGCAAACAATAACAAAGACGAAACACGCTACAAGAGCACCACTAGCTGCATATCTGCATATCGCGCGCACACGTGCGACTGATTTTCGCTGACGATCGGCCGCTCCCGCTGTATTCAATTAGCTGTGTCGCCAGATCGTCTGTCGCGAGGCGCTTTCGCTGTGCCCGCATGACCGCTTGTCTTGACCTTCCAGGGGAATTGCGCGTTGCTCACGCGCGGCTTAGCCCGAAGCCGGTAAACCGGCTGGCCACCGCCACATCTGGACCTGGTTTGACTCAAATTGGTCTCAGCCGCGCGCCGCGTCTTGTTCGGTTCGGGCGCGAACAATACGCGAGATTCAAAGCGCTCGGCCGTCTCTGTCTCTATGGGGGGGGGCACTTGATTCCAAGGGCGCTGCTTTTCAGCACCACCCCGCCGTCGCCCGCCTCCGATTCCGATTGAACAGGCGGGGGGTTCAAAGGGGAGCTGCAGCGGAGAGGCCGGGCAGCTCGTCCTAATGACAGCGCAGAACATGCGTCACTGACAGCCCCCTTCCTTTCGCCGTCTTGTCCATCGTGCGTCGCGCCGAGCCCGACAAAGAGGAGGCCGTCACCCCCCCCCCCCCCACCCTTCCCTCCTGAATGGGGGGGGGGGGGGGTGGAGATTCCGCAAATAGTTTCCCAGAGGCATCCTGTTTGTTTTTTTTCATGGGGTCAAGGAAGGTGGCCCAAGCAGTGTGAGGCAACGTTCTCTGTTCATTCTAGAGAAGCAAGCTTACACTGCAAAATTAAACCTTGTCTTTTTCTTCCAAATGCAATTAACTAGGAGTCATGTCCAAAACCATTTCAGGTTGTTATGTGGGCACCCCCAACCTTTTTTATTTCCGTGTAACTCCAGCACTTCTTCACCTTTGTCATTGTAGCCGCTATTGTTCAAGTACCATGCAACATCTTGTTATTAGCACTTGCTAATTCATGCCTTCTGCAAGGTTTAAAGGACCTTTTTAATTGGAAATGAGAGCATGTGCACAGGGTGGAAAGCGCGTGATCTGCCAGGAAACACTAAAGCGGCCCCGAGAAGGGATCTTTATTAAGGATGCCAGCCATCTTGGGCCTCTCCACTTGGCAACGACGACAAAGCGTGTGCGGTCCCTATGATTAGGCCCCAGCTGTGGAAGCCATCCTCGGACACGACCATGACCTTCGACATCTGATGTTTTTATTTAAAAACACAGGGACCAAAGTCTTGCTGTATGCAGTGCAATCGCCATGTGGTTCCATAATCATCCATTTAGCCCGGCTCTTTGGACGGATTCAGGAAACGACTGAAAAGAACAAAAGTAACGAGCAAACAAAGGTGCGCTGCATAAAAGTTAGAACGTAAAGAGACGAAGGCACGCTGCGCTAATGCTGTAGCGAGGTCTAACATGTAAAATTTCGCGGCTGGCGTCGATTTCTACAAAGCGCGAGTAGTGCCTACGGAAATAAACAAAGGCGCACTGGAGATGGGTAAGTCTGTATACAAGCACGAGTTTTTGTCTCTATCAGCGATTTACTAGCTCACACCGCGCGATTTTGATGTCTGGCGTCGATTTCGACAGAGAGGGAATACGGGCACGAAACGGGACGCTCGCGATCTGCCAGGAAACAATGAGGTGGCCCTAAAAAGGGCCGTTTGCAGGAGCACTTCAACCGCGACCTGCAGCGGCGTGGCGGCGCGGTGAGCAGTAGGCCCAGCAGTGGTCCGTCTTGTGCAATTTGTCTCCGCACCGACGACACCGGTGCACGACGTACACCTCTCCTGGTCTTGCCCTTGAAGCCGACGCTATCCCTGGTCCGTAGATCTTGACGAGGGCGCGACGATAATCTTTGACATCTGGTCGATGCCCCGGTCTCTCGCCACGTGATATCGGTCTGCGGCAAACAAGGACAGCATCGGCTTGCCAGAAGCATCCAGGAAACGATGCTGCAAAAAAAGTTACGTTACAAGCGCCGCAATTTGGTGAGTTCTGCTCGAGAAAACTTGCGAAAATGTTGTTCAACCCTTACCTCGGGGTTGAGAATGTGCACGCCCGACAAGCGCTTCAGCGTGGCTGACAGACGGCGGTTCAGCTGGCGCCGCCGGCGGTCCTCAAATTGCGCCTTACGTGGCTCATCGAAATGGCGTGGCAAGACTTTGAAGACCAGCACGACACTGGCCACGTTCTCCTGCAGCAGCAAAACGAGGTCCTGGAATGCGCAAGACATGTAGTTAAGCGGTACAGCACTTCATGAAGCGAAATTTGAGATAAAATGCCTACCTTTATGTGGCTGGAAGCGAAATTTGAGATAAAATGCGTACCTTTATGTGGCTGGCGATTTCTCGCGGGTCATCCCCTCTGTCGAGATCGTTGCCGCCAACATATAGGACAACAAAATCGGCGTGCCGAAAGCGGCGACCCCACATCCGGTTGAGAACGAGGGAGAAGCAGAAAAACGTCACAGAGAAGCGCATCCCATCGACCAATCAGCGTTTCCAGCCCACCTGCACCCAAACGCTTCTGTGTAGCCACCCTAGCGCCATCTTGCTACTCCCACAGATGCCTGTACTTATTAGTTGTTTGCGCTACTGCGATTATTTTCAATACAGCTACACAGAACACATTAAAAATAGACCTCTAAAACTTTAAACATCCAAGAAATTGTTAGGGCATTACGCCAAGCTCTTTGTTGCTACAAAATTTGAAATATGCAGACCTGTACAAGAAAACTTGGGAAAGTTTCGTTTTCGTTTCGTCTGCTGTAGCAGCTGTAGGTTACCGACGTATACTAGTTCATTACTACTCACAGCGTAGACTGCAGGACAGAATTAAGATACGACCGTTTGATACGCCAAATACGCTCTGCATTACACACCTCTCCGCCCCATGTGTCTGCTCAAAGCACTCCCGAGCATACTCCACTGAGAGAGGTCTCCCTCTTTTCGACCGTGCGTTCTAGCAACTCTTCGCACTTTGGAATCATTCACTTCCACCGCTCGGTTCGCTGTCTTTCGCACAAACGTTGCCTTCTCTGCTTGTTTTGGTTTTGGATGTCTGATTCGGTGCCGGGAAAGCGCTGCAGACGAAAGTAGTTTCCCGTGCGCACGTTGGTCGATCGTATCTCTTGCGCGCACGGCGGTCGATCGCACACAAGAATCTGGACTCTGGACCCGTCGGCAGCGTTCAGGGCGACACCCGAAACTGCCATAGCAGTCGGCAGGGCGAGTAAGCCCGCCTTCGCTCGAAAACACAAGAACACAGATAAAAACGAGAATACAGAGAACAGAACCGTCCGCTTATACACGCTCGCCTGTCGGTTGCTCAGTAGATTCAATAAGCACGCAGCGCGCTGTGGCTCCGCGCATCGCGACCTACCGCTTTGTCTCGCTCGTGCACAGAGTTTCAGCAGAATGCCGCCATCGTGCATCATATGCAAAACAAGATGCCAAAAGGGATCGGGAATTTCTCTTCATGTGTGAGTACTGTTCTCTGAAAAATTCGTAACGGCACTGTCGCGTGTTTTTTTTTTTTCCTTAAGATTGCCTTGTATGCATGCAACATGCATGAAGAGCATTCATGGAGCCTTACGTTTAGTGGTATATAGTACAGGCTTGGCATTGAAACAGTATATGAAAAGTAAGCGAAGTTGTCCTTTTTTTGTTTCAGCTTTCCTCACAACAACAAAGACTTGCTGCAAAAGTGGCTCAGCGCTATTAGGACACCATTGCCTAATTTACATATAGGGCACAGGATCTTCTCAAGACATTTCGAGCAGTCATGCTTTTAAGCGGCCACACCAGGCACTTTTTAAAACCAGACGCAGTGCCAACGATATTCCAAAGGGTACAGAGTGAGCAGGTAGGTGCAAATTGTGGTTGTGCTCTGTTTATGTCCAGTAGAACCTGCATTCAGTGTGAAACTTTTAATTCTCATTACGGGTAAGTTATAAAAACTACGCTGAGCCTAGCTGATGTCTAGAGCCTTTACAGCCAAATATAAGTAAAAAGAGAAAATTACCTTTTCAACAAAACGCTAGATATTTAAGTTACAATTAAAAATTTAGCAACTGGTATGTCAGTACAAAAGTAAAGGCAGCAATTCAACATAAAAAGGATCAAGTTTATGATAATTAAATAAAATCCGCTGTGTATCAGCAGTTCAGAGTGGTGCACTAGACGGGAGGGCTTACGCAGGAGAGACTGTGTGCCGGGCATGTCTACATTATTAAACACAATTCTGACAGCGGTCAGTCGTGGTGTCTCACCAAGTCTGTGTGCATAGGGTGATAAGTTATAATAGAGCGAGTGCCTCAGCTCATGCAATATTTTTACTTTAGGTTGCAAGCACATCTTGCGGTGCTATTTCAGGACTTCAGTCTCTGCCACGTACGTCATTACAGAAACGCAAGCGGGTAAGTTTAAGTGAGCAGAAAGGCCAGTGCTTCAGACAACAAAATTTTTATCTTAGGGCATATCTATGCAGGAGCACGCAAGCCCAGAAGTAACCAGTTCACAGACAACGTCCTCACCCTCCTCACGAGCTCAGTTACCACTGAGAAAGTCTCCATGCTTGCAGGTAAAAGAATGAATCCGAATATTGGTGTCTCATGCATCCGAATGCTGGTGTCTCCAGTAGTGAAAATGTTCCTACTTCAGGCCATTAGCGTGAGGCCGCATCTCAGCCAACCGGTCACCTCACCTATACCCAAATCCCCCTGCAAGCACTTGCACACTCCCACAAGAAAGTCCCTACGCAAGTGAAAGCAGGTGAGATGCTGTACATAAATAGCAAGAATCTCGCGTCAAAACTGTTTCTGCTTCAGGACATGTCTGCACCACAAACCCCCAGCTCAGTAGCAGCATCACCATGGAAATCTCCACACAAGTGCTTGCAGGTAACATGTAAAAGGCAGATGATGCACTGTCTCCTCTGACACACCCTTTCTGCCTGAGCAGACAGCTACACCAGTTTGTGCAAGTTCAAGGATGCACAGTGAGGACCAAGGTGCAACGAGCCCAGCCAAAGCAGCAGTGAAAGTGCAACATAAGGTATGCATATACAGATTATTATGGAAGCTTAGTTGCTGACACAGTATTCTATTGCCCACACACAACACAGTCTCTGAAAAGCTCCAGCAAAAAGAAAGGAGTAAGCCACGATCACCCATACATTGCTTCACAATCTCCAAGAACTCGACTGTGGACAGTCAAGAAAAAGCTGTCTGTTGCGCGAAGAAAACTTTATTCAGCCTCACAACAGTTAAAAGAAAAAAAAAGAATGATTGACCTCAAAAGCCTTCTAAATGAAATGAAAGAAAAACAACTGATTTCTCCGAATGGACAAGAAACACTGGAGGCATTTGGAGAACTGCCACGAGAGATTGTAAAAAGTTGGCGCTCTAACAAGCCCAAATCACCATCACAAAGACGATACAGTGAGAAGATGAGGAAGTTCGCCACTACACAGTATTATCAGTCTCCAAGGGCATATGAATATGTGGCCAGCATTTTCCCAATGCCCAGCAGGCAGACAATTCGCACCTGGCTCAAAGTGATTGATGCATGGCCAGGGTTTACAAGTGAAGCTCTCAATCACATCAAAACGTCATTTGAAACAAAAAATGAACGAGAGCGGCTTTGCTGCCTGATGCTAGACGGAATGAGTAATAGGAAAAGGTGTGAGATGGACACTAAGAAAGGGAAACTGATTGGCTACGTTGACTTGGGGAACAGTCGGAGTCGACTGGACACAGATGACTCCTCACTAGCTGGAGATGCTCTCGTGCCCATGGCAGTTGGCGTGGCAGCTCCATGGAAAATTCCCTTTGGATATTTCCTCAACAATGGACTCAGTGGGGAGCAACTGAGAAATATAGTTAATGAGGCCATCGAGCAGCTGACACAATGTTCGATGAACGTCGTTGCTGTTGTATGCGATGCTCTAGCTGCTAATGTATCCATGGGCAAGCTTCTTGGCTGTCGGATCCATGAAGCCACAAGTGAGCAGTTTGTGACGGTCTTCCCCCATCCCTGCAACCAATCAAGGACCGTGTCCCTGGTATTCGATGCTGCCCATGGATTAAAATTGCTCAGAAACCTCCTGGGCGATAAGAAAACACTGCACAGCAGCAAATAAACTCCGGAGGGCACATATTGAGTACTACAGACAAATTATGAAAGTGCGACTGGCTGCACAAACATTCAGTGCATCAGTGAGCAAAAGCCTAAAGTTTGCCAAGGAGCTTGGAATACAAAACTTCAATGGGTCCGGTGAAACCGCAGAATTTATTGCTGATGTTGATCGGTGAGTTCTGAAGTAAAATTCTCGTTTGCATAAGTAATGCAATCTTCTTTTGATGTTTCTTTCAGGGCCTTTGATATATTAAATTCACACAGTCCAACTGCAATACATTTCAAAGCATCGCTGCGAGCAGCAACATTCAATTTTCAAAAGCAGACGATGCTCCAACTATCTACAAAGCTCATGTCTCTGCGTCTTCCGTCTCGTGAGCTCGTATGCATCTCGGGGCGGAGAATGTCTGTCATAAGTTTGGCATTCTCGTTGAAGAGCAATGCAGAACTCGCCCAGATGCTCTTCGATTCCACTGTTTGCAGGTAGGACTGCATATTGTGTTTCATACACTATTACTGCATGTCAATACACAAGTGCACAATCCAAATGAATGAAAACTTTCAGTGCTGCTTTATTAATAAAAAGGGTGCAAGACCGTAGGGCACTGTGCATGGTGCTGAGCCATGCAGCTGAAGGCACCTCATGCAGTTTCAAGGCAATGCGTTTTGTCCTAACTATATAGCGTAGTCAAAGCACCAACAGTGAAAGCATGACAAGGTGACAGTGACGGGAAAGCACCTCTAAAACGTGCTAAAACCAATTTATAGAAATAATGCTATCCTATTAGACATGCTTACAGCATGCAGTTTTAGTCTATCGCTGAATAATTAAGGAAATAACAGAAAATACCTGCCAGTCCAAACTCTAGCCCAGTGTATTGTTGCTCATAACAAACGTAGTCAAAAGTCAAGTACAGAGCCACAGTAGGATAGCACAGAGTTACAGAATAAGCATGCTGCAATTCTTGAAAGGAAATGGAGAAGAAAAGTATTTTTCATGTTGTTGCAGTTACAAATGAGGGCAGTGGAGAGTTGAGAAAGTTAGCAAAAATGCAATAAAAATGCAAAACAATCCAATCATTTTACCACTGTGGTGGAAGCATAAGTATTAAATACCACTGTAGCAAAATATCTTAGCGTTCAATGAAAATAGAATTCAAAATGAAGCTATTAAAGTCAACAAAAAAACTGATTAAAATATAATTATCAGAAATCAAAGCAGAAGGCTCTCCAATTACCATGGCTGCAACAAACATGATGCAAATAAGCTTAGCTAAGAGTAGAATCTCGTTGGCTATCAAACAAACAAGTTAAGCAATAACTATGCCATTTTGAGCACTACTAGAAACTGAACTCACTGGAATATGCTTTTCACTGTTATTTCGCTCCGTTGCATTAACAAGGAACTACGAATGGAGATATGTTTTCTTCATTCTGTTTGCCAAGGCAGGAAAACAATTGCAAATTGTCATGGTGTTTTCATTTTCATTACAGCTACATTTGCACATACCAGTTCAGTCAAGATCATCTTGAAATGTTCTTTAGCTGCATCCGCCAGAGAGGGGGATGGAACAATAACCCCTCGGCTCTGCAGTTCCGGTACGCATACAGAAGCCTACTGGTGCATGCAGATGTGCGGCCTGTGACGACCGGCAATGTTGCCCCAGATTTTGAGGGAATTGCAACAGTGGCCCATGAGCGTCTGCACAGAAGCAATGATGATGAAGCTGACGAGTCACCAGATATGTACATTGCTATTGCCATAACTGACCATGACTACAGCAGTCTTGGCTATGGACTCGCCAATTTTAGCACTGAGGTTGTGACCTACATAGGTGGTTTTATTGTGAGGGTTGTGTCAAAGAGCATAAACTGCACCTCGTGTTTAGAGATGCTTGTACAGGATGACATCGCAAGTGTCCTTATTTTCATCAGAAATAATGGAGGCCTAATCATGCCTTCAGCACTCGTAATTCACACCCTGTGCACTGCGGAGCACATTTTCCACTGCAGTGATGAGCAAGGGCACAAAAACGTTGACCGCTTGGTTATGCAGTCCTTCCAGCAGTTCTGCCAACGACATGAGCAGAGCTTGAAGGAAGTAGAACATTATAAAGAGAACCCAGCACATGTAATTGGAGTGATCAAGTTCGTTTTGAAGAAATATGTCACTCTCAGACTGAGAGAGGAGGCTAGAAGGATAACTGAGAGGGCAAGAGGAGCATATGTTAGAGCACTGCTTAGAAAGCAAATCTTGTTTCAGCATCAATAACAGCCATTTCCAATTGCACTAATCAACGTAGCGACACATACATGAAGGGATCCAAAGTTAATGAACAGTCAGTGTATATGTCATAATGAGCCCCTCGATTATATCCCTTTGTCTGCTCGGCAACTTAATGACAATTATTTAGTGCAAAGCAAGGAATGAAGGAAACAGGAATAAACTAATATTAATAAATTTTTACAAGCCAAAGTCGCACTTGGGTTATGCAGCATGCTGCAGAAGAGGATTCCTCAATAATTTTGATACCTGGGGGTCTTACACACGCCGAAAATTTATTACAAAATACAGAGTACCAGCTGTTCCAACTAGCCGTATTGCATATTCTCTTAAATACTCCTGATTTTAAATTATTAAAATTTGGCATTCAACAACTGTTGATTCTTTCTTGTTGACAGCGCGTTTAGAGCACAGGGACAGAAGAAACACAGAGGACGACGTCACAGGCGCTGAACTTCAACTTTATTCAAGAATCATCGAAACCCCGCATATATACCCATGACAGAGACGCCACCAAGCGGCGAAAGCTTTATGCGCTCGTGGAAACAGAGATGATAAGGCGGGTGGGGCAAAACGACAAAGGCTAAAAAAACCGAAAAATTTTGAACAGAGCAGGAAAAAGCAGAGCAAGAAGATGCAAAAAACTTTACCAAGTCATTTGAAAGAAACACTCCGACACGTGAAAAAATGGGGCAGATGACAGACAGAATTTTGAAGACGGTTCCCGACAGGACAAAGGAATTGAGTAAACGACGCCTTCCGCGCATGCAGTAGATGGATCTCTGTGCCGAATGGTGCAGCCTCTTTTTCTTTTCTCTTTTTCATTTACAATCCTACAGAGCTGCGAAAGGCGCTGAGGGGCGGAAAAAACGACGTCCACTCCTGCTTTGCTTCCAATTTCTTTAAGGTTGTGTTAAATTTGGTGCATGTAGGGGATAACAGCAACCTTTTCATATTGCTTGCGCGCTTCAGCCGGAGCCCTCCTATTCTCGCGCTTGATAATTTTCAGAACTTTTTCAGCAACAGAACTAAGCAGTTGTGGCGGGTACCCTGAGTGCGTGAGCCTGCTTATCTGGTTTGTGAAGCTTTCCTGAAGTTTGTGCTCACATGACTTGTTCAAGGAATTAAGAAAGGAAGACTGGATAATACCTCTTTTCACCAGCTTCGAGTGAGCGGAGTCATAAGGTAGGATGGCCTTTTTGCCCCTCGGTTCAAATGCCCAGCACACGTGATTGGGCGTGAAGAAAATCCTTAGCTCCAGGAAGCGCAAGGAATCATTGTCCGGCAGTTCGTGGGTCAGTTCGAGTGGAACTACAGTACCCTTAAAAACACTAAAAATTTGAGGCACTTCCTGAATAAAAGCTTCGTTGTCGCAGTCTAAAAGGACTAAGAAATCATCGACGAAGCGGAAAATTTTTTGAACGCTGGAATGCTCAAATTGGTTCCTGAGAGCTCTGTCATGCATGGCAAGAAAAAGATCGCTAAGCACGGGGGCAATGCATGATCCTATACAGATTCCTGGCTTTTGAATGAAACGTGACCCATTCCATTCAGAAACAGTTGATTTTAGGTATACAAAGAGCAATTCCAAGAACCCATCCACCGAAACACCACACTCATTCTGGAAGGTTATGGCGCCGTGATTGTCGATAGCTTCGCGAACGCATTTCATGAGGTCATTAGAGGGATATAATAAAACAAATCCTTGACGTCTATAGAAAATCCGCGAAAGACTTTACCTCTATTCGCATTCAAAAACCCAATGACTTGTTCCGTGTTCTTCACCAGGAAGGGATCATTAATAGAAAGCAATTTCAGGTTATCTTGCAAGTACTTAGCTACATCTTTCTGCCAGGTATTTTTCTCCGAAACAATAACACGCAGAGGGCACCCTATCTTGTGTGTTTTGGCGGTGAAGAACATTTGCAAGCAAGTGTTATTGTTACCTTCTATTGAACGAGCCAGCTTTTCGAGATTCAATCTTTGGCAAAGTTTTTTAGCTACATTTCTTTGCTTGGTTGCTAAAGTGGCCGGGCTATTTTTAAACGCTGACTGAATTGCTTCGGCGGCCTTGGACAGGTACAATTGTTCAGGTAGAATCACAAACCCCCCTTCCTTGTCAGCAGTTAGCAGAGATAAATGGTTATCACTTAAATGCGAAATTCTTTTTTTTATTGGAAACTTCTTTCCTTTAGACTTGCTTCGCATCAACACGTCAACGCCGTCCGCGATACATCTATCTGCTTCCCCCGAGGGGGCAAGCCTGGAGACTTGCCTGACGAAGGTGAGCAGTTCTGGCGCTGTCCTCTTAGCTGCCGAAACTGTGACCCACAAAATCCATGCCATCCTTTGTTCGAAAAAGCCACTGTGATAAAAAAGCACAGGAACAAGTTGACACGTGAAATAGTGGAAGCAACCGAGATTGCTAGGCACGAGGGTGAATGTGTAAGTGCACCCTCGGTTTCATTGTCGAAAAAAGAGTTAATCTTTCTATCGGGGCCTGTTTGAAGTAGTAATGGTTTTACAAAGGAGTTAAACAAAAATTTTTTTCCCACTATTCTCTCCTTTTCGCTTTTATTGTTTTTATGCACCTCATCTTTTAGCCTTAGCCGTGTTTTTTGTTGGCTTCATCTTTCATGCTCCTCCCAGTTTTTTACCGTTTTATCTATCCAGTGCATTTTATCTTCTGTGTTTAGCCGCGTTAATTGTAGGCTTCACCTGTATCGTTAAATTTTCGTTTGCCTATCCAATCACCACTGTGCTTTTTCATTGTTGGTTTTTGCTTGCCACTATGCTTTTCTTTTTTCGCCACGTTTGATTTTTGTTATACGCGTATATTTTGGTTCAGTGTTTTCGGGAACCGTCTTCAAAATTCTGTCTGTCATCTGCCCCATTTTTTCACGTGTCGGAGTGTCTCTTTCAAATGACTTGGTGAAGTTTTTTGCATCTTCTTGCTCTGCTTTTTCCTGCTCTGTTCAAAATTTTTCGGTTTTTTTAGCCTTTGTCATTTTGCCCCACCTGCCTTATCATCTCTGTTTCCACGAGCGCATAAAGCTTTCGCCGCTTGGTGGCGTCTCTGTCATGGGTATATATGCAGGGTTTCGATGATTCTTGAATAAAGTTGAAGTTCAGCGCCTGTGACGTCGTCCTCTGTGTTTCTTCTGTCCCTGTGCTCTAAACGCGCTGTCAACAAGAATGGATCATTACCAACTAGCCCGTCAATTTGTCCTAAACAACTGTTGATACAGTGATAGTAGTGGGGTTGCTTCACCAGTGCATTGTAGGATGAACCTGGCCAACGTGCATGTTTATAAAGCAGTATCGCAGTGTAAAAGTCAGGACTGCGTTCCATTACCGTGCAAAGATCTCGTGTCATGCCTTATGTCAGATAAATGGCAATTATGCATGACACGCAAGGTAAATATGTCTGTCGATTGTAGTAGAAGAAATAAGAATCTCTTTGTTGAAGTTCCTTAAAACACACCTTACATGTGTAAAGCAACAACTCTTCACCAGTGCAATGTTCAGTGAAGAAAATGTTTCTGAAGCTACGGTCACTGAAGTGTTCAGCAAGTACTCAAACATTTATTCGCATTAAAGAAATTTATTTATTTATTTACAGAATACTGCAGGCCCTTCTGGGCCCTAGCAGGAGGGGCAATACAGTGCAACATGAATATACAAAAAACACTGAAAAAAAATTTAAAACACAAAGCAAAATAAGTTTGATGGCGTCAATCTTCTATTTTTTCAATGGAATCTATGTCACATAGTGCTGTTAAAGGTAAAGTATTCCATTCAGTTACGGTGCGAGGGAAGAAGGAGTATTTAAATAGGTTAGTTCTGGCGGTGAATGGAGTTAGTGAATCAGAGTGGCGATGTCTTGTTGGTCGTGGAGCGGAAAATGGCTTGACGTAGGGATCCGGGCACATTGACAACTTGTTATCTTTGAGAAGGAAAAGAAATTTTAATCTGAGAATTTTACGTCGTACCTGCAATGTTTGAATTCGGTGTGCTCGCATTATGGCAGTAGGTGAATCGGTTGAACGGTATTTTGAAAAGATGAATCGAATGGCCTTGCGCTGGATCATTTCAAGCGCTTGAATGTTAGTTTTAGTAAATGGGTCCCAGACAATGCAAGCGTATTCTAACTTGGGTCTGATTAATGACGAATAGGCTAAAAATCTCAAGTCTGCAGGAGCATGCTTCAATTTGTGCTTGAGGACACAAAGTTTACGAAAACTTGATGCACATACGTTACCTATATGTTTGTTCCAGCTTAGATTATTAGTTATCATCACGCCAAGATATTTATATTCAGTTACCTCCGAAAGTGGAAATGATGGAAGAGCGTAAGGGTATAAAAGGCTGTTTTTTTTTTTTGGTTAATCTCATAAATACGGTTTTCTGAGCGTTAAGTTTCATGTCCCACTGGTTGCACCAATCCAGAATATTCTTTAGGTTTAAATTGAGTAATAGTTGGTCTTCGCGACAAGTAATTACATTAAACAAAACACAGTCATCTGCAAATAGCCGGATTTGAACGGGATGAGTAACTACTTTTACAATGTCATTCACATATATTAAAAATAACAGGGGACCGAGGACACTTCCTTGGGGAACACCAGAAGAGACAGGCAGGCTGTTTGAATAATGGTCGTCAATACTAACAAACTGCTGTCGGTTAGATAAGTAAGCTGAAACCCAGTTAACTATAAAGTTAGGAAGACCAACTTGTTTAAGCTTGTCAATTAATTTAGAATGGGAGACGAGGTCAAATGCTTTACTAAAATCCATAAAAATAATATCAGCCTGACCGGATTTATCAAGTACAGATGCAAAACTATGAACAACCGATGTTAGTTGAGTTACAGTAGAAAAGCCCTTCCTAAACCCTTGTTGAACGTTAGAAAGGATATTGTTATCGTCAAGAAAACCGATGATGTACTTGGCGATTATGTGTTCTAGTAATTTGCAACAGGTTGAAGTGAGAGAGATGGGACGATAATTTGATATCAGTGATGCGTCCCCTTTCTTTAGAACAGGAACAACACGTGCAGTTTTCCACTCTGAAGGAATCACAGCTGATGAAAGAGATGCGCAAAAAATAACAACCAGAAACTCGGAAAGCTTTTCGGCATACCGGCGCAAGAAAGCGTTTGGAATTTTATCAGGGCCTGGCGATGCTTTAGTTTTCAGGTTTAGCAGCAATTCAACAATGCCAGGTCTTGATATCGTAATAGAAGGCATAGTGGAGGGCGTTTCAAAAGAATAATGTTCACCACTTGCATTAGCAAAGACACTGTGGAAGTAGCGGTTAAATTGCGTAGCAATATCATTTTTATCTGTGAGAGGCTTGCCGTCGTGCATTATTCGGTCAATAGGTTTTTTCTTTTGACATAAGTGGTTCCAAAATTTTTCAGGTGAAGTTCGAATGAAATTAGGCAGTCTGTATTCAAAGTAATGTCGTTTAGCGGACCTCACAGCTGCATTAAGGGATATTTGAAAAGACTGAATAATGAAACGACTGGCGCCTCCACGCTTCAAACGTTTCACTTTTCTTTTCAATTGCAGGACTTCACGTGTGATCGAGGGAGAAGCTTTGCGAGACTTTATTATTTTATTAGGGACGAAGTTCTCAAGGCAGTGAGTGCACAGTGTTTTAAATTTATTCCATAGCTCATCAGCATTGCTGCCTCGGAAACTGCTGAGGCAAAAATCTAAATAATCCAACACGCTCTCATCTTTCGCACGCGAGAAGTCCTTTACATAGCACATTTTGGCCACAGGCTTTTTGCAAACAATATGGACAGGGAAGGAACAATATACCAAATCATGATCGGAAATTCCCTGCTCAATTGAAACATGGTAGTCACTAATAGATCGGCTTAAAAAGATAAGGTCAAGTAGAGAAGAAGTACAACCATGTACACGTGTTGGCTGCCTCACTACTTGCTGCAAGTCATGTCTCAACATAATATTAAATATGTGCTCTTCATGAGCAGCACGATCGGGATTGAGAAAGGGCTTGTCCCAGTTAATTGATGGAAGGTTTAAATCACCAATTAATAAGATTCTGTCATGATGAAAATCATTCATGAAATCAGACAGTTCACGTGGAAACTGCGGAGGGGAACTGGGAGCTCTGTAAACTGCAATTACTAGAAAGGACCGCCCAAAACAAGAAAGTTTTAACGCGAGGCTTTCATGCCTTTCAATTTGAGTTAGGAAAGAAGTGTCGATGCCATGTTTTACGAGTACGGCAACACCGCCTCCTCTGGTAGATCTGTCCCGACGGAACACCCGGTAAAGGGGAGGGAAAACATCTTCATCATCAATTCCTTCGTGCAGCCAAGTCTCTGTGATTACAACAATGTGTGGCTGATACCCTAGAATTATGGATTCAAGATGATCGCTTTTATTTACCACGCTGCGCGCATTTATGTTTAGAAGCCTGAGTTCCTTGATAAGCGGTGATGCGAGTCACTCTTTACTCTGCTCATTTCGTATCTTGATTCTGCAATTGTTGGCCTCATCCCACGCAAAAATCTGCCCGTCCATTTTTAGTTTATCATGCACCAGAATAGGCTTCTTGCCTTGATCCCTATCGATTTTTGTACTGTCCCATAAGAGTTTCCTTATTCTGAGCGTGTCACGCGAATAGTCATTTTGTACCGAATATTGGTTCCTTTCAGCTTGCGTACATTCCGCATTACTTCTTGTTTTTCATTAAAGTCCTGGAAGAACAATATGACGGGTCGCTTTTTTCCAGCTTTGCCAATACGGTGGATTCTGGCGACTGAGTTGCATGTCACACCAAGCTTCTCTTGAAAAACCTCAGAAATAACTTTCTCCCTAAGGACAGATTCTGTTTCATCGCTGGCTTCATCTACCCCAAACACAACTAAGTTGGAACGCCTACTTCTGTCCTCCAAGTCAATTTTTTCGCGTAGGAAGGTGACTGTTTTTTCCAGGTTTTCTACACGGGTTGATTGGTCTTTTAATAGATCGAGCTGTTGGGTGAATTCGCAGAACATTTTTTCCATCTTCGCGTTATGCGTCCTTAATGCTGCCATTTCGTCTGTCAATTTTTGCTGTCCCAGAATCAGTTGCTTCAACATCTCTTGCGCGCTCATACTGTCAGAGTCTGTCTCGGGGCCAGGATTCAGTTCGACGTCACCACACAACATCAACTCGCACATTAGATATACATCACATGCGATACGAATGCACTGCTGGGGGCAAGGCAGAACCAGGATACCACGACAATCACTTTTAAATGTACAATAATAGGTACCAACCTTTGTTAGACAGAGGAAGGGTGCGTAAGGCCACATGCCGCTGCCTGGTCTGCCGAGCCCACTGAAGTGAAATTCTTGCGGTCGGCTATTTAAAGGGATGTCCGGTGAGGTCACATGCTGATGCGGCGGCGCTGTAGGCGTGACGCACGTTGCCAGATTCATGACGTCATCAGGCTCTTGATGAAAGTTGTGCTGATAGTCCGCTCCGGCATGACCAAGCAGGAATACCTGGGTTAGACAGAGGAAGGGTGCGTAAGGCCACATGCCGCTGCCTGGTCTGCCGAGCCCACTGAAGCAGGTGCACATTTCAGCTTTTACACAGACGCCCATGTGCATTTCTGAAGGTTCTATTTTTTGGTTTTGTGGGGTTTAATGTCCCAGAGTGGCACAGGCTATGAAAGATGCTATTTCTGAAGGGATCTGCACCAGATGCACAGTCGTGCTATAGATAACAAGTATGATGAAGAGTGACACCGAACATTTATTCTAACATTGTTCATGCAAAATCACTGTATTGATACTACGTTGAACATGTTTTTTTTTCCATGTTCCCCCTCGTACTGCATCAAGGCTGCCCAATTAGGTGTTCAGCAAATAAGAGCAGAGATCTTGGTACTGTTTATTTTTTCATCTGCATTCTTTGAGTGTGTGAAAAGATGTAAAGGTATTGAAGGCTGCATTGTGTATGACTGACATTATTTACAAGCTATGATACTTTTATTTGTCTAGTGTGTACAACAGTAACGTCAGTGAATTTATGGCCGAAATAAAAAGCAGGCATTCACAAACATAACTGCTCAAGTTAAATGACTGTAAACTATGAAACCAGCTGTAACTTTGCAGTGGCGGGTTGTATTATAATCTGACATGCTTGTGATTGTGCAGATGCACTGGTTGTCAATTTTTTGTTTTACAGAATATGGCCCGAATTTTGAATATTTCCAAAGCTGTACGCGAGCAAACCGCATTCCAACGTTTCTCTTTACCATCATCACCTTGCACAATAATCTGTGCTCTCCGAGTGCGACTGATCCCACATGTCTCTTGCATAAAATTCTTCCATGTATGTACGCTTTGGTGCTTCGTTGCAAGCAGATTAAACCTTTCGGAACGGAGTCTGTTACAGATCTTGCGTTGTATTCAAACAGAATTCAGATCTTAACAGGCAGCGGTACAGAAGGCATGCGCTGCACTCTGTGCGAGTGTCGTCTCCCATCTGCCTCGTCTCCTCTATGGAACACCAACGAGATCTGACCGCCGGAGAAGACAGGAGGTGAAGATGGTGCACACTTTACTAAAGGGACTCCAGGTAACGCAAAAAGGCACGGGGAATGCATGTTTCTTAATACCCTGTACATCAAAACAAACCTTGCTGAACCTCGCCAACAAACCTCGTAATGAGCGGCACAAGATTCACCACCACCTGGAAGTATCTTCGTGCGCGCACCATCGCGAACATTTTGCGCATGAACTAGAAAGGAATTCAACACAGCACGTAAGCAAGCCGCAGCACTACTCCTCGTACAGCTTTTTGACGCGCACTACGAAGCGCGCGGCTATGCTGGGGGGAGTTGCGAGGTTGCCAGGTTAGTACGCTGCAATTGCCGTTAACTTGTTAAACTTGATCTAGGTCGCCTGAACCATGCAGGGAACCATGAGCGGAGTAACAAGATGGCTTCGCCCACGGTTATAAAAAAAGTGGAGAGGGTTTACATGAGAGTGCTGCCGCCGCTTTCCCTCTAGTGTTGGTAGTAGTAGCTCTATGGGTTCAAGCATGTGTTGGCCGCCCCTCGATGACTGTGGATTAGGTTGTAATCTTTGGCCCCCTGACTGTCACGTGGTGTTTTGGCATATATTGTGCTGGGTGTTCCTCGACAATAAAGAGTTGTTAGTCAGCGCTCGTCCTGTCATCAGTGTTTTTTCTTCTCGTGTCCCTGTATGTTTCCGCGCTGGTCTTTCGAATAGACAAGCGTCAGGCCGTGACGTCAAAGAGATGCGGCGGCGCTGGCGTCACCAGTGACTTGGCGTCACCAGTGACCGAGGCTTGGAGCAACGTGGCTGGGAGCTGCAGCGACTACGTCCGAAGCTAAGTGTTTTTGGTATTTACACTTGTATACATGCTGTCGGGCGGTAGTTTTAAACCGAGTTAAGGGTAGGGAGGCCAGCGGAGGTGTGTGAGAATAATTTTTAGCGGGTTTTTACGTTGCGCAGGGTCGAGGGCTATCGGCATAGGAATTTTGGCGGGCTTTCACAAGGCGTAGCCGGCCGGACGATGGGTCGGCAAGCTAGGAAAGTTAAGGAGGACGAGGACGGGGAGTTAGTACAGTGCCAGGAGTGCGACCGTTGGTGTTACTTAGATGAGACTGGGTTCGGGAGCTTAGCCGAGGCGGATGAGGCTAGCTTCGTGTGTAAGATGTGCAAGCGGTTTGGGGACGCCGTTCATGCGTTAAAAGGGGAATGGGAAGCTGGGTTTAATGCACTTAATGCGGACTGGCAGGTCGAACGAGAGGCACGGATTAAGCTGGAAGCTCAGGTCGCCGATTTGATTAAAAAGGAGGAGAATAATGCCGCCCTGTTGAAGCGAATGGTGGGCGAGATTAAAGAAGAGCGGGAAAAGCGGATCCAGCTAGAAAAACAGGTTGAAGCGCTCAGGTCGCGGCCGGCTGGGCACCCCAGTTCGGAGAAGTGTCAGGCGGGGGACGAGGCTCCTCAATCGTACAGTGCTGTAGTGCAGCGAGCATTGAGTGAGAAAAATGAGAACGCAATGAAAAAGGTTAAAGCGGGCATGGAAACTCGCGACAATAGCGTACAGCGGCAGGAGAGGCAGCTAGAGCGATCCGGAGGCCAACAGATGGAATTAGGAAGCGAACGTTTGGGGCGCAGGAGAGTTCTGGTGGTCGGGGACTCGAATGTAGCGAGGTTTGAGGGAGGCGTTCTGACGGCAGTGAAGGCAGACAGGCGGGTGCAGGTGGAGGCTCAGTCGGGAAAGTGCATGGTGGATGCAATGGCCAGAGCCCGGGAGGTGGTGGTGGGCAGCATGGATGGCGAACACCTTGTGGTCATCCATGCTGGTCTCAATGATGTACTGCAGGGGAGGAGCCAGAATCTTGAGACGCAGTTGGAGGTGGGGATGCGTAGGCTTAGAGAGGCCTCTGAGAGTGTGCATGTGACCATATGCACAATCCCAGAGGTCCAGAGACAGGCTCGCGAAACGGAAAGGAGGGTCGTGGAGACTAATCGGGTAATTAGGCTATTGAGTCGACGACTAAGATACGAGGTGATGGAGGTGAACAGGGAAGTGTACGAGGTTAGGCCCCACCCTTTTGCACAGGATGGCATCCACTACGGTGGTGCCACTGGCAAGAAGGTGGGTAGTAGGATAGGTCGCCAGGCAACAGCTTTTTTGGGGGGACCCAGAGCTCTGAAGGAACCAGTGTAGAGAAGGAAGAATTAAGATCAAACGGACAATGGAACCATAGGGGAAGAAAGAGACGCAAGCGCCAGGGCCAAGTTAATTCAGATATAGGTTTCATTAACATGCAAGGTGGCAGGAATAGACTGAAATGGGAGGAAATAGAAGAACAGTTAAGACAGGAAGAATTAATGGTATATGGTTTAGCGGAAACACATCTTAGAGACATGGAGCAACCACCCTGTAACCCAGACTACGCATGGGAATATTGCAATAGAACAGAGGGCAGCAGAAAGGGAGGTGGAATTGGGGCATTCATTCATAAAAGTATGAATTTTCAAAGGGTTAGACTGGGATGCAGGGAACATTTATGGCTAAAAGGAACAGTGGCAGGCAAGCTAACACTCCTTGGCTTTGTATACCTGTGGACAGGGGTCAATGCCAAAGAGGAAAACAGGAAAATGTTAGAATGTATTGCAAGCGACATTGATGAGCTAGGAGGACAGGGCGAGATAATTATATTAGGTGACATGAATGCACACATAGAAGACCTGGATGGGTACACGGATTCGACAGGAAGCATGCTGCAGGACATGTGTGACAGGCATGATTTAGTTGTCTGCAACAGCACCGAGAAGTGTGAAGGGCTCATAACATGGGAGGCGGGGAGTCTGCACTCGACGATAGATTATGCACTAATGTCACAGAGGATGTATAACAGATTAGGGGTAATGAGCATAGATGAAGATGGTTCCAGAAGTCTAGGTAGTGACCACAAGCGTATCAAGTTGAGCTTCAGAGGAAAAAGCAATGTAGGACTGAAGCAAGATGAACAATCAGGGGGAAATTTTTACTCAGAAAAGCAATTGGAAGTAGCAGCCAAAAGAATCGAGAAAGTAATTTTTGAGGATAGTGAAACAGAATGGACTTATACCAAATTAACTCGATTACTGGAGCTAGAGCTAGCTAAGGTGCGAGTAAAGTTAAAAGGGAAAAGATGCAAACCCAAGAGTTGGTGGGATGAGGAGGTCAAGAGGGCAATAGAAAAGCGCAAGGAAGCATCCAGAGAACACAGATATTCCAAGAAGAGGGGGGAACCAAAACCCGAAGTAGACAGAAAATGGGATACCTTCATAAAGTGTAGAAGGGACGCATCCTATTTGATTAATGAGAAAATTAGAAGAAAGGGTGCCCAATGGATGTCAAAAGTAAATAAAAAGGATAGAAAAGCAGCCCAAAAATTCTGGAAACATCTAAATGCAATGAGTAATAAAACTAGGCTAGAACAAAGGTTTATTGTTACAGATGAGGGTATTCGACTAGAAGGGGATGAAGCAATAAAACACATAGGAACAAGGATGACGGAAAAATTTTCAGCAAAGCACGTGGTACATAGTTTATCGAAGGAGGATAGACCGGTTACAGCAATAGCTTCACTTGAGCAAGGAGAGTGGGAAAGGGCAGAGAAGAAGGTTCCTAGTGGCACATCAACAGGACCAGATGGTATCCCGATTATGTTGATAAAGAAGTTAGGACCAAAATCCAAGCAAACATTAATACAGGTAGTGAACAAAATGATAGTGGATGAGAAAGTCCCCGATGAATGGCGATTAAGTAGAATGAACATGATATATAAGGGAAAGGGGGACAAAGCAGACGTAAGTAACTATCGCCCCATAACAGTGACGTCTGTGGTTTACAGGGTGGTGATGCAAATTATAAAGGATAGACTGCAGGCTTGGGTGGAGAACGAGGGGGTGCTAGGGGAACTACAGAATGGGTTCCGGAAACAAAGGAGGTTGGAGGACAATCTATTTTCATTGACACAGTGTATAGAAATTGCGGAAAAGGAACATAGACCCTTATTGCTAGCATTTCTGGATATTAGGGGAGCCTATGACAACGTTACTCAGGAGCATTTGTGGGACGTATTGGGCACATTGGATGTAGAAAATGGAGTAATTAATCTTTTAAAAGATATATATAGAGGTAACAGAGTGCTCATAAAATGGGGAAAAAATGTATCAGGGCCTGTAGAGATACAGCGGGGGCTTAGACAAGGATGTCCTCTGTCCCCTTTGTTGTTCATGTTGTACCTGCAAGGTTTGGAAGCCAAGCTAGAGGGGAGTGGACTAGGCTTCAACCTATCTTTTTTCAAGCAAGGGGAATTGATTAAACAGACATTACCGGGACTAATACACGCGGACGATATAGTGATAATGGCTGACAACAAGGAAGACCTGCAGAAGTTGTTAGACATATGCAGTACAGAGGGAGATAGATTAGGCTTCAAGTATAGTAAGGAAAAATCTGCAGTCATGATATTTAATGAAGTGGGCGGCGAGCATAGAATACAGGAGTTCGTGCTAAAAGTAGTGAATGAGTACAAGTATCTTGGGGTGTGGATAAATAACAGTGTTGAGTATCTGACAGAGCATGAAAAATATGTAATGAATAAAGCTAGTAGGAATGCAGCTGTCATGAAAAATAGGGCACTGTGGAATTACAATAGGTATGAGGTGGTAAGAGGGATCTGGAAAGGGGTGATGGTCCCTAGCCTGACCTTCGGGAATGCGGTCCTGTGTATGAGGCCAGATGTTCAAGCAAGGCTGGAAATTAGGCAACGGGGAGTAGGGAGGTTAGCTTTAGGAGCACATGGCAATACACCAAATCAGGGGGTACAGGGGGATATGGGATGGGCGTCTTTCGAGAGCAGAGAGGCTAGCAGTAAGATAGCATTTGAGGAACGATTGAGAAGGATGGAGGAAAAGCGGTGGGCTAGGAAAGTTTTCAGATACCTGTATATAAAGAATGTTGACACGAAATGGAGAAAGCGAACTAGAAAATTGACAAGCAAATATCTGAACAGCAGTAAGGGGGCAAATCAGCATTTATCGGTTAAGAAAAAGGTTAAAGGAACAGAGAGAGCGTTGTGGAAAACAGGGATGCTGACGAAATCGGCACTGGAAACATACCGGACCTTTAAACAGGAAATTGTCAAAGAAAATATCTATGATAATTGTAGGGGAAGTTCTTTGCTGTTTGAGGCCAGGACTGGAGTTTTGTGGACTAAGATGTATAGAGTCAGGTACCAGGAGATAGAAAAAGAGGAAAAAGAGGGATTGGAAAATTGTATCAGTGATCCTTCGGTGGTATTATCAAGGAAAGACATAGCTTTCTTAGGTTCAAGGAGCGGGCGATAGTGTGAAACTTGCTCACTGATTGGTGGTTTATATTGTTTTTTATCTCTTCCTTTGACACATCATGACTTTGACAAGGTAATAATTGTTGTAGGTTATACCTGTACCTTATGTGATCGTCAGCGCCAAATAAACTTCTTTCAGTGGAAGTTTAGCGCTCGTGTTGTGTCCCCTCAATTGTGTGCGCTATGGATCCTCATGTTGACTACCCACTAGCCCGAACCCTCACCCTACTAAACTTGCATCGTCTGCTCTGCGGATGCATAGAGCGTATCACACAGCTGTCGCTTAATTTCTTGCACAGTAAGTTCATCATCGGAAGAATGCTCGACGACGGGTTCCTCGTGCGAAATACAAAGCATCCATGTTTCTGTCGTGACTAGGGGAACAGCGTTCTGCGCCGCTTTGAAACCGGCATTCCGCGGCATATGGGGTGCGACTTTCGATGGCTGTTCCTCGGCTCTCGGCCAGCGCCCTGACGGACCGCTTCGAGGCGCCGCCGTATTAATACACAGACGTGAAAGACGATACTGTAAGCGTAGGGAGCTTCGCACTAACATACACAGATTTTTCACGTGAGTTGTCGAGTGCCGATACCAACTCAACGAACGCGGCTTACCTAAACGCGAAGTAGCGTTCGGCAGACTAAATTACGCACATTCAGACGTGTGAGCAGTTTTTATCTTCGTAGAAGGGAAGGTTGCCGCTGTCCGTCTCGTGGGTGCACCGCCATAACGCTGACATCGTCCAGGCGGACGAACTTCACAAACTTGCGAGGCTGCGCTGCAACCGCTCGCGGCATTTACAGTCACAAAATGGCGTTGTGTGCTGTGGGATACACTGGTATCCCCTCCTCGTCCCCCGCGCCAGCGGCGGCCGTGACTTACACGGGCGCGCTGGCCACCAGGAATGTGGAGAGAAGGCACCCCCGCGACTCTGCTCATTTCCGCCCCAGCACTGACGTGACGTCACGGCAGCGCGCCGCCTTCTGCGGAGAGGGTAGCACGCCTAAGCTTGACGGTAACGATTTGCTGCCAGGGAGGGAATGACCGAGGGGATAAAAAGGGGTGATCGCGCGGCGGGAAGGCTCTCTCTCGCCGCCGGACCTGACCTAACTACCCCACGGACCCCTTCCGCTGCCCGCCGGCCCCCGAACACCAACGCCGGTCGACGTCAACGACTTGGTGAGCTACTGAACATCTATTTTACGGATAGAACATTCTTCCGCAGTGTGCTTTACCTCGCGTTAGGATAATAAACTATTTCCTAGCGTGCCCTGCCGTTGCCTATTTCGTCCGGACCTGCCGTGGCTGCGACCCTGCGCCACGGGTTGGGGAAACGTGTTGCGTGCTTAAGTAACGCCTGCGTGTAGCTTGCACGGAAGCTCGCCTTCCCGGCCGGCTGGACGCAGAGTGACCCCATATCTTGTCGCCCAACGTGGGGCGAACTAGGCAATCGAGCAGTGACCTTTGTTGGAGCGAACGACTACCGTCGCCCTAACAAAGGATGGCAGCCGACAGGAGTGACTTGCAGTCTTTGTTTATGCTGTCAGAGCCAGCGGCACATAACCAGGGCTCCCTACTTGACGCGCCGTTGGAAGGGGTTGAATTTGTGAATCTTGGGCGTTCCACGCGGAATAGCCGAGTAACATCCCCTGACGCGTTGGTAGGACTTAGGCCTGGCATGGGGGGCTCCACATCGGGCGCCTCGCCGCTCCGCGGCGCGAACAATGAGGCGCCTAGGCCTCATCATTCGACGCCATCAGCGGCTGCGCCCAACTCCGGGGGTGTTAGTCCGCAATCATCCGAGGTGCTCTTGCAGAACGCAATGCAGGTTATGCAGAGTCTAGCGGGTATTTTGCAAAACAATTTGCAAGCCCCGGCCCAGTCACCACGTGTTAGGATAGACTTGCCTACCTACACGGGGTACCACGACATTGCGGGAGCAAATGAGTACCTCGACCGTCTGCTGCATTATCAGCAAGTGACAGGAATCGCAGACGCCGAAATGCTCGCGCGTGTTGTGCCTGTTTCTTTGACGGAGCAAGCGGCCCGCTGGTACCGACTATCCGGCAACCGAGCGAGGACAATGGAGGAGTTTTGCGCAAGCTTCCGCGACGAATTCCTTCCCGCAAACTATGAGTGGCGTTTGAGGAGAGAGTTGGAGCTCCGAACCCAGCACCCCGACGAGTCTCTGTTAGAGTACGTCCGAGCGATGGACGAACTTTATCGCCTCGCTGACCCTCGCGCCACGAACACGGAGAAAGTTGAGCGTGTCACGAGACAAGCGCACCCGACTTTCACGGCTTACCTGAGAGGAGTCAGGTTCAGAGATTTGGATGAGCTGGCAGCTGAGGCGAAGCGCATTCAGGGAGACATCCTCTCTGCGCGAGCGTATCGGCCGCCCCCACCCGCATCGCTGTCACTTGAGCCGCGCTGCGCGTGGAATGGCAGCTCAGCGCGCAGTCCATCTAGAACTGAAGCGTCAGCACAGTTTGCTGACGAGCGTGTCCCAAAGGGTTGGGAGTTGTCCGACCGCGCTTTGGACCCATTCAGCTACGCGTTGCGAACAGCACACGCTGCCGCAGAGCGGAATGAACCGAGGCGAGATCGCGAGGCCGACACGCGGCCCCCACCATCCGCGCCGCGAGTTCGAGATGACCGACCGGAACGGGGCGACCAGCGCTTAGCCCGTCGGGGCCCGGGCAACCGTTGCTACCGGTGCGACCAGCCGGGACACTTCGCCCGCGAGTGTGGCCGCCCTCCCGCCCGTGACCAAATACGGTCGGGAAACGGCCAAAGCCGCCGGTGATCGACCTTCGATTCCGCGCGGCGTACACAGAAAACCCCGGTTTGCTAGCGCCTTTGGCATGTCGCGTAGGAAATTCTGTTGACCTGTCAGCGCCGTTCATTGAGCTAACAATAGCTCGAAAGAAATTCACCGCGTTACTAGATACAGGAGCAAGCGCTTCTTTGTTCGGTGACGAGGTGTTAAACCATCTCCGCGAGAACAAAATCCGGCTGAGAGAGTGCGATACCACTTTTCGCCTTGCGAGCGGCACAGCGCAATCAAGCGGTGCAGCTAGGATAGTGGTTCGCTGGGAAAGACGCGTGCGGCGACAACGCCTCGTTCATCTTCCCTGTTTATCCGTTCCTGTAATTCTTGGACGAGACTTCCTAGCCAAGACAGGTATTGTGATAGACATCAGCAGCGGAGGCTACAGGGAGCGCACGTCAGGCGCCTTGAAGCCTTTCGCGAAAGCGCCCGCGGCGTCGCACACCATTCAGACTCCGAACGCGGCGCGAGCGGGGGGAGACCGTGACAAATCCACCGCGCCAGCCCGAGATCCAGGAGGCGAGCGGACCATCGCCGCTGAGGGAGAGGGCAGAGAGAAGGTTGCCGCGGTAGAAAGCTGCTCTGCCGCGCAGGGAAGGTCAGCGCACCCCTTGTTGTCGGAAGTGAACAGCGTGACGGAGAGGGAGAAGGCACGTTTGTCATCGCTCCTCTACGAGTACAACGCGACATTCACTGACCGCCCGGGCCTCACTACCCTAGTCAGGCACCGAATAGACACGGGTGACGCACTGCCTTGGAAGTGCAATCCTAGACCAATTAGCTTGGCCAAGAGAAAAGCACTGGACAGCGCCTTAGACGAACTTATCGACACTGGCGTTGTTGAGAGGTCTAACAGCCCTTGGGGCTTCCCGGTAGTCTTGGTTCCAAAGAAAGACGATACATATCGACTTTGCGTGGACTACCGCAAGCTGAATGAGGTTACGAGGAAAGACGCCTACCCTCTACCCACCATTTCTTCCCTAGTGTCCAACCTAGGTGGGGCGAAGTACTTCACAACGCTCGACGCTAGCCGCGGATACTTTCAGGTTGAAATGAATGAGCGGGACAAGGAGAAAACTGCTTTCACTTGTCACAGAGGCCTTTTCCAGTTCAAGAGAATGTCTTTTGGTTTGGTAGGAGCACCCGCTACTTATCAGCGCCTAATGGACCGTGTTCTGGGAGATGCGAAGTGGCAACATGCGCTCGCGTACCTAGACGACATCGTGGTGTACTCGAAAACGTTCGAGGAACACCTGCGCCACTTGAGGGACGTCCTAGAGAGGCTGAGGTCCGCGGGAATCACTTTGAACCCGAAGAAGGCACAGATCGCCGCGACCCGAATAACACTGTTGGGGTTCACGATCGACAGAGGCCGCATTCTGCCGTGCGACGATAAGCTTGAGGCTTTGCTTAAGTTTCCGTCGCCCACAGATATAGCCGGACTCAGGCGCTTCCTGGGAATGGCGAACTTTTATCGCCAGTTCATCCCAGAGTGCGCAGCGCTGCAGGCGCCTTTGACAAAGCTTTTGAAGAAAGGCGAGCGCTGGAGTTGGGGTCACGAGCAAGAGTATGCACTGCGCAACCTCACCAAAGTGCTCGCTGACACGGCTGAGTTGCACCTACCCGACCTAAACAGGGAGTTTGTGATTCAAACCGACGCAAGCGACCTGGGCTTAGGAGCAGTGTTGCTTCAGGAGCATGAAGGCTTTCTCCGTCCGGTAGCTTTCGCGAGCCGTTCGTTGACGCCGGCAGAGAGAAACTACTCGGTGACAGAGAAGGAATGTCTCGCGATAGTTTTTGCTCTGCGTAAGTTCGACTACTACGTCGATGGGGTGACATTTGTGATCGAGACGGATCACATGGCGCTCACCTGGCTGAGACGACTCAGCGAGCCGAGCGGCCGCCTAGCGCGTTGGTCCCTGTTGCTGCAGCGGTACGACTTCACCGTGCGCTACCGCAAAGGGAAAAACAACGCTGTGGCTGACGCACTCTCGCGAGCGCCTGTCCAGTGCGAGGAAGGTCACGCGACCGACCGCCCGACAGCCGGGGAGAGCGAGGGACTGACCCGAGCCGTAGCCCATGCAAGGAACGCGGACCAACCGTTGATCCAGGGCGAGAGCGTGAACCACGTGGACTACGCGAGTTCCGTGGGGGTCGTGTTCAGCAGAAAGGAGCTGCTCGAAGCTCAGCAGAAGGATCCGTTTTGTCGAAAGGTGTTCGACGGGCTCCGGGAGCCGGGCGGCAGGGCCGCCGCGCACAAGGAGACAGCTGGTTTTGCTGTCGGTGCGGAGCGCTGGGAAACAGCTGGTAGTGCTGTGAGCGCGATGGATTCGTATCTGCTGGATTCCGACGGCGTCCTGCTGAGGTATATCACCTCCGAGAACGACACAAACGAGGCGTTCAAGGTGGTGATACCGCGAGTATTGAGAGCAGCACTGTTACGCTACTTTCACGACTCGTGCATCGCTGGGCATGCAAGCGGCCCCAAGACTTACACTAAGTTGTGTCGCTTTGCTACCTGGCTTGGCATGAAAAGGGACGTAATACGCTACGCCCGCTCGTGCCACGTGTGCCAAAGTGTGAAGCCCCGAGGCGGACGACCACCCGGCCTCATGCACCCGATTAACAGCCAGACTCCCTGGCAAATCACGGCGTGCGACATCATGGGACCGTATCCTATGACACCGAGTAGGAACAAGTTCTTGCTGGTGGCCACGGATCACTTCAGCAAGTGGGTTGAACTTTTCCCCCTTAGAAAGCTGACGGCACGAGTGATCATGGAGAAGCTGATGGACGTATTCACCAGGTTCGGTTTCCCAGAGCAGCTGATAACGGACAACGCGTCCTACTTCACTGCGAAGGTGTTCGTTGATTCGTGCGCTGCACTCGGCATTAAGCACAAGAAAACGACCACCTATCATGCTCAGTCGAACCCCACGGAACGAGTCAATCGCAACGTTAAGCACTTGCTTGTCGCGTACTCTGAGAGGCACAAAGATTGGGACTCCTATCTGCCGGAGATCGCGTTTGCTTTGCGTTCGACCGTTAACCGCTCGACTGGGTATGCGCCGTGTTCTCTCAATCTGGGTAGAGAGCTGCTAAATCCGATGGACCGGATTCTATCGGACAGCAGGAAGACGCCAGTCGCTTCGTCAGCACGAGCTGAGTACGCGACGCAGCTGCGCGCTAAGATGACGGAGGCCTTACGCAAGGCTCGCCGCAACCTGAGCACCGCTAGGGCGCAGCAGAAAGCACAGTACGACCGCTCGCACCGGGATGTTCACTACGAAGTGGGCGATCTGGTGCTTCGACGCCAGCACGTTCTCAGCGACGCTAGCAAACAGTTTGCGGCCTCGTTGGCGCCGAAATGGATCGGGCCGTTCCGCGTGCGAGAGAAACTTTCCTCGCTCGTTTACAGGCTCGAGGACTTGCGATCGAAACCGACAGGCGGACCGGTGCACGTATGCGACCTGAAACGTTACGTGCAGCGAGATGAGTGGGTAGAGGACACAGCCCGACCCGCGCCGCAGTCGGATAACGAGATCTGCGATCAGCCGGCGAACCCCGCGTCCCGCTATAACTTGCGCCCTAGGCAGAAACAGAATCTGCCTGCGCAGCCTAGAGCGAGGGCGCGAGCCGGCAGGCAGTCTCGTTAGATGCATGAACGTACGGGCCGCTCATGCCGATCAGTGTCACGCAAGACTGACTTGCATTAACCCTCATGACTCTCGTGAGGGTCGAACAGCCACGCAGCACGCGCTGCGGGAGCTGGCTACATCTGTGTTGACCTTTTCCAGCGCAGATGGAAAAGAAGCAGGGCACATCGGAACGACACCGTTCCACTACCAGCCACCATCCAGCTTCGGCAACGCGCCGCGCCCAAGGCTCGACGCTACGCCCCGCCCGCGACCTGCAGTTGCCACCCTGGCCACCCCGGCTACCTGCCACAACGCATCGGAGCTGCCCACCCGCCGACTGTGCGCCACCGCCTGCGGGGCCCCATTACCACCGCAACCCTGGGTCCTCGCCTGCTGACCAGGTATGCCAGGGCAGCCCAACCGCGGCCTCAACCATAAAGCGCCGCAGCCCTGGCCCCTGAAGCCACCTGACCCAGTACCTCAGGGGCGCAGCCATGGACCTGGCCTCCAAGCCATCCCAGCCGGCGCCAAGGAGGCGGTCGACCGAATTCGCCGGAACGGCGCAGCCGCGCGCACTCGGAAGACCGTGAGAGGGAGCAAGATTCCAAGCGTCATCGTGCGGGAGGCCAAGCCCTCGGAGCGAAGCAGCTGATCGGCGGGGGCGTGGCGCGGCCGTCAACCGATGCACCGGCGGGAGCTGAAGAACTTCGATCCCAGGATGGCGGAGATCAAGCAATGTTGCCCCTGTTTCTGTGTTCGGGAGGCTTCTTAAGGAGGGGAGGATGTGGGATACACTGGTATCCCCTCCTCGTCCCCCGCGCCAGCGGCGGCCGTGACTTACACGGGCGCGCTGGCCACCAGGAATGTGGAGAGAAGGCACCCCCGCGACTCTGCTCATTTCCGCCCCAGCACTGACGTGACGTCACGGCAGCGCGCCGCCTTCTGCGGAGAGGGTAGCACGCCTAAGCTTGACGGTAACGATTTGCTGCCAGGGAGGGAATGACCGAGGGGATAAAAAGGGGTGATCGCGCGGCGGGAAGGCTCTCTCTCGCCGCCGGACCTGACCTAACTACCCCACGGACCCCTTCCGCTGCCCGCCGGCCCCCGAACACCAACGCCGGTCGACGTCAACGACTTGGTGAGCTACTGAACATCTATTTTACGGATAGAACATTCTTCCACAGTGTGCTTTACCTCGCGTTAGGATAATAAACTATTTCCTAGCGTGCCCTGCCGTTGCCTATTTCGTCCGGACCTGCCGTGGCTGCGACCCTGCGCCACGGGTTGGGGAAACGTGTTGCGTGCTTAAGTAACGCCTGCGTGTAGCTTGCACGGAAGCTCGCCTTCCCGGCCGGCTGGACGCAGAGTGACCCCATAGTGCTTGAAACGCGCGCCTCCATATTTCGTCTGTTAAAGAAAGCGGTGTAGAGTAGTTATCGCGCTACACTACGCATAAAAGAAATACGTTCGTGTAGGTGGGCGGAGCTACACTTTTTGTACACTGGTGAAAAAAATGGACCCATGCGCTACACTGGCTAAACTAGTGTAGCTAGTGCAGGTAAAAAAAATGGCCCTACTAGTTGTTAACACTGGGTACAGTGTTCTAGAAGATGGCCGACCGGGCTCCTTCAGATGAAAAACCCATGATGAAAAAACAGCGCAAGGAACGAGACGAAAACACGAAGGAAGAAGACACAGACACGGGCGCTGTCTTCCTTCGTGTTTTCGTCTCGTTCCTTGCGCTGTTTTTTCATCATAGATTACCAACTAGCGCGGCATCTTGCACTCCTTCAGATGGCCAGTCACAGCCGGGCGGCTCCTTCTCGTGCGGGGTGAGTCCAGCCGTCGTCTCGGAACAGTCCTCGGACAACCTTCTGCCTTCTGGTACGCCTTTGGACCCCGACCCTGCCTATCACTCTGGGGGTGCCCTCTCGCTGAAGTCGCCGGTGGTTCTGGAGCCGCCGAAAGCCACCCGCTTAGGGTTGGGCACGGACGCCGACGCCATGAAAGTTCATGAGGAGATTGTCACGGCGATTTTGGACAAGGAGAACAAGATAGGTCCTGCAGCCCAGGGTGTTCTTCTGCCTCTCGTCTGTGACTTATACCGCCAAACAGCACATTTCTTTGCTTGTGCGGTTGCCGAGACGAACTATTCACGGACGCTCCGGACCTCTTTGGACGCGCGAGAGCGCTAACTGCAAATCCCCAGAACACAGCTCACAGAGATGACTGCCAAATTCACTGTGTCTGAGGCGGAACTTCGTCATGTGAGGCAGGAGGCACTGGTCCCTCGGACTTTTGCTGACGCTCTGCGTGGTGCTCCGGCTGTTCTACAGGGTGATGCCGCGAATGCAGCCTTGGATGTGCCCTCTGGTCCTCCAGGGCCTTCTGCTGTGGGAAGCTCCAGACCGGATCAGCTGCCGCACAAGTTGTTACTAACGTCTGTCGTGGCCTCGGCGGACGTCGGCCGTGAGGTGGCGGCGCTGATTAAGGCAAAAATCGACCTCGAGGTCGAGGGAATCGGAACTGTTTCCCTCCAACCCCCTCGTCGTGCCCTCATGGTTGCCTCCAAGGACCCTGCGGACCTGGACCGTCTCAAGGCCGCTATAACCTGGATCGAGGCTACTCGTACTTCGATCAATGTCCGTGTCCCCCAGCAGAGGAACCCGCACATTCGCCTTGCCGGGGTCGACCCCGACGTGCGACCGCAGGACCTCGTCATGACACTTAACCGCCGGAACCCCAATCTCCATCTGGACCCATCCTCCTACAAGGTTAGGTTATCTTTTGCCCAAAAATCTGGACAATTTGTGCATATACTCGAGGTTGACTCCCCAGCCTTCGCTCGTCTATGTGCGGCACGTCGCGTAGCTATTGGATGGACATCTGTCGAGGCCCGCGAAGATTTGCATGTCCCACTCTGCACTTACTGTGCTCAATATGGCCACGCTTTGAAGGCATGTAAGTTGCAAAATGATCCTTCGAAGGCTTGTTGCGCCCGCTGTGCGGGTTCGCACGCTTTGGCGGCTTGCCCGGTCAGTGTCCAGGACCTCAGAAGCAAGTGTGCACCTTGCGCGGCTGCTGGTCGCCCGTCCAGTCATCCTGCGGGGCATGTCTTGCTCACTTTTGCGTGAACGTGCGGATAGGATTCGCGCCCGCACTCATTATGGGCCTTAGTCCTCGTGTTACCCCGCGTCCCTTGCCCGATCACATTTTGTTTCTCCAAGTTAATTTAGATCACACCCGTTGCGCGTCTTCCCCGATGGTTAAATTTATCCAGGACAACAATATTACAATAACGGCTGTGAGCGACCCATACATCTCCACCAATAATGAATTTGTAGGACTTCCCTCTACTTTTCACAAAATTTGCGCACCTCAAGACCCTAGGTGTGTCATATTACTCCACAATCCTACTTTTGATATCTTCCCAACTTTTATTTCTCGTGAAGTTGCTGCTATGTTATGTTCCACACCAACAGAGTATTTTCTTTTTATTGCAGTTTACATTCCGCCTCGTGCCGATATTGAAGCGGCTCTTGCTTTGCTTACTACTTCTATACAAACTTTGCTTATTACTTCTATACAAGCATTGCTGGTCCGGGCTCCCTCTTTTTCATTTATGTTTCTTTTTATTTTTTTTCTGAGAGGACCAATAAAAGGGTAAAAGGGCTATCCTTCCACTGTTGGACATTTCATGGCTGATGGAACGGGAGCGAGTTGACGGGCTAGTTGGTATTGCATGGTGTAGGAACAGCGCTAAGAACAGGACAGAAGTCAAACATGGAAGCACAGGGACGGGCGCTGACTATCAACTGGGCGCTAAGAACAGGACAGAAGTCAAACATGGAAGCACAGGGACGGGCGCTGACTATCAACTGAGTTGATAGTCAGCGCTGACTATCAACTGAGTTGATAGTCAGCGCCCGTCCCTGTGCTTCCATGTTTGACTTCTGTCCTGTTCTTAGCGCTGTTCCCACCATGATGGAACAGGCGGATGCAGCATCAGCTGCATGGGAGTACGACGCCCACTATTTAATGAAAGCCATTCATGCAAATCGCCTTATAGTGCGCGATTTTCAACCCAAGATGTCAGTGCTTAATCTTCGTTCAAGTTCACTTAAATACGTTGCGCCATTAATTATAATGGCCAATCCATACTGTTACTGGTTCTTCTAATACTCGCTTCTCAAAGCTTAGTTTTTCACTACTAATTAATTAATGCAGGAGTTATAATTGAGTTCCATGTCGCTCCTGCCTAGAAATGACTTCAGTAAAGCTTTGTAGGGGACTAGTTGGTTGTACATACTGAGACTGCATGGGGAGCGCTACAATCAAGACAAGGAGACAACACCACATAAGAACACCACGAGACACGAGCGCAAACTTTCAGCTGAGTTCATTTTCGACATGGCGCATATTTATACGCATCTAATCATGGGACACACAAACATAAAAGCGTTAGAGTCAGCCAATATATCAAAGCAATCACCTACACCATGCGAGATGTAAACTATCCTCGCAAGTCATGAATTTCACACATGACCGGCTAAAAACAAATTTTATTTTTTTGTTAAAACCACAGACGGGTCGCTAACGAACCCAGCACCTTCGTTTTCTGAAGCCATGCAAAATGCTTCCTGGTGAGGTCTTGTTGCAGAAGGACGGGATACGCATTGGCTCTAACATCGCACCAGTACTGCGCAACATTTTTCTAGCCAGAGGCGACCATGCCCTACGTGACACACTGTTTCCGCTTGGCATCAAGGCGTGCTACAGGTACGTTGATCTTCTGATATGTGCCGAAGTGGGATGTACAATGAATGATTTGGTGGGAAAAAACGCTGATAGAATTCCGGCTAGCTCATCCAGGACTCGCATTCACATATGAAACCCCCTCGGACAACCGCCTACAATTTTTAGCCATTGAAATCGGCCCCCACGTTTGCTGGCAGTACAGAACAAGGAGCGAAAAGGGCTTGCTTCCTTACGACTTCGCGCACTGTAAGCTGATAAAGCGGAACGTAGCTGATGCATGTTTCAAGCATGCGCTAAAAAAGTCTTGCCATCACAAGATGCATGACAGCGTTAACTTACAGGCTGCAAGACTGAAGGCTGCTGGATACCCAAAACTATTGCTGGTCTCGGTCGCGGAAAAAGTTTTGAAGACATTGATTAAGGGGAAGCCTGCAAATGCGAACGAAAAAGATAAGAGACCTGTTGTTTTGCCATATGTGCATGTAAACTGGCAAAAAAGTATAGAGTTCCCGTTGTATTTTCCGCGCCTCAGAAACTCGAAAGCATGTGTGCAAAAATCAATTCCGGCCAAGAAGAATAGCACGACGCATGGTCTTGTGCCGTGAGGCATAAGAACACGTTTGTTGCTTGTGTTGAGGGCGTGGTGTATAAAATATCACTGTCTTGCAGCAGGGCCCATGTCGGCCAGAGAGGATGGTGCTTAAACGAGAGGTTGCGGGAGCACAATTACAACAACTCTCTGGTCAGTGCCCCTGGCAACCTCGCAGCACACTACGCTGTGCACAAGTGCGAACCTCTACCGGATAGTACGACGGTTCTTAAATCGAAGGACAAGACCACAAGGGAATTGTGGGAAGCATTTTGCATGGCTTCAGAAAAGGAAGGTGCTGGGTTCCTTAGCTACCCTTCTGTGGTTTTAACAAAAAAAGAAAAATTGTTTTTAGCCGGTCATGTGTGAAATTCATGACTTGCGAGGATAGTTTAAATCTCGCATGGTGTAGTTGATTGCTTTGATATATTGGCTGGCTCTAACGCTTTTATGTTTGTGTGTCCCATGATTAGATGCGTATAAATATGCGCCATGTCGAAAATGAACTCAGTTGAAAGTTTGCGCTCGTGTCTTGTGGTGTTGTCCCCATGTCTTGATTGTAGCGCTCCCCAGTCTCAGTAGAAATGACTGTTTTTCAAATTTAAATTTAACGTTAACGTAACCACAAGCCAAATAAATGTTATGTTAGAATTATAAAATGCTAATTCTGATGAAGTTAACAACACAATGAACTTCCGCTTTAAGTAAAGCATTCATTTCGGGCTTGGACGTGTACATTCTCAGATGGGACATATTCACTAATAAAATAACAGCTGCCATGTTCACATGATACATATATGCAGAAAACTGCCCCGTTTCCACTTTGCACTGGTGCTCAGGCGATGAAAAGAGTGATTCAAAGGTACCGTGGCGGACGCCTTAATGGTGTCACTGCATGCAGGGACTGCGGCTTTCTGCCAATCTCTGAGGGCTGCTCACGAATAGTGGCCGCCTTACCAAGCGAATAACTGAAACCGTACTTCTGCAGCATCAGCCAGCCCTCTCTCATTCTCGCAGAAAGGGAAGTGCCGTTTCTGTCCGCGTCGGCGATCCTAATTACGTCTCTAATCTGTTTGTCTCTTCGCATAGTTTCATTTATTGCCTTCTTTTTCCCGTTTAATGAGCACTTGCTTTGTAGTATTTTTTTCGCGCTTCCCTTTTCTTTCGCCGCCATAATGACTTATAAATGGCTGCAGTGCGCGCTCGGCTACTGGCGCGAAAGATTCGGGTTGGATCCCGGCCACAGCATTCACATTTATACGGAGGCCAAGTGCTATATAAAGGCACGCGTGTACTGTGCATCCGTCGGCTACGGCGTCCGTCGTAACCCGAGTCACTTGTCCCAATAGCGACTCGGGTTACGAGGTTAAATCCCAGGTTGAACCACATAAATCCGATCCAAACGTTTCACTTCATCTTCTCCAACACCTCCGTTCGTTCCTTTTACTGTTCGTCCACACCCTTCCATTCTTGTTTTACCGACGTTTCATGCTACTTCCGAGTGGTTTCACATCCATTTCATTTAGCCAATCTTCTTTCGCCTCCTCCTCGAGCTTCACTGCTCATCGCTTGTGATTGTTCGTCAAGTTTGCCCACGTTCGCTGGCCGCCTACTTGTTCTGCAGTGCACCTTCCCTGCCCCAGATGGTTTTTTGCTCTATGTGTCTTTGGTTGGCCATGCATCCTCAGGGTGCCCCACTCAGGCGAAATGTTCGCGGTCGGCTGGGTGTGGAGTAGTCTAAGAGTTTTGTAGACCTTTTTTGCATATGTTTATGTCTCCGAGGGACGCGCGTACCCGCTTTTATTATCCCAACTAGTGTTCCTGTATATAGACGCTTTACGGCGTCGTATCATGGGGGCTGCCATCTTTGGTCACGTGAGCACGCCGCCATTGCACGCCTCCTGACTGCTCCGAGCGCGCCTCGTCGCGACGGCTGCCGCGTCTGATGGTTCGGTTCCAACAGGCTGTGTTTCGGCTGATACGGTTGTAAAATAGTGGGAAGGAGACAGTATGGTTTGGCCAAAGATTCGAAGGACACGTGAGAACTCTAATTTGATCTCTTGTGGCCTTGAAAACGGTGTCCGGTTTCATAGCCAGCCAATGGATGGATTTCCTGATACTTGTCTTTGCGTCCGCAGAAGGCTTTGCTGAATGTTTTTTTTATTGTTATTATCTTAAACGGCAAGGTTTAATGCTTCTGCGGCAGCGCAGGTCGTTGTAGTATTCTGTACATGCACGCAGACACCGCTCTAAAACGCTCGCATGCACATCGTACGCATTTGTTTGCAACCTGTTAACGGTGCTTAGGAAACCGAAAATATTTTCTATTGGTTTGTTAAGCACACAAAGGTGACAAAAATAAATAGACACACAAATGTTAACTACCATGTATAGCAGTACCATTCATCAAGCAGCCTTCACAATCTGGCGCGCAATCGTTTCGAAGGATTCCGCGATATAATTGTTATAACGCGCACAGCAACGCATTCACACTACACGAAGTTCATAATTATGTCAGTCTCACATATGAAATTGCGGTACGCTCCACTCTCGATATGCAGACATGAAAATGCTCGAGGTCTCGTTGGTGGTAAGTAATCAGCTTCTCTCTGAGCGCTGGCCTGCGGGGTAACTTTTAGTGGCTGTCTCGCATGGACCGCGAGGAAGTGGCAATCATCCAGCCCAGCAGCCGTAACGCAAATGCTGTATTCCGAATCTGGTCCACGAAAAGCGCTCTACTTGGAGCGAAGTTCAAGAGTAGCACCAAGACGGCATACAATACACGGACGGTAAGCGTTGTCCGTTCGTACGGCTGTGCAGCGCACGATCTACAGTAGCGGCATGTAGGAGCATAAGTCGTCCTTCTTTTCCGCACCTGATCTGGCCTCCGGCGCTGCTGTTACTACAATTGCCGAACACCTCAACTTACGAGCAATGCGGCCTCACTACACACGTAGGCGCAACTGCACAGCAACTGAAAGCACGAAGTGACGGTTTCGGTGGCGGAACACTTTGATCATGAAGCAATGTTGCGCACTTACCCTCGCAGATTTTCCAAGATCGTAACCTTTCTTTCTATATTGGCCATCTAGCACTGGCGGACGTGTTTGTCGCTTTCGCCCGTTCGGAAATGATGCATGGCAAACGGGCGCGAACAGGGGCAGTACTTCCTTGTGCAGTTCGGTTCCGTGAGGCTCGCAAACGATCGCATCCTGCACCTTTAACTCTCTGTCGCAATTCTTGCAATCCACAATAAAGCACGTATTTCCTCTGCCTTTCCCCATCTTCGCAGAAAGAACACTTCGGCAGCCACCCGCGATATTTCCATTACTGCATCGAGGCGTACACTCCGGCGACTTACGAGGTCCGTAATGGCGCCGTGTTCCGAGCGCGTCTGTGGCGCCATCTGGTCTCAAACGGAAGAACTGCGCGCTGTAAACGGTCTATATGCTCTACAGCAACACTAATACCAACGAGCTTAAAGCGCCACCCTTTCCCAACGACAACGCTCAAACTCGCTGAATGCAACGACGCAGCAACGCAGACGGCCGACTTTTCCCCTCCGGATGGATGGATGGATGGATGGATGGGTGGATGGGTGGGTGGGTGGGTGGGTGGGTGGATGGATGGATGGATGGATGGATGGATGGATGGATGGATGGATGGATGGGTGGGTGGGTGGGTGGGTGGGTGAATGGGTGGATGGGTGGGTGGATGGGTGGATGGATGGATGGGTGGATGGGTGGACGGACGGATGGATGGATGGATGGATGGATGGATGGATGGATGGATGGACGGATGGATGGATGGATACGGCAGTGGCTCAAGCCACCTAGCCATGACTTATGAAATTTTACTCTTGTCTTGATTTTAGCCACCAATCAGATAACCTTCGCTTGGTTACTTCTACCCGGTTAAGAGCTACTTTTCCTTCACTGTCCTTAAACCGCAATGCTCTGGATAAATCAGCCCCGCTGCTTTCCACTGTAGGGTGAAGCCCTTTACAGAAAAGTATCAAGTGTTCAGCCGTTTAATTCCTCCTCCTCTCCGCACGCAACGCACAACGTGTCTGTCTCGTGGTACCTGACTCTAAATGTCTTAGTCCGCAAAACTCCCGTCCTGGCCTCAAACAACAAATAGCTTCCCCTACAATTATCATAGATATTTTCTTTGGCATTTTCCTGCTTAAAAATACTGTATGTTCCCAGTGCTGATTTCGTCAGCATCCCTGTTTTCCACAGAGCTCTCTCTGTTTCTTTAACCTTTTTCTTAACCGATAATTGCTGATTTGCCCCCTTACTGCTGTCTAGATATTCTCGGCTCCTGCATTCGACGGCAGCGCTGCGCGCGGCGAACCGCTTTTTTTTTTCCTTCAGCGCCTCCCATCGAAACCCGCTTCGCTCTTGCCACTACAACCCCATCTAGAACACTGTAACACTGGGCTAGGGTCCGCGTCGTACTGTATTACGCCGCTAGCCAGCCACAAAAGTAAACGAAATCAGCTTTTGAATGTTTGACTTTATTAAATAAGCCAAGTATAAAAATTCTAGAGCTTATAACTTTCTTGTGATTATCTTCTTCTTTAGGTGGCAAGAGAAGTCTTAGCAATAGACTATTTTTTTTGTCGTGGAGGAATTTCGTGCGGCGGTCTTGAATGTGGGCGGAGCTTCATTGCAGACTTAAGTTGTATCAGACTATAGAAAATAAAATAAATCAGTCTCGAAACTATAAGGACAAAGGTTGTACGTAACAAAACAAGCACGAAAATATCGTGATAATGTAAGTATTATTTCACAACTGAATTATGTTATTGAAAAATACAGTTTTGCACATCCCAAGGAAGGAGCAAGACAATAAGAAAAAAGTGGGGACGTACGGAGCGAGCTTTTATTGTCACTCGCAAGTATGGCGGCCACTCCTCAAAAGACGAAGATGCGGGATGATGTTGAATATTTACAGATGAAGACGAATGTTGCGCACTATGCTTACAAAAGCAAGAAATACAAGGAAGCTAATAAATTCATAATATACTTATAAAAATTAGATTTGCAGACGTTAATATAAAAAATGAGAAAACCTTGCACTTGCAGTAGATGCAAGGTTAGTCAAGCTCTTTTCTGCACCATTTAATCAAGGGCTGACTGAGAGCTAGAACTGACAGAATTTTCATGCTATATAGGATGCTTCGATTTCAAGGCTGCACTAATGACTGTCTGGTGAAATGCTTGCTGCAAAGAAGATTGGTTGAAAATTTGCATTTGGACAATGCACTGACATAAGTGATGGCCTGAAAGCTGACAGTGATATATTATGTTCAGATATTACTACTTCAGATTACATATTACTTTCAGATTAAAGCAATGACATGTATCACTAACATATTACGTTAACCACATTGTCACGGATCTCCCCGGAGAACACTCGCACCGAAAGAATGGACTAGGCGACGGGTGTACCCACACAAACGCACATTTAATATACCCTACGTGGCACACACACTAGAACACGAAACTAACAAAACCAGGGACTCCGGAACAGGGGGGGCAGGGGGGGCGGTCGCCCCCCCAACATTTATCCAGGGGGGGGGGGCGCCGCCCCCCCCTCCTCACTTTCCGACCGCTTACGCTGAAATCGAATTTTCGATAAGTGCTGAAGTTCTAGTGCTTTATAATTTTAAAGAATATTGACATAGTACAGAGATGGCCAACAAACAAACAAATATCATTCAGCACACACAAATGCCAAATTCCCATCATAGGAAACAAATGTAACCTTCCTCCCCCCCCCCCCCCGAAAAAAAACAATATATCCTCGATATATTGAAAAAGTTAAATATACTAAACTCTCCTTTCCTATCTCACAACGAATCCAAGAAAAAATCTCAACACTAACAATTAACCTCAGCCGATTCACAGGACACACTTGAGGTATGGCACCAAAACACCTAAAGGACGTTTACACCAGGGCGACTGAACGCTTCATTCTGTACTCCAAGTCTGGTACAAACAAACATCACAAGTGCGCAGGAAACTACAAACTATCCAACGCTTCCCTCAGAATCACCAAAGCCTTCAGAATAACACCTAACATAGCCCTCCCAATATTTGCAAACGTACCCACCATTCACAATATTCGAAAGATAAAACGCACTTTTCAACGCCCTTAATAACAACCCTTCCTTTACAAACGACACCCTCACTATCCCCCCTTCAGTCATCACCACGAAAACGGACCTCCACCTCACCCACCCAACGCAACGCATCAAAATCAACTACTCTTCCGGGCCCCTTACACCATCAGACCTGCATATTTACACCGACGGATAGAAAACAGAGGCATGCTGTGGCCCAGCATATAACGTTCTCACAAAAAAAGAATCGAATCACACAGTATAAACTATTTAAACTTTCTGAATACAGCTCTAACTTTGAGGCCGAGGCTGTGGCCATCATCAAAGCCATTGAATACACAAAAGCCACCGCTTCCCAATCAAAACACCATCCTCGCCGACAGCCTCTCAACACTAAAAGGGGCATTTGAAAAGGGGCAATCGTGCCAGGGGCTTCTGAACTCGGGGCTTTTGAAAACGGGGCAAATGCAGCGGGGCATTCGGCGCGGGGCATTTGACACGGGGCTTCTGACATCGGGTGCTTTCGTGCACCACCCGGTGGAAATATCAAGTGCAGAGATACGTTTACTGCAGCAGCAGCACTGCGGGCAATGTTTAAAAGAAAGATACATGTATCAATTTAAAATAGAAACCAAGGCATTTATTAAAAGGGAAATTTTTCTTGAATAATGCAAAAAATAACAAAGAACCATAGTGCCAGGTATATCAAACATAATGCATCGAGCAAATAGGAATTATTAAAACAAATATCAAGTACAAACAGTTGAAAGAAGGTGAAGTCTAATAATACTTTTAAAGGAACGAATAGTTTTAAAATCCTGAGATAAGGTGTAATGAACGGGAGTTTGATTAAAAACTGAGGGAGTATGAGTCTGAGTATCAGTATGAGGGCGTGTGAGTCTGAGGGAGTATGCGTCATGTTTAATGAATTTTGTATTGAAATAATTCAAGTTTGACTTTATTTCTTTGGAAACAAACACAGCAGTTCGAAGTAAAATTATGTCTTCTAAACGAAGTATTTTGGAATCTACTAAGTAATGCAACGTGTGATCTTCAGTTCTTAAACACTAAATGGCACGAATCGCCCTTTTTTTTTACAAAAAGGAATGAAGTAGTATTCTGTTTTGTCGTGGTGCACCAAACTAACAAACAATACTGGAGTCGAGATTCTATAAGCAAATAGTACAGGAATGTTTTAAGCCAGACAGGTAAAAGATTTCTATATTTGTTGATGATACCGAAGGACCTTGAGAGGCTATTTTAAGTTCGCTACGTGGGCATTGGAATGCACGTGGCGCCAGTTTTTGCGGGCGCCAGGCGACGCGCTTTAGGGCCGTTGTACGATCGTTTCGGAGCGCCTTCCGCCTCGTCCGCTTCGCGAGCGGCCCGCCAGTTTTCGGCCGCCAGGCGGACGTGAGGCGGAAGGGTGTTGTACGATCACTTTGGCGCTTGCGGGCGAGGCGGATGGTCCCAGCTTTCCGATTGGCGCGCCCGGCAGTGCCTGTCGTCTAATCACGTGCGGCGGTACAGGCATGCATGCTTGTAGAAAAACACGCAGATATCTTGCAGTAGGGATAGCCCGTATTAATTGCGGCGTAATCGAGACATCCGTTCCGTCAACGCTTTTTTTTTTTGCCGCAGGATTTTCGTCGAAGGTACAATCGTGGTCGGCTGTGATATGTGTGGGAAACGACATGTAGACCATTTATATCCAAGACACCAAAAAATATCGCGATCGCGAACTCTTCCTCGTTTGATCGCGATGTTTTCACAACGGTCGACGATTTGCGAAAATAACAGAAGGCTGCCCCCTCTGAAAGTTAGGCAACCCTCAGGATTTCAGAACAACGACGCAATTCTTATTGCGAATACTCCATATATATGGTCAGGCCACAGTACAGGCTGCTATCAACCGACCGTAATTATAACCGGGATAATCACGTTTTTCAAATAGTTCAGATTACATACTTAATATTTTAGTCAGTTATTCAAAATTGCACACTGCAGTGTTAATGCACTGCTGACAGAGAAAAAAATAATGGCACTTGCAGCCTTTCCTAAGAGGCCTGTCACACTAGTTCGACACGACGCCGATGCAGACACGACAACGACGATTGGCCGACCGGGTCAGCACACCGTGTCTGTGGCAGACCAACCTGTCACAATAGGCCGACAACGACACCAACGCGTCCGACGACCAGATGTCTTCGTAGTGTGACGTGCTTTGACGCCCGCGACGCCGACAAACCCAGACTGCCGACCGTGTCGACGCGAGATCGGTCGCCGAGCTAAAACATTCACCAGACACGAACACGATTCCGCTCTAGTGCTGTTTGTTTAAGTTCATAACAAGCTCTGGGATAGATGAATGTTCAAAAAGTATCATTATTGAGGATCGTTGGCCAATGCGAAGGTGCTGGTTGATGTGATAACTACGATACAAGCAAATTTCAGCCGCCAGCTGCTGCTGCTGCTTCGTGTGGCTCGCCTGACGTATGCTAGATCCGCTGCTGAAGGCGTCGCGGAAATCGAGCATAACTTTTTTTATTATGGGACAGGTTGGCAGTAAAGGGGTGACTAGAGAAGTTTCTTTATTACGGCGCTGGCTAGTTCCAAAGCGCCCTGAGCTGCGGCATCGATGCGAAACCAGCTAGGCTTAGCGACGAGCACGGCAGCCGGGAAGCAGCGCAGTTCGTCGCACTGGAGCTGCCGCAGGCGGCGTCGTTGACGAAAGCGCGGCTGTTTTGCAGGCATGCTGTCGTTGCTTGAATATAGCAGGCGGCCTTTCTGATAGCATGGCTGTTTTGTCTTTTTTGGTGCGAACGTGAAGTAAACCGAGCCTGCTCGCCGGCAGGCCAGCCTGGATACCGTACGCCGCCGTAATAAAAATCAGCTTAAGATTGTTTTTGACGTAAGCAATAAACGCTCAGACAGAGAAATGTGCCAAATGTATCATTCCTGAGGATCGTTGATCAACACCGAGTTGCTGGTAAAAGCAACAACTCTGATAGGAGCAAAATGTCTCGCCAGAATCGCCTCGCAAGCTGCCGCTGGCCCGCCGTTGCGGTCCGGCTCGCCTTTCGCCCGCAGCGGTCCGCTGGCTCCGCAGCCGAAGGTGTCGCGGAAATTGACCATAACTTTAGTTTGTGGTAAGATTATACTGCTAACAGGAAAGCGATATTAAGAGATATTATAGCGCAGGCTACTCGCGAAGCGGCGTGTGCTGCGCCAGGCAGCAGCGCAGTTCGTCGCCTGGCGCGACCGCAGGCGGTGCCGTTGCCGAAATCTCGCTACTAGCGCAAGCATGCTTTGTCGCTGCTCGTGTATAGCAGGCGGTCTTTCTGATAATATTTCTATTTTGTCTTTTATGGTGCGAACTTCAACACCAAGCCAAGCAGTAATCAGACCGCTGCGAGTGGCAAAGCGTACGCTTTGAGCTCGAGTGCTTGAGTCGAGCGGCGCAGCGATGCTTGCTGCTCCGTGTGTCCCTGCTTGCAGTGGGGCTACAATTCGCAAGCAGCGACCGGTGCAGCGCGCCGGCCGAGTTTTCGCACATGGGTCGCCTGCTTTTTAGTTCTATCGTCACACTGCTGAGTGTTTCTTATCAGCACCTCTGAAAACCGCGGATTGCTCTGTTTTCCATGGTGTCGTGGGTACTGCGTGGGTATAGCAGTAGTTTCGCATTCCAGAGGTTCCTAGTTCGAATCCACTTGGTCGGGAATTTTTTCTTCTTTTTATTATTTTAGTTTTAAATAATCTCTCCTGTCTGTTTACCCGCAAGCGACTGGATTTATTTTTCTAGCCATGCCTTTCTGACCCAGCAATAAGTGCCGCTCAGTACTGGGCTGCACTCAATATAGGTTCATATAATCACGAGTGTTAAAAGTTTGTTTTACTATGGTGAGATTTATTTAAAACAGTTAAAAATGAAGCGTCCAGGCCCATGAATTTCGCATAGCAGGAAATGACAAAAGAAGAGTGAGAACGAGAAAGGGCCAAGTCGGCGGGAGGTCTCACACGTCTCGCTAGTGTGACATGGGAGTTGGCGAACCATCGGCCAACTGCCGTCTTGTGGGAGACGTGGCGCCGACGCCGACAGTCGACCGACTGTTTTCGTCGGCGCAGTGTGACAGAGAGCCAAACATCACGACGACATGGTTTTGGCAGACCGAATCGGCCGGCTGTTGGCCTGTCTTTTGCACAGTTGTCTTTTTAATATGTAAACAAACCCCCCACCCCCAACTACGTATACAGCGAGCTCACTGCTAATGCAAAAGACATGCTTATCTGTTCAATATATAAGTTGTGTGTGTCTGAATTGTGTATGCATTAAAAATTCACATTTTAGCACACTGCAGTCAAACACAAATGCACATAAGAAATTATGACTTCTCCAGTTGTTTGGAACAGGTAAAATCAGTTCTAATTAAAGCAGTTCTACATTTTACAGAACAGTGACAATGTAACAATAGTGACTTATTTTTGTTGTTTTTCAGTCCATTATTAAAGCCAAAATAGAAATAGCACTGTGTGGCTGCAAAGGGGCTTAGACATGCATCACTTGGTTGTAGTGCAAGGCGCTTTGTTCTCCACAGAGACAGCGGGCCGTCAGGTAGTCCTTTAGCACATCTTCATGAGCTGATATTGCCGTTGCACAAGTCAGACTACAGAATTGAAAACAAGTATGGGAAGTTCTGCTGAAGGCCATGTCATTGTTGCCATGTACAAAATAAGCTGGCATATACTTTGTTCAACTCCAAAGCATTCTCAAATGTCGCTGTGAGTGGAAAACAATATGGGTGCCTTTGTATTGCATAAAAGTCTACACATGTCTTTCTATTACTATAAACATAATGAGATGTGGGAGCCAGTAAAGTGGATTACAGGTAGAGGAAATGCAAGAACCAATTTGGAGGGCTTACATTGCAATGGCTCCTGGCTTAGGCTGGGAAAGAATACTTTGAACAGTCAGGGAAACAGGATACAATGACCCTATAATCTGCTTATCTCGCGCAAACACCAACATCTCAAGAAGAATTTGTAAACTTGGATTTCCAGTATGAAGTCTATGATGTTGCACAATAAAATGAAATAAAAATTGAGCCATTTAAGTATGTGACAGGCATATATGCGTATGTTCTCTGATACAACTTTTAAGCAATGTTTAAGAGTTATTTTCACTCATTAGTAAAATGTAGACTGATTGAATGTAAAGGTGATCAGTTCACAATCTAGCTAGCAAAAGTGAGCATTGCTCACTGTTAACTGATGTTTATACAACTCAACATGTGTTGAATTTTAAAAAGTGTGCTATTAATTGCTGACTGTCAACATTTTCAGCAAAATATATCTATTTCACTGCAAGTCTGGTTTTGAAAGAATGAAATTAATTGAGGCATCGATAGGCATCAGAAACTTGGAAAAGACCAATTTGAAGTTAGGCCGAAGAAAGCCGAAGAAAAAACAGAAAAGCAGTGATGACTTTTGTCTTTACTGGTGTCTCTTTGCTGCAAATTGAAGTTGACGGCTTTTGTGTTCAAGATGAACCAACAGCCCTGTTAACACTATCCTGAATATATAAAAGTCACATGCATAAACATGCATTCGTAGCATTCTCACTGAGCCATGTTATGAAGGCGGTGTGTTGCTTAGCTGAAGAGACTATAAGAGAGAAACCAAGAAAAATCTGACCTAGACAGGCACAATAATGCATGCTTAGCTTTTGAGTGCACACGTTCAGTTGGTTAGACCTAGCTTTTGAACAATGTGCAAGTAAGCGTAAATGCAACTGTATGCCGTCCAACAAAAGTATTGTGTAAATGTGCCCCAATATTACTTGAAATAGATTGTGAGGAAAGTTCTTACGCGTAAGAGAACATTGCATTGGCTTGCCGAGCTGAGCAAGCGACTAAGCACTTCATTAGAACAATTTATTTTAACATTTATTATACCTAAATAGTACTAAATGACAATACTTGAGTGGTCAGCTTTGTGTAGAAGTAATCAACCATTAGAATCCAAGCACAGCCATACAGCTACAAAGGAAAGCTTTGTAGCTCTTCTTTATGGCCTTATGACTGCACTTGGGTGGACATTAATGAATATTTACTCCCCTATTGCAAATATTCTCTGCCTTGGGGAAATCACTTTGATCAGTGGATGGACATTTGCTGGGTGGATTTCTGCAGTGACCAGCTCAAAGGACAAGAGGCTAGTAAGCCTTGTGAGGTGGAAGGCCATTCCAGCCTTTAGAGGCAAAAACAAAAATCAATCTTGAAATGCAGTGGCATGAGCTAACTGAGGCACAACAGTACTTGTGCGGCTAGTGCAGAAGGAAAGATGAGTCAGAACAGATTAGTTGGTTATGTGATGGTGAAGAGTTAAAAAAAACCCTGCAGTTTCTGCCCGACATGAAGAAATTTGAAGATACACCTTTGGTGCTGTGAAACTGGAGCTTCAACAATAGTCTGAGCAAATAAAACAAGGGCTCAGGTCTGAACTCATTCTAGGATTTTAGTTAAGTTCGGTTTGTGCCATGTGCCAGATGGTGCCACACAGGGGATCTGAACGCAAGTAACTTGGAAGACGGCGATGCTAAGTACATGTTATGGTGTAAATATCCTAGGCTGTGGGAGGGCGTACAAGCATTATGAGGTGAGACCATGCTACATTGCGAGCCATGTGAACGGCTGAGTATTTCAACCAGTATCCAGTGAAAATACCTTTCTCGGTAAGCCCTTATAAGTAGGCAAAATGTAGTTTTGCTGACAATAAAAAAAGACGTGAGCACATTCTTAGTAACATTAGCAAACAGGCCATTCCAGAGCATGCAAAATGTCGTTTTGGAGAACTAAAACATGGGTATTTATTGCAAGATGGCAGACTCCTTTATATAGCCATCAGTGAAGGCATGTAACAAAACACTGAAGGGAAAGCCATAATGTAGGCAGTAAAAAGCTGAGGCTCAAGGGCAATGCCTTGGGGGGACATCCAAGACTGCAGGAAAAGGCAGGATGCTTAAGGATTGGCAAGGGAAATCTGCCGACGGCTGGCTTGGATCTAGTTTAGAGCTATTGGATACAGGTTAAAGCACGACAAAAAAAGCCATACATAAATAAGGGAATCACATGCTTTTTCAAAGCCAAGAAGAAAAGCATCGAGGGGGATATTGCAGTCAAAGTGCATGTCGTGAAGAACAAGAGCAAGTTGGCTATTGCAGGAATGTTTTCTAAAAGCTTGCCAATTTGGATGAAACAACTTAATGGGCCAAAACAATCTAGCAGGGCAAGAGTACAAAATGTGTTTGGTGATTTGCAGCACATGACAATGGCATATACAGGGCCATAGGTGCTGGGTAATGATGGGTAAGAAACATAGAGGGGCCAAGCTATGATGAGGCAGGAAGCTATCTGCACAGTATGCACTAGATATGCGTACACCGTGCTTCCTGTCCCGTTGATGTTTGCTACAAATTTCACAAAACTTGGTACGGGTGTACTGTCGGGTGAACCGGCAGTAAGTTTGCATATTGAAACTGCGCTAAGGGAGGAGGACAACAGAGCAAGAATTGTTACTATGTGTAGTGGTGCTGTTTTCCGTCGACTTTGTTCCTAACATACCTTTACCAGCTCTACAGGGCTCATTTTGCAGTCTGCTGTTTTAAGTGGTGTCAGGTAAAGCCAATCGCTATTCTTCAACCAACAAACTGCTGTGCCATACAACACATCCTTCTAATCATCTTCATAAGTTGCAAGATAAATGTACTTCTTTAGTCTCATATTCAAAATAACACAGATTAATTGCTTGTGTCATCATCAGAACTAAAAAAAATTAACCATACTTTCACATATACAGCCATTCCTCATTAGTGCAGTCCTCGTTAATATGGACTCATACTATTAACAGTGTTTCTGGGGAAAAAACTTTTTTCAGTGCACTTACGCTTTGCTAACATAGAAACTTGCTGATCATAGTGGACAGAGTGAAAATGCGTACGGCCCATTGTTGCATATGTTCTTGTCCCATTAATGTGCAGAGGGGAAAGACTTAAAATTTTAGATTTGAGCAGATAAATCGAACGCTGCCTGAATCATATACCTATCTTGCACACTGGAATTGCCATCACAATGCTTGCCCCACTGTCTGCACAGACTGTTATGCTAACCCGTGGACTGCCAGGCACACTGACTTCTAACCAGCTCACACACTTTCTGGTTGCCAAAGAGCTTCTCTTTCTAGTGTAAAAATCACTGTCAGGGCTCGGCGAATCACATCCTGGTTTGGATTCCTCATTGCACAAAATGAAATAACCTGCTTAAAATTAAAACAACAGAATCGCTTGCTTATATTATAACCTCACGTATGCCTACCCACAGCCCGCAATTCTAGGTTAGCACTTTTTATACTGAGTACACCGCAGAAGAAAAGAAAAATGCAACACTCCTGATTCAGGCATGCGCAGCGGGCAAGAACAGAACTAGGCACCGGTGCAAAGAAGGGAATCTGCTAATGCAAGCAGCAACAGCTATTTCATTCAAGTAAAGGAATGGGTTCAAATTAAATGTGGTCTTTGCCTTGGCAGGTCAGTGGTTCCATTGATACTACAGGACTCTCAGAAACAGGGCAACATCGGTATTGCAGAACCAACCACCATGCAACAATGCTTAGCACATTTCAAAGAACTGAAATAAGCTTTGTTACTGTAGCTTTGAATCTGTGCAGGAATGGTACTGTCGTGACCACACAAATGTGAAAGGATAAGTGGGCCAGACAACCTAGCCGATCACTAGGGAAGGTGCAAATATGCGTCTATATCTCAGCAAATAAACTTTTGTTAGTGTAAAATGTAAGGAGGATTAAGGAAATCTTGGAAGCGTTCTACACTGTCGATACACAGCTGATTGTGCTCGCCATCGCCGTCACTCAGCAGACAAGTAATCATGTCCGTAGCACGCAGTCACAGGCAAATGAAGGTAGCAAGGTGCATGTGCATTCTGACATCGCCTTCTCAAGGCTTCGAAACTGTGTTGTTAAACAAACTGGTGCGGCTGTCCCAGGGAGTGCTGGTGAATAACCACTTAACACCAGCAAAGCAGAGTTCACGAGCTGCTCTGCAACAATAGCATTGTGCACACATCCACTTTCGTACCGCTGATCTCCTGATCGAAAGGGACCGTGAGTAAAATCAACAACAAAGTGTCACGGTTCATGAGGCGCTTCAAGGTCACCGAATTTTTCTGATTACAGTGGAAACCAAGATCCCACTTCAACTTCACATTTCCAAGAATTTGTCAAAGCAAAAAGGTAAAAAAAGCAATGGGGAAATATTTTCTTAATATATATATATTTTTTTTCAAGACTTGTTATGCACAACTTGCTCTGTGGACAGTTTTTACCCCATAAGTTGCTGCCAGTTATTTTTTTTTTTTGCATAACAGAGTAGAATGCTCATTGAAAAGTAGACTCATGAGTTAACACATATGAGAGATTCTACACTGTGAACTAGCCGTGATTTAAATGCGGCAATGATTCTTGTTCGTAATCGCGTAATACCATGTCACAACCTAAACCGAAATGGCTAGAGGAAGTGTTCAGTCACCCATTCATCGCGCAAATATTTATTGCAGACAAATATCTGCACAGCCGGCAGGAAATAAAAAGAAATGACGCCCCCGAAGATACATCTGCACTGCACACCAATGTTTTCACACAAGTCACACAGTGCCGCCGGCCACTCGTAACCCGAGCACCCATAATCACAAAATGTATTGAATGGAGCGCCAAGACGCAAAAGGATGGCAGCGTTGCTTTTGTCGCCGCGGAAAACAGTCCGGCGGCCGTGCAGCAAAGATCGTGTCACGTCGCACACACGGCAGTACTCGAGCACAGCGCCCACACGAATCGCGATCAAAATGGTAATGGATACGTAGCAGAAATAACGTAGTGTGGTAGCGATCACTGCAACCATCGCAACGAATGCGACTAGCTGCGCAACGCCACGATCATTTCAGCATTCGGAAAGCACAGCGTCCGTCGTGAGCTTTCGCAGGCACACATTTCTCTGCATTGACGTAAAAGCACGCGTTCACTACGCGGACACTTGTCATTATGCTATGCAGCTCATGCACGCACAAGAAATTCACCGTGACTCGCCGCTGTCCGTGATGATCCTCGCAGGAATTACAAACGCTTACAACAACCACAAACAGCTAGAAATAAACACTTCGTGACACCGCCACTGCACAGGCCTTGCATCGGTTTGAAGCGGCGCTCTGTCAACTCCGTCAGCGTAGATGATTACAGAATTCAACTAGTGGAACTATCGCTCGCCACTGCTGAACGCGGCGAAGTTTGCAGTCGCTCTGAACACTGGTAATATCAAGATGTGTACAATATAATATGCTTCGCGACATCGCTGCCACTGCCCAGGCCGCGCTCCCCAGTTCAGTCGACGGATGGCCATCTTGCCCCGGCAGGGCAGAACCGATGTGCATTGCGTGCGGAGAGGAGGAGGAAACAGCTGAACACTTGATACTTTTCTGTAAAGGGCTTCACCTGGCTTCACCCTACAGTGGAAGGCAGCGGGGCTGACTTACCCAAGGCGCCCAAGGCATTGGGGGTTAGGGATAGTGAAGGGAAAGTGGATTTTAAGAGGTTAGAAGTAACCAAGCGAAGGTTATCTGATTGGTGGCTAAAAGCAAGACAGGAGTAAAATTTCACAAGACATGGCTAGGTGGCTTGAGCCACCGCCCGATGTAAAGGGTTCAGCCGTATCCATCCATCCATCCATCCATACTTTCGTTGTGTAGGCAAAAACCGGGAGCTTCCGTATTGGGTGCGCCACACTTGCGTGTTTTCGGGCACAATTCACTGCGTGCCGACAAATTGTGGGGCGATTGGTTGAGCCGCAGTGCAGAAGAAAGGAAGCCGAATAAGTTTCCACACGTTTATTGCAGTCAGATAGGCGCGAAAGCGACGGGCACGGGCCGAGGAGCAGGTCAAGTTCGGCGACGGATCGGCTTCGCGGCTAATTATTACCGCCGAGCTCGTTTCGCCCCTTGGGTTATTATATTGCGTTTCTGAATTCAAATCTAATAAGTTGGTTCGTGTTTCTGAGTTCGCATCATTGCTGTTCGGTCGCGTGGCAAACAGTGCAAAAAATCAAGTAACGCCTGCCACTCGTTCTCAATCTGTCGTGCTCTCAGCATATGTTTAGGCGCGATATTCCGTGTGCTTGGGATCGTAAACTTGAATGTTTGTTTGAAAGTTTATTTCAGGCAGACAGGTACGTACAAGAAAAAAAAGTACACATCTGTCTAAGAAGCTGACAAAAAGGCACGGATGCCTGACGAGTGTCAGCCTCTCAATACACACAACACCTCAGCATAGGGTGTGAAGAGAAAAATAATCTGTTACATGCACTAAAGAGCAGAGGACACCACATTCCCACAGGCGCTCGGGTTTCGCGGTCCTGCAGTTATAGGCTGCGTTCCAATAGTCCCAAGTAGACGGCTACTTAGACGTCTAGCCGGACAGCCGCCATCTTAGGACGCGTTCCATTTCTCGGCGAAGCACTGCTTCGCCGAAGTCCACATCGATGCAGGCTAACTTGCTGTCTAAAGATGGCGGAGCTGATGTACGCGGTTGAGCGAGTCGTGCTCTTGCGGGCGTCGGACTGTACACGGAGTATAGGAAAGGAAAAATGTGAGTCATTCCATTATGTTATTTGGTACGCAAACTTGTGGCTAATTAATCTTCGTGGACGTGCGATTCCTAGCAGTGAATCACGCAGGAGAAAATCGTGCACTTGAGAGCTTTGCTACAGCAGCGGACGCTGTAGGTCTGTTTACGTGATCCGGCATCGTCAGATGCCGGATCTTAATACCTTGATTTTAGAGAATACTCGTCGCTGTCGTTGGTTTCCTCGACGGGCGTTAAGACGGCTGGCGTGACGGTTAACAAATGTGTTCTTCTCTTGCTGTGTTAGTGGCATCAACTCTTTCGCGTGCATTATTTTTTATCTCTACACTCTCAGAACAAATACAAATGTGTTCTTCTCTTGCTGTGTTAGTGGTATCAACTCTTTCGCGTGCATTATTTTTTATCTCTACACTCTCAGAACAAATACACCGGCATGTTGCGAATTGATTTTAGTCTTTGCAGGATTAAAGATCGCTGCTGTATTTAGGTCTCTCGCTGTCTCCGAGTGCCACGTACGGCAGACAGCAGGTTTAATGTCACGTATGTGTTTTCCTGTTGTAGTGTATATTAGCCGTATCGCATTTCGCGCATATTGATTACAGTCTTTCGTATTCTTTCTTATGTTTACAGGGGCGTTTGGACGAGCACGTTCGAGGAGCATGTACAGTTTAGCATCAATAATAAAAGAATAATCGCATATCTCTTTAGCGTCGTCTTTGGAGAGCGGCCCCGTCTGCTACAAGTAGACTAACCGATAGGCACATCCACCAGTCCGGTTTACGCGCAAAGTCATTGCAGAAGAAATGTGTAAACTTGTTGAAAACACGTTTTTAATTATCGTTATTGCTCAGTTTGTGAAAAATAGTAGTACAACTGTTCATAAGCTTTAGTTGCATTATTATGCCGCGAGGCGGCGTGAGCAGTAGACAAGTTCCAATACATGGACATGTAGACTGCTTCCTAGAGGTCACACTAGACGTCTTGTAGACGTCTAGAGTATTGGAACGCAGCGATACCTCCTTGAATCTTGCTGCCAGTGCCCATGGATTAACCTGCTCTACCTACATTGCCGTCCTGTCGCCGCGGTATAGTTTGTGTTGTGTTCGCGTCGCTGACTCCCCAACCCACCCCCACTGGATTACTTGTGTCTTGGCCACCTTGATCTCGCCTCCCACGCCGCATTGTCCCGCACGCGTGGTCTGCTGTACCATGGGTGCGGCGAGCCAGGGCTCCTACCTCAAGACGTCCCCCCTTTCCATCCGGCTCCAAGCAGTCTTATCTCCACACTTAGTCACAAAAAAATAAAACGGGGGTGTAACGAGGATGTAACGCGTATGTTTGAGCGTTCGCTGTGCCATGAGAAGGCGCAGGACAGAAGGCTGCGTTGAACTCATATATATAGTTGCAGCATTTTATTTCATCCCCGGGTTTCTGTTGGCAACGTCGTCAAGGTATGTGGTTTATGCTCGTTTTTTTTTTATTTTCGCCTCGTAGAATTAATTTTTTTTCCGGTTTTGATAACAATTTCAAGATTACTCCGAGGCTCGTGCGAGAGGCAAAGCGAGAGGGAGGTTTCACCCTGCAGAATATCCGTAACCTGAAACCGCGTATCTGTATCGTTCGCCCATATCGTCTTTCCTTTTGGCACCCAGGTCAATGCCCAGGTTGCTCTTTACATGCGTTTGCTTTTTCGTGTGCATATATGCTTTTGTACCCTTTAGAATGGTTGCTTAAGGTGCATCAACTTTCTTCCTGTATTATGTTTTTTATTACTCCATTTTTTTCCAGATTTCTCTGAGCTAGAGAAAATTTTGGCCATTATTATTTGCTGGTGTCGTAGTGCTCTGTACATTGTTGTTAAATGGTGCATACATATGCGTCTCCTGTTTGTATTCATTTAAATGCAAAGAGCACATCTAATAAACTGAAATTACATCTGTATTGCGCTGCTATTTCCTGTTATATGGGCGGGATCGGGCGACTTTTTGAATTATTATTTCCTTCGATAGCGCTTCGATATAGCTCTTCGTGACAGAGAAATTGATTATCTGCGTGCGATGTCTTAATATTTCACCACGTGTACATCTTATGCGTTTTTCATGCTTCTTTCTTTTCCTTCTTATACGAGCGAGATGTATATATTCGACGAACGTGCATTAAAAATCTGGTTGTTATTCAGCGTCATGTCCCGCCTCTCTCTTTGTCTCGTGCTGCGCTGCTCCCGTCACAAGATCATGCACCAACCAGCCCAAATTTTCACCTGCATAAAGCACATTTCATGTAAACAGGTAAGTCTGAATGGCCTAGCCAGCAAGCATTCCCGCGAGTTGACAGATGTATTGCACCAATCAAAACTGCCGTTTGGGCGAGTTGGTGTGACATGATTCGAAAAGACCAGCGCGGAAACAGACAGGGACACGAGAAGAAAAAAACACTGACGACAGGACGAGCGCTGACTAACAACTCTTTATTGTCGAGGAACACCCAGCACAATATATGCCAAAACACCACGTGACAGTCAGGGGGCCAAAGATTACAACCTAATCCACAGTCATCGAGGGGCGGCCAACACATGCTTGAACCAGAAGGAAAGCCCACAAAAAGTGAAAAAAAGGGGGTGAAACTTTACGAAGTGAGCATATCAAAAGTACTTTAACCAGCAAAAACCCAGAAAAAAAACCAGTGCCAAACAACATCGTGACCAAAGGGCGGTGTCAAGAACACTTCAACAACAACAAAGAGCGAGCCTAAAAGGGCCCAAGCAAGCGAAGCAAAAGCAGAGTCAGAAATCTAAAAACAGATAAAACGTCATGCAACCCTACAGATGCCACAAACAACTAAAACCAAATGAAAACAACCTAAAAAGCAAAAACTTGGCAACGACAATAAGGTAAGAGGTAAAAAACAGTCTGCATGTAAAAACACAATCTGGACAATTACCACTTATGAGCCGCACCCTGAGGAGAAGAATGCGCACGGGCTAGCATAGGAAAATTTATGAGCAAACGGGAAGTGGCAGGCGAACACGTAAAATCAGTAATCTTTAGGCATGGTCAAGGAAGCGCATTTCTTTCTCGTGCAGTGAAATTGAGGGCGTGCTTACGCAACTGTCCCCTGCCTTATCAATAAAGTAGGCCTCAATGACCTCCCTTTCTGTTTTGTTTTTTGATGTTGCTGTAACGTAAGCATGTGCCTCAAATTTGGCCCATATGTGCACTTAGATGCCTGAAGTCTGCATGAAAAAGAAGAAATAATTTTATTGAACCATAGCCGAGAAATCTAGCATTAACCTTTTGGGGCTGTCCCTGGGTCGCAAAAATTTTTGGACACGGCTAGTTGTGGGGACATTTTTTGGACGTCTTCGGGAAAAATGAGAACCTCCTGGGGACATTCCAAATGTCCTGATGGGGTATTTCTGGGAGATTTCGAGGAGGTTTTGTGTTTGTTGGGTTACAACTGTCTACGGTGCGCCGTATCGAGCGAACAAATCGTGTAATCTTGCTATGATTGCTTGCGCGGACGCACACGTCATGACGTAGTACACCTCTGGCCATTTCGAATGCGCGTCTACAGCCACTAGCAGCATACGATTACGGAATCGGCTCGCAAAGTCAATATGGACACGTGGCCATGGACGCGTAGGCCACGACCACGGGTGCAATGGCGCCTTGTGTGGCATGTTGCGCTGCTGCAGGCATGGCATGCAGTGTCTCATTCGATTTTCGAGATCTTTGTGCACGGATGGCCACCATATGTAGCTTCAGGCGAGTTCGCTGCTTCGTACGATACCTGGATGTGAGTCCAGGGACGCCGGAGCAGGGGGGGGGGGGGGGGGGGCAAGGGGCGTGGCAAGTATTCTCATGAGGGGGCTCAGCCCCTCCCCCACCTGAATTCCTGTCTTGTTTACATTTTTTTTTTGCTGTAACCTAACTTACGACCTCCGCGCTCCCATGACATCCCCGTAGGAAACTACACGTTGAAGACATCCCCAAGTCTCTGGAACAGGCATAAATTATAGAGTGCTAGCCTTCATTTTGGTTTTCATAGTACGGCAGTTTTGACAATAAAAACACTCTGGCGCATTTACCAATTCGCAGTAGCAGCAGAAACAGGGAGCTGACTTCGCTTTTCCTTTGTTAAAAAGTGGCGAAGTCTATTAACGTGTGCGAAGGGAAGTTTTCCCGGAGTGGCAATCACCGTCGTCTTTGACAGTCGGATGTGTCATCACTCAGCGTGACGCACGAAAAGGGAGTGACCGGTCTTTGTCGTCACGAAGTGGCTGTTCGGCTGTTCCTTGTTCGGGCTAGGGGTACGGAGGGGTGAAGGGGGGAAGTTGGCGCGACGGTGCGGGGTCAGTCTAATTTGTTCAGCAGAAAATTATAAGAAAGTTTAGTATGAGCCCACTTCTGGCGTCACGGGAGCAAAGCCCGTTTCCTTCCATTTCCTGCCTAACCTCTATTGCGGTACTACAGGAGGTTGCCAGCGGTTCCCCCTCTCTCGGGGACATCTCGAAGTCAAGTGGCGATATTCCAGAAGTTACTCAGAAGGGGGAACCCGACTGCCCAAAGAATGCGAGAGTGTCCTCTTGGAACGAGAAATTTTGGTTGGAAAACAAGCCTTGCGGAAAACTTACACATTTTTTCTAAATGGTCCATTATTGTGCAGTAGTTTGTCGCATCGAGGGGACGTCGTGGAAAATCACGTTCAGCGAACTCCTCTCCTGTTCAAAAATTCAGTAGTCAAAATTGGCGGACGAGGAGGCTTTGCGCATGCGCAGGACGTTACAGGAAAAGTGGTCCATTCCAGTGGCTCTATATAAAGAAGCGCTTGGGAAGGGCCTTGGGAGTCGACCTTTAGGGAGCTTGGCGAAAGCTTGCACCGCTAACAAGGAAGACCGGCGCCGTTTGTCAACCTCCGTGGACAGTTCCAGCCTTTTGGGGGGCTTATTCGGTTATGTACCGCTCTATCTGCGCTTACATTATTATAGTTGAGTTTACCTGCTTATGGAACAGAGAATCCATGGTGCTTGTTTTCGTTATTGACATGGCTCCGTCTTATTTTCAGCCAAATATATTCTTTGTGAGAATACAATTCATATTTCAGAAACATTGTTTTGCAGTGCGTGCAAATAACGTAAGGTGTGTTTATCCGCAACTGGAAATATTGAGCTCAGATATCCCGTTTAAAAACCCTTGACAGACATGGTTCGTGCTTTATCGAGCCGTGTGGTGGGGGAAATGAAATCTGGGCAATGTGAAGAAGACCCTCGCCCTCACCATTTATTTTGGTCTTTGGGGATGTTAAAATTTCAATTCAAGGCTTAGAAGTAAGCCATATAGTGAGATGACCATCAACCACAGCTGACCGGTACGACGGTACTGCACAAGGAGTATTTAGCTACAGCCTACCGAATCATAAGTGAAATAAAAGAGCGTTTTGAGCATGGAACAGCTCGTAAAACTATAGAAGACACCTTAACCAGCGCCGCTGGAGGTAGTCGGTATACAGCAGATGAACTAGAGGCGGCTTTGGGAGTGCATGCAGTTGATTTTGACTTGTGCAGACTCTAGGCGCAGTTTATGCTATCATCAACTCTTCTAAACGGTACTGATTCTACCACAAGTCTGGACATTTTGGGGATCCTATAAAGGGAATCGTAAAACATTCGCGAGTTGATGGATCAGGTCGTGAGGTATGTTCAGCTTCTGTTTTCCATGCCAGCGTCTGTCGCTTCTGGGGAACGCTCTTTTAGTGCTCTGCTTAGAATCAAAACGTATTTACGCATCCGAACGACTCAAAAGAAGTTATCGCATCGTTTGATTTTGAATATACACAAAGAAAGAACGGCGCTGCTATGTTTAGACGACTTAGACGCCATTTACTCCCCCCCCCCCCCCCCATAAAAAAAGCCAATTCATTTTTCAATTCGGCTTTCTGAAATTATCTGTAGGGTTTGCGAGTCGTTTGGAACCGGATTTTGTTCCATATCTCCCCTTACATAACACAGTTGTTACATCACCGAAGATATATTAAATATATATACTGTCTTGTGTGAGCGCCTTTATTGTCGTTTTGAAGAAAGCGAGACGTTTGACAAATAAAAAAAATCCTATTACTGTGCGTGCGCGTGTGTCAGAATGGCTATCTATGGGAAGCGACAGTCGCTCGACCACAAACGTAGCCAGGGAGATGTTGCGCTGGTTCAGTGGTTAAGGCGCTTGTCTACTGAGCCGGAGTACCCGGGTTCGAACCCGGCCGCGTTTCGATGGAGGCGAAACGCAAAAGGCTTTAGCTCTACCATGCGGTAAACACGGACGTGACTACGGCAATTGCTACAGCACGGCAAATGTGGCTTGGCAAGCCTGGCAACGGTACCAACGGCAACGCGTTACCGTACGGCTAACCGGCAGCGCTAAAACTCTCCCCAGGATGTCCAAATTATTCCGGAGCCCTCCACTAGGGCACCTCGATCTTCTTTCACTCCCACCTTCGTCCCTTCTCCTACGGCGCGGTTCAGGTGTGCACCGATCATAAGTGAGACGGTTTCCTCAAAAACCAATTTTCAAGATGCAGCTTATCGCTTTTGACCAGGGTTAACCAGAGCTAAACCACCAGCAATTTTCTAACTGCCCTTATCTAAAAAACGTACATTGCCTTCGCCGTTAGCGTCGTCGCCGCAGAGATGAGAATATCCGATCTTTTCTTGATTCAGGCAAGTAGTACCCCAAAGAAATGCCAATTCTGAGTGAAATTTGAGCTCGGACCGGTTTAGCTGTGAGGAGAATTCCAAGGCGCGTGTTTAATTGCGCAACACGCTGTGAAGTATTACTGTTTTCGCCGTGAAAGTTAGCAGCTGTGGTGGTAAAAACTTTATTTTCGTCAAAATCCATTCAAAGGAGTTCTTTCGTAGATCGAGTGGGGTCTCCATTGCGCTTCTCTTCTTTCCCTGCTGGTCGCGTGATGCGGCCAGGAGCCCTTGGCGCTCGGCCCGGAATTGGGTTCTCGTGTCGGAGCTGAGCACCGCAACCTCCCATTGTTCGAGAGCTGCAGGTCCATCGGCGGTATGTCCCGTGGACATTCATGAGCTACGTCGGCCCTATCTTGACCACATATAGCTTACACTGGGGCGAGAATACTCCCGGATACATAATGGAGTTTTTATAAGGGTTGGGGAAAGTTTTTCTAGAGTTGTCTCCAGGTCACCTGCTGAAGTTTGGTCAAAGACTTGTCGGGCGGTGGGTATTTAAGTATATATATTACGATAGTGTATCGTTATGTCGTGATACTGGACCATGTGCTTCCTGGCCGACCTTAGGTTTGGGCAGGCCACAGCCCGGTTGACGAATCCTCGGGCAAAATCATGGACTGCTTCGTTCCCCGGGTGGGACGAGTGCGCAGGCACCCAGATAATTTAAATCTAGCGGCTGGGTGCTAGATTAGACTGTCTCTCAAGAATAGACATATGGTGGCAGCGTGGACTCTGCCTTTCGCAAATTTTCGCACGGGTGTCTTGGAATCGCTGAGAATATTGTTGAGGCGATGGCCAGGGCGATAGCCGCCTCCTCCGCGTGCTTCACCTTAACAGTGGCTGCTGCAAGGGGGGTTGCCCGAGTTGCCGACTATCCCTATCGCGAAAGCCGCTTCCTTCAGGATACTCCGCGACATCGACGTAGACTATCTCCTAGAGCTGAGAATAGTGCTTAAACAGTGCTTTTGCCCGCGCTTTCCGCCTTGCGGCGTGGTGTTCAGGGTGCACGTTTTTGGGGATGGGATTAATATAGAGCTGGGGCCAGATTACGCAACTGTGACAAATTCTGTCAAAAGTTATTGACAGTGACGTCAAACTGACGAAACGATGAGACGTTACCACGTGACGCAACGAGGAATCAGCCAATTACAGCAGGGCGGCGCCCGAGAGCATTCGAGGGGCCGTCTGCTTAATTTTTTGTACAAAAAAAATAAGCAACCATGAAAATAAGTAATCTTTTATTTTGCCAAAACATTGTGTTTAAAGTTCGAAAGTATTAAGCAAAACAAAAAGCGTTTGAAGTTGTGCTATTAAATTAACTGGCGGCTAACTGGCGGCTAACTGTATATGCTCCCTGCGGGAGCATATACAGGAACACTATAAACAGAGAGAGTACTGTGGAAAACAGAGATGCTGACGAAATCAGCACTGGGAACATACAGGATTTTTAATCCATAGGTATCAGCAGCACGAAAACAAAAAGGAAGAAGAAGATAGTACAGAGCGCTGAGTCAAGTACAATTCAAGTGTTATTTAAGAATTTTTAAGCAGGAAATTGCCAAAGAAAATATCTATGATAATTTAGGGGAAGCTCTTTGTTGTTTGAGGCCATGACAGGAGTTTTGCGTACTAAGACATATAGAGTCAGGTACCACGAGATGGACACGTTGTGCGTTGCGTGCGGAGAGGAGGAGGAAACGGCTGAACACTTGATACTTTTCTGTAAAGGGCTTCACCCTACTGTGGAAAGCAGCGGGACTGATTTATCCAAGGCATTGGGGTTTAAGGACAGTGAAGGGAAAGTAGATTTTAAGCGGGTAGAAATAACCAAGCGAAGGTTAGCTGACTGGTGGCTAAAATCAAGAGAAGAATAAAATTTCATGTCATGGTTAGGTGGCTTGAGCCACCGCCCGATTTAAAGGGTTTAGCCGTATCCATCCATCCATCCATACAGGCAGTTTTGCACGAAAGCTTGCACGAAAGCAGATGTTTCACGTCGTATTATTGTATTTTGCTCGGCGTCTGGAATCGAGCTACTGTGCGGTTGACCTAAGTGCGCAGAAAAATTTCAACGAATGCAGTTAAGGCTGTGTGACAACCGAGCGAACTTTAAAGAAGCGCTTGGTACGAAATCGACGAAGACAACTTGTTGAAGTCTGTGTTGTTCGGCTCTTTCGATCGATGACAAAAATGCCAAAAGGTGAGGTGTTGCAGTATGTGATGTGTGGTTGTTTGTTTCCCATTGGGAAACAGAAGACCACGAATTAAGTGCCATTTGCTGGGAAAAATAAAGTGCTTTGCCAGCATAAGCGTGTCTTATTTATATGTAGCTGTGTATCACAGAGGTTACGACGGCACCCACCCCTCCTGCGCACTAACTTTACAAATTTCCTCCAACACCTACTGTACGCATTTGCTCACCGCCGGTTGTGCGATGCAGACGTACTGTACGTCTCATTACCAACGGCAGCTTGAAAGCCGCCGGTAGCAAATAACCGCAGTGCACACAGCACTTGCCGCCGCACCGACAGCGCGCTCGCACGCAAACCTCCCAATTCACCGGCGAGTTCATCGCACAATTGTCCAGCACGAAGCACAAACCAGATCACAGTCTCTTCCATTTCGAAGCAACAGTGGAGGAAATGTAGGATGCACTGCCCTCATTTGACTGATTGTACTTCCGCATGTGGAGCGTCTGAACTCCAGGCACTTTTTTTTTTTGCTGTTTTCCATTGTTCCTTCTTCATTTTGCGAAAGTCTGCAAGATCCCTCATTCAGAATGGTAACGTTCTTTAGCGTTCCTTGAATTGCGTCTACGAAGCCGCGGGCTGTTTGTATGGCCTCACTTGCAGGCTTTCGCAAGTTGTGTTGTGATGCTCGATGTTTCACAAGCCCACCAACGCCGTCGCAAGCATTTCTGCTGTGTCCAGTGGCCGAAAATATCCGTTTCGTCTCTTGACATTCACTGCTTTGTAGCTCATGAAATTGATATTTATTCTTGAAGTGAGCGGGAGCCCCGTCGCTCACATATGCTATCTTGGTGTAGATTGGCGCGTTGTCTTTAAGGTGTGCTTTGATTTGCGATGGAGCCAAGCATGCATGAGCTGAATTATGAGACATATCGTCAGAAATAACGGCGTAGTTCCGAGTCGATTTTCTTGACATGACAATGCAGGTTAACACGGTGACTTGCTTTTTATGCCAATGGCACCATTAAAACAATTGCACCTTTCTTGCAGCTGTCTTTTTCTTCATGTATTGCTCTTGCTTGCACAGATCTAATATAGTTGTGGGGAATCCATTTCATGGTCATTCATAGAAATTCTCTCATAAATGATGAAGCGGTCAGTTTTTTTAACTAGCTCCCCGTACTCCCATGTAGCAATCAACACCTTGTTTTCGCTGCTCATTTCAAAATTTTCCAAAGTAAAAATGCTATCTTGTGGACAGTGCTCGCAGTTCCACCGCCCATCTCGCATTACAAACTGACCTTATTCGCATACAGGACTGGTGTAAAACATGGCTCATGTCATTAAATATTTCTAAAACCGTGTTAATGTCCATTCACCGTCGTCGTAATTACGTAGCGCCTAATTATAATATTAATAACCTGCAGATTGGAACATCCGAATCATTCAAATATCTTGGTGTGCATATCTCGCGTGACCTAACTTGGACCTGTCATATTAATCACATAATAAATTCTGCTAATTATGCTCTAGGTTATTTACGCCGTAACCTTTCACTCGCTCCTCCCCCTATTAAACAGCTTGCTTTTCAAACCTTTGTGCGTCCTAAGCTTGAGTATGCTAACGCTATTTTTGATCCGCACCACGTTAATCTTACTAACGCCCTCGAATTGGTTCAGAACCGCGCAACACGATTCATTCTATCAAATTATTCCTACCACTCAAGCATCTCAGCACTAAAACTCGAATCAACTTGCCCCCCCCTAGCCTCGCGCCGTAAGATAGCACGTCTTAACCTTTTTCATAAATTTTTCCATTCTTTGCCTCTTGATAACCCCTACATAAAAAGAGCCCACTGCATCGCCCGGTTCAGCCACAGTAACGCAGTGTATCCCCTACAAGCCCATACTGTGACATTTCAGCAGTCATTTTTTCAGCGTACTGCACGAGACTGGAATGACCTGCCCACCGAAGTTGCCATTATCATCAACCCACTAGAATTCAAGCGGAGCGTCGCCAACCTTTCATCTTAACATTTTTTACCATTGTTTGCCAGATACCGTCCACTCCCTCATGTAATGTCTCAACCGAGACCTTTGAGGAAATAAATAAATAAATGACGCAGTAGGTTCTTGGTATACGCAGAGACCCTGGACATCTTCGGGAGAAAGCGACCTTCCGGAAGCGTTCTGCAGTCCCACGATGCACAACTGAAAGTTTGCACAGCACACGCACACACACACTTGCCACTGTGGCGAGTATTTCACCCACTTAGGACGCAAGGATATGAATTTTGTGAGGCGAACATGGAAGGCAGGGTGAGCTAGCTTGTAGAGGCGGTATGCTTCTCACAAGGACTGAGCCATGAAGCGTTAGGTACCCATTCCTTCTCTCTCTCCTTTTCGATTCTCACAAGATCCTTTTTGTTCGGAGTCTGTCTACAGCAATCGAGTTCATCCATGGTGCAATATTCGAAAACGGTGGTAATGTCTTCATGTCTTCTTGTAAATCTCTCCTGTGTTGACCATATGCCTTATTCATCTATTATCTTCCTCGATTTTTGGATAACGCACCTCATTATAATATTAAATACTAAATCCAGCTTCTGACGATTGCACATCCTAAGAGGGAATACTGAGGAGTTGTAGGGATTGAAATTATGAAGTATGTTTTGTATTAATTTTCATACATTAAAACAATATAATGCAATACATTTTCAGTTTGTTATAACTTTGAAATATTGAGGATTGTTGAGGGAAATTTTAATAAAGATCGATATTTAAAAAAAAAATTCAAGTGAATGTCACTTTTTTGATGTTTTTAAACTTCGGCCAATTTTGAGGCCATATTTAAAACTGCCTATCTGTCAAGTCTAGACTACAGAACTTGCCTGAGGTGAGCAAAAGTAGCTGAAAAAACTGCAAAAAATATTCAGCGGGGAGATCTTTAGGCATCTTGCCCTAAGGCCGCCCTGAAAGGTGCCTTTTTGCACTGCATAGCTCCAGAAGCGAAGTTTGCAACTGTTTACTCAGAAGATTGACACAGCAAGAAAACATTTTTTTATTTTTCGTATAGTACAAGTTGCAAAGAGTTTCTGAAAAAAATTTATTGTGCATGCAATGAGGCTCCAAATTTGCAACTTTGCAAAGTGGCAAAAACGACATTCTCCACCTCTTGCGACATACGATTTTTTTCCGAGAAAACTACGAAGTTTTTTGCAAAACTAAGGTTCATTTCTTTGTGTGGACACATTTGCCCATCACATATAAAAATTTCATTGAAAACAAAAAATGGTCATGGGACCTCGATTACAGTTCTTATCTGGACACGCCCATATGTATGTTGTTTCTGAAAAATAAACCATTTGTGAGTGGCACTCTGTCTCATTATCTTCTCTTATGTGTGTGTGTGTGGTTTTTGGTGCCTTTAAACTACAATGATCAATTAGCAACTAGCCCAACAAGAAGTTCTCTTTTCCTAAAGCACAGTAAAAGCAGCAGAGGCTAATGTCGAAACCAGATTGCTGTGCAGGGTGCCAACTAATATAATGTAATGCATCTCCACCACATGGCAGACGTATGACATACAGAGCATGATCAGAGGCGTTTCCTGACGTGATGCACCGCAGCAGCGCAGCCACTCCATGGTGGTGTGACTGGCGGGAAGAGCAGTTCACTGCCTGTGGACAGAGGCGCCGTCGCAGCCCCTTGGAGATTCTGCACATTGTACTGGATGCACTTCAGCCACAACTGCATCACCGAGATTCCATTGAAAAAATGAACGTATACGCCCCCTGTTTGCGATCTTATATTTTGAAAAAAGTTTTAAAGTACAGAGGTTACATGCATCTCTATCTCGGCTCAACTAAGCTTCCAGCACTGGTGGTGCTACACGGGTGGAGGCGTGGCTGGGTATGCCTGGACCAGCTCCTTGGCTCCCTTGGCCACCTCGTAGGCACCCTGGATGAGCTGGCCACCTTCGAGACCACCGGACGCCCAGCGCTGCAGCTGACGGGCACTCGCCACCAGCCGAGAGAGGGCGACACCCAGTGTGCTGCTGCCACCTGCTGGCTGACCTCCAAACAGCGAGCTCATGCACAGCACCGCCTGCACAATCAGTCAGTACTACTGTAAACAACTCTGGCAAGATGAACCCGAAGGTGCGCTGGTCTATGCAGAGTGGGTTGTCCACTGTGCTTTCTTTTCGATTCAGAGCACTCCTTTCTCTTAACTCACAGCATGATCGTAGCAGCAGCGTAGTGGCAACAAAAGTCGAAACTTGCTTCCATAAACCACATGGAAATACCACTCAAGATTATTGACCAATTCAGATCCTTTTTCAAGTCTATTGGAAATATTTTTTCGCGTACATTACCAATCTCCTACGGAGCACTCCCACGTCTCAGCATGACCGGCCTGCCTTTATTTGTACAGATCAAAGACATTCAACATCTCAGCAACCATTCTAAATGAGCACGGTCCTTTCAAGGTGTCCGGAATCGTGGACAGCGCTTAATACAGAGATTCTGATAAGATGTGTGGTTGGTAGCCATGTTTTCGCCTCTTGCTTTAAATTACCCTTTTTGAACTCATCCTCAAATGCATACTCCTCATGGTGGGTGGAACAGCGCGAACAGACGAAGATGAGAAGAGAAGACACAGACAAGCGCTGACTCGCAACTAATGATTTTATTAAGAAGAACATACATTTTATATTAAAAAAACAAGTGATATATCAGGCATATAGCAATAGCATTGGCACTTTTCAATGGTTATCTCGCTGAATTCAATGGTTACATCATGAATTATCTAAAAAAGAAACTTCCTTATCAACAAGAACCAAGGAAGGCTGGCTCACACACTCCGCTTGTCTTTTCCGAATGAAATATGCCTCCATTATTTCCCTGGTTGTTTTTTCTTTATGACGAAACCAAATCTTTGTTTTGGTGACCAGGGGGCGGCATTTTTTCTTTTTCTCCTGTTTTCCACACTTTTGGCAGTGATCTTTCAGATGGGAATAACTCGAATCCGAGAGCAAATTCAAGTGTTCTCGCAACCGAATATTAATGCAACGGCCGGTTTGGCCTATGTAAACTTTCTTGCAAGAGAGTGGAAGCTCATAAACGACTGAACATGCGCAATCGACCAACCGTGACCTGTGCGCCACTTGGCAATGGAACGGGCTAGCTCTTTTTATATGTTCGTGGCGATTGCTAATGGCTCGGCATAGCCCACTCAACTTATACAGCGCCGAAAAAACGTCTACTTCGAAACGACCAGCCACATTTTTCAAAGTGTGCGCTATCTTGTGTGCATATGGAATAACAGCTAGATTCTTACGTGACCTTTCATTTTTTGGTTTCACAAATTCTGCCCTTACCAATCGCAAAAGTTTTTCACAAGTTGATGAAATAACAATGTCTGGAAAACCTGCGCCTTTTAGCCTACGTACTTGTGACAGCACACTATCTGTAACGCAATGGTGACATGAATGCTGAAGGCTAGAGCGAATGCAAGACATAGCAATTCCATTTTTTACAATCTTCGAGTGCCTAGATGAATAGTTTAAAACAGGTTTTTGGGACCTTGGTGAATACTCCCAACACACGTGGTCATTTTTGAAAAACAATTTGAGGCTTAAAAACATATTGAAGCTCTTTCGCGAGAATGCTAAGGGGTTGTCATTCACTTTTGAGGTTCCATCAAACGATGCTCTCCAGTTTTTAAGCCTCAAATGTGTGAGCCAGCCTTCCTTGATTCTTGTTGATAAGGAAGTTTCTTTTTTAGATAATTCATGATGTAACCATTGAATTCAGCGAGATAACCATTGAAAAGTGCCAATGCAATTGCTATGTGCCTGATATATCACGTGTTTTTTGAATATAAAATGTATGTTCTTCTTAATAAAATCATTAGTTGCGAGTCAGCGCTTGTCTGTGTCCTCTCTTCTCGTCTTCGTCTGTTCGCGCTGTTCCACCCACCATGAACTGTTACCAACTAGCCCAACTTTCCATCCTTCTTCAGTGCATACTCCTCATAAAAACGAGTGCCAAAAGAGGCTTAAGATTCCCAACACCTCTCTGGAACAAGCACGAGACATCATGTCTCAGCATGACCGGCCTGCCTTTATTTGTACAGATCAAAGACATTCAACATCTCAGTAACCAATTGCTTTCCCGTGATGCACCCTCACTAGTTAGTTACTTCAACTAACAATGGAATACGCCAGTGTCGCAGTGACGCGAGCACCACAGACGGTGTGATTGCTGAGCGTGCGTACAGGGAAGATGACTATCTTCAGCTGGGAAACTTGGCGGGAGCTGACCATCGAGTTTCTTACTGTACACCAGAGGGAAAGCTGGCAGCTCTTCACTTCATGCACCATGGACGTCCGAGGCATGCAGGGAAGACAGCATACCGAAATGACATCTAGTGGCTTGTTGGATTTTTTGTTCAATTTTGTTTTCATACTTTGTGCATGTGTAGTGCAGCTACGCAGGCAGTTCATTTGAGATCCGAAGCATCCCTAGGTGCTTGACTCAAAGTGAGCTGAGCAGTGTCTGGCACCTGCTAGGCCTAAATTCCGTTTGCCCCCTCACTGGGAGCCATTTAAGGAGCAAACTGGGTTTTGCTCATTGGGAACCTGTGCATTGAAATGTGAAGAGAACAAGGTTTTTTGTGAACTGAGAACTTAGGAGTCTGCTGCTGTGACCACTCTGCACGTATCTCATACCAGTCTCCGAGATATATTAAAAGCGCAAAGTACTTTGACAAGCGCAACTTACGTTAGCCGTACTCGCCAAGGATTGCGTTTGGTTCATTTCGAAGACTGGTGGCGGGCACACATTGCATGCAGGAATGACTTCCACTTCATAAATTAATTCACGCAAATACCTGCATGTTCCACTTATGAACACGGCCGTCACTTACTCGTGGTAGGAGAGGTTTGCGCTTCCAAATTGATGTTTTTTTTGGCAAAATTTGTAAACAAAGCACCAGGACATGCCGAGAGCCGGCACATAGTGCACACAAACTAGTTTCGCACAGAAAAGTGGGGGCTCGTACAAGTTTCTCATGGCACGAACCTATCCTATGCACGAACATAAAGCGCGTCCTGCTATAGCTGACTACACCAATGAAATGAAACGTTTGTTTTTCACAATATCAAAACAGAAGCTTAGTATTTTAAGAACTAACAATTTTTTGCAAGAATATTTCATCATCATCATCATTTATTATTCCTTAAGGGCCCTGGGTTGGGCATTACATAAGGGGGGGTAACAAGTACAGTAATCACGTGGTCATATAATTTTAAAGCGAAATAAAAACCAGAGAGGCAAGCAACGTTATACATTTTTATGAAACCATGGTTATTGAAAGAGAAAAATGAAAAAAAAAAAGACGAAAAGAACACCCATGCGATTGATTTTCGCATATCTTTACAAATCAATACAAAGGTTTACATGCACAATTATTACAAACACAGAAAAAAAAACATACAAGACAGAGCAGAAAATATGACATATACATGGGCGTAGGGAACAGCTACAAAGCAAAATTCGAGTTTGGTATCTGAGTAAACCTGGAAATGTTTGCTGATAAAAAGATTATTTGGCAAAGTGAGCTGATGTTAGCTGCCTGAATTTAGAGTTGTCACGTTCATGGACTACTGGTTCAGGAATCGAGTTCCATTCTTCAATGGCCAAAAGTAAGAAAGTCTTATTAAATGCGTTTGTCGAACCAGTAGAATTGAAAAGACGACGTGATGTTCGTACAGGTGGCACTAAAAGGAAGGTTTTCAGGTCAGGGCGATTATAATATAGATTTTGGAATAGGCACAGCCGTGAAATCTTCCTTCGATGCGCTAATGATTCAAGGTTAATGGATGATTTAATGGCACTAACACTAACCTGTCTATCATATTCGGAACAGATGAAGCGAGTCGCCCGATTCTGGATGCTTTCAAGTGATTCAATTAGATATTGCTGGCGAGGACTCCATGTTGCCTTGGCATATTCAAGTTTCGGTCTAATGTACAGCTCATAGGCAAGTTTTCTTATGGAACTGGAGAATAAAGAGAGGGAACGCTTAATGAAACCGAGTGTTTTGGATGTCTCTGCCGCTAATTTCGTGATGCGTTCAGGCCAGTTGAGTTTGTCGGTGATAACAGCACCTAAGTATCGGTATGATTCAACACGTGAAATGGCAGTCGAGTTTAACGAGTATGAATAGTTAAAGGTGGAATTCTTTCAGGATATTTGCATGCATTTGGATATGTTTAGATTCATCACCAGGGGGCCTATTCTCGACACGCATGGCCGCCGTTCGGTGCCATATTGTCTCTCTGGTTGGCTCATAGGGCGATCACACGCAAGTCACGAGTTTTGAAATATGTGGCGCGAAACCGTCGGGCTTCGAAATCGCTTTCTGCTGTGACGTCAAAATGACGTGTCCTTGAAGCACAGTTATACTTGGTGCCGGGTTGGTAAATTTAAGTGTCTGTGGAAGGGAAACGAAGCTACAGCTGGCAGAGAAGAAAGCACTTGGCTCGTTTTAGCAATTTTGAGAAAAAAAACTTCGTGCTGTGAAGGGTTGCTTCCTTGTATGTGATTGGCTGGAGGAATGTCACGCGAATCACGTGATACGCAAGCATAATTCAGTGAAGTCAAAATGACGTTTCGCGACGCAAAGGAAATGCTGCCATTGCTGAAAAATACTGCGTTTGGCCGCCGTAATTTGGGACGGCCGCAAGGTCGAATTATGACCACACTGATCACCGTAGTTTGGTAGGCGCTTATTTGAAGTAATAAACTGTTCAGAAGCATCTTTGTTTTGAATGTAGAAGCACTGAAACGGCGTTATAATGGTACCTCTAAAATAAGCAACCTTTTAGAGCATTAATTATCAGAGCGTAAATTTACACCCGCGCGAGGGCTCTAGCTGCTCTCCCGTTTCAAACACCTCTCTTGCCAAGAAATTATCGGCCCGCGCGGTCGCGGTTGCTACATTGCAGATATGGCGGCGTCCGTAGCTGTCGTTTGTTAGCGTGGACTGCGAGAAGCGAGGAATTTGTGAGTGCGCCTCAGTGTTTTCGAAGGACTGCACACGGTTTGTGAGTGTGACGGCCTGGCCAGTGATATATGGTGTGGTGGCTGTGCAAGAATCTTTGCGGCAAGAGGAAGCGCGTGAGCACCTTGGTCTGCCTTAAACATGGGATTGTAGGTGCTCCGGCCGTTAATCTGATCCAGTGTGTTTCAAGGCGCGATCGGTAGCTGTGGACGTCTGGTCACCAATTAGTTCAGTGTTTGCCTCTATTTACACACTGTCACTGACCTGTTATTCAATTGCGTGAGTGATGAGAGGGTAGCACAAAAGGTTGTCTGCCGGTTGATCAACATGCTTCCAGAATGTGTTCGGCTTGTCGGCAGCACTGTGCTCACCAGTGCATCAGTGTCTGTGTGCATAAGGGCAGTTTCTGAAGACAGCGGTGTCAGCAAGGCAGCGTACATGTGCTGGGTACATCGTCTCGAGCATCGATGAGGTAAGGGAAACAGCAACGAAAAATTGCTGTTGACTTTCTTCAGATGGCTGCATGCAAAGTTTATATTGATGGCAAAGTGGCAAAAACGACATTCTCCACCTCTTGCGACATACGATTTTTTTCCGAGAAAACTACGAAGTTTTTTGCAAAACTAAGGTTCATTTCTTTGTGTGGACACATTTGCCCATCACATATAAAAATTTCATTGAAAACAAAAAATGGTCATGGGACCTCGATTACAGTTCTTATCTGGACACGCCCATATGTATGTTGTTTCTGAAAAATAAACCATTTGTGAGTGGCACTCTGTCTCATTATCTTCTCTTATGTGTGTGTGTGTGGTTTTTGGTGCCTTTAAACTACAATGATCAATTAGCAACTAGCCCAACAAGAAGTTCTCTTTTCCTAAAGCACAGTAAAAGCAGCAGAGGCTAATGTCGAAACCAGATTGCTGTGCAGGGTGCCAACTAATATAATGTAATGCATCTCCACCACATGGCAGACGTATGATATACAGAGCATGATCAGAGGCGTTTCCTGACGTGATGCACCGCAGCAGCGCAGCCACTCCATGGTGGTGTGACTGGCGGGAAGAGCAGTTCACTGCCTGTGGACAGAGGCGCCGTCGCAGCCCCTTGGAGATTCTGCACATTGTACTGGATGCACTTCAGCCACAACTGCATCACCAAGATTCCACTGAAAAAATGAACGTATAAGCCCCCTGTTTGCGATCTTATATTTTGAAAAAAGTTTTAAAGTACAGAGGTTACATGCATCTCTATCTCGGCTCAACTAAGCTTCCAGCACTGGTGGTGCTACACGGGTGGAGGCGTGGCTGGGTATGCCTGGACCAGCTCCTTGGCTCCCTTGGCCACCTCGTAGGCACCCTGGATGAGCTGGCCACCTTCGAGACCACCGGACGCCCAGCGCTGCAGCTGACGGGCACTCGCCACCAGCCGAGAGAGGGCGACACCCAGTGTGCTGCTGCCACCTGCTGGCTGACCTCCAAACAGCGAGCTCATGCACAGCACCGCCTGCACAATCAGTCAGTACTACTGTAAACAACTCTGGCAAGATGAACCCGAAGGTGCGCTGGTCTATGCAGAGTGGGTTGTCCACTGTGCTTTCTTTTCGATTCAGAGCACTCCTTTCTCTTAACTCACAGCATGATCGTAGCAGCAGCGTAGTGGCAACAAAAGTCGAAACTTGCTTCCATAAACCACATGGAAATACCACTCAAAATTATTGACCAATTCAGATCCTTTTTCAAGTCTATTGGAAATATTTTTTCGCGTACATTACCAATCTCCTACGGAGCACTCCCACGTCTCAGCATGACCGGCCTGCCTTTATTTGTACAGATCTAAGACATTCAACATCTCAGCAACCATTCTAAATGAGCACGGTCCTTTCAAGGTGTCCGGAATCGTGGACAGCGCTTAATACAGAGATTCCGATAAGATGTGTGGTCGGTAGCCATGTTTTGGCCTCTTGCTTTAAATTACCCTTTCATACTCCTCATAAAAATGTCAAAAGAGGCTTAAGATTCCCAGTTGACCGTAGACACCTCTCTGGAACAAGCACGAGACATCACGTCTCAGCATGACCGGCCTGCCTTTATTTGTACAGATCAAAGATATCCAACATCTCAGCGACCATTTTAAACGAGCACGGTCCTTGGATCAGGGTGTCCTGAATCGTGGATAGCGCTTAATACAGAGATTCTGATAAGATGTGTGGTTGGTAGCCATGTTTTCGCCTCTTGCTTTAAATTACCCTTTTTGAACTCATCCTCAAATGCATACTCCTCATGGTGGGTGGAACAGCGCGAACAGACGAAGATGAGAAGAGAAGACACAGACAAGCGCTGACTCGCAACTAATGATTTTATTAAGAAGAACATACATTTTATATTAAAAAAACACGTGATATATCAGGCATATAGCAATAGCATTGGCACTTTTCAATGGTTATCTCGCTGAATTCAATGGTTACATCATGAATTATCTAAAAAAGAAACTTCCTTATCAACAAGAACCAAGGAAGGCTGGCTCACACACTCCGCTTGTCTTTTCCGAATGAAATATGCCTCCATTATTTCCCTGGTTGTTTTTTCTTTATGACGAAACCAAATCTTTGTTTTGGTGACCAGGGGGCGGCATTTTTTCTTTTTCTCCTGTTTTCCACACTTTTGGCAGTGATCTTTCAGATGGGAATAACTCGAATCCGAGAGCGAATTCAAGTGTTCTCGCAACCGAATATTAATGCAACGGCCAGTTTGGCCTATGTAAACTTTCTTGCAAGAGAGTGGAAGCTCATAAATGACTGAACATGCGCAATCGACCAACCGTGACCTGTGCGCCACTTGGCAATGGAACGGGCTAGCTCTTTTTATATGTTCGTGGCGATTGCTAATGGCTCGGCATAGCCCACTCAACTTATACAGCGCCGAAAAAACGTCTACTTCGAAACAACCAGCCACATTTTTCAAAGTGTGCGCTATCTTGTGTGCATATGGAATAACAGCTTCATCACCAGGGGGCCTATTCTCGACACGCATGGCCGCCGTTCGGTGCCATATTGTCTCTCTGGTTGGCTCATAGGGCGATCACACGCAAGTCACGAGTTTCAAATATGTGGCGCGAAACCGTCGGGCTTCGAAATCGCTTTCTGCTGTGACGTCAAAATGACGTGTCCTTGAAGCACAGTTATACTTGGTGCCGGGTTGGTAAATTTAAGTGTCTGTGGAAGGGAAACGAAGCTACAGCTGGCAGAGAAGAAAGCACTTGGCTTGTTTTAGCAATTTTGAGAAAAAAAACTTCGTGCTGTGAAGGGTTGCTTCCTTGTATGTGATTGGCTGGAGGAATGTCACGCGAATCACGTGATACGCAAGCATAATTCAGTGAAGTCAAAATGACGTTTCGCGACGCAAAGGAAATGCTGCCATTGCTGAAAAATACTGCGTTTGGCCGCCGTAATTTGGGACGGCCGCAAGGTCGAATTATGACCACACTGATCACCGTAGTTTGGTAGGCGCTTATTTGAAGTAATAAACTGTTCAGAAGCATCTTTGTTTTGAATGTAGAAGCACTGAAACGGCGTTATAATGGTACCTCTAAAATAAGCAACCTTTTAGAGCATTAATTATCAGAGCGTAAATTTACACCCGCGTGAGGGCTCTAGCTGCTCTCCCGTTTCAAACACCTCTCTTGCCAAAAAATTATCGGTCCGCGCGGTCGCGGTTGCTACATTGCAGATATGGCGGCGTCCGTAGCTGTCGTTTGTTAGCGTGGACTGCGAGAAGCGAGGAATTTGTGAGTGCGCCTCAGTGTTTTCGAAGGACTGCACACGGTTTGTGAGTGTGACGGCCTGGCCAGTGATATATGGTGTGGTGGCTGTGCAAGAATCTTTGCGGCAAGAGGAAGCGCGTGAGCACCTTGGTCTGCCTTAAACATGGGATTGTAGGTGCTCCGGCCGTTAATCTGATCCTGTGTGTTTCAAGGCGCGATCGGTAGCTGTGGACGTCTGGTCACCAATTAGTTCAGTGTTTGCCTCTATTTACACACTGTCACTGACCTGTTATTCAATTGCGTGAGTGATGAGAGGGTAGCACAAAAGGTTGTCTGCCGGTTGATCAACATGCTTCCAGAATGTGTTCGGCTTGTCGGCAGCACTGTGCTCACCAGTGCATCAGTGTCTGTGTGCATAAGGGCAGTTTCTGAAGACAGCGGTGTCAGCAAGGCAGCGTACATGTGCTGGGTACATCGTCTCGAGCATCGATGAGGTAAGGGAAACAGCAACGAAAAATTGCTGTTGACTTTCTTCAGATGGCTGCATGCAAAGTTTATATTGATGGCTGGTGGCTTTCTTCGGGTGTGTAATAACAAGTCTCTTATGTTCCTATCCCTTTTTGGTCACATGAAAATAGCTATGAATCTCATGGCACATTTATTTGTAGCCTATTAAGCGAGGAAGCCTTGTGCAAATAAAAACAGCATTTCACAATAGTCCTGTCTGTGAAGTAAAACACAGAACGAGTTTTCAGATTACTACAATATGCGGATGTCGGTGACTCGTAGGGCGTCTGCATGTCTATGGTTTTCTTTCGTTGCACACAAACACAATGGCTTGGCATCCGCATTTTGATAAATGCAGTTGCAAAAGCATTCGTGTAGTGAGATTTTAATGCAGTTAAATATTTTGAGGTAAAGTTAAGCTTGGGCCTTCCCCTACAATGTGCCTTGTAGCAGTTGCCTTCACTGCAACACAAGAAAAATAAATATGTAATAATTATTTATACCCATCAGTCTGGCCGTAGTCAAGCTGTTTTCACAGTTCTGTTTTACTTCCTCCATCATTTTGATAGAGATGACCAATAAAATATAACTGTTACATAAGCAGTTTCTATGGGTAGTAGTTTTACAGTCATAAGTTAAACTTTAGTTTGATAATTACAGCCCTGTGATGTCACGTATTTGAAAGTCTTTTCTCTTGTGTGTATGAAACTTGCATTGCACTCAAGCTCACGCACTAAAGACAGTGTTGATTGCCTTCCAGGTGACAGTGCGTATATTGTGCCTCTTCAATGCATCACTCCTATCCTAGGAAGTCATGTGCTGAGGAATGCTGCTGCAAGGTTCAACATCGTTCACCTCTCAGCTAGAGTGCTTCTCAAGCAAAGAATCATTCTTTGGAAGGGTTGCATTGGATGTCTTCACAGGTGTCAAGTGCTATACATATAGAACAAGATTCTTTTCAAAGGTAATCACAACTTGCGCTGTGCGACACAGTGCATGAATCCGCACTTGGCTGCAGGACTCACTGCCATAGTTTTCACATGTAGTCATGCTATGATCAGCCTATGTGAAAATTTTTTATGCTTCAAGTTTCATTGCACACAGCAAGAAAGCTGTTCAAGTCTATGATTTTTGTGCTGGTCTTTAAACAGGACCAAATTTTACTTTCAGTTTGTCACTAGATTGTGTAATGACAGGTGCGTTTGATGTGTAGACTAGGCTTTTCTCTAGTGCTGCAGTTCTTCACGTGACAGGAAGCGTCCAAGGAACTTTTCTCCTACCATTTGCAAACTGGCCGGATGTGTGCTTAAACACATGCTTTAACGCTACTGAAGAGTTGCCAATTCTTGACGTGCTGCATTGCTGTGTGCTCTCTTTATGCACAATGTGCATGTTGGTGCTTTAGTGCAGTGAAACAAAGGAAGTCACCAAAATGTTTTTCTCCTGCCACCAGAGCTTTGAACCAGTACTTCTCTTTGATTTCTGTTAAAAGTTTGTGCTCCATGACGTGATTACTGCTTCAGTGAAATTTCTTGAGATGCACAAAACATTGGGATGAGTATGCAGTCATTTATCACATCTTGCTGAGGGCGCAGTCTGATTTTGTAGGCAACTGTTCGTCCGATAGGAGGTCCCTAATGTGTCATTTGTGTGTGCTCACAGAGCAAAGCAAGCTTTGTCTCCCGACATTTCTTTGCCTCTGTGCCTGTTTTCTACTGTTGCCTTTAAATGCTATGTGTAGTGATACAGCAATCCACTAGTTTTCCTATGAGCAAAAAGTGAGGCAACTCTCTCATGTTTGCCATCTGCCAAGCTTGTATGAATAAAAGACAAGGCAGCCGTCTGCTGGTTCGACCAGTTTCGCTGTGTAACGCCCCGCTTTTACCAACCTTGTTGCTGGCACTTTGCTTCTTGGCTGCTGCTAATGCTGTTAGGCGAATTTGACAAAAATTCCAGACAATCTGTTCACCTTATGTTCCTTTGGTATGACTGGGGCATCAATGGACGCATTGCTATTTTTTGGTTCAACACAGGAATCTACTGGATTTGGCACTTCGTGAAATGGGCATTATCAATGCGCATATATACCACATCACACTTCTTTCACTCGTTGCAACTTGTCTGGTTGCCGGAGAAATCTGCCTCTGTGACCCTGATGTGTGCGGGCTTTTACCACTTTTGCTGTGTGGCAGCAGCAATTGGCTCATTACTGTCATTGCCATCACATGTCCTGCAGCAGTCATGAAATTTTCTCGTGTAACAAAAACAAATGTGTTTGTTGTGATACTTTGCAGAAAGGAAGTTTGTTCTACAGCTGACTTGCTCCGAAATTTTGCTTGAGCTTCAAAAGAAAATTGGCAGCAAAGCAATTATTTTTTTTTTTAGAACAAGCTAATATATCAGGGGGCTCAAATTTTGTGCAATATAACTTCCAGTGCACTCAATTTCCTCCAACATATTGCAGTTTTCTCTGCTTTTGTATTACAGATGATTTGTTTAGTCAATAAAATGCACCAGTTTCACTTACATCTATCCTGATCACCAGTTTATCGTCTACTTTACCCAGTACTCGAGCCTTCCCTTGCGATTAACTGTGTCAGTGTCATCAATGTCTAATCCAACCTCTGCATAAAATTATCTGTATATGTGTGGCTATGCTGATGTTCGGCAAAAAAAGATGCGAATGACTAAATGCACAAGAAAATTGAATTCAACCCTTTAGGGCACTTTGTACACAACTCATTTTTCTCAGGGTTTGCTTTAGTTGTCACTGATTTATTCATTTCAATCCAATTTAGCATCCATCAATTGGGTGCTTTTTATGGTTGCAGCACATTCTTTTCTGGCAGAATACAACAGCATAGCAACTGCTCCAGTATGTATGTTTGTAAACAATGCCTAGATCAAAATTGGAATGCTTGTTCTGCTTCGTATTTGGCATTTCTGTTTTGGTTTTTAATGGTGCGCCAGCTGTCTTCAATTGTAATGAATTGCAGGGTTGTAGTCAAAAGTCTTCAGGCCACATGGTCTGCTTTTGATCCCCGAAGTGCAACACTCATTGTCCTTGAAGCTTAAAGGGCCTTGAAAGGCTAATACAAGGGTTTTCCTCACCTTGGAGAAGTTAACAGCATGATGGGTGCCTTGAATACTTCACTACACAGCTAAAAAGTGAACCCTGTGGCGTAAAGTCTTCACGTAGGGGTGTACATGCACCGTATCGTTGCAATTCCTACTGCCGACTTCTCCTTTTAGCTGTGTATTGTATGGTGCTGCGAGGATAATTTATTTCGTGTTGAACAATGTCCCGTGTTTTATTAATTATCATGAATACATCCTATGTGGTGCACACATTTTTTAAAACACATCGAAAGCATTGGAAGTCAGTGGCTACCGTCACTGCCTAGATTGCTTTTTGTGCATCCTGGAGACTTTTATCTTAATAGTAACCTAACCACAACACTACCACTGGCTGTATTGGTGCCTCCCATATGTTGTCCTGTGGGCCACATCAAACTTGAATGTCTTGCCTATTTTCTGTCTAATCTTATGCTTGTGCTTTTCCTGCCTCCATTGCCGCAATCTCTGGCTGTATTAAATTCGAAAAAGCGGTTACCAATTTTATATGTTCCCCCACTCTTCTTTGTATGCCTTAAGGCATTCAGAGTATGGAAATAAATTAATTTCCTCCTTGTCTGTAGTGCTCGTAAGTTTACTGTCATGTTTTTGTTCTCCTTCAGCTCTTCGGCTCATGGTGCCACTTAGTTGTCTCTTTAAACACTGCGTGCAAGACCAGCTGGAATGCTTGACCCCAAAACACATGTTCAGGCTTTGTGTGACGTGTACTAGGTAATGAGTGTGCAGACATGCCCATTAAATTAACAGTTTCTTGCATGACACAAATGAAGCTGCCGCGGTGGCTCAGTGGTTATGGTGGTTGGCCGCTGACCCAAAAGACGCGGGTTCAATCCCGGCCGTAGCGGTAGAGGCACGTGTACTGTGTGATGCCAGTTCACGGCAAAGAACCAGAGGGGGTCGAAATTATCGAGGGCTCTCTACTACAGCATCTCTCATAGCTTGAGTCGCTTTGGGATCATAAACCCCATAAAACCAAGCAAATAAAGCAAGCATCTTGCACAGTGCATGTGTCTCATTGTAATATGGCGTCACCACAGATCTTTACTCTCTTCCTCTATGTTCCTCCCCTGCCCCTAATAACAGGTGAAGGAACTTTTCTGTATCCGACCTCTCCACCTTTTCTGGCATATATCTTTCTCTCTTACACAGAAGCTTGCTGTACTGTACTTGATCAGGCATCGAAAGGAGCTGCTTGATTTTATGGTAGGTGCACTGTAACTGTTATTCGACAACGAAGAAACTTCAAGACGGTGCATGCCTGACTCGTGTTGCTTGTGTGGATAGCAAGGGAGGTCAGGTGGCCTGTGAGTGCTTAAGAAAACAATTTTGCCCCACCTCACAGAATGTTGTGTGCACTTGCATCGCACATATAGTGTAGCTGCCTCTATGTGGTTGTGGTAAGTGCTACGCATTCAATTGAACAAGCCGAAAAATTTATGCCTTTCTAGGAAGGGAAAAGCAAGCAAAATTGCTGACAGCATATGTCATTTTTATGAAGTAATATATGTGCCACTTACAACACAAAAGTACAGTGGGCCAATTCTTTAACAGTACCGTGCGAGCGCCGACCAAACTGCTTGTCAGCGCCTTATCGCGGCGCGGAGCGGCAAAGCCAGCGAGAATAATCGCGCGCGCACAAGTTTGCCCACACAGTGATTGTCGTCTGCTGGGCTCTTCCCGTGATGGCGACACAACCCCGGCCGTGTTGTTCTCCTCCCCCCGGTTGATGACAGCGGCGTGATGAAGCAGTAAACGACAGGCTGGGCAAATCTTTGTTAACGTTTTAGGCATGCCGCTAGCTTTTACTCAGCCGCAAAATGCGCTACGAAGGCATCCTTGGTGACAACGCAACTACGGTTGTGCATAAAGTGTGGTCGCCCCGTCGAATGTTTTTTACTCGCTGTCTAGGAGCAAGAAGAATGCTCCCACGCATCCCGGAAGAAACGCGGCTGTGTATTGTTGCACTGGCGACAGCGAAAAAATCTCAAAGGGAGATAGCTAGGGAAGTTGGTGTGAGGAAGGCAACAGTTAATAGGATTATTCAGGCCTTCCGTGATGAAGGCCGCATTGGAGACGCACCCAGATGTTTAAACCGGAAGACAACACGAGAGCAAGATATGGCCATCGTTGCTGTAGCTGCTGCAGATCCTTTCATGACGGCGGGCCAGACAAAGGACATTGTCGGCTTGGACACAAGTGACGAGCTTGTGCGAAAACGGCTACGTGAAGCAGGCCTCACGAACAGATGTGCGGCCCAAAAACCATTGCTTTCGGCCACCAGCAAGGCAGAAAGGCTGCGGTTTGCGCACGGGCATCTGCAGTGGACAGTGGACGACTGGGGTCAAGTAGCATTCACTGACGAGTCGACGTTCTGCACTCAGTGGAACCAGAAGCAGAGAGTCTACCGTCCAGCCCTGTCAATGTATGCAGAGCTCAGTTTGTGTGTGATTGTAAACGATGCCCATGGTGGACCTTCTACTCAGTTTCATGTTATCTTCAAATGCGCAAAAACGCTTACTGCCTTTGCCACAAATGAATTGAGCAGCTTTGTTTCTCCGATGTAGCCTACGTTATGCCTTGAAATTGCACCGACAATATGGTATTACATTCAGATATTAAAACTGGCTGTTTTTGTTTTTGTAGGTATGACCCGTGCTACACCCAAGCCATAAAATCCAGCGGTCGCACGAGTGTCAACGTCTGGGGAGTCGTTACCAAGGACGGACTCGGGCCCATTTGTTGGATTGCCGGTCGTTTCTGCTCGGAGGCATATATTGAAATTATTGACAACATACTCCTTCCCCACGTGCTTGATGGACCTTTTAAGGACGGATGTTTTTACCTTCAACAAGACCTTTCTCCTATCCACACTTCCCGGTCTGTGAAGGCTCACCTAGAGCAAGTTGGTGTCATGACACTGCCATGGCCGCCGCAAGGGGCCGACCTCAACATAATAAAGAATGTGTGGGGAATAATGAAAAGAAACTTGTCAAGAATGGGCCTGCACCATGCGACTTCCGACGAGCTCCGGGAAGCCGTCAAGGGGGAATGGGAATTGCTGGAAGCCGACACGGACCTCGTACCAGCTCTATATGAGTCCCTACCTCGACGCATGGCTGGGGTTGTTCAGTCGGATGGAGCTTGCCTGGCTTACTGACCACGCACGAGTGCGCACATGAGCGCTGGAACGCACACGGCCGCCATCACATGGATGATGATGTGCCTCAATAAACAGTGGTTGTGCGTCAACATCCAACGAGGCGTCTTTATTCTTTATCGTAAAACGAAGCATTTGTCCTGTTTTGCTAGTTTTGTTCATGTTTTTCCAGGGTATGCGCAATCATGCGATAAATTCTGGCAAAAAAAAAAAAATGCAATATAGTTACTCGTGCCCCTGCTATTTCGGTTCGGTCAAGAATATGCGCACTCAGCAAACCATGAGAGGGGTTGTGTCCCATTAGTGGGAAGAGCCTAGTCGATGACCGTCGCGACGGAAGAAACGTTGTGCGCAATCGGTTATTCTCGCTGGTTTCGTCGCTCTGTGCCGTGATAAGGCGCTGACAAGCAGTTTGGTCGACGCTCGCGCGGTACTGTTAAAGAATTGGCGAGGTGTACATGCGTGCATACATGCATGCAGGCTTACGAAGCAAAATATGAGTACATCACTGAATGTTGTGAGGGTACACTCTATTCAATTTATGTTGTGTGTGTGTGTGTGTGTGGGGGGGGTTTCGCTTTGCTTAATGTTGTTTTTTATTAATGCCAGAAATGAGTCTTTTTTTTTTTCCCCCTGGCTTTGCACATTTAAGTTGATAATAAGGGATGCGCACTCGGTGCATTCTCCTTGACGAGATTTACTCCGATATTCCGCAATTTGCAGTTTTGTTTCATGCACGGGTGCATGCAAACCTGACGAACAACAGAGTCTGGGGCACCGCGTTGCCTAAAATGTACACACCGGCTTGCCTTGCCAAGCATGCATTTCAGCACTAAACACATCGTGGAGGCCTTTAAAGCGCACACAAATACAACTCCGCTGCACCCCGCTCTCCGTTAAAGCCGATACGTAGCGATTAAAACCTTTGGCACTCTTGCTGACCTGACGGTAGCTGACGTGGCGCCTAGGAAACAGTGGGTTTCCGCAGAGTTTACAACGCTAAGAAGAATGCGAGCGTTGTCCTCGGACAGGGACTCGTCATGTTTTAGGTCCAAGCGAAGTACTACATGCTGTCTTCCCGGCATTTCCACGGTGGATGAAGTGTGTCACATATAATAGGGAGTCTGAAATAAAAGTATCAACGAAAGAGGCTTGAAGACGACGAGGATGGCGATAAGAATGATGTGGACTAACCGAAGAATAAAGAAGATGAACTATTCGGCGAGGTGGGAAGAGATGATTGGCGGAGAAGAGAAGAAGAAGAGGACGACGACAAGGATTACTTAGACTAATGCCAAGGCTATAAAAGCGCGAGGGAGAGCGAGGCACGGGGGGAAGAACAGAGAAGCGGAGGCTCCGGCAGGTCAGGAACGCTTCAGCTGGAAGAGAGCGACGCCGACTACTGCTCCGGTGAGCTCGCGTTCTACAGCTTCGCACCGTGGACTTCCTGCCACTCCTGAGCCCGTTCCGGAGAGTCAACGGAAGATGCTACCATCTGCTACGGCCATGGGTGTCTCCAGCGCTGTTGCCACCTATTTGGGTGGTGCTCCCAATGCCAACATCACCAGCATCACTTCCACGGGCGCTTGGACCAGGAGCTTATACGACACAGCCAACGATGCCAGCTCGAGCACGTCAAACGCCACCTCGACGCCGGCTACTGGACACATGCAACGCCGCATCCGCATCGAACCAACCGTGAGCACGACACATGACACGAACGTACGACACACAGCGCCTGTGTCATACGTTCCTCTCTTCGTCCTGTGTTCGCGCTGTTCCCTTTTTAGTAGCAGTGTTCCCACGTCGTGTGTATTGATAGTCTTTGTGTTTTGTGTTAGTTTCGCTAGTTAGTTTTTGTGCTAGTGTTTGTGTCACGTAGGGTGTATTAAATGTGCGTCTGGGTGGGTGCACCTGTCGCGTAGTCCATTCTTTCGGTCCGGGTGTTCTCCGGTGAGATCCGTGACAAAGTTAGGTGGCGAGCCTGTGCCAGGATTCATTTCCTTTTTTCTTTGTCTCGGATCTTGCCGATCTCTCGACAGCAGAAAGTATGGATGTGGCAAAAACGTTAAAACTGGCTCTCAAGCTAGGGTAAAGCAAGGAAGAGGCGATGTGTCTCTATGAAGGAAAGGCAAAAAGGCAGAGAGAGGAAAGAGCGCAAACATGCGCAGACGCTCGCGAAGCAGAAGAGCGGGAGGAAAAAAGAGCTCGCGAGGCAGAAGAGTGAGAAGATAAAAGAGCTAGCAAGGCAGAAGAACAGGAGAAAAGAAGGACAGAACGGGAGAAGGAGTTTCTTTTGTGGAGACAGGCGCATGTCGCAGGAGGTCATGAGATCACGGACAATGACCAGCGTTCCTTAGCGGGTACAGAATCTCTTAGACTGTCAGAGTTTGTCCAAGAAAGCTGATGGCTCCTTTTGATGACAAAAAGAGATGATTTGGACGCATATCTGCAACGATTCGAGCTGATAGCTTTGGGGCAAGGCTGGGAGCATAGTGAATGGGCCACAGCATTGAGCATGTGTTTAGTCGGGGAGGCGCTGAATGTGTTTGGAAGGATGCCTGCCGCTGAATCCATGGGCTACGAAAAAGTCAAGAAGCCACTCCTCCAAAGATTCAGGCTTATGGCAGAGGGCTTTTGGGAGAGATTTCGCACCGCGAAACCTGAGAATTCTGAAACCGCTAAGCAGTTTTCCTGCAGGCTGACCAACTATTTCAACAGGTGGCTTGATTATTGCACGCAGCAGCAGCGGTAGGCAGTGGCTGGTCGACGCACAGCTAACTTCTTGTCCCCTGCTTTGCAGATCTGCAATCTGATCAACAGCCTGAAACAAGCATCACGTGGAAGTACCCCAGCCCTGCCCAACAGCACATCAGTCTACCGGACAATCAGCGACTACGTCACCGGACTGCCACTATAAGAAGAGGCACCATGTCAAGCCTGGCATTATTGCACGCAGCAGCAGCGGTAGGCAGTGGTTGATCGATGCACAGCTAACTTCTCGTCCCCTGCTTTGCAGGTTAGTATCGTGTGATTTCTTTTTGTGCGCTTGAGCTATTTCATACTACTGCTCCCGTTGCAGCCATTTGTGCTTTTGCCTTACACTATTTAAATGGAGAAGACATTTGCTTAGCATGCCAGGAAGCAATCACGGAAGATGCCCTTGTCCTGACTTGTTCCGAATGTGGATTCTCCTATCATGCTGGTAGTTTCTCGAAAGTGAGAGAGGCAGCGGTAAAAGCCAAACAGAGATTGAAAAAAAATGGCTGTGTCCTACTTGTAAAGCCTCTAATCTCAGAGGAGGTCAGAGCTCCGGGAAAACTAAGCCTGAGCAAGTACTGATGTGGGAGCCGACTATTATGAACAAGCGGATTGCCTTCCTCCTACCACTTCTTGGCAAAATAGAGGACCTGTTGTCTATGAAAGAAACTGTGAAAAACACTGAAAAAACAGTAGAGTTTTTATCCTCTAAGTATGATACCTTACTTACACTGGTGACTACCCAGGGACAGGAAATCTCCGAGTTAAAAGATAGAGTGCAGAAAGTTGAAACAGAAACATCAATCGAAGAAGTTAAAAAACTGAGGAAGGAACTTAATGACCTTGACCAATACAGCCGCCAACAAAACTTGGAGGTCCACGGTATTAAAACAAGTCAGGGCGAAAACTTGCTCGTGAAACTAAATAACGTAGCATGGAAGCTCAACATCGCAGAGCTAACCGCAAAAGATGTAGAAGCAGCACATAGGCTTCCTGCAAGGCACGAAAAAACTCCCACAATCATGATACGCTTTTCTTCGCATGCAACCAAGGAGCAGTGGACCGAGCAAAAGACAAATCTGGTAACTAAGGTTACCGGCGTTCGTTTCCTTCACAACCTAACTCCTCTGAATAAGAAATTGCTGTGGGTGACGAAATCGAAGGCACTCAAGCGTTCATTTAAGTTTGTCTGGCAAAATAATGGCAGAATCCTTGTGCGCAAGAAAGAAGGCGACAGCGCTATCCAGATCAGAAGTGAAGATGACCTAGTAAAAATGGTGTAAGCAGAGCGCATGCGCTCTGATTCTGTCTTTTCTTTTTCATGGCTGCTTACACCTCAAAGTGCTGTTATCACTGCGCTATCACTTTGCCAACATACTCAGGGAAACACAAGTGCAGAAAAAAACTGCATTGTTTTTTCATCTTAACACGAGAAGCTTGAGAAGCAAATATCCTGATGTTTGTGCGTACCTGGCAACGTTAAATCATGAATTTATGGTACTTGCATTTTCAGAAACTTGGTTCAATGATCAACAAGATGCGGTGAAGCTTGATTGCTATAATTATGAATCACTTGGTCGATGTAACCGACGCGGTGGTGGCGTGGCGCTTTACATTAGTAAACATCATAAGTACAGTATCATCCAAGAGTACTCTGCTATTACGGACAACTATGAATCTCTTGCAGTCAAGTGTCAAGCGTTTGCGAATAGCGGTTGTATACCGGCCATCTTCGGGATCCTTGTCTGCATTTTTTAATTTTTTCGAAGACCTTAGTGAGCACTTGTTATCCTTTAAGTCTGCAGTTGTCATTATGGGCGATTTTAATATTAATTTGCTTTTCTCTGATTTGTGTTCCAGTAAGTTTCAGGATTTAATACACTCAAACGGTCTAATTAATGTTATTAGCATACCCACTCGTGTAACTGAAGATAACCAGACACTAAATGATTTGTGTTTGACAAGCTGTCATGACAATGGCGTGCGCTCTGGAGTTCTGACAACAGACAGGCATCAGTGACCACATGCTTATATATTGCTTCCTGCCGGTGACATCACAAACTCAGCTACAGAAGGAGACTCCGCCCTGTAGACATGTCAGTGCAGCTGGAATAGCACGTTTTCATGATCGTTAAGTAGTTAAACTTGGGAAAATGTTTTAAATGTTGCACATCCTAACGATGCATACTGCCTGCATGCTTTCTGCATGTGTACTGCATACTGAATGCATGCTTTCTGACTGCGGTAACTCAACAATATTATGATGCTTTCCCTGCGAGAATTCTGAAAAAGCCTAGGCATGCAAGAAAGCCTTGGATCACTAACTATTTATTAAATAAGATAAATGCACGAAATGACTTGTTCAACTCGTTTATTAGGACTAGAGATATAAAAGCACTGTTAGAATATAAAAACTGCGAAATAAGTTAAGTGGTGAACTAAAAACGCTCGCATAGCGTATTACATGAACAAGTTTATGGCAGTGAATATTGCCCTCAAAAGGCATGGGCCTTGTTCAACTCAATTCTTTCACAGAAAAATGACACTATGGACCTCCTGCATGTTTGTAAACAAACGAGGTGGCGCTGCAGTCGCTAGCGAGCTCGTGGTAGGCAAAAGGTCGGGGAGTGGCGTCGCGTATAGGTGTTGAGCGCGGGTTTTCAAGGCTTGTAGGCGCGTTTACAGTTTCTGCGAATCATAGCAATGGTCGATACTTCCAACTTGGTAATTCGTTGAAGTACACGAGCTCGCGTTGGCCACGTGCGGCCTATAAAGAGAAATAGTTTGCCACTCTATTGTATATATGGTTAGTAGTAAACATGTAGAAAGCGTTCCTGCCATTTATTTATGCGCTAGGCATTGAATAAAACAAGTTTTGACACTCTGCACTATCCGGAATGATTTTACTTCGGGACAATAGTGAGGGAAAGTGCTGGCGTTGTTTCGTCAGAGCAGACGTGCGCTCATCATCTGTTGGCATGCGTGTCGCGCTGTGCGAAAAGTGGGGACAGCGTCGTGTCTCTGATCTCCTGTCTCGCTTAGCGCTGTTTTTAGCCGCATGACCACGCACCAGCCCAGCCGACTTGTCCTCTTGTTAAGCTGGTCGATTTGGTGAAAATTTTTTATTTCTAGAATTATTTCTTTCCTAGCCCTGAAGTCTAGTTTCGTGACGAGAAATTATAGCAAAATATTGAGTACAAATTTATAAATTACGCTTTTTAGAAGTGTGGTCGTCCAAAATTGTGAGGTAATTTATTTGATTTCAGTGCCGCATTTCTTTGACCAAAGCGAAAGCGAAGATGCCATAAACTTTAAGGTATGTTTTGTGACCTCTCACATTTTCTGCGACTGGATCACTCACCTTCTTAATTCGCATGAAAATCAAACGATTCCATTTGTCGCAAACTATTCCTGAGACGTTGAGGAGCGTAATAAATCTCGATTTTTTTCCCTACACGTGCAGTACTGTGTTAGTTATTTCTTGTAAGAAACGCTTTCATGTAACTATGCATGCATAAGTACTGTAATAGAAATAGAACTAATCGCGTCATCGTACAGAACAGGGCTTTATGTACATGCTGGCATAAAAAAACTGCCGCGCTATCTACTCAATTATTTGAGACCTTGGGGGGACTTGACGACGGTGTTAATTATAATTACCCAGAACTGCACCAGGTATAGCTATAAATAAAAGGAATTACTGAAACTAGCGTAGGAATTTCATATTTGCACCAAGTTTAGTTACATATCGCATGCATGAATAACGAAAACACTTTTCATTGTCACGTCCCCTCTCAATCTTGCCACGTGTCTGTTAGTAGCACGCCTGCGGCTGCTTCTTTCCAAACAAGCTTCACGATCATGTACTACCTCATGAAACATGACACATGCATGATGCAATGAAAAAGCATATGGCGTTTAGCACACTTAAGGTACGCTATTCTAAGCACACCAACGCGACCACGCAAGATTGACACAACTTACCAGGCTTCTTTCTACTCGAATGAAATAATTACGTCGTCATATCAAGAAACAGTTTCAAGTAGATATTAAATGTCATAAAACGCGCCATTAAAACATAGGGTGCTATTAACAAAAAAAAAACGCATTCCTTGGGTGTGAGTGAACCTGTCGGCGCCCCGTGCACTCCGGCTCAAGGTGATAAGTACGTGTGCAGCTGCATATGTCTTTTTTTTCTTTGAGCAATTATCAGCCTACTATCCTGAATGAACGCAGTAACTTACATGCCATTAAGTGCATTGAGTGGCAGGGCGTATCGACTCACAGACTTCGTGCTTTACTACCGTGGCCCAATGTCTGTTAGCCAGTTTCCGAATGCGGCATTTATGCGCGAGAAACCTATCGAGGCTAATTTAATATTTTTTATGCTACTGCGCGGATCCAGCAGTGACGCAGCTGGTCAATACATGCTGCTTCAGCAGTGCACAGGCTTGAAGCAGCCACCGGTAGCTGCGGCAGCTGCGGTAGGCACGGGCAAGCGGAACCTGTTTTGCCTACCATGCGAAAGTCGCTGCTAACATCAGCGCCACCGCATCTTCGTGACGTCGCGGGGTGAAGGAGGTCCATACCCCATGAGTTAGTAGTAGATGGCACAAGTCACGCCGGTGAGTCACTAGCAAATCTATTTAACAATCATTTTCTTACGGCTGGTGCATCTCGTAGCAGCGCGGTCACAGTTCATACTCAAATCTAAGTAATACTGAAAAGATTCAATTTTTTTGACCCGAACTATACCAGATGAAATTGAAGGAGTGATAAAACATATGAAAGATTCTTCTGCTTGTGGTTATGATGACATTGCTGTCCGACCAGTGAAAGCAGCATCTGACATTCATTGCGTGCCCCTGTCCCATATTTGCAACAACATAATGCGGCATGGTTTATTCCCAGACAGAATGAAAATTGCCCGCGTCTGCACAATACATAAGGGTGGAGCTAAGAACGTTCTCGCAAACTACAGCCCTATATCTGTATTACCTGTTTTTGCAAAGATACCCGAGTATGTAATAAATAATAGACTTTACAGATTCTTATCAAAGAAAAACATAATAGCGAAACAACAGTATGGTTTTCACAAACGAAGAAGAGTTCAATCTGCCTTGCTGAACATCGAAGAAAAAATAATAACTAACATAGAGAATAAGATGTACATGGTAGGCATATTTTTAGATTTTAGGGAAGCCTTTGACTCGATTAAACATGATATATTATATAATAAATTTTATAACTATGGCATTCATGGAATAGCGCTTGACTTAATTAAAAGTTATTTGCATAACCGTTACCAGTTTGTAAAAATCAATAGCTTCACATCAACGTCTAAACTGATACAGTATGGTGTCCCGCACGGATCTATCTTAGGCCCCCTTTTATTTATTCTCTATATTAATGACATTGTATGTATTTCTCGAACTCCCAATATTATTTTATATGCTGATGACGCAAATATCTTTTTTCTAGGAATTGACGTAACGAGCATATTAACAGAGGCAAATACAAGGCTTGAACAATTATCTATCTGGTTATATCATAATCAGCTAGTCCTCAAAAAAAAAAAACAATCTGGTATTTCGACCAAAAAGTAAGGCAGCAGATTGTTATCTAAAGCTGGAACTTCAGGAAGAAGTGATAATGAAAGTAAGCAAGCAGAAATTTCTAGGCATGACCTTTCACGAAAACCTTAACTGGACACCACACATGGATAGCATCTGCCCAATACATCGAAAAACTTGGGTATCTAAACACATTCAGGTACATACCGCCCACGTGGTTCAAACGGCAGTTATACTATCTACTCACGACTACACTGCTGCATATTGGTATGGGGCACGACTTCAAAGGGCAAACTTGAATGGCTTCATATCATGCAGAAGAAAGCGATTCGATTTATTGAAAAACTACCAGCACAAGACCATACTCAAGATTTTTTCAATGAAAACAAGATTCTTACATTTACTAACATATTTCGCCAGGAACTAGCACTAAGAATACCAAATAACGAAATCAAACGTGATCAACCAGGTTTTTTTCGCAACATATGAACACACTGACTGTGGCTACGAGTTCAGAAATGTAATGTTTACTTCAAACCTGAACAGAACATCTTATGGGAAGCAGTCGGTTAACTTTCAAATCCCTGCACTTTTAAACATGTTTCAGGAAATAGTTCAAATACATGGCTTGCACTGACGTCGTAGCTGGGAACCCTGGGATACTGTTCCGCCATGTTGGAGCAGTCGCAGCGGCCGTGGTTATAGTGAACTAGAATACTGGTCTAGTGGCGCGAACGGAGGCGCGTGGCAGCGGAGTGGCTGAAGCAAGACTCCTCTCCTCGCCGCAAGCGGCGCTGCCACGCCTTTTACTAGCTCCGCGCCTCTGCCGCCATGCTGGCCCGGCAGTAGGCACGGCTCAACACTTGCTTTTTCGCGCCTCACTGCTGGTGTCCTAGGTCCAAATTCTGCATCTGTTGACAAGCTTCATTTATTTCTGTCGCACCTAGCTATGTGCGTGGGAAAACCAGACTAATGGAATGAGAGGCTTTTATAAGCTAGTCGACAGCTACAGGAGTGCGTGTGACACTGTCTATAGCGTACGTTTTATAGTGTACGTGTTGTCACTGTTGGAGCACCTAATAGAACGTGTAAGTTTCAGTTACCTGATGACAAGTAGAGTGAGCCAGGATCCGGCTAGGCATCTTATCAGAATTGTGCGCCACTCTTTGTTCTGGCTGCAATACCCATGGATCCATGCGCCTGAGAAGACGTTCGTAGTTATACTGGAATCTGCCTTGCACTTAAGAACCTTTCCCACTCAGTTTCTAGGGGAGACCTCGAGCCTGGTACCCTCATTGCCATTTTGTACGCAGATGCTGGCCAGAAAATTAGCTGTCTCAGTGGCACGCAGGAGCTTGACGATAAATTCTAGATGCAGGCAACATGCAGATGCAGCAGGCGCAGCACTTAATAATAATAATAATAATAATAATAATAATAATAATAATAATAATAATAATAATAATAATAATAATAATAATAATAATAATAATAACGTTTTTGGGGAAAGGAAATGGCGCAGGCAGTATCCATCTCATATCGTTGGACACCTGAACCGCGTGTTGGATAAAGGAGGGAGTGAAAGAAGAAAGGAAGAAGGTGCGTAGTGGAGGGCTCCGGAATAATTTCGACCACCTGGGGATCTTTAACGTGCACACGGGCGTCTTAGCGTTTTGCCTCCATAAAAATGCACCCGCCGCGGTCTGGTTCGAACCCAGGAACTCTGGATCAGTAGCCGAGCGCCCTAACCACTGAGCCACCGCGGGGGGTAAAGCGCAGCACTTAAGTCTGAAAAATACCGCCGTACCATTCCACTTGCACTGTAGCATCAAGTGACAGGCGGCAAATATTCTAATGGAGAAGCTTGGGCGTGTTGGTGGTGGATCATCCTTAAAACACAGCGCTAACAATTCGAGGGCGCAGAGACAATGGGGCGATCGAAAGAAACGCGAACAGAGCGGAGCCTATATGCGCTCCGCGGTTCGCATTTCTTTTGATCGCGCTTTTATTTCGGTGGTATAGCTAAAGGACGCCAGACTCGTCCGTAATGTTTTCTAGGATGACTCTAATGTCTTTTTCTTACCACCGAGGTATAAGGGCGATCAAAATAAATTCTGACAGCGGAGCGTGTAGGTGCCGGGTTCTTCGCGTTTCTTTCCATCGCGATCGATAGTACACACGAGCACTCATGTGTGCGTCTCGTCTATGTGCGCTCGTATTGTTAGCGCTGCTTCGTATTGTTAGCTGCACGGTTATGTAGCAAAAAAAAAGATGGCGTCTTGAAGACCGGCTGTGAAGGCTGTCTGAATTTGCTTCTAATGACTAAAGAAGCGACAGCGAACCCAAGCCAGCCGAGTTCACTCGCATGAACGACAAGGGTGACTTTCGTCCCTCTGCAGGGCCCCCTCTACAAAGTGTAGCTGACCTGGAAAATACTTGCATGCATGGCATGCTTTAGCCTCCTGTAAAGCTACATGCAGGCAGTACCCTTGGTATTGTACAGGTGTTTAAGGCAAAAACAGAGCCTCTGGCTCGATCTCTGGCCCCTGTGAAAATTTGGCAGCCAAGCTCACTGCTGTTGTGCCTAGCTATCACTACTTTTTACATAACAAAACCGCCTTAACGACCGGAAGTAAAAAAGATTCTGAGTATCAGAAAATTAGTCGGTGCGTTTAAACCTGGAAAGGACCTTAGGGTGAAAGTCCATTGCACATAATTTCGGTTGGTTGCCCGAAGAATGTGCCTGCCAGGAAGCCAAGATTTGCTATAATTTTTATTTTACAAATATTTGCACTTACAGGCAAGCCTTGCCTAAAATTGGGGTGAAAATGTTTTTAACCGTGGGTAAATTTTTGTGAATAAAATGTGTTTCTGAAGCCGCTGAACCGCTTCAGGAAAAGTTATTTAGGAGATCACTCGTACAGTGCCCTCACAGATGAATCACTAGGGTAGCTCAATAGTTGCATGTAAACAAAATCAGCTCAGTAAGATATGCACCTAAGCAAATTACATCCACCAGCAAACTATTTCGCATTGCCCTTTGTCGGTAGCAGACGACATAGAGCGACGCGATTTTACATCATCGCCAAAATGCGCAAAGGGGAACGGTGAGGAAAAAAAAGGTGCCTAGGAGGTTACGTTGAAGTTAGTTGAAGCCAATGGCATGCAGGTTTCTTAACTAGGAGCGCATTATGCACCCTATCGTTATGACGATGCGGAGAAACATACACAAGCTCCTGAAGCAGCAGCGACGGCGCCGCTAGAAAAAGTTGCAGTGGCGTCATCTGGTGGCTTCTACGCCAAAGAGCACTCCTGCGCCCTCCCGTTCGCGCCACTAGACCAGTATTCTAGTTCACTATAGCCGTGGTGCACTTGATGCAATTCGCGCGTACGGTGTACTTCGACGGCGTTGCGATGGTTATCTGCGCTGTTGTTGGATGCTCCAACCGCACTTGTTGGGCGAAATCAACAAACACAAACTTTTTTCGTTTTTAAAGGTCATCGAGCATCAAGGTGACCGTACGAAAGCTTTATGCGCGAAGCGACGGGAGGTGTGGCTGGCTCGTATAAAACGTGCCGATCTCAACACCGAAGGGACGGGCATACGTGTTTGCGGCGCCCACTTCGTAAAAGGTAAGTCCGTTGCATATGCACAATGTTTATTTAGGTGCATGACGTACAAGCATAGCGGAAAATCTCATTTTAAACAAATTTTTCTTGCATTTTGTAGGCAGACCATCAAAACTGTGGGAGGAGACGGACCCGGACTGGGCCCCTACGCTTTTGCTTGGCCACAGCGCAAAACATGGTGATCCCGGTCGCCACGCTCGCGCGGCAAGACGACGGACCCAGAAACGCGCGGCTCAAGCGGAGTGTCAGGCTGAGGAGTCGGGAACAATGGAGGCTACGAATCCAAATTAACATTGGGCACATCTCTGCACAGGCGCACGTCACTGTCGATCTTGTCGCGCTACCGGACCGTCGAAAACGGCAACAGCGATGAGCTTGATCAGTTAATGCGGGCCATAATGCGCGACGCGACAGGCGAGACCTAAATTGTTGGTCGACAAATCTGTAGCGGGCGATAACAATCACTCCACGCATGACCGTTTCTTTTTTGCGCAATAACTTGTTGGGTTTCTAAACTAAGATAAACCAGCAACGGTTCCTTTCATATGCCCATAAAAATAGAATAACTCGTGATTTAATCTGAAGTCGTCCAGGTTCAGTACATATGAAGAAATGAATCACTAGCCTGACAGTTTGTAAACAGTTCTTTTTAAAACTTTACTGAGTGATTGCTTACACTCAGTCACTTGTGGATTTAATAACCGTTATTTCTTTACTCTAATCCTTACAAAGATCAATGTCCTGCGGCTTACCTCTCCAAGTAGAAGCACCTTGTCCCCTTGCAGCTGTTTTGCCGACAGTCCCTTCACAAAGCCGCTAGTGAAATAATTATGCGCCTCGGTGGACTTAAACGCCTACATTTCTTCAAGGGTCAGAAAGCTTGCAGAAAAAACAAGGTAATTGATGATGTCACCGTAACAAATCTCTGGAAATATGTCGACATCGCTTGTTGTGTCCGTTCCCGGCCGCAGCATGAACGGGTCGATATTATTGCTGAGACGCACTTTTTCCGCATACTGAACGCGCTCCGACCCCGTAAGATCTAAGCGGTAGGTAGCGTCTAAAGGGTGCTTACTGAGAAGCGGCAGCATGCCACACAAAAGGCAACAAAATTGCACGTGTTACCACTAGCGAGGAAACGCGTGCGACCCGCACTCCACCGACTCCGCACAGACTGCACCAACATGTCCGCCGCAGCGCGTGCCGCCGGACGTGACGTCACATGCAAACCATGTATAGTTTGTAATTCCACCTCAGTAAATAGTGTTAAAAGACATGTTAAAAATTTTTTATTAGATAAAACATAATTAACTACCCTGTTGAGATGTATGAGATGTATGACGCATTAATCATGACACACTAAATCACTTTAGGGCAGCCCTATCAAATTTTGACTGGAGTGTTGTGCAAAACAAGGACCCAGAAGATGCTTACAATGTCTTTATTACCATATTTAAATCCATATATGAACAAAGCTTTCCTCTCATAACCTCAAAGAAACCCCGCAAAGCTCGCAAACCATGGATAACCGCCGAATGCCTCAAAATGATAAAAACAAAAACAGACCTTTACAACCGTTTTATCCAAACCAGGTCACTAGATGACCTTCAACAATTTAAAACATACCGGAACAAAGTTACGTATGTTCTTCGACAGGCGAAAAAAGAGTACACGGAAAATCTTTTCAACCAAGACTTATTAAAAAGGAGCGATCTTGTGTGGAAAAACATCAACAAAATTTTAAATCGAGGTACAACTGTTCCTAGTGCACATGAAATTTTAGTCAACAATGAAACAGTGAGTGGGAAACGACTAGCAGATGATTATGTCTCAGGCAGACGTGAGCTACAATTTTATGAACATGAAGTGTCTTGACTCGCGGGTTGTTTGCAGTGCTTTCTTGTCTCCAACTGATGCGAACGAAATCAAAAATTGTCTTCTAGCTTTGCGTAGCAGCAAGTCGTGTGATATTGATGACCTAAAAATTTCACCAGTAAAATATGTCGCTGATGTAATTAGTCCTGTGTTAGAATGTATTTTCAATAGCTGTATTGAACACGCAGTGTTCCCTAAGAAAATGCAGTTTGCCAAGGTCACAGTTATTCACAAAGGTGGAGACAAAAACAGTCTGTCAAATTATCGTCCAATATCTATTCTACCTGTTTTTTCAAAGTGCTTTGAAAAGATCTTGTTCAAGCAGATATCTAGTTTTTGTGACAAAAATAACATAATAACGCCCAGTCAGCATGGGTTTAGGAAGAACCTTTCGATGGAAACCGCGCTGCTGACACAAAAAGAGCTAATTTTAGAGTCCTTCAAACAGAAACTTCTCACTCTTGGCATATTCATCGATTTTTAAAAAGCGTTTGACCGCATTAACCACAAAATAATGTTAACTAAGCTCGAGCATTACGGTTTCCACGGACAGTTTCTTGACATAATTCAGTCTTACTTAAGTGCTCGATTGCAACAAGTAAAAATAAACAATGATTTATCTGATATTAGACACATCATTTCTGGTGTCCCGCAAGGTAGCATCTTGGGACCATTGCTGTTTCTTCTTTATGTTAATGACATCGTCTGGATTAGTAATCTTCCAACCTTTGTGATTTACGCTGATGACACCACTTTATTCTTTAGAGCTGCACAGCTGCCAGATCTTGAGAAACAAGCCACAAAATGTTTACAGTCACTCCAAGAATGGTCTCAAAATAATTCATTAAACATAAACACTGCAAAATCGAAGGCCGTGCTTTTCCGGCCTCGTAACAAGTTGACAAATATGCCACCACTCTGTTTAAGGATCGGTAAGTCGCTCATCGAAACGGTCCCTGCGGTCAAAAGTTTAGGTGTTATTTTTAATGAGCATTTGAGTTGGAATGATCACGTTGACATGGTGATGAACAAGCTGTCAAAGGTTGTTGGTATTTTGTGTCGACTGAGATATTTCATGCCGAAGAGTATCAAGAAAATGTTGTACAGTGCACTTTTTTCCTCTGTTGTAAATTATTGTTTTTTGGTGTGGGGTACCACGTCTTTTACAAATATTAACCGCTTGTATCTTCTTCAAAAGAAAGCTGTTCGAAATATTATGAATGCTCCTCGACTAGAACACACCGAACCGTTTTTCAATGAACTTCGAATCATCCGTTTGCCACAGCTGTACGAAGTTTTACTTCTACAACGGTATAAAACCGGTGTTAATCACAATAATTGCAATATGCTAAATCTGTCAGGATTACAATGCAATGAGCCAAAGTACACTACACGTGCGACGCCCAAATGGTATGTGCCTAGGATGCGAACAAATTATGGTTATCAAATGTTGAGCTACACTCTCCCACATCAACTAAATAAGGAGTCCGAATTGATGTACAGCTAATCCCAAATATGTTACTTTTGTTCATTTTCTTTTTATCCCTGGAAGTGCTACCATGTTGTGTACCACTGCAATGCCCTTGTGGGGTGCGTCGGCCTCGTCAAGCCTTCCCAATGGCTTTTTGTCGGCGCACCCAACATCGTCATGATGTTAAATAAACATGATTGATTGATTGATTTGTTTTTTATTTGGTATTGTATTGTATCTTGTATTGTACCTTTGTATTGTATTCTACCTGCTCAGTGATTGATGTTTTAATAATGGTATCTTGTACCGCATCGCTCTATTTGTTTTGTAACTGTACAGTTATTGCTGCCTCATTATTCTTTCTTGTTCTTGGTGCGACCAGCCACTGTCTGTACAGATGCAATATTCCGTAGACGAGGCCTAGTCAGGCATGCAATAAACGCCTTTTGCTTTGTCGACCTTGGCAGTGCTTTATACCCATCTGTGATATTCGGTCCTGTACTGCACACTCAGTTCTGTCAAAATAAAATGAACAAACAAACAAAAAAGAGTTTTGAAGGGGTGCGTGACAAGCTGGTGACCGAGATGCTTTTAGCATGTTGCAGTCCAAAGCTAGCGCTATTCCTGAAAGAAAGTTGTGTTCATTGGAAGAGTTCGCCGACACTGCAGACCAATTCCTCTAGGCTCGAGGGCTAAAAAATTTGAGTAAGGCAAAGGAGGAAACCCAAAAGATCCTAGAGACAGATGCGGCAAAACCAAGAGCATATGACGGTGCGTCTAGGGCACCAGTAAGGTGTTTTCTCTGCGGCAAGGTGGGACACCGTGCAGTTGACTGTCGGACCAGTAGCGTTGCCCAAAAGACACAGGTTGTGTGTCAAGGTTGTAAGAGGAGGAGACACGATGTGGATGAGTGCCGATACAGAGCGCAGGACCGAGCTGCATGCACTGCCGACTCTCGGGCAGAACTTGACACACCACCTGAAGTTCCACAGCTAAAAGGGCAGCAAACACTGCTGGAAAATGAGGCGATGAGTGCAACACCCAAGTCGAAAGCAGCAATGCCGATGGTGGTTGGGCAAATAGGGGACCGTCCTATACTGATGCTTAGAGACAGCGGAGCCAACACAGTTTTGGTTCGGAGAAGCCTGGTGAAGGACGAGGATCTTACAGGGGAAGCGTCGGCCGTCACTCTTGTAGATAGTACAGTGAGGTACCTTCCTGAAGCCAGGATTGTAGTGTCCACGCCATATTATACTGAACAGGAAGTGGCGAAATGCGTACAGCAACCCATCTACGATCTCACCTTGGGAAACATTACGGGTGCAAGAAGTGTCGAAGAATCCGATCCCGAGTGGAGGATGCTCGGCGTTGAAGAACACCCAAAGGAGGAAAGGCCCTCGACAGCTCAGGCGGGTGATGGGGCAGTCAGTTTCTCGTCGGCAGTGGAGACAAGAGCTCAAAGGGCCGCCTGAGCAATGCCGCGTCCACTCTCTATTCCCGTTACGATGTGTCTGAGCGTAACACCGGGCAAAATTGCAATTAGGCAAAGAGAAGAACCAAGCTTGAAAGCCTGCTTCGAAAGAGTCGGGGAAAAAGTGAAAACAATGAGTCGTACGTCATTCAAATATCAATTGGTAAAGGGTCTTCTGCACAGGGAATGCATATTTAGCTCGGGAAGACGGGTCCAACAGCTGGTGTTATCGAAAGGTATACAGTAAAATCTCGTTACTACGAACATCAAATTAACGAAATTTTCAGATTTACGAATTTTTTTAAAATCCCCGCCAAAATGCCTATACTTTCAATGTAAAAAACTTTCAGTACTACGAATTTCAAATTACCGAATATTTCAGAATAACGTATGTAATTTAATCTCGCATTCGTCGCAAAACGCTTCGTTATTACGAAGTTTCGTACCAAATCCCTGAAGCTGACGCCTGTCATCATCATCCGAAGCAGCAGCTATGCACTGGGGAACCCGTTGCAACGGATACAGCCCCAGCGGCATCGGGATCAACGGTAGTGTCGCGTTGAATGAATATAGGCTAGGCGACGCAAGCTGCCGCCATTATCATCCATCCAGCGTGTGGTCGCATACTGCGCCGTAGTCTTAAGCCTATTCAGTGCAGTGTCACCACATCGACAGTGAACGGTAGGATCTGCAAAGTTATCGGCGCTGTGATTGTGTTGTGCATTAGCTTTGCTGACAATGAGTTCTCCTGGCCCCCGCGTTAAAAAGAAGCGACACCAGTTTTCGCTTAAAGAAAAAGCGGACATTCTGTCGCAGCTGCTGGAAAAAAGCAAGCGGACTTGTGCAGGGAGCTTGGCATTACACCGTCAACAATAGCAACGATGTTCCAAGATCGGGACAAGATCGTAAAACTACATCGAGTGTCGCAGCTGGCTCCCTCAAGAAAACGTCTGCGGCTGGGCAACTACCGTGGACAGCGACTTTCGAATTATGTGGATAGCGACAGCGCGGCGGCTACATCCGCGGAGCTCACCACCGAAGACATCGTGAATCAAGTGCGTGAGCAAGAAGAATGTAGTAGTGACAAAGACGATGCCAACACTGGATCAGCGCACGAAGAGGAAGAGATTGTTTCCAGCTCGGATGTCCTAGTCTTTCTAGAGAAGACCCAATCATTCCTCGGGCGCTGCAAAGATGTCCCCGATGACGTGCACAGGAAGGTCGAGGATGTGGAGACGTTCGTCCTGCAGCGTTTGTCGTCTACTCGCCAGAAGAAGATAAGACTTTTTCAAGCAATAAATTGTAGTTAAACTGTGCCCAGCGTTATCGTTTGTTATTTACTTACCAACACATAAATCTGCTGCAAAGGTACCTAATTTTAGTTCTTGTGATGCATTACTGACATGAAAATAATGGTTTTTCAGTACTACGATATTTCAAAATAACGATTGAAATTCGGCGGTCCCGTGAAGTTCGTTGTAACGAGATTCTACTGTATGAGAGATCGTGTTATGCTCAGGAAATGACGCCATTATGGCCGGACTCCAGGGTGTTCAAAAAACGGTGTCTAGGATCACTGAGGAGTTCTTCTGGCCAGGTGTCCAGAGTGACGTAAATGCTTTGTTTGCTCATGTGATGTGTGCCAGCGCACAGTTCCGAAGGGAAGAGTTGGTCCCGTACCTCTGGGCAAGATGCCAGCCATTGACCTACCATTGCAAAGAGTGGCTATTGACATTGTGGGGCCAATCTCTCCAATATACAGTATGTTAGGCGAGTTGGTTTTTAACTTCCATATCTACAGCGCTAAAGACGGGTATCCACCAGACCAGTATCTGCCAGAGGTGATAGATATGTGCTTACTCTGGTTGACGTTGCCACTTGTTATCCTGATGCTATTCCATTGAGGACTATTGACAGTATCCAAGTGGCGGAGGGTCTTGTGGAAATGTTCTCGCGTTATGGGTTCCCGAGGAAAATTTTGAGTGAGCGGTGCTCAAACTTCACGTCTGAACTAATGAATAGGTCAACCGGCTTTTGTCAGTAAGGCAGTTACTAACAACGCCGTACCATCCCATGTGTAATGGGCTTATCGAGCGGTTCAAAAGCACCCTCAAAAAATGATCAAGAAAATGTGCCAGAAGAGACCTATGATTGGGATAGATATCTCCCAGCTCTTTTGTTCGCTTACCGCGAAGTACCGCAAATCATCATCATCATTTATTGATCCCTTAAGGACCCTTCACAGGGTATTACATAACATGGGGGGGGGGGGGGGGGGGGGGGGGGCAACATACGTAGGAAAATACAAGAACAAAGTCATAGAGGTTGAAAAGAAAAGAACAAATCTAGTAAAACATATATATAAACATACAATGAGGGCAATTAGGACAACGAATACAATCAGTGACATCAAATGAGAACACCATTAAAACAGTTACAAAAAAAAAATCAATCGATCAGAGAAGGGGATTTACAAATGAGTGGCTCAAGCACATCAAACTATGGGCGAGAAAAGAAATATAGACTGTGGGGGTTGAATGGGGAGATAAGTACATTCTCCCCACTCAATCGCGGCTGACACGGTTCAAAGCCGCCCGGACCCCACCCCGTGATCGCGTACGCTACCGAGCGCACGCCAACCACGGTGGGCCTTGCTCTGAGGGAACAAAGGAACGACACATTGGCTGACACAAACAGACATTTATTGCTACAGAAACAATAACGCCAGCTAGCAACAAGGTATGCTAATGAATCGAGGTCGTCCGACTCACCAGCAAGGTTCCGAGCGAATGTTCGCCCGCGCTAGGGCAAGGGATATAAACTCCGCAGGCCGGACGGGATGAGTACGGGAGCCTGTCTCCCCGTCGCTTCTTCGCCCCGCCGGCGAAGAGCGGAGCCGCGAGCGACGCGTCCGCTCGCGGCGACCATCCCTGCCGAAACCCCTCTCTCCCGCGCGCGGGCTTTGGCAGTCTCCGCGCAGCGATGCTGGCGCCCTCTCTTGCCAGTTAATGTAACTCACAAGGAATTGCGCTCAGCCTCGAGGTGAGACCGCCGCTGCACGGTGCCTCGCGGGAAAGCAAACTCGGGGCTGCAGGGCAGGTCCCCACAAGACATATTTAATGTTCAAAGAAAGACAGTAACCGGTCTTTAAATTTGACAGGGTCACTTTCCATGACAGTAGAATCTGGCAATTCATTCCATTCCTGTACTGCGATTGGTAGAAATGACTTATTAAAAGCAGATCTTGATCCATGCAGGCGCTGTATACTTAAGCTATTGAATAAGCATCGAGATGAACATGCTGGTGGATGAAGAAAAGATTGGTGCAAATGCGTGAAATGATAGAACACCTTGTGAAAGAGGCATAGTCGTGATATCTTGCTGCGAAAGACCAATGAGGGGAGATCCAGTGATAATTTTATACTGCTGATACTGATTTTGTAGTCGTATTTTGAAGATATAAAGCGAGTGGCGCGGTTCTGCACAGATTCTAAAGAGTTGATGAGATAAGTCTGATGTGGACACCAGATTGCGCATGCCTATTCGAGTTTGGATCGCACGAAGGTTTCATATGCCAGTTTACGGACGGCCGGGGGCGACAACGATAATGTTCTTCGAATAAAGCCCAGTGTTATGGAGCACTCCGCGACCAGTTTAATTATATGCTCGGACCAATTTAGATTGCTTGAGATTAGGATACCGAGGTAACGATACGTTAGTACTTGTGAAATATTGACTGAGTTTAAAGAGTACACGTGGGTGATGTTAGAGCATTTGCGCGAAACTTGCATAAACTTGCATTTCGAGATATTAAGCTGCATCAGCCACTTATTGCACCAGTCATCTATTAAAATTACCTAAGTCATCCTGAAGCGTGGTCTGGTCGGTTTGAGATGAAATTCGGCAGTAGAGGACACAGTCATCTGCAAAGAGACGTATTGATGATGAAATTCCACAAGGAAGTTCGTTAATATAGATGAGAAAAAGAAGCGGGCCAAGGACTGAGCCCTGTGGAACACCAGAAAAAAACTTGGTTGAGGCCGAAGGATGCCCTCCTATGACGGTGAACTGAAAGCGGTCGGTGAGGAAGCATTTGATCATGATAAGATTAATGGGTCTAGGCTGAGAGAAGAAAGTTTACAGATGAGTCGCAAGTGAGGAACACGATCAAAAGCCTTAAAAAAGTCTAAGAATATAACATCAGTTTGAAAAAATGAATCAAGGTTTAAATGAAGATCAGTCGTGAATTCAAAAAGCTGCGACTCACAAGAAAGAGCACAGCGGAAACCGTGCTGATTAGCGAACAAGAATGTGTTGTTATCAAGGTGTACGGCAACATGAGAATAAATGATGTGTTCCATTAGTTTGCAGGCGATGCATGTTAAGATATTGGGCGATAATTTGATGGATCCGACCGGTTGCCACACTTAAATACAGGAGCTACTTTGATAATTTTCCAATCTGTTGGAAGAGCGCTTCGAGCGAGGGTCTGGGCAAATATTATCTGCAATATACGGCTGGTTGGGACATTGGTGGCTTTAAGTATTTTGGCAGAAATGCTATCAGGATCGGGGCTACTTGATAATTTCAGCTTGTTGATAAGCTTTTCTATACCTTCCGCAGTGACTATAATGGGTGGCATCCGTGAAAAACTGGTACCAGGAAATTTGGGAATATTATCTTTCGGCTCATGGGTAAAAACTGAAGAAAAGTACGAGTTCAGTACATCGGATCGATCGTCTGGCAGCACATGTGAACCATCCGAGTTAGAAAGTGATATGTTGTGCGTATGATGACTAATTTGGGAAAGAAGATTCCAAAACTTTTGGGGATTTTTGTTCATTATGTGCAGAAGATCCTCGTGGAAGAACTTCCTTTTGGACTGCTTCAGTAGGTGTGCATAGTCTTTAAGACACATGAAATATTTTTCCCACCTGACGACTGAGTTGGATTGCTTAGCAATGCGAAAAAGGCGTTTTTTCTTACGTGAAAGCCTCTTTAGGGAACCACTGAACCATGGCTTACCTGCATCGCCACGAATGGAAATGACTAGGACATGTGTTTCAATTAATGTCAAAAGTTAACGCTTGAATAATAACCAATTTTGGTTGACAGTTCTTAAAGATGCAAGCTGTTGGAAAATGTGGAAGAAGTTGTCCAGTTCGGCGTTTATAAGAGGGAAATTTGCCCTCTTATAATCACGGATAACTTTAGTGGAAGGGTAGCGAAGCCGCTTCGGCACTGCTACATTAAATAACATTAGGTTGTGATCGCTGAGACCGTTTATTGAAGACATTGAGTGGATCATTTCTGGATTCGAGACAAAAACCAGGTCAAGCGTGTTGCTGATCCTAGTTGGCATGTTAACTGTCTGGGTGAGATTAAACAAAAGTGCAAAATAAATGCATTCTTTGGATTGGGGATTTATCCCAAACAATGTCTGGGTAATTGAAATTGCCACAAAGTATAAAATTTGCTCTGGGAAAGCGGCTGTTTAAGTCAAGAAGTACCGAGTGCAGTTCATTGACGAAGGAAAGATCACAATCAGGTGCTCGATAGCACGCGATGAGTAAGATAGAGCTTCCGGGAAGGGATAAGTTTACGCTGAGGATTTCATGACGACTTTCAATATCAATAGTAAATGAAGGCATGGCTCGATTAACGAAAACTAGGATGCCACTGCCTTTCCGTCCCACCCTGTCACGCCTGTGTATTGTGAATGAGACACTATTCAGCAGCTTTTCGGATGAGATTTCAGGGGTTCGCCAAGTTTCCGTAAAAATAGCAATATCAGTGAGTTTATCTTCGAGGATGGCTTCGATGGAGTCCTTTTTGGGTAAGTAGCTACGGATGTTTGTGAGAACAGCTAATATTTCGTGGTGCGCAGCTGCGTGGACGCGGGATTGTACCAGCTGATACGATGCAGATTGAGGAGGCTTTGAACTATTCAGTGAACGCTATGATTTCAACTTGAGGACAGAATCTGACTCCGCATTGTAGGTGTACTGCTTTTTTCCCATGATCAACTTATCGAAGCGTATCTTAAAAGGTAAGCTGCTATCAAGGCCATACGAGTGTAGTTTTTCTCGAGCTGTATGTACACGGCCTGAATAATCTTCCCGAATTGAAAAAGTGGTTTCCTTTAGTTTAGATCCGGCGGAAAGAATGTTTGACTTGGTTTTAAAGCTGGATAGTTTAACAATAATGGGACGTTTTCTATCTTCGCGGAAGCGGCCAAGTCGGTGAGCTCGCTCAATATCTGAGCTCTGGATAGGTACTTCAAGGTGCTCAGAGCAGAAAGATATGACTTCCGATTCGGACTTTGCCCACGTTTCGTCACTGGAGTCAGGGATTCCGAAAAAAAGCAGATTGTTGCGGCGAAGGCAGTTCTCGGAATCGTCGCATTTCCCTGCGAGCACATTAACTTCGGCGGTCAGCTTTTCAATGACTGTGCTAGCAGTAGGTTGGTCGTCAGAATGGCCAGCTTCCACTTTTTTTTCTAGTATGTCAACACGGCTGGAAAGACTGCTTACAACAGATTCGATATTTATTTGGGCAGAACGTATGGGTTTTTCGCCCTTTGAGATGTTGTATGAGAGAACCATTAGAGGTCCACTTACAATACTCAAGGAGCTGTGGGCCAATAAAGAGATTGCGTCAGATCTCAAGACAACATACACATACGTTCTTGAGTTGCGGGGCAAGTTGGAGGAAACATGCAGGCTTGCTCATCAAGGCCTGGAAAGGGCGCGCGAACGCTATAAGGGCTACTATGACAAGAAAGCCACTCACAGAAATCTGAATCCGGGTGACAAGGTTCTCATCCTGCTACCCACGGATCATAATAAGTTACTGATGCAATGGAAGGGCCCGTACCTTGTGATGAGGAAGAAAAATGACATGGATAATGAATTATTGATAAATAACACTAAGAAGATTTTCCATGTAAATATGTTGAAAAAATGCGAAGAAAGAGGTCCTGTATGGTACGCACCCAAGGTAGCATGCTCGATAGTGGCTGAGGAGACGGATGATGTTGCCGAGGTGCCCAAATGCAGAGGGAAGGAATGTGTAGGACGGAATAAGGTACTAAAACCCCAATTTGAATGAAGACAGATGATCACAGCGTTACTCCAAATAAAGGGGGATGTGCTTTCGGATGTTCCAGGCAAAACGGAGGTCATATGTTGCAAATTAGATCTCTATACAGATAGAGTAAACTAAACAGCTTTAGCTATATCTGTGATGTATCTTTTTGTTGTTGTTGTTATTGTCGTTGTTGTTGTGATGTCCTTACATAAGGGAGTGTGTTGTAGACATTAAAATGTTTATTAAGGACGTCGTACGAACAACGGCAGTGGTGTGTTAATGTTCTGAATATGCAGTTTGGTGTGCTTTTGGTGTGCGCTGGACATCTGCGGTGTGTTGGGTGCCGGGCCCAGAATCGCCACAGAAGAAAGTCAGTTGGCTGGAAGGCTTGAAGATGAGGATGATGTGAGCAGTTTTTCATGGAAAATTTCTTGAGAGAGGGTGGTCCTCGTCACATATAATAGGGAGTCTGAAATAAAAGTATCAACGAAAGAGGTTTGAAGAAGACGAGGAGGGCAATAAGAATTACATGTATTAACCGAAGAATAAAGAAGGCGAAGAAGAAGCATTCATTGAGGTGGGAAGAGATGGTTGGTGGAGAAGAGAAGAAGAAGAGGACGACGACAAGGATTACGTGGACTAACGCCAAGGCTATAAAAGCACGAGGGAGAGCGAGGCACGGGGGGAAGAACAAAGAAGCGGAGGCTCCGGCAGGTCAGGAACACTTCGGCTGGAAGAGAGCAACGCCAGGTGCTGCTCCGGAGAGCTCGAGTTCTATGGCTTCGCATCGTGGACTTCCTGCCATTCCTGAGCCCGTTCCAGGGAGTCAACGGAGGACGCTACCACCTGCTACGGCCAGGGCTGTCTCCAGCGCTGTTGCCACCCATCCAGGTGGTGCCCCCGACGCCAACATCACTGGCATCACCTCCACGGGCGCTTGGTCCGGAAGCTTGTACGACGCAGCCAACGACGCCACCAGCGACGCCAACCCGAGAACGTCGAACGCCACCTCGACGCCGGCTACTGGACCCATGCAACGGCGCACCCGCACCGAACCAACCATGAACACAAATGCTGAGCGCTAACAGTAGAACGCTAGTAGTAGACGCTAGTAGCAGTGTTTCCGGGTCGTGCGTATTGATAGTCTGTGTTTTGTGTTAGTTTTGTTAGTTTTATGCGCTAGTGTTTGTGTTACGTAGGGTGTATTAAATGAGTGTCTGTCTGGGTGCACCTGCCGCCTAGTCCATTCTTTCGGTCCGAGTGTTCTCCGGGGAGATCCGTGACAAAGTGCCCTTCAAGAAACTTGCATAGACGGTGGCGCCAGCTTTCCCTCTAGGTAATATTTAGAAACTCTATGCTGATGACGTTTCGACGCGACGCTCTGCTCCTAACCATTGGGGCAAGGCCGTGGGGGAGAATGTTCTCTTGCATCTCGTCCTGTCAGGCCGTGGAGTATCTTCCCTGCCCTAGCGTGGGAGAACGTCCGCTCGTAACTGTGCCGGTGAATCGGATGACCTCGATTCGTTAGTGCATTTTCCTACTAGCTGGCGTTATTGCTGTAGCAATATATGCCTGTTTGTGTCAGCCAGAGTGTCATGCCATTGTTTCCCCAAGAGCAAGGTCCGCTGTGGTCGGCATGTGTTCGGTAGCGTATGCGATCATGGGTGGGGTCTGGTGGCATTGAACTGTGTCAGCTGCTTTTAAGTGGGGAGAACTTATTTATCACCCCTATTACAACGCCCCCAAGTTATGATACAAGGATTAAGTGTTTATGTGATAGCACGATGCTGTGTTGTGACGTCATCGCGGTCTTGGAAGAACCACGATTCCGTGCTGCGTTATCACGCCTCTCAGGCCTATATATTCCTGCGTGCTGTTGAATAAACGTTCTTTGTTCGTCGTCCACGTCTGGCGTCAGTCACATCATCTGGCGACGAGGCACTTCGGCCGAGAGCGGAACTGGCTCAGCACTGCGGAAGCAACGTTCTACGCGGAAAGACCAGGCAGAGCAGCCGGCATGTTCGTCGACCGTCGACTAAGCTGTACATGTTCAAGGAGCACGAAAGCGAACGGAGGTGTCAACTGAAGTCCAGTGGGAGTGCCGACAGAGGGAAGTGACTACATAGAACCCAACGTGTGATGACTACTGTCAAAATGCCTTCTTACGGGAAGATAGCGGAGTTTGATGCTAAAACTCAGAACTTGGAATCATATGTGGAACGTTTTAACTTTTTGTCGGCGCAAACGAAATCGCTGAGGGAAAAAAACTGTCTGTTATTCGCGCAGAAGCTTATGAGGTGCTGAAAAATCTGAGGGTTCCGAAAACGCCTGCCGAACAAACGTATGCTGAGGTAAAGCGGTTGCTTCAAACCCATTACTTTTCAAAAACCTCTGTTATTGCTGAACGTTGCAAGTTCAATCGCCGCATACAACTAGAACATGAAGTATGAACATGAAGGTGTGGAAGAGTTTATTAAACACTTGGCCAGGAAGTGCGAGTTTGGCACATTCTTGCAAGATGCGTTACGAGACAGATTGGTTGCAGGCTTTTGGAATGAGGAAAGCCAGCGCGCATTGTTCGCTGCAGAGAACTTAACACTTGAGGGGGCGTGCAAAATTGCATTGGACCGGGAACTGGTGGCAAAAGACGCCGCTGTAATGCAAACAAGAGAAACAAACTTATCATTGCATTCCTTGCAGGCTAAGAGTAAAAGAGCAAGGAACGAAAGAATGGCGAAGTCTCCTGACCAAGTGTCAGTGAAAGCCTCTTGCGAAAGATGTGGCAGGAAGCATGAATCGCAGAAGTGCTGGTACAAAAATTTTAAGTGCCATAAGTGTTTAAAAATCGGAAACTTGCAGAAAATGTGCCCTAAGCAAAGCTCCTGAATACAGTGGATGACACTGAGGACGAGGTAGAAGAGTTAGACATGTACCATTTTAAAAACTTGACGCGATCGAGTTACGAAGTAAATGTTCAAGTGGAAGGCAAGCCATTGAAATGCAGATTGACACTGGCGCGGCTGTTTCAATTGTTTTTGAGAGTGTGTACAATTCTGTCTCTCCGCACGTGAAGTGTGTGCCCACTAGCATGTCACTGCGCACATACACGGGAGAGCAGTTGTCTTTGAAAGGCCAGTGTGATGTATCAGTCGTCTACGGCAATCAGAACACGAATCTGCCCGTTTTCGTAGCGCACGATAATGGGAGGTGGCTGCCAGCATTGCTAGGTCACAACTGGCTTGAACGCCTTCAGTTAGAGTGGCAGCAGACCGGCCACATTTTGGGAGAAAGCCGCGTTGAAGCACTGCGCGAAAAATTTCCTTCGGTGTTCTCGGGCATCTTGGGGGAAGTACGTAATTTCGAGGCAAAGATGCTGCTAAAACAGAATGCTGCTCCGGTTTTCAGTCGCGCACGGTCAGTTCCCTTCGCACTGCGTGAAAGAGTAGAAAAACAACTCGGCCAAATGGTAGTGATGGGCAACGCCACTTGTAGTGGTGCAGAAGAAAGATGGCAGCCTGCGGTTATGCGGAGATTATAAAGTTACAGTAAACCCAGTGTTGAAAACCGAACACTACCCGCTACCAAGACCAGAGGACTTGTATTCAACACTAGCAGGTGGAAAGGTATTTTGTGTGCTCGACCTTTCTGCTGCATACCACTGCAGAAAGTGCTGCTCGCTCTAGAATTTGGAAAAAATAGCGCACCTTTAGACACGGACAGAGGCAGATATAAAGATACAGCGCTGACTTCAACTAGTGCTTTATTGCAGAGTGACACAGTATATATACGAAAAGTGGGCGGGAATACATGGGAAGCAGCTGCTATGTTTGCACGTGACAGAAAGATAACTGAGGTGAAAAGACACGAGGTGATAAAGTGCAACTGGGAGTGTATAAAAGGTAAGGGCTGGTAGAGGATGGCACCGAAAGGCAGTAACAGAATAACAAATGACAATGTGATAACAACATGAAAAAATAAGGAAAAAAATAGTAAAAGCCAAAAGGGCATTACAGGCAGAATGAAGATAAAATGCATTAAAAGGTCCAAACCAGACCGTTAAAAACAAAGACAATTAAAATTGACTAAAAGAGCCAAAAAAAGGGCATAAAACAGGAGGAAAATTCGATGCCAAAAGGGCCAATAAGATCAAAAGGTTGAACTCAGAACCCATCCAATAAAAACGTCGAGGATAGGATTCAGAACCCACCCAAAAAGACATCGTGGTTAGGGAAAGACTGCCTAATTACTCCAAGGAAACGTGGTTCAAATAATCTAATTCCCGTTTGGTTAGAGCTATCGATGGTGTGCTCGGCTGCTGCTGTTTGCCGTGCTCGGACTTTAGCTTACTGTATTCGTGTCAAGTTACTTCCTGATTGGATCAAGGCCCTCCTCGGAGGCTTTCAACCATCCCTTCAACATGGAACAAGAATATGAAGATCCTTCGGTCTGAGTGGCAACGACAAGCCCGCTTCTACCGCGAAGCTCTGTACCTGCAGCTTCACCGCCTCGACAGTTCCCCAAGAAAGAAGATGAAGTGGCGTGAGCTTTCAGCACTTGCCGACAGAACTGCAGAAGCCTTATGTCAGTACGAGCTCTGCTATCTACGAGCCAACACAGAGAAGCAGCGCTCCAGCTTCAACAACAAGGTGCACACGCTTGGAAACGTGGTGCCGCCGGACAAAGTGACCCGTGTTCTCAGCCTGGGCCCGAAATATGCTGTTGAACCCAAGAAGTCGCCCACAGAACTTCTAAGCATGGTGAGGCAAGTGGCAAATCGTGCTCCTGACTCTGAGACTTCTAACTGCTTGTCTGAAGGCGCTCAAGTTTTGCTGCGCTAAAGGCAAAAGGAAAAAACTGGACCTATTAATTATGTCGCTTCATTTCTAAGTAAGACTTTCTGACGGGCTAGTTGGCACATGTTCATTTCTGGAGGCTGTGCGCTAAAAAAGACGTTCACAGGAAAAAGGAGACAACAGGAAAGAAGCGCAATTTCAACTTTAATGACGACAAAGGAAGCCAGGTGCACTTATATATCACCTGTTACCCATAGATATGCTGCATGGGAGAGCGTCAACCTAATCACCAAACACGAGAAAGAGCAAAGGGGCATTTCTTAGTGAGATTAAAAACCTATGAAGGTGAACATATCAACACGTGCCGAGGTATGGGCTAACAACAATGCATTACAACATGAGAATACAGATCTGCATGAAAGATTATTATTTTTTTATTCACATTACTCCCAAAGGCCCTCCAGAGGAGGGTATTACATAAGGGGGGGGGGGGTGGGGTAATACACAGCACATTTTAGCAAGAAATGCAACAAAAAATGTTAATTAAAACATAAGGAATAACATAGGAAAAATGAACACAAAAATAGACAGCAAATTCTTACGCAATTCAGTCACAGCAAAAAAGCTCTCGGAATTTTTTAATGTCAGTTTCTGTGGGGATGACTGATGGCAAACTATTCCATTTAATGATAGTGCGGGGAATGAATAAATTGGCATAAGACGATGAATGACACTTTATGCGTTTAACTTTGAAAGAATGATCACGACGTGGAAAGGTGGCATGAGGTGACTGAAAAAAATCACTCAGAAGGGATGGGTGGTGATAAAGCTTATGAAAAAGCATTAAACGAGCAAGTTTACGGCAATGTAACAAATCTTCCAGTTCAGCACGTTTTTTTAATGCTGAAACGCTTGTGAAGGTTGAGTAGTCTGAAAATATGAAGTGAATAGCATGGTTCTGCAAGGATTCGATAATAGTGTTAATGTAGGCCTGATCAGGGCCCCAAATTATTAGAGTGCGTATAGAGGCGTGTCAGGCTGCGTATAAGGAGACCAAGTGAGCGGACGCTAGGGTGAGGTCGTATGGTGATGCCATGTTAAATCAAACTGAAGGTGCGCCCCAAGGTATGTTGTTGTTAGTTCTACAGTACTGTCATTAAGAATACAAGTGGCTGGAATGCAAGCTGTACGATGGGTGAAAGATATCTGTTTGGTTTAGAAACGTTTAATGGCATTAACCAAGATGAGCGCCATAAGCTTACTGCATTCAGGTCAGATTATGTTACGGTAAATTACGCAGTCATCAGCGAAAAGTCAGACTCTAGATGTTACACAGGCAGGTACATCAGAGGTTGTGAAGTGTTTTCTGAAAATTCTGAACGATGTGTGTGTTTGGACTTCTGACCCTTCATTCTAAAGTATACCTTAACTCTTTCGCTACCACGCCATAGGCGATCGTTCACATTTGGACGATCAAATCGCCTGCGCAAAAATTCGCATTCGGGAGTGTCGCGGACGTGCTGCGCCATCTAGTTTGTGTGCTCAGCAACTGTTCTTTTGATTGCAGTTTTGGTTTCAGTGTTTCGACATGAGGGGGCGCCATGAAAAATGAAACTTCGAACAGCCGCATCAGCTTCAGCCGGTGAACATGGTGTCTGCATCGCCGCGTGCTCCTCGAGAACGAAATCCGATACCAAGCACTTTGGCAGCTTCTGAGGCCATTTTTTTGCGACAGAAGCAGTGGTGAGGAGTCGAACAACGATGTACAAACATTGGATTCTAGTTCCTACAGCGAGACTTCACCGCAGAGGCCTAGAACATCAGCGCACACTTGCACCTAAGTTTAGCTTTCGTTCGCTCTGTGTTTTCTGCGCTGCATGTGGTTTGTAATTAATGACAGTGGTTTGTGTTTGTGCTTCGGGGTTTTCACGACATAAAGCCAAGACAGTTTACCAGATGCTCAAGATTGTGTCACGTTTCGACCAAGACGACAGCCAGGTGTCCATATTGGTGCATCGCTGTGGAGCTGCGCTCAGACATTAGCTCGACCTCTTGACTTCTTGATGTTCTTCACGGCAGAGGTGATGAAGACCCCGTGTAAAAACACTTATAAGTACGCATGGATGAAGGTTTTGGACAGACAAACTTATGCTCGGTGTGACGGCTTATGGGAAGAAGTGAATTCATTGGAGATGCTTAAGTTCATTGAAATCATCATATACATGGGAATTGTTGATGTGCCATGACTACATTTCTATTGGAATATAAGAATGATCTACTCTGGCCTTCTGCCATCAAAAATAATTTCCCGAAATCGGTTTTTCGCGTTGCTGGCTATTTTGCACGTAGCGGACCCGGAGGATTCAGTGGCGGCTACATCTATTATTGGAAAGACTTGGAAAGTGCCCTGGCTTTTGAAGTACATCAATGAAATGCCAGTAAATTTTTTTCAAGCAAAACGTGACCTCTCTGTTGATGAACGAATGGTGAAGTCCAAAGGAAGATCGGGAATTCGGCCGTGTATGAGAGATAAAGTGACGAAATGAGCTTATAAATTGTGGGTATTGGCAATGTTGGCGCTAACACGTTACAAGTAACGACGTTACCGGTAATGCGTTACTTTGTTCGGTAACTCTGTAACGTACTTGTTACCATTTCGGAACTGTAATGGGTAACGTACTTACATTAACATTTTTCGGTAACGTGAAGTGTCATGTTACTAGTTACTTTTTGTTCTAATTGTAACCCACTCTGCCCACTTTTTTTTAGAAAAAATGTGCAGAGCACCTAAAGTGATATGGTAAATAAAAAAATGTACAGGTGCTCTCGACGACGGAAACACCTGCCCTTGACGACGCACCCAGCTAACAAAAAAAGAAAAAAAAACAGAATGCCCATAAAGCACGAAACACGTGCACAAACACGCATTCACACACTTGCCTTCACCTACCTCACCTTCCCAAACCACTCACACACACAACTCTCTACAGAGTGGAAGCATGCAGAGCATTTTGAAACATCACATTTTTCAGAATTACCTTAAATTTGTTGAGAGTTAGCAATGTTTTCTTTGTGAAGTTAGAGTTGATGATGGAGTGTCATTTTGTGTTTAATGTCACGTTCAGAAAATGGCTTCACCACGTGCCATAGTACGGTGGAAACACTAGAGCACCTGCTTCTTCACTGTGCCGCTTAAGCCGCTCCTAGTCGCGATATGCTTGAGGTCTATAGGGCGCTGGGCATACTAGCAGACTCCCTCAAGATGCTATTGTGGCCCCAGGGCAGTGCGTGCACCCATGAGCGAACCTTGGTGAGCCTGTGTGCATTCCTCGAACAGACGAGCTTGACGTCCCGTCTGTTCTCTGCCAGGTAGTTACACGCAGTGACCGAACGTTTCGCGAGTGCTACCTTGGACGATTAACAACTGGATGCCCCACTCCAGTTGTACTCAATATAATGTTGTAAGGGTGTGTTGTTATTACTCCACCATGAACTAATCACGCGCACAACCTAGACACATTTCTTATTGTGTAAAGAGTTTGTGTATATTACCTCTCACCCTATCCTTTTTTTCTGTCCCCTCACCTCTTTCATTTCATTTCTCCATTCTGCCTGCTATGCTTTATTTCCACTGCCCCAGCTCAGGTGCTTCAGTATCAATGGCAGATGCCGGGGCTAGCAAAAATCTTTTCCTTCCTTTTAATTATTATTTTAATAAAAACCACTTACTTACCATGTGCCATAAAGTCAGAAGCCACAACATGTGTCTATACAGGGGCCTTTAGGCCACTATAACATCTGTTCCCGTGTTTTTTTGGGTGCCGTTTGTAGATGGCGTTTTAACATTGCTAAGCTCCTGCATATTTGTTCAAGGTATTCTCGTTAAATCAGGATTTTGCCTAAAATTTTGTTTGGGCTAGAAGTTTTATGTGAAATGCGAGCTTTATAAAATTGCTATCATAAGTTCTTAATTCAAAGACTAATTAAAATTAATGGCCATGAAGTAACGGCAAAGTAACGTGCGGTACTTTATTTCGGTAATGGTAACGATAACGTGTTACCTTTTTTTGTAGGTAACGTAGGGCGGTGACGCATTCCTTTTTTTTAGCGTAACGAGTAACGTATTTAGTTACTTTTTTTCGGTAACGCCTACAACACTCGGTATTGGCCGACTTTGAAACAGGGTACAGCCTTCAGTTTTCTGTCTACAATGGCAAACGTGAGGTAGCAGGACCGCATGGTCTATCTTTTGATGTAGTTAGCAAACTATGCGCAGAGAACCTTGACCAGGGCTATCATGTTTACATGGACAATTTTTACACGTCAACCAAACTCTTCGAGCACGTTGAGTGCAAAACTCTTGCGTGTGGCACAGCCCATAAAGATTGTTGCTGCTTCTCAACCGAGTTGAAGGACATCACGTAGGAGAGGACAGCCCAGCACGGAGACGTCCGGTTGCTTCGGGATGGCAACATTCTCTACATGCAATGGAAGGACCGGCGTGCTGTGAACCTTATGAGAACCAATTACACAGCCAACCAGTATGTTCCGGCCAAATGAAGGCAGAAAGAAGGAAACACGTGAACTGTGACAAAGCACACCGAAGAGACCATCCTGATGTTCCAAAGCACCTAATTTGATCACCTGGCTTCCAGGAAGCAGCTCATTCAACAAATCCCCAATGCTCCCATAGGATCCATTCGTGACCAACCGAAAAAAATGAAAAACATAGGAACTGCAAGCTCTGCTATCAAAGGAGGAAACATCAACAAAAATCAGACGTTATGTGCAGCACCTGTCAAGTCTACCTCTAATTCACATCACCACGTGATTGCTTTTTACAGTGGCACCACAGTCATGACCCCTGACTTGTACGGCCATGGAAAGTGCAATTATTTTTTTCTCAGAGCTGAAACTGGCAGGAATGACAGCTATAAACATGTCCTACGACCTACACTATGTATAGGAAGGATCGCAATGCAGGCGGTGGTGGTGTGTTCATACTTGTTCATAGCAGTTTAAGAAGTACGCTGGCTAACTTAGAGATCTGTGAAGCTGTCTGGTGCAGAATTCTGCTGGGCGATGATATCTCATTAGCAGTTGGCTCTTTTTCCAGGCCTCTGGGTTCTGCCAGTGCAGAGCCATTTTTTCAACTTAGTAACGACTTATTAGCTTTACACGCAACATACATTATTCTTGGTGGAGACCTTAATATGCCTAGTGTAGAATGGCCTTCTTTGCAATCAGTAATTCACAATACATCCCTATTATATACCGCTTTCCGTGAAGTGGTCAATGCCCACTCATTATTCCAGTTTGTTCAAACACCTACGAGACTTAGCTGGACCTCCTTTTCAGCACATGACCCCAGCCTAGTTTCATCTGCCATAACGCTGCCAGGCATAAGCGATCATGACGTCGTTCTAGCAAAATTATCTTGTAATGCAATGAAGCGGGGTTTTGGAGGGATATATGTATCGAGTGCTTCCACCTCGCTAGACAGTTGAAGTGAGCGCCTGTGGCGTCATCCTTCTTGTGTGTGCTCTTCTTGGCACAAAAATCTGTTTAGAAATACAGGTTTCCGCTCGCACCGACCACCCAGTAAAACAATTCCATAATAAACACATTCAAATATAGTTTTTCCCCAAGAATGATTGGAACAGTCTGCCTGCACAAATTGCTGCTTCCCCTCCCACATCTTTTTACAGTGCTTTGCAAAGCTCTGTTAATATGATTGTATTATGTTCAAATGACCATTAGTTAAAATCAGTGTGGCCATTTCTTGTCCTAGTGCATTGTGCTGTTTTTTTTTTCCTTCCCAAAGTAGCTGTGTTGCCAAAACAGTGCTGTATTTTGAGATGTTATTTTCTCCACGTCGGTCGTGTGTATGTTTGTCTTTCTGCAACGTTATTTTCATTTTTTAATTCATTTCAACAGAAAAAAAGGCAGACGCCGACCAAAGGTTTTTGTCATAACAGACGTTTCGGCTTCCATACGGTAGCCTTGTTCACTAAATTTTTATTGTGGAACCGCGACAATTAAATAGGTTTCAATAACTGTCCCAGGCATCTTGTGTATGTTGGCGGGAGATTGCCGATGTTACGATTAAGTCTTTTTTTCAGTGGTCTGGATCACCCAAGGACTCGATACTGGCGTGAAAGCCAGTTCATTTCCTTGGTGATGATAGAAGCCCCTTCCCAGCAGTTATCCTGACCTGCTGATGGCGATTCAGATGGTCTGATGGCCCTTGGCGATTCAGACTACTGAAAAAAAGAGTTAATCATAACGCTGGCAATCACCCGCCAACATACACAAGATGCCTGGGACGGTTATTGAAGCGTATTTAAGCGTCGCTCTTCTAGAATAAACTTCAGTGAACAAGACTTCCGTATGGAAGCCGAAACGTCTTGTTTTGACACAAACCTTTGGTCGGCGTCTTATTTTTTTTCTGTTGAAATGAATTACTTACTACCCGATCAGACGATATTTCGTCAGATCTTAGATTTCTTTTCATTTTTGCCTTTCGTCCCGTACTCTATAGGTTCTCTCAGTATATTGCATCATTTGTCTAAGTTACTGTATTCCGTCTGTTGCTTTTATGATGTTTTCCCCAGCAACAATGCCCAGTGGGGGTGCTGCAGGTATTTTGTATAAATAAATATAAATAAAAAATACCTGCAGGATGCCGTGGGTGCAGGGAAGAAAGGCGGCCTGTTTGCCCTCCTGGGCGCACGCCAGCAGCTCCTGGATGCAGCGGGTGATCCGTTCCGTCTGTGCCAGCACCTCCTGGTAGGTGGGCAGGCCTGGCTGCTGCTGCTGGGAGCTGCACAACAAATTTCCCACAATAACAATTTCCCATCCTGCAAATGATCAGCTGAAGCAGAAACAGCAGCTGCGTCAACCGAATCACGTACCCAAACAGCCTTCTTAACATCACACCAAGATTATTCCAGACCAGTTCCCACCGACATGTCGCAATTTTGCAGTGGATCAACAAACTATTTAAAGAACTCCGCACTGCCAGAGGCAGTGGGCAACAAAGCGCAAGAGCACATGATTTCTCAGAGATATTACAAGAGATAGCCCGACAGATGGTTCAGCTATCTATCACTTCTTACAAGTAAGTTTGCAACCATTCTCAGGCTGAAGCTTCAACCACTTCCTAACCCCGTGTGAGGCCTCCTTCCCACAAATTATGGATGCAGGAAGCCAGCATACGAGGGTGGAAGTACCTGCTCAAGGTAACGTGAAGGGAGAACAGGACACACTTCCCTTTTGTAACGTCGTTTTCACGCTGTGACCACGTTAATTCACCGCATTGGAAGGAAAAATCCAGAAAAACATAGACCTATCATAATGAAATTCTATGACAGCAGGGAAAAGGATAGCATTCTCAAGAATTGCAAGAAACTTAAGGGAAAATCTGTTCATGTCAGCAATGATTATGCAAAAGAAACTACCGACGTTCGAAAGAAATTATGGGAATCTGCCATTGTAGAAAGGGACAACAAGCAAAAGGTGTCTCTGGTCCATGATAGGCTTAAGATGGATGACTGTCTATATGCCTGGGATCACAGTCGGAACGAGCGTGTTCTTTGCCAAGAACGCCGTGATAAGGGCCGCCATAGCAATTGCAAAGTGTCAGGGGAAGCTTGCCATGACAAGGAGGGCATACGTTCTTGCTCTGCAAATACAGCATAGCTCAGAATCGTTTCGCTAAATGCCCGCAGTATTCTTAACAAGGTTTCTGAATTAGAATGTCTGTTGCTATCCGAGTGACCACACATCGTTTGCATTACAAAAACATGGCTCAACAGTGCTATTTCTTGTGACTGCATTATCCCTCCTAGCTACACAATGTTCAGGTGGGATCGGGACTCTCGTGGTGGTGGTGTGGCCATTATTGTTAAATCATCGCTGACAGCCTGTACGGTTACGTGTGACATGTCGGAATCGGTGTGGTGTAAAATCATGTTTTCTGGCATGTATTACCTCATAGGAGTCGTTTATAGGCCGCCAACTACTTCACCTGATTTTCTAGATGTGTTAAATACGTTTCTTTGCTCACATGTAAATAGGAACACCCGGCTAATAATGACTGGCGACATTAACTTGCCACATATTGATTGGGAACTTATTTCGCCTGGAAATACAGAAATTTCTAATGCGGAAAAATTATTGGGTATCACTGACAACACAGGCGCTAACTTCCGACTGAAAGAAACCTAGGCGACCAAGACGAACGTGGACCGTGAGGGGAACCAGGCGCATGCGCTCGGAAAGATAAAGAAAACCAGGTGAACGAGGAACAACGGACATGCACGACTCAGTTAATCTTTAAGAAGGCCAGCTCTCTTTTCGACAGGCCTTGTGCCGTTTTTGCGCTCCTCATATACCATGGATCATCGTTAATGACTCGCCCAAGTTTCCACCCTTGTGAATTGGGTATCACATTTTTTTCATAATTTAAGGCAAATAGTGAAAGAAAACATGCGTATAACGTCTCAATCGCAGTCATTGCTTGACCTGGTGTTCCTTTCCCATAAAGTAGGCGATTATGAAATGGCAGTCACAGATGGTATATCCGATCACAAGATGATTTTGCTGAATGTGCTTACTTGTAAACCACCACCTACAAAACCTGCTGTACGTGTTGAAATCAAAAACTATAAGGCCGATGATACATCTATTCTAGATTATTTAGAAAAGTGTCTCAACAAATTTGAAAATGTCTCTGAGGTCGAAACAGTTGAAGAATTGTGGCAGCGCTTTAAAACCATTATTAAGGTCTGCATAGATCAGTTTGTTCCAACCCGACTCAAGAACAAGAAAATGCGGAGTAATCCATGGATAACAAGAGATATTGTTCACGCGAAACGCGAATTAGAAAGGCTGCGCAGAGGAAAAGCAGATCCTAGGGACATACAGACAGTACGTCAGAGAATAAAGGCTTTGTTACTCAGTTCGAAGCAAACATTTTTTAACCGCACTCTAAGTGACTTTCTTAAGACTTCCCCAGAAAAGTTTTGGCATTTAGACCACAGAAAGGAAACAATAAAGCAAATGACGGTAGGAAACGATCTAGTAGAAGAAAAATGTGTTATCGCTGATGGATTCAATAAGTATTTTCAATCAGTATTCACGCAAAGTGATTGACCATTTCTGGTAGATGATGGGGTATCTTTCAGCGCAAGTTCCATGGACACTATCAACTTTACTCAGAAAGGCGTATTCCAGCAGTTGCTACAGTTAGATGATAAGAAGGCTACAGGGCCCGACGGGATACCTACTGGCTCTTTGAAAAGGTATGCCGAGTGGATATCATTTTATTTGGTAATTATTTTTCAGAAATCACTAAGCACCCATTCCATACCACAGGACCGGCGTTGTGCTGTAGTTATCCCCATATTTAAAAGTGGCAATCATACTCTAATGAACAACTACCATCCTGTATCCGTTACGTCAGTTTGCTGCAAGGTTATGGAACACGTCATAGCGAAACATATTATTTTCCTAGAATCAAATGGCCTCCTTGCTCATGCCAGCATGAGTTCCGACAGGGACTGGCACAATCACGTAGAAAATGGCACAATGGGGGAAAATGGCACAATCACGTAGAAAAAGTGTGTCCAGCGGCACAGAAGAAACTGGGTTTTTTAAGAGCGAAACTGGGAAGGGCGACAAAAAATGTTAAACTGCTGGCATACAGATCTCTTATACGACCATGCCTAGAATATGCGTTAGTAGCATGGGTGCCCCATCAAAAAGTAATGTGGGCCAAAATAGAGAAGGTGCAACGCCGGGCGGCGCGCTTTATTTGTTTGAAATATAGAAGGACAGACTCAGTTTCGGCGATGTTAAAGTCTTGCGGTCTTGAATTATTGGAAGATCGGTGCAAGAAGCAGAGACTAAAAATGTTATTTCAAATAATTCACGGTGAACTAAAAATTAATAAAGATTTGTACTTAAAACCTCCAGGCAGACTGAGCTCCTGATTAAATCATAGTGAAGCGATTCGACCGTACTTGTCCTGAACCAATGCCTTTTGTTGTTCGTTCTTCCCAGAGGCAATAGAGCTGTGGAACAAGCTGCCTGCAGCAATTGTTCGCAGTTCTGATGCCGCATTGTTTTCAGGTGCAATCAAGGACTTTTACTAAAATCTGTACTATATGGAATTGCACAGCTTATTTTGTGGGTGTGCGTGCGGCAGACGGCTGAACATTTGAATACGTGTCTTATAGTCTGTATATCCTATGCTGTGTTGTATCTGTAGGCCACTGTATTGCATGCACATATTTCTTTTTATATCTGGCTGCTTATTCTTGTATGAACGTGTTAATGTGTAACATCCCTCCCTGTAATGACCCTCAACTGAGGGTTGACAGTATTCCTAAATAAATAAAAAATAAATAAGCCAGCATACTCTGAAAACTATCCTCACCTGTCCTCACACCTCTGGGTTCGAGGACTTTAACACTCAGACCTGCAAAATTTCACTCTAGCAATTGAACAACATCACCTTGAAGCCATTTCTACCACTGAGTTTGTAGAAAACAGGAGTACACAGCCTTGCCAACGACTTCGTAAAAGGTTCCAATACACTGTAGCGCAGCAAAAGACGAGGACACAAGAGACGAACACCACGAGCGCTAACTTCCAACAAATTTTATTCTCCTGAAGCATCACATTTATACACCAGAAAACAGTAATCACACGTGCGAACAGTATCGATTTCTTAGAAAAACAAGCTCTTTATCTGAGAGGAGAATGGAAGGTGTGCTTACACACGAGCATCCTGACCTATTTATCTTTTCGGCTTCAATGATTTCGCACGTTAACCTTTCTCTACTTTTTCCTATTACAAGACTTTTATCAAAGAAAGGCTTACAGGGTTTTGACTTGCATGCGAGAATGTGGTCAACCAGCGATCCGCCTTGCCCGTTTCTGACGTTGCGAGCGTGTTCCATTAGGCGCTCGTTCAGACATCTCCCCGTCTGCCCGATATAGTGTTTCCTGCACGACAAGGGAATTTGATATACAACACCTTCATCGCACGTGACGTAGGGCTTCTGGTGCCTAGTTGCGTATCCGCGCGCTTTGTTGGGGTTGGTTTTTCCCAGTTTGCACAACGTTGCAAGTTTTTTCGGTGCCGAGAACACGACGGTCGCATTCGCTCGTTGACCAATTCTTTTTAAATTGTGGGAAATCTTGTGTAGATAAGGTAATACAACAAGGTTTTTCCGTTCACGAGGAACTGGGAAAAGGACGCAAAATGTGGCTCGTATCCTTACTTCAGCCTTTTAGACATATTAAATATCTTGTGTTAGAACTGAAAACTGCTCCAAGATGTATTATGAGGCAGTTTACAGTCTGGAAAACGCTCAGAAGCTCAACAGTTAAAAATTTTTTTTTCTTCCCACCAAGATGATTGTTGAACTGTACACCCACACTAGTGAAAACACCCAGAACACCAAGGAGGCTTGGTCTTGCTTTTACGGGGGTTTAACATACCAAAGCGAATCAGGCTATGAGGGACGCCGTAGTGAAGGACTCCGGAAATTTCAACCACCAGGGGTTCTGCAACGTGCACTGACATCAAACATTACATAGGCCTCTAGAGTTTTGCCTCCATTGAAATTTGACCACCGTAGCCGGGATTGAACCTGCGCCTTTCAGGTCGGCAGCTGAGCGCCATAACCATTGAGCCACTGCGGCACCACCAAAAAGTGCAATTAGCGAAAAATAAAAACATGCTGAATGGTTTTGTTTGAACGTCACCATCAGCCTGACTACACCCACTGCAGGGCTCTCTCCCACCTAACTTTCTGCCGCCCCCCTGCTATGCTTTGGCAATATTCAGCATTAAAAAATATGGTATGTAGGTTCGCCGTGTTCAAGTGGGACACATGTCCTGCTGCTGTACAAAGGGTTAATCAATAAACTTTTAAACTCCACTGCTAATATCCACTCTCTCTTCCAATTTCCTTTTGCGAACATGAAGAATTGAAACAGACAAGATAAATTGGTTAGCAACACATCAATGTGCTGATGCCACGCACGAGTCGAGTCACCTGCCAGCAACAAGTGACAGCACGCATGTGCAAGCGAGCATCATGTAGGGCAGGAGAGACAGCGCTCGTGATGAAAGGAAGCTTGAGGGTAGAAACCACCAAGTCATAAGGTTATTGACGACATTGCATGCTTCATAGACAGGTTTGCATGTTGATTTGCATTTGCACATCAAGAAAACAACCATCTTTCTTTTCTTTGACATACATATTTCTTTCCGCTAGTCAATAGTATGCTATACAGCAAGGCCCGTAGAATTGCAGCCTGCGGCCCACCAGCACTCAAAAGTTTCATCTTTCATTCTGAAAGCTCGTGCCACCATCACGAGCCACCTTCACCATCAGCCTTGTTGAAACCGGCCAAAAAGTTATGTCCTCTGACATTCTTTGCAGAAAGGAAAAAAGGCCTTAATATGTGCTACCTTCACAAGCGCACAAGGAACGAGGACAACCCTAGCTCTCTCTTTTTTGCCCTCCACACCTCCCCTTTCCTGCGCAACCTTCACTGCAGATCCACAGAAAGTTGTGTACAATTTCCACACCGGAGTGAAAATCTCTCGTGCGGGGATTGAAAGGCGATTACTCCTGACTGTGAGTCACTAAATTTCGTCTCGTACAAGGCACAAGCATTGAGGTGGTAATAAAAGGCACAGATGATGCATTTGCCAGTAGCCACAGCACATGTTGTTGTGGATTGCACTGCCGCAAGCACAAACCACACAATCCGGCTCCATGCGAGCAAAGACCCCCACAGCTTTTATTCGACAACATGGCACCATCTCAAGGGCGTAACACACACTACATTCTTCCTTGTACTATCCAAGAATCACAAGTCCGGATGCATTCTTTGTGGAAAACGAAGAATCAAGATAGCCCCCAGACTGCTGTTGAAAGAGTACAATGGCACAGCATAGAAAAGGGGATCGCAGTCAACCTTTTGTATACTCGGATACAACTTATGTCAGCAAGAGTGGCAGATCGGGCTAGTTGGTAATTCATTATACGATACAGCGCGAACAGAGACAAGGACGAAGAAAGACAAGACACCACAGCGCTGTGCTGTCTTGTCGTTCTTCGTCCTTGTCTCTGTTCGCTCTGTGTCGCATAACTTAAGTCAGTAGTGAAGCTCTGCCCACATTCAGGACCGGCACAGAATTCATCCATGACAAAAATGTAGTCCGTTGTTAAAACTTCTCATCACTTAAAAAGGAAGCTAATCACAAAAAAAAAGTTATAAGCTCTAGAATTTTGATACCTGGCTTGTTTAACAAAATCAAACATTGAAAAGCTGACTTCGTTCGCTTTTGTAGCAGAGTAATACAGTACGCCACGAACCGAACAGTGTTTACAACTAGTGCTTTTTAAGTTGTATCCTGCACTGCAGTAGAAGCTAGGCAGGAAATAGAAAGAAATGGGTGGCAGCAGTGGGCTACGTCATACTCCAAAAATTTTTTGCTGAACAAATTAGACAGAGTCCGCATCATTGCTACAATCCTTTTCCTGCCTAGCCTCTGCTCCGGAAAATCCAAAATTTTCATTCCCTCTTAGATCGAGACCTTTTGGTTAGAAAACAAGCCTTGGGGAGAAGACACAGATGTCCATCATCATGATCATCGGCCTGACTACGCCCACTGCAGGGCAAAGGCCTCTCCCATGTCTCTCCAATCAACCCTGTCCTTTGCCAGCTGCGCTCAACCAATTCCTCCAAACTTCCTAATCTCATCCGCCCAGCTAACCTTCTGCCGCCCCCTGCTACGCTTACTTTCTCTTGGAATCCACTCCGTTACCCTTGAGGACCAGCGGTTATCTTGCCTTCGCATTACATGCCCTGCCCAAGCCCATCTCTTCCTCTTGATTTCGATTAGGATGTCATTTACCCGTGTTTGTTGCCTCATCCACTTGGCCCGCTTCTGGTCTCTTAACGTTACACCTATCATTTTTCTTTCCATGGCTCGCTGCGTTGTCTTTTACTTAAAGGGACACTTAGGAGTATTTGAAGTTGGCTTGCATCGTTAGAATACCAGCTCCTGATCACAAAAACGCCACTCTTACTGGAAACAAAGCTCTTGTAAGGTAGAAAATAGCAAGAAACAAAATACAGGTATCGCCGCCACAGGCCAATCTCGCAAGTACAAGCGTCATGACGTCATAGGACAAGAGACGCCACCTTAAAGGAATTTTCCTTCCTACATGGATTTCACGAATCTCTGAGGCTGACAAAGGAAGGTTGCGTGGTTCCATATTGAAATAAGTTTTGTTTTGAAATCGATAGTGCCCTTTTATTACACAAGGAAGACAGACAAAAGACAACCTGACTGTTAGAAGCAAAGAAAACCGATGCTTGGTGGCGCCACAGGCGGCTAGGAGTTTCGTTTTTTTCTTGCGCTTCGCGTCTATGAGCTTTGCGTGCCCCCGGTTTTGTTATTGACGTGCCTCGATTTACAAGCGCTGAACAGCAGAGGAACTGCAAGTGCCTCTTCAAGTGCTAGTTAACCTTTGAAGAAGCCTGTTAAAGCTGGTCAGATGATTGCCACGGTCGATGAAAAACTATGATGGCACGATGGTCGGTGATCGTACAAGGCAGTTAGCAGTGTAAAGAGCCCTTGTGTCTTCGTACGCTTGCCCGACGAAACGTTCCCAGCTGTGTCAGTCAGCTTTGAACTACTTAACGGAAATCTTCAAGTGCTAGTTAACCTTTGAAGAAGCCTGTTAAAGCTGGTCAGATGATTGCCACAGTCGATGAAAAACTATGATGGCACGATGGTCGGTGATCGTACAAGGCAGTTAGCAGTGTAAAGAGCCCTTGTGTCTTCGTACGCTTGCCCGACGAAACGTTCCCAGCTGTGTCAGTCAGCTTCGAACTACTTAACGGAAATCGTTTATTTGGGATGGGAGACAAGGTACAAGGCAGTTAAGAAAAATTGCTGATGGCCTAGCTCTGTTAGGCCAGGATATACGAAGCGAAAGCGCGGAGACTTCTGCATTGGAAGAGTGCATTCACAAGATGCGCCTTTATTCATGGTTAATGCTTGAGCCGACGTGACGGAGTGGTAGCGTCTCTGCCTCAAACACCAAAGGCCCTGGTTCGATTCCGAGCCTCGGCACAGGTTTTTTTTTCTTTATTCAGTGAGTGTGCGGGGGGGTTTCAGTGGCTCCCATAGATGCCGCCACCGAATACATTGGTTAGCGGTTAAGCGCAGGCTCTGTTAAGGCGCGTTTATACTCCGGCGCAACGCGTGCGCTGCATGGCGACGTCACGTTGGCCAAAGCGAGACCCTCTATACTCCAACTGCGCTTGACCGCCGACGCGTTCGGCGGCTTCGGCGTACTCTGGCCGCACTGGCGGAGACTTGGAGCACGTTTCTATTTCACGCCGAGTGCACCAGCCGCTGCCGGCCCGGCCAGACCGGTTCGGCTGCACGGCGAGGTGCGCGTTGTGACCTCACGTGCCTCCTCGGAGCACCGCCACGGCGAAATCGCAAGGTCGCGGCCCTTAAAGCTTTCGCTTTAAAAGAGACTTGGAACATGCAGAGACCGTGACTCCGCTCTCCTCCAACTCGTTTGTTTGCGGCTCCATTTAATAGCTTCGGCAGTTGGGCGGAGCTGTTTTCTTCAAGCTCTCAGCTAATTTAATCCATTCACAGTACACATCTGAAGATGCATGCAAGTGGGCATGAGAACCCGATCTAGTGGACCCCGTACCTCCAGAAACGCGCGGAACCAGTTGAAGTGTCGTGCATCAGTTTCACTTTCAAGCCGCCAACTTTAAACGCAAGTGCCCTTGAACACCCATCCGTTTTTTGTGGCAAAAAAAAAAAAAATAACCTGGCCCTTGCAACCGTGAGAAACCTCCTCGATGCCGCCTGCCGCACCGTGCAACAGCACCTTTCAAGGAATCACAATCCATTGGCCCCAAAGCCTCGGCCAGCCTCCGATGGGCGCGACATGCCGACCTTGTCCTCTTCCCTCGCGACCCCCCGCACTGGGGTTAAGATATTAGCAACGGCTGCTCACTGAGGAAGGAAGAAACGACCCGCCGGCGCCTGACCTAACTGTGCTCCCTCAAAAGCATCGCACGCTCTGAGGGGCTGAGGTCGCTAAAATGCAGGCGGGAGCTTTTGCGAGAACTTCGTTGGCGGGTTTGGGAACGGGATTCATCGTAATGCTGGCAAGATGCGGTGCAAACGTAAACGAAGTGATGGTAGCGACCCCTGATAGATGCCTTCAACGTGCGGCGGTGGTAGCTTTAATTTCGGCTGCTGCTAGACCGCACCGCAAGGTGTCAGAAATCACGGAGTCTGCGTTTACGTCACGTTTCACGTCACTCTGTCCTGTGACGTCATAAGAGTCGCTGTTTTATCATAAGAGTGCGCCGAGTTTGAAGCGGAGGGCGGGAAAAACTTTTTAAACTTCGAATCCAAATTTATTTGAAATAAATGCATCTTTCACTCCCGGACAAGCGGCAAAAAAGCCATGAAATGCCGAACTATCAGATATTGCTAACGAAAAAAAAATTGGTAGAGCTCTCCTCACTGTCCCTTTAAGCTGACCTCTTCGAAATGACCAGCGCGGAAACAGACAAAGAGACAAGAAGAAAAAAACACTGACTAACAACCTGTTTACGCGAGCGCAGACCACAAGGACTGTGTCTGCTGGTCGCTATCAAGCGCCCCAAGGGAAGCATACAGCTGGCCTAAATCGCACAGCCAGCTGCTGCATCACTGCCCTGTCACATTTCAAGCGGCAGCGGCAGCGAGCGAAAAACGGCGTTACATAATAGATGGACAGTTAAAAGCTGTTCAATTGGACGTTTTGCGAACCAATCTACAACTTTCTCATTGGACTTTTTCGTCTATCTTTGTTCCTTGCGAAGTTGGTTAATTAATCTTGACTAATTATGCAATTAAACACAATACAAAAATAGTGTGAGTTGCTTCATACAATAGCCAGGAACATGAATTTGGTCGCGTCATCTTAGAGTGCCGTGGCATAGTTCAAAACCCTGGCTAAAGTTAGCTAGGACACCCTGTATATCTTCCAGTATTTTGACATAAGGCTCTTCTGCACCCTTTTTCAGCATGCCTGCATGACTGCTGAGGTTTCCACTGAGTCAAATGCTTTCTTGTAATCAATGAAGGCTATAAACAGGGATTGGTTATATTCTTTGCATATCTCTATCACCTGATTGATAGTGTGAATATGATCTATCGTGGAATATCTTTTACGAAAGCCTGCCTGAGCATTTGGCGATTACTTTAGTAAATAACCTTGTAGGCAACGGACAGACAGTAAGCTGATCAGTCTAATTTTTCAAGTCCTTCAGCAAAACTTGTTGTTGGGCTAGTTGGTAAGCCATGATCTCAGAAGAACCAGTGCAAAAAATAACAACGGACAAGAAACAAGGAGGCCGACCCGCTTCTGTCCGTGTCGGCCACCTTGTCTCTTGTCTGTTGTTCTTTTTTTGCGCTCGTTCTTCTGAGTTCAAATCCTCGGAGTCGCCTTTCTTATGAATTAAGATTTTGTTTGCATTCTTCCAAACTTCTGGTACACTCGAGGTCCCAAGGCATTGCGTATACAGGGTGGCTAGTTTTTCGAGTACAATCTCCCCTCCATCCTATAACAGATCTGCTGTTACCTGATCCTCACCAGCTGCTTTTCCCTTTTGCATTGCACAGGTATCCACAAATGGTCAATTAGATATCAAGGAATTTCAGGGGAGTGTTAAGGCATGCAGAATGAAGACAAAATTAAGCTTTGCTTGTTTCCTACAGCACATTCAGTGAGTAGCAATAATCGCAGTGTCATGCAAGGCATGCAGTTGGCCAGAAGTACTTGTTGCATTCCTCATCGCCACTTGAAGACGTTGAAATTCACAAACTGCATACACTCACTTTTATGGGAGGGTTTCACAATTTTCTCAACCTTTGTGACATTATTTGAGAAGCTATATAAGGCACGTCACCATACCGAACGCCACTTGGCCTGATCTATCATGTGTTTCACTTCTGCCACATATATTTCAATATTTTCTACGGTCCTTGTGGCAGTAGAAAATTCAGTGAAAGTTCAGTGCTGGAATGTCACTATCGACAGCTTCTAGGAAAGAAAATTTGAAGATAAAAAGCAGTGTTTTCAACCTCGATGGGAACAGCTGTATTTCTTCGCTGAGTCACGGGACAATGCGACGCGTTTAATCTGCCGTCAGGCTGCATCTGTGCCGAAGGAGTACATGTGACACCACTTCATGTCCTGTGCATTAACTGAAAAGATGCTTGATGACAAAGTAGATCAGTTAAAGGCACCATTCAGAAAACAGCAAGAACTTTCCAACCGTCCGGCAAAATAGCAAAAGAAACGTGAGAGCAAAGTTCATTATTTCCCATTAATTGCAAAATTTTCAGAACTGTTCAACAATGGGTTACATGTGAAAAACTGCTCATTTAAACTCACAGGCGTTGTCTGCCCCAGCATGAAAATAGACTACGAAATTGAAAAAGAACTCATGAACTTCGAAGCCTTTTCTCTCAGTATTGACGAAAGCGCTGACATTCTTCATTAGGGGTGTAGAAAAAAGAACTACTAGACATTGCCCCTATGAAAGGCACCACTGTATGAACTGATATCATTTCGGTGCTTGAAAGAGCTATTGCAGCGGGAGCGGCAACCGACAGCGCTCGATTACTCGCCAGAAGCAGGAGCGGTCTTGTGGAACGTTTGCGATGAAGCTTACACCAAGCACTGCCCAGCAAGACATTGATTATGGAGTCTGTCACAGACATTGTGCAGGGAACTTCATTCTTCCAGTAGCACTCAAGCGCCATCTGTTTACCTTTCTGTAACAAAAGGAAGAATATAATCACAAGGAGATAAACGTGCTGAGGAGATTTTTTTGACCTGCTTTTGTAGAAGAGAAATAAAAAAACTGCTGAGCTGTCAAATGAGAGGTGGTTTCGTTCACTTGCATTTCGCACAGGCATATGTGATCACTCACCTGAACATTTTGAATGTAACACTTAAGGGAGAACAAAAAATCGTAACGAAAATGAGTGAGAGTGTTACTCTGGCAGTGCCAGCTAGATAAGAGGTACTAGGACACATTGCCCAAGAATCTTGCGATGTTTCACAGATTTGCTCCACAATCCCGAGGAACAATCCAAACTTTGGTGTCAAGACATCCGCAGCCTCTCCAAACAATTTGAAATTTTCGCTGTACCCTTTGCTGATCGAGTCGATGATGTTCAGCCCAAGTTGAAAAGGGAGCTTATTGAACTTGAAGCAAGCACGACAGAAGTTTTACATGTTTTGATATAGGACAATTTTTCCAACTCTGCAGCACCAAGCAGCAAGAATCACTGCCATGTTCGGGAGCACATACTTTTGCGAGCACCTCTTCTTTTTATTCAAAGTGAACAGTTCTGTATTCTGTTTGTGTCACAGTCAAAACCATCATAATCGGCCTCACCTGATAGGTCAAAACACTGGAAGCGGATGTCAGTTCAGTCGAGATTGTGAGCAGCAGCAGGATGTCACTGCGTAGCGGTTGCTGCAGCGGAACGTCTATCAGCGCTATTGCTCTTTGCCAAGAAATGAAACGCGATCAGCACAAAAGAACAAACATTCAGCCGCAATTTTAGTTGGACATCGGGTCCCACTGCAAAGGGCTAATCAAAAGCTGCCTCATTTACCAAGTGGACTTTAATAAATACAAACAATAATTAACATACTCTTTTCTGCACTGTAAAGGCCGGAGGTGTACTTAAAAATAAAATAATGTACACAACAACGCATAGCTTTGCAGTGACAGAAGGCGGCCACTACAGCCGCTGATCACCAATGATAAATAAAAGGCAGCTAGCTTGTTCGCACAACACGCCGCTTTTCATTTATCTTGAGAAAAAGAAGCAGAGAGCAAAATTTCCTATGGCGTGCTGATGTTTCAGCACTGCCGTGCTGAAATATCAAGACGCCGTGACAACTTGTTATCTGCAACATCGCTGAACGTAAGTTGCTGCTGTGATCACACCATTGTGCAGATGGTAATTTATGTTTTTCGTTCCTTCTATGCAGACAATGCAAGTACCACAAGATGTTGCTGCTAGGTTTTTCATTTTCTTGATGTGTGTCTCTTCATGTATATATTAGGAGACTTCACACACGAAGTTTTCAGAGGTTTACCATGGTGTGAAGTTCACGCATGCCCACCGATGCCGAAAAACTGACTACCCAGCTAACTCGCGAACTTGGTGCATAGCTACACCACTGCAGCTATCGAGAACTATAAGGGATGCCGGAAAACCACGTCTGGCAGGCCAAACGTGTCGGTGTAGTGAGATGTTGGTGGCGAGTGACCATCCGTGCACATGATGAGTGGTTTCACGCTGCCAGACATTGCACATGATCACGATGCAGGACAGCTGAACAGCTAATAAGGAGTTCTAGAATAGGAAATGCATGCTTGCGCACAGTAAACACATGCATTTTGCATGACATTGTGTCTCGTCTGCACATACAACCGCAGACGAGACGAGACGATAACTCTGGTGCAATCTGGTTTGGATGAAGTGAACAATATGTGCAACAAACCAGTGCTCGTTAGGCCTAGGAGCTATGGTATCGTCCAACGAAATAAATAGGCCAAATTTATCGTGCACACAATTTTTTATAGGTAAGATAAGACGAAGTGAAAGCCCTGTACCCAGTTCATAGCGAGTTGACGTGCCCAAAAATGCAGTACCACCGGCAAGTTCACTCCAAGACGAGAGGCTCCGCTTTACACCGCTCTGCCATGTTGGCTGTTATCTCACTGGGGTCTTTAAGCATCTGCTATGGAGCGTACGCTATGTGTGTGATGCCACTGTTGTTTTTTTCGACAGTTCTCGCTGCATCCGAACCAGCACATCAGCTTCCAGCATTCCTGTCTGCCGTGGCAGATTGTGATGGTTTCGATTATGACAGAAACTCGGGCTCGGTAGCTGTGTGAAAGCACAGTTTACTAATTCGTTCCTCTGTGCAATGCAGGCACTTTCCGTCACCGTACAACTGATCTTTGCCGTTTTGCTGGCTGCTTCCACTGGATCTTCATCACACGTGTTCATGACCGACGATAAACATTGCACCAATCTCGGAATAACATCGTCACCGATACTGGATTTGCCTGCGCCGCCGCTGGAATATCGCCTCCCGGACATTGGATGGCTACCATCATCAACGACTTCGCCGGTTATAAAAGGGCCGCATCTGTCGCCGCCGCTCCATGGGCTCGGTAGCTGTGTGAAAACACAGTCTACTAATCCGTACTTCTTTGCAATGCAGGTTGGTAATAAGTTTTCGCTTTATGCTAAGAAAACCAGCAATTACTTGCTAATGCAGCTGCCGAGCCCGCAGTGCTGGCCAGTGTTGTTGTTGAATGCTTACGCACGATCTGTATACTTATACTCCTATCGGGTGATGTGGAGACGAATCCTGGGCCGAACAATTCAGAAACCATAATTTCCGAACTGCAGAAATTAACAGCTGGCCAAACTACTTTAATCTCCGACTTGCCGGACATTAAGACATAGCTCAGAACAACTGATTCAACTCTGGCCGATTTAAACAAGCACATGATTGCTCTGGAATCTCACTACGCTACTCTTTATGCAATTAATTCTGAAATGGACAGCCTTAAAACTTTAACTACCCAACTAAGCCAACAGATCGTGAGACTGGAAGCGTGTGTAGACGATGCTGAAAACCGCTCTCGCCGTAATAACCTAATATTTTACAATATTCCCGACACTAATCCATCTGAAAGTTTTGCAGATTCAGAGGAAACAGTCATTAGCCATTGTTCTCCGCATCTAGATTTCACCATGCTTCCTAATCAAATCGAGCGTGCTCATCGCCTTGGGCGGCACTCGACAGATCGCAACCGGCCAATCATCGTAAAATTCACGTCGTTCAAAACTAAAGACAGCATCCTCTCTAATGGAAAAAAACTTAAAGGGACAGACTACACCACTGGCGAATACTTTTCTCCTCTTGTTCGTCATGTTCGCAAACAGATAGTTCCCGTAACTTACTAATCCTGACTGAAACGTAGCTCAACACTGACATATCTGACAGCGAACTCCTCGTTGACTTGCCAAATTTCCGTGTTTATTGCAATGACTGCAAAGATAGGAGGGGAGGAGGCATACTTATTGCAACCAGGCAAGAACTGTCATGCATGCCCATCAACCTTTCATTAGACATCAAAATATTGTGGATTCTATTCAACTCTTCACCAAAGTCAGTTGTTGTTGGCGTTTGCTGTATACCCCCTAATAAAAGTTCAAATTTTGCGCACAAATTTAATAATGCATTAAATGAAATCAAAACTAAGCATCCTAACGCCGGCATTTTCGTCTTTGGTGACTTCAACTTTCCTAGCATTGATCCGTGTCCGTGTTCGTCTTGCACTGTGAATGTTAGCATGAAGTACCAACTCGCCCAGCAACTGATTTTAAGCAAATTGATTGGCAGAACCTAACTGCTACAGGTTTTCTTGAATTTGTTGATGTCTGCCTTAATTTCAATCTGGTACAAGTAATATCGGAGCCAACGCGTGTAACAGAAGACAGCGCTAATACCCTTGATCTAATATTAACCGATCATCCAGAATGTGTTCATTCCATCACGTATCATCCAGGTGTTAGCGATCACAAAATAATACATGCATGCCTCTCCATTAAACCGTTGCCCCGCACAACCAATAGATAAACCGTCCGATTATATGATCAGGGAAACCATGCTACTATTAATAACGAACTTCGCGCCTCCCTAGCCCTTGTTGAACCCAACTTTCATCAAAGAACGATTCATAAAAACTGGTTATTATTCAAAAGGGAAATTGAAGAATTGGTAGACAAATTTATTCCAAAAGTAGTCATACGAAACAGCCCGCGAAACCCATGGTTCAACAGTTGTCTAAAATGTCTGGAAAACAAAAAGAAACGCCTCTTCCGCTCAGCAAAATTGCATCCCAGTGAGAACGCTTGGAATAAATACTATGTGGCAGAAAAAGCGTACCTAAAAAAAAACTCGTGAAATCAAGCTTGCTTTCTTTCAGTCCGATTTGCCTAAAATGCTGACAGCTAACCCCCATAAATTCTGGCAAGTCATCAACCCACAGCACACGTGTAACATTTCCCTTGCCGATGCATCAGGTGAACCCATCTCAGATACAGATTGCGCCAATCTATTTAATCAGGCCTTTCCATCTGTGTTTACGAAAGAAGCTAGCATGTCACTTCCTTCAGAACCGACATATATTATGAAACCTATGCCTCCGCTTATATTCTCTCCAACAGGAATCTCATCATTAATAGAAAAAATGAAGCTTTCATCCTCCACCGGCATCGACAACATCAACACCAAAATACTAAAAAACACAAAAGATACACGTGCGTCTTTCTTGTCGTTATTCACGCAGTCACTCCTCACTGGCCAACTGCCCAAGGATTGGAAACATGGGAAGGTCGTTCCAGTCTACAAATCAGGTGACAAAAATTCACCCTTAAATTACCGCCCCATTTGCCTAACCACCGTACCCTGCAAAATCATGGAGCACGTCATCTATACCTATATCATGGCCTTCCTTGACTCTAACAACATTTTTCACCTGGCACAGCATGGATTTCGCTGGGGCTACTCCTGCGAGACCCAAATGGCAACTTTCTTATATGATCTGCACATAAACCTTGATTCCAATCAACAAACCGACGTCATATTTTTGGATTTTGCTAAAGCCTTCGATAAAGTACCCCATAAACGCTTACTGACAAAACTTTCCAGATTAAATTTGCACCCCTACATAATGAAATGAATTGAAGCCTTCCTATCTAATCGCTCCCAATTTGTTTCTGTTAACAATAAGAACTTTAACTCTCTTCCAGTAACTTCAGGTGTACCTCAGGGATCTGTACTTGGCCCGCTGCTTTTCCTAATATACATTAATGATTTGCCATCACAAGTCACCTCTAATATACGCATGTTTGCTGACAACTGTGCAATTTATTGTGCAGTTACTAAACCCGCTAACCAAGCATCTCTTCAAAGTGATCTTAATGCTGTCTAGAACTGGTGTAACCGATGGCTAATGGAACTCAACCCTCATAAGTGCAAGCTTTTATCTGTCCACTGCCATCATAATCCTCTTATTCGTTCCTATATAATCTCTGCTGTGTCCATAGAACCAGTTCAGTCCTAGAAGTATTTAGGCACTTCTAGTGATCTTTCTTGGAGTTCGTATGTCACTAACCCAATATCATCAGCTAACAGGACGTTAGGATTCTTAAGACGTCATCTTCATCACGTTCCTCAACATGCAAAGTTACTAGCATATAAATCGTTCTTTAGGTCAAAGTTGGAATTCGCATCACCAGTCTGGAATCCCCATCAAGCTTATCTCATTAATCCTCTTGAGTCCGTGCAAAATCGCGCGGCCAGGTTTATTACGCATCGTATGCTTATGACATTAGCGTTTCCGCCTTGAAAACGGCATCCGGTTTAGCGCCCTTATCACTCCGTCTTGGCACTTCCAGCTTATCTTTATTTGATAAGATCTTCAATAGCCCTATGCACACCGCTCCTTATATTCTCCCTCCCCCAGCACGCATTTCACTCCGCGCCAGTCATCATTTTCATGCGGCCCGTCCACTCTCGCGCACTGTGACCTTCGCCAATTCCTTTTTTCCCAGCACAGCTGCAGACTGGAACGGCCTTCCAGGCGACATTGCAACCATCACCTGTTCATCCAGTTCATTGAAAATGTAAAAAATTATGTACAATTGTAAGAATGCTTTTTTTATTATTAGTTCCCACCCCTTATGTAATACCCCAGTCATGCAGCCTTTAAGGAAATAAAATGAAATGAAATATGGACCCTGCTCTGCAGTCAGGGATGACACATGACCACCTCGGAGTGAATCGCCTATGCACAAGACCAAACACCGGGTATTGCATCCTTTGTCGAGCTAACATGCTTAGAACTGAAGGGCAATTGCTGCGAATAAAATCTCTTCTTGACAAGGCCAAATATCTTTGTTACCACACCACACGCATCCATCACCGTAATTTCACACCCACCAGAGATGTTGCACCATCCAATGGGTTGTTTCAACACTCTACTCTAGTTTTTCACGCAAGATGGCAATTCTTGAAGCACCACTGAAGTTAAGGTTCTGGCATAGTGCGCTCGCAGGATGCCGTTAGCCACAGGAACAGTGTATGCTAAAAAAAATACCACTTTGCATGGTTCTGCTGCATCTGTGGCAGATTTTTTTCAATAGGAGTGGCTCTGACGATATTGCATCGTTGGATTTTGATTCCGATGAAGCCATAGGATTCATTTTCTGTTTCTTGACTGTTTGCGTGTTCCTGGAGCCTGATGTCATGAATGATATAGCTCTGTAGTGCCTCGAAATCATATGAGTGAGATTTTCTGCCATCTGCCCAAAATAGAACACACTTCAGGCCATGTAGAAATCAGGGTACCTACCTTGGATTCATGCTCCGTAATAGCATAAAGCTGGTCGTGAAGGATGTGGATGTGCTCCGATTGGTCCTAAATCATTTGAAATGTCTTCCGAAATAGTTTACTATTGCAGAGAATTTCAAGCAATTTACTCTCAAACCTGTGTAGGGATATAATGAATTAGTGGCTATATCAAATGTTCCCAAATATCTTCAACAAACACATGCATATTTTAATTTATATATCGAGCGTGGTTTGCCATAAAACGTATATAGTGATCAGCCGAGCACCAAGCTGTGCTCGCTTGGATGGCAGGCTTTGCCTCATTACACGGGTGACTAGTGGTGATGCGGCAAGCGTTCACACCACGGTTCCTGCTTTGTGTCACATTTGCCAATAGCCCCCCAGAAGCTTCAGTGTCCCGGATCGGAGGTAGCGAAAACAACAATAGCTTTCTTCCTGGTATCTGGTTTTCTACGCAACATGGCCGTAATGCTAGGAAGCCACACTAACTGACGTTTGATCAGCCACCGCTGCATGCTGTGCTGCCTTGCATAGAAACCAACCTATCTGACCACTTGTTTTTATTTGTGGCCTCCGCAATCACGGCGAGTGGCTTCAAAAGAGGCTTTGAAAGGTATCTCCCAGTTGCCGTTCTTTCACTGATGAAATTTGACTTCTCCAACTTAGTTTTTGGTCAAATTTTAAATTATGGCTATATTGAGCTATTTCACAATTTTTTACCAACTTACAATGACGAGGTTTCACTACATTACCTTTTTGTCTTCATGTGAGCACATCACAAATGGTGTGGCGAATATACTTGTTGTGTTTCTGCAATTTTTTTTGCCGTCTTCAAAAATTTTCCAAGGTAAAACTGATAATTTCAAAAAGTCCATTTATCAAGCTATATTTTAATAAATTACATTTTACTTTGAAAATTTTTGCTCAGAGTAAAAATTTTTTTTATCAAAGTCAGTCTAAAAAACCACCCTTTTTCATGTAGTGTCAGAAAAAATTTCCAGCCCAAAAAATTTCTGAATTATAATTTCAAGCATTTTGGCTAGCTTGTAAACAAATTTGAAACATCTTGTAGATTCCAGAATGTTCTTAATATTTTCCTCCAAAAGATATTGTCTTGTCAATGCAATGTTATTCTTAATTTAAAACTTTTTTTGTTTGCCAAATTTTTTTTCAATAGTGACACGCAGAATTCGTGTTGAAACATTTTACTGCTATCGTTTTGATGCATATTGCATTTTTTACACCTCACATCATCTGCAGAAAAAAAATTGTCTGGAAGCCTGTCAAAACTGGTAACAATACACAGTGCAAGATTGATGCCATTAGTATGATTAGCCTCCCTTCCCCTCTTCCTTTTCTGACTTGATAGCAATACGAAATGGAGAGTTTTCTCGTACAACCACGCAGGGCCTGGTCCTGTCAATCTGCATAGTTTTGTCTGTTCTTCAAAAATGAGAGGAACAAACTTTTTTAAAGGATTTTGGCAACATGCACAAGAACCCCAGCTTCAATTGTCTTTTTTTTGCTGCATACAGCAAAGACAAGTTTGGAGAGTGTAGAATCATACCTGCAGTAAAGCTCATCATCCCGAGATAAAACTGTCCTTTGATGACATCTCACGAGGAATGAGCGTAACAAGTGTTAGTGGCTAGTGATTAGAAAGGACCAGAATCGCACTCAAGAAATATCTGAAAGCTTCGGTTACTTCAAAGACAGCAAGGCAGCAGCAAAGCGCTCAGTACAAATCCCTCAGAATAGGGGCGATGCAGAGGCCTATACAAGTCCCCTCTTTTGCAGTACTTGGAAGTACTAAAAGACCACTTTTAGAACTGCCCAATGCATTCTGGAAGGATACCCCTCCTTGTCCTTGTTAATGCTGTTCTGAACAGCGCTAATGAATAAAACATATCCTTAATACCTATTGAAAAAGGGCTTAAGCTTGGTGAAGGCCTTACATAATCTAAGATCGCAAAGGACTTCTTTAAAACAGCAACTGACTTTTGCCACGTGCAGCTTTCAGAGACAACTGCCCTCAAATGAATGCCCACCTTGTGCTTTTTTGCACTGAAGAAGACTCGAAGGTGGCCCCGCTTAGAAGATTCTATGCCCTTTCATTCCCAGCTTGAGATTTTATCTTAGAAGTTGTAGGCAAAGCTGACTACCTTAACCAATTTGTGTTTGATGCTTGGCCCCGGTGCTTTGCCGCTGTTCAAGGCACCCTCCATATATGGTGTTTGTGTGTCCTTTCTCATCCTATGTCATGTTGAGTACAGACCCCATTCTCCTGCTCCTGCCGCCGCCCCAACAATGTCACAGGATGGCAATGGTGTTCGACCACAGTTGCAAAAACTTTAGTTGGAGCTGACCATCAAAATGCTGCTCCATCTGCTCCACTGCAGAGTTGTGAAAGCACCCATCACGAGAGCAGCAAAAATTGTTGAGTGCATTGTCCATTTCTTTTGCCACTGTCAAGAAGCATGGCTGGCCATCATCGCAGCAGAAATCAGGGATGTGCCAGAAAAAGGAGAGAAGACTAATTCTCAGTCAGTAATTCTGCCTCATCACAACATTTTGGAAACGAGAAAAGGATCATCAAGTGGCACGAGATGCCCATAGACACAAGTGGCCTTGATGCGAAGCAAGTGCCAAACATAGTGAGCGACTATTGTGCTGGTCCTAGCTGGTAAAAGACCCAAACTGGACCAAGAACTGGACAGTGCTGAGGTAAAGGCATTGTGCAACCGTAAGGTTGGAACATGTGGTTTTCCATGTCCTGTGCCCAGTCTCCCTGTGACAGTTTAGCATGCCTAGGCTATCATACCCACCCGATTCACTTCAACAGCCACGCCAGACTCACCTGAAAATGCCCTCTCCATCCTGGTCCCTATGTGGATGGCCTGTTGTCACATGCCGGCTCTGCAAGAACAAACGCATCTTTCAAGCGGCTTCCACGCCAACTTTGCTCAAAATGGAGCTTCTCGCTCACAACTTTCTTCCCTCCATGCTACCATAAGGAGAATTAATGTTCACTTTTTTTTTATTCCTACAGTAAATACCAAATAAAATTAGACAATATCTTGCACTGAAACGAAAAAATAATGAGGGTATCCGGAACTCAGCAGTCTTGGCTTGATGGTTGAACGCTTCTGAAACAAGATGCAGGCAAGTTGTGCCGAGAGCGGTTTTGAAAGGCAGAAGTGGTTTGTTGGTGCACGATTCATAGCACCTTTAAAAGGTGCTATGAATCGTTTTAAACCTTTAAACCAGCAGACACAGCCACATTTAAAACAAGTTCGAATGTCTAAAGATCTTTGGCCATCGACTCGGGAGTTCGTGAAATCTAATGTGGTTTCTCTGTGTGAAAGTATTGGCTTGGACAGAATTGCTAAGGGTATTGGGCTTTGTAAAGGAAATAGCTTAAATGCGTTTTTTACCGCCAAAACATATAAGGAAGGAATACCGTCCAGATGTATCGTCAGTGAAAGAGGGGCTTGGCAGAGCCATTTTAGTTGTTTCCTGCTAAGACATCTTAATAGTTTAAAAGTCGAAGACCAATTTTCTTGCAGGAACTCTCTTGATGTTGTTAAATTTTTGCATGACAATAAGTCTTCAGGCTATATGTTTTCTATTGACGTTGTTGATCTGTTCTATTCTATCTCACGGAGTGAGTTGTTAGCAGCTGTACAGTTGTGCATTGAAAAGAATGGGGCGGTTCCCTTCCAGAACGATGCCGGTGTATCTGTTGCGAATTTCTTGGTAATGTTACAGTACTCCTTGTCTTGCACTGTGGTATCAATTGAAGACCATCTGTTGGTTCAGAAAAAAGGAATTTGCATTGGTTCTTGCGAGGCTCCTGTGCTATGTAACATCTTCCTTGCGCAGATACACAGGTCATTGGCGGAGACTTTTGACGAAGCCAAAGTGCTGAAAACCTTTAGATATGTTGACGATTTTTTAATTATTTTAAAGAACTTAACGAAGGGAATTGCGCTAAAAAAGACACGGACGAGAAAAGACAAGGACGGGCCGTGTCTTTCTTAGCGCAATTCCCTTCGTTAAGTATGTACGACCGACTCGCCCAACAACGTGCTCTCCTATGGAAGAAGTTTTATCTGGTTTTAAACCACTTGGAAAAGGTTTGGAATTCACCCATGAGCTTGCAGTTTTTAGACATTGACATTACCCTTAAAGACCAGAGCTTTTGCTGGATGTATCGCCCTTGCGCACAAAAAGAATTAGTGCCCTATGATTCCTCCCATTCAAAGACAGTAAAGCGTGCCACTGCTCAGATGTGCCTGGAAGCGTCGCTGAAGAAATCATGTTGTCATAAAGCAGAGGAAAGCTTTCAAACCCAGATTCGGAAGTTGGAAAAAGCAGGCTTTCCAACGTCGATTTTAAGCGGAGTAGCTGAAGCTTTGCTGCGAAAATTGAAGAAAGAACGTAGTAAAAAGGGTGACCAAGATGAGGGCACCAAAACCAAAAGTAGACCGGTTGTCATCCCGTGCACCTATAAGGTGGTGCGCAATTTGTAGCATGTGGCAACAAAATATAAGGTTCCTGTGGTTTTTTTGCCCCAAAGAAACTGGCTGCCTTGTGCGTTAAAGCTGATCACAACAAGGTAAACAAAAGTGAATGTAAAAAGAGACATGCAGCTCCACTTGTTAAATGTGCCGTGGGAGTCTTCTATCAGATTCCTCTCGCGTGCAGAAAGAAGTACATCGGACATGCCGGACATACCGATTAGCAGAACATAATCGGGATTTACAAAATGGCCCTTGTTCTCATCTGCCTCTTCATTGTAAAGCCTGCGGAGATGAAAGAAAGATTAAGTGTGTAGCAAGGGTGGAAGAAACGAAGGTTTTAAACAGAAGTAAGGACCAGACAGCCCGTGAACTGTTGGAGGCCTTCTATATAAAAAGCAACTGTAGTGATTGTGTTAGTGCCCCATCTATCACTATTTATAAGAACGAAACTGCTTTTTTAGATACACGGGGGTGAGATACCTGTGTGCCTCACCTATCTTTGTCCACTTTTTTTGTAAAACCCTCGCGTGCATGTTTGGTTTTTGCTACCGATCTTGAATGTTGTCCTTATATTCATTCATATTTGCGGTGAATAAACAGTTGAAAGTTGCGCCTGTCTCGTCTCACTTGGTGTGTGTCTTTTTCGGCGTTACAACCCATTTCTGGAAACATGCACCAACTAGCCCCCCAACAAGTATTATGCTGAGGATGAAAGCATCTTAGACTATTTGGAAATGTATTTAGACTCATTTGATGTGCAGGATGACGTCAACACATTGTGGACAAAGTTTAAACGCATTGTCAACTTTTGCCTGAAAAATTTCTTTCCCCATCGAATTAAAACTGTCACAAAGCAGAATCCTTGGATAAGTCGTGAAATTATCCAACTAAAGCGCGAGGTAAAACATAGAAAACGCAATCGATAAAAAAATCAAAATGAAATTTCGCGCCTTTCCTTGATGCTTAAACAGATGTTGATGACAGCGAAAGAACAGTACTTTTAAAAAAAACTAACAGAATTTATGAAAACTTCCCCACAGCGTTTTTGGCGTCACCTTTCACCCTCGTATAAACAAATGAGGTTTACTGAAGTGGATGGTCATGTTATTACTGATCAATCAGAAATTGCTAACAGGAGCAACACTTATTTGCATTCTGTGTTCAGCCAACCTACATCTTCGCCTGAGAATTCCCGTAGCGAAAACTGCATACTGCCGTCAGACATGGCAGACGTTACTTTGTCTGAGCAAGGCATATTTTCCCTCCTGCTTAATTTAGACACGAAAAAGTCTTCTGGTCCTGATTCTATTCCAAATGAGTTTCTTAGACGATATGCCGAATGGGTAGCTAAATATTTGCTCATCATAGTTAAGGCATCTCTAGAGTAGCATTCTTTACCAAATGATTGGCTGCAGGCTAGGATACTACCAATACACAAATCTGGAAACAAGCACATTTCCGGTAATTACAGGCCTATTTCTATCACTTGCGCCTGTTGCAAGATACTCGAGCATGTCTTGGCAAACTGCTTATCCGACTATCTTTAGGGCAACAACAAGCTAAATCCCAACCACCATGGTTTCAGACGGAGGTTGTCTACTGTTACCCAGCTTGTAGAAATGGTGCATGATTTTTCTAAAGTGACAAACAACAGGGATCAAGTGGATGCAGTTTGGCTGGACATGTCTAAAGCATTCGACCGTGTCCCACATGAAGAACTTATTGATAGGCTGTTCGAGCTTAGTATAAACAGGAATATTGTACGGTGGATACAGGCTTATCTAACAGAACCCAGTTCGTGGAATTAGATGGCGCTAAATCAGACGTCCTGTGGGTACCCTCGGGAGTCCCTCAGGGGTCTGTGCTGGGTCCCTTGTTATTTTTATGCTACGTCAATGATACTGCAGTTCCTATTCCGCCCCATGTTACAGTCCGGCTTTTTGTGGATGATTGTTTAATTTACTCTGTCATTTGAAACAAAGAAAGCCAGTTACTACTAAATTCGGCATTGAGCGCTATCGATCAATGGTGCACATTATCCAAAATGGAAATCAATTATGCAAAAACTTCATCTGTTACAATTTCCTATAAAACCAAAAATATATTTTCTTTTGATTATGAAATAGATGGGCACCATATAACTCGAGCCAACCATTTCAGATATCTAGGCGTCACTATAACTTCAAATCTAAACTGGCACACACACATCAATAACATATGCTCAAAGGTCGAAACCAAACCGTGGTTGATAGAAGAAAACTGACGCTTGCTTCCACAAAAGCAAAACTAACAGCCTATCTCACGCTGGTATGACCGACACTGGAATATGCGAGCGTCATATGGGATCCACATCAGAAAAACCAAATGGACAGGATCGAAAAGTTCAGAGAAGGGCGGCTGGGTTCATTTTGTTAAATGATAATACAGATTTACAGATTCAGTGACTGACATGCTTCGTGAACTAAACTGGCCTCAGCTTTCAAAGCGAAGGAAAGTTGCCAGGCTAAAAATGTTTTATTTGTTATATAATAGCCACTTCAACTTGCACACAGGCATCTACTTGAGACAGCGTTCCTCTAGAACTGTGAGACCTTTCACAAAGATCAGGTTACACCCATGACGGCCCGAATCAATTCCTTTAAATACTCCTTCTTCCCCAGAACCATAGCTGAATGGAATTCCTTGACCCAGGACTTTTTACAAGCAGACAATCTAAACCAATTTGAAACTTATCTGTCCCATTACTTAAACCTACAGAAACCATTTGCCATTGCTGTCACTCATTATGGCCTTCACCTGCGGTTCCGATCCTCGGTGGTCTGAAACCGAGCGTATCCTTATGAACACTTACCTATCTGACGCAGTTATGGCTTTATCTGCTGGCAAGATGATTGATGATTTCATATAAGCTTGTGTAAATTTTGTACTTGAGGCTGTGTGTACTTGTTGAGTTGTATGCATCCACCCTGTAACAGCCTTACAGCTGACAGTATCAATAAATAAAATAAATCAATCACCCCGGCCTGATGCTGATTGGTGCGACAAATGTATGTTGGTCGGACTAGGAGATGCATGAATGACAGGTTAAGACAGCACGCCATCAACACATCAAAAAATGCACGTGAGGGGAAAGATTTTGAAGGTAGTACGGAAAGCTGAGCAAGTTGGTTACTGTTATCCATGGTAAAACAGCGCGGAAAAAACACAAGGACGGAACAAACACGACGACACGAGCGCTGACTTTCAACTGGTGATTTATTACACACGTGTGTACATATACTATTCCCGCCAAACACTACACAGAACAAAAAATGTTCAAGAAACACTGCGTCATCACTGAACACATTAAATCTACCTTGCTGCAAATGCATGCTCCAAGCAGGTGATTTCGTGGTTAGCCAATGATAATGAGGGCTTGCTAATGCATGCTGCACCCCCCTTGTCAATATGATATGCCTCTACTAGTTCCCTTACTATCTGATCTTTATGTTTGAAGATGACGGATGTCTGATGAAGCAATGGAGCGCACGTGTGCTTAGGTTGCCTGCAGTGCAGCGCCAAATTCGAACTGGCTGCCCTGTCCAAAGAATTGTAATGCTCCCTCAGCCGTTCGTTAAGACATCGCCCAGTCTGGCCAACATATCACCCACCGCATGAAAGAGGGATCTTGTATACTACACCTTTGACACACTCAACCCTCCTCTCTGTTTGTGCTGTGGTACAACCACCACCAATCGTCCTTCCTAGTAGGGACTCTCGCTTCCGCTGCACAGCTCGGCAAATGTTGCTTAATTTTCTGCGAGACGAAAATACAACATCAACTAGAAATTTTCGCCCCACTTTCTTCAGACGATGTGATAATGCATGGACATAAGGGATGACAGCAATCTTCCGGCGATTCGTGACCTCATCTTCCTGAGGAGCACGCTTATGCTCCGATTTGATTTTGGCCAACAGCCTTTCACTGAGGAAGGTGTGCAAGGCCAGATTTCTAGGCTTAAGGACGCTGGTTTTCCTGAGGCAACTATCGGAAGGTTATGCGAAAGGCTGTTGGCCAAAATCAAACCGGAGCATAAGCGTGCTCCTCAGGAAAATGAGGTTACGAATCGCCGGAAGATTGCTGTCATCCCTTATGTCCGTGCATTTTCACACCGTCTGAAGAAAGTGGGGCGAAAATTTCTAGTTGATGTTGTATTTTCGTCTCGCAGAAAATTAAGCAACATTTGCCGAGCTGTGCAGCGGAAGCGAGAGTCCCTACTAGGAAGGACGATTGGTGGTGGTTGTACCACAGCACACACAGAGAGGAGGGTTGAGTGTGTCGAAGGTGTAGTATACAAGATCCCTCTTTCATGCGGTGGGTGATATGTTGGCCAGACTGGGCGATGTCTTAACGAACGGCTGAGGGAGCATTACAATTCTTTGGACAGGGCAGCCAGTTCGAATTTGGCGCTGCACTGCAGGCAACCTAAGCACACGTGCGCCCCATTGCTTCATCAGACATCCGTCATCTTCAAACATAAAGATCAGATAGTAAGGGAACTAGTAGAGGCATATCATATTGACAAGGGGGGTGCAGCATGCATTAGCAAGCCCTCATTATCATTGGCTAACCACGAAATCACCTGCTTGGAGCATGCATTTGCAGCAAGGTAGATTTAATGTGTTCAGTGATGACGCAGTGTTTCTTGAATATTTTTTGTTCTGTGTAGTGTTTGGCGGGAATAGTATATGTACACACGTGTGTAATAAATCACCAGTTGAAAGTCAGCGCTCGTGTCGTCGTGTTTGTTCCGTCCTTGTGTTTTTTCCGCGCTGTTTTACCATGTAATTTGAAGGTCTTCAGGCAAATCATTGTCTCACTTGCAAGGAGGATTGTTCCCCAGGGCTTGAGTGCACTGCTGTTACCAAGAGAAGCAAAGATTGCATCACAACGTGAAATCATAGAATCAGAACTGATATGTAGTCTGGGGGAGGCCTGCATTAGCTGTGCCTCAATTGCTCTTTCAAAAAAAAAAAGACACCTATTTACGAACGCGTACATGATGGCCACGGCTCGATCGGCATGCATAAAGTGTGGAAATGTTTGCAATAAAGAATTGTTGGAAGTTCAGCGCTCGTCCTTGTCTGTCTACTCCGTCCCCATCTTTTGTGCGCTGCTGTGCCTGTAATTATGTACCAACACACCCACTTTAATCAAGATGTCCACAGCAACTGCACAGCTACCATAGTCCTCCATAAAGTTAGCAATAAAATTCCTATAAGGAAGGGTGTCAGGCAGGGAGATATGACCTTGCCAATGCTATTCACCGCCTGTTTAGGAGAGGTATTCTGAGGGCTGAGTTGGGAACAGGTGGGGATAAGAGTTAATGAAGAATACCTAAATAATCTGCAATTAGCTGAAGACACTGCCTTGCTTAGGCACTCAGGAGATCAACTGCAAAGCATGATCATTGAGTTAGATGGGCACAGCAGAACGCTGGGTCTAAAAATTAACATGCAGAAAACCAAAGTAATGATCACAATTAATGTTCAGAGTTCACAATTGGTAGCGAGGTGCTAGAAACGGTAAATAACTACTCCTTAGGGCAGGTAGTGACCGCTGATCCGGATCACGAGAGGGAAATGTGTTGTGTTGGGTTTAATGATGCATAAGCAGCTAAGGCTATCATGTGCCAAGAAAATTGTTTTCTGCAGATTTTTACAAATACGTGAAAAAAATATGGTGGTGTAGTAAGCTTAAAAAGTTATTTCTTTCTACCTAGTACTGGCAGCAAAAAGATTTATAAATGGCTAACATTAAAAGTTTCAAAGAAGGTCCAGTAACCTCATCAGAAGTCCTTAGCTGGGCAAAGAACTGGAGGCTCCCAACCAATCAAATAAAAACCTCAGCCCTTTTCTCAGGAATGAGAAAGTGGCTGAGATGGATCAGGCGAAGCACTGGGTCATGATTTGCATATTTTCAAGAAAACCTGCTTCTGTTAGAAATCTAAAAACACAAGACATGTCCACAATTGCATTATCACCCATGAGCAGTGCTGGCTGAAAAAGGATGCATTGATTATAAAGTGGAGAAAAGCAATTTTTCCTTAGCTTTCCCAGTTTTGAGCATGAAAATAAAATGTGATTAACTGTAAGTTCACCTCCGCATGTACAAACTGGTTTGTCTCATGTTGCCAGAAGAAAGTTGTGTTTAATATGTGTGTGGCCTTATATGAAGATGGCAGATAATGACTTCCTTGGAACGTTTCTGGTGCACACGACTTCCAATGACCTAAAACTGGTTTTATTATATGTAGTTTATTATTTCATTGTTCCAAGCAGACTGCCATTTTTTTCTTGTCGTACAATGTACCATGTTCATGCAATCTTTATAGGGTATAATTACATTTTTAATTTGCTTGCCACAAGCTTGAGCAGCGCAGACATCTGCTCTCTCGTTTGCTTTTATTTGAAAATGACTCGGGGCCCAGGAGAGTTCAATGTTTTGTCCTAGAGTTATGGCTGTTATTATGTTGGGTATGAAGCAGCGGAAAGATTGCATTTCTAGAGTTAAGGATTGTAAGCACACTTAGCGAGTCTGTGCAAACAGCACTGTTTGCGAGGTTCTCATTTACAATTTTTTCTAAAGCTGCACAGATGGCGTAACAAACGACAGTGAAGATTGATGCACACCATGGTGGTGGTGGTAAACATTTATAATTTACAAGGAGGTGTTTGGGCAAAGGCCTCTCCCATGTCTCTCCAATTAACCCGGTCCTTTGCCAGCTATGACCACCGTATGCCCGCAAACTTCCCCCCACCTAACCTTCTGCCACCCCCTGCTACGCTTACTTTCTCTTGGAATCCACTCCGTAACCCTTAAGGTTATCTTGCCTTCACATTACATCCCGTGCCCAATCCCATTTCTTCCTCTTGATTTCGACTAGGATGTCATTAACCCGCGTTTGTTCCCTCACCCGCTCTGCCCGCTTCCAATCTCTTAACGTTACACCCATCATTTTTCTTTCCATGGCTCGCTGCGCTGTCCTTAACTTAAGCTGAACCCTTTTCGTTAGCCCCCATGTTTCTGCCCCGTAGGTGAGTGCCAGTAAGATACAGCTGTTGTACACTTGCCATAAATGCTCCACCCCATTCTTATTCTTCTTGTTATTTCCCTCTCACAAGCCCTAAGTAGACACATTCCTTTACCACTTCCAGCACCTCACCACCAATTGTGAACCGTTTAGAGCTCGAGAGGCTTCGACTTTCAAATTATTTATGTGTGGCAGGAATGTGAGTTTTTTTTGTCGAATGTTCCCAATTCTCTTGTACCACAGCGCTTCAAACGTAAGCATCTGTTTTTGAACCATCTGTATAAAAAGCTGTGAAAGTACCGTATTTATCCTCGCCATTGAAGCCCATGTATTTTCGACCTTGATGTAACGAACGCGTTGTGGCGGTTAACCTTGATGTAACGAACTTGCAAAGCTGATCAGTCATTACTTTTTGCACTTCTAAAAAAAATTCGGCCGAAGAAATGCACTAGATTAGCAACACTTGCTGTTGGGCTAGTTGGTTATCCATGAAGTCCGAAGGACCAGCGCACAAAAACAACGGACAGAGTAGAAGAAGGACGACGTAGACAGGTAGACAGAAGCGCTGAAATAACAACTTTTATTTCAGGAGAAGCAGGAAAAACTTTCCTATTTGTCACTGAGTTCCGGATTTTAGTCATGCTTCTCTGCCTTCTTTCCCAGCTCTTGGCTTTTTCCAAGGTTTTTGTATAAAGTTTGTCTACTTTCCCTTCTCGTCTTATGATCGCAACATAACACTTGGTTTTCATGGTACCTTTTAGTGTTTTTAGTGTTTTTAACTTTTTGCCGTGTTATCTGTTGGCCCTTCAACGTTTTATTATGTTTACGAGTTTTTCCCTTCCGGACTGTGTTCTTATCGACACGTTTTTGCCTGGTTCTTGTTGGCTGTTCTTCTTGGTAACCCTTTGGCGCTTGCGCCTGAATGAATGGCAGATAACAGTTGTGCAGGCAAACTTAATTCACCTGTTACGCCTTTACCTCTGTGATATCATTTGACTCATGTTTTTCTTAGATATGTAGATGACTGCTTCTGACTCATTCGGAAAGATGATTTGCTGGCCTTTTCGTCCCATTTAAATTCCATTGAAGAAGCGATTGATTTCACCGTCGAAGAAGAAATTAATGGCACGTTGCCCTTCCTGGACGTATTGGTAAAACGAAACAGTGGAAAGCTATCATTTAGCGTCTACAGGAAACCCACCCACACCGGAAGATACCTTAACTTCAAATCTGTGCACCCGGCTAATCAAAAGAAATCTGTTGCCACAACCTTGTTCAAACGCGCAGAACGCATATGCAGTTTTCCTGAAGATCGGGCAGTCGACTTTGGTACTGTACGGCAAGAACTCGCGCGAAACGAGTGCCCAGCTGCTTTTGTGGCACCCGTTGAAAAGCAGTTATCTTGCCCGACACGTGAAACTCCCGTGTTGTCCCCTCTGAAACGTGCCGCTGTTCCCTACACACCTGGAATAAGCGAAGCATTGGCGCGTATTCTGCGCACATTCCAAGTTCACGTTGCCCATGTCCCCACAAGAAAACTTCGGCATGCGCTGGTTAAAGTCAAAGACGTTCTCCCCAAAGAAAAGTACCGTGGCGTTGTTAACAGCGGCCCGTGTTCCGATTGTGACAGCGTCTACATCAGCGAGACTGGTGATTTTAATAGACGCCTAAAAGAACATTGTAATGATGTTAAAAACAAAAAAGTGAACTCTAATGCTATCGCCGAACACTCCGTATCAACTGGCCACGATATTGACTGGGGTAGGGCACACGTGCTGGCAACTGAAAAGAATCTGTACCGTCGCCTTCACCTCGAATCATTATTCATTCAAACGATTAATCGCACCCTCAATCGCAACACTGGAAATCTAACTCTTGTATACGCACGCTCCCTGCGCCCTCTCTTCAAACGTATTTAATCCTGATGCACTTTCTAATCCTTCTCATTGTGAACAAGGCTCCCAAACGGGAGCCGAAACGTCATTTTGTTGTTTTTGTTTTTTACTTTTGGTCGGCGTCCTCCTCCTTTTAAGTTTTATTATGACTCATGTTTATCACTTTGAAAATTCGTTCTTGTCTTGCTTTCTATGTCATGGAGCCTGATAAAGGCTTTATATATATGTACTTCCTGCTTCTCCTGAAATAAAAGTTGTTAGTTCAGCGCTTCTGTCTACGTCGTCCTTCTTCTACTCTGTCCGTTGTTTTTGTGCGCTGGTCCTTCGGACTAGATTAGCGAGCATTAGTACTGTAAGGAGCCAGCAGCTACGCAAACGGCTGAGATCGCCGCGACCTAGCAAAGTTAGTGATGATGATGATGATGGTGGCAGCTAGCGCCGCTCTGTGCCTAACGTAGCAGTCTTTTAAGGCTTTGCTTGTCTAGCATGACACCAGGTGGCATTTGTAGCGGCAGTTGATTTCTTTTGCAGCATTTTTTTTGGTATAGATTTGAGGACAAGCATTCTAATTTTCTTGATTTTCGCTTGTTTCAACGGCTTAGACACTTTCTGTGTTAGAATTAACTTTGAGAGCAAACGCTGATGGCCGGTTCTTTCAATGCCATGGTGGGGGAAGGGAGACGGACGCCGAGACGCCGCCGCGGCGTTGTATTTGCCATTTTGCATGTGTGTAGTCCTTCGTCTGCACGTGTGCGTGTGTCAACTGTTTTCTGGTGCTGGTTCGTCTGACTTGTGGAGGTGCTAAGCCAGCCTGTCTAGAGATGGGCAAAACGGCTCACTTGAGTGAGCGGCTCGGAACGGCTCAGCTCACTGAAATGAACCGGCTCATTTGAACGGCTCACTGGCTCACTCAAATCAGTAACGGTTATTGGGTTGCTGGGCGCTCGGCTACTGAGCTGGAGTTCCCGGGTTCGAACCCGACCGCGGCGGCTGCGTTTTTATGGAGGAAAAACGCTAAGGCGCCCGTGTGCTGTGCGATGTCAGTGCACGTTAAAGATCCCCAGGTGGTCAAAATTATTCCGGAGCCCTCCACTACGGCACCTATTCTTCCTTTCTTCTTTCACTCCCTCCTTTATCCCTTCCCTTACGGTGTTGTTCAGGTGTCCAACGATATATGAGACAGATACTGCGCCATTTCCTTTCACCCCAAAACCAATTATTATTATTATTATTGGGTCCCTCAGGAGCGAGCCGGATCTTTTGAGCCACTCCTGAACGAGTGAGCCGCGGTTCTTTCCTTTCCACTCCCTCTCCCCAGGCGCGGCGCAGAACGAGTGGTTCTGTAAAAGTGAGCGGCGGTTCTTTTGGGGAGCCGGCTCTCTCTCTTTCAGTGAGCCGTGCCGAGAACCGTTCAGTCAGAGTCAGGTCTTCCGGCAAAGTGCGTATTGCTGGGCGAGTTGGTTTAGAGCCGGCTCTTTTGGAGAGCCGGTTCCCTCTCGTTCACTGAGCCATGCCGAACCGTTCAGTCAGAGCCGGGTCTTCTGGCAAAGTGCGTATTGCTGGGCGAGTTGGTTGAGAGCCGGCTCTTTTGGAGAGCCGGTTCTCTCTCGTTCAGTGAGCCGTGCCGAACCGATCAGTCAGAGCCGGGCCTTCTGGCAAAGTGCACATTGCTGGGCAATTTGGCTGAGATATATTCTGCGCAAAACAGCGTTTGCAGAGTGCTGTATGTGTTGTCCGCCCTTTGTGTCCTACACTGTTGTGTCTTCCTTGTTCTCGTTCGTTGTCTGCGAGCGCTGTTTTCCTCATAACGTGTCTTCTGGCAAATCATTGGCAAAGGATGGCGCCGTTCGTTGACAGCTGCTGTTCGAGCGACGTCTCACGACTTACACCGATCATGCATCGTGAGCTGGTGCAACACTTCGAAGGTATTAGTAAAAATACCTATAACACGGTTTATATCGGTTTTTTCAAAGCCAAATAACTTAACTGCATAACAGAGGTTACAATGTAACCTGTGTTATGCAGTCTAGTTATTTGGCTTTGAAATAAAACTATATATATGCATTAGTAAAATAGCTGTGTAGTAAACTTAGGCATGGTCTTTTCCTTTTCTTCGTAGGGGCACAGGACCTCCCCAGGCAGTCTATGAAGATGGGTATGATTGAAGAATGTAGATCATAAGAGAGGAAATATATTTACATAAATGTACAAGGGCAAGCCAAGTTAGAGAAGTAGAGTCACACAGGCGGTCGAACTAACTAACTAAAAAAAAAAAAGAATTCTCACACAGAGAACACGCTCTACAAGACCTTACTTATCGACCCACAGGTTAAAGCCAGGTACTTGTAGAATTGCAAGCCACTGCAAGGAGCTAAACTAGACAAGACTGACTTGGGACTTCTAATGCATTTGCTAGCGTTTTTGTAGGTTTTACAAACAAAGAAGTCAGGGCGGTCATATTTCGAGGCCCGCCTTAAGCTTCATTAACCAATGAAGGTAGCCACAACCACTGAAGTTTGCAACCACCTCAAGCCCAGGGCTTGGCAAAAAGAAAAACTAACACATATCGAAAACATTCTGAAAGCCCTCTCCTAACGGGAACCCTTGCCCTTAACGCGTGATGCTCTTTTCCTTCCCCGCCGCTCCTGCACGTCACCTCTCGAAGGATGACGAGATTTTTTTCAGCTAACTGGCAAGACCACTAACCCACTGGCTCGTCGAGGAAATGTCAGATGGCGCAGGCCCACGACGCTTCGGTGCCATCAAGAATGCCAACAAAGGAAAGGGCCCTTCGCGGACCACGTGGCAGTTCGCATATTTCCACACAAGCGGCATCGAGATTCGCTGCCGTGGGATTGGAGCACTGGAACGAGCGGCGCCACGTGCTCATTGTGTGCACCACGCTTGCTTTCTTGGCGCGCTGGCGGATGTGTGCGCTTAACAAAGCTAGGAGCCTTCGGCCGTCAGAGCAATGCTGTCAACCTTTGTCAATGTTTGCGGGGGACAAGGGGGGACGGCACACCGTACCGTACACAGCCGAGGGACTGAGGGGCTGGTTGTGACTCTTGGGAGGAAGAGCGGGAATGCAGTTGCTTTCTCGCACTGCTAATAGATGGTGCGCAAATCGCACCTGGTCGAAGACTGGCTCTGATGGAACAGTTCGGCACGGCTCATTGAACTAGAGAGAACGGGCTCTCCAAAACAACCGCCTCTCACTTTTGCTGAGCCACGGCTCATTCGCTCTTTAAAAAGAGCGGCTCAAAAGATCCGGCTCGCTCTTGAGCATCCCATCTCTATGCTTGTCGGCGCGTACTCGTATGTCTCTGCTTGTAGCTGCGTCGTCGGTTGATCGTGATGGGTTCTACTGCCAGAAAACGAAAAGTTCTGTCTTTTGAAGACAAACTCGCAATTTTAAATGCAGTCTCCGCGGGCGAGAAGAAGGACATTGCCGACCGTTTCAGCATTCCAGTGAGCACCCTATCAACAATTTTGAGTGCAGAACACAGCATCAGAAACGTAGTGGCGTCCGGAACAAGCTCGAAGAAAAAAAGACTGAAGCTGTCCACATAAGCTGATGTGGACAAGGCAGTGTTCACGTGGTTTTTGGACACGCGAGCCAGAAATGTGCCCATTAGTGGCGCAATTTTACAACAGAAGGCAAAGGATTTTGCGTGTATCTTGGGCCATGACGATTTCAAGGCAAGCAACGGGTGGCTGCAGGGATTCAAGAGCCGGCATGGTGTCGTCAGAAGAGTAATCAGCGGCGAATCTGCCTCTGCAGACAGCGATGCTGCTGCTTCGTGGGTGGCTGACAAGCTGCCAGGAATTCTGAGTCGCTTCGAGGCGGCTGAAATCGACAATGCCGACGAGACAGCTCTATTTTATCAAATGCTTCCGGGCCGCACGCTAGCGTTAAAAGGCGATGAGCTGTGGCCGAAAGGAGAACAAGCTCCGCATAGCGATTCTGCTGTGCGCCAATCTTGACGGCACAGACGAGCGAGTCCCGCTACTTGTCGGCAAAAGTGCCCGTCCCAGGTGTTTTAAGGGAACGAAGCGTATGCCCGTGAAGTAAGTGGCAAATTCCAAAACGTAAATGACTCGGCCAATATTTTCAGAGTGCTTAAAGGAATTTAACCAGGACGTCAGGCGGCAAGGCCGTCAAGTTTGCCTACTGCTGGATATTTGCTCAACGCACCACGTCGAAGGCCTGCAGCTGTCGAACATCGAACTGCATTACTTCCCGGCCAACTGCCCGTCCCTAATACAACCCATAGACAAAGGGGTCATTAACAGTTTTAAATGCTGTTACCGGCGCCGACTAATCCTGAAGATACTTCTTGACATCTGTCTGGAACGGGAGATGAAGATTGACATTTATCAAGCAGTCGAGATGCTTGCTGCCTCCTGGCAAGAGGTCAGGGCAGAGGTTATCGCGAATTGCTTTTTAAAGACCAGAATAGCCAAAAACGCACAGGCTGGTGCCGACGACGAGGAGGAGGAAGACCTTTCTACTCCGTCCGATGTGGCCAAAGCGTGGGACGAGCTACACACTAACGGTGGTGTACCCGACGACGTTGAACTGAGTGACTTCTTGTTTGCCGACAACGTCACCGTGGCTACAGAAGAAATGACGGATGCAGCATTAGCTGAAAGCGTGCAAGATCCTGGCGGTGGTGATGATGGCGCCTGTGAGGCAGATCCGTGTGACGTGCCTACTGCAAAGAAGGTGATGAATGCAATGGACGTTTTGCGCCGTTTCATCAGCTCGTGCGACGATAAAGAAGCTTTACACGATTTAGCTTCCTCAGAGCGGCGTGTTGTGCCTTCACTCGTGCAGAAGAAGCAAGCGGAAATTACCTAAAAATTTATGTTCTTGTTTCATTGGGAGAACGGCTTCCTTTAAGTGCCGGTGGGATTCGGCTGCAGGCCTCTCCTGAGAGAGAAAAGGACGGCAACTGTTTTTTGTGGGGAAAACCTAAAACCATTTTTGTCTGCCCAACTACTAAGTTTGTTTAATATGAGTTGTACTTGTCTTTCACATGTTGATAAGCTGGATGATGTGCATGCAATTTGGAGGTCATCGACGTAAACCGAGTACATAATAGACTTTGGGATTACTTTGGCTAAGGAATTCATTTTTATGATGAAAGTAAGGCAGAAACTTGGGCTAGTTGGATATTGTTTGAACTCATATTTTCTAGCGCTTAGTGAACACAAGGGACAAGAACACAAATACACAGGACGTACGCTAGTCTTCAACTGTCGTTTAATCGAAAAAACATTCAATATAAGACATCTCAAATGCTGATATTCACACACGCGCAGTAGCAACGCCACGTTTCAAGAACAACAATTCTTTTTTTGATAGATAAACAGATGGGGTGCTGACACATTTTGAACCTTCTTTATCAATGCACATAGCTTCGAAAATTTCCCGTTCCGCTTGCGTTTTTAGTGTTCCTAGAATGCTTGTTTCATGCAAGATTGGTGTGCAGGGTACAGGGTCAGTGTCGCCAGGGTACCGTTCGATGAGACAGCGTTTGCAGTGCACCGCCAGATTCCCCCCCGCCGATATGGATTCTGTTGCCAAGCGGTGCTCTCTCAGCCTTTCATTAACGCATCTTCCTGATTGCCCGATATATGCTTTGCCACAAGTGAGCGGGATTTTATAGACAACACCCATTTTGCATGGTACGAACTTCCTTTGGTGGTTCTTAGTGCACATTGGCTTCCTTGCCTCGCTGTTCACGAGTGGGCACAAGCGCACTAGTTTCTTTGGGGCAGTCAAAACAAGATCGACGCCACACTTTTTTGCCACCTTTTTTAGACGGTGCGACATGTGATCATACGGCATAGCCACAAGCTGAGTCCGCCGCTGGGGATCGTCACGGTTATGTTGCTTCCCAGTTCTCACTTCCTTCAGCAGCTTTTCCGCAACAGATGTCAGAGTTTCCTCTGGAAACCCGGCGTTCTCTAGGCGAAGCTTTTGCAGTCTCACACTTTCTGTGATGCACTGCTCGCACGACTTATTGAGAGCAGCGCGGAAGGCATTCATGGCAATACCCCTTTTTACAAGTTTAGAGTGTGCCGATTGAACAGAATCCATATCGGTGGGGGGGAATCTCGCGGTGCACTGCAAACGCTGTCTCATCGAACGGCACCCTGGCGACCCTGACCCTGTACCCTGCACACCAATCTTGCATGAAACAAGCATTCTAGGAACACTAAAAACGCAATCGGAACGGGAAATTTTCGAAGCTATGTGCATTGATAAAGAAGGTTCAAAATGTGTCAGCACCCCATCTGTTCATCTATCAAAAAAAGAATTGTTGTTCTTGAAACGTGGCGTTGCTACTGCGCGTGTGTGAATATCAGCATTTGAGATGTCTTATATTGAATGTTTTTTCGATTAAACGACAGTTGAAGACTAGCGTACGTCCTGTGTATTTGTGTTCTTGTCCCTTGTGTTCACTAAGCGCTAGAAAATATGACTTACGATGAAAGGTGTAGCGCTTACAATGCATCCCTGAGGTACGCCGTTCTCCAGAGTGAAATTCTTCGAGAGGGTTGAACCAAGACGGACTTGAAATGTGCTGTACGACAAAAAATCTTTCAGGCAGTTTAACATTCTGCTGCGGATGCCCAAATCTGTCAGGTCGCGGAGAATCCCAATCCTCCAGGTGGTATCATAAGCTTTTTCCGTATCAAAGAAAACAGCCAGAAAGTGACGCCTATGTATGAATGCTTCTCGGACAGTGTTTTCAAGCCGAACAAGATGGTCCATTGTTGAACAAGCTTTTCTGAAGCAGCACTGGCGGAAGTCGAGCATTTCATGAGATTCAAGAATAAACATTAACCTAACGTTTGCAATGCTTTCGAAGGATTTGGAAAGGCAGCTGGTAAGGGCTATTGGCCTGTAACTAGTAGGAGAGATTGGGAGTTTTCCAGGTTTCAGGGATGGTACGATGACTGCCTTTTTCCGAGCCTCGGGCATTTTCCCCAACACCCAGATTTTGTTAAAATATTTCAAGACAGCTTTTATTGCAGGTTCAGACAAATAGGCTAGCATTTGATAATGTATCTTGTCAGGGCCTGGTGCAGTCTGTTTACCATTAGTGAGTACTGTGCAAACCTCATGAAGTGTAATGAAACTATTGTAGGGTTCGTTAGTGTAATCACTCGGAAGTCGTATTTCTGCTACGTATTTGTACTTTAAGAAAGAGTCAGTGTAATGTAGTGACCTAGAAACATGGGGGAAGTGCTTCCCAAGTACAGTAGCCAACGGGTAATTCGGACTTGTAGGATATTTCCAACTTCGATGAGGCACCGTCAGTCACCCCATAAAAGCGCATACATATTCGCGACGGATATTTCGAACTTTAAAGGTTCGAAAGTTCGATTTTTCAGACTAATTTCAGTCGCCTGCGGGCCAAAATCGGCCATCTTATCGGCTTTTTGCCGGTGCAAAAGGCGCCGTCTTGGATTGAGGTGGATTTACTCTGCCGTTGGATTGGCTTGACATACTTTCGGTACCTCATTTTTGCCAGTAGAGGTCCCTGCGATCTCTGACACTTTGAGGTAGCAGTCGTATTGTCATCGCCGTCAACTTGCTTTTGTCACCAACGTTGCCGCGGGCATTTATCGCTTGTCTCACACGTTGAAAATTGGTTGTTGGGGCTCGGTGGACACCTGAACCGCGCATTAAGGGGAGGGATAAAGGAGGGGCTGAGAGAGGAAAGTTAAAAAGAGGTACCGTAGTGAAGCTACGGTACCTCTTTCTAACTTCCAGAATAATTTTAACCACCAGGAGATCTTTAATGTGCACTGACACCGCACAGTCCACGGGCACCTTTGCGTTTTGCCTCCATCGAAACGCGGCCGCCGTGGTCTGGTTCGAACCCAGGTACTCCGGATCGGTAGCCGAGCGCCCTAACCACTGAGCCACCGCGGCGGGTCTCATACGTTCGTCATTAGTCGTTTCGTCACTTGTATTTCTCCAACCGCGTCAACCGAGTGGCGTCCGTCTTCACGAAGTTACATCCGTTTACCGTTTTGTGATTGCGTCCGGTGGTTCCCCCACTTTGAACGAAAAGTGCCTTGTCTTTGCGTGTGTTTGACAAGCGGTGTGGTGCGCACTCGGGCTGTGGACAACATGACCCCGCCAGTGCCGCCTGGTCCATCAAAGAAGCGTGTGAAGTATTCAACTAAACGCCGTGATCTTGCTGTCTAGCGTGTACAGTGAAAGCACAACTTAGGAGAAAATACAGGCGCAAATCATCACCAGCAAGAGAAATTTGGCGCAAGGTAAAATCAGTGACTTTTGCAAGGCGACTTCATCTCTATAAAGTGATTTTTTTTTGTACTTCACGGATTTTTCGGACTGCTCGATTATTCGGACCCTTTTTCAGGTCCCTTCGTGTCCGAAAAATTGGTGGGCGACTGTATGTCAGCCTGTTCATGAATACTTGTTTGCACATCAGGGGCTGTCAGGAAACGAACCGCAAAAAGGGAGAACTTGCCATCAAGTGTGCGGACTTGCTCCCACATAATTTTTGATGTAGTGGAACTGTTTATGGAAGATACATTAGCTTGTCATGAGGTTTTTTCGGCATTACGATACATCGAGCGTTGGCCCTCACCTTTTTAAAATTTGTTAGGTTTTCCTGTGTGAGGTATTGATAAAAATTCCCCAGGCTTTGTTTTGCTTCTTTTTTTGCTTCTCTACATTCCCGAGCATTGCATACCAGACCTTTTGATTCTTTTGCACCACTGCAAAAGTCTGGGGAATGGCTAGGTGAGCAGTGGCAATGATACATTTTTGTAGCATCTCATTTAATTTGTCAACATAAAGGCCGTCCGAAAATATTACCTCCAAAGCGGCGTTTTGTAGGAAGAGTGCCCAGTTGGCCATGGCAAACTTCCAATGCCGTGGTTTGGTTAAGGTGATTGATGGTGAGGATGTTAAGACTGATAATGACAGGAAGATCGGTCCACACAAACAGTATCAGTCCACACGAACTAAAAAGGGTTACAGAATATAATTATTTAGGATTAATATTCACTTCGGATTTGAGGTGGAACACGCACATCAATGAAGTATGTAGTAAGGCAAATAAAGTTCTGTGGGGACTCCGGCGCGGACTGTATAATGCAACTCCTGAAGTGAAAACCATAGCCTATGAGATGCTAATAAGGCCAATTATTGAATATTCTAAAATAATATGGGACGCACACACTGCAATTAACAGACATAAAATGGACAGCATTCAACGACTGGATTCAAGATTCATATTTAATAAATACCAGCGCAGGCAATCTCCTACTGAACTATGCAGGCGTGCAAACCTTCCACCCTTAGAACTAAGGACGAAGTTTGACCGATTAAAATTTTTATTTCTAATTATTCATAACCAGGTTAAGATTAGCTTACCTGAATTTTGTGTAATTTCTCCAGACCAACGCTCCAGACACAGGCACAGTTTATACATACAGCCACCGGTTACACGCAATGATACTTTCAAATACAGCTTTTTCCCAAGGGCGATTAGAGAATGGAATGAACTACCAGATTCAGTTGCCATATCATCATCTCTCAGTGCATTTACAGCTGGGTTCCCTTCCCTGACAAGATTGCGTCTATGTAGATTCTGTTTTCGGTGCGTATAATACGAGTGTCTTTTTTCCCTCACTTGTTCACTGTGTGCCACTTTTTTTTCATTTACTACCTCTGCTTTGCACTGTCGTTGTCTTTTTGTTGTTGACTTGGAGCGGGACTTTCCTTTTCTTTGTTGTATATATTTTTTCTCCACTCCTGTAAAAGCCCTTCTTGGGCTGACAGTATCAATAAACAAACAAACAAACAAACAAACAAACAAACAAACAAACAAACAAACAAGATGATCACTCCCATAAGGGTTGTAGTTGTATTAAAAGTGTTTCTAAACTGTGAAGTGTGACAGTTAGGTGAAGTTGGGTGTACATGAAACATACTGTTATGGTTTTAAAACGAAGGATGGTGACAGCAACTGCAGTGAAAGACTTGGTACTTTTTAAGAATGCTTGTTTTCTGTGGTCCTAGGTTATTCTCATTGAGACACAGTGCTACCGGAGAGAATGAGTTTAAAATATCTGTTACGCCAGTGTAGTTGTTTAAAAGTCTACGACAGTTCCAGTGAACTAGAAATGCCATTATTATAGACTAGTTGGGGATAAAGTTTAAAAACTAGGTTGGTGGTCTTTTGGACCTGTTATTATCCCTTCTTTTGCGCTTGACAGAGCTATGTCACCGCTGCAGCGGGGGCGAGGGAGGAGTTGTGTCCATCACCTCACGAGAGGTGCTGGAGGTGTGTGCGCTTCAGACCTCCCCTGACGGGGGGAAGTCCTGCGGGATGCCAACCCATGGACTCCTCTCTTTGGAGGTGGCAGAGCAGCCTTTGCTGTTCCTGCCTGGGGTGTGGATGGCCCTGCCATCGGCTCCGTGAAAGCGAAGTTGGATTTTGCTGTGAAGGAGAATGTGTTGGTAAGAGCAACTTGCCTTCTCACTTCTTTAAATGAAATGTTTTCCTTGGTCCTTATGCTGATTATTTCTTTTCCCTTTTTCTAGGACAGACACGCCCTGGAGTATGCAGCGTGGTCTCCTTCGCAGTTTGCACAGCGCAGGACTGCGTCACATTCCTCAGAATGGTGGTCCTTTGAAGCGCATTTTATGCAAGCTTTGAGCAGTTCTGTGAGCTGTGACCAAACCTCTGACAATTGAAGCATCTTCGTGCCTGACATTTCCTTTAACGCATCCTACTTCAATGCTTTCAGGTAATGTACTTGTGTCGAATGTGAGAACCAAGTGTTTTGTATCTATTTTTTTGTTGTCTTTCCGGATTCTTGATTCGGTACACATCTGTGACATTTTGGTACAAAGGCCTTCCAGCATTTCTTTTTCAGTTAGGTGTATGAAATCATTTTCAGATATGATGCCACAGACGGTGTTTAGGAGATTTGGATTTCTCCAATGAATACAATGTTTGTGATTTTTGAGTTCTGGACATTTTGTGATTTTGTTTGTGATTTTTGAGTTCTGGGCAGCAGCGGCAGCGACGGAAGGACGTGTGTTAATCTGCTGAATTTCTGCAACTTTGCAGTGTCCAAGGAACGCCGCTGTATTTTGCAAGCTCGTCTTCTGCAAGCAACTGCTGCAAATCAAGCTGAGGCGGGCTACAAGCGCATACGCAAGCCTTCTGATAGCTGGGTACAGCTGCACTTGGATTCACCGCCCCCAAGCCCGACGCCTTCTGACTGAACTTTCCTCTGGTGGTGTGCCGAGTGTCTCGCATCATTTTGGCAGCAGCGGCAGCGACGGAAGGACGTGTGTTAATCTGCTGAATTTCTGCAACTTTGCAGGTTGCTCAAAACTTTCTTGCTTTTATTAGCCTTGACCGAGCAGCTGTCGCTGCCTCGCTGCTGCCACTGTTCTCTGTAGTGTTGTGAAGTTCTTGATACGTTTCATGTAAACATGCCCCCAAATAATGAAAAAGAATGTTTGGCTTGCCATGGCGCTCTGCCTAGCACTGGTTTCTTGAGTTGTACCGAATGTGAGAACGACTATCATGTAGGGAAATGCTCCGGTGTAACTGCAGCTTTCTTCAAAACGAAGGAAGAATCGCTTCAGACAACATGGAAATGTCCAACATGCTCAACCGCAAGGCTGAGAGGAGCTAACGGCAGAAAATTGAGTACCGACTCTGACATTCTAATAGCTCTCGCCAGCATCAGTGCAAAGCTCGAGGCCTTAGGCCCACTGTCTGAAAAGGTTGATGGAATTGAATCCTCTGTTAATATGATGTCTTCAAAGTATGATGAAGTCCTTGAGGCACTGAAACGGCAAGATGAGGATATAAAGAAATTGAATAAGCGGGTTGACATGCTCGAGGAAAAAGACCACAGTGAAGAGGTGGCAAAGCTCCGCGAGGATTTAAATGAGCTAGAGTGGAGAAATAGGCGCCTCAACCTCGAAATTCATGGTCTTCCCGAGAAAGATGATGAAAACCTGCTCAATACTGTCAATGAAATTGCCCAGCAGATAAAGGTACCTGAGCTTACCGCAGAATCAATCGGGGCACTGCACTGGCTGCCCGCCAAACAAGGTAAAGCACCTGGAATAATTGTTCGTTTCCTCCGACAGAAAGACCGAGACTATTGGCTTTCACAGAGTAAAGCAGTGAAAAACATAAAAGATTCTGTGTTCATCACAGAAAATCTGACAAAGGGGAACAGAGAACTGTTGTACAAGACGAAACAATGGGCCAAAGTCTACAACTATAAGTTTGCCTGGCATCACAACGGCAAGATTTTGCTTCGCAAGGCAGAAGGTCTTTCCGCACAGGTCATACGGAGCGTAGACGATCTCTCAGAGCTTGAGTAATTCTTTTCCTCCATTCATAAAGAGTATTTAGAGGACCCTTATGCGTCATGTTTGAGCAATGTTTTAAACCAAATGACTTGTGTTCGCTTATCAAAGGAAGACCTGCATCAACCCTTACCTTCTTGCACCTGAATATGCAATCAGCCCGAAATAAGAGTGATGAATTTTGTGCATTTCTAGAACAATTTGACTTTGATTTCACAGTCATCATGATGACTGAAACGTGGTACAGTGACACCAGTGATGTGATGCATCTCAGTGGTTACAACCCATTAGTTATGAACCGTGAATGTAAGCGCGGCGGTGGTGTTTGTCTATATCTTAAATGTGGAAATGGCTATGAAATTATGAGTGACTTATCACTGTCTACTGATCATTATGAAGCTATTTGTGTAAAGAGTGGTAATTTTGTGTTCTCTGTCATGTATAGGCCACCCGAAGGTGACCTAAACAAGTTCTTTAGTTATTTAGATTTGGTGTTTTCCTCTGTAAATCAGTGTAACTACACAATGGTTCTTGGTGGTGACCTTAACATCGACATTCTCTCTTGCACCGTGAAACAAAAAGAGTTTTTAATGATCCTTGAGTCGCATTCATTTTACAACGTTGTAGGAACCCCTACACGCGTTACTGCAAATAGTGCAACGGCAATTGACTTATTTATTACTAATATTCTTGATAATAATATACTTAGTGGTACTATAACAGCAGCAATTAGTGATCATTTACCTATATTTCTGGTTGCCGATCAGAAACTTATACCCGCAAAAAATTGCATGCAAAGTTTTATCATTCAGGATGTTACAGAAAATACACTTCAGCTGTTTCGAAACGAAATAGCTATCACACGCTGGCATGACTTGCTATGTTACTCTTCGCCCAATGACGCATATGACCATTTTATTTCACTGTTTTCTTCCATATACAAGAAGTATTTTCCATATAAAGTAGTAAAGAAACCCAAACGTGCACGAAAGCCCTGGATGACTAATAAATTACTAAAAATGATAAAAGTTAAAACAAGGATGTATCACAATTTTCTTGAGAGTCGTGACCCTGAATTTCTAGAAGATTTTAGAAAATACCGGAACTTGTTAAATAAGTGTTTGAAGCGTGCAAAACGCGACTATTATGCACATCTATTTGACGGAATTACGGATTCTAGACAAGCAAGGAAGAAACTGAGTTCAATTCTACCTTCCAGGAATCAGACGAGAACTTTGGAATTAAAAATAGATGGCCAACAGTACGAGGGAAAAGCACTAGCAGAAAAATTCAATGATTATTTTCTCTCATTAGTCGAGAGTACTTACAACACTGACGCCCAGCGATATCTATCTGCCCCATTAGAACATTCCGTTTTTTTTAATCCTACTGACAAGTGTGAAGTCCTGAATTTATTCCATGCTTTGAAGAGAAGCAAATGCGAGGATATAGATGGAATAAAAATGCAGCCGGTTAGCTTTGTCATTGACCTTATTGCCCCATACCTAACCCATATTTACAACCTAGTTTTGTATACCGGTGTATTTCCAGAGAAACTTAAGACTGCTAAAGTGACAGTAGTGTACAAAAGTGGAGAATAAGATAACTTAGGGAATTATAGGCCAATATCAATATTACCAATATTTTCAAAACCACTAGAGAAAATCATCTTTATAAGACTCACAGGTTTCTTTGATGCTAACTCTGTTATTACATCATCGCAACATGGCTTCCGGACAGGTAGATCTATCTACTGAGACAGCTCTACTTCACCAAAAAGAATTAATTTTAGATAATATTGAAAGGAAGCTACTAACACTAGGACTATTTGTGGATTTCTCCAAGGCTTTTGACAGAATCAATCATAATATCCTACTAGACAAACTGTCTTGCTATGGTGTTCGTGGTATTTCTTTTAATTTGGTTCAAAGTTACTTGACAAATCGACATCAAGCAATATGTATAGGAAATGAAATGTCCTCATTACAAAAAAATTGGCATGGCGTACCTCAGGGGAGTATTCTCGGCCCACTGTTTTTCAATGCTTATATCAATGACCTTGTATCTCTAGATAGCACCATAAATTATGTTATATACGCCGACGACACCAGTACATTTTTTACAGGAAGCAATGCAAATGACCTTGTCAAATCCGCCAACCTATTCTTGGACAAACTATGTAAATGGTCAAGCGCTAATAACCTAAAGATAAACTGTTCCAAAACAAAAGCAGTTCTCTTTCAAGCTAAACAAACAAATGTTCGCATTAATCCACTGAAGTTCGATAATACTGAAATAGAATTTTCTTCATCAGCAAAATCCCTGGGTGTCGTTTTTGATGAAAACATGCTATGGGATTTTCACGCCGAAAACATACAAACTAAACTGTGCAAAGCATTAGGTATAATGAGAAAAGTACATTTTTTACCTGTCCCCCAAAAACTAATGCTTTATAACACGCTTTTTGCACCTCATCTATTATATTGTCATCTTGTTTGGGGTACTGGCACCAAGAAATCACTAAATAGATTGGTTACATTACAAAAAAATGCAGTTAGAGCCATTTCAAACTCTCCATATAATGCCCACACTTCCGACCTATTCCTTAAATACAAGATTACTAAAATTTCCACGCTTTATGAGCGCCAGTTGCTGGCATCTTTGAAATCTGAAATCCATAAAAATATAACAACATTACGAGCCGTTGCAAACTTGCAGATTAACATATCATCTCGCTCCACCCGCCACCATGAACATTGGCACGTTCCGCGATCACGTACTAACTACGGTCTCCAGATGATTCGAAACAGGCTGCCTAGTACACTTAACAAATATAAGCTAACGGAAGAGCAGCTGCGGGTTCTAAACAAGAAAAAATTATTCGATATTATTAACTAACCTGTACTGTTTAGATTTGAATGTATTTTTTAACTTATGCACTCATTCACTGTTTTTGCACTTATCTTGTTCGTATATTTTTTTCCATTTGTTCCTTGTTATTCTTCCCATCATATATATTTTATGTCCTTCTAAACTGTCGTGCTTGCTGCAATGTGGTTCGGGGAGACGGGGCCAGTCAAGCTGCCCTTGATGCAGCTTTTATCCAGTCACCCTCGCCACACATCGTACATGCCCTGTACTTGTTGTGGGAAATAAACTGAAACTGAACTGAAACTGAGTTCTAACAGCAAGTCTCCACTGGCCATTTTGGATATTTGTAGTCAGGGCCCAAGTTATCTGTTAGACATTTCGACACAAGGAATGGGGATAGAATTCTAGCTTGCCTTTCAGCTATTTAGCTGTGGAGTACATAGAATTTGGTGAATGCTGGCTTTTTTTTTTTTTCGGAAAAAAGTCTTCTACCCCGTTCTGCACTCTTTTCAATGTGTGATCGTGTTCGGATAGGAGTGGAGCCATAAAGATTATATATTTTCCGGCCATGGTGCCAGCCACCCACCATGGAGCCCTACAATGGGATGGGACAGGAACTTGCAAGCAAGTCCTGCCCACGCCAGCTGTACACCCCAACTATAACCCAATATGACGCAACTCAGGGTGGTTGGCCACACAAGGTTAACCCTCACCGCCAGGAAAACGGAAAAACCAAGAAGTGAGAAGGGGACAGGAGAGTTGTGAGAAAGGGGTAGGAAAGTGAAAGATAGAGGGGAGGACAGGAAAAGGCGACTGCCCATTTCCCCTGGTCGGGTCAGGCCAGACGTGCCGTGTACAGCTACAAAGCTGGGACCAAAGTGGTGCGTTGCCTTTGCCAAGGGGTCTTAAAGGTCCAAACACTTGGCATTGGCTCAACCACCAGGATCCCCTTTTCCCCAGACATGGCGATGCCAGGCACGGCTAGACGCAAGTGCTCGGGTCCGTGGTGACGCACTGTTCACCATCATCCCCCTGCGGGGATGTCCCTGCGGATGCTCGGGAACCCATGGTGTTGCCACTCACCAACGTCTGCAAGCTGCAGAATAACCAGAAGAGTAAGAATAGGGCGGAGTGCATATGGCACATTCTCTCAGATCATGAACGGCAGTTCAGTTCACCAATATCCCTCAAGAGAAAAGTGTACAACAGCAGTATCTTACCGGTACTCACCTATGGGGCAGAAACGTTGAGGCTAACAAAAAGGGCTCAGCTCAAGTTAAGAACAATGCAGCGAGCTATAGAAAGAAAATTATAGGGAGACCGGAAGCGGGCGGAGTGGGTGAGTGAAGAAATGCGGGTCAATGACACCCTAGTTGAAATCGAGAGAAAGAAATGGGCTCCGGCAATGCTTATACTGCGAAGGCAAGATAACTGCTGGTCTTTAAGGGTAATGGAGTGGATTCCAAGAGAAGGCAAACGTAGCAGGGGGCAGCAGAAAGTTAGCTGGGCGGATGAGATTAAGAAGTTTGCTGGCATACGGTGGGCATAGCTGGCAAAGGAGAGGGTTAATTGGATAGACCTGGGAGAGGCCTTTGCTCTGCAGTGGGCGTAGTCAGGTTGTTGATGATGATGACAACGACTATGCCACAGTCGCCTGCCTCTCTACCGATCTTCTTCCATCATTCACTTGAGCCAGCGGAGTTCGCAACCACACGTATTGCTCATCGCTATTGCACCTTCATTTGCATACACACATTTCCAATGCAGCGTGATTTTTCTTTGTCTTCATGCATGTCGGAGGACCCGTCAACAGCCTCCTTTCTCGGTGAATGTTCTCGGAGCGCAACCAACATCGCTCTATGGTCTGTGAAACAGCATGAAATGTACCTGACATGCGCACTTGTGAAAAGTTATGGATCCATTCCAAAAACTGGTGCTGCGGCTACCATGCCTTGATTCCCCTTTCCCGTCCAAAGTGGCCACACTTTCCAATTTTTGGACTGGCTTGCACATGGATGGAAGATGACGAAGAAAATCACATCGAAAGCATAGTGCAAGCGACTAGCAGTTCTACATGTGGGATATTAGGCTGCAGCGATGGCATAGTGACTTAATGCAGTGGCCAGCAGATCTGTTCGCGCCGCCGCAGGTTTGAATCCTACTTGTGGCCATAAAGTGTTTCATTTATTTTGTTCTTTATTTTATGTGTTGCATGGCCATGTCAAGTGGTTCCATAATGTCACACACACACACCAGTGACGAATCAGTGCCTGGCCATGTCATGTGACCCTGTGACATCGTCATCGTCACAACCATGAGTGAATTTTATGACCAACCAACCCATGTTTTTCCAGTGCACCTGCCAACTTCGCTATCTCATGTGGTCTCATGATGTCACACACACCCTGTTGACCAATCAGCACTCTGCCATGTCACGCGACCCTCTCAAGTCAACACTTCCTCAACCAATCAAGTCTCCATTAAAAAAGACTCAAGACCTGTACGTGCCTACTGATGGGGAGGCGGTTGAGGACTAAGCTTCCCGTCACTTCCGGAATGCCGGTTCCCCGCTTGCCAGACGCCACCAAACTCCGGAATTTTGAAGAAGAATACCGTGCGCAGCAGCGTTGAGACTACGACAAGCGACATGGCGTGCGTCAGCTTCCAATTTTTCTCAAGGGGGATGAAGTCTGGGGCACGGACCTGAAGAGCAAAGGGAATGTGCAGAGGCCCGCAGACGAGCCTCGGTCCTACATCGTGGACACTGGAGACGGCACAGTGTGGCTCAATCGGACGCACCTTGTTCCTTTTCCCAAGTCTGGGAGAGGAGGTGAAGACAACGAGGCATCAGGAGATGAAGACAGCGATTCATCTGTGCATACAGATGCAAGACAGATGTAGACGAGAAGTTCTCTGGGAGAATCACATGCAGCATGTGTGGACACCTCTTCGCACCATCACACAAGGAGTGGATGCTGTGTAATTCCGCCCAAGAGACTCTCATATATGTTTCAGGGGAGATGTTGTAGGCAGTAGCCTAGCCACTGCATGTGGCTAGGCCGAGAACGCGCCTGACTGCGCGATCATGTGAGGCACGCTGTGTCTGTCGCACGAGCTCGTTCTGGTCCCGGGCCAGTGTTCGCCTGCCCGGGCAATAAACTGGTCACTGGTCCGGCTTTCCTCAACTCAACACTCATGGCAGACTTTATTCAGAAAAAACACACATTTATACCTTTATGAATGCCAAATCATTGTCTAAAGCGCACATGCCAGCTACCTTCTTTCTTTTTTATACAACTTGATTGATATATCTCTTAGGCAGTCATCCCCTGAACCCTCAATGAAAAAATCCTCTGCCAGCTCACGTGCTGTCTGGTCACAACTACGCCTTAAGATTTTGGTTCTAGCCAGCAAAGGCCGGCATGGCTTACCAGACGTCACCAAAGAGCATGCGCCGCAATGTAAGGGCAAATGGGACCCTTTCAGATTCTTCATCGAAAGCTGGTGGTCCCCCAGTCGATTGTTTATACGACGGCCCGTTTGGCCCATGTATAGTTTTCCGCATGTCAGGGGGATCTCATATGCAACCCCCACTGAACACCCGCCAAACTTAGTGGCGTGATGCTTTGTGCATCTCGCACGCATCTTTCCACGGCGACAACCTGGGGGTACACAGAGGCCAACTTGCGCGGTGCAGGAAAAACCACCGGCCCACCGTAGCGATTGGCTGCATTCTTGAGGTTGTGGGACACCCTATGAATATAGGGGACAACCGCCGGTCTGATCATTGGTCGACCACCACCTTCATGGGGTGTTCCAGCCTTCAATCTTTGCAGAAGCTTCTCTGCCACAGCGACCATGACCGACAAAGGAAAGCCATCCTTCAGGAACCTACCAACCTGATTGTTGAGGCTGTCATTGACCGGGCGAACACGACTTTTGCAAGGCTTCCTTCAGGCACAACATGCCAATGGCATGTTTTACCACCTTAGAAACATCTTCATTCTCATCAGCCCGACTACACCCACTGCAGGGCACAGGCCTCTCTCATGCCTCTCCAATTAACCCTGTCCTTTGCCAGCTGCGCCCACCGTATGCCCGCAGACTTCGCAATCTAATCCGCCCACCTAACCTTCTGCCACCCCCTGCTACGCTTGCCTTCTCTTGGAGTCCTTGATACTAGTGAGTCGCACCGACCAAAAATTAAGATGAAATGACGTTTCGGCTCCCACATGGGAGCCTTGTTCACAATGAGGCAAAACGTTGCGGTGGTGCCTTTTTTATGCGGCGTATATGCGATCCCAGGCATCTCGCGTAGACAGGTGGCAAATTCCCGTCATTTCGATTGATAGTATGCGCTGTTGTTTGGATGATCAGCGACTCAAGATAGAGCCGTGATTTCCTGTCTCTTTCTTTGGCGACCACACGTGCCTTTGCCCAGTTGATAATGTGGCTTGCAGATACTGAATGCTCGGCAAGCGCATTTTGTTCTGCGCGCCGGTTCTTCACGTCATTCTTATGTTAACGTAATCTGCGTGCAAAATCTCCTGTTTCGCCTATGTATACTGATGGGCAGTCGGCACATGGAACCTGATAAACAACGCCAGGGAATCTTTCTTTCTTAAGCTCGTCCTTGACATTGACAAGTTGGCTTCTCAGTTTTTGAGATGGCACATGAGCAGTGTGCACACCATATGAACGTAAGATACGCGCAAGTGCACCACTGATGCCTGGGACGTATGGGAGAGCCGTTCGCTTTTCTGTGCTTTCGGCTGGCTGCATCCTAGGGCGGTCAAGTTTTCGCTGCATGGAGTCGATGATGTGCACCAGGCAACCACAGGTCGTCAAATCACGTCGTATGTGTTTTGATTCAGCCGCTTGGTCTTCCCGCCTGGAACATACTTTCATGCGTCGGAGGAGCGATGAAACAACCGAACGTTTTTGGCAATCTGGGTGAATTGACCTGTAACTGAGGTAACGGCCGGTATGTGTAGGTTTCCGGTAAACGCTGAAATGTAATCTAGAGGAATCTCTTGTGACAAAGAGATCCAAAAATGGGAGACGGCCATCGATTTCTTCTTCCACGGTGAACTGTATGGCTGGCTCTATGCTGTTCAGTTGTACAATAAAATCTTTCAATGCTTCCCTCTTCATCACGCAAAAGCAGTCATCCACGTACCTTAGGAAAACTTTGGGGGCAGGCGTGAATGCAGCGAGCGCGCGGCCTTCGATTTCTTCCATGGTCAGATTTGCGACTGTGACGGAGATGGAAGCTCCCATCGCAGCACCGTGGATCTGCTAGTAAGGGACGTTCTCAAAGGTGAAATAGGTGTTTGTCAGGCAAAAACGGAGAAGTCGAGTCAGGTCTGGAACGTCGATAAGGGTCCTTTCAGGTAGCGTTGGGTCGGATTCAAGGGCAGCAGTGCAGACTTTCACGAAAAGGTCCACTGGAACACTTGTGAAAAGGAATTTTACGTCGAAAGATACCATTATTTCACCGGTTTCCACTACCAGGTGTCGAACTTTTTCGATGAAGTCCATCCCGACCAGACGGGATTCCGTCAGACCCTTGACTACAAGCATTCTCTTGGAGTCCACTCCGTTGTCCTTAAGGACGAGCGGTTGTCTTGCCTTCGCATTGCATGCCCTGCCCAAGCACATTTCTTCTTCTTGATTTCGACTATGATCTCAAGAACCCGCGTTTCTTCCCTCGCCAACTCTGTTCGCATCTGGTCTCTTAACATCTTGGAATGTGCAGATCCGAATGGCAACTGGTTTTTTCGGGCTCATAGTGGGTAGATCCAACACGTGTTATCTGGTGTTCAGGTGAGGTTAATATCTAAAAACTGCAATTTATTATGACCAGGTAGTTCGTAGGTGAAGATTAAACCCATGCCGTGCTGTTTAAAGACCTATATAGTCTCTTGCACGGAGTCCGTGTGTGTCAAACCGGGTTGCTCTTTAAAAAAAATCAAATAGTCGTCCAGCTACCTAAAAACCTAAGAACTATCTTATCGTCTAAATAGCACACCAGAACATGATCAATATTGGCCAAGAAAATGTCAGTCGGAGTAGGTGCTGCACAAAACACGATAAAAATGTAATACCCCGCGAGGGGTCTTTAAGGTAATAAAATGAAATGAAATGAAATGAAAATGCCCTGACATTGAACATGTCCCTGGTTGTCAAACGTTACAAAAGTTGACTGAAGATAAAATTCAAAGAGCGTCATGAAATTGGCCTGGGTTAACCCGCTTCTGTTCTGAAATTCTATGACACCGTTATCTTCGATGCAAGACATAACGGCCCGAAATAGGGCATCGTGCGGTATAGAAAAGAATAGGTTTTCTATGTCAAACGAGACTGCGTAATCCAGAGATGAGGAACCCTGTAGGAATGAGACCACATCACTTGAGCTCTTTAGTATAAATGGGTCTTTTATAACCAAAGTCTTGAAACACTTCTGGAGAAAAGTGCATTTCACTTTGCCATGTACCCCTTCCGCTCCCAATGCGCCATAAGGGCTTATCATTTTTTTGCGCCTTCACAGTAAAAAAACAGTTCTAAGCTATTACACTTAGAGCTATTGAAAGATCTCGACAGTCTACCCAAAGCCTAGTCCTTACACAGTTCTGTTGCTTGAGCCTTTACCTTGGATATCTTCACCTTCTTGGGAATAAAGTTCTTTCTGACAGCTTCCGTAGCCTTGCCGTGATATATCCCCGATGGCAGAACGGCAAATCCTCCCTCTATGTCTGCCTGCAGAAGCACCAGCTCATGTTCTCTGAAAAAAGAGACAACTTCTTCGACGGCCCTTTCCAAATTTAACAATCTTCGGCCCGAGAAAACTTGAGGCCTGGTGGCAGTCCACAGCAGGCAGTCAACACCATCAAGTAAACACCTTTCACGGTCACTTGCTTTGCGCGCCACTTGCCGATTCAACGACAGCAACTCGTGTGCTGGCACGAGTTTGCTGTTTACTGTATCGATCTGCACATTCTAAACGGTAAAACGCGCCATAGGCATGTTGTACCTGAAGGAAGCCTTGCAAAAGTCGTGTTCGCCCGGTCAATGACAGCCTCAACAATCAGGTTGGTAGATTACTGAAGGATGGCTTTCCTTTGTCGGTCATGGTCGCTGTGGCAGAAAAGCTTCTGCAAAGATTGAAGGCTGGAACACCCCATGAAGGTGGTGGTCGACCAATGATCAGACCGGCGGTTGTCCCCTATATTCATAGGGTGTCCCACAACCTCAAGAATGCAGCCAATCGCTACGGTGTGCCGGTGGTTTTTTCTGCATCGCGCTGAGTACCCCCAGATCGTCACCATGGAAAGATGCGTGCGAGATGCACAAAGCATCACGCCACTAAGTTTGGCAGGTGTTCGGTGGGGGTTGTGTATGAGATCCCCCTGACATGCGGAAAAGTATACATGGGCCAAACGGGCCGTCGTATAAACGATCGACTGGGGGAGCACCAGCTTTCGATAAAGAATGGGAAAGGGTCCCATTTGCCCTTACATTGCGGTGCATGCTCTTTGGTGATGTCTGGTAATCCATGCCGCCCTTTGCTGGCTAGAACCAAAATCTTGAGGCGTAGTTGTGACCAGACAGCACGTGAGCTGGCAGAGGATTTTTTCGTTGAGGGTTCAGGGGATGACTGCCTAAGAGATATATCAATCAAGTTGTATAAAAAAGAAAAAAGGTTGCTGGCATGTGCGCTTTAGGCAATGATTTGGCACTCATAAAGGTGTTTTTTTTTTTTAATGAAGTCAGTCGCGAGTATGCGCCTGTCCTTGTGCTCTTCTCGTCCGTGTCTTTTCTATCGCATTTCCCTCGCTTAAGTGGTAAAACTTTACAGGTCCGAAGAGTGCTCGTGCATTCATATAACGTAAAAAGTTTGCCACGGAAGTTCACATTGCGACGTTCATTCTTGTCTATTTACTGCAAACTTCGGGACATAGGAATGAATGCAGAGCGATAGTCACGTTCGTTATAAGTGGACTTCAATGGACCTTAACCTTTTGAAACGGCAGCAACATCTAAGGCTATGTCTGCCTCGATAGTCGGCGCACAGCACTGTCCAATTCGAAAGCAGCAAGTTTAGAGAAATTTGGCGCTATTTTCAAGATGTTTATCAGGGTGGCACAGCTTATTTGGTTTGGTGCAGCTTGGCGTAATGGTGGGGTCACTGCCAATTAAGTGTCCTGTGCTAGCTGCGGCCACACTATCCTCACGAAATTCTTAATCTCATCCGCCCCCTTCTCTTGGAATCCACTCTGCTACCATTAAGGGCCATCTTGCCTTCACATTACATGCCCTGCCCACTGCTACTATAAGTGATGAGCACTGACCGGAAAGTCATAGATGCTAGTCTTGGCAGTTGCTGATGCCTTGGCCAGGTGGCGCCACTCACACATGGATTGTGGTCTTGGGCTGCGCTGCGCCTGGGGGGACGATGACCCTGCACACAGTGCGCAGCTTTGATTTGGTAACACTCCCGTTGACTAATCGGACAGCTAAACCAAGGGTGTTTGAAGCTGCTCTCATTGCATCCAGAAACTGACACATGAAACCCAGATAATGATACCAGTTGGAAATCTTGGCTCCAAAATGTCGCAGTGGCCACTTTATGGGGATGGATGGAAGAGAGGAGCTTTCCCTTTGAAGGTGGTAGTCGCTCCTTTTTTGTGCCAAAGCACTATTCCAATGGGGTAAGCCTTGTGATGTCTGTGCCAAGTGAAATAAATAAATAAAAAGAAATTAAATAAATATTGCTGTGTCTGGGAGCCCATGGTGGCGTGAACAGTTCAGCAGCGTTGGCCGCTGCGTGATGGTACTAGGCTGTTGCCACAGGTGATCACGCCTCGGGTTAACACACTCTCACAAAGCACCTCCTTCATCAACTAATACTGCTACCAAGCTGATATTCATGCTTTGAGCTATGTGGTGGTAGCGACAGAGAGGTATGCACTGCGTGCATTGGCATGGGCAACACTGTGGCAGAAACATGGACTACAGTAATAATGCGTTGGCGTTAGCTGTGGAAACCCGGCACTGGAGCATAGCCCGCCGGCGGACATTGGGGAACATGGCATTGACGATGAAAAAGTTGCAAGTTTGAGCTTGGCGCATGACAGTCTTAGCTGCTTATGTGCCGTTAAACCCAACACAACACACAAAAAGTTGGAAGACACACATAACTGGCTCCCTGGGTCGGTGGACACCTCAACTGCACTTTCAGGTAAGCGGTCCACATGCAAAAAACAGTGCTTTTGCACAATATTTCCTGCTTAGCAATGCTAAACTGCCAGCCATATTTTTAATATTTTGTTAATAGTCATATAAATCGGTCTATAAATAAGCCACTAAATTTGCCACATCAGCTCTTAGGAACGCACTTCAAAGATTGTGCACCCATTGTGTCCCTACCAGCTTCCAGATGCAATTCGAACGGTTGACCCAAACTAGGTTCCCCAAGTCGCTCCTCGCTAGCTTGGTGGAAAAATTTATGCGAGAGCTGTGCCAAATCCATTGCACTAACATCACCTCAGATCGGCCCAGAATAGCAGTCATTTCGTACATCCACAAAGTCAGCCATCGACTCGAGAAAACTGGGAGTTCGGGTAGCCTTTTTGGTGCCCAACAAATAAGGAGGCATCTGCAAGAAAGTTAATCAAGATGATCAGCCCCCCAAAAAAATGCATGATAGAGCACAGACTTCCTTTTTTTGAACCCAGGCATGACCTCGGTCGTCTACGAGATACTGCTATCATGTGGAGCATCCCATAATGGACAGACGGGAAGATGCATCAACATTGCAACTCGCTTGAGACTGGCACAGGCAGCAACCTGCCTGCTCACTGTAAGAAATGCTCCTGCCTGCCAGCCTTTGATAGGATAAAGATTTTAAGGTGATATCCCGAAAAACGCACACGAGAAATACATGAAGCATACCTGTCAGCAGTCTGTCCATAGACGTAATAACCAAAGAGAAAGCCTATCTTGAAAAGAAGAGATCTTTCTTCCTTAGAACATTTTTAGCCTGTAACCTAAACTTCTAACCACTTCTCTCTTTTACTTGACCTGCACTTCCGCATCATCATCTTCAGTGGTTGGTGCTGCTCCTGCTGCGTAAGGCCACCGCTGCTGCTACAGTAGGCCCCCCGCTAGTGAAGGAGTCCGCTGAAGCTGGGAGCCGGAAAGATGCTTTCCGCTTCTGAGGAGTGGCAGGGAAAGATGGCAGAGAAGGGCAGCCGACCGGTTGGGGCAGAGGAAGCACACCTGAAGGTCCAGTGGGCGGGGCATCCTCTGTGAAGGCTGGCTTCAAGCGGTCGATTGAAATGGTGTCAGTGCGCCCATGAATGTCGACGATGAAGAACTTCTATGTTCTTTCGAGTACACGGAAGGGGCCATCGTAGGGGTGCTGAAGCGACTTGCAGACAGTCTCGGTGAACAAAGACGTGCGTGCAAGTCGTGAGTTTAGATGAAACATGTGAAGATGGTCGAGACTGGCGTCGGAGATGTGGCGCTCTGAGATGCCGGCAAAAATAGTGGAGCTGCGTCACGTAATCGGTAGGGTAGGGACTTGTAGACGAATCGGGAGATTAGAAAAATTCAGCAGGAAGACGCAGGGGTGAGCCGAAGACAAGTTCTGCCGGAGTGCAACGAAGATCTTGTTTCAGTGTAGCACGGAGGCTGAGCAGAATCAGTGGTAGGGAGGCAGTGCAGTGGGTGGTGTCGTTGGGCTTTGAGGGATGTTTTTAGCGAACGAGGGAAGCGTTCGATCATACCGTTGGCGATGGGATGGTAAGCAGTAGTTCTAATTCGGGAAGTTCCAAGCCATAAGGTTATTAAAAAGTGAAGATTCAAACTGGGCGCCATGGTCAGTGGTGATGGTCGAGGGAACCCCGCACCGGGAGACCCAGCCGGTGACGAAGGTTCTGGCGATGGTGTCACTGGTGGCATCAGGCAGAGGGAACACTTCATGCCAGCGAGTAAACCGATCGATGCAAGTTAAGAAGATATGACTGTCCAGCAGAATGTGGCCAGGGACCCAAGATGTCGATGTGGATGCTGTCAAAACAGACTGACGGCGGAGGGAACGAGCCGAAGGGAGAGGTCGTGTGCCGCTGAGTTTTAGACTGCTGGCAAGCCAGGCAGGCACGGACCCAGGCGCGCGTGTCCTTGCTGATGCCGGGCCAGACGTAACGTTATGTGAGAAGATACTGCGTGGCACGAATTCCAGGATGGGACAGGCCGTGAAGGGCATCGAAGAGATGATGACGAAAGGCAGAGGGCACCAAAGGGCGTGGAGTGGTGGCTGAAGTGTTGCAGATGATGGGGACGGGGCATGAAGGAAGGAGAATTTCATGGAGAACCAGCGAACCAGGGTCCTTGCGAAGGTCCATAACTTCCGAGTCATGTTGCTGTGCTTTTGCAAGGGCGGCAAAATTGGATTCGGTGATGGAGCAGCAGAGGCAAGGGAAGCAGTAACACGTGACAGAGCATCCGCCGGGGCATTGTGACGAATTTCAAGGGGCGAGAATTTACCGCTCGCCGATTTGATGGCAAAAATAAGTGGTTTGTGGTCGGTGAATATGTGGAACTGCCAACATTCTAAGAGGTGCTTGAAATGCCGCAGTGACATGCACATGGCAAGAAGTTCATGGCCGAAAGTACTGTAGCGGCTTTCGGCAGCGGAAAGCTTGCGGGAGAGAAAAGATAGAGGGCTCCAGGGTGTAGCACAGCTCCAACGCCGGAGTCGAAGGCGTGGGTCATGAAGCGTAGGGGTGCATCAGGGCGCGGATGGGCAAGGAAAGTGAGGTCGGCTAGTTTCGCTTTGGTGGCCTGGAAAGAATCCAGAGCAGCTGAAGACCATGTCAGCTGTGCGGAGTTTGTCTTCTTGCCTTGAAGCATGTCCATCAGTGGTTTGAGGAGTGCAGTACAGTGAGGGATGAAGCGGCGATAAAAATTGATAAGGCCGAGAAATTCACGGAGCTTGCGGATAGAGGCAGGCTGAGGAGTCTTGAATGGCCTGGACTTTTGATGGGAGAGGCCGGATGCCGAAACTGTTGACACGGTGGCCAAGGAAGTCGAGCTCGGACTTGCCAAATTCATATTTTTTCTCTGTTGATGATCATGCCATAATCAGAGAAACATTAAAAAAGCTGCCGGAGGTGTTGCAAGTGCTGCTCCGTGTCACGGCTGAATACAAGGAGGTCATCGATGTAGGCCATGCAGAAAGGTAGACCCCGTATAACTGTATCCACGAAGCGTTGAAATGTCTGGCCAGAGTTACGGAGGCCAAATGGCATGCAGAGGTATTCGAAGAGGCCGAATGGCGTAATGATTGCAGTTTTGGGTACATCGGATGGTTCTACAAGGATTTGGTGGTAGGTCTTGACAAGATCGATTTTATAGAAAATTGTGGCGCCAATCCGCGATGTGAGGTAGGGGATAGTGGTCCGGAACAGTAGCATTGTTGAGGGCGCGGTAATCGCCACAGGGTCGCCAGTCCCGTGGTGATTTCTTCAGTACCATGTGTAGAGGGGACGCCCATGGGCTAGATGAAGGTCGGATAATGACGAGCTCCAGCATGTGTTCGAATTTGTTGCGGGCGATCTGTAAACGGTCTGGAGCAAGGCGACGGGCTCTAGCGTGTGTGGGAGGGCCAGTGGTCACAATGTGATCCGTGACCTGGTGTTTGACGGGCAATAAGAAGTCGGAAGAACAGAGCAGGGGAGGGTATTAATCCAGGAGGATCTCGTAGGCCAACTGGTGTGGGCTGGGTATACTGGCAAGCGGTTCTCAAAGACGGAGACCCTGAACAGACAGGTTTGTCGCAGTGTCAACGAGACACTTGCTGAGCATGTTGACCAGCAGGTTGTAGTGGCGCAAAAAATCAGCTCCAAGGATTGGGAAATGTACATCCGCGATGAGGAAAACCCATCGGAACACACGACGGAGGCCAAAATTGCGGGTGAGGTTTGCGGCTTGCAGTGACGGGCCAGTGCGGCGAGAAGGTGATGATGTAATGCTGCAGGGGAGGACGCTCATCTCTGCTCCAGTGTCGACGAGAAAACGGAGGCCTGAGATGTGGTCGCGAATGAAGAATAAGCGGCTGGTCTCCGGGGTGACACTACTTGCCGTTTCTAGTGGTGCCGTGAGAAGTTTCCCTGGAAGCGACAGGGAGGGGTACACCGGCAGCATTGCGGTGATAACAGCACTTGCTGGTTTGAAGAGGTGGATAGCACTACGTCGGCAAGGTGAGGTTTGGTGACGGGAAGGTGAGAGAGAGCGGGAGGTCGAAAGGGCGGTGATTTAGTCGGAGAGACGTGCGATCTGGGCATGGAAGTCGTCATGGAGGCTCTGAGGGTCCATGCGGGAGGGAAGAGATGATGGCGGTGTGGGAGGCTGCGAGACTGCGCCGAGAGAAATTGTGGAGTAGGAAAAGTCCATGATGGAGTCCGCCAGCTCAATGAGCTTCTCCAAAGACAACCCCTGGGCGGGCACAAGCACCAGGTGGACCGACGACAGCAAGCGCTAAAGAAGAAACTCATGCAGGAAGGCTTGGTCGAAGGTGGCAGCCTTGTTGCACACGAGCTGCTGGAGCCGCCGTAGCAACTGTGTTGGTTTTGTAGTCCCCCGGTTCTTCGGAGGAGATGAGCTGCTGCAGGCGGCGATGTTCCGAGACGGCTGTTCGCTTGATGAGCTCAGCAGCCAACGTGTCAAATGGGGCCGAGGCGGGCGGAGTTATGAGGAGGTCGCAGACTTCGGCGGCAATCTCAGGTGGTAGCGACGTAGCTACGTGATGAAATTTCTGCGCCTGGGTAGTGATGCGGCCAATAGTGAACTGGCTGTTGACTTGAGTGAGCCAGAGTTGAGGATTGGCCATCGAGAACTGGGGAAGGCGAAGGGACAGCGCAGTGACTGCGCTGGAGGGTCCGCCACCGGGCATGGCGGAGGCGTCGTCGGCGTTGGCCATGTTGGGAGCAGGTGTTCGGGCGGACATCTGGAGTCACCAGTTTGTCGCACCAATCAGTATGAGGCCGGCATGATGAAGGAAATGATTGATTTACTGGCTGAAATGCTAGAATGTATGACGGCATGAAGTCGAACAGTGCATGGCCCCGGCACAAGAGCGCTCAATTCGGCGTCATCATTTTCGGCGGCTGGTGCTGCTCCTGCTGCGTAAGGCTGCTGCTGCTGCTAAACACTCACTCAAAGACATCGCCACTGGGCGCACCGAAGATGATTGCTTGTTGCGGCAACCTAGGCAGGAGAAATGACGGATGCGTTCCCCCTGCAAAATGGCCATGCAGGGAAGAAAGTAGGCAACAAGGTAGGGACGGCCAATCAGCGCCCGAAACGGTGCTGATTCGCGTGATCAGATTCGTTTGTGTGGTTCTTCCAGTGCACCAAAACTGCGCGCTCATGACGTGCCGTTCGTTGTTTGTGCAGTGAAGCCTCCTCACACGCGATGCTGTCGCTTGTAAGGGGTGTGACGCAGTAGTGGTAGAGCTCCAGCGCTTGCCCACCTTGAACATTGCCGGGGAGGCCCTCACCAGTTTTGTTTGAGCAGTTCTGCTTCGATGCTCCCGACAGTATGGATGCAATAAAGCATATATGAAAATGTAAAAAAAAATAATGATCACTGTCAAGCCGCTCTGATCTCAAAAGCAAGTGACCGTTGTCCAGCCTTTCACCAAACAAATATACAGTGATGCAATTGGTTCTTGTTAGTTTTTCGGGATCATTTGTTAATTTGAACAATTTTTCAGTCCCCTCAAATTCAAATTAATGAGCTCTTACGGGCATTAGAAGATAGCCCGTTATACTTCGTGGCACGGACCAGGACATCTTTTTTTCCCAATTCTTGTTCTTAGTCCCACCATAGTATTAGGCATTAGAACAATCAATCCCTTCCAAGTCTTTCTAAAGTTGGTGATCTTTTTTTTTTCAGCAGAGCCCGGTGATAAGAATTATCGGTTACCCTATAACAATGGCATTTCCATGGTGCTTCAATATTGTTGTAAGTGCGTTTGACTCTACATCTTTAGCAATTCCTAAATAGTTCTTTCCAGCTTTGCCAGAGGCAGGATTGGCACTTGTTAAACACCCACACCCAAAATTCAGGGTAGAGCTTCGGTGGGTGCTGGCTCACTCTTGGAGGCTGCTGATTTGATTTGCTGGGCTCAGGACAGTTTCAATCCGGGCTTCGAGGGAGCAGGCGCCCACCTTTGCACAGCTCACGCAAATGCTCCGTTGGACTTACCCCACCCCTCCCTTACCCTCCCTGATCCCGCCATCCTGCTCTCCTCTATGCGCTGCCATCAACAAAGGGGACCAAACTCACTGTCTGTCCTCTGCTCTCTTCAAAAGATAAACGTTATTGGTGCACAGCATCTTGGCACACTGCATCTGAGGAACGCACAATGAAAAGCTAATGCTTTATAGAATAAGTTAATTCTCAATGACAAATTGAGAATTAACTTTTTTAGTTAGTTAAATGACAAAATAGATGCAGCGATGGCGTAGAGGTAGAGCATCCGCCTCACAAGCAAGAGGACCGGGGTTTGAATCCTGGTGCCATGCAATTCTCCACTGGGTTTCAAAAAAAAAATAATAAATCCGCGTGTCGACGGAATTGTATAACCAGGCCTGGAGTGCGGCCTGATCTCGGTGACCAGAACCGACAACGCACTCTCTCACCAGAGCAGGATTTGGCCACCCTGGTGTAGCACTTGGCCACAACCTTCTATGATCAAACCAATTAACCCTCGGCCCTCAGTCCCCAGCGGCTGCGGAGCAACTGACCACGGCGGCGGTCAGACCTGTGACGCAGTGGAGGGTGCTAAGAATCTCTGGCCATTGGAATCTGAACCTGGCAGTGTTTAACGCTAGAACTTTATCTAGTGAGGCTAGCCTAGCAGTGCTGTTCGAGGAACTAGCGGGAATTAAATGGGATGTGATAGGGCTTAGCGAAGTTAGGAGGACAGGTGAGGCGTATACAGTACTAAAGGACGGGCACATACTGTGCTATCACGGATTAGAGGATAGACGAGAACTAGGTGTGCGATTCCTCATTAATAAGGATATAGCTGGCAACGTAGAGGAGTTCTATAGTATTAACGAGAGGGTAGCAGCTATAGTAATTAGGCTGAATAGGAGGTACAAGCTGAAAGCGGTGCAGGCCTACGCACCCACATCCAGCCATGATGACCAGACCGTTGAAAGTTTCTATGAGGACATAGAATCGGCAATGAATAAAGTAAAATCACAGTACACTGTACTGATGGGCGACTTCAATGCGAAGGTGGGCAAGAAACAGGCTGACGACCACGCGGTAGGTGACTATGGGATAGGTTCTAGAAATAGCAGGGGAGAGTTATTAGTCGAATTCGCAGATAGAAATAATTTACAGATCATGAATACCTTCTTCCGCAAATAAGAAAACAGGAAGTGGACCTGGAAGAGCCCCAATGGTGAAACTAAAAATGAAATCGACTTCATACTATGTGCTAAACCTGGCATCATTCAGGATGTGGCCGTCCTCGGAAAGGTGCGTTGCAGCGACCACAAAATGGTAAGGTCTCGAATTAGATTAGACTTGAAGAGGAAACGGAAGAAGCTAGTGAAGAGGAAGACCTAATATTAATGAGTTAGCCGTAAGAGGGAAAGCACAGGAGTTTAGGATAGCGCTGCAAAACAGATATTCGGCTTTGAATGAGGAAGACGACCTTGATGTTCATAAAATGCACGATAATCTGACATTATAGATTACGGAGTGCGCAGTAGAAGTAGGCGGTAGGACAGTTCGACAAGATACCGGAAAGCATGAGGGCGTCTAACCCTACCGACAGAATAGAACTAACAGCGCTATCAAAGTTAATAAATAAGCGCAAGGTAGCCGACATAAGGAAGTTTAATATGGAGAGAATTGAGCATGCTCTAAAGAACGGAGGTAGCCTAAAAGCAGTGAAGAGGAAACTAGGCATAGGTAAAAACCAGATGTATGCATTAAGACACAAGCAGGGCAATGTCATTAGCAATATGGATAAGATAGTTAACGTAGCCAAAGAGTTCTACACAGACCTGTACTATAGCCAATGTAATCAGAGTGTTATTGAGAAAGAGAGTAGTGCACAGCAATGCGTCATCTCGCCAGTAACGAAAGATGAAGTAAAGAGAGCCTTAGGAGCAATGGAAAGGGGAAAAGCAGCTGGGGAGGATCAGTTAACAGCAGATCTGTTGAAGGATGGAGAGGACATCATGCTAGAAAAACTAGCCATCCTGTATACGCAATTGCTTATGACCTCGACTGTACCAGAAGCTTGGAAGAATGTAAACATTATCTTAATTCATAAGAAGGGAGACGCCAAGGACTTGAAAAATTACAGGCCGATCAGCTTACTATCCGTTGCCTACAAAGTATTCACTAAGGTAATCGCTAATAGAGTCGGGGCAACGTTAGACTTTAATCAACCAAATGAACAGGCAGGCTTTCGTAAAAGATATTCCACAATAGACCATATTCACACTATCAATCAGGTGATAGAGAAATGCACAGAATATAACCAACCTCTATATATAGCTTTCATTGATTACGAGAAAGCATTCGACTCAGTGGAAACCTCAGCAGTCACGCAGGCATTGAGGAAACAGGGTGTAGAAGAGCCTCATGTCAAAATACTGGAAGATACATATAGCAACTGCACAGCTACATAGTCCTTCATAAAGTCGGCAATAAAATTCCAATAAGGAAGGGCGTCAGGCAAGGAGACACGATCTCGCCAATGCTGTTCACCGCATGTTTACAGGAGGTATTCCGAGGCCTCCCAATTCCGAGGCCTGAATTGGGAACAGTTGGGAATAAGAATAAATGGAGAACACCTAAATAATCTGCGATTCGCTGATGACATTGCCTTGCTGAGTCACTCAGGAGGTGAACTGCAAATCATGATCAATGAGTTAGACAGGCAGAGCAGAACGATGGGTCTAAAAATTAACATGCAGAAAACCAAGGTAATGTTCAACAGCCTAGCAAGGGAACAACAGTTCACAATTGGCAGCGAGAGCCTGGAAGTTGTGGACGGAATACGTCTACTTAGGGCAGGTAGTGACAGCTGATCCGGATCATTAGAGGGAGATAACTAGAAGGTTAAGAATGGGGTGGATATGGCAAGTTCGCATATGGCAGGTTCTCGCAGATCATAAGTGGCAGTTTACCAATTTCCCTCAAGAGAAAAGTGTACAACAGCTTTATCTTACCGGTACTCACCTACGCGGCAGAAACGTGGAGGCTAACGAAAAAAGTTCAGCTTAAGTTAAGGACAACACAGCGAGCTATGGAAAGAAAAATGATAGGTGTAACGTTAAGAGACCGGAAGCGGGCAGAGTGGGTGAGGGAACAAACACGGGCTAATGACATACTAGTCGAAATCAAGTGAAAGAAATGGGCTTGGGCAGGGCATGTAATGCAAAGGCAAGATAACCGCTGGTCCTTAAGGGTAACGGAGTGGATTCCAAGAGAAAGTAAGCGTAGCAGGGGGCGGCAGAAGATTAGGTGGGTGGATGAGATTAAGAAGTTCGCAGGCATAGGGTGGGCGCAGCTGGAAAAGGAGAGGGTTAATTGGAGAGACATGGGAGAGGCCTTTGCCCTGCAGTGGGTGTAGTCAGGCTGATGATGATGATGATGGCATCATGGTACAAAATGCAGTTGAGCTCTCTTTATCTATTATTATCTATATTGTGAGCGCTTTGCGCGAACTTTCACCTCTTTCATCTGTATATCCCCATCATCATCATCGTCGCTTGCCTGGGCTCCGGGGAGCGCGCGCTGTGTGCCCGGCTGTTCCCGAATAAAAGACGCCTGTGCAAGCGGTGGCTCACAAGTGGTGGAGGTGCTATTCGTATCCCCTACCTCTCGCTTCGGACCCGTCTTTCGCTCTCCCTGGAGCTCCGATCAGGCCGTCCTTTGCGTCTGCAGCCCTCAGGTATGGAGGAAGGACTTTTTGGGGTGGGACTTTTTGGGTGGGACTTTTTGTTGTCGTCTTCTGCCCTCATCTCTTGCAATGACCGCCTCATCCAGATAGCAGATCCAGACTTCGCACCCTGGTCTGACTGTTCGCCACCACGTGTGGTCGCTGCTGTCGACTTCGCCCTGCCCCCTGGCCGTGAACAGCTCATCCTTGCAACTTTAGACTTCGCTTTTGACGGCGATGCCTTAGTCATGCCTTCGCCACGCTGGACCTCCCAAGGCATCGCTCTTGCCTCTTGCCTCTTGCCTCACATCTTTCGTCCGTGGTTGCGCAGTCATCACGGCGCTGAACACTACCAGCCAGTCCATGTTACTACCCAAAGGCACTACTATTGGTTTCCTGTTTGAGGGTAAACCTGTTCCTCTTGACACCGACCCGATTTCATGTGTTGTGCTACCAGCTGATACTCCCGCTCCGTGTTCTTCCTCTGCGTTCGCAGCCGCCATCAGCGCTGACCTTACGTCTGAGCAGTCGACAGCCTTACTAGAAGTTCTTATGACCCACCAGAACTCCTTTGATGTGTGCACGTCCACTTTAGGCCAGACTTCTGTAACGTCCCAACGCATAGAGACAGACAGCTCAGCTATTGTACAGCGCCGTCCGTACCGCGTTTCCGCATCTGAGCGCAAGAGCATTGAGGACCAGGTTGCAGACATGCTTTCGCGCCACATCATTCGACCGTCTACAAGCTCCTGGTCATCTCCTGTCGTTCTCGTTCGTAAAAAAGATGGCTAAATTCGTTTCTGCGTGGATTACTTTGCCCTTAACAAGATAACCCATAAAGATGTCTACCCGCTCCCTCGCATCGACGACGCGTTGGACTGCCTCCAAGGCGCTGAGTACTTTTCAAGCCTCGACCTCCGCTCGGGCTATTGGCAAATCCCCATGCACGAATCGGACAAGGAGAAGACCGCATTTGTTACCCCGGACGGTCTTTACGAATTCAATGTCATGCCTTTCGAACTGTGCAATGCCCCGGCCACATTTGATCGCACGATTGACACCGTGCTACGGGGCATGAAATGGAAGACCTGCCTTTGCTATCTGGATGACATTATCATCTTTTCGTCCGACTTCTCCCAGCACTTGCACCGTCTCAACGCAGTTCTCACGTGCCTTGCGAAAGCCGGTCTTCAATTAAATACCAAAAAGTGCCACTTTGCCAGCAAAAGCATCAAAGTACTCAGCCACATCGTTAATAAGGCCGGAATCTGACCTGATCCTGAAAAAATTGCCGCTGTCCTCAGTTTTCCTCGCCCCCAGCGCCTGAAAGAACTTCGCAGATTCCTGGGGTTAGCGTCCTACTTCCACCGTTTCATACGTAATTTTGCATCCATAGCGTCCCCCCTCCATATACTATTGACTTCTGAGACGCTTTATCTGTGGTCCACTGAATGCGAAGAGGCCTTCCAAGCCCTCAAGCAGGCGCTCACTTCAACGCCTGTGCTTCGCCATTTTGATGAGGCAGCCCCCACCATTCTCCATACCGACGCCAGTGGACAAGGCCTTGGCGCTGTTCTCTTACAACGCAACGAAGCCAACCAAGAGCAGGTTGTAGCATACGCCAGCCGTTCTCTTACTACAGCTGAGCGTAACTACACCATAATAGAGCAAGAGTGTCTCGCCGTTGTTTGGGCAATCCAGAAATTTCGCCCCTACTTGTACGGCCGTCACTTCACCATTGTCACCGATCATCACGCGCTCTGTTGGCTGTCGACACTGAAGAACTTGTCCGGCCGTTTGGGTCGCTGGGTGTTACGTCTTCAGGAGTACACCTTCACTATCACCTATAAATCCGGGAGAAAACACCTCGACGCTGACGCTCTGTCTCGATGCCCGTTACCTGACTCCCGGACTCACGCTGCAGCCCCCTCAACAATGTGCCCTTCACTTCAGGCGTCCGACCTCCCTCTGGATTGTGTACCCATTGTTGTTGCACCAGTCGACGTCCACGCCGATTTGCCCTCCCATCAGCTGGCTGATCCATACTGCCACACTATCATCGATCGTCTCCGAGGCCAATCAGCGGTACCCAACAGTCGCTCGTGCCGCCAGCTTCGCCAGTTCAGATTTCAGCACGGCACACTCTACCGCTACACCTACCACCCTACGGGTCACCGGTGGGTTCCCGTTGTGCCTCGCTTCCTTCATCTTCAAGTTTTGCAGGCTTACCACGACGACGCCTCTGCCGGTCATTTGGGTCACCTGAAGACGTATGACCGTATCAAGAGCCGATACTTCTGGCCTGGGCTCACTACTAGCGTCGCCAAATACATATCCTCCTGTGTGTCTTGCCAGCGTCGCAAGCGGTCAACATCCGTTCCTGCCGGCCTCCTACAGCCTCTTCCTTGCCCATCCGTGCCTTTCGACACCGTCACCATCGACTTGTTTGTTCCCTTTCCTGTTACGCCAGCTGGCCACCATTGGGTTGTCACCGCCATTGACCACCTGACGCGGTATGCTGAAACAGCCCCGCTTCACTCCGGTGCCGCTTCTGAAGTCGCAGACTTTTTCTTGCATGCGATAGTGTTGCGCCATGGTGCTCCTCGTGTCCTGATCAGCAACCGTGGGAAGACATTTTTGTCCCATGTGCTTGAAGAGGTCCTCCGCGCCACCAACACTGTCCACAAGACATGTTCTAGCTACCATCCTCAAACCAACGGTCTCATCGAGCGCTTTCACTGTACCCTGTCTGACATGATATCTATGTACACTCGGCCTGACCTTAAGAACTGGGACAACATTTTGCCCTTTGTCACCTCTGCCTACAATTCCGCAGTTCAACGCTCCACTGGCTACAGCCCTTTCTTCTTGGTTTATGGCCGTGTTCCATCCTCATTGTTCGATACCGCCTTCTTTTTTGCTCCCGCATCTCCATCTGCGTCTCTGGGCGAAGAGTTCACTTCTCGGATGGCATATTGTCGCCACCTTGCCCGCATCAACACCGAAGCCACTCAGCAAGACCGCAAACACCGCTATGACCTGCACCACCGTACGGTCTCCTTCCGACCCGGAGATGAGGTCCTCCTCTGGACACCCGTCCGCACGCCTGGACTGTGCGCAAAGTTTCTCCAGCGCTTTATCGGACCTTATCTTGTCGTCCAGCAAACATCTCCGGCCAACTACGCCGTTGTTCCCTCGCACCCCGTCATCGACCGCCGTCGCCACTCTCAAGAAGTGGTTCATGTATCGCGGATGAAACTCTACACCCGTCACCCCTCTTCTATTTAATCCGCGGCCAGGATGGCCGCTTTCCTGCTGGGGAACTATTTATGTGAGCGCTTTGCGCAAACTTTCACCTCTTTCATCTGTATATCCCCACCATCATCATCGTCGCTTGCCTGGGCTCCGGGGAGCGCGCGCTGTGTGCCCGGCTGTTCCCGAATAAAAGACCATCGTGCGCATTAGATATCCTGCATTTCCTGAAACAACAACCTGCAGGCTCCGCAGGAATCCTGGCCCAAGCATCCGTGGTTGGAAAGGCCCGTGTCTGGCGGCAGTAACTGCAGGCTCTCCCTACCTCATACAGACCATGTAGGAGCGCTTGACGCGGTGCCAATGCTTTCGCCAGCAATGATTACTTTCCTTTTAAAAGCAGCCAAGCGCTGCTGTCGCAATCCTGGTGTCATGCAAGGTGCGATAGTTCTGGGTGTCGATATGTCAGGTCAGCGCAGTGAAGTGGCGTTGAAATCGAAACTACCGACCTACAGCACTGCTAGATAGCGCCTCCTCTCACTGGAAGAGTGATGGTGATGGCGCTGAATTATAATGAAACTAGAACTGCGGATTCTGACCGAAAACTGTTCGGATCCACATATAATATGGGGTGGAAATTTGACATGCTAAACGTTGGAAAAAAAAAACACATATTACTCGGGTTTTTACGGTAAAAAGATATCGGTGTCAACAAGTGACACCGACAACTGCTGGCCACTTACAGCATTGCTAGGCAAATGAGGACACACCAGCACTTCTCACTAATTCTATGTGCATCCTGTAAAGTAAGCAATTGTCGATTTCAGGTCACTGTTGCTGGAGCTACACTGGATCGTCATTTGCAATAGCTAACACTTGTGAGGATGAATTTTTATGGCGCAAGGGCATCTGTGGCCAAAGAGCGCTATGGCACAAGGTTGTTCGTTCTACTCAAGGTGGGGGTCAAAGACTTGGGTCAAAGACTTATTTCCCCAGCATTTCACCCTAAAGAAGCCGAGAACCAGGCAGGGGAAAAGCTTGTACCCATTGTATCACCGGTGGGTACCCGGCGGCACTGGGGCTCAAACCCCGCACCTCCCGCATGCGAGGCGGATGCTCAGACGACTAGGCCCCTGCTGCGGTAAACTAACACTTGTGAATTTGCTCTTCACAATTGCCAAAATCACACTCGCGAGTCCTGCGGACACATTAGTCTACTCGTCGCAAAAGGGGGCTGGCATTGACTATTTTGAAGTGTGAAAATATGAAATGCTTTTTCAGAAGCACGCACATATTTTAAAGAGGATGTGAAGCCAACATTGACTGCCAAGTCACTGGGGTAGGGAACAAACGAGACTTTTTCTGTTGTGCCTCTCTAGCCTCAACGGCATGCCAATGCAAAACAAGTGCACACAAATTACATTACCTGAACATAGGAAAAGAAGTAAACGTCGAATTGCATCATCAAATGAACAACTCCCTCCTTAGTCACAACAATGCACTTCTGCAGACGCTGCAGCATGGCAGTCACGAGCAGCATATGAAGCTCTCCAATAGTGTTACGGAGAGGTTTCGTGATTAGAAAACTCATCACATTTGATTCATACTACAGCTCAAGGCATCTCGCTCTGCCTATGCCAGTCTGCACAGAGGTTATAACCTCTGTGCAGAGAAAGAAAGGCATGGTAGCATTCTCATAGTGCCCTGAAGAAAGGCTTTTAAAAAATACTGGTAATGCTTAAGTTTGTAGCTCACAATTCAACAAAAGCTATCAGAACGCACACACAACACACGCTTGGACGTACTAATAGCTATCAATGTGCTATATGCAAACATTCCACAGTTGCAGTAGCAGCCCACCTCGCTGCTGCTGTAGCGGCTGGTGGTATGTGGCCAAAGGCGAGTGTTGCTGGCTGCTGTCGGTGGCGGCCAGGGCAGCCCGCAGGGTCTCCACATCCAGCCGCAGGGCTGCCTGTTCCTGCTGTAGGTCACTCAGCCGCTGCCACAGTTGCCGGCCCTGCATCCATGGAGGGGATTCTGAGAGAGTGCTGTCTCTCTTCCAAGCCCACAAGGACGGGATTTGAAGGCGCAGGCTCCTTTGCCAAACCATGTAACCCAAGCAAGCTGAGCACCAGCCGGGCCATAGCTTGTACCCGTTTTGAGGAAACCGGTGGGTAACCAGCCGGCAGCGGGAGTCGAACCCACCACCTCCCGAAGACGAGGTGGGTGCTCTACCACGAGGCCACGGCTGCGGTTTAAAGACCCATTTTCCAAGCATCCCTAAAGCAACCCTTACTAGCCGGGCACCAGGCCAGGGGAAAGCTTGTACCCATTGTATACCTGTAGGTACCTGGCGGCACTGCGAATTTGCAAAACTCCCTGCCCAGAGTATGATGTGCACAATCTTGGATGTTCCGAATGGTCTCCCACACCATTACGAGCCGAGAGTGTGCCCTTGAGCACAAAGTGCTGATCACACATCACCCTGAGTGGCGCGCATCCCAAACAATGGAGGCACAGTCACCAGTTGTACTGGACACATCGCGAGCGGCCCGCACACTGTGATGTGTGTATACATCCTTGACACCTCAATCACTAGTCATACTGGCAGGTTGCACATGGCTACAAATAAATGTCCTCAGCCATGCTTCTGCAAATGACTTTGGTTGGTTTTAGATCATACAAACAATTTCCGCGGCCTCATGAAGCTTGTATCATTGATTGTATTGTAATGCATTTCGAGCCCACTGAATGATGTTGCTGATCATGCAACAGGGACAGCAGAGAGACAGGTGACAACATTCACCAGGCACTGCTTCCAACTTCTAGTAAAGGCGAAAAGCATACATATGAGAGCTGCCAAGGACTTGAATAATTACAGGCCGATCAGATTACTGTCCGTTCCCAACAAGATATTTAATAAGGTAATCGCTAATAGAGTCACGGCAACATTAAGCTTTAATCAACTAAATGATCAGACAGGATTTCGTAAAAGATATTCCACAAACAGATCATATTCGCACTATCAATCAGGTGGTAAGAGGAATGCACAGAATATAATCAACCCCTATATATAGCCTTTATTGATTACGAGAAAGCATTTGACTCAGTGGAAACCTCAGCAGTGATGCAGGCATTGCGGAACCAAGGTGTAGAAGAGCCTTGTGGAAAAATACTGGAAGATGTCCACAGCAACTGCACAGCTACCATAGACCTCCATAAAATCAGCAATAAAATTCCAATAAGGAAGGGCGTCAGGCAGGGAGACACGATCTCGCCAATGCTATTCACCGCCTGTTTACAGGAGGCATTCCGAGGCCTGAATTGGGAACAGTTAGGGATAAGAGTAAATGAAGAATACCTAAATATTCTGCGATTCCCTGATGACATTGCCTTGCTGAGGCACTCAGTAGGTCAACTGCAAATCATGATCATTGAGTTAGACAGGCAGAGCAGAACGATGGGTCTAAAAATTAACGTGCAGAAAATCAAAGTAATGGTCAACAGTCTAGGAAGGGAACAGCAGTTCACAATTAACAGCGAGGGGTTGGAAATGGTAAAGTCTACTTAGGGCAGGTAGTGACTGCTGATCTGGATTGTGAGAGGGAAATAATTAGAAGAATAATAATGGCGTGGAGCGCATATTGCAGGTTCTCTCACACCATGAACGGCAGTTTACTAATATCCCTCAAGAGAAAAGTATACAACAGCTGTATCTTACCAGCTGCATTTTCATTTTATCATCATCCTGTCAGATGCCATTCAGTCATGTTTCTTTGGCCCTGTACACCACGTGTCATGGCTTTTAATGTTCTTCTGGCACTCATCGTTTTTTAGCTACGTCGTGTTTTTAGTGCGGTCTTTTATCGCTTTCATGACCCTTTACATCAATCTCACGTTTGCTGCAGCTGATAGGTGGTTTGATGGTGTGAATATATATTACGTGTTTTTTTCAATAAACTAATCAGTTGTTAGTAGCGTGTTGTCCTGTCCACCTTTCTTGTGAATGTATGGTATTTTGCGCTAACGTTTGTACATAGAACTATGCACCGACTAGCCCAGCAACAAGTGCCATTTGAATATCTTACCAGTACTCACCTACAAAGCAGAAACGTGAAGGCTAACGGAAAGGGTTCAGCTAAAGTTAAGGACAGCGCAGCGAGCTATGGAAAAAAAAATGATAGGTGTAAAGTTAGGAGACTGCAGTGGGCAGAGTAGGTGAGGGAACAAATGCAGGTTATTGACGTCCCAGTCGAAATCAAAGGCAAGATAACCGCTGGTCCTTAAGGGTAACGGAGTGCATTCCAAGAGAAGGCAAGCATAGAAGGGGGCAGCAGAAGGTTAGGTGGGCCGATGAGATCAAGAAGCTTGCAGGCATAGAATGGGTGCAGCTGGCAAAGGACAGGGTTAATTGGAAAGACATGAGAGGGGCCTTTGCCCTGTAGTGGGTGTAGTCAAGTTGATGTATGTGTGTGTGTGTGTGGGTGTGTGTGCGCGTGCGTGTGTATACCTTTGCCCTGTGTCTTCCCCTTTTGGTTTGCTTTCTCCTGATGCACCCTCCCTGGTTAGTTACTTTAACTTGTTAACAAGGGAGGGCACTGGCGTCGCAGCGACATGAGCGCCACAGACGGCATGACCACTGCGCGCGAGCGGGAGAGCAGACTTTTTTCGACTGGGGAAGCTCGATGTGTGTGGACGTTCAGGCGCAGCGCTCCGCTCTATGCCAGCCAGGCGAGGCCTCGTGGGGAGAACGTTCCCCATCATCTCGTCCAGTCGGGCCATGAAGTATCCCCTTCCCTACCTAGCATGGCTGAACATTCGTTTGTAACCTTGCTGGTGAGTCGGACAAACTTGATTCCTTAGCGTGCTTTGTCACTAGCTGGCGTTAGTGTTGTAGCAATAAATGCCTGTTCGTGTCAGCCAGAGTGTCGTTCCTTTATTTCCCTCAGAGCAAGGCCCGCCATGATCGGCATGCGCTCGGTAGCGTACGCAACCATGGGGTGGGGTACGGGCAGTTTTCAACTGTGTCAGCCGCGATTAAATGGGGGCAAAACGTATTTATACCTCCTATTAATGCCTCACAACCTTTAAGAGACCGGAAGTGGGCAGAGTGGGTGAGAGAACAAATACATGTCAATGACATCTTAGTCAAAATCAAGAGGAAGAAATGGCCTTGGGCAGAGCATGTAATGCGAAGGCAAGATTAGCACTGGTCCTTGAGGGTAACGCAGTGGATTCCAGGAGAAGGCAAGTGTAGCAGGGAGTGGCCAAAAGTTAGGTGGGTGGATGAGATTAAGCTGGCAAAGGACAGGGCTAATTGGAGAGACATGGAGAGGCCTTTGCCCTGCAGTAGGCACAGTCAGGCTGATGATGATGATGAAGTTGATTTTGAAGAGTATATATTCTTTTTTGATGTTAAAGTTGTGTTCATCCTTCAGAATGCAGCTTGCTCTGAGAACTGCACCAACATTTCAGCACTGATATCATGCCCACAGATATTGCATACCTTCCTTCCTCAAGGTGTGTGCCTGGATGCAGCTCCCACTACGCCCTTCTAGGGACAAATCCAGTTTCCAGCAGCTCAGGCTGCGAAGCTGGTTTGTGTTCTCAATGCAAAGTGAAGAGATCAAGCTCGCACCAGAGTGTCTGAACATACGCACAGGTTCCACTGGCACTACTGCAAGTGACGTTTCAAAGAAAACTTCAGATGCCACTGCTGTCTTGCGCAAGTCCGGATTTTTCCGGCAGTCAAACTTTGCGAGAGAAAAGAGCCACAATGGGCTTCATAGATTCTTACTAGAAAGCATCTGACTCAGTCAAAACCTCAGCAGTCACAGGCATAAAACGGAATCAGGGTGTAGAAGAGCATTAAGTAAAAATACTGGGAGACATCTGTCACGACTGTGCAGCTACCATAGTCCTCCACAAAGTCAGCCATAAAATTCCAATAAGAAAGGGTGTCAGACAGGGAGACACCATAACACCAATGCTATTTACCGCCTGTTTACACGAGGCATTCAGAGGCATGAATTGGGAACAATTGCGGATAAGAGTTAATGGAGAATACTTAAGTAATTTGTGATTTGCTGATAACATTGCCTTGCTGACTCACTAAGGGGATGAATTGCAAAGCATGATCAATAACTTAGGCAGGCGGAGCAGAACATTTGGTGCAAAAATTAACATACAGAAAACCAAAGTAATACTCAACAGTCTAGCAAGGGAACAGCAGTTCACAATTGCTAGTGAGGTGCTGGAAGCGGTAAGGGAATATGTCTACTTAGGGCGGGTACTGACAGGTGATCCGGATCATAAGAGCGACTAGAAGAATGGGGTGGAGCACATATTGCAGGTTCTCTCAGATCATGAATGGCAGGTTACCAATATCCTTGAAGAGAAAAGTATACAACAACTTTTTCTTATCGGTACTCACCTACAGAGAGTACCGGTACCAATGGGGAGCCTCACGTGGAGGCCAACGAAAAGGGTTCAACCTAACTGAAGAAAATGCAGCGAGCTATGCAAAGGAAAATGATAGGTGTACCGCCAAGAAACAGGAAGCGGGCAGAGTGGGTCAGGGAACAAACGTGAGTTAATCACATCCTAGTCGAAATCAAAAAGGAGAAATGGGTTTGGGTAGAGCATGTAATGCGAAGGCAAGATAATCACTGGTCCTTATGCGCAACGGAGTGGATTCTAGGAGAAGGCAAGCGTAACAGGGGGTGGGCGAAAGTTAGGTGGGCGGATTAGATTGTGAAGTCTGCGGGCATACGGTGGGCGCAGCTGGCAAAGGACAGGGTTAACTGGAGAGACATGGGAGAGGCCTTTGTCCCGCAGTGGGTGTAGTCAGGATGATGATGATGATGAAGGCCAATGGCAGCCAAGATTCAGGAACAAGGATGCATGCATCATCATCATCACAAGCCTGACTACACCCACTGCTGGACAAAGGCCTCTCCCATGTCGCTTAAATTAACTCTGGCCTGTGCGAGCTGTGGCCACCCTATCTCTGCAAACTTCTTAATCTCATCCACCCACATAACTTTCTGTTGCCCCCTGCTACGCTTGCCTTCTCTTGGAATCTATTATGTTACCCTTAAGAACCAGCAGTTATCTTGCTCTTGTATAACATGCCCTGCCCCAGTGCATTTATTCCTCTTGATTTTCACTAGGATGTCATTAACCCACATTTGATGCCTGACCCACTCTGCCTTTTTCCTGTCTCTTAACCATTTTGTAGCGAGAGCTACACTAGGCTAGTCAGCAGCGCATTTCAGGCAGTCCGCGCTGGTCACTTCTGCGTATGCGCCGTAACCACGGCAATCAGCCGTGCCGAGTCGCAGGTATTCGCTGCGTGCCATCGCCTCGCCTGTCTCTGCACAGCGCCACACGTGACGTCATCACTTAGCTCTGCAACTCATTGCGCATGCGCGGTGCTCCGAGCCGCGCAGTACCGTGCCTCACACCGCATGCGCTATGCTTTTAGCGGCCACAGTGGAGGATATAATCCGCGGAGCGCCCACTCGCATTGGGAGAAGGGGCAATGGAAGAAGAAGACACGGCTGCTCGAAGGTGAAGATGCTTGGCGAGACGCTCTTCACGTACTTTGGGCGTCTCTGACATGCGCTTAGCTCTCCAGGCTTCATTCTTCTGTAGACGGGCAGCCTCACGCCAAGCAATGACTTCGGGGTCGGTAGAAGCAGCTTCCCGTAGGCTCTGAAGATGCCGCTTGCTATACACGCGGCCACCAGCTGCGTCTTCTTCTTCCATTGCGCCTTCTCCCAAGGTAAATGGCCGCTCTGTGGCTTGCGCCCTTCCTTTCCTAAAAATCATCGGGGTCTAGAACGTTGTCAATGCCAACGAACACAATGAACGCCGACAGCTTTCGCTTTCGACAGCTTTCGACAGCTGAGCTAATCCACATTTATTGTTTCTTTCCATAGCTTGCTGCGTTGTCCTTAACTTAAAGGGACTATGCAATAAATTAATCAAGGTTGCGTAAAGCAGAGGAGACATAGGCATTCCATGACTCGTCAACCCAGTGTAAGAATTTTTGAGCTAGCATCAATAACAACCAAGATATAAACGATTAAAAATTATGCTCCTCCTCTCCCCCTCAACTCGTACACGTGGAGTACCAGAAAAAAATTAAGAAAAGAGCTCTGAGACTAGGCCCCGCCCATAAATACGTCATCCGCTGACGTTCGGTTTGTGACTTCTGGTGACCCAGCGCCCCAGCAGCAGGGTCGGAAGCGTCTCTCCGGTCTCCCTCGCCTTCCTTGATTGTGGATTCTTTTGCTCGTCATCTGTTGTAGTTGTCACACTGGGCCAACAGTCGGTCGATTCAGTCTGCCTAAACTGTGTCGTCGTGATTTCTGGCTCTATGTCACAATGCGCTGACGAAAACAGTCAGTTGAGTTTCGGCGCCGGCGCCAGGTCTCCCATGAGATGGCAGGTGACCGATGGTCAACTCCCATGCCCCACTAGCGAGACGTGTGAGACCTCCCGCCGACTTGGCCCTTTCTCGTTTTCGCTCTTCTTTTGTCATAACTTTTTAAAATAAATCCCTATATAGTAAAACAATCTCCTCAACAATCGTGATTGTGAACCTAGATTGGGTGCCACCAAGTACTGAGCAGCACTGGTTGTTGGGTCAGAAAGGCATGGCACCAAAAATAAATCCGGTCGCTCTCAGGTAAACAAGGTAGAGATTATTTCAGGCTAAAAAATTTTAAAAAAGCACAAAATGCACAAGCACGCGAAATTGAACTTGGGACCTCCAGACTAAGAACCTACTACTACACCCACGATGCCACGGAGGACAGAGGTATTTGCTGCCTTCAAAAGAGCACATCTGAAGTGCGACACTCGCAATGGGTGTAAAGCAGGCGACACATGCGCGAAACCTTGGCCGGCGCACTGCACCGGTCGCCACTTGCGAACTACAGCCCCACTGCAAGCAGGGACACTCTGAGCTGCAAGCATCGATGCGCCGCTTGGCTCAAGCTCAAAGTGTACGCTTTGCCACCGTGCAGCAGTCATCGACTTTTGGTGTTGAAGTTCGAATCAGAAAAGACATAATAGCCATATTATCAGAAGGACCACCTAATATATACTCGAGCAGCGACAAAGCATGCTTGCCCAAGTAGCGAGCTTTCGGCAATGGCGCCGCCCGAAGTTGCGCCGGCCGACGCATTGCGCTGCTGCCTGGCTGCCCTGGTCGTCGCTAGGGCAATAGGTTCTCGTAGTCTAACGTTCGACGGAATACCGCCTGGTCAGGAAGAAGCATAATAACAGGGTGAAGTTTGGGGTCCCTGACCAAGTCACAAACGAAAATGACGTTTCGGGTCCCGTACGGGACCCTTGTTCACAATAAGACTGTCAAGGAAGAAGGCGGGATTATATATATATAGTCCTCAGGATTATTCCTAAACTTTTTGTGTAGATATGATGAAGCGAGCCTTGATTCCTGTTCAAGGTGTCTTTCGTCGTCTGGATGACTGATGATTCTAGATGCAGTCTTTTCAAATTATTCCTTTCTGTGGCTACACTCTCCGCCTCGTCCCAGGCTATCTCATGGCCAGTGGTCTGCACGCGCTCGGCGATAGCGTTCTTTGATGCGCGGTTGTTCCTTACGTCGCCTTGATGCGCCGGTAGTTCCTTACGCCGTTTCATAAGCATCTCTGCACGCCTGGCTGCCTTCAGCACGCACTTGCGCTTCAGCCTGAAGTGCAAATCCAACAGCGTTACCCCAAGGTCACTGAAGCTCCGTCGACCTTCATCATATCTACGCAAAAAGATTAGGAACAATCCTGAAGACTATATAATCCCGCCTTCTTCCTTAACAGTGTTATTGTGAACAAGGGTCCCGTACAGGACATTTTCGTTTTTTTGGGACTTGGTCAGTGACCCAAACTTCACCTTGTTATTATGCCAATAAGTTCTTTCGCATCAAAAGCGCAGCGAACGCTGCTTTGGAAGTCGCCTGCGCTACAAAAAAAGGTGCATTTTTTAATATCACTTTGCTGTCAACCGCATCATCTCACAATAAACTAAAGATATGGTCAATTTCCACAACGCCTTCGGCAGCGGAGCTAGCAGGCAGCTGCAGGCGTCAGGCAGTTCTGGCAAGGAATTTGCTCGTATCACAGTTGTTACTTCTACCAGCAACTTGGTATTGATCAACGATCCTCAAAAATGATAATTTTTCACATTTCTCTATCCCAACGTTTCTGATTTACATCAAAAACCATCTTAAGCTCATCTTTATGATCGTGGCCGATGGGATCCATGCTGGTCTTCCCGCCAGCTGGCTTGGTCTACTTCACGTTCACACCAGAAAAGACAAAAGAGCCATGCTATCAGAAAGGCTGCCTGCTATATTCGAGCAACGATAGCATGCCTGTGCAAGAGCCGAGCTTTCGGCAACACCGCCGACTGCGGGAGTGCCGGGCGACAAACTGCGTTGCTTCCTGGCTGCCCTGAATCACCGCTAAGCCTAGGTGGTTTCGCATCGATGCCGTAGATGAGGGCGCTTTGTAACTAGCCAGCCCCATAATAAAGGAACTACTCTATAGTCAGTTTGGCTTTCCTGCAAGCCTATCCCATAGTTAAATAAAGTTGTGCTCGATTTCCACAACGCCTTCAGCAGCGGATCTAGCAGACGTCAGGAGAGCCACACCAAGCAGCAGCAGCGGTAGAAGCAGCAATAGCAAGCGGCTATAGGACGAAATTTGCTTGTATCGTAGTTATCACTTAAACCAGCACCTTGGTATTGGCCAACGATCCTCAGAAATGATACATTTTTCACATTCACCCATCCCAGAGCTTCTTATGAACGTAAGACAACTTCATGTTTGGTGAATGTTCTTGCTCGGCAGCCGATCTTGCGAAAACCCGGTTGGCAGACTGGTTTTGTCTCCGTCGCCGCTCTCAAACCATGTCACACCGCAAAGACATCTGGTCGTCGGTTGAGCTGGTGTCGCAGTCGGCCTAGCGCGACAGCTTAGCCTGCCACAGACAAGCTCTGCTGACCGGGTTGGCCAATCTTTGGTGTCTTCGTCGGGTCGGCATCGGCGGTGTGTCGGGCTAGTGACCGGGCCTTTAGCAGTAATGGACCCAGAGCAATGCGTATTCATATCGGGCGGATGAAAAAGACACTGCGAGTGGCTGCGGAACTCCCGACAGAAAGAGGCGGCAGAGGTAAACTGAAACCATATGCACGAAAGCAATGACCTGGCTTGCACTTGCCCGAGGGGCTCGCGCGGCGGCACGAGCAGACCACTTTCACGGCTACCGGAAGTGTGCCCGTGACGTCGTGGCTGCCGTGGCTCCAGAAAATGACAGCATGTGGTGGCCTGCCAACGTCACGGAACTAGTGACGTCCATTTTCACGATTTTAGTTCCAAAATCAGTCACTACGAGAACATCAATCGGCTCTTGAATTTTAAGAAACACTGTTTTTAAAAATTGATAATAAATTGCCTGCTCAGTTCCGAAGGCTCATACTTAGTGTGGATGCTTGTTATCATTTCTAAGCATTGAAAACATTTACAAGCGACTTTTAATTCATTGCATAGTCCCTTTAAGCTGAACCCTTTTTGTTAAACTCTGCGTTTCTGCTCCATAGGTGAGTACCGGTAAGATACAGCCGTTATATACTTTTCCCTGGAGGTATACTGGTAAACTGCCATTCATGACAGAGAACCTGCTAAATACGCTCCACTTCATTTTTAATCTTCTAGTTATTTTTTTTTATTTATTCAATACTGCTAGCTCCCTTTAGCTGCAGTTGCACTGCATCGTACATTGCACTGCAACAAAGCGAAGAAAGAAGCGAGCATGGAATGAGCATGAACAAACACACTGCATTTCCTAAAAAAGAAAAGAAGAGGCATAAAATGATGAACACACTCTAAGCTTGTAAAAGATGCATGACAGCAGATATGAAAGACTCATGATTTGTCAAGTGAACCATGTCATGCGGAAGTCCGTTCCATTTGCATATCGTCTTTGAAAAAAAAAAAAAAAGGTAATCTTTCATTAGACACTGTGGCACCATGATTGTCAAGTTGTGTTTGCTGCATGTTGCACGTTATGTGTTATATTGCATGCAGGCATCAAAGTTCATCTTTGTTTGAATGCTGATAATACTATGCAGCATTTTTAGGTGATGCAGCTTGTGGCGGAATTCAAAAGTCTGAGTCCAGATCATCTCAGTAGACTGGTGATAAAAGCGCGTCTTCCATATGCGTTGTAGGTAAATTTAAGTGCTTTCTTTTGATTTCCTTCAATACGATTTATGTCTACTTTTCAGTGCGGGTCCTAAATGACGTCGGAGTGTTCCTGCAGTGGGCATACTAATGCAGTGTAAGCTGCTAACCTTGGTTTACTTCTGATGCTTGAGACGATTTCTTATCAGCCAAAGCCTGCTGGATGCCTTTGAAACTATATGCCCGATGTAGTATATGTACTATAGTAGGACGTTCTTGCGGGCTAGTTGGTTCATATCTCAAGAAATGTTAAAACTGCGTGAAAGACAAGGACATAAGCAACGAGGAACACACAAAACACCAGAGAACTAATAGCTGTACTGTTAATTTTGTATGTGTAATAAAGAAAACATTTCTTCCGTGTTGTTCACACTCCACCGGCCCGTTCGCTCAGATCCAACTCTCGTCGCCATTGTTACATCACGACACGCACGGCAAGTGAGCAACCAGGAAATGACAAGTGTTTATTTCATGAGCCGCGTTTTTGTAGCCTGCACTTCCACTATCGCCGCTGGACGGCGTCCGCCGTGGTGCCACCATTATCGCAGTGCGATCGCTACGCAGCAAGCTGTATGAATTAGTTGTGTTACGGTTGACAAACCACACCAAAATCCATGTTGGCTACTAGAAAAGAAGTTTCTGCTTTCTAAATAAAAACTCAAGTGCTTGAAGATGAACTGTTTCATAACCATAACTGTTCCATAACTGTTCCATTCCCTGAAGTACACAATAGTGAAACTGGCCTACAGTTAGTTACACAGACTTGATTTGTGAATAGGGATGACCCCTCAGGATCCAAATCATACTTGTGCAAGTGTGAACCTGTTTATTGCACAATCTGACGACATTGCAGCTGCAGTTCGGGAAGCATTTCTTTACATAAATACCTTGCAGGGCATGTATGTATCCCATCATTGCTGTTGCTGCTACATCAGCACCCACTACTCGAGTTGATCATGCTTCACCACTGTGTAATGATCAGCACTGGCGGCTCCTTGATGTGGATTAACAATCTGAACCATGGTCTGTGAACCAGCTTGGTGGCAAGGAGATCTGTGCTCCGTCTTGATTAAATATAGTTGAGAGTGAAACATGTCTGGATAGGCAGTGCTCTGGAGAAATAGCAACGATAGCCCAAAAACCTCCCGACGAAAGGACTCACCATGTGGTTGTCCTCATCGGATGCCACGCTGTCATAGAGGGGTTCATCGTCACTCAGCCGTCGCTCCTCCGAGCCTGGTACAAGTGAGCATGGCAAAGCACCATTATTGGAATGTGCAACGTAACAAACAGAACTCTTTCCTGTCCCCCACATAATAGCAGTAGGGGGTATTCATGGCACTACAGTAGTCTTTGGAGCTCCTACTGTATGGCAATTACATTTTGAGTGCCACTGCTGCTGTATATGAACAAGAGGCATATCTGGGTTCAGGCTTAGGCAGCAGCCATCTTCTCCCTTCTTCACCACCACTGTTCCTTCATCCTCTGCTGGGCTTCTTATTTGCTCTACTTCTGAAGGGCTCTTCACCAGCGGGGAGAAACCACTGGCTGGCAACATTTGTACGATGGCCTTCCTTAGCTGGGACAATCCCATCTCAAAGATCGCTTCTAGGCCCTTTCCAGCAGGAAAAGATTTAAAAACCTTTACTGAAATGTCTGCACTGAACAGGACTCCACGACTGCCACTTTCAAGTGGCGTAGCCTAGACGAAAAATACATTTCTTTGGCCCCTACAAATGCAGTGAAAGTAGCGTTTGGCTCAGTGTGCCCTTATTGAAGTCTTGTTGCAGCTGCTCACACGAACAAAAAAACAATTGCAAGGAACAGTTATCTTCACACATGGTATATTACCGGGATTTTCAGCGCAACGAAGACACACACAAGAAAGAGGACAACCCAGGTGCTTACTACAACTGTTTAATCAGGTGAAAGCAGTAGACATACAGAGCCCTCGCTGCTGAACCACACATGTACAAGGCAACAAGAAAACCAGCACCAATCTTATCACAGTAGGCATGAAAGAAATTTCCACTCAGCCTCATAAAGTGTCACTGACACAGCTCGAACCCGGATTTTCTGATGTAAAAGGCTTCCAGAGTTTCAGTCTGCTGTCTGCCCCTACCCAGAATGCTCATATTGCGGAACACTAGTGTGCAACTGGTGCAAGCCCTACACTGTTCGACAAGTCTCTCACCCTTATTATTTTCAATATCTTTTGCATGTTCCCCAAGTCGCTCATTCACGCGACGTCCCATCTGTCCAATATAAGACTGTCCGCAGGACAGCAGACTTTCATAGACAGTGGTGCACTTCGTAGATAGTGGTGCACTTGACGAAATGCTGCCTATGTCTTTTTTCAGAGCCGACCTTTTAGCTTTCGCAAGTTATGCGACGGATGTGTGTGTCTTCATTGCGCTGAAAATCCTGGTTATATCTCTCAAAACCAACTAGCTCAGCAGTTAACTCTCTTAATGTATATATCACACATGGTGGATACATATTTCAAGAACTGGAAATCTCAAAGCATTCGTCATTAGTGAATAGTGCTTATGGCATTTTAGTGGCACTGGTTTCAAGGATAATGAGGCAGACGCAGAATGCATGCAGCAAAATGCCAAAAGGTCAATACAATGCCTTCCCAAAACAAGACTGATATAAGCATCAACCTGACTCAACTTATCATGTCAGTACTGATATGGTGCAGCGCACAATGAGCAAACTGCTGACAAACCCAGCACCACCGATCTGAGTCATGCACTACTGTGCCAGACATGCTATGCCTGTTAGCCCAAAAACAGGATTGCTCTATTTCTTCATAACCCTCGGGCCGCCATCTGTCTCGTGACAAAAAGTTAGTTATGCTTTTTGATGCGTGGTTGCTGAAAATTGCGAGTGAATCACACTGTTGATGGTCTTGCAGTGCTGCATTTCTTCGACTAAAAGCAAAAGCATACAATGCGATAAACAAAGCAAACTTTAAGGTTGATTTTCTCAGCTTTCTCTGTGATATCATTAAGCAATTTCTAACAAATGGTTATTGCATATGAAGGTAGAAAAGTGCAATAAAGCTCTTGATGTTTCCAGGCAAGCATGCAATAGTTTTTGAAAGTTGTTTTCTAAAAACCGATTTCATGTTAATGTGTGTACTGGAGTTTACCTTTTATGTCCGAGGGTATTGGGCACCTAAAAAAAGAGCTGCTAGCTAGGGGTGTGCAAATACTTGAATATGAATCTAATAGCAAATTTTCGAATGATTCGATTTGCAATTGAATACCTAATATTTGGGTGACCGCGCCGATGCGAGATCTGCCATTACTCCTTCTCACAATTCTCAAGTGCAATCGTTGGTTTTCTGATCGTGCAACGCACATTTTCAATCTACAGCTGCCGCGCAGCAGGCAGAAATAAATTCTCAACAGCACAAACCTCAGAGCATTCGTGACGCAACCAAATCATGAACAGCCGAAAAAAAATGCACCACTTCACGTGGCCATTGCTAACGGCACAGGTCACGAGCGGCGGCAACCACAGCACAACACAAGCCACGGTAGGTGTGCACCTTTCATGACTTTATCGATCCCGCTGTAGGCATGCCTGAGACTAATTTTGCTGTGAACGCTGGTGCCTGTGAGGTCACTGTTAGCAACCATGAAAAGAGCAGAGTGTACTCCTATTCACCATTCAGATCACGAGGCAATTATGTAGAAATGTTTACTTTTCAGAAGAGACAGAAGCATGCCGCAACTAGAAAACAACAGCACCACTGTAACCTAACTGGTGGTGATGGTGATGTAAGTGCAAAAAGTTTCCCACTCCTCGTTGTACATGCGCCAATGCTGTCAGCGCTTCACAGTTCCGTGTGTCTATAGACGCTTTACAGTGCCGTACCATGGAGGCTGCCATCTTTGATCACGTGAGCACGCTGCCATTACACGCCTCCTGACTGCTGCGTCTGATGATTCGGTTCAGACAGGCAGTGTTTCGGCTGATACGAATGTAAAGGAACGGGAAAACGACGCCATGCTTTGTCCACAACTTCGAAGGACATGTGAGAACCCTAATTTGATCACTCAAGGCGTGAAAGCATAAAAGGACTTCATGTCGCTGCTCAGCTCTCCGCCTCCTCGAGCCAACAGATGGATCTCCTGAATGCTTGTCTTTGCATCTGCTAAAGGCTCTGCTGAATGTTTTTTTTTACTGTTACAGCATAAAATGACAAGCTTTAATGCCCCTATGGCAGCACAGGCCGTTGTCGTATTGTGTACATGCAAGCAGACACTGCTCTAAAGCGCTCACATGCTCATCGTAAGAATTTGTTTACAACCTGTTAATGGTGCATAAATGTAAAACATTTTCTATTGTTTTGTTAAACATAGAAAGGCGATAAAAATACACACACAAATTTTAACTATCATGGTAGCAGTACATGCATGCATGCATCAAGAAGTATTCACGAGATAGCATACAATCGTTTCCAAGGATTCCGTGATATAATTGTTATAACACGCACCACACGAAGTTCACAATTCTGTCAGCCTCACATATAAAACTGTGGTATTGCCACGTGCCGAACGCGCCGTGCGGCCTCCACACTTAGTAAAGACGACGACGAAGTGTTGGTTGGCTCCTGAGGCGCTCTGGCTCTGTGCTTTGGACCCTGGCTGTCTGATTAAAGCGCCTAGCCTTCTGTTCCCCCCTACGTCTACCTGCACGGCTCCTCAGGTCGTGACACTGGTGGAGGTGCGACCGATGATCCCTTCTCCTGCGGAAGACTCGACGCGCCCGCCTCTTGTGACCACCCCTGTCCATCGTGCCAGCCGGAGGATCCGAGGCCTATCCCCCGAGGTCGTGACGGCGAACCCTCGTGCCGCTCGTGAAGGCGAACCCTCTACTTTCACTCCCTTCCTGGCGACGCCACTGCCCGCCTTGACGATGACTTTACCTTCGACCAGCCCCACCTATCTGACCCTTCAGACCCCACAACACCTAAGCCCTTTCACGGTGGCCAGTTCGAGGATGCCGAGGACTGGTTGGCACACTATGAACGGGTTGCGACCTTCAACGGCTGGGACGACACAACCAAGCTGCGTAATGTGTATTTCAGCCTCAAAGACTCTGCCCGCACGTGGTTCGAGAACTGTGAGGCTACCTTGTCTACGTGGCCGGAGTTCCGACGTCAGCTCCCGACTACGTACGCCAACAGTGACCGCCGGGAGAGCGCGGAGCGCGCCCCGACGTCTCGAATTCAACTTCCAGACGAGAGTGTTGCAATGTACGTAGAGGATGTGACGCGTCGTTGCCATCGCGCCGATCCAGCCAGGAGTGAAGAAAAAAGCTGTGGCACCTGATGCGCGGCGTAAAAGACCAGCTCTTTTCCGGTCTCGTACGGAACCCGCCCAACACCGTCGCGGAGTTTCTGGTCGACGCCGCCCACATGAAGAAATTGCTGCAGCAGAGGGCCAATCAGTATGCCCGGCAACTGCGTCCAGTGCCGTCGCTGTCCACGTTGGACCGGTTCGACCACGATCCCGGGATGAACCCGAGCTCCCTTCGCGAACTAATTCGTTCCGTGGTCCGCGAGGAGCTGCAGCACCTTCATGGAACATTTGCCCCTCGCATCGATTCCGTCACCAGCGTCATCCGCGAGGAAGTTCAGCAGGCGCTCAGGGCACAAACCGCTGCGGTCGTGCCGGCGCCGCAACCAGCCCCATCCGTTCCCGCGCCGTACCCGGCCCCTGTTCAGCCAGTCACGTACGCGGATGTCGTGCGCCGCCCAGCCCCATTTCCTGAGCCTTCCCCTTACTCCCCTCCAGTGGACGCGGTGCACGCTGCTCAACCGCTCCCTTACTGGGCTGATCGGCGCCAGCCACCGCGGAAGACTGATCTCTGGCGCACTCCGGATCAACGCCCGCTGTGCTACCACTGTGGTGAAGCCGGCCATCTCTATCGGCGGTGCCCGTATCGCGAAATGGGTCTGCGCGGATTTGCTCTTGACAGTCCCCGTCCACGACCCGGAGAGCACCCTCAGGACATCGCCGAGTATGTCAACTGCCAGCGTAGTTCCCTGCCTCTTCCCCGCCGCCCGTCTCCGCACCGCGAGTCGCGCTCGCCTTCCCCACGCCGGTCTTCGCCTTCTGGGTCCCGTTATGCCTCAGAACAACGTGGTTCCTCGATCCCACATCGGGAAAACTAGCTCCGGTGACCTTTGGAGGCGAGGCCGCCGAACGCTGATCCGACACAAAGCTTTCACCGCCGCATCGCCGCACAGTTTTCCCTGTCTCTCCACCCGAATCGCCCCGACGTCGCAACCCCAGTCGTCGACCAGCTTCCGCCGCCGCACCGACTGAGTCCCTCCCCACAACCATCGACAGGCCGCGCTGAAGGCCGGATCTCCTTGGACATCCCTGTTCTCGTCGACACTAAGGAGGTCAGCGCGTTGGTTGATACGGGCGCAGATTACTCCATCCTTAGCGGACGGCTTGCGACGACCCTGAAAAAAGTGACGACACCGTGGGAAGGCCCCGACATATGTACGGCGGGGGGATATGTTGTCGCACCACTCGGTATGTGTGCGGCCCGTGTTACGGTTTGCGGCTGCACCTTCGTCTCCACTTTTCTTGTTCTGCGCGAATGTTCTCGCGATGTCATCATTGGCATCGACTTTCTTCGTGAGCACGGTGCTATAATAGACCTCCCGAATCGCTTGGTGATGTTTTCCACCAAATTGGCCACAGCAGAGCCGGCGCACCAGGGTTCTCAGTCCGCCCTGCGAGTCGCCGAGGATAACATTACGGTGCCTCCACGTGCCAGCATTCTCGCTAGAGTTACCTGTGATGAACCACATCGGGGACTCCGGGTTGTCGAGCCTAATGTCTCTCTCGTACTCACTAAGGGGATTGCGGTGGCACGAGGCCTTAGCTGCCTGCATGACGGTTGGACAGAGGTCCTTATTATTAACTTTTGCAATGAGCATCGACATCTATTCCGTGGCACAGCCATCGCTTACGTCGACCATGTCCAGGAAGTGACCGAATGTTTTGCTTGCGAGGAAGACACCACTGGAGGTGACGCAGAAATACTCGACGACGTCAACATAAATCCGGGCCTTTCATCCGCTGAAAAGGGGCAACTCCAGGACCTCTTGTGGGAGTTTCGTGCGTGTTTCACTTCGTCGTCTAAGGTGCGACAAACGTCGATAGTCAAACACCGCATCATCACGCCTGAAGGAGCTCGACCCATCCATCAGCAGCCCTATCGTGTGTCCCCTCGGGAGCGAGATGCTATACAAACACAGGTCAAAGAGATGTTCACGGACGGCGTCATCCAACCGTCAAGCAGCCCGTGGTCGTCTCCTGTCGTCCTGGTGAAGAAGAAAGACGGAACACTGCGATTCTGCGTCGACTATAGGAAACTTAACAGTTTGACAAAGAAAGACGTGTATCCGCTGCCCCGTATTGACGACTCCCTTGACCGTCTTCGCCAAGCCAAGTACTTCTCTTCGGTAGACCTCAGGCGCGGTTATTGGCAGATAGAAGTCGATGAGAGGGACCGTGAGAAAACCGCCTTCATCACACCGGACGGGCTCTACGAATTTCGCGTCCTCCCCTTCGGGCTCTGCTGCGCTCCTGCCACTTTCCAAAGAATGATGGACACCGTCCTCACAGGTCTGAAGTGGCAGACATGTCTTGTTTATCTTGACGATGTCATTATTTTTTCCGCAACGTTCACGGAACATCTGCACCGTCTCAGAACTGTCCTCGAAGCCGTTCGTTCCGCCAACCTCTCCCTCAAACCACAAAAATGTCACTTTGGATTCACCGAATTGAAGTTTCTTGGGCACGTCATTAGTGCTGATGGAATCCGAGCTGACCCAGAGAAGCTTGCTGCCGTTGCTGCCTTTCCGGTCCCCGTTCACAAAAAAGCAGTACGACGTTTCTTGGGCCTGTGCTCCTATTATCGTCGCTTCATTAGAAACTTCGCCCAGCTTGCCAGCCCTCTGACGCTCCTAACCCGGTATGATACATCATTTTCCTGGGGCAACAAACAGCAGACTGCCTTCAACAAATTACGACGCCGACTCCAATCGCCACCAATCCTAGCACATTTCGACGAAGATGCCGACACGGCGGTACATACGGATGCAAGCAACGTCGGTCTTGGCGCCGTTCCCGTCCAGCGGCAAGACGGTGTCGACAAAGTAATTGCCTACGCCAGCCGGGCACTGTCGCGCGCTGAGTTGAACTACTCTACCACCGAAAAAGAATGCTTAGCCGTAGTCTGGGCAGCAGCTAAGTTCCGCCCATATCTGTATGGCAGACCGTTTTGTGTCGTCACCGACCACCATTCGCTGTGCTGGCTAAAAAATTTAAAGGACCCTTGCGGCCGCCTCGCCCGTTGGGCATTACGCCTGCAGGAATTCGATTTCACCGTCACCTATAAGTCCGGCCGGAACCACACCGACGCTGATAGCCTGTCACCCGCTCCCGTCGAACCTCCTCCACAAGACACCATCGACGACGACAGCTTCCTTGGAGCCGTCAGCACGTCTGAGCTCGTCTCCAGACAGCGTGCCGATGCCGAGCTGCGTCTGCTCATAGAACATCTCGAAGGTGGGCACCCTGAGATACCACGGTACCTAGCTCGTGGGATATCATCGTTTTGTCTCCGGAGCGGGGTGCTTTATAAAAAGAACTCTACTTCCAGTCCGACAACTTACTTGCTCGTCATACCGTCTGATTTACGGGATGAAGTTCTCCTGGCCTGCCATGATGAACCAACTTCCGGCCACCTTGGTGTTACCCGCACCTTGTCCCGAATCCGGCAGAACTATTACTGGCCCCAGCTCACGTCAAGCGTTATGTCCGGACATGCCGGCAATGTCAGCGGCGGAAGAAACCGACGCTCAAGCCTCCCGGGCTGCTTCAGTGCATCGAGCCGCCACAAAAATCATTCGACAAAGTCGGCATGGACCTTTTGGGGCCATTTCCTCTTTCGTCGTCCGGCCACAAGTGGATCGTAGTCGCCACCGACTACTTGACCCGTTACGCTGAAACGAAGGTCCTTGCGAGAGGTACTGCCGCCGAAGTTGCCCTCTTCTTTATGCACGAAATCGTGCTTAGACACGGCGCCCCATCGATCATCATTACTGACCGAGGCAAGGCGCTGCAAGCCTGGCTCTTACGTGACGTCTTAACGCTTAGCCACACAGCTCATCGACCCACAAAAGCGTACCATCCCCAAACCAATGGTCTAACGGAACGGCTCAACAAAACATTAGCGGACATGATCTCGATGTACGTTGACATTGAACATAAAACGTGGGATGAGATCTTGCCGTATGTCACCTTCGCATATATTACAGCGACGCAGGAAACCACCCAGTTTACCCCGTTCCGTCTCGTCTATGGCAGGGAGGTCCGCATGATGTTGAATGCGATGCTCCCGTACGGCGATGAAGAGGTAACCCCCGAAGCAGGCAACTTCGTGGAAAACGCAGAGCAAGCCCGTCAGCTGGCCCGCTTGGACATCAAGAACCAGCAATCCGTCGATGCTCGACACTATAACCTTCGGCACAGGGACGTGCACTACGACCCGGGTGACAAGGTATGGGTGTGGACACCCTTGCGCCGCAAGGGGTTGTGCGAAAAGCTTATCAATCGGTATTTTGGCCCGTACAAAGTCCTGCGCCGCCTGAACAGCCTCAACTACGAAGTTGTCCCCGATGGAACTGTGGTCGCCGGCCGTCAGCGTCAACGGCCTGAAGTCGTCCATGTAGTGCGCCTAAAGCCGTACTATTCGCGTGACTGAGCGCTGTGTGCACGCTGTGTGTCGTCCCTTTACCTCCTTACCCCACGTGTGAACTTGACTCTCCTCACCTCTCAACTAGCGCCGGATGTATCATTCACCTCACCCCTATTTTTCGCTTGTTTTTCCCCTTCTTCTCTCCCTGTCCATAACCCATTCCACACCGAGACGGTGTTTGCTTTCGCGCGGATAATGTTACGTGCCGAACACACCGCGCGGCCTCCACGCTTAGTACAGACGACGACGAAGTGTTCGTTGGCTCCCGAGGCGCTCTGGCTCTGTGCTTTGGACCCTGGCTGTCTGATTAAAGCGCCTAGCCTTCTGTTCCCCCCGACGTCTACCTGCACGGCTCCTCAGGTCGTGACAGTATGCTCCACGCTCAATATGCGGACAAGAAAATGCTCGAGGTCTCGTTGGTGGTAAGCAATCAGCTTCACTCTGCTGATTCAAGTGCTGACCTGCGGAGTCACATTTAGTGACTGTCTCGCATGGACTGCGATGAAGTGACAACCACCCGGGACCGCAGCCGCAACGCAAATGATTTGTTCCGAATGTGGCCCACGAAAACAGCGCTCATACAAACTAAAGAGGAACACAAATTTTTCATACATTCTAAGATTTCACTATAAATTTATATCCGCAGATCACCCCACGGCAGTCCTCTATTTTTATCTATTCACGTTTTTGCTATTGTCAAAAGCAGTTCCCACTGGTTTTCTAAGGCAGTATTAACTTTTAGGTACGATCGATGGAAACACTTTAAAGGAATGATTTTGCTACACATCAGAAGAATGGGCCATTACCTTCAATAATTCCATAACAGTATCTTACAATTTTCCAATTTTTAAAATTTTTTTCGAGAATGTTGGACATGTTGCAGCGAAGTTCAACATTATCACTAAGACGACATGTAATACACGGACTGACGGTAAGCGTTGTCCGCTCACACGACTGTGCACAGCAGAATATTCAATAGCGTTATGTAGGAGCAAAAGTTGTCCTTTTCCGTTCCTAATTCGGCCTCGCTCCTTTCACTATAATGGCCGCACACATTAACTTATGAGCAATGGGGTCTCACTACACACGCAGATGCAACTGCACAGCAACTGAAAGCACGAAGTGACGATTTCAATGCCAGAAGAGCTTGGTCATGCGACTATGTTGTGCACTTACCTTCGCAAATTTTCCAACATCGAAACCTTTCTTTCTATATTGGCTATCTAGCGTTGGCGGATGTGTTTGTTGCGTTCGCCCATTCGGAAAGGCTGCATGGTGCAGGTCGGCTCCATGAAGCTTGCAAACGATTGCATCTTACACTTTTAACTTTCTGTAGCAGTTCTTACAATCCCCAACACAGCATGTATTTCCTCTGCCTTTCCACATCTTTGTAGAAAGAACACATTCGGCAGCCATCCGTGATATTTCCATAACTGTGTCGAGGCATACACGCCAGCGACTTACGAGGCCTGTAATGCCGCCGTGTTCAGAGTGCACCTGTGGCACCACCTGGTCTCAAACGGAAGAACTGCATGCTGTTTAGTTATGCTCAACGAACCAAAGGCGCAAAAGGATTGAATCGGTTTGGGTGCAGTGCCTGTCTCAGCAACATGACTGATCGCATGAAAAGTGAAATCTGGAAACATTTCGTCAAGGATAATCCGCAGAAAGCGACACGCAAGATGTGCAACGCCAAACTTCGGACGCCGTCGGGCACAACCGACACCGCTGGTGAACCACCTAAAGAACAAATATTACGCTTTGCACAGTGCGTTTTTGGTGGAAAGCAGGAAGCGAACAAGTTTCGGCAGTGCATCGCAGCCTTCTATTAAATGTAAGTTTGGCACGGCCAAAGAGTTGTCGCAGCGTCAAAGACGAAAAATCACGACGCGGATAGCTCGAACGCTGGCACTCGACCTTCAGCCATACGACTTTGTCGAAAGCCGAGGGTTTAAGCAGTTAATGCATGATGTGGAGCCACTGTACAAGGTCCCCTCTTGGACAACTTTTTCAAGAACAATCACCCCCGGCCTGTACAGGCACACTGTAAGCGCTCTCAAGCACCGAATTCATGCCAACCTGCAGGAAGGTGTACACTGTTTGTCGTTCACCCGTGACACATGGATGTTGAGGTCAAACCAGAGCTACATTAGTCTCACGTGCCATTACTTGACCTCGAACTTCGTAATCCGGGCGTTCGCACTGGGCAACTAGCGCGTGACTGACACTAACACTGCATGCACCATCTTAGCACACCTGGAATCAATGACGAGTGAATGGGATCTGCCACTGCAAGAGGTGCCTATTTTTGTTGTGACTGACAATGCTCGAAATTTCTGCGCAGCTCTTCAGGACTTTCAGTGTACCCCATGCAATGTTTGGGCCATACATTGCACATGGACATCAAGGATGCCAATGAAGAAACTGCAGGAGTGCCCGCCATTCTTAAGAAATGCCGTGCAATAGTGGGCCATTACAAGCACAGTGCCCAAGCTGCAGCAAGACTGCCAGCGGCGGATGGAGCTACCCCTCCTGAAGCTCATCCAGGATGTAGACACCAGGTGGAATAGCGAGCATGGCATGCTCTCACGTCTCCTTCAGCTTAAAGAGGCAGTTTGCCTTGAACTTGCTACCTCTGAGACAGTGGCATCCAACCTGACACCACAGGAACGGTGGCTGGACTGGCCAAGGCCCTTGAGCCAAATGCATCAGCAACAAAAGACCTGAGTGGATGGAAGTGCGCAACCTTGTCTTTGGTGATACCATTCCTTTACGGAATGCACATGGTGCTGAAGGACTGCGCTGCAGCGGATGACGGCACATCACTGTTCGCAAAAAATCTACAAAAAAGTGTGAAGGCAAGATTTCCTAGCCACAATGAGCAAAAAGAGTACATCATGGCAATGGCATATGTCTGTACTAAAGCTTTACAAGAAACAAGGCTTCTGGAACTTGCATGGAGTGAGCTCGTCAACCCCACCACCCAGAGACTGTGTTGAGCCCTCAACATCTACAGCACAAAAGCAGCGTAGTGCCAGCATATGGGACAAAATCGACAAACTTGCACTGTCCTCTGGGAAAAGACACAACCGCGAACCAGGTAACATTGATGAATTTCAGCGGTACCTTCGAGAGCCTTTTTTGCAGCAGGGGTGAGGACCCTTTTGCATACTGGAGGAAAACAGGCAAGCAGAACTTTCACGGTCTCTACAGAATGGCCATGAAATACCTGGCTATACCAGAAGAGCGGTGGATCAGGCTATTTGGTGCACATTTGTAATTTTTTGCAAGCGCTAAAAGAACACAGACAAAGAAGGAACAGACATGGAGGAGCGCTCGTCCATGTCTGTTCCTTCTGTGTCCGTGTTCTTTTAGTGCTTGCAAAAAACGGGCTATATTAGCAACGCAAGTTCCAAGTGAAAAACTATTTTCTACAGCTGGCAACATTGTCACGTCCAGGCAACAAAAGCTGTTGCCAGATCACGTGCAGCAGCTGCTTTTTTTTGCATGAGAACTTAAAATTATAAGCCCATCAGCACATGTTTGAATAAATTTGTTCCTATTCAATATTCGATTTGAGAGGTACTATTCACTATTCGCACACCCCTACTGATAGCTTTACTGCACATAACAGGGCTTTGTGAACATGCTAACATAGAAAACTTGAGCACATTCTAACTATGCAATTCCCTGGTTTTACAAGGGTGTTATTTATTTATTTATTTATTTAGCAAATACTGCCGGCCTGTGTTACAGGCCTTAGGCAGGAGTGGGGTACAAACATATTAATAAAAATAACAAGTACATTGCAAAAGAAGCAGATAGCGAACAGAGCAAAAACCAGTACATACAACATAAAATCGATTACAAAGACATAGAACATATAATGACATCGATCCTGGCAGCAAACGAAGGCATCGGACTTGGCCCAAAACAAGGATACATAAGAGCCCTATACATCCTTCAGAGCTTGTAAAAATAAATCCACCGATTCGCAATTGACAACATCAACAGGTAAACCATTCCACTTAATGATAGTATGGGGAAAGAACGAATAACTAAATACATTAGTTTTGCATGAAAACGCGGCAGCTTTCTTGGTATGGTAAGAGCGTGTAGGGTGTCGAGATGTGTGCTCAACTAAAATTCCTTCCTCTATTGTTAGTTTATTGTGATAATACAAGTAGAATAACTTTAATTTTTCTCGATGACGACGCATGGCCAGGTGTTCAAGTCCTGCGGTTTGCAGTAGGGCTGTTGGGGAAATATTCCAACTGTAACAATTAAAGATAAATCTAGCAGCTTTGCGTTGGACATTTTCTATTTTAAGTTTGTTACTTTCGGTCCAGGGATCCCACACTGCCGCAGCATATTCCAACATTGGCCGAACAAATGTTTTGTAAGCTAAAAGCTTTATTTCTTGTGTGGATTGTGCCAGCGTTCTTCTCAAGTAGTGCAGTTGTCTTAGAGCTTTTTTTTCTATATGCGATATGTGCTCGTTCCATCGAAGGTCTGAGGCTATCTGAATTCCTAAGTATTTAAAAGCGTTGACAACTCAGCAACTACACAGCTATATTAAAATAAAATGCAGTTATGAAATGTGCACAAAATATTGCACATGTGGGCTAATTTTGATTACAACAGTAGGATAACCATGCAGGCTAGTTGTGGATAAAACATAATCTAACAAGCAATGAAAACGGGAGCACATGAAGTATTCTGCTCCCATTTTAGTCGCTGGTTACATTGTTTGAATTAAGGTCACATTATTCATTCCGATCTAGGCTGATAAAATCTAAGGTTCGACGAAATCTCGTCTGGTCGGGTGAATACATTGGCAAAAATAATGAAGCGCCGACCAAAAGGTGTTGTCAAGATGGAAGGACGTTTCGACTTCCACACGGAAGTCTTGTGAACAAGACTTCCGTGGAAGTCGAAACGTCCTTCCATTTTGACAACACCTTTTGGTCGGCGCTTCATTATTTTCGCCTAGGCTGATAATATTGTACTGATAGCTACATTACGGTAGCATTTCGAGCCTTCAACGTGGCGCCGCCACCACGCTGTCACATGGTGCGGAGCAGCTTCCGGTGGCGTGGCGCCGTGGCTGATCACGTGCTTCGTCGCGTGGTTGGTCACGTGACCAAGTTCAACTTGGCCAGCTGTAGCTATCACGTCACTCCACGGTTAACCAAAGCTAAACCACCGCCATATTTTTTTTTTAAAACTTGAGATATGAATCTTTTAGAATACGATGCCAACATATAAAAATGAAAAAAAAAGCACAAAGATGGCCCCTTCACAAAAGGCCAACAGAAAACGGCACTGTAGCCAATGCGATCAAAGCACACACAAGCATTGGCTGCCATTTTGACCTCATTTCCTCTTTGTGTGGTGGCATGGGCATGTTCCAGGCTAGTGCAAGTTCTTCACATGTGGTTATTCACCCACATCAGGGCACCAATGTCATTATAGTACCGCCTTCAAGTGAAAAGTTGTGCTCGCTACAGAGCAGTCTTCAAACCGGCCGGGACTTGAGTGGACTGCACCCTCAAGCACCAAGTGCTGCGCGCGTATTGCCAAAGTTGCGATTGCTAACCGCACGGTACGTAACACGCGCAGTGAGCCTCGGTGCGCTGCCCGCGCACTGCCAAAGTCGCGATTGCTAACCGTGAGGTACGCACTGTGCTCAGTGAGGCGCGGTGCGTGCAGTGAGCTGTGGCCTCACAGCAATGAATAAATCCCGTCAGCCGTAAAGAGATACATGTGTGAATGCATTTTCCATGCTTCTGCATACCAATTTTGATCGCTTGGATGATACAGAATTTCGGATTATACGAATTTTTTCACAACCCCGTGAGATTCGTATCATAATATAATAATAATTGGTTTTTGGTGGAATGGAAATGGCGCAGTATCTGTCTCATATATCGTTGGACACCTGAACCGCGCCGTAAGGGAAGGGATAAAGGAGGGAGTGAAAGAAGATAGGAACGAATAGGTCCGTAGTGGAGGGCTCCGGAATAATTTCGACCACCTGGGGATCTTTAACGTGCACTGACATCGCACAGCACACCGGCGCCTTAGAGTTTTTCCTCCATAAAAACGCAGCCGCCGCGGTCGGGTTCGAACCCGGGAACTCCGGATCAGTAGTCGAGCGCCCTAACCACTGAGCCACCGCGGCGGGGCATTCGTATCACCGAGATTCTATATTTGGCTTTCAACATTTGGGTGTCAGCTTAGAATTGAGGCCAGACTAGATTCCAATAAATATTATGTATGTATGGAAGTATTTTCATTATTTATTGAATAATGAAAACACTTTTAATCTACCTTAAGGGTATGACGCAATAGCGTACATAATGTGTTAATTCCCGCACACCCGCATAAGATATTGATGTTTCACTGACGCACAAACTGCCTTTCTTGCTGCGTCAGTGAAACATCAATATCTTTGTACAAGGCGGAAAAACAGTTTTTTGAGCAATGCTTATCTTGTACGGCTTGATGTGTGAATATGTTCCTTGCGCAGGCGCTGGCTGTCTGTATATACATAAATGCATGCATGTGGTTCCTGCAAATTAGACCAGTTGTGAGTGGCGCTCTGTCCCGCTCTCTTCTCTCAAGCGTGTGTGTGTATGTAGTTTTGGCGCCTTTAAAGTACAATGATCAGTTACCAACTACCCAACACGAAGTTCTCTTAATGTAAGTATCAAGCGTCATTTTGAAGGCAGTGTATGTTAAAAGACTGCAAAACCTGCATTTGTTAAAGAGTAGCAATTTGGGCCTGTTGGTAGGTCATGATGAAGTTCTGGCAGCGCAGACACAAGGACACAGCAGAGAAGTGGACGGGATGAGCGCAAACTTTCAACAGATTTATTAAGGTATGCAGTACCTCATGGGAGCCGTCACGCATGCGCAAAGCCTCATTCGTAAGAACAGTGAAAATAAACTTAAACGACCGATTAAGGGAGCATGGCAATTCCCTAGGCTTGATTTTTACTGCCCCATTGTAAGGACTGGAAATGCCACCCTCTGCTGACAAACACTTCGATAATCGGTTGGCATGAAGGAAGGCTAGAACATGAGCTGTTTGAAGCGGCGAAGATCGCTTAATGTGACAGATGCATTAGCACACCCTCACTACTTGTGACCCAGAAAGAGCAGAGTTTTCTCATATGTTAAGAATCTGTTATATATTTTCATTGTCTCCACCCTACCCACTACTCTTGCCCTTTAAGTTTATTTTCACTGTTCTTACGAATGATGCTTTGTGCATTTGCCCGTGAGATACTGTGTACTTCAATAAATCTGTTGTAAGTTTGCGCTCGTCCTGCCCACTTCTCTGCTGTGTCCCTGTGTCTTCGCGCTACCAACACAATGTTGCATTTGTTAGTCAAGGTGGTTGCGTGACCCACACATGCAAGCAACACTTTCAGACATGTTTTTCTCATTCCATGGAGCACCCATGGAGGCAACCTTTCATTAACAGTTCGCAAGTGTGCTTTGAAGAAGAATCTGAAAAAGTATGCTTCATCAATTCGGGGCTATCTTTGTAAAACGCCAACCTAAATGTGTGTTGTGAAGCCAAACACACCCCCAAAAGGCACTCCATCCAGTGGATGTGTCCCCGAATCGCACAAGCTTAAGTTCTTGTGTAGTCCGACATGTGCTCACTAATACAGTCATTCAGACTAGACCGCCTAAGCATCAAACACCATGACAAGCGCATGAAAGAGAACCTTGCACTGTAGCAGACGGCACCGCAGACAATATCCCTCCAGCATCCACCAGCACCACCTATGTGTGTAATCATGGTGTTAGTCTTAAAAGAACGTCTTGCTGGGCAAGTTGGTAACTGTACATCTTTGGTTACAGGCGTAAAACAGACACATCACAAGGCAGAAAGACGGGACGGAGCGCCACTCACAACTGATTTATTCGAAACAACAGGAACAAATATATACCATCTTACACGCAAAGAATACTATCATCTTCAAGGTTGATATGATAGCGAACGAGCGAAAAAATTTTTCTCAGCCTTATACAAAGATATGGACTTAACGCTGATGCACATGCTTCCTTTGTTTGAAATAAAAGAAGCTTCGATTAATTCCCTGGCTTTTGCATCTTTGCTTTTTGAGACAATTCGCGCACCGAAAAAACATGGCTCACAAGAGCGTGACGGGCAGGACCTTATATGCTTAGGCAAATTTGGGCCTTCTTTATCTTTCTCAACGTTTCTTTCGTGTTCCCTGATTCGCTCGTTAATTCAGCGCCGAAGGAGTTGTATACGAAATTCCCCTCTAGTGTGGCCACTCCTATATAGGGCAAACTGGGTGCTGCGTTAATGAGCGAATCAGGGAACACGAAAGAAACGTTGAGCAAGATAAAGAAGACCCAAATATGCCTAAGCATATAAGGTCCTGCCCGTCGCACGCTTGTGAGCCATGTTTTTCCGGTGCGCGAATTCTCTTAAAAAGCAAAGATACAAAGCCAGAGAATTAATAGAAGCTTTTTTATTGCAAAGAAAGGAACCATGTGCGTTAGCGATACGTCCATATCTTTGTATAAGGCTGAGAAAAATTTTTTCACTCCTTCGCTATCATATCAACCATGAAGATGATAGTATTCTTTGCATGTAAGATGGTAGGTATATATTTGTGGCTGTTGCCTTCGAATAAATCACTCGTGAGGGGCACTCGGTGCCGTCTTTCTGCCTTGTGGTGTGTCTGTTTTGTGCCTGTAACCAAAGATGGTGTTAGTCATCTGCCACAGTTCGTTTATCGGGCTGTTTGTTCTTCAATACAAACCTTGTTCTTGCTTGAATTTGCGAGGGAATGTAGCGTGCGCGGCAGAAATGTCCGACTACACGAGAAGCTTTCGCAATTCAGGGAGACACCAAGTAGACAGAGCGCCTCTTGGGGCTTCACAACACACATTTATTGGGGCGTTTTAAGAGGGTACTTTCTCACAGCCTACTTCTTCGAAGCACTCGCCAACTGTCAACAGCCTTTACAGTACGCTGTGTCTCAAGGAGCAGCACCCCCACACGCACATGATGTTTTAAATATACACTGCCTTCGAAATGGCAATGCTAAGGTGCACTGTGAAATCAGAAAGCTGCCTTTTTTCTTCCATGTATTCCTATGGGCTTACTTTTCACCCCTCATCGTCTCAGCCGGCGACAGCAGTGCCAGCAAGCAGTGGACGACACGTTTCAGCCATTAATTAGCGTCCGTCACGCGAGTGGACCTTGTTAGGGCACACTGCTGTTTTGCGTGTAGTGTTTCTGGAGTCTGTGCCTGAGTGGTGCTTTGCTTGAATGTTCTTCCAACTGTGCCCCTTTCTGTTTGTTCTCACACCAAAAATAAAGAGTATAAAATCCCCGCTTGCGTCAAATCACATTAGCACAAGCCTGGTAAATAATCGGCTAGCTTGCTGAGACAATATTGCTGTGATGAGCCTCCTGGCTTCATCCAGGCGTGGCTCACACCATTGGAAGATGCCAGCAGTGCAGGCAGCAACACTGGCAGTATTGCAGCATTACTGCTTATTATAAAACCGTACAGCACATAACAATGCATAGTGTACTGCAACAGCTTTCCTGACAGCAACTAGTGCCATCTCCTGGCTGCCAGTAGCGTCGACTGCTTTTAAGCTTTGAGAAAACATGGGATGGCAAACTGACCTTAAATGCATTGATGGGTCGGAGCGAGAAAAAACAGAGCTGAAGAAATTTTTCCCGAAGGACAGATATTAAAAGGAGAAGAAATGGCAAATATTTTGAATGACTACTTTGTTAACAGAGATTCTACTAAAAACCAGACATCATACAAAACTTTAGGGCAGAAAAACTCTAGCACAATATTTTTTGAACCAACAGATGCAAATGAAGTGTGTTCTCTTTTTTTTGAGTTTAAATAATTCTCATAGTGTTGATGCTGACGGTATACAAATAAGACCCGTCAAGTATGTGATACGTGATATGTGATGACACGAGTGCTTTGGTGCCATCACGTTCTGAAGCTGAAGGAATTACTAAAGCAAATATTTTTTTGCGCAAATTGGACTCGTGGACTTCCAGCAATCAATTAAAACTTAATGCAAACACAACAAAGGTAGTAGTTTTTCGACCAAAAAATAAACAAATTTCGTTACAAGGAACCGTAATGTTTAGATCCGCAGCCATTGATGTGGTAGATACTGTCAAGGTGTTAGGGGTATATTTTATTTCAACTTTACAATGGAATGATCATGTAAACAGTCTAATCAGCAAACTGAGCTGCATAACTGGAATTTTAAATTGTAACCGCTATACTCTTCCAAAAAAAGTTAAACTAATGGTCTACGACGCTCTCTTTGTCTCACACCTAAACTACTCTCATTTAGTTTGGGGAACATTAACAAAAACTAATGTGTTGAAGCTTGAAAGGCTACAGAAAAAAATAGTACTGTAGAGCGGTTTATTGGCACGATGGAAGCGCCAGCTATGAAGACCTTGGCACAGGCAATCTACGAGGCAGAGAGGCGAGAGACCAGACACAAGCGGCAGTGTTCCATCCAGCACGAGCATCCAACCGGCGGCGCGAGCGCTTCGTCGTCGTTGGCTTCGGGGCTGGTTCATCTTCTTCATTCCAAGTGCCCCGGCGGAAAGAGGGAGCCATCCTGGCGACTCAAGGAGAGGAGACTACGAGGGGGCTATAATACGGCTTCAAGCGGCTGACGTGAACGACGTCGCGGCCACGGCGGCGATGGTCCGAAGAAGGTGTCACCGGTTCAATAATGTAGTTGACCGGTGACGTACGCTCCAAGATGCGGTAAGGGCCGATGTGCTTGGCCGAAAATTTGGACGTATTCGGAACAGAGAGCCAGACCAGTGAGCCAGTGGAGAAGTGAACCGCGGGCGTGTCTTGATCGGAAGCATGGGTACGGAGACCTTGACGTTCGGCGGTGAAGGAGCGAGCCAACTGGCGGCACTGCTCAGCATGGCGGGTGATGTCAGAGAGGGAAGCATAATCCGAGCTGTCGGGGTTGTAGGGAAGGATTGTATCCAACATACAAGAAGGTTCGCGTCCGAATAAAAGAAAGAATGGGGAAAAGCCGGTGGTTGCTTGAGAGGCGGTGTTATATGCATAGGTGACGAACGGAAGAACCTGATCCCAATTGGAGCTGTCGGAGTGAATGTACATGGCGATCATGTCCCCAAGAGTACGGTTGAAGCGTTCGGTGAGGCCGTTGGTTTGAGGGTGGTAAGCAGTACTGGTGCGGTGGACTGTGTGGCACGCAGCGAGAAGCTCGTAAAGAACTTCAGACAAGAAAACACGGCCGCGGTCACTGAGAAGTTCGCGAGGAGCGCCGTGACGCAGGACAAAGTGATGAAGAAGGAAGAAGGCTACATCGCGAGCAGTACCCGCAGGTAGGGCGACGGTCTCAGCATACCGAGTGAGGTGGTCCACGGCGACTATGATCCAGCGATTCCCAGCGGTCGCGAAGGGAAGTGGCCCATATAGGTCGATGCCCACACGATCAAAAGGGCGAGCCGGACACGGTATTGGCTGTAACGGGGCAGTCGAAGGGCGAGGTGTCGACTTCCGCTGCTGACAGGCCGTGCAGGAGCGAACGTAGCGACGAACGAAGTTGTACATGCCCCGCCAATAGTACCTCTGGTGTAGTCGCTCGTACGTTTTCAGCGAGCCAGCGTGAGCGCTCTGAGGATCGGCATGGTGGTGTTCACAAATCTCAGTGCGGAGATGTCGGGGAATCACGAGAAGCCACTTGCGGCCATCTGGACGATAGTTGCGCCGGTACAGAAGACCGTCGCGAAGGGCAAAATGGGAAGCCTGGCGACGAAGTGCTCGAGGGAAGGAGGCCGTAGAGGGTGCACGAAGTACGTCGAGCAACGATGAAATCCATGGATCTTGGCGTTGTTGATGGGGCATGTCCATGGTAGTGAGCGCTGCGAGTAGGGATGCAGATATTGGCGAAGAGGGCGCAGAAGAGGGCAGTGGGGAGCGGGACAAGGCGTCGGTGTCGGAGTGCTTGCGGCCCGATCGGTAAACTACGGTGATATCGAATTCCTGAAGACGGAGGGCCCAGCGGCCTAGGCGCCCTGAGGGATCTTTGAGTGAAGCCAACCAGCACAAAGCGTGATGATCGGTGACGACGGTGAACGGACGGCCATATAAGTATGGGCGGAATTTTGTTAGAGCCCACACTACGGTGAGACACTCCTTTTCCGTCACGGTGTAGTTCGACTCAGCCTTGGTGAGGGCACGGCTGGCGTACGCAACGACATATTCAGGAAATTCGGGCTTGCGCTGGGCAAGGACAGCCCCGAGGCCGATTCCGCTTGCGTCGGTGTGCACTTCAGTAGGGGCACTGGGGTCGTAGTGTCGAAGGATAAGTGATGAGGTGAGAAAACGACGGAGCGCAGCAAAAGCGTCGTCGCAGGCCGAGTCCCACGTAGACAGGTCGGCGGGACCATTAAGAAGTTTCGTCAGGGGCGCGATGATGGAGGCGAAATTGGGAACAAATCGCCGAAAATATGAGCAGAGACCCACAAATCGGCGCACTTGTTTTGTAGAAGTCGGTTTAGGGAAGTCAGCGACAGCACGGAGTTTGTCAGGATCGGGCAGGACGCCGTCTTTGGAGACGAGGTGGCCGAGTATTGTCAGCTGCCGGGCACCAAAGTGACATTTTTTGAGATTGAGTTGAAGGCCAGCATTGGTGAGGCAGCTCAGTATCTGGCGCAAGCGCTTGAGATGCGTCGGAAAATCGGGCGAAAACACGACAACATCATCTAAATAGCAGAGACAAACAGTCCACTTCAGGCCGCGCAAGATGTTGTCCATCATTCGTTCAAACGTTGCGGGAGCGTTACAGAGGCCGAATGGCATCACGTTGAACTCATAGAGTCCGTCAGGGGTGACGAACGCCGTTTTAGGACGGTCGGACTCAGCCATCGGGACTTGCCAATAGCCGGAACGGAGATCCAGGGAGGAGAAGAACTCGGCGCCTTGCAAGCAGTCAAGGGCGTCGTCAATACGTGGTAGCGGGTAGAAGTCTTTGCGCGTCATTTTGTTGAGCCGGCGATAGTCCACGCAAAATCGTATCGAGCCATCCTTCTTTTTAACCAGGACGACTGGGGACGACCAAGGACTGGCGGAAGGTTGAATAATGCCGCATGTCGTCAACTTGCTCAGTTATGACGTGGCGCTCGGGAGGCGACACACAGTAGGGGCGCTGACGGAGAGGAGCATGGATTCCGGTGTCAATGTGGTGCTCGACAGTGGTCGCACGGCCCAAAGAAGTCGACTGGTGGTCAAACGATGAGCGAAACTGGTTGAGCAGGGCAAGGAGCTGCGCGCGGTGAGCAGTGTCGAGAGCGCGGTCAATGCAGCGGTCGAAAATGTCCGATGACAAAGCTGGAGTAGCACCACGTGGGGTGAGGGCAGCGACTTCGGCACTGGAGGAGGCTTCAAGAGATCAAAGCAGCGGTTTCAAAATGGCCGAGGCACTCGCCACGGAGCAGGGAGAGCACGGAGAATGAGGTGTTAGAGACGAGGATGGCGGCAGCACCGTGGTGAATGTCGATGACGGCGAAGGCAAGACATAGGTGTCGGAGAGAGGCAAGTACAGGGGAAGGCATGAAGAGAACGGTGGCGTCAAAAACTGAGGCGGCGCAAACAGGGACAAGCACGGCACTGTCAGGGGAAATGTCAGTGTCCTCGGCGACAACAAGCTTAGCAGCACAACGAATCGGAGGCTCGTCGAGGAGCGCATCGCAGAGTGGAGAGAAGACGACGTGCGCACGGCCACAGTCAATGATGGCACTGTGCAGGGAGAGAAAATCCCATCCAAGGATGATGTCATGGGAGCTGGCACGGAGGACTAAAAATTCGACAACATACAAAACATCGGCGATGACGACGCGTGCTGTGCAAGCGGCAGAGGGATGAACGGTATCGGCGCTGGCGGTACGGAGTGAGAGTCCAGAAGATGGGGTTGTAACTTTGCGAAGCGAGCGGCAGAAGTTTTCGTGAATAACAGAAACGGTGGCCCCAGTGTCCACAAGCGCAAGTGTCTTGACTCCGTCGACAAAAACGTCAAGAAGGTTCGGTGGGGAAAGGCGAGGACTTAAGCAGGGCGATGAGTGCGCAGTTGGTAGCAGGGCGATGAGTGCGCAGTTGGTGCCCCCGGAACTGCGGCTGCTAGTTTTCCGAATCGGCGCGGACGTTGCGACGCCTCATGGGCGACAATGAGCGGCGGCGAGGCGAAGGCGAGCGGTGGGAAACGTAGGGCTGGCGACCGTGCTCGCGGTCAGGAGAGGTCTCCTGAGGTTGTGGTCCGAAACGTGGGCGAAAGGTACGGTCTGCATCAGGGTAGTCTGGTAGAGTGTGGACAGGCGCATGCAGAGTACGTCGACAGAGGCGCACGACGTGGCCCGGAAGACCGCAGGCGTAGCATATCGGTCTATTGTCAGCCGTGCGCCAAGGGTTGTAGGTAGGGGGCGTGAAGCGGCTCCGTGGAGCAGCAGGCGCAGGCACCACTTGAGGAACGTACGTATAAGCCTGCGGTCGCGGTGGTCGCGCGACAGCCTCGGCATACGTGAGAGGCACGGGAGTGGGGGCAGGCGGCACTTCAACTGGAGGACCGTAGCTCAACGGAGCAGCAACAGGCGGTGCCGGGGTCGGGAGAAGGCCGACCTGGGGATCCAAGGGGGCTGGTTGTGGAAGAGGAGGGAGGGCGTTAGCGACCGCCTGCGTGATGGCGTGCCGGATCTCAGCGCTGAGGGGGGTCGGTGTCTGATGTTGACGAGATAGGAGCGAGAGCTGCCGGCCGACCTCGTCCCGCACAAAGTCTTTGATGGTAGCAAGTAGATCTAGATTGATGGCCAGGCCGGAGATGGAGTCGGCAGGCGGAGGAGGCCGACGAGCGCAAAGACGTTGCTTGCGCAACTCTTCGAAACACTGGCAAAGGGTATACACCGAGGTAACGGTGGTGGGACTCTTCGCTAACAACAGCTGAAAAGCATCGTCATCGATACCCTTCATGATGTGTTTGATCTTGTCAGCCTCGGACATAGCCGGATCAACACGCTTGCAGAGGTCTACTACGTCTTCAATGTATCTGGTGAAAGTCTCATCCGTGTGCTGAGCTCGGACGCGCAGGCTCTGCTCAGTGCGCAGTTTCCGCACTGCAGGACGGCCGAAAACCTCCGCAAGGGTGCTCTTTAAAACGGCCCAAGTGGGAATGTCGGCCTCGTGGTTGCGGAACCAGAGGTTCGCGACATCGCTGAGGTAGAAGATGACGTTGGTAAGCTTGACGCGGTCGTCCCAGTTGTTGTAGCGGCTCACCCGTTTGTATGATTCCAGCCAATCTTCCACGTCCTGGTCGCTATGGCTGCAGAAGACAGCAGGGTCGCGCTTCCGGACGGCACCGGAGCAGATGACTGGCTGCGACGTGGCGGCGGGCTGTTGACTGGCCTTGGCAGTGGACATCGGGATGGTGCGGCTGCGAAGGTCCACGGTGATGGTGAAAAGGGGAACACAGCAACCTCCACCAAATGTAGAGCGGTTTATTGGCACGATGGAAGCGCCGGCTACGAAGACCTTGGCACAGGCAATCTACGAGGCAGAGAGCCGAGAGACCAGACACAAGCGGCAGTGTTCCATCCAGCACGAGCATTCAACAGGCGGCGCGAGCGCTTCGTCGTCGTTGGCTTCGGGGCTGGTTCATCTTCTTCATTCCAGGACGAATAATTGAAGACATTGAATACACAGCACCTTCTTCACATATCTTTGCTTCGCTTAATTTATTGAAAGTAAAAAATATATACGAATACAAATTATGCAGGCAGCATCGTTTAAGTGTCCAACGAGAGAGTACAGTTTTTACGGAAATGGCAGAATTAAGACCCAATTATCCCACCTACAGCACCAGAACTCCAGAACGATGGAAAGTCCCAAAATGTCGCACTGCCTATGGACAACAAACACTCCGGTATAATCTTCCACGATTATTGAATGCTGCAGAAAAAGAAGGTGCTGATATATTCAATATGTCTCTTCCAAATATGTACAAATATTTTGCTACTCATACTTTTTTTGTGAATGAATGCAACGGTCTAATCCTTATGTTCAATTACATTACATTGTTTCACTTTTGAAAAAAAAAAAATTTTTTTTCCAGGTGTCCAAATTTAGTGCTCTATTGAAACTCTAATTTAGGCTTATCTTATTGTCTGATGCGATACAGTGCTGTTTTTCTTTTCTTTTTGCAACAAAAAATGTGACTGTCTACTGCCCCACTCTGCTGCTGTATACACTGTAAGGGGGCGGAGGATTTTTCAAGCCGCAAATGCATGGCTTTTCCCTCCACCTCCTTCCACTTCTTTGTGGAGAATAAAACTTGCATGTATGTATGTATGTACTTATAAGGTGCTCCCTGTGCTGAATTTCCGCAGTGGATGAGCAAACTATCCTGGAATTGTGCGTTTTTTCTCTTCCGCCTTGTCACGTTTTCCCTACAAGAATAACTTCCCCTAAATATGGGCTGCTTCCGTGCTAACAAGTTTATGTAGAGATATTGCTGCCAATCTTTGCAGTTTGTTCATTTTTTTAAAGCTGCCGGCACACCGCTTCATCACTTCGTTTGTGATGCAAGACGCGACCAGATTTTTCTCGATTGATCGCTTCCAGGTAGAGCTGATTCTACGTTGTTCCACAATATTGTAGTAACTTTGCAAGCCATATCTTGAAAGTTCCCTATCAGCTTTAAATTGAGCACGGCCGAGAGCGGCACACATTCTGTTCAACGACCGCCGGGTACGCTTGTTGCCCCGCCGAGAGATCCAGTCCATTCTGGGTGCAAGTCAGCCTAAATAAAGAGTTTTGTTTAGACGCCATTTTAGCTGTCTTCCTGCTCTCCGGACTGCAGTCACCACTACATGACAGTACCTTTGCTTACTACAGAAACGGATCAACAAATACGTACTTCATGTCGCCTTCATATTAATCTAAACTTCCAACGTCTATTCGGTCCAACACTTTCATTTAATTCTTCTCCTTAGACACGTGCTATTAAGTGTTGGAATACACTTCCGGAGTGCACTGCTACCATATGTGACCCACCAATATTCAAAAACTAATTGAACACCTTTATGCAATCATGTACAATGCGTTCACGATACGCAAGTTGAGCCCGTGCAGTGCCACTAACTGTCGTTTACCATTTCTTTGCGTATCAATATGAGTGAGGCATTTTTCTTCTGCGTTTTAAAATTGCTTGCAGTCCAAAGTGCACAATATTGTTTACTTTTACACCATCTCTTGCCTCCAAAATACAGCAACCTCTTTCCTGACACTGAATGGCAAGAGCACAAGTTACACTGGCAAAGTATGTGATAAAACAATGCCAGCGCAAATGCAGATGAAGACTTGTACGAGTCGTTATACCAACTCAAGGCGCAAGGGTTCAAAAATGAGAATGTGCAAACCAGGCTGCTTGGCACCCAGGTGTCGCCGCTTGGCCTCTGAGAGAACGTCAATGAGCAAGGTCGCAAACTCTCGCGCTGTCAGGCGGGCAAGCTTCTGGCGAGCCTGCATGAGTGAAAAAGAGAAACAGTGCAAGAGAGCACCACCTATATTGCTGCATATGGTGTTGTCACTGTTGTGCACAGGGGGCACTGTCAATCACGTCACCTGTACATTAGCAACTGTCATCAGAACAAAGTGGCAGTTCTTGGTTTCCCGTGAATGTAGCTTCATCTCATCACTGGCCGCTATTGCGCCACTACAGTCACACAAACTGTAATTGCTGCATATCCAGCTTAACTAGCTATCAAAGGCGCATTTCTCACCTTCAATATTTTGAACCGCAATGCCAACTCATAAATTCTTAAAACTGGGCTCGCTTTCCAAGTTGACAACCTTCAATTTTGAAACGTAATCTTTCACCCTAAAACAAAAATTTTAAGTTCATTAGTTAAGCTGAGTGAACTAATTGACAACTGTAATTTAATTGAGCAATATCATGTATGTTATTTTAAAGACGAGACATGAGGATGCGAGTGAATATCGGGGCAAAAATCAAATAAGAAAGGGTGGGCAATAGAGGCGGCGTTCACTCCCGCTTTCTTTGACTGCTTCCTCTTAAGTGAGATCTGCCAGTTTAGCTAATGATAGGCAGCACTCCACAAATGGGTTTACATGCTTTTTTGGACAGGCGTGGAAAAACAGCCATGTGGGTGAAAAAAAGTTAGCCATGGCTAACGAATAGCTACCAAACGGCATTTCTTGGCTAGGAATGGCTTGATAGCCACTTCCAAGTGTAAATGTGCTAGTATTTTTTGCTTTCTGTTATAAAATTGTTTTCTTAGTTTTTTTTTTGTCACCATTTCAATATGTGAGTTTTGGACTCTTGTCAAGTTTGTGAATACAATATCTCAACAAACAACTGAAGATGAAAGAATAATTTTTTTTTCAGTACCAAGTCAAATATGTGGAGCACACAATGTTCTGAATTTTTGAAGCCGAATATTCGAAGCCTTCTGCGAAAGGGCGATGCATTAAGCAGCCTTATCAAAGCATCCGACACTAACCTTATAGTACTTAGCAAAACCTAATTACACTCACCCATTAACGCCTCTGAAGTTCAACCATACTTAACGGATTTCGATATAATTAGATGCGATCGCGTCACCCAGTGAGGAGGGGGTGTCCTAATCCCTCTCTTCACTCACGTTCCCCGCTAGAAATCTAATTTGTCAGATGTAATGCCACTCATCCAGATTTAATCCTTGGAGTTTGTTACTGCCCTCCAGCCACTAACAGTACTAACAGCACTGACAGGCCTCGGCTGTCTGCTCGTGGTGACCTGCGGGCCGGCAGCTTTGCGGACCAGGAGTCATGCAGCCACCTCCTTCATTGTGGCAGGTAGCACCTCATTGCTTTTTCCTTCCTCTCCCACCATCCTCTGAGGCCCATCACCACTTCGCGTGTCTCTTTGTCACTGATCGGGATGATCGCTCGGTGGCCCCGGGTAGTGTGACGAAGAAGACCAAGTTGGCAGTGGCCAGCGGCCATTAAATCATCTCATTGCCATTAGTCAGCCCGTCTCATTCTTCGGCTGGGCTTCACGCAACAATATCGCTGCATGAAAAAGGTGATTACACATCCATGAACACTGAACTGAGCAACTTCTGTAATTCATTTCTTTCCGAGTTCGAAGGACACTTAGTAGAAATAAACTGGTCCATTTTCAAAATTAAAATCCAAAAACTTGTAAAAAAGCACATCCTTCATCGCCGTGGTTTATGTCAGCTCTTAAGCAGCTAAAAAATAAAAAGCGATATTTCAGAACTAAAAAATTCACAAACAGCTCACACACATGGCAAAGGTACCGTTCGACACTAAAAGCTTCCGCATATTACTAATGAATTCAAAACGTTTCTATTTCTCATTGACACCTGCATCATTAATCCGCCACAATGCAAAACAGTTTTGGAGGACCCGAAACGCTCAAGAGCACCAGCTTCTCTGTCTCATCAAACGGGGTATTGCTTTATCTGACTGTGATGTAGCTGAGGCCCTGAACCGCACCTACAACTCAGTGTTTACTCATGAACCCGATACTAGCCTTCCATTTCAGATCATCCTAGCATGGCTTCTATCAAGTTTAAACCTCACGACATTGAAAAAATAACAGATCCATTAAAATCACGCCATCTGCTGGCATTGATGGCATCAACACAAAAGTTTTTAAAAACACTAAGCACGTAACAAGCAAAATTCTAGCACACAAGCAAAATTCAGCAGTCCCTCAAGACCGGAAAGTGGGCAATATCGTTCCAGTCCCCAAGAAAGGCACAGGTAACATTATCGTCCTTCTCTCTCACAAGCGTGTGCTCAAAAATCATGGAACATGTTATTTACTCTCATGTCATAAACTTCCAAGCACCCATCAGGTTTTTTCACCCTAATCAGGCCTGTCCTGCGACACACAACCAGCACGGTTTCTAAACGACATTAGTTACAACTTAGACTTAAATGTTCCTGTTGATGCACTTTTTTTAGATTTCGAAAAAGCTTTTTCCCCACAAGCGACCTTTACTAAAACTTTTGATATTAAACCTAAACACATCTGTATTTTATTGGATCAAAGATTTTTTGCCTGACCACGTGCAGTTTGTTTATGCTAACGATTACTCTTCCAGTTTCATCCCAGTCGTCTCCGGTGTGCCACAAGGTACCGTACTAAGCCCTCTTCTTTTTCTCATATTTATCAACTATCTACCCAACTGCAGTCTTTTCGCCGATGATTGCACTGTTTACCGCCCTATAGGTCTCTTTGATTTGGCTGCACTCACTGCACTAGTTCCGTGGAGTTTCGCGGCGGTGCCGCCAGCGTGCAGCGTCAGTTCAAGTGCAGCTTGGCAGTGACTGCTTCCAAAATGAATGGTCGAGTGCAGGCCTGGTCGTCTGCTAGCCCTGGCGTCGCCACCAAATTGCAGCCAGCAGCGTGCCGCCGACATCAATGGGTGCCAAAATCCCAAACTATGTTAAGTATTTTTCAAGCAAGAAATGCCAAGGTAGTGTTGCCATGAACCAGCCCCAGGAAATAGTCGTTTCATAAAAAAAAAGTGTCGTTGCATGACGGTTTACGAATATGCGCTGAAATGCCGCCCTTGAGGCTCGACTTGGCCGTTTAGGTTTAAAATTATGACGCCATGAACACTTCTTCACCTCCTCCTTTCAAGAAAGAACTGACATAGTTTAATTTAGAGACCACTGCCATATCTTCTTCGCTTCTCCTATCTACACATGGGCGCCGCCATATTGCTGCACTACACCTGCACTTCCACTTGGGAGAGTGCAAGTTAGCCAAGAACTCGTGCTGCACTAGTCTGGCACTTTTGCAAAACGAAGACGCAAGTGCCGCGGGCGCGTGCTGCACTGAAAAAACGAATGCGAAAGTGCTGCACTCCTTGAACTAGTGCAGAAATTGCAGCCAAATCGAAGAGACCTTATATTTAACCCTACTGACAACTTAGCTCTTCAGAACTATCTGGCCAAAGTTGAGGAATGGTGCCGAAATTGGCAAATGACTTATAAAACTGCTCTAATTACCTTCCACACATGGCAATATTATCGTTCCCATAACTACTTACTGAACGGATTCGCTATCTTTTCAGTCTCTTCTTTGAAATATTTAGGCATTCACATTTCCAGTGATCTCAAATGGTTCTCTCACATTACAAATATTGTCACGGCTTGCTTGACGTAGAGGCCGGCGGCGAGCACAGCTGTGATAGCCGGAGCACAAGAACACACGAACCAGAACACAGGTCCGCCAGCAGCAGCGTCATCTTCAGCACGCGGCCATCACACTTCAACTTTCTCTTCGCTATACTACCTCCCCCTATAAAGAAGCATCGTCCCGATGCTAACTCGAGAGCAAAAATCACGCGGCGGAAAACCACACAGGGGCCCAGAAATCTTGCTGGCCGATGTAGAAGGCAGTGGAAAATGCAGGCAATTATCGCGTGTAATACGGCTTAAGCCGGACAACGTGCACAATTTCAGGGCGGGAGGAACGGCAAGACGACGGTCGCAGTCCTTCGGGCAGCACCTCGTAGTTCAGCTCACCGATGCGGCGAAGAAACGTATACGGGCCAAAGTAGCGCTTCATGAGTTTCTCGAAGAGAACTCGACACCGTACCGGCGTCCATACATACCTTGTCACCAGGGCAAAAATAGCATCACGTCGACGGAGATAGTACCGACGAGCGCTGTATGCTGTTGGTGCTGGAGGCGGAGTCGAGCGAGTTGCCGAGCTTCCTCCGCGCGCTCGCAGACTAGACGGGCATCATCGACTACGTCGACAGACGGCTCGTGTGGCAACATAAAGTCAAGCAATGTGGTGACCTGTCTGCCATGCACCAGCTGGAATGGGGACATACCTGTCGTCTCCTGGACTGCGGTATTATACGCAAAGGTAACATAGGGTAGTACCTCGTCCCAACTGCGATGGACGACGTCCACATTCATGGCGATCATGTCAGCCATCGTCTTGTTCAGCCTCTCCGTCAGCCCATTGGTTTGTGGGTGGTACGCCGTAGTTCAGCAGTGGCTGGTGCACCTGAGACGGAGGATCTCCTGTGTGAGCTGTGCCAGAAACGCGGCACCCCGGTCAGTGATCAAAACGGCAGGGGTACCATGACGGAGCACAATGCACTCAATAAAAAACTGAGCGGTCTCAGCAGCCGTCGCAGAAGGAAGTGCTCGGGACTCGACGTATTGGGTTAGGTAGTCGGTGGCTATGATAATGTACTTGTTACCCAACTTCGACGTTGGAAATGGGCCGAGAAAATCCATTCCGATTGTGTGGAACGAAGCATGCGGTGGTTCTAGCGACTGGAGAAGACCAGCTGGTCGTGTAGAAAGTCTTTTCTGTCTTTGACACTCTCGAAAAGTTTTGACATAGTGACGGACGTACTTGGGAAGTTGCAGCCAATAATACTTCTCTCGAATACGTGCAAGTGTTCGGCTGTAGCCAAGGTGACCAGCAGTAGGATCATCGTGACAGGCTTCAGCCACCTCGTCGCGCAAGTCTTCTGGCACAACAAGGAGCCATGACTTCGGGCTGCTGTCGAAGTTCTGCTTGTACAAAACGCCGTGCAGAATCCGGAACGTCGGCAGAATACGCAGGAAAACGCGAGGCACCATGTCTTCGTGGCCTTCCAGGTGTGCAATCAGCTGACGAATCTGAGCATCATTGCGCTGCCGAGAAGCCATACCTGCCATGTCCAATGCCCCAAGGAAGCCGTTCTCGTCGTCATTATCGCCCCCTGGCGCCGGATTCACGGGGGCTCGAGACAAACAGTCAGCATCATGATGTTTGCGGCCGGATTTGTAGATGATGGTGACGTCGTATTCCTGTAGCCGCAGGCTCCACCGAGCAAGGCGGCCTGCAGGGTCCTTGAGATTGGCGAGCCAGCACAGGGAATGGTGGTCGGTAACGACGCGAAAAGGGCGACCGTACAGGTAGGGCCGGAATTTGGTGATCACCCAGATGACAGCGATACACTCTTTTTCAGTTGTTGAGTAATTGCCCTCCGCCTTCGAAAGAGCTCAGCTGGCATAGGCAATAACCCGCTCGGCGCCGTCCTGGATTTGCACAAGCACTGCCCCTAGTCCTTTGTTGCTGGCGTCCGTGTGGAGTTCAGTGTCAGCATCTTGATCGAAATGGCCTAGTATGGGAGGCGCTGCAAGGGCGTGCTTTAATTGGCGGAATGCTGATTGCTGCTCCTCGGTCCACTCAAAGGCGACGCTATCCTTCGTAAGGCGGTAAAGTGGTGCTGCGATCTGGGCTAAGTTGCGAACAAAACGTCTGAAGTACGCGCAGAGGCCGAGAAAGCTGTGGACAGTCTTCTTGTCCGATGATGGAGGGAAGGATTCTACGGCAGCAGTTTTCTCTGGATCTGGCTTCACACCCATTTGGCTGACGACATGGCCTAGGAACTTCAGCTCACTGTATGCGAAGCGGCACTTCGAAGGCTTGAGCGTGAGTCCGGTGGTTAGCAAAGCTTGAAGAACCGCTTCAAGGCGCACAAGATGGTCAGCGAAAGTGCTGGAGAAGATTACAACGTCATCCAGATACATGAGACACGTCTGCCACTTCAGTCCGGCAAGCACAGTATCCATGACTCGTTGAAATGTCATGGGCGCAGTACACAGGCCAAACGGCATGACCTTAAACTCATAGAGTCCATCCGGTGTTATAAATGCGGTCCTCTCGCGGTCGCGCTCATCCACTTTAATCTGCCAGTATCCCCTCTTCAAGTCGATGGACGAAAAATAGCGGGCATGACGGAGACGGTCGAGAGTGTCGTCGATGCGAGGTAGTGGATACACGTCCTTCTTGGTCACCTTATTGAGTCGCCTGCAGTCGACGCAAGATCGAAGGGTCCCGTCTTTTTTTCTTGACCAGTACTACAGGGGCGGCCCACGGACTGTTGGATGGCTGGATGATGTCGTCGTTAAGCATTTCGCGCACTTGCTCCTGTATGGCTTCCCTCTCCTTCAAGGAAACGTGGTACGGTGTTTGGCGAATCGGGGGCGTCACGGTATCAACAATAATTCTATGCTTGGCGACGGGCGTCAGGCGAACTCGGGATGCCGTCGCGAAACAGTTGTGGTGCCGATGCAAAAGCGAGAGAAGTTCGCGTCAGTGGGAAGGCTCAAGCATGGGATCGATGTCCAGGGGCAACGTTGTAATGTCACATGACCCGGGCGGGGCCTCCTCCTCGGGCAGCACAGCAGCTTCGCGACCGTCGCTAAGTTCGTCCAGTTGGGCTATAACTACCCATTTCGTCAGGTGCTGCGGCTCGTTCCTGAAGTTGGTCACTAAAATGTTGGCACGCCCACGTTGAACATTGGCGATCCCTCGCGCTACCCCAATGCCCCGCGAAAGTAGCATCTGGACACTTCCTTCGAGAATGCCTTCGCCACATGCGGTGGTATCGGCTCGGACCGGCAGGAAAACGGTCGACAAAGGCAGCAAGTGAACATGGTCGGCATCAACTTTTATGGCAGCGCGGGGGGGGGGGGACTTGAGGAGGTATTGGTGACGAAGAATGTGCGCGGAGGGTCAACTTGTTCCGCCCTACGTCGATTACAGCGCCATACTCACGGAGAAAGTCTATGCCAAGAATAACGTCCTTGGAGCAATTCTCCAGGATCATGAATGTGGCTGGGCACGTCTCACCTTGAATCTCAACGCGGGCAGTGCACTTGCCAACAGGGTTTACGAGGTGACCTCCTGCGGCACGTATGGGCGGGCCGTCACACTGCGTGGTAACCTTGCGAAGACGCCAAGAGAAGTTGCCGCTGAAGACCGAGTAATCTGCACCCGTGTCGACAAGTGCCGTTACTTCATGACCGTTGACTAAAATGTTTACATTGCTAGAGGCCACAGAACAGTCTTCGCTTCCAAGGGTGCCATTAGTTGAGCGGGGGCATTCCAACGTAGGCGGAGGTTCTTTACTGCGTGCAACACCGGCAACGCCACCTCCAGGCGTCGCAGTACTTAGTTTTCCCGACGTGGCGAAAGGCTCTCACGGCGAGATCCTTGAGTGGGCGACGACCGGGAGGTGCGAGATGAAGCTGACACTGGCGATTGAGAGCGTCGAAGGTAGTCCTGTATATCGCGGGGATGTTCACCGTGGCAGGGGCGCGGATCAGCCCGGTTGAAACCTCGGAGGCCGAGTTCACGGTACGGGCAGTAGCGGTATAAGTGGTCAGGTTCACCGCAGTGGAAACACAGCGGCCTCCTGTCTGCAGTCCTCCAGATGTCGGTTTTTCTGCGGCCCAGTGGTTCCAGGTCCAGGCGTGCATCAGACGGGGGCACGAACTCGTGGCATCGAGAGCCGGAATCGGCAGCGGCCTGGTACTGCCGATGTACGGGAGGTGGACGACGGACGGCGGCGGCGTAGCTCAGAGATGGTTGGTCGGCTGCAGCTACAATGGGTACGTCTTCGGACGCCAGCGCGTGTCGCAGTTCGTCCCGAACAGCCGTCGTGATGGAGACAGATGCAGGCTGGTCAGGAGCTGGGAACAGCCTTTTCAGCTCCTCTCGGACGATGTCGCGGATAATTTCGCGAATATCGGCAAGCCACCACTGCTCAGGCCGGACGAAGCAAGACTTGAGACAACAGGAAGGGCGCTTAGTCGCCGAAAGTGACTGGTTCTTGTCGCCTATGCGTGCTCGATGTTGGTAGCTTCAGCGACGAATTCGGCTACTGTGGTAGGAGGATTGCGGACAAGGCCTCCAAAGATGTCATTCCGGATACCCCTCGTCAAGGCCCGCACCTTCTTCTCTTCAGTAGCCAGAGGGTCAGCGCGGGCACTCAGACGCATTACGTCTTTGATGAAACTTCTCACGCTCTCGGTGGGAGCCTGGATACGAGCGTGGAGCAGATCTTCAGCATGCTGTTGCTGATGCTGGTTTGGAATTGTGCGTACCAGTTCGCTCTTGCATATCTCCCATGATGTTAGCGACGCCTCGAACCAGTATTTCGCTGTAGCATCTAAGGAGAAATACAGGTTCTGCAGATATTGGTCGGGTGTCCACCCATTATGCCGAGCTACCCGTTCATAGTGCTGGACCCAGTCTTCAACATCATCAAGTCCATCGCCCCGGAACGGAGTGACAGATCTTGGGGTGACAGGCACGTAGACGATCCTCGGCGCAATCGCTGGATCGGTTTGTTGTAACTGGGACGGCATGGTGGCGTTGGTCGTCCTAGACTTCCTCGATCCCGCGGGCAAGGATATTTTTTGGTGAGGGGGGGAAGGGATGAGAGGGCACAACGAATTTTAATGGCCGCCATCTTGGATTTGAGAAACCGAAACTGTGCCGCCATTTCATCCCCTGACGTCATACTCACATTGGCACGCAGCAGGTGGTTGTTTCTACAATACTATTGTAGATGGCACTACAAGTCTCAATGCGAGATGCGCTGTTTTCTAGTTGCAGCCACAGATGGCGCTTTGGTCTCAGGGTGGTAGGAGACCTCACGAAATCTCGAAACATGATGAGTAAGAGCGAACGCTCTTAACATTATATACACCTAATTTCACGCATTTAGAGGAACAGAGGATATCGAATAGATTTTGCGCTGTGCCAGAATGGAAAGTGGAAAGTGTGCATGGAAGTATAATGTGGGAATGGGTTCTAGAGTACGCAGGCGAAAGCTAGTCAGGCGCGCAACGTCCTACGGGACACTCAATATGTGGCAGCCACTGATTTTGGGAATGGAAGTGTCAAGGAGAAACTGGATCCACTACTGGCCATTTGTTTGTTCAAAAAAATCACCGAAGTTATCTCAGGAAAATATGGCCACCATTAGACTCCTACCATTGGCTCGTTGCTCTGGGAGCTTTTGTGATAAATTAGCCATCTTTGCACAAAGTTAATCTGGTACGTGTTCCGCAAAGAAGCATTAGTTGCACATTTCTTGTAATAATCGCACAAAGAGCTATACGCGCCGTGTGCATACAATGACCGCATGCTTTAAAACCACTACTGCGATAGTTCTCTCATGCTCACGCTCCACGTACACGAACTGCAGCTCTATGCATCTTTGAGTGCGCATTACCGCGGGCTGCATAGAAAAACCGATTAGCACTAGTTAGGGCTCAATTAGCTTCTTCGTGCACTTGTTTTGCAGTATTTGCAGTGGTTAAAAATATGCCGCAGAACTTCTAAGGTGACGCGACCAAATGCATATTACTGGCTAATGTATGGTGACACTCACACTACTCTTATATTGGGCTTAACTGCATAATTAGTCGAGATTAATTAACCAACTTCGCGAGCAATGACGATTGGCGAAAAAGGTCAATGAGAAAGTTGTAGAACGGTCCGCAAAACTTCCGTTTGAACAGTTTTTAACTCTTTGTCTATTACATATCAGCATTTTTGCACTCATTGCAAATGCCCGCGAAATACAAAAAGTACCACGTGACATGTCCGCTTGTGCGCCGTGATTGCAGTGCTCTCAAAGATTCCGCCCAACAAACAAACAGCTCATTTAGCCGGGTGTGCTGCTGCTTAAAAGGTGACAGGGCTGCGACGCACGCCTTGGCTGTGACGCATGCCCTGGCTGTGCGATTACGGGAGTGCAAGTGATAAGGACTGTGTCTGCTTGTCGCTATCATCAAGCGCCGCGAGGGAAATATACCACTAGCATAAATCGCACAGCCAGCTGCTGCATCACTGCCCTGTCGCCTTTTAAGGGGCCACACCTTAGGCTAAATGATGAGTTAGTTCCTATACGGACGTTTGAGAGCACTGCAATTTCGGTGCTCATGTGGGCATATCACGTGGCATTTTTTGTAAAAAATGGAGAGTTAAAAACTGTTCAAACGGAAGTTTTGTGGACTGTTCTACAGCTTTCTCATTGACCTTTTTCACCTGTCTCCGTTGCTCTCAAAGTTGGTCAATTAATATCTACTAATTACGCAATTAAACACAATACAAAAATAGTGACTTGCTTCATACAATAGCCAGCATCATGCATTTGGTCACGTAGTCTTAGAGGTTTTTCTTGGTGGGAACAGCCGAAAAGAACCAAAACGCAGACACAGAAAGGAACACACAGAACGCAGACAGAGTCAGCCTCGTCTACGTTCTGTGTGTTCCTTTCTGTGTCTGCGTTTTGGTTCTTTTCGGCTGTTCCCACCAAGAAGAATGAACCAACTAGCTCAATTTTCTACTCTTAGAGGGCCTCGGCGTATTTTTAAACTCTGGCTAAAGTTAGCTGGACACCCTGTACATGCAATTCGCAAAAAAATTTCTAAGCACTCTTATGTACGATTATCGCAGGTTTATGCACCTGTTTCAAACAGCCCAAAGAACACGTCTTTGACCCTGAATTATAAGCAGTGAATATGGACATTATGCTCAGAGCCAGAGCTGAGAGCAAATACTTAAACACTTTGCTTCAATGTTGAATACAGGTGAACTAAATGAAAAACTGGAAAACAAAATGCGCCAATGTTGAATAGATGTGAGCCAAATGAAAAACTAGTAAACAAAACGCATGGTTACTCTGGTTACACCGCCTCTCGTTCCTGTGTTTTGCTATGGCAGTAGCAGACGACAGCGCTCGATCAAAGCAAGAGTCGACTGCAGTGCTGTTAGTTCTCGTGACCTCCACAGGGGCCACCTTCCGCCGCTGGTCAGGATGGGAAGTTGCGAAACTGGTCAAGTTCTAGTAACGTTGCTACGGCCTCCATCATTAACATCCCGATTTCCTTCGTTGCTGTATAGATTTGTGTACAACTCTTCGGCCACTTCAATTATCATAACCATATTACGATTCACCTTGCCATCTTTGTCTCTTAACAGATACATCTGGTTTTTACCCATGACCTACGGTGCAGGCCGGGACACGTTTTTCTTATTTCTTTTCTTTTAGTCCCAGTATAATCTATGTCCCTATGTACTAGTGGTACGGGCAGGTGTCTAGAGTCTCACAATAATTTTTGTATAATGGGCGATTAGCCCGTCATACTGGGACACGTTTTGCTGGGCTGGGACACGTTTTTCTTGTTTCTTTTTTAAGTCCCAATATAATCTATGTATAATGGGCAACCTTCACGTGCGCTGCTGCGCCTGCACCAAAGATTTGCTTTTGCTTGTGCTGTTTTTATAATTTTCTAAAGCACCGCTGATCGTGGCTCTGTAACTCAGCCCCATGACGAGACCACAATGACCGGCTGCTGCGCGGGTGACGGCAAGTGACTACACGTGCATGAGCTCTCGACGTATGTACTACATATGTGCTGGAGTGGCCGCTAGCTGGGTTAGTGCACCAGTACACTGCAGCTGGGTGCCGAAGAGATCTAGTGGGTCACAGAACTGGAGAAAGTTTTAGCGTGACGTGCCTGTGAGTTGCGGCAAATGTTTCCGCATTGCAGCAGCTTCATGCACTATGGCGTACTGTTGCGTTCTGCTCTGAAAGTCAAGCAGGCAAATCTCGAAGAGTATTTCTTTTCATGAGTTCCCTGTGACAAAATTACGGAATGAATGGCTCAAGAACATTTCACAGCAAGCTGAAGGTAAGCCATGAACCTGCACCTGCTTTTAAGCGTGCTTAAAAGCCGTCTGCTCGTGCATTCCTTGCGACAGTGTCCGCGGTGATCAGCTCATGCTCTATAAGTAGAGTTTGCGCTGGGCTCAGTAGTGCCTGGAAAGTACATTTATCTGATTGCACTCCTTGCTTTTCAGGACCAGCGAAACGGCCCTGGATCCCAAGTGACCGGAGCAGAGTGTGCAGACTACACTTCAAACAGGAGGACTACAGGGACGACCTCAAATTATGAAGGTTAAAGACTGATGCCGTGCCCACAGTTTTTCCAGAATTCCCGGCCTACCTGCAGCTGTCACCAAAACAGCTATGACGCCCACTAAAATGGAAATGTGTTGCTCCAGCTCCTTCTGCAAGCAAACTTCTGCGTGTGAAGAAAAGCAAGTAAATTTTTTTCCATCATTTTTGCAGTGACCGTATTACCACATAAATAATGCACGCTGGTTTTAAATTCCATGCTATGTTGTTGTCCGTGAACTATGTAATAAAGTTCCTGTGTTGACTATATTGCAGGCAAAGTGGGTGTATGCCTGACAGGTACACACTTAGTGAACCTGATGCCGAAGCAGGCGCTCAAGAACCAACACTCTGAAAGAGAACAGCGAGCCCCTGCCTACTCAGTAGCCTGGCAGATCATATGTTTTTAAACAACCTTCACCACAAGCTCTGTTGGAGCCACTGTCAGCTATACTTTCATTGAGCCCGCACAAGCAGCCTCCTCTGGACCTCCTTCGCTTCCTGCCGTGGAGAAGAGCCACCAGCAAGTAGTTTCAGGGCAGCTCCACTGCGTAAGGCCCATGCAACACAAACTAGGCTCTCAGTTGCAAGAATTGCAAAGCTTTTCAAGCAGATTGCTACCCTACCCAGAAAATGTGGAAGGCTTGTAAGAAAAATGTGAAGCTGCTAGAGGATATTTCCTTGTTGCAAAAAGAGAAGAAACGAACAGAGGCAGTGTTGAAAAAAACGAACCTCACAGTCCTTCAGGTAGGGTATCCATTATCAGCTACATTATACATGGCCTCTGTTACGAAACTTGATGCTAGGAAATTTTTAACACTTCCAGGAGAAAATAGAACAGAATGAAGAAAAAGCGCTATTCATACAAGAACAGCTGGCTTTTATTAGTGTGGCAAAGGATTGCTGGCATGCTTTGGCATGCTAAATTGCCGTCATGCTATCAGCTTTGCAGGTCAACATTAAAACAATATATACCTAGGTGCGTGCACGGGGATCAAGCAGCGGCTCCATATGGAAGCGAGACGGCATTCTGAAGAGGTAATGTATTTGCAATAATAGTTAAGTTTATATGTTAATCTCTGCAGGCAGGGTCACTGATTGCAAGCCATCACGGTTCATGGCCTGGTCAAACTGATGAATTGACAACCCACCATCTATGCTTTGTGTTTGTTGGACTGGCCACTCACTACAGGTACATAAAACTTTCAGCTGTGGCCTTAGATTGGTAGATAATTGGTCTCAGGGCTTTAATGTATCAAATGAACACTTCTAAGGAACTGCATGTGTGTAAATGAAGACATTTTGTTCGAGCTCCTAAAAGTGCATGGTACCATGTCGGAGGCATTTTTTTGTAGCGATGGCTACATTACGGTAGCATTTCAAGCCTTCAGCGTGGCGGCGCCGCTACCTAGTGATCCCACAAGCATTCCAGTGCATTAGTACTGCCGCAAATCTTTGTACTGCTTGTTTGTTCATTTTTCAAAGCTTTATTGCTTTATTAGTGTTCATTTTTCAAAGCTTTATTGCTTTATTAGTGATGCAAAACGCAACCAGAATTATCTCGAAGGATCGCAGCCAGGCTCAAGTAATCCTATGTTGTTCCAGATTGTTGTGATAACTTTGCACGCTGTACCTCAAGTATAATAGAGAGAGACGGGCCCCAAAAGTACTGTACCCCAAAAGTTCGCTATCAGCATGCAGCAGGGCAGGCTTGTTGCTGCGCCATTGCCGAGTCACTGAGTTATTTGTGGACACAGGTCTGACCAATAAAAGGTTCCTTTCGGAAGCTGTTTTTGCTGTCTTCCAGACCGCCGGACTTTCGGCACTACTACGTGACAGTATGCAAGTGTGTGCGGCTGCAAGGTGCTACGCAGGTGCAAGGCACAGTGAATTTTGAGGCAACTTTATCAAAGATGCCAAGTTTTTTGCAGCGAACAGTGCAAGACATTGGCATGGCGCATTTTATCCCTGCCAACAAAACGGTCTTGCAGAGGGCACAGTTCAGAGAATCGATGACAGCCTTGAAGGACCATAGATGCCTAACTTTAGTTTCATGTTTTCTTCTCAGCAGTCATGCATAAGACATTAGTATACATGGATCAACGTGTGGTATGCGCCTATGACCACTAAATAATATACACTTAAATTTCTTCACTCATGCTCTTTCAGTTTCGGTTTCAACAACAAAACAATGGCTTAGATGTCAAAGGCGTATCGATCTTGTAAAAAGTTTTTGCACAAACAGACACAGCACAAGAAAGATGACAACAAACACAAAACTGCTAAACAAAAACTCTGTTGTCAGTTAACACGTGTTTGTATGCAGTTTTTCTCGCGATGTGCGTCTGTTTGCACGAAAACTTTTTACAACTTCGATATGCTCCAATGTGCACAAAAAGAAGCTTTACTGAATGCCAAAGTTGGGTTTAGGTCACAAAAGGCATGTAAAAAACTGGGATATAATCGCTGATAAATGGTTTGATGTAATTCCACCCCTTGAAGAATGCTTGCACAAGTGTTGTGGTGAATTAAAACGACAAATCTGTGATTATATTGCAATTTTTTCCATGCTTGATGTGACCCAAGCCCCCTTTTACATCACCTTTTAGTTGTTGAAACCGAAACAGCATTAAAGAAGCAATAAATTGTTTCATATACAACGAGGTGATCCATGTGCATCAACGCAAAGAAAAAGCCCCAATTTGGCGCTTGGCACTGCCTGTAGCTACGAAAGAAACCACATATATCCCCGGAAGGATGGGACAAGAAAACAGCCCTGTGGCAAAGCCACCACAACAATGCAGGATTGTACTCGGAGAGCCACCATCAGTGCAACAAGTGCACTGCTCAAAGAATTTGCCCCAGGCCAGCCAGTTTGGATCCCGTTCACACAAAAAACTTTTTTCTTGCCCCTGCTATGCTTTCCCTGTTAGAGTCAGAGTGCTGGCCCCTTTCTCAGTAGAAAATGCAGTTACCACTTCAACGCCACTACAAGGCAGTAGTGGTTACTTTCAGCAGTGAGAAATACTGAATTGCATGGATCCAGAATTAAGAACCTATCTGTATTAAAACTGAATGTGGCTGCTGTAACTAAGCATCAAGTAATGCTTTCCTGTTATTTTCACTCAACGAATGGTGCTTCCGTAATCACTGAATAATTCCTCTGTGATATTGGAGGGGAAGAGGCCACTTTTCCACTCCAGCCAAGAAATACAGGGGCCGAATAATGGAACGGTCAAATCACAAACTTGTCAAAAACGTATCAATTAGCCTCGCTCCTATTCGTCAGCCGCGGCTGGCGGCCACATTGCTTTTTTTTTTTTGCGTCATGGGTGGCTGCAGATTACGTCACGGATGTGGGAGAAGTGGTGACTTTGCACACCTAATTATGCAGGCGCAAATTGACTCTTTTTTGTGATTGCCTTCAGGAAGTCAATTTGACCGTTGCATTTGTGACAGAAAATGGCGGCGGTGCATATGGCGATACAATCAAGGCGGCTGCACCGGCGCAAGCAACGGCGATGAAGGGCGCACAAAGATGCGTTTGACTTGCCGGATGAGCTGTTTCAATGCGTTTTTTCACCGGATAAGCAGACTGCGGAGTGGCTGTGCGACAAAGTCGCTGATGAACTGGGAGGTGTGCATGTAAGTGCATTGTCAATACCAGCGGGTTTCATGCTGCTGCTGGTAATGAGGCGCATGTCAGCAACGCACAGCCAACACTGTGCAAATGCATGCGGCAGGTGTTGGAGGCAATCTGCAAAGTTAGCGTGCAGAAGGGGTGGGTTCCCGCGGTCACCTCTGTGTGAAACAGCTACATATAAACAAAACACGCTTAAGCTGGCAAAGCACTTTATTTTTCCCAGAAAATCGCACTTAGTGGCTGTCTTCTGTTTCCCAAGGGAAAAAGGAACAGACAACCACACATCACATACCGCAACACCTCACCCTTTGGCACTTTTGTCATGATCTAAGCGCCGAACAAGACAGACTTCAACAAGTTGTCATCGATATTGTACCGAGCGCTCCTTACAAGTTTGCTCGGCAATTTATGATTGAAAACGTCTTTATTGACTGCATATTCGTAGAACACGTGGGCGGGCCGCCTAGTCCGGTAGTCCACTGGTTATTGCTGCTGCGCTGGCCCTCCCCACCAGCCAGTGCTGATGGTCAGGATCATCGCTGAGCAGAATAGCGTCCCACTGCTCCTCTGAGGGGTTTGGAATGGGGTCAACTAAGGGATTAAATTGGCGTGCCCACAAGCTACCTCTCCACAGTGTGTGCACTGAGGAGAGTATAGTGTAGGGTACCAGTGGTGCAACTTATCTGGCATTGGGTATGTATTGGTTTGTAGTCTAGCTCCTAAGGGTGTTCTCTTTTAACTTATTGGGTGATTTATGTGCCGTTGGGTACTCCTGCCTGGCTGTTCTGTATGGTGCGAGATTGTCAGCGTACACTGCTAAAGCAGTTAGGTCGCAGCACCCTTCATGGTCATCAGGGGGAGGCGCCCGGTACAGAAGAGCTCGGGCATGCCTGAGAGCGGCTTCGTTTCCTCCTGGTAGTTCCAAGTGACTGGGAAACCAGATGACTGAGGCTTGTCGGGGTGGATGCTTAATCAGCAATGACAACCCTGACCTGTGAATTAATCCATTATTGAAGTTGCGACAGGCATTCTGGGAACCAGTGAGCACAACGGCGTTGGTGTTAGATGCTATAGCTAATGCAATAGCTGCTTCCTCTGCGTGAGTGGGGTTGGATGTTTTCATCGAGAAGCAGTTCACCATCGATCCCAAAGGCGTTGAGACCACAATAGTCATCACTCCATTCTTTGATCCTGCGGCGTCCACCTAAAGAGTGTTAGGTTGCTCGTCCCATTTCTTCAGCAGGGCTTCCCCTCTTGCTTTTCTCCTTTCGATGTTATATGCGGGATGCATATAACATCTCCTCAGATCGTCTCCTCAGATCGCGTAGTACCTCTTCCCTTTGGTCTATCGTACAGGGCAGATTAATAAGGATCTTTTCGAGCAGATATCTGCCTGGTTTTGTGAACGTGAGCCTATTGAGTTGTGAAAGCCATTGTGCTTCCAACATCTCTTTGAGGGTATTATGTACTCCTAGAGCCATGAGCTTCGCCGTTGGCGTGGAGTTTAGTAGCCCCAGTGCCGTCTTGTAGGCTTTCCTGACCAATTTTGCAATTTCCGACCTGGAGAGGTTAAGGAATGCCGTCCCGTACATTATCCGAGAGATGAAAGCTTGCACTAAGCGGATGGCGTCCCTTTCCTTCATGCCATGGTGCTTATTTCTGATAACATATATCATCCGGAGGATTTGCTCGGTGGATGTTGTAAGCTTCTTTACAGTGGTGGTGTTCTGTCGCAGCTGCGAGATATACTGCCTAGGATCTTGATCTCCGTGGGTTTCTGTACTGAGTGGTTGTCTATATACACCGTGAAGTTCTGCGCCAGGGGTGCCCTTGGGTTCTTCAGGATGAGCAACTCGAACTTTTCCGGCGCACACTGGAGGCCCCTCTCCCTGGCGTACTGGTCCACCGTGTCGACTGCTGCTTGAAGACGCTCCTCGATCTCGGCGTCACTCGCCGGGTTGCACCAGACATTGATATCATCCGCATACAATGTGTGTTTGAAGCCCGGGATTTCGAAGAGAAAGCCTGGTAGATCTTTCGTAGCCAAACTGAACAAGAGGGATGACAGTACCGCCCCTTGCAGAGTTCCTCTTGGGCCTAAAGTGATGGGATCTGATTTTATTCTACCTAAGTTAAGACACAAGAGACAAGCAGGGCAATGTCATTAGCAATATGGATAAGATAGTTAACGTAGCCGAACAGTTCTATACAAACCTGTAAAGTAGCCAATGTAATCAGAGCGCTAATGAGAAAGACAGCAGTGCACAGCGATGCGTCATCCCGCCAGTAACGAAAGATGAAGTAAAGAAAGCCTTAGAAGCAATGAAAAGGGGAAAATCAGCTGGGGAGGATCAGGTAACAGCAGATCTGTTGAAGGATGGAGGGGACATCGTGCTAGAAAAACTAGCCACCCTGTATACGCAATGCCTTATGACCTCGACTGTACCAGAAGCTTGGAAGAATGCAAACATTATCTTAATTCATAAGAAGGGAGACGCCAAGGACTTGAAAAATTACAGGCCGATCAGCTTACTATCCGTTGCCTACAAAGTATTTACTAAGGTAATCGCTAATAGAGTCAGGGCAACGTTAGACTTTAATCAACCAAATGATCAGGCAGGCTTTCGTAAAGGATATTCCACAATAGATCATATTCACACTATCAATCAGGTGATAGAGAAAAGTGCAGAATATAACCAACCTCTATATATAGCTTTCATTGATTACGAGTAAGCATTAGACTCAGTGGAAACCTCAGCAGTCATACAGGCATTGCGTAATCAGGGGGTAGAAGAGCCTTATGTCAAAATACTGGAAGATATATATAGCAACTGCACAGCTACTATAGTCCTCCATAAAGTCAGCAATAAAATTCCAATAAGGAAGGGCGTCAGGCAAAGAGACACGATCTCGCCAATGCTGTTCACCGCATGTTTACAGGAGGTATTTCGAGGCCTGAATTGGGAACAGTTGGGAATAAGAATAAATGAAGAATACCTAAATAATCTGCGATTTTCTGATGACATTGCCTTGCTGAGTCACTCAGGAGGTGAACTGCAAATCATGATCAATGAGTTAGACAGGCAGAGCAGATCGATGGGTCTAAAAATTAACATGCAGAAAACCAAGGTAATGTCCAACAGCCTAGCAAGGGAACAACAGTTCACAATTGGCAGCGAGAGCCTAGAAGCTGTGACGGAATACGTCTACTTAGGGCAGGTAGTGACAGCTGATCCGGATCATGAGAGGGAGATAACTAGAAGGATAAGAATGGGGTGGAGTGCATATGGCAAATTCTCGCAGATCATGTGTGGCAGTTTACCAATTTCACTCAAGAGGAAAGTGTACAACAGCTTAATCTTACCGTTACTCACCTACGGGGCAGAAACGGGGAGGCTAACGAAGTTGGCGTCAGTCCTGTCTTTTGTGTTCAAACGGAAGTTTTGTGGACTGTTCTACAGCTTTCTCATTGACCTTTTTCACCTGTCTCCGTTGCTCTCAAAGTTGGTCAATTAATATCTACTAATTACGCAATTAAACACAATACAAAAATAGTGACTTGCTTCATACAATAGCCAGCATCATGCATTTGGTCACGTAGTCTTAGAGGTTTTTCTTGGTGGGAACAGCCGAAAAGAACCAAAACGCAGACACAGAAAGGAACACACAGAACGCAGACAGAGTCAGCCTCGTCTACGTTCTGTGTGTTCCTTTCTGTGTCTGCGTTTTGGTTCTTTTCGGCTGTTCCCACCAAGAAGAATGAACCAACTAGCTCAATTTTCTACTCTTAGAGGGCCTCGGCGTATTTTTAAACTCTGGCTAAAGTTAGCTGGACACCCTGTACATGCAATTCGCAAAAAAATTTCTAAGCACTCTTATGTACGATTATCGCAGGTTTATGCACCTGTTTCAAACAGCCCAAAGAACACGTCTTTGACCCTGAATTATAAGCAGTGAATATGGACATTATGCTCAGAGCCAGAGCTGAGAGCAAATACTTAAACACTTTGCTTCAATGTTGAATACAGGTGAACTAAATGAAAAACTGGAAAACAAAATGCGCCAATGTTGAATAGATGTGAGCCAAATGAAAAACTAGTAAACAAAACGCATGGTTACTCTGGTTACACCGCCTCTCGTTCCTGTGTTTTGCTATGGCAGTAGCAGACGACAGCGCTCGATCAAAGCAAGAGTCGACTGCAGTGCTGTTAGTTCTCGTGACCTCCACAGGGGCCACCTTCCGCCGCTGGTCAGGATGGGAAGTTGCGAAACTGGTCAAGTTCTAGTAACGTTGCTACGGCCTCCATCATTAACATCCCGATTTCCTTCGTTGCTGTATAGATTTGTGTACAACTCTTCGGCCACTTCAATTATCATAACCATATTACGATTCACCTTGCCATCTTTGTCTCTTAACAGATACATCTGGTTTTTACCCATGACCTACGGTGCAGGCCGGGACACGTTTTTCTTATTTCTTTTCTTTTAGTCCCAGTATAATCTATGTCCCTATGTACTAGTGGTACGGGCAGGTGTCTAGAGTCTCACAATAATTTTTGTATAATGGGCGATTAGCCCGTCATACTGGGACACGTTTTGCTGGGCTGGGACACGTTTTTCTTGTTTCTTTTTTAAGTCCCAATATAATCTATGTATAATGGGCAACCTTCACGTGCGCTGCTGCGCCTGCACCAAAGATTTGCTTTTGCTTGTGCTGTTTTTATAATTTTCTAAAGCACCGCTGATCGTGGCTCTGTAACTCAGCCCCATGACGAGACCACAATGACCGGCTGCTGCGCGGGTGACGGCAAGTGACTACACGTGCATGAGCTCTCGACGTATGTACTACATATGTGCTGGAGTGGCCGCTAGCTGGGTTAGTGCACCAGTACACTGCAGCTGGGTGCCGAAGAGATCTAGTGGGTCACAGAACTGGAGAAAGTTTTAGCGTGACGTGCCTGTGAGTTGCGGCAAATGTTTCCGCATTGCAGCAGCTTCATGCACTATGGCGTACTGTTGCGTTCTGCTCTGAAAGTCAAGCAGGCAAATCTCGAAGAGTATTTCTTTTCATGAGTTCCCTGTGACAAAATTACGGAATGAATGGCTCAAGAACATTTCACAGCAAGCTGAAGGTAAGCCATGAACCTGCACCTGCTTTTAAGCGTGCTTAAAAGCCGTCTGCTCGTGCATTCCTTGCGACAGTGTCCGCGGTGATCAGCTCATGCTCTATAAGTAGAGTTTGCGCTGGGCTCAGTAGTGCCTGGAAAGTACATTTATCTGATTGCACTCCTTGCTTTTCAGGACCAGCGAAACGGCCCTGGATCCCAAGTGACCGGAGCAGAGTGTGCAGACTACACTTCAAACAGGAGGACTACAGGGACGACCTCAAATTATGAAGGTTAAAGACTGATGCCGTGCCCACAGTTTTTCCAGAATTCCCGGCCTACCTGCAGCTGTCACCAAAACAGCTATGACGCCCACTAAAATGGAAATGTGTTGCTCCAGCTCCTTCTGCAAGCAAACTTCTGCGTGTGAAGAAAAGCAAGTAAATTTTTTTCCATCATTTTTGCAGTGACCGTATTACCACATAAATAATGCACGCTGGTTTTAAATTCCATGCTATGTTGTTGTCCGTGAACTATGTAATAAAGTTCCTGTGTTGACTATATTGCAGGCAAAGTGGGTGTATGCCTGACAGGTACACACTTAGTGAACCTGATGCCGAAGCAGGCGCTCAAGAACCAACACTCTGAAAGAGAACAGCGAGCCCCTGCCTACTCAGTAGCCTGGCAGATCATATGTTTTTAAACAACCTTCACCACAAGCTCTGTTGGAGCCACTGTCAGCTATACTTTCATTGAGCCCGCACAAGCAGCCTCCTCTGGACCTCCTTCGCTTCCTGCCGTGGAGAAGAGCCACCAGCAAGTAGTTTCAGGGCAGCTCCACTGCGTAAGGCCCATGCAACACAAACTAGGCTCTCAGTTGCAAGAATTGCAAAGCTTTTCAAGCAGATTGCTACCCTACCCAGAAAATGTGGAAGGCTTGTAAGAAAAATGTGAAGCTGCTAGAGGATATTTCCTTGTTGCAAAAAGAGAAGAAACGAACAGAGGCAGTGTTGAAAAAAACGAACCTCACAGTCCTTCAGGTAGGGTATCCATTATCAGCTACATTATACATGGCCTCTGTTACGAAACTTGATGCTAGGAAATTTTTAACACTTCCAGGAGAAAATAGAACAGAATGAAGAAAAAGCGCTATTCATACAAGAACAGCTGGCTTTTATTAGTGTGGCAAAGGATTGCTGGCATGCTTTGGCATGCTAAATTGCCGTCATGCTATCAGCTTTGCAGGTCAACATTAAAACAATATATACCTAGGTGCGTGCACGGGGATCAAGCAGCGGCTCCATATGGAAGCGAGACGGCATTCTGAAGAGGTAATGTATTTGCAATAATAGTTAAGTTTATATGTTAATCTCTGCAGGCAGGGTCACTGATTGCAAGCCATCACGGTTCATGGCCTGGTCAAACTGATGAATTGACAACCCACCATCTATGCTTTGTGTTTGTTGGACTGGCCACTCACTACAGGTACATAAAACTTTCAGCTGTGGCCTTAGATTGGTAGATAATTGGTCTCAGGGCTTTAATGTATCAAATGAACACTTCTAAGGAACTGCATGTGTGTAAATGAAGACATTTTGTTCGAGCTCCTAAAAGTGCATGGTACCATGTCGGAGGCATTTTTTTGTAGCGATGGCTACATTACGGTAGCATTTCAAGCCTTCAGCGTGGCGGCGCCGCTACCTAGTGATCCCACAAGCATTCCAGTGCATTAGTACTGCCGCAAATCTTTGTACTGCTTGTTTGTTCATTTTTCAAAGCTTTATTGCTTTATTAGTGTTCATTTTTCAAAGCTTTATTGCTTTATTAGTGATGCAAAACGCAACCAGAATTATCTCGAAGGATCGCAGCCAGGCTCAAGTAATCCTATGTTGTTCCAGATTGTTGTGATAACTTTGCACGCTGTACCTCAAGTATAATAGAGAGAGACGGGCCCCAAAAGTACTGTACCCCAAAAGTTCGCTATCAGCATGCAGCAGGGCAGGCTTGTTGCTGCGCCATTGCCGAGTCACTGAGTTATTTGTGGACACAGGTCTGACCAATAAAAGGTTCCTTTCGGAAGCTGTTTTTGCTGTCTTCCAGACCGCCGGACTTTCGGCACTACTACGTGACAGTATGCAAGTGTGTGCGGCTGCAAGGTGCTACGCAGGTGCAAGGCACAGTGAATTTTGAGGCAACTTTATCAAAGATGCCAAGTTTTTTGCAGCGAACAGTGCAAGACATTGGCATGGCGCATTTTATCCCTGCCAACAAAACGGTCTTGCAGAGGGCACAGTTCAGAGAATCGATGACAGCCTTGAAGGACCATAGATGCCTAACTTTAGTTTCATGTTTTCTTCTCAGCAGTCATGCATAAGACATTAGTATACATGGATCAACGTGTGGTATGCGCCTATGACCACTAAATAATATACACTTAAATTTCTTCACTCATGCTCTTTCAGTTTCGGTTTCAACAACAAAACAATGGCTTAGATGTCAAAGGCGTATCGATCTTGTAAAAAGTTTTTGCACAAACAGACACAGCACAAGAAAGATGACAACAAACACAAAACTGCTAAACAAAAACTCTGTTGTCAGTTAACACGTGTTTGTATGCAGTTTTTCTCGCGATGTGCGTCTGTTTGCACGAAAACTTTTTACAACTTCGATATGCTCCAATGTGCACAAAAAGAAGCTTTACTGAATGCCAAAGTTGGGTTTAGGTCACAAAAGGCATGTAAAAAACTGGGATATAATCGCTGATAAATGGTTTGATGTAATTCCACCCCTTGAAGAATGCTTGCACAAGTGTTGTGGTGAATTAAAACGACAAATCTGTGATTATATTGCAATTTTTTCCATGCTTGATGTGACCCAAGCCCCCTTTTACATCACCTTTTAGTTGTTGAAACCGAAACAGCATTAAAGAAGCAATAAATTGTTTCATATACAACGAGGTGATCCATGTGCATCAACGCAAAGAAAAAGCCCCAATTTGGCGCTTGGCACTGCCTGTAGCTACGAAAGAAACCACATATATCCCCGGAAGGATGGGACAAGAAAACAGCCCTGTGGCAAAGCCACCACAACAATGCAGGATTGTACTCGGAGAGCCACCATCAGTGCAACAAGTGCACTGCTCAAAGAATTTGCCCCAGGCCAGCCAGTTTGGATCCCGTTCACACAAAAAACTTTTTTCTTGCCCCTGCTATGCTTTCCCTGTTAGAGTCAGAGTGCTGGCCCCTTTCTCAGTAGAAAATGCAGTTACCACTTCAACGCCACTACAAGGCAGTAGTGGTTACTTTCAGCAGTGAGAAATACTGAATTGCATGGATCCAGAATTAAGAACCTATCTGTATTAAAACTGAATGTGGCTGCTGTAACTAAGCATCAAGTAATGCTTTCCTGTTATTTTCACTCAACGAATGGTGCTTCCGTAATCACTGAATAATTCCTCTGTGATATTGGAGGGGAAGAGGCCACTTTTCCACTCCAGCCAAGAAATACAGGGGCCGAATAATGGAACGGTCAAATCACAAACTTGTCAAAAACGTATCAATTAGCCTCGCTCCTATTCGTCAGCCGCGGCTGGCGGCCACATTGCTTTTTTTTTTTTGCGTCATGGGTGGCTGCAGATTACGTCACGGATGTGGGAGAAGTGGTGACTTTGCACACCTAATTATGCAGGCGCAAATTGACTCTTTTTTGTGATTGCCTTCAGGAAGTCAATTTGACCGTTGCATTTGTGACAGAAAATGGCGGCGGTGCATATGGCGATACAATCAAGGCGGCTGCACCGGCGCAAGCAACGGCGATGAAGGGCGCACAAAGATGCGTTTGACTTGCCGGATGAGCTGTTTCAATGCGTTTTTTCACCGGATAAGCAGACTGCGGAGTGGCTGTGCGACAAAGTCGCTGATGAACTGGGAGGTGTGCATGTAAGTGCATTGTCAATACCAGCGGGTTTCATGCTGCTGCTGGTAATGAGGCGCATGTCAGCAACGCACAGCCAACACTGTGCAAATGCATGCGGCAGGTGTTGGAGGCAATCTGCAAAGTTAGCGTGCAGAAGGGGTGGGTTCCCGCGGTCACCTCTGTGTGAAACAGCTACATATAAACAAAACACGCTTAAGCTGGCAAAGCACTTTATTTTTCCCAGAAAATCGCACTTAGTGGCTGTCTTCTGTTTCCCAAGGGAAAAAGGAACAGACAACCACACATCACATACCGCAACACCTCACCCTTTGGCACTTTTGTCATGATCTAAGCGCCGAACAAGACAGACTTCAACAAGTTGTCATCGATATTGTACCGAGCGCTCCTTACAAGTTTGCTCGGCAATTTATGATTGAAAACGTCTTTATTGACTGCATATTCGTAGAACACGTGGGCGGGCCGCCTAGTCCGGTAGTCCACTGGTTATTGCTGCTGCGCTGGCCCTCCCCACCAGCCAGTGCTGATGGTCAGGATCATCGCTGAGCAGAATAGCGTCCCACTGCTCCTCTGAGGGGTTTGGAATGGGGTCAACTAAGGGATTAAATTGGCGTGCCCACAAGCTACCTCTCCACAGTGTGTGCACTGAGGAGAGTATAGTGTAGGGTACCAGTGGTGCAACTTATCTGGCATTGGGTATGTATTGGTTTGTAGTCTAGCTCCTAAGGGTGTTCTCTTTTAACTTATTGGGTGATTTATGTGCCGTTGGGTACTCCTGCCTGGCTGTTCTGTATGGTGCGAGATTGTCAGCGTACACTGCTAAAGCAGTTAGGTCGCAGCACCCTTCATGGTCATCAGGGGGAGGCGCCCGGTACAGAAGAGCTCGGGCATGCCTGAGAGCGGCTTCGTTTCCTCCTGGTAGTTCCAAGTGACTGGGAAACCAGATGACTGAGGCTTGTCGGGGTGGATGCTTAATCAGCAATGACAACCCTGACCTGTGAATTAATCCATTATTGAAGTTGCGACAGGCATTCTGGGAACCAGTGAGCACAACGGCGTTGGTGTTAGATGCTATAGCTAATGCAATAGCTGCTTCCTCTGCGTGAGTGGGGTTGGATGTTTTCATCGAGAAGCAGTTCACCATCGATCCCAAAGGCGTTGAGACCACAATAGTCATCACTCCATTCTTTGATCCTGCGGCGTCCACCTAAAGAGTGTTAGGTTGCTCGTCCCATTTCTTCAGCAGGGCTTCCCCTCTTGCTTTTCTCCTTTCGATGTTATATGCGGGATGCATATAACATCTCCTCAGATCGTCTCCTCAGATCGCGTAGTACCTCTTCCCTTTGGTCTATCGTACAGGGCAGATTAATAAGGATCTTTTCGAGCAGATATCTGCCTGGTTTTGTGAACGTGAGCCTATTGAGTTGTGAAAGCCATTGTGCTTCCAACATCTCTTTGAGGGTATTATGTACTCCTAGAGCCATGAGCTTCGCCGTTGGCGTGGAGTTTAGTAGCCCCAGTGCCGTCTTGTAGGCTTTCCTGACCAATTTTGCAATTTCCGACCTGGAGAGGTTAAGGAATGCCGTCCCGTACATTATCCGAGAGATGAAAGCTTGCACTAAGCGGATGGCGTCCCTTTCCTTCATGCCATGGTGCTTATTTCTGATAACATATATCATCCGGAGGATTTGCTCGGTGGATGTTGTAAGCTTCTTTACAGTGGTGGTGTTCTGTCGCAGCTGCGAGATATACTGCCTAGGATCTTGATCTCCGTGGGTTTCTGTACTGAGTGGTTGTCTATATACACCGTGAAGTTCTGCGCCAGGGGTGCCCTTGGGTTCTTCAGGATGAGCAACTCGAACTTTTCCGGCGCACACTGGAGGCCCCTCTCCCTGGCGTACTGGTCCACCGTGTCGACTGCTGCTTGAAGACGCTCCTCGATCTCGGCGTCACTCGCCGGGTTGCACCAGACATTGATATCATCCGCATACAATGTGTGTTTGAAGCCCGGGATTTCGAAGAGAAAGCCTGGTAGATCTTTCGTAGCCAAACTGAACAAGAGGGATGACAGTACCGCCCCTTGCAGAGTTCCTCTTGGGCCTAAAGTGATGGGATCTGATTTTATTCTACCTAAGTTAAGACACAAGAGACAAGCAGGGCAATGTCATTAGCAATATGGATAAGATAGTTAACGTAGCCGAACAGTTCTATACAAACCTGTAAAGTAGCCAATGTAATCAGAGCGCTAATGAGAAAGACAGCAGTGCACAGCGATGCGTCATCCCGCCAGTAACGAAAGATGAAGTAAAGAAAGCCTTAGAAGCAATGAAAAGGGGAAAATCAGCTGGGGAGGATCAGGTAACAGCAGATCTGTTGAAGGATGGAGGGGACATCGTGCTAGAAAAACTAGCCACCCTGTATACGCAATGCCTTATGACCTCGACTGTACCAGAAGCTTGGAAGAATGCAAACATTATCTTAATTCATAAGAAGGGAGACGCCAAGGACTTGAAAAATTACAGGCCGATCAGCTTACTATCCGTTGCCTACAAAGTATTTACTAAGGTAATCGCTAATAGAGTCAGGGCAACGTTAGACTTTAATCAACCAAATGATCAGGCAGGCTTTCGTAAAGGATATTCCACAATAGATCATATTCACACTATCAATCAGGTGATAGAGAAAAGTGCAGAATATAACCAACCTCTATATATAGCTTTCATTGATTACGAGTAAGCATTAGACTCAGTGGAAACCTCAGCAGTCATACAGGCATTGCGTAATCAGGGGGTAGAAGAGCCTTATGTCAAAATACTGGAAGATATATATAGCAACTGCACAGCTACTATAGTCCTCCATAAAGTCAGCAATAAAATTCCAATAAGGAAGGGCGTCAGGCAAAGAGACACGATCTCGCCAATGCTGTTCACCGCATGTTTACAGGAGGTATTTCGAGGCCTGAATTGGGAACAGTTGGGAATAAGAATAAATGAAGAATACCTAAATAATCTGCGATTTTCTGATGACATTGCCTTGCTGAGTCACTCAGGAGGTGAACTGCAAATCATGATCAATGAGTTAGACAGGCAGAGCAGATCGATGGGTCTAAAAATTAACATGCAGAAAACCAAGGTAATGTCCAACAGCCTAGCAAGGGAACAACAGTTCACAATTGGCAGCGAGAGCCTAGAAGCTGTGACGGAATACGTCTACTTAGGGCAGGTAGTGACAGCTGATCCGGATCATGAGAGGGAGATAACTAGAAGGATAAGAATGGGGTGGAGTGCATATGGCAAATTCTCGCAGATCATGTGTGGCAGTTTACCAATTTCACTCAAGAGGAAAGTGTACAACAGCTTAATCTTACCGTTACTCACCTACGGGGCAGAAACGGGGAGGCTAACGAAGTTGGCGTCAGTCCTGTCTTTTGTGTGCCTTCTGTGTCCCCGTTTCTTGCGCCATTACCAGTTTTTCTTTCAACATGAACCGACTCGCCCAAACTAGAGTTTTACTTAACGAAAAGGGTTCAGCTTAAGTTAAGGACAATGCAGCGAGCCATGGAAAGAAAAATGATAGGTGTAACGTTAAGAGACCGGAAGCGGGCAGAGTGGTTGAGGGAACAAACACGGGTTAATGACATCCTAGTTGAAATCAAGAGAAAGAAATGGGCTTGGGCAGGGCATGTAATGCAAAGGCAAGATAACCGCTGGTCCTTAAGGGTAACGGAGTGGATTCCAAGAGAAAGTAAGCGTAGCAGGGGGCGGCAGAAGGTTAGGTGGGCGGATGAGATTAAGAAGTTTGCAGGCAAAAGATGGATGCAGCTGGCAAAAGATAGGGTTAATTGGAGAGACATGGGAGAGGCCTTTGCCCTGCAGTAGGTGTAGTAAGGTTGATGATCATGATGATGAAGTTTGCAGTGGCTTGCCTGGCTGATGAGAAGCCTTCGTTAAAATTTTCCTGCGCACCTAGGTCAACCGCACAGTAGCTTGATTTTCAGACACCGCGTAAAAAACAATAACACGGTGTAGAATCGGCTACTTTCGTGCAATGCAGCTTGCTGACGTTTTACCTCCGTCAGCGCACCCCACCAGCATCAAAAGAATAGCACTTCAAACGCTTTTTGATTTGCTTAATATTTTCTAACTTTAAACCCAATGTTATGGCAAGATAAAATATTAGTTATTTTGATCGGTGCACATTTCTTAAGTCCTTTTACAGAAATTTAGTAGACGGTCGCTCACCATGCAAATAAACGCCCTCGGGAGCAGCCCTGTTGTAATTGGCTGATTTTGTGTTCATCAAGTGGCGACGTCTCATTGTTTCGTCATTTTGACATGTCAATAACATTTCATCAGATTTGTGATTGTTCCTTACCGAAACCTTCACCTTGTTTTTCTTGTTTAGAAAGAGGTTTCAGTTCCCGACCACTTTCCAGGCACACCTGCCACTCAGTAACTGGGACTAAGTCTGGGTAAAGCCCCTCCATGACGTTTCCTGCCGACCAGGTTACCATATTTACACGATTGTAAGTAGACTAGAATATAAGTCGACCCCCCCATATCAAATTTGAGAAAAAGGAAAAGACTTGGAGGTCGTTTAAGCTTGGCCTTTAATAATAGAATGCGATAGCATTATCCTGTGGCCGCCGCTTATCGCCAGCCACTATCGGCTGCCGTGCGCGGGCGTGCCCGTGGGCAATCCAAAACAAAAATGTATTAGTCACTGGACTCCTCATCCACACTTGCGCCATTGTCCTCACTAGCGCTGCCATCGTGATCACTGCTGCGGTCCCACAGCACGTTGTTCTAACGTCGTTGTGCAGCGAAATCGCCCAATTCGCAAACAGCTGCATCACGTCATCGCATGGAACAGCTGAAAATTTTGCCTCGCTGCAGCTGCCACATCTGTATCAGCCGTTTCGAACATCGAACTTGTGCCCCAGTGCGCAGCTGTTCGTTTCTTCAGCGCAAAGAATGACAGCAATCTTGAATGCAGCCGTGACTGAGTGCTGGTCACTTACCGAACCCCGAACACAAATGACTACAAAGCACTACATTAAACACTTGGAAACATGGCCGGCAGTAGTCAAATGCATCAGAGCCAAAGAGAAACTACGCATAAGTGGCGTCGGCTCTTCCGTCGGATACCGACAGTCCCCGGCGGCGCTGCCGTTCCGAGTGGGGGTACCGCCACGATTGGAACAACGGCCCTTCCATCAACTATCGACGCTCCTTTGAGTGCCCATTGAGCAGTTGAAATTGAAACAAAACCAAAAACTTGAAAGACTCCTATTAACAGTAGAACACGAATGTGTTATCAGGCTGCGGCCGCAATCTGCAGCCTCATGTGGGGAGTGCGGGGGGGGGGGGTTTGGTGCTTACTGATTGCCGCCATCGGCCGCCGCTCGCGAGGAAGGGATGCCAGTTCTGCGCATTGATAGAGCAGCTGCTCAAGGCCAGCACCAAGAAGAATGCGATAGAGCCGCACAGCGAAATTGCAACACCCTGTAGCATGCCTGATATCTCGTTTCTCGTCTTTATTTATGGTGTCATGCTTCGGTTTCGATTGTAAGCCGTAAGCAGTATAAGCAGTGTTGAACAGTTTGAACTCGCATTAAACATGTTTGAGCCATCGATCAGCAGCTTCAGAAAACGGCGGAACTGACGACGCCGTGGAGTGCGCCGGCAGCGAAGGTCAAGGCATGACATTCCCACATGCTGGAAATCTCGACTGATACATATGCTTTGTGTAGATGCATGCCTGTGCATATCTTTAGCGTAGGTGCATGTACAAATGGCAATAAAAAAAAAGGACATCACGTCGAAACCTTGTTGTGTACTCGCTGCTGCATAAAAGACGAACAACCAACTTTTTGTAACGCCTGTAAACATGATCGAATTCAAATCACTGGCGTGCTTACACAAGTCTCGCGAGGTAAAGCAGTTGTGTGTTCACTTATTTATAGTAATGTGCCTAACTGTACCTGAAGGCCTTTTAGAACTACAAAAGAATGCCAAACTGGATGAGTTGGAGTGGGTTCACCGCTGTACAACAGCGCGAAGAGACGAGACGACGGAGGAAGCTCTCATGTGTGCAATTCCTTCTGTCGCATCTTCGGGCTACGGTTCAACCACGAAACTTCTGCACTTAACCCCATACGTTTGTTTTTTTTTGCATGCTAAACACGCTTTTGAACAATAGTTATGGCTGCGTTTCGGAGCTCGCAGTGCTGCTCATCAAAACTAATGTGCTGTATTGAAATAACCAGCAGAGTTACTTGAGGCAGATATATGCACATGGCGGCTTCACGACTTTGCCATTCCGACTCAAGGAAAAATTTGCATGAATTCTGACGCCACTGCCGATTGTCAGCCATGGCCAGGTATTCATAAATGCTAATGTTTGCATTGCTCAAGTATATTAGGTTGATATGATCACTTTTTGTTCAATTAGGTGCAGCTGCATGAGGTGCCAGGAGGTGTAATCTTGTTTCATCATCTGCCAGCAATATACTCGTACTAACAGAAACGTGGCTATCAGACGACGTCACCGATCCAGAAGTTTTAGCTGATTTACCGAATTTTAACGTTTTTCGCAAAGACCGCAAGGGCTCTCGAGGAGACGGTGTTCTTATTGCCACTAGCCAGCTGTTGCCTTGTTCTGTTATTAACATCCAATCGGAGCTGAAATACTATGGGTAATCTGTCGTTCTGTACCACAAATCGTCATACTAGGTGTCTGCTACAGACCACCCTCCAGTAGTCCAACCTTTTCTTCACAGTTAAACGATAGTCGAAATCAAATAACTGGCAAATATCCCAACGCGTGCATCCTTCTTTTTGGTGATTTTAATTACCCATCAATCGACTGGCTGAACCTAACATCAACAGGCAACACCGAAATGACGAAGTTTGTTGACGTTTGTTTGAATTTCAATCTCACCCAGTTAGTAACTGAACCCACACGTGTCACACATGAATCCTCCAACATCCTGGACCGTATTCTAACTAATCATCCAGAAAGTTTATCATCGCTTACTTACCTCCGCGAAATTAGTGACCACAAAGTTTTACACGCTACTTTCACTGTCATCCCGGAATCGCGCCAAACATTCCATAATACAATTCGCCTTTATGACAGAGGGAATTACTACGAAGAAATTAATAATCATTTGATGGCGTTCTTTCCCAGCTTTGATACGGGTTTCAATGATCGATCACTTTAGGAAAATTGGCTTACTTTCAAAACTAAAATTGCCAAACTAACCACGAAGTTCATTCCCACCATCACATTTCGTGCCAGTCACAACAAACCATGGTTTTCAAAGATCTTGAAAACACTCGAAAACAAAAAGAAGAGACTTTTCCGTGCAGCAAAATGCAACCCGAGCGCATGCGCCTGGAACAAATATTACGCAGCTGAATCCACATACCTGCAATCTGTCCGCAATGCCAAACACAATTTTTTAAAAACTGACCTGCCCAAGATCCTAACAAATAATCAGAGGAAGTTCTGGAAAGTTCTAAATCCTCAACAGGCTCCGGTCATCACATTAGCTAACCCACTTGGCGAGATGACCAGTGGCATGGAATGTGCAAATATTTTTAACACCGCTTTCTCACCCGTCTTCACACACGAAACTGATATGCCACCTTCTACCGCAACTGCCAACACGAGTTTGCATATGCCTTGAATCTTGTTTTCTGTGCACGGCATTATATGTATTATTGAAAATATCAGGATGTCATCTTCTGCAGGTGCTGATAAAATCACCCCAAAGTTCCTCAAAAATACTCGCCATGCTTCCGCAGCATACCCATCCAAACTTTTTGCACAATCACTTTCCACAGGTAGCATACCCAGCGATTGGAAGGTGGGGAAGGTTGTTCCGGTCTTCAAATCAGGAAACAAAGAATCACCCCTTAACAACCGCCCCATCTCTTTAACAAGTGTGCCATGTAAAAACATGGAACATGTCATTTATTCCCACATAATGAACTTTCTTGACTCTATTAATTTTTTTCATCCTGCCCAACACGGCTTCCATAAGAACCTATCCTGCGATACACAATTGGCTATTTTCATCCATGACTTGCATGTGAACTTTGACTGTAACCTACAAACTGACGCAATATTCCTGGACTTCACGAAAGCTTTTGACAAGGTACCTCACAAACGCTTGCTACTAAAACTTTCATGGTTACACCTTCATTCTAACATATTACAGTGGATAAGCGAATTCCTGGCTAACCGTACCCAGTATGTTTACGTTAATAACCAAGCCTCTTGTTCTCTTCCCGTAACATCAGGTGTCCCGCAAGGATCAGTCCTTGGCCCGCTATTATTTTTAATATACATTAATGACCTACAAACGCATGTCTCTTGTAACGTCCGGTATTTTTGCCGATGACTGTGTCATCTATCGCACAATCAATAACGCCTCTGACCAGTTCGCCCTCCAGAATGACTTAATCAGCATACAGGACTGGTGTAACCAATGGCTCATGGAACTAAACCCCAATAAATGTAAACTCCTGTCATTTAACCGAAAACGTAATCCTCTCCTCTTCTCGTATAAAATCTCGCACATCACGGTAGAATTAACTCAGACTTATAAATACCTGGGCGTAACATTGTCCAATGATCTAACCTGGAATGTGCATGTGACAAAAGTCAAATCATCCGCTAACAGAATCCTTGGATTCTTAAAACGACATCTACGCCATGCGCCACAAAACGTAAAATTACTTGCCTACAAATCACTTGTCTGTTCTAAATTAGAATACGCCTCTGCTATTTGTAGCCCTAACCAAAATTATCTAATAAATTCCCTAGAATCAGTACAAAGTCGAGCCAAAAGATTCATATATTCGTGCTATTCATATAATGTTAGTATATCGTCATTAAAAGCAGAGGCAGGCTTAACATCTCTAGCTTGTAGACGTCGTATCACTAGTATGTGCTTGTTTCATAAATTTTATTACAGCTCACTTCGTCATCCACCCTACATCAATCCGCCGGCACGCATTTCCCCCCGCATTGGTCATCCCCTTCAAGTTGCCCGACCTCGTACGCGCACTGCTACATTTGCATCGTCATTCTTTCCGCGTTCAGCCACGAACTGGAACAGCCTTCCACACGACATCGCCGCAGTCACCTGTCCATCAACATTTGTGAATTGTTTGGAGGCTATATTTAACAGTGAATAATTCATGTACCTTACGCGTTTTCTTTGTTTATTAAATCTGTTTTATACATGTAACTCACCCCTTATGTAACACCACCAATCCCAGGGGCCTTTAAGGTAATAAACTGAAGTGAAGTGAAGTGAAATTAGAAAAAACAAAAAGGCACACACTGCGCAACGAGCTCAAAAGAGTTGAAGACTGTGTGCCTCAGTAAGGCAGTGCTGGAAGTGGCCTTAGCTCAGCATGGATGTGAACCAGCTGGAAACGGCAAAAAGTTTACAAACAGGTAAGAAAGTAATATAACGAAAAGAGAAATATTGACCCGATAAACACAATTTGTGCAGGGAGTTTCAGTATGCTGTGCACTGCTAGTTTGCCTGGTTAACGCGGAAGAGGCTGGAGGAGAACAACCGATGGATTCTACCAAGCTGTGTGCTGAGCGCTGTTCGAAAGAAAGACCATGACAAAACTGGTTTACATACAGGCTTCAAGCATTACACAGAATGCCCGAACTAGACAAAGCAAAAGGCACTAGCAGTAGATCGCTGTTCACCAAAGTGGGGGCCGCAGCGGAGCAAGCAAGATCGGGCAGCAGCCAGCCGACTCTCCGTGAATAGGGTCACTTCCGCCAGTTCTCCCTTTCCGACGTCCCCTCACTTGGCACTTCCAGAAGTGGCGAGGGTGTGTCGGCGGCGGGTTTTTGAGACGCGATTGCAATTCTTTTTGTCGACAGAATCGAGAAAAAATTTACACACATGATTTCCAGGGTCCCTTCTTCCCAACCACAGCGTTTCATGCAATTTGAAAACCGTTTCAGCTTCCCTTTATAACCATAATATTGCCACATGCTGATGACAATGGTGAGTAGAACTGACGAGCAGACTTTTGTTGGGAGCCTGTAAGGAACTGAACAACTCGGCGGCGGCAATAGCCACAAATATGCTCGATGGTCGTCTCGAAGAACCATCGCTCTAAACTGCACTCAATGTAAAGCTGGCTAAGAACCTTTGAGATAAAAAGCAGCTACAACACTTCTGTGTGGCTGCAATCATTCCAGATAAACCTGGTCGCATCTGGCATCACAAAGTGATAAAGACGCATGCCAACGGCTTTCAGCATGAACTAACGCTACCAAGCTTTGCAGCCATATTTACTCTCCCCCTCCTTTTATATTTGTGCAATTAAGGTAAATTAGTTATTTTCCCACTGTCCCGTCATTCCTAGTGATGCCTGTAACAACAGCTGCATGAAAAATAGGAATTTTGCTGCCAATAGAAAATTCTAAAATATTTTGCAGAATCGTGAGGAACCAGGGGCCTTAGTTATGGTTGCCACAGCTATTAACAGCAGGCCATTCCTGAATGCCACAGAGCTTCTGATGGCCCTTCAGCGCAGTCACTGATGATACGTAAAGCGGCTGCCCACGAGCGCTGCTGGGCTAACTTCGAGGGTGACAGAGGTGCCTGCAAGAGCATTTGCTTTGGCCAGTGTGAGCTTTGTGCACACCAGGTGGAAGCGCTCCTGGTGGCCTGCCAGACGTCTGCAATAGCTGGCAAGAAAATTGTTTATGTGGGTGCATTACACTTTCTGGGGCAGGAATGCATACTCAGAAGAGGCAGAACATTTTGACAGAATGTAAACCCTGCTCGGGCAAAATGAGGACGACTCTGGTGTACTCACTGTCAAGGCCACTCACATAACGACCACACAGGCAATGGAAATTCGGCAACACCACACAAATTCATGCTCACAAGGTCAGCAGAGCATGAACATATTGTGACTGGGATGGAAATTGGAACTACAGTCTGTTTGGTTTACTCTAGACAACCTCATTTTCACAGTTGTTGCGAATCTAGTACAGGTGCGAAAAATAGGTTCCACAAATATGTACCGCAGCGGTGGGTGAGTGGTTGAGCATCCGCCTCACATGCGGGAGGTGCGGGGTTCGATCCCCAGTGCCGCCGGATAACCACCGGTGATACAATAGATACAAGCTTTCCCCTGGTCTGGTGCTCAGCTTATTTAGGGTGACGTGCTTGGCAAATGGGTCTTTGATCCCACCTTGTAAAATGAAAAACTACCTTGTGCCATGGTGCTCTTTGGCCATAGATGCCCTTGCGCCATAAAAATCCATAATCATCACCATCAGGTTCCACAAATAATCTCAGCAAAATATCGGCTTATAGCGCATCAAAAGAAATAAAGTTTGTGAGGTCTGCAGCCATAAATGCAAAGTACAGCAATGTTGTCTTTTCTAGAAATGGCTTCTCATGAGTGGGTGATGCAAGGGAAAGGGTAGCCTTCACCGGAGCTTTTGTTTGCCAGAACCATGAGATGACCGCACAAAAGCCGCAGAGATTTGTGGTCCTATATTGCCAACAGCACCAATGCTATATCATCACCATGACACTTAGGGGGACCAGGTGGGGCGCATCTACATATAAACAATCCGGCATGCTCAAAACGAACACCATTCGCCTTCATGAAATCAGACGCGAAAGACCCAGACTTGACCATTCGCAAAGCCATGGCTCATCCTTGAGCTATGAGTGCACAACTTATTAAAGCCCACCTCACAGCACAAAGGGCTACAGGCACACGTCCCCGAAGACCACCATCTCATGTATATAGAGTGAACCTTTCCAGACTCTGCTATCCAGAAGTGTGTACCCTGTCTACCACACAGGCCACCACTTGGCCAGAACCACAATGCACCTAGGCCTGGCATGAGGGCACATTTTATGCTGACACTGCTGGCCCGGACTGGGACCTCGCAACAACTGCAGCTGCTAATGAAGAGCCGTTTTTAACAAGGTGATGGTTCGGGCTAGTGGGTAAGCGTTATATCCATAGCGCAGCAAGAAAACGGGACAAACACAAGTGCTGTTTTGTTGCTGCGCTATGGATCATAAATAGCCGTTGCAACTCCCCTACAGAGGCTGAAGGAATCAGCATGGTCTATCATGCCGCCCATCACACACACCCAGCACCACCAGGGGTTGGTGGGGAACGAGCCCTTTTCCCTTGGGACCCACTCAAACATGGATATAACACAACACTGTATCCTCCAGAAGCCTACAAACACACACAATCCCATATCCATACATGTCTCAGCAGAGTGGAGAGCTGGGCGAGTTGGTATATATTTGGAAGAATATGTGCATCTCCACTGTGTTTGGATCCTTTCCGCTGGTTTTATTCTTCCATGCCATCGGCCCACGGACTGTTGGATGGCTGGATGATGTCGTCGTTAAGCATTTCGCGCACTTGCTCCTGTATGGCTTCCCTCTCCTTCAAGGAAACGTGGTACGGTGTTTGGCGAATCGGGGGCGTCACGGTATCAACAATAATTCTATGCTTGGCGACGGGCGTCAGGCGAACTCGGGATGCCGTCGCGAAACAGTTGTGGTGCCGATGCAAAAGCGAGAGAAGTTCGCGTCAGTGGGAAGGCTCAAGCATGGGATCGATGTCCAGGGGCAACGTTGTAATGTCACATGACCCGGGCGGGGCCTCCTCCTCGGGCAGCACAGCAGCTTCGCGACCGTCGCTAAGTTCGTCCAGTTGGGCTATAACTACCCATTTCGTCAGGTGCTGCGGCTCGTTCCTGAAGTTGGTCACTAAAATGTTGGCACGCCCACGTTGAACATTGGCGATCCCTCGCGCTACCCCAATGCCCCGCGAAAGTAGCATCTGGACACTTCCTTCGAGAATGCCTTCGCCACATGCGGTGGTATCGGCTCGGACCGGCAGGAAAACGGTCGACAAAGGCAGCAAGTGAACATGGTCGGCATCAACTTTTATGGCAGCGCGGGGGGGGGGGGGACTTGAGGAGGTATTGGTGACGAAGAATGTGCGCGGAGGGTCAACTTGTTCCGCCCTACGTCGATTACAGCGCCATACTCACGGAGAAAGTCTATGCCAAGAATAACGTCCTTGGAGCAATTCTCCAGGATCATGAATGTGGCTGGGCACGTCTCACCTTGAATCTCAACGCGGGCAGTGCACTTGCCAACAGGGTTTACGAGGTGACCTCCTGCGGCACGTATGGGCGGGCCGTCACACTGCGTGGTAACCTTGCGAAGACGCCAAGAGAAGTTGCCGCTGAAGACCGAGTAATCTGCACCCGTGTCGACAAGTGCCGTTACTTCATGACCGTTGACTAAAATGTTTACATTGCTAGAGGCCACAGAACAGTCTTCGCTTCCAAGGGTGCCATTAGTTGAGCGGGGGCATTCCAACGTAGGCGGAGGTTCTTTACTGCGTGCAACACCGGCAACGCCACCTCCAGGCGTCGCAGTACTTAGTTTTCCCGACGTGGCGAAAGGCTCTCACGGCGAGATCCTTGAGTGGGCGACGACCGGGAGGTGCGAGATGAAGCTGACACTGGCGATTGAGAGCGTCGAAGGTAGTCCTGTATATCGCGGGGATGTTCACCGTGGCAGGGGCGCGGATCAGCCCGGTTGAAACCTCGGAGGCCGAGTTCACGGTACGGGCAGTAGCGGTATAAGTGGTCAGGTTCACCGCAGTGGAAACACAGCGGCCTCCTGTCTGCAGTCCTCCAGATGTCGGTTTTTCTGCGGCCCAGTGGTTCCAGGTCCAGGCGTGCATCAGACGGGGGCACGAACTCGTGGCATCGAGAGCCGGAATCGGCAGCGGCCTGGTACTGCCGATGTACGGGAGGTGGACGACGGACGGCGGCGGCGTAGCTCAGAGATGGTTGGTCGGCTGCAGCTACAATGGGTACGTCTTCGGACGCCAGCGCGTGTCGCAGTTCGTCCCGAACAGCCGTCGTGATGGAGACAGATGCAGGCTGGTCAGGAGCTGGGAACAGCCTTTTCAGCTCCTCTCGGACGATGTCGCGGATAATTTCGCGAATATCGGCAAGCCACCACTGCTCAGGCCGGACGAAGCAAGACTTGAGACAACAGGAAGGGCGCTTAGTCGCCGAAAGTGACTGGTTCTTGTCGCCTATGCGTGCTCGATGTTGGTAGCTTCAGCGACGAATTCGGCTACTGTGGTAGGAGGATTGCGGACAAGGCCTCCAAAGATGTCATTCCGGATACCCCTCGTCAAGGCCCGCACCTTCTTCTCTTCAGTAGCCAGAGGGTCAGCGCGGGCACTCAGACGCATTACGTCTTTGATGAAACTTCTCACGCTCTCGGTGGGAGCCTGGATACGAGCGTGGAGCAGATCTTCAGCATGCTGTTGCTGATGCTGGTTTGGAATTGTGCGTACCAGTTCGCTCTTGCATATCTCCCATGATGTTAGCGACGCCTCGAACCAGTATTTCGCTGTAGCATCTAAGGAGAAATACAGGTTCTGCAGATATTGGTCGGGTGTCCACCCATTATGCCGAGCTACCCGTTCATAGTGCTGGACCCAGTCTTCAACATCATCAAGTCCATCGCCCCGGAACGGAGTGACAGATCTTGGGGTGACAGGCACGTAGACGATCCTCGGCGCAATCGCTGGATCGGTTTGTTGTAACTGGGACGGCATGGTGGCGTTGGTCGTCCTAGACTTCCTCGATCCCGCGGGCAAGGATATTTTTTGGTGAGGGGGGGAAGGGATGAGAGGGCACAACGAATTTTAATGGCCGCCATCTTGGATTTGAGAAACCGAAACTGTGCCGCCATTTCATCCCCTGACGTCATACTCACATTGGCACGCAGCAGGTGGTTGTTTCTACAATACTATTGTAGATGGCACTACAAGTCTCAATGCGAGATGCGCTGTTTTCTAGTTGCAGCCACAGATGGCGCTTTGGTCTCAGGGTGGTAGGAGACCTCACGAAATCTCGAAACATGATGAGTAAGAGCGAACGCTCTTAACATTATATACACCTAATTTCACGCATTTAGAGGAACAGAGGATATCGAATAGATTTTGCGCTGTGCCAGAATGGAAAGTGGAAAGTGTGCATGGAAGTATAATGTGGGAATGGGTTCTAGAGTACGCAGGCGAAAGCTAGTCAGGCGCGCAACGTCCTACGGGACACTCAATATGTGGCAGCCACTGATTTTGGGAATGGAAGTGTCAAGGAGAAACTGGATCCACTACTGGCCATTTGTTTGTTCAAAAAAATCACCGAAGTTATCTCAGGAAAATATGGCCACCATTAGACTCCTACCATTGGCTCGTTGCTCTGGGAGCTTTTGTGATAAATTAGCCATCTTTGCACAAAGTTAATCTGGTACGTGTTCCGCAAAGAAGCATTAGTTGCACATTTCTTGTAATAATCGCACAAAGAGCTATACGCGCCGTGTGCATACAATGACCGCATGCTTTAAAACCACTACTGCGATAGTTCTCTCATGCTCACGCTCCACGTACACGAACTGCAGCTCTATGCATCTTTGAGTGCGCATTACCGCGGGCTGCATAGAAAAACCGATTAGCACTAGTTAGGGCTCAATTAGCTTCTTCGTGCACTTGTTTTGCAGTATTTGCAGTGGTTAAAAATATGCCGCAGAACTTCTAAGGTGACGCGACCAAATGCATATTACTGGCTAATGTATGGTGACACTCACACTACTCTTATATTGGGCTTAACTGCATAATTAGTCGAGATTAATTAACCAACTTCGCGAGCAATGACGATTGGCGAAAAAGGTCAATGAGAAAGTTGTAGAACGGTCCGCAAAACTTCCGTTTGAACAGTTTTTAACTCTTTGTCTATTACATATCAGCATTTTTGCACTCATTGCAAATGCCCGCGAAATACAAAAAGTACCACGTGACATGTCCGCTTGTGCGCCGTGATTGCAGTGCTCTCAAAGATTCCGCCCAACAAACAAACAGCTCATTTAGCCGGGTGTGCTGCTGCTTAAAAGGTGACAGGGCTGCGACGCACGCCTTGGCTGTGACGCATGCCCTGGCTGTGCGATTACGGGAGTGCAAGTGATAAGGACTGTGTCTGCTTGTCGCTATCATCAAGCGCCGCGAGGGAAATATACCACTAGCATAAATCGCACAGCCAGCTGCTGCATCACTGCCCTGTCGCCTTTTAAGGGGCCACACCTTAGGCTAAATGATGAGTTAGTTCCTATACGGACGTTTGAGAGCACTGCAATTTCGGTGCTCATGTGGGCATATCACGTGGCATTTTTTGTAAAAAATGGAGAGTTAAAAACTGTTCAAACGGAAGTTTTGTGGACTGTTCTACAGCTTTCTCATTGACCTTTTTCACCTGTCTCCGTTGCTCTCAAAGTTGGTCAATTAATATCTACTAATTACGCAATTAAACACAATACAAAAATAGTGACTTGCTTCATACAATAGCCAGCATCATGCATTTGGTCACGTAGTCTTAGAGGTTTTTCTTGGTGGGAACAGCCGAAAAGAACCAAAACGCAGACACAGAAAGGAACACACAGAACGCAGACAGAGTCAGCCTCGTCTACGTTCTGTGTGTTCCTTTCTGTGTCTGCGTTTTGGTTCTTTTCGGCTGTTCCCACCAAGAAGAATGAACCAACTAGCTCAATTTTCTACTCTTAGAGGGCCTCGGCGTATTTTTAAACTCTGGCTAAAGTTAGCTGGACACCCTGTACATGCAATTCGCAAAAAAATTTCTAAGCACTCTTATGTACGATTATCGCAGGTTTATGCACCTGTTTCAAACAGCCCAAAGAACACGTCTTTGACCCTGAATTATAAGCAGTGAATATGGACATTATGCTCAGAGCCAGAGCTGAGAGCAAATACTTAAACACTTTGCTTCAATGTTGAATACAGGTGAACTAAATGAAAAACTGGAAAACAAAATGCGCCAATGTTGAATAGATGTGAGCCAAATGAAAAACTAGTAAACAAAACGCATGGTTACTCTGGTTACACCGCCTCTCGTTCCTGTGTTTTGCTATGGCAGTAGCAGACGACAGCGCTCGATCAAAGCAAGAGTCGACTGCAGTGCTGTTAGTTCTCGTGACCTCCACAGGGGCCACCTTCCGCCGCTGGTCAGGATGGGAAGTTGCGAAACTGGTCAAGTTCTAGTAACGTTGCTACGGCCTCCATCATTAACATCCCGATTTCCTTCGTTGCTGTATAGATTTGTGTACAACTCTTCGGCCACTTCAATTATCATAACCATATTACGATTCACCTTGCCATCTTTGTCTCTTAACAGATACATCTGGTTTTTACCCATGACCTACGGTGCAGGCCGGGACACGTTTTTCTTATTTCTTTTCTTTTAGTCCCAGTATAATCTATGTCCCTATGTACTAGTGGTACGGGCAGGTGTCTAGAGTCTCACAATAATTTTTGTATAATGGGCGATTAGCCCGTCATACTGGGACACGTTTTGCTGGGCTGGGACACGTTTTTCTTGTTTCTTTTTTAAGTCCCAATATAATCTATGTATAATGGGCAACCTTCACGTGCGCTGCTGCGCCTGCACCAAAGATTTGCTTTTGCTTGTGCTGTTTTTATAATTTTCTAAAGCACCGCTGATCGTGGCTCTGTAACTCAGCCCCATGACGAGACCACAATGACCGGCTGCTGCGCGGGTGACGGCAAGTGACTACACGTGCATGAGCTCTCGACGTATGTACTACATATGTGCTGGAGTGGCCGCTAGCTGGGTTAGTGCACCAGTACACTGCAGCTGGGTGCCGAAGAGATCTAGTGGGTCACAGAACTGGAGAAAGTTTTAGCGTGACGTGCCTGTGAGTTGCGGCAAATGTTTCCGCATTGCAGCAGCTTCATGCACTATGGCGTACTGTTGCGTTCTGCTCTGAAAGTCAAGCAGGCAAATCTCGAAGAGTATTTCTTTTCATGAGTTCCCTGTGACAAAATTACGGAATTAATGGCTCAAGAACATTTCACAGCAAGCTGAAGGTAAGCCATGAACCTGCACCTGCTTTTAAGCGTGCTTAAAAGCCGTCTGCTCGTGCATTCCTTGCGACAGTGTCCGCGGTGATCAGCTCATGCTCTATAAGTAGAGTTTGCGCTGGGCTCAGTAGTGCCTGGAAAGTACATTTATCTGATTGCACTCCTTGCTTTTCAGGACCAGCGAAACGGCCCTGGATCCCAAGTGACCGGAGCAGAGTGTGCAGACTACACTTCAAACAGGAGGACTACAGGGACGACCTCAAATTATGAAGGTTAAAGACTGATGCCGTGCCCACAGTTTTTCCAGAATTCCCGGCCTACCTGCAGCTGTCACCAAAACAGCTATGACGCCCACTAAAATGGAAATGTGTTGCTCCAGCTCCTTCTGCAAGCAAACTTCTGCGTGTGAAGAAAAGCAAGTAAATTTTTTTCCATCATTTTTGCAGTGACCGTATTACCACATAAATAATGCACGCTGGTTTTAAATTCCATGCTATGTTGTTGTCCGTGAACTATGTAATAAAGTTCCTGTGTTGACTATATTGCAGGCAAAGTGGGTGTATGCCTGACAGGTACACACTTAGTGAACCTGATGCCGAAGCAGGCGCTCAAGAACCAACACTCTGAAAGAGAACAGCGAGCCCCTGCCTACTCAGTAGCCTGGCAGATCATATGTTTTTAAACAACCTTCACCACAAGCTCTGTTGGAGCCACTGTCAGCTATACTTTCATTGAGCCCGCACAAGCAGCCTCCTCTGGACCTCCTTCGCTTCCTGCCGTGGAGAAGAGCCACCAGCAAGTAGTTTCAGGGCAGCTCCACTGCGTAAGGCCCATGCAACACAAACTAGGCTCTCAGTTGCAAGAATTGCAAAGCTTTTCAAGCAGATTGCTACCCTACCCAGAAAATGTGGAAGGCTTGTAAGAAAAATGTGAAGCTGCTAGAGGATATTTCCTTGTTGCAAAAAGAGAAGAAACGAACAGAGGCAGTGTTGAAAAAAACGAACCTCACAGTCCTTCAGGTAGGGTATCCATTATCAGCTACATTATACATGGCCTCTGTTACGAAACTTGATGCTAGGAAATTTTTAACACTTCCAGGAGAAAATAGAACAGAATGAAGAAAAAGCGCTATTCATACAAGAACAGCTGGCTTTTATTAGTGTGGCAAAGGATTGCTGGCATGCTTTGGCATGCTAAATTGCCGTCATGCTATCAGCTTTGCAGGTCAACATTAAAACAATATATACCTAGGTGCGTGCACGGGGATCAAGCAGCGGCTCCATATGGAAGCGAGACGGCATTCTGAAGAGGTAATGTATTTGCAATAATAGTTAAGTTTATATGTTAATCTCTGCAGGCAGGGTCACTGATTGCAAGCCATCACGGTTCATGGCCTGGTCAAACTGATGAATTGACAACCCACCATCTATGCTTTGTGTTTGTTGGACTGGCCACTCACTACAGGTACATAAAACTTTCAGCTGTGGCCTTAGATTGGTAGATAATTGGTCTCAGGGCTTTAATGTATCAAATGAACACTTCTAAGGAACTGCATGTGTGTAAATGAAGACATTTTGTTCGAGCTCCTAAAAGTGCATGGTACCATGTCGGAGGCATTTTTTTGTAGCGATGGCTACATTACGGTAGCATTTCAAGCCTTCAGCGTGGCGGCGCCGCTACCTAGTGATCCCACAAGCATTCCAGTGCATTAGTACTGCCGCAAATCTTTGTACTGCTTGTTTGTTCATTTTTCAAAGCTTTATTGCTTTATTAGTGTTCATTTTTCAAAGCTTTATTGCTTTATTAGTGATGCAAAACGCAACCAGAATTATCTCGAAGGATCGCAGCCAGGCTCAAGTAATCCTATGTTGTTCCAGATTGTTGTGATAACTTTGCACGCTGTACCTCAAGTATAATAGAGAGAGACGGGCCCCAAAAGTACTGTACCCCAAAAGTTCGCTATCAGCATGCAGCAGGGCAGGCTTGTTGCTGCGCCATTGCCGAGTCACTGAGTTATTTGTGGACACAGGTCTGACCAATAAAAGGTTCCTTTCGGAAGCTGTTTTTGCTGTCTTCCAGACCGCCGGACTTTCGGCACTACTACGTGACAGTATGCAAGTGTGTGCGGCTGCAAGGTGCTACGCAGGTGCAAGGCACAGTGAATTTTGAGGCAACTTTATCAAAGATGCCAAGTTTTTTGCAGCGAACAGTGCAAGACATTGGCATGGCGCATTTTATCCCTGCCAACAAAACGGTCTTGCAGAGGGCACAGTTCAGAGAATCGATGACAGCCTTGAAGGACCATAGATGCCTAACTTTAGTTTCATGTTTTCTTCTCAGCAGTCATGCATAAGACATTAGTATACATGGATCAACGTGTGGTATGCGCCTATGACCACTAAATAATATACACTTAAATTTCTTCACTCATGCTCTTTCAGTTTCGGTTTCAACAACAAAACAATGGCTTAGATGTCAAAGGCGTATCGATCTTGTAAAAAGTTTTTGCACAAACAGACACAGCACAAGAAAGATGACAACAAACACAAAACTGCTAAACAAAAACTCTGTTGTCAGTTAACACGTGTTTGTATGCAGTTTTTCTCGCGATGTGCGTCTGTTTGCACGAAAACTTTTTACAACTTCGATATGCTCCAATGTGCACAAAAAGAAGCTTTACTGAATGCCAAAGTTGGGTTTAGGTCACAAAAGGCATGTAAAAAACTGGGATATAATCGCTGATAAATGGTTTGATGTAATTCCACCCCTTGAAGAATGCTTGCACAAGTGTTGTGGTGAATTAAAACGACAAATCTGTGATTATATTGCAATTTTTTCCATGCTTGATGTGACCCAAGCCCCCTTTTACATCACCTTTTAGTTGTTGAAACCGAAACAGCATTAAAGAAGCAATAAATTGTTTCATATACAACGAGGTGATCCATGTGCATCAACGCAAAGAAAAAGCCCCAATTTGGCGCTTGGCACTGCCTGTAGCTACGAAAGAAACCACATATATCCCCGGAAGGATGGGACAAGAAAACAGCCCTGTGGCAAAGCCACCACAACAATGCAGGATTGTACTCGGAGAGCCACCATCAGTGCAACAAGTGCACTGCTCAAAGAATTTGCCCCAGGCCAGCCAGTTTGGATCCCGTTCACACAAAAAACTTTTTTCTTGCCCCTGCTATGCTTTCCCTGTTAGAGTCAGAGTGCTGGCCCCTTTCTCAGTAGAAAATGCAGTTACCACTTCAACGCCACTACAAGGCAGTAGTGGTTACTTTCAGCAGTGAGAAATACTGAATTGCATGGATCCAGAATTAAGAACCTATCTGTATTAAAACTGAATGTGGCTGCTGTAACTAAGCATCAAGTAATGCTTTCCTGTTATTTTCACTCAACGAATGGTGCTTCCGTAATCACTGAATAATTCCTCTGTGATATTGGAGGGGAAGAGGCCACTTTTCCACTCCAGCCAAGAAATACAGGGGCCGAATAATGGAACGGTCAAATCACAAACTTGTCAAAAACGTATCAATTAGCCTCGCTCCTATTCGTCAGCCGCGGCTGGCGGCCACATTGCTTTTTTTTTTTTGCGTCATGGGTGGCTGCAGATTACGTCACGGATGTGGGAGAAGTGGTGACTTTGCACACCTAATTATGCAGGCGCAAATTGACTCTTTTTTGTGATTGCCTTCAGGAAGTCAATTTGACCGTTGCATTTGTGACAGAAAATGGCGGCGGTGCATATGGCGATACAATCAAGGCGGCTGCACCGGCGCAAGCAACGGCGATGAAGGGCGCACAAAGATGCGTTTGACTTGCCGGATGAGCTGTTTCAATGCGTTTTTTCACCGGATAAGCAGACTGCGGAGTGGCTGTGCGACAAAGTCGCTGATGAACTGGGAGGTGTGCATGTAAGTGCATTGTCAATACCAGCGGGTTTCATGCTGCTGCTGGTAATGAGGCGCATGTCAGCAACGCACAGCCAACACTGTGCAAATGCATGCGGCAGGTGTTGGAGGCAATCTGCAAAGTTAGCGTGCAGAAGGGGTGGGTTCCCGCGGTCACCTCTGTGTGAAACAGCTACATATAAACAAAACACGCTTAAGCTGGCAAAGCACTTTATTTTTCCCAGAAAATCGCACTTAGTGGCTGTCTTCTGTTTCCCAAGGGAAAAAGGAACAGACAACCACACATCACATACCGCAACACCTCACCCTTTGGCACTTTTGTCATGATCTAAGCGCCGAACAAGACAGACTTCAACAAGTTGTCATCGATATTGTACCGAGCGCTCCTTACAAGTTTGCTCGGCAATTTATGATTGAAAACGTCTTTATTGACTGCATATTCGTAGAACACGTGGGCGGGCCGCCTAGTCCGGTAGTCCACTGGTTATTGCTGCTGCGCTGGCCCTCCCCACCAGCCAGTGCTGATGGTCAGGATCATCGCTGAGCAGAATAGCGTCCCACTGCTCCTCTGAGGGGTTTGGAATGGGGTCAACTAAGGGATTAAATTGGCGTGCCCACAAGCTACCTCTCCACAGTGTGTGCACTGAGGAGAGTATAGTGTAGGGTACCAGTGGTGCAACTTATCTGGCATTGGGTATGTATTGGTTTGTAGTCTAGCTCCTAAGGGTGTTCTCTTTTAACTTATTGGGTGATTTATGTGCCGTTGGGTACTCCTGCCTGGCTGTTCTGTATGGTGCGAGATTGTCAGCGTACACTGCTAAAGCAGTTAGGTCGCAGCACCCTTCATGGTCATCAGGGGGAGGCGCCCGGTACAGAAGAGCTCGGGCATGCCTGAGAGCGGCTTCGTTTCCTCCTGGTAGTTCCAAGTGACTGGGAAACCAGATGACTGAGGCTTGTCGGGGTGGATGCTTAATCAGCAATGACAACCCTGACCTGTGAATTAATCCATTATTGAAGTTGCGACAGGCATTCTGGGAACCAGTGAGCACAACGGCGTTGGTGTTAGATGCTATAGCTAATGCAATAGCTGCTTCCTCTGCGTGAGTGGGGTTGGATGTTTTCATCGAGAAGCAGTTCACCATCGATCCCAAAGGCGTTGAGACCACAATAGTCATCACTCCATTCTTTGATCCTGCGGCGTCCACCTAAAGAGTGTTAGGTTGCTCGTCCCATTTCTTCAGCAGGGCTTCCCCTCTTGCTTTTCTCCTTTCGATGTTATATGCGGGATGCATATAACATCTCCTCAGATCGTCTCCTCAGATCGCGTAGTACCTCTTCCCTTTGGTCTATCGTACAGGGCAGATTAATAAGGATCTTTTCGAGCAGATATCTGCCTGGTTTTGTGAACGTGAGCCTATTGAGTTGTGAAAGCCATTGTGCTTCCAACATCTCTTTGAGGGTATTATGTACTCCTAGAGCCATGAGCTTCGCCGTTGGCGTGGAGTTTAGTAGCCCCAGTGCCGTCTTGTAGGCTTTCCTGACCAATTTTGCAATTTCCGACCTGGAGAGGTTAAGGAATGCCGTCCCGTACATTATCCGAGAGATGAAAGCTTGCACTAAGCGGATGGCGTCCCTTTCCTTCATGCCATGGTGCTTATTTCTGATAACATATATCATCCGGAGGATTTGCTCGGTGGATGTTGTAAGCTTCTTTACAGTGGTGGTGTTCTGTCGCAGCTGCGAGATATACTGCCTAGGATCTTGATCTCCGTGGGTTTCTGTACTGAGTGGTTGTCTATATACACCGTGAAGTTCTGCGCCAGGGGTGCCCTTGGGTTCTTCAGGATGAGCAACTCGAACTTTTCCGGCGCACACTGGAGGCCCCTCTCCCTGGCGTACTGGTCCACCGTGTCGACTGCTGCTTGAAGACGCTCCTCGATCTCGGCGTCACTCGCCGGGTTGCACCAGACATTGATATCATCCGCATACAATGTGTGTTTGAAGCCCGGGATTTCGAAGAGAAAGCCTGGTAGATCTTTCGTAGCCAAACTGAACAAGAGGGATGACAGTACCGCCCCTTGCAGAGTTCCTCTTGGGCCTAAAGTGATGGGATCTGATTTTATTCTACCTAAGTTAAGACACAAGAGACAAGCAGGGCAATGTCATTAGCAATATGGATAAGATAGTTAACGTAGCCGAACAGTTCTATACAAACCTGTAAAGTAGCCAATGTAATCAGAGCGCTAATGAGAAAGACAGCAGTGCACAGCGATGCGTCATCCCGCCAGTAACGAAAGATGAAGTAAAGAAAGCCTTAGAAGCAATGAAAAGGGGAAAATCAGCTGGGGAGGATCAGGTAACAGCAGATCTGTTGAAGGATGGAGGGGACATCGTGCTAGAAAAACTAGCCACCCTGTATACGCAATGCCTTATGACCTCGACTGTACCAGAAGCTTGGAAGAATGCAAACATTATCTTAATTCATAAGAAGGGAGACGCCAAGGACTTGAAAAATTACAGGCCGATCAGCTTACTATCCGTTGCCTACAAAGTATTTACTAAGGTAATCGCTAATAGAGTCAGGGCAACGTTAGACTTTAATCAACCAAATGATCAGGCAGGCTTTCGTAAAGGATATTCCACAATAGATCATATTCACACTATCAATCAGGTGATAGAGAAAAGTGCAGAATATAACCAACCTCTATATATAGCTTTCATTGATTACGAGTAAGCATTAGACTCAGTGGAAACCTCAGCAGTCATACAGGCATTGCGTAATCAGGGGGTAGAAGAGCCTTATGTCAAAATACTGGAAGATATATATAGCAACTGCACAGCTACTATAGTCCTCCATAAAGTCAGCAATAAAATTCCAATAAGGAAGGGCGTCAGGCAAAGAGACACGATCTCGCCAATGCTGTTCACCGCATGTTTACAGGAGGTATTTCGAGGCCTGAATTGGGAACAGTTGGGAATAAGAATAAATGAAGAATACCTAAATAATCTGCGATTTTCTGATGACATTGCCTTGCTGAGTCACTCAGGAGGTGAACTGCAAATCATGATCAATGAGTTAGACAGGCAGAGCAGATCGATGGGTCTAAAAATTAACATGCAGAAAACCAAGGTAATGTCCAACAGCCTAGCAAGGGAACAACAGTTCACAATTGGCAGCGAGAGCCTAGAAGCTGTGACGGAATACGTCTACTTAGGGCAGGTAGTGACAGCTGATCCGGATCATGAGAGGGAGATAACTAGAAGGATAAGAATGGGGTGGAGTGCATATGGCAAATTCTCGCAGATCATGTGTGGCAGTTTACCAATTTCACTCAAGAGGAAAGTGTACAACAGCTTAATCTTACCGTTACTCACCTACGGGGCAGAAACGGGGAGGCTAACGAAGTTGGCGTCAGTCCTGTCTTTTGTGTGCCTTCTGTGTCCCCGTTTCTTGCGCCATTACCAGTTTTTCTTTCAACATGAACCGACTCGCCCAAACTAGAGTTTTACTTAACGAAAAGGGTTCAGCTTAAGTTAAGGACAATGCAGCGAGCCATGGAAAGAAAAATGATAGGTGTAACGTTAAGAGACCGGAAGCGGGCAGAGTGGTTGAGGGAACAAACACGGGTTAATGACATCCTAGTTGAAATCAAGAGAAAGAAATGGGCTTGGGCAGGGCATGTAATGCAAAGGCAAGATAACCGCTGGTCCTTAAGGGTAACGGAGTGGATTCCAAGAGAAAGTAAGCGTAGCAGGGGGCGGCAGAAGGTTAGGTGGGCGGATGAGATTAAGAAGTTTGCAGGCAAAAGATGGATGCAGCTGGCAAAAGATAGGGTTAATTGGAGAGACATGGGAGAGGCCTTTGCCCTGCAGTAGGTGTAGTAAGGTTGATGATCATGATGATGAAGTTTGCAGTGGCTTGCCTGGCTGATGAGAAGCCTTCGTTAAAATTTTCCTGCGCACCTAGGTCAACCGCACAGTAGCTTGATTTTCAGACACCGCGTAAAAAACAATAACACGGTGTAGAATCGGCTACTTTCGTGCAATGCAGCTTGCTGACGTTTTACCTCCGTCAGCGCACCCCACCAGCATCAAAAGAATAGCACTTCAAACGCTTTTTGATTTGCTTAATATTTTCTAACTTTAAACCCAATGTTATGGCAAGATAAAATATTAGTTATTTTGATCGGTGCACATTTCTTAAGTCCTTTTACAGAAATTTAGTAGACGGTCGCTCACCATGCAAATAAACGCCCTCGGGAGCAGCCCTGTTGTAATTGGCTGATTTTGTGTTCATCAAGTGGCGACGTCTCATTGTTTCGTCATTTTGACATGTCAATAACATTTCATCAGATTTGTGATTGTTCCTTACCGAAACCTTCACCTTGTTTTTCTTGTTTAGAAAGAGGTTTCAGTTCCCGACCACTTTCCAGGCACACCTGCCACTCAGTAACTGGGACTAAGTCTGGGTAAAGCCCCTCCATGACGTTTCCTGCCGACCAGGTTACCATATTTACACGATTGTAAGTAGACTAGAATATAAGTCGACCCCCCCATATCAAATTTGAGAAAAAGGAAAAGACTTGGAGGTCGTTTAAGCTTGGCCTTTAATAATAGAATGCGATAGCATTATCCTGTGGCCGCCGCTTATCGCCAGCCACTATCGGCTGCCGTGCGCGGGCGTGCCCGTGGGCAATCCAAAACAAAAATGTATTAGTCACTGGACTCCTCATCCACACTTGCGCCATTGTCCTCACTAGCGCTGCCATCGTGATCACTGCTGCGGTCCCACAGCACGTTGTTCTAACGTCGTTGTGCAGCGAAATCGCCCAATTCGCAAACAGCTGCATCACGTCATCGCATGGAACAGCTGAAAATTTTGCCTCGCTGCAGCTGCCACATCTGTATCAGCCGTTTCGAACATCGAACTTGTGCCCCAGTGCGCAGCTGTTCGTTTCTTCAGCGCAAAGAATGACAGCAATCTTGAATGCAGCCGTGACTGAGTGCTGGTCACTTACCGAACCCCGAACACAAATGACTACAAAGCACTACATTAAACACTTGGAAACATGGCCGGCAGTAGTCAAATGCATCAGAGCCAAAGAGAAACTACGCATAAGTGGCGTCGGCTCTTCCGTCGGATACCGACAGTCCCCGGCGGCGCTGCCGTTCCGAGTGGGGGTACCGCCACGATTGGAACAACGGCCCTTCCATCAACTATCGACGCTCCTTTGAGTGCCCATTGAGCAGTTGAAATTGAAACAAAACCAAAAACTTGAAAGACTCCTATTAACAGTAGAACACGAATGTGTTATCAGGCTGCGGCCGCAATCTGCAGCCTCATGTGGGGAGTGCGGGGGGGGGGGTTTGGTGCTTACTGATTGCCGCCATCGGCCGCCGCTCGCGAGGAAGGGATGCCAGTTCTGCGCATTGATAGAGCAGCTGCTCAAGGCCAGCACCAAGAAGAATGCGATAGAGCCGCACAGCGAAATTGCAACACCCTGTAGCATGCCTGATATCTCGTTTCTCGTCTTTATTTATGGTGTCATGCTTCGGTTTCGATTGTAAGCCGTAAGCAGTATAAGCAGTGTTGAACAGTTTGAACTCGCATTAAACATGTTTGAGCCATCGATCAGCAGCTTCAGAAAACGGCGGAACTGACGACGCCGTGGAGTGCGCCGGCAGCGAAGGTCAAGGCATGACATTCCCACATGCTGGAAATCTCGACTGATACATATGCTTTGTGTAGATGCATGCCTGTGCATATCTTTAGCGTAGGTGCATGTACAAATGGCAATAAAAAAAAAGGACATCACGTCGAAACCTTGTTGTGTACTCGCTGCTGCATAAAAGACGAACAACCAACTTTTTGTAATGCCTGTAAACATGATCGAATTCAAATCACTGGCGTGCTTACACAAGTCTCGCGAGGTAAAGCAGTTGTGTGTTCACTTATTTATAGTAATGTGCCTAACTGTACCTGAAGGCCTTTTAGAACTACAAAAGAATGCCAAACTGGATGAGTTGGAGTGGGTTCACCGCTGTACAACAGCGCGAAGAGACGAGACGACGGAGGAAGCTCTCATGTGTGCAATTCCTTCTGTCGCATCTTCGGGCTACGGTTCAACCACGAAACTTCTGCACTTAACCCCATACGTTTGTTTTTTTTTGCATGCTAAACACGCTTTTGAACAATAGTTATGGCTGCGTTTCGGAGCTCGCAGTGCTGCTCATCAAAACTAATGTGCTGTATTGAAATAACCAGCAGAGTTACTTGAGGCAGATATATGCACATGGCGGCTTCACGACTTTGCCATTCCGACTCAAGGAAAAATTTGCATGAATTCTGACGCCACTGCCGATTGTCAGCCATGGCCAGGTATTCATAAATGCTAATGTTTGCATTGCTCAAGTATATTAGGTTGATATGATCACTTTTTGTTCAATTAGGTGCAGCTGCATGAGGTGCCAGGAGGTGTAATCTTGTTTCATCATCTGCCAGCAATATACTCGTACTAACAGAAACGTGGCTATCAGACGACGTCACCGATCCAGAAGTTTTAGCTGATTTACCGAATTTTAACGTTTTTCGCAAAGACCGCAAGGGCTCTCGAGGAGACGGTGTTCTTATTGCCACTAGCCAGCTGTTGCCTTGTTCTGTTATTAACATCCAATCGGAGCTGAAATACTATGGGTAATCTGTCGTTCTGTACCACAAATCGTCATACTAGGTGTCTGCTACAGACCACCCTCCAGTAGTCCAACCTTTTCTTCACAGTTAAACGATAGTCGAAATCAAATAACTGGCAAATATCCCAACGCGTGCATCCTTCTTTTTGGTGATTTTAATTACCCATCAATCGACTGGCTGAACCTAACATCAACAGGCAACACCGAAATGACGAAGTTTGTTGACGTTTGTTTGAATTTCAATCTCACCCAGTTAGTAACTGAACCCACACGTGTCACACATGAATCCTCCAACATCCTGGACCGTATTCTAACTAATCATCCAGAAAGTTTATCATCGCTTACTTACCTCCGCGAAATTAGTGACCACAAAGTTTTACACGCTACTTTCACTGTCATCCCGGAATCGCGCCAAACATTCCATAATACAATTCGCCTTTATGACAGAGGGAATTACTACGAAGAAATTAATAATCATTTGATGGCGTTCTTTCCCAGCTTTGATACGGGTTTCAATGATCGATCACTTTAGGAAAATTGGCTTACTTTCAAAACTAAAATTGCCAAACTAACCACGAAGTTCATTCCCACCATCACATTTCGTGCCAGTCACAACAAACCATGGTTTTCAAAGATCTTGAAAACACTCGAAAACAAAAAGAAGAGACTTTTCCGTGCAGCAAAATGCAACCCGAGCGCATGCGCCTGGAACAAATATTACGCAGCTGAATCCACATACCTGCAATCTGTCCGCAATGCCAAACACAATTTTTTAAAAACTGACCTGCCCAAGATCCTAACAAATAATCAGAGGAAGTTCTGGAAAGTTCTAAATCCTCAACAGGCTCCGGTCATCACATTAGCTAACCCACTTGGCGAGATGACCAGTGGCATGGAATGTGCAAATATTTTTAACACCGCTTTCTCACCCGTCTTCACACACGAAACTGATATGCCACCTTCTACCGCAACTGCCAACACGAGTTTGCATATGCCTTGAATCTTGTTTTCTGTGCACGGCATTATATGTATTATTGAAAATATCAGGATGTCATCTTCTGCAGGTGCTGATAAAATCACCCCAAAGTTCCTCAAAAATACTCGCCATGCTTCCGCAGCATACCCATCCAAACTTTTTGCACAATCACTTTCCACAGGTAGCATACCCAGCGATTGGAAGGTGGGGAAGGTTGTTCCGGTCTTCAAATCAGGAAACAAAGAATCACCCCTTAACAACCGCCCCATCTCTTTAACAAGTGTGCCATGTAAAAACATGGAACATGTCATTTATTCCCACATAATGAACTTTCTTGACTCTATTAATTTTTTTCATCCTGCCCAACACGGCTTCCATAAGAACCTATCCTGCGATACACAATTGGCTATTTTCATCCATGACTTGCATGTGAACTTTGACTGTAACCTACAAACTGACGCAATATTCCTGGACTTCACGAAAGCTTTTGACAAGGTACCTCACAAACGCTTGCTACTAAAACTTTCATGGTTACACCTTCATTCTAACATATTACAGTGGATAAGCGAATTCCTGGCTAACCGTACCCAGTATGTTTACGTTAATAACCAAGCCTCTTGTTCTCTTCCCGTAACATCAGGTGTCCCGCAAGGATCAGTCCTTGGCCCGCTATTATTTTTAATATACATTAATGACCTACAAACGCATGTCTCTTGTAACGTCCGGTATTTTTGCCGATGACTGTGTCATCTATCGCACAATCAATAACGCCTCTGACCAGTTCGCCCTCCAGAATGACTTAATCAGCATACAGGACTGGTGTAACCAATGGCTCATGGAACTAAACCCCAATAAATGTAAACTCCTGTCATTTAACCGAAAACGTAATCCTCTCCTCTTCTCGTATAAAATCTCGCACATCACGGTAGAATTAACTCAGACTTATAAATACCTGGGCGTAACATTGTCCAATGATCTAACCTGGAATGTGCATGTGACAAAAGTCAAATCATCCGCTAACAGAATCCTTGGATTCTTAAAACGACATCTACGCCATGCGCCACAAAACGTAAAATTACTTGCCTACAAATCACTTGTCTGTTCTAAATTAGAATACGCCTCTGCTATTTGTAGCCCTAACCAAAATTATCTAATAAATTCCCTAGAATCAGTACAAAGTCGAGCCAAAAGATTCATATATTCGTGCTATTCATATAATGTTAGTATATCGTCATTAAAAGCAGAGGCAGGCTTAACATCTCTAGCTTGTAGACGTCGTATCACTAGTATGTGCTTGTTTCATAAATTTTATTACAGCTCACTTCGTCATCCACCCTACATCAATCCGCCGGCACGCATTTCCCCCCGCATTGGTCATCCCCTTCAAGTTGCCCGACCTCGTACGCGCACTGCTACATTTGCATCGTCATTCTTTCCGCGTTCAGCCACGAACTGGAACAGCCTTCCACACGACATCGCCGCAGTCACCTGTCCATCAACATTTGTGAATTGTTTGGAGGCTATATTTAACAGTGAATAATTCATGTACCTTACGCGTTTTCTTTGTTTATTAAATCTGTTTTATACATGTAACTCACCCCTTATGTAACACCACCAATCCCAGGGGCCTTTAAGGTAATAAACTGAAGTGAAGTGAAGTGAAATTAGAAAAAACAAAAAGGCACACACTGCGCAACGAGCTCAAAAGAGTTGAAGACTGTGTGCCTCAGTAAGGCAGTGCTGGAAGTGGCCTTAGCTCAGCATGGATGTGAACCAGCTGGAAACGGCAAAAAGTTTACAAACAGGTAAGAAAGTAATATAACGAAAAGAGAAATATTGACCCGATAAACACAATTTGTGCAGGGAGTTTCAGTATGCTGTGCACTGCTAGTTTGCCTGGTTAACGCGGAAGAGGCTGGAGGAGAACAACCGATGGATTCTACCAAGCTGTGTGCTGAGCGCTGTTCGAAAGAAAGACCATGACAAAACTGGTTTACATACAGGCTTCAAGCATTACACAGAATGCCCGAACTAGACAAAGCAAAAGGCACTAGCAGTAGATCGCTGTTCACCAAAGTGGGGGCCGCAGCGGAGCAAGCAAGATCGGGCAGCAGCCAGCCGACTCTCCGTGAATAGGGTCACTTCCGCCAGTTCTCCCTTTCCGACGTCCCCTCACTTGGCACTTCCAGAAGTGGCGAGGGTGTGTCGGCGGCGGGTTTTTGAGACGCGATTGCAATTCTTTTTGTCGACAGAATCGAGAAAAAATTTACACACATGATTTCCAGGGTCCCTTCTTCCCAACCACAGCGTTTCATGCAATTTGAAAACCGTTTCAGCTTCCCTTTATAACCATAATATTGCCACATGCTGATGACAATGGTGAGTAGAACTGACGAGCAGACTTTTGTTGGGAGCCTGTAAGGAACTGAACAACTCGGCGGCGGCAATAGCCACAAATATGCTCGATGGTCGTCTCGAAGAACCATCGCTCTAAACTGCACTCAATGTAAAGCTGGCTAAGAACCTTTGAGATAAAAAGCAGCTACAACACTTCTGTGTGGCTGCAATCATTCCAGATAAACCTGGTCGCATCTGGCATCACAAAGTGATAAAGACGCATGCCAACGGCTTTCAGCATGAACTAACGCTACCAAGCTTTGCAGCCATATTTACTCTCCCCCTCCTTTTATATTTGTGCAATTAAGGTAAATTAGTTATTTTCCCACTGTCCCGTCATTCCTAGTGATGCCTGTAACAACAGCTGCATGAAAAATAGGAATTTTGCTGCCAATAGAAAATTCTAAAATATTTTGCAGAATCGTGAGGAACCAGGGGCCTTAGTTATGGTTGCCACAGCTATTAACAGCAGGCCATTCCTGAATGCCACAGAGCTTCTGATGGCCCTTCAGCGCAGTCACTGATGATACGTAAAGCGGCTGCCCACGAGCGCTGCTGGGCTAACTTCGAGGGTGACAGAGGTGCCTGCAAGAGCATTTGCTTTGGCCAGTGTGAGCTTTGTGCACACCAGGTGGAAGCGCTCCTGGTGGCCTGCCAGACGTCTGCAATAGCTGGCAAGAAAATTGTTTATGTGGGTGCATTACACTTTCTGGGGCAGGAATGCATACTCAGAAGAGGCAGAACATTTTGACAGAATGTAAACCCTGCTCGGGCAAAATGAGGACGACTCTGGTGTACTCACTGTCAAGGCCACTCACATAACGACCACACAGGCAATGGAAATTCGGCAACACCACACAAATTCATGCTCACAAGGTCAGCAGAGCATGAACATATTGTGACTGGGATGGAAATTGGAACTACAGTCTGTTTGGTTTACTCTAGACAACCTCATTTTCACAGTTGTTGCGAATCTAGTACAGGTGCGAAAAATAGGTTCCACAAATATGTACCGCAGCGGTGGGTGAGTGGTTGAGCATCCGCCTCACATGCGGGAGGTGCGGGGTTCGATCCCCAGTGCCGCCGGATAACCACCGGTGATACAATAGATACAAGCTTTCCCCTGGTCTGGTGCTCAGCTTATTTAGGGTGACGTGCTTGGCAAATGGGTCTTTGATCCCACCTTGTAAAATGAAAAACTACCTTGTGCCATGGTGCTCTTTGGCCATAGATGCCCTTGCGCCATAAAAATCCATAATCATCACCATCAGGTTCCACAAATAATCTCAGCAAAATATCGGCTTATAGCGCATCAAAAGAAATAAAGTTTGTGAGGTCTGCAGCCATAAATGCAAAGTACAGCAATGTTGTCTTTTCTAGAAATGGCTTCTCATGAGTGGGTGATGCAAGGGAAAGGGTAGCCTTCACCGGAGCTTTTGTTTGCCAGAACCATGAGATGACCGCACAAAAGCCGCAGAGATTTGTGGTCCTATATTGCCAACAGCACCAATGCTATATCATCACCATGACACTTAGGGGGACCAGGTGGGGCGCATCTACATATAAACAATCCGGCATGCTCAAAACGAACACCATTCGCCTTCATGAAATCAGACGCGAAAGACCCAGACTTGACCATTCGCAAAGCCATGGCTCATCCTTGAGCTATGAGTGCACAACTTATTAAAGCCCACCTCACAGCACAAAGGGCTACAGGCACACGTCCCCGAAGACCACCATCTCATGTATATAGAGTGAACCTTTCCAGACTCTGCTATCCAGAAGTGTGTACCCTGTCTACCACACAGGCCACCACTTGGCCAGAACCACAATGCACCTAGGCCTGGCATGAGGGCACATTTTATGCTGACACTGCTGGCCCGGACTGGGACCTCGCAACAACTGCAGCTGCTAATGAAGAGCCGTTTTTAACAAGGTGATGGTTCGGGCTAGTGGGTAAGCGTTATATCCATAGCGCAGCAAGAAAACGGGACAAACACAAGTGCTGTTTTGTTGCTGCGCTATGGATCATAAATAGCCGTTGCAACTCCCCTACAGAGGCTGAAGGAATCAGCATGGTCTATCATGCCGCCCATCACACACACCCAGCACCACCAGGGGTTGGTGGGGAACGAGCCCTTTTCCCTTGGGACCCACTCAAACATGGATATAACACAACACTGTATCCTCCAGAAGCCTACAAACACACACAATCCCATATCCATACATGTCTCAGCAGAGTGGAGAGCTGGGCGAGTTGGTATATATTTGGAAGAATATGTGCATCTCCACTGTGTTTGGATCCTTTCCGCTGGTTTTATTCTTCCATGCCATCGATCCAGAGTCCTTTCATCGGGAGATCGGCAAATCTACATAATATGGTGTCGGCCTGCCAGGCCAATCACAAATTTGAGGCTCTGACCAACTCGCAGCAAGTCCAGCCCCTTGACCAGGCAAAAGCAGCAGCATCAGCTGATGGACTCCCGAACTGGGAACCACACCAATCCCTCGCTCCTAAATGTGTCAATGAAACATTTTTCACCACCACAGCTAGGTCCCAGAATTAGCCCTTAACCAACGTGAAAAAACCCAAACCTGGTTTCGTGTGGAGGACAGCTCGGGGCTGACAGGCAGGAAGGGCACGGCTTGGCGGTCGGCCCCAACCAAGGTGGCCCCACCCCCAAGCCACAGGGTCTCACACTCCCGCCGGTCCACCTCATCATACAGGTCCCGTGCCAGCTCCACAAACAACACTTCTGGCAGCTGCAGAGAAGCAGTTCAATCTTGCAGCAGAAAACTTTACCAGTTGTATGAACACAGCGGAACAGCTCTCTCGGTGTCCACATGCTTCTATAGACGGAGTAAGGTCACTCAAGCTGCAATCCTTCCAGGAAATGCACATACGGCGACAATTTAAGGCATCAAGATGTGTTGCTTGTTGGGCAAGTCGGTGATCCATGAAAATAGAGCAGCGCGTAACAAAACGGGACGGGACACAAAGGAGAGAGACAGAACGATACGAGCGCTAACTATCAACTGTTTATTTCTTGCTGTCGCTACGTATAAATACATGAGCCACAACATTGTGGCTCATGTATTTATACGTAGCGACAGCAAAAAATAAACAGTTGATAGTTAGCGCTCGTGTCGTTCTGTGTCTCCTTTGTGTCCTGTTTTGTTTCGCGCTGCTCTATTTTCATGCATCAAGATGGCTACTGCACGGCACCTTCACCCAAGTTTCAGTTCAGCACCAATGCCCCGAAGCATTACCATACGAAATAACAGAGTGGTCATCTGCAGTGCTCATAAGGAAGTTCCTTAAGTGGTGCATTGAGCTAGCAATGAGAGAAAAGCCTCAATGTGAGAGCGCTCAAAAATAACATCTTTGAAATCTTGCTGCTGATTAGCATCTTCTGTTGATATCTACAAAGACCAAGAAAAAAAGGCACAGCCACAAAGCGAGCCCATTTTGTGCAGCAGAGGAGACAGGGAAAGCAGAGAAGCTGGCAATGGTGATGACGCGCAGGGATGGGACTGCGCAAAGTCCCTTAGGAACAATTTTTGGAGCAACTAAAATCGTGTTTTGGAGCAATATGGCTCAGGCAAATTTGCGTATTGGAGCAGTTTGGAGCAGCCAAAATTGCACTTTGGAGATTCTTCGAGCAAACTGAATTTAATTTTTGTGCAATTTGAAGCAGATAAAATTTCATTCTGAAGCAGTCTGTATATAATTGCCGGGGTTTTATGTGTCAAAACAACTTTATGATTATGAGGCATGTCGTAGTGAGAGTTCTTTAATGTGAACCGATATTGCACAATACATGTGCGAAGGTGAAGTGCCTCTATAGCACTTCACCTGTATAAAAATGCAAACCGCCTCGACTGGGATTGAACCTGCGTCTTTCGGGTCAGCAGGCGAGCACCTTAAGCACTGTACCATTGCAGCGGCTCTTGAAGCAGTTTGGAGCAGGCCTATCTAAATTTCGGTAGAATAATCGAACATGGAAGCACGCTTTGAACCCACCAAAAAAAAAATAAACCAACATGAACGCCGTAGTACACAGCTTAATTTTGAAGCATACACACCGCATACTGAAACCGCCCCGATGAATGCAAATTTTAGTAATAGACACTGTAAGTTTTTTAACAGTGGTACGTAGCCGGAAAAGTATATATAGTTGGATACAACTTAATTCTGCAGGGAAGCTCCGCCCACATTCAGAGCTGTCGCACACAATTTCTCCACGACAAAATGTAGTAAGGTTGTTAAAACTTTTCTTGTACCTCAACAAGTAGCCAATCAGAAAAAAAAATTATAAGCTGCAAAATTTTGATAAATGGCTCGGTTAATAAAGTCAAAGATTGAAAAGCTTAATTTCTATTACTGTTATGATTAGCTAGCGGATTATTACAAGACTCAGCGGACCGTGGCCCAGTGTGAATGACTGCTGCTTTTTAAGTTGTACTTTACTATAGTATGCAACAATGAATCTGAAAGTTCAAAATGCTGGCTAAGACATTTGTTTGTCAATTCATATTCCTTTCCTAACTCAACAGTGTTGGTTAAATGCCTGGACGGGCAAGGCGCAGGCTTTCCCGTACAACCGAAAACATTGGTGGCGCTACTATCGAACTATACATCGCCGCGCCGACGTAATGACGGGTGAAAATGCTCCCAAACGCACGATCCGATCGCTGCGGTAACGTAATTTGAGTCACCACACACCCAGAGATGCGGTATTCGACCATGGGCTGAAAAACGTAAAACTGTTCCAATCCATCTTTATTTTATATCCGGCATGCCCTCAGAATCAACATGGCTCAGCGCCCTATTAACACCGAGTTTTCCCGCAGCACTTTTAGCCCTGTAAGTTATGAAATGCCACGCACTTGGCCGCGCTGGCCCGCTCAATTCCATTCAGTTCCTCATTTTGTTCCTTGGGATCAGCAGCGACGACAGCCGCGAGTCGGGAGTGGCCGTGCGTGCGCCGTCGCTTGCTCGAACCGCCTAAAGGAGCATGAAAATAATTATAAACTGTGCGGAGGTGCCAACGCGCAAAATATAACAGCTGCATTTTCTTTTTGAAAAACGAATAATCCCACTGTTCGCAACCGCTGCCGGAGCACAGATGCCGAAGTCGTTCTGGCCATTCGGGCGCAAAGTGGCGAAATTTTCGTCTCTTCTCTGTAGTTGGTGCAGTTTGGAGCAAGAAGTTGTGTTTGTATCAAAATGGCGTAATTGGAGCAGCAAGAGTCCCACCCCTGCACGCGTCAGCAAAAGTAATGCACCTCACCCAGCAGAGAGTAGACGTTTTTAGTACAGGGCATTTCAGTTTCCACACCCAAAGCTGTTAAGGCACAGCGGCGGTCATCTTTGAAGTTAACATGGCTCAAATAAATCAGTTAGTAGTCAGCGCTTGGTCGTTCCTTCCATCCAGGTCCCTTTCATGCCACGTTAACTTCAAGCACCAACCAACTGGCCCTTCAAAGAACACTTCTGCACACATCTTGTTGATGAGAGTTTTGGCGGACCGTGGTTGCCGCTGCATCCAAGATATGAAAAATACTGTTGCAGAAGCTAAAAGCACACTGTCGGTGATGCGAAGGGAGCATTGCTTTTCATCAAAGGGTGCACAGGAGAGAGCGTAAAATTATACCCAAACATGATGAACACTCCTGAAAGAAAAAAAAAAACTGTGCACTTAAGGTAATCAGTGACATCTTAGCAGGATGTGGTCACAAGGTGGGATACAATGATAATGGCAGGGTACCACTGAAAATTGGCACTTGAGTTTGTTTTGAGCGATTTCCAATGACAAATTGAAATTATAAATCCTTGCAGGAAATACTAGTCTCCCAAAAGCTCAATTCAGTTCAGTTCAGTTTATTACCTTAAGGACCCCCGTGGGGGTATTACATAAGGGGTGGATAATAGAAAAAAAAATAAGTACAATGGTTGCCATGTGGGTTCAACATACAATATGATCTGTTAGTGCTTTGGAAAAGTTGGATGGGCAGGTGATAGCGGCGATGCTGTGGGAAAGGCCGTTCCAATCTAATGCTGCTCGGGGGAAGAAGGAGGCAGCGAACGTGGTCGTATGGGTCCGAGGCCGGGCAACTTGAAGAATGTGACCAGTGCGATGCGATATGCGAGCTGGTGATGTGATATAGCCTGCGTAACTGTGGGTGCTGTAATATGAGGCACAATATGAGGCACCATCTGTTTGAAATAATCTACAGGCACACAGAAGCAACATGTTTCACATCACAGGGGTGTGCTACCTCGGCCCGTCACTGCAAATGAATCCCAACCAGCATGTGAAACGGAATGAGACTCACCGCCTGCAGCTTGTGTTTGGCTGCCCGTGCATGCACTGACAAGTCCAAGCTGCAGAAAAAGGAACAAACACAAAATTAGCAGCGCAACACAGAATTCCTCCCCTGTACGATTTCTACGTGACTACAGCGCACAACTACACACAGCAAGTCGCAGTCCAGCACCGTGCCACTGGAATACCATTAGAGGTGGCGAAATTTTGTTCATTGGCACAGCGGTTACTTTCCTTAGTCTGTGGAGCAAAGGCAGCTGGAGTGGCTGAAAATAACACTTCCATCTCCACTTCTCCAGGTGGACATGGCTTCTGGTTCCATAACCTAGCTGGCCTCCAATATCTTCTCTCACTTGCAACTGCACCGTTGAGTAGGTGTGGCCTTTCAAGAGTTGGCTCGTAATGCGCAGAAGGTGGAACCAGTGAAAAAAGATGCAGGACAAGAAAAGGAGGCACAGCTGGACTTACACCTTCGGATGAAGAAGCCAGCATTTTTACGTTTTTCCTGCGCAAGCACACACTCTGAACAAGGTGATGGGAGGATGTTTAAGAAGATGAAAACTCACACTCCTTATTTGGAGATAAAAACTGAAGAACATCGCTTATGCAAATCTGCTTACCCTTTCTGACTAAAAATGCTTCCAGCAGCTCAGGCTCCCGACATGCTCACCAAGTTTCACCTCACCTGTATCACTGGTCAGGGGAAATCAAGTCATGAGCCTGAGCCGCTAGAAACGATTTTAATCAGAAAGAACAAGCAGACATGCAAAAGCGACCCTTCAGTTTCATCACCAAAGAGTTTTTTATCAGTTTTTATCAGTCAGTTTTTATCTTTGTAAATATCTTCCCATCAACTTGTTTGGAGTGCGTGCTTACGCAGGAAAAACATATATATGCTCGTTTCTTGATTGGAATAAATCAGTTGTAAGTCCAGCGGTGTTGTCTCTGTGTCACCTTTTCTTGCAAGCGTCCATTTTCGCTGGTTCAACCTTCTGTACTGTTGCTTTTAAGCGGTCAGTCCATGACACCTGCTAGGTGTATGCGCCTAAAGCCAGCACCTCCTTTACATTTAGGATACCTGGCACATCAGTAGAGAGTAGCCCTCTCCTGTTTACGCGTGCCGCCACCGTGCAGCAGTGCTGTGTTCTGACACTATGGTGCGTCCCGCCAGCACCCGTGGAGTCCATGTGGTATCCATTGATTGAAGAGTTTATTTTTGAGCGCGCCACGTGCTACTGTTTATCGCGTATCTTTTGCCACTTCGGTCTAATAACTGCAGCTGAAGCTTGCAACAAACATCATGCACTATGTACAGTCTTGGTCAAAAAACTTAAGGCCGCTGTGAACGGCCGGGGAGCGGCTGCGCTCCGCTATCGCGGTGTCGCCACCACAGCCGCTTGCTTGCGCAGAGAATAAAGAGAGCGAGAGAAGCATGTCTATCACTCTCAGGATTCCTTTGATAAGGGGGCTTGTGAAAAACTAGTGCAGCGTTCGTAATGCCAGCTGCCAGCTCGTCTTGCAGTCGTTGTGACAGGGCGCTTCGTGCGGCTAAATGTGGTGGCCTGGACGAGGTGCTTTCTGAGCAGCCGTGGAAGCTCATAAAACGGGATAAGGCATGAGATGGAAATGGTGGGGTGGGGTGGGCGGAGTCCATTTTTTTTCGTTTTTATTTTTGTATTCTGCTAGTCTACTTTGATGCACTTTCTTGTGAAGAACATCACGAAAATTTTGTGGATGGCTGCATCAATAAGACATGGGCATGGACAGTACTCGTTATGAGACGGCAGGATGAGCGCGTTACAGTCTCATGGCCGTGGTATATCTTGCACGATTCAAATGTCTCGTACGCGTGGTGTCCAATTAAGTGGGATGAACTTATGCTGGCGTCATGTGTGCTTGAAAGTGAGGCCTAACGACAATGAGGCAGCATGCACTAAGACATGAAAAGAGGCCAAGCAGTGGGCATTTTCCAAATTGCCGAGGTATGCTCTAACTCAATCGGCTACTCAGGCCAGACAAGTGTCCTCTAGTTCCAAAAAGTTCCAAAAGCGTGGAGCGCTCTGTCCCATAATCTGAAAAAGGTCATGAATAAAGCAAAGGTGAAGGTGGTGTTTTCAGCTCCGGAAAAGCTGCAACCGCGTTAACCCTCCTTCCAAGACAGCAAGAACATGCAGCAAAAAACATCGTAAACAATTCGTACCGTGTCAGAAGGAAGTAATTTATTCAATACCTTTAACTTGCGGAGACAAATATATTGGTCAGACGGGCAGATGTATTAATGACCGATTGCGGGAACATAATAAAGATGTGGAAAAGGGGGTAAAAGGACATATAGCAGCCCATATGGGAATTTGCAGTGCTTGTCAACCTGAATTTGAAAACTGCAAAATCATAAGAAGCCACTCGGATCAAATAACTAGGGAAGTGATGGAAGCCTTCAACATAAAATTTAATAATACACCTGCGTCAGTGCGCCATCTGTAGTTTTATCAGAAAAAGAAGTGGCGTACCTCTCAAGAAAAGGAAAAAGAAAACGGATGAATGTGTGAGTTATGTGCCTGGTTATCCGTTTCAAGCGCTTGTCAGTTGTTAAATCTGTTCACACAGCTAAATCCTTGTCACCTTCACATGCCTTCCACCTGTTGATTGTATTCGGTTTTTTGTTATTCATGGCATTGTATGTGTTATTCACGTGTCTTAGCGTTTTTATGGTTCTTTACACCATGGCTTGTCATCTGTTGAGATTTATCTTGTTTTATCTTCACCCCTTACGGTTTTATCGAGTTGACTGCCTCTGATTGTATCTGCTACTTCCTTCCTATATATATTGTTCACTTTCCGCTTAATAAAATCAGTTGTAAGTCAGCGCTCGTGTCGTCGGTTCTTCCCTTGGTCCCTGTCCTGTGTGCGCTGTTTTTTCTAGAATGACTACCTACTAACTCGCCCAGTCTTCCACATTGGCTTATTTAAAGAACTTCAACGTCGAACTCAGACGTGTGGTCATTCCTTAGTGAAGAAGTGTGGTCTACGTATTTGAAAAATTGTGGCGGAAGTCACAGGCCCTTTCCTAAGACAGCCTTTGTAGTAGACATTACTGCTTTTAGTCCTTTTTTAAAAGAACAATGAGTGAATTGCCCGTATATTACAATATGCAACTTGGCACAGCGCTAGGGAGCACTCAGAGGAGTCAGGTTTATATTTTATCTTTTATTTTCTCCGCGCTGCGAAACACGTTCAAAATGTATACCTAAAAACATAATGCGAACACTCTCCTCTTTGAATGTGTAAGATAAAATTGTAATAGAAAACTGCGATGATTAGGATAACTTTTGTACTATTATGCGCTGGTAGCTTCTCCCAGGAAACCGAATTTAGTCGCGCGAAGCGACCTGTGACGGCGGCGGCAAGACGAGCTGGCAGCTGGCATAACAAACGCCACACTAGTTTTTCACGAGCGCTGTTATCAAGGAGGCTTGAGAGTGAGAGACAGGCTTCCCTCGCTCTCCTCATCCTCGGCACAAGCGAGCGCCGGCGCGCGCCGGTGGTGGCAGCGCCGTGATAGCGGAGCGCAGCCGCTCCCCGGCCGTTCACAGCGGCCTTAAGTTTTTTGACCAAGACTGTACCTTTGTGCAAGAAGCAACGCTTATAGTCTTTTTTGTCAAATCCAGGATATGGCAGCCATTGCACCTGTTGGGGGCTATATATCTCGCGCAGTCAGTGAAAAATCTAAAGGATGGATTCACCTCCCACCCAGGCAGTTCTAATGATCCAAAGAAATAACGCCTTCAGATCGAAAACCTCTCCTGACGCCTATGCAGCAGTGCTTGAAGCCCAGAGTGAGAATATTCCTTAACTACAGCACATCCAACAGCACGAAGAAGACACACAAAAACCAACTCACCCAACATATTGCGTTGCCTGTGTTGAAATGTCAAAGCTCTCACCACAACCACAGGAAAGCTTTTGTGAAGCTCATATGCAAAAAATTCATGAAGCTTTGAGGTGTTTGCAGTGTCACTGGATTTCATCATTACCATCAGCCTTACTATGCCCACTGCAGGGCAAAGGCCTCTCCCATGTCTCTCGACTTAACCATGTCCTTTGCCAGCTGTGCCCACTGTATTCTAACTTCTTAATCTCATCCGCCAACCCAACTTTCTTCTGCTTTGCTACGCTTGGATTTTGTGGCTGCACACTTTGATCTCTGTTTTTTAGTGAAAAATTTTTTATGACTGCAGACACTAAAAACTGTGGTAACAAAGTTATGAATAGGGGAATGTCCTTCTTCCCCTATGCTCTCTTTAGTGTCAGTGATTGTCCATATGCACGGTATAACGAGCCTGCTCAGTTTCGTGCCCTTGACTATGATAAAGTAGTTTTTCCATTTTAGATCTTGACTAGCTGTGAACGTTTTGCATTTTTCGTCACAGCCAGGACCGCTACTAATATGAGTAAATAGTGTGATACTTATTACTGCTCCTAAAAAAAAAACAATGTTCTTTTTGCTTCTTTCTTGATAACTTTCTCAGCAGTATATGCATGAAACCATATTTCATGTTTCTTTGTTGTTACCACATAAAAATGTTACCACATTTTACCACATGTTACTCATTGTTACCAAACAAAAATGTGATTTCTGCTACATGTCCCGTTAGCTTACGATGGCACATGTCCCATTAGCTTACGATGTGCTCTTTTTTTCATCATCATCCTCATCCGCCTGACTACGCCCACTGCAGGGCAAAGGCCTCTCCCATGTCTCTCCAATTAACCCTATCCTTTGCCAGCTGCATCCACCCTTTGCCTGCAAACTTAATCTCATCCGCCCACCTAACCTTCTGCCGCCCCCTGCTACGCTTACTTTCTCTTGGAACCCACTCCGTTACCCTTAAGGACCAGCGGTTATCTTGCCTTCGCATTACATGCCCTGCCCAAGCCCATTTCTTTCTCTTGATTTCGACAAGGATGTCATTAACCCGTGGTTTGTTCCCTCAACCACTCTGCACGCTTCCGATCTCTCAACGTTACACCTACCATTTTTCTTTCCATGGCTCGCTGCGTTGTCCTTAACTTGAGCTGAACCCTTTTTGTTAGCCTCCACGTTTCTGCCCCATAGGCGAGTACCGGTAAGATGCAGCTGTTGTACACTTTTCTCCGGAGGGATATAGGTAAACCGCCATTCATGACTTGACAGAATTTGCCATATGCTCTCCAACCCATTCTTATCCTTACAGTTAATTCCCTCTCATGATCCGGGTCACTTGTCACTACCTGCCCTAAGCAGACGTATTCTCTGAACACTTCCAGCACCTCTCTACTAATTGCAAACTGCCGTTCCCTTGCTAGACTGTTGAACACTACTTTGGTTTTCTGCATGTTAATATTTAGACCCACCGTTCTGCCCTGCCTGTCTAACTCATTCATCATGCTTTGCAATTCGTCTCCCGAGCGAATCAGCAAGTTATAAACAAAAACGTAGCATATGGACGGGACGAAGGATGGCGAAGACAGGACGGTTGCTCAGCAAGGCAATGTCATCAGCTACTCGCAGATTATTTAGGTACTCTCCATTAACTCTTATACCCAACTGTTCCCAATTCAGGCCTCGGAATACCTCCTGTAAACAGGCTGTGGATAGCATTGGCGAGATTGTGTTTTCTGCCCCGTAGGTGAGTACTGGTATGATACAGCTGTTGTATAGTTTTATCTTGAGAGATATTGGCAAACTGCCACTCATGATCTGAGAGAGCGTGCCATATGCGCTCCAGCCCATTCTTATTCTTCTAGTTATTTCCCTCTTGTGATCGGGATCGGCGGCCACTACCTGCCCTAAGTAGACATATTCCTTTACCACTTCCAGCACCTCACTACCAACTGTGACCTGCTAGTACCTTGCGAGACTGTTGAACATTACTTTGGTTCTCTGCGTATTTTTTTTAAAAACAATGTTCTGCTCCACCTGCCTAGTCTTTGATCATGCTTTGCAATTCATCCCCTGAGTGAGCCAGCAAGGCAATGTCATCAGCGAATCGCAGATTATTTTGGTATTGTCCATTTACTCTTATTCCCAGCTGTTCCCATCCTAGGCCTTGGAATACCTCCTGTAAACAGGCGGTGAATAACATAGGCTAGATCGTGTCTCCCTGCCTCACACTCTTCCTTATTGGAACTTAATTGCTGACTTTATGGGAGACTATGGTAGCTGTGCAGTCGTTACAGATATCTCCCAGTATTTTCACGTAAGGCTCTTCTACACCTGATTCGCAATGCCTGCATTAATGCCGAAGTTTCCACTGAGTCAAATGCTTTTTCGTAATCAATAAGGGTCATATATAGTGGTTGGTTATATTCTGCGCATTTCTCTATAACCTTTAACAAGGTGAAAAGTTGGGCTGGTTGGTGCATGATCTTGTGGCAGGAGCAGCGCAGCATGAGACAATAAGGCTCTCTCTTTGTCTGGTGCTGCACTGCTCCTGCCACAAAATCTCTATAACCTGATTGATAGTGTGAATATGATTTATTGTGGAATATCCTTTACGAAAGCCTGCCTGATGATTTGGTTGATTGAAGTCTAAGGTTGGCCTGACTCTATTAGCGACTACCTTAGTAAATGCCTTGTAGGCAATGGACAGCAAGCTGATCGGTCTAGTTATTTAGGTCCTTGGCACCTCCTTTCTTATGAATTAGGATAATGTTACCGTTTTTCCAAGTTTCCGATATGCTCGAGATCAAAAGGCATCGCATATGTAGGGTAGCTAGTCTTTCAACAGATCTGCTGTTACCTGATCCTTACCAGCTGCTTTCCCCCTTTTGCACTGGTCCTAAGGCTTTCTTTACTTCCTCTTCTGTTCCTGACGGGATGACGCATAGCTGTTCTCTACTTTCTCTCCCATTAACGTTCTGATTACACTGGCTACTGTATAGATTTGTGTAGAACTCATCATCTACTTTAACTACCTTATCCATATATTTATCCATATTGCTATTGACATTGCCCTCTTTGTTTCTTAACGCATACATCTAATTTTTGCCTGTGCCTAGTTCCCTCTTGAACACTTCTAAGGGGGAAGCTGCTCTTGGAAAAAAACATTCTTGTTAACGAAGTCAGAATAATGAAATCTTCAAGAAACATGTATTTTTGTATGCTGATTCCAAATACGTAATTAAATTTTATCTAAAACAAGTCCTTCTGCATTTATGTAATATGTTATGTAACTTTTTGCTGAGAGCTTTCAATAAATTTTTGTGCAGGAAACTTGCTGGAACACATGCCATTGGGTTGTCTTGACATCAAGCTGTGAGAAAAAGTATTATCCTGCCTATCATAGAAATTGAGTTACAGGGTTTTGAATTTGCCACTTCGCAAACAGGAAGAAAAATTTGTATTGTGATGATTTGTGATATATTGTGTGTGTATTGTGTGTATTGTGATGTATTGTGATGATACCTTCTATAACAGGCAGGATGATAATTTTACCCTTATTGCATAGCTTGATGTCAAGAGAAACCAGTGGCGTGTAATTTAACAAGTTCCCTGCAGCAGATTTCCTTCAGCCCGAAATTATTAGCAACCTCCGTTGCTTCACAGGTCTGACCGCCGCCTTGGTCAGTCGCTCCGGAGCCGCTGGGGACTGAAGGCCGAGGGCTAATTGTTTTGTTCACAGAAGGTTGTGGCCAAGTACTACACCAGGGTGACCAAATCCTGTTCTGGTGAGGGAGTGCGTTGTCGGTTCTGGTCACCGAGATCAGGCTACACCCCAGGCCTGGATATGCAATTCCATCGACAGGCTGAGTTTCTTTTTTTTTTTTTTTCCAAAGCCGGTGGAGAATTGTGCGGCCCCGCAATTTGAACCCCGGTCCACTTGCGTGTGAGGCGGATTCTCCTACCTGTACGCCATTGCTGCGTCATATAAAACTATTGTTTGCATTGCTTCCTAAACTTTCTCATTTTATCTTTAAAACTTGACCCTATTTGAATATCACACTACTGAGCTGCACAAACCTTCATAATAACTATAATTTTGCCTGAGTTTAGTGCTGCAGACATCCTGAGAGGGACCGGTGCAATGCCCTCCTGAGGTGGAGCCCGCTAAGTGTAGCGTCAGAAGCTAGCGCCACCTCGCGGAAAGCCAGGAAAACATGGTGGCCCCGGGCGAACAATAGGAGAGCGTCCGACGTGCCAGTCGTCTCAAAGTATAGGAGGTGTTGCTAAAGTATACGGCCCGGGAATGCAGAGAAAACCGGCTGTGGCAGCTACAGCCCGCACAGACTCATTCCGTGGAAGTCAAGGAAGCCGCGCGTCCTTAGATATAGATTTAGCATAGCGCAATTGATTCGCTTCCGCGAGGAGCCTCTGCGTATGTGCAGATCGCCCTGAGGACGACACACAGCATCAAGCACCGGCCAGCTGTTTGCACCAGGCCGTCGAACCAGAATTTTTTAGGTTTCAGTTCTGGTTTGGGTTCAGTTCCAAGTTTGGCCTTGGAGTGACATTCAAAGGCAGTTCAAACCGGTTCAAATGGGTTCAGATAAAAAAAATTGTAAATGTAGATTGGTTTTTAATCAACCTTGTTATGCTGTTCCTTTTCTGTGACACATAGGTAAAAACAATAAAAGAGTGCAAAAATTGTTTTAGGCGAGATTTTTGATGTTGTCCGTTCAATTTACTGTCGGCAGGAAAAAGGTAAACCAATTTACAGCTAGAGGTGCAAAATAAAATGAACTCCAAATTAATGCAAATCGGCTTTGTGTACGCTGCCCATCTGGTGAGAGACATAAGGTGAAAACCTGGTGGGTTTTGCATGCACAAAACTCTCCAGCTTTAGCAGTTTTGGAGACCATGTCTCGTGAGTAATAGGTCTCCCCCGAGGCTTGTGTCATTCGGGAATTTCTCCTATGCAGAGTATTCGGCGGGCGCCGTCAGGACCACCGCATGCGTCACCTAGGTTACCGCATGGGAGCTGTCAGAGAGAGTAGCCAAGTTGCCAGTCACCCCACTTCCAACATGTAACTTCTGGGGTGGGGGAGAGGTAGAGAATGTACAAGCACCCCCTCAACAGAGCTAATAGTGGAAATTAAGGTTTTGGTCTACTGATGATGTCGCCCTTTTTTGCTCTGATAGAAAGAGCATGATAAAAAAAAAAAAGCAGGCTTGTATGGGTTGGGAGCACACTGTGTCTGCACGGGCACAAATTCACAACATATTTGTGGCGGCATTGCGTTCTGACACTGTTGCAAGTACTACACTGTGCGAGGAAGAAAGTACTGTTGGGGACAAAAGTCTCCAGCACACACAAAAAGCGATCTGGGCGCAGAGGTGCCAGGGCCATCCACACTCACCTCATTTAACCAGCATGTATCTGAGTCCGGTTCTCACCTCCGCTAGTGCCCCTTGAGCTAACTGATAAAAACAGAGCTACGAGCTTTTCTTGTGGCCCTTGCGTCCTGGAGACTTTTGACCACGATAGTACATATGCTGTACAAAATTTTTGCCAGTTTTTTGAAGTACTCTCAAAGGGGCCATATGCATTGATAGAATTTTTTGCTCCTTTGATAATCGGGTGAACCTGTTGTGCACTTTTTATCCACCAGATTGTTGTAGAGTTATTATTTTTTAGAAATGCAAACCATCTCTTCCTGCGCTCAATAGGTGCTGATTTGGACAGAATTTTGTGCTGATGCTTTCAGTTTCCTCACTCAGCCAGAGTGGATGGAAGGGTTTTAGGAAGGAAGCCGCTTGTCTTAAGACACCAACACCACAAAGTGCGACAATGAGAGGCATATATTGTGACAAAGAAGACGAAGCTGGCAGTGCCGTGGGGTGGAGCACTCGTGCTAGGCCAGCAACCATTAAATCATCTCACTGACATCAGTGAACCCGTCTCACTCTTCAGCTGGCTGTCACTTAACATTTGGTGTGAGGTGCGGAGTACATTCCCATCCTGGTCCTGGAGCTTTGGTGCATGCATCAGCCATGGTCGTTGGCCGTGAGTTCTTGGCCTGTGTTGCCCAGCCATGCCCCAGCCTTTTAGACCCGAACCAATCTCACCGTTGTTCCCTACACCCCGTCCACCACCCAGACTACTCAACACGACGAACTGAACTTGACGCAAGGTCCTGGTGTGCCGAACCCACCGAACCGAGACGCTGCCCCCATGTGACGACACCATTCCCCTGCCCATGCCCTCGGCGCGTCCTGGGGCTTCAGCCGTTGGCTCCTGGTGACTTGCGGCCCGGAAACTTCGCGGACCAGGATTCATTCACCATCACCTTCTTCGTGGCGACCAGCACCTCAACGCTTTCTCCTTCCTATCCCACCATCCTCTGAAGAAATCGGGATAATCACTAAGTATCAGTTCCAGAACAGCGTGACGAGGCCACCCGCTAGCGAATTGCATCTAATTTTTTTATACGTACAGAACCATTTTAGCGCATCAGCATAGTACAATATCTTTTCATTGCAGCTACATTTCACTGCAAGAGCATTTTTCTGTGCATAATCACAATCACGTGGCAGCAAGTGCATGCAATTCCTAATTCAGGAAAAAGGTCCCGAACCGGTTTGGAACGGTTCTAGTTAAGTTCCAAGATTGTGAACAAAATATGGGCTCGGTTCAGTTCCGGTTAAAAATGCGTGCTGAGTTCCAGTTCGACACCCTGGTTTGTGCCATCAGGGGCAATCAGCGGCTGCATAACGAATCGCAATATCTCTTTTGGCATGTGCACACCTCAGTTAGCGCAGCTGTAGACACCTGGCAGGTGCAGATCTTGGCGCCACACTTCTGTCTGTTGGAGCGAGCATGCGTAGACAGGCTGCAGCTTACGCGCAGGCATGCGGCGCGTTGCCATCTCACAGGAGGTATGCTGAACCGAAAACACAACCAGCAAGACTTCCTGGAATGTTATTCGCTCGATAATAATAATTCAAGATGTAATGTAGCTGCGAGGCTGCGCAGTACACCTGCTCAACAATGGCGTATTTTACTTCCAAGACATTCACTGACATTATAAAAAGTGGTGCTTATAACCCTTGCAAAACATTGTCTCTTTACCACTTGAACTGTCAGAGCCTAAAAAATAAATCGGAGGAAGTAGAAGCTGAATTACTTAAACCAACTTTAATTTTGAATTTATTGCTTTCACTGAAACTTGGTTTAGCTCATGTGTCGATGTTACAGAGTTTGCCGGTTACAAACCTATTTCAGTATTCCGAGACAGAAAGCGTGGTGATGGTGTATCTTTATATGTCCAAAATCGTTTGTCCTTTGATATATTGTCGAATTATTCACTGGTTTGTACTGACTTTGAAACTGTCTACATTGCTTCTCCAAGAATCACTATAATGGTTGTGTATCGCCCCCCTCAAGGTAATTCAGTCAACTTTTTTCAGTTCATTGATTCGTTTCTGAAATTTGCAAACATAAACAAGCTGCGTGTCATTGTGTTAGGTGACCTCAATATTAACTTTTTGGAGGACAACCTTTTGAAGATCAGTTTAAATGAAATTATGTTGTCTCATGATTGTGACAATGTTAATGAATTGCCTACTCGTATATCATTACACACTGAGACATTAATTGATTTGTGTTTTACTAATTTCCCACCCGACAGCTGATATCAGGTGTTTTTTCTTCTGGGATTAGTGATCACTTGCCTTTCTTCTCACTTTTTCCTGAGACGGCAAAATCGAATGCTCCGGTACATGCACAGAGAATTTATGATGAAAAGAACATCTCCAGATTTTGTCGCTTGATGTCTACAATTAATTGGGTAGATGTATATATCGTGAAGATGACTCGTCCTGTGCCTGAGATATATTTATTCAGAAACTGCTTGAATGTTACGACACTGCGTTTCCAACCCAAACTATAAAAAAACACAGAAAGGCTAGAAAAGAGTGGATGACAGACGCGCTTTTGAAACAAATAAAGCAAAAGAATAAAATGTTCTCTCATTTTTTTGGAAGCACTATGCCCGGATGATTTAACTAAGTTTAAGAAGTTTCGTAACAAATTAAATTCAGATTTAAAGAAGGCTAAATCTCTTTTCTGTATTAATAAGTTTTCGTCTATTTTGCACAACCCTAAAGTACTTTGGCAAGGTATTAACACCATCATAGGGAACAAGAAAAATAATCTTCCATCTGAGCCAAAAATCAATCGGGTGAATTATGGCGGTATGTCACTTGCAAATAAACTCAACGAACATTTTTTAGCTGCCGGAGCATACCAACCTTCAGTTAGCTGCCATTTAACTCGGACTGTAGACACTTATTTGCCCTCCTGCAGCACTGATTCTATATTTCTGTCCCCCACTTCAGCGGATGAAGTTGTTTCTATCATTAATGCTTTTAGAAACACGTGCTCACCTGGAGACGACGAAGTAGCTGTTTTTCCTATCAAATGTGCAGTTAATATTATCGCTGGTCCCCTTACGCATATTTGTAATAGAATTCTGCTTTCTGGTGTATTCCCTAGCAAACTAAAAGTCACACATGTTGCCGTGCTATTCAAAGGTGGCAACAAAAATGACCCGAACAATTATCGTCCCATTTCGGTATTGCCTCTTTTTTCAAAATTAGCTGAGCGTGTTCTCTTCAGGCGAATAAATAACTTCTTACAAACTAAGCACCTAATCTGTCCCTAACAGTACGGTTTTCAGGCCGGTAAATCAACCCAATCAGCTCTGTTAGATATTAAAAACTCTATAATTAACAATTTTGAGAATAGGCTTTTTTCTGTTGAAATTTTTCTTGATTTGTGCAAAGCCTTCGATTCTGTGAACCATTCAATACTACTTCATAAATTAGAGACTTATGGATCCGTGGAATTGCAAATGCAGTTTTGGAGAGTTACCTAACTGCACGTATCCAGTACACTCAGATTCATGATGCAAAATCTACTTTTGGTATGATAAATGTCGGGCTCAATTTTAGGACTAGTTTTATTCATTTTATACATTAGTGACATTGTCAACATTCCATTAACTCCTAATATTATGATATATACCAATGATACTAATGTCTCTTTTTCTGGCTCCAATCTTCAAGTACTTGAACAGCAATCTAATGCCTGGCTTAACGAGTTAATGATTTGGCTCTCTGTTAACCAACTTCAGTTAAACGCCAGCAAAACAAAGTTTATGCTCTTTCATCCTAAAAACAAACCTTTAGATCATCGCGCCAAACTAGCTTTTAATGGCGAACATCGAGCAAGTTTATGGTTGCCGCTTTCTAGGGGTGTATTTTTGCAGTGATATGGGGTGGACAGATCATGTAAACTGCATTAGACTAAAAATGGCCAGGTCTATTTGTGTTATCTATCGTATTAGGCATCTACTTCCACTACAGGTTAGAAGACAATTATACTTTGCCGTTGTTCATTCCCGTCTTGTATACAGCAATATGGTGTGGGGAACTTGCAACAAAAACCGATTCGTATAAATTGCTTTCTCTTCAGAAAAGAGCTCTACGCTCATTATGTTCAAGCCCAGTTGTCGAAAATAATCTTTTCGAAACATGTCATGTTCGCAATTTCTTTCATTCCTACAATTTGAGTTTGGCTGTTCACATTTTTTATAAAGTAAAGCATGATTTCAGGTCTTTCCAAAATGCTTATAATTCAAGAAATGTTACGTATGGTTTGCGTGCGGTCGCCTTATCCAGTGAAAGACCGAGAACAAACTATGGAAAACAAACTATAGATAATCAAATTGTAACATTGTGTAATGCTTATCAGTCTCTAATAAAAATCGCCGTAGAAAGTCATAGTATATCTGGTTTTAAGAAAGAACTGAAGATTCTTTTTCCTGTATAAATTCAGCTAACTTTGTATATTTTGTCCTGTGCGTTGCTTCCTTTACTGGCGAGTGTGCATATCGTGTTTTCTGCCAATTGCTGTTTATTATCTTTGTATCGTTTTTTCAGTGTTTGCTATTTCTATCGTATAACTTTTCTTGATTGTTTTGAAAGTGTCTTTTTTGTTTTTTGCCATGCGGCCACTGTTCGATGTATTATTCGGGGTGTAGGCCTCGTCAGGAGGTGTGCCTCGTCTTCCTCCTTTTGCCTCACCTCGAGGGCATATTGTATTATATGGCCAAATAAATATACTACTACTACTACTACTACCAAATACATATTCGGATCATATCAAATACTTTACTATTAGACCGAATATTCAATATTGTCACGCGTGAATGCGGTGATCACTGAACACAGGAACGCAGGATCCGACGAACGTCTGCACCACAGCTCAAGATCGCTGACACCTCCGTTTCCTCTTCTTCGAGACGGCGCGTGCTTCAGGTCAGCGCTAAGCGAAAATGCGGAATGCACTGTGTCACTGGCCCTCGGAAAAAAAAAGAGCATCGTCCCGATGCATAGCCGGTGTGTTGAAAAAAAAATGTTCACCAAGGGAAGTTCACGTGCTGTGCGGCCGTAAGTCCAGCTCTAGCGCTACCGCTCGTAGTAAAGCTTGAGGCGGACAACGTGTACCACCTCAGGGTGCTGGGAGTGCCGAGTCTTCTGAAAGCCGTCAGGAACGACCTCATAGTTCAGGTCTCCAAGTGGCCTGATGACTTTGTAAGGTCCTAAATACCGGCAGAGGAGCTTTTCGCTAAGTCCGCGTCGGCGAATGGCAAACCAGACCCACACACGGTCTCCTGATGAGTACCGAGCATCACGGCATCGGAGGTTATAGTGTTGGGCATCTCGGCATTGTTGGTCGAGAATCCTCACCCTGGCCAGTTGACGAGCCTCTTCAGCGAGGTGCAGGAAGGTGTGAAGATCCACATTCGGGTCGATGTCGTCCACATGCGGTAACATGGCGTCTAGCATCGTGGTCACGTCGCGGCCGTAAACGAGACAGAACGGTGGATGCCGTATTGTATGCAAAGGTGACGTATGGGAGCACTTCGTCCCAAGTTTTGTGCTGAACGTCGACATACATGGAGAGCATGTCACCTAGCGTTTTGTTTAAGCGTTCCGTTAAACCGTTCGTCTGAGGGTGGTAGGATGTCGTCCTTCGGTGGTCTGTATGACTGTGGAGTAAAATCTGCTGTAGGAGGTCAGCCATGAAAGCTGTACCCCTGTCGGTGATTAGGGGCTCCGGGGCACCGTGACGCAAAACTATCTGATGGATGAAAAATTTTGCTACATCAAGGGCTGTGGCACTTGGCAGAGCTGATGTTTCCGCGTATCGGGTCAGATAGTCAGTTGCCACGATGACCCACTTGTTTCCCGAATGAGAAAGAGGGAATGGGCCCAGCATGTCCATCCCGATCTGCTGGAAAGGCCGCGATGGTGGTGCTATAGGCTTCAAGAATCCAGCAGGTTTTGTTGAGGGCACTTTGCGACGCTGACAGCCTCGGCACGTTCTGACGTAGTGTGCAACGTCCAACTGAAGGCGGGGCCAGTAATACTTCTCTTTGATTCTTGCAAGCGTGCGAGCTACATCCAAATGTCCAGAAGTCGGTTCATCGTGTGAAGCTTGAAGGATTTCGTCTTTTAGGCTCGTCGGTATAACAATAAGGTATTGCTGATTGTTTTCGGCGAAATTTTTCTTTACGAGGACACCATGGCGAACGCAGAGAGACGCTACCGAGCGCTTGAAAGCCTTCGGGACAGTAGGGCGGGTCCCGTTAAGAAACTCAATGAGGTCCCGAAGTTCTGGGTCGGCGTATTGTTTGTCAGCAAGCCTCGTTGCACTGATCGCATTTAAGGTGATGTCGTCGTCGTAGTTGCCGTCCTCCGTAGGGGATTCGACGGGGGCACGCGAGAGGCAATCGGCATCCGAGTGTTTCCGGCCGGACTTGTACGCCACTGTCATGTCGTATTCTTGGAGGCGCAGACTCCATCTGACAAGGCGGGCTGATGGATCTTTGAGGGTCGCAAGCCAACACAAGGCATGATGGTCCGTAACTACAGTAAAACGTTTTCCATAACGGTAGGGTCGAAATTTCGACGTCGCCCACACGATCGCTAGACACTTTTTCTCAGTTGCCGAGTAGTTAGCTTCAGCTCGAGACAAAGAGCGGCTGGCGTAAGCGATGACTCGCTCTCGACTGCTGTGGATTTGAACCAGAACGGCACCCAGGCCTACGTTGCTTGCGTCAGTATGAAGCTCCGTATCTGCGTTTTCGTGGAAGTGAGCCAGAACTGGAGGTCCTTGCAGGTGGCGTTGAAGAATTTCAAATGCTTGTGCTTGAGGGGCATCCCACGTGAAAGGCGTGTCTGTCCTTGTCAAAAGCGTCAGGTTCTCGGCGATTTGAGAGAAATCTTTCACAAAGCGACGGTAGTAGGCACATAATTTTAGAAAGCGGCGGACTTCCTTTTGGTCCTGCGGTGGAGGGAAATTGGCAATAGCTTTGGTTTTGTCCGGGTCCGGCCGAACTCCCTCGCAACCGACGACGTGACCCAAGAACTTTAGCTCAGTGTAAGCAAAGTGGCATTTCTCATTTCTTAACGTTAGCCCAGAAGACATTATGGCCTGCAGCACAACTTCAAGGCGCCGAAGGTGCTCCTCGAACGTTGGGGCGAACACAACAACGTCATCAAGGTAGACGAGGCATGTCTGCCACTTCAGGTCTGCCAGAACTGTGTTCATCAGCCGTTGGAACGTCGCGGGTGCAGAGCACAAACCAAATGGCATTGCCTTAAACTCATAGAGCCCGTCCGGAGTAATAAATGCGGTTTTTTCTCGGTCCCGTTCATCTACCTCGATTTGCCAATATCCTGATTTGAGGTCCATGGATGAGAAATATTTTGCATAGCAGAGGCGATCGAGAGCATCGTCGATTCGAGGAAGGGGATAAGCATCTTTTTTAGTTCCTTTGTTTAGGCGACGGTAGTCCACACAAAACCGCAGTGTACCATCTTTTTTCTTCACGAGGACGACAGGTGCCGCCCAGGGACTACGAGAGGGCTGAATGACGTCGTCTCGAAGCATCTCCTTAACTTGACGGCTGATTGCGGCGCGTTCCGTGGAAGACACGCGGTAAGGTGACTGTCTGAGAGGGTGCACGGCATCATCTGTAATTATCCGATGCTTGGCCAAGTGTGTTCTGCCGACACGGGAAGAAGTCGAGAAGGTATCGCCGTAGCGCTGGAGGAGATTTTCTACTTGGCCTCTCTGCTGCGGCGAAAGTGCGGGGTTAATGTCGTACTGGAAGTCGGGAACACCGATGTGAACTTCTGTTGATGACACCATGGCAAGACTAGGCGCTCGTCGAATGTCGGCGATACCATGAACGTGGGCCACAGTAGTCCCAAGGCTAAGATGTTGGTGCTCACTGCCAAAATTCGTAAGCAGGACTCCGGTTTCTCCGTTTTCGAGGTAAACGACCCCTCTGGCGACAGCAAGGCAGCGGTCGAAAAGCATAATTGGTTTGCTTTCGACGACACCTTCAAACTTTCGCAGCGTCTTCGCGCCGACAGAGACCACAACGCTTGAACGGGGTGGAATGGTGACGTCATCAAGGATGGAAAGAGCCGCGGGACGTTCGAAAGCACTGTGGATTGCGTTCTCGGTGGAGAACGTCACTGACTTCGATTTAAGGTCAATGACTGCGCCATTTTCTGTCAAAAAATCCATTCCGAGGATTACGTCCCGGGAACACTGGTCGAGTACGACGAAGGTGGCCAGGTACGTGTCCTCTTCGATGGTTAATCATGATGTGCACGTGCCAGCTGGGGTGATCAAATGACCCCCGGCAGTACGAAGCTGTGGGCCCGTCCAAGGTGTGGTCGCCTTTTTCAGAGTCGCGGCAAAAGGTCCACTGATTACCGAGTAGTCGGCGCCGGTGTCCACATGTGCGGTGACGTCGGTACCATCGATTGGAATGTTCAGATCAGCAGTTGTAGTCGTAGGTGTACGGGAACGTCGTGGAGTCCGCTCACGGCTACGGTGCGGCACCAGGCGGTTTCATTGCGGCGAAGAATTGATGCGGCGAGGCGTGTTATCGGTCTGGTGATCATCGGTGCGTCGTATAAGTGGTCGGTCATGTTTGTGCAGCAGTGGAGGAATTTGGACATGTCGCAGGTGAGCAACCTCGCCCCCAAAGGTTGCCGCTTCTAGTTTTCCCGACGAGGTCTAGGAGACCTTCCACGCGAAATGTCGGCGGAAAAACGTCGCGGAGACGAGAAACGACGTGGAGACGGCGACCGGGCATAGCAGTGTGGTGCTTCGGGTGTCGCGGCCAGGTAATCGCTTATTTCTGGAGGCCATTGACCACGCTGCGGTCGGGGCGCATCGACACGATATCCCTGCAGACCTATACGTCGGTAACGACAGTTGCAGTAGAGGTGACCAGGCCCGCCGCAGTGATAGCACAGAGGGCGATAATCGGCGGTACGCCAGACGTCGCTCTTCCGAGGGAGAACCTGAGAAGGGTGAGGTGGGTGTGGTTGGCGGTGAATGTGGCCAGGTGTATCCGGGCGACTTGGAGGCGGCGGTGGACGGCGAACGGCTGCGGCGTATGTCATCATCTGGGGTGTTGTGTGCGGGTGAAGAGGGGCTGGTGGCGTGAGCGCCTGTTGGACCTCTTCACGAATAATGTCCGAAATGGAAGAAACTTGCGGCGACTCCGGGGCTGGAAAGAGCTTTTGAAGCTCTTTGCGTACGACGGTCCGAATGGTTTCCCGAAGGATGTCGTGGCTAGAAGCATCGACACCGCTGGTAGACATCAGCGACGGCGGACGCTCGTACTGTCTGGATCTCATGTCGAGCATCTTTTCCATCGTAGTGGCTTCGGAAACAAATTCGGCGACCGTTTTGGGTGGGCTTCGAGCTAACCCAGCGAAGATCTGCTCCTTGATGCCCCTCATAAGAAAACGCAGCTTTTTCTCTTCGGACATGTTGGGATCAGCCCGGCGGAAGAGCTTCGCCATGTCCTCGGAGTAAACGAGGACGGTCTCGTTTGGTAGTTGGACGCGTGTCTGGAGGAGCAGCTCGGAACGTTCTTTCCTGAGGACGGTGGTAAAAGCCTGCAAAAACTGAGTCTTGAAGGAGCCCCATGTTGTTATTGTGGCTTCTCGGTTCTCAAACCAAATACGAGCTGCACCCTCCAGTGAAAAAAACACATGCTGCAGCTTCGAGTCGTCAGCCCACCTGTTGTATTGGGCTATGCGCTCGAACTTCTCGAGCCAGTCCTCCGGGTCCTCACCTGGGAAACCTTGAAAGGTGGGTGGTTCGCGTGGCTGCTGCAGCACGACAGACGGCAAAGGGATGGCATCTGGCATGCTGACAGAGGTGTTTGTGGGCACTGATGGTCGCGCTGAGGTCAGTTTCCTGGCAGTCGGACGAGACTTCAGAGGCCCGAACTCTGGTTGCATTAACACGTCTTGGCGGGCTAGTTGGTTAAGCATCTTGAATAAACAGCGCGAACAAAGACGAGCACAAAAGACAAGAAAGCGAACGACACGGCGCTGACTAACAACTGAGGGTTTATTGCTGATCACACAAGTATAAATACATGGATGTCGGCAATGAGGGAAAGGTTTACAAAGTGCAAAAAAAAAACAAAAACAAAACATAAAAGTGACAACAGCAACATAAGCACGCTAGAAATCAGCAGAGATTATCAACCCCCAGGAGTGACAGCTCTTTTTGCAGAAGTGTTAGCGAAGGGGTACTTATACATGCATTTCCCTGCTTGAATATGTTGTATGCCTCGATAATTTCCCTCGCAGTTTTTTCCCGATTTTTGGCAATGACCTTGGTTTCATGATATAGCGGTACGCACTGTTTTTTCTCTTTCTTTGCCCATTCACAATCCCGGCAATGAATGCCGAGATGACCTGAAACTACTTTTGACACCTTATAGCTGTGTTCGCTCAGCCTTTTATTTATGCAACGTCCCGTCTGTCCAACGTACTGCCCTCCACAGGGCAGAGGGATGTTATAAACAACCCCCTTATCACAAGGGACGAAGCGTGACTGGTGCTTAGTTGTGCACTTCGCCACTTTTCCTTTGAACTCATTAACAGATCGGCACAAACCGGCTAGACGATCAGGCGCGGAACACACAACATCGACACCTGCTTTTTTTTTTTTTCCCACTTTTTTCAGGGAGTGTGAAATTCCATGTAGATATGGAATCACAGAGACACGTTTGCGGTTGTTGTCCGATCCCTAGCCGTCTCGTGTAGCTGGTTCTGACTTGCTCTTCTTTAGGGCCGACTCAGCTACTGACGTGATAAGTTCTAGTGGGTACCCTGCCGAAAGCAATCTTTTTACCTGGTGTGAAACGCTGGAATGCATTCTGTGGTGACAGGATTTTGTTAATGAGCTGTTCAAACAGGATCCTATGATACGCCTCTTAATGAGCTTTGAATGGCAAGAACCATAGGGAAGAAGGGGCTTGTTACCTCGGGGTTCGAAAGCCCAGCAAACGTGGCTAGGAGTGAAGTACAGGCTAAGGTCTAGAAACTTGATGTGGTTGTGAACAGGGGTTTCATAAGTGATCTCAAGGGGGAAGAGAGTGTCAGAAAAAATGGACAGACTACGAGACACCTCCGTTTCGAACTCCAGTCCAGAGTACTTGACAATAACAAGGTAGTCGTCAACAAATCTAAATGTTTTTACGACCTTGGTTTTCCCAAGGCGTTCGTTGAGAGCGCGGTCGCATCTGGCGAGATAAATGTCACTGAGTATGGGAGCGATACAGGAGCCTATGCATATGCCGTTTTTTTGAATGAAGATGGAAGAGTTCCACTCAGTGAAAGTTGATTGCAGGTACAAGGAAAGCAGATGCAGAAATCTTGCAGCAGATGCAGTCCTTGCAGCCGCCGGCTACTTTGATGGGTGGGCGTAACTTCGACTCTCAAGGTGTCAAGCGGGCTGGAGTCCCGGCTTCTTGGAGGGGTCCCGAGCATGGGGTGCACTACCCCGCACCTCCACCAAAATGTCAAGCGTGAATGCGGTGATCACTGAACACAGGAACGCAGGATCCGACGAACGTTTGCACCACAGCTCAAGATCGCTGACACCTCCGCTTCCTCTTCTTCGAGACGGCGCGTGCTTCAGGTCAGCGCTAAGCGAAAATGCGGAATGCACTGTGTCAATATCAAATATTCACACATGCTTTGTTTTCCTCTGTTTATGCACATGTACACTGCTCTGCTGTATTTAGTTATTTATTTATTCTTTATTTATGTGAGGGCGTAGCTATGGTGTAGAGGTAGAGCTGCCGCGTTACGTGCAAGAGGACCGGGGTTCGAATCCTGGTGCTTCACAATTCTCCACAGGGTTTAAAAAAGAAAACTCCACATGTCAATGGAATTGCATAACCAAGCCTAGGGTGCGGCCTCATCTCGCTGACCAGAGCCGACAACACATTCTCACAAAAGAGCAGGATTTGGCAACCCTGGTGTTGTACTTAGCCACAACCTTCTATGAAGAAACCAATTAACCCTTGGACCTCAGTCCCCAGCGGCTGCGGAGCAACTGACCAAGGCGGGGGTCAGACGTGTGACGCAGTGAAGGGTGCTAAGAATCTCTGGCTCCGGACAGGCCGTCACTGGAAGCTGAACCTGGCAACGCTTAAAGCTAGGACCTTATCCAGTGAGGCTAGCCTAGCAGTGCTGTTAACGGAAGTAGAGGCCATTTAAAGGGGATGTCAAAGGGCTTAGTGAAGTTAGGAGGACAGGTGAAACATATAGTGTTAAAGGGGGGGGCATGTGCTATGCTATCGTGGATTAGCGGACAGAAGAAAACAAGGTGTGGTATTCCTTATCAATCAGAATATAGCTGGCAACATAGAGGAATTTCACAGTATTAACGAGAGCATGGCAGCTATCATAATTAGGCTTAATGAGAGGTACAAACTGAAGGTGGTACAGGCCTACACGCCTACATCCAGCTATAATGACCAGATAGTATAAAACTTCTATGAAGACGTGGAATCGGCTATGACCAAAGTAAAAACAGTACACTGTACTGATGGGTGACTTCAATACCAAAGTAGGGAAGAAGCAGGCTGGAGACCCGGCAGTAGGCGACTATGACATAAGCTCTAGGAATAGGAGGGGGAGTTGTTAGTCGAGTTTGCAGAGACAAATAATTTACGCATCATGAATACCTTCTTCCGCAAATGACAGAACAAGAACTGGACGTGGAACAGCCCCGAAGTTAAGACTAAAAAGGAAATAGACTTCATACTGTGCACTCACCCTGGCATCGTGCAGGATGTGGAGGTCCTCGGTTAAGTGCGCTGTAGCTATCATAGGATGGCAAGGACGCGAATTAGCCTAGACACAAAGAGAGAACGGAAGAAACTAGTGAAACAGAAGCCTATTAAAAAGTTTGCGGTTAGAGGGAAAGTAGAAGAATTCAAGATATTGTTGCAGAACAAATACCCAGCTTTAACTATAGACAACAACCTTATCGTTCAAGCCGTGAACGATAATCTCACCTCTGTCATTACGGAATGCGCACTAGAAGGAAAGGGCCTTTAAGGTAATAAAGTGAAGTGAAATATGACAGGATACTGGCAAGCTATATCAGGACAAGAAATATCTGATTAAGAAATGCCAACGCATGAGGGTGTCTAACCCTACATGATAGAATAGAACTAGCAGAGCTTTCTAAGTTAATAAACGCAAGGTAGCCGACATAAGGAAGTCCAACAAAAAGAGAATCAAGCATGCTCTGAAGAATGGAGGTAGCCTGTAAGCAGTGAACAGGAAACTAAGCGTAGGTAAAAACCAGATGTATGCTTTAAGAGACAAAGAGGGAAATGTCATTAGCAATAAGGAAAACAAAGTTAATGTAGCCGAAGAATTCTAAACAAATCTATACAACAGCCAAAAATCGTTGGCATGTTAGCAGATGGCAAGCAGCGAGTCGCTGGGCCCAGAATAATGTGAGTTTTCTTTCTTTTTTGCCAACAAATAAGGCTTGGCGAAAAACGTAGTACATGAAGTGAAACTGAGCGCCAATGTGAAGCCCGTGACAGCGAAGGTTCGGCACCTGCATTTGGCACAACGAGAGCAAGTCTCTAACGAGTTAGCAAGACTGGAACAGGAAGGCATCATTGAGCGTGTGAACGCATCGCAGTGGGTGTCGCCGATAGTTTTAGTCAAGAAAAAGAATGGAAGCTTGGTCCGCCTCTGCGTAGATTTGCGGAAAGGAAACAAAGCAGTTGTGGCTGATGGATTCCTATTGCCTCATACTGAAGAACTCTTGAACGAGCTGAAAGGGGCAGCATGGTTTTCAAAATTGGGCTTGGCACCCGCATATTACTAAGAGGAGCTGGCTAAAGGCAGTCGAGAAATAACAACATTCGTGACGCGTGAAGGACTGTTCGGTTTCCACAGGGTATGCTTTGGCCTCGCCTCGGCCACTGCTGAATGCCGGTGAATGATGCAGGAGATAATCAAGGGTTGCAATGGAGTTCTGTTCTACATTGAAGATATCATTGTCTTCGACAGAATAAAAGGAGAACACATTGACCACCTGCGTGAGGTTTTGCGACGGATTGCTAAGGCCGGCCTGAAACTAAACAAGAAATGTGTGCTTGAAGTGCAAAAACTGTTATTCTTGGGCCACTATGTCAGTTCTGCAGGGCTCAGGCCCCTCAAGTCGAAAGTTGACGCAATTCTTCGCGCACAGCCACCAACTGATGTGGTTGGTCTGAGTTCTTTCTTGGGACCCCTGGGGTATCATCCTTGCTTTATTCCACATTATGCAAAGGAAGTGAAGCCATTGTAGCGGCTTCTTCACATGGGCCAGGAATTCTGCCGGGATAAGAGCGCCGAGGACAGTTTCTGCAAGGCCAAAACGCTGCTGGCATCGTGCGGGGCTGTGGCCATGTTCGACAGGGTGCTACCTGTACAGGTGACTGCTGATGCCTCAGCCTATGGGTTAGGGGCTGTGTTGCAACAAGTTTTTGATGGCGAGTCATGCACGGTGGAATTCAGGCCCAGGACCTTGACACCACAAGAACGCAGATATTCTACAGGAGAACAGGAAGCATTAGCATGCCTATGGGCTTGCGAGCATTGGCATGTGTATTTGTGGGGCCAAAGGTTCATTCTAAGGTCTGACCGTCAGGCACTAGTGACTTTGCTGTCCAGCAATGGCACAGGTTGGCGCCCCCTTCGAATAGAAAGGTGGTGTACAAGACTCATGCAGTATAACTTCACTGTACAGTACACAAAGGAAGAAGCCGACATCGTGGCTGATGGCACTGTCCCGGTTGCCCGTGCCATCAGTGGAAGGTGAGCCTTTGGAGGAAGTAGTTGCTGCAGTGTCAAGTGTTGTTATGAAAAGTCAACTACAGGAAGCAACAGATAATGACCCAGCGTTGCAGGAGGTGATGCAGTACATCATGTCTGGGTGGCCAGAAAAAAAGGAGCTCGCAGGAAAACTTGTTGTTCGCATGCATTCAGGGTGAACTTTCTGTTGTGGAGGGGTTGTTGTTTTGTGCAGAGCGAATAGTGCCTCCAGCAGATCTCACGTCCAAGTTTTTTGCAATTGCTCACGAATCTCATCCGGGCATTGCCAGGACAAAACATCGGCTGCGAGAGTTGTACTGGTGGCGCAGAATGATGACGATGTGGAAAATGCCATCAGGAGCTGCACAGTTTGCAAAGCAGCAGACAAGTCTGCAAAATCTATGACAGCCCCCCTGCAGCCAGTACAATGGCCAGAGAAGCCATGGCATAAGTTGGGAATAGATATTGTGGGGCCAATGGAACGAGCATCACCCGAATGCAGGTTTGCAGTAACAGTCGTGGATTATCACAGCTAGTGGCCTGAAGTTATTTTCTTTGTTTCATCTATAACTGCACAGTTGGCAGTAAAGGTCTTGCTAGAGCTTTCTTCAAGGGAAGGGTACCCAGGGAGTGTGGTCACAGATAATGGCCATCAATTCATGTCCACACATTTTCAGGAATTTTTACAGGCCAGGGGCATTGAGCATTGTGTGACGTTTTATTACCCTAAATGCAATGGCCAGGTCGAAGGGTTCAATCGCGTTCTGAAGGAGTACCTGCAGACTGCGTCACTGGAGCACAGGCCGTTGAGGGAAGCCATCCTGGAGTACTTGAGTGTCTACGGGGCTATACCACACACCACAACAGGGGTGTCTCCAGCGTTCTCGCTACACGGAAGGAGAACACGGAATCGGTCAGATGTGGTTGGCCTTCCAGGAGAAGGATTCTTTGATGAGCCAGTGGCGCACATGGCAGACTTGCGACAGCGGGTGAAAAGCTACATGGATGAAAAACAGGGTGCCAGAGGTTCCGCCATCAACGCAGGGGACTTTGTGAAGATACGGAGAGATATCGGCACGAGAGGTGTGCAGAAGTCTTTGCCACTGGCGGTGCAAGAAGAAGCGCATAAGTAGGAATTCACTTTTACCAGCGGACGGGAAGAAATGGAATGCGTCCAAGTTGACAGCAGTTGCCCGGGGAGGTCAACAAGATGCATGGCTGTTGGTTGAGAAAGTGAAGGGGCATCGTGCTGAAGCGTTTGGTTTGGAGACAGATGCGCCTTACTTCGAGTCTTCTGCAGACACTGCAGACACAGAAGTTACGCCAACTGCTGGTGCAGTGTGTGCAGTGCTTGGCGGGCAGCAGATAGAATACGCCCAACAGAAAGGAACCACTTTGCAGATGGAAAATGCGGCTGCAGAACTGCCGCGTAGGTTACAACGGACAATGCATTTCATTTGTTCTAAGGGGGAACGATGTTGCGCAGAGAGGGCGCTATTGTTATTTATCACAAGCACGACCTACATTCATCTGTATATAAACATCATCAACGGAATAAACGAGGGTCATTTAGTGGCACGCCGCTGCCCACGAACCTTGGCATCAGTCCTCGCCTTGACACCGATGCTTCGGTGCCACCACAGTAAGCATAGCACCAAGTTTTACCATCTGTGATGCTCCTTCACTCATTGATGCCCTGAGGCAATGAATCTTGTTTATAAAAAAAGAAAAAGAAAACACTGTTTAACTTCATCTTTTGTGGTGATTGACAGTGCCTCTCTCAGCAACATCAGCACATCATTTTCCTTTTTCCTTTCATGTGTCTTTTCATTCCAGAAGACAAAAAAGGGGCAAGGTTTAAGTGAGTATGGGGGTGAGGAACAGGGGTCACACCATTTTTGGTCAAGAACTATCGCACAAAGAGGGCTGTGTGAGCAGGGGCATTGTCATGGTGGAGGCATTGTGCCCCCTTCCCGCAGACAAAGAAGGAGGGTTTGCTGTATTTCCATCTGGGCTCGTTCATAAAAACGCATGTGAAGCTGTGTCCTCCGCTTTTAACTACCATCCAAAAGTAAAAATTTCAAAGATAAAAGCTGAAGCGAAGAAACTGTGCAATAGGCTGAACCTTGGGTCTGTTCTCAAAGGAATTACTGATTGTAAAAAGGACTTCCTTCAGGTATTCTTCAATGCAAAGACCCATAAAACTGTTGTTCCTTTCAGAGTTATTGTATCAAACAATGGTACATGGAAAAAATCTGTTGCCCTGTTGTTACAAGAAAAACTGAAGCTGTTATCCATTCAAGATCCCTTCCTTGTCCAAAATTCTGAGCAGGTTTTAGATTTTATCAAGTCACATGCGGAACATGGCCTATGTTTTTTCGGTTGACATAAAAGATCTATACTTTTTCATTCCACATGAGGCTTTCTTATCTTGTGTTGGAGATTGTATTGACCGGTACGGGCATATTGCCTTTCAAAATGCATCTGGCATCCCGATAAATGGTTTTCTAGACCTTTTAAAATTTTATCTTAAGTACACATTCATAGTGTGGGATGAAAAACCACACCTTCAGATAGAAGGCATTCGTATAGGCTCTTGCATAGCACCCATCCTTAGAGATTTGTTTTAGGCCCAGCTGGAGAGGTCTTTTGCAGATATAGTAAAAGATACCAATGTCATCTAAATTTTTAGGTACGTTGACAACTTTCTTATTGTACTTAACAGAAATGACGGTTACTTCAAGGATGATGCTCTTAATGCCCTCACTTCTTTCTGTAACCTTTTCCGACTTCTAGAACTAATGCTCGAACTTCCTGAAAAAGGGGTAATCAAATTCCTAGACATCAACATCATACTTCATCATGATCGGACATAGTGGTTGTTCAAACCTCGAGGCGAAAAACCATTGTTACTTTTTCATTCAGCCCACTCTTAAACTCGTAAAAAGATCTATTGCTCGCCTTTCATTTCTTAATTCTCTCATCAAGCCCTGCCCACACCTAGAGACCCTTCCACCCGTCAGTGGGATTTCGTACACCACTCCGACGGCACAGAATATGGAATGCTTGACGTGCCTCTTTTTGTACAGAGCTTTCTTCTTCTGGTCGATCCACGAACATAACCTGCTCACGGAAAAAACGACAGGAATGTCGAACCGGCCAGCCACTTTCTTCAGGCTGTTAGTCACTCGGTGTGCATAGGGCACCACTTGTGGCTGCCTTGATCCCGGCTTAGCATGGGATTTTTTCTTCTTGCCTTTCATTTTTTGAAGGAGGGTCTCAGCTACGCTGCAAACGACAGAACACGGGGAGCCAGCCTTTTGAAGCCTTTCGATCTGATTGTTGAAGCTAGCCTCAGCCATGTGAGCACAGGACTTGAGCAATGCAGACTCAAGGCAATGTGAAGCGACAGCCCTGGAGTGCGCTGATCCGTACGGAAGCAGTTCCTTTTTTGCTCGGGGGGAACACATCCAACACACTCGCCCTTCTGAAAACTTGACATTAATATCTGAAAACTACAAGCTGTTGTTTTTGTTTACAGTGCTATTAGAGCCAAAACAGATGAGATCTTTGGAATTTGAAGCCTTTCTTGCAGTCTTACGTTGACCTTATGAGACACAGCGATGGTGCCGTGCATAAGCTTGACAATTCTAGCAGGACCCAGATTCAGCACAGCTTGAGCCTTTTGAAAGCCATTTTTTTTGCATGTGCACTTGCCGCGTTTGTTGGGGACAGTGTTGGCAGCACAACCGAAGCAGGTGTGCAGATGTGCAGAGCGTATGCGCGCACGCACACACGCGCACACACACACACTGTATACTAGCGGTCATGCATTGGGAAAAGGAACCACAGTCCTGCATGTATTAGACCTCAGCCTCTAGGATGGATTAGCATTTTGGCACAGTTTCATCAATAGCAGCTTTAATTTCAAGAGATATAAGCCTTCCTTTTATCCAGCTCTGGGATATCTTTCTTAATGGCTTGTTCTTATCTTTTGCTCTCTGCGAAATCCTTTTTGTGCCACCGCTCTTTCGGTCATCCTGTCCTGATGCTGTTGCGTTTTTTTCGTCATGCACCCACCAGCCCAAGACAGCCTTTCCATCTGTTGAGCATGCAAGGAAGTTAGTTCCTTATCAGCGTTCACTTTTGTAATACCACATTTTTGATTACCCAGTGATAGATCGCACTGCAGTTTCAAAAATAAGTAAATGGGATGATTATCAGTGAAGTTCTCCTGAAACAGCCCCACCAGTTACCACAGCCAAGTGGCCTCAAATGGCGCCCTGACAGAGCACATATGCCAGTAAAGCATGAGCCCAAGGAACTGTGAAAGAAGGCCACACTCACCAGTCGGCCATCTCGGGAAGGATGAAGTGCTGCCCCAGGTGGTGTTCTGCACGAGAGAAGAGGGCTATGCGAGAATGATCACAGGTCCTGCTTTTGATGGCTTAACGAACATTAGAACCATGCACCTGGTATGAAAACCATAGGAAAAGAGGGAACCACTCATGACATTTGCAAACATCCATCCTCACATATGTCAAACAAATGAAGAATAAGCTTCGCTACACTGACCCTGACAAAAAAAAATTAGGAGGTCTAAAGTGTGTTTGGCAAAAGCCTGTGGCCACTGCACTGCCTATTTCCATGACTTTTTTTGTGCATGGCACCAACACTCGAATGGCCAGGCCTCCCTAGCCTTAGTCCCACGAGAAGCCTCAAGCCACCTTTGACGCATTCGTTCACTGATCTTCCGCCGTTTGATGTTGAGAGAATCCGCGTTCCTGCGCTTGTCCAAACCGCTTGGTGCGGAATCACTGGGCTGCTTGCGAGTCATCCGACTCACTCACCCGACTGCAACGACATGTCTGGCGAAGGAGCGCCATCATAGCGCGTACTCGTTCCACCTGCCGGTGCAGGTGACGTCACTGCTGCTATGTGCAGCTGTGCATGTGCTTCGGTGCCCCCAGCTCTCGCTGAGGGGCGAGGAAAGTGTGTGCCGGTGTGGGGGAGGGTGTTCCAGGATGTAACGGACAAACAGGATCTCGACCGGGAGTATGAGCCATTAAAGGCTTTCACCTTAAAAACCAAGTCAACTTCCTAATGCACCCCATCAAGGAGCAACTTTTGTTAGCCTTGTGCAGAACTCAGCATCTGAGGAGACCTCGGCGCTCAAGCAAGTTAAGCTTGCACTGGGCACCCCGACATCAACGACCCAAGAAGAACAAGACATGACCTGCGCTGTCGCAGTCCTGGGTCCCTCAATGACCTGAAAGAAAATCCAAGAGCCATGCACTGTTTACACTGCAGTGAGGCCAGTTACATCCTTCGATTGTGAACACCTTGACCTTCACCCCACCAGCGTTCATTTTACAACAGCAGTTCAAGGAATATCCCTTGCAGGGGAAGCTGAACAAAGCAACTTTCGGAGACAGTTGCTTTTCCAGAAGATGGCAATGCATTACTATGTTGCATCCACAATTATGGCACTGTAGATGAAGCAAAGTGATGGCAATGCATCGTTAAGCCAATTCTGGGACAAAAACCCTCACCGTTTTATTTCATCCTCGCAACAGGCAAACAGATACTGATATCAACCTATATATTGGCTCTAACAAGAAAATAGATACTGTTATCAACCTATACACTGGTTAAAATAACTTAGTGATAACACAATAATAACATAATAATAACAAGTAAATAGCCTGGGCATCATTTTCCACGAGAATATGTGTTGGAACTTGCATATCACCCACATTCATTCCAAACTCGCTCGCACAATCGGCCTGTTGTCGCGACTATGGTTTCTTTTGCCACAAAACATTAAATTTCCTCTATAATTCAATGTTCTTTTCCACGATGAGCTACCCGTTTCTGATTTGGGGCACTACCATGCAAACTAATATAACATTCTTTTTAGTCTACAGAAAAAAAACAATACGTGTCATTTAAAATACTAACTAATCCCACATAAAACCAATCTTTGATGAATTGAAGCTTCTACCCGTCACCGCATTGCCCAATTCAATACTTACTTCACGCTACTGCCACGGCATATCCAAAAATGACACATACTTCAAAGATCTTGCCTCATTAACATTGCGAAACAATGTGTACAACACGCGTAGCACTGACCGCTGGGTGGTAGTTCCTCGGACCCGAACAAATTATGGGCGACAAATGTTAAAATTTCTGGGAAATAGCGAAAAGACGAGGACAGCAAAGAAAGGAAATAACAGGAAATTAGCGCAAGTCGTCTTTTGCGCTATTTTCCCAGACGTATGCAACACCAACCGGCCTGTCGTGTTGAAATGTTAAAACCCTGTTTCATTCTATGTCCATGTCTTAAGCGCTTACGTTAATAATATAACGGTCTGCCAACTGTATGCCAACCACTCTAAGCTCGGAATGTATATTTTCCTCACTATGAAAGCAGATTGCATAAGTCGTTTTGTTTTTGTTTCCTTTGTGTTCTCCCAAATTTTCCTATTGTTTTCTGTTCATTCCTAATATAGTGATCATCACTGCTGTTTCTGTCAAGTATTTGCTAGTAGGGTGTAGGTCTCGTCAAGCGCCCGCAGTGTTGCAATGTACGTTGTGATGTTGAAATAAATTTGATTTGATTCGAAGTGATTATCGAAGGGCTACAGGTTTACTCCCTTAGTGGACACAGGAGCAGTAGGCACACCATCCTCCACTGAGCTCAAGAAAGCGGCGACCATTTGGAATGACCCGCAAATGCACACCACTTACTATGCCATCAGGACAATGCACTGCATGAGTAACAGTCAAAGGACATACTTAACCTATTAACCTTCATGGTCCTGCAGCAGTGTTCCAGTGACACTATCTCGGGCATGGACTTCTGAACGTTAAGTGATCCACTTCATCTCGCTTTCGACAAAAAAATCCAAACCCTCGAAGACAACATCATGTGCCACTGAGAGTCTTTGAAGTCCATCCGCTTCAAGCACCATGGTCTCGATAGCTGTCTAAGCTGCCGAAAGCATCAAAGGTATTGTTGAAAACACAGCCTTGAATACACAGAATGTGCTCGAGAAGTTATCTATCAGGTTCCATTATCCTGTGGAAAGATGTAGTTTGGCCGATGTTTCAATGAGAGGGCAGCTGAACACGTTCACAATCTGTCTACCAACTCAGGAGGTTAGCATTACACTCTAAGAAGTGCGAAGAAAGAGATTGCCACCCGTTTCTTGAAAGTACAAAGTTCCTCGCTACGGCTAAAACCAAAACAGAAGGGTAAATAATTGAGGCCTTCTTAATCACAAAGAATGTGAGCACACCGTCCATTCTACTTTCGTATAAAGAAATCTCGTTTTTAGAAAGTAACACTTGAAACTGTCCTTTTTAACCTTGCACCTTTACTCGTGTTACTTGTTGTTTCCATCCTTCATAGATTTTAGCCTGGTTTTAGCCTTTGTCATTTTCGCATCACCTTTACCTTTTTTTATTGTTGTTTCCATAATTCACTCTCGGTTTCACGGTTTTAGCCTTTGTCATTTTCGCGTCGCCTTTACCTTTTTTATTGCTGTTTCCATAATTCACTCTCGGTTTCACGGTTTTGGCCTCGTTGTTAATCTTGTTTTGTTTCATTCATATGGTTTCGATTTTATGCTTACTTTTTAGTGCTTGCACCATCATCTTTTACTGTTGTTACTGTTGCTTCCACGTCTCATCCCTTTTGCTTAGTAAGTTTTTGCTTGTAATACATGGTTCGGGCGTTTCCTTTTTCATTCTTTGAAATTTTAGTTTCACAGTCAGGGTTTTTATTTTCCTCTCTCCTTTTATCTAGGTATCAAGGGTGTTCAGGCAGCTACTTACTTGGAGTTCTTTAGATTGGTTCCCCAGATTGGCTCTACTAAACTGTTAAACTTATCTGCTGTGTTGGATCCTGGCTGTGTCATGTGGTGGGTTGGTGCCCATAAAAGGAATGCTCGAAGCGTTTTTCGAATAAAAGTTGGAAGTCTACGCTCTGTGTGTGTCCCTGTTTCTTTCATGCAGTTTAATCATGAACGAGAAGCACCAACTAGCCCGCCAGAAAACCCTTCTACAATATTCAGTTACTACTTAACCATGGCGTCACCACTGCCAACCTTCGCAATAGATAACGATTACCAAGAATATCAACATCTAACCGGGGGCATAACAGTTGTTTTGCAATTTGAAGTAATCGATATCTGGAATGCTATCACCCTTTTAGAACTATCTGCAAAGGATTCACTGACCCAAGAGCAGGAGCCCATCTTGGACATCAAGAAAACCTTCTTCACTGTTAAAGAGACAGTTTTAGATCTTGTCACTAGTTCCACCAATCAAGCATCAAACCGACACTGCCAAATACACTCAACCAAGGAGTGCAAGTGAAGCCTAAGAACATAAGTGAACAACGCTCTCCAGCCCCCTTGTCCCCAGGAAAAACAACACCACCAACTGAACAGCATCATGTGCTGACTGTTCAAGAGCACCAGACTGCAGGGCGTATTATTGTGCTACTCTCACTCACAACTAAATTCCATGAGATGTACATTTTGCATGCTAAAGGTGACATTTGGGCTCCTGCACAAAGGGGCATTTCACTTCACACTGGACCCTCTTTTTTTCTCTCTGCAGGGTCTTTCTACGCCAAACGTCCCAGACGTTGCGCTCGACCATCTCCAATTTGTTCAAAAAAATTCATGGAAACTTAACCTAATGTGCGTAATCAAAGCCTGAAATATTTTTGCCGAAAAAATTTACTCGTGACGTGAGGGCAGTTTGAATATTTAGAAAAGGTGAGAAACCAGGCACGGCTCAATAATTAATAAAAAATTCAGTTTTAGAAAACACTTCACAACTCTTTTCATTGACATTTGCGCACTTTCTGGTTTTCGATATAAATTCGGAGCATGAAGCTTTATAGGGCATAAATATTTTTTAAATATCGCAAGGAAGTATTAAAATATGCCATTTTTGTCGTTTTTTGTTTTAAATATCAACTTGCTCTCAGAAATTCAGAAATAGCCATTTTGTTTCTCTAGATGCCTAGTACCTATAACAAATGTTACAGGTGATGAAACTGTGTACATAAAAGTAAAAAAAATACTAAAGTTGCAAAAACTGCATTTTGAGCCAAAAACACTAGTTAATTTCACTCTGAGGTGGTCCAAGTAAAAATACAAACAATAGCGGGTTACATAGAACGGTTTATTGCCTTTCATTTCTGAAATATTTATCGAGGCTATTTTCGTTTAAAGCGAAAAAAGAATTTTTGAAGCTCTCGCGCTGCAAGCTACGTTGTCTCTTAACGCCTCTTCACCACACAACACGGCACCTGGCATGGCATGACACTTATGGCTAGAAACAACTTCAGTTTGCCATCGTTTGCTGTCGTGCATTTTTAGGGCTGTAGCTAAAGATAATATCGCATGACATTCGGCAGACGGTATGCAATGAACGAGATCGTTTTTGCTTTCGAAGTCCAAAGAGACCCGGTTTGGTTTGGTGAGGCGTAGCCAAGAGAAGAAAAACAAGGGTATTCAGCATGCTGTTTTGCATGGACCATGAGGAGGGATGACCAGCTAGCATGGCAGGCGCATCACAAGTGCTTTATTTATCTGAATAAGATCACGGATAGCGCGCGCCTTGGAGCGCACAGGAAGGTGCGAAGTGCTCACCGCTGCGGCGAGCAACGCGAGACGCGCTGGCGGTGAATGCGGCCCTCTTGCCCGCAGAAGCGTCGCTCGTATGAAAGAGGTCCGCCAGTATAGTGGATCGTTTTCGCTAGAGTAGCAATGCAGAAATTACACTGATTAAATAGAATACTACCAAGACATCACATAGGAAACAATCGGGCATGAGCCTCTGACGGCAATAAGGGTCAGGTAGTACGTGGTGCTGTTGCGCCGCGGATTGTTTCAACACTGAACTGTTCTGGTCATTTCCAAATCGTCGTCTCACAACCTCTATGCTGGTGCTTACGTCTGCCATGGCGTTGAAAAGAATGAATGACTGCAACAAAAGCACACCGAACAACTAGCTCACTTGGGCATGTGCCGCCCCGGCAGCATTATGAAAACCTTTTCCCATGAATACCTATTCCACTACTCAACGTTCCCATGCTTGCCTCCAGTGCAAAGCTTACTTAAAAACAAGAGCTCCACATTTCAGTAGTGTTGAAATCTGAGTCAGTTGGTACATGTTCAGGAGTAAAACCAGTCAAAAGACGGAACACAGCCAAGAGACAAGGCACACACACGACGACTGGACTAGCAACTGTGCTTTATAGAAGAAAACCGTCTCCCAGGAAAAGTGGCAATGTTTGCAGCTCAGTTAACAACAATAAAGATAAGCTATGATCTGACGCCGTTGCGAAAGGAAGCTAAGTTCCTTCTGCATGAGGTGGATAGAAGGACTGCTGATGCAATCATCTCCTTGAATAGTAATGAGGAACGCTTCGAGGATTTCCCGCTCAACTTTTCCCTTGCCTCTGCTGACAATACTAACATTGGAAAAAAGCGGGTAGCAACCGCATTCCCGGCAATGTCGAGGCAAGTTAGCACCGTCAGTAGGGGACAGAGAGTTGTGGTGTTCTCTTAGTCTGTCATTAATACATCGGCCTGTTTGCCCAATGTACACTTTTTCGCAGGTCAACGGAATTTTGTAAACCACACCTGTGGCACAGTTGACATAGCGGTTTTCATGCTGCATCGAACTAACCGGCCGATAAGTCCTGCCACGTGCAACACGTGAGCACAGGCATGAAAGCTTGCAGGGAGCTGAAGACACAACATTGACGCCCTGCTTTCCGGCGACCTTTTTGATGGTGTGGGCGACTTTATGCACATAAGGGAGATGAAGTGTGGCAAGTGCGCTGCACGCACTCGCGTGCATGGGGGGAGAGAAGACAACAAAGTAGGAGAATACAGATCGGCTCGACCGTATGCTACGTGTACTGTTTCATTGCTAATTATCATTACTACGATACAACATATTTTGGCGACGAGGATGCTGTTTCGATTCAGGACCTTCACGTGGCCTGCTCACCATCCGTCATGAGCTTTTCTGGGCTTCAGCCACCACCACCCTTCCTGCCGACTCCTGGTCGTCCTGCCCTTCCATGGGAGCAATGGGAGCTGGCGTTCCGGAATTACATGCAGGCCTCTGGTGCCTCTACTCTGGGCGCGGACAGGCGGAAGGCCATCCTGCTGAATTGCCTCGGACTGGAAGGTCAGCGCATTTTTTATACATTGGCGCCGCCGTCGTCCACTCCAGCGCCTACAGCTGCGGCTTCGCACTCCAGTGACGAGGCGCCTTGCCTTGACAAATTTGATGCGGTGATATCCATCCTGTCGGAGCATTACAAATCGTCCGTGAATGTAATCGCCGCACATCATCGCTTTCGCCGTCGAGTTCAGGCTCCAGGAGAGACAACCGATGAGTACGTCGCTGTCCTTCGCAGCCTTGTCGGCGACTGCAGGTTTGGGACCATGGCGGAGGACGATATGATCAGGGACCAGCTGGTGGAGAAGACCTCGAGTTGCCATCTGCGTGAGCGCCTACTCATAGAAGGCTCCTCCTTGACTCTGTCGCGCGCCATGCTCCTTGCTCGACAGTGTGAGCAAGCTTCCCGGGAAGCCAGGGAATTGGCTGAGGAGGACGCTCCAGTACATCGTGTGAGATGCGAGCGCGGATCGAGACAAACACCACCTCAGGCCCATTGCTGCAAGTGCCAAAGTCAACCATCACAACCTGCTGCTGCAATACCAGAGCACATGCGCTACCGCTGCGGTTCTACAACTCACCTAGCGAACAACCCTGCATGCCGAGCCCGCAACCGCAAGTGTCGTCGGTGCGGCAAGGTGGGCCATTTCGACTCTCTCTGCAAGTCGTCCGACCGTCCTGTTCAAGTTCAGCAAGTTGCAGATACTGCTGACACATCGTCGATGCCGGATGGCTCCAGCAGTGCGTCTATTCTCAATGTTGAAAGTAAAAAAAACGGAATTTTCGCCTCAGTCCTGATTGAAGGCAAGTTCATCCGCTTCCTGATTGACACCGGCTCATCTGTGTCAATTATTTCTGAAGATCTATACCACCGATTCTTCGCTAAATGTTTCCCGCTTAAATCAACTGCAGTTCAACTATTGGACTATTCTAAGTCTCGGATTATAGTCCAAGGGTGTTTTGTTGCCACAGCAAAGTTCCACGACCGTACCGCCTGCATCCTGTTGTACGTTGTCTCGGGAGGCACAACGCTGCTGGGCCTGGATTCCATTGCCGCTCTACAAATGAAGATCAAAGGTGCATCGTTGGAATGTCTTTCCAAGACACCTGATACGCCTCTGTTACCTCCTGAGCTACGTCCACACTTCGAACATCTCTTCTCCAAGGAACTCGGAGTTGCTCGTGGCTACGTGCACAAAGTCAGAGTACAGGATTCCGTTTCTCCTGTTGCTTGCAAGCTCCGACGGCTGCCGTTTGCCATTCGTCAGCAGGTGTCCGAGGAACTCCAGAAGCTTGAAGCTCAAGACATCATTAAACGGGTCGACGCTTCCATGTGGATTTCACCCATAGTCGTGGCTCGGAAAAAAGATGGCTCCATCCGAATGTGCGTCGATTTGCGTGAGCCGAACAAGGCTATTCATGATTTGAACAGCGCGAACTACAAGGGACAAGAAAAGAAGGGAAACAGGACAAGCGCTGACTCGCAACTAAAAGGTTTATTCAATGAAACCTTCTTATATGAAGAAACAATCAAAGGGAAAAAAACAACACAAAAAACTAAAAACCATGAAACGCAACATTCGTCAGGTGCTCCCGAGATAATTCATCTCCCTATCGCAAAGGAACACAGAAGGTTTGCTGACGCACTTCAGTTGATCCCCTGCGATGTGAAAAGCCTCGACAACTTCTCGTGTCGTCTGATCACTGTGGGTGTATAGCACACGGGTTTGATTGAATAATGCAGTGCATTTTTTCTTTCTCTTTTTCATGACTTTACATTCTAGACAATGTTTGACCAAATGCGAAAGGTCATCACCATTGTTTAAGTTGTTCCTGTGCTCTTGTAGGCGCTTGTTAAGGCAACGCCCTGTCTGACCAATGTAACGCGCTCCACAGGAAAGGGGTACACTGTATACGACACATGTTTTACAGGCCACAAACTTATCCCTGTGCGCAACGCCACATCCTTCTTTTTTCTCCTTGGCCTCTTTCTTTCTTTCAATGGCAGGGCATATCTGCTTGAGCTTGACGGGGGCTGTAAGGAACACGCCAACTTTGTACCTACTTGCTACGTTCTTTAGTCCGTGGGAGACGCGGTGAACATATGGCAAAACGGCAAATTTCTTCTTTTCAGGCTGGACGTCTGTCGTAAGCGGAGTGGCCAGACGCTTTAATGACTGAATTAAACGAGAACACGCCCCTGCTATCATCTGGTCTTGATATCCAGCAAACTTAAGACAGGGGCGACGCTGGACCCGATGCACACTCCTGATTTCTGCGCAAATAGCTTGCCTTGCCATCCTATGACATTTTTCTGTTGTACGTTGACAGGGATCTGGAAAAGAACCTGTCTGGCCTACATCTCAAGACTGTCAGATATGTCGATGACTATCTTATTTTTGTAGAACGTGGGCGTTTTCCGGCTCGAATGGTTGACATTCTAAAAGTGTTCAGGGAGTGTGGGTCGGGGTTACAGTTCACGTTTGAGGCACCAGTTAACGACGAACTGCAGTTTTTAGACGTGCGGCTGCATTTCGAGCAGAACCATGTTTGCTGGAAGTATAACCCGAGGTCGTCAAAGACACTTCTTAATTCTCACTCCGGTCATTCCAAATTGGTAAAAAATAGCATTATCAGTTCCTGCTTGCGAAGTGCTTTGACCAAGTCCTGTCATCACACCATTCAAGATAGCTTCCAGACCCAGTTGTCTAGGGTTAAGTTTGCTGGATATCAAGACCAGATGATAGCAGGGGCGTGTTCTCGTTTAATTCAGTCATTAAAGCGTCTGGCCACTCCGCTTACGACAGACGTCCAGCCTGAAAAGAAGAAATTTGCCGTTTTGCCATATGTTCACCGCGTCTCCCACGGACTAAAGAACGTAGCAAGTAGGTACAAAGTTGGCGTGTTCCTTACAGCCCCCGTCAAGCTCAAGCAGATATGCCCTGCCATTGAAAGAAAGAAAGAGGCCAAGGAGAAAAAAGAAGGATGTGGCGTTGCGCACAGGGATAAGTTTGTGGCCTGTAAAACATGTGTCGTATACAGTGTACCCCTTTCCTGTGGAGCGCGTTACATTGGTCAGACAGGGCATTGCCTTAACAAGCGCCTACAAGAGCACAGGAACAACTTAAACAATGGTGATGACCTTTCGCATTTGGTCAAACATTGTCTAGAATGTGAAGTCATGAAAAAGAAAAAAAATGCACTGCATTATTCAATCAAACCCGTGTGCTATACACCCACAGTGATCAGACGACACGAGAAGTTGTCGAGGCTTTTCACATCGCAGGGGATCAACTGAAGTGCGTCAGCAAACCTTCTGTGTTCCTTTGCGATAGGGAGATGAATTATCTCGGGAGCACCTGAAGAATGTTGCGTTTCATGGTTTTTAGTTTTTTGTGTTGTTTTTTTCCCTTTAATTGTTTCTTCATATAAGAAGGTTTCATTGAATAAACCTTTTAGTTGCGAGTCAGCGCTTGTCCTGTTTCCCTTCTTTTCTTGTCCCTTGTAGTTCGCGCTGTTCAAATCATGAATATCTACCAACTCGCCCAAATGAACGTTTTGCTGAACAAGGCTATTGTGGTCGACAGTTTTCCTTTGCCTCAAACGGAAGAACTTCTACATAGCTTGGCCGGGTCACAGCGCTTTTCGAAGTTGGACCGTGCCTCGGCTTACCATCAAGTACCACTTAGCCCTGAGAGTCGGGAATTGACCACATTCATTACCCATGATGGCCTCTTCCGCTTCAAACGAGTGTGTTTCGGCCTTGCTTCGGCGCCTTCGGCTTTTCAGAAGATGATGCACTTAATTTTAAAAGGGTGCAAAGGTGTCCTCTTCTACATCGACGACATCATAGTCCATGGCACCTCCCGACAGGAGCACCTGACCAACCTTCGTGCTGTTCTCGAGCGCCTGTCCCAAGCCGGATTCAAGCTCAACCACAAATGTGTCTTCGATGTTCCGAAGCTCACTTTCTTGGGGCATGTCAGCGGTGAAGGCCTGTTTCCGCTTTCTTCTGCCATCGAGGCGATTACGAAGGCTCCGACTCCATCTAACATCAGCGAGCTTCGCTCCCTCCTTGGACTTGCGGGTTTCTACTCCAAGTTTATCCCGCATTACTCCGACGTCGTTGAGCCTATGCGCGCCCTACTTCGAGGCAGCAACTCCGCCTTCACTTGGACTGCTGCTGCGCATTCAAGCTTCAAACTACTGAAGTCCATGTTGACGTCATGTGACGTGTTGCATTTTTTTGATCCTGCCCTTCCCGTGGTCGTAACGACTGACGCTTCCAGATATGGCCTTGGGGCAGTGCTTCAGCAAGACAACGGCCATTCCCTGCAAACTGTTGCGTTTGCCTCCCGTACCTTGACACCCCAAGAAAGAAAGTACTCTGTTGGTGAACGTGAGGCCCCAGCTTGAGGCCCCAGCTTGCGTTTGGGCGTGCGAACGGTGGCACGTGTATTTGTGGGGCCTGCCTTTTGTTCTATGCAGCGACCACAGTGCACTTGTCATTTTGCTGTCGACGAAAGGAACGGGCCATCGGCCGTTGCGAATTTCACGTTGGTCGGCTCGCCTGTTGTGCTACAACTACACTGTAGAGTACCGCAAAGGCAATGACAACTCTGTTGCGGATGCTCTGTCTCGCCTTCCCTTACCGACCACGTCGTGCAGTGAGCCCAGTGAGTTCGACGCCAGTGACGACGACTTCGTCTGCCTGCTATCGCCAGCCGTGACTCTACAAGAGCTTCAAGAGGCAACCATCAGCGACGCAGCAGTTGCTCAAGCCATTCAGTTTACATCGGCGACATGGCCGGACAAGAAATCCCTACCGGAGAACCTTAGGCCATACTATCTTCTGCGCTCGGAGCTGTCCGTCGTGCAAGGCGTCTTGTACCGAGGTGACAGGCTCGTCGTTCCCGAAAGTTTGCGACGACGCCTCATGGACATCGCGCACGAGTCACACCCCGGGATCAGCCGCACGAAAAGTCGACTGCGAGAGCTCTACTGGTGGCCGCGAATGGACGAGCACGTCGAAGAAATGGTACGGACATGCGTCGTGTGCCAGTCCTGTGACAAATCGGCTCGTCCGGTGGCAGCTCCTCTGCAACCTGTCGCCTTCCCAGAGAAACCTTGGGATAAGGTTGCCATTGATATCGTGGGGCCTTTCGACCAAGCTCCCAGTGGCTGCTGCTTCGCGATTACTCTCACGGATTATTACAGTAAGTGGCCAGAAGTTGTCTTCGCTGATGCCATCACAACTCAAACCGTTCAAGAATTCCTGCTTGGCCTCTTCGCTCGTGAGGGTTACCCTCAAGAGATTGTCTCTGACCACGGACCTCAATTTTCATCGATGGCTATGCAAACTTTCCTCCGCGAACGGGGGATACGCCATTGCTACTCTTCAGTGTACCATTCCCAAGCTAATGGACTCGTTGAACGATTCAATCGAGTGCTTAAGTCCTACATTCAGCTAGCTCTGTGCGAGCGACGCGACCTACGTACAGCGATTGTGGACTACCTCGGTGTCTACCGCTGTACGCCCCATGCCACGACAGGAATTGCACCAGCTGTCCTACTTCATGGCCGGTTGCCCCGCACAGGACTTAACGTCGTAGGACTGCCGGATCAGTCCTTCTCAATGGATCCGACAAAAGCGCTTAAGCTTTTGCGGCAGAGGCTTGACGAGAAGCAAGCGCAATACAAGCTTTATGCGGACCAGCGGAGTGGCGCCCAGTGTCGTGACTTTCAGATTGGCCAGTACGTGCGTGTCCGCAAACCAAATGTGCGAGGCAAACTGTCAGCTCGGTTTTCGGAGCCTCGGAAGGTTGTGGAGCAGCGTGGACCTGCATCTTTTCTGCTGGATGATGGGCGAGTGTGGCACTCGTCCAAGTTTTCTGCGGTTCGCCCAGAAGTAGTTCAGCAGCAACTGTCCTCCTCAGCTCCAGCGGCCCTTTTCGCTGATATTTCGCTGCCTATCGACGGCAACCGAATGCCGCCGCCCAGTCCACAGTCCGGAACAGTGGTCCAGGGTCCTTCTTCGGACGCGCCTTCAATCCAGATGATGCCAGCCGTTCCGCCCACTCCGGAATCGGCAGCCGCTCCTCAACCCTCGTGTAGTAAATCCACAGCGGCAACTGCGGCTTCACCTCCTGCGCCGCCTCGCCGAAGTACTCGCAAAAAGAAGCGGCCCGCATGGTTCAAAGACTATGACATCCGCTAGACATTTTGTTTTTTTAAGTGCGGCGGAAATGTGATAAAGATGAAGTGTGGCAAGTGCGCTGCACGCACTCGCGCGCATGGGGGGAGAGAAGACGACGAAGTAGGAGAATACAGATCGGCTCGACCGTATGCTACGTGTACTGTTTCATTGCTAATTATCATTACTACGATACAACACTTATCTTTAGATGTAGACTGTTGTTAACTGAGCTGCGCAAACTTTGCCACTTTTCCTGGGAGACTGTTTTCTTCTATAAAGCACAGTTGCTAGTCCAGTCGTCGTGTGTGTGCCTCGTCTCTTCGCTGTGTTCCGTCTTTTAACTGGTTTTACTCCTCCACATTTCGTCTGGCCAGTGTCGTGCTCTGCGGTGAAGAGGCATTAAGAGGCGACACAACCTGAGAGCTCAACTTCTTTTCTCGCTTCAAATAAAAATTGCCTCAATAAAAATTTCAGAAATGAAAGGCAATAAACTGTTCTACGTAACCCGCTATTGCTTCTATTTTTACTGGACCACCTCAGGGTGAAATTGACGCATGTTTTGGCTCAAAATGCACATTTTACAACTTCAGTATTTCTTTTTACTTTTATGTATGCAGTTTCATCGCCTGTAACATTTGTTATAGGCACTAGGCATCTAGAGAAAGAAAACAGCTATTTCCGAGAGGAAGTTGATAGAAATGGCAAATTTTGATACTTTTTTTTCAACAAATTAGAGAAATTGGAACGGCCCTGCAATTCAAGTCCCCGCTTGCAAAGCAGAGGAGAGTTGAAGTGGGACTCACAGACCCAGGGAGCCACTCGGATCGCAGTGAAGGTTGCTACATGTTTCCAACCGCATGGTCACCTCCGGTGGCTCAACAGTGTACATTCGTGACACGCAGTCAAAAAGCCAACAGCACCCCCGCCAACCTTGGGCTCATTTGCAACAAATGTGAACTAGGCTTAGCCTAGCTGCTAAGTCCTCGTGGTTGGTATGAGCATGCCACTGATCCATAACAAATGGCGCGTCAAAAGTGGTTGCGTGCTAGTCATGTTACAGTGAACTAGAATACTGAGTAGTGTGCTCACTGCGCCACGTCTCCATAGGCCGAGGTGAAGCCACCGGTGTCGACATTATTTAGTTTCCCGCTTGTCCGCTAGGTGCCACCGCCGTTCCGAACACTGTAGTCGCCGCAGTACAAGTAGGCGCAGTCATGCGCTTCGGAGTCGTTTTCTTTGGTCGTTGTTGTTTGTTGTGCTTACTTTGTGCTTGCTTTGGAGGATTCAGTGGCGTGCTTAGAACATTATTTCGTCTCTCACAAACCTGCAATGCAAGGTTTGGTTTGGTTTAAGGGGGTTTAACGTCCAAAAGTGACACGGGCTATGAGAGACGTCATAGTGAAGGGCTCCGAAAATTTCGACCACCTGGGGTTCTTTAACGTGCACTGACATCGCACAGTACACGGGCCTCTAGAACTTCGCCTGCATCGAAATTTGACTACCACCGCAGCCGGGATCGAACCCGCGTCTTTCTTGTCAGCAGCCGAGCGCCATAACCACTGAGCCACTGCGGCGGCGGCGGTAATGCAAGGATGTAGCATTTTGGATAGATTGAAAGTGTTCCGTAAAGGAAAAAAATGCCGGGTCGCCTGCAGAACCATTGGTCCGCGCCAAGTTTCGATACTGGCTATGCCTACAGCAAAGATGGACCGAGGGTAGTCTTGTTCAGCGTGTTGAGTTTCCAATTATAGTTTTGATAATCATAATTGCAGTTTTTAATCATAGTAAACTGCCTTTCATTTTTGGCTTGATGAAATGCTGAAGCGCACAGACAACAACATTGAGCGAGTGGACGAAGACGAAGACGACAACGAAGTTCTGGCTGTGTTCTGAGTGCCGCTCGTAGCTGTTACTTCGCTTGTGTACATAGCTGCAACTATTTTCTTTCCCGCAACATATTTGGTGGAGCTGCGGCTTTCCCCTACGCCTACCGACGATGGAGCTCCGTAGCGGCCGCCAGCTGCCTTCGCTCACCACGACCCAAGACGCCTCCCAGCAAACATCACCATCAGCCATGCCATCGCTCGTTCTTTCTTCACCTCGTGACCCTGGGACATTTTCTGGCACCGACAATGTTGACGTGGACGACTGGATCCACATGTATGAACGCGTGAGTACATACAACCACTGGGATCCGACCCTTATGCTCGCGAATGTCATCTTCAATCTAAAAGACAACCCCCAGTTGGTATGAAACTCACGAAAATGATTTGACCAGCTGGGAGGTCTGCAAGCAGAAACTGCACGAGCTGTTTGGATGGCAGCTCGGCCGAACAACTCAGCCGAACACTCTCCGCTAAGAGGGACCTTGCATCCCGAGCTCAAACTTCTACGGAATCCTATGTCTCCTACATTCAGGATGCGTTGGCCCTCTGCCACAAAATTGACAACAACATGCCCGAATCTAACAAAGTGGGTCACGTGTTGAAGGGAATCACCCAGGATGCCTTCAACCTGCTCGACTACAAGAACTGCACTACAGTCGACGGCACTATTCAGGAATGTCGCCGCTTCGAGGTAGCTAAAAGCAGGCGTACTAGCCAGCCGTACACACGCCTCTCCAACACGGCTGCGGCTTCCTCATGTGAAGACCTGCTACGCCGGCAAACTCTAGCGCCTCCAGAAAATGTGACCCGCATCATTCGGCACGAACTCGAAGCTATGTCCGCTGCGTCCCTGCATCTACGTGATGGCGACACCCACTTGCCCACCATCTCTATGGTACAAGCCGTCATCCGTCAAGAGCTTTCGAACCTTGGTCTCCAGCCCGTCAGCCCCGTACGTCCTTCATCACCACCAGAAATCACTGCGATTGACCCTGAACGACCTTCGTACTTCACTCCACGTCGACGTAACCCTAACGATTGGCGGACACCAGACGACAGGCCCATTTATTTCCTCTGCCACTGCATTAGCCACATCTCCTGTCACTGTCACAATTATTGATCCCGTCGTAGCACATACAGTCCTCTAAGCACTCACCGCAATGACGAACAGTCCAGCCACTTCATGCCCCCTCCAGCCCAGCAGAGTGCTACTGTCGACGGCCAGATTTCCCGCTCCAGCCACTCCCCGTTCCCCCTGCGTCGGCAGTCTCGTTTGCCCCTAAGCCGTTGCTCCTCTCCTGGCCCTTACGGACGCTCATAAGCGGAAAACTAGACGCTGCAGTGTCCGAAGGTGATCTTTTGTAAAACAGTGCGAACAACGTCGGACAAGACAAGAAGGACACGAGACGAGCGCTATCCCGTGTCCTTCTTGTTCTTGTCCGACATTGTCCGCGCTCTTTTACAAAAGATGCATATATACCAACTCACCCAACTGAACAATCTGGAGGTGATGCTGCAGTACAGCCCCAGTCCCAAAATCCTCACTTAGCCCTCCGCACACACCAAAATTTGCTCGCTATTTATGTCGATGGAGTCCCTGTGAGAGCCCTGATCGATACAGGCACGCACGTGTCTGTCATGAGTTCAACCCTACGACGTCGCCTCAGAAAAGTACTGACCTCTGCACCCACAGCCGTTCTCCGCGTTGTCGATGGCGGAACGCCTCCTGTGGTTGGACTATGCACAGCCCTTGTGACCATATCCGGCCGCCATACATCCGTTCTACTCTCTGTTCTGGACCAGTGCCCTCATGACATCATTCTTGGCATGATTTATTCACAAATAAAAATTGGGTCACTGACCAAGTCGAAAGATGAAAAATGACGTTTCGGGTCCCATACGGGACGGGACCCGAAACGTCAACGTGTCAACGTGAAGGACCCGCTGCCACGTGCCAAGTTCCCTGGCGTTGTTTATAGGATCCCTTGCAGCGACTGCCCCTCCGTCTACATTGGGGAAACCAGGAACTTCCAGCGGCGCATGAAGGAGCACCAGGGCGACGTCAGAAACAAGCGCGCAGCAAAAAATGCAGTTGCAGAGCACGTGCTGTCCACTGGCCACGAGATTGGCTGGGATGAGGTGGAAATCTTGGCGACGGAAAGAAACCTATCTGCAAGACTTCATCTAGAATCCCTAATCATCCAGACAACGGCCAACACGCTAAACAAGAATCAGGGCACGCTACATCCTATCTACGTGAAAAGATTGCAGAAGATTCTGAAGCATATATAACCATTCCTTCTTCTGTGACAGCCTCATTGTGAACAAGGGCCCCGTATGAGACCCGAAACGTCATTTTTCATCTTTTGACTTGGTCAGTGACCCAATTTTCATTTGTGAATAAATCATGCTTCGCCCTGACCAGACGGTGTTCCGTCGAACCTTGGACTATCATTCTTGGCCTCGACTTCCTGTCTTAGCATTCAGCCCTTATCAACTGCGCCACCAGTGTTGTCCAGCTTGACCTTTCCCTTTCCGCTGAGTCGCAGTCTCCAGTTGTACATCGTCTTTGTGCTGTCGACTTTGCCCATCTACCGCCTTAAGCCACAACTTACATTTCTTTCTCATCTGTTCCACCTGTCCCTGATGGTCCCTGCGTAGTCACTCCGGACCTTGACGTTGCCCTCACACGAAGTATTGCGCTTTCGCACGCTGTCTTTACAATGTCGGCAAACCGAGCATACCTTCCTGTTCTGAACTTTGGTTCATCTATCCAACCGCTCCCGCAAGGCATCTCACTCGCCACGCTGTGCCCTGCTGCCGAATGTGTCATATCAGTGGTAGACAGCTGCTTACCTTCCACTCATCAATGCCTGTTGCCTGCGGCCACATCAACAGAGAAACCCACGGACGACAACGCCAACATGATCTGTTCTGACCTACCGCCGATGCAAACTCACGATCTTAGGTGCCTCTTATCATCTTTTCGCAACATCTTCGATTTTGATGCCCATGTTTTGGCTCGTACCTCTGTGGTGATGCATCGCATAAACACGGGTGATGCCGCTCCTCTCCACAGACGTCCGTACCGCATGTCCAGCACTGAACGCACCGTCATAAATCAAGAGATGGACAAAATGTTCACCAAAGACATCATTGAGCCCTCGTCAAGCCCTTGGGCTTCCCCAGTTGTCCTGGTAAAAAAGAAGGAGGGCAGCTGGCGCTTGTGCATTGATTACCAGCACTTCAACCACATCACAAAAAAGGACGTATATCCTCTCCCGAGGATCGATGATACATTAGATTGCCTCCACGGAGCCAAATATTTCTCTTCAATTGATCTTCGATTGGGGTACTGGCAAATTGCCGTTGATGAAAAGGACCGCGAAAAGACCGCCTTCGTGACACCTGATGGCTTATACCAATTTAAAGTCATGCCATTCGGACTCTGTAACGCGCCGACTACCTTTGAACGAATGATGGACTCCCTTCTTCGTGGCTTTAAGTGGCCTACCTGCCTCTGTTACCTAGACGATGTTGTGGTTTTCTCGCCTACTTTTGCCACGCACCTCGAATGCCTCTCCAGTATTCTGACAGTGTTCCGTAACGCCGGACTCCAGCTGAACTCATCGAAATGCAAATTCGGTCGCCGTCAACTCACTATTCTTGGACACCTGGTTGACGCTTCTGGTGTCCGCCCACATCCAGTCAAAATTCAAGCCGTGAAGGACTTTCCTCTTCCTAGGTCGTCGAAAGATGTGCGCAGCTTTGTCGGATTGTGCTCGTATTTTCGCCGTTTTATCAAAGATTTAGCCGGCATCGCTCGCCCCCTCACCGATTTTCATAAGAACGTCACCCCCTTTATCTGGGGCCCTGCTCAAGAGAACTCATTTTCCTCCCTCGTTCATTTGCTAACCTCTCCGCCCATCTTAGCCCATTTTGACCCGTCGTCTCCTACAGAGGTTCGCACCGACGCCTCCAGATATGGAATCTGTGCCGTGCTAGCCCAACGTCAACAGGGTCGCGTCATCCCTTATGCCAGCTGCCTACTTTCCGCCGCAGAGCAAAATTACTCCATTACTGAGAGTGAGTGTCTCGCCCTTGTCTGGACTGTAGCTAAATTCAGACCGTATCTGTTCGGCCGCTCATTCACTGTTGTCACTGATCACCCCGCTCTCTGTTGGCTGTCTTCACTAAAAGATCCCACCGGTCGCCTTGGTCGCTGGGCTTGCGCCTCCAAGAATATTCATACTCCGTCGTGTACAAGTCCGGTCATCACTACCAGGACACTGACTGTTTATACCGATACCCTGTGGAGCCACCTGACCAGGAAGACGCTGAGACCCTGCCCGGGCTCTTAGCTATCACTGCTCTCACCGACATTGCCAACGAACAGCGCCACGACTCATCTTTACGACCTATCTTTGATGGCCTCTGCTCTGCAAACCGATCTCCGTCTCTGCAACTTTGTGTGCTCCAGAATGGCATTTTGTATCACCGCAACCTACGCTCCGAAGGTCCTCCGCTGCTGCTCGTCATACCCCAACATCTACGCTCTTCTGTCTTTGAAGAATTGCAAGATCTGCTGACAGCCGACCACCTTGGCATGTCCCACAAGTACGCTCGAGTGCGGCACCGCTTCTTTTGGCCTGGTCTGTATCGTTCCGTCAAGCGTTACGTTGCCGCTTGCGACCTGTGTCAACGTCGGAAAAGGCCCTCCACTTTGCCTGCCGATCTTCTACAACCCATCGACGTACCTCCGGAACCCTTTCACCGTGTTGGCCTCGACCTTCTTAGCCCTTTTCCCACGTCCCTCTTCGGCAACAAGTGGATCGCTGTAGCAACTGATTATACGACTCGGTACGCCATCATGTCGCCGATTTTCTTCTCCAAGACATCATGCTTCACCATGGTGCCCCTCGCAACCTGCTCACCGACCGCGGTCATTATTTTCTGTACCGAGTGATTAATGACATTCTTCGTTCGTGTGCCACGCAGCAACAGCTCGCGACAGCTTACGATCCACAAACCAATGGGCTCATGGAACGGTTCAACCGCACGCCCACCGACATGTTAGCAATGTACATCTCGCCAGACCACCGAGATTGGGACACAGCCTTGCCTTATGTGATGTTTGCGTATAACTCTTCATGGCATGACACAACAGGTTATTACCCTTTCTACCTTTTGTTTCGTAGGCACCCCATCTTGCCTTTGGACACACTCATGCCGCCTTCTTCAGTCCCCACCACTGCTTACGCTCAGGACGCCATCGCCCAGGCTACGCTGGCGTGCCAAATAGCCCGTAGTTGGCTCCGTGCCTCTCAAGCTTCCTAGAAGTCCGCCTACGACCGCCGTCACCCGGCCGTCGAATATAAGCCCAGATCACTCGTCATTCTCTGGACGCCGTCACACAGCATCAGTCTCCGAGAAGCTCCTTTCTCACTACCGTGGCCCTTACCGTGTGATGCGCCGTGTCACCGACGTGAACTATGACACTGCTCCTCTTGCATCCTCGCCATCGTCTCCCGGCCCCACCACGGACGTCGTCCATGTATGCCGCCTAAAACCTTATCATGGCGCTCATACGTCGCCACTCCAACGTCGAGACGGCGTTTCATCAGCCGGGGGCCCTGAAGCGGGTAGACGACATTGAGCGAGTGAACGAGTGGACGAAGACAACAACGAAGTTCTGGCTGTGTTCTGAGTGCCGCTCGTAGCTGTTACTTCGCTTGTGTACATGGCTGTAAATAATTCTTTCCCGCAACAATGCATTTCTCAAAAAAACTGTGAAGCTTTCACCTCCTTGATTGATGCGGAAGATAATGACGCTGCTGAGATATCTGAACATCGCATGCCAGCAGGAATAATAGTGAAGTTGCTGGTGGATCAAGCTGGAGCGTGTCGTGATCATAGTTAGCATGTAGCTAAGAGTGACTCACGACTGGTCTTTCACATCGCAGGCTATGTAGCATGAACATGTGTTGTAAAGGCAAAGAGTGAAAGCGGCATTGCACTCCTAACTATGCCAGCCACTGATGACAGTTTTCAACTTGCAAGGCACGCAAAATACTGCGACAAGGTATACAACTCACCTACCCTTCCACACAACTGTATGATTCTGTGCTGAAGCTTGAGAACCTTTTTACAGAATGCTGCAGCCAAAGCCAACTCCATTCAGAGAGCATCTTTGATGTGCTGGATGTGGTCAGGGCAAGGCTGTGTAAAGAGATTGGTTGCCATCTTCTTCACGCCGAAATTCTGTCCAAGTTAATTTAAAAATTTTACATGGTAGTCAGGCTTCACTTTTTTGTGAAAGGAGTGGACACTGAGAGGCCTGGCAGACGTGAACAGGCCAAGCACTTGAAGCTGAGCCGTAAGTAGCTGAACCACTGCGATACTAGCTTTCTCTGTGCACTTATCTCAAACAATATAAATAAATTTGTCTTTGCCGCATTTGAAGATGAAGGGCTTGGTGTACAGTTTAATTTCAAAGTTTCAAACAACTCGAGTTCGATTCCGGCCAGGGCGGTCGAATTTCAATGGAGGTGAAATTCTAGAGGCCCGTGTACTGCGCGATGTCAGTGCACGTTAGAAACCCAGGTGGTCGAAATTTCCAGAGCCCTTCACAAAGGCGTCCCTTATAGCCTGAGTCGCTTTGGGACGTTAAACCACAATAAACCATAAACTATTTTTTCAAATCTGCTGAACACCTTTAGGCTGATGCTATGGCAGAGGATCCGAGTTACAGCATGCAAGTTCAAAGGAATGGGTGGGTACAGGCAATTCGAAAAGAGCGAACGAGTCGCAAAATGAAATGCATGGTAGTGGATCGGCAGAGTTAAATTGGCGAGCATTGATCTGAAGCAATATTTGTCTGCTTTAAAGTTGGGAATAAAGCGACACGCCATAGCAGAACTTGTGTGCTCAAAGCATATGCTTGCGTTGGTCAGATGACGCAGTGTGTCGAGTCCGCAATTTCAGCTGATGAGTTCTTAGAATCACAAAGTAGCGGCCGCAGTGCACCTGTGCTCCACGCGCTGGACTCTGCTCTGCCTTCACGTGAATGATGATATTATTAGACCTTCATCCGCTAATGTTGAACAACACACATGATGCAAACTAGTTTAGTCCACGCAGGCAAGATCTTTTGGCAGTAACATGGATTTGGCAGCAGGGCAGCGCACGGAGCAGAGCGTGATTTCTTTTCACCTTGCATTTCACAGGCGAAACGTTCGACCACTGACCAGGTGCCTGCGATACAGCTACATCAAGATAAAGCGGCGTCGTCCTGATGCAGCTTTGAAGGTGTCCAATGATCTTTTGGCTCAGGAGGTGGACAGATTGAAGGCTCAGGTCCGTGATAATTCTCTCAGGATAACAGCTCAGGATCAGTATTCGAGGAACAAAAACGTTGAAGTGAAGGGAATTCCGGTTGAAAAAGGCGAGAACCTTCTGAACGTTCTTGGAAAGGTGGGCGTAGCGTTGCGTGAGCCCATAGGTGAGCAGGACATTGAGGTTTGCCATCGTGTTCCTGTACGGAACAGCGGAACGGATGGGACAGATGGGTCGGATCAGAACATTGTTGTGGTCTTTAACCGGCGGTCTAAACGGGATGCAGTTCTTGAAAAAGCACGAAAGACGAGGTTCACTACAACTGAGCTGGGATTTGCCGCTGAGCAACCCGTGTTTGTGAACGAGCATCTGGCCCCTCAACTAAAGAAGCTACTTGGAATGACTGTGGCGAAGAAAAAGGAAATGAAATGGCGCTATGCATGGGTGCGGGGAGGCAAAATCTTTGCTCGTAAGACAGAAAACTCCCGTGTGCTTCGCATAACATGCGAAGCTGACCTGGAAAAGATGATGTAGTTCTTTCCTATCTGCCGGCGCGGCCATTCTTGTTCCTTTTGCTCTGATGATTATATCAGGTGACGTTCGCTGCCCAGGCGGCGGTGCCTACACCTCATTCTTACATTATAACACGCAATCGGCTAGGAACAAGCATGACGAACTGATGTTGTTTCTTGCTGACTTTGGTTTCAAATTTGACATCATCATGCTCACAGAAACGTGGTACGAATCTGAAGAGGAAGTACTTTGCCTGCCTGGTTTTCGAACCTTTTTTTTAAATAGATCATATCGCCGTGGTGGGGGTGTTTTGCAACTTGTATCCGAGCACATGTCATGCCGCTTACTCACCGAGTTTTCGATAGTAACGCCAGATTATGAAGCCTTATCCTTACAGTATCAGAAATCTGTATTTGTTGTGCTATACCGCCCACCGGATGGTAAACTGGACGCATTTTTTGCTTTTCTTGAGAGCGTACTGAGTTTTGTGTCATTAAATAGCCTGCACATTACAATTGGGGGTGACCGTAACATTAACCTATTGCAAAATACAATTCAGTCACAAGAATTACAGGTAATGTTGGATTCATTTGGTTGCAAAAACGTTATAAATGAGCCAACACGCATCAGGCACTCTTCAGAAAGTCTTCTGGATTTATTCATAACTAACAGCATTGAAGACACGGTACATTCTGGTGTTGTCTCAGCAGCCGTGAGTGACCACTTACCAATTTATATGTTTTGTAAACACGGTGAGATTATGAAAAAAAGTGTGAATCATTCTGAGTCATTCATTGTTCAAGAGATAAATCCGAGAACATTAAATAAATTTAGGGAAGAAATTCAAAAAGTAAATTGGAACCCTGTCTTAGAATGTGTAGATGCTAACAAAGCCTACAACATTCTCATTTCTATCCTTACTGCAGCCTACAGAACCTGCTTTAGATTCAAAATGATAAAGAAATCCAAGAAGATACGTAAGCCCTGGCTTACGAATAATTGTCTCAACATGATAAGAAAAAAATATGCGTTGTATTCTGTATTTCTGCACACAAAAAACTATGCAGACCTTCTTGCTTATAAAAAACACAGAAACTTCGTGACAAAGTTTTTACGGAATGCTAAAAACTGCTATTTTGAAAACCTCTTGGGGAAACCGGGTGCTCGTGGTAATGAAATCTGGCGCGAAATGAACAAACTATTACAAAGGGGAAGCCATCAAAATGAAGAACTTGAAATAATACTTAATAATGAAGCATTTAAAGGACAAAATTTGGCGAACAAGTTTAATGAATATTTCATAAATCTTGTTGATAGCGTCCACGATGAAACTGCCACGAGCTTCCTGAACAAGCAGATTACAAACAGTGCTTTCTTTGAGCCGGCATCTCCTGAGGAAATATTCTCAGTATTTTTGTCACTGAAAAATAGTAAAGCACGTGATATAGATGGACTTCAGATAGGACCTATCAAGTTTGTACTCGAACTCCTGGTACCAGTTTTCACCCATCTGTTTAATATTTGTTTGTCTACAGGTGTTTTTCCAGACAAAATGAAGCTAGCAAAGGTTTCGGTGTTGTACAAGTCTGGAGACAGAAATGACTTATCCAATTACCGACCAGTAGCAATATTACCTGTAATATCAAAAGGTTTGGAAAAAGTTATTTGCAATAGAGTGACAATGTTTTGTAATAAGTTTTCTATTATAACGCCTCAGCAGTATGGTTTTCGAAAGCAGGTGTCAACCGAACTGGCTCTACTGACGCAAAAGGAGTACATACTTGATGGATTTGAAGAAAGGAAGGTAACCCTTGGTATATTTGTAGATTTTTCGAAGGCGTTCCACAGGATTAATCATGCTACTTTACTATGTAAATTAGCACGTTATGGATTTCGGGGAATAATTCTAAAATTACTAAAATCATATCTAGAACAAAGAAAACAGTGCGTCGCTCTTACCGGTGAATATTCATCTTTGCTTACTGTGAAAGCAGGGGTTCCGCAGGGCAGTATACTGGGACCGATCTTATTCAATCTTTATATTAATGATTTAATAGGCATTAGTGATCAAGCATATTTTGTTATCTATGCAGACGACACTAGCATTTTCTTTCAGTCCAAGGAGATTAAGGAACTCGCAAGTTTAGCCAATACCACCCTCGATAGGTTGTCTCAATGGAGCACAGTAAATTCCTTAAAAATAAACGCAGCGAAAACCAAATGTATTTTATTTGCGCCGGTGCAAAAGCAAATAAATCGTAGCTTGGATATCTATTTTGACAATTCTAAAATAGAGCTCGCGAAACAGGTTAAAACACTAGGAGTCATTTTTAGCGAAAATTTAACTTGGGACGCTCATGTTGGCCTTGTAGCTAAAGAGTTGGCGATGGCATGCGGAATGATTTGTAGATTGCGACAGGTGATTCCACCGAAACTCAAGCTTCTTGTATATAATGCTTTATTTCTCCCGCATATAAACTACTGTAAGCTTGTTTGGGGGACAACATCTGCTACACACATCCAAAAATTACTTTTAATACAGAAAAAAGCTATCCGCCATATTGCAAATGCCCCATACGATTCCCATACGCGGGATTTATTTCAATCATTTAATGTCTTGACTGTCACGCATGCATACATATTTAACCTGTTCTTAACATATAAGAGCAGCTTCACGCTGCCAATCAAACAGGGGCAAGGGCCTTGTCAAGCTGCTTGTAGCAGCTTTTTTGCTCTTGTCCCAGCATTCCTTTGTTACACGCGGAAGAATGCTGAATAAAGATTTGATTTGATTGATTTTATCCCGTATACGCCTGGACCGCTTTCTCTGCCTTCCTACAGTGAACACGACAGCAGCACCGCCACGGCGCCGCTGCCGTTTTGCGACAGCGGCGGCTTTACTCCAGCTCAGCCAGTGAGCATACTACCCCTAGTCTAGTTCACTGTGGTCATGTGAAGCAGTGGGACCAGCCATGAAATTTGTGCTTCCTGACAGTGTGAGCGTGCTAGAACAGAGCTTCTTTTGGCCGCTTCTATGATTTAAATGCACCTCACATAAGCATGCACCATGTGTGTGTTGCAAAATAAACTAAATGCAAAGAAAGCCCCTACCAGGTCTCAACTGGGTGAGCTTTGTGGAATTATGTGGGAACAGCCTTCTGCCCCTGCACTCCCACTCCGCAGATGCAGCGTTCCTGCCCGCTAACCGCGGAGGGGTTCGAGCTCGAGGGAACAAACGTAGGAACGACAAAGCGTAAACAGTCATAAGCTATTTATTACATTTGCAAATAATACACACAGTGGGCCAGCTAGCTACAAAACATCAACGAGGCATTCCTCAGAAATAGAAGGCAACGTAAGAAGGGCTTCCAACTTACCGGCTGGGGCAGGGGCGCGACTTCGGAAGTATCGGCGGCGAACGTTTGTATGCGCCGACAATGGCAGCCGGGATTTCCCGTGCGTGCCGCATTCATAGGGCAAAGCCATTCCCGAGCATTTGCTGGAGAAGATGCCGAGAGCGCGCATTTGCTGCGTTCAATTCAGAGCCTGGAACCAGAAGTTCAGCGGCAAGGCACGATGGATCTCCATGCGCCTGCTACGGAAGGTGACGAGAGCGTGAGGTGTAACCACTTGTGACGCTGGCCGGATCCACGGAAATCCGCGTAACCTACGAGGTGGCGCTCCCGTCACTGCTTCCGGTTCTCCCCTGAGAAGGACTTCCCTCCTCACCCAGTCGGTGCTGTCCTGACGCACAATGATAGAGATGGTCGGCCGCGTCGAAACGGAGGGGGGAACAGGTTTTCTACAGCTTTTAGTCCACTGGTGCCTTGGGCGCACCCTGACTCAACATGCAAGTGGCGGCACTTTGTTTTAGATTAACAATACCATCATTGGGAAGGCATTTGAAAAAAACTACTGCATGGGGTGGGCAGGCAACACACCTTCTTAGGCATGAAGTACAAGAAATGGGCATGTAATGCGAAGGCAAGAGGGCAGGTGGGCAGAAGTAGAGTTATCCACCAGTTGGCACATGAGATGAAGCAGTTTACAGGGACAAGGTGACCACAGCTGGCAAAGGACAGTGCCTTTGGCCTGCAGTGGGCTGACCTTTAGGCATTGTTATCATTAGCTTCACTTTGACAGCATGTATTCACTCAGTTACAAGTGTAGCGCCCATCTTGTCCTCAACTGCTCCGTCTCGACGGTACATTAAAAGAGAATACATACTTGGCCAAGTAACTACAAAAGAGCTCTCTTATCAGCTGTCACCGCACCCCCCTTAGCTCTCCATGCTCCTTAGATTTCCTGTAAGAACTGCTTCCGGAAAACAAGCCCGACGCAAGTGACGTGGCGGCACGTGACACTCCTGTCGATGCAGTGGTGACAGTGCTTTAGTCATCGGTGAACAATGAAGAGTGGGGCACGTCGAGTTGAAGAATTCTTGCACGCTGACAATGCAGTCATGACAAACGAAGAATTCACCGACGAGACGGTCATGGCAGCTGTCACCGGCAAGGACAGCAACGAATAGAGGAACTTTTTCAAGTTGCAATATAATAATAAAGGCTCGTAATTTTACCTACATTCATTCAGAAATCTGTATAATTCGAACTGGTGCTCTTGAAGTCTATCATTTAGGCAACGGCCTGTTTGTCCTAGGTAGCATTGTTGCAGAGCAGGGGAATGTTGTACACAACACCCTTCTGACATTTCGCAGGTTTCGTTCGGTGCTTCTTGGTGCAGGCGTTCTTCTTGCTGTCGTTGACGACTCTGCAGAGCCTGCCCAACTTTATCGGTGCTGTCAATACTACCGAGGCACCGTTTCTTTCCGCTACTTTTTTGAGGCAGTGAGGCATGTCGTGTATGTACGGAACGGCCATTCTTCGGTTGTTTGGCATGCTCTTTTCAATGTCCTTAGGGCAAACCCCCTTAATAAATCTTTCATGTTTTTATCACTTCTGCATTCCAGCCTTACCATTTTTAGTAACGTCCGTGCCTTTTTGTAACACGTGGCTTTTTTAGGTGTTCCATTGTCACACTCCGATGAGACTGCAACTGTAGGCGGCACCAGCGGCACAAGTAAAGGAGAATGGACGATAAAATCTTGTAAAAATACGTCATTTCCAAAGTAAAATTCAGTTGCAAATCTAGAGTTCGTCCCGCCTAGATTCCATCTGTGTGCGTTTTTTCTTGTGCACTGTGTGCATTGTACGTCGAAATATAGCAATCAACTAGCCCATTTAGGAGCCTTGGCAGTTACTAATTCTTGTACAGTGGGCCCTCTTATCCCTTCTTCTGTGTGTCAGAACCTTTCCACCTCCTACGTCAACTTGATTGCCCTGAGTGTGTGTCGTGCAAGGGTGTTTATCAATTGACAGTTTATCACGTGAACATTACAGTTCGTGCATCAACGGCGTTTATCTGCTTCCCACGTTGACCTTCGTGTTGTGTGCACCGACGGCAGTTTTTTCTGTGAAAAAACTTTTGAAGAGGGGGGGTGCACACCAAATCATCGTAGATTTTTTAACGCGGTGAGCCGACAGTGCTGCCTCGGACAGCGGAGCGGTGCACGTGCCTGCCCAGCGTGGCGCATGTGCACGTGCGAAGGGTGTGTGCGAGGCGACGGCGACAAAGAGCGTGGCGAGTACGAGGAGCGGAGAGCTGACGTGTCACAAAACTGAGGTGTTAAGGAAGACAGCGCAGCAGAGATCGTGTCATTGAAGCGTGGAGGTGGCAGCCGTCGGACGTTAGGTCCGTGCTGCCGTGACCTCCCTTGCATCACCGACGTAAGCTTATGTGGAGGTGCCAGCCGATGGACCGACGGTCCGTGCTGCCAAAAGGCACTCTTGGATAGCCTACTTGAAATCTCCGTCGTTTCGCGACGCCGTAGACGAGACCTGGCTACGGTTTTTCCTGCTACTGCCAAGTTCTTCGGGCTGCTGACGTGAATCCACCGGCATCTCCCTGTGTTCCTCTCCGTTCCTACTACCACCTGGCTCCGTTCCGCCGCTTCCTTCGATGCATCGCCAGCGACACGTCACACTACATCGACCCGCGTTTGCCCTCTCTGCAAGGCATCCCCGCTTCACCTGGGACGCTCAGTACCTGGTGAACTCTCTTTTTTATTCTTTAGTGCAGGGTTCATACACAATATTTGGCAGAAAATTCAAGGACATTTCAAGGACATTTCAAGGATGCAAAAAGGCAAAATTCAAGGAGTGTTAGCGTAATTTTATTTCCTCACGACTTAGGAAAGGAGCCCTATTTTCGCATTAATTTCTCTTTCAAGAGCTGTTATCTCCGCTTCTTTTTCTTTGGCTGTTCGACGCAAACTGTTGGCCTTGACAAGACAAGTCAGGTCATTTCTTGCTTCGGCGTCATTCGAAAAGTGATCCGCTGGCTCCTGCAAGCACTTAGAGTTTTTTCAGGCCTTGTCTTCTTCTCTTGCATGCTCTGTAGCTCTCGCTCGAGATATTTTCTCTTCAAGGTTACCTGCTGCACTACAGCTTGCTTCTTCTGTTCGTCCATGTATAATGCATACATATGCCTGGCTTGGCGCACTGATGACTTCAGTTCTTTCAACAATAGAACGTTAGCAGCCCACCGTGTGTTTTCACGGCCTCACAGATGACTCGTTGTGAGATATACGAGAACTCTGCCATATTTTCGACCGCGATGTGCTTGTTTACACTGAAACCTCTTTCTACTGAAGCCTGCCCATGGCTAAGCAAGAGAAGGACCTTCAGTACTACCCATAACATCGAGAACGGCGGGTCATGCTTCAAAAGGTGCACGAAGAGAACGTCAAGGCGTTCATGGTCTCTTTCATAATTTTGGAGTTCATGCCGTTTTTCTTGGCAGAACTGAATGTACTGTGCACACACAATATCTCTCTTGTGCTCAGAAAGAAGCTTGCTGTCACACAACAGTTAAGAACAACTTTAAGCTTCCCAAGGCACTTTCATCGTCCACAAAATCTCGGCTTCGATCACGGAATCATGGTTTCTGCAGTCTTCGTCAATTGTCGCAGCCCGAGAGGAAGTTGCCATGCTTTCATGCTGACAAGCAGCCTCGGACGTCAGATTTTCCGCTTGCATGAAACATGCGACGGATGAGCAGCCCTCACCTGCTGCAGCTTTAGATCAGTGCTTCGCGCCTTTCTGGTAGCTCTTCCAAGGCAGATTCTCCCATCGTTGCAAGGTCGACCGTCTTCTGACATAATGCGCACTTTGCTCGATAAGGATCGCTTGGCTCTGGTCTCACCCAGTGACGATAGTCCGTATGTTGCAGCCACGCGGGCTGAAACTTGCACTTCCCGCCTGGCATCTTGTCAAAGTAGACGCACAACGCAAACGCGAACTTCACTGAAATGGCGCGCATGAGGCTGACAGACACGACTGTAGTGCTTAAAAGAGCACTTTCTAGTGTGCCGAGCGCGGGTGTCGCAGTAGCACCGAGAGTGATGCCTGCCGCCGCCGGCCGCCTGGTGCGCTGCACTACGGGACTGTGCCGGACCATGCTGAGACATGGGCGGACTTCAGGCGAGGCACGACGCAGTCTCCCCATTTGCCCGACGATCTGCCTCTTTTATGTTCGTCCAAATCCGCGATGCGTTCAGGGCCTGCGGACGCGCTGGGTAATGAGACGAGCCGTTTCTTTCGGCGTTTGTCTGGGAAATCGCGGTTTTGCGACCTGTTTGAAGTCTCTTTAGACAGACGAGCGCACACATAGATGCAAAACACCCACTCACAAGAAGAAAAGACTCCAACAAAAGCGGCAGCAAGGCGTGAAATGAACTGCGCACTGCAATCGACGCGTAGCAATCAACGCATCGCAAACGAACGCGAGTCGAACGCCGCAAGGTTTAGCATGGTGCCGACAGGCATCGCCGTCTGGTGGCCCGTGGCAGCAGGCATCACTGCCTATGCCACCGTCTCGCGTTGGAGACGCTTGGTGGACGGCACACTAGAGCATATTCTAGGCACTACACGCCAACCGATCGAGCGATATGCCTCGCATTGGATTGGATTCGATTTTCAATGCATATTGGTTGCTAGACGACGTAGGGGCTGTGGGATTTAAAACCGAAACTTTTTGATGTTGCCCTTTAGTCAACAAAGCTCGTTTTCATGGACATGCGTAAGCGAAAGGGTCTTTAAAATAAGCGTGACTTGCGGAGGTAAGTCGTTAATTTTCTCTAGCGGAACAAATCCAATGGGATTTTCAAGGATTACAATGAGCAAACGGGTATTCAAATAGTTTCAAGGGCCTTTGAACTTTTATTGTCAATATCAAGGATATTCAAGGATTTCAAGGGGCTGTGCGAACCCTGGTAGTGTTGCACGCGTGTTGTTTGTGTGTGTTTCTTGGTGTTTCCTTTTCTTATTGACCCCTTTTCCTTTAAATTATAAATACGGATTCGTTTTGTTTTGTTTGATCTTTTTTTTTTCAACATTGTTATTGAGCTTCAAGGTTTACACAGACAAGAACGACACATACAGACAGGGCGCATACAGACTTTGCACCCTGTCTGTACATGTTGTTTTTGTCTGTGTAAACTGAGTAGCGCAATAACAATGTCGAAGATTATAAACCAACTAGGCCCATTTGAAGCTCTTTTTGATCTCTTTGTTTTCTTCGAACCTGCACGCGCCAGCGTTCCCCTTCGGAAAGTCGGGGATGCGTTACCAATTCGCGACACATTTAAAGGCTAATAATATTCAACAGCTGTGAGCAGTGGAGCGCCGCTGATAGAAGACACCATCATCCCTTCCTGTGCTTTTATGACGGGAATGCAGAACTGGTTGTGCAGTTGCGCCAATGGTGAAGGTGCTTGGTGAGCGCCATTTTACTGAAGGCAAGCTGGGGAGGAGAAAAATACTCCGCTCTTCCACTTGTTGCCAGTCTCAAATGGCAGAGGAGCCTTTATATTCAGACTTTTGCAGTTTTAAGGATTTTCATCCCTTTATCAATGCTGTTACCGGTGAAAAATCATCAGGACAGCACAAATAACAAAAGAAATTAAATGGCCAGTAGGAGTCTTCCACAAATGGGAATGTCCTCGCACCAATTACAAACCATCGGATATATTCAACCCATTTCAGGAATGATAGGTGCACAGAAGAAAGTCCAGTACCGATGTTGAGCCTTAGGCAAGCACAGGACAAGTGATTTTTCTACTCTACCGCATTGCTGCGCATTGTTTAACAAGCTGTTTTCCTTACTGTGAAATTACTGAGACCATGTCGTAACAGTGATGGTAAATTTACCTCAGTTTTATGTTAAATTTGACATGCTTAATTATCAGTGGTATGGCCGCGATGCAGCATGAAGAATAACGCATTGTGGGTAGGTCCGCAAACGGGAACTCGGTTTGTACATTGCAACAGCAATAACATCACAATATGGGCACTGCAAAATAATGGCCACCCCTTGAAGTTATCCTCCAATTCGAAGGCTTCCAGCGGATGTGTGTATGATGAGCAATCTCGAAAAAAGTAATTATAGAGGATCACGAAATAGCAATACCCTGGCTGCCACCGTGACCTCCGACTTCGATCAGGATGAGATGCAAAAATGCTCTTCAGCGCACATTCAATACCCCGAGAGGGACGAGGCAAATCAGCAGCCCATGGCATAGCCCAGCAGGTAAAAAGCAGCGTGACGTATGATTTATGTCCACCGAGACAAGATTGCAAACCTCGTAACAGTGAACGATAAACATGTCACTTGACCTGCTCAACTTAAAATTCTTTCATGCGATATGAAGGCACCTCACAGGCACCATCGGGAGATATATATATAAACATGAAACAAGCCGTACTGTGCAATGATCAGTGCGCGATGTAGGTGTGCTGCGGAAAGCCGTAGTGGACAAACATAACATAACCTCATCAGAGTGGCTGTTCGCGCGAGTTGGTTTGCCATGATGGAACATATAGCGCTAAGAAACCAAGACGAAAAATGAAAGAGACACCACGAGAGCTCGTGGTATCTCTTTAATTGTTCGTCCTGGTTTCTTAGCGCTATACGTTCCATCATAACATAGCGTGCATAGCACGAACGGTAGCTATGCATCTGGTTCCTCCACTGTACACTTGTGTGCACAGTTGCAATTGGAGTTACAATTCATAATTGGAAATATGTGCTCCTCAAGACTTGGGGTCAAGCTTCTGCACAGGTCATCGCGGCTGCACAGGTCATCGCAGTCATCGCGGCGGGCAATACAAAGAAGAATTATACGATACATCGGGAATCATGAACGCTTAGCACATACCGGCCCGCTTTTCGTAACCTATAAGGTCATTCCTGTCTTTTCATTATATGATTTCCGAATTTTGCGTACATACTTCTCTTTGACTAATTCATTTTGTGACTTTTTAATTGTCACCACTTCACTACAACCCCACGAACCAGCCGTATCCACATGAAACACAGAAAACTGGCACGTTCCCCGTTTCCGAACAAATTATAAGAACCAGTCATTGAAACATAACCTCCCCTCACTGTTAAACAAGTATAAATTTAACGCTAAGACCACAAGAAACAACTTGCGGGAACAATTTCTAAATGCATTGTAAAAACCTAAATGTTTGTCCAGCTTTTGATCACATTGTGTTTCTTTATCAAATACTGATACAAATACAAATTACGTCACCTACCATAGTTGGCTTTTGAACATGTAATATGCTCACTTCTATACAGAGTCAATTCTTGTATTGTATACACATGCCGTGTTTTCCTTGTACATAACATTGTATATAATATTGTTTTCTTGCCATATTGCAATTATGTATCTGCACAGCTTTACCTTGTTATGGTCTCTTGGGCCTCGTCAAGCTGTCCCGAGCAGCTTTTTGCCCAAGAGCTCCTACCATGTATATATGTAGTGAAATAAATGAATTTGATTTGATTTGATTATGCCTTCGGAGTTGCCCAACACTCTTTCCCTTCTCCCTCCTTTTCTCTTTCAGGCAAAGCCATTCTTACTGTGGATTCCTCTAACTCCTCACCTCTCCTACGACTTTCACGTTCGGATTCTTCCTTGCACCAAGTGCGTTCTGCATTTCTCTTTTCTCGACACTTATCCTGCTCCTGTTTAATCCACGAGAACAGTTCTTTACCTTTGAAGCTGAAGCTCCTTCCCTGCTCTACCAGTTTGTCAAACTCGTCCTCTGCCATCGTGCTCAGGAAACAGTGGACATCTAACCATTAGCACAGCCCTCTCTTCACCCTCTTGTCGGGTCCCTTTGGAGCCTCAGCCCTGAAACGTGGCTGACCGGCCCTGTCGCGGACGCCAATTAATGTCAACTACCACTCGTCGACCGGCTGCCTGGCGCAAGCCGTTGAGGCACAGCGGCCATTTCACGCTTCCCTGTGGCATAAAAGTGAATGTTGGACAACATTTATTTATTAAGCTCGGTCAGCCCGTGCGTAGTGCACGTGTGTTGGTGCATCGGTCATAGAGAAGGAACTCAATGGGTTGAAGGTTTAAAATAGTCTTTACTTGATGGCAAGGAACAACACAAAAAGGTAAATACGAACAGGGGGAGTAGTAGAAACAACAATACAAAACATGAAACGCGACAAGCAGGAGATGCGCAATATAAAAGTTAATCCGTCCAACTAGGACCAGAACAATAGAGGCACACACAACGTATTAGATGTAGGAATACCACAACGCTACATAGACAAGAAAAGGAAAAGTCCGCCCGACAGTGCGCATACGGGAGCCAAGGAGACTACTCCAGTTCGAGCAGCTGTAGGCGCGGCGATGGCTTGAAGGCAGCGGGCCTTGTGAAATGGAACACGTGCCTCGGCGCGGTAATTCAGCCCTCATTGCCCGCAGACACACCACCCAATCTCTTTCACTGCCTGTCTTCTCCCGACTGTCCTCAGCTCCCCGCCACCCGGACGGGCTGGTAGACAGCACACTTTTTCCCTCACATTATCAGGACGCTTTCTCCTTGTTTATCAGCACGGTAACACGGTAGAGGGGATGCAGTAACGTGCAAAGCTTCCCCGGAGCCCACCAGAGAGCCGCTCCTTACAAGATGGCAGGAAGGAGCACAGAAAACTTACGTCTTCCATGGCAGCCATCGCCGAGTCGGCCAGGCCTGCACGCTCGAGTTTCGACAACCAGCGCATCCACACCACCGTCCTTGAAATCACCATGCTTCCTTAGAATTCCAATGTTACTTTCGTTTGCCGAGCTCTGAGAGAGACCTCAATGGATGCCCCGCAAGGAGCCGTGCTGCAACCCTGCTGCTGCTCTATGTGAACACTCTCCTCTGCTCTCACCCAATGGGCTGGTCTCTGACAACTGCTGATCTCTTACTTGGATTATGTGGTTTGTTGGCTCAGGAACAGAGCAAAACACCAAGCTGCCACGCAGCGTTCACAAGCACCACAGTGGCCGCTACATTACACCCATATGCACAGCCCAAGACAGCGCCAGTGCTGGCTTTTAGGTTGGATTCATACGGGGCACCACCAGCAAAGTAAGATGGTGGCGTTTATATGGTTTTCTGACAAGAAATACTTGGCTGTGGCGGAAATTTCACTTTGGGCAACAATTAAGAAAATTTTCACAAGTACCCAACCTCACAATATATTCGTGGTTATGTTATGTTTTTCCAACGTGGTAATTTCACAACACACCTTACTGTTTGGAAACATGAACAATCTGAATTATGAACTCTGACCTGGATTGCGCCCGCTGAGGTGGTAGGCCAACCGATCTGTGACCTCGTACTGGCTCTCAATGAGGCGGGCCTCCAAGTCCGTGTGACCAGCTTCCCTGGACGAGAACACGCAAGCAAAGGTCACAGGGCAGCAACCTGACTGGAGCAAACCTTTCCTTCAGTGAACAGCGAGAGGAACCCTTTAATGAAAGAAAACCACTGGCATACTACTTTGCATGGGGAAGGGAATTTGGGAGATAAAGGCACTAGGAGAGCAGAGCAGGAAAGGTAAAATAAATGTAATAAAGAGGGGAAAGATAAAATGCGGCCATTAAAAGCGTAATCGGCAAGTAATGATGTAGCATATGAAACATGAAGTGTATAGTCCGACAAATGGGCTGACAAAGGTTGCTGCGTGAAGAAGACATGAGGGTAACATGCAAGGTGAAACTAGAGGTTGTCGAGGCGCGTCCAATGCCATCTAAATATGCAAACACAAAGTTCATTGCATGTTTCTGTTGCCTAAGGCAGGCTAAGGGACCCAAACCCTGTCCATTGTTAGATGCACTGGAAAGCATCTCCATGCAATGTTCATAGTATGCACGAGACAAGAAGGTGACATGACGAGAGCACGTTGTGTCGCCTTCTCGTCTCGTGCTCCCATTGTGCGCTGCTACATGAGGGTGGAAAACCAACAATCCCAATCTGCTGTTGGAGCATACGCAAGGCGCTCAAGCAGGATGTGTTCCACAGTTGCCACAAGGCAGATTGTGCACTTGACCAAATCGGTATCACAAGCCATTTCTAAATGCAGCTTTCAGGCAAAGAGAGAACTGCTCTGCAGTTCAGAGGTAGCAGTGCTCAATGGCTACAACAGTTAAAGGTGCAGGCATGCAGCAAGCCTGCTCCTTTCTCTCCCATGACTCTCTGGGGGGGTTCCAGGTTGAGATTGCTTTCAGACGAGCCAAGCCTCCAGAATGGTCTCATAGGTGGCAACCAGAGCAAGGCTCAGGTCACCATCCTGCTCTCAGGGCTGAGATGGGGGAGCCCAAGGGGCAGGTAATGTGGTTGGCGTCCTCGCAAAATGTGAAGAGACGAGAGCAGGCAAAGACATCCAGAAGAGCATATCTGTTTGGTTGAGACGTATGGTAGGCAGTAATCAACTTATGTGTCGTGGAGTGCCAATGGGGAATGTCATCGACAGCTTTGGAAAGAAAATATTAAGAGTTGTGCACAAGCTAACACAATCCATGGCAGTCCATCTATTGCTGGAGGTATTTAAAGAGATGGTAGATGGGTTAGATAGGATGTGGACAAGGCCCACTAGGGGCTATGGTACAGTCTGGCACTCGTCGCACGCATCAACGTAGTGGGAAAGAGGGTGATAGAGGTGGTGCCGAAAGAATCAATGCTAAAAAGACAGCAGTGCAAAGGGCACAATGAGAAGGAGGTCGAGGCAGCATCCCACCATCATCCTTGAGGACAAAGCACCACATTGAATAATCACATGTGAAGGAGAGAAGTGGTCGACAAAGGTGCATTCCCTAGTGCAGACCATGGTCCAGTTTTTGGCCTATGTCACATCACATTCTACTTCCAGCCTGTCACGTCCACAGCTTTGTGTTTCTGGCAACATACCTCCAACCTTTGGCCATCATGTTAATGAACATAGCACTACACCTAATCTGCCTGTCGCCATCTGCAAAGGTGAGAGCAGGTGCAAATAAGTGGATTAGGAATGCAATATTCACCAACACGGTGGCAAAAGACGGCAGCAGACCACTGACAGATCGCAAGTAGAATGAATCCACCTTATTGAAAAGCAGCTTTCTTCACCAATGTGGAGACCGTCGCTGCAGAGAGAGATAGAGAGAAACAGAAACAAAGGGGAAGGGAAGAGGATGTGCACAGAAATTTTATAGCCCTGAATACAACCCCAAAAGTGCATTCACAACTTTCCTCTGAGATTTTACACTACCATGTAATAGTACTGCAGCCAGTGAGGTCTCTGTATCGTTGCGTGCAGCAGACGAGACACGACCAGAGGCTCCGAGCAAAGGGACCAGAAGAACCGCCTCTTTATTGAACGGCCACGTATACATGCACTGGTGTGCTCTCTCACCAACATGTTACGAGCATGACTGTCATCGCGTACATCACAGGGTCGTAGATACGAGGCCCGCGCTGCACCAGATACAATACAGTCTCGCAAAAGATTGATGGACATAAATAGAGCAGAAATGGCCCAGAGAGAAATGTGCCTGTCCCATGACCACACCGAGACTGCGCTGGAAGGAAGCCCTTTAGGAACCACCACGTCTGAATCAGGATGACCACAGCCCAAGATGTGATCACATGATGTGTGAAAGAGGCTCGCATGGCACAAGAGTGAAAACATTGTGAAGGGCATCCATTGTAAAGACCTCTAAACTGATACAACTTGTCAGGTGCAGTGAAGACTGATCCAATCTTTGGGCAACCCTATCAAGATGACAAGAATCGATGCCACGAGGATCCTTTTCCATCACAAGTACAGTACGAGGTATCAGTAACGTCCTTAGCAACCACTTGTGCCCCCTCAGCCTGTATAACATGTCACTCGGAGTGGGACACACACAGCATGATGGCTGGCAGGGAATGGGACTTGATGGGTATTTCACAACTGACATGGTAAGGGAAGGCGCTGACTTGCAACTGAAATCTTTATGCGTAAGAAACAAAAATGCAAACGTACAACTGACCCATGTCAACATTTACAGTCAAGACATTTACATTTACATTTGACATTTACATGTCAACGTTTACAGCTGACACATTTGTCCAGAAGCCTTACTATTCCATTGTTTCCCTTGCCAATGAATCGTGCTTTCTGCCTATCATGATGCCCTCTTGATACAACGGCCTGCATGCATTGGTGTCATCTTTATCTCTGACGTTTCAGCAGTGTTTTGCCATGCAACCTAAGATGAGGACACGTGCAACGTTGTAATCATGCTCCTTTAATCTTTCACTGAGACATCGGCCCACTTGGCCGATATGACTTCTTGACAAGAAATGAAACAATCACCGTCATCAGCGCTGTGTTGTGTCCTCTCTATTGTGTATCGTCAATTGTGCTGTAGTTATGGGATAGGAGGGGCATCACTGTGCGTTACAGCAAGAGCTTCTCCCAGATTGATGTGCATCTTATGTCATGCTCATGAATGCCTCCGTCAAAGGACACGTCAGTCGAGGCCCAAACAAGGACGGCGTAATGCAGATATATGGCAACGGTCAATTGGCGAAAGCGTGGCCACTGATATTCCAGACAGGGGCATTTATTCTAACATTCAACGGAATACCGTCTGGTCAGGATTAGGTCCCTGACCAAGTCTAAAACAAACGAAAATTAGGTTTCAGGTCCCTTGTTCATAATGAGACTGTCTTGGAAAAAGACGAGACTGCAGACAAGGCTGTCCTTAACAAAAGCACTGAAGTTTGGGCCAGTTGGTAATGATTCACCTTGAGAAAACGAAGCAGCACGAAAAAACGGGGACGAAAAAGACACACATACGACAGAACGAATGCTGCACTTCTGATTTTTATTGAGAATACCAAAGCTTAAGTACAGCGCTACTATCACCTCGTGGCAATCAACCACAATGATTCAAAAACGCCATTTCATTATCAAGAAGAAACAAGGAAGCGGTGCTGACACACTGACCACCTGCTTTTCTGATGTTATATGCTTCAATAATCTCTCTTTCCATCCGATCTCTTCCACGCCCAAGAATTTTAGCTTTTCCGAAATATGGGTTTACACTTACAATCCCGGCAGTGGATAGCAAGATGGCCACTCTTCCCTTCTTTCACCAGATTATAATGCTCCCTAGCTCTCTCATTAAAACAGCGTCCCGTTTGACCAATGTACACTCTATTGCAAGTGAGCGGAATGCTGTACACTACCTTAGTAGTGCAACGGGTGAAAACAAGTTGGTGGTTTATAGTGCAACTCGGCCTTTTCTTACTAACCATCATTGGGCAAACTTTTGATAGCTTGCTTGGGGCGGAGAAGAGCACGTTAACACCGTATCTGCTTCCAACTTTCTTAGGATTATGAGAAACTCTGTGAAGATATGGAAATACTTGAGTTGGCAGCCTCTGGTCTTGCTTATCCGTCTTTTTGATGCACTTTTTCCTTTGTAGCAGCGTCTCTGCAACAGCTGACAATAAATCTGGAGGAAAGCCGGACATGCGCAATCGCTCAGTTTGCATTTGGACACTTTCAAACATTTGATGCGGACATGACTTTTCCAAAGCGGAATTGAGGCAATTCTTGGCTATTGCTCTTTTGATTGTTTTTGAATGAGTGCACTACTGTAAGGGAGGAGTGCCTTTTGTGACCTAGGATTGTACATCCAGCATATATGCCCGTCCAAGAAATGAATTCTCAGGTCAAGGAACTGTATACAGTTTCCACTAGGGAGTTCAAAGGTAAACTTTAAGCCTTTTGCAACCGTTTTGAACGATGCGAGAACATCAGCAACAGCTGACTATATTTTATTAAATCTACAATTTATTCAAAACACCCGCTCTCTTTAAAAACTTAAAAACCTGTGAAATGTCAACAAGTGTATGTTCGCCTAAGAGCCAAGTTGGATGGAATGGTACATGTTCATTGTAAAAAACTGCTAAATGCTTTTTCCACAGTGAAGTTTTCTGCATGAAAATAAAATGTGGTTTACTGTTAGTACAGCTACGCATAATTCACAATGGGGCTTGTCTTATTTTGTCAGTAGGAAATTATGTGTGAGGTGTGTGTGTCCTATACGAAGACAGCAGATAATCACTTCCTGGTGGGTGTAGGACTTCCATTCACCTAAAACTGGTTTTACAACATGTAGTTTGTTATTTATTTCGTTGCTCCATGCAGAGTGCCATTTTTGTCTTATGCTACCATGAACAAAGTTAATGCAATCTGTAAACGGTATAGTATTTACTATTCATTTCATTATCTTCTTGTCACAAGCTTGAGAAGCACACAAGTCTGTTTTCTCGTTGCGTTCAATCCCAATATGGTTCAGGACCCAGCAGAATTTTATGTTTTGTCCTTGGGCTGTGGCTGATATAGTGTTGTGTATGATGGGCCCAAGTATAGGAGTGATTGCATTTCTAGAGCGGAGAACAGTAAGTAAGCTTAAGGAGTCTGTGTAAATAGTACTGTTTGTGAGATTCTCCTTTACTATTTGTTGAATGGGTACACTGTAACATTCGGCAGTGAAGATTGATGCACACTGTGGAAGCCTTACTATTTCACTGCAATTCCCTTACTGCGCTTCAAACGCACACATCTGTTTTTGAGCCATCTGTATAAAAAGCAGTGCATCTTCCCTCGAGTACAAGAAATTCTTGTATTGGCATGCAATGGTGACACAAGTGGTCAACCACTATCCGCACATCAGAAGAGGCAGAGACAAGAGTAGTCTGCGCCCACAAGAGATGTCCTCTGGGGGCTGCGTCAGCTAATTTTCTAAACTGCACGTGGCATAAGTGCTGATCATCCAGGAGTGTGGAAGGAGGTTATCACAGGGGTCATGTGGACGGAGGGGACCACCATCCCAGTTAGCCTCCAGCCGGCAATGTGTTGGGAACAGTTTTCAACTTCTCAAAGCACTGACAGTGCAGTCTTTACAGACAAGCATCGCTCTGAGCAGTCATGGTGGCACAAGCTGCCATGACGGCCAACTGGGCTGACCAGCCCCTCAGCTGTGTAATGGCCCATACACAGCACCTTGACAGCACTGATCTTTCTACACGCATTAACAGGGTGCCAGTGCTGTCCCCAGTCACAATGGAAGCAAAGCAGAGAGGATGCTGCATTAGCTTGCCGCTTGGCTGCTGTCACCCTGCTGGGAGCATTCATTTCCCTCATGCTGCTAATGTTGCCATGTAATTTGCTTACCGTATGCATATTTAGAGGTAACATAATCAGAGTACCCCTCTCTGGTACAAAAAACCATTTTTGAAATACTGAGTACAAGCACAGCAGAAACCAGGAAACCAAAACTGAAACTGGGTTCTGGCCAAATTATGATGTCACGACATAGTAACCTATGAAGTCACGGACAGTGTTCCAAAACTTATCATCTGCGTGTTGATTGGCTAAACTGACGACTGTAATTGACAGAATGCATCACTATTTGTCTCAAGTGGCCAAAAACAAAAGTGAAAGTTTGTCCTTTCAGCAAAAGCAGAGAACACATGCCCGTAGGAACTGAGGGCATGAAACAGAGCATTCATTTCTGCTGCAACAAGATGGCCACTTGGCGCAGTGCTGCCGGTAAGGTGAACAAACATCCAGGGCAATGCCTGAGACCAGAATCCACCTCTGCTCAACTCCATTCACGTCAACAATCAGCAGAGTCTCTGCAGCAGAGGCTCTTCCTTTCATCCCTCTGAACAATGGCTGCAAGTATGGAGATCTCGATCTAGAAATGTTCTTTTGCGCAAATAAAACGACACACGAGAAAGGCGACACACACACACAAGCGCAAACTGTCAACTGGCTTTATTGGCGGAAGGCCACACCTTATAAAGGCCGAAGAATGGGGTGATATACCATGAAAAAAGAAAAAAGAAAGAGATAACAAAACAAGGTGCGAAAAAGCCACTAAAGCAGAACGCATGCGCGGGCAGACATGCGTAAGACATGAAAAGAAACATTTGTGAAAATTAACAGTTAGCCGCTTTAAAAAAGGCGATCTCCGCCGCGAACAGAGATAAAAAGAAGGTTCGCTGATGCACTTGCCACCAAGTTTCTTTATATGACAGGCTTCTAGGCTAATCCGTGGCGTCTTATCTCTACTCTTGCCAAGAACCTTCGTCTCTTCAAACCGGGCCACACATTCTTCACAGTTACTAACGTGCGCAACCAAATGCACGTATTTGTCCTCTCGGTTTTCTAAATTTAGGGCGTGTTCCCCCAGACGCATTAATAACTCATCATGGCTAATGTCCCTTAACACTGATAAATGCCAGTTAATGACATTTAGCCGTAAACGGTCTAATTACCTTTTCACTTACTCGCTTAACAACAGTCCAGTCACTCTTGCGTCATCGTACAAGTACCTTGGCGTTCACTTTTTATCTAATCTCTCATGGAAAACCCACATAGAAAAAATTGCTGCCAAAGCTAGCCGTACATTAGGTTATTTAAAGCGTAACCTCAGAGGTGCGCCTTCTTCCACAGGCCAGCTCGCATATCAGACATTCGTCCGCCCTCAAATTGAATACGCATCTTCCATTTGGTCACCTCACCAACAGTACCTAATTAATTCCCTAGAGCGCGTACAAAATCGTGCCGCTCGCTTCATTTCTCGCAACTATTGCCGACATTCCAGTATAACTAACATTAAGGCTTCGTTATCCCTTCCATCCTTAGAATCTCGCAGAACAATAGCACTTATCTGCCTCTTCCATAAAATTGTTTACAGCCATCATTCCTTCACACTACCCCATACAAAACCGGCCCGCATATCTCACCGATTGCATAATCACCTCAGTTTTAAGCGCCTTTCGGGAAGGACCACTGCATTCAACTCATCAGCCCTGCCCCGTGCAATCATTTATTGGAATAGTCTTCCTGATAACATTGTTCACATCTCAGATCATGTTATTTTCAAAGAAAAAATAAGTAGCATTTTCTTCTGAAGTGTGTTCTGTAGTGCGTTTTTCAATTTAGTTCTATTTTCTGGTTGGTTGCTTGTTCTTTGTATAACGATGTTAAAATAACCATGTTCTACTTGCTTCTTTTTCCCACCCCAGTTATGTAACCCCCCTCACATAATACTCCAGTCAGAGCCCGTGAGTTATTTGAATAAATAAATAAATAAAAGACGGTCATTCAGACAACGTCCAGTTTGGCCGACATAAAACTTTCCACAAGACATAGGAATGGAGTAAACCACTCCAGTGGAACACCGAACGAACGGTTTCTGGTGCTTCTTCAGACACCCACGTTTTTTTGCGTCACAAATGCGTGGGCAGAGCTTTCCCAATTTGTTGGGAGCCGAGAACACGACAGGTACACCGTGTCTGCTTGCAACTTTTTTGAGGTTGTGCGAAATTTTGTGGATATACGGCACGACCTCAGGCCTAGGGGCCTTTTGTTGAGTTTCAGCAATTTTTGGCCCTGCTCCACGTTTGGACTTCTGTAGAATGGCCTCGGCAACGGCAGTCAGAACCGACCAGGGGAACCCTGCAGCCAAAAGCCGGCTTATCTGATGATTAAAACTGTCAAACATTTGATGTGGACACGATTTTTGGAGAGAAGATTCCATACAAAGCGAAGCAATTCCTCGTTTTATAGTCTTGGAGTGCGCCGAGTCATACGGCAACAACTTCTTTTTTGCACGTGGATAATAGCCCCAGCAGACGTGTCCTTCAGAGAACGTTAATCTGAGGTCTAAAAACTGTAAAACCGAAACGTCGGGCAGTTCATGGGTAAAAGTCAAACCAAGACCATGTCCGTTAAAAGTATCTAAAACTTCACCTACTATAGAGGGGTAGGTGAAGGTCTTCTGCTTTTTTAAAAGTACTAAAAAATCGTCTACATACCTAAATACCTTTAAAACTGTCCCGCTCTCCTTAAAAGTCTGCTCCAGCCGCTTATCTACCTTAGCTAAAAAAAAAAATATCGCACAGGATAGGAGCTACGCAAGACCCTATACAGATGCCATTTCGCTGCAAGAAAGGCTGGTCGTTAAAAACAATAAAAGTAGCATTCAAGTAAAACTGCAAAAGTGCTAAAAAGCCAGTTGACAGTTTGCGCTTGTGTGTGTGTGTCGCCTTTCTCGTGTGTCGTTTTATTTGCGCAAAAGAACATTTCTAGATCGAGATGAACAACCAACTCGCCCAACAGGAAGTTTTAATGAAGTATGGAGATGGCCATGCACTTACTTTTGAAATTAGGTTTTTCAGCAGAACAGAGTTGGTGAACATTTAGCATTCTAACGACGTGAAAAACGAGGACTAGGCAAGATACTCACCAAGTGCTGACTATAAACTAAATTTTTATTAGGAAAGACTCATGCTTATAAAGCTTTAAACTCAGTGTGCGCAGATGCGCAAGGCATAAAAAACACACACACACACACACAAAAAACAAAACCAGTCAAACTGCACACTTGCATTAACCTCCTCTGGCTGCAATAGTTCCGTCAGGACAACCATTTCGATCAAGTGTACCGCTGCCGAAGGTATTTCCCGACACAGTTGATTTCTGTGCCTGTGGACACCGTCGATGCACCCGTACTCCAGTGAACGTACAGTATTAATTATTTCCTTTGTCACAGTCACGGCAATGAATGGCAACACTGAAAAAAGTGGCCTTCAGCGACCGTTCGTGTTCTGCGAGAGAACCACCTTCCCATCTGCCCAAAGTAAACTATTCAACACGAGAGCGGTACTTTGTACACAACCCTGCGTTACACGGCACGTATCTGCTGGTGTGTTTGACCTTCCTGCATTGACTCATCCAGCTTCTTCCCGACTGCGGCATGTATCTTACCGACCCTGTGCTCAGCTGTGAAAACCTGGCCGCAACTTTCTTGAGACGATGAGAGATACAGGATAGGAGCGATCTTCCTCCTTTTGTTACCGGAACCTTCTCAGGCCTTTGTGCAACCAACCCTCTTTCATCCACACCAGGAGCCTTTCCGCCAGACTCCTTAAGCCTTGCAACCTGTGTGTAGAAGCTGTCTTTAACAAGGTGTGGGCAAGACTTCTTCAGTGACGATCCATGCCATCCTCAGCAAGCCTCGAGTGACCAGAATTTTCAGCACAACTTCATTCAGAGAAAGCCCAGAAACTGGATTTGCTGACTCTTGGGCATTTTCTTTGAAAAGCTTCAGCAGGTCTGCTGATGTTCTCATGTCACTGCCTTCCCCAGTGAAAACCAGGAAGTCGTCTGCCAAGAAATGTTTCACTAACAGGTGGGGCAACCCTCAACCCTCAAGAAAACCGTCAACGGAGACACCATTGGAATTCACAAACGCAGCCTCGTCGTTGGCCTCGGTTATGCACTGTTTCACTGCCCTCATCAGGCTGTCATATGGCAGCGAGTAGAGACATCGATGCTCAGCACGGAGAAGGTGCCTGGATATTTTTTGCATGAGGTAATCAACAATGCTACTCAAACATGGGATCAGGACAGGGTCCCCAATCGTGAGAGACGAGTTGTTTCTGAAAAAATCCAGAAACCCCCTGCTGCCACATCAGACGTTAGAAGACGATGGCACAGAACGGAATACCTGCTGGCTTGTGTGATTCAGCAGTGAAAAACCGCTCCAGCTGGAACCCATCAGTCACCTGCACCCCTCAGACTGCATTCACTCAATAGAGTGAGGTCAAGGCTTTGTTCACTTCCACTTCTCGGAACCACACCGAAAAACCCTGGTTTGTCTGGAAGACAGGTAATCAACCAAAGGTCTCAGAGTGGCCTGGCCCCATCTGCTGTGCCTATCACAACTTTTGCACAGTCAAGAGTGCAGAGGTGCTTGTCAGCTTTTGGAGCTAGACTTGAGATGTGGTGAGCCAGGGGCTTCCATTGTTGGCTCTAGGCAAAACTTTGGCCCCACTTCCAATGTGGGATCCAACCGCTCTTCCAGAACCAACAGCTGTGTTGTCCCTCTTGCTGGGTTTGGCAACGGCAGTCTTCCAGACCGTCTTTATCCAGTCTGCCAGACCACCATGACCTCCATCAGTTCCACAGGCGGGTCTGCCTCCACCATTCAGATGACAAAATTCCCAGCAGTGCTCGGCACAAGGAAACCGCAATAAGGGTGGTTAACATTACTGGGTTACTGCAGAAAAGCGTTCAAGACAGAAAGAAGCCCAACAAACAGGAACATTTAGCCTTCTGAAGGTGCACTATCAAACACGCCAACAGATGTGTCTGTGCTACAGAGGGGTTGTGTACAAACTACCACCCTCGCTACCACCTACAGCATAAAAAACCAACTAGCCCAAGAAAAGACGATTCTGACCTATATTTCAAGTACATCGGGCTCTGTCTCTTCTCTTTCCCATCCTTCTGTCTTGGTTAGTCTCGCTGCCGTCGCCATCTACAAATCACGATCTCTTTCGTTCTGCCTCAGGCACAAGTTCCTCCCGGATGACGTTAAGGCGATTCTAGGAGGGTTCGCCCCCTCGTCAAGCCATGGGATACGCCTCATGAAGATACTTCGCTCCGAGTGGCGAAGACAAGCAAGGATCTACAAAAATGACCTGTATGTGTTGCTACGCACCACCACACCAGAACGTCAAGCCGACAGGGATTTCCAGGCATACCTTCGCATCGCCTCACAAACGACAGAGTTCATGTGGCAGCAAGCGTTGCAGTATCTTCGGAACACAGCCCCGGAGAAGCCTCGCACGGTTCGAAGGGACGTCACTACTATTGGAGATGTCCATCTACCTGAGCACGTGAAGAATGTCCTGGCATTGGGCCCCAAGTTCGCCGTAGAACCTCGGAAGACGGCACCGGAGTTGCTTGCCATGGTCCATCAGGTCGTGAGGAAGGCACCAGACAGTGAACGGAGCAGATGCGTTTCGGAAGGAGTGGACGTGCTTCTTCGTCGGGATTCGACAAGAAAACATCTACCTGTGCGGCAGGTGACATCCTTCTTATGCGAGAACCAGCTGCGTGTTCTTCCGGAGGATAAAGAAGGTGGCCTTGTTGTGTGCTCCAGGGAAATGTTCGGACTGAAAGCCCTTGACGCCATCAGAGGAGTGTTCCGTGAAGATTCTAAGGTACGCTTACCAAAATTGAAACAAACAGCCAAAACATTGTGTGAGAGGCTGAACCTGACCCGTTTAGGCCGAAGCATTGACAGCTCCGAAATCAATAGCCTTCATTTCATGTTTTCCGCTAAGACGCACAAGCTCGGTTGCCCTTTCAGAGTAATCGTGTCAGAAACAGGTTCATGACAGAAAGCAATTTCCCAATTCCTGCAAGACAAGCTGAAGACCATCCCTTTTGATGATCCTTTCCAGATTAAAAGCTCGGTAGATGTCATAGGGTTTCTGGAAGGCCAGAATCACAAGAACTTGCAAGCATGTTCTATAGATATTAAGGACTTGTATTACTCTCTTCCGCAGAAGGAGTTACTTTCATACCTTGAAAATAGCATCGACAAATTTGGCTCTGTAGCTTTCCAGAATGCAGTTGGGATGAGTGTCAAGTCGTTTTTAGAAATGCTTACTTTCTACCTTGGATCCACTTACGTAACTTGGAATAACGAAATATATTTGCAAAAACAAGGTGTATGCATAGGTTCCTGCTTGGCACCCATCCTCAGTGACATTTTTTTAGGCCGTAAAAGGTGTTTAGATATGTAGATGATTATTTAATTATTTTTGATGATAGCAATGATTCTTTCCAGGCAGATGTAACGCAAGCATTGTTAGTCTTTCAGAGATTGTTCGAGCCACTCGAGTTAACGCATGAGCTGCCGACTAACGACACCATCCGGTTCCTAGATTTAAGTATCACGTGTACGAGAGATCATATCTGCTGGACATACGATCCATGAGGCAAAAAAAGTGTCCTACCGTTCAACTCGGCACATTCTAAACTAGTAAAACGTTCCATTATTAACCTGTGTTTGACAAATGCTTTGCAAAAATCCTGTCCACATACCATGGAGCGCAGTTTTTATCAAGAGACTGCAAGGTTGAAAGAAAGTGGTTATTCGGAGCAGATCATCATCTCGGTGGCTGAAAGAATCTACAGGGAAGTGAAGAGTAAAAGCAAGGGAAGTATGAAAGCTTCGGCTGAGAGTCAACAAAAACGAAACCTGGTTGTAGTACCCTATTTGCACAGCATCTCCCACAATTTGAAACGAATAGGCAAAAAAGTGAAGTTGAGAGTATTGTTTGCAGCCCCGGAAAAGCTGTCAAAGCTTTGCAAGCTTACTCAGACGTGTAGTACACCACGTGTGCAGTGCTCCAAAAAACACCGGTCTCCGTTTGTACCTTGTACCAAGGGTGTGGTGTATCAGATTCCGTTAAGCTGCGGGAAAGTCTATATAGGACAATCGGGCCGATGCCTTAACGACCGACTCCGAGAACACAACAATAATTATGACAATCTGCGCAAGAGAAACATACGAGAAGGAAATCTCGCTGTACACTGCAGCGAATGCAATAAGTGCATACCACGGTTCCAGGACACTACGATTTTAGGTAGAAGCAGCGATCAGACCACGAGGGAGATTATCGAGGCAAAAGCCATCCAACAGAAAGGGGACATGTGCGTCAGCGCTGTGTCCTTAGTACTCCTGGATAAAGAACTTGGATTCTTGCACGCCACAGGCGCGCACCTGTAAATTTCAATACTCTTTAAATAATGGGTCTTATGCTGTTTTAGTTAATGTGTTTTTATACCGTTTCAGCCGTTTTTTTGTCAATATATTTTCTTTTTTTCTTTTCTTTTTTTTGTGACAACGAGAGCTCATATACAGCTTCACCCTGCTTTTGCATTTTGGTATCATAGTTTTTTGGTAGTTTTTTCGAATGTTGTTCCTTCGCTGTTGTTGATCATGACACCCTTTAGGTGGTTTAGGCGGCATGTGTCTTTCAGTGTTTTCCATTCATGTTTTTTCAGGGTTTTTTATCTAGAGTATCAGTGATTTTAGATGGCACATGTAGTAGGACGTTTTGACATCTTCCGAGTCACATGTTAAAAATTTTTGTATAAAAGTCGCTTATTTTTCCAATAAAGCTCAGTTGAAAGTCAGCGCTGTGTTTCGTTCCCTTTTCTGTCCGTCCGTGTTTCGTGTGCGCTGCAAACACCTACAGCATGAAAAACCAACTAGCCCAAGAAAAGACGATTCTGATTATGGGAAGGTGTGCCAAAGTTCGTCTCAGAGAGCACGAGCAGCGCTGGAGGCCACTTGTTCTAATCTTGTCAAGCATTGCCGCAAAGAAAATGCTAATACCATATGCTCACCGGAGCAGGGGGGCATCGATGTTGACCACAGGCACAGAAATCAACTATGCCAGGAAATAGCGGAAGCATATCTCATCACCACATTGCACACCCTGTGTGTCGCCACACATTAAGTGGCATTAAACCCAATCAGGCTGGATTGTCCTGACGGAACTATTGCAACTTCATGAGGTTAATGCAAGCATGTGGTTTGACTTGTTTGGTTGCTTTCTATGTTTTTTTTTATGCCTTGTATGCCTGCATGTGCTGGGCTTAAAGGGTTTATAAGCATGAGTCTTTCCTACTAATAATTCGGTTGATAGTGAGTGCTTCGTACTTTGCTTGGTCCTTGCTGTTCAAAACTAGGTTTCAACTCGATCAGATAAGAACAGTTTATGAATGATATAGTCCAGGCCATCTTTATCCGTCCACCAACTCCCTTCAATCACCAGGGATTAAGGGGCTCGGAGGAGGAACAATAACACGGGAACTGCAGCCGTCAATGTCTGGCAGTTGTTTTTACTGCACGGGCATGCAAATATGTTTCATATCCGGTTCATACTCGACACCAGAAACTGATAACTGGGAATTTCCAAACAGCATTTTTCAGCAATACAACAGCACAAATTTGGCTGTGGCAAAACCACAATATTCTGGCAAATTATCCCAAGATTGAGTTTAAAGTTTCAGGAAAACAGTCAAAGGCATCTTCTCTACTTCCTTCTGCATCGTTTATCGCTTGGACCGATCACATTCGGACAATGCTAGACTTGGACATTGTGTCAAATTCCACAAGTGGGCTTTCCCACACCTGGAACCTGATGACAGGTAAGGCTAATCTCGCCCGCATAAACAAGACGGCCGACCACCTAATTGGTACAATCACAACGCAAAAGCGAGTTTATTTTTTGCTTGCTTATTTCATCATTCCATAATGCACTACATACCTAAAGCCTATACCGTGACACTTGCTCTGTCACCTCCATGACTCTTCTAGCGTTAATTACACCACCTAGCTTTGGTCAACTATGACATGCCCACTAGCAGAATTTTGCATGAAGGGGCGAGTCGAGGTGTCGCAGCTGCTGGGCCAGCGACTGTGCAAACAGTGCACTGTAGCTCTACTCGCACCTCTTATGTGCGCGAAACGGCATGCGTGACATTGACTGGAGGGTCTCTGTTGGAAAGCATAAAAATTAATGTTCTGAATTCATAGTGCTGTGGCACCGGAAGGACAAGGACGTAGGCAAAGTGACGACAACACAAATGCTCGTACCAACTCATCCAAATTAATGTTCTGGTCTGAGTCACGTTGAACTATTAGAAACAGCATGAGAGAAGATGTGGACAGCGATAAGGAATACTTACAGATAAGATGGGCGCTCACTATCAACTCATTTATTCAACCAAGAAGGGACATATAGGTACAGCCATCACCCATGCACAACATCTGTCACACGATCAAGCGATAAACCTACATTTTTTTCCGTGCAGTCATTGCTGATTAGCAGCACACACCACAGTTCTACACACACAAAAAAAGCAAAACAATATAAAACCGGCCTGTATAGCAACGAACAGTCGTATATCTCTTGGCCAGGCTGTATCAATAAAGGCGGAAACAAAAAAACAGGTAAATCCATTCATAATAAAGCTATGTAAAAAAAGAAAAAAGGCAGTCCCAGTAAAACTGTAATCAAGACGCATGAAAAACACTCAAAACATGGCAGGGATCACCTTCCATAAGAAAGAGAGAGACTACACGTGTCTGTCCAGAAATCACAACTCTCTATCAAAGAGTGAAGCCGAGGGTGTCCCGCTTTGGAAATTGGAAAAGCTTACATAATCTCCCATTCCAGCTCATCTTCTACATATGCAGACACAGGCTCTTTGCTGTTTATTCTAGGCTACAGGAAGGTTTTATACCTTTTTTTTTTCCTGTCTAGAACTGTGGTGTGTGCTGTTAATAAGCAATGACTGTATGGAAAAATATAGGTTTATCGCTTGATCGTTTGAAAATTAAGAGACGCCAACCAGTGAAAAAAGGTTCGTTCTTGACGTTCAGGCTTCCACACAGAAGCCTTGTTCACAATGATTGTGAACAAGACTTCCGTGTGGAAGCCGAAACGTCAAGAAAAAACCTTTTTTCACTGGTCGGCGTCTTATTTTTCAAATGTACGCTCCTGGCCAGATGGGATTCCGTCACACGCTCAACTTCATTGCTTGATCGCGTGACAGATGATCTGCATGGGTGGTGGTTGCACCTAGAAAATATGTTCCATCCACAGAGAAGACATTGGCTTCCAGAAACGGGTTTATTTACAGTCGACAAAGACAGCGGGCACACACACGTCTGATGCATAGGTCAGCCAGTACAGCCTTCACGGCCTTATTACAGGCACAGGAGGAGGTCGCACCGAATACCCCCAGAGACGTGGCCCGAAACGCGAGCGTTGCAACCGGCATCGCATAGAACACTCAGTAGCGTTGCACAGAATGTGTGCACAGACCGCAATTCGCGGATGCAGCAGGTTTATCGCTTGATCGTGTGAAAGATTAGCATGGGTGATGGCTGTACCTATAAAAAAATGTCCCTTCTTGGCTCAATAAATGAGCTGGTAGTCAGCATCCATATTGTCTGCGAGTGTTCCTTATCACTGACGTCTCCTTTTATGAAGAGGCCACAAAATAGCCTGGCCGCGTAGTTTCAGTTTCTGAGCTTCGCCACAAGTGGCTGTGCACTGCTGGTCATTTCTCCACGAAGCCCCCAGTGCATGTCTAGGCTGGATGCCAAAAGCAGCCTTTGCGTGAGCAGTAGTGGGACACAGACCTGGCACAGTCGGCAGGTGTGAGTCCGCGGGAGTCCCTGGCAGTCGGGTCGGCCCCATACACCAGCAGCAGCTCCACCTGATAGGCCTGGCCACTGCGGGCAGCGACGTGCAGGGCTGTGCTGCCTTTGTCCTTGTCACGAGCGAAAAAGAAAAGAGGGATGAGTAAAACAATGGACCCATGGAAAGGCACGTTAATTGGCACTTGAGAGAAAGAGAAGAGGGAAGAAAAGAGAGTGCAGTGGTATTTTTGCAAGAGATGGAGAAGACGATGACGAAACTGAAAAAAAGGCGGAAGTGAAAGAATATGAAGTGGGCATATAAAAGGAGGGGTAGCAACCTGGACAGGAAGAGGAACATTGCAGGTGCAGACACTGGGCACAGCCGTCAGCCGCTGCAGGAGGTGTCCGATCATGAGGCCTACTGATCAGGCGTGGTCCCCACCAGCTGATGCCCCGGTCCCGTGGATCACGACGCCGACACAGTCTTTGGAACGTGGGCCCTGTGTCAACGCCTCCGGAACGGCGACTCAGCCAGCGGCTGTTGCCACCTCCCAGACCTCGTCACTGGTACAAGGACGCTCCAACGCCAACAACCAGCTAAGGTGACGTGGCAGCACCGACTACTTTCACCTAATCCTCCTCAACGCTCCACTCGTAGAACAGCGGTGTCTCTTAAAAACAAGGTACCACCTGAGTTTTTGTCCGTACTCCACGTCCGAGATAGCGTGCGAACCGCCAGCATTTGGTAGCAAGACTGTATAAGTGCGACTTTGTGGTCTATGCGTGAGGAACATTAGTGCTGTAGGACTGCGGTGTTTTCTGTAGCGTTATCATGGTGTATGTGTAGTGCGCTGTATTGTTTGTTGTTTAGTCATGTATAAAGTGCAGCGTTTTGAGTTTCCCCTCCGAAGCCTTCTCTCTGCTTTATAATAAAGCCTTGCACGCACACAGAACGCTTACCATTCTACACCGTAAACACACTTTTGTGTGACAATATTCGGCAATCAATCCAGAAAGAAAAACAGTAGCGCCGAAAAAACACAGACACAGTAGAAGAACGATGTAGGACGAGCGCTAACTTCATCTAACTTTCTTCCTTGAAAGGCGAGCAAATATACAGAAAAAACTAGGCATGCGCCGCGGACAGAAATCTGATGTGCAATCAACAAAACCGTTCAAAATATACAATCTCAGCTTTCGCAAGGTTCACAGACGTATCGCTGACACACTCTTTTCCTCTTTTTCTGATATGGTACGCCTCTAAAACCTCTCGTGCCCTACTATCACCGCTCCTGCCCAGAATCTTTACCTCATCAAGTCGTGGTTCAGACTTTTTACATTGTTTGCAATTTTCCCCCGCTGAATGTTCCGCCGCTCGGTGACACACCTTGCACTCTGCGCAGTGTTTGGGTAGACGCGCTCCTCCTGCTTCCTTGAGCGAGCGCGCATGCTCAGCTGCACAGTCATTGATGCACCTGCCCGTTTGGCCCACATAGGCCTTCCCGCAGGTCAGTGGTATCTCATAGACCACACCGGTGCAGCACTTCACAAAGTGTTTTCTACGTTTCTTGCTGCAACCATTCCTCTTTCCATCGCTGGCTACTCGTGCGCAGAGCTGAGCAAGCTTCCGTGGAGCCGAATACACGACTGGCACGCCATGCCTATTTGCCACCTTTTTTTACGTTGTGGGCGACCCTGTGCACATACGGCACAACTTCTGGTCTCGCAGCTGGCTTCTTACGCTCCGAAGGCCGCTTAAACATGGCGCCCTTGACTTTTTGTAGGAGGCCCTCTGCCACGCCTGTGATAACCGAGCTTGGGAACCCGGCCCCCACCAATCGAGCCACTTGCTTATCAAAGCTCCCTTGCATATTATGCTGACACGACTTCACGAGTACCGATTCTAGGCAAAGATTAGCAATAGCGCGCTTCACTGTCTTTGAATGAGCCGATGCATACGGTAGCAGCTCCTTCTTAGCTCGAGGAGCATACTGCCAACATACGTGTTCTTCTCCAAAGGTAAGCCTTAGGTCTAAAAATTTTATACAACGCTGCAAGGGCATCTCATGCGTGAAAACCAATCCCTTTCCGTTCTCTTTAAAAATCTCTAAAGCATTGCTTAAAGCATCAGTGTAAGACACGTCGTTCAGTTTTTTAAAAACTATCAAAAAATCGTCAACATATCTAAACACTTTTGATATCCCCTTCCCGTTTAAACTTTGTTCTAGGGCGCGGTCAATATAAGCTAAAAATATGTTAGTAAGAACCGGGGCTACGCAAGATCCGATGCAGATCCCTTTCTTTTGTCGATAAAACCTGTCGTTAAACGATACAAACGTCATGGTGAGGTAAAACTCTAGCATTCTCATAAAATTAGCTACCGACATGCCTGAGGCATTCTGGAACCCAACTGCACCGGCACACTCTATGGAATCTTTTACAGAGGTAAAGAGCGCATCGTAAGGCACGGAGTAATACAGGTCCTCCACATCTATCGAGCAAGCATATCCAATGGAAGGTTCTTCCTGAAGAAAGCTAACAACATCAACTGAGCTTTTTATAGCAAACGGATCATGACTATGAAGAGAATTAAGATGCTTCTGCAGGTATTTGCTCAAAACATGCTGCCACGTACCATTCTCACTCACTACTGTTCTAAACGGCACCGATGGTTTGTGCGTTTTGGCAGTAAAAATATAGTGAGAGCATTGCTCCTGGTGCTAACAATCTCATTGGCCAACCTGTTCTACTTTGAGTCCCTGCACATCATGGCCGCCTTGCCTTTCACTCTCGTCAGTGAGACGGCCAGTGAGACGACTAATCTGGTTTTAGTGAGGAAGAGTCCTGTACGAAATCCAGCATTCATGGGACATGAAGCAAGTGTGGTCCTTGTCGACAACACGGTGCGTCAGTTCCCAGAGGCCAGGATCATGGTGTCGACTTCATATTATAAAGGATGGCTATCAGCGACGTGCGTAGAGGACCCACTGTATGACTTGATTATGGGAAATTTTGCTGGGACACGAAGTGTTGATGATACCGAAGTGAACTGGAAGATGCCAGCACGGACAGGGGAAAACGATACAGAGGTTGCCAGTGGTGAGCCTTTGTTTGACAGACAAGGGCCAACCGGATCAAACGCTAAACAGGAAGAAAGGAGAGGGCGTATGAAGGAGCTCTCTTCGGCTGTGCAAACTAGATCGACGACACCTGGACCATAAATGCAGTTGAAGCAGTTGAGTGTACCAATATTCCTTGCAAAAGAACAAAGAGAGGTGCGTGACTGCTTCAACAGAGTTGGTAATGTGCTGCAAAGAAAGGGGAACCGCACAACCCATCAGTTCCTGCTTTAAGATGCCTAATTTTATAGACGATGTGTCTTTAATACAGGAAGAGAAATCGCGCAGTTAGTAGTTCCAAACAATTTGAGACCAGAGGTGTTACGCTTGGGCCATGACTCGATTTCAGCTGGACACCAGGGTGTGAAGAACACCGCATATAGGATAATGGAAGAATTCTTTTGACCAGGGATTCAAAGTGAAATTAAACGATATGTCAAGTCATGCGACATCTGCCAACAAACAATACAGAAGGAAAGAGTGGGTCGAGTACCTTTGGGGACCATGCCCATCGCTGACCATGCATTTTCGAGAGTAGCTGTGGACATTTTTGGACCCATAACACGGGCGTCCAATAAAGGAGATCGTTACATACTCATTCTAATGGATATGGCAATGAGGTTCCCAGATGTGGTGCCTTTGAAGACGATTGATACGGTGCAGGCGGCAGAAGCTTTGCTTGAGATGTTCTTGCATTATGGGGTGCCAAATGAGATCCTTAGTGATCGGGTATCCAACTTTACGTCTGAAGTTATGAATGAGATCGATCGCCTGCTGGCTGTTAAGCACTTACTCACTTTACTGTATCATCCCATGGCGAATGGTATGGTAAAAAAGGTTCAATGGTACCATCAAGTCCATGCTGAGGAAGATGTGCCAAGAAAAGCCAAAGGACTGGGATAGGTATTTGCCTGCACTCACGTATTGTGAAGTTTCGCAGAACAGCCTCGGTTTTTTCCCCTTTGAAATGTATGGACGAAGAGTGCGTGGTCGCTTCACAATCCTCAAAGAGATTTGGAGCAGCAAACAGTTGGAAGAGGATTTAAAAATTACGTACAGCTACGTGCTTGAGTTGAGAGAAAGATCCAAGAGACTTGAAAAATCACGCATCAGAACTTAGAGCAAGCTAAGGAGCGATATACGAAGATATATGACAAAAACGCAAAAGCGCGGTCACTGAAGCCTCGCAACCAGGTGTTAATACTGCTTCCTACTGAACACAACAAGCTACTGACGCAGTGGAAGGGGCCGTTTTTAATGACACAACAAAGGAATGACGTTGATTATGAACTCCTGGTTAACAACCAGAAGAAATTATTTCACGTAAACATGCACAAGAAATATGAAGAGCGAAGATGTGGGGCGGGAATGGCATGCAGTGTGATTCATGAAGAGAAAGATGTAGACGATCTCCCCACAATGGGCTGGGAGAAGGTGACCATAAATTCAGACTTGGATGGGGAGAAGATCTTGGAGATAAAGGAACTATTTCAGCGGTATGAAGACATTTTTTTAGACCGTCCCGGGCACACTAATGTTATCAGTTGTAGAGCGCAACTCTCTACGGATCAACCTGTTAACATCAAGCAGTATCCATTACCGCTTGCTGTACAAGACACAGTGGAAAAGGAAGTAAAAGAAATGTTGGAGCTTAGCGTGGTTGAGAGATCAAATTCACTGTACAACGCTCCTCTAGTGGTTGTGAAGAAACCGGACAGTTCAAACCGACTGTGTGTTGACTTTCGGCCATGTTTTGGTAGCGGATACCGAACCTATTCTGAGACCAGATGTTGTCTTCGCTAAAGTTGCAAACAAGAAGTTCTATTCAAAGCTGGATCTAGCTAAGGGCAGATACCCATGGAGGAGTCGTCAAAAAAAAAAACTGTGTTCTCTTGCGGGAGTGGGCTGTACCATTTCAAGTTTGTGGCCTTTGGTTTGCAGCTGTATTTAGAAAGCTAATGAGGAAGGTGCTGCAAGGCCTTGAGAATGTAGAACATTATATCGACGACATCTTAGTGGTGACTCACTCGTGGCTCGAGCCCTTGGAAACTTTAGAAAGACTATTTGACATCCGGATGGCTAACCTAACAATTAAGCCAACCAAATACGAGATAGGGTCTGAAGCTGTGGCATTTCTGGGCCATACCATTAGACTGGGTCACGTTGCTGCAAAGGAAGATATCCTGGACAAAATCCAAGCAGCTTAACCACCAAGAACTATGAAGGAAGTACAATCGTTTCTTGGGTTTACTGGTTTTTATAGAGAGTTTATACCTAATTACGCGGACGTTGCAGAGCCACTAGTGTCATTAACAAAAAAGGAGCAAGTAATAAGGTAAAATGGATGTCTGTGCATGAGCCAGCCTTCACAAGGTTAAAACAACATATGATGCAACCACCGGTGTTGCTGGCTCCAGACATGGAAAAAACATTCGTTTTGTGGACCGATGCTTCGGAAAGAGCTCTCAGAGCTGTACTGTTGCAGGAACAAGATGGGCTTTTGCAGCCAGTGTCTTATGCCAGCAAATAAAGCAGAGCAGAATTACTCCACTGTAGAAAAAGAATGTCTTGCTTTGATATATATAAGGGAAACCATTCCGAGTGCAGACTGATAACCAGCCGCTCGAATATTTGAATAAAAGCAAGAGGCAGAGTGACGAGATGGAGTCTGTCACTACAGGAGTGTGATTTTAGCATTAAAGGAAGAGAAAATGTTGGTGCCTATTTTATGACAAGAATGTCACAAGACAAGGTGCCGAGTTGAGAGATTGAGTACAACTAGCAAATGTGGCTTTACTTTATTAGCTCGCGTTACTTTGGGTTTCGTGCATACATTAACATTTTGTATGCTGTTGCTGGAGATGTGATGGTGGCCGGAGTACAGAAGTAAGGAAGTGACATTTGTTTTTATACAGTGCCTTAATGCGGTGGTCAGTACAACAGTTGTGGTGGTGAAAACATTGGTGAACATGTGTGATTTTGTAATGTGCTATGTGAAATGGCGAGGTGTTGTGTGGTGTTGGTTTTGTGTGCTTCAAGGACAGGAGGAAGCAGTTTTTTTGAAAAAAAAAACTCTTAAACGAGGGGGGGGGGGGGGGGGGGGCATTGTCACGAGCGAAAAAGAAAAGAGGGATGAGTAAAACACTGCACCCAAGGAAAGGCATGTAGCGCCCCTCACGCCGTGCTTGGCTCGCACGCGGCGCCGGACAAGAAAGAGGAAGTTGGGCTAGGCCGCCGCAGCGCAAATAAAACAGTTCGAACCTCAACGCTGTCAGAGCTGGTTCTTCCTCGCCTTAGCTCCAACAGATCTGGCGACCTGGCTTCGAACACGCAACCCTATCCTCCAACATGGATTCCGCTGGCTCTTCCGCCCTGCCTACTGGTGGCGACACACCCCCGAATGCTCAGCCTATCAGTGCTTCGGTGGCCGCGTTCAAGCCAGTATGCCTGCCGCCATTTCGGCCCAATAGCCCCCGCGCCTGGCTCCTACAGGTTGAGGCGCATTTCCAGCTGTGAAGTATCACCAGCCTAGAGACCAAGTTCCTCCAGCTGGTGTCCACCCTGCCTCCTGACGTCGCTGAGGGGTTAGTGGACGTCATCAGCTCACCGGACACAGCTCGCCCCTTCGACATGAAAGCGGCTCTCATCGACCGCAAGTCCGTGTCCGAGTGCACCAAGCTCCAGCACCTCCTCAGCGCCACAGAGCTTGGTGATAGCCGCCCTTCAAAGCTCCTCCGTAGCACGCACCAGCTCCTCAAAGACTTTGCTGCTCAGCCCGACTCCCTTCTGAGTGAGTTGTTCATTCAGCATCTTCCCCGGAGCATGGTCCTCGTCCTCGCAGCTGCGGGTGATATCTCATTGGACAAGCTCGCCAAACTCACTCCCTGCTCCAAGCAATCAACAACTCCCCCATTCGCATGTATGGCCAACGGTCCCTGACGCTTAACCTCGGATTGCGCCACACGTTTCGCTGGATCTTCATTATCGCTGACGTCTCGCAAGCTGTTCTCGGTGCGGACTTCCTGAACCTAGCCGGCGACGCAAGCTCATCACCTCATAGATCTCAGCGCGCACCTCTTCGTCAACAGCGTACTCTCCACCACTGCGGCGACGGGGCTTCGCGCTCTCACAACGCCGCATACCAGAGAGTCACCGGTGAAGCACTCGATCACTCACCACATCGTGACTTCAGGACGTCCGGTGTTTGCTCGCCCTCACCGTTTGTCGGGAGAACACCTCGCTATCGCTCGCCATGAGTTCCAACACATGCTGGAACTCTGCATAGTAAGCCCTTCCTCCAGCAACTGGGCATCACCACTTCACACGGTGCCAAAGAAAGATCCGGGCAATTGGAGACCATATGGAGATTACTGCGCCCTCAACACCCGCACTTTAGCAGACCACTATCCACTTCCTCACATAAAGGACTTCACATCAAATCTGGCTGGGTGCACGATCTTCTCTAAAGTTGACTTAGTGAAGGCTTATCATCAAATTCCTGTGGAGCCCGTTGATATTCCGAAGACAGCCATTACCACACCGTTCGGCCTCTTTCAGTACGTGCGGATGCCTTTTGGCTTGCGCAACACTGCACAGACCTTTCAGCGAGCTATCAACAAGGTTATGCGAGGCCTCGACTTCAAGTTTGCTTACATCGATGATCTCCTCATAGCAAGTTCATCCGGTTCTGAGCATGAAGCTCATCTGTGCGCCCTCTTCCACCGGCTGTGTGGACGATCTGGCTGGGTGTACGATATTCTCTAAAATTGACTTAGTGAAATTCCTTTGGAGCACACTGATATTCCGAAGACTGCTATTACCACACCGTGCGGCCTCTTTGAGCATGTGCAGATGCCTTTTGGCTTGCGCAACGTCGAACACTTTTTAGAGAAATAGCAACGAGGTTACGCGAGGCCTCGACTTCGTGTTCGCTTACATCGATGATCTCCTCGTAGCAAGTTCATCCGGTTCTGAGCATGAAGCTCATCTGCGCGCCCTCTTTCACCGACTGTATGAAGATGGGCTCGTCATCAACCCGAATAAGTGCCTCTTTGGCATAGTCACAATAGAGTTCCTCGGCCACCTTGTCGCTCCACAGGGCATTTGGCCTCTCAACAGCAAAGTCAAAGCCATTCAAGATTTTCCCGCCCCCACGTCGCTCAAAAAGCTCAGAGAATTCTTGGGCCTCCTGAACTTTCATTGCCAATTTCTTCCGAAGTGCACCTCTTTCCTGAAGCCTCTGACCGATCTTTTTGGCTACGAAAAAAATTCTGCTGTGCCATTTGAGTGGACTGAGGACGCTGCCGCTACTTTTGCTGCTGCCAAGAAGGCGCTCGCAGACGCCACTGCGCCTCATCACCGACACCTCGAGCACTGCCGTCGGCGCAGTTCTCAAGCAGCACGTCTCTAGTTGGCAGCCCCTCGGTTTTTTCTCCCAAAAGCTGAAGCCACCCGACACTAAATACAGCACCTTCAGTCAAGAATTGCTCGCTGTGTTCGTCACTTTCTAGCACTTACGCCACTTTCTGGAGGGCCGGGACTTTCACGTCATCACGGACCACAAGCCCTTGATGTTTGCCTTCCAAAGGAACCACAGCACCTACACTGCACGCGAGATCCGCCACCTGAGTTTTATCTCAGAGTTTACAGTGGATCTCCGTCACGTCCATGGCCCGGAGAATGCTGCTGCTGATGCGCTTTCCCGTGTTAGTGCCATGGCGTCCGAATCACCAGTGGACATGGAAGAGCTAGCGGCTGCACAGCGCAATAATCCAAAGCTGCATCGTCTTCGCTCCTCATCTACGTCCCTGTCCTTCACCTAATGTCCACTGCCGTTATCCCCCAGTTCATTACATGCGAGACATTCACTGGCGTCTCGCACCCCCGCATACCTTTGGCTTTCCGTCACGCCATTTTTGAACTACTGCATCGCCTGAGCCACCCTGGTATTCATGCTATGCAGAAGCTGGTCACATCTCGTTTTCTTTGGCCAAGCATCAATGCCGACGTCCGTAACTGGGCACGAACCTGCCTTCATTGCCAGCGCATCAAAGTTCATCGGCATAAAGTCACGCCGGCCTTTTCGGCCGCCCGATGCGCGGTTTTGCCACATTCACATAGACATTGTTGGACTGCTCCCGCTATCACGTGGGGCCTCTTATCTGCTCACATGTGTGGATCATTTCACCCGCTGGCCCGAGGCGTTGCCCATGCTGATACTACGGACGACACCGTTGCTGCGGCCTTCATGGCCTCTCGCTTCGGCTGCCCATCTGTCATCACCACAGACCGCAGCCACCAGTTTAATCGGCCCTGTTTACTGCCCTTGCCGATATTCTGGGCGTCCGCCCCATCCGTACAATTGCCTGCCATCCTTCGGCCAATGACATGGTGGAACGTCTGCATTGGCAACTGAAGGCTGCCCTTACCACTTATCAGCCAAGGGAGCGCTGGTCCGACCACCTTCCCCCCGTCTTCTTGGCATTTGCTCAGCCCTAAAGGCCGACCTCGGCAGCTCTTCTGCTGAGCTAGTCTACAGTGTTCCCTTGCGTCTCCGTGGGGAATTCTTCTCATTATCCTCCCCTCCATTAATCCATGATGCTTCCACCTACATCCGAGACCTGCGCAACACACTTTGACACATTGCCCTTATCATCCCTGCCACCCGTCACCCTCTGTCCGTGTTCTTCAGCCGGGACCTGACCTCCTGCACCCTTGCCTTCATCACCACATCCGTTCACCCCTCACGCCTACGATGGACCGTTCCGCGTCCTACACCGTGCGCAGAAGACCTTCACGCTAGACGTCAACGGCCGCGAAGACGTCGTGGCTGCTGAGCGCCTCAAACCAGCCTACACTGCCTGTCGGCTCTACACTCGCTCTCGCTTCCACTGTGCCACCATTGTGCGCAGCTTTCTCCAAGCACATCCGCTGGGCAAATCCTGTGGCTTTGCTTTACAGGGGGAGGGAGCCCTGTAGCGCCCCTCGTAGTGCCATGGCTCGCAGGCCATGGCACGCAGCGCAGGACAAGAAAGAGGAAGTTGGGCTAGGCCGCCAAAGTGCGAGCAGCGCAAATAAAACAGTTTGAACCTCAACGCTGTCGGAGCTGGTTCTTCCTTGCCTTAGCTTCGACAGGCACGTTAATTGGCACATGGCACTTGAGAGAAAGCGAAGAGGGAAGAAATGAGTGTGGCAGTGGTATTTTTGGAAGAGATGGAGAAGATGACAAAACCGAAAAACGAGGCGGAAGTAACAGAAAATGAAGTGGACGTATAAAAGGAGGGGTGGCAATGTGGACAGGAGGAGGAACGTACTAGGTGCAGACTTTGGCTGTGCTGTGTGTGTGTCTATGCTCTCTGTGTGCGCACACTCACAGCTGCCGAGTCCACAATGCTTTGGTGGGAAGAGGAGCACATTTCAGAGAAGCGCGGCATGGCATGTGCAAACAACTACTGACAATGCCTGTGGAGCCCTTTTTGTAAAGGTCCTCCACAAGGAGAGCCACAGGTGCTGCTGCAATGAGCAAAATAAGGAATTTGAGAATGCTATCTCCTACTCTGCTAACACGGCAACCAGTGACACCTCTGTGCAAGGTGAACTGTCTTTCGAGAACTTGCAGGCAAACCATCCCGCCAAGTTTTTCTGCACTAGCATTGAATGAAGGCTAAAAACTGGAAAAGACCAAAAAATGAAATGCAGCACTCACAAGCAAACTTTTCGACATGGACCCCCCAGGTCACTTCCAAACAACACACGTTTTATTCTTCCAGAAACTGGAAAGGTAGGGGGCTAAAAGCATGACGAGGCCCATGAGACCCAATACTATATTGCAATAGTGCAGGGTACAAAACTATGTACAAAAAGACAGCTCACATGGACTTTTCACTGCACACATAACATATAAAACAGAAAAATATTTCACTCTAGTCACGAAAATCAAGAACTTCAATGTGCAATTCAATACAGAAATATCATTCTCAAAACAAAATAAATTTGAAAACAAGGAAACTACCACAGATGACGATCGATACCGTATTTACATGATTATAAGTTGACTGGAATGTAAGTCGACCCCCCCACATCACATTTCTGAAAAAAAAAAAAAAAATTGGAGGTTGTTTACATTTGGCGTTCAATATTAGAATGTGATAGCACTATCCTGGAGTCTCCACTTATCGCCAGCTGCTATTGGTTGCCGCGCACAGGAGCGCCCATGGGCACATTCCAAAACGAAAATGTAATGGTGACTGGACTACTGATCCACACTTGCGCCCATGTCCTCACTAGCGCTGCCAACGTGACGTGATTGCTGCTGCGGTCCCACAGCTCGTCGTTCTAACATCATCGTGCAGCGAAATCCCGCACTTCGCAAACAGCCACATCACGACATCGCAGGGAACAGCTGAAAATTTTGCCTCGCTGCAACTGCCACACCTGTATCACCCGTTGCGAACGTCAAACTTGCGGCCCGGCGCGGAGTTCGTTTCTTCGGCGCAAAGAGTGACAGCCATCTTGAATGTAGCTGTGAACGAGCGCCAGTCACTTATCGGACCCGGAGCGCAAATGAGAAAGCACTACATTAAATACTTGTGAAACGCGGCCGGCAGTAGTCAAATGCGTCAGAGCCAAAGAGAAACTACGTGTGAGCAGTGTCGGGCTCTTTCGTCGGCTACCGACACTCCTCGGCGCCGCTGCAGTTCTGAGTGGGGGTGCCACCGTGATTGGAACAGCGGCCTTTCCATCAACTATCGAAACTCCCTAAAGCGCCGAGTGCGTGGTTGAAAGTAAAAAGAAAGAGTAGAAAGCAAATGCGTCATTGGGCCGCCACCGCTTATCAGCAGACGCATTCTGCAGCCACATGTGGGGAGTGGGCTGGTGCTGGTTTGCTGCTTATCAACAGCCACCATCGGCCGCTGCCGCTGCCGCGATGCAACGAAGCTGTGCAGCAAAAATGCAACCACACTGTAGCATGCCTGATATCTTGTTTGTCTTGCCTTTATTTATGGTGTGATGCTTTGGTTTCGATTGTAAGTCGACCTCCCTACTTCTGATTTTCAAATTTTGAAAAATAAGGCGACTTACAATCTGTAAATACGGTAAATAATGAGCAAATTGCAAAGACTCAACCCATCAGCAAAATAATATTTATTGGGCACAACAGGCACGTAGAATGTGCAAAAATGTGGGATCCCTTATTTATCTGTACTTGTTGCGCTTATATTAGGATTTGGAATGTGCCGTTCTAAGGACACTATAGCGTTGGTTATTTGTGGAGCAGAGCAGCAGGCTGCCTATAACAATGTCCGATCTATGCACACAGTGTTTAGGACAACCTGACTTCAATCAACCAAACGGTCAGGCGCAAAGGGTATTCTACAACAGACCACATCCATGTTACCACTTTTAAATCTAGTAATAAACATAGCCACCAACTGGCCTTGTGAAATGGCAGCACAGCAGAGCACAATGCCTAGCTGAATGTTACCAAGAAAGGCAGCATGGGCTGTCACAGCGCTGCTGTGCTGCGCAGAGATGCTGTTGCAGAGTTAACAGCTTCACCTGCCAGCTACAGTCTCCGGTATTAAACTGGTGCTCATAACTGTGACATCCCAGTTTTCATCATTGCCATATGCCTACTCCAATGCTTTGCGTTGAGCCTTGGCATCTAATCAAATCAAAACAGCAAAGTAATCATAAGCACAGCCAGATCAGAAAAGCCTGCTCTGGCTGCTGCCGACTGCAACGACCTTTAGTCCCTACTCACCGGGTGAAGGTGGGATGGCAGCGCCCCCTGGGCAAGCAGGCGCAGGCTGGTCTCCAGGTTGGCCGTGCGCACGCTGGCATGCAGTTGCTGCACCAAACATGCATCCACACTCAGACAAGGCCCACTTGTGAGGCACAGGGACTTCGGTATACCACTGGATTGCAACAGAAGGTTCAGCGACCATCTGGTTTTACCAAGCAGGCCTCCTTTTGGTCAGGATGGAATGCGTAGCCACAAGAATGTTTTTCAAGACTCTTTAAAGGCAGCTCATCCAGAGTGCCTCAAATGGCTGCCTAACAGACAGACACCCCCACAGCCCACACGCTGCCAACAACCCTCACAGGAACTGTTGCGGCAAGGGGAAGAGACGCAACGAACAAACACGGGCTCCAACAGCTCATGCTATTTTGTTGTCGATGCAACTGAGCTTGAAAATGCTGGAGAACCTTGGCCACAAAAGTCACAAGAGAAGGTTTGTTGTCGACACGCTCGAGTGACACAACCTGCTGCTTCTCACCAGTACTGACCGTGAAATGCCTATGTGTTTGGTCCAGAAACAAGACCTGACTGCACCAACTGAGCCTGCCTTATCCCTGCAAACTTGCTAATCTCATCCGGGCACCTTACTTTCACCGCCCCCTGCAGAGCTTCTGCTGTGTTGAGTTTTATGGCACATAGGCGACTAAGGCCATCATGCACCACGCGCAAGGTATAAAAAATTGTCTTTTGCAGGATTTTATATTTAAATAAAATGTAAAACAACGGTAGTGTGAAGGACCTAAAATATGATTTCATACCACCTAGTGAAGGTAAAGGGCACAAAAATTTGGTAAAAGCTTCAAAGAAGGTCAGGTAACCTCAGTGGCCATCCTTGACAGGGCAAGGATGTCAAGGCTCTTGACCAATGAAATATACACCTCAGCCTTGTTATCAGGAATGAGAAAGTGGCTGAGGTGTATCAAAGAAAAGTGAGGCATTCACAATTTATTAAGACAACCAGCCTCTCATAAAAAGTTAAAAACATAAGAAATGTCAACAATCGCACTATCACTCAAGAGCAGTGCTGGGTGCATTGACATAAAATTGACTAAAATACTTCTTAGTTTTTCTAGCTTTGAGCATGCAAAAAATATGGTTTAGTGTGAGCTCGTCTCTGCACCTTTCACAAACAGGTTTGTCTTCTTTTGTCAGTAAGTAGTCATGAGTCACCTAAAATCACCTAAAATCCAATTTCAAACAGCGCTAGACAACAGGACCAGAAAGAGGAGGAGCGCCGTGTTTGTCTCCTCCTCTTTCTGGTCCTGTTGTCTAGCACTGTTTGAAATTGTATTGTTACCATGGAACACCAACTCGCCCAGTCTGCTACGCTTCACCTAAAATCACTCACCTAAAAATCACACCTAAAATCAACTGCTTTTGTAACATACGTGCGACCCATGCTTGAATCCACATGTGCGATGTGGGACCCATGGCAGACAACACTGAGCAATAACTGCAACGGTAGACGTGCGTACTAGTTGGTGGTTCATACTTGGTTTAAACAGTGCAAAAGATGCGGACGCAGAAGGGCCACACAAGACACACACAGCGCTGACTCTCAACTATGTTTATTCATGAAATTTACATGAATATATATAGATGTCTTGATGCGCGACAGGTGTGAAAGAGACACACACCTTCTCTTGCCCTATCTGGAAAAGAACGAGCGTACTTGGATAAGCGCGCGAAACGCGATTAGCATTCATTTCTTCTTTCCCTTTTGTGCACTGTATTTGTTTCGCACCTGTCGCGCATCGAGCCATCTATATATATTCATGTAAATCTCATGAACATAGCTGAGAGTAAGCGCTGCGTGTGTCTTGTGCGTCCCTTCTGCGTCCACGTCTTTTGCGCTGTTTAAACCAAGACTGAGCAATAAGCTTGAAAAAATGCAAAACATGGCTGCAAGGTTCGCCCTTTGTCGATACTCCAGAGGTGATAGCTGTACCGACATGAAAAACGAATTAGAGTGGGAAAGTCGTTCTGCTCGAAGAAGAAGCGCCTTAAACTGCTGTATCAAATATTTCAGGATGAAACCAGCATTCAAAAGGAAAAATATTTACACAGGCCCCATTACGTCTCTTCTCGTATTGATCACTGCTTTATGATTTTGGAATACCATACCAGAACTATTCATTTTTTGTATGTTCTATCAGTGAATGGAATCGCCTTTCAGGTCAGCAAGTATGAATGAAGATGTGTTTTTTTCATCATTGTAACCCCCCTGCTGTAGCGCCTTCGGGCTAAGCAGGGTAAAAATTGAATAAAGAGTCAGGTGTAGAGCCACTGAGCTCAAGACCACCACGCAGCAGGCCGAAACATGTGTTCCCACGAAACATGTGGTCGCACCAAATGCCCGCGCTGAGGAGCTGGCCAGGCACACATCGCGTGAGTTATAGCGCGCCGGCATGTCTCGCCTCGGTCCCGTTGAAGGATCCCGGCCTCGGGAAACCCTAAACGGCCCTTTCACCCGCAGCGCTTTCTGGGGAAACGCTTCCTTTTCTTTTGTTTGTGCAGGTGTGTACCGACTCCGCGTATTCACCGTGGGGGAAAACGGCGCCCCTTCTGGGCGACGCGCGGGAAGCCGGGAACACGGATTGTGCCTGGTCAGTGTTAGTGGCGCGCTTTCCGAACGCTGGTCTTTAGGTTTCCTTTTCTTCAGTCAACGGGCTGCTTCGGCGGCAACATGTCATAGTGCCAGAGGTGCGGAAAGATATATACCTCAGCTACGCTAATTTCCTGAACTTGCAGTCAACGGCGGCCATGTGTTGTTGTTTCTGCTGGCCGACGCCGTTTCGAGGAAAAGAGGGCAAATGACGGTTCTGTTTGTGTCCGTGTGCGTGTATTTCTGCCTCGATTCGTCAGCGCGGTCCGACTTCATGAGGGGGAAGATGCTGTGATCTGATGTGTTGCACTTTCCTTGTTTTGTGCCTCACCTCAGTCACATGGGTCTCGCCTAAATACCCGGCCACAGGCGACTGCTACGTCACGAGGGGGCCGGCCCAATCACCAGTGAGCTGAGGGGTTAAGAGGAGTTGTTGGCGGCAGTCTAGGGGTTCTCGCCAGGAGCTTTTGACCGGGAGAGCTCTGGCAGCTCCACTCTGTTGTTGCTCTCCCTTTGCTCTATTCTGTCTTTAATGTATCGTCCATGCTAATCTCATATGTATAAACTTTCTTTGTTTTTCCAACGAAAATCGTCATCATCCTTCGCGCTACTGCCAATCAGGAGACCGGGCCGTAACGGCAACGAGACGGCCTGACCTCGCTACGCAACAGCAAGCGAGAAGAAAAGAAAAAATTTCAACTATCAGGTGTGTGTGTCCTATGCGAAGACGACATAAGATTATTTCAATGAAACGTGCCTGGTGTCTGCATGATTTCTATTCCTCTAAGGTGGGCTTTATGAAGTGTAGTTTGTTGCTCACTTCATTGTCCCCACCCATTCTGCCATTCGTTCTTCATCTTGTTATGCATCAACTACATACAGTCTATATAAGGTATTTTCACATTTTTTATTTCACCACTCCAAGCTCGTATAGCTGCTGAGTCTGCTCTCTCGTTACCCTCTATGCCGACGTGGCTTGGGACCCAGCAGAACCTTATAAAATGCCCTTGTGTTGCGACTTTTTTATGTTGTGTATAACGCTGCCTACTAATGGGCCTGTCACACTAGGCCAACAGTCGGCCGACTCGGTCTGCCAAAACCATGTCGCCGTGATGTCTGGCTCTATGTCACACTGCGCCGACGAAAAGTCGGCCGACAGTCGGCGTCGGCGCCATGTCTCCCACAAGGCGGCAGTTGGCCGATGGTCCGCCAACTCCCATGTCACACTAGCGAGACAGCGTGCGAGACCTCCCGCCGACTTGACCCTTTCTCGTTCTCACTCTTTTGTCATTTCCTGCTATGCGAAATTCATGGGCCGGGACGCTTCATTTTTAACTCTTTTAAATAAATCCCACCATAGTAAAACACTCTTTAACAATCGTGGTTATGAACCTAGGCTGAGGGCAGCCCAGTACTGAGCAGCACTTATTTCTGGGTCAGAAAGGCATGGCTCGAAAAAAAAAATCCAGTCACTCGCGGGTAAACAGGACGGGAGAGATTATTTAAGGCTAAAATAATAAAAAGAAAAAAGAAATTCTCGTTGACGCGGATTCGAACTAGGAACCTCTGGAATGCGCACCCACTGCCATACCCACGACGCCATGGAGAACAGAGCAATTTTCGTCCTTCAGAGGCGCTGATAAGAAGCACTCCGCAGTGTTACACTCGCGACAGAAGTAAAGCAGGCGACCCATGTGCGAAAACTTGGCCGGCGCGATGCACCGGACGCTGCTTGCGCATTGCAGCCCCACTGCAAGCAGGGACACACGGAGCAGCAAGCATCGTTGCGCCGCTCGACTCAAGCACTTTGCCACCCGCAGCGGTCTGATTACTGCGTGTTGAAGTTCGCACCAGAAAAGACAAAATAGCCATATTATCAGAAAGACCGCCTGCTATACACGAGCAGCGACAAAGCATGCTTGCGCTAGTAGCGAGCTTTCGGCAACGGCACCGCCCGCGGTCCCGCCAGGCGACGAACTGTGCTGCTGCCTGGCGCAGCGGACGCCGCTTCGCAAGTAGCCTGCGCTATATCTCTTAATATCGGTTGGCTGTTAACAGTATAATCGCACCATGAACTAAAATTATGGTCAATTTCCGCGACACCTTCGGCTGCGGAGCTAGCGGACCGCTGCGGGCGACAGGCGAGCCGGACCACAACGGCGGGCCAGCGGCAGCTTGCGGGGCGATTCTGGCGAGAAATTTTGCTCTTATCAAAGTTCTTGCTTTTACCAGCAACTCGGTGTTGATCAACGATACTCAGAAATGATACATGTCACATTTTTCAGTCTCAGCTTTTATTGCTTACGTCAAAAACAATCTTAAGCTGAAAACGAAACAAAAAACAAGAAAAAAAAACGAAACAGCCATGCTATCAGAAAGGCCGCATGCTATATTCGAGCAACGACACCATGCCTGCGCAACAGCCGCGCTTTCGGCAACGACGACGCCTGCGGGAGCGCCAGGGCAACGAACTGCGCTGCTTCCCGGCTGCCGTACTCGTCGCTAAGCCTAGCTGGTTTCGCATCGATGCCGCAGCTCAGGGAGGTTTGGAACTAGCCAGCGCAGTAATAAAGGAACTCCTCTAGTCACACCAACCTGTCCGATAATAAAATAAAGTTATGCTCGACTTCCGCGACGGCGTCAGCAGCGGATCTAGCAGACGTCAGGCGAGCCGCACGAAGCAGCAGCAGGCGGCTATAGGATGAAATTTGCTTGTATCGTAGTTATCACTTCAACCAGCACCTTGGCATTGGCCAACGATCCTCAGTAATGATACCTTTTGTGGACATTCATCTATCCCAGAGCTTGTTATGAACATAAACAAACAGTACTATAGCGAAATCGTGTTCGTGTCTCGTGAATGTTTTTGCTCAGCGACCGATCTCGCGACGACACGGTCGGCAGACCGGTTTTGTCGGCGTCGCGGGCGTCAAAGCATGTCACACTACGAGGACATCTGGTCGTCGGACGAGTTGGTGTCGTTGTCGGCCTAGTGTGACAGCTTGGTCTGCAAACAGACAAGGTCGGCCGACAGGGTTGGCCGATCTTTGGTGTCTTTGTCGGGTCGGCGGCGTGTCGGGCTAGTGTGACAGGGCCCTAAGGGTGCAACTGCATTTCTTGACTGTAGCGCTGACACTAGGCTCGGGGAATCGGTGTAGATTGCACTGTTGTCAATGTTCTCATGTAATATTTTCTCCCGAGCCATACATACTGCATAACATTTGGCAGTAAAGATTGATACATAACTTGGCAATCTTACTATTTTTTCCCATTTCCCCTGCACTATTGCACTTCCAACGTGTTTTGTTGTTTTCGAGCCAACTGTGTAAAATTCCATGTAGCTTGCATATTTTTCTTTTAAAGCCAAGTACTCTTGTAGTAATTGTTCATCGGGTGTATGTCTTTTATAAAACTGTATGCGTGAGGTCACACGCAGCGGGAAGGCAGTACCATGGCGGCAATTGACCGTGTCAGGGGGCGGTTTCAGGTAGGACATCTAGTATTCCAAGTTCATGACATGCGTCTTCAAAGCCCAATAACAAAGTTCTGACTGATTGTGGTTTGTTACTGAACAGTCTTTTAGATGTGCAGTTGGTAACTATGGGGTAACAAAGGTGTTTTGGTAAGGATCTTATTTTTTGTAAATATGCAGAGGTAAGCATTGCTCTTCTGTTTGCAAGAAATGGTTCATTTGTTTCTACATAAAGACTGTTTATGAGGGATGTTCTGTATGCACCAGTTGATAGACGCAGACCCAGGTTTTGTACAGGATCCAGTTTTTTGAGGTATGACGGTCTGGGAACGAAAACATCTTCGACGGAAGTCCGTCAGGTTGGGTTCTTGAGATAGTTGAGAGAAAACTGATGCCAACCAATATTTTTAACTTTACCCAACGTTTCGGGACCAACTCGGTCGGTCCCTTCTTCAGGGGTGGCTAAAGTGTGCCACCAGCAGCAGCGGGTTGCTGCCTTCACTCTCCCTTTGTTAGCACGTGGTGCAGTCCACTAACGTACGTGGAGGGGAGGGTTCCTAGAGTCCTATTCATCGCCATGATGTGCCATGACTCCACATGCCACCTCTTGAACAGATTTGGTTCCACGGCCAACACGCTCACCTCCTCGAAGGCTATCCGGTGGTCGGCATGCTCGCAGTGTTCAGCGAGGGGGTTGGATTCTGAATTCATTAGCCGGATGTCATTTTTGTGTTGCCTTATTCTTTGGTGGAGGTTTTTTGTTTCGCCGATGTATGAAGCCGGACACTCTGAGCATGGGATTTTGTACACGACACCCGGTTGTTTTTCTCAAGGGACGCAGTCTTTCTGTCATGGTAAGAAGCGGCTTACTGTCGAAACAGGTTTGTGAGCCACGTGGATTCCATGTTTTCCGAGAATGTGTGTGAGTGCCTCGCTGGTTCCCATCACATATGGAAGGACAACGCGCGTGCGTTTCGTTGTTTCACTGTTGGCTGGTCCCCCTGTCCTCCGAGCTTGATGGCGACCAATGCATTCAATAAAGCCACGTATGTAGCCATTCTTCTATAGGTCGGCGAGAACAGTGGCTTCTGCTTTTTTTCCTGCTTCGGAGGAGCATATTGACTTTGCTCTTCTCAGGAAGAGAGGAGGCAACGGATCCCTTCTGGCTAGTAGGATGGTTGGAATTAAAATTTAGGTAGCGGCCGGTATGGCTTGGCTTCCTATAGACACCGAACTTTAGATCTGCCCCTTTTCTTTTTATGAAGACGTCCAGGAATGGCAAAGTGTTGTTCACTTCTCGTTCCATTGTGAACTGAATAGAAGGTTCAACTGAGTTGAGGTGTGCAAGGTAGCCTTCGACCTGCGATGTCTTCAGAATGCAGAAACAGTCGTCAATGGAACGAATGAAAACTTTTGGTTTCTCTTAGAACAACATCAGTGCTTTCTCTTCGATGGCCTCCATCGTCAGGTTGGCAGCAGTCACCGAGATCGCGGCGCCCATGGCAGTGCCGCTGGTCTGCTTATAAAATTCTCCTTTGAAGGAAAAAGCTGTGCTGCTTAGGCAAAACTACACAAGCCGGCACAGTTCTTCTGGGTTCAGGTTTGTCCTCTGGGTTCAGCGTCCGCATCGACGGCTTGCTTCGCTGCGGACACGGCAAAGGAACGCTGGTGAAGAGCGAGACCACGTCGAATGAAACGATGAACTCGTCCGCTTCCAGTTTACATGGGAAAGACGTTCGACGAAGTGGCTGGAGTTACGCACCTGCGTTGATGAGTTGCCTGTCAGGGGCGATAGGACTCGGTGGAGGTAGGCCGAGTGTGCCTTAAGCGGTGAGGTGGTGAAGTCGCCAATGGGGCGTAGCGGAACGCCAGGTTTATGAGTTTTTGGCAGTCCGTAAAAGGCCGGTGCTGAGCCGTTCCAGCAGATCAAGCGTAAGTAGAGGTGTTTTGATTCTGGGTGGCGCTTGAAGGTGGATGTTAAAAGTTTGTTCATTCTGGTCTGAAGCTGCGAGGTTGGATCCTTTCTTAATTTTTCGTAAGCTGCGCCGTCGAGGAGTGTTTTGACTTTTTCTTCGTAATCCTGTTGGTCGAGCACCACCGTCGCACTTCCTTTGTCTGCCGGGAGGACGATAATGTTTTGGTCGCTGAGAAGATCTCGGAGAGCTGAAATTTCTCCTTTCGAGATGTTCTGTGGCTGGTGGCCGGGAATCTTGGACGGAACCCTGATAGTCCGCGCAGTTCACAGATGCCTAGGAATATAATTCAATGACCCTACCGCGCATTTAGACTCTTTGTCTGGTTCGATGGCGTGAATCGAGCATGACTGGCTCAAGAAAATCGCCGGGGAAACACCGTGGTTGCGTTCTACTAGCTCTGCTAGTTCTATTCCGTCTGTAGAGTTAGACGTCCTCATGCTTTGGAGTTTCATAATCAGCTCTTTCGTCATCTGAGATAGCTTGCCAGTATCCTGGTGAACCGTCCTACCGCCTACTTCTATAGCGCACTCCGTAATGATAGCTGTCAGATTATCCTTCATTCTATGAACATTAAGATTGTCTTCCTCAGTTAAAGCTGAAAATCTGTTCTGCACCGATATCCTGAATTCCTCCATTTTCCCTCCCACCATTAACTCGTTAATGGACTTCCTCTTCACTAGCTTCTTCCATTCCTCTTCAAGTTTAAGCAAATTCGGGACCTTACCATTCTGTGGTCGCTACAACGCACCTTTCCGAGGACGTCCACATCCTGAACGATGCCAGGTTAAGCGCATACTATGAAGTGGATTTCATTTTTAGTCTCACCATTGAGGCTCTTCCAGGTCCACTTCCTGTTCTCTCGTTTGCAGAAGAAGATATTCATGGCCCGTAAATTATTTGTATCTGCGAATTCGACTAATAACTTGTCCTGTGTCCTTCGTTCCGGTGTCGTTTTGTTAGTGTGTAGCGCGTTATTCAAACCAAAATAATACCTCTTCCCTGCTATTTCTAGAATCTATCCCATAGTTGCCTACCGCCTGGTCGTCAGCCTGCTTCTTGCCTACCTTCACATTGAAGTAGCCCATCCGTACAGTATACTGTGTTTTTACTTTATTCATTGCCGATTCAACGTCTTCACAGAAGCTTTCAAAGGTCTGGTCATCATGACTGTATGTATAGGCGCGTAGGCCTGCCACACCTTCAGCGTGTACCTCTTATTGAACCTAATTACAATAGCTGCCACCCTCTCGTTTATACTATAGAACTGAAGTCTAGAGTTGGACGAAAACTCATCTGGTCGGGGAAAATCATAATAAAACTTAAAAGGAGGACGCCGACCAAAAGTAAAACACAATAAACAACAAAATGATGTTTCGGCTCCCGTACGGGAGCCTTGTTCACAATGAGAAGGATTAGGAAGCGCATCAGGATTAAATACGTTTGAAAAGAGGGCGCAGGGAGCGTGCGTATACAGGAGTTAGATTTCCAGTGTTGCGATTGAGGGTACGATTAGTCGGTTGAATGAATAATGATTCGAGGTGAAGGCGACGGTACCGATTCTTTTCTGTTGCCAGCACGTGTGCCCTACCCCAGTAAATATCGTGGCCAGTTGATACGAAGTGTTCGGCGATAGCATTAGAGTTCACTTTTTGTTTTTAACATCATTACAATGTTCTTTTAGGCGTCTTTTAAAATCACCAGTCTCGCCGATGTAGACACTGTCACAATCGGAACACGGAACGCTGTAAACAACGCCAGGGTACTTTCCTTAGGGGAAAACGTCTTTGACGTTAACCAGCACATGCCGTAGTTTCTTTGTGGGGACATGGGCAACGTGAACTTGGAATGTGCGCAGAATGCGCGCCAAGGCTTCGCTTATTCCGGGTGTGTAAGAAACAGCAGCATGTTTCAGAGGGGACAATACGGGAGTTTCACATGTCGGGCAAGATAACTGCTTTTCAACGGATGCCACAAAAGCAGCTGGGTACTCGCGTGCAAGTTCTTGCCGTACAGTACCAAAGTCGACTGCCCGATCTTCAGGAAAACTGCATATGCGTTCTGCACATTTGAACAAGGTTGTGGCAACAGATTTCTTTTGATTAGCCGGGTGCACAGATTTGAAGTTAAGGTATCTTCCGGTGTGGATGGGTTTCCTGTAAACGCTGAATGATAGCTTTCCACTGTTTCGTTTTACCAATACGTCCAGGAAGGGCAAAGCGCCATTCATTTCTTCTTCGACGGTGAAATCAATCGCTTCTTCAATGGAATTTGAATGGGACGAAAAGGCCAGCAAATCATCTTTCCGATTGAGGCAGAAGCAGCCATCTACATATCTAAGGAAAATTCTTGGCGGTGATGGGAATGTTTCAAGGGCACGGCGCTCAACAAATTCCATAGTCAGACTCGCGACAGTCACTGAGATAGAGGCGCCCATTGGTGTGCCCTGAAGTTGTGGGTAAAAAGAGCCTTGGAAGACGAAACAAGTGTTGTCCAGGCAGAACTGTAAGAGCCTGCGGAGATCTGGAATCTCAATGGGGTCCTTTGTGGTAAACAATTGTCAACTTCAAGGGCAGCAGAACACACTTGTACGGCGAGGTCAACGGGAACGCATGTGAAAAGCGACGACGTCAAACGAAACCATGTGCTCGTCATCGTCCGGTGATACGTCGCTTACCTTCTTGATGAAGTCAGTCAAGTTGCGTACATGTGTTGAGTCGAGACCGACAAGTGGCCTGAGGATCCGGTGAAGGTAGCTGGATAAACTGTGAAGAGGAGAACGACTGTAGTCGACGATGGGACGCATCGGCATACCAGGTTTGTGCTCCTTTGGAAGCCCGTAGAGAGCAGGGGCGGAACCATTCGTGCACAACAGTTTGAAGTGCTTTGTGGGAAGGAGGAACGAATTTGAACACATCAGAAAACAGTTTTTGTAAAGCGCGCTGCACCTTTGCGGTCGGGTCCTTGTCAGGACGGGAGTAGGTGGCGTCATCTTGCAGTAGGCTTTGCATTCTACTTATGTAGTCATTGCGGTCCAGAAGAACTGTCCTGTTTCCTTTGTCTGCTGGAAGTATAACCAGATCCATGTTATTGCGAAGGCTCCTGACAGCTTCATGATGTTCAGTGGTCAGTGGGGACGTGTGATGCTGCGGGTGGTTTGACCACTGAACAGTTCTGCCTGGACAACACTTATTTCGTCTTCCAAGGCTCTTTTTACCGACAACTTCAGGGCACACCAATGGGTGCCTCTATCTCAGTGACTGCCGCGAATCTGACTATGGAATTTGTTGAGCGCCGTGCCCTTGAAACATTCCCATCACCGCCAAGAATTTTCCTTAGATATGTAGATGACTGCTTCTGCCTCATTCGGAAAGATGATTTGCTGGCCTTTTCGTCCCATTTAAATTCCACTGAAGAAGCGATTGATTTCACCGTCGAAGAAGAAATGAATGGCGCGTTGCCCTTCCTGGACGTATTGGTAAAACGAAACAGTGGAAAGCTATCATTCAGCGTTTACAGGAAACCCACCCACACCGGAAGATACCTTAACTTCAAATCTGTGCACCCGGCTAATCAAAAGAAATTTGTTGCCACAACCTTGTTCAAACGCGCAGAACGCATATGCAGTTTTCCTGAAGATCGGGCAGTCGACTTTGGTACTGTACGGCAAGAACTCGCGTGCAACGAGTACCCAGCTGCTTTCGTGGCATCCGCTGAAAAGAAGTTATCTTGCCTGACACGTGAAACTACCGTGTTGTCCCCTCTGAAACGTGCCGCTGTTCCCTGTGCCGCTGTTCCCTACACACCCGGAATAAGCGAAGCCTTAGCGCGCATTCTGCGCACATTCCAAGTTCACGTTGCCCATGTCTCCACAAGGTAACTACGGCATGTGCTGGTTAACGTCAAAGATGTTTTCCCCTAAGGAAAGTACCCTGGCGTTGTTTACAGCGTCCCGTGTTCCGATTGTGGCAGCGGCTACATCGGCAAGACTGGTAATTTTAAAAGACGCCTAAAAGAACATTGTAATGATGTTAAAAACAAAAAAGTGAACTCTAATGCTATCGCCGAACACTCTGTATCAACTGGCCACGATATTGACTGGGGTAGGGCACACGTGCTGGCAACAGAAAAGAATCTGTACCGTCGCCTTCACCTCGAATCATTATTCATTCAACCGACTAATCGCACCCTCAATCGCAACACTGGAAATCTAACTCCTGTATATGCACGCTCCCTGCGCCCTCTTTTCAAACGTATTTAATCCTGATGCACTTCCTAATCCTTCTCATTGTGAACAAGGCTCCCGTACGGGAGCCGAAACGTCATTTTGTTGTTTTTTGTTTTTTTAACTTTTGGTCAGCGTCCTCCTTTTAAGTTTTATTACACTATAGAACTGTTCTACATTGCCAGCTATATCCTGATTATTAATTAATCCCACACCTAGTTCTCGTCTATCCGCTAATCCACGATAGCACAGTATGTGCCCGCCCTTTTGTACTGTATAGGCCTCACCTGTCCTCCTAACTTCACTAAGCCCTATGACATCTCCATTTAATGCTCGCTAGTTTCTCTAGCAGCACTGCTAGGCTAGCCTCACTAGATAAGGTTCGAGCGTTAAACGTTCCCAGGTTGACGTTCTAATGGCGGCCTGTCCAGAGCCAGGTATTCTTAGCACCCTCCGCTGCGTCCCAGGTCTGACCGCCGCCGTGGCCAGTTGCTCCGCAGCCGCTGGGGACTGAGGGCTGAGGGTTAATAGGTTTGATCACAGAAGGTTGTGGCCAAGTACTACACTAGGGTGGCCAAGTCCTGTTCTGGTGAGGGAGTGCGTTGTTGGTTCTGGTCACCGAGGTCAGGCAGCACCCCAGGCCTGCTAATGCAATTCCATCGACATGCGGCGTTTTTTTTTTTTTTAACCCAGTGGAGAATTGTGCGGCACCATCGGTCCTCTTGCACGCGAGGCGGACGCTCTACCTCTCCGCCATCACTGCCATAGCTCATGCTAAACACAAGAGCACCAAGTGACTAAAGTGTTCTGCGGAGTAGCCAGTAGCTACTGCCATGGCGGAATGGTTTTTTCTTTATTACAAACCCGGTGGATTAACTCAAGGCTAGGCCAGTGTGTTTTTTTCTGAAGGCAGTTCCTAGCAGCTAAACACTCAGAACATGCATGAATAGTGGCTTTTTGGCCTGAACCGAATTCGAAAGGAATGGTAATTTTCTTCAAGTACTTTTGGCACACAAAAAAAGGCTGCATGATATAAAAAGCATAAGAAGACGAAGTGTCCCTGCTAAGGTGGCTGCACATCGCTCCAGTGAAAAATCTCGCCATCCTTGTAAATACGTTCCTTATATCAAGAGAATTGACTTCACACCATCTGAGGAAGCTCCCGAGGCTCATGCGCCGTCTGACTGGGTGGCAGTAAGCAAATGTGTTTCAGTCATCCCGGCAGCTGGACTGTGTTCCGAGGCTAGGCCTAGAGCCACCAGTGACGCGCTGGCAGAGGTGGCTTTGCCGGCGTCGGTCCCTGCTCCCGGTCCACCAGCGGCAGCACACATCCCGCCTTCTCCAAATGCACCTCAGCCCGTGAGCGATCTGCCACCTGGGCGGAACTCGGCAATGGCTGCCCAGCCTACACTGCTGGATGCACCGTCAACGGTGCAGCATGAAGAAGAGAGCTCTCCAATGGACCTCTCTTCAGCACCTCCATCCGTGCCAGTACGGGCTTCCCGCAGTTCTCAAAAGCGCCCATTAGGGGACACTGCACAGGATTCGTCTTCTGCCAACTGCAGCTCACAAGGCAAGCGTTCCTGCCCAGCGTATGCCAACCAGGTGGCTGTGCCGACATCGAGATCGGTATCGTATAAAGTGGCCATTAACGCTCTGGCAGCCAAAAGCCTGACAGACATTCTGAACAGGATTCTTCAGGCGAACCTGGACGAGTGTCTTGGGACCAAAGGTTTTCGTGGCTTCACGTCTAGAACGAAATCTAATACCATCGCTGTGTGGCTCCCGACTTTGGCTGCTGTCGAACGTCTGCAAACGCTCAAGTGCATATCGATTACAAGCGAGACCTCGGCGCCGGTCCAGGTGTACCTAGTAGAAGGTTTGGACCTACAACGCTGTGTTGTTTACATCGTCGACGTTGCCGAAGGCCAGACGACCCTCCAGCGTGAGCTGTACTGTCCAACCCATCGTGTCATCCAAGCGCGGTATATGGGAAAGGGGCGCTCGTGCATCGTCACACTACAGGGCCCACCAACTTTCCCAGAATGACTTTACTACTATGGCTGTATTCTGCGGCCTCGCCCTTACAAACCGAGTGCTGTCTATTGCTACAGCTGTTTCAGACCTGGCCACATGCACCGATCATGCCCTTTTGCAACACAAGATGAGGCTCGGCCACAAGGCACACCGTCTTACAGGTGCGGACTTTGCAAGGCTGACGATCACGAGATCACCTCTCCAATTTGCCCCACAAAACAGAAAGCAACTGAGAAGGTTCGGCATGGGATCCGTAAGCAAGTGGCTCCGAATGAAAACAGAGCCCCGACACAGACATCCAACAGGTTTGCGGCTCTTCAGTGGGATGAAGATGACTGGCCGGAGCTTTCCGAGCCCAATCCACCTGCAGCCCCTGCCAAACAGTCGTACAGTGATAAAGTGCGCAAGGATCGCCGTCGCCTTCAAGCTACACAAAAAGCACAGCATACTGAAACCTCTGCATGAGGACATGGCAGCAGTTGACGACCAAATTGCACGCCTTTTAGCCGAGGTGTCTAAGCTACGGCAACGCCGTGAACTGCTTGCTCGCCGTAGACAACCAGCGGAATCCCACTCCATGCCAATCAATGCTGCAGCGCCTTCGACCACGTCCAGCCCTCATGCGTTTTTCGCAGGCTCTACCAGGTCTTCTGCAGCACTACAGGATAACTCAACAACATCCTTACTCCGATTTATGGCAAGCCGGTTATCTAACCTGACACCAGTTCTATTACAACGCTTGGAAGCCTAATCGAAAATGGCGAGTACACGTTGTGGTGTGCTCCAATGGAAGTGCAGAGGCCTCTCCACAAAGCTGGGAGAGCTCAAATCTCGACTTCGCATGAACAAGCTCCAGGTGTGGGCCCTGCTACTGCAGGAGACCAATGCCTTGCCATTCATTCCGGGCTTTAATGGATACGTCTCCTTCAATGAACGACCGTCGTGTGCACACTGCTGCCCCTCCGGGAAAGGCGGCAGTGTACGCTGATGCGCGTTTTCTTCAAGTTCGCCTCTCTCTAGAAAACTAGTGCACCTCATATCAAGAGGTAGTCGCAGTGGCTGTCAAGCTTCCCAAGGCAACTGTTGTGGTCGTGTCATACTATGTAAGACCCGCCGGTGGAGCTCCCTCCTGCATTAATCTGGGGTGGTTATTAACTCTAGGACAACAGCACCCGGGGTGGCCTATTTTAGTCGGTGGTGACATTAACGCCCCTCATCCGGACTGGGGGTCCCCGTGGCAGGCGTATGCGGGACGCATTCGCGGATGCGCTGTTTGTTTTACTCAACCATCCAGATTCAGCAACACGGACTGTGCGCCATGCTCGCAGTCCAACATATGCTCCGGAACTTACGTGACTCCATCGTGGCACCTGGAGCCAGACTGCTGGGGTGGTGACCACCATTCTATGATCATCGGTCTCCATCCATCAAGGGCCCGCCGATTACGCCGTAGGTGTTCTGTGGTCAATTGGGACACGTTTCGCACCACCATCGAAGATCTCTCCCTGCAATCATCTACACTACTTGTGGACTGCTTACAAACTGCGCTGAATAAGGCTACTGCTGTCACCTGGACGGATGTGAATCGCCCAGCGCCGGATGTTGGTCTGCTTAACCTGTGGGCTGCTCGCCGACAAGCGGAGATGGCAGCTTCCCGAGACCAGACTTCTGCGCAAGCACGGACAAGGCTGAATTACCTTACTGCCAAGGCTCGCAGATATGAATGCGATCTCTCGCGACGGCAGTGGCATGCGTGGCGTGAGCAGTTCTCGACAGTCATCGAATGCTACTCTCTGGCGAACGTTTCGTGCAATGGAACATGGTTCCCGTCGTCTTGACGCAGAGGCCACAGTATGCTTCGCAGCTAACTTAGCTCCGGATGATTTCGCCAAAGAGGCAGCGCAGAAGTTTTTCCCCAAGTATGATGTGCTGCCTCCAAGGGTCATAGGAGCCCCCTTGGCTGCCATTCCAGCATGTGTCGATAAGCTCCCACCTACAGCCGACGCCGAAGGAATTGCAAGCCCATTTTCAATGCCCGAGTTGCTTGCAGCAATAGACGAGGCCCGTCGGAAGACTGTGCCCGGTCCGGACTCCATTCCGTACGAGGTTTACAAGAACTTAAGTTCCGCTGTACTGCCTCAACTCCTCGCCACCATTAACAAGGTATGGATAGAAGGCGTCGTACCAGAAATCTGGAAATCGGCTTGTGATCCCCATACCAAAGCCAGGGAAGCCGCCAACAGACCTCGGAAATTTCCGGCCTGTATCGCTTACGCCAACATTATGCAAGCTTACCGAAAAAATGCTTGCCACACGACTGTCGTGGTGGCTTGAGCACCATGGTTTCTACCATCCCGCCCAAATTGGCTTTCGTACGTCCATAGGTACAGAAGATGAACTGGCTGTCTTGGCGTCACCAGTTCTGGCCTCAACTCGCAGCCACAATGTACGTACTGTACTGGCCATGGACGTTGAAAAGGCGTACGATAATATCAGTCATGCTGCCATCCTGGAATCGCTTGACATGCTGCATTTCCCCGTTAGAGTGCGCAATTTTGTTAAATCCTTCCTTGAATGCCGACACTTTGCCATACGCCTCAGTGGTGAGGCCGTCGGATCATTTCTGCCTCTTCGTGGCGTTCCCCAAGGATCGGTGTTATCACCAACATTATTTAATATTGCTTTCATCCCCCTTGCTTGGCGCTTACATGATGTCTCTGAGATTAAGTTCTTATTGTATGCTGATGACATAACGGTGTGGAGCACTCACAACGACCTGATGACTCAAGCAGCAGGCCTACAATCGGCAATAGATATTACGTGGACTTTTGCTTCAATTGGTCTGCAGCTTTCAGTGAGCAAAACCACGTTCGTGTCAGTCGCCAACCGCTGGGGGCGCCGTAAACTGGCTGCAACACCAATTCGTCTCCATCTATCCGAAACTCCAATTCAAGAACGTTCGACCGCAAAAATCTTGGGCTTGACAATACACGAGTCAGGAACAGGTACTGCTTGGCTTTCTCGGGCTAAAAAGCAAGCAATTCAGGCGTTGGGTCTGATTAGACGCATTGCTCCTAAAACAGGCGGAGCCCGCTCTCATGTTGCACGACAGCTGGTGCGGGCGGTTGTGCAACCGCGCCTTGTTTACCAAGCTCAATTCCAGCATTTGACGAGGGCTCAATGGGATCGCCTAGAAGCTGTTAATCGAGAGGCAATGAGGGTCATCACTTGCCTTCCCTGCATTACCCCGATCGTGGCGCTCCAAGAACATGCGCAGCTGAATACACCAGATGAGCTGATGCAGTAACGACACGATGCTCGCCGCCTAAAGTTAAGCCTTACACACACGTGTGCACTCAGGGCATATGCTTCATCGCACTCCATTCTACAGCCCCGCCCGGCAGTTCTTCCTCCCTGGCGTTTTGTGCAGCTAAGCGATAACAAGCCAACTGATCTACGTCGGCCATCATCTACCCGTGCGGCATCGTCGTTTCGCGACCGAATTACAGAGCAAGACGCTAATCTGCCGCATGGCTCCATCGTTATGTAAGTTGACGGAAGCATCCAGGCCTGCAAAACAACAACGGCAGTTTACTGTCCTTGCAAGCCTGCTCTGAACAAAACGCCAAGGTGTCGCCTTTCAGAACCTCCTTCCTCCTTCTGTGCGAAGATGCTTGCGGTTCAAGAGGCACTTTGCTCTGTGGCCGCCGTTCCCATGCTACCCACGGCCCGCATTGTCATTCGCACCAATGCCCTTCACGTCACATGCCTACTGCGACGAGTCAGTTGCACCCCAGAAATCTGCCAAGACATCCATCGTCAAGCGGCACGCATCCCGCAGCAAATTCGGATTGAGTGGGTCCTGCATGACCTCCTGAGCTCTGTGGGGACCTGCCCTGCAGCCCCCTGTGGTTGCTTTCCCGCGAGGCACCGTGCAGAGGCAGTCTCACCTCGAGGATGAACGCATTCCCTTGTCAGTTACACTAACTGGCAAGAGAGGGCGCCAGCATCGCTGCACGGGTAGGGAGCCTACATGTCGCGCCCCCTCCCGGCTTAGGGTGGTGACTTCCTTTGACACACCACATGCCGCCTCCCGCTAAGACCCATGTTGCCAGCGCGTGTGTTGTCATGGTTACGGGAAGACGCCGCGCCATCTTGTTCCCCGCCGTGCATAGGCGCGCATTAGCTGCTGCAGTAGTTGCGTCTTCATCGCCGTTCATCGTTGAGTGGGACAGTCATATGTTGTCGGTTGTTGCACTAAGTGCGCCAGGAAGCTTACGCAGCAGCAATGCCCGGGTGTTGCGTTCCGGAGTGCTCGAACCACTGCAGGAAGGGCACACGGATGTTTCGTTTCCCGGCTGACTCCAACCGAAGAAAACGTTGGCTGGCACAAGTAAAGCGAGACTGCTGGGAACCCACTGCTGCTTCTCGCATATGTTCTGTGAGTACCGTACTTTTTCTCTTTTGTTACCTGCTCGCTTGCCATGTTTGGTGTACTGTGCTTCACGTTTACGATAATTAAATTACGGCCGCCTCGAACGGCTTGCGCGGCGTGGGTTTGATAACAGGCTACGCATTGCGGGCGTGGGTGCAATCTTCTCGTTAGTTTTTAGATGCGCTGGCGGCGTGTCTCGAGCACCAAGGGCGAGAAGCAACGGTTCGCATTCGCCATCGCTGACTGTAATTCTCACGCGAGTGCACTCACGATATATTGGCGCCCGCTTCCTTGTTTGCGCTGTAATACATGCGCCAAGACTCATGTCAGAGAACATGACTGAGGTAGTGAAAATAAATTTCTACATCTCTCTGACATTGTACGCGTTCGCTGTTTTGTGAGCGCTGTGGTCGGAGGAACGTATTTTCAGTCAGGTCTGGTTATCTAGGCTCCATTCTGCTGTACGACGCTATTCGGTAGAAAAAGATTGGAAACCCAAGATCAGACTAAAAGAACACATTTTGTATATGCCCGGTTACTGGCATGCATATGAAGCCTTTAGGAAGCCCTTATCTAGTTTTTTTAGCTTGGCACTATAGCCTGGTAAAAGACTGCATGTGAAAACATTACAGCAGGTAGAAACAGCTCTGTAGTTGTAACGCTAGTCATGTTCCGGTTTGCAGCATTTGTCACAGTTATGTGCAGGTATGAATATACTTCTTGATGCTTATGAAGTACTTGCTGCCATTCATTTCAGGCACATTTTGAAGAAACAAGTTTCGAGCAAAACAGACAGGATGGCTTAAAGAAGCTAAGGCCAGATGCGGTTCCCACACTTTTTACTTATCGAGGTAAGCTTCTAATTTTGATCCATCTCTTAAATACAACTCTGCCTCATTCATATGAGATGTTTGCAAAGAAATTTGTCTACACGTATACGGTAGTGCTGTGGTTGCTTTGTGCAAGCTCAAAAATGTGCGCTCATCTGCTTTTAGAAGGCTGCAAAGAAAGGTTCATCACCATCAGCATTTCAAGGTCCATAGCAGGACGAAGCCTATCCTACTGACTTCCCTTTAACCGGTTCCTGTGCCATCTGTGGCCACATTATCCACACAAACTTCTTGGTCTATTGATATGGCTTTTATATCCAAGCCTTCCTACAGCGCATGTTTGCATCAGCATCTAGATCCCTAGCTAGAAATTTGTTGGGATCCATGCAATTCATTTCTTGTAAAACTAAATCGCGGGCATAAAAAAATTATGTATATTGCACGTTATTGTAGGATCATGCATTCGAACAGCACCTTCAAACATAAAATCACCTTAAGCCGTGTTTTAACGGCTTCTGCATTACCTCTGGCTCATTTTTCACTGTAGATTGAAAAAAAATGAATGAATGACAATTGAAATCTTCCGTGTAAGCCATAAAGGTATAAAGTATGGCAGTAAACAAAACTTTTGCCACCTAACTCTCTGCCTACCCCTACTATATTTGCTTTTCTTGAACACCCACTGCTTCTCTAAGGGACTACTGTTTATCTTCTCTACACATTACATGCACTCATATATATGATACTAAGATCCAAAACGTAACACACAGATATAGCCTTGTATTCAAAAGCACAAGGCCACCTATAGTGTGTTTATACTTTGTATAGCATCGTTTTTTCTTTATAATTCACCCGACGCCTGCGAGAAAGGGGGCGTCTAGAATCAAACAAATATCCTGTAGCAGACTGCATTCTGTGCTGTCTCATTTGTTCTATGTCACCTGGCACAGAAGCTAAAATGGCAAAATTCAGGACGATTAGTAATTCTAGTTGCATCAATGGTACCTCAGCTGCTAACACAACCTGCTGTTGAGCACAATTTTGCACGACTGAATCATTGCCAGTCGTAGCATGCTTTCCGACGCTGTTAAATATGCACTGGCGGTAAGAAATCTAAAGCCCCCAGTACAGCTTCGGGATCTTAAAACCCAACTGATATTACTACTCCTGAAGTTTATTTGGAAGTTTTATGCAGGTACTAGGTTGCTCTTCTGTAAATGCAGAATTTCTGCAGTTCTTGAGTGTAGTGCTACCCTATTGACTGAATTTCTTATTTCAGCCATCCCGAAACACCGGAAGCCTCCGAAGAAGCGGTCTTGCTTTCGTCCGGCTACGCCAACGCAAAGCCCAGTACTTGACCCCACTGGAAATGAACCATGTGGTAGTGCTGCTCTAGAGCCTGTCTTCGCATCAACAGCCGAACAAACACAAGACTCGGCTGTGAGTGACAGCATGAGTTCCCAGGACACTGTCAGTCCACTACAATGTGCTCAGGTGCCAGGGTATGATCTACCTTTAACAACCACCTTGCTGCCGCCCAAAGCTGTCGACACTGTTATCGATGCAGACAGCGTTGCCCATTCCTTTCTGAGAACAGATAAAGCCAGTGGGGAAGATTCCACTGATGCAAGTCGACTTCCTCTGCCCGCAGTGCGTGCCACTAGTGTGTTCATCAAAGGTGAAGTTTTTAGGAGCAAGTGTTGGAACTAGATGCAAATGTGTAAACCACTGTTTCAAGTCTTTTGTGAAGTGCGCAACAGTCTTATTTTTGTGGCTGGAGCATCACTACCATGCCTTGCATTATTTAGGGGCTGTAAAACATACGCTCCCACAGAGTTGCCGTGGTGTTTCTCATTATCATTTGGGTTGTTTGCATTACTAGTCCTGCTAATTTAGCCCATTTATTGTGTCCTCTGTACTGCACTCATGCAATTTGTTCATGGCTATCAGTATATTTTGTTTTATGTAGAAGTGTTCATTGAGCAACGAAGCTGCTTTACTTCGGTCAATGTTTAAAAATAATAAGCCTGTTTGCAATTACACCATTAGTGTGCGCACCAGATATGTTTCACAGGAGTGACTGATATGTGTACAAAAATTTCACTGGTTTCACAGATGCTGATAATGGAAGAATGTAATTTCATATGCACTTTAGCTGGCTGCGGATGCTTATATATTCTGTCAGTTTGCTTGAGAAAGAATATGAGCACCTCCCCTTTAATTGACAGTTGCCAGAAGTGTGTCGGCAATAAAAGAAGCTTCTTGAATGTTTACACGAAGGCGTCTGAAAATGTCATTTGGTTTCTTGATTTTAGGTTTTCTCACTTGTCCCATTGTTTGTATTGCTCCTCTTTCTCTGATTCCATTCCAGCGAAGTCTCATGTTACACTCTGAACATTTGAGCTTCCTACTGAACACCCTGTGTAAGTTAGTTTCTCAGCACACGTGGAAAAATGGTAGGCAATGTGAAATGAAGCACTGCTTTAATGTTAACTCAATGGCAATCTGTACAAAACTAAGACGCTTACAACACTCGATCTTAATTTGTTAACATCAGCCTCAAGATTCCCTAAATTTTTTTAAGTATGTTTATACCTTTTGCTGAAGCTACAGTGTGCTAGTATGGGGTTGCATAGCTCATTGCGTAGAGCATGTGTAATTGCTCACAGAAGAGCAAAATGCACAAACTAATGGTACATTGCACACGCAAATGCCATTGTGATGTCGGTAATAGAACTACTGGGGCACTTAAGTCTTTTCGCGTGCTGTGAATGCATAAGCATTAGGTGCTACTGTTTTGCTTCTGTTGCGTGGTTTTATTTTGAACCTACATAGACCAGCGTTAGCTCGGTTTACCGTTCCATTTTCGATTCTACTCATCGAGACCTTTCAACGATATATGACGATGCTATAGCATTAGGTTCAATTTTAAATCAAATAACTAATTAATGGTAATTAAGACCTGCGATTACTCCGGTGGAATTATACTCGACATAAGCTATCCAACGATATTTAGCTTGATGATGGAGCATAACGATTGATTTTTAATCACGGTTATCTAATTAATGGTCGGTAAGACAAGATTAGTTCAGTGCAATTGTACTCAACATAAGCTATCCAGCGACTTAGTGATGTAGCGTAAATTTCAATTACATTACAATTAACTAATTACCGGTAATTAATTGAGACCTACAATTAGTCCGGTGCAATTATACTCGACATAAGCTATCCAACGATAGAACACTTGCGGCGATTATGCCCGACATAAGCTACACAGCCACTACGGCCACATTCTGTACAGGCCGCGCATTAACCAAGTAATTGATAAGCATTAAAAAGTGGGCCTGCGTAATCTTTTGATTACCGTCATAACATTAAATTCTGAACGCCCAACACCTAAGCTCGGTTAGTGCTCATCGTGAGGAGGAACCCTTTTTACGTAATTGATAAGCGCTGCCTTTTGGCGCGATGACGCGCGCAGAGGAGAGACCCGTTCGGAGTGTAATGCACCGTCGCTGAGAACTGCTCTATGTCGTCGGAACGGCGTCATCTGTTGGTACTAACTTCGAAAGAAACGCCGATAAACTAGAATATAAACTAATGTTGTAGATCGCCCCAGCGACCACGCCACTGAAAGCCGGGGATGCTCTCTTCAAGGGGAACAACATGGCTGCCCGTCATGTTTAGCGGCCGTTTTCGGCAACACTGGGAGAGATGTCACCACCCTAAGCCAGGCGGCATGTAGGCTCCCTATGCACGGGAGACTGCCAAAGCCCGCGCGCGAGAGAGGGGGCATGGGGCGCTTCGGCTGGGATCGTCAGCGCGAGCGGACGTGTCGCTCGCGGCTCCACTGTTCGCCGGCGGGGCGAGGAAGCAACGGGGAGACCCGCTCCCATATATCATCCCGTCCGGCCTTCGGAGTATATATCCCTTGCCCTAGCGCGGGCGAACATTCGCTCGGAACCTTGCTGGTGAGTCGGACGACCTTGATTCATTAGCGTACCTTGTTGCTAGCTGGCGTTATTGTTGCTGTAGCAATAAATGCCTGTTTGTGTCAGCCAATTGTGTTGTTCTTTTGTTCCCTCAGAGCAAGGCCCGCTGTGGCTGGCGTGCGCTTGGTAGCGTACGCGATCACGGGGTGGGGTCCGGGCGGCTTTGAACAGTGTCAGCCGCGACTGAGTAGGAAGAACTTGTATATATCTCCCCAGTCAACCCCACATCTAGCAGCCCAACGTGGGGCCCGCTCTTGGAACATTGGACGACTGTCGGTTCGGTTCGAGGAACGCTCTCTGTCCGGACTTGACAAGTGCTAGGCCTAGAGTGAATTTTGATCGCTAGGACCTGCAGCATGCTTTCTTGAGTGCGAGGTGTATTGTGCTGCAGCATGTTTGAACTTTTCGACATGCTCAGCACACTTTTAATTAAGATTTCCCTGGAGTTTCTTCATGAGAATCACTTGGTCCGCATCGAGGGAGTGCGAGGCCTAGAGCCCGCGGAGTTGCCGAGCCCGAAGCGAGTGAATACGGAAGCCGCGTGGGTGGTCCGAGTTTCTGTATATATTTTCTCTACTGTCTCTTTTTCGACTCTGGGAGTCGCGGCTCCGGGAGCCGGGTGGCCTGGGGCCACGGGTGCCGCTACGAGCTCGCTGGTATTGCAGCTCGGCACCGGGCGCTCTGACACCGTCCGATACGGTGGGCGCCGACCGCTCAGAAGCTGCTTTGTGCAGTGAGTGGGGTAGGACCACCCCACAAAGCTGATGTCTCCTCGCGGTTGCGCACACGTAACCCGTTTCGGGTCTTTGTTGTGTTCACGGTTGTTGTCGGAGTGGTAGTTAGGCCTAATGCTTTTTGGAGCTGCCTGCACCACGTCAGAAGAGGCACGACCACCGGACCGCGGTGTTGAGAGGGGGTGCACTTTGCTGCCCGCCCGTTTTTTTGTAACCTCGCACGAACTGAGCAGTCTCGTTCAACTCAAGAAATGGCTTTGTTCACTCGAACTTTGCGTTTGCACAGCCGCCGACACGTTTTGCTAGCGAGTTAGGCATTGTGCCACGAGGCCCTTGCGGATGCCGTTTCCCCTCCAGTGACCTACGTTAAAGGAACGCCGAGAGCGTTTCGGCAATTTTGCAGATCCAGTGGAGCCACCCAGGCTTGCTGTCCGGCGCACATCGTCTCGCTGCCACTTGCTGCGACGGAGCGGCCTGTATCCTGTTTGCCGCATCCAGCCAGGGCAGCTGTGGCGAGACCAGTCAGCAGTCACCTCCGGCTGCTGCTGCCCTGGCGACTACTGCAGAATCCTGGCCTGCAGTTTTCCCACCGGCCTTCTATTCGCAGGCCTGCGGACACGGTAGTCTGCGGTCCATGCGAGTCGCCCCAGCGGAGACCTTCACGCCGCCTTCGGAACACCGCGGAAGTCAGCGTGGACGCTGTCGGCGTGACCTCCGCTGCAAGACGTGCCTCAAGGACATGAAGACCAGGAGACTCCTCCATAGCATGTACTTTCAGGCGAGTGGATCTATTTAAGGTTGAGGGGATGTGGGGACCTACCCTGCAGCCCCCTGTGTTTGCTTTCCCGCGAGGCACCGTGCAGCAGCAGTCTCACCCCGACGATAAGCGCATTCCCTTGTCAGTTACATTAACTGGCAAGAGAGGGCGCCAGCGTCGCTGCAGACTGCTGAAGCCCGCGCGCGGGAGAGTTGACATGGGGGTCTTCGGCTGGGATCGTCGACGTGAGCGGACGTATCGCTCGCGGCTCCGCTCTTCGCCGGCGGGGCGAGGAAGCGGCGGAGAGACTGGCTCCCGTACTCGTCCCGCCCAGGGGCGCGGAGGATTCCTTGCCCTAGCGCGGGCGAACATTCGCTCGGAACCTTGCTTGTGAGTCGGCCGACCTTGATTCATCAGCGTACCTTGTTGCTAGCTGGCGTTATTGTTGCTGTAGCAATAAATGCCTGTTTGTGTCAGCCAATGTGTCGTTCCTTTGTTCCCTCAAAGCAAGGCCCGCCGTGGTTGGTGTGCACTCGGTAGTGTACGCGATCACGGGGTGGGGTCCGGGCGGCTTTGAACCGTGTCAGCCGCGATTGAGTGGGGAGAACGTATTTATCTCCCCAAGTCAACCCCACAGCGCACAAAGCCGCGCAGATTCTGCGTCCCGCCTTTCAACCCCAACCTCGTCTTTGCCTCGAGTCCTCACTCTGGATGACACCACCCTCCTTTTACCAAGAAAGGTACACCTCCGGTGCCACACACGTGCTCTAATCCCTCCGTGTGCGGTAACCCTGCCCCGTGGGCTTACCCGTGCAGAAGAGGTTGTGCTTCGGAGGATACGGGTCGGGGTTGCCCTAACTCCAGCTGTGACACGCAAGTGGCCGCATTTCAAAGATTTATATCCCCGTCCCCGGTGTCTAGTCTGCAAGAACAGAGACTGTGAGGCGGATTTCCACTACCTGTTGTGGGACTGCCCGGCACTGAAGCCGACGAGGATTTGGCACCTGGCAGCAGTGGGACTCTCACCAGACAATCCGGATTGCTATATTGCCTGGACACAGGGTCCATATCATCGTTCACTTCTTGATTTCATCAAATCAGTCCACCTTTCTTCATTTATTTAAGCATCTCACTCATCTCCCACTTCATAGTTTTTATGCCCTGAGGCAATAAACATCACTTCAAGAAAAATAAAAGCATTTTCAAACTCAGCCACTACATGGAAAAAAGAGCATTGAAATGGCCATCAGACCTCTAACCAGTGCCTCTGGGACCTCCAACTGCTGCTTTTAATTGCAATTGCGCCATTGCACAGCTACAGTGGCGACGACTCCATGCCACCTGCTAGGCATGCGCACCGAGAATTACAGTATAAGTACCTAGATCTGTGCGTTTTTTTCCCGTGGGCCACTCGTGCCTCTATTGGCCAAACACAATCACATGGTTGAAAAAAAAATGAGTCACAAAAAGTGAACCTAGGTAAATAATTTCATTGCAGGAACATGCTACCTTTACTGGACAAGCTTTGCGATTACCGTAGCCTGTGCTGGCCAAAAAGCACTGCATTTTTTTTTAGTTGTGGTTCCCCACGAGATGGCATCACGTCGTGCACACAACTCAAAGCAACAAGCGTGTAACAATGCAGTCAAAGGGAGAGCAGTCTGAAGCCATTGCAGATCAAAAGTGTAACGGGGGAATCCATCCTGTCTCCACACTTGTGTGCTGCCCGACTGACCAGCGACAAAACTGAACTGCAAACGGTCCAGCAGTTTCGGATTCCGGCACAGCACACGCCCTGAAGATTCTCGGAATCAGAAGTTTGCCCTTGCGCTACCTACGCTCATCCAAGAAAGTGATCGCCAGCGCAAATGAGCCGGGTAAACGGCATGCAATTCAAATTTTCTTCAGCAGAACTGATCTACATACGAATTAACTTTTTTTGATGCATGAAGCCCTATGCGCCCTGCTGGGAACGGGCACCGGCATGGGGCGCATTTTACCTGGCGCTCGTTGACAACTACTTTACACTATGTCAACCCCTTGGGATCGTTGTGTTTTCTTAAAGAGAAGTAACCCTCTAGAGATGGCACACTATTCAAAGACGCTGTTAGGGGTGGGAGGTGTTTCGATGGCAGTGCGTCCACTAGCCACTGCCTTGACTACGGCCAGGCTGCAGACTTTGAAAGAGGGATCTGCACCTGCTTTGCAGTGACTTCTCTGCAGGCTCTAGCAGTCCGCAAGCCGTACCAGTGCTGGGGCTCGGGTAGACCACTGGACGGGCTTGGGTTTACCCGAAACCCTGAGTCGGGCCTGGGCTTGTGCCATGTACGGGTGTTTTCACTGAACTTAGTATGCTATCATGGGGCTAACAAATGGCAGGTCATGACAGTGTTCAACTATTTCTAGAGTGCAAACTTCCTGTTTTGGCACTGGCTTTTCAGCCCCTAGTGCATCACACTCCCACAGCACCTGCCTTGGCTCTCATGTTTCCTGATAATCATAGCATTATTTCTTCGCTTTCATGGTGTTACTCCCTCTGGGCCTCGGAGGCTGAATTCTAAGCTCATAACACCCGTATAGTGTGGTTTCTCTCCTTTCGGCCTGTGTGTTCATGCTAAGTACTTTTCATAATGTATGGCACAATATTTATGAGGTTTTTCTCTTTTCTCTCCTGCCTGTCAAGTCCTGCCTTTATTCTGTGCCCTATAATTCTACAAAAGCTTTCGAGGCTAATTATCTGTCTAAGATACGACAGCGTTAACACTCAAGTTTCAGCGAGGCATGGGGCCTGTAGAAGCTGGCATCTTCATTGCATAATGTATCTGAGCCCTGCGCTTCACTTTTGCTGGATGCTAAGAGGCAAGCGACAGTGGGAGACGCAGCTGTTCGACAGACACAAGCGGACACCTCGCTGGCTTGTGGTCTCGCCTGAATTCCTGCGTGATGGCAGCAAACTGATTGCAATGTTACAAGCAGTTTGATACACACTTGCAGAAATTAAATTCGAAACAGGGAGGCAGAAAACAGGCTTCAGTTGATTATTTTCAGCAGTTTCTAAATATTACCTAGAGGGAAAGCTGACGCCACCGTCTATGCGAGTTTCTGAAGGAGCCAGGAAAGAGCACTTCATCCACCGTGGGATTGCCGGGAAGACGGCAAGGCGCACTTGGCTTGGACCTAAAACATGACTACGACTGCAGAACTACAAATTTCGGAAAATTATATGTCGCAAGGAAGCGTTGCTTTGCAATCAATATGGCCTTTAATAAAATATGTTTACTGTACATTCCAATAAATGAGCAGAAAAGCAAACGATAACCGAATTTGATCACTGATCATGGCTACAGCGGGCTTTCTCTGTGGAAAAATTATTTTCTACAGAGAAAATAATTTTTGGAAAATACTGAACATAAAAGTGCAAAAAGATGAGGACACAGTATAAGACAGACAACACGACCGCTCGTGTTGTCTGTCTTATTCTGTGTCCTTGCCTTTTTGCGCTTTCACGTTCAGTATGAAAAACCAACTCACCCAAACGTGGCCACTATTGAATTTTGAAAAATAGTGGAAAATAATTTTTGCGTTTAAGAGAAACTTTTCACAGCCAATATTCTTTCAAAAAAATTGTTAGCGCTTAAAATACTACGCTTTAGAAGCTTGTTTTGGTATTGTGAAAAATAGAAACCTTTCATTGGTGTAGTCTGCTACTGCAGGACGCACCCCCTGTCCGTGCATAGGATATGTTGGCGCCGTGAGAATCTTGCCCGAGCCCCGCTTTTCTACTATGAGAAAACTACCATAAAAACCGGAATATAGGTCGAATATTTTTTCAAAAAACCATGGCGGAAAAACTACCGAACTCTTGCAACAATGGGTGGCTGAAGTCAACAGCCTCCATCACCATCAGCAGCAGCGCGGCGTGGCGACATTAGCGACGTGCTCGCCCACCATTTTGCGTTTCCGTTGTTGCGAAGTTATTTTGGTTAAAGGCTGCTTTTTCATATATTGTTTCAAAATGAGCAGAAGCCGACGGCAATTCACCGTTGCTTTTGAGAAAAACGCGAGTGAGTACACGGAAGCTCACAGCAACCAGGCGGCCCCACATGAATTTGGAGTATCCGATAAGAGCATTCAGTACTGGCGGAGGCAGAAGCTGCGTATTACAACTTGCAGCAACCAGAAGAAAATATCACTTTGTGGGCGGACCGCAGCATATCCAGAATTGGAAGGAAAGGTTGTGCTGCGTGCAAGATCACTGCCTGAGACTGCCGAATGCATCCGCGTGAATGCGGTAGAGGTCGTGCGTGCCTCTGGACTCACGATGCAATTCAAGGGCTCGCCATCCTGGGTGCGGCGATTCATGAAGAGGAAGGGCTTTGCTCTACGGCGCCATACTTCTGTGTGCCAGAAACAAACACGCGGTCGATGGGCACGCAATACTGTTACATAATTGGCCGGGTGTACATACAAGCAGCATTTAAATGAAAATAAATACTGTCACCATTGTGCAACCTGTTGAGTCGCATTTGTTACAAGGTAAGGGTGTCTTTCGGTACTTTTCCCCAGAAAAAGATTTTTTTCATTTTTAGGATTGGTTAATTAGGGGGTCGACCTATATTCCGGTCCGACCTATAGTCCGGTTTTTAGGGTAGTTTGCACGCACAGTGCCTGTTCTCAGCATGTCCTGGCACTGCGCTTATAGATTTTGCCAAAAAAAAACATGATTTAGGAAGCGCAAACCTCTCCTACCACAAGTAAGTGACGGCCGTGTTCAAGCTGGCTAGTGGAACATGCGGGTATTTGCGTGAATTAATTCATGAAGTGGAGGTTGCTCCTGCATGGAATGCTTGGCCACCGCTAGTCTTCGAAATGAACCAAACGCAATCCTTGGCGGTACAGTTAGCTTAAGTTGCGCTTGTCGAAGTGCTTTAAGCTTTTAAATTGTCTCCGAGACTCCAACGAGAAATGTGCAGAGTGGTCACCGCAGCAGACTGTTGCGTTGTCAGTTCACGCAGTTCAATGCACAGGTAGCACAGGTTCCCGCTGAGCTAAACCCATCTTGCTGCGTAAATGGCTCCCAGTGAGGGGGAAAACTGAATTTAGGCCTAGCAGGCACCAGACACTGTGCTCAGCACACTTCGAGACAAGCGCCTTCGGATGCTTCGGATCTCAAATGAACTGCCTGCGTAGCTGCGCTACACAACCACAAAGTGCACGAAACATCAGTAAAAACTACAATCATGAAAACGAAACTGAACAACCAAGGGATCGAATGCGTAGCACAGTCAACAAGCCACTGAATGTCAATCCAGTTTGCTGTCTTCCCAGCATGCTTCGGGCGTCCATGGTGGATGAAGCGAAAAGCCGCCAGCTTTCCCTCTAGGGTACAATAAGGAACTCTATGGTAGAAGGTACCGGGCCCGGGCCAGTAATTACAGCCTGCAGTGCTCTAGGCTAGGGTGCTACGCATATCAAGCACTAGGCATTATTAATCACCATCACTCTGAAGGTCTGTTGCTTCACCGATTTACAGCAAAATTGGCCTCACACAGCACCTCAGATCTTCCAATTATCCAGGCTGGTGCGTGCTGCCACTTGGAATTATCCCGTAAAATTTAGATTAGAAATTATAGGACCGCTGAAATTCTTGGGATTATCGAGGCTTTCTTGCAGCAACGTCTCTTGGTCTGCATCAGCCTAAACGCAGGCAGAACAAACCATGCTGTGGTGGCCAATGACACAAAAATAGCTTGAGGCAAGGTTGACAAGATACCAAGTTTTATAAATGTGCGCATTGAAAAGATGCTAGGCCAAGTTGCACAGAGTCGGTGCTGGGCTTTCACAGCAGCGATGCAATTCACTGCAGGCAATCATGTTAGATTCAGTGATTGGAAAACTGTTTGATAGCATCCCTGATGTGTTGCTGATTACTGCCCTTGATTTTCGCTTGCACTTTATACGGCCCCAAGCAAAAGAAATGAAAATGTTTTCTCCCAACCCACCTTGCTGAGGTCCTCCTGGGTGGGCTGTTCTCCTTCCTTGGCCACCCTGTGCACAAAGGCCAGGTTCTGGTGCTTGGCACGGATGAACTCGGATTTAACTGGGCTGCAGCAGCAAGGACAGAATGCAAATGCACATGGATCCATCACTGAGGACAGAAGCACATAGAATTAGCATCGTCATACAATAGTAAGCAACCAACCAGAAAATAGAACTAAACTGAAAAACACACTTCAGAACAAAAGGCTCCTTATTTTTTTCCTTGAAAATAACATGATCTGAGATGTGAACAACGCTGTCAGGAAGACTATTCCAAAAAATGTTTGCACGGGGCAGGGCTGATAAGTTGAATGTGGTGGTCCTTCCCAAAAGGCGTTTATAACAGAGGTGATTATGCAATCGGTGAGATGTGTGGGCTAGTTGTGCAAGAGGTAGGGTGAAGGAATGATGGCTGTAAACAATATTATGGAAGCGACAGATAAGTGCTGTTGTTCTGCGAGATTCTAAGGATGGAAGAGACAGCGACCCCTTAATGTTAGTTACGCTGGAATGTTGGCAATAGTTGCGAGCAATGAAGCGAGCGGCACGATTTTGTACGCGCTCTAAAGAATGAATTATAGGGACACTGAGGAGAACTCTATCATGATAATTTTTTTTTTGTTAGCAAAATCTGATAGTTCGGCATTTCATGGCTTTGTTGCCGCTTGTCTGCGAGTGAAAGGTGCATTTATTTCAAAGAAATTTGGATTCCAAGTTGAAAAAGTTTTTCCCGCCGCTCCGATTCAAACTCGAGAACTCTTATCACGTCACGGAGAACTCTTATGACGTCACAGGACAGAGTGACATGAAATGTGACGTAAACGCAGACTCCGTGATTTCTAGCGCTAGCGGACCGGTCTAGCAGCTGCCGAAATAAAAGCTACCGCCGCCGCACGTTGAAGGCATCTATCGGGGGTCGCCACCGTCGCTTTATTTACGTTTGTACCGGCGTCTTGCCAGCGTTACAATGGATCCCGTTCCCAAACCCCACAACGAAGTTCTCGCAAAAGCTTCAGCCTGCATTTCAGCGACCTCAGCCCCAGAGAGCGTGCGATGCTTCTGAGGGAGCACGGTTAGGTTAGGCACCAGCTGGTCGTTTCCCCCTTCCTCAGTGAGCAGCCGTTGCTAATCAGATATCATATCCCCAGTGCTGGCAGCCACGACGGGCCAGGACAAGGTCGGCGCGTTGCGCCCATCGGAGGTGGCTGGGGCTTTGGGGCCAATGGATTGTGATTCCTTGAATGGCGCGGTTGCACGGCGCAGCAGGCGGCGTCGAGGTCTCCCACGGTTGCAAGGGCCAGGTTATTTATTTATTTCTTTTGCCACAAAAAACGGATGGGTGCTCAAGGGCGTTTCGTTTAAAATTGGCGGCTTGAAACTAAAGCCGATGCACGACGCTTCACCGGCTTCAGCTGGATCCAACCGGTCCACTGGATCGGGCTCTCTCGCCCACTTGCATGTACCTTCAGGTGTGTACTGTGAATGGATTAAATTAGCCGAGAGCTCGAAAAGAACAACTCCGCCTAACTGCTGAAGCTATTGAATTACGTCACAACGCGCACCTCACCGCGGAGCCGAATCGGCCTGGCCTGACCGGCGAAACTAGCGCACTCGGCGCGAAATAGAGACATGCTCGAAGCACTACGCCAGTGCGGTCAGTGTGCGCCGAAGCCGATGAACGCGTCGGCGGTCAAGCGCAGTTGGAGTATAGAGGGTCTCGCTTTGGCCGACGTGACGTCGCCGTGCAGAACATGCGCGCGCGTTACACCGGCGTATAAACGCGCCTTAACAGAGCCTGCACTTAAACACTAACCAACGTATTCAGTGGCGGCATCTATGGGAGCCACTGAAACCCCCCCCCAACTCACTGAATAAAAAAAAAATGCTGCGCCGAAGCTCTGAATCGAACCAGGGCCCTTGGCTTTTGAGGCAGAGACGTTACCACTCCGCCACAAAGGCTCAAGGTTAACTATCAATAAACGCGCTTCTAGTGAATGCACTCTTCCGATGCAGAAGTCTCCGCGCTTTCGCTGCATATATCCTGGCCTAACAGAGCTAGGCCATCAGCAATTTTTCTTAACTGCCTTGCATCTTGTCTCCCGTCCCTAATAAATGATTTCCGTTAAGTAGTTTGAAGTTCACTGGCACAGCCGGGACTGTTTCGCCGGGCGAGCGTGCAAAGACACAAGTGGTCTTTATACTGCGAACTGCCTTGTACGATCACCGACCATCGTGCCATCATAGTTTTTCATTGGCCGTGGCGATCATCTGACCAGCCTTAACAAGCTCCTTCAAAGGTTAACTAGCACTTGAAGCGGCACTTGGAGTTCCTCTGCTGTTCGGCGCTTGTAAATCGAGGCACATCAAAACAAAACCATGGGGGCACGCAAAGCTCCTAGACGCAAAGCGCCATAAAAAATCGAAACTCTCCTGGCCGCCAGTGGCACCGCCAAGCATCAGTTTTCTTTGCTTCCAACATTCAGGTTGTCTTTTGTCGGTCTTCCTTGTGTGATAAAAGTGCACCATCGGTTTTAAAGCAAAACTTGCTTCAATACTGAACTGTGCAACCTTCCTTTGTCAGCCTCAGAGATTCGCGACCTCCATGTAGGAAGGAAAATTCCTCCAAGGTGGCGTCTCTTGTCCTTTGACGTCACCACGCTTGTACTTGCGAGATCGGCCTGTGGTGGCAATACCTGTATTTTGGTTCTTGCTATTTTCTACCTTACAAGAGCTTTGCTTTCAGTAAGAGTGGGGTTTTTGTGATCAGGAGCTGGTATTCTATCGATACAAGCCGACTTTAATTTCTCCTCAGTGTCCCTTTAAGTACAGTAGTCCACAACAGTAGTACTTATAACGAAATCGCTTTACTCGGAATATCGCTTTATTCAAAATTTCCTCCAGTCCCAACCCAAACGCATGCATTTTAAGCCACATTACTCGAAGCGCACAAAGAGCTTGACCCGCTTAGAACGAAGTGGCGAGCGGTGGCGGCGGCGGCGACCCTTTTTCGCATGCAGTGTCAAATTAATACCGCCGACGAATTAGTCTCATGCAGGCGCAGAACAGGCCACAAAAGTACCAAACCTACGGCCGATGACCTGCCTAGTAACGTGTACCAAGCGAGTGACGAGTGCCCCCAGCTGTTTACAGCAGAGCGAACGGTACCTGCCAAATTCCACGGTGCAGCGCGCTCAAATCGGTCGCAATCGCATCGCTGGTGTCCCCTGTGATAGAATTCAAATGAAAATAAAGTTTTCGTGACGCTTTGCGATGCCAGAAAATTGCGGTCTCTTGGATGCCAAAAAATGACCAAAATACCGCGGGCAGACTTGCGCCGTAGCATTCCATGGGGTGCGCTCCACGAGCAAAATTTTATGGCTCCAAAGAGCACTTCTGGCGCTGAAACGTGACAGAAAGCACAAAAGAAGTGCCCCTCCGATTATGAGCCCATTCACACTTGCGAGTCGCGAGCGAGCTGAGCTTTCGGCAATGAACTGAGCTGCTCCCTACCTGCCGTTGTCGTTCCTAAGCCTAACCGTTTCACATCAGCCAAAGCAGACAAACTCTAGAAAGCGCGCGAACGTCATTCAACGGAGTTTTCGCTTCAAACAAAAAGGCAACCCACAGGTAGCGCTTGCATGTGTGAACAACGGTGTTGTCGAGCTGCTGCCTGATTGCATGCCCTTTGCCGTGTTCGACGCGAGGAGCTACTTAAACTTTCGGAAAGCCAGTCTAGAAATTTGCTTGCCACTCAAATAATCAGCCTCCATCGCACTAAAGCATCGCCCCTAGATACGTTGCACTTTTGACGGTGCAAATAGACCGATAACTTACCGAAAACACGAAAAATCCGAGCATCACCAGCGGCGAGCGAGGCTGTCAACATGGCGGGTCAACGCAACTATGGTGTTTCCCCGGCGATTTTCTCAAGCCGGTCATGCTCGATTCGCGCCATCCGGCTAGACAAACGGTCTAAATGTGTGGTAGAATCGTTGGAATTTTGTTCCTAGACATCTGTCAATGGCGCGGACGCGACGCTGCGCGAACACCGCCACTCGAATTGTAGAATTAGCACAGTGTCGTTGACAACAGTGCGCCGAAAAACTCTGGTCGAAAAACTGTCGTTTTGCAAACTTCACAGCTGCACACCAGGGGGAAAAAATGCCCAGTAATCATGCAAAGCCCCTACTGCAGAACCGTTCAATTTTCACGATCGCGCTGCGTACCCACAATAAGCGGCTAATAGTTTTTTGAGCACAACAAAAACAACCTCAGACTCGAGCCACAACATTTCCATGACCCCCCTCATAAAAGCGGCCACTGCCTTCTAAATACCCCGAAATACTCCCACAAAAGCAGCCACTGCCTTCGTGATTTGAAATACCCTGAAGGTTGAATGCATGGGCGGCGGCCGGGGCCTCGTGCAATGCTTGGCCAGATTAGAGCAGGGGTTGCAAGCGCCCGGTAAGAACTTGGAACAGCCAAAGCTCACTGCCTTTTTCGCACCTGAATAATGTTTTGCTTCACTGAATACACTGTATTCTGACTTCCTCGCAGTAGCGGCGCAATTAAAGTTCGACTGCTTTAGATTTTCTCGGGTGGTCGCTTATATCGAATTATTGCTTATAACGAATTTTTTCGCCATCCCCCTGATTTCGTTATAACGAGGGATTACTGTAGTCTTGTTAGGGTGACCAAATGAGAGATGCGTATTCAAGTTGAGGGCGGACAAAGGTTTGATATGCGAGCTGCAGTGTGGAAGAAGGTGTAGTCCTGAGGTTGCATTTTAAATAACGTAATGTACAGCTAGCTTTGGCAATAATTTTTTCTACATGAGTTTTCCATGAGAGATTAGGTAAAAAAATGGACGCCAAGGTACTTGTATGATGACGCAAGAGTGACTGGTCAGTGGTTAAGCGAGTAAGTGAAAAGGTAATTAGACCGCTTATGGCTAAATGTCATTAATTGGCATTTATCAGTGTTAAGAGACATTTGTCATGATGCACACCAGTTATTAACAAGGTGTAGATCTTCTTGAAGAGCGATGTGGTCATTAACAGAGCGGATTTTGCGATAAATAACACAATCGTCAACAATCTAAATGTCGAGGTAATGCTTAACAGTAGATCATTGATGTAAATCAGAAACAATAATGGCGTACCTTGCGGTACGCCTGATGTTACATCAATTAAAGGGGATGAATAGTTATCAATAGAAGTGAATTGTTTACGAAATTATAAAAAGTTTCTTATCCAAGAAATTGTTAAAGAATCAAGGCACAAGGATGAGAGTTTTGCTATTAAACAGTGTGGAACGCAGTCGAAGGCTTTAGCATAGTCTATGAATATGCAGTCGATTTGAAGATTTTTGTCCATACCGTTAAGCAGCTCATTAGTAAACTAAAGTAGAGTCTCACATGATAACCCTGAGCGAGTATGACGCTGGAATGAGCCACAGTATGTTTCAAAATTTTTTAATTTATCCCATCAACACCACATGAATTTAATTTTAGATTATTAATCAATGACATGACGCCATCAACAGTAACGTCTATTGGGCTCATGTAGTCATAGTCATAATCTGGTGTCAATGGAATATTGGAATAGTCTCCCTTCATGAACACATTGGCGAAGAAGTTATTGGAAGTCTGAGGGCGTTTGTCTTGAGCATTGGGATCTCCAGCCCCATCAATCAATGTAAAATCTGCAGAATTTTCGGAAGGTGATAATGTTTTCCAAAATTTTTTTGGATTGTGCTTGAGGGATTGCAGATCATGAGCCATGCATGATCTTATGCCTAGCTTTATGTAGAGCCGCATAGTATTCTTTATCAGCGTTTTTATGTTTTTCCCATGATACGGGTGTCCTCAGCTGTTTAGCTGTATTGAAAAGTGGGTTTTTTTGTTCATCGGCGTACGAAGGTTCCTGTGGTACCGCAGATGGTAACATTGCTCTTGTTCCTGTCTCGGTCCTGGAGAGGTTTTTTTGCCGTCTCCAGTTGCATGAATTTTGCCTTTGAACTACCACAAAATGACTCGCTCTAGTTCTTAGATCTCAGATTGTTTTTTAACATGGCAATTTCAAGCAGAACAGCGTGCAGTTTGACAGGGACAACGAGGGAGACACGACACAGACGAGCGCTGACTTGCAACTGATGCTTATTGCTTGGAACGAGGCATATATACAGTTCCAACAAAAAGAAGAAAACAAAACAACCATTCATAGATTCACAGTCATTCATACATGCCGCACTGAACAAAGGAGATAACTGAGATCCTCATTTCCCCCTCGCTAAAAATGCCAGTTCTTTGGAACAAATCGATAAAGAGGGGGCTGCTGACACAGGCGTCTTTTGACCGCGATGTGCGCTGCTTCAGTTATTTCACGTGTTAGTTGGTTACTGTTTGCTTAACACTTGTGTGCGAGTGAAGTCAGGGTGGCAAATTTTGCTGTCACAGTCTCTACAGTGGATGCCGAGATGCCCTTTTACAGTATTATGCACATTGCTATCGTGCTCCATCAAGCGTTCCTGAGCCCCCCCCCCCCTCCATCTCCACGTTTGACCCTCATAAAACTTGCCACATGACAAGGGAATGGTGTAAACTACACCTTCTTCACAGGAGACGAATTGATTTTCATATTTGATATCGAACAAATCGGGGTTAACCATTTTGCACATCTTCCCAAGCTTATGCGGAGCAGAAAAAATGACTTTGACACGTGCTCTATTTGCTTTTTTTAGTCTGTGGGAGAAATGATGAATGTAAGGCACAACAGTGGTTTTTTCCTTTTCCTTTCGCGTCAATGAATCTGCCCGTTCCCCTTTTCTGTTTTTGCTCAAAGTACTGAAAATAGAGTCTGACACTGACACTAGTAGCTGCTTGGGATAACCAGCCTTCACGAGCCAAGCAGTTTGGTGAAGGAAGCTATCCTGCACGGAGTGCATGCAAGGTTTGTTAAGCGCATTGTGAAAGCATTATTCAGCCACGGCACGTTTGACCAGCTTAGAATGAGATGACGTAAAAGGGAGCAGTGGCTTACTAGTTCGTGGCTCGTGAGGCGAACACGTGTGATGGTGCATTAATCTGAGTTTTGATATCTAAAAATCGGACAACATTTTCTGGCACTTCAGTACTAAGTATGAGAAGATGGAGGCACTGAACAAAGGTAGCTTTGATCTGCGTAAAGACTGCGTCAAATTTTTCCACACTAGTGTCTATAAGAACAAGTCATCAACATAGCGAAAGCACTGTACAACCTTAGAACCTATCAATTTTTCTTGAAGCCGTCTACCCTTTTGTGCTAACAACAAGTCACTAAGCACAGGAGCAATGCATGACCCGATGCAAACTCCTCGTTTTTGCAGGTAAAACTCACCGTCCCAAGAAATGAAAGTAGAAGTTAAATACACGTGAAGTAGTCCTAAAAAGCTCGCGACGGAAATGCCGTTCTTGTTTTGGAATTCAATTAATCCTTGCTGGTAAATACATTCTTCTATGCACGCGAAAAGCTCATCATGCAGTAGTGAATAATATAAGTCCTTAACGTCAAAGGAGCATGTCATCAGTTCATCGCTCTTGTTAGTTTCTAAAAACTGGATTACATCCTGCGAATTTTTTACCTGGTACGGATCGTCCAACGAGAGCGAACTTACAATCTTCTTTAGAAAAATTTTCTGCCAAGTGCCTCTCTCAGATACGATCACACGAAATGGACACTCTGGTCTGTGGGTCGTTGCGCTAAAAAACACTTGTAAACTAAGTCCTTTACTTTTATCGGCTCCTTTCGTTAACATTTCATGGTTAAGCTTTTTGCACACTTTCTTGGCATTTTTAGCGAGGGGGAAATGAGGATCTCAGTTATCTCCTTTGTTCAGTGCGGCATGTATGAATGACTGTGAATCTATGAATGGTTGTTTTGTTTTCTTCTTTTTGTTGGAACTGTATATATGCCTCGTTCCAAGCAATAAGCATCAGTTGCAAGTCAGCGCTCGTCTGTGTCGTGTCTCCCTCGTTGTCCCTGTCAAACTGCACGCTGTTCTGCTTAAAATGATTTACCAATTCGCCCAAGCATCCGTTTTAACATGGCAAGCCACATATGTTGGTCCTATACGGCACGTACAAAAATACCCCTTTACCATATCATTCCTCACATTCAAAAACTTGTGAAGCGTGGTATCGTCTCTTCGTCATTTAGATCCACACTGTCCAAGTCGTGTTTTCACCAAGTGGAATCGGTTTTCGAACATCAGATCAAACGCCTCAAGAATGCAGGCTATCTTGTTTCGGTGCTTACGACTGCTGCGGAAGGCCTGCTTAAGCAGCTACGCAAGCGATAAAAGACAGGACCTGTTTCCAGTGCTGCTATGGAAGCTAGGCAGAAAAAGAAATATGTGGTGGTGCCTTACGTTCACCGCGTGTCGCATAACCTAAAGAGGATAGCAAGCAAATTTGGTGGGAAAGTCCTTTTCAAGGCACCTAAAAAGCTGCCAAGCCTTTGTGCACTGGCCACAACAAACTGGCTTGCAGCATCAAGCATGTAACCAAGTTCGTTGCGTGCAAAGTTGGTGTTGTTTACGAAGTCCCTCTGAGCTGTGGCCGAGTCTATATAGGGCAGACCGGTCGCTCCCTCAATGAATGCCTAAGGGAACATGCTGCTTCTTTTAGATCATCTCAACCTAACAACTTGCCTAAGCATTGTTTGAGCTGCAAATGTCATCCACTTTTTGGAAAAACAAAAGTTCTTGGCCTTTCTGAAGGACAACTTGCAAAGGAGCTTCTTGAGGCGTCATTTATTCATAGGTTAGGAAGCGATAAGTATGTGAGTGATGTGTCTATTGTTCTGTTGCGAAAGGAATCTACGTTTCTAAATGCTGCGTAATTTCTTGGGTTTTGCTGCTTGAAGGTGGAAGAGGCGCTTCCTGTTACATTCCATGCAATTTTATAACGTCGTTTAGCCCCACATTATCTTGGTTCAGATTGTCTTTATCCTGCCCCCTCATCTTAATCAGTGGTTAGCTGGGCTTGCGCATTCAGTTACTCGAGGTCGTAATTCTGCTTCCGTTTCTTTCAGTTGCAAGTTAGCACTCATCCTGTGTCCCTCTCTTGTCCTCGTTTGCCTCTGCGCTAAGCCAACCTGCAAATCATGAATCACCAACTGGCCTAACACTCCACTTTGCTAAACTAAAGCACTTTTGGCAGTTTGGTTATACATCATGGAATCGCAGCGCTAGCAGACAAGGACACAAGGAGGACACAAACACACTTGCGCTGACACACACACTGTCCTCCCTGTGTCCTTGTCTGCTAGCGCTGCGATTCCATGATGTTCGATCAACACCAACTCGCCCAGCAACATACCCTGCATTGGTTATACAGTTACCAGACACGTCAGCCAGGCTTCAGACGGTGGGAAAGAGTGTGGTGTACATGCTTACTTTTCTCCCTTGGCATGTTGCCAGTACCACTGAAGACACTCCCCAAACAAGCGGGGACCAGTGAATGTAATCATGGCTCAAAGTTTGCGCATCTGCCTTCATTCTGCAGCTGCTCTGCAAAGCTTCTCTTCAACTACTAAACAGGAAAAGCATCTTTTTCAATGTTGCCACACAGATTTCAGATCATTCCAGTTACTAAACTGCGGCCAATTTTCACAGCCCAGAAAAGCAAGTTACCTGCTTAACACAGCTGCAAACAACTAGGCAGTCTGCAGCAATGCAGAGGATGGTTCTGAATACTTGCTACCCAAAAAGCTGTGTACCATGCTTAAATAGAGCACCTTCTTATCCACTGCAGCCACCCCTGAAATGCTTCATTTCACTGAGGGCACAATTTCGCCCACTGCAAGTCCGCACCACATGGTTCCATCAGCCCTGAGCAGTTCATTGCTGAGCACAATATTTGCCCAAAGTAAAATTTCAGCATGCGAAGCTGGCCTCTGTCACAGGAGTGGGTACTGCGCATAGAACTGTGGGCAGAATGTGCGCATGGTTTCCTTGCTCCTATGTAAATGAAGCTCACTCTTTCACTGGCAAGCTGTGTTCGCAAGCAAAGGCTAGCCACAGACCAAAGCGACCACCTACTGGAGGCTGTCTCTGGCACAAGGCTTGCGTCGCCCGGCCGCCTTTCCACCACCCGGCTCCAGGAGCTGGTGCTCCCAGATGGCGTTGGCACCGCTCACGTGCAGGGTGTGCACCATCTGCACACAGGACTTCTCAAACACTCTGCCTACACCACACAACCATTTCGTTGACTGCAAGAGAGGCACACCCATCGTAGGCTTTTCTCTTTTGTTCCACTGCTCCCTCATCCACGAAAAAGGGCAAGTGCACTGCGAGTCCACACTGGATCAATTGAAGCAAGGCAGTGAAAATATAGCATGGAATGTGACTGCAGCACCACTGAAAGGCACAAGGGTTCAAGTGTATGAAAAATTATTTAAAAACCAAACTGCCTCTTTTCTGCTGGTAACTGATAAGACTTTCTTCCTCACCATTACTGAACATCCAGCAAGCTGCCTGACTCAATTGTGAGAAAACAGCGCATAACAACGTTGTTCTGCACTGTTCCCTCACAAACGAGTAACCAACATGTCCAAGCTGCTGTCTCTGACTCAGTGGTTACTATAACTAATCCTGAAAAATTTTGCCCTGTAATTACTGACTCTCATCATTCTGTTGCAACCGTTATATTGTCTACAGCTACAGACCTTCTCAAGTCATTCCAGTTGTCATTCTTGTTGCCTTATTCATTATACTGCCCATGACCACTGAGCCACCACAGCGGCTTGCTTACACAAATCTCAAAAATTTTAAAGCTGCGAGGCTGCCATGTGGCAAGTAGGCAGAGGTTCATATTTACCCATTTTTTCCACTTGCATTTTAAACCTTTAAGAGCCTCATTATGCACTGTGTTGATCATGCACTGGCCATGACAGTAAACGGTATTGCTTTGAAATCCCAGACTGGTCGACTGGCATGGCAGCTTGGTGCAACTGATTAGTGGTGACAACACAGTGGAAGACGAAACGGAGTCCCATCCATGTTAGCACCAAGTGCACGCAACCATGGCCCCCTCCCTACAATGCGATCACATCATATTCTCAAGGCAGAGCTCAAGTGTCCCCAGAATTTTTTTCAAAAATGAATAAAGGTGGTCTGAACAGCAGAAAAAAGGGCAAGGCCTGGTTCAAACATGCACAGACAACAGTGACACCGATGGGAACTTCCAGGAAATGGTTATGTGCGGAGGATGCTTTCTGGCATTCCTGTCCCATTATTTCCACCTGCTGAATAAGTCGCACCTTTTGCTATCTTGCATGCATATTTAGGTATGAAAAATCTCCATGATCTGCAACATCTAGGCTTCAAAGCAGTAATCAGGCACAGAAAAACCATCCACCTAAATGCGCACAATTCGACATGGCCCCATCAACTGTGTTCATAAAGCAATAGTGCAGTTCCACTCATTGCTGTACTGTTTTTATGGTGCTAATTGTTTGCCTGGTACACGGTCGTCCACTTCTACCTTGAACACCGCTCTGCGTGGCCAGAGCTCAACGGAGCGCCTCTCACGGGCGCCTGGGGAACTAGCGCGCAAGCGCAGTGACAGCTGTAGGTGGGGCCTCCGGTGCGTCGTCTGCTTAATCGCGGCGGCTCTGCCAAGGCGCGCTTGCTTTGCAGTAAAGCTAACTTTGCCCTTGCTATGTGCACGAAATTAGAGAGTGCGGCAGAGCTCCTGAGAGGCGCACCAACTGCTCTTGGTTCTGTGCAGCCCAAGGTATATCGGGTGCAGTTGCTTTTCGTGCTTTATTTTTTTTTATGCGCTCACAAAAGTAAAGGCTGTCACGGGCAAAACTTGCTCAATGCCTGAGCCAAGTCTCCAAGCTGTGATGAGACTTCCACAACTTCGTTGTTCAGCTGCTTCGTGCCGAGCAGCTGGAATATTCTCGCGACTCGCACTATTGTTTTCATCAGCTCAGTTGGGCGCCGGAAAGTAAGTGATGAATTCATGATGGGGCCTAACTTTAGAGCTTTCAATTCACAAAACGTTCGATTCGTTACTAACCTGAAAGCAAGCATGTGAAGAACTTGGGAATTTAAAAGAAAGTCTCATAGCATACGGGTGTTAGCCGCTCCACGGCCTTCATGCGCTAGGGAATTTAACTCGCCTATGCGCCGCCCTAAGCTGCTGCTCATTTCCAACAGTTTTCTTCGTGCTATTCATGCAAACAGATAAAAAAATGTTCTAATTGAATGTCTAGTTAAGTTCATACCAGGTAATCGGTACACCCAAGAATAAGCGTGGAGTAATTTTAACACGTTGTAGGATGGCGATGAGCATATATTACCACTCCGAAGGTAGTAATAATGGCCCCCGCAATCCCCGGACTTAAACTTGTGGGGAGAAATCAAAGTAGCATTGTGCTCCCGCAGCCTACATGGCTTGTCGTCAGACAACCTTGGGTCTGCCGTGCAAGAGCACTGGGAGGAACTCGGGGCAAACGCTGAGCTCTGCGACGCACTTTATGGATCTTTTCCAGATAGGATGAGGGCAGTGATTGAAGTTGGCGGAGATGCCACCTCCTTCTAGGCGATTCGTAGCAGTGCCAAAGTCATCGCAACAGTGTATGTGCTTTCGTTTTATGCCAGCTGTTAAACACTGTCAAAGCCATTCTTCTTTACCTGCCTAATTTAATTAAAAAAACCCATTTCTAACTGACCCTATCCATTTTTTGCCTTTAGAGTTTCTCATTTTCTGTCCACATGAACAATAACGTATATTTTGTACGTTAAAAGAGTAGAAAACTGAGCTAGTTGGTTCATTCTTCTTGGTGGGAACAGCCGAAAAAAACCAAAACGCAGACACAGAAAGGAAAAAAAGCGCGGATTTTCCAATAAAAATTTTAGTTGACAGTCAGCCTCGTCTACGTTCTGTGTGTTCCTTTCTGTGTCTGCGTTTTGGTTTTTTTCGGCTGTTCCCACCAAGAAGAAATATTTTGTACTCCATCAATTTTTCTGAATTTTTGCCAGTTCCCCAGGCGCCCGTGAGAGGCGCTCCGCGGAGCGCTGGCCACGCAGAGCGGTGTTCAAGGTAGAAGTGGACGACCGTGTACCTCTCTAATTCTTATCCTCGAAAACGCCATGTTGAAGAATAACACATTCCGGTCCACAGTTTGAATGACTAATGACAGGGAATGCATGTTCACATTCCGAAGCAGCTCCACATGAGCGACAGGAGGCACTCTCCGACGCTCAAGCAAGGTTACAAATCATACAACATGGCGTAGGGAGCCTAGCTTTGGGAGCACATGGCAATACCCCAAATCAGGGGGACAGGGTGATATGGGATGGGCGTGATTCGAGAGCAGAGAGGCTAGCAGTGAGAAAAAAAGGGGGGCTTCACCCTACAGTGGAAAGCAGTGGGGCTGATTTATTACAAGCACTGGGGTTCAGGGACAGTGAAGGAAAAGTAGACTTCAAGGGGGTAGAAGCAACCAAGCGAATGTTATACGATTGGTGGCTAAAATCCAGACGAGTAAAATTTCACGTCATGGCTAGGTGGCTTGAACCACCGCCCGATTTAAATGGATCCATCCATCTATCCATGACCCCCTGCGTAGGTTTTCGCCGCCATGGAAATGGGATTCGAACCCGCGTCCTTGAACGGGTGGTACGTAAAACAGAGGGACTGCATACGTTGAGCTGTGCAGGGGCCCAGGCCGCCTTGTGCAGGTGGCGGACCCGCGACACGTGGGGTCCAAGGCTTCGGTGCACGCTGCAGCACTCGTCGCACAGCAGCAAGCCTCGATTCAGGGACCCCCACTGTGGCTCTGCAACGACAAGGAACATAGCTGACACGCTGTCGATCGCCAGCCATCGACGGATAAATCTGAGCACAATGCACCAGTTCATGCCTAAGCGAGCGCGACGTATGCATCGGCGATAATCGATGCAGATGTCGCAAATCAGAGGTCGCGAATACTGCAGAGACGCCGACAGGCGCACCCACCCAGAGCGCCGCAGTCTCCGCACACTTCCGCAACCATGCGCAGCTTTCCTCGCGACATAGGAGCCACACGAGACACCAGCCAAGGCGCCAGACACGCAGCCAAGGCAGACCAGACGCCGGCGGAAGCGGGCGGCTAGCAACGATGAAAACAAGGGGCCTCTTCGATTTACCGCGCTCGGCCAGTACGCTGGCTGATCATCTCGTTCTATGAACTACAGGGAAAGCTGGCGGCGCTGCACCTGAACCACCATGGGCGCTCAAAGCATCATGGGGCGATGAACTACTTGATGCGGAACAGTCGCTTTTTTTTTTTTTTCAGGAACACAGAGTGGCGTTACTAGGATGTCCCAATCCGTAACCACGGAGCGCCCTGCGCGCAGACGACTTCAGCGTAAACGTAGTGCGCAAAATTCATAGTAGAGAAAACGCAACAGCACACGACGCCCATAAAAGGTTTCTGTTTTCCGAAACGCCATTAAAAAACTTCTTCAAGTATTTGTGCGACAATATTTTTTTAACTAACATATTTCTTACTTGGCCAATAGGAGAGCAAGTAATTGATTATTTTGGGCAAACTTTATATTTACATGTTTTTTTTTGCTCGTTTCTTGCAATTTATAGAAAAAATATTGAATGCTCGGACATTCTTGATTGTCGAACGTTTGTTCTTCATTATTTTTTGGCCAAAAGTTGTGGTTCTGCAGTGCAACGCCTCCTGAAGAACATGCCTGAAACAGCAGGGTTAATCTGCCCGCCGTAGAGCGCGCGTCCGCCGTATGGCGGCGCTGTTTTAAACAAACAGGCAATGGAACGGACAATGGAACCATGGGGGAAGAAAGAGACGCAAGCGCCAGGGCCAAGTTAATTCAGATATAGGTTTCATTAACATGCAAGGTGGCAGGAATAGACTGAAATGGGAGGAAATAGAAGAACAGTTAAGACAGGAGGAATTAATGGTATATGGTTTAGCGGAAACACATCTTAGAGACATGGAGCAACCACCCTGTAACCCAGACTACGCATGGGAATATTGCAATAGAACAGAGGGCAGCAGAAATGGAGGTGGAATTGGGGCATTCATTCATAAAAGTATGAATTTTCAAAGGGTTAGACTGGGATGCAGGGAACATTTATGGCTAAAAGGAACAGTGGCAGGCAAGCAAACACTCCTTGGCTTTGTATACCTGTGGACAGGGGTTAATGCCAAAGAGGAAAACAGGAAAATGTTAAAATGTATTGCAAGCGACATTGATGAGCTAGGAGGACAGGGCGAGATAATTATACTAGGTGACATGAATGCACACATAGAAGACCTGGATGGGTACACGGATTCGACAGGAAGCATGCTGCAGGACATGTGTGACAGGCATGATTTAGTTGTATGCAACAGCACCGAGAAGTGTGAAGGGCTCATAACATGGGAGGCGGGGAGTCTACACTCGACGATAGATTATGCACTAATGTCACAGAGGATGTATAACAGATTAGGGGTAATGAGCATAGATGAAGATGGTTCCAGAAGTCTAGGTAGTGACCACAAGCGTATCAAGTTGAGCTTCAGAATAAAAAGCAATGTAGGACTGAAGCAAGATGAACAATCAGGGGGAAATTTTTACTCAGAAAAGCAATTGGAAGTAGCAGCCAAACAAATAGAGAAAGTAATTTTTGAGGATAGTGAAACAGAATGGACTTATACCAAATTAACTCGATTACTGGAGCTAGAGCTAGCTAAGGTGCGAGTAAAGCTAAAAGGGAAAAGATGCAAACCCAAGAGTTGGTGGGATGAGGAGGTCAAGAGGGCAATAGAAAAGCGCAAGGAAGCATCCAGGGAACACAGATATTCCAAGAAGAGGGGGGAACCAAAACCCGAAGTAGACAGAAAATGGGATACCTTCATAAAGTGTAGAAGGGACGCATCCTATTTGATTAATGAGAAAATTAGAAGAAAGGGTGCCCAATGGATGTCAAAAGTAAATAAAAAGAATAGAAAAGCAGCCCCAAAATTCTGGAAACATCTAAATGCAATGAGTAATAAAACTAGGCTAGAAGAAAGGTTTATTGTTACAGATGAGGGTATTCGACTAGAACGGGATGAAGCAATAAAACACATAGGAACAAGGATGACGGAAAAATTTTCAGCAAAGCACGTGGTACATAATTTATCGAAGGAGGATAGACCGGTTACAGCAATAGCTTCACTTGAGCAAGGAGAGTGGGAAAGGGCAGAGAAGAAGGTTCCTAGTGGCACATCAACAGGACCAGATGGTATCCCGATTATGTTGATAAAGAAGTTAGGACCAAAATCCAAGCAAACATTAATACAGGTAGTGAACAAAATGATAATGGATGAGAAAGTCCCCGATGAATGGCGATTAAGTAGAATGAACATGATATATAAGAGAAAGGGGGACAAAGCAGACGTAAGTAACTATCGCCCCATAACAGTGACATCTGTGGTTTACAGGGTGGTGATGCAAATTATAAAGGATAGACTGCAGGCTTGGGTGGAGAACGAGGGGGTGTTAGGGGAACTACAGAATGTGTTCCGGAAACAAAGGAGGTTGGAGGACAATCTATTTTCATTGACACAGTGTATAGAAATTGCGGAAAAGGAACATAGGCCCTTATTGCTAGCATTTCTGGATATTAGGGGAGCCTATGACAACGTTACTCAGGAGCATTTGTGGGACATATTGGGCACATTGGATGTGGAAAATGGAGTAATTAATCTTTTAAAAGATATATATAGAGGTAACAGAGTGCTCATAAAATGGGAAAAAAATGTATCAGGGCCTGTAGAGATACAGCGGGGGCTTAGACAAGGATGTCCTCTGTCCCCTTTGTTGTTCATGTTGTACCTGCAAGGTTTGGAGGCCAAGTTAGAGGGGAGCGGACTAGGCTTCAACCTATCTTTTTTCAAGCAAGGGGAATTGATTAAACAGAAATTACCGGGACTAATATACGCGGACGATATAGTGATAATGGCTGACAACAAGGAAGACCTGCAGAAGTTGTTAGACATATGCAGTACAGAGGGAGATAGATTAGGCTTCAAGTATAGTAAGGAAAAATCTGCAGTCATGATATTTGATGAAGAGGGCGGCGAGCATAGAATACAGGAGTTCGTGCTAAATGTAGTGAATGAGTACAAGTATCTTGGGGTGTGGATAAATAACAGTGCTGAATATCTGACAGAGCATGAAAAATATGTAATGAATAAAGCTAGTAGGAATGCAGCTGTCATGAAAAATAAGGCACTGTGGAATTACAATAGGTATGAGGTGGTAAGAGGGATCTGGAAAGGGGTGATGGTCCCTAGCCTGACCTTCGGGAATGCGGTCCTGTGTATGAGGCCAGATGTTCAAGCAAGGCTGGAAATTAGGCAACGGGGAGTAGGGAGGTTAGCTTTGGGAGCACATGGCAATACACCAAATCAGGGGGTACAGGGTGATATGGGATGGGCGTCTTTCGATCGAGAGCAGAGAGGCTAGCAGTAAGATAGCATCTGAGGAACGATTGAGAAAGATGGAGGAAAAGCGGTGGGCTAGGAAAGTTCTCAGATACCTGTATATAAAGAATGTTGACACGAAATGGAGAAAGCGAACTAGAAAATTGACAAGCAAATATCTGGACAGCAGTAAGGGGGCAAATCAGCAATTATCGGTTAAGAAAAAGGTTAAAGGAACAGAGAGAGCTTTGTGGAAAACAGGGATGCTGCCGAAATCGGCACTGGAAACATACCGGACCTTTAAACAGGAAATTGTCAAAGAAAATATCTATGATAATGGTAGGGGAAGTTCTTTGTTGTTTGAGGCCAGGACTGGAGTTTTGCGGACTAAGACGTATAGAGTCAGGTACCAGGAGACTACTTTGTGCTTTGCGTGCGGAGAGGAGGAGGAAACGGCTGAACACTTTATACTTTTCTGTAAAGGGCTTCACCCTGCAGTGGAAGGCAGCGGGGCTGACTTACCCAAGGCATTGGGGTTTAGGGATAGTGAAGGGAAAGTGGATTTTAAGAGGTTAGAAGTAACCAAGCGAAGGTTATCTGATTGGTGGCTAAAAGCAAGACAGGAGTAAAATTTCACAAGACATGGCTAGGTGGCTTCAGCCACCGCCCGATGTAAAGGGTTCAGCCGTATCCATCCATCCACCCATCCATCCAGGCTTAGGTGGAGAACGAGACAAGCGATTGCGGGTCGGTAGACTGGAAACGCTGATTGGCCCAAAAAAAATGACGGCACGCCTGCAACGCCATGGTCACGTGACTTTTAATGACGTCATCTCCGGTTGAGAACAGACACATTTTCCTTAGAGTTTTCTCGGAATTCCCCACGTTTGTGACAGCCTGCGCGGGATAAAGAAGCGCATCTTTACCTCCACCTCACCCAGTTCGACCACTTTGCCGAGCGGGGTGCAATTGAAGAACCCTTGCCTAAATGCTCCCGCCATTCACGTTTACCTCCCCCCCCCCTCGACACTTTCCCGAACTCGGATGTTTTGTCGCGTTTTTTATTTTTATTTTGTGTGTTTGTGTTTGCATGCACAGTGCACGTGTCTCTGCTTAAGCTAACTGCGCCGCTGATTCCGCATTGCCGAAGAGGCTCCAGGGAAGTGTCCTGCCATGTCTGCGCTTTATTCTGTTTTTTTTACTCGTTTTGCCAGGGGCACGCGAATACACGCATCTCCGCGAATCCGCCACCGTCTGTTTCTGTACTCGCCGCCGCTCTGCCTTGAGGGGCGACCATTCTCCCCTCCCGCTCCGCGTTTTCCTTTTTTTCTTTCTCTTTTTTTTCTGCACGCTCCCAGCGGCTTTTCGGTGGACAGGGTGCGACAGCGCGTTTTCTTTTTCTATTTATTACTCTTTCTCCCTTTTCTAGTATTTTTCTTTCCTGTCCATCTTCTTTCCAGCGCCCGATTGCTTGTTGCTATTTTCATGTGGCGGACATGTGTGCCAATTACAACTCCTCAAGAACGGGAGGAAGATCGCTGTAACTTCTGTCTTGAGAAAGGACAGGCTCTGTCCGAAACGTCGACTCAAAATAAATCTGTCTAAATGAAGCGTCTCTCAACTTCGCATATATATATATATATATATATATATATATATATATATATATATATATATATATATATATATATATATATATATATATATATATATATATATATACATATATATATATATATATATATTTAGTTACCCTTGATGTAGTGTCTCTGTACACAAACATACCGCATTATGATGGCATCCGAGCTCTGGTCGCATCCTATGGAAAACACATAAACGCTGATGCTCCTAGCCAAAGTACCATCGCTGCACTTACTGATCTGGTCCTCAAGCTCCACTTTTTTTAATTCAACAACTCATTTTACCTACAAACGAGTGGTACCGCTATAGGAACGAGGAGGAGGAGGAGGAGGAACAACTATATTTACGTCATGGCCTAATGGCATCATGACCTAAAGGCGCCGTGACGGGGGCCAAGGCGGCAACTCAGCGGAGGGTCTGAGGCCTTTGTCGCTCAAGAGCCGCCGAGACCTGCTGGACGGCCCAGATTTGCACGTCACGGTCAGAGCATTCCGCCGCAGCCGCGAGTCGCGGCGGAATCGATATGCTTTTAGAAGCCTCGTCGGGGAATTTTGTGCAGTCCCATAGGATGTGCGTCAGAGTTGCTTTCTCCCGCTGGCCCTTTCCCGCTGGCGGTTGGCGACTCGTCGGATGAGGCGTATTGCGTTGGTAATCTTGGCTGTAAGGCGGGAAATGGTCTCGCCGTTGCCCCGTCGCTTGTCTATAATCATGCCAAGCACCCGGATTTTGTCGACCTCAGGGATCACTTGACCGTTCCTCGTGACGATCTTGATGGCCTCGTAATCCCTCGGTTCGCTTTTGTTACGTCTGACGTACTTTGGTGGTAACACCTGGAGTTCTGACTTGGCCGGTGAGCAGATCAATCCGGATCCGTTTAGCTGGTCTTCGATCGCGTCGACGGCTTCTTGCAGGGTGGTCTCAATGTGACCATCGCTGCCTCCCGGAACCCACGGCGCTGAGGTTCTTGAGTGCTCTATTCGAGATGTTATCTGGGCCGACCGCTGACCTGCTGTTTAGTTGGTGCAGGGCCGCTCGAACCTCCTCGACTCGAAGGGAACGAAAATGGCGCCAAAGGATGCCAACATATATATGCATAGCATTGAATCGGAGTTTATCCGCTCATACCCAACAAAAATGGCTTTTTACAAACGCTTCCTAGACAACATATTGATGGTATGGACGAAAACAGAGGACCAATTCATCCACTTTATTCCAGCATCTAACAACGTGCATCCAAACATCTGTTTCACACACCCTTACTCCACCAGTGAAATTAATTTCTTGGGCGTCTCAATTCAAATGGAGAAGGGTACCTTGATCACCAGTGTCTATAGAAAGCCCACGGATAGACAACAGTACCTTCATTAGAAGAGCTGCCACCCACGCCACTGCAAAACTTCAATTCCATATTCCCAAGCCATCAGATTCAAACGGATCTGCTCACGACCAGAAGACTTCGAAGAAAATTCTAGCCGCATGCGGGAGGTTCTGAGGGACCAATGCTATCCGGCCTCCATTATTGATGATGCCGTTACGAAAGCGGAAGCAACAGATCGTAATGAAATGTTTGGGGATCCCCCATCAGCAACTGCAAATGAACACCGCTCTAATCTCGTCTTAACCTTCGCAAACAACCTTCCTAATGTCAAGAAAACTAAAAAAAAAACATTTCAACATAATCGAACAAAACTATCGACTGTCAAAAATGTTTCCAACAGTTCTACAGGTTACCTACAGACTACCAAAAAACATGCAGAATTATGTAGTTCACTCTACTGTCAATAAGTAAAAGCCTGTGGTTTGCCTACCTTGCAGGAAGAATCGCTGTCAAGTTTGCCAGCACATGCGGACAACACTAGCTCAAAGCACACACTCTAATTTCAAACACTCCGTCCGTGAAAACTTGAACTTTGACAGTAGTAACGTAGTATGCATGTTCGAGTGTGGCGATTGTCAGATGCAATACATTGGCCAAACAGAGAATTCCTTCCGAATTAGATTCAACAACCACCGCGCGCACACCAGATCTCTTTCTCTCCTCCCCCTGTGGAAACATCTTTCCCAGGAAGGTCACGAGTTTCACAAACTAAATGTTACGCTGCTACAGAGCGGCTTCCAAAATACCCGTGAGCGTGAGCAACGAGAGTCATACTTTATATATAAGTTTAACACTGTGCAGGCCGGTAGAAATGAAAACCCTGGTCCTCTCTCCACACTTCAGAGATCATAGTCCTAGCCCTACTGAAATTCACAGCACCCCGACTGCATCGCCCGAGGTCATGCCAATTTGCGTGCTTGCTTCCACATGCCGCCCTTCTCCTCCCCCTGCCATTCTTTCTTGCTCATGACCTGAGAAAACAGTTCTGAGAGCAAAGCATATTGCCTATTTTCCCCTCAACTTTTTATATCTTTTATATATTTAGTTTATTTCTTTTTTCCTGCTTTGCAGATAATAAAGCGTGATGCTCCATATAGGGCAGTAACCCATTGAAATAACGCTCACTTGGGCGATTTCGCGCCTTCGTTCCCCATTTTCTTTCTGTTACTCTCCCCTCTCTCTCAGTTTTTAGGAAGGAGCCCTCTTTTTGTCTCTGCGACGGAAGGCGGGCGGATGCACCTTCGACGAAACCTTCGCGTTTCGTAACTTCACTTAATTGAGGTCTCCTTCGTTTTAAAATTGCGTTCGTGGCGGGAGGCGTTCCGGAAAGACGCTGGCCTCCGACGCCGCGCGAATGCAGAAGCATCTATAGCTTTGCGCCGGGATGCAGAAAACTCAGGCGCCAGACGCCTCTAAGTAGGTAGAAAACAGTGCCTTCCACTGGTTCCATGGTATTCGTGGCTGATCCCGGGTTTTCAGGAATGTACGAGGGGGCGTAAGATCCCGTGAACCTCATAGTAACGGTTTACCTCGTCGGCACGTTGTTGTATTGTAGATGAAAGATCGAACGACACACCGGAGCGAGCGATGTCATGCTGACGCCAAGTTTCCTCCGACCCCCCCCCCCCCCCCCCCCACCTCTACTTTTCCTGCGTCACGTATACGCGTTGTCAAGCAACATGCATGTGTGGCTGAAACTGAAATTCTGAAGAAGAGAAACTGAAAGTAAGAGAATTGAATTTGAAAATAAGAGAAGAGAAACTGAAACTGCCGCACAGTTCATGACCTGATGGACACAACAGTATCACGTATTACTTAACGTCTTCATAAAACCAATGTTTGTTCGTCTATAACATTAGCAGCATTAGCATATGTTTGCTATTAATGACACCCAGGTAATGAACATGATTTACCAACTTAAGTAGTGTTGGTTCTGGTGTAACGCACGAATAATTTATAGACATGCCTTTGTGTATACGCCAGAAATTAAATTGTGAAGCAAGCCTTGAAACTGCCTGTGCATTTCTCATAAAAAAAGGAAAAAAATTATCTTGCTTTCATAGCATGCGTGCCATCTATATCAGATGTGATTGTAATCTTGAGCTATAACTTGAAATTACCCATGCTGGCTGCCATGAAAATTCACTTTTTTATTGTTCAACAAAACTCATAACTCATTTATGTCACGAAAGGAATGAAATGATTCCCTTATGTCTCATTGCTTTGGTACAGTCATGGTTCATTTTGCAATGTAAAGTCTGATTTAGGAATATTTTGTTAATTGTTGCATGGTTGATAATAATAATAATTGGTTTTGGGGCGAAAGGAAATGGCGCAGTATCTGTCTTATATATCGTTGGACACCTGAACCGCGCCGTAAGGGAAGGGTAAAGGAAGGAGTGAAAGAAGAAAGGAAGAGAGAGGTGCCGTAGTGGAGGGCTCCGGAATAATTTCGACCACCTGGGGATCTTTAACGTGCACTGACATCGCACAGCACACGGGCGCCTTAGCGTGTGCTGTGCGATGTCAGTGCACGTTAAAGATCCCCAGGTGGTCGAAATTATTCCGGTTGTTTCGAAATTCAGCACATCCGCCAGTGTTGCATTCCCGCGTGGATTTCTTTTTTGTTAATTGAGTACAGGTGAATAGACACCGGATTCTTCGCCGATCGCCCAGTGTGGGTATGTGCCATCTTTTGATAGGCTAACAACAACAGCAACATTGGCCAGGCTATCAGCTTCCGCAAGTTAGGTTCACGCAAGCTCCGCTTCAGGTTGATCTGATCTCCTTGCAAAGAGTTGCTGATACGCAGGCTGACCCCGTCTTCTATTACGACCATATTTACCCGTTCCATGCGAAACATATGCCCGCAAATACCCTAAATGGTCTTCTTTCTGAACAGCTACACAATTTTGCTCATCATACTGTTCTCTCCACTGATGCCTCCGGCAGCTGTGAGAAGGCGGCGATTGGGATATATTCGCAGGATCTGGCTTGGAGCTATTCCGTTCGTATCCGTGATTATACTTCTAAATTCTTCGTAGAGTTTTTGGCTATTGGTTTGGTTCTTCTCAAAATTCTCAGACATGCAGCACGGGTTCTTATTCTTGCAGACTGCCTTTCAGTTTTAGGCTCTCTCCAAAACTCCGGAAAATCTTTATTGAATCGGCCGCTTAGGATTTTTGTTCCGTGCACAGTGCGTGAGATCCGCTTTGTCCTTGTTTCTGCAGGCATTCGGGTGTCTATTTTAACGAGGTGGCTGATTTATTGGCAAGGTCAGATCTCAGCACTCCTGTAATCTTAATATATCCCGTCCATCACCTCATTCTGTTGGAAACTTCACGTTTCCAGTGGTTCCAACATATTTCAGCCAGCTTGAGTGATTCGTTGCTCAATACCGTGGATTTTCCCCACTTAAAGTACCCATGGGATGTCCGTTGGTGTAAATCAAAGCTCTTTGAGGTGTCAATGACGCTTCTGTGATGCAGAATCCCTCACTTAAATTTGTACTTACGCAGATACGGGTTCCCTGCGACAAACCTTTGTGTCTCATGTGGGAAAGTTGAAACATTAAACCATTTTCTCCTCTCTTACCGGCGGTTTTTCAAGGAAATCAGTATTTGGAGGTCCCTCTTCCAGTCTCTTCCAGTTCTCTCGTTCGGTGCGAGCGCCAAGGAATTCCCGTTAAGCTGTGTTTGTGGCTACCTTCATGATTACATAAGTGCAACTGACCGGTTACCTTGTTAGCTGTATACAAAATTCTGTCTCATGTCCGAAATGCTTGGTTCTATTCCTGGTAATTCATATTTCTTAAATTTAATTGAATTTTCCTATCTTTATCTTGATTCAGTCTTCTACGCCGCCGCCTCACGTCTTTTTTCCCGTGCAAATACTTCATTGGCAAATCTCCACTGTACCTTGGCCAATCCCCCCGCGTGGGTATGTGCCATATTTACTGAGGTGAAGAAGAAGAGTGTGGACTACAAACACTATCTGTAATTGTGCTCTGTGTGTTTTTTTTTGTCTGTTTGCAATGTAAGCCATTACTAGGTGGAAAGGCATGCACGTAATGGGCATACCCTGTGCACATGAATGCGGAAAGCTGGCCATGGTTGTCCAAGCATTGCCAACAAAGCAACGGGACGTTCAAGAAACAGGATAGGGTTGTGACCACTCACATGCAATGATTTTCATACAATTTGAAAATGTGGCAATTTACAGCAGTCCCGTGGTTATATTGTTGCAAAACAAGCCAGCTCACTTAGGCGGAAACATTTTTAGAGGCTGCCAAAAAGGAACATGTCAAAAAGTTACACATAGCATCCTGTTTCATTAATGATGTTTGTATGTGTGGTAAACGACATGAACAAGCATCTCTTTGTTGGTTAACTGCTTTGCTATCCACGCACTGTCATGCAGTACATACCAAATCACAGTCCAGTGACTGCAGAGCGGTCTGCAACCAGTAATTTGCAACTATACTATGCAGCAAGCTTCTTTGCACGGTATTTGTTACATTTAACGAACGATGAGATGGAATTGGTATGGCTATTTCTACACAGTGCATTTCCTAAAGCTTCCTTTCTGCCATACTGTACTTTTTAACCAAAAAGCTTCCTACTGTGACGTTCCTTGTGGAGTGTGACTTTCCTTGTGTGTGCTACGAGGTTCCGCGTTCGACGGCGCGGCGTAGACGGAGACCCAGATGACAGCGGCATCATCAATTACCCAGCCATGCTCTTTGAGAGTGACGACCAGAACGAAGGGGTTTAAGCCCAACCGGACCCAACCGGACCCGCCGCCGCCGGCGCGGGGAAACGGGCTTTATCCCCCCCAATTGCCGTGGCGGTTCCAGGAGAGGCCTCCCGAGCACATCCCAGGACAAGGGACCACTTTCCCGGCCGGTGACCCGCGGGAACTGTCAGCGATCCAGAGCGCGCCTTACCTTGAGGAGCGAGTGTCAGTTGATGGATGGAGAGCGGAGGCCGGTGACCCGCGGGAACTGTCAGCGGGCCAGAGCGCGCCTTACCACAGCCGACGCTATGCGCTACCTCGAAGACAACCTTCTTTCCCTCGGACTCAACACGTGAGGGGGGCGAGACCATAAGTGCGGTGGTATGTTTGTGCGCCCAAGTGAAAGCCCTAGCCCCCCTCCTTCCCCTCCGGCGTGGGCGTCCTCACCCTAGGGAGTGTGGAGAAGAGGATATAAAAATCGACAAGCAGTACGGAAGAGGGACGCTCAGGACGACATCGTTCGCCAAGAGGGCCTTCAGCGCCGAAGCCCGACGGCGTGCAGCTTCTGCCAGCAACCGCTCGAGCCCAACTCCGGAAAAAAAGACGAACTGCGCAACAAGAACACGGACGAAAGGGAGGCAGACACACACTAACGCAGGTTAGTGCGTTAGTGTGTGTCTGCCTCCCTTTCGTCCGTGTTCTTGTTGCGCAGTTCGTCTTTTTTGCATTATGATCAACCAACTAGCCCGACAAGTCCTGTTCCAACTCCGGAGCCACTCCATCGCCACCATGAAGTCGTCGGCACGTAAGCTCGGACGCCCCAGCCTCTGAATCTTAATCATGTATAATTATTGAATATATCTGTTTGTTTAAACTGAGCCATACGGTGTCTCTTTGCCTCTCCGTCCCGTGTGGACCTGTGCATTATGGGGGTCATCACACTGGTGTCAGAAGTGGGGTCTCAAAAGCAAATGTCCTCTGAATGCTGTGACATTCATGACTTCAAAATTGTAATCAAAAGGGAATCACGGGACTGATTGTGGGACTTTTACCCCCATTTGAGAGGCTTGAGGCACTGGAGGGCTTGAGAAAAAAAAATGTCTGTATCTGAGGGAGCTCCCACTCCACAGCCGTCGCTCGGAGCAAGCATGCTGGCATCAGGAAGCGTCATTCCGACGTTTACGGGAGATAAGACAGGGGTTCCAATCTGCGATTTCTTTTCCATGCTAGAAGAGATTGGGAAAATGGGGGGATGGTCCGATGCTCAAATGCTGGGAATGGCGAGGTGTAAGATGGCAGGAGCTGCTCATGATTTTGCATGGCGAGACGAAAAAGTAAAATCCACAAAATCATTTGCGGAATTTAAGAAGCTCGCGTTTGAGCATTTCGACACTGAACCACGTCACGTGCGGGTACAGAGGTTCCGTGACGCCGGACAGATGGTAGGGGAGGACGTGCGAACATTTGCGTCGCGGCTTCCGCGCCTAGCACGCGATACGTTAAGCAGGGAGGAGGAAGGAGACCAGCTAAGGAAGAAATACGCGGAGGATCTACTTAAAGAGGAAATGACCGCTTTGTTCGTGGCTGGTCTGCAAGACCCCGTGCGCCGGTTCGTGCTCTCGCGCAAGCCGAGCAATTTCGACCAAGCCGTGGAGGCCGCATTGGATGAGGAACGAAATGAGGCGTTAACGACAGCCGCAGCGAGAGTACGCGTCATAGAGAGAGCGGTGCTCAACCCTGAGGTTGCTCTCTTGACAGAGCGGTTAGATCGCTTAGAACAGCTGCTATCTCAGCAGGTAGAACGCGAGGTTGAAGCGCGCGCTCAACAGCGCCCATTCGCTGGAAACCGGAGACCGCCACAAAGCTACAGGCGCGGTATGCGAGATTTTGAAGAAATCGTATGCTTCGCTTGCCAGGGTCGCGGACACATCGCCAGGTTCTGCCAAAACGTGCGCCGTGGGGAGCCACAAAGAGAAGCAGGCGAGACACGCCCTAAGCAAGCCTACAGCGGGGCTCCAGATACCGAGACAAAAAACTAGATAGTCCTCCCCAGCCTGAGGAGCGTGGGGAGGGAGCAGTGGATGATGAGGTGGTGGTAGTTTGTGTGGCCGACGAGGCATGCCCTGTTGTGCGTTGCAAGTTAAATGGTTGTTGCATGGAATTGTTGATAGATACGGGGTCAAAGGTGACATTGCTTAAGGAGAGCAGTTTGAACACGCTTCGAAGGAAGGGGGACCGCGAGGTGTTGGAAGCGTCTGGTGGTATGGCAACCAAATTTGTAGGCATAACGGGGGATCCTCTTGGCATAAGTGGACTCTACCGGTTACACTTCTCTCTCGGCGGAATTGCATTGGAGCACCCCTGCTACGTATGCCCGGACACGGTGTCTCTGCCAAACGGAGTGTCAGGTATATTAAGGCAGGATTTTTTGAGAAAAGGGAAGGTAGTAGTCTCATTCTCTGAGGAAGAGGTTAATGCGGGCGGATCAAAAGTTCCGTTTTTGAACAGGAGAGGGGCTGAGATTCGCATTACCGATATTGACACCCGTCAAACAGTGGAGTCATTGGAGAAGGTATATTCGCGGGTTGCCGTCAGGCTGGTCGATGAGGCGGTCGTCCTTCCTTGGTCGGAGCACATTTTGTACGCGTTTGTGCCTTCAGATGTAGAGAGCGGCGCCGTGGGAGTGCTTGAGCCGGTCGACTCTCTCAGCAATGGCCTGAAGGCAGCCGCGTGCCTCGTGACAGTTAATGACGCCCACAGAGTGCCCCTACGGGTGGTTAACTGTAGCCAGCAGCCACTGAGCCTTCCCAAGAACAAAACATTGGCTTTCTTCACCTCTGCGATAGAGAAACGTGAGCCCACCGATACGGTACTCGCAACTGTAGAGCATGCTAGTCCTTCGGCTGCTCCAAAGGTGTCGTTCGATCTTTCTCACGTAAAATCCAGGGAGAGGGAGGCTCTGGCTGGTTTGCTGAACGACTACTCGGAGGTATTCGCCGCGTCCAACCTGGATTTGGGCTGTTGTGGCGTTATAAAGCACAGGATAGAAACCGGCACTTCATCGCCCGTTTACCAGCGTGCGTACAGGATTCCTTACTCCCAACGTGAGGAGATGGAGCGGCAGGTGCAGGACCTGATTGATCGCGGCATTGTCGAACACTCAAAGTCACCCTGGGGAGCACCACAGTACTGGTGGAAAAGCCAGATGGCTCGTATCGATTGGTAGTGGACTACCGCAAACTAAATGCCGTAACTCGCATCGATCCATACCCCATCCCCAATATACAGGAGACGCTTTCTCAGCTGGGCTCTGCCAGGCACTTCACGGTAGTGGACATGGCGGCGGGATTCTGGCAGATAGCAATGGATCCGGCAGATGCCGAGAAAACGGCATTCAACACGCCCTCAGGGCACTATGAATGGAAAAGAATGCCGATGGGTCTGGCCAACAGCCCTGCTGTCTGGCAGAGAACCGCTGATGTTATCCTGGCAGGTCTTCTGGGGAGGCTGTGCTTCGTGTATATGGATGACATTATCATACACAGTGACAGTTTTGAGAACCATTTGAGCGATATTGAGCAGGTTTTGGTGCGACTAAGAGGAGCGGGTCTCAAGCTGAAGCCCTCTAAGTGCCAATTCCTCAAAAACGAGGTGAAATACCTCGGGCACGTTGTTTCAGCTGACGGCGTGCAACCGGACCCTGAGAAACTAAGGTGTGTCTCGGATTTTCCATCCCCGACTAGCGTCCGCCAGGTCCGGCAGTTTCTCGGCCTGATCGGTTACTACCGAAGGCACATACAGGAGTTCGCCAAGCTCGCCAAGCCGCTCACCGCCTTAACAGCCAAAAATGTCGCCTTTCGCTGGGACGAAAACGCGGAGAATGCTTTTGGGGCCCTAAAAAGGAAGCTAATGAGTGCACCGCTGTTGCGCCACCCGGATTTTAATTTGCCCTTCGTTATGGCCACAGATGCGTCAAAGTTCGCAGTTGGTGCCGTGCTATCTCAGGTTATCGAGGGCAAAGAACATCCCGTTGCTTTTGCTAGCCGACAGCTGAGCCCCACAGAGCAAAAGTACGGAGCTACGGAAAGGGAGTGCCTCGCCGTTGTCTGGGCAGTAAAGCACTTCAGATGCTACCTTTACGGCCGCAAATTCAAGCTAGTCACAGACTGCCATCCTCTGAAATGGGTGATGAGTGTCAGGGACCCTAGCTCGCGACTCGCTAGATGGAATCTACACCTGCAGGAATACTGCTTTGAAGTTGAGCACAAGTCAGGAAAGACGCATCTGAATGCTGATGCACTCAGCCGCACAGCTGCCGTGGCAGCTATAGATGAGTTTGTCCCCGTAGTCGACCCCGCCGAATTACGCACAGAGCAGTGCAAAGATCCTGACCTGAAGCGAATAATCGAAAGCTTAGAGGGCGCACAGTCTCACCCCGAACAGCTAGGTTATTTCATTGGCAAAGACGGCACCTAGTGTCGGCGCACGAGGCCAACCAGGAAAGGGAGACCAGAGAAAACCGCTTGGGAGAGAGTCGTCATACCTCGGTCGTGGACAGAAAGGGTTCTTCGCGCGTTTCACGATGCGCCATGCGCCGGTCATTTTGGCGTAGCGAAGACACGCAGGCGTGTGGAGCGTTTGTACTTTTGGAGTGGCATGCGACAGGATGTTAGAGACTACTGTGCGAAGTGTCATTCCTGTCTCGAAAGAAAAACACCCAAGGGACGAAGACCAGCTCCAATTCAGCCGTTCCCTGAGGTTTCGGCTCCCTTCGAGCGGACAGGTATGGATATAATGGGCCCATTGCCCACGACCACTTCCGGAAACAAGTACATTTTAGTATTTGTCGATCACCTTTCAAAATACGCCGAAGCGGTAGCACTCCCAGATCAGAAGGCAGACACGGTTGCAAGAGCATTTGTCGAACAGATCGTGCTCCGACATGGACCCCCGAGGCAACTCTTGACAGATCGGGGAACGAACTTCGTGTCGCAGCTAATGAGGAGAGTTTGCGAGCTGCTTAAGATCGCTAAGAAGCAGACAACACCGTACCATCCGGCTTGCAACGGCGCGGTGGAGCGACTGAACCAAACCGTGGCCGGGTTCCTGTCGCATTTTGTTTCGCGCGACCAGCGGGACTGGGACTTGTGGCTCCCGTATGCAATGTTTGCCTACAATTCCGCAGCACACGAGAGCACGGGCGAATCGCCATTCTTTCTTCTCTACGGCCGAGACCCGGACCAGCCTAGTGAAGTGCCAGAGGGCCCCCGTCGTGTCCCATACGCTTCACTGGACGACTATAAGGTGGAGCTAGAATCGCGCTTGCAAGTGGCGAGGGACATCGCAAAGGAGGCCTTAAAGAAAGCGGTGAAGCGCAGGAAGGAGGTGCACGATCGCAGTGCTAGAGACGCGCCGTTTGATGTGGGGGACAGCATGTACATTGAAAACTGCCAAAGGCAGATTGGGCTAGCTCGTAAGTTCCAGACGAAGTGGAGAGGACCGTGCGAGGTTGTCGAGAAGCTTTCTCCGGTAAACTTCAGAGTCCGAGACGTGAACTGGCGCTTGATAAGGATACACGCAAATCGCCTCAAGTCGGCACCGGTTCAGTATTCACGAAATGAGGAAAGGGAAAGCGCGGATTTTGATGGGGACAGAAGTAAAGCGGAGCGCGCAGATAGTTCGCAAGAAACGCCCTCTCCTGCATTTGTTCGGCAGGCGCCAGAGGTGACGGCCGGAATGCCACCGGATTTACTTCATGCATTGCTAGAAGAAGAAGCGCGCGAGGTTGCCGCGCAGATAACGCCAGGAGAGGCTCCTGCCACGAGCCCTCGCGAGTCCCAAAGCAGACAATGGGTCACAGACTTACTTAGTATGACTCATGAAGGCCGATATCCGCTGCGAAATCGGAAAGCTAAGTCGGACTAATGGCGTAAACAGAGCGGAGTTGTGAACTGGTTAGAATTGTGTAATGCCACAGCTCATAACATTGCTATGTGCTTATGTGTTAAGTTATCGGAGTTGGTAGTTAAACCTTTCTGTCATTAAGTAACACCTTCACAGGAGAGCATGCGGAGCGCATGCAGAACCTGCCCTACTTCCTTTCGTTATCTATATTTTTGTCTGTGCCGTGATCGTGCTAGAAGTGGGAACTCCTTTGTAACTGTGGTAAATTTATTTCGTCCAGTTTGGACTAGAAAGGAGAGGCTTGGGTGCTGAGTTTCATGTTTATCTGTAAAAGAAGATCAGTGCTGCCCCTGGAGACGCCAGTTATGACAGCGGAGGCATATGGTGTTGTGCAGTGGTGTTGAGTGCAGCGAAAAGTGTTTTGTCGGACGCACTGTGCGAGGCGATTCAGAAAGACAAGGGGAGCTGCATGGACTCAAATGTTCGGAGAACATTCTTCTGGAGGGTGAGCGAGTGTGACGTTCCTTGTGGAGTGTGACTTTCCTTGTGTGTGCTACGAGGTTCCGCGTTCGACGGCGCGGCGTAGACGGAGACCCAGATGACAGCGGCATCATCAATTACCCAGCCATGCTCTTTGAGAGTGACGACCAGAACGAAGGGGTTTAAGCCCAACCGGACCCAACCGGACCCGCCGCCGCCGGCGGGGGGAAACGGGCTTTATCCCCCCCAATTGCCGTGGCGGTTCCAGGAGAGGCCTCCCGAGCACATCCCAGGACAAGGGACCACTTTCCCGGCCGGTGACCCGCGGGAACTGTCAGCGATCCAGAGCGCGCCTTACCTTGAGGAGCGAGTGTCAGTTGATGGATGGAGAACGGAGGCCGGTGACCCGCGGGAACTGTCAGCGGGCCAGAGCGCGCCTTACCACAGCCGACGCTATGCGCTACCTCGAAGACAACCTTCTTTCCCTCGGACTCAACACGTGAGGGGGGCGAGACCATAAGTGCGGTGGTATGTTTGTGCGCCCAAGTGAAAGCCCAAGCCCCCCTCCTTCCCCTCCGGCGTGGGCGTCCTCACCCTAGGGAGTGTGGAGAAGAGGATATAAAAATCGACAAGCAGTACGGAAGAGGGATGCTCAGGACGACATCGTTCGCCAAGAGGGCCTTCAGCGCCGAAGCCCGACGGCGTGCAGCTTCTGCCAGCAACCGCTCGAGCCCAACTCCGGAGCCACTCCATCGCCACCATGAAGTCGTCGGCACGTAAGCTCGGACGCCCCAGCCTCTGAATCTTAATCATGTATAATTATTGAATATATCTGTTTGTTTAAACTGAGCCATACGGTGTCTCTTTGCCTCTCCGTCCCGTGTGGACCTCCGCATTATGGGGATCATCACACTACAGAGTCATTTAAATTGTTACGTATAAAGATGTTTGTAGCAGGTGTGTGAGCCCGAACAAAAAATTGTTTTAATTTTCCTTAATTCTTCAGTATTCCTGATTATCACGACATGCGCATCTATATGTTGGTACAACTTTTTTCAGGCATCACAACTGATGCACCGATGTGTTTGGTACTAATTCATCTTCAGACCTTTCATGTCTGTTGGGTAAAAAAAATACGAAATAACAGTTGGCTGCGTTAGTTTTCGCTGAGATAACTAGCATCACACAGCATGCTCTTGAAATTCCTCTAGCTGTCTGTAATTGGCTTCATTGTATAGCTTCATACTTATTTATTTAAACTCTGCACACTGCTCTTTTCACCGCACATGGCGATATGGCACGCGGAGCCCCGTGGGAATGGGCGAGGAGGATTCAGAGGTCGGCTGCTACTTCCCTGAATCCAAACACAGCTATGGGCACCTGCAAGTCACGGTTAATTTCAAAAAGGCAGCTTTCCCTGCTTCCTTTCGTCGTCTTGTCCGTCGTGCGTCGCGTGTCGCGGCGAACCCGACAAAGGGGAGGCCATCAACCCCCCTTCCCCTCCCCCTCCCCTCCTGAAGCAGAGGAAAGATCCCGCAAATAGTTTCCTAGAGAGGTCCTTTTTTTCCGTGGGGTCAACGAGGGGTCAAACGACAGGCCCAAGCAGTGTGAGGCAACGTTCTCTGTTCATTCTAGAGACGCAAGCTTACACTGCAAAATGAAACCTTGTCTTTCTCTTCCAAATGCAATTTCATTTCATTTTAAAAAAATGCAAGTTACATACTAGAGAGAAGCAAGGGCTAAAGGCTGCTAAAAAGCAGCTAGACTGGGCCCAAGCGCCTCTGAAATGGCAGTACACGACAAACGCACTTCAAGCAAAAAAAAAATGTTTACATGTACGTATAAAAAAGCATTAAAAAATGTTTACGTGCTCTTAACGCAGCGCTATCCAGGTTCTTTTATTGATGGCGCCATAAGCAGAGCTTCAAATCTGAACCGTAGTCTAATACTGCAGGGGCACCGAAGAGATAACCGAAATGATTACACTACAAACCTTATTCTCACATTTAACAGTAACGCACCGAACATAAACAGAATTCTTAACAAGCAATTTAATATTCTCCAGCAAAGTCAACGACTATCGAAAATATTTACATGCACACCCCGCGTGATTTACAGGCGTGTCAAAAACATTCAGAACCATCTAGTCCACTCCAAGGAACACAAAACCCCAAAATATGGATGCCAGCCCTGTGGTAAAGGTCGCTGCAAAGTTTGCATGCACATGAAGACTACGTGTTCCGCGACTAGTAAGAGGTCAGTTTTCCAGCATTCAATCAACGGCAAGTTTGACGGCGACTCATCGAACATTATTTACCTTCTTGAATGCACTGTGTGTAACCAGCAATATATAGGAGAGACAAACACTGCATTCCGCATTCGATTTAACAACCACCGAGCACACACCAAGTCTCTCCCTAATCTTCCCCTATCCAAGCATGTAAACTCAGAAGGACACCCATTTGACCAACTAAAAGTAACAATTATTCAAGGGGGCTTCAAAAAGAGGCGAGAACGGGAACAACGTGAATTCTATTTTATCCACAGGTATACTTTCTTTTATTCACGACCTCCAAACAAAATAATACTGCAGCTCTCGTTAATTGGCTAACTCAGATATACTCTTTATAACTCCTAGTGTATATCCCAGGCAATCATACCCCTCCTTACACTATCCTGCCTCGTGCAGTATTGATAAGCTTTGACGTTCTTTCCTTACTTTTTTCCGACAATTTGAAATCTTTGTACACAGCTAGCCCAGCCCTCCTCCACTACAAACAAGTATTCCCGACGAAGTCGGTTCACCGACCCGCCCAGGGAGAGGGATGCACTGTTCAGTGAAACCCAGACCCCCTGAGTAAGTTCTTAGACATGTGCTCGTTAACGTAGCCCACTCATTCCTTAACGTTCTAGCCCTCGCCTCACCGGAAATTAGTGAGACCCCCAAAAGGCGCCTGGTTTGGCCTGTTCGTCGCTGCCAGTGTCATTTGCGCAGCGCCGCCTCTTTGGCCACCCATCTGCAGCGGCGCCCATCTTTGTGTTTGTGCATTTTATTTGTGTCTTGTTTGCAGGTTTTGCTTTCGTACGCCTGTGGTTGCCGCGCTGCCCATGTCCCCCGCACCGTCTTCTTCTCCCTTTCTCTCGTTTCGCCATCTCCTTTTTTACCCCGTCCTTCCTTACTATAATAGTTCCCCCCTTTTTTTTCTTTTTTTTCTATTTTTTGCTTCCTCCCCCAATCTTGTCCCTGTCTTCTCCCCGCACCCCTATCTTTATTTTTTTACTTTATTGTTCAATTTTTTGAACTGTTGTTGCTATTTGCTTGTTACACTCCTTTTCCCCTCCTCTGCAGCTCACAAACTTAAAACGTTCATTTGACGCGAGACCACTACAGTTCTGAAGAAGACCTCACCGCGGTCGAAACGTTGATAAATAAATGTGTCGCTGTAGAAGTGCCCACTTCTCTTAAATCTCTCTCTCTCTCTCTCTCTATATATATATATATATATATATATATATATATATATATATATATATATATATATATATATATATATATATATATATTTATTTATAATATGTAGATGTTAGATGTTAAAAAGCATCGGGCCCAGAATGCTGCCTTGAGGCACACTATTTCGTACCGCCAGAAAAGAAGACTGATGGTTGTGGATATAGACAGATTGTTTTCGATTTTGCAGGTATGATTTCATGAGGTCTAAAGGTGTTCCACTAACTCCGTTTTGAGAAAGTTTATGAGTTAAAATTTGATGGTTTAGGGAATCGAAAGCCTTACTAAAATCAATAAAGAGTCCGAAAGTGAGAATACCTGCTTCAGTGTTTTGCAGGATACATTCCTTAAGTGATAACAAAGCCGTTTCCGTCGACTTTCCCCTTCGGAAGCCAAATTGAGCATAAGACAGGATTTGTTTTGCATTAAAAAAGTTCACTACACGTGAAAATATTACTTTTTCCAAGCCCTTTGAAAAGACTGGAATCACAGATATTGGTCTATAATTGGACACTACATCTTTATCTCCCCCTTTAAACACAACTGTCACTCTTGCTTTCTTCATTTCTTCCGGGTAAACTCCCGTTTCAATTAACAAATTGAAGATGTATGCAAGCACAGGTGCAATATATGATAGTACATATTTGACTGGTTTTATCTGAATATTGTCAACATCTAAGGCTTTGCTATTATTCGAATTCATAAAGGTCTCACTGGTGGGCTCAAGGAAAAGGCTTTCGAAAGGGCTAAAAGATGAAGGAACTTCAGGTAGATGCATCATAGGTAAATGGGTAGTTAAAAAATTGCTGTTTAAATGGCCAGCAATAGCCTGACCGGATAATTCAGAGCCCTTATAGATTATTCGTTGAGCTGGCGCATTTTTCGTATTGCGACGTAACAAGTTATCTACAACTTTCCACACAGTGTCTGAATTTTTTTATTCTAACATCAGAGAACAGTTTTTGATGATACACAATCTTAGCACTCTTAAGCTCAGTATTTAGATTATTTCGTTTTTTTAATAAGAGATTCTAGACAGCGATTATTTAAAAAGGCATGGTACTTGTTTTTGCTCTTTATCATTCTTCTGAGCTCTGGCGTGATCCATGGTTCTCTTATTCGTTTAGACTGCTTAATGTGCTTTATATATTTCTACAAAAACCTTGATAAACGCTGAATATGCATTATTTGAGTCTGATATAGAATAACTAGGACTCTCGCCCAAAACCATTTTAGCTTATCTGTGTACCTCCAACCTTTTTTATTTGCGTGTAACTCAAGCCCCTCTTCTTTGTTATTGTTGCCGCTATTGTTTCTCAAGTACCATCTTGATATTAGCAGTTCCTAATTCAAGCCTTCTGCAGGGTTTGAAGGACCTATTTAATTGGAAATGAGGAGAACACGTGCACAGAGTGGAAAGCGTGTGATCTGCCAGGAAACACTGAGGCGGCCCCGAGAAGGGCCTTTATTAAGGTTGACAGCCGTTTTGTGCCTCTTCACTTGGCAGCGACGACACAGCGTGTGCGGTCCCCATGGTTTTGCCCCAGCTGTCGAAGCAATCCTCGGGCACGACCTTCGACATCTGATGTTTTTATTAAAAAAAAAAAAACATGGACCAAAGTCGTGCTGTATGCAGTGCGACCGCCATGTGGTTCCACTGACGGCGAACAATCATCCACCTAGCCCGGCTCACTGGACAGATTCAGGAAACGACTGAAAAGAACAAAAGTAACGAGCAAAAAAGTTAGAACGCAAAGAAACGAAGGCGCTCTGCGCTAATGCTGTAGCGAGGTCTATGTAAATTTTCACGGCTGGCGTAGATTTCTACAAATCGCGGGTAGTCGCTACGGAAATAAACAAAGGCGCACTGGAGCGGGGGAAGTCTGCAGCTACAAGCACGAGTTTTTTGTCTCTACCGCCGATTTCCACACCGCGCGATCGTCATAACTTTTCTTGGACTTGCTGTTGAAGCTGACAGCGGTCATAAAAATTAAGGCCGCCGACTGTAGTGACAGAGGCTTGCCATTGAAAGGAACAAAGCCGTGCACTTTGTCAACCAGGCAACGAGGCCTAGCGCGAGTTTTAGAGCCGACTTGGACAAAGCGCGACACTGCGCGCACTTCTAACGCTTGCCGACGCAAAGAAACAAAGGCGCGCTGCGCTGGGATAACGCCGTAGCGAGGTCTAATATGTAAATTTTCACGGCTGCCGTCGATTTCGACAAAGCGCGAGAAGTCTCTAAGGAATTAAACAAAGCTGCACTGCACTGGGTGAATGCTGGACACTTAGGCCAGGCGCGATTTCCACAATGCGCGAGTCGGAACTTCTGGACTTACCGTTGCAGCTGATAGCGATCCTAAAAGGCAGATTGTAGTGGCAGAATTATCGTGGCCACTTTTACCCTTGACTTGCCACTGCAAAGGAACAAAGGCGCACTGGGGTCGATGCCCCGGAGTCTCGCCACGTGGTATCGGTCCGCGGCAAATAAGGACAGCATCGGCTCGCCAGAAGCATCCAGGAAACGGTGCTGCAAAAAAAGTTATGTTACAAGCGCCGCAATTTGACGAGTTCTGCACGAGAAAACTTGCGAAAACGTTGTTCAACCATTACCTCGTGATTGAGAACGTGCACGCCCGACAAGCGCTTCATCGTGGCTGTCAGATGGCGACGCCGGCGGTCCTCAAACCGCACCTTATGTGGGTCGTCGTAATGGAGTTGCAAAATTTTGAACACCAGCACGACACTAGCCACGTGCTCCTGCAGCAGGAAAACGAGGTCCTGGAATGCGCAAGGCATGTAGGTAAGCGGTACAGCACTTCATGAAGCGAAATTTGAGATAAAATGCGTACCTTTATGTCGCTGGCGATTTCTTGCGGGTCAGCGCCTTTTGGGGGTCGTCGCAATGTCGTGGAAGCAAGAACTGTACAGAAATTTCAGCTGGCTGTCGCCGACGAGCGCACCACGCAAAAAAAGCCATACCTGGACAGCTCCCGAAACGCGCGCGTCACCGCCTACGCTCACGAAGAGAATGCCCGCAGACCACGCACGCCCGGCGGCGGCCGGCCGGCCCTAGCGATTCCCTAGGCACTCTAGGGAAGAAGCGTTTGCGGGTCGGTGGGCTGGAAACGCCGATTGGTCGGTGGAATGCATGTCTGCGTGACGTTTTTTCGCTTCGCCCTCGTTCTCAACCGGATGTGGGGTCGCCGCGCCTCTCTCGGCCTGTCCCTAGAGTGCCTAGGGAATCGCTAGGGCCGGCCGGCCGGCCGCCGGGCGTGCGTGGTCTGCGGGCATTCTCTTCGTGAACGTAGGGAGCGGCGCGCGCGTTTCGGAAGTAGGGTGCCTCGATGCCCGCGCTTCCGCACCCTATTCGGAAGCTGTCCAGGTATGACTTTTTTTTTGCGTGGTGCGCTCGTCGGCGCAACCAGCTGAAATTTCTGTACAGTTCTTGCTTCCACGACATTGCGACGACCCCCAAAAGGCGCTGACCCGCGATAAATCGCCAGCGACATAAAGGTACGCATTTTATCTCAAATTTCGCTTCATGAAGTGCTGTACCGCTTACCTACATGCCTTGCGCATTCCAGGACCTCGTTTTCCTGCTGCAGGAGCACGTCGTGCTGGTGTTCAAAATTTTGCAACTCCATTACGACGACCCACATAAGGTGCGGTTTGAGGACCGCCGGCGTCGCCATCTGAACCGCCGTCTGACAGCCACGATGAAGCGCTTGTCGGGCGTGCACGTTCTCAATCACGAGGTAAGGGTTGAACAACGTTTTCGCAAGTTTTCTCGTGCAGAACTCGCCAAATTGCGGCGCTTGTAACGTAACTTTTTTTGCAGCATCGTTTCGTAGATGCTTCTGGCGAGCCGATGCTGTCCTTATTTGCCGCGGACCGATACCACGTGGCGAGACGCCAGGGCATCGACCCCAGTGCGCCTTTGTTCCTTTGCTGTGGCAAGTCCAGGGTAAAAGTGGCCACGATAATTCTGCCACTACAATCTGCCCTTTAGGATCGCTATCAGCTGTAACGGTAAGTCCAGAAGTTCCGGCTCGCGCATTGTGGAAATCGCGCCTGGCCTAAGTGTCCAGCATTCACCCAGTGCAGTGCAGCTTTGTTTAATTCCTTAGACTTCTCGCGCTTTGTCGAAATCGACGGCAGCCGTGAAAATTTACATATTAGACCTCGCTACAGCATTATCCCAGCGCAGCGCGCCTTTGTTTTTTTGCGTCGGCAAGCGTTAGAAGCGCGCGCCGTCTCGCGCTTTGTCTAAGTCGGATCTAAAACTCGCGCTAGGCCTCGTTGCCTGGTTGACAAAGTGCACGGCTTTGTTCCCTTCAATGGCAAGCCTCTGTCACTACAGTCGGCGGCCTTAATTTTTATGATCGCTGTCAGCTTCAACAGCAAGTCCAATAAAAGTTATGACGATCGCGTGGTGTGGAAATCGGCGGTAGAGACAGAAAACTCGTGCTTGTAGCTGCAGACTTACCCAGCTCCAGTGCGCCTTTGTTTATTTCCGTAGCAACTACCCGCGCTTTGTAGAAATCGACGCCAGCCGTGAAATTTTACATATTAGACCTCGCTACAGCATTAGCGCAGAGCGCCTTCGTTTCTTTGCGTTCTAACTTGTTTGCTCGTTACTTTTGTTCTTTTCAGTCGTTTCCTGAATCTGTCCAAAGAGCCGGGCAAGGTGGATGTTTGTTCGCCGTCAGTGGAACCACGTGGCGATCGCACTGCATACAGCACGACTTTGGTCCATGTGTTTTTTAAATAAAAACATCAGATGTCGAAGGTCGTGCCCGAGGATTGCTTCGACAGCTGGGGCAAAACCATGGGGACCGCACACGCTGTGTCGTCGCTGCCAAGTGAAGAGGCACAAAACGGCTGTCAACCTTAATAAAGGCCCTTCTCGGGGCCGCCTCAGTGTTTCCTGGCAGATCACACGCTTTCCACCCTGTGCACGTGTTGAATTAGGAACTGCTAATATCAAGATGGTACTTGATAAACAATAGCGGCTACAATAACAAAGATGAAGAGGGGCTGGAGTTACACGCAAATAAAAAAGGTTGGAGGTACCCAGATAGGCTGAAATGGTTTTGGGCGGGAGTCCTAGTTATTCTATATAGGACTCAAATAATGCATATTCAGCGTTTATCAAGGTTTTTGTATAAATATATAAAGAACAATAAGCAGTCTAAACGAATAAGAGAACCATGGATCACGCCAGAGCTCAGAAGTATGATAAAGAGCAAAAACAAGTACCATGCCTCTTTAAATAATCGCTCTCTTGAATCTCTTATTAAAAAAAAAACAAGAAATAATCTAAATGCTGAGCTTAAGCGTGCTAAGACTGTGTATCATCAAAAACTGTTCTCTGATGTTAGAATGAAAAAGTCAGACACTGTGTGGAAAGTTGTAGATAACTTGTTACGTCGCAATACGAAAAATGCACCAGCTCAACGAATAATCTATAAGGGCTCTGAATTATCCGGTCAGGCAGCAATTTTTTAACCACCCAATTACCTATGATGCATCTACATGAAGTTCCTTCATCTTGTAGCCCTTTCGAAAGCCTTTTCCTTGAGCCCACCAATGAGACCTTTATGAACTTGAATAATAGCAAAGCCTTAGATGTTGACAATATTCAGATAAAACCAGTCAAATATGTACTATCATATATTGCACCTGTGCTTGCATACATCTTCAATTTGTTAATTGAAACGGGAGTTTACCCGGAAGAAATGAAGAAAGCAAGAGTGACAGATGTGTTTAAAGGGGGAGATAAAGATGTTGTGTCCAATTATAGACCAATATCTGTGATTCCAGTCTTTTCAAAGGGCTTGGAAAAAGTAATCTTTTCCCGTGTAGTGAACTTTTTTAATGCAAAACAAATCCTGTCTGATGCTCAATTTGGCTTCCGAAGGGGAAAGTCGACGGAAACGGCTTTGTTATCACTTAAGGAATGTATCCTGCAAAACACTGAAGCAGGTATTCTCACTGTGGGACTCTTCATTGATTTTAGTAAGGCTTTCCATTCCCTAAACCATCAAATTTAACTCATAAACTTTCTCAAAACTGAGTTCGTGGAACACCTTTAGACGTCATGAAATCATACCTGCAAAATCGAAAACAATCTGTCTATATCCACAACCATCAGTCTTCTTTTTTGGCGGTACGAAATGGTGTGCCTCAAAGCAGCATTCTGGGCCCGATGCTTTTTAACATCTATATAAATGGCATTGGTCATATTTATGACAAAGCGAAATTTATTATATACGCCGATGATAGCAGTTTACTAATCCCTGGTCACGACATAAACAAGTTAATTGAAGAGTGCAACGTAATCCGTACGAAACTAGAGAACTGGTCCTCTTCTAATTGCCTACAAATAAACCCTACAAAGACTAAGGTAATGATTTTCCGTGCAAGGAACAAGCCAGTCGAACTACAACGCGCTCCTAAATACGCAGGTCAAGAAATTCAAATTGTAGACAGCCACAAAATCCTTGAAGTTACTTTCTCGTCGCATCTCAGGTGGGATCGACATGTGGAAAATATTTGCAAAAAGCTCTCTTGAGTAGCAGTTGTTCTAACACGATGTCGATGGCTCCTTCCCACTCACGCGAAAATTCAAATTTATCATGCTCTTTTCGGTTCCGTAACTCTGTTTGGGCAACACCACAAAAACAAATCTGATAAAAATACAGGTTCTTCAGAAGAAAATCATCCGCTACATTGCAAACCTTCCTTATCTGTCTCTCCAACGCAAACTGCTTTTAGAAATTATAACATAATTCTTTTTGAACATATATATGTTTTTCGTATTTTGAGGTTCTTTTACCATTCTTCTCCTGCTTATAGAGATTTCTTAATACGTACTACACATTTAAGGACCGCTTCGAATCGACTCTACACCTGAAATACCGATCTCTAGTGTATTCCATATTTTCGAATTAATTATAAACTACAAACGCTTGAACACAATTTACCGACCACTCCTAATAAGTACAAAGTTTTGGCTAGTGTTAAACCAAGCGAGTTAAAAATGTATTTTGTTAATATATAGCCAGGTTGCATTTTATGTTCCTCTGTTGTCTGCCGGTGCCATGTATGCCTATTGAGTGTTTCTTTTCTCTTTATTTTTCTCGGGTCTTCTTTTTGTTTTCATGCGTCTGTAAACTATTGTTAGTGAACATACATGCTCATTGTTTTCATTGCAGTTCAAAAAATTGAACAAAAAAGTAAAAAAATAAAGATAGGAGTGTGGGGAGCAGACAGGGATAGATTGGGGGAGGAAGCAAAAAAATAGAAAGAAAAGAAAAAAAGGGGGGGGGGAACTTTCTAGTAATGAAGGACGAGGTAAAAAAAGGAGATGGCGAAACGAGAGAAAGGGAGAGGAAGACGGTGCCCGCGATATGGGCAGCGCGGCAACCACAGGCGTACGAAACCAAAACGTGCAAACAAGACACAAACAAAATGCACAAACACAAAGATGGGCGCCGCTGCAGATGCGTGGCCAAAGAGGCGCCGCTGCGCAAATGACACTGGCAGCGACGAACAGGCCAAACCAGGCGCCTTTTGGGGGTCTCACTAATTTCCGGTGAGCCGAGGGCTAGAACGTTAAGGAGTGGGCTACATTAACGAGCACATGTCTAAGAACTTACCCACGGGGTCCGGGTTTCACTGAACGGTGCACCCCTCTCCGTGGGTGGGTCTAGAGTCACTAATGGTCGTTGAACCGACCTCGCCGGGAATACTTGTTTTTAGGGGAGGTGGGCTGGGCTAGCTGTGTGCAATGATTTCAAATTGTCGGAAAATGTAAGGAAAGAATGTCAAAAGCTTATCAATACTGCACGAGGCAGGATAGTGTAAGTAAGGAGGGGTATGATTGCCTGGGATATACACTAGGAGTTAATATGCCGGAGTTAGCCAATTAACGAGAAGTGTAGTGTGATGACCCCCCATTTTGCGCAGGTCCACACGGGACGGAGAGGCAAAGAGACACCGTATGGCTCAGTTTAAACAAACAGATATATTCAATAATTACACATGATTAAGATTATACATCAGAGGCTAGGGCGTCCGAGCTTACGTGCCGACGACTTCATGGGGACGATGGAGGGGCTCCGGAGTTGAGCTCGACCGGTTGCTGGCAGACGCTGCAAGCCGTCGGGCTTCGGCGCTGAAGGCCCCCTTGGCAAACGATGTCGTCCTGAGCGTCCCTTCTTCGGTACTGCTTGTCGATTTTTATATCCTCTTCTCCCCACACTCCCTAGGGTGAGGACGCCCACGCCGGAGGGGGGGGGGCTAGGGCTTTCACTTGGGCGCACAAACACACCACCGCACTTATGGTCTCATCCCCCTCACGTGTTGAGTCCGAGGGAAATAAGGTTGTCTTCGAGGTAGCGCATAGCGTCGGCTGTGGTAAGGCGCGCTCTGGCCCGCTGACAGTTCCCGCGGGTCACCGGCCTCCGTCCTCCATCAAATGACACTCGCCCGTCAAGGCCGGAACGCGAGGTCACTAAAAGGCCGGGAAAGTGGTCCCTTGTCCTGGGATGTGCTCGGGAGGGTTGATTGATGAGACCCGCCGTCTTGCCACGGGGCCAGTCCTGCCGAAACGAGGCCGTCCTGGAACGGCCACGGCAATTGGGGAAGATAACGCCCGTCTCCCAGCGGCGGCGGCGGCGGCGTTCGACTCGTGCCGACACTATGGAAAGGGGGTCCGGTTGGGCTTAAACCCCTTCGTTCTGGTCGTCACTCTCAACGAGTATGGCTCGGTAATTGATGATGCCGCTGTCATCTGGGTCGTCTCCGTGCGGTCCACGGCGGCAGGCCCAAAAGCAATCTCACTCAAGTTGCTTGCAGCCATATACAGTAGAAACATGAAATGGGGTCCGGTTGTGCTTTCGCCGCCACTGGGGGCTCCGTCTACGCCGCGCCGTCGAACGGGGACCCTCGTAGCACACAAAAGGAACGTCACACTCGCTCACCCTCCAGAAGAATGTTCTCCGAACATTTGAGTCCATGCAGCTCCCCTTGTCTTTCTGAATAGCCTCGCACAGTGCGTCCGACAAAACACTTTTCGCTGCACTCAACACCACTGCACAACACCATATGCTTCCGCTGTCATAACTGGCGTCTCCAGGGGCAGCACTGATCTTCTTTTACAGATAAACATGAAACTCAGCACCCAAGCCTCTCCTTTCTAGTCCAAACTGGACGAAATAAATTTACCACAGTTACAAAGGAGCTCCCACTTCTAGCACGATCACGGCACAGACAAAAATATAGATAACGAAAGGAAGTAGGGCAGGTTCTGCATGCGCTCCGCATGCTCTCCTGTGAAGGTGTTACTTAATGACAGAAAGGTTTAGAACTCAGTTCAGAACTCCGCTCTGTTTACGCCATTAGTCCGACTTAGCTTTCCGATTTCGCAGCGGATATCGGCCTTCATGAGTCATACCAAGTAAGTATGTGACCCTTTGTCTGCTTTGAGACTCGCGAGGGCTCGTGGCAGGAGCCTCTCCTGGCGTTATCTGCGCGGCAACCTCGCGCGCTTCTTCTTCTAGCAATGCATGAAGTAAATCCGGTGGCATTCCGGCCGTCACCTCTGGCGCCTGCCGAACAAATGCAGGAGAGGGCGTTTCTTGCGAACTATCTGCGCGCTCCGCTTCACTTCTGTCCCCATCAAAATCCGCGCTTTCCCTTTCCTCATTTCGTGAATACTGAACCGGTGCCGACTTGAGGCGATTTGCGTGTATCCTTATCAAGCGCCGGTTCACGTCTCGGACTCTGAAGTTTACCGGAGAAAGCTTCTCGACAACCTCGCACGGCCCTCTCCACTTCGTCTGGAACTTACGAGCTAGCCCAATCTGCCTTTGGCAGTTTTCAATGTACACGCTGTCCCCCACATCAAACGGCGCGTCTCTATAGCACTGCGATCGTGCACCTCCTTCCTGCGCTTCGCCGCTTTCTTTAAGGCCTCCTTTGCGATGTCCCTCGCCACTTGCAATCGCGATTCTAGCTCAACCTTATAGTCGTTCAGTGAAGCGTATGGGACAGGACGGGGGCCCTCTGGCACATCACTAGGCTGGTCCGGGTCTCGGCCGTAGAGAAGAAAGAATGGCGATTCGCCCGTGCTCTCGTGTGCTGCGGAATTGTAGGCAAACATTGCATACGGGAGCCACAAGTCCCAGTCCCGCTGGTCGCGCGAAACAAAATGCGACAGGAACCCGGCCACGGTTTGGTTCAGTCGCTCCACCCCGCCGTTGCAAGCCGGATGGTACGGTGTTGTCTGCTTCTTAGCGATCTTAAGCAGCTCGCAAACTCTCCTCATTAGCTGCGACACGAAGTTCGTTCCCCGATCTGTCAAGAGTTGCCTCGGGGGTCCATGTCGGAGCACGATCTGTTCGACAAATGCTCTTGCAACCGTGTCTGCCTTCTGATCTGGGAGTGCTACCGCTTCCGCGTATTTTGAAAGGTGATCGACAAATACTAAAATGTACTTGTTTCCGGAAGTGGTCGTGGGCAATGGGCCCATTATGTCCATACCTGTCCGCTCGAAGGGAGCCGAAACCTCAGGGAACGGCTGAATTGGAGCTGGTCTTCGTCCCTTGGGTGTTTTTCTTTCGAGACAGGAAGGACACTTTGCACAGTAGTCTCTAACATCCTGTCGCATGCCACTCCAAAAGTACAAACGCTCCACACGCCTGCGTGTCCTCGCTACGCCAAAATGACCGGCGCATGGCGCATCGTGAAACGCGCGAAGAACCGTTTCTGTCCAAGACCGAGGTATGACGACTCTCTCCCAAGCGGTTTTCTCTGGTCTCCCTTTCCTGGTTGGCCTCGTGCGCCGACACAGGGTGCCGTCTTTGCCAATGAAATAACCTAGCTGTTCGGGGTGAGACGGTGCGCCCTCTAAGCTTTCGATTATTCGCTTCAGGTCAGGATCTTTGCACTGCTCTGTGCGTAATTCGGCGGGGTCGACTACGGGGACAAACTCATCTATAGCTGCCACGGCAGCTGTGCGGCTGAGTGCATCAGCATTCAGATGTGTCTTTCCTGACTTGTGCTCAACTTCAAAGCAGTATTCCTGCAGGTGTAGATTCCATCTAGCGAGTCGCGAGCTAGGGTCCCTGACACTCATCACCCATTTCAGAGGATGGCAGTCTGTGACTAGCTTGAATTTGCGGCCGTAAAGTTAGCATCTGAAGTGCTTTACTGCCCAGACAACAGCGAGGGACTCCCTTTCCGTAGCTCCGTACTTTTTCTCTGTGGGGCTCAGCTGTCGGCTAGCAAAAGCAACGGGATGTTCTTTGCCCTCGATAACCTGATATAGCACGGCACCAACTGCGAACTTTGACGCATCTGTGGCCATAACAAAGGGCAAATTAAAATCCGCGTGGCGCAACAGCGGTGCACTCATTAGCTTCCTTTTCAGGGCCCCAAAAGCATCCTCCGCGTTTTCGTCCCAGCGAAAGGCGACATTTTTGGTGTTTAAGGCGGTGAGCGGCTTACCGAGCTTGGCGAACTCCTCTATGTGCCTTCGGTAGTAACCGATCAGGCCGAGAAACTGCCGGACCTGGCGGACGCTAGTCGGGGATGGAAAATCCGAGACACACCTTAGTTTCTCTGGGTCCGGTCGCACGCCGTCAGCTGAAACAACGTACCCGAGGTATTTCACCTCGTTTTTGAGGAATTGGCACTTAGAGGGCTTCAGCTTGAGACCCGCTCCTCTTAGTCGCACCAAAACCTGCTCAATATCGCTCAAATGGTTCTCAAAACTGTCACTGTATATGATTATGTCATCCATATACACGAAGCACAGCCTCCCCAGAAGACCTGCCAGGATAACATCAGCGGTTCTCTGCCAGACAGCAGGGCTGTTGGCCAGACCCATCGGCATTCTTTTCCATTCATAGTGCCCTGAGGGCGTGTTGAAGGCCGTTTTCTCGGCATCTGCCGGATCCATTGCTATCTGCCAGAATCCCGCCGCCATGTCCACTACCGTGAAGTACCTGGCAGAGCCCAGCTGAGAAAGCGTCTCCTGTATATTGGGGATGGGGTATGGATCGATGCGAGTTACGGCATTTAGTTTGCGGTAGTCCACTACCAATCGATACGAGCCATCTGGCTTTTCCACCAATAGTGCTGGTGCTCCCCAGGGTGACTTTGAGTGTTCGACAATGCCGCGATCAATCAGGTCCTGCACCTGCCGCTCCATCTCCTCACATTGGGAGTAAGGAATCCTGTACGCACGCTGGTAAACGGGCGATGAAGTGCCGGTTTCTATCCTGTGCTTTATAACGCCACAGCAGCCCAAATCCAGGTTGGATGAGGCGAATACCTCCGAGTAGTCGTTCAGCAAACCAGCCAGAGCCTCCCTCTCCCTGGATTTTACGTGAGAAAGATCGAACGACACCTTTGGAGCAGCCGAAGGACTAGCATGCTCTACAGTTGCGAGTACCGTATCGGTGGGCTCACGTTTCTCTATCGCAGAGGTGAAGAAAGCCAATGTTTTGTTCTTGGGAAGGCTCAGTGGCTGCTGGCTACAGTTAACCACCCGTAGGGGCACTCTGTGGGCGTCATTAACTGTCACGAGGCACGCGGCTGCCTTCAGGCCATTGCTGAGAGAGTCGACCGGCTCAAGCACTCCCACGGCGCCGCTCTCTACATCTGAAGGCACAAACGCGTACAAAATGTGCTCCGACCAAGGAAGGACGACCGCCTCATCGACCAGCCTGACGGCAACCCGCGAATATACCTTCTCCAATGATCCCACTGTTTGATGGGTGTCAATATCGGTAATGCGAATCTCAGCCCCTCTCCTGTTCAAAAACGGAACTTTTGAGCCGCCCGCATTAACCTCTTCCTCAGAGGATGAGACTACTACCTTCCCTTTTCTCAAAAAATCCTGCCCTAATGTACCTGACACTCCGTTTGGCAGAGACACCGTGTCCGGGCATACGTAGCAGGGGTGCTCCAATGCAATTCCGCCGAGAGAGAAGTGTAACCGGTAGAGTCCACTTATGCCAAGAGGATCCCCCGTTATGCCTACAAATTTGGTTGCCATACCACCAGACGCTTCCAACACCTCGCGGTCCCCCTTCCTTCGAAGCGTGTTAAAACTGCTCTCCTTAAGCAATGTCACCTTTGACCCCGTATCTATCAACAATTCCATTCAACAACCATTTAACTTGCAACGCACAACAGGGCATGCCTCATCGGCCACACAAACTACCACCACCTCATCATCCACTACTCCCTCCCCACGCTCCTCAGGCTGGGGAGTACTATCTAGTTTTTTGTCTCGGTATCTGGAGCCCCGCTGTAGGCTTGCTTAGGGCGTGTCTCGCCTACTTCTCTTTGTGGCTCCCCACGGCGCACGTTTTGGCAGAACCTGGCGATGTGTCCGCGAACCTGGCAAGCGAAGCATACGATTTCTTCAAAATCTCGCATACCGCGCCTGTAGCTTTGTGGCGGTCTCCGGTTTCCAGCAAATGGGCGCTGTTGAGCTCGCGCTTCAACCTGGCGTTCCACCTGCTGAGATAGCAGCTGTTCTAAGCGATCTAACCGCTCTGTCAAGAGAGCAACCTCAGGGTTGAGCACCGCTCTCTCTATGACGCGTACTCTCGCTGCGGCTGTCGTTAACGCCTCATTTCGTTCCTCATCCAATGCGGCCTCCACGGCTTGGTCGAAATTGCTCGGCTTGCGCGAGAGCACGAACCGGCGCACGGGGTCTTGCAGACCAGCCACGAACAAAGCGGTCATTTCCTCTTTAAGTATATCCTCCGCGTATTTCTTCTTTAGCTGGTCTCCTTCCTCCTCCCTGCTTAACGTATCGCGCGCTAAGCGCTGAAGCCGCGACGCAAACGTTCGCACGTCCTCCCCTACCATCTGTCCGGCGTCACGGAACCTCTGTACCCGTTCAGTGTCGAAATGCTCAAACGCGAGCTTCTTAAATTCCGCAAATGATTTTGAGGATTTTACTTTTTCGTCTCGCCATGCAAAATCATGAGCAGCTCCTGCCATCTTACACCTCGCCATTCCCAGCATTTGAGCATCGGACCATCCCCCCATTTTCCCAACCTCTTCTAGCATGGAAAAGAAATCGCAGATTGGAACCCCTGTCTTATCTCCTGTAAACGTCGGAATGACGCTTCCTAATGCCAGCATGCTTGCTCCGAGCGACGGCTGTGGAGTGGGAGCTCCCTCAGATACAGACATTTTTTTTTTCACTCAAGCCCTCCGGTGCCTCAAGCCTCTCAAATGGGGGTAAGAGTCCCACAATCAGTCCCGTGATTCCCTTTTGATTACAATTTTGAAGTCATGAATGTCGCAGCATTCAGAGGACATTTGCTTTTGAGACCCCACTTCTGACACCACTGTGATGACCCCCCATTTTGCGCAGGTCCACACGGGACGGAGAGGCAAAGAGACACCGCATGGCTCAGTTTAAACAAACAGATATATTCAATAATTACACATGATTAAGGTTATACATCAGAGGCTGGGGCGTCCGAGCTTACGTGCCGACGACTTCATGGGGACGATGGAGGGGCTCCGGAGTTGAGCACGACCGGTTGCTGGCAGAAGCTGCACGCCGTCGGGCTTCGGCGCTGAAGGCCCCCTTGGCGAACGATGTCGTCGTGAGCGTCCCTTCTTCGGTACTGCTTGTCGATTTTTATATCCTCTTCTCCCCACACTCCCTAGGGTGAGGACGCCCACGCCGGAGGGGAAGGAGGGGGGCTAGGGCTTTCACTTGGGCGCACAAACATACCACCGCACTTATGGTCTCGCCCCCCTCACGTGTTGAGTCCGAGGGAAAGAAGGTTGTCTTCAAGGTAGCGCATAGCGTCGGCTGTGGTAAGGCGCGCTCTGGCCCGCTGACAGTTGCCGCGGGTCACCGGCCTCCGTTCTCCATCAAATGACACTCGCCCCTCAAGGCCGGAACGCGAGGTCACTAAAAGGCCGGGAAAGTGGTCCCTTGTCCTGGGATGTGCTCGGGAGGGTTGATTGATGAGGCCCGCCGTCTTGCCACGGGGCCAGGCCTGCCGAAACGAGGCCGCCCTGGAACGGCCACGGCAATTGGGGAAGATAACGCCCGTCTCCCAGCGGCGGCGGTGGCGGCGGCGGCGTTCGACTCGTGCCGACACTATGGAAAGGGGGTCCGGTTGGGCTTAAACCCCTTCGTTCTGGTCGTCACTCTCAACGAGTATGGCTCGGTAATTGATGATGCCGCTGTCATCTGGGTCGTCTCCGTGCGGTCCACGGCGGCAGGCCCAAAAGCAATCTCACTCAAGTTGCTTGCAGCCATATACAGTAGAAACATGAAATGGGGTCCGGTTGTGCTTTCGCCGCCACTGGGGGCTCCGTCTACGCCGCGCCGTCGAACGGGGACCCTCGTAGCACACACAAGGAACGTCACAGTAGTATTATTTTGTTTGCAGGTCGTGAATAAAAGAAAGGGTACCAGGCTTTTCGTTAAGGCCTTCCTGAATAGTATTAAACTTGTGGATAAATTATGATTCACGTTGTTCACGTTCTGGCCTGTTTTTGAAGCCCCCTTGAATAATTGTTACTTTTAGTTGGTCAAATGGGTGTCCTGCGTTTACATGCTTGGATAGGGGAAGATTGGGGAGAGACTTGGTGTGTGCTCGGTGGTTGGTTAATCGAATGCGGAATGCAGTGTTTGTCTGTCCTATGTATTGCTGGTTACACAAAGTGCATTCAAGAAGGTAAATAATGTTTGATCAGTCTCCAGTCAAAGTTACCGTTGATTGAATGCTGGAAAACTGACCTCGTACTAGTTGCGGAACACGTAGTCTGCATGTGCTTGCAAACTTTGCAGCGACCCTTACCACAGGGCTGGCATCCATATTTTGGGGTTTTGTGTTCCTTGGAGTGGACTAGATGGTTCTGAATGTTTTGGCACGCCTGTAAATCACGCGGGGTGCGCATGTAAATATTTTCGATAGTCGTTGACTTTGCTGGAGAATATTAAAGTGCTTATGAAGAATTCTGTTTATGTTCGGTGCGTTACTGTTAATTGTGAGGATAAGGTTTGTAGTGTAATCATTTCGGTTATCTCTTCGGTGCCCCTGGAGTATTAGACTACGGTTCAGATTTGAAGCTCTGCTTATGGCGTCATCAATAAAAGAACGTGGATAGCGCTGCGTTAAGAGCACGTAAACATTTTTTAATGCTTTTTATACGTATATGTAAACATTTTTTTTGCTTGAAGTGCGTTTGTCGTGTACTGCCAGTTCAGAGGCACTTGGGCCCAGTCAAGCTGCTTTTTAGCAGCTTTTAGCCCTTGCATCTCTGTAGTATGTAACTTGCATTTTGTAAAAATGAAATGAAATTGCATTTGGAAGAGAAAGACAAGGTTTCATTTTGCAGTGTAAGCTTTCGTCTCTAGAATGAACAGAGAACGTTGCCTCACACTGCTTGGGCCTGTCGTTTGACCCCTCGTTCACCGCAGGGAAAAAAAGGACCTCTCTAGGAAACTATTTGTGGGATCTTTCCTCTGCTACAGGAGGGGAGGGGGAGGGGAAGGGGTTGATGGCCTCCCCTTTGTCGGGTTCGCCGCGACACGCGACGCACGACGGACAAGACGACGAAAGGAAGCAGGGAAAGCTGCCTTTTTGAAATTAACCGTGACTTGCAGGTGCCTATAGCTGTGTTTGGATTCCAGGGAAGTAGCAGCCGACCTCTGAATCCTCCTCGCCCATTCCCACGGGGCTCCGCGTGCCATGTCGCCATGTGCGGTGAAAAGAGCAGTGTGCAGAGTTTAAATTAAACAAGTATGAAGCTATACATTGAAGCCAATTACAGACAGCTAGAGGAATTTCAAGAGCATGCGGTGTGATGCTAGTTATCTCAGTGAAAACTAATGCAGCCAACTATTATTTCGTATTTTTTTTTACCCAACAGACATGAAAGGTCTGAAGATGAATTAGTACCAAACACATCGGTACATCAGTTGTAATGCCTGAAAAAAGTTGTACCAACATATAGATGCCCATGTCGTGATAATCAGGAATACTGAAGAATTAAAGAAAATTAAAACATTTTTTTTGTTCAGGCTCACACACCTGCTACAAACATCTTTATACGTAGCAATTTAAATGACTCTGTAGGATGCTTTTTGGGTAAAAAGTACCGTATGGCAGAAAGGCGTCTTTAGGAAATGCACTGTGTAGAAATAGCAATACCAATTTCATCTCATCGTTCGATAAATATAACAAATACCGTGCAAAGAAGCTTGCTGCATAGTATAGTTGCAAGTGACTGGTTGCAGACCGCTCTGCAGTCACTGAACTGTGATAGTGTATGTACTGCATGACAGTGCGTGGATAGCAAAGCATGCAGTTAACCAACAAAGAGATGCTTGTTCATATCGTTTACCACACATATAAACAACATCAATGAAACAGGATGCTATGTGTAATTTTTTGACATGTTCCTTTTTGGCAGCCTCTAAAAATGTTTCCGCCTAAATGAGCTGGCTTGTTTTGCAACAATATAACCACGGGACTGCTGTAAATTGCCACATTTTCAAATTGTATGAAAATCATTGCATGTGAGGGGTCACAACCCTATCCTGTTTCTTGAAGGTCCCGTTGCTTTGTTGGCAATGCTTGGACAACCATGGCCAGCTTTCCGCATTCATGTGCACAGGGTATGTCCATTACGTGCATGCCTTTCCACCTAGTAATGGCTTACATTGCAAACAGACAAAAAAAAACACATAGAGCAAAAGTACAGATAGTATTTGTAGTCCACACTCTTCTTATTCACCTCAGTAAATATGGCACATACCCACGCGGGGGGATTGGCCAAGGTACAGTGGAGATTTGCCAATGAAGTATTTGCACGGGAAAAAAGACGTGAGGCGGCGGCGTAGAAGACTGAATCAAGATAAAGATAGGAAAATTCAATTAAATTTAGGAAATATGAATTACCAGGAATAGAACCAAGCATTTCGGACATGAGACAGAATTTTGTATACAGCTAACAAGGTAACCGATGAGTTGCACTTATGTAATCATGAAGGTAGCCACAAACACTGCTTAACGGGAATTCCTTGGCGCTCGCACCGAACGAGAGAAGAACTGGAAGAGACTGGAAGAGGGACCTCCAAATACTGATTTCCTTGAACAACCGCCGGCAAGAGAGGAGAAAATGGTCTAATGTTTCAACTTGCCCACATGAGACACAAAGGTTTGTCGCAGGGAACACGTATCTGCGTAAGTACAAAATTAAGTGAGGGATTCTGCATCGCAGAAGCGTCATTGACACCTCAAAACGCCTTGATTTACACCACCGGACATCCCATGGGTACTTTAAGTGGTGAAAATCCACGGTATTGAGCAACGGATCACTCAAGCTGGCTGAAATATGTTGGAACCACTGGAAACGTGAAGTTTCCAACAGAATGAGGTGAGGGACGGGATAGATTAAGATTACAGGAGCGCTGAGAGCTGACCTTGCCAACAAATCAGCCACCTCGTTAAAATAGACACCCGAATGCCTGCAGGTACCTGGACAAAGCGGATCTCACGCACTGTGCACGGAACAAAAAACCTAAGCGGCCGATTCAATAAAGATTTTCCGGAGTTCTGGAGAGAGCCTAAAACTGAAAGGCAGTCTGCAAGAATAAGAACCCGTGCTACTTGTCTGGGAATTTTGAGAAGAACCAAACCAATAGCCAAAAACTCTACGAAGAATTTAGAAGTATAATCAGGGATACGAACGGAATAGCTCCAGGCCAGATCGTGCGAATATATCCAAATCGCCGCCTTCTGACAGCTGCCGGAGGCATCAGTGGAGAGAACAGTATGATGAGGAAAATTGTGTAGGTGTTCAGAAAGAAGACCATTTAGGATATTTGCGGGTGTATGTTTCGCATGGAACGGGTAAATATGGTCGTAATAGAAGACGGGGTCAGCCTGCGTATCAGCAACTCGTTGCAAGGAGATCAGATCAACCTGAAGCGGAGCTTGCGTGAACCTAACTTGCGGAAGCTGATAGCCTGGCCAATGTTGCTGTTGTTGTTAGCCTATCAAAAGATCGCACATACCCACACTGGGCGATCGGCGAAGAATCCGGTGGCTATTCATCTGTACGCAATTAACAAAAAAGAAAACCACGCGGGAACTCAACACTGGCGGATGTGCTGAATTTCAGGAACAAACCATGGAACAAGTAACAAAATATTCCTAAATCGAGATTTTACATTGCATAATGAACCATGACTGTAGCAAAGCAATGAGACATAAGTGAAGCATTTCATTCCTTTCGTGACATAAACGAGTTATGAGGTTTGTTGAACAATTAAAAAAGTGATTTTTCATGGCAGCCAGCATGGGTCATTTCAAGTTATAGCTCAAGATTACAATCACATCTGATATAGATGCCTCGCATGCTATGAAAGCAAGGTAATTTTTTTTTCCTTTTTATGAGAAATGCACATGCAGTTTCAAGGCTTGCTTCACAATTTAATTTCTGGCGTATACAGAAAGGCATGTCTATAAATTATTCGTGCGTTACACCAGAACCAACACTACTTAAGTTGGAAAATCAAGTTCATTACCTGGGTGTCATTAATAGCAAAAATATGATAATGCTGCTAATGTTATAGAAGAACAAACAGAGGTTTTATGAAGACGTTAAATAATACAGGATACTGTTGTGTCCATCAGGTAGGCAGTTTCAAGGCTTGCTTCACAATTTAATTTCTGGCGTATACACAAAGGCATGTCTATAAATTATTCGTGCGTTACACCAGAACCAACACTACTTAAGTTGGTAGATCATGTTCATTACCTGGGTGTCATTAATAGCAAACATATGCTAATGCTGCTAATGTTATAGACGAACAAACAGTGGTTTTATGAAGACGTTAAGCAATACGTGATACTGTTGTGTCCATCAGGAAATTAACTATGCGGCAGTTTCAGTTTCTCTTCTCTTATTTTCAAATTCAATTCTCTTACTTTCAGTTTCTCTTCTTCAGAGTTTCAGTTTCAGTCACATGCATGTTGCTTGACACCGCGTATACGTGACAAAGGAAAAGTAGGGGGGGGGGGGGGGGTTCGGAGGAACCTTGGCGTCAGCATGACATCGCTCGCTCCGGTGTGTCGTTCGATCTGGCATCTACAATACAACAACGTGCCGGCGAGGTAAATCTTTACTATGTGTTTCACGGGATCTTACGTCCCCTTGTACATTCCTGAAAACTCCGGATCAGCCACCAATACCATGGAACCAGTGGAAGGCACCTACTTAGAGGCGTCTGGCGCCTGAGTTTCCTGCATCCCGGCGCAAAGCTATAGATGCTTCTGCATTCGCGCGGCGTCGGAGGTCAGCGTCTTTCCGGAACGCCTCCCGCCACGAACGCAATTTTAAAACGAAGGAGACCTCAATTAAGTGAAGTTACGAAACGCGAAGGTTTCGTCGAAGGAGCCTCAGCCCGCCTTCCGTCGCGGAGACAAAAAGAGGGCTCCTTCCTAAAAACTTAGAGAGAGGGGAGAGTAACAGAAAGAAAATGGGGAACGAAGGCGCGAAATCGCCCAAGTGAGCGTTATTTCAATGGGTTACTGCCCTATATGGAGGATCACGCTCTATTATCTGCAAAGCAGGAAAAAATAAATAAATAAAATATATAAAAGATATAAAAAGTTGAGGGGGGAATAGGCAATATGCTTTGCTCTCATAACTGTTTTCTCTGGTAATGAGCAAGAAAGACTGGCAGGGGGAGGAGAAGGGCGGCATGTGGAAGAGAGCACGCAAATTAGCATGACCTCAGGCGATGCAGTCCGGGTGCTGTGAATTTCAGTAGGGCTAGGACTATGATCTCTGAAGTGTGGAGAGAGTACCAGGGTTTTCATTTATACCGGCCTGCACAGTATTAAACTGATATATAAAGTATGACTCTCGTTGCTCACGCTCACGGGCATTTTGGAAGCCGCTCTGTAGCAGCGTAACTTTTAGTTTGTGAAACTTGTGACCTTCCTGGGAAAGATGTTTCGACAGGGGGAGGAGAGAAAGAGATCTGGTGTGCGCGCGGTGGTTGTTGAATCTAATTCGGAAGGAATTCTCGGTTTGGCCAATGTATTGCATCTGACAATCGCCACACTCGAGCATGCATACTACGTTACTACTGTCACAGGTCAAGTTTTCACGGATGGAGTGTTTGAAGTTAGAGTGTGTGCTTTGAGCTAGTGTTGTTGTCCGCATGTGCTGGCAAACTTGACAGCGATTCTTCCTGCAAGGTAGGCAAACCACAGGGTTTTACTTATTGACAGTAGAGTGAACTACATAATTCTGCATGTTTTTTGGTAGTCTGTAGGTAACCTGTAGAACTGTTGGAAAAATTTTTGACAGTCGATCGTTTTGTTCGATTATGTTGAAATGTTTTTTTTAGAGTTTTGTTGACATTAGGAAGGTTGTTTGCGAAGTTTAAGACGAGATTATAGCGGTGTTCATTTGCGGTTGCTAATGGGGGATCCCCAAACATTTCATTATTATCTGTTGCTTTCGCTTTCGTAACGGCATCATCAATAATGGAGGCCGGATAGCATTGGTCCCTCAGAACCTCCCGCATACGGCTAGAATTTTTTTCGAAGTTTTCTGGTCGTGAGCAGATCCGTTTGAATCTGATGGCTTGGGAATATGGAATTGAAGTTTTGCAGTGGCGTGGGTGGCAGCTCTTCTAATGAAGGTACTGTTGCCTATCCGTGGGCTTTCTATAGACACTGGTGATTAAGGTACCCTTCTCCATTCGAATTGAGACGTCCAAGAAATTAATTTGACTGGTGGAGTAAGGGTGTGTGAAACAGATGTTTGGATGTATGTTGTTAAAGGCTGAAATAAACTGGATGAATTGGTCCTCTGTTTTCGTCCATACCATGAATATGTTGTCTAGGAAGCGTTTGTAAAAAGCCATTTTTGTTGGATATGAGCGGATAAACTCCGATTCAATGCTATGCATATATATGTTGGCATAGTTTGGGGCCATTTTCGTTCCTATAGCGGTACCACTCGTTTGTAGGTAAAAGGAGTTGTTGAATTAAAAAAAGTGGAGCTTGAGGACCAGATCAGTAAGTGCAGCGATGGTACTTTGGCTAGGAGCATCATCGTTTTTGTGTTTTCCATAGGATGCGACCAGAATCGGATGCCATCATCATGCGGTATGTTTGTGTACAGAGACACTACATCAAGGGTAACTAAATATATATATGCAAAGTTGAGAGACGCTTCATTTAGGCAGATTTATTTGGAGTCGACATTTCGGACAGAGCCTGTCCTTTCTCAAGACTGAAGTTACAGCGATCTTCCTCCCGTTCTTGAGGAGTTGTAATTGGCACACATGTCCGCCACATGAAAATAGCAACAAGCAATCGGGTGCTGGAAAGAAGATGGACAGAAAAGAAAAATACTAGAAAAGGGAGAAAGAGTAATAAATAGAAAAAGAAAACGCGCTGTCGCACCCTGTCCACCGAAAAGCCGCTGGGAGCGTGCAGAACCAAAAGAGAAAGAATTAAAGGAAAACAAGGAGCGGGAGGGGAGAATGGTCGCCCCTCAAGGCAGAGCGGCGGCGAGTACAGAAACAGATGGTGGCGGATTCGCGGAGATGCGTGTACTCGCGTGCCCCTGGCCAAAACGAGTAAAAAAAAAACAGAATAAAGCGCAGACATGGCAGGACACTTCCCTGGAGCCTCTTCGGCAGGAATAGTCAATGTGGAATCAGCGGCGCTGTTTGCTTAAGTAGAGACATGTGCACTGTGCGTGCAAACACAAAAAATAAAAATAAAACAGGCGACAAAACATCCGAGTTCGGGAAAGTGTCGGGGGGGGGGGGGAGGCGGGGGGTAAACGTGAATGGCGGGAGCATTTAGGCAAGGGTTCTTCAACTGCACCCCGCTCGGCAAAGTGGTCGAACTGGGTGGGGTGGAGGTAAAGATGCGCTTCTTTATCCCGCGCACGCTGTCACAAACGTGGGGAATTCTGAGAAAACTCTAAGGAAAATGTGTCTGTCACCAACCAAACATGACGTCATTAAAAGTCACGTGACCATGACGTTGAGGCTTGACGTCACTTTTTTTTTGGGGGCCAATCAGCGTTTCCAGCCTACCGACCCGCAATCGCTTGTCTCCTCACGCCTTACCACGATGTACGCCAGCTGCGTCGTGACACCTCCCCTCTTCTTCTCCATTCTTTCCCCCCCATTTTTTTTTGCCAGCTCGAAAAAAAAAACATGTTTTCCCCTTAGGCTGGCTCAGGACGCCGCACTTCTCTCTAGTGCGAGAATGCACTAAATGTTCCCCTCGAGATACACTCCGAAAAGGAATACAGGCATGCAAGTACATGAACGCAAGATACACTGCTACACACCACACCGTACGCCACAGGATCGCAAATTTAAAATGAAGGCAGAGTATACAAGAAGCATGCATGAAAATAAGCAGAAAAGCAACAACAGTCCACCGAGGCGAGCCTCGAACATCGCTGCTCTCATGCTCCGTGCTCAGGGGTTGCTTCTGCTTGACCAGTTCGTTATAGTCCTTCACTGTTAACAAGCAGTCAATTTCGCTCGCCAACTCCTCGGTCACTGCGCACAAGATGGCATCATGTGGGCTCCCCCGATCGATCCTTAGCGGCACATGCGCGAGCTCAGCCTCAATATGGTGTCCGAAGGCCCCCTTCAATGCTACCTTCCCTCGTGAATCTACCCTTTCCTCCGGCAGCAGTGACCTCCTGACCACCGTGATATCCGTGCCCGTATCCAATCGCGCCAAGATTTCTGATTCGCCCGAACACAGAGGAACATCGCCTACATGTGTCGCCGCCAACTGAGTGCTCGCTTTTGGCTCCTGACCCTGGCACCGAATTTCAGCGCTGCGAGGCTACTTCTATCACTCTGGCGGTAATCTTCCTAGCCTCTGTCTCTAGGCATTCTCGGGCCATATGCCCTAAACGGCCACAGCGGTAGCAAGGGGGTGACGCAGCCTTCTTTCCTCTTTCCTGCTCCCATTCCCTGCCGGCAGAATGCCCCTCCGTGGCACCGTAACGAACACTTACACCTCTGTTTTCTATTTCTTCTTCAGTTTCTTGACACTCAATAGCCATGTGACCTGGTCGGCCACAACGGTAACACTGGCGCATCGTCGTATGTGCTTTAAATGGCGCGTTCTTCACCGCTATCGGTTCTTGCCCGTGGAGTGGCGATGCCCCAGCCATCTCCTCTCTTCTACGTCCTTCATCACTGGCCATACCCATGCGTGGAACGCTAGCTCCCGATGGTTTCCCCCGGCTGCTCTCCACAGCCTCGACTACTTCTGTAAGTCCGTCTATTTTCAGCCAGCTTTTGTTCTCCTGAAGTGCTATCTGACGCAGCGCGTCATTGGGCAGGACCTCTTTCAGTTTATCCACCACTACCAGCTCCATCAGCTCCTCCATTTCGGTCACTTTTCTACTGCTGGTGTAATATGAGTAGTAACTGCGAAGCCGGTAGCGGAACTGGCGCCACGATTCCTGTGGTCCTTTCTTAGCCGTGTCAAACATTCTTTTATACTCCGCCGGCTTAGTCTCAGTTCCCTCAAAATTACTTGCTTTAGCTGTTTGTATTCAAGAATTTCTTTTGTCCCATTTTGCATGGCCATTGATCGCATGCGGTCAGTGAGGTAAGGAATCAGGGTGATGGATTGCACGCTTTCCGGTACACTGAAGGAGTGGAACAGCATCTCCACGGAATCAAACCACCCCGGAATAAGTGACTCCTCTTTCGGCATTCGGGGCAGTATGCTGCTCAGCATTTTGGAGTATTTTACTGCTTCTTTCCATTCTGATAGATCAGCTGTGCCTTGTCTGCGTAATTTCTCTGTCTCGAATTCAATTTTCGCCCTCTCTGGCCTCATCTTCTCAATTTCCATTTAGATTTGCATATTGCGTACAGGTTCACCCCTTTGCGTGCTTGCCTCGCTCACTCCCCCAGTCGTGCTATCATCCATCTCTGGCGACAGTAGCTTACTCTTTCCCCTCGTGAGTATAAAGCAACAAAAGCTGTGAGCAGCGCTGTTCGCTCACCGTTTTCTTTCGTCGTCTTGTCTTCAAAGATCGTCGATCAGTCCAAGTTCCAGGGTTCTCTCACAATCACTTTCGTTTTAACATGCCACCAGTCCTGGTACGAATCGCCGCCACACTGTCAAGTCCCGCTGCAATTGAGTCCGTCCTCCCTTGCTCTGTTCGGGTCCACGATTGTTCCCCACACCTACATCGGTGTCGGAGTTGCGAAGACCGGTGAAGATCCGTCTGCTGTCTCTTGTTCTTGTGCTGGCGTTCTTCTTTCTTGCTGTTCGTTTTTCCACTCTTCTTCGCCACCCAAGGACAAGCGTTGCTGGTGAGCTGACTAGCTCGACGTCTTCTCAACTTGCGTTGCCTCTGTCTTCCTCGTTCCCGTCGCAAAGCAGCGGTCCCTTAATCCTGTCGGCTGCGCCAGTCACGATATTTGATTTTCCCCCTCTCTCTTGTGCGATGTTGTTGCATCCAGATGTTAACGTGGAGTGGTAGAGGGCGGGTCTCGTGAGTGTCCCGGGGGACGTACTTCGCGACTGGTGAGTTTGAGACAGGCGTGCAGGTCTTCCGACGTTGGCACTTAGAAAGGCTTTCCTCAAAATTACTTATTTATTACAATATTTACAACTTATTTACATATGCCGACAGATTTCGGCCTCTCCACTTTAACTAAAAAAAGACAAAACTCCAACACTCTCGCTACTCCGGACCACCGTCGGCCACCACACGGCCAACCCGCCCGGCCGCCGCTCAAGCAACTCGCTTCTCCAACTCTGCGACCCCGGGACCACCACCGGCCGCACACGACCGATCTGTCCGGCTGCCACCAACCAACCTCCCGCGCTCTCCTTAGCGCGCACCCATCTCCTTGTCCTCCCACCAAAACTACACCCTCAGCCAATAGGTGACTTTCCCGCCACATTTCGGACGCAACATATCACAACACAAAAGAAAAGCACACAATATAAAACACCCGCCTCGCAACACAAAAGAACAGCACAAAATATCGAACACACGGCTCGCTGCAAGCTGCCGTGGCTAACTAGAAAAATGCCACAACGAACGGGGAGAAACCATTTATGACGCATGCGTCCAGTTAGCCTCTCTGGCCTAGGGTGCCCGGATGCCCGCTCGCCTCCGGCGCTGGCCCATCGAGCAAGCTGCTGTGGTTAACTAGAAACATGCCACAACGAGCGGAAGAAAAACCATTTACGACACATGCGTCCTGTTAGCCGCACTGGCCTAGGGTGCCCGCTCGCCTCCGGCGCTGGCCCATCGAGCAAGCGGCCGTGGCTAACTAGAAACATGCCACAACGAGCGGAGAGAAACCCTTTACGACACATGCGTCTGATCGGACCATTCCCCCTCGCTTAGGCCGAGGCTCCCGACACTCGCGCGCGACGCCGCCCTGAGAGCCTCTCCCTTTTGTCGGCGCGTTCCCCTGCTCCCCTTCGGCGGCCCTCCTCACGCCTTACCACGACGTACGCCAGCTGCGTCGTGGCACCCCGCATGCGAGTTTATACGTCATTCTGTTTGCTTCGGTCATCGTCGAGGTAGGTTGCCAGATTGATGAGCCAGCTCGAACCAGATGCAGCGCCAGAGGATGCAAGGCAGGCCATGGCGGGTTTGAAACCCCTGATGTGAGCTGGCAGGAACCAAGGAACCCACCGCAAACGGCCCCTGTGACTGCAGCCTGGAAAACGAACGGTTGTGAGCGCATCGTCGCTGGCGCGGTGTCATGCCCAAATGGCGAAGCCCCTGATGCGAGTTTACGATAAAGGAAATTACGATGCAATAACTGAAGACCTTAACATGTTTTTTTCAGAGTACCAATCCACATTCGACACTCACTCTGTTCACGAACAGTGGTTGATATTCAAAAATAAGTTAAATATGCTCTCTAATATGTTTATCCCCAGGGTATCTTTCCAAAATAACCGCAATAAACCATGGTTTACTAAGCATCTAAAACGTCTAGAAAACAAGAAGAAACGCCTGTTTCGTACAGCCAAACACACTGATAATCAAGCCACTTGGGAAAAATACCTTGCATCTGAGAAGTCATACTTACTTGCAGTTCGTAGCGCCAGGCGCTCATTTTATCACACTGACTTACCGAAGCTACTAATCAGCAATCCTAGACAATTCTGGCAGGTTTTAAATCCTAAGCACACTCATGATATTACACTGTCTAACGACTTGCACGAAGCGGTTACTGACCATGAATGCGCAGAAATATTTAATAACGCCTTTGTATCTGTTTTCACGAGTGAATTTGACATGCCTTCACAGTTACCATCGCTCAACACAGAAGCCATCATGCCAGCTATCACATTCTTCACAGATGGTATCGCTTCCATAATTATAACATGAAACTCTCATCATCAGCTGGTATGGACATGATTAATACAAAACTGCTTAAAAATGTGAAATCAACATGTGCAGCCTATTTATCTTTGATCTTTTCGCAATCGCTCTCTTCAGGGATCATTCCAGATGACTGGAAAACGGGGAAGGTCGTTCCAGTCCACAAATCAGGTAACAGAGACTCCCCCATGAATTATCGCCCCATTTCACTAACTAGCGTACCTTGCAAAATCATGGAACATGTCATCTACTCTCAAATTATAAATTTCTTAGACTCAAATGATTTCTTCCATTCTTCACAACATGGGTTTCGTAAGGGCCTCTCTTGTGAAACCCAATTAGCGTTGTTCCTTCACGACTTGAACACTAATCTTGACCGTAACAAACAGACTGATGCCATATTTCTCGATTTTGTGAAAGCTTTTGATAAAATTCCCCACCGTCGTTTACTAGTAAAACTTGCACAGCTGAACTTACATCCTAACATACTACAGTGGATTGAGCAGTTTCTCACTAATCGTTCTCAATCAGTGTTTGCTAACGGCCACCTGTCTAACAGCCTCCCGGTTACTTCGGGCGTTCCGCAAGGATCTGTACTCGGTCCATTACTCTTTTTAATATATATTAATGATTTACCTGACCACGTTTCCTGTAGTATTCGAATGTTTGCTGACGACCGTGTTATTTACCGCACTATTAATAACTCTCGTGATCAACTTAGTCTTCAAACCGATCTTAACAGCGTACTTAATTGGTGTAACAACTGGCTCATGTCCCTAAATCCTAATAAATGCAAACTCTTATCCTTCTCTCGTCGCCATAGCCCGCATCGCTTCCAATATTCCATTTCTAACACCTCGATTGATTCAGTATCATCTTATAAGTATCTAGGAGTCACCTTGTCTTATAATTTATCTTGGCGCACCCATATTGGCAACATCATTTCAGCATCGAATAAAACACTGTTTTCTCAAGCGCCATCTCCGCCTTGCCCCTCAACACGTAAAATTACTCGCATATAAATCGCTCATCAGACCAAAATTAGAATATGCCTCTGCCATATGGAGCCCGCACCAAACTTATTTATTTAAAGCATTAGAAGCTGTCCAAAACCGTGCCACTCGATTCATCCACTCTTCATACTCATATGACGTCAGCATTTCTTCATTGAAAGCATTATCAGGACTACCGCCCCTTTCGTTCCGTCGTCGCATTTCAAGTCTCACCCTTTATCACAAATTATTTCATTCATCCCTCAATCGGTCACCGTATATCCTAACTACCGCACGCATATCTCACCGCAGCAGTCATCCCCAACAAGTTGCCCGGCCGCCATCGCATACTGCCACCTTTTCTGCTTCATTTTTCTTTCGAGCAGCAACGGACTGGAACGGCCTACCCCGTGACATCGTCAACATCGCTTCATCCTCTACATTTCAAGAACATGTAACCGATCACCTTCAGTGCTAAATAATATTCGCTGTTTTGTTTGCTCATTTCATTAAAATCCCACCCCTTATGTAATACCCCCGATACAAGGGGGCCTTTAAGGTAAATAAACTGAACTGAACTGAATGTGTCATGTTGTTTGCTTCGGTCATCGTCGAGGTAGGTTGCCAGATTGATGAGCCAGCTCGAACCAGATGCAGCGGCAGAGGATCCAAGGCAAGCCATGGCGGGATTGAAACCCCTGATGTGAGTAGGCAGGAACCAAAAAACCCACCGCAAAAGGCCCATGTGACTGCAGCCTGGAAAACGAACGGGTGTGAGCGCATCGTCCCTGGCGCGGTGCCAAGCCCAAACAGCTAAGTCCGTGATGCGCGTTTATGTGTCATGTTGTTGGCTTCGGTCATCATCGAGGTAGGTTGCCAGATTGATGAGCCAGCTCGAACCAGATGCAGCGCCAGAGGATCCAAGGCAGGCCATGGCGGGTTTGAAACCCCTGATGTGAGCTGCAGGAACCAAGGAACCCACCGCAAACGGCCCATGTGACTGCAGCCTGGAAAACGAACGGTTGTGAGCGCATCGTCCCTGGCGCGGTGCCATGCCCAAACAGCGAAGCCCCTGGTGCGCGTTTATGTGTTATGTTGTTTGCTTCGGTCATCGTCGAGGTAGATTGCCAGATTGATGAGCCAGCTCGAACCAGATGCAGCGCCAGAGGATCCAAGGCAGGCCATGGCGGGTTTGAAACCCCTGGTGTGAGGTGGCAGGAACCAAGAAACCCACCGCAAACGGCCCCTGTGACTGCAGCCTGGAAAACGAACGGGGGTGAGCGCATCGTCGCTGGCGCGGTGTCATGCCCAAATGGCGAAGCTCCAGATGCGCGTTTATATGCCATTCTGTTTGCATCGGTCATCGTCGAGGTAGATTGCCAGATTGATGAGCGGGCTCGAACCAGATGCAGTGGCATAGGATTCAAGGCAGGCCATGGCAGGATTGAAACCCCTGATGTGAGCTGGCAGGAACCAACAAAACCCACCGCAAACGGTCCCTGTGACTGCAGCCTGGAAAACGAACGGGTGTGAGCGCATCGTCCCTGGCGCGGTGCCATGTCCAAACAGCGAAGCCCCTGATTCGCGTTTATGTGTCATGCTGTTTGCTTCGGTCATCGTCGAGGTAGGTTGCCAGATTGTTGAGCCGGCTTGAACCAGATGCAGCGGCAGAGGACCCAAGGCAGGCCATGGCGGGATTGAAACCCCTGATGTGAGATGGCAGGAACCAAGGAACCCACCGCAAACGGCCCATGTGACTGCAGCCTGGAAAACGAACGGTTGTGAGCGCATCGTCGCTTGCGCGGTGTCATGCCCAAATGGCGAAGCCCCTGATTCGAGTTTATGTGTCATGTTGTTTGCTTCGGTCATCGTCGAGGTAGGCTGCCAGATGGATGAGCAAGCTCGAACAAGATGCAGCGGCAGAGGATCCAAGGCAGGCCATGGCGGGATTGAAACCCCTCATGTGAGCTGGCAGGAACCAAGGAACCCACCGCAAACGGCCCATGTGACTGCAGCCTGGAAAACGAACGGTTGTGAGCGCATCGTCGCTGGCGCGGTGACATGCCCAAATGGCGAAGCCCCGCATGCGAGTTTATATGTCATTCTGTTTGCTTCGGTCATCGTCGAGGTAGGTTGCCAGATTGATGAGCCAGCTCGAACCAGATGCAGCGCCAGAGGATCCAAGGCAGGCCATGGCGGGTTTCAAACCCCTGATGTGAGCTGGCAGGAACCAAGGAACCCACCGCAAACGGCCCATGTGACTGTAGCCTGGAAAAGAAACGGTTGTGAGCGCATCGTCGGTGGCGTGGTGTCATGCCCAAACAGCGAAGCCCCTGATGCGCGTTTATGTGTTATGTTGTTTGCTTCGGTCATCGTCGAGGTAGTTTGTCAGATTGATGAGCCAGCTCGAAGTAGATGCAGCGCCAGAGGATTCAGGGCAGGCCATGGCGGGATTGAAACCTCTGGTGTGAGCTGGCAGGAACCAAGAAACCCACCGCAAACGGCCCCTGTGACTGCAGCCTGGAAAACGAACGGGGGTGAGCGCATCGTCGCTGGCGTGGTGTCATGCCCAAATGGCGAAGCCCCTGATGCGAGTTTATATACCATTCTGTTTGCTCCGGTCATCGTCGAGGTAGGTTGCCAGATTGATGAGCCAGCTCGAGCCAGATGCAGCGCCAGAGGATCCAATGCAGGCCATGGCGGGATTGAAACCCCTGGTGTGAGCTGGCAGGAACCAAGACACCCACCGCAAACGGCCCCTGTAACTGCAACCTGGAAAACGAACGGTTGTGAGCGCATCGTCGGTGGCGTTGGTGTCATGCCCAAAGAGCGAAGTCCCTGATGCGCGTTTATATTCCATTCTGTTTGCTTCGGTCATCGTCGAGGTAGATTGCCAGATTGATGAGCCGGCACAAACCAGGTGCAGCGCCAGAGGATCCAAGGCAGGCCATGGCAGGTTTGAAAGCCCTGATGTGAGCTGGCAGGAACCAAGGAACCCACCGCAAACGGCCCAAGTGACTGCAGCCTGGAAAACGAACGGTTGTGAGCGCATCGTCCCTGGCGCGGTGCCATGTCCAAACAGCGAAGCCCCTGATGCGCGTTTATGTGTCATGCTGTTTGCTTCGGTCATCGTCGTGGTAGGTCCAGATTGTTGAGCCGGCTTGAACCAGATGCAGCACCAGAGGACCCAAGGCAGGCCATGGCGGGTTTGAAACCCCTGATGTGAGCTGGCAGGAACCAAGGAACCCACCGCAAACGGCCCATGTGACTGCAGCCTGGAAAACGAACGGTTGTGAGCGCATCGTCGCTAGCGCGGTGTCATGCCCAAACAGCGAAGTCCCTGATGCGCGTTTATATTCCATTCTGTTTGCTTCGGTCATCGTCGAGGTAGATTGCCAGATTGATGAGCCGGCTCTAACCAGATGCAGCGCCAGAGGATCCAAGGCAGGCCATGGCGGGTTTGAAACCCCTGATGTGAGCTGGCAGGAACCAAGGAACCCACCGCAAACGGCCCATGTGACTGCAGCCTGGAAAACGAACGGTTGTGAGCGCATCGTCCCTGGTGCGGTGCCATGCCCAAAAAGCGAAGCCCCTGATGCGCGTTTATGTGTTATGTTGTTTGCTTCGGTCATCGTCGAGGTAGGTTGCCAGATTGATGAGCCAGCTCGAACCAGATGCAGCGCTAGAGGATCCAAGGCAGGCCATGGCGGGTTTGAAACCCCTGATGTGAGCTGGCAGGAACCAAGGAACGCACCGCAAACGGCCCATTTGACTGTAGCCTGGAAAACGAAGTGCTGTGAGCGCATCGTCGGTGGCGTGGTGTCATGTCCAAACAGCGAAGCCCCTGATGCGCGTTTATGTGTCATGCTGTTTGCGTCGGTCATCGTCGAGGTAGGTTGCCAGATTGTTGAGCCGGCTTGAACCAGAAGCAGCGCCAGAGGACCCAAGGCAATCGGGATTGATACCCCTGATGAGAGCTGGCAGGAACCAAGAAAACCACCGCAAACGGCAAATGTGACTGCAGCCTGGAAAACGAACGGGTGTGAGCGCATCGTCGCTGGCGAGGTGTCATGCCCAAATGGCGAAGCCCCTGATGCGAGTTTATGTGTCATGTTGTTTGCTTCGGTCATCGTTGAGGTAGATAGCCAGATTAATGAGCCGGCTCGAACCAGATGCAGCGCCAGAGGATCCAAGGCAGGCCATGGCGGGTTTGAAACCCCTGATGTGAGCTGCCAGGAACCAAGGAACCCACCGCAAACGGCCCATGTGACTGCAGCCTGGAAAACGAACGGTTGTGAGCGCATCGTCGATGGCGCGGTGTCATGCCCAAATGGCGAAGCCCCGCATGCGAGTTTATATGTCATTCTGTTTGCTTCGGTCATCGTCGAGGTAGGTTGCCAGATTGATGAGCCAGCTCGAACCAGATGCAGCGCCAGAGGATCCAAGGCACGCCATGGCGGGTTTGAAACCCTTGATGTGAGCTGGCAGGAACCAAGGAACGCACCGCAAACTGCCCATGTGACTGTAGCCTGGAAAACGAACGGTTGTGAGCGTATCGTAGCTGGCGCGGTGTCATGCCCAAATGGCGAAGCCGCGCATGCGAGTTTATATGTCATTCTGTTTGCTTCGGTCATCGTCGAGGTAGGTTGCCAGATTGATGAGCCAGCTCGAACCAGATGCAGCGGCAGAGGATCCAAGGCAGGCCATGGCGGGTTTCAAACCCCTGATGTGAGCTGGCAGGAACCAAGAAACCCACCGCAAACGGCCCCTGTGACTGCAGCCTGGAAAACGAACGGGGGTGAGCGCATCGTCGCTGGCGTGGTGTCATGCCCAAATGGCGAAGCCCCTGATGCGAGTTTATATACCATTCTGTTTGCTCCGGTCATCGTCGAGGTAGGTTGCCAGATTGATGAGCCAGCTCGAACCAGATGCAGCGCCAGAGGATCCAATGCAGGCCATGGCGGGATTGAAACCCCTGGTGTGAGCTGGCAGCAACCAAGACACCCACCGCAAACGGCCCCTGTGACTGCAGCCTGGAAAACGAACGGTTGTGAGCGCATCGTCGGTGGCGTGGTGTCATGCCCAAACAGCGAAGTCCCTGATGCGCGGTTATGTGTTATGTTGCTTGCTTCGGTCATCGTCGGGGTAGGTTGCCAGATTGATGAGCCAGCTAGAAGCAGATGCAGCGCCAGAGGATTCAAGGCAGGCCATGGCGGGATTGAAACCCGTGGTGTGAGCTGGCAGGAACCAAGAAACCCACCGCAAACGGCCCCTGTGACTGCAGCCTGGAAAACGAACGGTTGTGAGCGCATCGTCGCTGGCGCGGTGTCATGCCCAAATGGCGAAGCCCCCGATGCGAGTTTATGTGTCATGTTGTTTGCATCGGTCATCGTCGAGGTAGATAGCCAGATTGATGAGCCGGCTCGAACCAGATGCAGCGCCTGAGGATTCAAGGCAGGCCATGGCGGGATTGAATCCCCTGGTGTGAGCTGGCAGAAAACAAGGAACCCACCGCAAACGGCCCATGTGACTGCAGCCTGGAAAACGAACGGTTGTGAGCGCATCGTCGCTGGCGCCGTGTCATGCCCAAACAGCGAAGCCACTGATGAGCGTTTATATACCATTCTGTTTGCTTCGGTCATCGTCGAGGTAGACTTCCTGATTGATGAGCCGGCTCGAACCAGATGCAGCGCCAGAGGATCCAAGGCAGGCCATGGCGGGATTGAAACCCCTAATGTGAGGTGGCAGGAACCAAGGAACCCTCCGCAAACGGCCCATGTGACTGCGGCCTGGAAAACGAACGGTTGTGAGCGCATCGTCGCTGGCGCCGTGTCATGCCCAAATGGCGAAGCCCCTGATGCGAGTTTATATGCCATTCTCTTTGCTCCGGTCATCGTAGAGGTAGGTGTCCAGATTGATGAGCCAGCTCGAACCAGGTGCAGCGCCAGAGGATCCAAGGCAGGCCATGGCGGGATTAAAACCCCTGGTGTGAGCTGGCAGGAACCAAGAATCCCACCGCAAACGGCCCCGGTGACTGCAGCCTGGAAAACGAACGGTTGTGAGCGCATCGTCGCTGGCGCAATGTCATGCCCAAATGGCGAAGCCCCTGATGCGAGTTTATATGCCATTCTGTTTGCTCCGGTCATCGTCGAGGTAGGTGTCCAGATTGATGAGCCAGCTCGAACCAGATGCAGCGCCAGAGGATCCAAGGCAGGCCATGGCGGGATTGAAACCCCTGATGTGAGCTGGCAGGAACCAAGGAACCCACCGCAAACGGCCCATGTGACTGCAGCCTGGAAAACGAACGGTTGTGAGCGCATCGTCTCTGGCGCGATGCCATGCCCAAACAGCGAAGCCCCTGATGCGCGTTTATGTGTTATGTTGTTTGCTTCGGTCATCGTCGAGGTAGGTTGCCAGATTGATGGGCCAGCTCGAAGCAGATGCAGCGCCTGAGGATCCAAGGCAGGCCATGGAGGGATTGAAACCCCTGATATGAGCTGGCAGGAAACAAGGAACCCACCGCAAACGGCCCATGTGACTGCAGCCTGGAAAACGAACTGTTGTGAGCGCATCGTCGCTGGCGCCATGTCATGCCCAAATGGCGAAGCCCCTGATGCGAGTTTATATGCCATTCTGTTTGCTTCGGTCATCGTCGAGGTAGATTTCCAGATTGATGAGCCGGCTCGAACCAGATGCAGCGCCAGAGGATCCAAGGCAGGCCATGGCGGGTTTGAAACCCGTGATGTGAGCTGGCAGGAACCAAAGAATCGACCGCAAACGGCCCATGTGACAGCAGCCTGGAAAACGAACGGTTGTGAGCGCATCGTCGGTGGCGTGGTGTCATGCCCAAACAGCGAAGTCCCTGATGCGCGTTTGTGTGTTATGTTGTTTGCTTCGGTCATCGTCGAGGTAGGTTGCCAGATTGATGAGCCAGCTCGAAGCAGATGCAGCGCCTGAGGATCCAAGGCAGGCCATGGCGGGATTGAAACCCCTGGTGTGAGCTGGCAGGAACCAAGAAACCCACCGCAAACGGCCCCTGTGACTGCAGCCTGGAAAACGAACGGGGGTGAGCGCATCGTCGCTGGCGCGGTGTCATTCACAAATGGCGAAGCCCCTGATGCGAGTTTATATGCCATTCTGTTTGCTCCGGTCATCGTCGAGGTAGATTTCCAGATTCATGAGCCTTCTCGAACCAGATGCAGCGCCAGATGATCCAAGGCAGGCCATGGCGGGTTTGAAACCCGTTATGTGAGCTGGCAGGAACCAAAGAACCCACCACAAACGGCCCCTGTGACTGCAGCCTGGAAAACGAACGGTTGTGAGCGCATCGTCGGTGGCGTGGAGTAATGCACAAACAGCGAAGTCCCTGATGCGCGTTTATGTGTTATGTTGTTTGCTTCGGTCATCGTCGAGGTAGGTTGCCAGATTGATGAGCCAGCTCGAAGCAGATGCAGCGCCTGAGGATCCAAGGCAGGCCATGGCGGGATTGAAACCCCTGATGTGAGCTGGCAGGAAACAAGGAACCCACCGCAAACGGCCCATGTGACTGCAGCCTGGAAAACGAACGGTTGTGAGCGCGTCGTCCTTGGCGCGGTGCCATGCCCAAACAGAGAAGTCCCTTATGCGCGTTTATGTGTTATGTTGTTTGCTTCGGTCATCGTCGAGGTAGGTTGCCAGATTGATGAGCCAGCTAGAAGCAGATGCAGCGCCAGAGGATTCAAGGCCGGCCATGGCGGGATTGAAACCCCTGGTGTGAGCTGGCAGGAACCAAGAAACCCACCGCAAACGGCCCATGTGACTGCAGCCTGGAAAACGAACGGTTGTGAGCGCATCGTCGGTGGCGCGGTGTCATGCCCAAATGGCGAAGCCCCTGATGCGACTTTATATGCCATTCTGTTTGCTCCGGTCATCGTCGAGGTAGGTTGCCAGATTGATGAGCCAGCTCGAACCAGATGCAGCGCCAGAGGATCCAAGGCAGGCCATGGCGGTTTTGAAACTACTGATGTGAGCTGGCAGGAACCAAGGAACCCACCGCAAACGGCCCATGTGACTGCAGCCTGGAAAACGAACGGTTGTGAGCGCATCGACGGTGGCGCGGTGTCATGCCCAAATGGCGAAGCCCCTGATGCGAGTTTATATGCCATTCTGTTTGCTTCGGTCATCGTCGAGGTAGATTGCCAGATTGATGAGCCGGCACGAACCAGATGCAGCGGCATCGGATTCAAGGCAGGCCAAGGCGGGTTTGAAACCCCTGATGTAACCTGGCAGGAACCAAGGAACCCACCGCAAACGGCCCTTGTGACTGCAGCCTGGAAAACGAACGGTTGTGAGCGCGTCGTCCTTGGCGCGGTGTCATGCCCAAATGGCGAAGCCCCTGATGCGAGTTTATATGCCATTCTGTTTGCTTCGGTCATCGTCGAGGTAGATTGGCAGATTGATGAGCCGGCACGAACCAGGTGCAGCGGCATCGGATTCAAGGCAGGCCAAGGCGGGTTTGAAACCCCTGATGTGATCTGGCAGGAACCAAGGAACCCACCGCAAACGGCCCATGTGACTGCAGCCTGGAAAACGAACGGTTGTGAGCGCATCGTCGCTGGCGCCGTGTCATGCCCAAACAGCGAAGCCCCTGATGCGCGTTTATATGCCATTCTGTTTGCTTCGGTCATCGTCGAGGTAGATTTCCAGATTGATGAGCCGGCTCGAACCAGATGCAGCGCCAGAGGATCCAAGGCAGGCCATGGCGGGTTTGAAACCCGTGATGTGAGCTGGCAGGAACCAAGGAACCCACCGAAAACGGCCCATGTGACTGCAGCCTGGAAAACGAACGGTTGTGAGCGCGTCGTCCTTGGCGCGGTGCCATGCCCAAACAGCGAAGCCCCTGATGCGCGTTTATGTGTTATGTTGTTTGCTTCGGTCATCATCGAGGTAGGTTGTCAGATTGATGAGCCGGCACGAACAAGATGCAGCGGCATCGGATTCAAGGCAGGCCAAGGCGGGTTTGAAACCCCTGATGTGATCTGGCAGGAACCAAGGAACCCACCGAAAACGGCCCATGTGACTGCAGCCTGGAAAACGAACGGGGGTGAGCGCATCGTCGCTGGCGCGGTGTCATGCCCAAATGGCGAAGCCCCTGATCCCAGTTTATATGCCATTCTGTTTGCTCCGGTCATCGTCGAGGTAGGTTGCCAGTTTGATGAGCCAGCTAGAACCAGATGCAGCGCCAGGGGATCCAAGGCAGGCCATGGCGGTTTTGAAACTACTGATGTGAGCTGGCAGGAACCAAGAATCCCACCGCAAACGGCCCCGGTGACTGCAGCTTGGAAAACGAACGGTTGTGGGCGCATCGTCGCTGGCGCGGTGTCATGCCCAAATGGCTAAGCCCCTGATGCGCGTTTATGTGTCATGGTGTTTGTTTCGGTCATCGTCGAGGTAGGTTGCCAGATTTATGAGTCGGCTTGAACCAGATAGAGCTGCAGAGGACCTAAGGCAGGCCATGGCGGGATTGAAACCCCTGATGTGAGCTGGCAGGCACCAAGAAACCCACAGCAAACGGCCCATGTGACTGCAGCCTGGAAAACGAACGGGTGTGAGCGCATCGTCGCTGGCGCGGTGTCATTCCCAAATGGCGAAGCCCCTGATGCGCGTTTATGTGCCATGCTGTTTGCTTCGCTCAACGTCGAGGCAGGTTGCGAGATTGATGAGCCGGCTTGAACCAGATGCATCGGCAGAGGATCCAAGGCAGGCCATGGCGGGTTTGAAACCCCTGATGTGAGCTGGCAGGAACCAAGGAACCCACCGCAAACGGTCCATGTGACTGCAGGCTGGAAAACGAACGGGTGTGAGCGCATCGTTGCTGGCGCGGTGTCATGCCCAAATGGCGAAGCCCCTGATGCGCGTTTATGTGTCATGGTGTTTGCTTCGGTCATCGTCGAGGTAGGTTGCCAGATTGATGAGTTGGCTTGAACCAGATGCAGCGGCAGAGGAATCAAGCCAGGCCATGGCGGGATTGAAACCCCTGATGTGAACAGGATAGATAAGCGGGCGAGTTGGTGATACATAATGCAAAAAAAACAGCGCGAACAAACGGGGACTAGACGAAGAATGCACAGGAACAAGCGCTGACTCTCAACTAAAGTTTAATCACAGGAAGCACACTTATAAAAGGAAACAGAAAACGAAAAAAACACAAAATCAGAACGCATGTGTTACTATGTGATGTCTAGATATGCAACCTCACAGTCACGCAGGAGCAGGGATGGTTGGCTGACACATAATCTTGGTTTCTTTGTCATGTTATACGCCTCGATAATTTCCCTGGTCAACTGGTCGGGGTGTTTGTACAAAATGTCAGTAAAATGCAAGGACGGAAAACATGATTGACACTCTCGGCAATGATCAACTAGATTAGTGGAGCGATTAGATTCTAATGAATTGAGATGTTCTCCGAGTCGTGTGTTAATACAACGTCCCGTTTGCCCAATGTATATCTGACCACAGGATAGGGGGATTTTATAAACTACCCCTTTGGAGCACGGCACAAATCTTTTAGCGTGCTTAACACCACAGGACGCTACAGATTTCTTGGGGTTGCGGGACTTATTTTCTACTGCTGAACAAATTTTACTGAGCTTATTCGGGGCCGAAAAAACCACATTAACTTCATACCTATGGGCCACATTTTTAAGACCATGAGACAGGCGATGCACATAGGGAAGGACTGCGAACTTTTTCCGTTTCTGTTCTTTCTGTGAAGACGGCAGCAATGTCGGCGCTTTAAGCTTTTTAATTACTTTATTGCAACCCAAAGTGATAAGCTCAGCTGGATATCCTGCTTCCTTTAGTCTCTTAGCCTGATTATCATCTGTAGCGTCCTGTGGTGTTAAGCACGCTAAAAGTTTTGTGCCGTGCTCCAAAGGGGTAGTTTATAAAATCCCCCTACCCTGTGGTCAGATATACATTGGGCAAACGGGACGTTGTATTAACACACGACTCGGAGAACATCTCAATTCATTAGAATCTAATCGCTCCACTAATCTAGTTGATCATTGCCGAGAGTGTCAATCATGTTTTCCGTCCTTGCATTTTACTGACATTTTGTACAAACACCCCGACCAGTTGACCAGGGAAATTATCGAGGCGTATAACATGACAAAGAAACCAAGATTATGTGTCAGCCAACCATCCCTACTCCTGCGTGACTGTGAGGTTGTATATCTGGACATCACATAGTAACACATGCGTTCTGATTTTGTGTTTTTTCGTTTTCTGTTTCCTTTTATAAGTGTGCTTCCTGTGATTAAACTTTAGTTGAGAGTCAGCGCTTGTTCCTGTGCATTCTTCGTCTAGTCCCCGTTTGTTCGCGCTGTTTTTTTTTCACCCTGATGTGAGCTGGCAGGAACCAAGAAACCCACCGCAAACGGCCCCTGTGACTGCAGTCTGGAAAACGAACGGGTGTGAACGCATCGCCGCTGGCGCGGTGTCATGCCCAAATGGCGAAGCCCCTGATGCGCGTTTTTGTGTCATGGTGTTTGCTTCGGTCATCGCCGAGGTAGGTTTCCAGATTGATCAGCCGGCTTGAACCAGATAGAGCGGCAGAGGATCCAAGGCATACCATGGCGGGATTGAAACCCCTGATGTGAGCTGGCAGGAACCAAGAAATCCACCGCAAACGGTCCATGTGACAGCAGCGTGGAAAACGAACGGGTGTGAGCGCATTGTCGCTGGCGCGGTGTCATGCCCAAATGGCGAAGCCCCTGATGCGCGTTTATGTGTCATGCTGTTTGCTTCGGTCATCGTCGAGGCAGGTTGCCGGACTGATGAGCCGGCTCGAACCAGATGCAGCGGCAGAGGGCCCAAGGCAGGCCATGGCGGGATTGCAACCCCTGATGTGAGCTGGCAGGAACCAAGGAACCCACCGCAAACGGCCCTTGTGACTGCATCCTGGAAAACGAACGGTTCTGAGCGCATCGTCGCTGGCGCGGTGTCATGCCCAAATGGCCAAGCCCCTGATGCGCGTTTATGTGTCATGCTGTTTGCTTCGGTCATCGTCGAGGCAGGTTCCGAGATTGATGAGCCAGCTCGAAGCAGATGCATCGGCAGAGGATCCAAGGCAGGCCATGGCGGGTTGAAAACCCCTGATGTGAGCTGGGAGGAGCCAAGGAACCCAACGGAAGCGGCGCAAGTGACTGCAGCCTGGAAAACGAATGGTTGTGAGCGCATCATCGCTGGCGCGGTGTCATGCCCAAATGGCGATGCCCCTGATGCGAGTTTATGTGTTGTGACGTTGCTTGTGTGTGCTACGAGGGTCCGTGTTCGACGGCGCGGCGTAGACAGAGCCCCCAGTGGCGGCAAAAGCACTCAAGGGAAAGCAATTCAGCTGGAAGAGAGGAGATCGGTGACAGCCGGTCTCGTTTTGGAAGCAGCCAGCACACATGTTTCGACTGTATATGGCTGCAAGCAACTTGAGTGGGATTGCTTTCGGGCCTGCCGCCATGGACCGCACGGAGAAGACCCAGGTGACAGCTGCGTCCAATTACCGAGCCATACTCGTTGAGAGTGAACGACCAAACCGAAGGGGTTTAAGCACAACCTGACCCCCTTTCCATAGTGTCGGCACGTGTCGAACGCCGCCGCCGCCGCCGCGGGGAGACGGGCGTTATCTTCCCCAATTGCCGTGACCGTGCCGGGGACAAAGGGCCTGGTGTCGGCGGGCCTGGCCCCGTGACAAGACGGCGGGCATCATCACCAACACTCCCGAGCACATCCTAGGACAAGGGACCACTTTCCCGGCCTTTTAGTGACCTCGCGTTCCGGCCTTGAGTGGCGAGTGTCATTTGATGGGGAACGGAGGTCGGTGACCCGCGGGAACCGTCAGCGGGCCAGAGACCGTCTACCACAGCCGAAGCTGCCTCGACGACAACCTTCTTTCCCTGGGACTCAACACTTGACGGGGGCGAGACCATAAGTGCGGTGGTGTGTTTGTGCGCCCAAGTGAAAGCCCTGGGCCTCTCCCACTCCCGCGTGGGTGTCCTTAACCGTGGGAATGTGGGGAATAAGATGGATATAAAAATCGACAAGGAGTACGGAAGAAGGAACGCTCAGGACGACATCGTTCGCCAAGGGGGCCTTCAGCGCCGAAGCCCGACGGCGTGCAGCTTCTGCCAGCAACCGTTCGAGCTCAACTCCGGAGCCCCTCCATCGTCCCCATGAAGTCGTCGGCACGTAAACTCGGACACCCCAGCCTATGATGTATAATCATAATCATGTGTAATTATTGAATATATCTGTTTGTTTAAACTGAGCCATACGGTGTCTCTTTGCCTCTCCGTCCTGTGTGGACCTGCGCATTATGGGGGGGTCGTCACACTGGTGTCAGAAGTGGGGTCTCAAAAGCAAATGTCCTCTGAATGCTGCTACATTCATGACTTCAAAATTGTAATCAAAAGAGAATCACGGGACTGATTGTGGGACTTTTACCCCCATTTGAGAGGCTTGAGGCACCGGAGGGCTTGAGCGAAAAAAAAATGTCTGTATCTGAGGGAGCTCCCACTCCACAGCCATCGCACGGAGCAAGCATGCTGGCATTAGGAAGCGTCATTCCGACGTTTACGGGAGATAAGACAGGGGTTCCAATCTGCGATTTCTTTTCCATGCTAGAAGAGATTGGGAAAATGGGGGATGGTCCGATGCTCAAATGCTGGGAATGGCGAGGTGTAAGATGGCAGGAGCTGCTCATGATTTTGCATGGCGAGACGAAAAAGTAAAATCCACATAATCATTTGCGGAATTTAAGAAGCTCGCGTTTGAGCATTTCGACACTGAACCACGTCACATGCGGGTACAGAGGTTCCGTGACGCCGGACAGATGGTAGGGGAGGACGTGCAAACGTTTGCGTCGCGGCTTCAGCGCCTAGCACGCGATACGTTAAGCAGGTAGGAGGAAGGAGACCAGCTAAAGAAGAAATACGCGGAGGATCTACTTAAAGAGGAAATGACCGCTTTTTTCGTGGCTGGTCTGCAAGACCCCGTGCGCCGGTTCGTGCTCTCGCGCAAGCGGAGCAATTTCGACGAAGCCGTGGCGGCCGCATTGGATGAGGAACGAAATGAGGCGTTAACGACAGCCGCAGCGAGAGTACGCGTCATAGAGAGAGCGGTGCTCAACCCTGAGGTTGCTCTCTTGACAGAGCGGTTAGATCGCTTAGAACAGCTGCTATCTCAGCAGGTGGAACGCCAGGTTGAAGCGCGCGCTCAACAGCGCCCATTCGCTGGAAACCGGAGACCGCCACAAAGCTACAGGCGCGGTATGCGAGATTTTGAAGAAATCGTATGCTTCGCTTGCCAGGGTCGCGGACACATCGCCAGGTTCTGCCAAAACGTGCGCCGTGGGGAGCCACAAAGAGAACCAGGCGAGACACGCCCTAAGCAAGCCTACAGTGGGGCTCCAGATACCGAGAAAAAAAAACTAGATAGTCCTCCCCATCCTGAGGAGCGTGGGGAGGGAGCAGTGGATGATGAGGTGGTGGTGGTTTGTGTGGCCGACGAAGCATGCCCTGTTGTGCGTTGCAAGTTAAATGGTTGTTGCATGGAATTGTTGATAGATACGGGGTCAAAGGTGACATTGCTTAAGGAGAGCAGTTTTAACACGCTTCGAAGAAAGGGGAACCGCGAGGTGTTGGAAGCGTCCTGTGGTATGGCAACCAAATTTGTAGGCATAACGGGGGATCCTCTTGGCATAAGTGGATTCTACCGGTTACACTTCTCTCTCGGCGGAATTGCATTGGAGCACCCCTGCTACGTATGCCCGGACACGGTGTCTCTGCCAAACGGAGTGTCAGGTATATTAGGGCAGGATTTTTTGAGAAAAGGGAAGGTAGTAGTTTCATTCTCTGAAGAAGAGGTTAATGCGGGCGGCTCAAAAGTTCCGTTTTTGAACAGGAGAGGGGCTGAGATTCCCATTACCGATATTGACACCCGTCAAACAGTGGGATCATTGGAGAAGGTATATTCGCGGGTTGCCGTCTGGCTGGTCGATGAGGCGGTCGCCCTTCTTTGGTCGGAGCACATTTTGTACGCGTGTGTGCCTTCAGATGTAGAGAGCGGCGCCGTGGGAGTGCTTGAGCCGGTTGACTCTCTAAGCAATGGCCTGAAGGAAGCCTCGTGCCTCGTGACAGTTAATGACGCCCACAGAGTGCCCCTACGGGTGGTTAACTGTAGCCAGCAGCCACTGAGCCTTCCCAAGAACAAAACATTGGCTTTCTTCACCTCTGCGATAAAGAAACGTGAGCCCACAGATACGGTACTCGCAACTGTAGAGCATGCTAGTCCTTCGGCTGCTCCAAAGGCGTCGTTCGATCTTTCTCACGTAAAATCCAGGGAGAGGGAAGCTCTGGCTGGTTTGCTGAACGACTACTCGGAGGTATTCGCCGCGTCCAACCTGGATTTGGGCTGCTGTGGCGTTATAAAGGACAGGATAGAAACCGGCACTTCATCGCCCGTTTACCAGCGTGCGTACAGGATTCCTTACTCCCAACGTGAGGAGATGGAGCGGCAGGTGCAGGACCTGATTGATCGCGGCATTGTCGAACACTCAAAGTCACCCTGGGGAGCACCATCACTATTGGTGGAAAAGCCAGATGGCTCGTATCGATTGGTAGTGGACTACCGCAAACTAAATGCCGTAACTCGCATCGATCCATACCCCATCCCCAATATACAGGAGACGCTACTCAGCTGGGCTCTGCCAGGTACTTCGCGGTAGTGGACATGGCGGCGGGAATCTGGCAGATAGCAATGGATCCGGCAGATGCCGAGAAAACGGCATTCAACACGCCCTCAGGGCACTATGAATGGAAAAGAATGCCGATGGGTCTGGCCAACAGCCCTGCTGTCTGGCAGAGAACCGCTGATGTTATCCTGGCAGGTCTTCTGGGGAGGCTGTGCTTAGTGTATATGGATGACGTAATCATATACAGTGACAGTTTTGAGAACCATTTGCGCGATATTGAGCAGGTTTTGGTGCGACTAAGAGGAGCGGGTCTCAAGCTGAAGCCCTCTAAGTGCCAATTCCTCAAAAACGAGGTGAAATACCTCGGGCACGTTGTTTCAGCTGATGGCGTGCGACCGGACCCTGAGAAACTAAGGTGTGTCTCGGATTTTCCATCCCCGACTAGCGTCCGCCAGGTCCGGCAGTTTCTCGGCCTGATCGGTTACTACCGAAGGCACATAGAGGAGTTCGCCAAGCTCGCTAAGCCGCTCACCGCTTTAACAGCCAAAAATGTCGCCTTTCGAAGGGACGAAAACGCGGAGGATGCTTTTGGGGCCCTGAAAATGAAGCTAATGAGTGCACCGCTGTTGCGCCACCCGGATTTTAATTTCCCTTCGTTATGGCCACAGATGCGTCAAAGTTCGCAGTTGGTGCCGTGCTATCTCAGGTTATCGAGGGCAAAGAACATCCCGTTGCTTTTGCTAGCCGACAGCTGAGCCCCACAGAGCAAAAGTACGGAGCTACGGAAAGGGAGTGCCTCGCCGTTGTCTGGGCAGTAAAGCACTTCAGATGCTACCTTTACGGCCGCAAATTCAAGCTAGTCACAGACTGCCATCCTCTGAAATGGGTGATGAGTGTCAGGGCCCCTAGCTCGCGACTCGCTAGATGGAATCTACACCTGCAAGAATACTGCTTTGAAGTGGAGCACAAGTCAGGAAGGACACATCTGAATGCTGATGCACTCAGCCGCACAGCTGCCGTGGCAGCTATAGATGAGTTTGTCCCCGTAGTCGAACCCGCCGAATTACGCACAGAGCAGTGTAAAGATCCTGACATGAAGCGAATAATCGAAAGCTTAGAGGGCGCACCGCCTCACCCCGAACAGCTAGGTTATTTCATTGGCAAAGACGGCACCCTGTGTCGGCGCACGAGGCCAACCAGGAAAGGGAGACCAGAGAAAACCGCTTGGGAGAGAGTCGTCATACCTCGGTCGTGGACAGAAAGGGTCCTTCGCGCGTTTCACGATGCGCCATGCGCCGGTCATTTTGGCGTAGCGAAGACACGCAGGCATGTGGAGCGTTTGTACTTTTGGAGTGGCATGCGACAGGATGTTAGAGACTACTGTGCGAAGTGTCATTCCTGTCTCGAAAGAAAAACACCCAAGGGACGAAGACCAGCTCCAATTCAGCCGTTCCCTGAGGTTTCGGCTCCCTTCGAGCGGACAGGTATGGACATAATGGGCCCATTGCCCACGACCACTTCCGGAAACAGGTACATTTTAGTATTTGTCGATCACCTTTCAAAACACGCGGAAGCGGTAGCACTCCCAGATCAGAAGGCAGACACGGTTGCAAGAGCATTTGTCGAACAGATCGTGCTCCGACATGGACCCCCGAGGCAACTCTTGACAGATCGGGGAACGAACTTCGTGTCGCAGCTAATGAGGAGAGTTTGCGAGCTGCTTAAGATCGCTAAGAAGCAGACAACACCGTACCATCCGGCTTGCAACGGCGCGGTGGAGCGACTGAACCAAACCGTGGCCGGGTTCCTGTCGCATTTTGTTTCGCGCGACCAGCGGGACTGGGACTTGTGGCTCCCGTATGCAATGTTTGCCTACAATTCCGCAGCACACGAGAGCACGGGCGAATCGCCATTCTTTCTTCTCTACGGCCGAGACTCGGACCAGCCTGGTGAAGTGCCAGAGGGCCCCCGTCGTGTCCCGTACGCTTCACTGAACGACTATAAGGTTTAGCTAGAATCGCGCTTGCAAGTGGCGAGGGACATCGCAAAGGAGGCCTTAAAGACAGCGGCGAAGCGCAGGAAGGAGGTGCACGATCGCAGTGCTAGAGACGCGCCGTTTGATGTGGGGGACAGCATGTACCTTGAAAACTGCGAAAGGCAGATTGGGCTAGCTCGTAAGTTCCAGACGAAGTAGAGAGGACCGTGCGAGGTTGTCGAGAAGCTTTCTCCGGTAAACTTCAGAGTCCGAGACGTGAACTGGCGCTTGATAAGGATACACGCAAATCGCCTCAAGTCGGCACCGGTTCAGTATTCACGAAATGAGGAAAGGGAAAGCGCGGATTTTGATGGGGACAGAAGTAAAGCGGAGCGCGCAGATAGTTCGCAAGAAACGCCCTCTCCTACATTTGTTCGGCAGGCGCCAGAGGTGACGGCCGGAATGCCACTGGATTTACTTCATGCATTGCTAGAAGAAGAAGCGCGCGAGGTTGCCGCGCAGATAACGCCAGGAGAGGCTCCTGCCACGAGCCCTCGCGAGTCTCAAAGCAGACAAAAGGTCACAAACTTACTTGGTATGACTCATGAAGGCCGATATCCGCTGCGAAATCTGAAAGCTAAGTCGGAATAATGGCGTAAACAGAGCGGAGTTGTCAACTGGTTAGAATTGTGTAATGCCGCAGCTCATAACATTGCTATGTGCTTATGTGTTAAAATAACGGAGTTGGTAGTTAAACCTTTCTGTCATTAAGTAACACCTTCACAGGACAGCATGCGGAGCGCATGCAGAACCTGCCCTACTTCCTTTCGTTATCTATATTTTTGTCTGTGCCGTGATCGTGCTAGAAGTGGGAGCACCTTTGTAACTGTGGTAAATTTATTTCGTCCAGTTTGGACTAGAAAGGAGAGGCTTGGGTGCTGAGTTTCATGTTTATCTGTAAAAGAAGATCAGTGCTGCCCCTGGAGACGCCAGTTATGACAGCGGAGGCATATGGTGTTGTGCAGTGGTGTTGAGTGCAGCGAAAAGTGTTTTGTCGGACGCACTGTGCGAGGCGATTCCGAAAGAAAAGGGGAGCTGCATGGACTCAAATGTTCTGAGAACATTCTTCTGGAGGGTCAGCGAGTGTGACGTTCCTTGTGTGTGCTACGAGGGTCCGCGTTCGACGGCGCGGCGTAGACGGAGCCCCCAGTGGCGGCAAAAGCACTCAAGGGAAAGCAATTCAGCTGGAAGAGAGGAGATCGGCGACAGCCGGTCTCGTTTTGGAAGCAGCCAGCACACATGTTTCGACTGTATATGGCTGCAAGCAACTTGAGTGGGACTGCTTTCGGGCTTGCCGCCATGGACCGCACGGAGAAGACCCAGGTGACAGCTGCGTTCAATTACCGAGCCATACTCGTTGAGAGTGAACGACCAAAACGAATGGGTTTAAGCACAACCGGACTCCCTTTCCATAGTGTCGGCACGTGTCGAACGCTGCCGCCGCCGCCGCGGGGAGACGGGCGTTATCTTCCCCAATTGCCGTGACCGTGCCGGTGACAAAGGGCCTCGTTTCGGCGGGCCTGGCCCCGTGACAAGACGGCGGTCGTCATCACCAACACTCCCGAGCACATCCTAGGACAAGGGACCACTTTCCCGGCCTTTTAGTGACCTCGCGTTCCGGCCTTGAGTGGCGAGTGTCATTTGATGGGGAACGGAGGTCGGTGACCAGCGGGAACCGTCAGCGGGCCAGAGACCGTCTACCACAGCCGACGCTGCCTCGACGACAACCTTCTTTCCCTCGGACTCAACACGTGACGGGGGCGAGACCATAAGTGCGGTGGTGTGTTTGTGCGCCCAAGTGAAAGCCCTAGGCCCCTCCCACTCCGGCGTGGGCGTCCTCAACCGAGGGAATGTGGGGAATAAGAAGGATATAAAAATCGACTAGGAGTACGGAAGAAGGAACGCTCAGGACGACATCGTTCGCCAAGGGGGCCTTCAGCGCCGAAGCCCGACGGCGTGCAGCTTCTGCCAGCAACCGTTCGAGCTCAACTCCGGAGCCCCTCCATCGTCCCCATGAAGTCGTCGGCACGTAACCTCGGACACCCCAGCCTCTGATGTATAATCATAATCATGTATAATTATTGAATATATCTGTTTGTTTAAACTGAGCCATACGCTGTCTCTTTGCCTCTCCGTCCCGTGTGGACCTGCGCATTATGGGGGGTCGTCACAGTGTCATGTTTGCTTCGGTCATCGTCGAGGTAGGTTGCCAGATTGATGAGCCAGCTTGAACCAGGTGCAGCGGCAGAGGATCCCAGGCAGGCCATGGCGGGATTGCAACCCCTGATGTGTGCTGGCAGGAACCAAGGAACCCACCGCAAACGGCCCATGTGACTGCAGCCTGGAAAACGAACGGTTGTGAGCGCATCGTCGGTAGCGCGGTGTCATGCCCAAATGGCGAAGCCCCTGATGCGCGTTTATGTGTCATGCTGTTTGCTTCGGTCATCATCGAGGTAGGTTGCCAGATTGATGAGCCAGCTCGAACCAGATGCAGCGGCAGAGGATCCAAGGCAGGCCATGGCGGGTTTGAAACCCCTGATGTGAGCTGGCAGGAACCAAGGAACCCAACGGAAACGGCTCATGTGACTGCAGCCTGGAAAACGAACGGTTGTGAGCGCATCGTCGCTGGCGCGGTGTCATGGCCAAATGGCGAAGCCCCTGATGCGAGTTTATGCGTCATGTTGTTTGCTTCGGTCATCGTCGAGGTAGGTTGCCAGATTGATGAGCCAGCTCGAACCAGATGCATCGGCAGAGGATCCAAGGCAGGCGATGGCGGGATTGAAACCCCTGATGTGAGCTGGCAGGAACCAAGGAACCCACCGCAAACGGCCCATGTGACTGCAGCCTGGAAAACGAACAGTTGTGAGCGTGACATGGTTTACGCAAAACGCGTACAGGCGCTAAGAGACGAAGACAAGCACACTCAAGACAGGACAGGCGGCTGTCCTGTCTTGAGAGTGCTTGTCTTCGTCTTTTAGCGCCTGTACGCGTTTTGCGTAAACCATGTCAAGCTACAACCAACCAGGTCAAATGAAAGTCTAGTTGTGAGCGCATCGTCGCTGGCGCGGTGTCATGCCCAAATGGCGAAGCCCCTGATGCGAGTTTATTTGCCATGCTGTTTGCTTCGGTCATCGTCGAGGCAGGTTGCCAGATTGATGAGCCGGCTTGAACCAGATGCATCGGCAGAGGATCCAAGGTAGGCGATGGCGGGATTGAAACCCCTGATGTGAGCTGGCAGGAACAAAGGAACCCACCGCAAACGGCCCATGTGACTTCAGACTCGAAAACGAACGGTTGTGACCGCATCGTCGCTGGCGCGGTGTCATGCCCAAATGGCGAAGCCCCTGATGCGTGTTTATGTGTCATGCTGTTTGCTTCTGTCATCGTCGAGGCAGGTTGCCAGATTGATGAGCCGGCTCGAACCAGATGCATCGGCAGAGGATCCAAGGCAGGTCATGGCGGGTTTGAAACCCCTGATGTGAGCTGACAGGAACCAAGGAACCCACCGCAAACGGCCCATGTGACTGCATCCTGGAAAACGAATGGTTGTGAGCGCATCGTCGCTGACGCGGTGTCATGCCCAAATGGCGAAGCCCCTGATGCGCGTTTATGTGTCATGCTGTTTGCTTCGGTCATCGTCGAGGCAGGTTGCCAGATTGAGGAGCCGGCTCGAACATGGCCAGGATTCTGGTTCATCCGCTCCTAGTTCACAACGCCGCCACCACGGGCCGAATGAAGTTGAGCTCCTCCTCCTTCTCTTACATTCTTCCTCCCGGTTTGAGAGAGAGACGCTAGTAAGCTTCGCCCATTGTCCGCTTTGTGTGTCCTCCCCTCAAGCCAAGCTCCTCGGAAGGGGGGCACCCTTCGCGTTTCTGTTTTTTTTTTCCACCCAGCGTGTTCGAAACGGGCTGACTGTGAGGCTCCCCTAGTCTGTTCCTTTACTGCGGTGCAAGAAAAGAAAGAAGTCGGGTTGGGGTTGAAGCGGTGTACACGCCCCGTCTTTATCCGACTTTGAGGGGCCATTTGTCAAAAACTACTGGCGGTATATATGCACATCACACAAGATATGGCTAAACGTTCCAGAATTGTGCCAAGGCCCAGCTATCACTCAGTGAGTCCAGAGCATAATGCGTGGAATAGAATTTTTTTAGCGCTGCACCCAACTTCTCCCCGTGGGACGGTCTGTGTCTTCATGGTAAATGGTGTTTTGCTGTACAGAAAATCTGATGACTGGTGACAGAACAGAACAAGCGGCCGTATAAACATCAGTAAGAACCTTGTGTTGCGCATTTGTTTACACGTCAGTGTTTTTATTTTTTCGACAGAGGTTGCAGTTATAACCTGACTCACCATAATTCTCAAGTTTTTTCGCAACGGTGAAAAAATTACGGACAACAGTTAAGTCTACTGACGAGCTGTGAAGGAGAAAGGTTGCAGCGTGGTGTTCGGCTGCGGCGATGGCGTGCTGCTCTAATGCAATGGCCAGCCAAGCTGATCAGTTCACGCCGCCCGAATGGAAGTTGATGAAGGCGACAATACCCAAACCCAGCTCGAGCCCCTGTGCTTCCTTTTTTCGAGTTGAGTTGAGTTGTCGACAGAAGGACGAAAGGAAAAGCACGGGCTTGCTTACTGGCTCAATGCGCAGCCACGCCCAGCTGCCTGCGTGCTGATAGTAGGAGTTGAAAGATGGGAGTAAAGAGACAGAATAAAAGCGCGCGCAATAGCCCGTAGGCCACGGGCCAATCCCGGAGGCAGTGCAATACCGGGCTGACCTGTGCCAGAGTGCGTTACGCCAAGCACTCCGCCATACTTTCAAAAATATGGGTAACACCCAAGCCTCAAGGGCCCATATGAGATATTAAGCCAGGTATGTGAATGGCATCCCCCTTCGAAAGCGGACCGGGGATAGAGCCACACCCGAATACTCGATCCTGTGCTTCCTTGCTATCGCTCCCCTTTATATTTCTCCTCGATATCATTTCCCTTTCTCATCCGCCGGCTGCAGCTCGGGTGGTTAAGATATTAGATAGCAATTGCCACGGCCGGCAACATTATTTTCATTCACTTTTGATGCGAAAGCTTCACTATGCTACCTCGTAACGATTTCGCGGTGCTTACGGTTTTGACCTTCAAGTGGGCCAGAGGTCAGTCCTCAGACGGCGTGGTTCGAGTGTCCACCGATATATGTGAGACAGTTACTGCGCCATTTCCTTTCCTCAAAACCAATTTTAGAAACTAACCTTGAAAGTAAAAATTGAAAATTGGTGTTTTGAGAAAGGAAATGGCGCAGTATCTGTCTTTCATATCGGCTGACACCTGAACCGCGCCGTAAAGGGAAAATGGAGGGAGTGAAAAAAAAAAGAAGAAAAAGGTGCCGTAGTGGAGGGTTCTGGAATAGTTTAGACCACCTGGGGATGTTTAGCGTGCACTGACATCGCGCCCTATCCACTGAGCCAATGCGGCGGGTTCCCTTCGTGGGTGCGGAACCCACTTCGGAAAGTATTTTATTTACGAAACTTAATTTTTCTTTTTCTGATTAGGTCACGTGGTTTTTCCAAACCTCTGGGGAGGACAACGCCTGATTTTCCTCCTTATGAGCTGCTATGCTTTCGCAAAAATGAAAATATGCTGCCTTCTACTTACGAACGGCGCTGATCATTTTACCTAGGCTGCTTGCACACAACATATGTTTCCTGCATTTATACACAAGTATGGTGACAGGTTGCTCAGCGTACAAATTATTGAATAATACCATTTAAACGTGTAACCATTTTCGGGATGCGCTTGTATAGGAATTGTACCTGCATGCACGTGACTTTCTGGCGCCCTAGTTCACTGCCTTTTTCTGCATGTGTGTGTGTGTGTGTGTGTGTTGGGCTGAGTGTGTGGGTGTGCGCGCGCGCGCCACGGTAGAGTCCATTGCATGCAGTGGCGCAAAAACGCGGAGCTCCCACTTGGCTTGTCGCAAGTTTGGCTTGGTTAGGAGGGCGAGGGCTGGCTCAGGATGTGAAGCTTTTAAGTTCCATGGCTGATCACCGGCCTGTCTTATGACGTAGGGATAATGTAAACAGGAAATTCGAGAATGTAACATGCAACCAGATCCCTCGGATTTTTTTTTTCATCACGTTACTCCGCATGAACATGTCCAGATATCGAGAACCACACGCTCGAGACAACACAGGCTTTTTGCGCGCGTGGTTTTCTTCCACCGGCCTTGAGGAAACGCGCGCGCCCATTTTCATACGACAGTAATTCATGTCCCCATAAAAAAAGACATGCTATGCTTGATGAATCGTTTATCTTCAAGACAGTCACGTTTCCATGCCCGCCCCCCAAGTCGCCACGTGCTCGTCGGCCATGGCGGCCTCGTCGACGGCGACGTGCGCAAGCAGTCATATCGGAAAAGAGCGGGCTTTCTGCGCACCTATTCGCTCGCGTCAGCCGCCGCCTCATCAACCGTCGTCGGACGACGTGCGAAAATTATCTGGTAGGTCCACATTGGTGGCGGCGCTCACCATCGGGTGAAAATCGCCGGCCTCACGCCGTAAAAACGTCTCATGCATCCCGGCATTAAACGCTGTGGCTGAGCGGGGTTAAGATACTAGATTACGATACCTGGTGACATGACCAAGCGCCGTCACATGTCCGAGATGGGAGGTGCACTAGCGGGTGGCTGTTGGCTGGTTATACGGTCGAGTGCTCATTGCTCGCCGGGCTAAATGTTGCGTCATGAGACCATGCGAAATAGCCTGAAATTTCGAATACAAAATATGCAGAGGACACCAAGCCGCAGAAAAGACCTGTTAATGCTATAGCATCATACCAACAAGGCGGAGCTAAGTGTTCCCCAAATTTCTTAATTTCAGCGCGATTTCTTTTCTTTGTTCAAAAGTACTGCTCATAGTGCTGCCGCAATGAGGAGTTGTGTAGTCAAGTCATCAATGTTGTACTTTGCGATCGTTATGGAGCGCTTGGATTTTGATGTAGGCGAAATGCTAGTGGTCCGTGTACTGTTCGATTTCAGTGCATGTTAAAGAACCTCAGCTGGTCGAAATTTCCGGAGTCTTTCACTACGGCGTTCCTCATAGCCTGAGTCGCTTTGGGACGATAAACCATAAACCAAAACGCATGGAAATATTATACGGCTTATGGCAAAGCGTGATGAAGGAGATTCCACAATTATTTTTGGGTGTGAAATAACTATGAGGGATCGGAAAGCAAGCATTGCTTTTTCACGTTGTAAGAACTCGCTCAGCGGCAGCTGGAGCTTTGATGCGCCAAACATACCTTTTCACGTATTTGAAAGCACTGCCTGACAAATGTTTCAAAGACGATTAGAGATCATATAAAGGCAGCAATGCGTCCCACCCGGTCCTCTTCGTTCCTTCTGTTGTTTTTCGTAACTGATCTAAATTGGGATCCAAGTGGAGACACATTACTTATGTTAAAGCTGAAATTTTCTAACGTACCCTGACGCCCGGATCTACATGACGTTACCCACCAGCATGGTGACGTGACTCGATTACGACCGACGCTGAATACCCCCGGGAATTCGGTCCCCTCGCCGTCAACTGTGAATGCTGAGGCGGCCGCAGATAGAACATGCCATCGCAAATGAGAATCTCCAAAAGGAGGCCATATTAGGTTCAGGAGTGAAGTTGAAAATAGCGAAAATTAAATGTAGCAATGCGTACATTCAGTTTAACTTCTTCAGCCTACCGAATTTCCTAACCTGTTGAGTATTTTGCTCAATTCTTTGTTCCTGTCCTTTTGTGCAAGTTGCAAAAAAAAAATAACGGTGCTTTAGCTTTGGTTAAACCTGGAGTGACGCAATAGCTACAGCTGCCCGAGTGGAACTTGGTCACGTGACCAAACACGTGACCAACAACGTGATCAGCCGCACCACGTGACCAACCACGTGACAGGGTGGCGGCACATCTACAGGGTGTCAACGCAGCCACAGGGTGGCGGTGCCGCCACCACCACGGCGCCGCCACGTTGAAGGCTCGAAATGCTGCCGTAATAATCGCTACAAAAACTCGTACAAAAAATCAAAGCGGGAGTTTACTTGACATGACAGAATACATTTATTATCGCATCACATCATGGCGCAGAAAAAGTCTAAACGATACATTTCGACAGTTTGCTAGAAATACACAATGCACTTATGCACAGAACCAGCTTGAGAAAGTGTCGGTAGTAAATATTAAGTATGGCAAAACTTTACACTTTCTACATAGACGTGTACCACTTGCAACCGCCACACATCACTAGGCTGGTTGTGAGGAAAGGAGAGGTGCAACATTCGCGCTACAATGAGGTCAGCCACATGAACCGCGCCGTTTCGCAGGGAACATAGGCAGCCAGAGGTGCACTGCGAAGGCATTTCAAGCGTGCACTGCAGTAATTATAAAACACAATTGGCCTAATCTTGATGAAACCCAAAAAACACAAAACAACACAGCGTGGAGCGATACAAAAAATATAGACATATCATACATGAATACAGATACAGCGTGTAAATATTGCACATCAAGGAAGATTATCACAAATATGACGAAGAACGAAGAACATTTACTGCACATATAAGTCGCCACAAGCACAAACAAAGCATTTCACTCTCGTTTAGTCGTACCAGCGAGAATGCGAGTTTTAGCATTGAGGGAAGAGACATAGTAAACCGTTCAAGCTGCAAGTGTGCACATACTGCACTACAAAAATTTTTGATGAATATTTCATTAAAAAAGTAAGAAATGATAAAAACTGAGGCATACAGACTTGTGGAACATCGCGAGCAGGCAATTGCTAATTGCAGGCAATTTTTGCTAATAGAAGTCAAGTCGACTGCTGAAAACATCGTCAGTAAAGCAGCTGAATGGGCTAGTTGGTTTTGCATCTTGGTGAAAAAACAGCGCACAAGCAGACACAGACAGAAAGAAGGGGACAAGCGCTTGTCCCCTTCTTTCTGTCTGTGTCTGCTTGTGCGCTGTTTTTTCACCAAGATGAAAACATCGTTTTTCTCTTTCTTTGCGAAGCATTTCACGCAGTTTGGGAACTGATTTTACTTTCGTTGAAATGCCAGCAGCTTTCAATTCGGTCCGCAGTTCAACCGCGTCCATATCCTCGATGCAAGCGGGAGGTGTATCCTCGCGCTCCATTTCAGGAGCGCTTCGAGCCCTATTTGTGCGACTCTCTTCAATCATACCCTCAACCCAGTATGAACGATCGTGTTTTTTGTACGCTCGACTTGTTGTTACGTGCGCGCTATTCTCAAGGCGTTTTGCCAGCTTCAGCGCATCGGCGGCCGCATTCCATTTATTGGATCTTGCATGATGCAAATGCTTCAGAATATCATTCTTTTTCTCAATGCCTTCGCTCGAAAACCACCCCAAACACTTGAATTCTTTATGCTTATTTGAGGCATGACAGACAAGAATATGCATATATGGCGTCATTCTTTCAGCCCCGTAACCCTTATGCCCTCGTTCTCCAAGTTCTATGTACATTTTATGGAATTTGGCTATTTCTTGCTCGATGCTTTCGCCGGTCGTGTTATGTTCAAAATGATCAAAAATGCGACTAAGCATTTTCCAAAGTGAGATGATTTTTTTTTTCTGTTTCCGGGCTGAGTTTTCCAGTGAGCCTCTCTGGCAGCATTTCGAGCAGGCGCTCGCAGGAGTCTCCTTGAATACAGGTGAAATTTTTTCCTTTTCTTTCGTCCTGCCACAGTTCAAATTTTACACCACAGCTATTAATTGCCTGTACAATTGCTTCCACGTGAGTGCTCTTGGCGGTTAAGTTCGCAACTTTATCGCGGTTGTCTTTGTCCATTGCTTCGACAATCAATCCATCAACCAGGCGATTAACGACTCTAATGCGCATGTGTAAAATGTCTGGAACCACAAATGCAGGTTCAATGTTGAATAGGGGAACGAGTTTCATTCCGAATTCTTCAACAATGCCGTCCTCCCTCATGTTTTTTAGAGTGCGCAGAAGAGGCGGCTTATTACACTCCTCTGTGTTCGCCCCAGCTCTGCTTCGTTCCTTTAAATTAATACGACAGAAAGGACATGGGTGCCTAGAAGACGCTGACTGCAATCCTTGAACCATGACCAAGAGTTTTAGATCTGAGCCCAGACAGACTATGACGGGAACTTCCTGTCCTTCCAAGCTGACACTGCCCCTTTTCACAACACTGTTAACTTCGTCTATCAAATCCTTCAAACTTTCTCTAATCTGAAAATAGTTTTCAGGGACTTAGACTACTGCGAGCAGGCGATGTAAGGTATGGCTCTGCAGCCTCCGGCTGCTGTCAATCAGGAGAAAAGATAGAGTTGTCCAGCTTGTTCGTGTGCTGACTACACAGCCATCTCCTTCTATTTTGACCAAAATTGGCTGTGACCTGAGCTGTTCTCCTGTCATACCTCTATTCACTGCGTACTCCGCAACGGCAGTTTCAAGTTCGTGCACAAAAGACACCTGAGCGCCAGCTGCTTCTCCTAGGGTTTTAAACACAGCAGTGCTTTCGTCTAGTTTTTGCCTGTATGAATTGATGACACGGAGCGAGGGTAAATTAGGGACAGCTGAAGACATTTTTTCCCAAAAAACATTGCTTACAAAGTGGTTGTCTAAGAGCGCGGTGATTGCACGGACGCTTTTCTTCTCGGGGGAAGAAAGATCCTGATAGTCAGTTTTACCATTACTGCGGTATTCTTTTTTGATTCCTCGCTCCACGGAGATTCCGTCAATGTCAGAAAAAGTAATTTTGTGCAGTAGCCCTCGAAGGTCTTTTACAACCAACTGGCATAAGTCCAAGCCATAGCTTTCCAAAATTTCTTCTAGCCCTTGAACTATCACGCTGCCTACAGAATGCAGCTTTCTTCTATCGGTGCTTTTCGAACCTTCCCCGACCCTTTTTCCGCAGTTGTTGAGTAAGCGGCAGTTTTTTGCCTGTGATGACAGGCTTTTGTTTTCTTTTTGCAGCTGAAGGCATTTTGCCTCAAAATCCTGAATGGACTTACGCAGTTCAGAAAGAGACCGTTCTGATACACCCTCCATTCGCTTCACTTCTTCTTGTAAAGCTTGAATAATGATGTCCTTGATACTGTTATTTGAATTTTGAACAGAACTTTCCTTATCGAAGGGAATTTTTACATGGCGCTCTTTTTTAAGGAACCCCTCTTTTGCTCGGCCATTAATTTTTCTGTACTGAGTATCTACCGAGGAGCAGAGGCTTCTAAATCTTGTCTCTACTGCAACCTTTAAACTCTCTGGGATGGACATGCCAAGTGGAATAAAAGATGTTATTGTCTCAAAATAAGATTTCTCCAAAACCGTTTTGTTGCTAAAGATTTCCAGAACTGTCTTATTTGTCAATGTAAATGAAATTGCACATTCAGAAATCTCTAAGCGCAAAGCTCCCGAACTCATTTTTAAGAAATTCTAAACAACACAAATTGAAATGCAAGAATCAATACTATATCGAAAAAAAAACAAAGTTCCAAAACGTTTGCTGGCAACATATATGTGAAAGGCGGAAGGCTCACTATTTCTGTGGGTTAGGTTCTGCATGCAACAACCTTCGACACAAGGAACATTTGCAGACATTCCCAAGGATCTAAAGCGGCTGTTTGGGCTTGTTGGTCAGTGAACATGGTAAAAGAATGCAGCGCAAAAAAAAACAAGGACGAACAGAAGTGGACAGGACAGGGCGCTGACTACCAACACATTTATTCAGAAATATGAGCAGCTTATATAACGCAGTCCAACACCCACGTGACCAAGAAAATAGCAAACGCGTTCAACTATCTAATACAAAAAAAAGAAGTACACAATATCAAAGTGATACATATCTGGGTAACGCAAAGTCAGCCAAGAACCGATAAAACCGAGAGGACCACGACGAACCGTAAGGTGCAGCATGGAAAATGAACAGTCAGCGACCTTTGCCGCCAATGCAGCACGAGGCAAAACGAAGACGACAATAACAAAATAGTCACCGAACAATAAGTAAAGGTCGAAGCTAAAAGCAGGGTCGGGGCCAAACGCATAACAAAACAATACAAAACGCAACGCAAAAGCTGAGTCAACCGTTCACAGTCAAACTGAATCAAAAAAGTTGAAAGTTCTCTAGAACAAGAATTAAAAGCAGACGCGAATAAAAAAGACGTGTTTATAGTGGGCCTAGAAAACTGGACTCCTTGTCTGTAAGTAAAATTGAAGGCGTGCTGACGCACATGTCTCCAGCTTTGGCTATCATCCTTGCCTCAATGATGACCCTTTCATTTTCTGTCCGCGCCCCTGCTCTGACAACCGTGCGCTTGTAACATGGTTCGCAGCCTTTGCAAGACTTGCAATGGTCGTCCAGGTGCCCGCCGCTTTTGTTACGGACCCTACGGCGGTGTTCAAACAATCTCTCGTTGAGACACCTGCCGGTTTGCCCAATATACACGCGTCCACACTTCAAGGGAATCTCGTAAATGACACAAGTAGCACAATGTGTGAGTGGTTCTACATGTCTAATAGGGCAAACCTTTTTCTTTTGCTTTGACAGCAGTGTACACACTCGTGACAATTTGCACGGGGCTGAGAAGACAAGGTATACGTTGTTTCTTTTTGCAACCTTCTTTAAATTGTGAGACAACTTGTGAAGATACGGGATGACGGCCAAAGGAGGTCGTTTGGCCTGTTCTAGTTTGCCTGCGTCTTTGCCTTGCACTTTCAATTTCTGGAGAAGAGTCTCTGAAACGCTACTCACTAGTGTTGGTGAGTAGCCAGCACTGTAAAGACGTTGGACTTGGTTGTTAACACTGCTCTGCATCGTATGGGGACAGCTTTTTGTGAGCGCTGCCTGGATGGCAGAAGAAACAATGCCTCGCTTGATCAATTTCGAGTGAGCGCTGTCATGCGGAAGAAGACCTTTCTTAGAGCGAGGGTTGTACGTCCAACAGAGGTGGGTTTGTTCAAAACTAAAAAGTACGTCCAAAAACTGAACATCCTTGCCTCTCGGCGGTTCACAGGTAAAGTTCAGACCCCCAAAATGGGACTTGAAAAGGGCGACAATTTCAAGAATGACACGCTCCAACGAACCAGGTGGGCAACTTCTGAGGACGATCATAAAATCATCCAAATACCGGAAGACCGAATGGACCACTTCACCCGGGAGAACCTGGCTAATGCGCTTATCGGCTTCCGCCAGGTAGATATCACACAGGACTGGCGCGATTGATGACCCGATGCATACGCCATTCTTTTGCACGAAGTACTGACCGCTGTACTGAACAACAGTAGATTCAAGGTAGAACTGAAGAAGGCGAAGGAACTTGTCGCTGCTCACACCCGAGCTGTTCTGGAAACGCACTTCACCCGACTGTTGGATCACGTCGCGCACCGCTGCGTATAGACCACCGTGCGGAACGGAATAAAACAAGTCTTCAACGTCAATTGTAAAGCCAGTCGTAGCGTCTGAACTGCCTTTGAATCGCTGTAACACCTCTGACCAGTTCCTTACCAGAAAAGGGTCATCTAAAGGTAGGCCATTCAAGTGGCGTTGTAGGTAGGCACCAACTTCAGCCTGCCACGTACCTTTTTCCGAGATGATGGTCCTCAGAGGGCAGTCAGGCTTATGGGTTTTGCCTGTGAAGAAGACTTCCAAGAAGCAGTCTCGGGCCTTTTCTGCCGATGATCTTATTCTGTCGAGCTGGAAACTTGTCAGTAGCTTCAAAGCCAAAGTTTTCTGTCTGCTGGGGCGGAATTGAACCTTCTTGAAATTCTTTTCGAGCGCTACCTCAGCCTTCTCCTTGTACAAGTGGTCAGGGAGGATGACAAATCCGCCTTCTTTGTCGCTTTGCAGAGCCATAAGTTTACCCTCCTTGAGGCGTTTAGCAATGGACACGATGGGAGGCTTAGCATGCGTGAGCGAGGCCCCACAGCGACGTAGAACATCGACGCCATCCCCAATGACTCGTGCCTTGTCTTGCTCTGGTACTCGTTGTGCCAACTGCCGCACCATAGCCAGGAGCTGGTACTTGTTTGAAGGTGGTTGAAAGCTGAATTTGGGACCCTTCTGTAGGACCTTCAAGTCCTGAGACGAGATGCAAGCACCTCCGAGAACGGTGACGTTGGTCGTAGACGACTTCACTTCCTTCTTCCTTACTGGAAGGCGCAGACGGTACTGGTGCCATAGGAATTCAGCCGATTGTGCAGCGAGCTTTTTGTACTCATAATATCTGCAGCTCACCCCCGCCGAATGTGGCCTCTGGGGCGCGAACACACCTAGCCAGTCTTGGAAAAGACGCACTTGTCTCCAGAGTTCTGACTTCAGAATCTTGCACATACGCCGAACATGCCCCCAAGACGGCTCCACAGGGCCGAACAACACTCGCACTTCGAACGGCACAATTTTCTTTTTGATATGGAACGAGAGGATCCTGGCCTTGCAAGTAGAAATAGCTATGAGGTTCACGCAGGTTATGGCTGCATTTTGCTTGCTCATGGATGAAAGAAAAGAGCCCAATGTAGAAGAAATCTGATGAACTAAAGCGGCTGTTTGGGCTTGTTGGTCAGTGAACATGGTAAAAGAATGCAGCGCGAAAAAAACAAGGACGAACAGAAGGGGACAGGACAGGGCGCTGACTACCAACACATTTATTCAGAAAGATGAGCAGCTTATATAACGCAGTCCAACACCCACGTGACCAAGAAAATAGCAAACGCGTTCAACTATCTAATACAAAAAAACAAAACGAAGTACACAATATCAAAGTGATACATATCTGGGTAACGCAAAGTCAGCCAAGAACCGATAAAACCGAGAGGACCACGACGAACCGTAAGGTGCACGCATGGAAAATGAACAGTCAGCGACCTTTGCCGCCAATGCAGCACGAGGCAAAACGAAGACGACAATAACAAAATAGTCACCGAACAATAAGTAAAGGTCGAAGCTAAAAGCAGGGTCGGGGCCAAACGCATAACAAAACAATACAAAACGCAACGCAAAAGCTGAGTCAACCGTTCACAGTCAAACTGAGTCAAAAAAGTTGAAAGTTCTCTAGAACAAGAATTAAAAGCAGACGTGAATAAAAAAGACGTGTTTATAGTGGGCCTAGAAAACTGGACTCCTTGTCTGTAAGTAAAATTGAAGGCGTGCTGACGCACTTGTCTCCAGCTGTGGCTATCATCCTTGCCTCAATGATGACCCTTTCATTTTCTGTCCGCGCCCCTGCTCTGACAACCGTGCGCGTGTAACATGGTTCGCAGCCTTTGCAAGACTTGCAATGGTCGTCCAGGTGCCCGCCGCTTTTGTTACGGACCCTACGGCGGTGTTCAAACAATCTCTCGTTGAGACACCTGCCGGTTTGCCCAATATACACGCGTCCACACTTCAAGGGAATCTCGTAAATTACACAAGTAGCACAATGTGTGAGTGGTTCTACATGTCTAATAGGGCAAACCTTTTTCTTTTGCTTTGTCAGCAGTGTACACACTCGTGACAATTTGCACGGGGCTGAGAAGACAAGGTTTACGTTGTTTCTTTTTGCAACCTTCTGTCTCACAATTTAAAGAAGGTTGCAAAAAGAACCAACGTAAACCTTGTCTTCTCAGCCCCGTGCAAATTGTCACGAGTGTGTACACTGCTGACAAAGCAAAAGAAAAAGGTTTGCCCTATTAGACATGTAGAACCACTCACACATTGTGCTACTTGTGTCATTTACGGGATTCCCTTGAAGTGTGGACGCGTGTATATTGGGCAAACCGGCAGGTGTCTCAACGAGAGATTGTTTGAACACCGCCGTAGGGTCCGTAACAAAAGCGGCGGGCACCTGGACGATCATTGCAAGTCTTGCAAAGGCTGCGAACCATGTTACACGCGCACGGTTGTCAGAGCACGGGCGCGGACAGAAAATGAAAGGGTCATCATTGAGGCAAGGATGATAGCCAAAGCTGGAGACAAGTGCGTCAGCACGCCTTCAATTTTACTTACAGACAAGGAGTCCAGTTTTCTAGGCCCACTATAAACACGTCTTTTTTATTCACGTCTGCTTTTAATTCTTGTTCTAGAGAACTTTCAACTTTTTTGACTCAGTTTGACTGTGAACGGTTGACTCAGCTTTTGCGTTGCGTTTTGTATTGTTTTGTTATGCGTTTGGCCCCGACCCTGCTTTTAGCTTCGACCTTTACTTATTGTTCGGTGACTATTTTGTTATTGTCGTCTTCGTTTTGCCTCGTGCTGCATTGGCGGCAAAGGTCGCTGACTGTTCATTTTCCATGCGTGCACCTTACGGTTCGTCGTGGTCCTCTCGGTTTTATCGGTTCTTGGCTGACTTTGCGTTACCCAGATATGTATCACTTTGATATTGTGTACTTCGTTTTGCTTTTTTTTTGCATTAGATAGTTGAACGCGTTTGCTATTTTCTTGGTCACGTGGGTGTTGGACTGCGTTATATAAGCTGCTCATCTTTCTGAATAAATGTGTTGGTAGTCAGCGCCCTGTCCTGTCCACTTCTGTTCGTCCTTGTTTTTTTCGCGCTGCATTCTTTTACCATGTTCACTGACCAACAAGCCCAAACAGCCGCTTTAGTTCATCAGATTTCTTCTACATTGGGCTCTTTTCTTTCATCCATGAGCAAGCAAAATGCAGCCATAACCTGCGTGAACCTCATAGCTATTTCTACTTGCAAGGCCAGGATCCTCTCGTTCCATATCAAAAAGAAAATTGTGCCGTTCGAAGTGCGAGTGTTGTTCGGCCCTGTGGAGCCGTCTTGGGGGCATGTTCGGCGTATGTGCAAGATTCTGAAGTCAGAACTCTGGAGACAAGTGCGTCTTTTCCAAGACTGGCTAGGTGTGTTCGCGCCCCAGAGGCCACATTCGACGGGGGTGAGCTGCAGATATTATGAGTACAAAAAGCTCGCTGCACAATCGGCTGAATTCCTATGGCACCAGTACCGTCTGCGCCTTCCAGTAAGGAAGAAGGAAGTGAAGTCGTCTACGACCAACGTCACCGTTCTCGAGGTGCTTGCATCTCGTCTCAGGACTTGAAGGTCCTACAGAAGGGTCCCAAATTCAGCTTTCAACCACCTTCAAACAAGTACCAGCTCCTGGCTATGGTGCGGAAGTTGGCACAACGAGTACCAGAGCAAGACAAGGCACGAGTCATTGGGGATGGCGTCGATGTTCTACGTCGCTGTGGGGCCTCGCTCACGCATGCTAAGCCTCCCATCGTGTCCATTGCTAAACGCCTCAAGGAGGGTAACCTTATGGCTCTGCAAAGCGACAAAGAAGGCGGAATTGTCATCCTCCCTGACCACTTGTACAAGGAGAAGGCTGAGGTAGCGCTCGAAAAGAATTTCAAGAAGGTTCAATTCCGCCCCAGCAGACAGAAAACATTGGCCTTGAAGCTACTGACAAGTTTCCAGCTCGACAGAATAAGATCATCGGCAGAAAAGGCCCGAGACTGCTTCTTGGAAGTCTTCTTCACAGGCAAAACCCATAAGCCTGACTGCCCTCTGAGGACCATCATCTCGGAAAAAGGTACGTGGCAGGCTGAAGTTGGTGCCTACCTACAACGCCACTTGAATGGCCTACCTTTAGATGACCCTTTTCTGGTAAGGAACTCGTCAGAGGGGTTACAGCGATTCAAAGGCAGTTCAGACGCTACGACTGGCTTTACAATTGACGTTGAAGACTTGTTTTACTCCGTTCCGCACGGTGGTCTATACGCAGCGGTGCGCGACGTGATCCAACAGTCGGGTGAAGTGCGTTTCCAGAACAGCTCGGGTGTGAGCAGCGACAATTTCCTTCGCCTTCTTCAGTTCTACCTTGAATCTACTGTTGTTCAGTACAGCGGTCAGTAATTCGTGCAAAAGAATGGCGTATGCATCGGGTCATCAATCGCGCCAGTCCTGTGTGATATCTACCTGGCGGCAGCCGATAAGCGCATTAGCCAGGTTCTCCCGGGTGAAGTGGTCCATTCGGTCTTCCGGTATGTGGATGATTTTATGATCGTCCTCAGAAGTTGTCCACCTGGTTCGTTGGAGCGTGTCATTCTTGAAATTGTCGCCCTTTTCAAGTCCCATTTTGGGGGTCTGAACTTTACCTGTGAACCGCCGAGAGGCAAGGATGTTCAGTTTTTGGACGTACTTTTTAGTTTTGAACAAACCCACCTCTGTTGGACGTACAACCCTCGCTCTAAGAAAGGTCTTCTTCCGCATGACAGCGCTCACTCGAAATTGATCAAGCGAGGCATTGTTTCTTCTGCCATCCAGGCAGCGCTCACAAAAAGCTGTCCCCATACGATGCAGAGCAGTGTTAACAACCAAGTCCAACGTCTTTACAGTGCTGGCTACTCACCAACACTAGTGAGTAGCGTTTCAGAGACTCTTCTCCAGAAATTGAAAGTGCAAGGCAAAGACGCAGGCAAACTAGAACAGGCCAAACGACCTCCTTTGGCCGTCATCCCGTATCTTCACAAGTTGTCTCACAATTTAAAGAAGGTTGCAAAAAGAAACAACGTAAACCTTGTCTTCTCAGCCCCGTGCAAATTGTCACGAGTGTGTACACTGCCGACAAAGCAAAAGAAAAAGGTTTGCCCTATTAGACATGTAGAACCACTCACACATTGTGCTACTTGTGTCATTTACGAGATTCCCTTGAAGTGTGGACGCGTGTATATTGGGCAAACCGGCAGGTGTCTCAACGAGAGATTGTTTGAACACCGCCGTAGGGTCCGTAACAAAAGCGGCGGGCACCTGGACGACCATTGCAAGTCTTGCAAAGGCTGCGAACCATGTTACACGCGCACGGTTGTCAGAGCACGGGCGCGGACAGAAAATGAAAGGGTCATCATTGAGGCAAGGATGATAGCCAAAGCTGGAGACAAGTGCGTCAGCACGCCTTCAATTTTACTTACAGACAAGGAGTCCAGTTTTCTAGGCCCACTATAAACACGTCTTTTTTATTCACGTCTGCTTTTAATTCTTGTTCTAGAGAACTTTCAACTTTTTTGATTCAGTTTGACTGTGAACGGTTGACTCAGCTTTTGCGTTGCGTTTTGTATTGTTTTGTTATGCGTTTGGCCCCGACCCTGCTTTTAGCTTCGACCTTTACTTATTGTTCGGTGACTATTTTGTTATTGTCGTCTTCGTTTTGCCTCGTGCTGCATTGGCGGCAAAGGTCGCTGACTGTTCATTTTCCATGCGTGCACCTTACGGTTCGTCGTGGTCCTCTCGGTTTTATCGGTTCTTGGCTGACTTTGCGTTACCCAGATATGTATCACTTTGATATTGTGTACTTCGTTTTGTTTTTTTTTGTATTAGATAGTTGAACGCGTTTGCTATTTTCTTGGTCACGTGGGTGTTGGACTGCGTTATATAAGCTGCTCATCTTTCTGAATAAATGTGTTGGTAGTCAGCGCCCTGTACTGTCCACTTCTGTTCGTCCTTGTTTTTTTCGCGCTGCATTCTTTTACCATGTTTCCCAAGGATAGCCGTTTGGAAAGAGCTTGCAAGCTTTCTGTCGTGTCACAGCAGCCTTCACACGCACTGGGAACTCAATTGCCGCTACACTGCCAAGTTTCGTTTCTCGAGTATGCCACCCAAAGGGAAGATTCAGCTTTGAAAAGTCTGACTCATTGCAAACAATCCAACCCCTTTCGAGCGGCCTTCCTTTCCTACTGAAAACCCATCTAAAGATGTCCAGGTCTATGTTCACCTTGACAAGCCCGCTGGATCGACGGCTGTTGGAAAGTTTCTTTTGCACAGCGTAAATTAATTCCTCAGCAGCAGCTTCCTGTCGTTGTGGCGATGGCTTGCTTGGGTGCCTAAATTCCCGGAGACAGGCGCCGTTCAGATTTTTTCTTGGTTCAACGGAGCAATGCCACTTGGAATATCCTTTCTATTTTATAAGGTATCCCTTGCTCTGTAAAAAAAAAGATGGCATGGTGAAACATTTAGCGCAAGAAAACTCACACACGCCGAGGAACGACAAAACGAAGCACAAGTGAACCAAAGAAAAGACAAAGGAAAGATATGCCACTACGAAATGAAGAGCCAATGAACTTGAATGGTAATTTATGCAAATGTTAACATATCCATTTGTGATGAAATGAGTGCCTTAGAGGACTTAAGTTACTGGGGATTGAAGGGTTTGCTTCATATCTCGACCGCGTTATCTACCTTTCTGGACTCAGGCTGCCCGCTTAGAGCGAAAAATATATTTATGAAAAATGCTTTGTCTCTGGCATCATCACTAAGTTTGGAAGTCGAGTGTTCAAAACTGGCGGTAGTAGTAGTAGCAGTAGAAAACATTTATTCATAGAAAGGTAGGATAAAGAGGCGGGAAAAAACAGATTTTGGGTGGAGTCCTTATTTCAGGACCCCAATGTCCACCGCAGTTGCTCTTGCTTGGGATATCAGGCTACGCTGGGTCACCAAATCGGAGCTGAGCAGGGCAGACTCCCACTGTTCCTCGGATTGATGTTTGTCTAGTTCGGGGGGCTTTCTACCAGATCAGCCCCATGTTACAAGGTATGTTGTTGGAATTCCGCCACACCAGGGGCAGATTCCGTCGTATCTATCGGGAAACATGATATGGTATTTGTGTAGGTTTGGGAAGGTGTTCGTCTGTAGTTGTCGCCAGCCCCTCGCCTCTGCCGCCGTTAGCTTCGAGTGTGGTGGGGGATAGACTTGCCTTTGCGTTCGGAGAAGGAGGAGGCGTTCGCCGTACATAGAGGGAAGAGGGGTGACGTCGGGGAGGTTAGTCGCTCGGTTGGTGTATCTCGAGCTAGACTGTCCGCGGCCTCGTTTCCCTCGAGCCCCTCGTGCCCAGGAGCCCAAGTGATTTGGTGCTTGCATGTGGAATTTTTAACATGTGGGGTAGTCAGAATGGGAGCGATGGAGTGTGGAAGTCTGCCAGTGAGGAAGAGCCGACACGCCGACTGGGAGTCTGTAACAATTTTTAGTCCGTTTCGCGTGGTATCGCCGTGCTGGATGGCGAGACCGATTGCGGCCGTTTCTGCTACTGTGGGAGAGCAGTTGCGTAGAGAGGCGCTGGCGATTTCCTTGAAGTTGGTGTCCAAAACTACCGCCACCGCGTTCGTGGAATTGGGGTACATGGCTGCGTCGACGTATACAGCATTTCGTGCCTGTCGGTGTGTGCGGCGCCGGTAGTCCACTCGCGCCTTTCGTCGTCCCTTTTGTGAGTCCGAGTGAAAACTGGCGGTATACCAATTTCGGAGACATTTTGTTATAGGAAGTCTCCCTGACTGCCACGCTTTGGGGCCTCCTACTGTGCAATTTTACCAATTTCTCTAACACATTTTAGTCAATGAAAACCTAAAAACCTAAAGAAAACGTGATCAAGACACCTCTTAAGTTTATATTCCTCGCAGCTTATTTATATGCAAGCTAACAACATTTTTTCAAACATCAATAAACAAATGCAAAAGAAAAAGGTTTGAATTTTTCTGGGCTCTCTTATACAGATAACAGCAGTAACACATACCAGGTGTTACAGAGAAGACTAAGTCATCATCAAAATTAAGCTTTCTCGGATTAGCTCAGCTAACAAAGCGAAAGTCGTCGGCGTTCATTGTGTTCATTGGTGTTGGCCTTGACAACTTTCTTGGTGATTTTGTGGAAAGGAAGGGCGCATATAACTGGCCACCTGTGTAAGTGGGCGCCTCAATAGCGCTTTGAGGTACGTGATGGTGGTGAGAGAAAGATGTGGGCTGCATGCATTAGCGCTGACAACGTTGTGGCAGACACGCGGCACTGCAGCAATAGGCCGCAGCCTGACCAACCTGTCGCGATCAGCCATTAATTCAAATGCCACCTGCCAGGGTGGCAGGTTGGGCGCACTGCTCATCCAGTGTGCGGAACGCACTCAACGCTACAGACGCTAAGCCGCGTCTGCTTGCACGATACATCACAGCTCTCGCTCTCTAACAAGGTTCAGCAGTAGTTGAGCAACAGCTAATATTTTTTTATCCAGCTGATACTCGGCTAGATAACGTGGCCAGGCAGCAGCCGCTGCACGGCTGTGGAGCCCCTGCGCAGAGACGGTGAAGACTAGGCTTGGCGGCGCGGCGAAGTCACTTGCTGGGTTGCTATGGCAGCGGCGCAGCAAGGACGTTCAAGATCAAACGTGAGGTGACGGCGAAATCGCTCCGACGAAAGCAGGAAAAGCTTTCGCTTTTAAAATATGGATTTTGCGGCATAGTATACCAGTGCCCGCAAACTGTAGCTAACCGGTAGTTACCCAGTAGTTAACAGGCAGTAAACCGGGAGGAAGCTGGTTTACTAATTCTGATATTAACTTTTAACTATTAGTTAGGCGCCTAGTTGCAGTTAGAGGTAGGTTACTAATATCCGTATCAGTTTTTAGAATTTCGAAAACGCGATTACCCTCATCGCAGTGGCTCGACAAAATTTGGCTACATCATGCGATGGCTCAGTGGTTAAGGTGCTCATCTGCTGAGCCGGAGTACCCGGGTTGGCACTCAACCGCAGCGGCTGCGCTTCTATGGAGGCGAAACGCAAAAGGCACCCATGCGCTGTGCAATATCACTGCACTTTGAAGATCCCTAGTTGGTCGAAATTATTCTGGAGCCCTCCACAACGGCACCTATTTGTTCCTTTCTTCTTTAACTCCCTCCTTCATCTCTTCCCTTACGGTGCAATTCGGGTGCCCGCCGAGATAGGCGGGACAGTTACTGTGTCATTTCCTCTCCTCAAAAGCCAATTTTCAAGATCCAGTTAGCACCAAAATACATGCGCTTTCGAAAGCATGCAAGCAAAGAAACCTTTCCAGTGCGCGTAACTAGTCGAAACAGCCAAATTTTGTCGATCAATATGGCCAAAGGTAACCATGTTTTGGAAATTATAAAAACTTATATGGCCACTATTGACTGGCGTAACTACACCTCCATGACAAATTCTTCAGAAGCAAAAAATTTTGTCGATGTCTGTCTTAACTTCAACCTTACTCAGCTAATATTAGAGCCAACGCGCATTGCGCAGAATTCCGCCAACACTCTAGATCTGATATTAACCAACAGCCCTGATAGCGCAACAAGTATTACATACCTAAGGGAAATAAGTGATCATAAAGTCATTCATGCTACCTTCAGTTTTACACCCATGCTTCGTCAAGTTTCCAGGAAAACAATTCGTCTTTATGATAGAGGTGATTTTCAAGCAATAAATGAAGAACTAACTGCTTTTTTTACAACTTATGAAACCGATTTTCACACAGTCTCTTAACGAAAATTGGACGATTTTCAGGGACAAAGTTCACGAACTAACAAACAAGTACATTCCGGTAGCTAGTTTCCGTGCTAACCAGCAAAAACCGTGGTTTACTACGGCCCTGAAACGCCTGGAAAACAAGAAAAAGCGTCACTATCGGGCAGCAAAGCGGAACCCAAGCCAAGCATCATGGAAAAAGTACTACACTGCCGAAGCTGATTACCTTGCTGCTATCCGCAACGCAAAACACACCTTTTTCCACTCTGACTTGCCAAAATTGCTAATACACAACCCTAAAAAATTCTGGCACGTAGTAAACCCGAAGAATACACGTACAATTGTTCTTACTAACGATATGAGTCAAACCATCAGCGATTGTGAATGAGCTGACGTTTTCAATAGAGCCTTTTCAACTGTTTTTGCGAAAGAGTGTGATTTACCTGCTAACGCCTTCATAAGTTCCTTCACAGCGTCAACCATGGATCCAGTTTCTTTCTTCGCAGATGGTATATCATCTCGTATCGAAAACATCAAGCTAACGTCATCAGCCGGGATCGATGAAATTAACTCGAAATTTCTGAAAAATACTAAGCACATTTCCGCGGCCTACTTATCACTATTGTACTCTCAGTCTCTCTCTTCAGGTAACATACCGCATGACTGGAAAGTGGGAAAGGTCGTCCCAATCTTCAAGTCCGGTACCAAAAACTCGCCCTTAAATTATCGACCCATTTCCCTAACAAGCATTCCTTGTAAAATCATGGAGCATGTAATTTATTCTCAAGTCATGAACTTTCTCGATTCCAACAATTTCTTTCATTCATCACAACATGGCTTCCGTAAAAACCTTTCCTGTGAGACACAACTGGCTACATTTGTTCATGACTTACATGCTAACCTTGACTGCAACCAATAGATTGATGCTATTTTTTTAGATTACGCAAAAGCCTTTGACAAAGTACCACACCAGAGATTACTACTTAAGCTCTCTTACCTAAATATTCACCCTAGCATTCTAAACTGGATTAAGGAATTTTTAACAAATCGAACCCAATTAGTCATAGTTAATAACGAATTTTCTGATTACATTCCAGTAACCTCAGGCGTCCCCCAAGGATCAGTGCTCGGACCGTTAGTATTCTTAATATACATTAATGACTTGCCCCTTCACGTATCATGTCACATTCGTATGTTCGCAGATGATTGCGTCATTTATCGTACTATTAATAACTCTTCCCACCAAGAAGCCCTCCAGACTGACCTAACTAACGTTCAGAAATAGAGTGACCTGTGGACGATGACACTTAACCCTCAGAAATGCAAGATTGTATCCTTCACCCGTCGCACTAAACCATTTATTTTTTCGTACAATATAGCTCAAATCCCAATAGAAGCAGTTAACTCATTTAAGTACTTAGGAGTTACGCTATCTCATGATTTATCTTGGCGCACACATATTTCTAATGTAATATCATCCGCGAATAAAACACTAGGCTTTTTGTAACGCCACTTACGTCACGCTCCCCAACAAGTTAAACTCCTGGCTTACCAATCGCTAATCAGACCGAAACTAGAATATGCATCCCCCATATGGAATCCACATCAAATATACCCCATAAATGCCCTCGAATCCGTCCAGAACCGTGCCACTAGATTCATCCACAATACCTATTCATTCCAAGTCAGCGTGTCGTCTTTAAAAGCAGAATCCGCCTTATCAACCCTTGTTATTCGTCGCCGCATTGCCAGCCTAAACCTGTTTCATAAGTTCTTTTACACCACCCACGGTTACGCAGGCTATATCACATCACCAGCTCGCATATCGCATCGCACTGGTCACATTCTTCAAGTTGCCCGGCCTCGGACCCATACGACCACGTTCGCTGCCTCCATCTTCCCCCGAGCAGCATTAGATTGGAACGGCCTTTCCCACAGCATCGCCGCTATCACCTGCCAATCCAACTTTTCCAAAGCACTAACAGATCATATTGTATGTTGAACCCACATGGCAACCATTGTACTTATTTTTTTTGTATAATCCACCTCTTATGTAATACCCCCACGGGGGTCCTTAAGGTAATAAACTGAACTGAACTGGACGCGTATCACATGGACACTTGTAAAACCGATGTGTTCAGATCTAGCTCGTTTCGGACTAAAACAGCTTGCCTCGTTGTATTAAGCACGAATACATGCTTTTCGCGCAGTTATGAGAAAAAGTTTTAACGCGTATCACACGGACACATGCAAAACCGATGTGTTCGGATCTAGCTCGTTTCGGTCTAAACCAGCTTGCCTCGTTGCATTAAGCACGAACACATGCTTTTCGCGCAGTTATGAGAGAAAACGTTTTGACGCGTATCACACGGACACTTGTAAAACCGATGTGTTCAGAGCTAGCTCGTTTCGGTCTGAAAAAGTTTGTCTCGTATTAAGCACGAATACATGCTTTTCGCGCAGTTATGAGAGAAAAAGTTTTGACGCCAATCACAGGAACACCTGTAAAACCGGTGTGTTCAGATCTAGCTCATTTCGCTGTAATACAGTTTGTCTCGATGTTTTAAGCGCAAATACATGCTTTTCGCGCAGTTATAAGAGCAAAAGTTTTGACGCCTATCACACGGACACTTGTGAAAGCGATGTGTTCAGATCTAGCTCGTTTCGGTCTAAAACAGCTTGTCTCGTTGTATTAAGCACGAATACATGCTTTTCGCGCAGTTATGAGAGAAAAAGGTTTGACGCGTATCACACGGACACTTGTAAAACCTATGTGTTCAGATCTAGCTCGTTTCGGTCTAAAACAGCTTGCCTCGTTGTATTAAGCACGAATACATGCTTTTCGCGCAGTTATGAGAGAAAAGTTTTGACGCCTATCACATGGACACTTGTAAAACAGATGTTCTCAGATCTAGCTCGTTTCGGTCTAAAACAGCTTGTCTCGTTGTATTAAGCACGAATGCATGCTTTTCGCGCAGTTATGAGAGAAAAAGGTTTGACGCGTATCACACGGACACTTGTAAAACCGATGTGTTCAGATCTAGCTCGTTTCGGTCTAAAACAGTTTGTCTCGTTGTTTTAAACACAAATAAATGCTTTTCGCGCAGTTATAAAAGAAAAAGTTTTGACGCGTATTACAAGGACACTTGTAAAACCGATGTGTTCAGATCTAGCTCGTTTCGGTCTAAAACAGCTTGTCTCGTTGTATTAAGCACGAATACATGCTTTTCGCGCAGTTATGAGAGAAAAAGGTTTGACGCGTATCACACGGACACTTGCAAAACCGATGTGTTCAGATCTAGCTCGTTTCGGTCTAAAACAGCTTCCCTCGTTGTATTAATCACGAACACATGCTTTTCGCGCAGTTATGAGAGAAAATGTTTTGACGCGTATCACACGGACACTTGTAAAACCGATGTGTTCAGAGCTAGCTCGTTTCGGTCTGAAAAAGTTTGTCTCGTATTAAGCACGAATACATGCTTTTCGCGCAGTTATGAGAGGTGACGAAAGTTCTGATTAAGAAGCGCCAAAACATGAAGGCATCTAACACTACCGATAGAATAGAGCTAACGGAGCTATCAAAGTTAATAAATACGCGCAAGGTAGCCGACATAAGGAAGTTTAATATGGAGAGAATCGAGCATGCTATAAAGACCGGAGGTAGCCTAAAAACAGTGAAGAGGAAACTAGGCATAGGTAAAAACCAGATGTATGCATTAAGAGACAAGCAGGGCAATGTCATTAGCAATATGGATAAGATAGTTAACGTAGCCGAAGAATTCTACACAGACCTGTACAGTAGCCAATGTAATCGGAGCGCTAATGAGAACAGCAGTGCACAGCAATGCGTCATCCCGCCAGTAACGAAAGATGAAGTAAAGAAAGCCTTAGAAGCAATGAAAAGGGGAAAAGCAGCTGGGGAGGATCAGGTAACAGCAGATCTGTTGAAGGATGGAGGGGACATCGTGCTAGAAAAACTAGCCACCCTGTATACGCAATGCCTTATGACCTCGACTGTACCAGAAGCTTGGAAGAATGCAAACATTATCTTAATTCATAAGTAGGGAGACGCCAAGGACTTGAAAAATTACAGGCCGATCAGCTTACTATCAGTTGCCTACAAAGTATTTACTAAGGTAATCGCTAATAGAGTCAGGGCAACGTTAGACTTTAATCAACCAAATGATCAGGCAGGCTTTCGTAAAGGATATTCCACAATAGATCATATTCACACTATCAATCAGGTGATAGAGAAATGCGCAGAATATAACCAACCTCTCTATATAGCTTTCATTGATTACGAGAAAGCATTCGACTCAGTGGAAACCTCAGCAGTCATACAGGCATTGCGTAATCAGGGGGTAGAAGAGCCTTATGTCAAAATACTGGAAGATATAAATAGCAACTGCACAGCTACTATAGTCCTCCATAAAGTCAGCAATAAAATTCCAATAAGGAAGGGTGTCAGGCAAGGAGACACGATCTCGCCAATGCTGTTCACCGCATGTTTGCAGGAGGTTTTTCGAGGCCTGATATTGGGAACAGTTGGGAATAAGAATAAATGGAGAATACCTAAATAATCTGCGATTTGCTGATGACATTGCCTTGCTGAGTCACTCAGGAGGTGAACTGCAAATCATGATCAACGAGTTAGACAGGCAGAGCAGATCGATGGGTCTAAAAATTAACATGCAGAAAACCAAGGTAATGTTCAACAGCCTAGCAAGGGAACAGCAGTTCACAGTTGGCAGGGAGAGCCTAGAAATTGTCCCGGAATACCTCTACTTAGGGCAGGTAGTGACAGCTGATCCGGATCATGATAGGGAGATAACTAGAAGGATAAGAATGGGGTGGAGCGCATATGGCAAATTCTCGCAGATCATGAGTGGCAGTTTACCAATTTCCCTCAAGAGGAAAGTATACAACAGCATAATCTTACCGGTACTCACCTACGGGGCAGAAACGTGGAGGCTAACGAAAAGAGTTCAGCTTAAGTTAAGGACAACGCAGCGAGCCATGGAAAGAAAAATGATAGGTGTAACGTTAAGAGATCGGAAGCGGGCAGAGTGGGTGAGGGAACAAACACGGGTTAATGACATCCTAGTCGAAATCAAGAGAAAGAAATGGGCTTGGGCAGGGCATGTAATGCGAAGGCAGGATAACCGCTGGTCTTTAAGGGTAACGGAGTGGGTTCCAAGAGAAAGTAAGCGTAGCAGGGGGCGGCAGAAGGTTAGGTGGGCGGATGAGATTAGAAGTTTGCAGGCAAAGGGTGGATGCAGCTGGCAAAGGATAGGGTTAATTGGAGAGACATGGGAGAGGCCTTTGCCCTGCAGTGGGTGTAGTAAAGGCTGATGATGATGATGATGATGATGATGATGATGATGATGATGAGAGAAAAAGTTTTGACGCCAATCACAGGAACACTTGTAAAACCGGTGTGTTCAGATCTAGCTCATTTCGCTCTAATACAGTTTGTCTCAATGTTTTAAGCGCAAATACATGCTTTTCGCGCAGTTATGAGAGCAAAAGTTTTGACGCCTATCACACGGACGCTTGTGAAAGCGATGTGTTCAGATCTAGCTCGTTTCGGTCTAAAACAGCTTGTGTCGTTGTGTTAAGCACGAATGCATGCTTTTCGCGCAGTTATGAGAGAAAAAGGTTTGACGCGTATCACACGGACACTTGTAAAACCGATGTGTTCAGATCTAGCTCGTTTCGGTCTAAAACAGTTTGTCTCGTTGTTTTAAACACGAATAAATGCTTTTCGCGCAGTTATAAAAGAAAAAGTTTTGACGCGCATCACAAGGACACTTATAAAACCGATGTGTTCAGATCTAGCTCGTTTCGGTCTAAAACAGTTTGTCTCGTTGTATTAAGCACGAATACATGCTTTTCGCGCAGTTATGAGAAAAAAATTTTGACGCGTATCACATGGACACTTGTAAAACCGATGTTCTCAGATCTAGCTCGTTTCGGTCTAAAACAGCTTGTCTCGTTGTATTAAGCACGAATGCATGCTTTTCGCGCAGTTATGAGAGAAAAGGTTTTGACGCGTATCACACGGACACTTGTAAAACCGATGTGTACAGATCTAGCTCGTTTCGGTCTAAAACAGTTTGTCCCGTTGTATTAAGCACGAATACATGCTTTTCGCGCAGTTCATGGACACTTGTAAAACCGTTGTGTTCAGATCTAGCTCGTTTCGGTCTAAAACAGCTTGCATCGATGTATTAAGCACGAATACATGCTTTTCGCGCATTTATGAGAAAAAGTTTTGACGCGTATCACACGGACACTTGCAAAACCGATGTGTTCAGATCTAGCTCGTTTCGGTCTAAAACAGCTTGCCTCGTTGTATTAAGCACGAACACATGCTTTTCGCGCAGTTATGAGAGAAAAGGTTTTGACGCGTATCACACGGACACTTGTAAAACCGATGTGTTCAGATCTAGCTCGTTTCGGTCTAAAACAGTTTGTCCCGTTGTATTAAGCACGAATACATGCTCTTCGCGCAGTTATGAGAGAAAAACTTTTGACGCGTATCACATGGGCACTTGTAAAACCGATGTGTTCAGATCTAGCTCGTTTCGGTCTAAAACAGCTTGCATCGTTGTATTAAGCACAAATCCATGCTTTTCGCACAGTTATGAGAAAACGTTTTGACGCGTATCACACGGACACTCGCAAAACCGATGTGTTCAGATCTAGCTCCTTTCGGTCCAAAGCAGCTTCCCTCGTTGTATTAAGCACGAACACATGCTTTTCGCGCAGTTATGAGAGAAAAAGTTTTGACGCGTATCACACGGACACTTGTAAAACCGATGTGTTCAGAGCTTGCTCGTTTCGGTCTGAAAAAGTTTGTCTCGTATTAAGCACGAATACATGCTTTTCGCGCAGTTATGAGAGAAAAAGTTTTGACGCCAATCACAGGAACACTTGTAAAACCGGTGTGTTCAGATCTAGCTCATTTCGCTCTAATACAGTTTGTCTCGTTGTTTTAAGCGCAAATACATGCTTTTCTCGCAGTTATGAGAGCAAAAGTTTTGACGCCTATCACACGGACACTTGTAAAACCGATGTGTTCACATCTAGCTCATTTCGGTCTAAAACAGCTTGCTTCGTTGTATTAAGCACGAATACATGCTTTTAGCGCAGTTATGAGAGAAAAAGTTTTGACGCGTATCACACGGACACTTGTAAAACCGATGTTCTCAGATCTAGCTCGTTTCGGTCTAAAACAGCTTGTCTCGTTGTTTTAAACACGAATAAATGCTTTTCGCGCAGTTATAAAAGAAAAAGATTTGACGCGTATCACAAGGACACTTGTAAAACCGATGTGTTCAGATCTAGCTCGTTTCGGTCTAAAACAGCTTGTGTCGTTGTATTAAGCACGAATACATGCTTTTCGCGCAGTTATGAGAGAAAAAGGTTTGACGCGTATCACACGGACACTTGTAAAACCGATGTGTTCAGATCTAGCTCGTTTCGGTCTAAAACAGCTTGTCTCGTTGTATTAAGCACGAATACATGCTTTTCGCGCAGTTATGAGAGAAAAAGGTTTGACGCGTATCACATGGACACTTGTAAAACCCATGTGTTCAGATCTAGCTCGTTTCGGTCTAAAACAGCTTGCCTCGTTGTATTAAGCACGAATACATGCTTTTCGCGCAGTTATGAGAGAAAAGTTTTGACGCGTATCACATGGACACTTGTAAAACCGATGTTCTCAGGTCTAGCTCGTTTCGGTCTGAAACAGCTTGTCTCGCTGTATTAAGCACGAATGCATGCTTTTCGCGCAGTTATGAGAGAAAAAGGTTTGACGCGTATCACACGGACACTTGTAAAACCGATGTGTTCAGATCTAGCTCGTTTCGGTCTAAAACAGTTTGTCTCGTTGTTTTAAACACGAATAAATGCTTTTCGCGCAGTTACAAAATAAAAAGTTTTGACGCGTATCACAAGGACACTTGTAAAACCGATGTGTTCAGATCTAGCTCGTTTCGGTCTAAAACAGTTTGTCTCGTTGTATTAAGCACGAATACATGCTTTTCGCGCAGTTATGAGAGAAAAGTTTTGACGCGTATCACATGGACACTTGTAAAACCGATGTTCTCAGATCTAGCTCGTTTCGGTCTAAAACAGCTTGTCTCGTTGTATTAAGCACGAATGCATGCCTTTCGCGCAGTTATGAGAGAAAAGGTTTTGACGCGTATCACACGGACACTTGTAAAACCGATGTGTTCAGATCTAGCTCGTTTCGGTCTAAAACAGTTTGTCCCGTTGTATTAAGCACGAATACATGCTCTTCGCGCAGTTATGAGAGAAAAACTTTTGACGCGTATCACATGGGCACTTGTAAAACCGATGTGTTCAGATCTAGCTCGTTTCGGTCTAAAACAGCTTGCATCGTTGTATTAAGCACAAATACATGCTTTTCGCACAGTTATGAGAAAACGTTTTGGCGCGTATCACACGGACACTCGCAAAACCGATGTGTTCAGATCTAGCTCCTTTCGGTCCAAAGCAGCTTCCCTCGTTGTATTAAGCACGAACACATGCTTTTCGCGCAGTTATGAGAGAAAAAGTTTTGACGCGTATCACACGGACACTTGTAAAACCGATGTGTTCAGAGCTTGCTCGTTTCGGTCTGAAAAAGTTTGTCTCGTATTAAGCACGAATACATGCTTTTCGCGCAGTTATGAGAGAAAAAGTTTTGACGCCAATCACAGGAACACTTGTAAAACCGGTGTGTTCAGATCTAGCTCATTTCGCTCTAATACAGTTTGTCTTGTTGTTTTAAGCGCAAATACATGCTTTTCTCGCAGTTATGAGAGCAAAAGTTTTGACGCGTATCACACGGACACTTGTAAAACCGATGCGTTCAGATCTAGCTCGTTTCGGTCTAAAACAGCTTATCTCGTTGTTTTATGCCCGAGTACATGCTTTTCGCGCAGTTATCAGAGAAAAAGTTTTGACGCGCATCACACGGACAATTGTAGAACATATGTGTTCAGATCTCGCTCGTTGCGTTCTAAAACAGCTTATCTCGTTGTTTTAAGCGCAAATACACGCTTTTTGCGCAGTTATGAGAGCAAAAGTTTTGACGCCTATAACACGGACACTTGTAAAACCGATGTTCTCAGATCTAGCTCGTTTCGGTCTAAAACAGCTTGTCTCGTTGTTTTAAACACGAGTACATGCTTTTCGCGCAGTTATGAGAGAAAAACTTTTGACGCGTATCACATGGACACTTGTAAAACCGATGTGTTCAGATCTAGCTCGTTTCGGTCTAAAACAGCTGGCTTCGTTGTATTAAGCACGAACACATGCTTTTCGCGCAGTTATGAGAGAAAACGTTTTGACGCGTATCACACGGACACTTGTAAAACCGATGTGTTCAGATCTAGCTCGTTTCGGTCTAAAACAGCTTGTCTCGTTGTTTTAAACACGAGTACATGCTTTTCTCGCAGTTATGAGAGCAAAAGTTTTGACGCCTATCACACGGACACTTGTAAAACCGATGTGTTCACATCTAGCTCATTTCGGTCTAAAACAGCTTGCTTCGTTGTATTAAGCACGAATACATGCTTTTAGCGCAGATATGAGAGAAAAAGTTTTGACGCGTATCACACGGACACTTGTAAAACCGATGTGTTCGGAGCTAGCTCATTTCGCTCTAATACAGTTTGTCTCGTTGTTTTAAGCGCAAATACATGCTTTTCTCGCAGTTATGAGAGCAAAAGTTTTGACGCCTATCACACGGACACTTGTAAAACCGATGTGTTCACATCAAGCTCATTTCGGTCTAAAACAGCTTGCTTCGTTGTATTAAGCACGAATACATGCTTTTAGCGCAGTTATGAGAGAAAAAGTTTTGACGCGTATCACACGGACACTTGTAAAACCGATGTTCTCAGATCTAGCTCGTTTCGGTCTAAAACAGCTTGTCTCGTTGTTTTAAACACGAATAAATGCTTTTCGCGCAGTTATAAAAGAAAAAGATTTGACGCGTATCACAAGGACACTTGTAAAACCGATGTGTTCAGATCTAGCTCGTTTCGGTCTAAAACAGCTTGTGTCGTTGTATTAAGCACGAATACATGCTTTTCGCGCAGTTATGAGAGAAAAAGGTTTGACGCGTATCACACGGACACTTGTAAAACCGATGTGTTCAGATCTAGCTCGTTTCGGTCTAAAACAGCTTGTCTCGTTGTATTAAGCACGAATACATGCTTTTCGCGCAGTTATGAGAGAAGAAGGTTGACGCGTATCACATGGACACTTGTAAAACCCATGTGTTCAGATCTAGCTCGTTTCGGTCTAAAACAGCTTGCCTCGTTGTATTAAGCACGAATACATGCTTTTCGCGCCGTTATGAGAGAAAAGTTTTGACGCGTATCACATGGACACTTGTAAAACCGATGTTCTCAGGTCTAGCTCGTTTCGGTCTAAAACAGCTTGTCTCGTTGTATTAAGCACGAATGCATGCTTTTCGCGCAGTTATGAGAGAAAAAGGTTTGACGCGTATCACACGGACACTTGTAAAACCGATGTGTTCAGATCTAGCTCGTTTCGGTCTAAAACAGTTTGTCTCGTTGTATTAAGCACGAATACATGCTTTTCGCGCAGTTATGAGAGAAAAGTTTTGACGCGTATCACATGGACACTTGTAAAACCGATGTACTCAGATCTAGCTCGTTTCGGTCTAAAACAGCTTGTCTCGTTGTATTAAGCACGAATGCATGCCTTTCGCGCAGTTATGTGAGAAAAGGTTTTGACGCGTATCACACGGACACTTGTAAAACCGATGTGTTCAGATCTAGCTCGTTTCGGTCTAAAACAGTTTGTCCCGTTGTATTAAGCACGAATACATGCTCTTCGCGCAGTTATGAGAGAAAAACTTTTCACGCGTATCACATGGACACTTGTAAAACCGATGTGTTCAGATCTAGCTCGTTTCGGTCTAAAACTGCTTGCATCGTTGTATTAAGCACAAATACATGCTTTTCGCACAGTTATGAGAAAACGTTTTGACGCGTATCACACGGACACTTGCAAAACCGATGTGTTCAGATCTAGCTCCTTTCGGTCCAAAGCAGCTTCCCTCGTTGTATTAAGCACGAACACATGCTTTTCGCGCAGTTATGAGAGAAAAAGTTTTGACGCGTATCACACGGACACTTGTAAAACCGATGTGTTCAGAGCTAGCTCGTTTCGGTCTGAAAAAGTTTGTCTCGTATTAAGCACGAATACATGCTTTTCGCGCATGTATGAGAGAAAAAGTTTTGACGCCAATCACAGGAACACTTGTAAAACCGGTGTGTTCAGATCTAGCTCATTTCGCTCTAATACAGTTTGTGTCGTTGTTTTAAGCGCAAATACATGCTTTTCTCGCAGTTATGAGAGCAAAAGTTTTGACGCGTATCACACGGACACTTGTAAAACCGATGCGTTCAGATCTAGCTCGTTTCGGTCTAAAACAGCTTATCTCGTTGTTTTATGCCCGAGTACATGCTTTTCGCGCAGTTATCAGAGAAAAAGTTTTGACGCGCATCACACGGACAATTGTAGAAAATATGTGTTCAGATCTCGCTCGTTTCGTTCTAAAACAGCTTATCTCGTTGTTTTAAGCGCAAATACATGCTTTTTGCGCAGTTATGAGAGCAAAAGTTTTGACGCCTATAACACGGACACTTGTAAAACCGATGTTCTCAGATCTAGCTCGTTTCGGTATAAAACAGCTTGTCTCGTTGTTTTAAACACGAGTACATGCTTTTCGCGCAGTTATGAGAGAAAACGTTTTGACGCGTATCACACGGACACTTGTAAAACCGATGTGTTCAGAGCTAGCTCGTTTCGGTCTGAAAAATTTGTCTCGTATTAAGCACGAATACATGCTTTTCGCGCAGTTATGAGGGAAAAAGTTTTGACGCCAATCACAGGAACACTTGTAAAACCGGTGTGTTCAGATCTAGCTCATTTCGCTCTAATACAGTTTGTCTCGTTGTTTTAAGCGCAAATACATGCTTTTCTCGCGGTTATGAGAGCAAAAGTTTTGACGCCTATCACACGGACACTTGTAAAACCGATGTGTTCACATCTGGCTCATTTCGGTCTAAAACAACTTGCCTCGTTGTATTAAGCACGAATACATGCTTTTTGCGCAGAACGAAAAGAAAAAGTGCTGACGCCTATGACATGAACACTTGTAAAACCGATGTGTTAATATCTAGTTCGTCTCGGTCTAAAACAGCTTGTCTCGTTGTATTAAGCACGAATACATGCTTTTAGCGCAGTTATGAGAGAAAAAGTTTTGACGCGTATCACACGGACACTTGTAAAATCTATGTGTTCAGATCTAGCTCGTTTCGGTCTAAAACAGCTTGCCTCGTTGTATTAAGCACGAATACATGCTTTTCGCGCAGTTTTTAGATAAAGGTTTTGACGCGTATCACTAGGACACTTGTAAAACCGATGTTCTCAGGTCTAGCTCGTTTCGGTCTAAAACAGCTTGTCTCGTTGTATTAAGCACGAATGCATGCTTTTCGCGCAGTTATGAGAGAAAAAGGTTTGACGCGTATCACACGGACACTTGTAAAACCGATGTGTTCAGATCTAGCTCGTTTCGGTCTAAAACAGTTTGTCCCGTTTTATTAAGCACGAATACATGCTTTTCGCGCAGTTATGAGGGAAAAAGTTTTGACGCCAATCACAGGAACACTTGCAAAACCGATGTGTTCACATCTAGCTCATTTCGGTCTAAAACAGCTTGCCTCGTTGTATTAAGCACAAATACATGCTTTTTGCGCAGAACGAAAAGAAAAAGTGCTGACGCCTATGACATGAACACTAGTAAAACCGATGTGTTCAGATCTAGTTCGTCTCGGTCTAAAACAGCTTGTCTCGTTGTATTAAGCACGAATACATGCTTTTAGCGCAGTTAAGAGAGAAAAAGTTTTGACGCGTATCACACGGACACTTGTAAAACCGATGCGTTCAGATCTAGCTCGTTTCGGTCTAAAACAGCTTATCTCGTTGTTTTATGCACGAGTATATGCTTTTCGCGCAGTTATTAGAGAAAAAGTTTTGACGCGCATCACACGGACACTTGTAAAACCTATGTGTTCAGATCTTGCTCGTTTCGTTCTAAAACAGCTTATCTCGTTGTTTTAAGCGCAAATACATGCTTTTCGCGCAGTTATGAGAGCAAAAGTTTTGACGCCTATAACACGGACACTTGTAAAACCGATGTTCTCAGATCTAGCTCGTTTCGGTCTAAAACAGCTTGTCTCGTTGTTTTAAACACGAATAAATGCTTTTCGCGCAGTTATAAAAGAAAAAGTTTTGAAGCGTATCACAAGGACACTTGTAAAACCTATTTGTTCAGATCTAGATCGTTTCGGTCTAAAACAGTTTGTCTCGTTGTATTAAGCACGAATACATGCTTTTCGCGCAGTTATGAGAGAAAAGTTTTGACGCGTATCACATGGACACTTGTAAAGCCTATGTTCTCAGATCTAGCTCGTTTCGGTCTAAAACAGCTTGTCTCGTTGTATTAAGCACGAATGCATGCTTTTCGCGCAGTTATGAGAGAAAAGGTTTTGACGCGTATCACACGGACACTTGTAAACCCGATGTGTTCAGATCTAGATCGTTTCGGTCTAAAACAGTTTGCCCCGCTGTATTAAGCACGAATACATGCTTTTCGCGCAGTTATGAGAGAAAAACTTTTGACGCGTATCACATGGACACTTGTAAAACCGATGTGTTCAGATCTAGCTCGTTTCGGTCTAAAACAGCTTGCCTCGTTGTATTAAGCACGAATACATGCTTTTCGCGCAGTTATGAGAAAAAGTTTTGACGCGTATCACACGGACACTTGCAAAACCGATGTGTTCAGATCTAGCTCGTTTCGGTCTAAAACAGCTTGCCTCGTTGTATTAGGCACGAACACATGCTTTTCGCGCAGTTTTGAGAGAAAAAGTTTTGACGCGCATCACACGGACACTTGTAAAACCTATGTGTTCAGATCTCGCTCGTTTCGTTCTAAAACAGCTTATCTCGTTGTTTTAAGCGCAAATACATGCTTTTCGCGCAGTTATGAGAGCAAAAGTTTTGACGCCTATAACACGGACACTTGTAAAACCGATGTTCTCAGATCTAGCTCGTTTCGGTCTAAAACAGCTTGCCTCGTTGTATTAAGCACAAATACATGCTTTTTGCGCAGAACGAAAAGAAAAAGTGCTGACGCCTATGACTTGAACACTAGTAAAACCGATGTGTTCTGATCTAGTTCGTCTCGGTCTAAAACAGCTTGTCTCGTTGTATTAAGCACGAATACATGCTTTTAGCGCAGTTAAGAGAGAAAAAGTTTTGACGCGTATCACACGGACACTTGTAAAACCGATGCGTTCAGATCTAGCTCGTTTCGGTCTAAAACAGCTTATCTCGTTGTTTTATGCACGAGTATATGCTTTTCGCGCAGTTATTAGAGAAAAAGTTTTGACGCGCATCACACGGACACTTGTAAAACCTATGTGTTCAGATCTTGCTCGTTTCGTTCTAAAACAGCTTATCTCGTTGTTTTAAGCGCAAATACATGCTTTTCGCGCAGTTATGAGAGCAAAAGTTTTGACGCCTATAACACGGACACTTGTAAAACCGATGTTCTCAGATCTAGCTCGTTTCGGTCTAAAACAACTTGTCTCGTTGTTTTAAACACGAATAAATGCTTTTCGCGCAGTTATAAAAGAAAAAGTTTTGAAGCGTATCACAAGGACACTTGTAAAACCTATTTGTTCAGATCTAGATCGTTTCGGTCTGAAACAGTTTGTCTCGTTGTATTAAGCACGAATACATGCTTTTCGCGCAGGTATGAGAGAAAAGTTTTGACGCGTATCACATGGACACTTGTAAAACCGATGTTCTCAGATCTAGCTCGTTTCGGTCTAAAACAGCTTGTCTCGTTGTATTAAGCACGAATGCATGCTTTTCCGCAGTTATGAGAGAAAGGGTTTTGACGCGTATCACACGGACACTTGTAAACCCGATGTGTTCAGATCTAGATCGTTTCGGTCTAAAACAGTTTGCCCCGCTGTATTAAGCACGAATACATGCTTTTCGCGCAGTTATGAGAAAAAAACTTTTGACGCGTATCACATGGACACTTGTAAAACCGATGTGTTCAGATCTAGCTCGTTTCGGTCTAAAACAGCTTTCCTCGTTGTATTAGGCACGAATACATGCTTTTCGCGCAGTTATGAGAAAAAGTTTTGACGCGTATCACACGGACACTTGCAAAACCGATGTGTTCAGATCTAGCTCGTTTCGGTCTAAAACAGCTTGCCTTGTTGTATTAAGCACGAACACATGCTTTTCGCGCAGTTATGAGAGAAAAAGTTTTGACGCGCATCACACGGACACTTGTAAAACCTATGTGTTCAGATCTCGCTCGTTTCGTTCTAAAACAGCTTATCTCGTTGTTTTAAGCGCAAATACATGCTTTTCGCGCAGTCATGAGAGCAAAAGTTTTGACGCCTATAACACGGACACTTGTAAAACCGATGTTCTCAGATCTAGCTCGTTTCGGTCTAAAAGAGCTTGTCTCGTTGTTTTAAACACGAATAAATGCTTTTCGCGCAGTTATAAAAGAAACAGTTTTGAAGCGTATCACAAGGACACTTGTAAAACCGATGTGTTCAGATCTAGATCGTTTCGGTCTAAAACAGTTTGTCTCGTTGTATTAAGCACGAATACATGCTTTTCGCGCAGTTATGAGAGAAAAGTTTTGACGCGTATCACATGGACACTTGTAAAACCGATGTTCTCAGATCTAGCTCGTTTCGGTCTAAAACAGCTTGTCTCGTTGTATTAAGCACGAATGCATGCTTTTCGCGCAGTTATGAGAGAAAAGGTTTTGACGCGTATCACACGGACACTTGTAAAACCGATGTGTTCAGATCTAGATCGTTTCGGTCTAAAACAGTTTGTCCCGCTGTATTAAGCACGAATACATGCTTTTCGCGCAGTTATGAGAGAAAAACTTTTGACGCGTATCACATGGACACTTGTAAAACCGATGTGTTCAAATCTAGCTCGTTTCGGTCTAAAACAGCTTGCCTCGTTGTATTAAGCACGAATACATGCTTTTCGCGCAGTTATGAGAAAAAGTTTTGACACGTATCACACGGACACTTGTAAAACCTATGTGTTCAGATCTCGCTCGTTTCGTTCTAAAACAGCTTATCTCGTTGTTTTAAGCGCAAATACATGCTTTTCGCGCAGTTATGAGAGCAAAAGTTTTGACGCCTATAACACGGACACTTGTAAAACCGATGTTCTCAGATCTAGCTCGTTTCGGTCTAAAACAGCTTGCCTCGTTGTATTAAGCACAAATACATGCTTTTTGCGCAGAACGAAAAGAAAAAGTGCTGACGCCTATGACTTGAACACTAGTAAAACCGATGTGTTCTGATCTAGTTCGTCTCGGTCTAAAACAGCTTGTCTCGTTGTATTAAGCACGAATACATGCTTTTAGCGCAGTTAAGAGAGAAAAAGTTTTGACGCGTATCACACGGACACTTGTAAAACCGATGCGTTCAGATCTAGCTCGTTTCGGTCTAAAACAGCTTATCTCGTTGTTTTATGCACGAGTATATGCTTTTCGCGCAGTTATTAGAGAAAAAGTTTTGACGCGCATCACACGGACACTTGTAAAACCTATGTGTTCAGATCTTGCTCGTTTCGTTCTAAAACAGCTTATCTCGTTGTTTTAAGCGCAAATACATGCTTTTCGCGCAGTTATGAGAGCAAAAGTTTTGACGCCTATAACACGGACACTTGTAAAACCGATGTTCTCAGATCTAGCTCGTTTCGGTCTAAAACAACTTGTCTCGTTGTTTTAAACACGAATAAATGCTTTTCGCGCAGTTATAAAAGAAAAAGTTTTGAAGCGTATCACAAGGACACTTGTAAAACCTATTTGTTCAGATCTAGATCGTTTCGGTCTGAAACAGTTTGTCTCGTTGTATTAAGCACGAATACATGCTTTTCGCGCAGGTATGAGAGAAAAGTTTTGACGCGTATCACATGGACACTTGTAAAACCGATGTTCTCAGATCTAGCTCGTTTCGGTCTAAAACAGCTTGTCTCGTTGTATTAAGCACGAATGCATGCTTTTCCGCAGTTATGAGAGAAAAGGTTTTGACGCGTATCACACGGACACTTGTAAACCCGATGTGTTCAGATCTAGATCGTTTCGGTCTAAAACAGTTTGCCCCGCTGTATTAAGCACGAATACATGCTTTTCGCGCAGTTATGAGAGAAAAACTTTTGACGCGTATCACATGGACACTTGTAAAACCGATGTGTTCAGATCTAGCTCGTTTCGGTCTAAAACAGCTTTCCTCGTTGTATTAGGCACGAATACATGCTTTTCGCGCAGTTATGAGAAAAAGTTTTGACGCGTATCACACGGACACTTGCAAAACCGATGTGTTCAGATCTAGCTCGTTTCGGTCTAAAACAGCTTGCCTTGTTGTATTAAGCACGAACACATGCTTTTCGCGCAGTTATGAGAGAAAAAGTTTTGACGCGCATCACACGGACACTTGTAAAACCTATGTGTTCAGATCTCGCTCGTTTCGTTCTAAAACAGCTTATCTCGTTGTTTTAAGCGCAAATACATGCTTTTCGCGCAGTCATGAGAGCAAAAGTTTTGACGCCTATAACACGGACACTTGTAAAACCGATGTTCTCAGATCTAGCTCGTTTCGGTCTAAAAGAGCTTGTCTCGTTGTTTTAAACACGAATAAATGCTTTTCGCGCAGTTATAAAAGAAACAGTTTTGAAGCGTATCACAAGGACATTGTAAAACCGATGTGTTCAGATCTAGATCGTTTCGGTCTAAAACAGTTTGTCTCGTTGTATTAAGCACGAATACATGCTTTTCGCGCAGTTATGAGAGAAAAGTTTTGACGCGTATCACATGGACACTTGTAAAACCGATGTTCTCAGATCTAGCTCGTTTCGGTCTAAAACAGCTTGTCTCGTTGTATTAAGCACGAATGCATGCTTTTCGCGCAGTTATGAGAGAAAAGGTTTTGACGCGTATCACACGGACACTTGTAAAACCGATGTGTTCAGATCTAGATCGTTTCGGTCTAAAACAGTTTGTCCCGCTGTATTAAGCACGAATACATGCTTTTCGCGCAGTTATGAGAGAAAAACTTTTGACGCGTATCACATGGACACTTGTAAAACCGATGTGTTCAAATCTAGCTCGTTTCGGTCTAAAACAGCTTGCCTCGTTGTATTAAGCACGAATACATGCTTTTCGCGCAGTTATGAGAAAAAGTTTTGACACGTATCACACGGACACTTGCAAAACCGATGTGTTCAGATCTAGCTCGTTTCGGTCTAAAACAGCTTGCCTCGTTGTATTAAGCACGAACACATGCTTTTCGCGCAGTTATGAGAGAAAACGTTTTGACGCGTATCACACGGACACTTGTAAAACCGATGTGTTCAGAGCTAGCTCGTTTCGGTCTGAAAAAGTTTGTCTCGTATTAAGCACGAATACATGCTTTTCGCGCAGTTATGAGGGAAAAAGTTTTGACGCCAATCACAGGAACACTTGTAAAACCGGTGTGTTCAGATCTAGCTCATTTCGCTCTAATACAGTTTGTCTCGTTGTTTTAAGCGCAAATACATGCTTTTCTCGCGGTTATGAGAGCAAAAGTTTTGACGCCTATCACACGGACACTTGTAAAACCGATGTGTTCACATCTGGCTTATTTCGGTCTAAAACAACTTGCCTCGTTGTTTTAAACACGAATAAATGCTTTTCGCGCAGTTATAAAAGAAAAAGTTTTGACGCGTATCACAAGGACACTTGTAAAACCGATGTGTTCAGATCTAGCTCGTTTCGGTCTAAAACAGTTTGTCCCGTTGTATTAAGCACGAACACATGCTTTTCGCGCAGTTATGAGAGAAAACGTTTTGACGCGTATCACACGGACACTTGTAAAACCGATGTGTTCAGATCTAGCTCGTTTCGGTCTAAAACAGTTTGTCCCGTTGCATTAAGCACGGATACATGCTTTTCGCGCAGTTATGGGAGAAAAACTTTTGACGCGTATCACATGGACACTTGTAAAACCGATGTGTTCAGATCTAGCTCGTTTTGGTCTAAGACAGCTTGCCTCGTTGTATTAAGAACAAATACATGCTTTTCGCGCAGTTATGAGGAAAAGTTTTGACGCCTATCACACGGACAGTTGCAAAACCGATGTGTTCAGATCTAGCTCGTTTCGGTCTAAAACAGCATCCCTCGATGTATTAAGCACGAACACATGCTTTTTGCGCAGTTATGAGAGAAAAAGTTTTGACGCGTATCACACGGACACTTGTAAAACCGATGTGTTCAGAGCTAGCTCGTTTCGGTCTGAAAAAGTTTGTCTCGTATTAAGCACGAATACATGCTTTTCGCGCTGTTATGAGAGAAAAAGTTTTGACGCCAATCACAGGAACACTTGTAAAACCGGTGTGTTCACATCTAGCTCATTTCGGTCTAAAACAGCTTGCCTCGTTGTATTAGGCACGAATACATGCTTTTTGCGCAGAACGAGAAGAAAAAGTGCTGACGCCTATGACATGAACACTTGTAAAACCGATGTGTTCAGATCTAGTTCGTCTCGGTCTAAAACAGCTTATCTCGTTGTTTTATGCACGAGCACATGCTTTTCGCGCCGTTATTAGAGAAAAAGTTTTGACGCGCATCACACGGACACTTGTAAAACCTGTGTGTTCAGATCTCGCTCGTTTCGTTCTAAAACAGCTTATCTCGTTGTAATAAGCACGAATACATGCTTTTCGCGCAGTTATGAGAGAAAAACTTTTGACGCGTATCACATGGACACTTGTAAAACCGATGTGTTCAGATCTAGCTCGTTTCGGTCTAAGACAGCTTGTCTCGTTGTATTAAGCACAAATACATGCTTTTCGCGCAGTTATGAGAAAAAGTTTTGACGCCTATCACACGGACACTTGTAAAACCGATGTGTTCACATCTGGCTCATTTCGCTCTAAAACAACTTGCCTCGTTGTATTAAGGACGAATACATGCATTTTGCGCAGAACGAAAAGAAAAAGTGCTGACGCCTATGACATGAACACTTGTAAAACCGATGTGTTCAGATCTAGTTCGTCTCGGTCTAAAACAGCTTGTCTCGTTGTATTAAGCACGAATACATGCTTTTCGCGCAGTTTTTAGAAAAAGGTTTGACGCGTATCACACGGACACTTGTAAAACCGATGTGTTCAGATCTAGCTCGTTTCGGTCTAAAACAGTTTGTCTAGTTGTTTTAATCACGAATAAATGCTTTTCGCGCAGTTATAAAAGAAAAAGTTTTGACGCGTATCACAAGGACACTTGTAAAACCGATGTGTTCAGATCTAGCTCGTTTCGGTCTAAAACAGTTTGTCCCGTTGTATTAAGCACGAACACATGCTTTTCGCGCAGTTATGAGAGAAAACGTTTTGACGCGTATCACACGGACACTTGTAAAACCGATGTGTTCAGATCTAGCTCGTTTCGGTCTAAAACAGTTTGTCCCGTTGCATTAAGCACGGATACATGCTTTTCGCGCAGTTATGGGAGAAAAACTTTTGACGCGTATCACATGGACACTTGTAAAACCGATGTGTTCAGATCTAGCTCGTTTCGGTCTAAGACAGCTTGCCTCGTTGTATTAAGCACAAATACATGCTTTTCGCGCAGTTATGAGAAAAAGTTTTGACGCCTATCACACGGACAGTTGCAAAACCGATGTGTTCAGATCTAGCTCGTTTCGGTCTAAAACAGCTTCCCTCGATGTATTAAGCACGAACACATGCTTTTCGCGCAGTTATGAGAGAAAACGTTTTGACGCGTATCACACGGACACTTGTAAAACCGATGTGTTCAGAGCTAGCTCGTTTCGGTCTGAAAAAGTTTGTATCGTATTAAGCACGAATACATGCTTTTCGCGCAGTTATGAGAGAAAAAGTTTTGACGCCAATCACAGGAACACTTGTAAAACCGGTGTGTTCACATCTAGCTCATTTCGGTCTAAAACAGCTTGCCTCGTTGTATTAAGCACGAATACATGCTTTTCGCGCAGTTATGAGAAAAAGTGCTGACAACTATGACATGAACACTTGTAAAACCGATGTGTTCAGATCTAGTTCGTCTCGGTCTAAAACAGCTTATCTCGTTGTTTTATGCACGAGTACATGCTTTTCGCGCAGTTATTAGAGAAAAAGTTTTGACGCGCATCACACGGACACTTGTAAAACCTATGTGTTCAGATCTCGCTCGTTTCGTTCTAAAACAGCTTATCTCGTTGTTTTAAGCACAAATACATGCTTTTCGCGCAGTTATGAGAGCAAAAGTTTTGAAGCCTATAACACGGACACTTGTAAAACCGATGTTCTCAGATCTAGCTCGTTTCGGTCTAAAACAGCTTGTCTCGTTGTTTTAAACACGAATACATGCTTTTCGCGCAGTTATGAGAGAAAAGTTTTGACGCGTATCACATGGACACTTGTAAAACCGATGTTCTCAGATCTAGCTCGTTTCGGTCTAAAACAGATTGTCTCGTTGTATTAAGCACGAATGCATGCTTTTCGCGCAGTTATGAGAGAAAAGGTTTTGACGCGTATCACAAGGACACTTGTAAAACAGATGTGTTCAGATCTAGATCGTTTCGGTCTAAAACAGTTTGTCCCGCTGTATTAAGCACGAATACATGCTTTTCGCGCAGTTATGAGAGAAAAAGTTTTGACGCGTATCACACGGACACTTGTAAATCCGATGTGTTCAGAGCTAGCTCGTTTCGGTCTGAAAAAGTTTGTCTCGTATTAAGCACGAATACATGCTTTTCGCGCAGTTACGAGAAAAAGTTTTGACGCGTATCACACGGACACTTGCAAAACCGATGTGTTCAGATCTAGCTCGTTTCGGTCTAAAACAGCTTGCCTCGTTGTATTAAGCACGAACACATGCTTTTCGCGCAGTTATGAGAGAAAAAGTTTTGACGCGTATCACACGGACACTTGTAAACCGATGTGTTCAGAGCTAGCTCGTTTCGGTCTGAAAAAGTTTGTCTTGTATTAAGCACGAATACATGCTTTTCGCGCAGTTACGAGAGAAAAAGTTTTGACGCCAATCGCAGGAACACTTGTAAAACCGGTGTGTTCAGATCTAGCTCATTTCGCTCTAATACAGTTTGTCTCGTTGTTTTAGGCGCAAATACATGCTTTTCTCGCAGTTATGAGAGCAAAAGTGTTGATGCCTATCACACGGACACTTGTAAAACCGATGTGTTCACATCTAGCTCATTTCGGTCTAAAACAGCTTGCCTCGTTGTATTAAGCACGAATACATGCTTTTTGCGCAGAACGAAAAGAAAAAGTGCTGAAGCCTATGACATGAACACTTGTAAAACCGATGTGTTCAGATCTAGTTCGCCTCGGTCTAAAACAGCTTGTCTCGTTGTATTAAGCACGAATACATGCTTTTAGCGCAGTTATGAGAGAAAAAGTTTTGACGCGTATCACACGGACACTTGTAAAACCGATGCGTTCAGATCTAGCTCGTTTCGGTCTAAAACAGCTTATCTCGTTGTTTTATGCACGAGTACATGCTTTTCGCGCAGTTATAAGAGAAAAAGTTTTGACGCGCATCACACGGACACTTGTAAAACCTATGTGTTCAGATCTCGCTCGTTTCGTTCTAAAACAGCTTATCTCGTTGTTTTAAGCGCAAATACATGCTTGCTTTTCGCGCAGTTATGAGAGCAAAAGCTTTGACGCCTATAACACGGACACTTGTAAAACCAATGTTCTCAGATCTAGCTTGTTTCGGTCTAAAACAGCTTGTCTCGTTGTTTTAAACACGAATAAATGCTTTTCGCGCAGTTATAAAAGAAAAAGTTTTGACGCGTATCACAAGGACACTTGTAAAACCTATGTGTTCAGATCTAGCTCGTTTCGGTCTAAAACAGCTTGCCTCGTTGTATTAAGCACGAATACATGCTTTTCGCGCAGTTATGAGAGAAATGTTTTGACGCGTATCACATGGACACTTGTAAAACCGATGTTCTCAGGTCTAGCTCGTTTCGGTCTAAAACAGCTTGTCTCGTTGTATTAAGCACGAATACATGCTTTTCGCGCAGTTATGAGAGAAAAGTTTTGACGCGTATCACATGGACACTTGTAAAACCGATGTTCTCAGATCTAACTCGTTTCGGTCTAAAACAGCTTGCCTCGTTGTATTAAGCACAAATACATGCTTTTCGCGCAGTTATGAGAAAAAGTTTTGACGCCTATCACACGGACACTTGCAAAACCGATGTGTTCAGATCTAGCTCGTTTCGGTCTAAAACAGCTTCCCTCGATGTAGTAAGCACGAACACATGCTTTTCGCGCTGTTATGAGAGAAAAAGTTTTGGCGCGTATCACACGGACACTTGTAAAACCGATGTGTTCAGAGCTAGCTCGTTTCGGTCTGAAAAAGTTTGTCTCGTATTAAGCACGAATACATGCTTTTCGCGCAGTTATGAGAGAAAAAGTTTTGACGCCAATCACAGGAACACTTGTAAAACCGGTGTGTTAAGATCTAGCTCATTTCGCTCTAATACAGATTGTCTCGTTGTTTTAAGCGCATATACATGCTTTTCTCGCAGTTATGAGAGCAAAAGTTTTGACGCCTATCACACGGACACTTGTAAAACCGATGTGTTCACATCTAGCTCATTTCGGTCTAAAACAGCTTGCCTCGTTGTATTAAGCACGAATACATGCTTTTTGCGCAGAACGAAAAGAAAAAGTGCTGACGCCTATGACATGAACACTTGTAAAACCGATGTGTTCAGATCTAGTTCGTCTCGTTCTAAAACAGCTTGTCTCGTTGTATTAGGTACGAATACATGCTTTTAGCGCAGTTATGAGAGAAAAGGTTTTGACGCGTATCACACGGACACTTGTAAAACCGATGCGTTCAGATCTAGCTCGTTTCGGTCTAAAACAGCTTATCTCGTTGTTTTATGCACGAGTACATGCTTTTCGCGCAGTTATTAGCGAAAAAGTTTTGACGCGCATCACACGGACACTTGTAAAGCCTATGTGTTCAGATCTCGCTCGTTTCGTTCTAAAACAGCTTATCTCGTTGTTTTAAGCGCAAATACATGCTTTTCGCGCCGTTATGAAAGCAAAAGTTTTGACGCCTATAACACGGACACTTGTAAAACCGATGTTCTCAGATCTAGCTCGTTTCTGTCTAAAACAGCTTGTCTCGTTGTTTTAAACACGAATAAATGCTTTTCGCGCAGTTATAAAAGAAAAAGTTTTGAAGCGTATCACAAGGACACTTGTAAAACCGATGTGTTCAGATATAGCTCGTTTCGGTCTAAAACAGTTGGTCTCGTTGTATTAAGCACGAATACATGCTTTTCGCGCAGTTATGAGGGAAAAGGTTTGACGCGTTTCACATGGACACTTGTAAAACCGATGTTCTCAGATCTAGCTCGTTTCGGTCTAAAACAGCTTGTCTCGTTGTATTAAGCACGAATGCATGCTTTTCGCGCAGTTATGAGAGAAAAGGTTTTGACGCGTATCACACGGACACTTGTAAAACCGATGTGTTCAGATCTAGATCGTTTCGGTCTAAAACAGTTTGTCCCGCTGTATTAAGCACGAATACATGCTTTTCGCGCCGTTATGAGAGAAAAACTTTTGACGCGTATCACATGGACACTTGTAAAACCGATGTGTTCAGATCTAGCTCGTTTCGGTCTAAAACAGCTTGCCTCGTTGTATTAAGCACGAATACATGCTTTTCGCGCAGTTATGAGAAAAAGTTTTGACGCGTATCACACGGACACTTGCAAAACCGATGTGTTCAGATCTAGCTCGTTTCGGTCTAAAACAGCTTGCCTCGTTGTATTAAGCACGAACACATGCTTTTTGCGCAGTTATGAGAGAAAAAGTTTTGACGCGTATCACACGGACACTTGTAAAACCGATGTGTTCAGAGCTAGCTCGTTTCGGTCTGAAAAAGTTTGTCTCGTATTAAGCACGAATACATGCTTTTCGCGCAGTTATGAGAGAAAAAGTTTTGACGCCAATCACAGGAATACTTGTAAAACCGGTATGTTAAGATCTAGCTCATTTCGCTCTAATACAGTTTGTCTCGTTGTTTTAAGCGCAAATACATGCTTTTCTCGCAGTTATGAGAGCAAAAGTTTTGACGCCTATCACACGGACACTTGTAAAACCGATGTGTTCACATCAAGCTTATTTCGGTCTAAAACAGCTTGCCTCGTTGTATTAAGCACGAATACATGCTTTTTGCGCAGAACGAAAAGAAAAAGTGCTGACGCCTATGACATGAACACTTGTAAAACCGATGTGTTCAGATCTAGTTCGTCTCGTTCTAAAACAGCTTGTCTCGTTGTATTAAGCACGAATAAATGCTTTTAGCGCAGTTATGAGAGAAAAAGTTTTGACGCGTATCACACGGACACTTGTAAAACCGATGCGTTCAGATCTAGCTCGTTTCGGTCTAAAACAGCTTATCTCGTTGTTTTATGCACGAGTACATGCTTTTCGCGCAGTTATTAGAGAAAAAGTTTGACGGGCATCACACGGACACTTGTAAAACCTATGTGTTCAGATCTCGCTCGTTTCGTTCTAAAACAGCTTATCTCGTTGTTTTAAGCGCAAATACATGCTTTTCGCGCAGTTATGAGAGCAAAAGTTTTGACGCCTATAACACGGACACTTGTAAAACCGATGTTCTCAGATCTAGCTCGTTTCGGTCTAAAACAGCTTGTCTCGTTGTTTTAAACACGAATAAATGCTTTTCGCGCAGTTATAAAAGAAAAAGTTTTGAAGCGTATCACAAGGACACTTGTAAAACCGATGTGTTCAGATCTAGCTCGTTTCGGTCTAAAACAGTTGGTCTCGTTGTATTAAGCACGAATACATGCTTTTCGCGCAGTTATGAGGGAAAAGGTTTGACGCGTATCACATGGACACTTGTAAAACCGATGTTCTCAGATCTAGCTCGTTTCGGTCTAAAACAGCTTGTCTCGTTGTATTAAGCACGAATGCATGCTTTTCGCGCAGTTATGAGAGAAAAGGTTTTGACGCGTATCACACGGACACTTGTAAAACCGATATGTTCAGATCTAGATCGTTTCGGTCTAAAACAGTTTGTCCCGCTGTATTAAGCACGAATACATGCTTTTCGCGCAGTTATGAGAGAAAAACTTTTGACGCGTATTACATGGACACTTGTAAAACCGATGTGTTGAGATCTAGCTCGTTTCGGTCTAAAACAGCTTGCCTCGTTGTATTAAGCACGAATGCATGCTTTTCGCGCAGTTATGAGAAAACGTTTTGACGCGTATCACACGGACACTTGCAAAACCGATGTGTTCAGATCTAGCTCGTTTCGGTCTAAAACAGCTTGCCTCGTTGTATTAAGCACGAACACATGCTTTTCGCGCAGGTATGAGAGAAAAAGTTTTGACGAGTATCACACGGACACTTGTAAAACCGATGTGTTCAGGTCTAGCTTATTTCGTTCTAAAACAGCTTGTCTCCTTGTTTTAAGCGCAAATACATGATTTTCGCGCAGTTATGAGAGCAAAAGTTTTTACGGCTATCACACGGGCACTTGTAAAACCGATGTGTTCAGATCTAGCTCGTTTAGGTCTAAAACAGCTTGTCTCGTTGTATTAAGCACGAATACATGCTTTTCGCGCACTTATAAGAGAAAAAGTTTTGACGCGCATCACAAGGACACTTGTAAAACCGATGTGTTCAGATCTAGCTCGTTTCGGTCTAAAACAGCTTGTCTCGTTGTATTAAGCACGAATACATGCTTTTTGCGCACTACTGAGAGAAAAAGTTTTGACGCTATCACATGGACACTTGTAAAACCGATGTTCTCAGGTCTAGCTCGTTTCGGTCTAAAACAGCTTGTCTCGTTGTATTAAGCACGAATACATGCTTTTCGCGCAGTTATGAGAGAAAAGTTTTGACGCGTATCACATGGACACTTGTAAAACCGATGTTCTCAGATCTAACTCGTTTCGGTCTAAAACAGCTTGCCTCGTTGTATTAAGCACAAATACATGCTTTTCGCGCAGTTATGAGAAAAAGTTTTGAAGCCTATCACACGGACACTTGCAAAACCGATGTGTTCAGATCTAGCTCGTTTCGGTCTAAAACAGCTTCCCTCGATGTAGTAAGCACGAACACATGCTTTTCGCGCTGTTATGAGAGAAAAAGTTTTGACGCGTATCACACGGACACTTGTAAAACCGATGTGTTCAGAGCTAGCTCGTTTCGGTCTGAAAAAGTTTGTCTCGTATTAAGCACGAATACATGCTTTTCGCGCAGTTATGAGAGAAAAAGTTTTGACGCCAATCACAGGAACACTTGTAAAACCGGTGTGTTAAGATCTAGCTCATTTCGCTCTAATACAGATTGTCTCCTTGTTTTAAGCGCATATACATGCTTTTCTCGCAGTTATGAGAGCAAAAGTTTTGACGCCTATCACACGGACACTTGTAAAACCGATGTGTTCACATCTAGCTCATTTCGGTCTAAAACAGCTTGCCTCGTTGTATTAAGCACGAATACATGCTTTTTGCGCAGAACGAAAAGAAAAAGTGCTGACGCCTATGACATGAACACTTGTAAAACCGATGTGTTCAGATCTAGTTCGTCTCGTTCTAAAACAGCTTGTCTCGTTGTATTAAGCACGAATACATGCTTTTAGCGCAGTTATGAGAGAAAAGGTTTTGACGCGTATCACACGGACACTTGTAAAACCGATGCGTTCAGATCTAGCTCGTTTCGGTCTAAAACAGCTTATCTCGTTGTTTTATGCACGAGTACATGCTTTTCGCGCAGTTATTAGCGAAAAAGTTTTGACGCGCATCACACGGACACTTGTAAAACCTATGTGTTCAGATCTCGCTCGTTTCGTTCTAAAACAGCTTATCTCGTTGTTTTAAGCGCAAATACATGCTTTTCGCGCAGTTATGAGAGCAAAAGTTTTGACGCCAATCACAGGAACACTTGTAAAACCGGTGTGTTCAGATCTAGCTCATTTCGCTCTAATACAGTTTGTCTCGTTGTTTTAAGCGCAAATACATGCTTTTCTCGCAGTTACGAGAGCAAAAGTGTTGACGCCTATCACAGGGACACTTGTAAAACCGATGTGTTCACATCTAGCTCATTTCGGTCTAAAACAGCTTGCCTCGTTGTATTAAGCACGAATACATGCTTTTTGCGCAGAACGAAAAGAAAAAGTGCTGAAGCCTATGACATGAACACTTGTAAAACCGATGTGTTCAGATCTAGTTCGCCTCGGTCTAAAACAGCTTGTCTCGTTGTATTAAGCACGAATACATGCTTTTAGCGCAGTTATGAGAGAAAAAGTTTTGACGCGTATCACACGGACACTTGTAAAACCGATGCGTTCAGATCTAGCTCGTTTCGGTCTAAAACAGCTTATCTCGTTGTTTTATGCACGAGTACATGCTTTTCGCGCAGTTATAAGAGAAAAAGTTTTGACGCGCATCACACGGACACTTGTAAAACCTATGTGTTCAGATCTAGCTCGTTTCGGTCTAAAACAGCTTGCCTCGTTGTATTAAGCACGAATACATGCTTTTCGCGCAGTTATGAGAGAAATGTTTTGACGCGTATCACATGGACACTTGTAAAACCGATGTTCTAAGGTCTAGCTCGTTTCGGTCTAAAACAGCTTGTCTCGTTGTATTAAGCACGAATACATGCTTTTCGCGCAGTTATGAGAGAAAAGTTTTGACGCGTATCACATGGACACTTGTAAAACCGATGTTCTCAGATCTAACTCGTTTCGGTCTAAAACAGCTTGCCTCGTTGTATTAAGCACAAATACATGCTTTTCGCGCAGTTATGAGAAAAAGTTTTGACGCCTTTCACACGGACACTTGCAAAACCGATGTGTTCAGATCTAGCTCGTTTCGGTCTAAAACAGCTTCCCTCGATGTAGTAAGCACGAACACATGCTTTTCGCGCTGTTATGAGAGAAAAAGTTTTGGCGCGTATCACACGGACACTTGTAAAACCGATGTGTTCAGAGCTAGCTCGTTTCGGTCTGAAAAAGTTTGTCTCGTATTAAGCACGAATACATGCTTTTCGCGCAGTTATGAGAGAAAAAGTTTTGACGCCAATCACAGGAACACTTGTAAAACCGGTGTGTTATGATCTAGCTCATTTCGCTCTAATACAGATTGTCTCGTTGTTTTAAGCGCATATACATGCTTTTCTCGCAGTTATGAGAGCAAAAGTTTTGACGCCTATCACACGGACACTTGTAAAACCGATGTGTTCACATCAAGCTCATTTCGGTCTAAAACAGCTTGCCTCGTTGTATTAAGCACGAATACATGCTTTTTGCGCAGAACGAAAAGAAAAAGTGCTGACGCCTATGACATGAACACTTGTAAAACCGATGTGTTCAGATCTAGTTCGTCTCGTTCTAAAACAGCTTGTCTCGTTGTATTAAGTACGAATACATGCTTTTAGCGCAGTTATGAGAGAAAAGGTTTTGACGCGTATCACACGGACACTTGTAAAACCGATGCGTTCAGATCTAGCTCGTTTCGGTCTAAAACAGCTTATCTCGTTGTTTTATGCACGAGTACATGCTTTTCGCGCAGTTATTAGCGAAAAAGTTTTGACGCGCATCACACGGACACTTGTAAAGCCTATGTGTTCAGATCTCGCTCGTTTCGTTCTAAAACAGCTTATCTCGTTGTTTTAAGCGCAAATACATGCTTTTCGCGCCGTTATGAAAGCAAAAGTTTTGACGCCTATAACACGGACACTTGTAAAACCGATGTTCTCAGATCTAGCTCGTTTCTGTCTAAAACAGCTTGTCTCGTTGTTTTAAACACGAATAAATGCTTTTCGCGCAGTTATAAAAGAAAAAGTTTTGAAGCGTATCACAAGGACACTTGTAAAACCGATGTGTTCAGATATAGCTCGTTTCGGTCTAAAACAGTTGGTCTCGTTGTATTAAGCACGAATACATGCTTTTCGCGCAGTTATGAGGGAAAAGGTTTGACGCGTATCACATGGACACTTGTAAAACCGATGTTCTCAGATCTAGCTCGTTTCGGTCTAAAACAGCTTGTCCCGCTGTATTAAGCACGAATACATGCTTTTCGCGCAGTTATGAGAGAAAAACTTTTGACGCGTATCACATGGACACTTGTAAAACCGATGTGTTCAGATCTAGCTCGTTTCGGTCTAAAACAGCTTGCCTCGTTGTATTAAGCACGAATACATGCTTTTCGCGCAGTTATGAGAAAAAGTTTTGACGCGTATCACACGGACACTTGCAAAACCGATGTGTTCAGATCTAGCTCGTTTCGGTCTAAAACAGCTTGCCTCGTTGTATTAAGCACGAACACATGCTTTTTGCGCAGTTATGAGAGAAAAAGTTTTGACGCGTATCACACGGACACTTGTAAAACCGATGTGTTCAGAGCTAGCTCGTTTCGGTCTGAAAAAGTTTGTCTCGTATTAAGCACGAATACATGCTTTTCGCGCAGTTATGAGAGAAAAAGTTTTGACGCCAATCACAGGAACACTTGTAAAACCGGTATGTTAAGATCTAGCTCATTTCGCTCTAATACAGTTTGTCTCGTTGTTTTAAGCGCAAATACAAGCTTTTCTCGCAGTTATGAGAGCAAAAGTTTTGACGCCTATCACACGGACACTTGTAAAACCGATGTGTTCACATCTAGCTTATTTCGGTCTAAAACAGCTTGCCTCGTTGTATTAAGCACGAATACATGCTTTTTGCGCAGAACGAAAAGAAAAAGTGCTGACGCCTATGACATGAACACTTGTAAAACCGATGTGTTCAGATCTAGTTCGTCTCGTTCTAAAACAGCTTGTCTCGTTGTATTAAGCACGAATACATGCTTTTAGCGCAGTTATGAGAGAAAAAGTTTTGACGCGTATCACACGGACACTTGTAAAACCGATGCGTTCAGATCTAGCTCGTTTCGGTCTAAAACAGCTTATCTCGTTGTTTTATGCACGAGTACATGCTTTTCGCGCAGTTATTAGAGAAAAAGTTTGACGCGCATCACACGGACACTTGTAAAACCTATGTGTTCAGATCTCGCTTGTTTCGTTCTAAAACAGCTTATCTCGTTGTTTTAAGCGCAAATACATGCTTTTCGCGCAGTTATGAGAGCAAAAGTTTTGACGCCACACGGACACTTGTAAAACCGATGTTCTCAGATCTAGCTCGTTTCGGTCTAAAACAGCTTGTCTCGTTGTTTTAAACACGAATAAATGCTTTTCGCGCAGTTATAAAAGAAAAAGTTTTGAAGCGTATCACAAGGACACTTGTAAAACCGATGTGTTCAGATCTAGCTCGTTTCGGTCTAAAACAGTTGGTCTCGTTGTATTAAGCACGAATACATGCTTTTCGCGCAGTTATGAGGGAAAAGGTTTGACGCGTATCACATGGACACTTGTAAAACCGATGTTCTCAGATCTAGCTCGTTTCGGTCTAAAACAGCTTGTCTCGTTGTATTAAGCACGAATGCATGCTTTTCGCGCAGTTATGAGAGAAAAGGTTTTGACGCGTATCACACGGACACTTGTAAAACCGATATGTTCAGATCTAGATCGTTTCGGTCTAAAACAGTTTGTCCCGCTGTATTAAGCACGAATACATGCTTTTCGCGCAGTTATGAGAGAAAAACTTTTGACGCGTATTACATGGACACTTGTAAAACCGATGTGTTGAGATCTAGCTCGTTTCGGTCTAAAACAGCTTGCCTCGTTGTATTAAGCACGAATGCATGCTTTTCGCGCAGTTATGAGAAAACGTTTTGACGCGTATCACACGGACACTTGCAAAACCGATGTGTTCAGATCTAGCTCGTTTCGGTCTAAAACAGCTTGCCTCGTTGTATTAAGCACGAACACATGCTTTTCGCGCAGTTATGAGAGAAAAAGTTTTGACGAGTATCACACGGACACTTGTAAAACCGATGTGTTCAGATCTAGCTTATTTCGTTCTAAAACAGCTTGTCTCCTTGTTTTAAGCGCAAATACATGATTTTCGCGCAGTTATGAGAGCAAAAGTTTTGACGGCTATCACACGGGCACTTGTAAAACCGATGTGTTCAGATCTAGCTCGTTTAGGTCTAAAACAGCTTGTCTCGTTGTATTAAGCACGAATACATGCTTTTCGCGCACTTATAAGAGAAAAAGTTTTGACGCGCATCACAAGGACACTTGTAAAACCGATGTGTTCAGATCTAGCTCGTTTCGGTCTAAAACAGCTGGTCTCGTTGTATTAAGCACGAATACATGCTTTTTGCGCACTACTGAGAGAAAAAGTTTTGACGCTATCACATGGACACTTGTAAAACCGATGTTCTCAGGTCTAGCTCGTTTCGGTCTAAAACAGCTTGTCTCGTTGTATTAAGCACGAATACATGCTTTTCGCGCAGTTATGAGAGAAAAGTTTTGACGCGTATCACATGGACACTTGTAAAACCGATGTTCTCAGATCTAACTCGTTTCGGTCTAAAACAGCTTGCCTCGTTGTATTAAGCACAAATACATGCTTTTCGCGCAGTTATGAGAAAAAGTTTTGACGCCTATCACACGGACACTTGCAAAACCGATGTGTTCAGATCTAGCTCGTTTCGGTCTAAAACAGCTTCCGTCGATGTAGTAAGCACGAACACATGCTTTTCGCGCTGTTATGAGAGAAAACGTTTTGACGCGTATCACACGGACACTTGTAAAACCGATGTGTTCAGAGCTAGCTCGTTTCGGTCTGAAAAAGTTTGTCTCGTATTAAGCACGAATACATGCTTTTCGCGCAGTTATGAGAGAAAAAGTTTTGACGCCAATCACAGGAACACTTGTAAAACCGGTGTGTTAAGATCTAGCTCATTTCGCTCTAATACAGATTGTCTCCTTGTTTTAAGCGCATATACATGCTTTTCTCGCAGTTATGAGAGCGAAAGTTTTGACGCCTATCACACGGACACTTGTAAAACCGATGTGTTCACATCTAGCTCATTTCGGTCTAAAACAGCTTGCCTCGTTGTATTAAGCACGAATACATGCTTTTTGCGCAGAACGAAAAGAAAAAGTGCTGACGCCTATGACATGAACACTTGTAAAACCGATGTGTTCAGATCTAGTTCGTCTCGTTCTAAAACAGCTTGTCTCGTTGTATTAAGCACGAATACATGCTTTTAGCGCAGTTATGAGAGAAAAGGTTTTGACGCGTATCACACGGACACTTGTAAAACCGATGCGTTCAGATCTAGCTCGTTTCGGTCTAAAACAGCTTATCTCGTTGTTTTATGCACGAGTACATGCTTTTCGCGCAGTTATTAGCGAAAAAGTTTTGACGCGCATCACACGGACACTTGTAAAACCTATGTGTTCAGATCTCGCTCGTTTCGTTCTAAAACAGCTTATCTCGTTGTTTTAAGCGCAAATACATGCTTTTCGCGCCGTTATGAAAGCAAAAGTTTTGACGCCTATAACACGGACACTTGTAAAACCGATGTGTTCAGATATAGCTCGTTTCGGTCTAAAACAGTTGGTCTCGTTGTATTAAGCACGAATACATGCTTTTCGCGCAGTTATGAGGGAAAAGGTTTGACGCGTATCACATGGACACTTGTAAAACCGATGTTCTCAGATCTAGCTCGTTTCGGTCTAAAACAGCTTGTCTCGTTGTATTAAGCACGAATGCATGCTTTTCGCGCAGTTATGAGAGAAAAGGTTTTGACGCGTATCACACGGACACTTGTAAAACCGATGTGTTCAGATCTAGATCGTTTCGGTCTAAAACAGTTTGTCCCGCTGTATTAAGCACGAATACATGCTTTTCGCGCAGTTATGAGAGAAAAATTTTTTGACGCGTATCACATGGACACTTGTAAAACCGATGTGTTCAGATCTAGATCGTTTCGGTCTAAAACAGCTTGCCTCGTTGTATTAAACACGAATACATGCTTTTCGCGCAGTTATGAGAAAAAGTTTTGACGCGTATCACACGGACACTTCCAAAACCGATGTGTTCACATCTAGCTCGTTTCGGTCTAAAACAGCTTGCCTCGTTGTATTAAGCACGAACACATGCTTTTTGCGCAGTTATGAGAGAAAAAGTTTTGACGCGTATCACACGGACACTTGTAAAACCGATGTGTTCAGAGCTAGCTCGTTTCGGTCTGAAAAAGTTTGTCTCGTATTAAGCACGAATACATGCTTTTCGCGCAGTTATGAGAGAAAAAGTTTTGACGCCAATCACAGGAACACTTGTAAAACCGGTATGTTAAGATCTAGCTCATTTTGCTCTAATACAGTTTGTCTCGTTGTTTTAAGCGCAAATACATGCTTTTCTCGCAGTTATGAGAGCAAAAGTTTTGACGCCTATCACACGGACACTTGTAAAACCGATGTGTTCACATCTAGCTTATTTCGGTCTAAAACAGCTTGCCTCGTTGTATTAAGCACGAATACATGCTTTTTGCGCAGAACGAAAAGAAAAAGTGCTGACGCCTATGACATGAACACTTGTAAAACCGATGTGTTCAGATCTAGTTCGTCTCGTTCTAAAACAGCTTGTCTCGTTGTATTAAGCACGAATACATGCTTTTAGCGCAGTTATGAGAGAAAAAGTTTTGACGCGTATCACACGGACACTTGTAAAACCGATGCGTTCAGATCTAGCTCGTTTTGGTCTAAAACAGCTTATCTCGTTGTTTTATGCACGAGTACATGCTTTTCGCGCAGTTATTAGAGAAAAAGTTTGACGCGCATCACACGGACACTTGTAAAACCTATGTGTTCAGATCTCGCTCGTTTCGTTCTAAAACCGCTTATCTCGTTGTTTTAAGCGCAAATACATGCTGTTCGCGCAGTTATGAGAGCAAAAGTTTTGACGCCTATAACACGGACACTTGTAAAACCGATGTTCTCAGATCTAGCTCGTTTCGGTCTAAAACAACTTGTGTCGTTATTTTAAACACGAATAAATGCTTTTCGCGCAGTTATAAAAGAAAAAGTTTTGAAGCGTATCACAAGGACACTTGTAAAACCGATGTGTTCAGATCTAGCTCGTTTCGGTCTAAAACAGTTGGTCTCGTTGTATTAAGCACGAATACATGCTTTTCGCGCAGTTATGAGGGAAAAGGTTTGACGCGTATCACATGGACACTTGTAAAACCGATGTTCTCAGATCTAGCTCGTTTCGGTCTAAAACAGCTTGTCTCGTTGTATTAAGCACGAATGCATGCTTTTCGCGCAGTTATGAGAGAAAAGGTTTTGACGCGTATCACACGGACACTTGTAAAACCGATATGTTCAGATCTAGATCGTTTCGGTCTAAAACAGTTTGTCCCGCTGTATTAAGCACGAATACATGCTTTTCGCGCAGTTATGAGAGAAAAACTTTTGACGCGTATTACATGGACACTTGTAAAACCGATGTGTTGAGATCTAGCTCGTTTCGGTCTAAAACAGCTTGCCTCGTTGTATTAAGCACGAATGCATGCTTTTCGCGCAGTTATGAGAAAACGTTTTGACGCGTATCACACGGACACTTGCAAAACCGATGTGTTCAGATCTAGCTCGTTTCGGTCTAAAACAGCTTGCCTCGTTGTATTAAGCACGAACACATGCTTTTCGCGCAGTTATGAGAGAAAAAGTTTTGACGAGTATCACACGGACACTTGTAAAACCGATGTGTTCAGATCTAGCTTATTTCGTTCTAAAACAGCTTGTCTCCTTGTTTTAAGCGCAAATACATGATTTTCGCGCAGTTATGAGAGCAAAAGTTTTGACGGCTATCACACGGGCACTTGTAAAACCGATGCGTTCAGATCTAGCTCGTTTAGGTCGAAAACAGCTTGTCTCGTTGTATTAAGCACGAATACATGCTTTTCGCGCACTTATAAGAGAAAAAGTTTTGACGCGCATGACAAGGACACTTGTAAAACCGATGTTTTCAGATCTAGCTCGTTTCGGTCTAAAACAGCTTGTCTCGTTGTATTAAGCACGAATACATGCTTTTTGCGCACTACTGAGAGAAAAAGTTTTGACGCTATCACATGGACACTTGTAAAACCGATGTTTTCAGATCTAGCTCGTTTCGGTCTAAAACAGCTTGTCTCGTTGTTTTAAACACAAATAAATGCTTTTCGCGCAGTTATAAACAAAAAGATTTGACGCGTATCACAAGGACACTTGTAAACCTGATGTATTCAGATCTAGCTCGTTTCGGTCTAAAACAGTTTGTCTCGTTGTATTAGGCACGAATACATGCTTTTCGCGCAGTTATGAGAGAAAAACTTTTGACGCGTATCACATGGACACTTGTAAAACCGATGTGTTCAGATCTAGCTCTTTCGGTTTAAAACAGCTTGTCTCGTTGTTTTATGCACGAATACATGCTTTTCGCGCAGTTATTAGTGAAAAAGTTTTGACTCGTATCACACGGCCAATTGTAAAACCGATGTGTTCAGATCTAGCTCGTTTCGGTCTAAAACACCTTGCCTCGTTGTATTAAGCATGAATACATGCTTTTCGCGCAGTTATGAGAGAAAAAGTTTTGACGCGTATCACACGGACACATGTAAAACCGATGTGTTCAGAGCTTAGCTCGTTTCGGTCTAAAACAGTTTGTCTCGTATTAAGGACGAATACATGCTTTTCGCGCAGTTATGACAGAAAAAGTTTTGACGCGTATCACACGTACACTTGTAAAACCGATGTGTTCAGATCTAGCTCGTTTCGTTCTTAAACAGCTTGTCTCGTTGTTTTAAGCGCAAATACATGCTTTTCGCGCAGTTATGAGAGCAAAAGTTTTGACGCCTATCACACGAACACTTGTAAAACCGATGTGTTCAGATCTAGCTCGCCTCGGTCTAAAACAGCTTGTCTCGTTGTATTAAGCACGAATACATGCTTTTTGCGCACTACTGAGAGAAAAAGTTTTGACGCTATCACATGGACACTTGTAATACCGATGTGTTAAGATCTAGCTCGTTTCGGTCTAAAACAGCTTGCCTCGTTGCATTAAGCACGAATACATGCTTTTCGCGCAGTAATGAGAAAAAGTTTTAACGCGTATCACACGGACACTTGTGAAAGCGATGTGTTCATATCTAGCTCGTTTCGGTCTAAAACAGCTTGTCTCGTTGTATTATGCACGAATACATGCTTTTCGCGCCGTTATGGGAGAAAAAGTTTTGACGCGTATCACACCGACACTTGTAAAACCGATGTGTTCAGATCTAGCTCGTTTCGGTCTAAAACAGCTTGTCTCGTTGTATTCAGCACGAATACATGCTTTGTGCGCAGAACTAAGAGAAAAAGTGCTGACGCCTATGGCATGAACACTTGTAAAACCGATGTGTTCAGATCTCGCTCGTGTCGGTCTGAAACAGCTTGTCTCGTTGTATTAAGCACGAATACATGCTTTGCGCGCTGTTATGAGAAAAAGTTTTGAAAGGTATCACACGGACACTTGTAAAATCGATGTGTTCTAATCTAGCTCGTTTCGTTCTAAAACAGCTTGTCTCGTTGATTAAACGCAAATACATGCTTTTCGCGCAGTTATAAGAGAAACGTTTTGACGTGTATCACACGACCACTTGTAAAACCGATGTGTTCAGATCTAGCTCGTTTCGGTCTAAAACAGCTTGTCTCGTAGTTTTTTCACGAATACATGCTTTTCGCGCAGTTATTAGAGAAAAGTTTTGACGCGCATCACACGGACACTTGTAAAACCTATGTGCAGTTCTCGCTCGTTTCGTTCCAAAACAGCTTGTCTCGTTGTTTTAAGCGCAAATACATGCTTTTAGCGCAGTTATGAGAGAAAAAGTTTTGACGCGTATCACACGGACACTTGTAAAACCGATGTGTTCAGAGCTAGCTCATTTCGTTCTAAAGCAGCTTGTCTCGTTGTTTTAAGCGCAAATACATGCTTTTCGCGCAGTTATGAGAGCCAAAGTTTTGACGGCTATCACACGGACACTTGTAAAACCGATGTGTTCAGATCTAGCTCGTTTCGGTATAAAACAGCTTGTCTCATTGTATTAAGCACTAATACATGCTTTTTGCGTAGAACGAAAAGAAAAAATGCCGACGCCTATGACATGAACACTTGTAAAAGCGATGTGTTCAGATCTAGCTCATGTCGGTCCAAAACAGCTTGTCTCGTTCTATTAAGCACGAATACATGCTTTGCGCGCACTTGAAAAAGTGAAAAAGTTTTGACGCGTATCACAAGGACACTTGTAAAACCGATGTATTCAGATCTAGCTCGTTTCGGTCTAAAACAGTTTGTCTTGTTGTATTAAGCACGAATACATGCTTTCGCGCAGTTATGAGAAAAAGTTTTGACGCCTATCACACGGACACTTGCAAAACCGATGTGTTCAGATCTAGCTCGTTTCGGTCTAAAACAGCTTCCCTCGATGTATTAAGCACGAACACATGCTTTTCGCGCAGTTATGAGAGAAAAAGTTTTGACGCGTATCACACGGACACTTGTAAAACCGATGTGTTCAGAGCTAGCTCGTTTCGGTCTGAAAAAGCTTGTCTCGTATTAAGCACGAATACATGCTTTTCGCGCAGTTATGAGAGAAAAAGTTTTGACGCCAATCACAGGAACACTTGTAAAACCGGTGTGTTCAGATCTAGCTCATTTCGCTCTAATACAGTTTGTCTCGTTGTTTTAAGCGCAAATACATTCTTTTCTCGCAGTTATGAGAGCAAAAGTTTTGACGCCTATCACACGGACACTTGTAAAACCGATGTGTTCACATCTAGCTCATTTCGGTCTAAAACAGCTTGCCTCGTTGTATTAAGCACGAATACATGCTTTTTGCGCAGAACGAAAAGAAAAAGTGCTGACGCCTATGACATGAACACTTGTAAAACCAATGTGTTCAGATCTAGTTCGTCTCGGTCTAAAACAGCTTATCTCGTTGTTTTATGCACGAGTACATGCTTTTCGCGCAGTTATTAGAGAAAAAGTTTTGACGCGCATCACACGGACACTTGTAAAACCTATGTGTTCAGATCTCGCTCGTTTCGTTCTAAAACAGCTTATCTCGTTGTTTTAAGCGCAAATACATGCTTTTCGCGCCGTTATGAGAGCAAAAGTTTTGAAGCCTATAACACGGACACTTGTAAAACCGATGTTCTCAGATCTAGCTCGTTTCGGTCTAAAACAGCTTGTCTCGTTGTTTTAAACACGAATACATGCTTTTCGCGCAGTTATGAGAGAAAAGTTTTGACGCGTATCACACGGACACTTGTAAAACCGATGTGTTCAGATCTAGATCGTTTCGGTCTAAAACAGTTTGTCCCGCTGTATTAAGCACGAATACATGCTTTTCGCGCAGTTATGAGAGAAAAACTTTTGACGCGTATCACATGAACACTTGTAAAACCGATGTTCTCAGATCTAACTCGTTTCGGTCTAAAACAACTTGTCTCGTCGTATTAAGCACGAATGCATGCTTTTCGCGCAGTTATGAGAGAAAAGGTTTTGACGCGTATCACATGGACACTTGTAAAACCGATGTGTTCAGATCTAGCTCGTTTCGGTCTAAAACAGCTTCCCTCGATGTAGTAAGCACGAACACATGCTTTTTGCGCAGTTATGAGAGAAAAAGTTTTGACGCGTATCACACGGACACTTGTAAAACCGATGTGTTCAGAGCTAGCTCGTTTCGGTCTGAAAAAGTTTGTCTCGTAATAAGCACGAATACATGCTTTTCGCGCAGTTACGAGAGAAAAAGTTTTGACGCCAATCACAGGAACACTTGTAAAACCGGTGTGTTCAGATCTAGCTCATTTTGCTCTAATACAGTTTGTCTCGTTGTTTTAAGCGCAAATACATGCTTTTCTCGCAGTTATGAGAGCAAAAGTGTTGACGCCTATCACACGGACACTTGTAAAACCGATGTGTTCACATCTAGCTCATTTCGTTCTAAAACAGCTTGCCTCGTTGTATTAAGCACGAATACATGCTTTTTGCGCAGAACGAAAAGAAAAAGTGCTGAAGCCTATGACATGAACACTTCTAAAACCGATGTGTTCAGATCTAGTTCGTCTCGGTCTAAAACAGCTTGTCTCGTTGTATTAAGCACGAATAGATGCTTTTAGCGCAGTTATGAGAGAAAAAGTTTTGACGCGTATCACACGGACACTTGTAAAACCGATGCGTTCAGATCTAGCTCGTTTCGGTCTAAAACAGCTTATCTCGTTGTTTTAAGCGCAAATACATGCTTTTCGCGCCGTTATGAAAGCAAAAGTTTTGACGCCTATAACACGGACACTTGTAAAACCGATGTTCTCAGATCTAGCTCGTTTCGGTCTAAAACAGCTTGTCTCGTTGTTTTAAACACGAATAAATGCTTTTCGCGCAGTTATAAAAGAAAAAGTTTTGAAGCGTATCACAAGGACACTTGAAAAACCGATGTGTTCAGATATAGCTCGTTTCGGTCTAAAACAGTTGGTCTCGTTGTATTAAGCACGAATACATGCTTTTCGCGCAGTTATGAGGGAAAAGGTTTGACGCGTATCACATGGACACTTGTAAAACCGATGTTCTCAGATCTAGCTCGTTTCGGTCTAAAACAGCTTGTCTCGTTGTATTAAGCACGAATGCATGCTTTTCGCGCAGTTATGAGAGAAAAGGTTTTGACGCGTATCACACGGACACTTGTAAAACCGATGTGTTCAGATCTAGATCGTTTCGGTCTAAAACAGTTTGTCCCGCTGTATTAAGCACGAATACATGCTTTTCGCGCAGTTATGAGAGAAAAACTTTTGACGCGTATCACATGGACACTTGTAAAACCGATGTGTTCAGATCTAGCTCGTTTCGGTCTAAAACAGCTTGCCTCGTTGTATTAAGCACGAATACATGCTTTTCGCGCAGTTATGAGAAAAAGTTTTGACGCGTATCACACGGACACTTGCAAAACCGATGTGTTCAGATCTAGCTCGTTTCGGTCTAAAACAGCTTGCCTCGTTGTATTAAGCACGAACACATGCTTTTCGCGCAGTTATGAGAGAAAAAGTTTTGACGAGTATCACACGGACACTTGTAAAACCGATGTGTTCAGATCTAGCTCATTTCGTTCTAAAACAGCTTGTCTCGTTGTTTTTAGCGCAAATACAAGATTTTCGCGCAGTTATGAGAGCAAAAGTGTTGACGCCTATCACACGGACACTTGTAAAACCGATGTGTTCAGATCTAGCTCGTTTCGGTCTAAAACAGCTTGTCTCGTTGTATTAAGCACGAATACATGCCTTTTGCGCACTACTGAGAGAAAAAGTTTTGACGCTATCACATGGACACTTGTAAAACCGATGTTTTCAGATCTAGCTCGTTTCGGTCTAAAACAGCTTGTCACGTTGTTTTAAACACAAATAAATGCTTTTCGCGCAGTTTTAAACAAAAAGATTTGACGCGTATCACAAGGACACTTGTAAACCTGATGTATTCAGATCTAGCTCGTTTCGGTCTAAAACAGTTTGTCTCGTTGTATTAAGCACGAATACATGCTTTTCGCGCAGTTATGAGAGAAAAACTTTTGACGCGTATCACATGGACACTTGTAAAACCGATGTGTTCAGATCTAGCTCTTTCGGTCTAAAACAGCTTGTCTCGTTGTTTTATGCACGAATACATGCTTTTCGCGCAGTTATTAGAGAAAAAGTTTTGACTCGTATCACACGGACAATTGTAAAACCGATGTGTTCAGATCTAGCTCGTTTCGGTCTAAAACAGCTTGCCTCGTTGTATTAAGCACGAATACATGCTTTTCGCGCAGTTATGAGAGAAAAAGTTTTGACGCGTATCACACGGATACTTGTAAAACCGAGGTTTTCAGAGCTTAGCTCGTTTCGGTCTAAAACAGTTTGTCTCGTATTAAGGACGAATACATGCTTTTCGCGCAGTTATGACAGAAAAAGTTTTGACGCGTATCACACGTACACTTGTAAACCCGATGTGTTCAGGTCTAGCTCGTTTCGTTCTTAAACAGCTTGTCTCGTTGTTTTAAGCGCAAATACATGCTTTTCGCGCAGTTATGAGAGCAAAAGTTTTGACGCCTATCACACGAACACTTGTAAAACCGATGTGTTCAGATCTAGCTCGCCTCGGTCTAAAACAGCTTGTCTCGTTGTATTAAGCACGAATACATGCTTTTTGCGCACTACTGAGAGAAAAAGTTTGGACGCTATCACATGGACACTTGTAATACCGATGTGTTCAGATCTAGCTCGTTTCGGTCTAAAACAGCTTGCCTCGTTGTATTAAGCACGAATACATGCTTTTCGCGCAGTAATGAGAAAAAGTTTTAACGCGTATCACACGGACACTTGTGAAAGCGATGTGTTCAGATCTAGCTCGTTTCGGTCTAAAACAGCTTGTCTCGTTGTATTATGCAGGAATACATGCTTTTCGCGCCGTTATGGGAGAAAAAGTTTTGACGCGTATCACACGTACACTTGTAAAATCGAAGTGTCCAGACCTAATTCGTTTTGGTCTAAAGCAGCTTGTCTCGTTGTATAAAGCACGAATACGTGCTTTTAGCGCAGTTATGAGAAACATTTGACACGTATCACACGGACACTTGTAAAATCGATGTGTTCTGATCTAGTTCGTTTCGGTCTACAACAGCTTGTCTCGTTGTATTAAGCACGAATTCATGCTTTTCGCGCAGTTATGAGAGAAAAAGTTTTGACGCGCATCACACCGACACTTGTAAAACCGATGTGTTCAGATCTAGCTCGTTTCGGTCTAAAACAGCTTGTCTCGTTGTATTAAGCACGAATACATGCTTTTTGCGCAGAACTAAGAGAAAAAGTGCTGACGCCTATGGCATGAACACTTGTAAAACCGATGTGTTCAGATCTCGCTCGTGTCGGTCTGAAACAGCTTGTCTCGTTGTATTAAGCACGAATACATGCTTTGCGCGCAGTTATGAGAAAAAGTTTTGAAAGGTATCACACGGACACTTGTAAAATCGATGTGTTCTAATCTAGCTCGTTTCGTTCTAAAACAGCTTGTCTCGTTGATTAAACGCAAATACATGCTTTTCGCGCAGTTATAAGAGAAACGTTTTGACGTGTATCACACGACCACTTGTAAAACCGATGTGTTCAGATTTAGCTCGTTTCGGTCTAAAACAGCTTGTCTCGTAGTTTTATGCACGAATACATGCTTTTCGCGCAGTTATTAGAGAAAAGTTTTGACGCGCATCACACGGACACTTGCAAAACCGATGTGTTCAGATCTAGCTCTTTCGGTCTAAAACAGCTTGTCTCGTTGTTTTATGCACGAATACATGCTTTTCGCGCAGTTATTAGAGAAAAAGTTTTGACTCGTATCACACGGACAATTGTAAAACCGATGTGTTCAGATCTAGCTCGTTTCGGTCAAAAACAGCTTGCCTCGTTGTATTAAGCACGAATACATGCTTTTCGCGCAGTTATGAGAGAAAAAGTTTTGACGCGTATCACACGGACACTTGTAAAACCGATGTGTTCAGAGCTTAGCTCGTTTCGGTCTACAACAGTTTGTGTCGTATTAAGGACGAATACATGCTTTTCGCGCAGTTATGACAGAAAAAGTTTTGACGCGTATCACACGTACACTTGTAAACCCGATGTGTTCAGGTCTAGCTCGTTTCTTTCTTAAACAGCTTGTCTCGTTGTTTTAAGCGCAAATACATGCTTTTCGCGCAGTTATGAGAGCAAAAGTTTTGACGCCTATCACACGAACACTTGTAAAACCGATGTGTTCAGATCTAGCTCGCCTCGGTCTAAAACAGCTTGTCTCGTTGTATTAAGCACGAATACATGCTTTTTGCGCACTACTGAGAGAAAAAGTTTGGACGCTATCACATGGACACTTGTAATACCGATGTGTTCAGATCTAGCTCGTTTCGGTCTAAAACAGCTTGCCTCGTTGTATTAAGCACGAATACATGCTTTTCGCGCAGTAATGAGAAAAAGTTTTAACGCGTATCACACGGACACTTGTGAAAGCGATGTGTTCAGATCTAGCTCGTTTCGGTCTTAAACAGCTTGTCTTGTTGTATTATGCAGGAATACATGCTTTTCGCGCCGTTATGGGAGAAAAAGTTTTGACGCGTATCACACGTACACTTGTAAAATCGAAGTGTCCAGATCTAATTTGTTTTGGTCTAAAGCAGCTTGTCTCGTTGTATAAAGCACGAATACGTGCTTTTAGCGCAGTTATGAGAAAAACATTTGACACGTATCACACGGACACTTGTGAAATCGATGTGTTCTGATCTAGTTCGTTGCGGTCTAAAACAGCTTGTCTCGTTGTATTAAGCACGAATTCATGCTTTTCGCGCAGTTATCAGAGAAAAAGTTTTGACGCGCATCACACCGACACTTGTAAAACCGATGTGTTCTGATCTAGCTCGTTTCGGTCTAAAACAGCTTGTCTCGTTGTATTAAGCACGAATACATGCTTTTTGCGCAGAACTAAGAGAAAAAGTGCTGACGCCTATGGCATGAACACTTGTAAAACCGATGTGTTCAGATCTCGCTCGTGTCGGTCTGAAACAGCTTGTCTCGTTGTATTAAGCACGAATACATGCTTTGCGCGCAGTTATGAGAAAAAGTTTTGAAAGGTATCACACGGACACTTGTAAAATCGATGTGTTCTAATCTAGCTCATTTCGTTCTAAAACAGCTTGTCTCGTTGATTAAACGCAAATACATGCTTTTCGCGCAGTTATAAGAGAAACGTTTTGACGTGTATCACACGACCACTTGTAAAACCGATGTGTTCAGACTTAGCTCGTTTCGGTCTAAAACAGCTTGTCTCGTAGTTTTATGCACGAATACATGCTTTTCGCGCAGTTATTAGAGAAAAGTTTTGACGCGCATCACACGGACACTTGTAAAACCTATGTGTTCAGTTCTCGCTCGTTTCGTTCTAAAACAGCTTGTCTCGTTGTTTTAAGCGCAAATACATGCTTTTAGCGCAGTTATGAGAGAAAAAGTTTTGACGCGTATCACACGGACACTTGTAAAACCGATGTGTTCAGAGCTAGCTCATTTCGTTCTAAAGCAGCTTGTCTCGTTGTTTTAAGCGCAAATACATGCTTTTTGCGCAGTTATGACAGCCAAAGTTTTGACGGCTATCACACGGACACTTGTAAAACCGATGTGTTCAGATCTAGCTCGTTTCGGTCTAAAACAGCTTGTCTCGTTGTATTAAGCACTAATACATGCTTTTTGCGTAGAATGAAAAGAAAAAATGCCGACGCCTATGACATGAACACTTGTAAAAGCGATGTGTTCAGATCTAGCTCATGTCGGTCCAAAACAGCTTGTCTCGTTGTATTAAGCACGAATACATGCTTTGCGCGCACTTATAAGAGAAAAAGTTTTGACGCGTATCACAAGGACACTTGTAAAACCGATGTATTCAGATCTAGCTCGTTTCGGTCTAATACAGTTTGTCTCGTTGTATTAAGCACGAATACATGCTTTTCGCGCAGTTATGAGAGAAAAACTTGTGACGTGTATCACATGGACACTTGTAAAACCGATGTGTTCAGATCTAGCTCTTTCGGTCTAAAACAGCTTGTCTCGTTGTTTTATGAACGAATATATACTTTTCGCGCAGTTATTAGAGAAAAAGTTTTGACGCCTATCACACGGACACTTGCAAAACCGATGTGTTCAGATCTAGCTCGTTTCGGTCTAAAACAGCTTCCCTCGATGTATTAAGCACGAACACATGCTTTTCGCGCAGTTATGAGAGATAAAGTTTTGACGCGTATCACACGGACACTTGTAAAACCGATGTGTTCAGAGCTAGCTCGTTTCGGTCTGAAAAAGCTTGTCTCGTATTAAGCACGAATACATGCTTTTCGCGCAGTTATGAGAGAAAACGTTTTGACGCCAATCACAGGAACACTTGTAAAACCGGTGTGTTCAGATCTAGCTCATTTCGCTCTAATACAGTTTGTCTCGTTGTTTTAAGCGCAAATACATGCTTTTCTCGCAGTTATGAGAGCAAAAGTTTTGACGCCTATCACACGGACACTTGTAAAACCGATGTGTTCACATCTAGCTCATTTCGGTCTAAAACAGCTTGCCTCGTTGTATTAAGCACGAATACATGCTTTTTGCGCAGAACGAAAAGAAAAAGTGCTGACGCCTATGAGATGAACACTTGTAAAACCGATGTGTTCAGATCTAGTTCGTCTCGGTCTAAAACAGCTTATCTCGTTGTTTTATGCACGAGTACATGCTTTTCGCGCAGTTATTAGAGAAAAAGTTTTGACGCGCATCACACGGACACTTGTAAAACCTATGTGTACAGATCTCGCTCGTTTCGTTCTAAAACAGCTTATCTCGTTGTTTTAAGCGCAAATACATGCTTTTGGCGCAGTTATGAGAGCAAAAGTTTTGAAGCCTATAACACGGACACTTGTAAAACCGATGTTCTCAGATATAGCTCGTTTCGGTCTAAAACAGCTTGTCTCGTTTTAAACACGAATACATGCTTTTCGCGCAGTTATGAGAGAAAAGTTTTGACGCGTATCACACGGACACTTGTAAAACCGATGTGTTCAGATCTAGATCGTTTCGGTCTAAAACAGTTTGTCCCGCTGTATTAAGCACGAATACATGCTTTTCGCGCAGTTATGAGAGAAAAAGTTTTGACGCGTATCACACGGACACTTGTAAAACCGATGTGTTCAGAGCTAGCTCGTTTCGGTCTGAAAAAGTTTGTCTCGTATTAAGCACGAATACATGCTTTTCGCGCAGTTATGAGAGAAAAAGTTTTGACGCCAATCACAGGAACACTTGTAAAACCGGTGTGTTAAGATCTAGCTCATTTCGCTCTAATACAGATTGTCTCGTTGTTTTAAGCGCAAATACATGCTTTTCTCGCAGTTATGAGAGCAAAAGTTTTGACGCCTATCACACGGACACTTGTAAAACCGATGTGTTCACATCTAGCTCATTTCGGTCTAAAACAGCTTGCCTCGTTGTATTAAGCACGAATACATGCTTTTTGCGCAGAACGAAAAGAAAAAGTGCTGACGCCTATGACATGAACACTTGTAAAACCGATGTGTTCAGATCTAGTTCGTCTCGTTCTAAAACAGCTTGTCTCGTTGTATTAAGCACGAATACATGCTTTTAGCGCAGTTATGAGAGAAAAAGTTTTGACGCGTATCACACGGACACTTGTAAAACCGATGCGTTCAGATCTAGCTCGTTTCGGTCTAAAACAGCTTATCTCGTTGATTTATGCACGAGTACATGCTTTTCGCGCAGTTATTAGCGAAAAAGTTTTGACGCGCATCACACGGACACTTGTAAAACCTATGTGTTCAGATCTCGCTCGTTTCGTTCTAAAACAGCTTATCTCGTTGTTTTAAGCGCAAATACATGCTTTTCGCGCCGTTATGAAAGCAAAAGTTTTGACGCCTATAACACGGACACTTGTAAAACCGATGTTCTCAGATCTAGCTCGTTTCGGTCTAAAACAGCTTGTCTCGTTGTTTTAAACACGAATAAATGCTTTTCGCGCAGTTATAAAAGAAAAAGTTTTGAAGCGTATCACAAGGACACTTGTAAAACCGATGTGTTCAGATATAGCTCGTTTCGGTCTAAAACAGTTGGTCTCGTTGTATTAAGCACGAATACATGCTTTTCGCGCAGTTATGAGGGAAAAGGTTTGACGCGTATCACATGGACACTTGTAAAACCGATGTTCTCAGATCTAGCTCGTTTCGGTCTAAAACAGCTTGTCTCGTTGTATTAAGCACGAATGCATGCTTTTCGCGCAGTTATGAGAGAAAAGGTTTTGACGCGTATCACACGGACACTTGTAAAACCGATATGTTCAGATCTAGATCGTTTCGGTCTAAAACAGTTTGTCCCGCTGTATTAAGCACGAATACATGCTTTTCGCGCAGTTATGAGAGAAAAAATTTTGACGCGTATCACATGGACACTTGTAAAACCGATGTGTTCAGATCTAGCTCGTTTCGGTCTAAAACAGCTTGCCTCGTTGTATTTAGCACGAATACATGCTTTTCGCGCAGTTATGAGAAAAAGTTTTGACGCGTATCACACGGACACTTGCAAAACCGATGTGTTCAGATCTAGCTCGTTTCGGTCTAAAACAGCTTGCCTCGTTGTATTAAACACGAACACATGCTTTTCGCGCAGTTATGAGAAAAAGTTTTGACGCGTATCACACGGACACTTGCAAAACCGATGTGTTCAGATCTAGCTCGTTTCAGTCTAAAACAGCTTGCCTCGTTGTATTAAGCACGAACACATGCTTTTCGCGCAGTTATGAGAGAAAAACTTTTGACGCGTATCACATGGACACTTGTAAAACCGATGTCTTCAGATCTAGCTCTTTCGGTCTAAAACAGCTTGTCTCGTTGTTTTATGCACGAATACATGCTTTTCGCGCACTTATAAGAGAAAACGTTTTGACGCGCATCACAAGGACACTTGTAAAACCGATGTGTTCAGATCTAGCTCGTTTCGGTCTAAAACAGCTTGTCTCGTTGTATTAAGCACGAATACATGCTTTTTGCGCACTACTGAGAGAAAAAGTTTTGACGCTAACATGGACACTTGTAAAACCGATGTTTTCAGATCTAGCTCGTTTGGTTTAAAACAGCTTGTCTCGTTGTTTTAAACACAAATAAATGCTTTTCGCGCAGTTTTAAACAAAAAGATTTGACGCGTATCACAAGGACACTTGTAAACCTGATGTATTCAGATCTAGCTCGTTTCGGTCTAAAACAGTTTGTCTCGTTGTATTAAGCACGAATACATGCTTTTCGCGCAGTTATGAGAGAAAAACTTTTGACGCGTATCACATGGACACTTGTAAAACCGATGTCTTCAGATCTAGCTCTTTCGGTCTAAAACAGCTTGTCTCGTTGTTTTATGCACGAATACATGCTTTTCGCGCAGTTATTAGAGAAAAAGTTTTGACTCGTATCACACGGACAATTGTAAAACCGATGTGTTCAGATCTAGCTCGTTTCGGTCTAAAACAGCTTGCCTCGATGTAGTAAGCACGAACACATGCTTTTTGCGCAGTTAAGAGAGAAAAAGTTTTGACGCGTATCACACGGACACTTGTAAAACCGATGTGTTCAGAGCTAGCTCGTTTCGGTCTGAAAAAGTTTGTCTCGTATTAAGCACGAATACATGCTTTTCGCGCAGTTACGAGAGAAAAAGTTTTGACGCCAATCACAGGAACACTTGTAAAACCGGTGCGTTCAGATCTAGCTCATTTCGCTCTAATACAGATTGTTTCGTTGTTTTAAGCGCAAATACATGCTTTTCTCGCAGTTATGAGAGCAAAAGTGTTGACGCCTATCACACGGACACTTGTAAAACCGATGTGTTCACAACTAGCTCATTTCGGTCTAAAACAGCTTGCCTCGTTGTATTAAGCACGAATACATGCTTTTTGCGCAGAACGAAAAGAAAAAGTGCTGAAGCCTATGACATGAACACTTGTAAAACCGATGTGTTCAGATCTAGTTCGTCTCGGTCTAAAACAGCTTGTCTCGTTGTATTAAGCACGAATACATGCTTTTAGCGCAGTTATGAGAGAAAAAGTTTTGACGCGTATCACACGGACAGTTGTAAAACCGATGCGTTCAGATCTAGCTCGTTTCGGTCTAAAACAGCTTATCTCGTTGTTTTATGCACGAGTACATGCTTTTCGCGCAGTTATAAGAGAAAAAGTTTTGACGCGCATCACACGGACACTTGTAAAACCTATGTGTTCAGATCTCGCTCGTTTCGTTCTAAAACAGCTTATCTCGTTGTTTTAAGCGCAAATACATGCTTTTCGCGCAGTTATGAGAGCAAAAGCTTTGACGCCTATAACACGGACACTTGTAAAACCGATGTTCTCAGATCTAGCTTGTTTCGGTCTAAAACAGCTTGTCTCGTTGTTTTAAACACGAATAAATGCTTTTCGCGCAGTTATAAAAGAAAAAGTTTTGACGCGTATCACAAGGACACTTGTAAAACCTATGTGTTCAGATCTAGCTCGTTTCGGTCTAAAACAGCTTGCCTCGTTGTATTAAGCACGAATACATGCTTTTCGCGCAGTTATGAGAGAAATGTTTTGACGCGTATCACATGGACACTTGTAAAACCGATGTTCTCAGGTCTAGCTCGTTTCGGTCTAAAACAGCTTGTCTCGTTGTATTAAGCACGAATACATGCTTTTCGGGCAGTTATGAGAGAAAAGTTTTGACGCGTATCACATGGACACTTGTAAAACCGATGTTCTCAGATCTAACTCGTTTCGGTCTAAAACAGCTTGCCTCGTTGTATTAAGCACAAATACATGCTTTTCGCGCAGTTATGAGAAAAAGTTTTGACGCCTATCACACGGACACTTGCAAAACCGATGTGTTCAGATCTAGCTCGTTTCGGTCTAAAACAGCTTCCCTCGATGTAGTAAGCACGAACACATGCTTTTCGCGCAGTTATGAGAGAAAAAGTTTTGACGCGTATCACACGGACACTTGTAAAACCGATGTGTTCAGAGCTAGCTCGTTTCGGTCTGAAAAAGTTTGTCTCGTATTAAGCACGAATACATGCTTTTCGCGCAGTTACGAGAGAAAAAGTTTTGACGCCAATCACAGGAACACTTGTAAAACCGGTGCGTTCAGATCTAGCTCATTTCGCTCTAATACAGATTGTCTCGTTGTTTTAAGCGCAAATACATGCTTTTCTCGCAGTTATGAGAGCAAAAGTGTTGACGCCTATCACACGGACACTTGTAAAACCGATGTGTTCACAACTAGCTCATTTCGGTCTAAAACAGCTTGCCTCGTTGTATTAAGCACGAATACATGCTTTTTGCGCAGAACGAAAAGAAAAAGTGCTGAAGCCTATGACATGAACACTTGTAAAACCGATGTGTTCAGATCTAGTTCGTCTCGGTCTAAAACAGCTTGTCTCGTTGTATTAAGCACGAATACATGCTTTTAGCGCAGTTATGAGAGAAAAAGTTTTGACGCGTATCACACGGACACTTGTAAAACCGATGCGTTCAGATCTAGCTCGTTTCGGTCTAAAACAGCTTATCTCGTTGTTTTATGCACGAGTACATGCTTTTCGCGCAGTTATAAGAGAAAAAGTTTTGACGCGCATCACACGGACACTTGTAAAACCTATGTGTTCAGATCTCGCTCGTTTCGTTCTAAAACAGCTTATCTCGTTGTTTTAAGCGCAAATACATGCTTTTCGCGCAGTTATGAGAGCAAAAGCTTTGACGCCTATAACACGGACACTTGTAAAACCGATGTTCTCAGATCTAGCTTGTTTCGGTCTAAAACAGCTTGTCTCGTTGTTTTAAACACGAATAAATGCTTTTCGCGCAGTTATAAAAGAAAAAGTTTTGACGCGTATCACAAGGACACTTGTAAAACCTATGTGTTCAGATCTAGCTCGTTTCGGTCTAAAACAGCTTGCCTCGTTGTATTAAGCACGAATACATGCTTTTCGCGCAGTTATGAGAGAAATGTTTTGACGCGTATCACATGGACACTTGTAAAACCGATGTTCTCAGGTCTAGCTCGTTTCGGTCTAAAACAGCTTGTCTCGTTGTATTAAGCACGAATACATGCTTTTCGCGCAGTTATGAGAGAAAAGTTTTGACGCGTATCACACGGACACTTGTAAAACCGATGTTCTCAGATCTAACTCGTTTCGGTCTAAAACAGCTTGCCTCGTTGTATTAAGCACAAATACATGCTTTTCGCGCAGTTATGAGAAAAAGTTTTGACGCCTATCACACGGACACTTGCAAAACCGATGTGTTCAGATCTAGCTCGTTTCGGTCTAAAACAGCTTCCCTCGATGTAGTATGCACGAACACATGCTTTTCGCGCAGTTATGAGAGAAAAAGTTTTGACGCGTATCACACGGACACTTGTAAAACCGATGTGTTCAGAGCTAGCTCGTTTTGGTCTGAAAAAGTTTGTCTCGTATTAAGCACGAATACATGCTTTTCGCGCAGTTATGAGAGAAAAAGTTTTGACGCCAATCACTGGAACACTTGTAAAACCGGTGTGTTAAGATCTAGCTCATTTCGCTCTAATACAGTTTGTCTCGTTGTTTTAAGCGCAAATACATGCTTTTCTCGCAGTTATGAGAGCAAAAGTTTTGACGCCTATCACACGGACACTTGTAAAACCGATGTGTTCACATCTAGCTCGTCTCGTTCTAAAACAGCTTGTCTCGTTGTATTAAGCACGAATACATGCTTTTAGCGCAGTTATGAGAGAAAAAGTTTTGACGCGTATCACACGGACACTTGTAAAACCGATGCGTTCAGATCTAGCTCGTTTCGGTCTAAAACAGCTTATCTCTTTGTTTTATGCACGAGTACATGCTTTTCGCGCAGTTATTAGAGAAAAAGTTTTGACGCGCATCACACGGACACTTGTAAAACCGATGTGTTCAGAGCTAGCTCATTTCGTTCTAAAGCAGCTTGTCTCGTTGTTTTAAGCGCAAATACATGCTTTTCGCGCAGTTATGAGAGCCAAAGTTTTGACGGCTATCACACGGACACTTGTAAAACCGATGTGTTCAGATCTAGCTCGTTTCGGTCTAAAACAGCTTGTCTCGTTGTATTAAGCACTAATACATGCTTTTTGCGTAGAACGAAAAGAAAAAATGCCGACGCCTATGACATGAACACTTGTAAAAGCGATGTGTTCAGATCTAGCTCGTGTCGGTCCAAAACAGCTTGTCTCGTTGTATTAAGCACGAATACATGCTTTGCGCGCACTTATAAGAGAAAAAGTTTTGACGCGTATCCCAAGGACACTTGTAAAACCGATGTATTTAGATCTAGCTCGTTTCGGTCTAAAACAGTTTGTCTCGTTGTATTAAGCACGAATACATGCTTTTCGCGCAGTTATGAGAGAAAAACTTTTGACGTGTATCACATGAACACTTGTAAAACCGATGTGTTCAGATCTAGCTCTTTCGGTCTAAAACAGCTTGTCTCGTTGTTTTATGCACGAATACATACTTTTCGCGCAGTTATTAGAGAAAATGTTTTGACGCGTATCACACGTACACTTGTAAAACCGATGTGTTCAGATCTAGCTTGTTTCGTTCTAAAACAGCTTGTCTCTTTGTTTTATGCGCAAATACATGCTTTTCGCGCAGTTATGAGAACAAACGTTTTGACGCCTATCACACGGACACTTGTAAAACCGATGTGTTCAGATCTAGCTCATTTCGGTCTAAAACAGCTTGTCTCGTTGTATTAAGCACGAATACATGCTTTTCGCGCACTTATAAGGAAAAAGTTTTGAGGCGTATCACGCGGACACTTGTAAAACCGATGTGTTCAGATCTAGCTCGTTTCAGAATAAAACAGCTTGTCTCGTTGTATTAAGCACTAATACATACTTTTTGCGCAGAACGAAAAGAAAAAGTGCTGACGCCTATGACATGAACACTTGTAAAAGCGATGTGTTCAGATCTAGCTCGTGTAGGTCTAAAACAGCTTGTCTCGTTGTATTAGGCACGAATACATGCTTTGCGCGCAGTTATGAGAAAAAGTTTTGACGCGTATCACACGGACACTTGTAAAACCGATGTGTTCAGATCTAGGTCGCTTCGGTCTAAAACAGCTTGTCTCGTTGTTTTATGCACGAATACATGCTTTTCGCGCAGTTATGAGAGCAAAAGTTTTGACGCCTATAACACGGACACTTGTAAAACCGATGAGTTCAGATCTAGCTCGTTTCGCTCTAAAACAGCTTGTCTCGTTGTTTTAAACACGAATAAATGCTTTTCGCGCAGTTACAAAAGAAAAAGTTTTGACGCATATCACAAGGACACTTGTAAAACCGATGTGTTCAGATCTAGCTCGTTTCGGTCTAAAACAGTTTGTCTCGCTGTATTAAGCAGGAATACATGCTTTTCGCGCAGTTATGAGAGAAAAGTTTTGACGTGTATCACAAGGACACTTGTAAAACCGATGTTCTCAGATCTAGCTCGTTTCGGTCTAAAACAGCTCGTCTCGTTGTATTAAGCACGAATGCATGCTTTTCGCGCAGTTATGAGAGAAAAGGTTTTGACGCGTATCACACGGACACTTGTAAAACCGATGTGTTCAGATCTAGCTCGTTTCGGTCTAAAACAGTTTGTCCCGTTGTATTAAGCAAGAATACATGCTTTTCCCGCGGTTATGAGAGAAAAATTTTGACGCGTATCACATGGACACTTGTAAAACCGATGTGTTCAGATCTAGCTCGTTTCGGTCTAAAACAGCTTGCCTCGTTGTATTAAGCACGAATACATGCTTTTCGCGCAGTTATGAGAAAAAGTTTTGACGCGTATCACACGGACACTTGCAAAACCGATGTCTTCAGATCTAGCTCGTTTCGGTCTAAAACAGCTTGCCTCGTTGTATTAAGCACGAACACATGCTTTTCGCGCAGTAATGAGAGAAAAAGTTTTGACGCGTATCACACGGACACTTGTAAAACCGATATTCTCAGATCTAGCTCGTTTCGGTCTAAAACAGCTTGTCTCGTTGTATTAAGCACGAATGCATGCTTTTCGCGCAGTTATGAGAGAAAAGGTTTTGACGCGTATCACACGGACACTTGTAAAACCGATGTGTTCAGATCTAGCTCGTTTCGGTCTAAAACAGTTTGTCCCGTTGTATTAAGCAAGAATACATGCTTTTCGCGCGGTTATGAGAGAAAAACTTTTGACGCGTATCACATGGACACTTGTAAAACCGATGTGTTCAGATCTAGCTCGTTTCGGTCTAAAACAGCTTGCCTCGTTGTATTAAGCACGAATACATGCTTTTCGCGCAGTTATGAGAAAAAGTTTTGACGCGTATCACACGGACACTTGCAAAACCGATGTCTTCAGATCTAGCTCGTTTCGGTCTAAAACAGCTTGCCTCGTTGTATTAAGCACGAACACATGCTTTTCGCGCAGTAATGAGAGAAAAAGTTTTGACGCGTATCACACGGACACTTGTAAAACCTACGTGTTCAGAGCTAGCTTGTTTCGGTCTGAAAAAGTTTGTCTCGTATTAAGCACGAATACATGCTTTTCGTGCAGTTATGAGAGAAAAAGTTTTGACGCCAATCACAGGAACACTTGTAAAACCGGTGTATTCAGATCTAGCTCATTTCGCTCTAATACAGTTTGTCTTGTTGTTTTAAGCGCAAATACATGCTTTTCGCGCAGTTATGAGAGCAAAAGTTTTGACGCCTATCACACGGACACTTGTGAAAGCGATGTGTTCAGATCTAGCTCGTTTCGGTGTAAAACAGCTTGTCTCGTTGTATTAAGCACGAATACATGCTTTTCGCGCAGTTATGAGAAAAAGTTTTGACGCGTATCACACGGACACTTGCAAAACCGATGTGTTCAGATCTAGCTCGTTTCGGTCTAAAACAGCTTGCTTCGTTGTATTAAACACGAACACATGCTTTTCGCGCAGTTATGAGAGAAAACGTTTTGACGCGTATCACACGGACACTTGTAAAACCGATGTGTTCAGATCTAGCTCGTTTCGGTCTAAAACAGCTTGTCTCGTTGTATTAAGCACGAATACATGCTTTTATCGCAGTTTTGAGAGCAAAAGTTTTGACGCCTATCACACGGACACTTGTAAAACCGATGTGTTCACATCTAGCTCATTTCGGTCTAAAACTGCTTGCCTCGTTGTATTAAGCACGAATACATGCTTTTTGCGCAGAACGAAAAGAAAAAGTGCTGACGCCTATGACATGAACACTTGTAAAACCGATGTGTTCAGATCTAGTTCGTCTCGGTATAAAACAGCTTGTCTCGTTGTATTAAGCACGAATACATGCATTTAGCGCAGTTATGAGAGAAAAAGTTTTGACGCGTATCACACGGACACTTGTAAAACCGATGCGTTCAGATCTAGCTCGTTTCGGTCTAAAACAGTTTATCTCGTTGTTTTTATGCACGAGTACATGCTTTTCGCGCAGTTATTAGAGAAAAAGTTTTGACGCGCATCACACGGACACTTGTAAAACCTATGTGTTCAGATCTCGCTCGTTTCGTTCTAAAACAGCTTATCTAGTTGTTTTAAGCGCAAATACATGCTTTTCGCGCAGTTATGAGAGCAAAAGTTTTGACGCCTATAACACGGACACTTGTAAAACCGATGTTCTCAGATCTAGCTCGTTTCGGTCTAAAACAGCTTGTCTCGTTGTTTTAAACACGAATAAATGCTTCTCGCGCAGTTATAAAATAAAAAGTTTTGAAGCGTATCACAAGGACACTTGTAAATCGATGTGTTCATATCTAGCTCGTTTCGGTCTAAAACAGCTTGTCTCGTTGTATTAAGCACGAATGCATGCTTTTCGCGCAGTTATGAGAGAAAAAGTTTTGACGCCAATCACAGGAACACTAGTAAAACCGGTGTGTTCAGATCTAGCTCATTTCGCTCTAATACAGTTTGTCTCGTTGTTTTAAGCGCAAATACATGCTTTTCTCGCAGTTATGAGAGCAAAAGTTTTGACGCCTATCACACGGACACTTGTAAAACCGATGTGTTCACATCTAGCTCATTTCGGTCTAAAACAGCTTGCCTCGTTGTATTAAGCACGAATACATGCTTTTTGCGCAGAACGAAAAGAAAAAGTGCTGACGCCTATGACATGAACACTTGTAAAACCGATGTGTTCAGATCTAGTTCGTCTCGGTCTAAAACAACTTGTCTCGTTGTATTAGGCACGAATACATGCTTTTAGCGCAGTTATGAGATAAAAAGTTTTGACGCGTATCACACGGACACTTGTAAAACCGATGCGTTCAGGTCTAGCTCGTCTCGGTCTAAAACAGCTTATATCGTTGTTTTATGCACGAGTACATGCTTTTCGCGCAGTTATCAGAGAAAAAGTTTTGACGCGCATCACTCGGACACTTGTAAAACCTATGTGTTCAGATCTCGCTCGTTTCGTTCTAAAACAGCTTATATCGTTGTTTTAAGCGCAAATACATGCTTTTCGCGCAGTTATGAGAGCAAAAGTTTTGACGCCTATAACACGGACACTTGTAAAACCGATGTGTTCAGAGCTAGCTCATTTCGTTCTAAAGCAGCTTGTCTCGTTGTTTTAAGCGCAAATACATGCTTTTCGCGCAGTTATGAGAGCCAAAGTTTTGACGGCTATCACACGGACACTTGTAAAACCGATGTGTTCAGATCTAGCTCGTTTCGCTCTAAAACAGCTTGTCTCGTTGTTTTAAACACGAATAAATGCTTCTCGCGCAGGTATAAAAGAAAAAGTTTTGAAGCATATCACAAGGACACTTGTAAATCGATGTGTTCATATCTAGCTCGTTTCGGTCTAAAACAGCTTGTCTCGTTGTATTAAGCACGAATGCATGCTTTTCGCGCAGTTATGAGAGAAAAGGTTTTGACGCGTATCACACGGACACTTGTAAAACCGATGTGTTCAGATCTAGCTCATTTCGTTCTAAAACAGCTTGTCTCGTTGTTTTAAGCGCAAATACATGATTTTCGCGCAGTTATGAGAGCAAAAGTTTTGACGGCTATCACACGGGCACTTGTAAAACCGATGTGTTCAGATCTAGCTCGTTTCGGTCTAAAACAGCTTGTCTCGTTGTATTAAGCACGAATACATGCTTTTCGCGCACTTATAAGAGAAAAAGTTTTGACGCGCATCACAAGGACACTTGTAAAACCGATGTGTTCAGATCTAGCTCGTTTCGGTCTAAAACAGCTTGTCTCGTTGTATTAAGCACGAATACATGCTTTTTGCGCACTACTGAGAGAAAAAGTTTTGACGCTATCACATGGACACTTGTAAAACCGATGTTTTCAGATCTAGCTCGTTTCGGTCTAAAACAGCTTGTCTCGTTGTTTTAAACACGAATACATGCTTTTCGCGCAGTTATGAGAGCAAAACTTTTGACGCCTATCACACGAACACTTGTAAAACCGATGTGTTCAGATCTAGCTCGCCTCGGTCTAAAACAGCTTGTCTCGTTGTATTATGCACGAATACATGCTTTTCGCGCCGTTATGGGAGAAAAAGTTTTGACGCGTATCACACGTACACTTGTAAAATCGATGTGTCCAGATCTAATTCGTTTTGGTCTAAAGCAGCTTGTCTCGTTGTATAAAGCACGAATACGTGCTTTTAGCGCAGTTATGAGAAAAACGTTTGACACGTATCACACGGACACTTGTAAAATCGATGTGTTCTGATCTAGTTCGTTTCGGTCTAAAACAGCTTGTCTCGTTGTATTAAGCACGAATTCATGCTTTTCGCGCAGTTATGAGCGAAAAACTTTTGACGCGCATCACACCGACACTTGTAAAACCGATGTGTTCAGATCTAGCTCGTTTCGGTCTAAAACAGCTTGTCTCGTTGTATTAAGCACGAATACATGCTTTTTGCGCAGAACTAAGAGAAAAAGTGCTGACGCCTATGGCATGAACACTTGTAAAACCGATGTGTTCAGATCTCGCTCGTGTCGGTCTGAAACAGCTTGTCTCGTAATAAGCACGAATACATGCTTTTCGCGCAGTTATGAGAAAAAGTTTTGAAAGGTATCACACGGACACTTGTAAAATCGATGTGTTCTAATCTAGCTCGTTTCGTTCTAAAACAGCTTGTCTCGTTGATTAAACGCAAATACATGCTTTTCGCGCAGTTATAAGAGAAAAGTTTTGACGTGTATCACACGACCACTTGTAAAACCGATGTGTTCAGATCTAGCTCGTTTCGGTCTAAAACAGCATGACCCGTTGTATTAAGCACGAATACATGCTTTGCGCGCAGTTATGAGAAAACGTTTTGACACGTATCACACGGACACTTGCAAAATCGATGTGTTCAGATCTAGTTCGTTTCGGTCTAAAACAGCTTGTTTTGTTGTATTAAGCACGAATACATGCTTTTAGCGCAGTTATGAGAGAAAAAGTTTTGACGCGTATAACACGGACACTTGTAAAACCGATGTGTTCAGATCTAGCTCTTTCGGTCTAAAACAGCTTGTCTCGTAGTTTTATGCACGAAACATGCTTTTCGCGCAGTTATTAAAGAAAAGTTTTGACGCGCATCACACGGACACTTGTAAAACCTATGTGTTCAGTTCTCGCTCGTTTCGTTCTAAAACAACTTGTCTCGTTGTTTTAAGCGCAAATACATGCTTTTAGCGCAGTTATGAGAGAAAAAGTTTTGACGCGTATCACACGGACACTTGTAAAACCGATGTGTTCAGAGCTAGCTCATTTCGTTCTAAAGCAGCTTGTCTCGTTGTTTTAAGCGCAAATACATGCTTTTCGCGCAGTTATGAGAGCCAAAGTTTTGACGGCTATCACACGGACACTTGTAAAACCGATGTGTTCAGATCTAGCTCGTTTCGCTCTAAAACAGCTTGTCTCGTTGTATTAAGCACTAATACATGCTTTTTGCGTAGAACGAAAAGAAAAAATGCCGACGCCTATGACATGAACACTTGTAAAAGCGATGTGTTCAGATCTAGCTCGTGTCGGTCCAAAACAGCTTGCTTCGTTGTATTAAGCACGAACACATGCTTTTCGCGCAGTTATGAGAGAAAAAGTTTTGACGCCAATCACAGGAACATTTGTAAAACCGGTGTGTTCAGATCTAGCTCATTTCGCTCTAATCCAGTTTGTCTCGTTGTTTTAAGCGCAAATACATGCTTTTATCGCAGTTTTGAGAGCAAAAGTTTTGACGCCTATCACACGGACACTTGTAAAACCGATGTGTTCACATCTAGCTCATTTCGGTCTAAAACTGCTTGCCTCGTTGTATTAAGCACGAATACATGCTTTTTGCGCAGAACGAAAAGAAAAAGTGCTGACGCCTATGACATGAACACTTGTAAAACCGATGTGTTCAGATCTAGTTCGTCTCGGTATAAAACAGCTTGTCTCGTTGTATTAAGCACGAATACATGCATTTAGCGCAGTTATGAGAGAAAAAGTTTTGACGCGTATCACACGGACACTTGTAAAACCGATGCGTTCAGATCTAGCTCGTTTCGGTCTAAAACAGTTTATCTCGTTGTTTTTATGCACGAGTACATGCTTTTCGCGCAGTTATTAGAGAAAAAGTTTTGACGCGCATCACACGGACACTTGTAAAACCTATGTGTTCAGATCTCGCTCGTTTCGTTCTAAAACAGCTTATCTAGTTGTTTTAAGCGCAAATACATGCTTTTCGCGCAGTTATGAGAGCAAAAGTTTTGACGCCTATAACACGGACACTTGTAAAACCGATGTTCTCAGATCTAGCTCGTTTCGGTCTAAAACAGCTTGTCTCGTTGTTTTAAACACGAATAAATGCTTCTCGCGCAGTTATAAAATAAAAAGTTTTGAAGCGTATCACAAGGACACTTGTAAATCGATGTGTTCATATCTAGCTCGTTTCGGTCTAAAACAGCTTGTCTCGTTGTATTAAGCACGAATGCATGCTTTTCGCGCAGTTATGAGAGAAAAAGTTTTGACGCCAATCACAGGAACACTAGTAAAACCGGTGTGTTCAGATCTAGCTCATTTCGCTCTAATACAGTTTGTCTCGTTGTTTTAAGCGCAAATACATGCTTTTCTCGCAGTTATGAGAGCAAAAGTTTTGACGCCTATCACACGGACACTTGTAAAACCGATGTGTTCACATCTAGCTCATTTCGGTCTAAAACAGCTTGCCTCGTTGTATTAAGCACGAATACATGCTTTTTGCGCAGAACGAAAAGAAAAAGTGCTGACGCCTATGACATGAACACTTGTAAAACCGATGTGTTCAGATCTAGTTCGTCTCGGTCTAAAACAACTTGTCTCGTTGTATTAGGCACGAATACATGCTTTTAGCGCAGTTATGAGATAAAAAGTTTTGACGCGTATCACACGGACACTTGTAAAACCGATGCGTTCAGGTCTAGCTCGTCTCGGTCTAAAACAGCTTATATCGTTGTTTTATGCACGAGTACATGCTTTTCGCGCAGTTATTAGAGAAAAAGTTTTGACGCGCATCACTCGGACACTTGTAAAACCTATGTGTTCAGATCTCGCTCGTTTCGTTCTAAAACAGCTTATATCGTTGTTTTAAGCGCAAATACATGCTTTTCGCGCAGTTATGAGAGCAAAAGTTTTGACGCCTATAACACGGACACTTGTAAAACCGATGTTCTCAGATCTAGCTCGTTTCGGTCTAAAACAGCTTGTCTCGTTGTTTTAAACACGAATAAATGCTTCTCGCGCAGGTATAAAAGAAAAAGTTTTGAAGCATATCACAAGGACACTTGTAAATCGATGTGTTCATATCTAGCTCGTTTCGGTCTAAAACAGCTTGTCTCGTTGTATTAAGCACGAATGCATGCTTTTCGCGCAGTTATGAGAGAAAAGGTTTTGACGCGTATCACACGGACACTTGTAAAACCGATGTGTTCAGATCTAGCTCATTTCGTTCTAAAACAGCTTGTCTCGTTGTTTTAAGCGCAAATACATGATTTTCGCGCAGTTATGAGAGCAAAAGTTTTGACGGCTATCACACGGGCACTTGTAAAACCGATGTGTTCAGATCTAGCTCGTTTCGGTCTAAAACAGCTTGTCTCTTTGTATTAAGCACGAATACATGCTTTTCGCGCACTTATAAGAGAAAAAGTTTTGACGCGCATCACAAGGACACTTGTAAAACCGATGTGTTCAGATCTAGCTCGTTTCGGTCTAAAACAGCTTGTCTCGTTGTATTAAGCACGAATACATGCTTTTTGCGCACTACTGAGAGAAAAAGTTTTGACGCTATCACATGGACACTTGTAAAACCGATGTTTTCAGATCTAGCTCGTTTCGGTCTAAAACAGCTTGTCTCGTTGTTTTAAACACGAATACATGCTTTTCGCGCAGTTATGAGAGCAAAACTTTTGACGCCTATCACACGAACACTTGTAAAACCGATGTGTTCAGATCTAGCTCGCCTCGGTCTAAAACAGCTTGTCTCGTTGTATTATGCACGAATACATGCTTTTCGCGCCGTTATGGGAGAAAAAGTTTTGACGCGTATCACACGTACACTTGTAAAATCGATGTGTCCAGATCTAATTCGTTTTGGTCTAAAGCAGCTTGTCTCGTTGTATAAAGCACGAATACGTGCTTTTAGCGCAGTTATGAGAAAAACGTTTGACACGTATCACACGGACACTTGTAAAATCGATGTGTTCTGATCTAGTTCGTTTCGGTCTAAAACAGCTTGTCTCGTTGTATTAAGCACGAATTCATGCTTTTCGCGCAGTTATGAGCGAAAAACTTTTGACGCGCATCACACCGACACTTGTAAAACCGATGTGTTCAGATCTAGCTCGTTTCGGTCTAAAACAGCTTGTCTCGTTGTATTAAGCACGAATACATGCTTTTTGCGCAGAACTAAGAGAAAAAGTGCTGACGCCTATGGCATGAACACTTGTAAAACCGATGTGTTCAGATCTCGCTCGTGTCGGTCTGAAACAGCTTGTCTCGTAATAAGCACGAATACATGCTTTTCGCGCAGTTATGAGAAAAAGTTTTGAAAGGTATCACACGGACACTTGTAAAATCGATGTGTTCTAATCTAGCTCGTTTCGTTCTAAAACAGCTTGTCTCGTTGATTAAACGCAAATACATGCTTTTCGCGCAGTTATAAGAGAAAAGTTTTGACGTGTATCACACGACCACTTGTAAAACCGATGTGTTCAGATCTAGCTCGTTTCGGTCTAAAACAGCATGACCCGTTGTATTAAGCACGAATACATGCTTTGCGCGCAGTTATGAGAAAACGTTTTGACACGTATCACACGGACACTTGCAAAATCGATGTGTTCAGATCTAGTTCGTTTCGGTCTAAAACAGCTTGTTTTGTTGTATTAAGCACGAATACATGCTTTTAGCGCAGTTATGAGAGAAAAAGTTTTGACGCGTATAACACGGACACTTGTAAAACCGATGTGTTCAGATCTAGCTCTTTCGGTCTAAAACAGCTTGTCTCGTAGTTTTATGCACGAAACATGCTTTTCGCGCAGTTATTAAAGAAAAGTTTTGACGCGCATCACACGGACACTTGTAAAACCTATGTGTTCAGTTCTCGCTCGTTTCGTTCTAAAACAACTTGTCTCGTTGTTTTAAGCGCAAATACATGCTTTTAGCGCAGTTATGAGAGAAAAAGTTTTGACGCGTATCACACGGACACTTGTAAAACCGATGTGTTCAGAGCTAGCTCATTTCGTTCTAAAGCAGCTTGTCTCGTTGTTTTAAGCGCAAATACATGCTTTTCGCGCAGTTATGAGAGCCAAAGTTTTGACGGCTATCACACGGACACTTGTAAAACCGATGTGTTCAGATCTAGCTCGTTTCGCTCTAAAACAGCTTGTCTCGTTGTATTAAGCACTAATACATGCTTTTTGCGTAGAACGAAAAGAAAAAATGCCGACGCCTATGACATGAACCCTTGTAAAAGCGATGTGTTCAGATCTAGCTCGTGTCGGTCCAAAACAGTTTGCCTCGTTGTATTAAGCACGAATACATGCTTTTCGCGCAGTTATGAGAGAAAAAGTTTTGACGCGTATCACACGGACACTTCTAAAACCGATGTGTTCAGAGCTTAGCTCGTTGCGGTCTAAAACAATTTGTCTCGTATTAAGGACGAATACATGCTTTTCGCGCAGTTATGACACAAAAAGTTTTGACGCGTATCACACGTACACTTGTAAAACCGATGTGTTCAGATCTAGCTCGTTTCGTTCTTAAACAGCTTGTCTCGTTGTTTTAAGCGCAAATACATGCTTTTTGCGCAGTTATGAGAGCAAAAGTTTGACGCCTATCACACGAACACTTGTAAAACCGATGTGTTCAGATCTAGCTCGTTTCGGTCTAAAACAGCTTGTCTCGTTGTATTATGCACGAATACATGCTTTTCGCGCCGTTATGGGAGAAAAAGTTTTGACGCGTATCACACGTACACTTGTAAAATCGATGTGTCCAGATCTAATTCGTTTTGGTCTAAAGCAGCTTGTCTCGTTGTATAAAGCACGAATACGTGCTTTTAGCGCCGTTATGAGAAAAACTTTTGACACGTATCACACGGACACTTGTAAAATCGATGTGTTCTGATCTAGTTCGTTTCGGTCTAAAACAGCTTGTCTCGTTGTATTAAGCACGAATTCATGCTTTTCGCGCAGTTATGAGAGAAAAGGTTTTGACGCGTATCACACGGACACTTGTAAAACCGATGTGTTCAGATCTAGCTCATTTCGTTCTAAAACAGCTTGTCTCGTTGTTTTAAGCGCAAATACATGCTTTTCGCGCAGTTATGAGAGCAAAACTTTTGACGCCTATCACACGAACACTTGTAAAACCGATGTGTTCAGATCTAGCTCGCCTCGGTCTAAAACAGCTTGTCTCGTTGTATTAAGCACGAATACATGCTTTTTGCGCACTACTGAGAGAAAAAGTTTTGACGCTATCACATGGACACTTGTAATACCGATGTGTTCAGATCTAGCTCGTTTCGGTCTAAAACAGCTTGCCTCGTTGTATTAAGCACGAATACATGCTTTTCGCGCAGTAATGAGAAAAAGTTTTAACGCGTATCACACGGACACTTGTGAAAGCGATGTGTTCAGATCTAGCTCGTTTCGGTCTAAAACAGTTTGTCTCGTTGTATTATGCACGAATACATGCTTTTCGCGCCGTTATGGGAGAAAAAGTTTTGACGCGTATCACACGTACACTTGTAAAATCGATGTGTCCAGATCTAATTCGTTTTGGTCTAAAGCAGCTTGTCTCGTTGTATAAAGCACGAATACGTGCTTTTAGCGCAGTTATGAGAAAAACGTTTGACACGTATCACACGGACACTTGTAAAATCGATGTGTTCTGATCTAGTTCGTTTCGGTCTAAAACAGCTTGTCTCGTTGTATTAAGCACGAATTCATGCTTTTCGCGCAGTTATGAGCGAAAAACTTTTGACGCGCATCACACCGACACTTGTAAAACCGATGTGTTCAGATCTAGCTCGTTTCGGTCTAAAACAGCTTGTCTCGTTGTATTAAGCACGAATACATGCTTTTTGCGCAGAACTAAGAGAAAAAGTGCTGACGCCTATGGCATGAACACTTGTAAAACCGATGTGTTCAGATCTCGCTCGTGTCGGTCTGAAACAGCTTGTCTCGTAATAAGCACGAATACATGCTTTTCGCGCAGTTATGAGAAAAAGTTTTGAAAGGTATCACACGGACACTTGTAAAATCGATGTGTTCTAATCTAGTTCGTTTCGTTCTAAAACAGCTTGTCTCGTTGATTAAACGCAAATACATGCTTTTCGCGCAGTTATAAGAGAAAAGTTTTGACGTGTATCACACGACCACTTGTAAAACCGATGTGTTGAGATCTAGCTCGTTTCGGTCTAAAACAGCATGACCCGTTGTATTAAGCACGAATACATGCTTTGCGCGCAGTTATGAGAAAACGTTTTGACACGTATCACACGGACACTTGCAAAATCGATGTGTTCAGATCTAGTTCGTTTCGGTCTAAAACAGCTTGTTTTGTTGTATTAAGCACGAATACATGCTTTTAGCGCAGTTATGAGAGAAAAAGTTTTGACGCGTATAACACGGACACTTGTAAAACCGATGTGTTCAGATCTAGCTCTTTCGGTCTAAAACAGCTTGTCTCGTAGTTTTATGCACGAAACATGCTTTTCGCGCAGTTATTAAAGAAAAGTTTTGACGCGCATCACACGGACACTTGTAAAACCTATGTGTTCAGTTCTCGCTCGTTTCGTTCTAAAACAACTTGTCTCGTTGTTTTAAGCGCAAATACATGCTTTTAGCGCAGTTATGAGAGAAAAAGTTTTGACGCGTATCACACGGACACTTGTAAAGCCGATGTGTTCAGAGCTAGCTCATTTCGTTCTAAAGCAGCTTGTCTCGTTGTTTTAAGCGCAAATACATGCTTTTCGCGCAGTTATGAGAGCCAAAGTTTTGACGGCTATCACACGGACACTTGTAAAACCGATGTGTTCAGATCTAGCTCGTTTCGCTCTAAAACAGCTTGTCTCGTTGTATTAAGCACTAATACATGCTTTTTGCGTAGAACGAAAAGAAAAAATGCCGACGCCTATGACATGAACACTTGTAAAAGCGATGTGTTCAGATCTAGCTCGTGTCGGTCCAAAACAGTTTGCCTCGTTGTATTAAGCACGAATACATGCTTTTCGCGCAGTTATGAGAGAAAAAGTTTTGACGCGTATCACACGGACACTTCTAAAACCGATGTGTTCAGAGCTTAGCTCGTTGCGGTCTAAAACAATTTGTCTCGTATTAAGGACGAATACATGCTTTTCGCGCAGTTATGACACAAAAAGTTTTGACGCGTATCACACGTACACTTGTAAAACCGATGTGTTCAGATCTAGCTCGTTTCGTTCTTAAACAGCTTGTCTCGTTGTTTTAAGCGCAAATACATGCTTTTTGCGCAGTTATGAGAGCAAAAGTTTGACGCCTATCACACGAACACTTGTAAAACCGATGTGTTCAGATCTAGCTCGTTTCGGTCTAAAACAGCTTGTCTCGTTGTATTATGCACGAATACATGCTTTTCGCGCCGTTATGGGAGAAAAAGTTTTGACGCGTATCACACGTACACTTGTAAAATCGATGTGTCCAGATCTAATTCGTTTTGGTCTAAAGCAGCTTGTCTCGTTGTATAAAGCACGAATACGTGCTTTTAGCGCCGTTATGAGAAAAACTTTTGACACGTATCACACGGACACTTGTAAAATCGATGTGTTCTGATCTAGTTCGTTTCGGTCTAAAACAGCTTGTCTCGTTGTATTAAGCACGAATTCATGCTTTTCGCGCAGTTATGAGAGAAAAGGTTTTGACGCGTATCACACGGACACTTGTAAAACCGATGTGTTCAGATCTAGCTCATTTCGTTCTAAAACAGCTTGTCTCGTTGTTTTAAGCGCAAATACATGATTTTCGCGCAGTTATGAGAGCAAAAGTTTTGACGGCTATCACACGGGCACTTGTAAAACCGATGTGTTCAGATCTAGCTCGTTTCGGTCTAAAACAGCTTGTCTCGTTGTATTAAGCACGAATACATGCTTTTCGCGCACTTATAAGAGAAAAAGTTTTGACGCGCATCACAAGGACACTTGTAAAACCGATGTGTTCAGATATAGCTCGTTTCGGTCTAAAACAGCTTGTCTCGTTGTATTAAACACGAATACATGCTTTTTGCGCACTACTGAGAGAAAAAGTTTTGACGCTATCACATGGACACTTGTAAAACCGATGTTTTCAGATCTAGCTCGTTTCGGTCTAAAACTGCTTGTCTCGTTGTTTTAAACACGAATACATGCTTTTCGCGCAGTTATGAGAGCAAAACTTTTGACGCCTATCACACGAACACTTGTAAAACCGATGTGTTCAGATCTAGCTCGCCTCGGTCTAAAACAGCTTGTCTCGTTGTATTAAGCACGAATACATGCTTTTTGCGCACTACTGAGAGAAAAAGTTTTGACGCTATCACATGGACACTTGTAATACCGATGTGTTCAGATCTAGCTCGTTTCGGTCTAAAACAGCTTGCCTCGTTGTATTAAGCACGAATACATGCTTTTCACGCAGTAATGAGAAAAAGTTTTAACGCGTATCACACGGACACTTGTGAAAGCGATGTGTTCAGATCTAGCTCGTTTCGGTCTAAAACAGTTTGTCTCGTTGTATTATGCACGAATACATGCTTTTCGCGCCGTTATGGGAGAAAAAGTTTTGACGCGTATCACACGTACACTTGTAAAATCGATGTGTCCAGATCTAATTCGTTTTGGTCTAAAGCAGCTTGTCTCGTTGTATAAAGCACGAATACGTGCTTTTAGCGCAGTTATGAGAAAAACGTTTGACACGTATCACACGGACACTTGTAAAATCGATGTGTTCTGATCTAGTTCGTTTCGGTCTAAAACAGCTTATCTAGTTGTTTTAAGCGCAAATACATGCTTTTCGCGCAGTTATGAGAGCAAAAGTTTTGACGCCTATAACACGGACACTTGTAAAACCGATGTTCTCAGATCTAGCTCGTTTCGGTCTAAAACAGCTTGTCTCGTTGTTTTAAACACGAATAAATGCTTCTCGCGCAGTTATAAAATAAAAAGTTTTGAAGCGTATCACAAGGACACTTGTAAAACGGATGTGTTCAGATCTAGCTCGTTTCGGTCTAAAACAGCTTGCCTCGTTGTATTAAGCACAAATACATGCTTTTCGCGCAGTTATGAGAAAAAGTTTTGACGCCTATCACACGGACACTTGCAAAACCGATGTGCTCAGATCTAGCTCGTTTCGGTCTAAAACAGCTTCCCTCGATGTATTAAGCTCGAACACATGCTTTTCGCGCAGTTATGAGAGAAAAAGTTTTGACGCCAATCACAGGAACACTTGCAAAACCGATGTGCTCAGATCTAGCTCGTTTCGGTCTAAAACAGCTTCCCTCGATGTATTAAGCTCGAACACATGCTTTTCGCGCAGTTATGAGAGCAAAAGTTTTGACGCCTATCACACGGACACTTGTAAAACCGATGTGTTCACATCTAGCTCATTTCGGTCTAAAACAGCTTGCCTCGTTGTATTAAGCACGAATACATGCTTTTTGCGCAGAACGAAAAGAAAAAGTGCTGACGCCTATGACATGAACACTTGTAAAACCGATGTGTTCAGATCTAGTTCGTCTCGGTCTAAAACAACTTGTCTCGTTGTATTAGGCACGAATACATGCTTTTAGCGCAGTTATGAGATAAAAAGTTTTGACGCGTATCACACGGACACTTGTAAAACCGATGCGTTCAGGTCTAGCTCGTTTCGGTCTAAAACAGCTTATCTCGTTGTTTTATGCACGAGTACATGCTTTTCGCGCAGTTATTAGAGAAAAAGTTTTGACGCGCATCACTCGGACACTTGTAAAACCTATGTGTTCAGATCTCGCTCGTTTCGTTCTAAAACAGCTTATATCGTTGTTTTAAGCGCAAATACATGCTTTTCGCGCAGTTATGAGAGCAAAAGTTTTGACGGCTATCACACGGGCACTTGTAAAACCGATGTGTTCAGATCTAGCTCGTTTCGGTCTAAAACAGCTTGTCTCGTTGTATTAAGCACGAATACATGCTTTTCGCGCACTTATAAGAGAAAAAGTTTTGACGCGCATCACAAGGACACTTGTAAAATCGATGTGTTCAGATCTAGCTCGTTTCGGTCTAAAACAGCTTGTCTCGTTGTAATAAGCACGAATACATGCTTTTTGCGCACTACTGAGAGAAAAAGTTTTGACGCTATCACATGGACACTTGTAAAACCGATGTTTTCAGATCTAGCTCGTTTCGGTCTAAAACAGCTTGTCTCGTTGTTTTAAACACGAATACATGCTTTTCGGGCAGTTATGAGAGCAAAACTTTTGACGCCTATCACACGAACACTTGTAAAACCGATGTGTTCAGATCTAGCTCGCCTCGGTCTAAAACAGCTTGTCTCGTTGTATTAAGCACGAATACATGCTTTTTGCGCACTACTGAGAGAAAAAGTTTTGACGCTATCACATGGACACTTGTAATACCGATGTGTTCAGATCTAGCTCGTTTCGGTCTAAAACAGCTTGCCTCGTTGTATTAAGCACGAATACATGCTTTTCGCGCAGTAATGAGAAAAAGTTTTAACGCGTATCACACGCACACTTGTGAAAGCGATGTGTTCAGATCTAGCTCGTTTCGGTCTAAAACAGTTTGTCTCGTTGTATTATGCACGAATACATGCTTTTCGCGCCGTTATGGGAGAAAAAGTTTTGACGCGTATCACACGTACACTTGTAAAATCGATGTGTCCAGATCTAATTCGTTTTGGTCTAAAGCAGCTTGTCTCGTTGTATAAAGCACGAATACGTGCTTTTAGCGCAGTTATGAGAAAAACGTTTGACACGTATCACACGGACACTTGTAAAATCGATGTGTTCTGATCTAGTTCGTTTCGGTCTAAAACAGCTTGTCTCGTTGTATTAAGCACGAATTCATGCTTTTCGCGCAGTTATGAGCGAAAAACTTTTGACGCGCATCACACCGACACTTGTAAAACCGATGTGTTCAGATCTAGCTCGTTTCGGTCTAAAACAGCTTGTCTCGTTGTATTAAGCACGAATACATGCTTTTTGCGCAGAACTAAGAGATAAAGTGCTGACGCCTATGGCATGAACACTTGTAAAACCGATGTGTTCAGATCTCGCTCGTGTCGGTCTGAAACAGCTTGTCTCGTAATAAGCACGAATACATGCTTTTCGCGCAGTTATGAGAAAAAGTTTTGAAAGGTATCACACGGACACTTGTAAAATCGATGTGTTCTAATCTAGCTCGTTTCGTTCTAAAACAGCTTGTCTCGTTGATTAAACGCAAATACATGCTTTTCGCGCAGTTATAAGAGAAACGTTTTGACGTGTATCACACGACCACTTGTAAAACCGATGTGTTCAGATCTAGCTCGTTTTGGTCTAAAACAGCATGACCCGTTGTATTAAGCACGAATACATGCTTTGCGCGCAGTTATGAGAAAACGTTTTGACACGTATCACACGGACACTTGCAAAATCGATGTGTTCAGATCTAGTTCGTTTCGGTCTAAAACAGCTTGTTTTGTTGTATTAAGCACGAATACATGCTTTTAGCGCAGTTATGAGAGAAAAAGTTTTGACGCGTATAACACGGACACTTGTAAAACCGATGTGTTCAGATCTAGCTCTTTCGGTCTAAAACAGCTTGTCTCGTAGTTTTATGCACGAAACATGCTTTTCGCGCAGTTATTAAAGAAAAGTTTTGACGCGCATCACACGGACACTTGTAAAACCTATGTGTTCAGTTCTCGCTTGTTTCGTTCTAAAACAACTTGTCTCGTTGTTTTAGGCGCAAATACATGCTTTTAGCGCAGTTATGAGAGAAAAAGTTTTGACGCGTATCACACGGACACTTGTAAAACCGATGTGTTCAGAGCTAGCTCATTTCGTTCTAAAGCAGCTTGTCTCGTTGTTTTAAGCGCAAATACATGCTTTTCGCGCAGTTATGAGAGCCAAAGTTTTGACGGCTATCACACGGACACTTGTAAAACCGATGTGTTCAGATCTAGCTCGTTTCGCTCTAAAACAGCTTGTCTCGTTGTATTAAGCACTAATACATGCTTTTTGCGTAGAACGAAAAGAAAAAATGCCGACGCCTATGACATGAACACTTGTAAAAGCGATGTGCTCAGATCTAGCTCGTGTCGGTCCAAAACAGCTTGCCTCGTTGTATTAAGCACGAATACATGCTTTTCGCGCAGTTATGAGAGAAAAAGTTTTGACGCGTATCACACGGACACTTCTAAAACCGATGTGTTCAGAACTTAGGTCGTTGCGGTCTAAAACAATTTGTCTCGTATTAAGGACGAATACATGCTTTTCGCGCAGTTATGACACAAAAAGTTTTGACGCGTATCACACGTACACTTGTAAAACCGATGTGTTCAGATCTAGCTCGTTTCGTTCTTAAACAGCTTCTCTCGTTGTTTTAGGCGCAAATACATGCTTTTTGCGCAGTTATGAGAGCAAAAGTTTGACGCCTATCACACGAACACTTGTAAAACCGATGTGTTCAGATCTAGCTCGTTTCGGTCTAAAACAGCTTGTCTCGTTGTATTATGCACGAATACATGCTTTTCGCGCCGTTATGGGAGAAAAAGTTTTGACGCGTATCACACGTACACTTGTAAAATCGATGTGTCCAGATCTAATTCGTTTTGGTCTAAAGCAGCTTGTCTCGTTGTATAAAGCACGAATACGTGCTTTTAGCGCCGTTATGAGAAAAACTTTTGACACGTATCACACGGACACTTGTAAAATCGATGTGTTCTGATCTAGTTCGTTTCGGTCTAAAACAGCTTGTCTCGTTGTATTAAGCACGAATTCATGCTTTTCGCGCAGTTATGAGAGAAAAAGTTTTGACGCGCATCACACCGACACTTGTAAAACCGATGTGTTCAGATCTAGCTCGTTTCGGTCTAAAACAGCTTGTCTCGTTGTATTAAGCACGAATACATGCTTTTTGCGCAGAACTAAGAGAAAAAGTGCTGACGCCTATGGCATGAACACTTGTAAAACCGATGTGTTCAGATCTCGCTAGTGTCGGTCTGAAACAGCTTGTCTCGTTGTATTAGGCACGAATACATGCTTTTCGCGCAGTTATGAGAAAAAGTTTTGAAAGGTATAACACGGACACTTGTAAAATCGATGTGTTCTAATCTAGCTCGTTTCGTTCTAAAACAGCTTGTCTCGTTGATTAAACGCAAATACATGCTTTTCGCGCAGTTATAAGAGAAACGTTTTGACGTGTATCACACGACCACTTGTAAAACCGATGTGTTCAGATCTAGCTCGTTTCGGTCTAAAACAGCTTGTCCCGTTGTATTAAGCACGAATACATGCTTTGCGCGCAGTTATGAGAAAACGTTTTGACACGTATCAAACGGACACTTGTAAAATCGATGTGTTCAGATCTAGTTTGTTTCGGTCTAAAACAGCTTGTTTTGTTGTATTAAGCACGAATACATGCTTTTAGCGCAGTTCTGAGAGAAAAAGTTTTGACGCGTATAACACGGACACTTGTAAAACCGATGTGTTCAGATCTAGCTCTTTCGGTCTAAAACAGCTTGTCTCGTAGTTTTATGCACGAATACATGCTTTTCGCGCAGTTAATAGAGAAATGTTTTGACGCGCATCACACGGACACTTGTAAAACCTATGTGTTCAGTTCTCGCTCGTTTCGTTCTAAAACAGCTTGTCTCGTTGTTTTAAGCGCAAATACATGCTTTTAGCGCAGTTATGAGAGAAAAAGTTTTGACGCGTATCACACGGACACTTGTAAAACCGATGTGTTCAGAGCTAGCTCATTTCGTTCTAAAGCAGCTTGTCTCGTTGTTTTAAGCGCAAATACATGCTTTTCGCGCAGTTATGAGAGCCAAAGTTTTGACGGCTATCACACGGACACTTGTAAAACCGATGTGTTCAGATCTAGCTCGTTTCGGTCTAAAACAGCTTGTCTCGTTGTATTAAGCACTAATACATGCTTTTTGCGTAGAACGAAAAGAAAAAATGCCGACGCCTATGACATGAACACTTGTAAAAGCGATGTGTTCAGATCTAGCTCGTGTCGGTCCAAAACAGCTTGTCTCGTTGTATTAAGCACGAATACATGCTTTGCGCGCACTTATAAGAGAAAAAGTTTTGACGCGTATCACAAGGACACTTGTAAAACCGATGTATTCAGATCTAGCTCGTTTCGGTCTAAAACAGTTTGTCTCGTTGTATTAAGCACGAATACATGCTTTTCGCGCAGTTATGAGAGAAAAACTTTTGACGTGTATCACATGAACACTTGTAAAACCGATGTGTTCAGATCTAGCTCTTTCGGTCTAAAACAGCTTGTCTCGTTGTTTTATGCACGAATACATACTTTTCGCGCAGTTATTAGAGAAAATGTTTTGACGCGTATCACACGTACACTTGTAAAGCCGATGTGTTCAGATCTAGCTCATTTCGGTCTAAAACAGCTTGTCTCGTTGTATTAAGCACGAATACATGCTTTTCGCGCACTTATAAGGAAAAAGTTTTGAGGCGTATCACGCGGACACTTGTAAAACCGATGTGTTCAGATCTAGCTCGTTTCAGAATAAAACAGCTTGTCTCGTTGTATTAAGCACTAATACATGCTTTTTGCGCAGAACGAAAAGAAAAAGTGCTGACGCCTATGACATGAACACTTGTAAAAGCGATGTGTTCAGATCTAGCTCGTGTAGGTCTAAAACAGCTTGTCTCGTTGTATTAGGCACGAATACATGCTTTGCGCGCAGTTATGAGAAAAAGTTTTGACGCGTATCACACGGACACTTGTAAAACCGATGTGTTCAGATCTAGGTCGCTTCGGTCTAAAACAGCTTGTCTCGTTGTTTTATGCACGAATACACGCTTTTCGCGCAGTTATGAGAGCAAAAGTTTTGACGCCTATAACACGGACACTTGTAAAACCGATGAGTTCAGATCTAGCTCGTTTCGCTCTAAAACAGCTTGTCTCGTTGTTTTAAACACGAATAAATGCTTTTCGCGCAGTTTCAAAAGAAAAAGTTTTGACGCATATCACAAGGACACTTGTAAAACCGATGTGTTCAGATCTAGCTCGTTTCGGTCTAAAACAATTTGTCTCGCTGTATTAAGCAGGAATACATGCTTTTCGCGCAGTTATGAGAGAAAAGTTTTTACGTGTATCACAAGGACACTTGTAAAACCGATGTTCTCAGATCTAGCTCGTTTCGGTCTAAAACAGCTCGTCTCGTTGTATTAAGCACGAATGCATGCTTTTCGCGCAGTTATGAGAGAAAAGGTTTTGACGCGTATCACACGGACACTTGTAAAACCGATGTGTTCAGATCTAGCTCGTTTCGGTCTAAAACAGTTTGTCCCGTTGTATTAAGCAAGAATACATGCTTTTCGCGCGGTTATGAGAGAAAAATTTTGACGCGTATCACATGGACACTTGTAAAACCGATGTATTCAGATCTAGCTCGTTTCGGTCTAAAACAGCTTGCCTCGTTGTATTAAGCACGAATACATGCTTTTCGCGCAGTTATGAGAAAAAGTTTTGACGCGTATCACACGGACAATTGCAAAACCGATGTCTTCAGATCTAGCTCGTTTCGGTCTAAAACAGCTTGCCTCGTTGTATAAAGCACGAACACATGCTTTTCGCGCCGTAATGAGAGAAAAAGTTTTGACGCGTATCACACGGACACTTGTAAAACCGATGTTCTCAGATCTAGCTCGTTTCGGTCTAAAACAGCTTGTCTCGTTGTATTAAGCACGAATGCATGCTTTTCGCGCAGTTATGAGAGAGAAGGTTTTGACGCGTATCACACGGACACTTGTAAAACCGATGTGTTCAGATCTAGCTCGTTTCGGTCTAAAACAGTTTGTCCCGTTGTATTAAGCAAGAATACATGCTTTTCGCGCGGTTATGAGAGAAAAACTTTTGACGCGTATCACATGGACACTTGTAAAACCGATGTGTTCAGATCTAGCTCGTTTCGGTCTAAAACAGCTTGCCTCGTTGTATTAAGCAAGAATACATGCTTTTCGCGCAGTTATGAGAAAAAGTTTTGACGCGTATCACACGGACACTTGCAAAACCGATGTCTTCAGATCTAGCTCGTTTCGGTCTAAAACAGCTTGCCTCGTTGTATTAAGCACGAACACATGCTTTTCGCGCAGTAATGAGAGAAAAAGTTTTGACGCGTATCACACGGACACTTGTAAAACCTACGTGTTCAGAGCTAGCTTGTTTCGGTCTGAAAAAGTTTGTCTCGTATTAAGCACGAATACATGCTTTTCGCGCAGTTATGAGAGAAAAAGTTTTGACGCCAATCACAGGAACACTTGTAAAACCGGTGTATTCAGATCTAGCTCATTTCGCTCTAATACAGTTTGTCTTGTTGTTTTAAGCGCAAATACATGCTTTTCGCGCAGTTATGAGAGCAAAAGTTTTGACGCGTATCACATGGACACTTGTAAAACGGATGTGTTCAGATCTAGCTCGTTTCGGTCTAAAACAGCTTGCCTCGTTGTATTAAGCACTAATACATGCTTTTCGCGCAGTTATGAGAGAAAAAGTTTTGACGCCAATCACAGGAACACTTGTAAAACCGGTGTGTTCAGATCTAGCTCATTTCGCTCTAATACAGTTTGTCTCGTTGTTTTAAGCGCAAATACATGCTTTTCTCGCAGTTATGAGAGCAAAAGTTTTGACGCCTATCACACGGACACTTGTAAAACCGATGCGTTCAGGTCTAGCACGTTTCGGTCTAAAACAGCTTATCTCGTTGTTTTATGCACGAGTACATGCTTTTCGCGCAGTTATTAGAGAAAAAGTTTTGACGCGCATCACTCGGACACTTGTAAAACCTATGTGTTCAGATCTCGCTCGTTTCGTTCTAAAACAGCTTATATCGTTGTTTTAAGCGCAAATACATGCTTTTCGCGCAGTTATGAGAGCAAAAGTTTTGACGCCTATAACACGGACACTTGTAAAACCGATGTTCTCAGATCTAGCTCGTTTCGGTCTAAAACAGCTTGTCTCGTTGTTTTAAACACGAATAAATGCTTCTCGCGCAGTTATAAAAGAAAAAGTTTTGAAGCATATCACAAGGACACTTGTAAATCGATGTGTTCAGATCTAGCTCGTTTCGGTCTAAAACAGCTTGTCTCGTTGTATTAAGCACGAATGCATGCTTTTCGCGCAGTTATGAAAGAAAAGGTTTTGACGCGTATCACACGGACACTTGTAAAACCGATGTGTTCAGATCTAGCTCATTTCGTTCTAAAACAGCTTGTCTCGTTGTTTTAAGCGCAAATACATGATTTTCGCGCAGTTATGAGAGCAAAAGTTTTGACGGCTATCACACGGGCACTTGTAAAACCGATGTGTTCAGATCTAGCTCGTTTCGGTCTAAAACAGCTTGTCTCGTTGTATTAAGCACGAATACATGCTTTTCGCGCACTTATAAGAGAAAAAGTTTTGACGCGCATCACAAGGACACTTGTAAAACCGATGTGTTCAGATCTAGCTCGTTTCGGTCTAAAACAGCTTGTCTCGTTGTATTAAGCACGAATACATGCTTTTTGCGCACTACTGAGAGAAAAAGTTTTGACGCTATCACATGGACACTTGTAAAACCGATGTTTTCAGATCTAGCTCGTTTCGGTCTAAAACAGCTTGTCTCGTTGTTTTAAACACGAATACATGCTTTTCGCGCAGTTATGAGAGCAAAACTTTTGACGCCTATCACACGAACACTTGTAAAACCGATGTGTTCAGATCTAGCTCGCCTCGGTCTAAAACAGCTTGTCTCGTTGTATTAAGCACGAATACATGCTTTTTGCGCACTACTGAGAGAAAAAGTTTTGACGCTATCACATGGACACTTGTAATACCGATGTGTTCAGATCTAGCTCGTTTCGGTCTAAAACAGCTTGCCTCGTTGTATTAAGCACGAATACATGCTTTTCGCGCAGTAATGAGAAAAAGTTTTAACGCGTATCACACGGACACTTGTGAAAGCGATGTGTTCAGATCTAGCTCGTTTCGGTCTAAAACAGTTTGTCTCGTTGTATTATGCACGAATACATGCTTTTCGCGCCGTTATGGGAGAAAAAGTTTTGACGCGTATCACACGTACACTTGTAAAATCGATGTGTCCAGATCTAATTCGTTTTGGTCTAAAGCAGCTTGTCTCGTTGTATAAAGCACGAATACGTGCTTTTAGCGCAGTTATGAGAAAAACTTTTGACACGTATCACACGGACACTTGTAAAATCGATGTGTTCTGATCTAGTTCGTTTCGGTCTAAAACAGCTTGTCTCGTTGTATTAAGCACGAATTCATGCTTTTCGCGCAGTTATGAGCGAAAAAGTTTTGACGCGCATCACACCGACACTTGTAAAACCGATGTGTTCAGATCTAGCTCGTTTCGGTCTAAAACAGCTTGTCTCGTTGTATTAGGCACGAATACATGCTTTTTGCGCAGAACTAAGAGAAAAAGTGCTGACGCCTATGGCATGAACACTTGTAAAACCGATGTGTTCAGATCTCGCTCGTGTCGGTCTGAAACAGCTTGTCTCGTTGTATTAAGCACGAATACATGCTTTTCGCGCAGTTATGAGAAAAAGTTTTGAAAGGTATCACACGGACACTTGTAAAATCGATGTGTTCTAATCTAGCTCGTTTCGTTCTAAAACAGCTTGTCTCGTTGATTTATGCACGAATACATGCTTTTCGCGCAGTTAATAGAGAAATGTTTTGACGCGCATCACACGGACACTTGTAAAACCTATGTGTTCAGTTCTCGCTCGTTTCGTTCTAAACAGCTTGTCTCGTTGTTTTAAGCGCAAATACATGCTTTTAGCGCAGTTATGAGAGAAAAAGTTTTGACGCGTATCACACGGACACTTGTAAAACCGATGTGTTCAGAGCTAGCTCATTTCGTTCTAAAGCAGCTTGTCTCGTTGTTTTAAGCGCAAATACATGCTTTTCGCGCAGTTATGAGAGCCAAAGTTTTGACGGCTATCACACGGACACTTGTAAAACCGTTGTGTTAAGATCTAGCTCGTTTCGGTGTAAAACAGCTTGTCTCGTTGTATTAAGCACTAATACATGCTTTTTGCGTAGAACGAAAAGAAAAAATGCCGACGCCTATGACATGAACACTTGTAAAAGCGATGTGTTCAGATCTAGCTCGTGTCGGTCCAAAACAGCTTGTCTCGTTGTATTAAGCACGAATACATGCTTTGCGCGCACTTATAAGAGAAAAAGTTTTGACGCGTATCACAAGGACACTTGTAAAACCGATGTATTCAGATCTAGCTCGTTTCGGTCTAAAACAGTTTGTCTCGTTGTATTAAGCACGAATACATGCTTTTCGCGCAGTTATGAGAGAAAAACTTTTGACGTGTATCACATGAACACTTGTAAAACCGATGTGTTCAGATCTAGCTCTTTCGGTCTAAAACAGCTTGTCTCGTTGTTTTATGCACGAATACATACTTTTCGCGCAGTTATTAGAGAAAATGTTTTGACGCGTATCACACGTACACTTGTAAAACCGATGTGTTCAGATATAGCTTGTTTCGTTCTAAAACAGCTTGTCTCTTTGTTTTATGCGCAAATACATGCTTTTCGCGCAGTTATGAGAACAAACGTTTTGACGCCTATCACACGGACACTTGTAAAACCGATGTGTTCAGATCTAGCTCATTTCGGTCTAAAACAGCTTGTCTCGTTGTATTAAGCACGAATACATGCTTTTCGCGCACTTATAAGGAAAAAGTTTTGAGGCGTATCACGCGGACACTTGTAAAACCGATGTGTTCAGATCTAGCTCGTTTCAGAATAAAACAGCTTGTCTCGTTGTATTAAGCACTAATACATGCTTTTTGCGCAGAACGAAAAGAAAAAGTGCTGACGCCTATGACATGAACACTTGTAAAAGCGATGTGTTCAGATCTAGCTCGTGTAGGTCTAAAACAGCTTGTCTCGTTGTATTAGGCACGAATACATGCTTTGCGCGCAGTTATGAGAAAAAGTTTTGACGCGTATCACACGGACACTTGTAAAACCGATGTGTTCAGATCTAGGTCGCTTCGGTCTAAAACAGCTTGTCTCGTTGTTTTATGCACGAATACATGCTTTTCGCGCAGTTATGAGAACAAAAGTTTTGACGCCTATAACACGGACACTTGTAAAACCGATGAGTTCAGATCTAGCTCGTTTCGCTCTAAAACAGCTTGTCTCGTTGTTTTAAACACGAATAAATGCTTTTCGCGCAGTTACAAAAGAAAAAGTTTTGACGCATATCACAAGGACACTTGTAAAACCGATGTGTTCAGATCTACCTCGTTTCGGTCTAAAACAGTTTGTCTCGTTGTATTAAGCAGGAATACATGCTTTTCGCGGTTATGAGAGAAAAGTTTTGACGTGTATCACAAGGACACTTGTAAAACCGATGTTCTCAGATCTAGCTCGTTTCGGTCTAAAACAGCTTGTCTCGTTGTATTAAGCACGAATGCATGCTTTTCGCGCAGTTATGAGAGAAAAGGTTTTGACGCGTATCACACGGACACTTGTAAAACCGATGTGTTCAGATCTAGCTCGTTTCGGTCTAAAACAGTTTGTCCCGTTGTATTAAGCAAGAACACATGCTTTTCGCGCGGTTATGAGAGAAAAACTTTTGACGCGTATCACATGGACACTTGTAAAACCGATGTGTTCAGATCTAGCTCGTTTCGGTCTAAAACAGCTTGCCTCGTTGTATTAAGCACGAATACATGCTTTTCGCGCAGTTATGAGAAAAAGTCTTGACGCGTATCACACGGACACTTGCAAAACCGATGTCTTCAGATCTAGCTCGTTTCGGTCTAAAACAGCTTGCCTCGTTGTATTAAGCACGAACACATGCTTTTCGCGCAGTAATGAGAGAAAAAGTTTTGACGCGTATCACACGGACACTTGTAAAACCTACGTGTTCAGAGCTAGCTTGTTTCGGTCTGAAAAAGTTTGTCTCGTATTAAGCACGAATACATGCTTTTCGCGCAGTTATGAGAGAAAAAGTTTTGACGCCAATCACAGGAACACTTGTAAAACCGGTGTATTAAGATCTAGCTCATTTCGCTCTAATACAGTTTGTCTTGTTGTTTTAAGCGCAAATACATGCTTTTCGCGCAGTTATGAGAGCAAAAGTTTTGACGCCTATCACACGGACACTTGTGAAAGCGATGTGTTCAGATCTAGCTCGTTTCGGTGTAAAACAGCTTGTTTCGTTGTATTAAGCACGAATACATGCTTTTCGCGCAGTTATGAGAAAAAGTTTTGACGCGTATCACACGGACACTTGCAAAACCGATGTGTTCAGATCTAGCTCCATTCGGTCTAAAACAGCTTGCTCAGTTGTATTAAGCACGAACACATGCTTTTCGCGCAGTTATGAGAGAAAACGTTTTGACGCGTATCACACGGACACTTGTAAAACCGATGTGTTCAGATCTAGCTCGTTTCGGTCTAAAACAGCTTGTCTCGTTGTATTAAGCACGAATACATGCTTTTCGCGCAGTCATGAGAGAAAAAGGTTTGACGCGTATCACACGGACACTTGTAAAACGGATGTGTTCAGATCTAGCTCGTTTCGGTCTAAAACAGCTTCCCTCGATGTATTAAGCACGAACACATGCTTTTCGCGCAGTTATGAGAGAAAAAGTTTTGACGCGTATCACACGGACACTTGCAAAACCGATGTGTTCAGATCTAGCTCGTTTCGGTCTAAAACAGCTTGCTTCGTTGTATTAAGCACGAACACATGCTTTCGCGCAGTTATGAGAGCAAAAGTTTTGACGCCTATCACACGGACACTTGTAAAACCGATGTGTTCACATCTAGCTCATTTCGGTCTAAAACAGCTTGCCTCGTTGTATTAAGCACGAATACATGCTTTTTGCGCAGAACGAAAAGAAAAAGTGCTGACGCCTATGACATGAACACTTGTAAAACCGATGTGTTCAGATCTACTTCGTCTCGGTCTAAAGCAGCTTGTCTCGTTGTTTTAAGCGCAAATACATGCTTTTCGCGCAGTTATGAGAGCCAAAGTTTTGACGGCTATCACACGGACACTTGTAAAACCGATGTGTTCAGATCTAGCTCGTTTCGGTCTAAAACAGCTTGTCTCGTTGTATTAAGCACTAATACATGCTTTTTGCGTAGAACGAAAAGAAAAAATGCCGACGCCTATGACATGAACACTTGTAAAAGCGATGTGTTCAGATCTAGCTCGTGTCGGTCCAAAACAGCTTGTCTCGTTGTATTAAGCACGAATACATGCTTTGCGCGCACTTATAAGAGAAAAAGTTTTGACGCGTATCACAAGGACACTTGTAAAACCGATGTGTTCAGATCTAGCTCTTTCGGTCTAAAACAGCTTGTCTCGTTGTTTTATGCACGAATACATACTTTTCGCGCAGTTATTAGAGAAAATGTTTTGACGCGTATCACACGTACACTTGTAAAACCGATGTGTTCAGATCTAGCTTGTTTCGTTCTAAAACAGCTTGTCTCTTTGTTTTATGCGCAAATACATGCTTTTCGCGCAGTTATGAGAACAAACGTTTTGACGCCTATCACACGGACACTTGTAAAACCGATATGTTCAGATCTAGCTCATTTCGGTCTAAAACAGCTTGTCTCGTTGTATTAAGCACGAATACATGCTTTTCGCGCACTTATAAGGAAAAAGTTTTGAGGCGTATCACGCGGACACTTGTAAAACCGATGTGTTCAGATCTAGCTCGTTTCAGAATAAAACAGCTTGTCTCGTTGTATTAAGCACTAATACATGCTTTTTGCGCAGAACGAAAAGAAAAAGTGCTGACGCCTATGACATGAACACTTGTAAAAGCGATGTGTTCAGATCTAGCTCGTGTAGGTCTAAAACAGCTTGTCTCGTTGTATTAGGCACGAATACATGCTTTGCGCGCAGTTATGAGAAAAAGTTTTGAAGCGTATCACACGGACACTTGTAAAACCGATGTGTTCAGATCTAGGTCGCTTCGGTCTAAAACAGCTTGTCTCGTTGTTTTATGCACGAATACATGCTTTTCGCGCAGTTATGAGAGCAAAAGTTTTGACGCCTATAACACGGACACTTGTAAAACCGATGAGTTCAGATCTAGCTCATTTCGCTCTAATACAGTTTGTCTTGTTGTTTTAAGCGCAAATACATGCTTTTCGCGCAGTTATGAGAGCAAAAGTTTTGACGCCTATCACACGGACACTTGTGAAAGCGATGTGTTCAGATCTAGCTCGTTTCGGTGTAAAACAGCTTGTCTCGTTGTATTAAGCACGAATACATGCTTTTCGCGCAGTTATGAGAAAAAGTTTTGACGCGTATCACACGGACACTTGCAAAACCGATGTGTTCAGATCTAGCTCGTTTCGGTCTAAAACAGCTTGCTCAGTTGTATTAAGCACGAACACATGCTTTTCGCGCAGTTATGAGAGAAAACGTTTTGACGCGTATCACACGGACACTTGTAAAACCGATGTGTTCAGATCTAGCTCGTTTCGGTCTAAAACAGCTTGTCTCGTTGTATTAGGCTCGAATACATGCTTTTCGCGCAGTCATGAGAGAAAAAGGTTTGACGCGTATCACACGGACACTTGTAAAACGGATGTGTTCAGATCTAGCTCGTTTCGGTCTAAAACAGCTTCCCTCGATGTATTAAGCACGAACACATGCTTTTCGCGCAGTTATGAGAGAAAAAGTTTTGACGCGTATCACACGGACACTTGCAAAACCTATGTGTTCAGATCTAGCTCGTTTCGGTCTAAAACAGCTTGCTTCGTTGTATTAAGCACGAACACATGCTTTTCGCGCAGTTATGAGAGAAAAAGTTTTGACGCCAATCACAGGAACATTTGTAAAACCGGTGTGTTCAGATCTAGCTCATTTCGCACTAATCCAGTTTGTCTCGTTGTTTTAAGCGCAAATACATGCTTTTATCGCAGTTATGAGAGCAAAAGTTTTGACGCCTATCACACGGACACTTGTAAAACCGATGTGTTCACATCTAGCTCATTTCGGTCTAAAACAGCTTGCCTCGTTGTATTAAGCACGAATACATGCTTTTTGCGCAGAACGAAAAGAAAAAGTGCTGACGCCTATGACATGAACACTTGTAAAACCGATGTGTTCAGATCTAGCTCGCTTCGTTCTAAAGCAGCTTGTTTCGTTGTTTTAAGCAAGAATACATGCTTTTCGCGCAGTTATAAGAGAAAAAGTTTTGACGCGTATCACACGGACACTTGTAAAACCGATGTGTTCAGATTTAAATCGTTCCGGTCTAAAATAGCTTGTTTCGTTGTTTTAAGCAAGAATACATGCTTTTCGCGCAGTTATAGGAGAAAAAGATTTGACGCGTATCACACGGACACTTGTAAAACCGATGTGTTCAGATTAAGCTCGTTTCGGTCTAAAGGTCTAAAACAGTTTGTTTCGTTGTATTAAGCACGAATACATGCACTTCGCGGAGTTACAAGAGAAAAAGTTTTTACGCATATCACATGGACACTTGCAAAACCGATGTGTTCAGATTTAGCTCGTTTCGGTCTAAAACAGCTTGTTTCGTTGTATTAAGCACGAATACATGCTTTTCGCGCAGTTATAAGAGAAAAAGTTTTGACGCATATCCCACGGACACTTGTAAAACCGATGTGTTCAGATTTAACTCGTTCCTGTCTAAAACAGCTTGTTTCGTTGTTTTATACAAGAATACATGCTTTTCGCGCAGTTATAGGAGAAAATTTTTGACTCGTATCACACACTTGTAAAACCGATGTGTTCAGATTAAGCTCGTTTCGGTCTAAAGGTCTAAAACAGCTTGTTTCGTTGTATTAAGCACGAATACATGCTTTTCGCGCAGTTAAAAGAGAAAAAAGTTTTGAGTCGTATCACACAGACACTTGTAAAACCGATAAGTTCAGATTTATTTCGTTTCGGTCTAAAACAGGTTGTTTCGTTGTTTTAAGCAAGAATACATGCTTTTCGCGCAGTTACAGGAGAAAACGTTTTGACTCGTATCACACAGACACTTGTAAAACCGATGTGTCCAGATTTAACTCGTTTTGGTGTAAAACAGCTTGTTTCGTTGTTTTAAGCAAGAATACATGCTTTTCGCGCAGGTACAGGAGAAAAAGTTTTGACACGTATCACATGGATACTTGTAAAATGATGTCTTCAGATTTATCTCGTTAAACAGCTTGTTTCGTTGTATTATGCACGAATACATGCTTTTCGCGCAGTTATAAGATAAAAAGTTTTGATAGGTATCACACGGACACTTGTAAAACCGATGTGTTCAGACTTAACTCGTTCCTGTCTAAAACAACTTGTTTCGTGGTTTTAAACAAGAATACATGCTTTTCGCGCAGTTATAGGAGAAAAAGTTTTGACTCGTATCACACACTTGTAAAACCGATGTGTTGAGATTAGCTCGTTTCGGTCTAAAGGTCTAAAACAGCTTGTTTCGTTGTATTAAGCACGAATACATGCTTTTCACGCAGTTACAAGAGAACAAAGTTTTGAGTCGTATCACACACACTTGTAAAACCTATATGTTCAGATTTAATTCGTTTCGGTCTAAAACAGGTTGTTTCGTTGTTTTAAGCAAGAATACATGCTTTTCGCGCAGTTACAGGAGAAAAAGTTTTGACTCGTATCACACAGACACTTGTAAAACCGATGTGTTTAGATTTAACTCGTTTCGGTCTGAAACAGCTTGTTTCGTTGTTTTAAGCAATAATACATGCTTTTCGCGCACGTACAGGAGAAAAAGTTTTGACGCGTATCACATGGACACTTGTAAAACCGATCTGTTCAGATTTAGCTCGTTTCGGTCTAAAACAGCTTGTTTCGTTGTTTTAAGCAAGAATACATGCTTTTCGCGCAGTTACAGGAGAAAACGTTTTGACGCGTATCAAATGGAACCTTGTAAAACCGATGTCTTCAGATTTAGCTCGTTTCGGGCTAAAACAACTTGTTTCGTTGTATTAAGCACGAATACATGCTTTTCGCGCAGTTAGAGAAAGAGTTTTGATAGGTATCACACGGACACTTTTAAAACCGATGTGTTCAGATTTAGCTCGTTTCGGTCTAAAACAGCTTGTTTCGTTGTTTTAAGCAAGAATACATGCTTTTCGCGCAGTTACAGGAGAAAAAGTTTTGACGCGTATAGCGTGGACACTTGTAAAACCGATGTGTTCAGATTTAACTCGTTCCGGTCTAAAACAGCTTGTTTCGTTGTTTTAAACATGAATACATGCTTTTCGCGCAGTTATAGGAGAAAAAGTTTTGACTCGTATCACACAGACACTTGTAAAACCGATGTGTTCAGATTTAACACGTTTCGGTCTAAAACAGGTTGTTTCGTTGTTTTAAGCAAGAATACAACCTTCTCGCGCAGTTACAGGACAAAAAGTTTTGACTCGTATCACACAGACACTTGTAAAACCGATGTGTTCAGATTTAACTTGTTTTGGTTTAAAACAGCTTGTTTCGTTGTTTTAAGCAAGAATACATGCTTTTCGCGCAGGTACAGGAGAAAAAGATTTGACGCGTATCACATGGACACTTGTAAAACCGATGTCTTCAGATTTAGCTCGTTTCGGTCTAAAACAGCTTGTTTCGTTGTTTTAAGCAAGAATACATGCTTTTCGCGCAGTTATAGGAGAAAACGATTTGACGCGTATCACACGGACACTTGTAAAACCGATGTGTTCAGATTAAGCTCGTTTCGGTCTAAAGGTCTAAAACAGCTTGTTTCGTTGTATTAAGCACGAATACATGCATTTCGCGCAGTTACAAGAGAAAAAGTTTTTACGCATATCACATGGACACTTGTAAAACCGATGTGTTCAGATTTAACTCGTTCCTGTCCAAAACAGCTTGTTTCGTTGTTTTAAACAAGATTACATGCTTTTCGCGCAGTTATAGGAGAAAACGTTTTGACTCGTATCACACACTTGTAAAAGCGATGTGTTCAGATTAAGCTCGTTTCAGTCTAAAGGTCTAAAACAGCTTGTTTCGTTGTATTAAACACGAATACATGCTTTTCGCGCAGTTACAAGAGAAAAACGTTTTGAGTCGTATCACACAGACACTTGTAAAACCTATATGTTCAGATTTAATTCGTTTCGGTCTAAAACAGCTTGTTTCGTTGCATTAAGCACGAATACATGCTTTTCGCGCAGCTATAAGATAAAAAGTTTTGATAGCTATCACACGGACACTTGTAAAACTGATGTGTTCAGATCTAGCTCGTTTCGTTCTAAAACAGCTTGTTTCGTTGTTTTAAGCAAGAATACAGGCTTTACGCGCAGTTATAACAGAAAAAGTTTTGACGAGTATCACACGCACACTTGTAAAACCGATGTGTTCAGATTTAGCTCGTTTCGGTCTAAAACAGCTTGTTTCGTTGTTTTAAGCAAGAATACATGTTTTTCGCGCAGTTACAGGAGAAAAAGTTTTGACGCGTATCAAATGGAACCTTGTAAAACCGATGTCTTCAGATTTAGCTCGTTTCGGTCTAAAACAGCTTGTTTCGTTGTATTAAGCACGAATACATGCTTTTCGCGCAGTTAGAGAAAGAGTTTTGATAGGTATCACACGGACACTTTTAAAACCGATGTGTTCAGATTTAGCTCGTTTCGGTCTAAAACAGCTTGTTTCGTTGTTTTAAGCAAGAATACATGCTTTTCGCGCAGTTACAGGAGAAAAAGTTTTGACGCGTATAGCGTGGACACTTGTAAAACCGATGTGTTCAGATTTAACTCGTTCCGGTGTAAAACAGCTTGTTTCGTTGTTTTAAACATGAATACATGCTTTTCGCGCAGTTATAGGATAAAAAGTTTTGACTCGTATCACACAGACACTTGTAAAACCTATATGTTCAGATTTAATTCGTTTCGGTCTAAAACAGGTTGTTTCGTTGTTTTAAGCAAGAATACATGCTTTTCGCGCAGTTACAGGAGAAAAAGTTTTGACTCGTATCACACAGACACTTGTAAAACCGATGTGTTTAGATTTAACTCGTTTCGGTCTGAAACAGCTTGTTTCGTTGTTTTAAGCAATAATACATGCTTTTCGCGCACGTACAGGAGAAAAAGTTTTGACGCGTATCACATGGACACTTGTAAAACCGATCTGTTCAGATTTAGCTCGTTTCGGTCTAAAACAGCTTGTTTCGTTGTTTTAAGCAAGAATACATGCTTTTCGCGCAGTTACAGGAGAAAGCGTTTTGACGCGTATCAAATGGAACCTTGTAAAACCGATGTCTTCAGATTTAGCTCGTTTCGGGCTAAAACAACTTGTTTCGTTGTATTAAGCACGAATACATGCTTTTCGCGCAGTTAGAGAAAGTTTTGATAGGTATCACACGGACACTTTTAAAACCGATGTGTTCAGATTTAGCTCGTTTCGGTCTAAAACAGCTTGTTTCGTTGTTTTAAGCAAGAATACATGCTTTTCGCGCAGTTACAGGAGAAAAAGTTTTGACGCGTATAGCGTGGACACTTGTAAAACCGATGTGTTCAGATTTAACTCGTTCCGGTCTAAAACAGCTTGTTTCGTTGTTTTAAACATGAATACATGCTTTTCGCGCAGTTATAGGAGAAAAAGTTTTGACTCGTATCACACGGACACTTGTAAAACCGATGTGTTCAGATTAAGCTCGTTTCGGTCTAAAGGTCTAAAACAGCTTGTTTCGTTGTATTAAGCACGAATACATGCATTTCGCGCAGTTACAAGAGAAAAAGTTTTTACGCATATCACATGGACACTTGTAAAACCGATGTGTTCAGATTTAACTCGTTCCTGTCCAAAACAGCTTGTTTCGTTGTTTTAAACAAGATTACATGCTTTTCGCGCAGTTATAGGAGAAAACGTTTTGACTCGTATCACACACTTGTAAAAGCGATGTGTTCAGATTAAGCTCGTTTCAGTCTAAAGGTCTAAAACAGCTTGTTTCGTTGTATTAAGCACGAATACATGCTTTTCGCGCAGTTACAAGAGAAAAAAGTTTTGAGTCGTATCACACAGACACTTGTAAAACCTATATGTTCAGATTTAATTCGTTTCGGTCTAAAACAGCTTGTTTCGTTGCATTAAGCACGAATACATGCTTTTCGCGCAGCTATAAGATAAAAAGTTTTGATAGGTATCACACGGACAGTTGTAAAACCGATGTGTTCAGATCTAGCTCGTTTCGTTCTAAAACAGCTTGTTTCGTTGTTTTAAGCAAGAATACAGGCTTTACGCGCAGTTATAACAGAAAAAGTTTTGACGAGTATCACACGCACACTTGTAAAACCGATGTGTTCAGATTTAGCTCGTTTCGGCCTAAAACAGCTTGTTTCGTTGTTTTAAGCAAGAATACATGCTTTTCGCGCAGTTACAGGAGAAAAAGTTTTGACGCGTATCAAATGGAACCTTGTAAAACCGATGTCTTCAGATTTAGCTCGTTTCGGTCTAAAACAGCTTGTTTCGTTGTATTAAGCACGAATACATGCTTTTCGCGCAGTTATAAGAGAAAAAGTTTTGATAGGTATCACACGGACACTTTTAAAACCGATGTGTTCAGATTTAGCTCGTTTCGGTCTAAAACAGCTTGTTTCGTTGTTTTAAGCAAGAATACATGCTTTTCGCGCAGTTACAGGAGAAAAAGTTTTGACGCGTACAGCGTGGACACTTGTAAAACCGATGTGCTCAGATTTAACTCGTTCCGGTCTAAAACAGCTTGTTTCGTTGTTTTAAACATGAATACATGCTTTTCGCGCAGTTATAGGAGAAAAAGTTTTGACTCGTATCACACAGACACTTGTAAAACCGATGTGTTCAGATTTAACTCGTTTCGGTCTAAAACAGGTTGTTTCGTTGTTTTAAGCAAGAATACATCCTTCTCGCGCAGTTACAGGACAAAAAGTTTTGACTCGTATCACACAGACACTTGTAAAACCGATGTGTTCAGATTTAACTTGTTTTGGTTTAAAACAGCTTGTTTCGTTGTTTTAAGCAAGAATACATGCTTTTCGCGCAGTTATAGGAGAAAAAGTTTTGACGCTAATCACACGGACACTTGTAAAACGGATGTGTTCAGATTTAACTCGTTTCGGTCTTAAACAGCTTGTTTCGTTGTATTAAGCAAGAATACATGCTTTTCGCGCAGTTACAAGCGAAAACGTTTTGACGCGTATCACATGGACACTTGTAAACCGATATGTTCAGATTTAGCTCGTTTCAGGCTAAAACACCGTGTTTCGTTGTTTTAAACACGAATACATGCTTTTCGTGCAGTTATAGGAGAAAATGTTTTGACGCGTATCACATGAACACTTGTAAAACCGATGTGTTCAGATTTAGCTCGTTTCGGTCTAAAACAGCTTGTTTCGTTGTGTTAAGCAAGAATGCATGCTTTTCGCGCAGTTATAGGAGAAAAAAGTTTTGAGTCCTATCACACAGACACTTGTAAAACCGATGTGTTCAGATTTAATTCGTTTCGGTCTAAAACAGGTTGTTTCGTTGTTTTAAGCAAGAATACATGCTTTTCGCGCAGGTACAGGAGAAAAAGTTTTGACGCGTATCACATGGACACTTGTAAAACCGATGTCTTCAGATTTAGCTCGTTTCGGTCTAAAACAGCTTGTTTCGTTGTAATAAGCACGAATACATGCTTTTCGTGCAGTTATAAGATAAAAAGTTTTGATAGGTATCACATGGACACTTGTAAAACCGATGTGTTCAGATTAAGCTCGTTTCGGTCTAAAGGTCTAAAACAGCTTGTTTCGTTGTATTAAGAACGAATACATGCTTTTCGCGCAGTTAAAAGAGAAAAAAGTTTTGAGTCGTATCACACAGACACTTGTAAAACCGATAAGTTCAGATTTAATTCGTTTCGGTCTAAAACAGGTTGTTTCGTTGTTTTAAGCAATACATGCTTTTCGCGCAGTTACAGGAGAAAACGTTTTGACTCGTATCACACAGACACTTGTAAAACCGATGTGTCCAGATTTAACTCGTTTTGGTGTAAACAGCTTGTTTCGTTGTTTTAAGCAAGAATACATGCTTTTCGCACAGGTACAGGAGAAAAAGTTTTCACGCGTATCACATGGACACTTGTAAAATGATGTCTTCAGATTTAGCTCGTTAAACAGCTTGTTTCGTTGTATTAAGCACGAATACATGCTTTTCGCGCAGTTATAAGATAAAAAGTTTTGATAGGTATCACACGGACACTTGTAAAACCGATGTGTTCAGACTTAACTCGTTCCTGTCTAAAACAACTTGTTTCGTGGTTTTAAACAAGAATACATGCTTTTCGCGCAGTTATAGGAGAAAAAGTTTTGACTCGTATCACACACTTGTAAAACCGATGTGTTCAGATTAAGCTCGTTTCGGTCTAAAGGTCTAAAACAGCTTGTTTCGTTGTACTAAGCACGAATACATGCTTTTCACGCAGTTACAAGAGAAAAAAGTTTTGAGTCGTATCACACAGACACTTGTAACACCGATATGTTCAGATTTAATTCGTTTCGGTTAAAACAGGTTGTTTCGTTGTTTTAAGCAAGAATACATGCTTTTCGCGCAGTTACAGGAGAAAAAGTTTTGACGTATCACACAGACACTTGTAAAACCGATGTGTTCAGATTTAACTCGTTTCGGTCTAAAACAGCTTGTTTCGTTGTTTTAAGCAAGAATACATGCTTTTCGCGCAGGTACAGGAGAAAAAGTTTTGACGCGTATCACATGGACACTTGTAAAACCGATGTCTTCAGATTTAGCTCGTTTCGGTCTAAAACAGCTTGTTTCGTTGTATTAAGCACGAATACATGCTTTTCGCGCAGTTATAAAAGAGAAAGGTTTGACGCGTATCACAAGGACACTTGTAAAAACCGATGTGTCCAGATTTAGCTCGTTTCGGTCTAAAACAGCTTGTCTCTCTGTATTAAGCACGAATACATGCTTTTCGCGCAGTTTTTAGAGAAAAAGTTTTGACGCTTATCACATGAACACTTGTAAAACCGATGTGTTCATTCTAGAGGCCCGCGTACTATGCGATGTCAGTCCATGTTAAAAAAACCCAGGTGGTCGAAATTTCCGGAGCCCTTCACTACAGTGTCTCTCTTAGCCTGAGTCGCTTTGGGACGTTAAACCCCCATAAACCAAAACACGATGTGTTCAGATCTAGCCCGTTTCGCTCTAGAACAGCTTGTCTCTCTGTATTAAGCACGAATACATGCTTTTCCCGCAGTTCTGAGAAAGAGTTTTGACGCGTATCACACGAACACTTGTAAAACTGATGTGTTCAGATCTAGCTCTTCTCGCTCTTAAACAGCTTGTCTCATATTAGGGATGAATGCATGCTTTTCGCGCAGTTCTGAGATTAAGTTTTGTCGCAAATCACACGAACTCACTTCGAACCGATGTGTTCAAATCTGGCTCGTTTCGCTTTAAAACAACTTGCCCTGTTGTATTAAGCATAAACACATTTCTTGCGCAGTTCTGAGAAAAAGTTTTGACGCGTATCACACCACTACCTCTTGCTGGGCTGGTTGGTGTAACATTGTGTAACAAGATAAAAAACAGCGCTAATTTTGACACAAACCACACAAAGACCAGACAGGCTTGTATCACACGAGCACCTGTAAGACCGATGTGTTTAGATCTAGCTCGTTTCGCTCTTAAACAGCTTCTCTCATTGTATTAAGCACGAATACATGCTTTTCGTGCAGTTCTGAGAGAATGTTTTGATGCGTATCACACGAACACTTGTAAAACCGATGTCCAGATTTAGCTCGTTTCAGTCTAAAACAGCTTGCATCTCTGTATTAAGCACGAATACATGCTTTTCGCGCAGTTTTTAGAGAAAACGTTTTTACGCTTATCACATGAATACTTGTAAAACCGATGTGTTCATTCTAGAGGCCCGCGTAGTATGCAATGTCAGTCCATGTTAAAGAACCCCAGTTGGTCGAAATTTCCAGAGCCCTTCGCTACAGTGTCTCTCTTAGCCTGAGTCGCTTTGGGACGTTAAACCCCCATAAACCAAAACACGATGTGTTCAGATCTAGCCCGTTTCGCTCTAGAACAGCTTGTCTCTCTGTATTAAGCACGAATACATGCTTTTCGTGCAGTTCTGAGAGAAAAAGTTTTGACGCCTATCACACAAACATTGGTAAAACCGATATGATCAGATCTAGCTCATTTCGCTCTAAAACAGCTTGTCTGGTTGTATTAAGCACGAATACATGCTTTTCGCCCAGTTATGAGAAAAAGTTGTATTAAGCACGAATACATGCTTTTCGCGCAGTTCTGAGAAAAAGTTTTGACACGTATAACACGAGCACTTGTAAAACCCATGAGTTCAAATCTAGCTCGTTAGATCTAAAACAGCTTATCTTGTATTAAGCACGAATACATGCTTTTCGCGCAGTTCGGAGAAAAAGTTTTGAGGCGTATCGTACGAACACTTGTAACACCGATGTGTTCAGATTAAGCTCGTTTCGGTCTAAAATAGCTTGTCTCGTTGTATTAAGCACGAATACATGCTTTTCGCGCAGTTATGAGACAAGAAATTTTGATGCGTATCACACGGACACTTGTAGAACCGATGTGTTCAGATCTGACTCGTTTCGGTCTAAAACAGCTTGTCTCGTTGTATTAAGCCCGAATACATGCTTTTCGCGCAGTTATGAGAGAAAAAGTTTTGACGCGTATCACACGGACACGTAAAACCGATGTGTTCAGATCTAGCTCGTTTCGGTCTAAAACAGCTTTTCTCGATGTTTTAAGCAAGAATACATGCTTTTCGCGCAGTTATGAGAAAAAGTTTTGACGCGTATAACACGAACACTTGTAAAACCGGTGTGTTCCGATCTAGCTCGTTTCGCTCTAATACAGTTTTTCTCGTTGTTTTAAGCGCAAATACATGCTTTTCTCACAGTTTGAGAGCAAAAGTTTTGACGCCTATCACACGGACACTTGTAAAACCGATGTGTTCAGATCTAGCTCGTTTCGGTCTAAAACAGCTCGTCTCGTATTAATCACGAATACATGCTTTTCGCGCAGTTAAGAGAGAAAGTTTTGACGCGTATAACACGGACACTTCTAAAACGGATGTGTTCAGATTTAACTCGTTTCGGTCTTAAACAGCTTGTTTCGTTGTATTAAGCAAGAATACATGCTTTTCGCACAGTTACAAGAGAAAAAGTTTTGACGCATATCCCACGGACACTTGTAAAACCGATGTGTTCAGATTTAACTCGTTCCTGTCTAAAACAGCTTGTATCGTTGTTTTATACAAGAATACATGCTTTTCGCGCAGTTATAGGAGAAAAAGTTTTGACTCGTATCACACACTTGTAAAACCGATGTGTTCAGATTAAGCTCGTTTCAGTCTAAAGGTCTAAAACAGCTTATTTCGTTGTATTAAGCACGAATACATGCTTTTCGAGCAGATAAAAGAGAAAAAAGTTTTGAGTCGTATCACACAGACACTTGTAAAACCGATAAGTTCAGATTTAATTCGTTTCGGTCTAAAACAGGTTGTTTCGTTGTATTAAGCACGAATACATGCTTTTCGCGCAGCTATAAGATAAAAAGTTTTGATAGGTATCACACGGACACTTGTAAAACCGATGTGTTCAGATCTAGCTCGTTTCGTTCTAAAACAGCTTGTTTCGTTGTTTTAAGCAAGAATACAGGCTTTACGCGCAGTTATAACAGAAAGAGTTTTGACGAGTATCACACGCACACTTGTAAAACCGATGTGTTCAGATTTAGCTCGTTTCGGTCTAAAACAGCTTGTTTCGTTGTTTTAAGCAAGAATACATGCTTTTCGCGCAGTTACAGGAGAAAACGTTTTGACGCGTATAGCGTGGACACTTGTAAAACCGATGTGCTCAGATTTAACTCGTTCCGGTCTAAAACAGCTTGTTTCGTTGTTTTAAACATGAATACATGCTTTTCGCGCAGTTATAGGAGAAAAAGTTTTGACTCGTATCACACAGACACTTGTAAAACCGATGTGTTCAGATTTAGCTCGTTTCGGTCTAAAACAGCTTGTTTCGTTGTTTTAAGCAATACATAATTTTCGCGCAGTTACAGGAGAAAAAGTTTTGACGCGTATAACATGGACACTTGTAAAACCGATGTGTTCAGATTTAACTCGTTCCGGTTTAAAACAGCTTGTTTCGCTGTTTTAAACAAGAATACATGCTTTTCGCGCAGTTATAAGAAAAAAGTTTTGACGCTAATCACACGGACACTTGTAAAACGGATGTGTTCAGATTTAACTCGTTTCGGTCTTAAACAGCTTGTTTCGTTGTATTAAGCAAGAATACATGCTTTTCGCGCAGTTACAAGAGAAAACGTTTTGACGCGTATCACATGGACACTTGTAAACCGATATGTTCAGATTTAGCTCGTTTCAGGCTAAAACACCGTGTTTCGTTGTTTTAAACACGAATACATGCTTTTCGTGCAGTTATAGGAGAAAATGTTTTGACGCGTATCACATGAACACTTGTAAAACCGATGTGTTCAGATTTAGCTCGTTTCGGTCTAAAACAGCTTGTTTCGTTGTGTTAAGCAAGCATGCTTTTCGCGCAGTTATAGGAGAAAAAAGTTTTGAGTCCTATCACACAGACACTTGTAAAACCGATGTGTTCAGATTTAATTCGTTTCGGTCTAAAACAGGTTGTTTCGTTGTTTTAAGCAAGAATACATGCTTTTCGCGCAGGTACAGGAGAAAAAGTTTTGACGCGTATCACATGGACACTTGTAAAACCGATGTCTTCAGATTTAGCTCGTTTCGGTCTAAAACAGCTTGTTTCGTTGTAATAAGCACGAATACATGCTTTTCGTGCAGTTATAAGATAAAAAGTTTTGATAGGTATCACATGGACACTTGTAAAACCGATGTGTTCAGATCTAGCTCGCTTCGTTCTAAAGCAGCTTGTTTCGTTGTTTTAAGCAAGAATACATGCTTTTCTCGCAGTTATAAAAGAAAAAATTTTGACGCGTAGCACACGGACACTTGTAAAACCGATGTGTTCAGATTAAGCTCGTTTCGGTCTAAAGGTCTAAAACAGTTTGTTTCGTTGTATTAAGCACGAATACATGCATTTCGCGGAGTTACAAGAGAAAAAGTTTTTACGCATATCACATGGACACTTGCAAAACCGATGTGTTCAGATTTAGCTCGTTTCGGTCTAAAACAGCTTGTTTCGTTGTATTAAGCACGAATACATGCTTTTCGAGCAGTTATAAGAGAAAAAGTTTTGACGCATATCCCACGGACACTTGTAAAACCGATGTGTTCAGATTTAACTCGTTCCTGTCTAAAACAGCTTGTTTCGTTGTTTTATACAAGAATACATGCTTTTCGCGCAGTTATAGGAGAAAAAGTTTTGACTCGTATCGCACACTTGTAAAACCGATGTGTTCAGATTAAGCTCGTTTCGGTCTAAAGGTCTAAAACAGCTTGTTTCGTTGTATTAAGCACGAATACATGCTTTTCGCGCAGTTAAAAGAGAAAAAAGTTTTGAGTCGTATCACACAGACACTTGTAAAACCGATAAGTTCAGATTTAATTCGTTTCGGTCTAAAACAGGTTGTTTCGTTGTTTTAAGCAATACATGCTTTTCGCGCAGTTACAGGAGAAAACGTTTTGACTCGTATCACACAGACACTTGTAAAACCGATGTGTCCAGATTTAACTCGTTTTGGTGTAAAACAGCTTGTTTCGTTGTTTTAAGCAAGAATACATGCTTTTCGTGCAGGTACAGGAGAAAAAGTTTTGACGCGTATCACATGGACACTTGTAAAATGATGTCTTCAGATTTAGCTCGTTAAACAGCTTGTTTCGTTGTATTAAGCACGAATACATGCTTTTCGCGCAGTTATAAGATAAAAAGTTTTGATAGGTATCACACGGACACTTGTAAAACCGATGTGTTCAGACTTAACTCGTTCCTGTCTAATACAACTTGTTTCGTGGTTTTAAACAAGAATACATGCTTTTCGCGCAGTTATAGGAGAAAAAGTTTTGACTCGTATCACACACTTGTAAAACCGATGTGTTCAGATTAAGCTCGTTTCGGTCTAAAGGTCTAAAACAGCTTGTTTCGTTGCATTAAGCACGAATACATGCTTTTCACGCAGTTACAAGAGAAAAAAGTTTTGACGCGTATAACACGAGCACTTGTAAAACCGATGTGTTCAGATCTACCTCGTTTTGATCTAAAAGCGCTTCTCTCGTTGTATTAAGCACGAATACATGCAGCTCTGATTGTTTTGACGCATATCACACGAACACTTGTAAAACCGATGTGTCCAGATTTAGCTCGTTTCAGTCTAAAACAGCTTGCATCTCTGTATTAAGCACGAATACATGCTTTTCGCGCAGTTTTTAGAGAAAACGTTTTTACGCTTATCACATGAATACTTGTAAAACCGATGTGTTCATTCTAGAGGCCCGCGTACTATGCGATGTCAGTCCATGTTAAAGAAACCCAGGTGGTCGAAATTTCCGGAGCCCTTCACTACAGTGTCTCTCTTAGCCTGAGTCGCTTTGGGACGTTAAACCCCCATAAACCAAAACACGATGTGTTCAGATCTAGCCCGTTTCGCTCTAGAAAAGCTTGTCTCTCTGTATTAAGCACGAATACATGCTTTTCCCGCAGTTCTGAGAAAGAGTTTTGACGCGTATCACACGAACACTTGTAAAACTGATGTGTTCAGATCTATCTCTTCTCGCTCTTAAACAGCTTGTCTCATATTAAGGATGAATGCATGCTTTTCGCGCAGTTCTGAGATTAAGTTTTGTCGCAAATCACACGAACACACTTCGAACCGATGTGTTCAAATCTGGCTCGTTCCGCTTTAAAACAACTTGCCCTGTTGTATTAAGCATAAACACATTTCTTGCGCAGTTCTGAGAAAAAGTTTTGACGCGTATCACACCACTACCTCTTGCTGGGCTGGTTGGTGTAACATTGTGTAACAAGATAAAAAACAGCACTAATTTTGACACAAACCACACAAAGACCAGACAGGCTTGTATCACACGAGCGCCTGTAAGACCGATGTGTTTAGATCTAGCTCGTTTCGCTCTTAAACAGCTTCTCTCATTGTATTAAGCACGAATACATGCTTTTCGTGCAGTTCTGAGAGAAAGTTTTGATGCGTATCACACGAACACTTGTAAAACCGATGTCCAGATTTAGCTCGTTTCAGTCTAAAACAGCTTGCATCTCTGTATTAAGCACGAATACATGCTTTTCGCGCAGTTTTTAGAGAAAACGTTTTTACGCTTATCACATGAATACTTGTAAAACCGATGTGTTCATTCTAGAGGCCCGCGTAGTATGCAATGTCAGTCCATGTTAAAGAACCCCAGTTGGTCGAAATTTCCAGAGCCCTTCGCTACAGTGTCTCTCTTAGCCTGAGTCGCTTTGGGACGTTAAACCCCCATAAACCAAAACACGATGTGTTCAGATCTAGCCCGTTTCGCTCTAGAACAGCTTGTCTCTCTGTATTATGCACGAATACATGCTTTTCGTGCAGTTCTGAGAGAAAAAGTTTTGACGCCTATCACACAAACATTGGTAAAACCGATATGATCAGATCTAGCTCATTTCGCTCTAAAACAGCTTGTCTGGTTGTATTAAGCACGAATACATGCTTTTCGCCCAGTTATGAGAAAAAGTTGTATTAAGCACGAATACATCCTTTTCGCGCAATTCTGAGAAAAAGTTTTGACACGTATAACACGAGCACTTGTAAAACCCATGAGTTCAAATCTAGCTCGTTAGCTCTAAAACAGCTTCTCTTGTATTAAGCACGAATACATGCTTTTCGCGCAGTTCGGAGAAAAAGTTTTGAGGCGTATCGTACGAACACTTGTAACACCGATGTGTTCAGATTAAGCTCGTTTCGGTCTAAAATAGCTTGTCTCGTTGTATTAAGCACGAATACATGCTTTTCGCGCAGTTATGAGACAAGAAATTTTGATGCGTATCACACGGACACTTGTAGAACCGATGTGTTCAGATCTGACTCGTTTCGGTCTAAAACAGCTTGTCTCGTTGTATTAAGCCCGAATACATGCTTTTCGCGCAGTTATGAGAGAAAAAGTTTTGACGCGTATCACACGGACACGTAAAACCGATGTGTTCAGATCAAGCTCGTTTCGGTCTAAAACAGCTTTTCTCGACGTTTTAAGCAAGAATACATGCTTTTCGCGCAGTTATGAGAAAAAGTTTTGACGCGTATCACACGAACACTTGTAATACCGGTGTGTTCCGATCTAGCTCGTTTCGCTCTAATACAGTTTTTCTCGTTGTTTTAAGCGCAAATACATGCTTTTCGCACAGTTTGAGAGCAAAAGTTTTGACGCCTATCACACGGACACTTGTAAAACCGATGTGTTCAGATCTAGCTCGCTTCGGTCTAACACAGCTCGTCTCGTATTAATCACGAATACATGCTTTTCGCGCAGTTAAGAGAGAAAGTTTTGACGCGTATAACACGGACACTTCTAAAACCGATGTGTTCAGATCTAGCTCCTTTCGTTCTACAACAGCTTGTCTCGTTGTATTAAGCACGAATACATGCTTTTAGCGCAGTTATGGGAGAAAAAGTTTTTACGCGTATCACACGTACACTTGTAAAACCGATGTGTTCAGATCTAGCTCGTTTCGGTCTAAAACAGCTTGTCTCGTTGTTTTAAACACGAATACATGCTTTTCGCGCAGTTATAGAAGAAAACGTTTTAGGACACTTGTAAAACCGATGTGTTCAGATCTAGCTCGTTTCGGTCTAAAACAGTTTGTCTCGTGGTATTAAGCACGAATACATGCTTTTCGCGCAGTTATGAGAGAAAAAGTGTTGGCGCATATCACATGGACATTGTATAACCAATGTGTTCAGATCTAGCTCGTTTCGTTCTAAAACCTCTGCTCTCGTTGTATTAAGCACGAATACATGCTTTTCGCGCACTTCTGAGGGATTAAGTTTTGTCGCAAATCACAAGAATACTTGTAAAATAGATGTATTCAGATCCAGCTCGTTTCGCTCTTAAACAGCTCGTCTCGTTGTAGTAAGCACGAATACATGCTTTTTGCGCAGTTCTGAGAGAAAAGGTTTTGACACGTATCACTTGAACACTTGGAAAACCGATGTGTTTAGATCTAGCTCGTTTCGCTCTAAAACAGCTTCTCTCATTGTATTAAGCACGAATACATGCTTTTCGCGCAGTTCTGAGAAAAAGTTTTGACGCGTATAACACGAGCACTTGTAAAACCGATGTGTTCAGATCTACCTCGTTTCAGTCTAAAACAGCTTGCATCTCTGTATTAAGCACGAATACATGCTTTTCGCGCAGTTTTTAGAGAAAACGTTTTTACGCTTATCACATGAATACTTGTAAAACCGATGTGTTCATTCTAGAGGCCCGCGTAGTATGCAATGTCAGTCCATGTTAAAGAACCCCAGTTGGTCGAAATTTCCAGAGCCCTTCGCTACAGTGTCTCTCTTAGCCTGAGTCGCTTTGGGACGTTAAACCCCCATAAACCAAAACACGATGTGTTCAGATCTAGCCCGTTTCGCTCTAGAACAGCTTGTCTCTCTGTATTAAGCACGAATACATGCTTTTCGTGCAGTTCTGAGAGAAAAAGTTTTGACGCCTATCACACAAACATTGGTAAAACCGATATGATCAGATCTAGCTTATTTCGCTCTAAAACAGCTTGTCTGGTTGTATTAAGCACGAATACATGCTTTTTGCCCAGTTATGAGAAAAAGTTGCATTAAGCACGAATACATGCTTTTCGCGCCGTTCTGAGAAAAAGTTTTGACACGTATAACACGAGCACTTGTAAAACCCATGAGTTCAAATCTAGCTCGTTAGCTCTAAAACAGCTTCTCTTGTATTAAGCACGAATACATGCTTTTCGCGCAGTTCGGAGAAAAAGTTTTGAGGCGTATCGTACGAACACTTGTAACACCGATGTGTTCAGATCTAGCTTGTTTCGCTCTAAAACAGCTTCTCTCGTTGTATTAAGCACAAATACATGCTTTTCGCCCAGTTCTGAGAAAAAGTTTTGACGCGTATAACACGAGCACTTGTAAAACTGATGCGTTTAAATCTAGCTCGTTTCGCTCTAGAACAGCTTCTTTCATTGTATTAAGCACGAATACATGCTTTTCGCGCAGTTCTGAGAAAAAGTTTTGACGCGTATAACACGAGCACTTGTAAAACCGATGTGTTCAGATCTAGCTCCTTTCGCTCCAAAACAGCTTCTCTCGCATTAAGCACGAATACATGCTTTTCACACAGTTCTGAGAAAAAGTTTTGACGCGTATAACACGAGCACTTGTAAAACTGATGCGTTTAAATCTAGCTCGTTTCGCTCTAGAACAGCTTCTTTCATTGTATTAAGCACGAATACATGCTTTTCGCGCAGTTCTGAGAAAAAGTTTTGACGCGTATAACACAAGCACTTGTAAAACCGATGTGTTCCGATCTAGCTCCTTTCGCTCCAAAACAGCTTCTCTCGCATTAAGCACGAATACATGCTTTTCACACAGTTCTGAGAGAAAAGGTTTTACCGCGTATCACACGAACACTTGTAAAACTGATGTGTTCAGATCTAGCTCTTCTCGCTCTTAAACAGCTTGTCTCGTATTAAGGATGATTGCATGCTTTTCGCGCAGTTCTGAGATTAAGTTTTGTCGCAAATCACACGAACACTCTTAAAACCGATGTGCTCAAATCTGGCTCGTTTCGCTTTAAAACAACTTGCCCTGTTGTATTAAGCATAAATATGTTTCTTGCCCAGTTCTGAGAAAAGGTTTTGATGCGTATCACACCACTACCTCTTGCTGGGCTAGTTGGTGTAACATTGTGTGACAAGATAAAAAACAGCGCTAATTTTGACACAAACCACACAAAGACCAGACAGGCTTGTATCACACGAGCACCAGTAAAACCGATGTGTTTAGATCTAGCTCATTTCGCTCTTAAACAGCTTCTCTCATTGTATTAAGCACGAATACATGCTTTTCACGCAGTTCTGATAAAGTTTTGACGGGTATAACACGAGCACTTATAAAACCGATGTGTTGAGATCTAGTTCGTTTAGTTCTAAAACAGCTTCTCTCATTGTATTAAGCAAGAATACGTGCTTTTTGCGCAGTTCTGAGATTAGGTTTTGTCGCAAATCACACGAACACTCTTAAAACCGATGTGCTCAAATCTGGCTTGTTTCTCTTTAAAATAACTTGTCCTGTTGTATTAAGCACAAATACGTGTTTTGCACAGTTCTGAGAAAAAGTTTTGATGCGTATCACACCACTACCTCTTGCTGGCATAGTTGGTGTAACATTGCGTAACAAGATAAAAAACAGCGCTAATTTTCACACATAACAGCGCTAATTTTGAGCCTGTCTGGTGATACCAGACAGGCTCGCATCACACGAGCACCTGTAAAACTGCTGTGTTTAGATCTAGCTCGTTTCACTCTTAAACAGCTTGTCTCATTGTATTAAGCACGAATACATGCTTTTCGTGCAGTTCTGAGAGAAAGTTTTGACGCGTATCACACGAACACTTGTAAAACCAATGTGTTCAGATCTAGCTCGTTTCGTTCTAAAACCGCTGTTCTCGTTGTATTAAGCACGAATACATGCTTTTCGCGCACTTCTGAGAGATTTAAGTTTTGTCGCAAATCACAAGAAGACTTGTAAACCCGATGTCTTCAGATCTAGCTCGTTTCGCTCTTAAACAGCTCGTCTCTTTGTATTAAGCACGAATAAATGCTTTTTGCGCAGTTCTGAGAGAAAAAGTTTTGACGCATATCACACGAACACTTGTAAAACCGATGTGTTCATATCTAGCTCGTTTCGCTCTAAAACAGCTTCTCTCGTATTAACCACGAATACATGATTTTCGCGCAGTTCTGAGATAAAAAGTTTTGAAGCCTATCACACAAACACTTGTAAAACCGGTGTGTTCAGATCTAGCTCGTTTCGCTCTAATACAGTTCGTCTCTGTATTAAGCATGAACATATGCTTTTCGCACAGTTTTGAGAGACAGTGACGTCCATAAGCTTCTTTACGAAGTGGGTGGAGTCCTTTACATACATCATTGTTCTTCCAACCAGAGGGCGAAGCACTTAATGCAAGTATCTGGAGAGCGAAGTCGAGAGTTGGACGAAAACTCGTCTGGTCGGGGACGATCATAATAAAACTTAAAAGGAGGACGTTGACCAAAAGTAAAAAAAAAAAACAAAATAACGTTTCAGCTCCCGTACGGGAGCCTTGTTCACAATAAGAAGGATTAGAAAGTGCATCAGGATTAAATACGTTTGAAAAGAGGGCGCAGGGAGCGTGCGTATACAGGAGTTAGATTTCCAGTGTTGCGATTGAGGGTGTTGCGATTAACATTCCAGATCTCCGCAGGCTCTTACAGTTCTGCCTGGACAACACTTATTTCGTCTTCCAAGGCTCTTTTTACCGACAACTTCAGGGCCCACCAATGGGCGCCTCTATCTCAGTGACTGTTGCGAATCTGACTATGGAATTTGTTGAGCGCCGTGCCCTTGAAACATCCCCATCACCGCCAAGAATCTTTCTTAGATATGTAGATGACTGCTTCTGCCTCATTCGGAAAGATGATTTGCTGGCCTTTTCGTCCCATTTAAATTCCATTGAAGAAGCGATTGATTTCACCGTCGAAGAAGAAATTAATGGCGCGTTGCCCTTCCTGGACGTATTAGTAAAACGAAACAGTGGAAAGCTATCATTCAGCGTCTACAGGAAACCCACCCACACCGGAAGATACCTTAACTTCAAATCTGTGCACCCGGCTAATCAAAAGAAATCTGTTGCCACAACCTTGTTCAAACGCGCAGAATGCATATGCAGTTTTCCTGAAGATCGGGCAGTCGACTTTGGTACTGTACGGCAAGAACTCGCGCGAAACGAGTACCCAGCTGCTTTTGTGGCATCCGCTGAAAAGCAGTTATCTTGCCCGACACGTGAAACTCCCGTGTTGTCCCCTCTGAAACGTGCCGCCGTTCCCTACACACCTGGAATAAGCGAAGCCTTGGCGCGTATTCTGCGCACATTCCAAGTTCACGTTGCCCATGTCCCCACAAGGAAACTTCGGCATGCGCTGGTTAACGTCAAAGACGTTCTCCCCAAAGAAAAGTACCCTGGCGTTGTTTACAGCGTCCCCTGCTCTGATTGTGACAGCGTCTACATCGGCGAGACTGGTGATTTTAATAGACGCCTAAAAGAACATTGTAATGACGTTAAAAACAAAAAAGTGAACTCTAATGCTATCACCGAACACTCCGTATCAACTGGCCACGATATTGACTGGGGTAGGGCACACGTGCTGGCAACTGAAAAGAATCTGTACCGTCGCCTTCACCTCGAATCATTATTCATTCAAACGACTAATCGCACCCTCAATTGCAACACTGGAAATCTAACTCCTGTATACGCACGCTCCCTGCGCCCTCTTTTCAAACGTATTTAATCCTGATGCACTTTCTAATCCTTCTCATTGTGAACAAAGCTCCCGTACGGGAGCCGAAACGTCATTTTGTTGTTTTTTTTTTACTTTTGGTCGGCGTCCTCCTTTTAAGTCTTATTATCTGGAAAGCGCGTAAAGTCTAGGATGTAGTCCAATTGGTTGAGGATGACGGTTCAAGTTCCCCTTGTTAGCAGGCAGGATGACAATGTCTTTGTTGTCCTGGAGCCTTTTCAAGGCATACATTTCAGGGGAAGTTACCGTTTGTTTTCTTCCCGCAACGCTTCGAAAGGACCCCAATGGCACGCCAACGAGCAACTTCTCTCTTACCAGGGTCAACCTTGCAGACTGCCTGCTCCACAGCGCAGGCCATTCTTCCCCCATTAGGCTGGGCGCCGGTATTGAAATAAGGACTTCGGCTTAGGAGGCTCATTTCTGCCGGGTACAGGTAGTGGGAGGATAGGTTGTGTATACTTCTATACTTCCTTTGAAAGCGAAACTTCAGATATATCAAGCATTATTTAACTCTCATCTAAATTATTGTACTTTAGTATGGGGCACAACAACTAAAAGAAATTTAAACAGGCTTCTAGTAATACAAAAGCGAATAATTCGTCATATTGCAAATATGGAACCAATGGCCACTACAACAAGTACCTTCAGGTCATTTGAAATACTTCGTATTGAGGATATTTATGAATTCCGACTATTGAAAACGTTTTACTTTTCCTCCCTTACTACAATAAACCAACTAATGTCATTAGCATCACTGCAGCGCCGCGAGGCTAACGTACCCACAAGAAATAAAGATTTGTGGGAAATCCCACAGTTCCGAACTTTTTATAAGTATCAAGCGTTATCACATAACCTCCCACTTATACTAAACAAAAATACTCACACTTTAGGTTTGAATAGAAGAGGTTTGAGGTCTTGTTTTTTGTAATTGCTCTCCCTTGGTAATACTTTGTTTTGGTATACTGTGTTTTGTTGCGCCTTATGTTTTTTTTTGTTCTGTTCTTGTGGGTTTTTTTCATGCAAATCAATTGTACAATGTTTTTTTTTTGCCACGTTTCTTGAAATGTCTTTTTTGTGTACTTTGTTTGATGTCTGACTTGTGTTATTTACCTGGTATAATTTCAGTGCTCCGAATTTTGTACAAAACTTGTAATTACTGTTGCAAATTAGAGGTAAATGTTTGTTTTAATTATAATGTGTTTTTACTTATACTGCTATGTAACGGTCTTCTTGGCCTTAGTCAAGCTGCATGAGCAGCTTTTAGCCAAGGAGACCCTCCAGGCACTTTCTGGAAAATAAACATTGAATTGAATTGAATCCCAAATGCAGCACAAGAAACGACGCTTTTATCCAGCAACGAACCGAACTTGGCTTCTTGAGCTCTGCTTCTCTCTTGACGGGACATGGCAGCAGTGCTGTTGGCGTGAAGCAGGATGCTGGGAAAGTCGCTGTTGAGGCAATCGTCCAGCATGCGCTGCGCGATGAAAACATCAATTTCCAGGCACTTGATGGCGCATCTGGTATCTATTATACAGGCTTGCAAGTAGACGCTTCTTAGCTTGCGTAATCACTCGCCTTCCAAAAGGCGTGCAACCCGAAGTGGCAGTCTAAGGGACTTGGGAATCAGGCCATGGTTCTTGCAGTGCAAATTGATGTGCAGATGGCACAGAAAAGATGCCAAACTAGTCTTGAGGTTGACAACATTCCGGATCTTCGTTATCACGGCTTGCCCATATTTTCCGCGGAGAGCAACATAGTCGAGTGCTTGACGGAATCCCGTCTGGCTAGGAGGGAACGCAATAACAGAAAAGAGAAGCACTCGCCAAAAAAAGAGAAAAGGAAAAACAATTCACGTTTTGGGGCCCATACGGGTGCCTTGTTCACAATGGCAGTGGATGGACGAAGGTGGTGACTTATGTACAGTGCACGTGGCGTAAATCTCGGGAAGATTACCCCACGTTCAGTTCAAAACATGTGGTGTCGTTTGGATGTGAAGTGATTCTAGAAGTAAGCGGGATGATAAATACTTCTCCGTCGTGATGACTGAGGCGTTGCTCCTATCGATGGCATGTGATGCAGCTTAATAGTGTTCAGCCAAGGCACTTTCTTTCGTGTAGACTTTGGCGACGTGATTTTGATGTTGTTTTCAGTGCCTGATAAAATTGCTTGATTTGCCGATGTATGCAGCTTTGCAGTCCTTGCAAAGAATTTTGTACAGCACTCCGGGGGATCTGTTTTCTTCAACCCGGTCTTTAACTCTGGCAAGTTTTTGCTTCCGCTTACTTGGTGGCACGTGGGCGATATGGACATTGTAGTCCTTAGAGACCCTGGCTAGGGCCTCGCTCACTCGTGGAGCATAGGGCATGCTTCCTCGCTTGCTTTTCTCAGTGGCAGTTGTTTCCACGTTTCGACGTGAACCGCGGCGTTCTGTAGCCATTATCATAGTTATCGCGTACCCATTGTTGGCAAGATCCTTCCTCATGATTTTTAGTTCGGATCTGAGTGTCCTCGGGCTTGAACAAAGGCGGAAAGCGCGGCCCAAAAGTGCGGATGCAACGGAGCGTTTTATGCGCAACAGGGTGTATCGAATGGAAACTCAGGTACCGACGAGTGTGAGTGGGCTTATGGTATACGCACGTTCCGAACCCATAGCTTGTTCTTTGCACATGTATATCCAGGAAGGGAATGGCGTCATTCTTGTCTTCTTCTTTGGTGAATTGTATTGTCAGCTGAAAGGAGTTCAGGTGCTCAAGGAAACGGCTTGCATCCTATCGGTGAATCACACAGAAACGGCATCGACGTACCGGAGAAACAGTTTAGGGGTTGGATGAAATGAACGAAGTGCTTCTGCTTCAATGCATTCTAGAGCAATGTTTGCGCACACGACAGACGGAAGCACCAATGGCTGTATCAAACAGCTGTTTGTAGTGCTGCTTTCTGAAGACAAAATATGTGTTGTGCAAGTAGAATTCAAGCTGATGACAAAGGTCAACAACCTCAAAAGGCGTACGGGAAGGGAGCGAGGCATCGTTTTCTAAAAGGCGTTTGCAGGATGAAATGCGAAGTCTACCGTGACTAACGCAAACATTGACTTCACGACGAAAGAGACTAGGACATCCTCGTCTTCTACAGTGACGTCCCTAAGCTTCTTGACGAAGCGGGAGGAGTCCTTTACATAACGTCGTTGTTCTTCCAACCAGAGGACAAAGCACTTGATGCTAGTATCCGGTGAGCGCATGCAGTGGAGAGCGCATAAAGTCTACGATAGGGCGTAGTGGTATGTCCGGTTTGTGCACCTTAGGAAGGCCGTAGAAAGCAGGTGACGAACCGCTGTGGCAGAGCAGCCGAAAATAGAGGTGCTTGATTTCTGGTGGGATGAAATTGAAGACTTCAGAAAGTAAGTAGTCTTTGAAGCTGGGTCTCTACCTTTTTTGTGGGGTCACGTTTCACTTTTTCGTACGTCGTCTCATCCTGGAGAAGCGTCGTCATTTTTAGGATGTAGTCAAATTGGTTGAGGACGACGGCTGAATTCCCCTTGTCAGCAGGCAGGATGACAATGTCTTTGTTCTCTTGGAGCCTTTTCAAGGCATACATTTCAGGGGAAGTTACCGTTTGTTTTCTTCCCGCAACGCTTCGAAAGGACCACAATGGCACGCCAACGAGCAACTTCTCTCTTACCAGGGTCAACCTTGCAGACTGCCTGCTCCACAGCGCAGGCCATTCTTTCCCCATTAGGCTGGGCGCCGGTATTGAAATTAAGACCTCGGCTTAGGAGGCTCATTTCTGCTAGGTCCAGGCGGTGGGAAGATAAGTTGTGTATCCCAAATGCAGCACGAGAAACGCTTTTATCCAGCAACGAACAGAACTTCGCTTCGAGTTCTGCTTCTCTCTTGATGGGACATGGCAGCAGCGCTGTTGGCGTGAAGCAGGACGCTGGGAAAATCGCTGTTGAGGCAATCGTCCAGCATGCGTTGTGCGAAGAAAACATCATTTTCCAGGCGCTTGATGGCGCATCTGGTATCCAAACGACACTACATGTTTTGAACCGAATGCAGGGTAATCTTCCTGAGATTTACGCACGCTCATTACGCCACCTGCACCGTACTTATGTTACCACCTTCGTCCATCCGCTGCCATTGTGAACAAGGGGCCCGTACGGGCCCCGAAACGTCAATTGTTTTTCTTTTTCTCTTTTTTGGCGAGTGCTCCTCTTTTCTGTTATTATGATTGCTCATGCTTCAACTGAACTAAATACTCTCTCGGCATTCCTGAAAGCTATAATTTACACTTCGTTGCATTCTACACATTAAGTCTGAGGTTCCACTAATTATTTACAGACTGTCTCATTGTTGAGAGTGGACGCAAGCATGGAATGCACTGCAGGAAAGGTCTCCTAGCATAGCTCATAGCTGCTGATAGTCGAAATCGAGTCTTGAGGAGCGTCCCACATCAGCTACAGTGCACTCAGCTTTCTTTTCCATTTCTTGTTTATGGTGACCCGCACGATCAGCACTCGCCAGGTGCCGAAGAGGAGACAGTGCCAACACGCGCTATACAGAACGCTGGGACATTTGCTGTGGCTGAACACCTCTGTCACCACCTCCGCAGACTACCATTTCAAAGAGCAGCAAATTAGAGCTGTTTACTGGCTGTGCTGATGGATGGCGCCACAGAACAGGTTCCTGCGCATTACGTAATGATGGCATCTGGCGTGGCGCCGTCACCTTGCTTATCAAGTGCCACCAGGACTGCGCCTCTTGGGAGCTTAAAGCATTTCAATCTTAAACCAATGACAAAATGTCGCTTTGTTGTGGTTCATCTTTTATTGATTTCTCAAATTAGTGCAAGACATCCTTCTAGCTTCCTCTTAGATCCCACATGCAGTCTTTCATTTCCTCTTTACATGCTCACTGGAAGAAGTGGAGTTTTTTTAATGTCTATTTTTTTTTTGTTCTCTGCATCCGCCGCTTCATGAGGACCTACCAGCTAGCACTCCCTCCCATCAGTTTGGGCAAGAAGGCCTTTTCACTCTAGATAACCATTTTCCACTTAATGCACTACGGCAGAGGCATCACTGACCTAGAAGCACATTGGAAGAAAAATGGAAGAACATCTGCTGAGGCAGGCTTAAAGAGAACCCAGGCTAATCCTTTCCACACGTAAGTGGACTGCCATGAGTGAAGAACACGAGATTGACAGACTGGGTGAGTTGGCAGTTTTCCAGTCATTTCAAACACAGGACTACGGAATACAGGAAAAAGATCAAAAGCATATATGTGACAATAATTTTTTTAACAGTCCTAAAGTTCTTTATGACTACATGATAGTCTTCCTCAGCAAAAAGTTCTCTGGATAGCACAAAAAAACTCTTTATCCGACTGCACCAGACGCAAACGTTTATCACAAAGATAGTTAACGAAAAAGCGAAACAGATTATGCTATCGCTTAATAATTTCGCTACTTGCTACAACATCAACGCACACAGAAACACATTTTAACCTGCCATCTTCTGGGGCCTTGGATGACACAGTACATTTTCCAAGTCTCCACAGCCAATTCTAGGCAGAACTCAGGCCCTCGGCATAGAATCTTCTGCTCAGAAACCACAGTGATGCCTCCACGGACTAAAAGTTTTCCTTCAGCAGGCTGTCAGTTGGTTGCTTTCGGAAGTGAAGGGCGGATGATATTTTACAGGAGTTCCATGACGCAATGTGCAGTAATACGGTTCTCACAAAAGATGGGTTAATTTTGGCGCGGATCAGTGGCGCAACACTTAGTTCGAAGCAAGTCTTGCCGTGAGGCACCATTCACTCCTAACATGGACACTCCTCGTGTGCCAGGAGCAGCATTCCGCAGAATGGTTGCACATCCATGGGTCATATTTCCTTGTGGCAGTGCGAGCTCGGCAAATACACATGGCAATCAGTGGAGACAGAACAGCTGGGTCTGACCGACCCATAACAGAGGCCGAAGTACAAGAAATGGACTAAACAAGAACGACAGCTTGGACGAGTTGGTGGTTTCCCATCGTTATTTACCGCGCAAACGCACCTAAGGGCCACACTATTTTTTCCAAATTCGAGGGCCAATTTTCAGGGTGCGGCCCATATAAGCAATGTGCAAAAAAAAAAGTTAAAAGACACCAACCGGGGAACGAACGCATTATTCTACGTTCAATCGTTGCTTGCGAAGTGTTCTGACTCCGAGCTGGTGCTGTGCTCTGGTGCATGCTCATCCCACAAGAAGTCGCACAGCATGTCCATTGTCAACGCACAGCCGTTGTTCTGCACTTCCATTACATAGCTGAGCAGCTCTTCTTCCAGTTCGGGAAACTTGCACGGCTTGCCTCGGAAAACGCACTTTTTGCAGCTTGTGTTCCTCAATGTACCCTTTTGGTTGCACCATCGTCGGACGCACTCCTTGTCCACGTTGATTTCCTGCATGCTGCCCTCTTGGTCTGCTCGACAGCAAACTCCCAGCCATGCAGCTATTAACACTATTAAGGTGCTTGCCCATCATGTTAAAACTGAAACGTTCGACGGCAGCACACGGAAGCCACAACGACAGTGAGTTGCAACGCAACCACAACCACCACAACTCCTGTCGTCTTTGACAGCCACAAAAAGCTGGAGCTGGTGATACTGATGCCAATATGGATAGCGAAAGCACCCAGCAGAGGGAAAATTTGATGATGATGATGACATGTGGCCTCGGGCGCCATCCATGGCTGGTACAGTGAAGCTCCTGTGCACGTACATTTTGAAGGCTCTTCCCAGGTTGGTTCTGGAAAGTTTGGGTGTGGCCCTTACAGGGATCTTTTTTTTTTAATGCTGCCTTTGGGAAAACAAGGTGTAGCCCGTACATGGGTGCAGCCCTTAGGTAACTCATATATGCCAAAACTTGAGAAGTTTGGAAAGATGTAAATATTTTTAGATATAATATATTTATTTCACTTGAGAATTCGGAATCGTCCTTTTAGTAGTGGAAGTATTTTTCTTAACATCGGCTTTTGAGCCATCCTATAATGTAAGGTACCAGACAAATTTGCTACCTGTTACCTGTGGTAAAGCTTCAAACATTTGACACAGAGTTTAAGATCACATTTCTCATCACGTGCGGTGTTTTTCTTTTGACACTGCATCTTGCCTCTTGCTAGTGGGTGCACAAATAAAGAGGTGTTCTACATGCTAGGCACTGGTTAAAAAAGAAAAAACACAGCAAAACGATGGATTAACTGCAGGTGTGCCTGACAAAGCAGACAGGAACTCTGTCCACTCAGACACTTGAGCTCCCCTTCTCTCAGATTGCTGCAATCCACTCCTGGTGCAGCAGTTAAGCCACTTGTTTCAAACACAGCCCCTAGTGGGGACTCTTCCCTGCCATGTGATGACATCCCCCCAAGGTGACGTGACCACCTAGGTTGACTGCTGCTCTGGCGATTTTTCTTTCACGGCCAATGACAACGATGCCAACTTTTCTATCGGCACTGGTTTTGGTTATGCATGCATTTCTCACAATGCAGTGTTATGCCTACCTGCACCTTTGTGCCACCAGCAGAGAACAACATCTCAACGTGAACCTAACCTGTTCCGAATGGCATGGCTTTTTTCAAGCACCTTATATCACAGCCATAGCACGCCTATCTCACCGCATCAGTCATCCAATTCTAGTTGTGCATCCGCTATCACACACTATACTACATTTTCTGGTTGGTTCCTTTTTCAAACAGCTACATATCCCCGCAGCCTACCCTATATGACGTCAATTCATCATCTACTTTCCAAGAACGTATAACTGATCATTGCCATTTGTTTTCAAGTGTAATCCTACCCCTTATGTAACACCACCTTGAATGAAAACCTTTAAGAAAATGAAGCTCAACTCAACTGAATACGTTGGCCATGTGCTCTCCAAGTGAAATCCTGCGTGAAGCGGGCTGGCTTTCCTTTGTGGCGAGCAAGCGCGAAACAGAAAGCTCCGTGAACACTACCGCATTAAGTGCTTCGTGAGGCCAAAGACGACATTGTTACCCGTGAAACATGTCCACTTTTGCAAACTCTAGCCTTGAACTGGTCACTTGAAAATGCTGCAGTCTCTCTGGATCACAAATTTGTGCCCAAGGAAGCACGTGCTCTTTGATGCTTTCCCTCACATACAGTAGGTGGGCTGAATACTGTCAAGATTAGGCTATTTGCAATACACCATAGCTCAGACAAAAGAGCACCACATGCAACATGTGGAGGCTGTGGGTTCAGGTCCCACTCACAGCATGTCTGTTCCTCCATTTTGTTACTTTCTCTCTAAAATTTCGCACTATGACCACAACTTAACAAGTGAAAAAAATTTCCCTATGCTTTCTTTGGTTTCAAAGCTCCTGCTGATTCTTGGCAAATCACCATGACCGTTTTCCCAGCAATCCCGGCTACGTCTTGCGATGGCAAGGTGCCTCTACTGGGGTCACGTCCACTTGTTGGCACACAGTCCAAGGACAAGGACAGCCAGCAGCACTGGCAAGACACTACAAGTGCCAATGCAGAGCCCACACACCTGGAACCCTCAGTGCGCTGCAACACTGCCAAGGGCCACAGCAGTACCGCTAAAGCAGTGCATCAAACCTTGACCAAAATGACGAGGCAAAGCCAACATTCCACCCAGCACTCGTTCCCATGGCTCGCACTGTAAAGCCGTGTTTTGCAGCAGAATGTCACTTTTTCTGCCCGGCAGCATCAGACTGTTCCTCAGTTGTCGTCTCAGTGGAAGGCGAAGGCTGCTGTCCATCATGCTCTGCTGCTCCTCCACCTGTGGCAGGGGGCAGCAGGACCTGCAGCAAGTCCTGTCCATCTTCCGAAGCGGTGGAGCCTTCAGAGGCATCTGACCGAGTACTGTGGCGCCGCTGCTGGCCGTTGTGTCGCAAACCTCGGCGGGGAGCACCATTCTGGCCACTGGTGGAACCACGTGGCCTTCCTCGGCTGCCGTTCTCCCACAGACCTCCTTCGGTGGCGGCAGCTCTGCCACGGGAAGAGGCACCTGCAATGACATCCCGACCATCAGTGAACATGACAGGGCCTGTCCATGCAGCACAATCAGACCTGTGGGAACCCAGCATGCTTGCTTTGTGCCAGGCAGAGGAGAGCTCAACTAGTGGCATGCTTGTTTGTGGTCAAATTTACTACAGGGAATGCACCGTGAGGCCCTCTTCAAATCCTGTACCACCAAGACATCTGAGCACCAGGGCATAGCAATTGAGTCCTTCCAGGAATTATGGGCATTTTACCCGAAATCTACCTTTGTGTCTTGGAGTGGGGGCACGTTTGTACAGGAAGCGCCTTGCTGTATGTCTTTTCTTCTCCGTCGTCTCTGCGCGCTGCCTCGCAGCAATGAATCTATATCAACTAGCCCAAGTAGCCATTCTAAATGAGATTCCTTGAAAGACACTAGTGCGAGTCACTCACTTATTTTACATAAGGCTGGCCATGCAGAAAAGCTGCGCTTTCCAATATCAGCTGCATGAACTGCACAAGCTCTGTGAGCTAATGCAAGGGTCTTAAACTTGTCACACCGTGGGACAAGCTTTCATCTCCATAATAAATTCATGGGGAAAAAATAAAACAGCAGGTAGATCTAGACTTCCGGCAAAGGAGGCCACTCGTCAACCTAAACATTTTTAACACGACTGCATTACAGCTCCCATTCAGACCCGGTGGCATCCCAGAGGCGTTGTTGCATTGAGATGTGACGTCATACATGGGTGTCTGCAATGAAAACAACTGAAAAACAGACTTGTAATGTGAATTAAAGGGCAGCGCATGTCTCAAATGACTTAATTTTGTGAAGTAATTGATTTCACATGAAAAAATCCATAAACTTTTGTTGGGATTCGAACTCATGACACTTGGGCCGCAAGCCAGGCAGACGACCAACTAGGCCACATAGGCACGTTGACTTAGCCTATGTACAAGGATAAGGGGGTGATATGTGTGTGGTACTGGCTTGATTTGAAGCTTAGTAATGAGGTAATTATCACAGCAAACTAGAGATGTACTAATTAGTGAGATACTAATCAGAGTAACATTATGTGCATATACTACACTGTGGAAGAGTTCAAAGACAATGCGGAAAATGTGCTGTGAAAATTATGATAAATGTGAGAATGTTCAACAAAAAACTTTGACTGTTAGTGAAGAAAAATTGCTGAAGGAAGCCATCAACAGTGTCATACCACACCTTAAGGCGAAGCTGAAGTGTTCCCCAAATTTTTTTGTTTCAGATGAAGTTTTTTGGCCCTTGTGCTCAAAAAAAGAAAGCAAAGCAGTAGTCATGTGACCGGAGACCTCAAGGTATTAAATTTAACAAGAATAATAGCGCAACAACATGACACAAAGAAGGAGGAAACCGACAGGACAGGCGCTAACTTGCAACACTTTACTGTATAAACCACCGCGTATATATCAACCACAGGGGGGGGGGGGTAAAGACAGATGGGGGGGAACACAGTTGAAAGCACGTGCGTAGAAATCTCGAATGGCACAACAAGAACAGGAGATTCCGCAGATACTATGCCATATCTAAAAACTGACATTCTTTTTTATACATCACGATCGACGGGGTGCTAACACATGCACTCCCACTCTTACATATTCTGTGCGCTTCTATCAATTCGCGTGCGATCGTGTAAAGACACGAGTGGGAGTGCATGTGTTAGCACCCCGTCGATCGTGATGTATAAAAAAGAATGTCAGTTTTTAGATATGGCATAGTATCTGCGGAATCTCCTGTTCTTGTTGTGCCATTCAAGATTTCTACGCACGTGCTTTCAACTGTGTTCCCCCCTATCTGTCTTTACCCCCCCCCCCTGTGGTTGATATATACGCGGTGGTTTATGAAGACAGTAAAGTGTTGCAAGTTAGCGCCTGTCCTGTCGGTTTTCTCCTTCTTTGTGTCGTGTTGTTGCGCTTTTATTCTTGTTAGCTATGAACCAACATGCCCCGGAGAGTGTTTTACTGTATTAAATTTAAGGCTACAGATTGGCAGAAGATGAAAAAAAAAAGAGGGAACCCAAAAGAAGGGGAGAAGCAGGCCTGACATTCACAATGCATTTCTGTAATATATGTGTGCAAGGGCTCTCACCCCCTTTTTTTAAATTCACTGCTTTTATTTTGGGTTCCATTTCCCTTTCTTGGTGGTAATTATTCTTGACTCTGTTAATTGTACGCCCCTTTTTGATCTTCCTGTCTGCCTCTAGAGAAGCCCGTGAGAATGCCGCTTGGTTGGGGCCACAATTTGCTCACTGCCTTCACGTACCATGCCCAATTAGCGCAGAAATAGTAAAAAGGTGTGCAAGAGCCACAAAGGGTCGTCTAATGGGGGCCAAACTGGGTTCTTTCCTACAGCAGTGCTTGTCTCCTTCTTTGCTCTGCACTCGCTGCAACTGAGGTCCCAACTGTTCACCATACTGCAAGAGTGCGAAGGACAAGGCAAGACAAGGCAAGCTGTTGTGGTACGGCAAATTTAAACCAAACCATTCACTTTATGGCCACAAGTTTGCCCAATGAGTGCACCCTTCTTCTGCCAACAACGCTCCCATTACAGTAAGCAGTGCTCACACAGCAGGCTAACTGCATCCCTGTGAGGCTCATTTAAGCAGAGTGGAGTGCCTGCCTCCTTTTACTGCTCCCAGTCAGTGGATGCGCTATAAAATTTAGTAAAACTTGGTGCTGGGCTACCTGCTTAAACATTCTTTGAAATAGGTTAGCGCCCAAAAAGACCAACACAAGGCGAGAGAACGACGACACAACACAGAAGAGCGCCAGTAACAAATGAGACTTTAAATACGTACCCTGGAGAGAAAAATAAATCCAGTTGTTAGTAGCACTCTTCTATGTCGTGTCGTCGTTCTATTGCCTTGTTTTCATCTTTTTTAGCGCTAACCTATTTCAAAGTCTCTCCTCCCGCTGGCCTGAGAGATAATGCGGCCCCTCCAAGCTAGGCAGCTGAACGATGGCAAACTCTGTTTAAAATGGCAGTGCGGAGACCCGGGGGTTGTCGCACTTTAATTCCCTGAAAGGAACTCCGGTCACCACATGCACACAACGGAACAGAACAGGCCCCTGAACTGAGCACAGTCACTTCCTTGTCAACAGATGGTACCAGCAGCCTGACTGCGCCCACTGCAGGACAACAGGAGACACGAGAGAGATATAACAATGCAATTAGGAATGTATCTATATTTTATCAAAAATGTTTATAGTTTCAGTATATTCAAGAAGGGTTTTGAGGCGGGCTAGTTGGTGGATTTCGTTCATGATTGAACTGCGCGAAAGAAACGGGGACCAAGAAGAAACACGTACACACACACAGCGCATTTTTTTTTTTTTTTCCACCGGCATAACAACAAAGCCGCCTTCTTTGTCGGCTTGGATGACTGTAAGGTCGTTGTCTTTCAGGTAGTTTACGATTTTCTTTAAAGGAGGGTTCTTTGGTGGACGTTCACTTACAGTGCGGATGAGGCTGTCAACTCCGTCGCCGATAACACGTCCCTTGTCTTGGTTTGTTGTGCTACGGGCAATTTGTCGCACTGTAGCTAGAAGCTCAGAGCAGTCGGCCCTTGGTTCAAAAGAGAACTTTGGAACTGCGCTGTGTGTGTGTACGTGTTTCTTCTTGGCCCCCTTTCTGTCGCGCAGTTCAGTATATCTCAATTAATTCCATAGCACATGAAAATAACTCAAGCCCAATTAGGTGATTTCTAGCAGGTCATTGACACTTCCCTTCAATACTTGTTGCATCTCATTGAAATGGTGCTGTAGCCAAAGACCTGGAATGCAGAGCTATGCTCTTTATATTACTTGTAAGACTGGCCTTCGGCTTTATAGTCTTCAGAGGCTGACGCTCAACGAAGAAGACGACGAGAAGCGCCGAACGCTCCGAAGCTCGAGCGCCGAGCGCTCGGTCCCTCGTGCGTGCTCTGGACTGAACGCTACCGCTGGTCTGTGCCTGGACTGTACCGCTGGTTGTTGCAACACTGTGCTTTGCAAGACGTTCCTAAGTGGTGGAGGTGCCAACGATCCCCTCGCCCTGGAGCTTCGCACCCGTGCATTGCCTACCGCCTCTGCAATGCCTTAGACCATAACCCAAACCGCTTCACCGCTTCCGTCAGCTGTCTTCTGTTCGGGCGCCGCACGGCAGCGTGACCCGGCTATCTTCAGCGGCACAGATGACACGGATGTGGAGGATTGGTTGGCCTAATATGAACGCGTAAGCGCTTACAATAGGTGGGACGATACCATCAAGCTCACCAACGTTATCTTTTACTTGAGCAACGTAGCCAATATCTGGTTTAGAAACCACTAGGCTGACATCTCAAGCTGGGCAGCTCTCAAAACCAGCCTCACAGAAGTCTTTGGCCGTCCCGCAGTGCGTAAGCTTCATGCCGAGCAACGCTTGCGAAGTCGGGCCCAGCAAACCGGTGAAAACTTCACCAGTTATATAGAAGATGTCGTCGACCTATGCAAGCGTGTCAACCCTTGTATGAGCGAGGCTGACAAGATCAGATATATTATGAAAGGCATTGAGAATGATGCCTCCCAGATGCTTGTCGCCAAAGATCCCCAGACTGTCTCTGGTCACATTGGCGGTCCCTAAAGAGTTGTCGCACTGCTTAAACAAGCAAGGGTACAAATGGGACAAAAATTAGATTATTTAATATTGTTACAGCCATAGATGTGGACCACATCCTTACCGCGTCTTGAGGCAACTAAGCAATGTGACCTATGAACTCACGCCGCTGCACCCCTACTCTCCTTCTGTGGCCCCTCCACACAGCATGTGCACGTTGCCCGTCTTAAACCCAACCACACTCACCCACCCCCCTAGGCCTCCCCGGGTCTGTGCCTTCTCCCGCGGGGCGGAGGGTAGCGTTACGGTACGCAGTCGCGAAGCGATGACGACGTTGTTGTGTCGCTGAGTAGTCGACGAAGACGAAGACGCTGCCGCTAGTGCTTGTGTGCTTACTAAGGAGAAGAAGAAGAAGAAGTGCTTGTGTGACCCGTTTCGTGGTGTGTCTTCTGTGTACGGCGTACCGTTTCTACTGCTGAACTAACCTCGTAATAATATGCTCTGCCTGTGTGTAGAACATGAAAAGAACGAAGTGCGTTGGAGGTTGGAGGTGCTGGGCCTCACTTCCCCGGTTGTGGTGCGCTGTGTGCTTTCCTTCTCTAAATATATTCACTGTTTGCATTAGACGTCTTCACAATGCATTACTGGTGTGAGGTGTGGGGAACAGCCCCCGCAAGCTCTTCAATTATGGCCACTGAAGGGGCCACTCCGTCGGCGTCCGCCACCCCAGTGGTCATCATTGCCCAACTGAGAGACCCTGGAACTTTCAGTGGAACGGACGCCGTCGATGTGGAGGACTGGCTCGCAATGTGTGAGAGTGTGTGAGCACACACAAAATAGGTGGGACCCAATCATGGAGTAGGCTAATGTCATAGTCTACCTGACAGGCACTGCCAGGGTCTGGTTCGAGACCCACGAAGACGACCTCACCAGCTGGGGTCTCTACAAGCGCAAGCTTTACAACTTTATTGGTAAGCCAATCGAGTGTCAGCTGGCTCCAAAGAAGGAGCTTGTGTGTCATGCACAAACAGCCACAGAGTCCTAAGTCTCATACATTCAGGACGTACTAGCGCTCTGCATGAAAGTCAACACCACTATGCCAGGGTCCGACAAAGTTGGTCACGTGCTCAAAGACATTGCAGATGACGCCTTCAACCCGCTTGCGTACAAGAACTGTGAAACAGTTGATGCAATCATCAAAGAATGTCGCTGATCGGAACAGCGAAGAGCTGCTGAATTTCTCCACAGTTCACACGGTTACCAAACATGACTCCGATGTCGTCCTGCGTAGACTTGACTCCACCATTCCGCCCACTGACATCTGAGAGCTTGACACGACTTGTGCGCCAGGAACTAGAGGCAATGTTTCCCGTTGCTCTTCACCCACCTGCACCAGACAGTACCCCAGCAGTATCCCTCATACTACCTTGTTCAGCAAGAATTTGCCAATCTCAGGATCCAACCTGTTTGCTCAATTAGTTTGCCAGGCGCTCGCCGTGCATCCCTAGAGTTCGGTTCTGAACGTATGTACTACTCTCGCTGCATCCGCAGTCCAGATGAGTGAAGAACACCGGATGACAGGCCCGTCTGCTTCAACTGCTCCCGAGTTGGCCACATATGTCGCCAATGCCGCAGCAGTCTGTTCTCAGCCTACTGCCACTACCCAGATTCTGCATATTCCGGTCGGTCTTCCTTGCCCTTGGAAATGCCCTTTTCTGGCCACAACACACCGATCCCTCACACTAACCGTTCATTACCTCAGCGTCATTAATCTCCATCGCTCCGACCCCGCTGCCCGTCATCTCCGGCCCCATATGACCACCCCAGTCGGAAAACTGATGGCTGCAGTGTCTGGGGGTGATGCTGCTCTGATGACCCAACCAGAAAATCCTCCTTTAACTCTTCATGCCCATCAGAACATCCTTAGTGTCGACGTGGATGGGGTCTCTGCCACTGCTCTGATCGACACCAGAGCGCACGTCTCAGTCATGAATGCTCATCTTTGCCGTCGCCTAAGGAAAGTACTCACCCCTGCCCCACAACAGTTGTCTGTGCCACAGATGGCAGTACCTCTACAGTCGTTGGAATGTGTACTGCTCGTGCGTCAATCACGGGCCGCCATACTTTTGTGCTCTTTACTGTCCTCAAACACCGCCCTCATGACATCATCTTAGGCACTGACTTTCTTTCTGACCATTCCGCCCTTATCAATTGTGGCACAAGGGTCGTTCAACTCTAGAAGAACGGCAAAATGGGCAAGTTGGTGCTCCATGACAAGAAATATTTTCAACAGCGCTAGACAACAGGACCAGTGTTTGTCTCTTCCTATGTCTGGTCCTGTCGTCTAGCACTGTTGAAAATATTTCTTGTCGTTCAACTCGCCCTACCTCTTCCAGCGGAGCCTCTGGACCCAACTCTGCACCGACTGTGAACCGTCGACTTTGTCCGCCTGGACCCGAAGTCGCCACTTATGTCCGTTTCTTGTTCGTCCCGCCAGTTCTCTATGGTGACTACATTAGTACTCCAGTCCCTGATGTGCCCCTCACACGAAATGTTGCCCCTGAACATAGACGTGTCGCCATGTCTGCAAATCAAGCATCCCTTCCGGTCCTCAACTTTGCATCATACGTTCAGCCGCTCCCGCGAGGTATGTCGTTCACCACGCTGTGCCCTGCTTCCGAATGCATCGTATCGGCGGTGGCAAGCTGCGTGCCACCCTCGTCACATTGCCGCGAGTCTAACATCCAACCATCTGACGAATATGAAAAGATGATTGCTACTGACCTTCGCTGTCTTCTGTCGTCTTTTCGCGTCATTTTTTACTTTGATGACCACCCTTTGGCTCGGACATCTCTGGTTGCACATCACATTAACACAGGTGACAGTGCTCCTATACACACACGACCGTATCGAACGTCCAGTACAAAACGCACCATCATATAGCAGGAGGTGGACAAGAGGTGCTCAGTAGAGACATCATAGAGCCCTCATCAAGCCCTAGGTACTCACAAGTTATGCTCGTTAAATAGAAGGATGGCAGCTGGAGCTTTTGCTTCGATTACTGACACCTCAACAGCACTATGAAAAAAGACTATCTTCTCTCAAGAATAGATGATGCTCTGGACTGCCTCCATGGAGCCAAGTACTTCTGTTCCATCGATCTTTGGTCTGGGTATTGGCAAATTGCTGCTGATGACAACGATTGTGAAAAGACGGCATTCAGCACCCCGGATGGCTTATATCAGTAATGCCATTCGGTCTGTGCAATGCACCAGCTACCTTTGAAGGAATGATGGACTCCTTGGTTCGCAGTTTTAAATGGTCCACATGTCTATGTTACCTGGATGATGTGGTGGTTTTTTTGCCCACATTTTCCACGCACCTCGAAAGACTGGCAAGCATTCTTTCTGCCTTCTGTAGAGCCGGGCTTCAGCTGAACACGTCGAAATGACAACTCACCATTCTCGGACACCTGGTCAACGTGTCTTCCCAGATGCTGTTAAAAGTTCAAGCTGTCAAGGACTTGCCCAATCATCTACGGATGTGTGCAGCCTCTGCTCTTACTTCCGTCATTTCATGCCCGCATCGCTCATCCTCTTACCGACCTCCTAATAAAGAAAGACATCCCTTTTACAGCCCACAAGGAGGCTTTTTCTTCGCTAGTCGACTTGCTCACCTCCCCACCTGTTTTAGCCCATTTTGATCCATCGGCTCCGACTAAAATTCACACAGATGCCTGCAGATGAGATCGGCGCCATGCTGGCCGCTTTCCTCCTTCCCCACGGGCGAGTAGCCAGATGGTCTGCTCGAGAGCGCTGCGCCGCCTCCTTCCTCAAAAAACTGGTCGCAAGCGCGCACCGCCAGGCGCCGCCGGAGCGGTCGCTGATTGGCCGAATATGACAACGGGCAAGTGCGCCGAGATCGGCGGGTACCGGTCGTGGCCGGAGGGAGACTTCAGCGAGCCGCGACAGCGAGAGGACGTCAGGTAATTACCTCGCTTCTTCCCTCTTTGTTGTCGCCATCTTGCCCCGTCAGCCGCACGACCAAGCCAGACGGCAAGGGTCGCAGATCAAGATTCAAGCAGCCAGCGACTTGGGAGAACCCAATAAACGTTTGGCCCCGGGCAAAGCGTCCTGTTCCGTGCTGTGTTTATTTCGCATTTCTGCTGCGCCGCCGTGAGAACGGCCGCGCGTGGTGTGCGATACCGGGAGCTCGGAGTTCACGGCCTAGACCTCAAAGGAGGCTCGACGGCTTAGTAAGAACCCCCCCAACCTTGGCCGTTGGGCGTTGCACCTCCAGGGCATTGCACCTTGCACTGTTCATTACAAGTCAGGGCGTCTCCACCAGGACGCCGGCTGCCAGCCTTGGCACCCTGCGGACCCACCTGTTTCTAGAGACACTAATCTCGGCCCATGCGTCTTCATTATCTCCGATCTACTTAACATCGCAGACGAGATAAGTTTGTTCGCTCATGCAGGCCGATTTCATTCTGACAGAGCGCAGTTCCGAATTAATTTTGCTTTGTTGGCCGTTAGTTCATGCTTGCAGTTACTGTAAACAAGTGACTTAATTTTTGCATGGTCATCAGGTAGGACGGGCGGTTGTATGACGCCGCCAAACTTCAAAATGCCTTTCCAAAAGGAGATCTTGGACGTCGCGTGGATGCAACGTGCTCTGCTCCTGCGGCCAGGGTTGGGTTCCATCTATACCCGTTCCTTTCGCGAATGACATGCTGCGCTTTCCTGGGGAGCCCCATGAATTCTTAATGCCGCTGATGCGTAAAATTAAAGCAGCTGCACTTGAAAATTCAGGAGCACTATTTAAGCTGCAGAATCCTTTACTCTTTGAAACATGCCACCCAAGTGTTACACTTCGCATATCATTCTACACACTTATTCAGACCTGCCAGAAGATGAACTACAGAGGCTGACAGCTTTGCTTTTTAGCCAAATATAAGGGTAGATTATGTTGACGTCTGTGCTCGAAACATATCCGACCATACACAATCGGGCTAAAAGAGAGAAAGCGCAAACTTTAATCCGCTGTTTTAGATTTCTCCCATGACAAAAGGGCTGACTACGCAGTCTTTGTGTAAGCCGTAAGAGGTAAAATATAAAGGCTTGATCGTTACCACTCACGCGGGCCGAACTGGGAGCAAGCACGCGTTCTCCTTCCCCATGAACCGCGGTCACAGCGGCAGAGCAGTGGGGCAGTGACGACCCCACCTGACGTGTCAGTGACACATCTGTACACGTATATTCAGCTGAATGTACTTTTGTAGATTCGTTTTTTGATTAACATGTTCGTGCTCTCTCTATGCACATGCTCGACATTGCATTCTTATATATCCCCTGCACTACAGCATGAATAAACAGTTGGTAGTAGCGCTCATGAGCAGTCTCGTTCAACTCAAGAAAGGGCTTTGTTCACTCGAACTTTGTGTTCGCACAGCCACCTCACACGTTTTGCTAGTGAGTTAAGCATTGTGCCACGAAGCCCTTGCGGACACCATTTCCCCTCCCGTGTCCTATGTTAAAGGCACACACAGAGCGTTTCGGCACTCTTGCAGATCCGTTGGAGCCACCCAGGCTTGCTATCCGGTACACATCGTCTTGCTGCCGCCTGCTGCTATGGAGCGGACTGTATCCTGTTCGCCACATCCATCCGGGACAGCTGTGGTGAGACCAGTCATCTCCAGCCGCTGTTGCCCTGGCGACTACTGAAAAATCCAGACCTGCAGTTTTCAACCAGCCATCTCTTCATGACTCTGCGGAAACGCAGTCCACACGCCATGAAAGTCATCCCAGCAGAGACCTTCACGCCGATTTTGGAACACCGCGGAAGTCTGCGTGGACGCTGCCGGCATGACCTCATCAGCAAGACCTGCCTCAAGTGCATGAAGACTAGGAGACTCCTCCATCGCATTTACTTTCAGGCACATACGTCTATTTAGGGTTGTGGGGATGTGGGGACCTGCCCCACCATCCCCTTTGTTGGCTCTCCCGTGAGGCACCCTACAGCAACAGCATCGCCTCAATGCGGGGCACACCACGTGACTCTCCCTGGTTGACTTAACAAGAGAGGGAGCTGGCATCGCAGCACCACAGATTGCTTGCTGCGCACGGGACGCAGCATCACTTTCTTCGGCTGGGGAACACCACTGCGAGCCGACACGTCCGCTCGACCCGCTCCGCTCTCTGCCAGTGGGGCGAGGCCTTGTGGGGAGGACCGTTCCCCTGCATCTTGTCCCGTCCGGCTGCAGAGTATCCCTTGCCCTAGCGTGGGCTAACATTCGCTCGTAACCTTGCTGGTGAGTCAGGCGACCTCGATTCCTTAGCGTGTTTTGTTGCTAGCTGGCGTTATTGTTTTTGTAGCAATAAACGCCTTATTTGTGTTAGCCAATGTGGCGTTCCTGTTTCCCTCAGAGCAAGGCCAGCCATGGTCAGCGTGTGCTCGGTAGCACACGCAATCACGGGGTGGGGTCCTGGCGGTTTTGAGCAGCGTCAGCAGCGATTAAATGAGAGAAAAGGTGTTTATCTCCCCTCTTGAAATCCCTACACCTGGCACCCAATGTAGGGCCTGCTCTTGGAACACTGAACGACTGTGTGTCCGGTTCGAGGAACGCTCTTTGTTCGGACTTGGCAAGTGCTAGGCCTAGCGTGAATTTCGATCGCCTGCGGCATGCTTTCTTGAGTGCGAGGTGTGTTGCGCTGCAGCATGTTTGAACTTCTCGACATGCTCAGCATGTTTTTCCTCAAGTTTTCCCTGGAGTTTCTTCAGCACGAGAACTACTTGGTCCGCATCGAGGGAGCTGAGGCCTAGCGCCTGCGAAGTTGCCAAGCCTGAAGCGAGTGAGTACGGAATCCGCGAGGGTGGTCCGAGTTTTCTGTACACATTTTTCTCTTCTGTCTCTGTTTCGACTGTGGGAGTCGCAGCTCTGGGAGCCGGGTGGCCTGGAGCGTTGGGTGACGCCACAAGCTCGCTGGTATTGCAGCTTGGCGCCAGGCGCTCTGACACCGTCCGATACGGTTGGCGCCGACCACTCAGAAGCTGCTTCTTGCAGTGAGCGGGGTAGGACCACACCACAAAGCTGATGTCTCCTCGCGGCTGCGTGCATGTAACCCTTTTTGGATCTTTGCTTTGTTGTAGTCAGAGCGGTAGTTAGGCCTACGCCTTTTTGGAGCTGCCTGCACCACGTCAGAAGAGACATAACCACAGGACCGTGGTGCTAAGAGGGGGCATACTTCGCTGCAGAACTGTTTTTTTTTTTAATCTCGCACAAACTGAGCAGTCTCGTTCAACTCAAGAAAGGGCTTTGTTCACTCGAACTTTTTGTTTGCACAGCCGCCCGACACGTTGTACTAGTCAGTTAAGCATTGTGCCATGAAGCCGTTGCGGACACCGTTTCCCCTCCCGTAACCTACGTTAAAGGCATAGCGAGAGAGTTTCGGCAATCTTGCAGATCCGGTGGAGCCACCCAGGCTTGCTGTCCAGTACACATCGTCTCGCTGCTGCCTGCTGCGATGGAGCAGCCTGTATCCTGTTCGCCACATCCATCCAGGGCAGCTGTGGCGAGACTAGTCACCTCCGGCTGCTGTTGCCCTGGCGACTACTGCAGAATCCAGGACTGCAGTTTTCAACCAGCCATCTCTTCGTAAGCCTGCGGCCATGAAAGTCATCCCAGCGAAGACCTTCACGCCGATTTTGGAACACCGTGGAAGTCTGCGTGGACGCTGCCGGCATGACCTCCACAGCAAGACCTGCCTCAAGTGCATGAAGACTAGGAGACTCCTCCATCACATTTACTTTCAGGCGCATACGTCTATTTAAGGTTGTGGGGATGTGGGGACCTGCCCCACCATCCCCTTTGTTGGCTCTCCCGCGATGCACCCTGCAGCAACAGCATCGCCTCAATGCGGAGCACATCACGTGACTCTCCCTGGTTGACTTAACAAGAGAGGGCGCTAGTATCGCAGTACCACAGACGGCTTGTTGCGCAAGGGACACAGCATTGCTCTCTTCCAAATGGGAAACATCATTGCGAGCAGACACATCCGCTCGCAGCCCTCCGCTCTCCACCAGCGGGGCGAGGCCTCGTGGGGAGGACCGTTCTCCCGCATCTCATCCCGTCCGGCTGCAGAGTATCCCTTGCCTTAGCGTGCGCTGACATTCGCTCGTAACCTTGCTGGTGAGCCGGACGACCTCAATTCTTGGCGTGTTTTGTGCTAGTGAGTGTTACTGTTGTTGTAGCAATAAATGCCTTGTTTGTGCCAGCGGGAGTGTCGTTCTTGTTTCCCTCAGAGCAAGGCGCGCCATGGTCGGCGTGCGAGCGCACGCGATTACAGGGTGGGGTCCTGGCGGTTTTGAACAGTGACAGCCACAATTAAATGGGGGAAAACGTGTTTATCGCCCCTATTGAAAACCCCACACCTTCCCAAATGAACAAACAGAAGAGGTTCCAGGCGCTGCTAACAGATGACATGCTAGGCCGCGGGTAATTGTTATCGTCAACTTCTTTCCTCTTCTGCAAACTCCTGCTAACCATATTGACACCACTATCACCAGTTCGAGCTTTCTGTGGCTGTCAACCACACGTGCGTTGTGGCTTTCGTGTGTCGTTTGCTTTTTTTTTTTTCATAAAATGTCGCCAAGCACTGAAATTTCAGCACAACAGGCAAGCACCTTAGTACTGTAAAGGTTCGTTGATTCGAATTCCATGCAGGTGCCAATGGAGTTCGAAGTAACTGAAGTTCGAGCTAACGGAAGTGAACAGGATATGTGGTAATCTGCAATTGGGAAGCACTAAGGTAGTGAAATTACCTTACTGTTCTAACACATTCCGCCATCACCTTTTTTTCCCCGCAAGGCAACGTCCAACCCCTTCTGTTCTAACACCCGAACTAAAAAAAACGCATTCGTCGCATCCGAACTCGCACAACGGAGGGCTGCACCAGAGTCGCGAAAGGCGTGCGGCTGCCTATGAGCATGAGGCCGAAAGGCTGGAAAAAACCAATCAGTGTGTGGCCATCCCGCGGCTGCTACTTTTCTGAAATCTCTGAGACTTGGAAATCCATGCTGTTAGTTGCAGAGGTTCTGCGGCTGTTTAGGTCAAACGGCAAAAGTCGCCAGGATGGGCACACGTATGTTTCCCGATTTTCCAGCATTCCAACACAGAGTTGCAAACTACCAGACCAATGAGCGTGCTTTTTTAGCGGTATGCTATCTCAATAATGCATCAACTTCATGCACAGGTTCATCTCCTCTTAAAGCGTTTTTTGTCACGGCAATTACCACACATAAACGACATCTCTAAATAACTACAGTGGGGCACACCATGTAAGTTGACCACTATATGACTGCAGCTAATTGCACTGAACTTGATGCAAAAGAAAACTGAGACAAAGACATGCAGCGAACATCAGCGAGAACTCTAAATAGTTCGTTTCCCGTACGATTGTGTGGCTTCAGATTCGGAGTGCTGAAGACGCTGCGACGCGTCTGATTCCTTTCTTTCCTCCATGAATTCCTGCCCTTATTGCGCCTTGCCAGTGATCTTCCGCGCCAGTTTTGCCTTCTTCACATCTCCTCCACATTAGCGAAGCAGCGACGAGGAAGCATTCCTCAGTTCGCCACGTGCGTAGGCTGCCCAGGTGCTGTGGAGCTTAGTTCGAATTATCAAAGGCGCACCCCATTCAGGTTAGAATTAACAGGTTATGCTTGGCGTAGAGCGTGGACAGACCAAGTTGTACAGTTCGAATTATCCAGAAATTCGAATTAATAAGGTTTGCATCACTCAGCTTTCACTGTAGCTGCAGGATTGGCTTCAAATTGAAAGTTGTACAGTTTGCTGTGAAGTTTGCAGAGAATTTCACATGGACCAAAGTCAGAAGCTTGGAGTCGGGAAGACTTGGCAAGTGACAACAACTGAGTGTAGAATAAATGCCACTCATTCCTTAATTGCTGTGTTGTTTTCACTAAAAAAAAAATTGCTTTTTCGCACATTGTGTACATGGGCAACACCATTAAAATTGGCCCTTGAATCTGAAAAAAAAAAAAATTGGGCCCTTACAGGTGTTTATACAGTAGTCAGGGCCACAAAGTACTATTTTGGTTTGTGGAAAACCTGTTTCCCCCTCCGTTTTTGATACAACTCACCATCTTTATCATCGTGTGCCAGGATAGCACGAGCTGGGCGAGGAGGGAAGTCTCCCTCATGGCAGAAGCAGAAGCAGCGACAGGAGCGCTACCTTGAAGGTTACGCGGAACCCCGCGTAGCCGGTGAGTCTCTTCGAGATCCGGCCAGCGTCACGAGCAATTTGCAGCCGCACGCTCTCGTCACCTTCCACAGCAGGCACACGGAGATTCGTCGTGCCTTGCCGCTGGACTTCTGATTCCAGGCAGCGAAGTGAGCGCAACAAATGCGCGCTCTTGGCACCTTCCCAGTAAATGCTCGGGGATGGTTTTGCCCCAAGAATGCGGTGCGCACAGGAAGACTCGGCCGGCATTCAAGGCGCATGCAAACATTCGCCGCCGATACCTCTAAAGTCGTACCCCTGCCCCAGCCAGTAAGTAGGAAGCCGTTCTTACGTAGCCCTCTATTTCCGCAGAATGCCTTGATCTTTTGTAGATAGCTGGCCCGCTCTGTGTATTAATTGCAAGTGTAATAAATAGCGTATGAGTGTTCACGCTTTGTCATCCCTCCCTTTGTTCCCTCCAGCATGAACCCCTCCGCGATTAGCATGCGGAAACGCTGCACCCACAGAGTGGGAGTGCGGGGCAGAAGGCTGTCCCCACATATTTCCAGAATGGCAGCCCAACGTGTGGCAAGCTCTCGGGACAAGGGACGACAGTCAGTCCAGTTCGTGGAATGCCCGCCCGGATTTGGAACAGCATTAGGCCTGAACCGAATTCGAACTTGCTAGCCAGCCTAAGATGCTTTTTTGATAGTGAGATGAGCGGAATAGCAGCATGAGAGAATTGCCGTGCATGCTACGCTTTGGATGAGCACTTCATCGATGCACATTTGGAAGGTGAGCCTATGAGGTCCGCACATGCAGAGCTAGACCGAGCCGTCCATGGAGAACAGCAAGCCAGAAGCGAGTGAATGCGGAAACCTGATGTGTGGCCCTATTTTTTCCTGTATATAGTTGTAAATATTCTCCACTCTGTCTGTTTGGCTCTGGGAGCTGGGTGCCGTAATCTCCTGATTTGTATTGCAGCCATGATTGCAGGAAAAGCACCGGGGCACTACGACACTGCGAGAAGCGGTAAGTGCCGTTCACAGTAGGGTCTCCTTGGTAGAAACGTATATCCTCGTGGCATTGTGTTCTAGCTATTGTCCTTGGCCTTTTGTTGGCACCGGCAAGTGTCAGAGCGAGTAGGCCTAAGGCTTTTCAGGAGCTGCCTGTCGCTTTTGGGAGGACATAGTCGTACCGTGGCACAAGCACCGCAAGCGGTTTTGCTTGTTTTATATTAAGCCTCACTCAATTACAGAAAGCTGACTTTGTTCAAATGAACTTGGTATTTTTTTTTTGGCTACAAAACGAACTGATAGTTTCGTGGAACCAGGGATGCTAATGCAGTTCAAGTGAGCTTAACATCACCAAGCGAACCGCAAATGTGCTTCGAACGAAGACAGCCAGCTATGTTCAAATGAACCGAGCATTTTGGCGGTGCCGGCTAGAATTTTTTTGCACTCTCATTGCTCTGCATTTTAGGAATACGTCTACTTAAGACAGGTAGTGACAGCTGATCCAGATCATGAGAGGGAATTAACTAGAAAGATAAGAATGGGGTGGAGCGCATATGGCAGGTTCTCTCAGATCATGAAAAGCAGTTTACCAATATCCCTGAAGAGATAAGTGAACAACAGCTGTATCTTCCCCGTACTCACCTATGATGCAGAAACGTGGAGGCTATTGAAAAGGGTTCAGCTTAAGTTAAGGACAACGCAGCGGGACATGGAAAGAAAAATTATGGGTGTAGTGTTAAGAGACCGGAAGCGGGTAGAGTGGGTGAGGAAACAAACGCAGGTTAATGACATCCTAGTCGAGATCAAGAGGAAGAAATGGGCTTGGGCAGGGCATGTGATGCGAAGGCAGGACAACCGCTGGTCCTTTAGGGTAATTCCCTGGACTCCTAGAGAAGGCAAGCGTAGTAGGAGGCAGCAGAAAGTCAGGTGGGCGGATGAGATTAAGAAGTTTGCAGGCATTGGGCTGGCGTAGCTGGGAAACGACACTGTTAAATGGAGAAACATGGGAGAAAACACATTACTACTTTGCAGTGGGCATAGTCAGGCTCGTGATGATGCATGGCTTGCTGTGGGGGATCAAAAATAGTAGCAGCGTCTGAGCGTACAGGTATCACCATCAGCCGCTTTTACGTGCAGACAAAACAGCTTTGTAAGCGATGTCCTTGAGGCTACACCGCTATTCACTTCCCAACGGGGTTTCCCAGTGGGGTGTTGAGACATCTTGAACTAATGTGATTTTCTCAACAATGAGTGCGCTGCCAAACATAGCCTGCAATCAATGCTGAGCAACAACAAAAGCTGGATGGAGTTCTGTTTGGTGGGATATGAGATGTGCCCAAACTAGGACACAACCTAGAGGACTAAAAATGTGTGTGAAGTGCACTGGTATGAGTTGAATTTGCATTCAAACTCTGTAGGATGCGAAACTCAGTCTTTACATCCACAGTCCAAAAGAGCGATACCTGGTAGGAAGGTGAAAATGTACAGTGCAAATAAAGACGAGGACACAAGGAAGACACATGAAACACACGAGCGCTGACTTGCAACATTTTATTTTGAAACTCGGACCAGTATTTGTAGCTGAACAAAACCAGGCAATTATCACACATGCGCCGTAGGTGACCCATTCATATTTTGGCGCAAATATAACAGCTCCTTACTAGTAAGAGCAATAGATGGCTTGGTCACGCAGGATCCACCCAACCGGTCTATCATTTCAGCCTCTATTATCTCTCGAGTGAGTTGGCAACGGTTTTTGGCAATAACAGAGCAATATTGGTAAGCGGGCTGACACACTAACTTTTCATCTGAATCGCTATCTTTTTATTCTTTACTGTTTTTCTTACACTTCCTACAGTGTGCGTCCAGAAACTCTCCTCGCCATTCAGACACATTATTGCAGTGCTCTCGGAGGCGGTCGTTCAAACATCTACCGCTTTGTCCTACAGAGCTCTTTATTTGTGCTGCACATTTTCATCATGAATCACCAATATGCCCAGACTGCCGCCATACTGGTAGGAAGCCCTGCAGGGCAACAGCTTGCCCAAGCAATAGGAGATCCATTAACCCTCAGGCATTTGGAGGTGCCCACAGCTGGCAACTGCACATTGTGCCAGTGCTACCAGGCTCTTTTCTTCCATTCATGGTGCTGTTTTGCCAAGAATCATGCACCGACTGATCCAGCTACTTTCTTTTCTTACAAGGGCACCACCCTTTGCAATCATATGATGAGACCCTCAGTGTGAACACACACAGGCAGCGTGCCATGCATGTTGCTTTGCCAGCAAAGCCTCTCACCGCGCAGGTAGATGCGGCCGCCTTGGCAGGAGGAGGAGCCTCTTCGCTCATTCGGAGGAGAAGGCGGCCTGCACAGGAGGGCACACAAGAATAAACATGCCAACGAGCCACCCAGCACCACTAATGAAGGAGAGCTAGCAAACAAACATTAATCACACCGACCAAAAGAATAAAGATGGAAAGACGTTTCGGCTCCTGCACGGAAGCCTTGTTCACAATGAGGCAGAACGTAGTAGCCTAGCTTTTTAAGGCGAAAGCCTTTTAGGCTCATGATTTCCCAGCAAGGATGTTTGCAGAAAAGTGTCACACTATGGCTGTCAATCAAATGTGGTTGAGGTGTCTACGGGCTTTCCTCAAAAACCTTTCCTTTCCTCAAAACACATGCTTTCGCAAACCCCCACGTAAGCAGACAAGTGTCCACACTGTTAAATAGTAATTAGTTAATTGGTAATTAGTAACTAAGTTAATGAGTAATACTAGTGGTTGGTGTAGTATGTCATAACTGGGAACTTGGTATACGATAATGCACTGCACATGCGCAAGGCGCCAGCAGACAAGGCACCAGCGCTTCAGCCTACTGCGCATGCGTGCAACGTCAATGAGTGGCGCCACCATCGTTCGAGGAGCGCTCCCCAGGCAATCTTGCCGGACGACTCCTGAACGCCAATATGGGAGGATGCCGCCTAAACACTCTCCTGTGTCTCCAGCCACAAAGCGTGTGCGCGCTAATGAACGTCAGCGAAAGTGCCAAGAAGCACACAATTGTGTAGTCTTTAATCAACATCTTCACCACACATCAGCGACACAAGCACCAACACTGCGCTAAAGGCTTTTGCCTCACTGCACATTCGGTCAACAAAGTGCCCCCCTAAATTTTTCATACACGGTGCAAGAGCGAGCCCAGGCATCTTGCGTAGACTGGGGGCAAATTTCCATCATTCTGATTAAGCGTATGTGCTGTTGTCTAGACGATTAATGATTCAAGACAGAGCCACGACTTCTTGTCCCTTTCTTTTGTGATCATAAGTGCCTCTGCCCAGATTATGTTGTGTGTGGCAGATATCAAGTGCTCGGCAAGTGCATTTTGATCTGACGCTACTACGTTCTGCCTCATTGTGAACAAGGCACCCATGTGGGGGCCGAAATGTCTTTCCATCTCTATTCTTTTGGGTTGGTGCCTTCCACTTTCACCATGCACCATCGCGACCAGACGGGATTCCGTCAGACCCTTGGCTTCAAACGAACCTTAACGTCTGCTCGATTTGGCTGCACTCTGAACTTGATTTGAGAGTGCACCAGCGCCACCTGCACTTCGGAACACGATTTGACTTCGAGCTGCACGAGTTCTCCTGAACTGCTGCACAGTTCTCTTCTTGTGCAAGTAGTACAAGGTGCTGGCGCACTTCGTAGCAGACGGCTCCGCGGCCATGCTTGTTTTAGTGAGCGGCGTTGAAACCATGTTTAAGACAACCGGTAATAGACGCTGCAACTGCGCGGTGTCTTCACCAAACAGCTGAAAGACAGTGCGCGTATGTATGCATGTGCATGTGTATGTGCATCTGTGTACGCGCATAAGCGACTGGCTGGCATGGCACACTGCGTATGGGTTCTCATCTTTCTGTCCAGCCTCGCACATTGCTTACACCATTTCTCTTTTGTGTGCAATTAATATTATAGATGCAGCACGGTGGAGCATTTCCATAAGAGGCAGATGGTGAGATGTTTTATAATACATGGGTGATCGCAACGAAATTTGTGATGACTTGCTCTGATATCAGTATGCCTCCGCTTACGACAGCGACTGGGCTCGAGGTCACCATCAGCCCACACCTTTGCCTGCCAGTTAATCTCTGACAGTCATGTCGCCGTCACCGTCCGCTGAAAGTGAACGCAATCTAGTTGAGTTCAAATATAGTCCAAGTTATCAGGCAACTCTTATTGGCAGACAGCCGCAGTCAAGTTCGATAGAATGGAAGCAGCCTGAATCACACGTACAGACTAAAAGATTGTCTTGAGTGGTAGTCTGAATAACCTCTCGAATTCGAAGTTTGTTGTCTCTTCAAAGTACCCATTGAATCAGTGACGGTCGACCGGCCTGCGCCACTTTGCGCAACGCAACGAAAAGAACAGTGTCAAATGATGCACAGCGCTCAATACAGCTACCACAATCTCACGCATATGTCGACACATGCGATAAGCAGCAACACACGGCCGTAGCAGACGAAAGTTTCTGCACTCGATTTGGCCACTGCACCAAGGGCACTAGTGTCAGGCTACACTCGCACCACAAGCACTGGCATTGCAGCACTGGCGTGGCACTTTTGTGAACTACTAGTGCAGAAAGTGCAGCCACATCGAGGAGACCATTAATGTTCAACCAAGAGCTGGGTGTACATCAATAAAAAAACATGGTGTGTCTCTGCATCCACACCAGCACAAGGGTACAAACATAGTGGCATTTTGCACAACGCGTTAAGGGGATGCAAAGGTGCTTTCGAATCTTAGTACAATGCAGGCTCTACTGATCTGAATTTCTGGATAAATCCAACTGTACGAATTGGTCCAATCATGCTCAATTTAAATCTAAGTATAAAACAGCCCGTTAATTCAAACACAAATCAATTCCACCATCAACAATCCCAACTACGTGCCACCGAGCTTGGGCTGCCTGGGCGCTCACAGCCAACAATGCAACACAACTGCAAGGCTGCACTGCCTCTGTTGCACCTCTCAAGAGTACTTTAGCAACACCTGTGAAGAAAGACACAGCACGAGAACTGACGATCAACTGCAGGATTTTGAATTGGCTCTGAAAAGGGGCTCTCAATAATGTTTCGGTAAGAATTCTTTTATTGCCAATTGTAGAGCGCGAGTTATCTGCAGTAAAAATTTGATTTTCAGTGTCTCTGCACCGTTCCCTCTCCTCTCGTCATGTTTTGCACGCTGATAGTCAGCGCTCCTCCGCCGGCCCCACTGCCAACGCAAGTGGGAGACCTGCCGGAGCAACATTGGCTGCCTGGCCGCGACCGTGGTACCTGCATGACGTCTGAAATAACTAATCTCTTAAGGCCATTGTACAATCATTTTTCAACCCGATCTGCAAGCATGCGAGTCGCAAGTCTGCATGCGGGTGTGGGGCTTTCTACAATCACTTTTCTGCTTGTGGGCGAGCCCGACATGCCTCGCATACTGCCCTTTCTATGACACGGAACCAAACTACCAGCCACATCATGGGAAACATCAACTTCGGAGCGTATAAATACCGTGGTCAACTGGCGGCACCTCACTGGACATGGGAACGGCCCAACAGTGACGATGCTTGACGTTTCCTATCTTCGATTTGTTCAGGTATGTAAACAGCACTCGTTATATGCTAAACGCTCAGGCAGTCGTTCGTTATTGCTGTTCCCATGTCCACACGTCCTTTGCGACATTTTCAATGAGTGCTTTGATGTACTGTGAATGCTTTTGTTGTGCTGTGGCGACGTCGAGAGCAACCCTGGTCCCAACAGATCTAATAGCGATAATCCTGCTGCACGCACAGAAGAAGGTGAATGGCAGAAAGAGATGCTTCAGCATTTACACGAGTTGAAAAAGCAGACAGGCACTTTAGCCCAGGGGCAAGCTGAACTAATAAAGTCCGTTAACAATATAAAAACAGCACAGCAATCCCTTTAAGCGAAAATCACAGCTATGAATCAGAGGATATCTTCAGTTGAAACCAGGTGTGATGATCTCGAAGATATAAAGCAGGATTTCTACGCTGTCAATCAGACAATTCAAAACATTGCTCAGGAAAACTGCGATATGCGTTCAAGGCTTGACGCACTTGAAGACAGGTCATCGCGACAACCTGTTGTTTTTCGGCATCACTGATAGCGACGAAACGTGGCATGAAAGTGAGAAGAAGGTCATTGACCTAATAAATGAATATATTGACGCCAATATTACTCATGATGCGGTTGAGCGTGCGCATCGTCTCGGTGGTCGTTATGAAGAAGATCGATGCAGGCCTGTGACTGTTAAATTCCGTACCTTTAAGTTCAAGCAAATGGTGTTAACACAACGTTCAAAACTGAAAAGCAGTGATGTGTCTGTTTCAGAGGACTTTTCGCTTTCTACTCGCCACGCTCGAAAGAAATTGGTTGACTTTGCCAAGGCTTTACCGGGGAAGCCTAAGTTCCAGCTTCGATATGATAAACTATTTGTGAATGACACCACGTATACCTACGATAAGTGCACTGATAACATCCAAATGATAAACAGCAAAAATCATCCACGCACTGGAGACGTGCATGGCGACCCGACTAACCATAAAAAATGTGAACCGGCTTCTCACGCTCATGCGCGTACTAAGCAACTGGAAACATCGTCTTCTAGTGAAGCGCAGGGCACAGGAAGTTAGAGGTTATCGAGGGGATGTGGCGTTCGTCAGTTATCTAAGGCGGTTTCAGTAATATTTGCCAATAAAAGAAGCATAACAAATAAGCGCAATCAACTTGGCTCAGTTGTTTCGGCTACAGACGCCGACATAATCATTTTAACCGAAACATGGCTGAATGCAAGAACTCACAGTAGTGAAACTTTCAACGTTGAAAGGAAGTTCGATATCTACCGTCATGATAGAGAGAGCCAGCACGGTGGTGGAACACTAATTGCTGTATCAAGATCAATCCCATTGTTTTCCATTGACGTGGGTTCTAGCTTGGAAACCGTATGGGTTGGTATCACTCTCAGAAATAGCAGAATAACACAAGGCGTCTGTTATCGCCCTCCAAATACCGGAGCAACGTTCATCGATGAACTACATGATGTTATTAGCCTCATCGTGTCTCGCTATCCTGCCTTACCTATATTCTAATATTTCATGGCAAGGTCCGTATCCAATCATTTCTCCATTCTCAGCCCAAAGTTTTCTTGACCTCTGCTCACGTTTTCAACTCACTCAGCTTGTCAAACAGCCAACCAAGTGTACGTCACAGCCCGCTAATACGCTAGATCTAATACTGACGACTCACCCGGATTTGCTTTCTTCTATCACCCATCTTCCCGGCATTAGTGACCATGATTTGCTTCACTTCGATCTAAAAATTTCTTTTCCACGCTTACCAGTAAAAGCTAAGCAGATTCGGGACTACAGAAGAGCTAACTTTAACACAATTAATGAGAACCTTTGTCGATACTGGGACACGTATGCAAAAGACTTTGAACTGCGTTCTGTACAGCAAAACTGGGATTTGTTTGCTGCGCAGGTTACTGAGCTCTGCAACACATTCATTCCATTACGATGCATTAGGACTTATAATAAACTGCACATCTCCAACCAAAAATTTTAACTTTAACCCAACGTTTCGAAGCCGACTCGGCTCCTTCATCAGGGGTGACTAAGGGCAGTAGCTAGCGTCTTTCAAGTAAGGAGGGGGGTCAAAGGAACGACAGGTGTGACGCGAAAGGCCCCCAGCAACATAGCAATTTGGTGTACAACATAGCCGTACAAGAAACAACTCACTTTATGCCATTTTGCCTTGTTTATGGGCGTGATGTGCATACAATGCTGGATGCCTTGCCTCCGTGCACTACCGATGACAGGGCGCTCACGCCAGATGCCAAGGAATTTGCCAGACACTCAGAGGAATGGTGTAGGAACAGCGCTAAAAACAGGACAGAAGTCAAACATGGAAGCACAGGGACGGGCGCTGACTTCTGTCCTGTTTTTAGCGCTGTTCCTACACCATGCAATACCAACTAGCCCGTCAACTCGCTCTCGTAAACTCAGAGGAAGCCCGCATCCAGCATTGTATGCACATCACGCCCATAAACAAGGCAATATGGCATAAAGTGAGTTGTTTCTTCTACGTATGTTTATTCACGTATGGGAGGATCTTATCCCAAGTCTTATGCCGGGCGTCTAATAAATGGGAGCATATAGGCCGTAAGTTCATGTCAGCACACTGCTTCGCCATTACGTCCGAATTACTAATCACTCAAAGGACACGACTGTCATCATTCGTGCTGTCATCAGTTAGCTCGATCAGTGCGCACGAGAGCATGTTGGCAACTTCGTGCTTGCATCCAGAACACAACTGTGCAATCAAATTCCTAGAGGCAGAGGTTCACACCTTGTTAGGCAGCCTAATAGGTCCCAGAGATTGGCCAGCCAGCACACGTCTTTGAAATGGCGGCCATAGATGTAAGGTTGAAATTTCGTCGTGGCCCACACAACCACAAGACACCCCTTTTCTGTGGCAGAGTAACTGATTTTGACTCGAGACAGAATGTGACAATCATACGCAATGACTCAATCCGCGCAATCTTGGTATTGGACTAGGACAGCACCCAGGCCGATGTTGCTGTCATCGATGTGGATCTCGGTGGCAGCGTCCTCATCAAAGTTAGCAAGAACAGGGCTTGTGTGCAGGCGTCGGTGCAACTCTGTGAAAGCCTCTTGCAGTTGAGCAGTCCAAACGAATGGGGTATCATCACGCGTTAAACACGTCAGGGGTTCGGCAGTCTGGGAGAAGTCGGCGAAAAAGTGACAGTAGTAGCCACACAGACCAAGGAGGCATTAAGATGTCTACTCCTGTTTTCCTTCCAATTTTCTTTAAGGTTGTGTGAAATTTGGTGCATGTAAGGAATAACAGCAAACTTCTTATATTGCTTGCGCGCTTCAGCCGGTGGCCCCCTTTTCTTGATTGATAGTTTATCTTTCTCTCTCGGTTTTACTACACCTCATCTTATACCTTTAGCTGTGTTATTTGTTGGCTTCACTTTTCTTGCTCATGCGCATTTTTTACACTGTTTTTATCCTAGTCGTTATTCAGCGCACTTCGTCTTCTGTGTTTAGCTATGTTAATTGTTGGCTTCATCTGTGTTGTTAAATTTTCGTTTGCATACCCAATCACCATTGTATTTTCATTGCGTGTTTTTTTCTTGCCACTACGCCTTTCTCATTTTCACCACGTTTGATCTTTGTTTGAGTATGTCTTGGTTCAATGTCATCGGAACAGTTCTTGAAAATTCCTTTAGTCAAACCACACCACTATTTCACATGTTGGAGGTTTTTTCTTTTCTTTAAAAGACTTGGTAAAAGGTATTTTTTGTCTCATCTTGTTCTGGTTTTATCCTGCCCTCTTCTATTCTTTGGTTTTTAGCCTTTGTTGTTTTACCACTACTTGTCATATCATTTTTGTTGCCACGAGTGCATAAAATTTTCGCCGCTTGGTGGCGCCTGTGTTTTGGGTATATATGCAGTGTTCTTGAATAAAGTTGAAGTTCAGCGCCTGTGAAGTCGTCTTCCATGTTTTCTGTCTTCTGTCCGTGTTTTTAAGCGCTGTCAACAACAATGCCTCTAAGCAACCCTCAGTTTGTCGCACGCAGCTAAGACATTCCGTCTTTTTTAAAAAAGCTTGGTTACATTTAGCTGGGTTCGGTTACATTCTGTGCATTTCTCTAACTTGCCAATATATGAATTTACACTCTGCAACTAGGGAAAATGTCTCTCATATCGTTACCAGCGCAGTGGTTAGGCGATGCACTGCTGCTGTTTCAAGCACAGCCACCGGGAGGGAGACACAGACTGCTCTTCCCGAGCGATGCAAGAAGCTCGATTTTTGCACACAGTCCTTCCGAAGGGCGCGTATATTCATCGGTTCTCCCCTACAGTTGGAGAGGGGGGAATCTCCTTAACACAAGACGCCGGTGCCTTCCAAATGCATTAACAACCCGTGTTGTTTGCAACATGTGCAGTATGGACACATGTGGATATCCCACTGAAGGGCCTCTTCTGTCTTCATTGGCGGCCTTCAAAGCTTCAGGGCACCCCCTCTAGACCAGCAATAATCAGGCATGTGACCACTGGCAGATCGCTCATGCGCGCTGGTTGCAGCCTACCCCGAAGGTTACTTTACTAAACTTATCATAAGTAGCACCTCGCATATTAATAGGAACAGGAAAGCAGCCCGCTCTATGGTTGCAACACTAAAAAGCTAAAGACACACAGATTACTGTGTTCAGAACAATCATCGTGGTGTGCTGCCACGGCGTGCCCAGTGCAGGGCCACAACTGCTTGAGTTGCCAAACTTGGGTCCAATGATGCGATGAGGAATGAACACAAGTCAACACCACAAGTGACCTTTCAAACAAAAGTACTATGCAAAAGTATTTGGCGGTCTGGCAACACCGTGCCCACAGTTTTCATCCTGGCTCGGTCAAGCTCGTAGAGCTGGTGCATCGATTACTATGCGTAATTTCTGATACCGGTGTAGTTTTCGTGAATATCAAGAGTGGAATTTCAAAACCTAATAGCTCAGTTGCTGTGCTCCTTGTTCTACTCATCTCTTACCAAATGTAGGTCCTTTTACTCAGCGCCAGCAGGCTCCTGCCGCGTTCTCAGCTTCGCTTAAAATTTGGCACTGATGGCAAGAATCGGCATAGGAAAGTGGGTTGGAAAGTCAAACTCTGTGCCATTGTCATTTTAAAACACGCATTTAAGTACCGGTTCAAGCGTCGCACATTATCATCGCTACTTTATTTTCAAGTGGAGGGAAACTCATCCGCTATAGGCACAGTGAGCGGTTATTTTGCGCTGAGTGTGCAACTGTGTTGACCAACTTCTGTGGCACTGCGAACAGCCATGCGCGCTGAGCTAGCAGCTGCGTGCACAGCGATACAATATCACACAAGGACCTCGGCCAGCTGCGTACTGTCATTCCCTTAACTGCGACATGCAATGCATATCCACAATTTTCAACGTCACCGTTTCAAAGCTGTTGCTAGCATGATTCAACGAAGCGTACGCTTCGTTCAAACTCAAGGGAAGAAGGGAACACTCAAGAGAACACCTAGAAAACTAAACAGTAATCGGCACATGACTCTCTGAGTGCACTTAGTTTGCCACGGCACAAGCGATCGGGGTTCCTAGATGAAGTGCACTTACTGCCTATGGCCACGATTTACTGGCAAACTAATGAACGCACTTTTCCGCGACTGGACTAGATGCTTGAGCAACATAGGCCTTGAAGTAAGGGTCGATATGTTCCCGTCCGACCGACTATGTGCTATCAAAGAGTTAGTCAATGCACGAAATTGACTCCTTATTTCGATCAGAGAGAACAAATACTCTGATCTGTAACCTAGTCTGAACGCAAATCACCTGCAAAGCATTGTGAAAACTCAGCACAGAAAGTGAAAAGCATGCACTGGTCAGCATGTTAACACATAACTCGCGTGGCACTACTTGTTATTAAAACATTTGCACAGAGTTAAAAAAAAATTAAACAGTGAGAAGCTGAAACGTACCTGGTTCCTGCACGCAACGTACTGTTCTCGTAGAGCACATGACGTAGCGCAACAGTGGGCCTCTTCGATTTACCCCGCTCGGGCAGCCCGCTGGCTGCCAGCAAGTTCGCCCCTGACAGGAAAGCGTATCATAGTAACATGGACTGGCGGCCACCGGAACCAGCCTACCGGCAATCACGGCAGCAAGCTATACACGGATCACAGAGGGCAGACGCTCTCCATAGCTTCGCGTTCTGCAGCGTCTCATTGCTACGCACACGTACGGCACAAATAGGATGCTTGAGATCGAAAACAACGACCGGAAGTTATTGAGGGCTGCTGAAGACTGCAGAACGAACAGCTGAACGTGCTCGCACCCGTACACATCGGCGACTACAACGCTAGCGTGTGCCTTAAGTGCACAGTGTGCTGTGTAAGCTTCTAGAAATCCTCAAAACCATGCGATGAGCAATTGCAATCTAACATCTTTCAGTTGACACCACATCGAAGGGAAAAACTCCCCGTGCGTTGCTAATCAGACAACATGCCGTACTCTCAGATTATCGCGTGTTTTTTTACTACGCAGTAAGTATGATTAGTATATATACATGACCGCAGACGATCGACCCTGCATGGTGGTCGACTCTGCACTGTGGTCATTGCGATTTCCCCATTCGCGAACTCCTAAGGACTGTAATCAGAAAAGAATCGGGATAAGTTCTGTTCAACTGTAGTCTGTCGGCTGCCAGCTTTTGCTGCCGGCAAGGAATGCACGCAATATCTCTACAAAAGCGATTAGTTGATTGAACGTTAATCTAGAACAAGCGGGTGTACAGTACAAATTTAGCTGCGTATCGTATCTGTAATGCCACAGTTTTACCGCAGAGGACTAACACTCGAATGAAAGGCGCTACAGTCCGGCCTTGCTTGTCGGCGCCTCATGTACCACATGTGCATGCATGATGATGCGCGCTAGGAAATTATTTTTATCGGATGCCAGAGTCCGGCGGAAGTCCACCAATGCACACCCAAGTGCCTGCTGTGTGGCGGCGACCACGCGGTGGGCGTGAGAGACTGCAAACAACGCCTCAAGTCAGCGAGCGAGCTGCGGTGGGGACCCCAGCAGCAGCAGCGGCGCAGCCGAAGCCGCAGCTGGGGAAGAAGACCAAGATGGTTCCGGGACGAGAGCCAGGACCCGGGCCAGAGCAGAACACGGAGCCGCAGCCGCGGCAGGAGCCGGAGCCGGAGCCGAGGATCCAACCGGGACGGGTCCTACCCACCCCTGGGCAACGCCGGCAAGCAACAGCCGCAGCAAAAGCAGCAGCCGTGGCAACAGACGAAGAAGAGCGGTGGAGGTGTTAAGGTGAGCTGGGGAGACGGCCCTCCCAAAACACTTTTTGCTCCGCACTCTAACACAAACAACATACAAACCACACAAGACAAACAAACCAAACACAGACAAAACAAGAGGACAAAAAGGGGCGCGGAATCTTCACGGCAGCAGAGAACACAGGATGTGAGCTGCTAACCAACGAGAATCAACCGACTAGGCAGGGGAACAGCGTCAGTCCAGACACGAGTCCCGACCTAGCCTTCATAAGGGGCGCCAAACAAGCGGAGTGGGAAAACCTACTCGAGAACCTTGGAAGCGACCACCACATAATAAGGATCTGCACGGTGGCGGACAATGTCAGGAGGAACGATTGGCACGGCTCGGCTAACGGACTGTGACGCCTTCAGAGCGCACTGCAAGCAGCTCGAGGGCGACATCGGTTCTGTGGAAGAGTGGAGCCAACAACTCAGACGAATCCAAGACCTATACACGAAAGAAGTAGACAGAACGGAGCAAACGCCGAACCCAGCCATGGACCGACCCATCACGAGAGAGGAGGTCGTCGAGGCAATAAGATCGGCCACGAAGAACACGGCGGCGGGGGCGGACAAGATCCGGAACTCGCTAATAAGGAACCTCAGTGACGAGGCGATAGATCAGCTTACGACCTACCTCAACAAGCTCTGGCAAGAGGGAAGAGTGCCGGCGGAGTGGAAACATGCCGTCGTTGTGATGATTCCGAAGTTGGGCAAGAAGCTGCAGATCGAGAACTTCAGGCCGATATCTCTAACGTCGTGCCTGGGCAAGCTGTACGAGAAAGTGACCACGAAGAGAATCCAGTCGCACCTGGAGAACGAACAATGGTATCCGGACAGCATGTACGGGTTCAGAGCCAACCTCTCTACGCAAGACGTGCTGCTCCAACACAAGGAGGAAGTGCTCGAGACGATGCCGCAGGCAGGCGAAAATGTCATCATGGCCCTCGACATAAAGGAAACTTTCGACAACGTAAGCCACGCGGCCATCATGGAAGGCATCAACAACACCAACTGCGGGAGGAGAACGCACAATTACGTCAGAGCCTTTCTGAGCGACAGAACGGCGACCGTGGGCCTGGGCGAGCTGAGAAGCGACGTCTTCCCCACGCCGTGCAAAGGCACACCCCAAGGATCCATCATATCACCCGTCCTCTTCAACGTGGCAATGACTGGACTCGCAAGACGGCTCAAGGAGATCCAGGGCATCCAAAACGCGATGTACACCGACGATGTCACGATATGGGTCACCCAAGGATCACTCGGGGAGAAGCAAGAAAAACTACAGGAACCGGCAACTTGCGTAGAAAATTACACCAGAGAGAGGGGCCTAAGATGCTCGACGGAGAAGTCGGAACTCCTAAGGGTCGGCAAGCATCCCACCCAAGTGACACTGGAGGTCGTTCTCGAGGGACAGAACATCCCAGAAAAGAACATGATAAGGATCCTGGGCATGTGGTTGCAAGGAAGCCGGAAATGCAGCCACACCATCAGCCTGCTGAGCAAGGCGGCAGAGCAGGTGGGCCGTATGATCAACAGAGTCTCCCAAAAGAGATACGGAATGAAGGAAGAAGACACTCTCAAGCTAGTCAACAGCCTAATTGTCAGCCGAGTCACGTACTCCCTGCCGTACCACGCGACGACCAAGGCAGAAAGAGAGCAAGCCAACACCATTCTCAGGAAGGCGTACAAGACTGCTCTGCACCTACCCAAGAACACGTCGAACGAAAAGTTGCTCCAGCTAGGCATCAGCAACACCTTCAGCGAGCTCGCCGAAGCTCTGCTGGGAACGCAAACTACAAGACTCAGAGGCACCCCTACGGGACGAGCGCTCCTAAGAAGGTTGGGTCGGGACACGAGCGGACTAGTAGACAGATACGCGGACGTACCGGACCACCTTAGGAAAACTATTAACGTGGGACCATTGCCGAAAAACATGGACCCAAATCTTCACGAAAACAGACGAAAAGCGAGGGCCGAGTACGTAGAAAGAACGCTAGCCCAGTTAGACAACACCGTATACACGGACGCTGCCGTATATCCGCACGAGAGAGAACGCGTAGCCGCGACGGTAGTGGTAAACAAGGAAGGAAACATGATCACGTGTGCCACGGCAAAGGTCGCCGGCACAGCGGAGGCAGAAGAGATTGCCGTTGCGCTGGCGGCAGCAGAAGGCTACAGAATGGGCCGATCTCTCAACATACTGACAGACTCGAAGGAGACGTGCAGGAACTACACAAGGGGCAGGATCAGCAGAACAGCCCTTAGAATACTCAGCAGGGTAACCTCCGCCGAGGAGAAACCCAGGCATAACCTAATCTGGATCTCGGGCCACGCGGGGATAGGAGGGAACGAAAGGGCAGACAGCCTAGCTCGAGGTAACGCATTCCGAGCAGGGCAGTCAAATGCTCCGGAGCTCCGCCTACAGGCTTGCGAGGGGGGATACGCAGAGACCTTGAACTTGCATAGGGGAGCTAGAATTAGATATCCAATACCACACAAAGCCCTAACAAAGGAGGAAGCGACCGGCTGGCGCAGATTACAGACCAACTCCTTTCCTAACCTACACAGACCAACTCCTTTCCTAACCTACACATACTTAATAAGATGTTCCCGACACAATACAGAGCCACCTGCCCTTGGTGCGATGCCACACCTACACTTTACCATATCACGTGAGAGTGTGAACGCAACAAAGCATTCCACCAACACGAACACCCGAGTGCGGAGCAATGGGAGAGTCGGCTTACCAGCGGCGAGCTCACGACCCAGAGGGCCTTAGTGCAGCACGCGAATGATGCAGTGGAGCCTTGGAATAGGGGCCCACCCTTGCTGACGAGAAGCCTCAAGTCGCCAGCGCCAGAGAAGACGACGGAGACTTCATAACCGTGAAACCCTTGAAAGATCCAATAAAGTTTTCACTCACTCACTCACTTTATCTCTTTAATGAGTCAAACAAGGAAATGCATGTGTACGGTTCTTCTCAGATATTTTAAGCATTTGTGACAGAAGGCCCGAGCATTAAGCTGTACAACAGTTGGCAACGACAGAATCTGCACTTGCCTAGATCGGCTGCCGTAAATGACAACTGTGTGGTCATATATATGTGCGCAGAGATGCATTGAGCATTGTGCCCGTGAAGGCTTTTAATAAAGGACATGTTTCAATCAATCAAGCGTTTCTCAAACCGTACCCGCTTTTTCATTGCACAGAACACAATGAAGACCATACACTCTTGTATTGCGCTCAACTTACATCTCACCAAACACGTTCAGCACATGCATATACACGCACGCCTGAGCACGTACTTGGAGCAGGAATCTGCGGTCGCTTGCGTGAAAGGCCTCGAACACCATCGCAACATCAGCCGGGCGCACGAATTTAACAGCCGAAATATTTTGAGAATCAGAACTACATGCAATCGTAATATGAAGCGAGCACGCTTCCCGCCACCATACCACCTCTCCGTCGTCTGCTAGTTGCCTGAGCGCTGCCAGCACAAAATCGTCTTGGCAAGTCTGGCTGCCCACTGGCTGTCCAAAACAGCCCAGCCAGAGAAAAACGAACGCATTCTGGGCACCCACCAGAAGTGCTCGGAGCAGCCCGAGAAAATCGAACGCCTGACTCCGCGCTCTGGCAGCCCGCTGGCAGCCCGTGGGATGCCAGAGGCGAATAATCGAAGAGGCCCAGTGCATCGGCATTTCACATTTCAAATGGAGTGCAGCCATTTTAAAAAACCCAACGCTGGGCAGTGGTTTCGGTTTTGCTACCGAACCAACATGGCGGGCCTAGTTCTCAGAGCGCCAAGAAATGGCGCTGTGCATTTCGCATATCGTGCCAGGATAATGAAACATAGGGCATCGTGGGGATACAACAGGTATGAAGTACTAAGAGGTATTTTGAAAGGAATAATGGTGGCGGGGCTTACTTTCGGGAATGCGGTTCTGTGCTTAACGGCAGAAGTTCAGTCGACATAAGAAGTAAATCAGAGAGCTGTTGGAAAATTAGCACTAAGTGCCCACGGGAAAACCGCAAATGAGGCTGTACAGGGGGATATGGGCTGGGCATCGTTCGAAGCATGGGAAGCTCAGAGTAAAATACTATACGAAGAACGCCTGAGAAATTGCTCGATAACAGGTGGACAGCAAAGGTATTTAAATACCTATTACAGAAAGACCGTTGATTCACAGTGGCAGAAAAGAGCTAGAAAGCTAACCAGTAAGTATGCCGGACAAGAGGACGGAGAAAGAAAGAGCATTAAATGACAGGTTAAAAACACGGAACGTGAAAATTCGATACTATCATGACAATACCTGTGATACAACAGCAACAGACCGAAATATTGGACGAACTACATTCCATTCGGCTTGAGCAAAAGAATCTCGAAGAAAAACTAACAAAACTCGCAGAAAAAGTCAAGAGCGTTGAAGATAATGTGTCACTGGTGCTCCCGCTAAAGCCTGAAGTAGAAAGATTATCTCAAAGTTCCCAGAAACTTGCTGTCGCGTGCACGGCCCTCGAGTCATCGCATGATGACCTGGAGAACCAATCACGAAGAAAGAACTTAATATTCTACGGCATCCATGACAAAGAAACCGAATCGTGGGAACAGTCTGAGACTAAAATTATCTCTTTTTGCGCTGAAAAGTTAAAACTTTCCGTTGACGCCGCTGCCATTGAAAGAGCGCACAGACTAGGAAGATATGCGCCCGACAAGCACAGACCCCTGATCATTAAATTTTTGTCCTTTAAAGAAAAGAATCGTGTTCTTTCAAATGCTGCCAAACTAAAAGATACTGAATGGGCGATAAGCGAGGACTATTCGGCCAAAGTACGGCAACAAAGAAAAAAGCTCATTCAGTTTGCTAAGGCACGCGGCGGAAAGTTGAAACTGCGGTTTAATAAGCTAAACCTGGACAACAAAACCTATATGTACAACATTGAAACAGACGATATCACTTGTGTAAACCAATAGCCATCACCGAGGCTTTTAGCTAGCCCACAAACTGCTATTAAAAATGAACTTGTCTGTATTGTTGTTAATTGCCGCAGCCTAAAAAACAAAACTGACCAATTCCTCTCACTCTTACAAATGACGAGCGCACATGTGGTAATTGGAACCGAGTCATGGCTGGACAGCAACATAAGTGATGGTGAAATATTTCCTCCATCCTATACCACATATAGGAAGGATCGCAATGTACGCGGTGGTGGTGTGTTCATCCTCGTTCATAGCAGTTTGAGAAGCGTGTCTGTTAACTTAGACAACGATTCCTCTGAAGCTGTCTGGTGCAGGGTACGGCTGGGCGATGGTACTTCTTTGGCAATTGGCTCTTTTTATAGGACGCCCGGTTCAACCTGCGCACAGCCATTTTTTGAACTTAGCAACACATTATTAGCCTTAGACGCAACACATATTATCCTTGCCGGTGATTTTAATATGCCCAGCGTAGAATGGTCTTGTTTTAAACCAGTAATTCGCACTGCATCCCTCTTGTATACCGCTTTCCGTGAAGTAATTGGTGCTCACTCATTATTTCAGTTTGTTCAAACCCCTACCAGACTCGGCCTTACCAGTGCTAATGTGCTAGACTTGTTTTTCTGCAATGACCCTAGCCTAGTCTCGTCTGTCATAACGCTGCCAGGCATAAGCGACCATGATGTAGTTTTAGCAAAAGTATCCTGTAATGCTATGAAGACCCACCACACCCAACCACGCAAAGTGTCTTTTTATGAAAAAGGGGATTATGCTTCGCTATCACAGGAACTCGACGCATTTTTTCCTTAGTTTCACATCAGCCATCCCTGAATATTGATTCCTTCTGGAACTTGTTTAAAACTAAAATTTTGTCACTGACGCAGACTTTCATCCCATCCCGCTTGATTTCAGCCAAGCGTCGTGACGATATGCATTGGATGAATAGACAGTTGCGGGCAATGATCAACCGGCGGAAACGGCTCTTTCGCAGATATTGTGATACGCCCGCACTAACTTTGTACTCCGAGATGAAAAAGCAAACTAAGAACTTATCGAAAGAAATCCGTAAAGCGAAAAGGGCATACTTCAGCACACTAGGCCAACAACTAAATACAAACCCAAAGGCAGTCTGGAAATATGTTAAAAATAAGAGAAACAGCAGGGTCTCTGCGCCTGATATACTAGACGCAACTGATTTTGGAAGGGATTCAAAAGGTAAAGCGAGAAGTTTCAATCTTTATTTCCAATCGGTGTTTTCCGATCCCATTAATACACATACTGACTTTCAATCTTCCAGCACCCTGACCAGAATGAATGACGTAGAAATTTCTGAACGGGGGATCATGCTTTTATTACAGAAAATTAAAGTTACATCAGCACCAGGGCCTGACAACATTTCCAATTACGTTTTGAAAAATTGTGCAGCTTCAGTTGCCCCGTATCTCGTTGCATTATTTCAGAAATCGTTAGAGAATTCTTCTTTGCCCCTTGACTGGAGAAGTGCCAATGTCGTTCCGATACATAAGAGTGGTGATAAAACTAAAACATGTAACTATAGGCCCATATCGCTGACGAGCGTGTCGTGCAAAACACTGGAACATGTCATTTATACTCAGTTAATTAGCCATCTACAAAACAATAGTTTTTTCTGTTCGACACAAAAATGGATTTAGGTCCGGCTTCTCATGTGAAACATAGCTCGTGGAATTCACACATGACATTTCTGTTTCCTTAAACTCCGCCGGTCAGGTAGATTGTATATTTTTAGATTTTTGAAAAGCGTTCGATTTAGTTGCTCACAACCTATAGTTACAGAAGCTTTCAAAATTAAATATTCCTACCTCACTCTTATCCTGGATTGAGGCGTATCTTGCGGAAAGGAGACAGTGCGTGGTTATCGACGGTGTCAGCTCGGAAAGTGTGGGTGTAACTTCAGGTGTTCCGCAGGGGTCGGTTTTGGGCCCTCTTCTATTTCTCATTTTTATAAATGACCTCACTAGTAACATTTCAAGTATAATCAGACTTTATGCTGATGACTGTTGTATCTACCGCAATATTTCTTCTGAAGCACATGCAATTTCACTACAGCATGACCTCAACTCTGTATTCTCTTGGTGCAACAACTGGAATATGGCGCTAAACATCTCCAAATGTAATCTGGTCCGGTTTACAAAAAAGAAACAATTCCTCCAAACAGACTATTTCCTTGGTAGCACTGAATTATCCGCAGTTTCAACTTATAAGTACTTGGGAGTCTTTTTTTCTACTGACCTATCATGGAATACACACGTAAATTACATATCTGCTAAAGCCAGTCGCACATTAAACTTTCTCAGACGTAACTTTAAGGACGCTCCCCTTACGCTGAAGGAGACATTATACATGTCTACTGTACGTCCGATACTTGAGTATGCTTCCGCGGTTTGGGACCCGCATACAAAACTGAATATTGAGGAGCTGGAGCGCGTCCAGAAACGGGCTGCTAGGTTTGTGTCCGCCGATTACAATTTCCAAAAAAGTTCTTCTGGTTTGCGCGAGAAGTTGGGATGGCCATTACTTGAAAACAGGCGCAAATATTTGAGACTCTCTTTCTTTTATAATGTGCTTAATAATAAAACTGGAATTCCAAAAGAGAAATACATTAGTGAACCCAGCTACATTTCCGCCCGCACTGACCACCCACTTAAGGTGCGCGAGTACAATTGCCGTATAAACGTATTCAAATATAGTTTTTTCCCACAAACAGTGCATGATTGGAACTGTCTCCCTTCGCGGGTCGCTACCGCTCCTCCTACATCGTTTCTGACCGATTTGCAAAGCCACCTGTCAATATAAGTGCAATAATTCTTGTCCGAGTGTATTATGTTTTAAGCAGTGCTGTATTTTAAAATGTATCTTTTTTTTGTGTGTGTATTTGTGTGTTTAGGGTATGTTTGCCTTTCTACAATGGTTTTTATTTTGTTTGTTTGTTTGTTTGTTTGTTTGTTTGTTCTTGCTTCCGTGTGCATGGGTTTATTGTATTTTCTGTGTAGACCGCATCATTTGCCTAATTTATTATGTACTAGATGTTTGTTCTTATTTATGATGTTTCCCCCCTACAATAATGCCCCAATGAGGGCGCTGTAGGTACTGTGTATAAATATAAATATAAATATAAATAAATAGATTCAATGGAAAAGAAGCATAGTGTAGAACTAAATCGATACTGCAGAAGGCAGGTCAGGAAGGAAGCGTTTCATGATAACTCAAGAGGCAGTGCCCTCCTCTTTGAAGCTAGGTCAGGGTGTCTTAGAACGTGCAGCTACAAAAAGAAATATAACGAAGAAGATGACACAAGTGCTGTGTGTGGTAAATCTGTAGAAACAATAGAACATCTCATACTAAAATGTGATGGTATCCATCCCGATGTCAATGCAGGCACAGTCACTCTTCCTGAGGCCCTAGGGTTTAGAGGTAACAATTGCAATGTAAATAAATCTGCGGCGGAAATAAGCAAAACGCGATTGGAAGATTGGTGGCTCAAAAGCAGAGAGGGGATATAAGGTTAGAAACTGTAGGATGACGTATTTAATATAAATGCTGAATTTTAATAACTTACAACACAGTTAAACAAAAAATAGAGGAAAAAAAACTGACCATGGTGGCAACTGCCGTCACCCCATTTCAAAGGGGATGCTCCTACCTTCCATCCATCCATCCATCGTCTATTACTCGCATGATTTGTGCACTTTTGTAGTGAGAGCTAAACTTGGCTATTAGTCGAGCATTTCACCGTGGTCCAGAGAGGCCAGTTGTGCGCTTGCGCGGCGGCCAAAGAGGAGCAGCAGGTATGCCGCGTGTGATGTCAGAGCTTCGCCGCCGCCGCGGCCGCGCGTTCCGTCACGTGGAAGAGCAGTTGTGCGCATGCGCAGCAACCAGAGAGTAGCAGCTGGCCGGCCTTCGCCGTGCTAGCTATGCGCATAACTGCACATGCACAGCTGCGTGTATAAAATGCGGAGGTGACACTGCGGCCGTATCACAGTCTAATAAAGTGGATTGTTGAGCTAGTTGGTGCATGATCGAATAAATGGCAGCGGAAAGTAAACGAAGACATAGAAGAAACACACAGACGAGGACGATGCTGCACTGACAACTGAACGTTTATTGGAAAGGCCGCATATTTATACTTAGAGACCAGCCAGTGCTTCGAATGATGTCTTATCAATTCCTGCTTGCATCCCGGCACAGATATCTCACTTCTTTTTTCGATAGGCCAACCGATGGCGTGCTGACGCATTGCTCTCCGGATTCACGGATGGCCCAGGCTTCCAGGATTTCTCTTGTCAGCTTGTCTTTGCTCTTTTTCACTACCTGCACGTGGTGAAGGTCAGCAAGGCTTGTTTGTTTTTTGCAAGTTTCGCAATCTCTGCAGTGTATCGCAAGGTTGGTGCCAGACTTGCCTGCTATGGCTGTTGCGTGCTCTCTTGCTCTGTCGTTGACGCATCTCCCGGTTTGGCCTATGTAATGCTTCCCGCAGAATAGAGGGATACGATAAACGATGCCCTGAAAGCACTGAGAATACCTCGTTCTGTGTCCGATTTGGCAATCGGATTTGTTTTTCTGCCCATTCACTCGCGCGCACATGCTTTTCGCCTTGTTTGGCGCCGTGGGAATGATCTTGATGTTGTGCTTCTTCCCGATCTTTTTGAGATTGTGGGAAGCGATGATGTTTACCATCGCTTCCCATGAAGACACCCTGTACATTCAGAAGAGTGGAGTGTGCATCGGGTCCAGAGTCGCTCCAGCCCTGAGTGATCTATACCTCGCGGCCTGCGACAAAAGAATTCAGGAAGCAACCAAGGACAGACGCATCGTGAGGATCGTCCGGTACGTCGACGACTACTTGGTGCTATGCGAGCAGAAAAAAGAGGACACGGACACCCTAAAAGACAACACACTGACCACCTGTCAGAATAGCTGTCCAGGGCTCAAGTTCACATGAGAGCTTCCTGAGCACGGCGTCCTACGCTTCTTAGACATACGCCTTGAGTTCTCGCCGGGGCACCTATGTTGGACATACCAGCCTCGAGCAAAGAAGCAGTTTCTTCCTTTCAGCTCTAACCACTCTAAGACGGTCAAAAGAGGAATTGTGAGGGCAGCATTGCAATCTGCTCTAAAGAAGTCGTGTCCACACCAGATGAGCCAGGGCTTCAGAGGCAAGTTGCTAGGCTTCAGGAAGCCGGATATCCTTTGGCGTTGCTCTGCAGCATAGCAGAAGACCTCGTGCTGCCGAAGAAGCTTGGCAGGGAAAAGGAAAGTGCCCCTGAAGCATCGACTCAAAGAAAGAAGTTTTCCGTTATTCCCTACGTTCATGGGCTGACCCACAATCTCAAAAAGATCGGGAAGAAGCACAACATCAAGATCATTCCCACGGCGCCAAACAAGGCGAAAAGCATGTGCGCGCGAGTGAATGGGCAGAAAAACAAATCCGATTGCCAAATCGGACACAGAACGAGGTATTCTCAGTGCTTTCAGGGCATCGTTTATCGTATCCCTCTATTCTGCGGGAAGCATTACATAGGCCAAACCGGGAGATGCGTCAACGACAGAGCAAGAGAGCACGCAACAGCCATAGCAGGCAAGTCTGGCACCAACCTTGCGATACACTGCAGAGATTGCGAAACTTGCAAAAAACAAACAAGCCCTGCTGACCTTCACCACGTGCAGGTAGTGAAAAAGAGCAAAGACAAGCTGACAAGAGAAATCCTGGAAGCCTGGGCCATCCGTGAATCCGGAGAGCAATGCGTCAGCACGCCATCAGTTGGCCTATCGAAAAAAGAAGTGAGATATCTGTGCCGGGATGCAAGCAGGAATTGATAAGACATCATTCGAAGCACTGGCTGGTCTCTAAGTATAAATATGCGGCCTTTCCAATAAACGTTCAGTTGTCAGTGCAGCATCGTCCTCGTCTGTGTGTTTCTTCTATGTCTTCGTTTACTTTCCGCTGCCATTTATTCTATCACAGTCGTTTCGCATGGATGACGAGAAGGAGAGTCCGGTCGCTGTTCAGCAGCCGTATCGACAGGAAAAGATCAATTTCTCACTACCTGGCATAGCCGAGCTAAGCAATTGTCAATTTTTTCTTTAAATTAAGGCTTCAAAAAGAGGCTTGCAAATGGCATGACGGTGCATGCACACCTCAAAGCAATAAAATCGGAATGACACAACTGCGAAGCCAGTAGTCCGAGACAAATGGAGATAAAATGGCACCCTCGCGTGTGGCCTGGCTGATTAGCGGCAAACCAAACAGCAGACTGTTCGGTAGGCGTGGACTCCGGCATGCACGCAGCTCTCCATCCGGGAAAGCAATCGTCAGCGTGACCAAGGCATGCAATTCGTCCCCTTCCCACCTTTTGCAGCCACACACGGCCGTGCAGATTTTCCAAAGCCTACCTTGCACACACTCGGGTGCATGCTGGTGGTCTGGCACAGCAGGGAGCGCAAAATATGCAAGTAAAAGCATTTTTTTATAGACCGGGGTAACAATTTAGGGGTGCAAATTACATCTATAATTACAGCATTTACCCGTTAGCTGCAGCTGCCCAAATGGCCACCGACGGCCACTCAGTCTCTACATGTTAAAGAGTACGACGTCGTATTCATCCTTGAAGCGCGGACTGCATGTTAGCATCCGGAGGAGTTGTTTTAGGCCACTTTGCTATTCTCTGGCTGGTGACAGGAACTCTCAGTCCTCACAGGATCTGCCACATCACCTCTGTCTCTCCATTTTGTAACAACAGACCCAAAGCGCACCGTACTATGGCCAGCCATCACACCATAAACATCCTCACGCAGCTGCACCACTGGGCCAGGCCCAAGACTCGCTTGGGTCTAATCACAATCTGTTCCCATCTCTGCTCTTTGTTTGTGCCGGACTTGAGTGTTGTTTAAGCTACTTCGCATCTGTGCCCATCAACAATATTGGGTGTTGACTGTCAGTGTTGCATGCTCAGCATACCATGCTCCGCTGAGCCGGGCCGATCATGCAGTGCCCACAACCGCCAGACCAGGGGTCATCAAACAGGGTTCCTTCAATGCATTCATTACAGCAGAGTTGAAGTGCTTACTGCTGAGAGCTTTTGTTGAAGGTGGCCTCAACAGCTGCTGCCGAAAATGTGCACCTCTGTCAAATGTGCTGTAATCAGCGCTAGTAGTGGGCAGGCCTTGCATTGAACGCACAGTCTACGTGGCCAGAAGGGACTCGAAGAGCCTCACTCAAGCTGGTGCTCCTTGTGCAGGTCCCACTCGCGGGTGAAGTGTCCCTCAGCGTCCATGTGCCGCTGCATCCGCTCCTGGTCAATGTTGGCTCGGTCACTCTTCCACTGCTCGTACTCGCGCCGCTGCCGGCCGGTCATGGCCAGCTTGGGTGGCAGTGCATGGCCGCCACTCTCCTGGAAGACACACGCACTGCATGACTGCACCACTGCACATGCATGACAACTATGACTGAACACCTCTGGACAGACCTCGTGCAACATGCATTCTTGTTCTTTTCTGAAAAACTCTAGTCACCTTCAGAATGAAATAACTTAGGCCCACAAACTTCACACTGCCCTTATATTGAACTCATTTAGTGCAAAGACAAAATAAAGAAACATACAACGACCTCTCAATTTTATGCTTTCAAGTTATACAGCTAAACCTAGGTGTCATCACCATCATCATCAGCAGCAAGCAGCAGCAGCTTGACTGCACGCATTGCAGGGCAAAGGCGTCTCCCATATCACTCCAATTAATCCTGTCCTTTGCCAGCTGCGCACACCGTATGCCCGCAAACTTCTTAATCTCATCCGCCCACCTAACCTTCTGCCGCCCCCTGTTACGCTTGCCTTCTCTTGGAATCCACTCTGTTACACTTAAGGACCAGCCATTATCTTGCCTTTGCATTACATACATGCCCTGCCCAAGCACACTTAATTCTTCCTCTTGATTTCGACTAGGATGTGATTAACTCACGTTTGTTCCCTGACCCACACTGCTTCTTTCTCTTAACATCACATTTATCCCAGAAGAGTGGAGAGTTGGGCTTGTTGGTATACGATGAACAGCTCTAACACAGGACGGAGAAGAACACAACACAGACGCTGACTAGCAACTGGCGTTTATTTCAGAAATACATATATATATATACATACCGCAACCCTGCAATCAAGAAAAACAGATTCAACTTGCTGCGCGAAAATAAGGCGAAGGTGCGTGCTCAGCTCATGACAAAAGAAACTTACCGTATTTACACGATTGTAAGTCGACTCCAATGTAAGTCGATCCACATCACATTTTGGAAAAAAAAAAAACTTGGAGATCATTTAAATTTCGCCTTTAGTAACAGAACTCGATAGCCCTATCCTGCGGCCTTTGCTTATCGCCAGCCACTAATGGCTGCCGTGTGCGGGCACGCCAGTAGGCACATCCCCTACCGAGAATGTATTAGTCACTGGACTACTCGTCCACGCTTGAGCCATCTTCCTCACTAGCGCTGCCGTCGTGATCGCTGCTGTGGTCCCACAGCTTGTCGTTCTAACATTGTCATGCAGCGAAATTCTGTACTTTGCAAACAGCCACATCACAACATCACATGGAACAGCTGAAAAATTTGCCTCGTTGCAGCTGCCACAGCTGTATCACCCGTTGCGAGCGTCGACCTTGCAGCCCGGCGCACAGTTAGTTTCATTGGCGTAAAGAATGACAGCCATCTTGAATGTAGCCATGAACGTACCGGACCCAAACCACAAATGACGAAGCACTATTAACCTTCTGTCTCTCCACTTCCCTGGTCAAGTTCGAAGGAAAAGTGTATACACAAAAGAAAGGTGTTTGCATCGGCTCCTGCCTTGCACCAGCCCCAAGGCTAAAGGGAGCCTTTTTTGCTATTCGCGAGGACTTCAATTTTACAGTATGACATGCGCGCTCGAAGCTTTTCCAGTATGCCCGTGCCTTGGAAAAGCCGGTGTGACAAACTGATAGCAGATGGGAAATGTTTTTTTTATGACCAGAAACACAACCAAGTTATTGAGACTAATAAAAGATAGCTAGAAACAAGATACAGGACTAGCCGGAGCCTTTCTCCTAGGGGCCGGCATGACTGTTCTGTATCTGTACTGCAGCCCTTAACTATTCTTGTCGTAAACTGCCGAAGCATTAAAAATAAAGTAGATGAATTTGCAGCTCTAGTCTCTGCCGTTAGGCCACATATTGTCATTGGCACAGAATCTTGGCTTCATGACTGTATTCTCGACACTGAAGTTTTCTCAAATGGTTTCCGATAGCAGAGAGGGGCACGTCACCGCTTCAAACACGGTCATGCCAACCCCGCTCTCTGCACAGGCTGTCCTGATATGGACCATCTCGACGCTGCCCTTTTGCTTTGCCGGCTTGCTGACACCCGATGAACACCGCCCCATCAAGCCACTCCACCCCCCACCTCTGACTCACGACATCGCAGAAGCTACCGCTTTCCCGCTATTTCCCGCTTGGAATGAGCCTCTCATCTGGCAACCGGCTGCAACTATCAACACGGAAAGCATACTTAATCCACGACTGCACCGGCTCGACTTGGGGCACGTCACTGCATCAAACACGGTCATGCCAACCCCGCCTCTGCGCAGGCTGTCCTGATATGGACCATCTCGACGCTGCCCTTTTGCTTTGCCGGCTTGCTGACACCCGATGAACACCACCCCATCAAGCCACTCCACCCCCCGCCTCTAACTCACGACATCGCAGAAGCTACCGCTTTCCCGCTATTTCCCGCTTGGAATGAGCCTCTCATCTGGCAACCGGCTGCAACTATCAACACGGAAAGCATACTTAATCCACGACTGCACCGGCTCGACTTGGGGCACGTCACTGCATCAAACACGGTCATGCCAACCCCGCCTCTGCGCAGGCTGTCCTGATATGGACCATCTCGACGCTGCCCTTTTGCTTTGCCGGCTTGCTGACACCCGATGAACACCACCCCATCAAGCCACTCCACCCCCCGCCTCTAACTCACGACATCGCAGAAGCTAGCGCTCTCCCACTTTTTCCTGCTTGGAAATCTCATCTGGCAACCGGCTGCAACTATCAACACGGAAAGCATACTTAATCCAAGACTGCACCGGCTCGACTTGGGGCACGTCACCGCATCAAACACGGTCATGCCAACCCCGCTCTCTGCGCAGGCTGTCCTGATGTGGACCATCTCGACGCTGCCCTTTTGCTTTGCCGGCTTGCTGACACCCGATGAACACCACCCCATCAAGCCACTCCACCCCCTGCCTTTGACTCACGACATCGCAGAAGCTAGCGCTTTCCCACTATTTCCCGCTTGGAAATCTCATCTGGCAACCGGCTGCAACTATCAATACGGAAAGCATACTTAATTCACGACTGCACAGGCTCGACTTGGGGCACGTCAACACATCAAACACAGTCATGCCAATCCCGCTCTCTGCGCAGGCTGTCCTGATATGGACCATCTCGACGCTGCCCTTGTGCTTTGCCGGCTTGCTGACGCCCGATGAACACCGCCCTATCAAGCCACTGCACCCCCCACCTCTGACTAACGACGTCGCAGAAGCTAGCGCTTTCCCACTGTTTCCCGCTTGGGATGAGCCTCTCATCTGGCAACCGGCTGCAACTATCCACACGGAAAGCGTACTTAATCCACGACTGCACCGGCTCGACTTGGGGCACGTCACCGCATCAAATATGATCATGACAACCCCGCCCTCTATGCAGGTTAGTTATTTACCGCATGCTTGTTGTACCCGTACAAGCAATCCCTTTTTGTTTGCAGTGTCGTGCCCACTTGAGTATGTCGATTCTTGCCGCAAATTGATGTACCAAAGTTGCTTACATTGCATTAATGCTTCTGTTGTTCACCTCTTGCTTGTTCTCTCCGGCGACGTTGAACTGAACCCTAGACCCATGACCCCAGAATGAATCGCTGAGGCGATATCGTGTCTTGAACAATCACTACAAACAAACAATACTCACTGAGCTTTCAAACATGCATAGTGCCCTGACTAGCATCGAAAATCACGTCAGCACTCTTTCCCTGAGGGTTGATGCTTTAGAAAATATAGTACATACAGGTCAAGCCAGCGGAAAATCTTCAGAACCAGGCTCAAACGATGAAATTACCAGGCTTTCCTCCGAAATAAAAATCCTCACAAAAAAGTGCGATGACGCAGAAAATCGCTTACGCAGGTCGAACTTGATCTTTTTTGGTATCACGGATGCGGCCGGTGAGACCTGGGTGCAATCAGAGGAGCATGTAATCTCTTTCTGCTCACAGCATCTTGATCTATCGTTAAATGTTGATGATATAGAACGTGCGCATCGAATGGGCCGCTTCCAAGAATAAAAAAACTGCCCAATCATTGTCCAAATGGCACATTTTAAGGTGAAGTCAAAAATTTTGACAGGAGGGCCGAAGCTGAAGGGATCAAAATTTTCTGTTCGTGAAGGTTACTCTGTGCATGTTCGATTAGCCCGGAAAAAGTTGTACTCTTTTGGTAAGGAAAGGGATGCCACGTTCAAAATACGTTACGACAAACTGCTGATGGACAAAAAACAATACACGACACCAATAGGGATCGAGTAATCGAACTTTCATCATAGCGATCACCACCTGCTTCCAAGGTTCATTTTAAAAAGCCAGCTCTGCCTTCACAAAGTTCGCACGTCATCTTATCATAAAATGGCTGTCATGTTCACGAATATTTGCAGCTACTTACTAAAAAAGGAAGCTGTGGAAGCACTTCTCGATGATAATTGCTCGGATACTGCGGTCCTCACCTAGTCATGGCTTACCGCAGATATTCAGGACAGCGAACTTCTCGAGGCTAGTAAAGCGTTTAGTGTCTACAGACTCGACAGAGCTGGCCGAAGAGGAGGTGGTGTCCTGATTCTCGTTAAATCAACGGTAGTCTCAAACTTTGTGCCTGTTCATTGTAGCCTTGAACTAGTATGTATTAACCTGTCCCTTACATTTAGCAACACCTTGCTTATCGCCTGCTACTGTCCGCCAGATTTAGATTGTTCTTTTGTTGATGAGCTGTACTCCGTCCTTTTGCACCTTCAATCCCGCTTTCCACGAGCGAACTTGGTCCTATGCGGAGACTTTAATTATCCGGATATCGACTGGGAACAGCTGTCAGCATCTTCTCATCAGTCGAAAAAATTTATTGACTCAATTTTTACTTTTAATCTGTTTCAGTCTGTTAGAACCCCAACCCGTGGCCCCAACATCCTTGATCTAGCGTTTCTCTCAAAGCCTGAGTTATGTCAGTCTCTCTCGTGTACTAGTGGCCTTAGTGATCACAATCTGTTATTTTTTAATTTGGCTATTTCCATTCCCACCCGTAAGCCATATTTAAAATATATTCGCGACTATAACAAAGCCGACTATGCGCAAATTAACCTTGAACTGGAAGCGTTTATCAATTTAGTAAAACTACTCACACCCGAACAGTTACTTTACAAGCAAAAATTACTTTCACTCATGGAAATATATGTCCTGCTTATCTGCATTCACGGAGATGCTGATAAGTGCTGGTTTTCTAACGGCCTTCGACAGTTGTTAAGAAAAAAGAAGCGACTTTTTCGAGCTGCCAAAAATTCTGCCTGTTTCCAAATGGGACAAGTACTTTGAATGCCTCCGGGTTTATACAAATCTTTTTAGGCACTCCAAAAAGAGATTTTACCATAAAGACTTGCATAACATCATTCGGAATAACCCTAAGAAGTTCTGGAATATCCTGTTGCCAAACCGTAACTCGCCTCAAAATATCATCTTGCACGACCAAGATGGCTCGCACGTCCCCGCAGATCGCTGCGCAGATGTCATGAACACCTACTTTTCTTCAGTTTTTACTCGGGAATCAGTCCTCAATGTACCCAGCTATCCCAGCCTTAATTTCAGCCAGATGCCTCCAATTTCAATTTCAGTCGAAGGCATAGCTAAACTTATTGATAACTTGAAGCCGTCAAGTGCTCCCGGGACGGATGACATAACTACCAAGATTCTTAAAGGTACAAGAGATATTTCATGCCAGATATTACAAATCATTTTTAGTCAATCAATTTCAAGTTCAGCAATTCCAAATGACTGGGCATTAAGTAAGGTTTCATTGACATATCATTAACATGTATTGCTTGTAAAATGCTGTAACACATCATATACTCACAAGTCTGCTCTCACCTGGAAAAGAATTCCTTATTTTTTACCAATCAACATGGTTTCCGCTCTGAATTTTCGTGCGATACCCAGCTTTTCGAGTTTACTACCGACCTTCACCTGAACTTAGATTCATCATTTCAAACTGATATCATCTACCTGGATTTCTCTAAAGCCTTTGACCGGGTTCCACACCAACGTCTTATGGCTAAACTCTCCTCTCTTTCCTTAGATCCCTTAATACTGTCATGGATTTCTTCTTTCCTCTCAGACCGCACCCAGTTTACTGTTATCGGCAATCACCACTCCAAAGCCTCCAAAATTATTTCAGGTGTACCCCAAGGCTCTATCCTTGGACCACTCTTATCTTTAGTGTTTATCAACGACCTTCATGCAAATATCTCTTCCTCAATTCGCCTTTTCACCGACGATTGCGTTCTTTATCGCCGCATAACTGCCATTTCTGACCAGAGACTCCTCCAGAAAGACCTCGGTACAATAGAAACCTGGTACACCTCCTGGCTGATGAATCTAAACATATCCAAATGCAAGAGCATGCAAATATCCTGAAAGCATTCCACCTTTAACTGTTCATGCTCGTTAAACTCCACTGCTATTTCACGTGTTGAATCATGCCGATACTTAGGTGTTGTTATCACCGACAAACTCAACTGGACTGAACACATCACAAAATTAGTGGCAGAGACATCCAAAACACTTGGTTTCATTAAGCGTTCCCTCTCTTTATCCCCCAGTTCAATAAGAAAACTTGCCTACGAGGTGTACTTTAGACCAAAACTTGAATATGCCAGCAATATGGAGCCCTCACCAGCAATATCTAATTAAATCACTTGAAAGCATCCATAACCGGGCGGCTCGCTTCATCTGTTCGAATATGATAGACAAGTTAGCGTTAGTGCCATTAAATCATCCATTAACCTTGAATCATTAGCGCATCGAAGGAAGGTTTCACGGCTGTGCCTATTCCAAAACTTATATTACAATCGCCCTGACCTGAGAACCTTCCTTTTAGTACCACCTGTACGAACATCACGTCGTCTTTTCAATTCTATGAGCGTGCAACGCATAACCCGTTCGACAAACGCATTTAATAAGTCTTTCTTACCCTTAGCCATTGAAGAATGGAACTCAATTCCTGAACCTATAATCCATGAACGTGACAACTCTAAATTCAGGCAGCTAATATCAGCTCACTTTGCCAAATAATCTTTTTATCAGCAAACATTTCCAGGTTTACTCAGATACCAAACGCGAATTTTGCTTTGTAGCTCTTCCCTACGCCCATGTAATGTCATATTTTCTGCTTTGTCTTATCTATCTTTTTTTCTCTTTTCTGTGTTTGTAATAATTGTACATGTAAACTTTTGTATTGATTTGTAAAGATATGCGAAATTAATCGCATGGGCGTTCTTTTCGTCTTTTTTTTTTGTTTTTCTGTTTCAATAACCATGGTTTCATAAGAATGTGTAACCTTACTTGCCTCTCTCGTTTTTATTTCGCTTTTATATGACCACATGATTACTGTACTTGTTACCCCCCCCCCCCCCCCCTTATGTAATGCCCAACCCAGGGCCCTTAAGGGATAATAAATGATGATGATGATAATATATATCGTCGTAAAAGGAATACCCAGGGAGGGGGTGTGTTCCTGCTTGTCAATGCTTGCCTGCGATCTGCTGCTTTGTCCTTGGCTCTGGAGTGCAACGAATCAGTTTGATGCAGTGTGCAGTTAGATAATGGTCGTCACTTAGCTGTTGGTTCATTCTACCATTCTCCTGCAAGTACCAATCATGACGTTTTTAAATACCTATCAAATTTTTATCTTCACTCAACCAAGATTTTGTTTTAGGTGGTGATTTTAATATGGCCACTGTCCAGTGGGACAGTAATAAATGCAATACGACAGACTTGAGTGCCTTATCAGTAGGCTTTTCCGAGTTCATTTTAGCTAATGACCTGTACCAGTTTGTTGCAGAACCAACAAGGCAAGGAAGCAGCGGTGCTTCTATCCTCGACTTAATTTTTACTAACAGACAGTCCATCATTAGTGACGTTATGGTCGCTCCGGGGATAAGTGACCATGACTGCGTTGTTGCACAGCTTAGGCCTGTCAGCTCTCGAATAGCACATGCAGGAACCAGAAAGGTTTATTTCTATGAAAAGGTTGATTCTGCTTCCATCTGCACTCAGCTTAAATCTTTCTTACCTGAATTCACTGCGGCCAGTGAAAATTTAGATTGTAATAGGCTGTGGTTAATGTTTAAACATATACTTGAAAAATTAATTGCTCAGTATATCCCTAGTAATGATATGTCTTGTAAAAGGCGAGCTGATAAGCCATGGGTGACTCGCCAGACTCATTTGGTTATCAAAAAAAAGACAAAGACACCGCCTCTTATGCAGGTACAAAAGAAGCAATGATCGCTCTGTCTATGACTCCTTAAAGCGTCTTGGAAATGAAATAAAAGTTAAGAATAAGGTAGCCAGGCGTGACTATTTTTATGCTTTGGGAGATAAGCTGCAAACTTAATCTAAGGAAATGTGGAAGTTTTTAAAATTGAATGCAAGAGAGCCCATATGAATCCGAAACTTGGTAGATTGTAACGATGTACTGGTGGGCGATGATTATAAGAAGGCCTGTTCATTTAACACTTATTTCCAGTCTGTTTTCACTCCGCCTTATTCTGCAAATCTCCCTCAGTGTCTGAGGCACTAACCAGTGATACTACTGACCTGGTTATTACGCACAATGGTGTAGCAAAATTACTTCAAGATATTAAAGCTGGTTCTGCAGGTGGGCCCGACGGTCTTCCTTCATATGTCCTGCGGGCCTGCACTGATGTGATTGCTCACTATTTAGTGATTTTGTTCAACAAATCGCTTAAAACCATCTCTCTTCCTGACGAGTGGAAAATGGCTAATGTAGTTCCTATTCACAAAGGTGGCTCAAAGAATAGTGTCAGTAACTACAGGCCTACCTCCATTACTTGTATTTGTTGCAAATTAATGGAGCACATCATTTACAATTCCGTGATGAAAAACCTCTAAAGCAATAAATTCTTCACCGACTCCCAAGATGGTTGCAGGTCTGGCCACTCATGCATAACCTAATGCAGTCATGACATTTTCTCTGCTTTTGAAGGCCACGAGCAGGTAGACTGCGTATTTTTACACTTCAAAAAGGCCTTCAACACAGTGTCCCGTGTCCTGTTACTCCATAAGCTATCGTTTCTTGGCATACAAAGCAAATTGTTTCAATGGATTAAAGATTACCTGCAAGGGCGCAAGAACGCGTCTTAGTAAATGGCATTTAGAAGTACGGAAAGCAGGGCAAGTTGGTTACTACTATCCACAGTAAAACAGCGCGGGAAAAACACGACGACGGAACATACATGACGACACGAGCGCTGGCTTTCAACTGGTGATTTATTACGCACATGTGTACATATACTATTCCCGCCAAACACTAAACAGACCAAAAATATTGAAGAAACACCGCGTCATCACTCAACACCTTAAATCTACATTTCTACAAATGCATGCTCCAAAAAGGTGATTTCACGGTTAGCCAATGATAATGAGGGCTTGCTAATGCATGTTTCACCCCCCTTGTCAAAGTGATATGCCTCTACTAGTTCCCTTAATATCTGATCCTTATGTTTGAAGATGACGGATGTCTGATGAAGCAATGGGGCGCACGTGTGCTTAGGTTGCCTGCAGTGCAGCGCTGAATTCGAACCGGCTGCCCTGTCCAAAGAATTGCGATGCTCCCTCAGGTGTTCGTTGAGACATCGCCCAGTCTGGCCAACATACCACCCACCGCATGAAAGGGGAATCTTGTAAGCGCTCGTGCCGTCGTGTATGTTCCGTCCTCGTGTCTTTTCCGCGCTGTTTTACCATGGTTAGTAAATGGGCGCTTATCAAACACTGCAGCGGTCACTTCTGGTGTCCCGCAGGAATCTCTGTTGGGGCCTTTACTGTTCTTAGTCTATGTCAATGACATGGTGGTGCAGAAGACTGTGTTTTGTATCGTTCTATTAAAGAACCATGTGACTCAGATAATCTTCAGCAAAACTTGGACCGCATTCAACTTTGGTGCGATAAATGGAAGATGTGTTTGAATACTGCAAAATGTTACTGTATTTCATTTACCCACACGCGCACTGCAATTTTGTCTGACTACCTTTTAAACAAGGAACCTTTAACTAAAATAACCAATTATAAATATCTTGGTGTTTATTTTTCTGCTGACCTGACTTGGAAAAAACAAACAGAATATACATCGTCGAAGGCAGCAAGAATGTTGAACTTCTTAAAGAGGAATTTCTGAGATGCTCCTCAGAAGGTTAAGGAAATTTTGTATTTCACAAACATCAGACCCTCAAATCGGGACTCATAGTGCTATGCTGGAGCGTGAACAGAATCGTACAGCGTGATTTGTCACAAACAAATATTCTTTTAATCTCCGTAGTATCTGCATCAAGCAGGGGTTGAACTGGGACTCACTGGAAAAGCGCCGTTTGCGAATTAAGTTAGAACTTGTTGTTTACTAGGAAGCGCAAAAAACGGACTAAGGACAGAGTAGGGGACACAAAAACACGTTCACGAGCACTACTGCCAACTGTTTATTCATACTGTAGTACAGGGGATATATAAGAATAGAATGTCGCGCATGCGCGTAGAAAAGGCACAAAGACCGCACATCAGTCATGAGCACAAGTTAACCAAAAAACGAATATAAAAAAAGCACATTCAGATGAATATACGTATACAGACGTGTCACTGACACAACGTTCGGACAGCTTTCTGATATAATAAGCCTCTAATACAAGCCTAGCCTTATCATTACCGCTGTTGCCAAGAATGGTGGTCTTCTCCAATCTTGCCCTACACATGCACAAAGCAAGGTGACGCACGAGAATAGCACTAGTATCATTAGTTTCTATGTTTCTAGCATGCTCCCATAGCCGGTCATTAATACAGCAGCCAGTTCGGCCAACGCATGAAGCGGTCTTTGTGCCTTTTCTACGCGCATGCTCGACATTCTGTTCTTATATATCCCCTGTACTACAGCATGAATAAACAATTGGTAGTCGTGCTCGTGAACGTGTTTTTGTGTCCCCTACTCTGTCCTTCATCTGTTTTTTGCACTTCCTAGTAAACGAAATGCATCACCAACTAGACAGGCAGCTTGCTCTCCTAAGTTGGAACTTCTCTACCGGATTCACTGCAATAAAACTGCTATTAACTCTAAAACATATCTGCTCCCACCACATTTTGTATCAAAAAGATGCGACCACGAATGGAAGATACGTGAAATGACGAGTCATACAGATGCCTACAAACGCTCTTTTTTTCCACATGCCATCAATGAATGGAACAAGCTGCCTCACTCTGTGATCGAATGCCAGTCCGAGGCAAAGTTTCGTGCAATGTTGTCGGACCTCTGATGTGCTTTATGTACTTGGATACTGTTTCCCGCTCTTCATATTTCGCTTTCTCCATTTCCTTACTTTTATGTGATTTCACATTGACGATCCTTTTCATTTTACATAACTTTTTTTGTACCAGAGGTTGAGCCCATGTCGCATGCTGTGAGATGTATCTTTGAAAATTGTATGTTTGTATCCTCCCTGTAATTATACCTTCACGGCGCTGCACGAAATGTGGATAAATAAATAAATAAATACTTCCTGATATGACAGGACTTTGGCAGCCAGTCTCAAGACCACAACATAGTACAAAATTTTCAGATATGTTGACGATTATCTGCTAGTCTTCAAGAGCTCCCCATAGCAAAACGCCTCTGAAGAAACCGTCCGCATCATCGCCTAATTTTCCTTGCACCTAAAAAATCTCTCCATAACGGTTGAGCATCCCAGACTACAAGCTTCACTTCCTGGATCTTTTGCTGCACCTTTCCTCTGGCCACACCTGCTGGCAGCACGCACCCCGCTCGCAGAAGAGCATGCTGCCGTTTACCTCCGCGCACTCGAACCTTATCAAACGAGGTATCGCCACATTTGCAATAAAATATGCCCTCTACAGATCCCTCCAACACCAAATCTTTGCCAGCTTCAACTCACAGGTGAGCCGGCTCAGATCCGGTAATTTCCCGGAGGACCTGCTGCGCAACCTGGCGGAAAAACTTGTTCAGGAAATCCGCGGAAATTCTAATACCCCTGTCACACGGGCACTTTCGATCCTCATTGAGTCAATGCTCATCGAACTCAATGCAGATCGACGGTTGTCACACGGCCACTTTCAAGCGCAATCGAGCTCGATCCTGCTTGGCTCGATGCCAATTCCTCAAGAGTGCTTGAGGTTCCAAGCACAATCGAAAGCACTTTCGCTCTCATGAAGCTATAAAAATAAACACTAGTCAACAAAACAAAACCACAATTTTTGTTGTTTTAACTGATTAAAATGCAAGACAGAACATTTAGCCGCAGAGGTGCGCCACAAGATTAGACACTTGATGCAGATATGCAGATGTACCCATTTGGCTACGAATTTGGCTGCCTCTGCCCCCGACTGCACAGTGTTGCCGGACATCACCATGCTATGGCTGTCAGCGGAACATTTGGCGCCACTTAACACGCATGAGGAAAACTTCTCAATGAGCATTGAAAATGTCCGTGCAGCACTGGATGTTTCGAGCGTGCTCGAAAATCTCGATGCAGATCGAGCTCAATGAGGATCGAAAGTGCCCGTGTGACAGGGGTATATGAAGAAACATACGGACATCGAACAATCGCACACAGTCGTTGTTCCCTATGTGCATGGTGCGTCCCACAAGCCCAACAAGATGGGCACTAAAGGTGGAGTTCGTGTAATTTTTTCTCCCCCGAACAATTGTATTGAATTGTATTGGGTTTTATGGCACATAAGCAACTTAGGCTATCACGCGCCAAACACATGGTATAATTTATTTAAAAAATTGGGTGTCCTCAGCGAAAGTCCTTGTCCGGACGAGGACTCCGAGGAGCCCATCAAATCGAATGCAGACCTCAGCCTTCTTAGGATTGAGAAAATGGATGAGATGCGTCATAAAATGCGCGAAAGCACGGGGTAAAAAATTTTTACAATTAATAGTTCTGCGATATTTGATATCATAGTTTGTTTAAGATGGCCGCGTCTTTCAGAAAATTATAAACAGATGAAGTTCTTACTAGTGGATTATCTTACTAGTGGATTAAATTGGGGTGGAAGGGGATGCGTTCATCGTAAAATACAGTAAAATATTTTTTCTTAGCCGTTCAAGTTTGTGCACGAGAATAAAATGTGATTAACTGTCAGCTCATCTCCACATTTCTCACATACGGGTTTGTCTTGTTTTGTCAGTAGAAAGTTGTGTGTCAGGTGTGTGTGTCCGATGCGCAGGTGGCATAACATTATTTCTATAAAACATTCCTGATGCCTGCATGATCTCCATTCTCCCAGAATAGGTTTTACAAAATGTAGTTTGTTATTTTCTTCACTATTCCATGTACACTGCCATTTTTCTGTAAGTTTATTTTTTACTAACTTCATGCAATCTGCATAGGGTATATTTAGAGTCTGGACTTCCTTATGGCGAGCTTGAGCAGCGCACGTGTCAGCTCTCTCGTTGCCACGAATTCCGAGATGGCTTGGTATCCAACAGAGCTTAATTTCATGTCCTTGTGTTTCAGCAGTTATTATGTCATGTATTATATTTCCTATTAAAGGTTGCCTTACGTTTCTGGCTTTCAGTGCTATGATTGCACTCAGCGAGTCCGTGTAGATAATGCTGTTTTGAATGTTCTTTTCGACTATTTTTGGTACAGCCACCGAAATGGAATAGCATTCAGCTGAGAAAATTGACGCACACTGAGGCAACCGAACTACCTTTTCCCATTTGTCTTTCACTACAGCACTTCCGACGTAAAGTGATGTTTTAGAACCGTCTGTATAAAATGCTGTGTATTCTTTGTACTTTTCCTCTAGTGCCAAAAATTCTTGTATGTGTTCACGTGGAGTTTGGTTTTTCTGAAATTGTGTCATTGTGTAGTCCCCTACAGCGGGAAAGGTGTACCAAGGTGGCAGTGGTTTGGGTCTCTGGGCGACATCAGGTAGTGTGTCTAAAATACCCAATTCCTGGCAAATTACTTCAAAACGGAGGAAAAGGGGTCTCTTCGCATTCGGTTTGTTGCTAAAAAGCCGCTTAGACGGGCACTTCGCAACTATGGAGTAGCAGAGATGTTTTGGTAGTGAACGGGTTTTTAGGACGTATGCACATGTGAGCATGGCTCTTCTATCTGCGAGGGCTGGTTCGTTACATTCGACATATAGGCTGTTTATTGGTGATGTCCTGTACGCCCCACTTGCAAGGCGCAAACATGAATTATGTACTGCATCTAATTGCTTAAGGTAGAATGGTCGAGCTGAGTTGTACACTATACACTCATAATCTAGGCAAGAGCGAACTATGCTGCGGTAGATGTGCAAAAGGCAGGTTCTATCAGATCCCCAGCATTTACGTGAAAGCACCTTTAAGATATTTAATGATTGAGAAGTTTTGTTCTTCAGGTTCTTTATGTGGGGCAAGAAGGTCAGTTTTTTGTCAAACGTTATGCCCAGAAATTTGTGTTCTCTTTTTATCAGTAATTCGGTTTCGTTCAGGTGTAGTCTACGATCTGTCTGTAGGCCACGTTTGAGTCAGAAACAAATAGCCACTGTTTTCTGTGGGGAGAACCGGAAACCATTTCGGTCAGCCCATGTTGAAAGTTCATTTATTGTTAACTGCACTCGTCTTTCGCATGTTGATATGTTTGAGGACGTACAAGCTATCTGCAGATCGTCGACATGGATGGAATACATAACGGATCTTGGAATTATTTTGCTAATAGAATTCATTTTAACAACAAAGAGGGTCGTGCTTAAGACACTTCCCTGAGGCACTCCATTTTCCTGAATGAAAACTCTCAAGAGGGTTGAACCGAGACGTACATTGAATGAACGGTTTGACAGGAAATCTTTTAGGCAGTTCAACATCCTGCCACGAATGCCAAGTTCAGCCGAGTCGTAAAGAATTCCGTACCTCCAGGTTGTGTCATTTGCTTTCTATAAATCTAAAAAAACAGCAGAACATTGTTGTTTGTGTATGAAGGCCTCACGGACAGTATTTTCAAGGCGAACTAGGTGGTCTGGTGTGGAGCATGCCTTTTTGAAACCGCACTGATGGACATAGAGAAGCTCATGGGCTTCTAGCACGAAGGTTAATCTAATATTCACGATACTTTCAAATGATTTTGCAAGGCAGCTGGTGAGGGCTATGGGCCTATAACTACTGGGAGAGGGTGGCTTTTCGGGTTTTAAAAATGGAACGATGATGGCCGTCTTCCAGGTTAAGGGTAGTTTACCCGACATCCAAACATTATTAAAAAAAACTTAAAAGTGCCTCTATGGCAGGTGCGGAGAGGTGGGACAGCATTTGATAGTGTATTCCATCCGGGCCCGGTGCTGTCTGTTTACCAGCGGACAAAACTGTGCTGATTTCTTGAACTGTAAAAAAATTATTATTATATGGTTCATTTGTATATCCACTTGTAGGGAGTCTTTGTTTCTCGGCTGTGTTTTTAAACCTTAGAAATGATTCTGTGTAGTGTGATGACCTGGTAACTACCGAAAAATATTCACCTAAAATGTCTGCCTGTTCTTCGATGTTTGTCTGTATACCAGGCGCTGTTAGAAGGGGAAGTGTGAATGGGGAGTATTTACCATCTAGCTTTCGTACCTTCTCCCACATTTCTTTTGATGTGGTTGAACTATTTATTGATATCACGTAACTTTTCAAAGAAGTTTTTTCGGCACTACGGCAGATATATCGAGCTTCTGACCTTGCCTTTTTAAAGTTTATGAGATTTTTATGGATGGGGCACCTCCAAAAGTTTCCCCATGCTTTGTTCTGTTTCTTTTTTGCTAGTCTTCATTCTTTTGTATACCAGGTTTTGTGGCTTTGTTTCACCACTCCAGAAGATTGAGGTATAGCTAGGCGCGCAGCGGAGATAATGCAGTTTGTGATAATTTCATTAACTTCATCTATACTTAAGTTATCTTGATCTATTTTTTCTAAGCTGGCATTTTCTTGAAACAGTGCCCAGTTGGCCAAATGGAGTTTCCAACGTCGTGGTTTTGTAGGAATGATTTGCGGAGATGATGTTAGGCTTATAAGAACGGGTAGAAGATCGCTACCATACGGGTTGTCCAAGACATCCCATTTAAGAGCAGTAAAAACAGAAGGCGATGTAAGAGGCAAATCTATGCAGCTCCATTTTCCGGAGCTTGAAGAACAGTATGTGTGTTTGCCCCTGTTGAGCAGGCTTAGATTACTGCACAGAATAAAATATTCTAAAATACGACCTCTAGTGTCCGTTTGTTCACTTCCCCAAAAATTGGAGTGAGCATTAAAATCGCCGACTAACAGATATGGCTCTGGCAATTGTTTTAAAAGGTCTTCTAAGTCATGGAGTGTTACTGTCAGGTGTGGTTGGAGGTATACGGAACATACTGTGATTGTTTTAAAATGTACTACAGATACTGCAACGGCTTCAAATGTAGTTTGAAGCTTGACTTCACGAGTGGCCACGTTACTTTGAACGACTATGGCGGTACCTCCAGAGAGCCTATTTGGTTGCTCTCGGTCGTGGCGAAAGATTTTATATTTACTTAAAATATTTTTATGTTTTGATCCCAAGTTTGTTTCCTGGAGACACAAAACAACCGGGGAATATAAAGCAAGAATATCTGTTACGTCACTGTAGTTTTTTAGTATGCCTCGACAGTTCCAATGAATTATGAACGCCACATCTAATAACTTTTGGAGATATATTTAAAAAACCTATGCTCCCGGTTTTGTGGGGCCTGTTATTTGAGTTTTTGCTCCCTTCTTGTGTTCAAGGGAGTTCCGCCGCCGCTGCTGCGGAAGCAGGCTACTGCTTATATCCATCGCCTCATGCGAGGCGACCGATTTCCGCGGAGAACCCGCGGGGGTACGGATTTGTGGCTTCTCCCTACGGGGGGAAGTCGTGCGGCCTACCGGCTCAGGGGCCAGCGAGCCTTTCTTTTGAGATAACAGGGCAGCCTTGGCTGCACCTCTCAATGATGTGGATGGCCCTGCCTGGGCCATCCACACCATGAGGTGCACCATGAAGTTGGCACCAGCTTCACATCCCAAATAAAGAGGCTGGAATCTGCAGGTTTTCCCATGACCTTCCATGACCTTACTCATGGATTTGGCAGAGGTGCTCCTGGCAGAATTCCGGAAAGGAAAATTGAACTGCGACCGTTCACAGGATGACAAAAAGAAGACTGTCACAATTCCATGCGTACATTCCCCATCGCATCGGCTAAAGAAGGCTGGAAACGGCGTTGCCATCCGAGTTATGTTTTCAGCACCAAACAAGCTGGGCGGCCTTTGACGAAAAGTGAACTACAAAGAAAGGAAAAAGATGTTGTACATCAATCAACATGAAACCCGCTTTGTTGACTGCAAAGAATGAGGTCGTTTATGAGATTCCGCTAACCTGTGGTCGCACGTACGTCGGTCAGACAGGCTATTAGATTCGCTAACCTGTGGTCGCACATACATCGGTCAGACAGGCTGTTGCCTCGATCACCGGCTGCGTGAACATGAAAATTCAATGAGGACTGGAACAGGCAGCAATTTGCCATTGCACTGCAAGACTTGCAAGGGCTGTAGACCAAAGCTGCACGAAACGTGCATTTTACGAAGGTATAAAGAGAAACGAACCTGAGAAATCTTCGAGCCATTCATCATCTCAAAAGGGGACAGACTTGCATCAGCACACCATCGATCGCCCTACTCAAGAAGGAACCATCACATCTGAAATCTTGAGTTCGCTTTCCCAGATTAGTGTCCAGACTTTTTTGGTTTCCTTTTTGTTTTAAATCCTGCTTAATCACTTGGTGTTTTATCTTTCTTTCCTTCAACGGTATTTATTGCACGTGCAAATAAAATCGTTTTTCAGTTGGTAGTTGTCAGCGCTTTGAGCTTGTGTTTCTTCTGTCGCCCATGCATTTTTTTTCGCTGAAAATTTCCTCTTCTTATTCTTCTAGTTATTTCACTCTCATGATTCGGATCTGCGGTCACTACCTGCCCTAAGTAGTGACCCCACATGTATTTGTGAACTCCATAAGATGAAAGCCTTGAACTCTCTATGTGACCCATCTATTAACTAGTGCCTTGTTACCTGATACAGGGATACAGTAACAGCGCTTTATTCTGCACCGGGCTTGAAAAAAAAAAAAAAAAACTCGGCGCATCGATGGAATTGTATATCCGGGCCTGGGGTGCGGCCTGATTTCGGAGACCAGAACCGACAACGCATTCCCTCACAAGAACAGAATTTGGCCACCCAGGCATAGTACTTGGCCACAACCTTCTACGAACAAGCCAATTAACCCTCAGCCCTCAGTACCCAGCAGCTGTAGAGCTACTGACCAAGGCAGTGGTCAGATGTGTGACGCAGCGGACGGTGCTAAGATTCACTAGCTATGGACAGGTCGCCATTGGAATCTCAACCTAGCAACATTTAATGCTAGCACCTTATCCAGTGAGGCTAGCCTAGCAGTGCTCCTTGAGGAACTAGCAGGCATTAATTGGGATGTCAAAGGCATAGCAAAGTTAGGAGGACAGGTGAGGCCTATACAGTACAAAAGGGCGGGCACATACTGTGCTATCGCGGATTAGCGGATAGACGAGATCTAGGTGTGGAATTCCTCATAAATCAGGATATAGCTAGCAACATAGAGCAGTTCTATAGTATAAACGAGAGGGCGGCAGCTATTGTAATTAAGTTCAATAAGAGTTACACGCTGAAGGTGGTGCAGGCCTACGCGCCTACATACAGCCATGATGACCAGATCATTGAAAGCTTCGATGAAGACGTGGAATTGGCAATGAACAAAGAAAAACCACAGTATATTGTACTCATAAGCAACTACTTATTGATGGGCGAGTTATTAGTAGGGTTTGCAGATAGAAATAATTTACGGATCATGAATACCTTCTGCAAACGAGAGAACAGGAAGTGGGCCTAGAAGAGCCCCCTATGGTGAGACTAAACATGAAATAGACTTCATACTATGCACTCACCCTGGCATTGTGCAGGATGTGGAGGTCGTCAGAAAGGTGCAGTGTAGAAACCATAGAAGGGTAAGGTCGCAAATTAGCCCAGATTTGAAGAAGGAATGGAAAAAAGTAGTGAAGCGGAAGCCCATTAACCAGTTAGCGGTAAGAGGGAAAGTAGAGGAATTCAGAATTTCGCTGCAGAACAGATATTTGGCTTTAACTGAGAAAGACTTTCTTAACGTTCAAGCAATGAATAACAATCTCCCTGCTGTCATTACAGAGTGCGCCGTGGAAGTAGGTGGTAGGATGGCTCGGCAGGATACCAGCAAGATATCTCAGGAGACGAAAGATCTGATTAAGAAACACCAAACTATGAGGGCGTCTAGCCCTAGAGATAAAATAGAAATAGCAGAGCTATCGAAGTTAATAAATAAGAGCAAGGGTAGTCCAGATAAGCAAGTTCAATATGGACAGAATTGAGCATGCTCTAAAGAACGGAGGTAACCTAAAAGCGTCAAAGGGGACACTGGGCATAGGTAAAAACCAGATGTATGCGTTAAAAGACAAGGAGGGCAACGTCATTAGCAATATAGATAAGATAGTTAAACTAGCTGAAGGGTTCTACACAAATCTATACAGTAGCCAATGTAATCAGAATGTTAGTGAGACAGTAGCAAACAGCAATGCGTCATCCCGTCAGTAACAAAAGAGGAAGTAAAGAAAGCCTTAAGAGCAATGCAAAGGGGAAAAGCAGCTGGTGAGAATCAGGTAACAGCAGATCTGTTGAAGGGCAGAGGGCAGATTGTGCTAGAAAAACTAGCCACCCTGAATAAGCAGTGCCTTATGACCTCGACCATACCGGAAGCTTGGAAGAACGCAAACTTTATTTTAATTCATAAGAAAGGAGACGCCAAGGACTTGAAAAATTACAGACCGATCAGCTTACTGTCTGTTACTTACAAAATATTTACAAAGGTAATCGCTAATAGAGTCAAGGCAACCTCAGACTTCAATCAACCAAATGATCACGCAGGATTTCGTAAAGGACATTCCACAATAGATCATATTCACACTATCAATCAGGTGATGAGAGAAACGAGCAGGATATAACCAACCCCTATATATAGCTGTTATTGATTATGAAAAAGCATTTCACTCAGTGGAAGCCTCAGCAGTCATGCAGGCATTGCGGAATCAGGGTGTAGAAGAGCCTTATGTCAAAATACTGGAAGATATATATAGCAACTGCGGAGCTACCATAGTCTTCATCAAGTTAGCAATAACATTTCAATAAGGAAGGGCGCCAGGCAGGGAGACACGATCCCGCCAATGCTGTTCACCACCTGTTTACAGGAGGTATTCCGAGGCCGGAATTGGCAACAGTTAGGGATAAGAGTTAATGGAGAATACCTAAATAATCTGCGATTCGCTGATAACATTGCCTTGCTGAGTCACTCAGGATATGAATTGCAAATCATGATCAATGAGTTAGGCAGAGCAAAACAGTGGGACTAAAAATTAACATGTAGAAAACCAAAGTAATGTTCAACAGTCTAGCACAGGAACAGCAGTTCACAATTGGCAGCGAGGGGCTGGAACTTAGGGCAGGTAGTGACAGCTGATCTGGATCATGAGAAGGTAATAACTAGAAGGATAAGAATGAGGTGGAGCGGATATGGCAGGTTCTCTCAGATCATGAATAGCGCTTTACCAAGAATCTCTCAAGAGAAACGTGTACAACAGCTGTATCTTGCCGGTACTCACCTACGGGGCAGAAACGTGGAGGCTAATGAAAAAGGTTCAGCCTATGTTAAGGACAACACAGCGAGATATGGAAAGAAATATGATAGGTGTAACATTAAGAGACTGGAAGTGGGCAGAGTGGTTGAGGGAACAAACATGGGGAACCAAGAGGAAGAAATGGGCTTGGGCAAGGCATGTAATGCGCAGGCAAGATAACCCCTGGTCATTAAGGCTAACGGAACGGAGTGGATTCCGAAAGAGTGCAAGCGTAGCAGGGGGCGGCAGAAGGCTAGGCGGGCGGATAAGATTAAGAAGTTTGCAGGCATAGGGTGGGTGCAGCTGGCAAAGGACAGGGTTAATTGGAGAGAAATGAGAGCCATTTCCTCTGCAGTGGGTGAAGTCATGCGGATTATGATGTATCGATAGAATACCAGCTCCGTAACGCAAAAACACCACTTTTACAGAAAACAAAGCTCTTGGAAGGTAGAAAGAAAAAAGCAAGAACTAAAATAGAGGCATCGGCAGCACAGTGCAATCTCTCAAGCACAAGCGTGGTGATGAAATGAAAGAAAAGATCCACCGCAGATCTCTGAGGCTGACAAATGTGCATGAAGGTTACGTGTTTGATCGATATTGGAGCATATAAATTCTGTTTTGCAAGCACTAGTGCACTTTTATCATGTGAAGACAGAAAAAAGACAACCGGAATGTTGGAAGACAAAAAAAGACTGCAATTGGCGACGCAAGAGGTGGCCAGCTGAGTTTTTGTATGTTTTGGAGCGCTTGACGGCTGCGTACCCACATGCTCTCGTTAAGCACCTCGATTTACAAAGGTGGAGCAGCAGAGGACCTCCTCTCTAAGTGCTCCTTGAACGCAACTGTGACAAGGAAAAAGAGCTGCGTATAGCCAATGTTAAACGCTCCTCCATGTTAGCAAACACACTACTCGGCGTGTTCGCTTCGTCAGTGTGCCAAGATGCTGGGCTGCATAACCAGCCCTACGAGGACCATTGTTACAGAATTTAAATATGCCCGCATATACCAGTCACTACACAGCAGTCGTGATGGTGGCTTGGTGACGACAGAGACGCTGCCGAATCCTCGGCGCTAGACGTTCTTTCTTGCAAGACCAGCCGCCTCAGCCCTCAACAGCATCACACACTGTGTGGGGTTGAGGTCGCTGAATGCAGACCACAGTTCTCTGCGAGAATTTCTTTGTCGGAATCAGGAACGGGATCTATCATAATGTTGGTGCAAACACAAACAAAGCAACGATGGCTGATAGAGGCCATCAACGTCCAGCCGGCAGTATTTTTCATTTTGGTTCCTGCTTTGCGGGAGCACAGCGCTCACTGACAGCAATCACGGAGTCCTCGTTTCTGTTTCTGTTTCCGCTGCTTTACGTCATTCTTCTTCTATTTCATTATCAGATAGTCCCAATTTTGAATCCTAGTGGTGGGAAAATTTTTTCAACTCTGAATCCAAATCTGTTAGCAAAAAGCGCACCTTTCGCTGCTGGACAAGCAGCAACAAAGCCATAAAATGCCTAACTATCAGATTTTACTAACAAAAAAAATTGATAGTGTTGCCCACAGCGCCCTTTCAAGTTAAACGTCAGATGTCCAGCCACAATTGACCGTGCCCAATGTGGTGGCAACCTCCAAATTTGGCCTGGACCAACCCTGAAATTTGACCTTGGCTGATTTGAACCAAAGTCAATGCCTAACCATATTTGAGCATGACCAAAACTATGATGACCTCCAAACCGGGCCCTGGCCATTGCGAACATTTGACCTTCGTGATTTGGGAATGCTTTCGCACTATAACAGGTTTAATCAAGTTAAAACCCTGTGGTGTACCATGTCTACCAAAGGTGCACCATGGTGGCTTGCCCTCTGACATTTGACATTGCACCTTAAATGAGTTTCAATAGGGTGGCGCTACTGTCAGGTCACGCGACATGACATCAACGGATGGCCCGTATATAAACACCGCGTAGCAGTGCTTGCCTCATCAGCCATGGGAGAAAAGGAGTCGGGACCATCTGTCTGCCTTTCCAGAGCTATCGCTCAACCTTTGGGTATAACAGTGGTTACAAGGACTATGCAATAAATTAATTGAGATTACGTAAAGCTGACGAGAGATAGGCATTCACTCATCACCCCAGTGCAAGAATTTTTGAGCTAGCATCAATAACAGTGAAGATATAGACGATTAAAAATTGCGCTAATCCTCTCCCCCCTCAACTCGTCCACGAGGAGCACCAGAAAAAAATAAAGAGAACAGCTCTGGGACTGGGCCCCGCCCATGAAAACGTCATCCGCTGACGTTTATTTTGCAACTTCCGGTTGTCGCTCCTAGCCCCCCAGCAGCAGCGTCGGCGGCGTGGCGGCATCTCTCCGGTCTCTTCTCCTTCCTGGATTGCGGCGCGCGTCGGGTTTCTTTGCTTGTCATCTGTGGTAATTAGCAGTAATAAACCCGGACCTCGAGGTGCGACTGCTCGCTTTTACGGCCGCGATGGGCATCGAGCCCTATGCGTGCGCACGAAGAGCCGTGCGAGTGGCTCCGGAACTCCCGACAGAAGGAGGCGGCAGAGGAAAATTGAAACCATATGCGCAAAGGCAATGCCCTGGCTCGCGCTTGCCCGAGAGGCTCGCGCGGCGGCATGAGCAGACGATTTTCACGGCTACCGGAAGTATGCCCATGACATCGTGGCTGCCGTGGCTCCAGGGAATGAGAGCATGTGGTGGCCTGGCGACGTCATGGTACAATGACGTCTTTGTTCCATGATTTTAGTTCCAAAATCAGTCACTACGAGCACACCAATTGGCCCGCGAATTTTGAAAAACACGGTTTTTTAAAAGTTCATAATAATCTGCCGGCTCAGTTCTGAAGACTCATACATGGTGTGAATGCTTCTTAGCATCATTTCTAAGCATTGAAAACATTTACAAGTGACTTTTTATTCGTTGCATAGTCCATTTAAGCCCTGCCTAGCTTTATCTCACTCATACTGTCCTCAAGTCGTTGCTCTCACAAAAATGTGGTTACACAACAGAATATTTTACTCTGAATTCACTCACCGGACAACGTCGTGATTTGGACAGACACAAAAAACAGTAAAGGGGGCAGTGTCGCTCTTCTGCTTCGATCAGACCGTCCTCCCTGGTCGTATATATACAGAATCTGTCTAGTGCAAACTTTACCTGGAAGAACTGAATTTTGTAACTGGCCATTTCTATATCCCCCTGGAACTTTGTTCGACTCAGTGCAAGCATGCGCAACATTCATGCACAAGCACTATCTTATCATCATCAGCCTGACTACGCCCATTGCAGGACAAAGGCCTCTCTCATATCTCCCCAATTCCTTTGCCAGCTGCGGCCGCAGAGAGTGTCAAAGAGAGCTGTTTGTGGGTGCCGTTCTAGGCGATCAGATAAGTGACCGGTTGCGATGTGCGGTCATGGTGCACAGCAGATAGGGCACTAACTTGGGCACCGGTATCAATCAGGAATGTGGTGCCGGTGGCCTTGTCGGTGATGTAGAAAAAGTGACAGGGTTCGAGGCCTTGACCACTCATTACCAATCGCAGTTGGCCAGCTGCTTTTCTGCCCAAAAGCACAAAAGTAGGCAGTGGCAGGCGTCGGCGCCGAATCGGCGGTGGTGATAACAGAATGGTGGCCGAGATGGTGAGTCAGAACGGCGTTCCTGAGAAACAGAATGAGAGGGTGTGCGCCGTTGGTGATGCAGTCAGGACCCTCACCGGGCTGGAGATAACGGGGTCGCAATTAGCTGCACGGGGCGTTGGCAGAGCTGATCATAAGATGCTGACAGGGCCGTCAGCTCCGGATGAGAACGGTAGGATGGCGGAGGAGCAGACGGTGCGACGTTTGTAGAGCTGACTGTGGCAACCTGCGGAGAGGGTGGTTGCCAAACTCCCGGATCTTGTCGGCTAAGTCGGCAAGCTGAGAGAAGTCCATAGTCGAGGCAGCAGCCAAGAGCATCCGGGTGTTCACTGGCAGATGTTGCAGGAATAGCTCGCGGAGGAGAGCATTGTCTACTGCTTGAGCTCGTGCTCCGAGAAGTTGCACCATGCAAAGAAGCAGTTGACTATGTCAACGACCTGCAAGCTCGTCAGCAGACAGAAGCTGCTCGATATGTGTTCGCGTCAATGCTGCAGTGCGTGCGAGGAGCGCTGCCTTGAGGCGATCGCATAGATCCGCGCAGTAGGTTCAAGCGGAACCAGACCAAGAGATCGGCGACCTCTTCAGCCGCAGTCGGAGGTATGGTAGGGGCAACGTGTAAATATCGTGTGGCTTGAGTCGTGACACGGGCTAGATCAAAGTGGGCCTCAGCCTGACGAAACCAGAGCACTGGGTTGCTCTCCCAGAAGGACGGCAGGGAGGGGTGCCAGGGCCTGAGGCGTCTCAGTCAGCACCAAACTATGTTCAACGTTCTGCGTAAGAAGCGGGTCCTGGTGGTCCTCCATGGCTCTACCTCGTCTCAGGCTGTCACCAGCTGCAGAGCACCGTCGCAAGGACGGACCCGAACCAGTCAGTTGTAGACTCAAGAAGAGCTTTTCTTTTCTTTAATTCCTCGTCATCGTCCGAGTGCCATCTCGGAGCCCGAGCGTCCTAGCACAAGGCTCGTGCCACTTCGTATTTTTTTGCCACACCAATTGTCCACAGAAGGCACTGCTACAACAGCAACCATGACTACACAGGCCACATATCTCATCACACCAGCCACATTCTTCAGCTCAGCCCATACATTCTTGACCCGCAGAGCATAAGCATTGCTGCGATCACAACAGATCATATCACACATAGCAACTTGTCTGCGTTTTTCCTCCCCTTCAGATAATCAACTGAGTGTACAAAGGAACACAGTCTTTGTGCCACAATCCTTATGATGTTCTCCATTCCAGGAGTATCCAAAATAAAGGTACATCACCATGTTTGGTGGCCTACCTTGGATAACAACATAGTGGTGGCCAAATAAATGTGCCGTATTTGCCAGGAGTGAAACGTTGGTCACGGCTGCATGTTGGCTACGCTGATCCTTACAGGAACAGACATTCTTTTTATTGCAGTCAATAGCAGTATTCCCAGTCCCCCCACCAAACAACCACATCTGCAAACCAAGGCCTGCTAGAGGTGTCTGATAATGGGCTGGCATTTACCAGTGAGGCAAATGGTGGTGCCACATATCATCCAGCATCTAATGATCTAATGGTGTGGAAGGCTTGCTCCGGGGATCTTTGTGCTCAAATTGTCTGCATGCTCTTGACCTGGAATTCCTGAACAATTGAAATTCTTCAACTGAACTACGTGAACTCTACAGAAACTAACTGGTATTTCTGTGCAGGTGCCCACGAAAGTTTTCGGAACACAGAATGCGCAAAAAAGCCCAATCACTTGGAAGTCCCAGCCACAAACTGCGTTGCACTTCCTCGTGCGAGACACGAGACAGGGAGGAATATATGAAACAATACTCTCTGCAAGGCCTTGTCCTGGCGCATGGCGTGGCGCACATTCTCAAAGTCCTGGCCCCCGTAGTTGTCCCGGTGCCGACGGCTGCCTCCCCGGTCTCCACCACCAGCACTCTCCCCGTCACCATCACCCTCACGCATCCGGTCCGCCAGGAAGCGGTAGTTGGGGTCTGGAGGGGGGCCGTCCTCCTGCAAAGCATGGCTTGCACATCTTTATAATGCACAATACAACTGCAGTCCCTCCTATTCAGGAGCTCTCAAAAAACACTCAAGATAAGCACTTAACAGCAGTCATAGCCATAGGTATCAAGTAGGTGAAAAATCAGTCAACATTGCATTAGTAGAGAGAAGCAAACAAATAAATTACATAAGAGCAGATTCATGGTGATACACAAGGTGAATTTTAGCAAAAAGGCGGGTACTGTGCTAGAAACATACGGACAAAAGAAGTGGACAGGACGTGCGTAGACTCACAACTAAAATTTTATTGGTGAAAGATACTCTGAACAAAAGGACAACATCCTGCTCCAAGGTCATCTAAAAAAAATTGGCAGTGGTTTAGCCCTGGTTAAACCTGGAGTGACGCGATAGCTACAGCTGGCCGAGTGGGACTTGCTCAGTTGAATTGCAAAGTCAGTCTTTCACCGCTCCGTTTCTCTGAGTGTTCCTTCTTCATCTTTGTCCCACTTGACACGGCGCATGCTATTGCTATTGCAGCTTGGTTTCGCCACCGTGCCGCGCCGCTGGCAGCAGCAGCTGCTCCACATCATGTGACCAGCCACGTCTGGTCACGTGACCAACTACGTGACGAACCACGTGACCAGCCACGGCGCCGTGTTGCCGGCAGCTGCTCTGCACCATGTCACCAACCACGTGACAGCGTGGTGGCACAGCCACGGGGTAGCAGCGCAGCCACGAGGTGGCAACGCCGCCACCGCCACGGCACTGCCACGCTGAAGGCTCGAAATGCTACCGTAATGTAGCTATCGCTACAAAACAAACCGTGTTCGGATTTCTACAATAGTCGGCTGGGCATGCACGGAGGGTGAACCGAATCATCCGGTCGGAATGGTGGAGACAAACACGGTTCTTCCAAGATTGCCTTCATGAAGCCTGTGGCGAACAAGAGGAAGATTCTCGGCAACAAAAAAGAAACTTCATGAACCGGAAGGCAACAACTGATAAAGCAACAGATTTCCTGTGGGCTTCTGCCTTTCCAATGCTGCCTAGGAACAAGAAGAAAACATGTGCACTGCAGGAAAAGTTGTGGCTGTGGCTAATGCTGCGCTGCCCAGGCATGTGAGCGAACTACTTCAACGTGGTCCAAAATTTTGCTAAGAATCGGCACTCTCCCTTATCAAGAAGCTAGCCCTTGCTAGGAACATCTCCTGCCAAGCACTGAAGGATGTCAGACTGCGCTGCATGCAGGAATGCGTCCAAGCCATTGAGAGTTCTTCAGGTAGGTCACGCAACTCTAGGGGCCGAAAGCCCCTCATGGACTTTTTAGCGTCATCCAACTAGTGTCTCCTACAGTCTGATAAAAAAGGGTCGCTTGCAGTGATTCCACAGCAAGTGTAAGTGCAAAAGGCTCATGCAGCGCTGGAAAAGAACTTTATTCCTGCTTCAGCCAAGAGCAATAAGATTAAAAACTGTGCCTTAGCTTTTTTTAAAAGGACCAGAACCTTAGCCACCTGTTTACAAGTGTAAAAAATGCTACAGGGTCAGAACTTCAGCTCTTTTTCTCTGTAGAAGCGAATAAACCGAACCTCCCCCTTTGCTCGATCGTTTAGAAGAACGTAGCAATATATTGTTTCGGGGTTCAGTTTGAGGTCCAACCGGACCTCAAAGATCTGTTCCTGGTGCCTAATTTTGCAACAGTGGCACAATATCTCCAAAATAGTAAGCCAAGCGGATGCCATGCGTTCAGCATCGATGTTGAAGATTTGTTTTATGCAATACCCCAACCAGAACTTGTGATTAATGTTAAAGAATGTATTACCGAGCATTATGACAAGCAGAAGTTTATTGTCCAGTGCGGTATTTCTGTGGAAGCTTTTTGGAACTTATTGGCTATGTATTTGTCATCCACATATGTTTCCTGGCAAGGACACCAATTCATTCAAAAGTGTGCAGTCTGTATTCACTCCAGAGTAGCAACATCTTTTTGTCGAAAGTTGACAGGGCCATCAGTGACAACCTAGATGAATAATCAAGGGTTCGACAGAATCCTGTCTGGCGAGGGGGAAGAATATTGGAAGCACAAGAAACATACACTCGCCAAAGAAAAATATTTAACACTTGACGTTTCGAGACCCGTACGGGTCCCTTGTTCACAATGAGGATGGGCGGAATGGGCCGCTACTTATAAGCGGACTTGACTGCACAATGAGTGGGCGTAGATATCGGGAAGATTCCCTCTCGTCCTGTTGATAGCATTCTTGGTCGTGTGTAAGTAAAATGATTCGAGAAGTAATCGTGAAGACAAAAGTTTCTTCGTGTCCAAGATTGTGGCGTTCTCCCAGTCAATGGAGTGCTGCATCATTTGGGCATGCTCTGCAAGTGCGTTGGAGGAAGTGCGACCTTTCTTGACGTCATTCTTGTGTTCCCTTATTCTTCTTTTAAAATCGCCTGACTCGCCAATGTATGATGCATCGCAATCCTTGCAGGGGATCTTGTATACAACGCCGGGGTAACATGTGCGCTCTAGGCTGTCCTTCACGTGACACAGCTGCTGTTTCAGCTTGCTGGACGGTACGTATGCAATTCGAACGCCGTATTTGGCAAATATTCGCGCCAGAGCCTCACTTGTACCCCGGGAATACGGGACAGTCGTGCGTTTCTGTTGCCCAACAAACTAGGGCTGAGCAGGTTCCTTGCAGCGGCGTTCTTGATTGTTTAGCATCTGACGGGGGTAGCCATTATTTTCAAGGTCGACGCGAACTTTCTGCTGCTCGGAAGAGAGAAGGCCAGGACTAGAACATAGACGACCAGCTCGCTTGAACAGAGCGGACACGACAGAGCGTTTGTGGCCTATGGGATGGGCAGATTTAAAATCGAGGTATTTGCCGGTATGTGTGGGCTTTCGGTATACGGTAGTGGCAAGCCCATCGGGAGTGCGGAGAACGAGAACATCGAGAAAAGCAATACTTCCGGCGGCTTCTTCTTCCATTGTGAACTGAACTGTTGGTTGAAAAGAGATGAGGTGGTCCAAAAAAGGTTTGGAATCCTTGCGCTGAATTACGCAGAAGCAATCGTCCACATATCGTAAAAACAGTTTCGGACGAGTATGAAACGATTGTAGGGCCGAACTTTCAAAACACTCCAGCGCGAGGTTGGCACAGGTTACGGACACAGATGCACCCATGGCCGTACCAAACACCTGCTTGTAATATACGTTGCTGAACACAAAATATGTGTTCTGAAGACAGAAGCTTAAGAGGCGGCACAGATCAACTGCTTCAAAAGGCGTACGGGATGGTAGTGATGGGTCTTCTTCCAGCGCCCTTTCACAGCATTCAACAGCGAAGTTTACTGGAACGCATGTGAACATCGATTTCACATCGAACGAGACCATGATGTTTTCGTTGTCAACCACCACGGCCTTGAGTTTAGCAACGAAATCAGCGGAATCTTTCACGTATGTCTGCGTACGTCCAACAAGAGGTCCAATAACCTGGTGCAGATACTTGGATAGGTTATACAATGGGGAACGCGTGAAGTCAACTATCGGCCTGAGTGGTATGTCCGGGTTATGAATTTTAGGTAAGCCGTAAATAGCGGGTGCTGAGCCGTTATGACACAATAGCTGGTAGTAAAGGTACTTTTTCGCAGGAGGAACAAATCTGAAAACATCCGTTAGTAGTTTTTGAAGCTCTGTTTGTAGTATTTTCTTCGTGGGGTACCAGCTAAGCTTGGCGTAGGTGACCGCATCTTCGAGGTGTTCGGACACCTTTGAAAGGTACTGAGTGCGGTCTAATACCACGGTTGCGTTTCCTTTGTCAGCCGGAAGGACTACTATCTTTTCGTTGCTCTTGAGTCTCTTTAGGGCATGCTTCTCGGACATGGGTAAAGTGTCGGTTTTAGCAGACTGCTTTAAAAGCACTCCAATAGCACGTGAGTGTGCTTCAGCTTGAAATTTTGGATCTACAAGACGAACTGCCTGCTCAACAGCACAAGTCAGTTGACCTATCCTGGGGGCAGCGCCTGTGTTGAAACTCAGACCACGGCTTAGGAGTGCATGTTCTGCAGGATCCAAGTTGTGCGACGACAAGTTGTAAATTCCTGGTATAGCATGGCTGCATTCGGTGTTGCCGAGTAGGCGCAGAAACTTTGCTTCTTGGCTGGCGACCCTCTCCGCTTTGGTTCTGGATGAGACGTAGTTCGCATGCAGCAACACGTCGATAAAATCAGTGGAAAGAAGATCCTGAAGTCTGCGTTGAGAGAAGAATACTTCATTTTCAAGGCGCTTGATAGTGGCCTTGGTGTCCATGATGCGGGCCTGAAGGAGACGCCGTTCTGCTTGAGCGATGGTTTTTCTTCCGAAGGGTGTCTTTACGAGTTGAGGTAAGCGAAGGGACTTCGGTATAAGCCCGTATGCTTTGCAACGGGAGTTGAAATGCAAGTGGCTCTGAAACGAGGCCAGTCTTGATTTCACGGAAACGAACTGACGGATCTTGGTAATCGCAGCGGGCCCATGTTTTCCGCGAAAGGCAACATAATCAAGGGTTCGACCGAATCCTGTCTGGCGAGGGGGAAGCATATTGGAAGCACAAGAAACATACACTCGCCAAAGAAAAATATTTAACACTTGACGTTTCGAGACCCGTACGGGTCTCTTGTTCACAATGAGGATGGGCGGAATGGGCCGCTATTTATAAGCGGACTTGACTGCACAGTGAGTGGGCGTAGATATCGGGGAGATTCCCTCTCGTCCTGTTGATAGCATTCTTGGTCGTCTGTATGTAAAATGATTCGAGAAGTAATCGTGAAGATAAAGGTTTCTTCGTGTCCAAGATTGTGATGAAACTGCTGTTCGTGCATTTTGCTATGTGGACATTTAAAGCGGACAACTGGGCTAGTTGGTGATCTTTAGATTGAATGCACATGGTAACTAGCGTTAAAGACAAGGACAGAAGAAAGAAAGACGGACACCACAAATGCTAGACATCAAGCAAAAGAAGGTTTTTACAGAATCGGGGCTAGGTCTTAAATTCACGGCTGAACTGCCCCAAGAAAATGAGCTACTGCTTTTGGATGTTCAATCGCGATTTGAAGTACACTACACGTCATCATCATCATCATCATTTATTTTCCCTTAAGGACCCCTAGGTGGGGCATTACATAAGGGGGGAGCAAAAATACGAAATCACAAACAAAAGGAACATTTGAAATATAACAGTGAAGAAGGCAAAACAATTGTTAAAGAGCATTGAAAAATGAAAAAAGGAACAATCACAGGTACACTGTGGCCATCACGCTATATATACAGGAAGAAAACGGGAAAACTGATTAGCAGACAAGGGTTCAAAAATGTAACATGTGCAGAGGCGGTACTGAAAATTGTCGGGCATTACACTGTAAGTGCGCTAACGAAAAAGATGAGTTAAAAGCAGGGTTTTGAATTTATTTGCATCGCGCTCAGTTACAACGGCATCAGGCAGCTCATTCCACAGTTCAATGGCGGATGGCAGGAAGGATTTTTGGAAGGCATTGGTGGAACCATGTAAGCGCTGTAGGCTCAGGCTGTTAAAAAGACGACGAGATGTTCTATTGGGAGGGAGTAGAAATGTGCAGTGCAATTGAGGAAAACTGTAGTATAACTTGTGGAAAAGGCAGAGTTGGGAAATTTTACGGCAAAAAGACAGTGGCGGTATGTCAAGCGATGATTTTATGCCAGAAACACTGGTTCTGCGATCGTAACATGAAGTAATAAATCGGGCTGAAAGACTTTGTACTGATTCTAATGCTTCAATTAGGTATGACTGGTGCGGGTTCCAAATGGGTGAGGCATATTCTAGTTTAGTACGAATGAATGTTTCATAAGCGAGTTTGCGGATGAATGGAGGGGACACGGCTAGGTACCTTCTCAGTCTGTTGAGCGATTTTGAACTTTCAGCTACTATGTTTAAGATATGCTCGGACCATGAAAGTTTGCTAGTGATTGTTATTCCTAGGTACCGGTAGGACTCGACTTGTGTTAGGGGGATTGACCTTAAAGAATACTGGTAATTTAAGCTATTGCGTTTACGTGATACTGTCATGTACTTGCATTTTGAAACGTTTAACGTCATCAGCCACCGGGTGCACCAGTTGGTTATTTCGTTGAGGTCATTTTGGAGGAGGACTTGATCGTTGTTAGATGATATGCGTCGATACAGAATGCAGTCGTCTGCGAATAGGCGAATTGACGATGATATGTTGCAAGGAAGGTCATTAATAAATACCAAAAAAAGAAGAGGGCCGAGCACAGAGCCCTGAGGAACACCCGAAATGACGTTTGTAGCTGAAGAATGGTGGTTGTCTATTACAGTGCGTTGCGAACGGTTAGAGAGGAAACAGTGGATCCACGATAAAACCAGCGGGTCAAGATGAAGGCTCGAAAGTTTGGCCATGAGGCGACGATGGGGTACGCAGTCAAATGCTTTAGAAAAGTCCAGATAAATTACGTCAGTTTGAAAGCCGGAGTCGTTAGTTTAGTTTTTACGTTAGTTACGTTAGTTTTTTCAACCCGGATCCAAGAAAACGCCCCTAAGTTTTTCTTCGGGCCATTTGAAAACAGTAAAAAATGGCACTGTCCTGCCCAGTATTGGTGCTGTCCTACAAAAAGCGTTGAATATCAAGTGATTAGAGTGAAAAGTGCTGATCACCCAAGCTCTATGAATGCAGCTATCTGCGAAAAATTGATTATAAGGGTTAAATGTGGTTTAACTGCTCCTCCTCAAGACAATAACCCTGACCGTAAGAGATTTACTGTGATTCCTTGCCAGCATAATAAGGTGGCACACAATCTAAAGAATGTTGTGCAATGCTATGGGGTCAACTTCATGTTTTCTGCGCCCTTGAAAATGGCCCGTTCACGTGCACAAGTCCTGAGAAAGACTGAAAAGGTGACTAGCCATAGCCCCTTTGTTTGCCATGTAAACCACAGGTCACGGTATGTTCCCTGCATGCGCACTGCGGTGTACGAATTTCCATTCACTTGCGGGCGTGTTTATATCGGGTAGATGGGATGTTGTATTAATATCTGTTTAAAGGAACATTTTAACACTGTAATCTGGCGAGTATTCCCACAATGCAAAAACACTGCATTGCTTGTGAAAAAGAGGCAAAGAAGGTATTCCTTCTGGTTCTTGACAAAACAAAGATTCTACACCGTCGTAAGGACCGCTGCACACAAAAGCTTTTTGGGGCTTATGTTATCAAGAAAAAAACACGTTTGAGTGAGTGACCCTTTGCTGATTGTGAGGTGAAATTTTTGGATGCAAGATTGTAATGGCAGCGTTACTGTGTTTTTGAATGATCTCAGAGCATGATGTTTTGAAGCGAAAAGCTTCACTACGCTATGTAAAGCAGTCCTTGCGTAGGTCGGAGAATGACCTTGAACGACCTTCAGCTCAACCACGTTGGCGCAGTTCGGGTGTGTCCACCGTTACATGTGAGACAGTTACTGCGCCATTTCTTTCCTAAAAACCAATTTTCAAAACCTAACTTCAATTTTCTTCACGTCTGGCTGCCCGATACACCATGGCTTTCGCTCTCTAACCAAGTTTAGCAGTAGTTGAACTGCAGCTAATTTTTTTGTTCAATGTATATATGTCATCTTTCATCAATCAAATTTTAGTTGTGAGTCTGTGCATGTCCTGTCCAGTTCTTTTTTTTTGCCTATGTGTTTCTATAGCATAGTACCCCACGTTTTGCAAGATGGACGTCCACCAACTAGGCCAGCTCTACTGAATTTTAGCACCTGTTTTCCGTCATTAGCACAACATTCATTAGGTTTCCAAGTTCACGATGACATGTGAAAAATTAAACATATTATTTCTAACCCAGCTACTCAGCTAGGATTCAGTTCTTTAGCACATCTGACCTGCAAGATTTATGCAATCTAAAGCAGTACAGTCAGTCCAGACAAGGACTATTTTAGGTTTTTGAATTGTGAGAACCTTGCTGGTGAGTCAGACGATTTCGTAGCGTATTTTGCTGCTAGCTGGTGTTATGGTTGTAGCAATTAATGCCATTTTGTGTCAGCACTGTTGTTGCTCCTTTGTTCCCTAAGAGCTCGGCCTGCCATGGTAGAATTCAACGGTCGTCCGTGGTTAAGTGGGGGGAGAAGGTATTTATCCGCATTTTTCAATCCCCCAGAATAAATCAGCTGTAGGGATGCATCACCACAAGACCGATGCACAGAAATAGAAAGTGCTCACTATGATCTGAGGAAATTTTATCGCATGCACACACTGTATACAAACCGCGTTACATGCACAGTCCAGACCATGGTGCAAAAACAGACAAGCAAAAGTGCATGTGATTCAGCACCACAAAACAAAAAGCAATCACAAAGGTAGGGCATTTCGGTAAAGACAGTCAAGCTCTGCATCCAGCAATGACAATGATGACTTACTCGCCCATTTATCAGCAAACTTTCTTATTCTGAAAGCTTACATAACCTCCTGGACTGTCCTGTTTTCGTGCTTCCAAAAATCATACAGTCTTAAAAAGGAAGCATGACTTGTTTTCAGCAAAAAATAAGCTAGGGAGAGAGTGTGCTACCACTCAACGACCTGACAGACTGCGGGAAAAAAGGAGCGGCTGGGGTGGAGCCACTCCGATTGTAGCTTGTGTTTGCGGGTGGTTAATAGTGTTTCTTTAGCTTGCAGGCTTAATTACATGGGACAGACTGGGCACTGCCTTAAAGGCCAACTATGGCATTTTTCTTATCTCCTCGCATTTTGCTGAAACTTTCACGGAAAGTTTTCTGGTCCTTTCTGCCGAATTTCCTATCTTGTGGCCTAAATCGGGGAGATCTCAGAAAACAGAGACGGAAACCTGTAAAATGAAATTTGATGTTGACGTTATGGCGCCCAGAATGGGGGCCTTAGTAGAAGACTGGGCGAGTTGGTATGTACTCATTCTGAAAAAACAGCGCACACAATACAGGGCCGAAGAAAGGAAACAACAACATGACCGCTGACTTACAACTGATCTTTATTGAGCAACATGTGCACAATATATAGGAAGGAAGGAAGGAAGTAGCAGATGCAATCAGAAGCAGTCAACATCAGGTGTAAGTGGCCATAAAAGCTATAAAAACGTAAAAGGGTGGCAAGGATAAACCAAGATAAAATCTCAAAAGAGATGGTAACGGTGACGAAGCACTATGGTTGACTACGTAGCGAATAATGTCATAAGGTGTAAAGAGCCATAAAAGCGAAAAATAAATGAATAACAAAAAATCGATAAAATCTAACAAGTGGATGGCATATGAAGGTGACAAGGTTATGCTGACAACTGCACTACCTTATTAAAAGACTAAAAAGATAACATGATAGAATTAGGCATGCGCGAGCCAAATTTTCTAGAAGGCAGGTTTACTCTGTAGAAGCTTGGGCAAGTTGGTGTGACATGGTTTTTTCAGCAGCGCAGGGGACAAAGGACGTGACAAGTGCACAAGCGCCGTGTCTGTTTCCGTGTCCGTGTCTGTTCAGCGCCGTGTCTGTGCACTTGTCACGTCCTTTGTCTCCTGCGCTGCTGAAAAAACCAGGTTTACTCTCATTCAACAGTTTTTGACATGTTACATGCACATTGACACGCTTGCATAAGGAATTAACAAGCACATGTTTTCACATTTTTATCTTTTACTTGTTCCTTTTTTTTAAAGGAATGTCATTTCTTTGTCTGATAAGATTATAGATGTCAGTAGATTATATTAGATTATATTAGATTATAGATGTCAGTAGAAAGCTTTCTCGGGTTATTATCTATGTACCTCTCCTCAACTTTTTGCACGTGGAATGAGCATATTTACCTCCAAAAATCCGGAATACCCATAGGGTCATGTATTGCACCCATGCTAAGTGATATTTTTCTGGCTTCCATAGACAGGACCTTGGCTTCCACCCTTCCCAGCTCATCAGTGGTACGGACGTTTAGATACGTCGATGATTATCTCGTGGTCATAAATAGTCACAGGCAGCCGTTCCACTCAGCCTTACAGAATATTATGAATAGTTTTACTTCGACCATGTCCCCTCTACTCTTAACACACGAGGTGCCAGAAGATGGCATTATCAGATTTCTAGACATCAAGCTGGAATTCCAAGGCCACCACGTCTTGGACCTATGAACCCCGTAATAAGAAACCGGTGATTCCATACTGTTCAGCTCATTCCAAATTAGTGAAGAGAGCTATTGCTAGTCTTTGTATGTCTAATGCGCTCAAAAAATCATGTCCCCACTGCATGTTTTCCAGCTATGAAAAACAATACAATAGGTTATCAGAAGCAGGCTGCCCCAATCACCTTTTAATTTCCGTCGCCCAGAAGCTTCAAAAGCAGATGAAAAAAAAAGGCAGGCATGTTGAAGAAGTGAGGGAGAATAAAGACAGAAATAAACAAAAAGTCGCAGTCATTCCATACTACCACGCTCTGTCCCATAATCTCAAAAAGATTATAAATCATGCAAAAGTAAAGGTGGTGTTTTCAGCACCCGAAAAGTTGGCTAATATCTGCAATCGTGTTAACCCTTCTTCCAAGACAGCAAGAACATGCAGGACCAAACATCAAAAACAGTTCGTCCCATGTGAAAAGGAAGCGATTTATTCAATCCCCTTAACATGTGGTGACAAATACATAGGGTAGGCAGGCAGATGCATTAATGACCGGTTACGTGAACATGACAAAGATGTGGAAAAAGGGAAAAAAGGACATATAGCAGCCAATGTAGAAAACTGCAGTGCCTGTCAGCCAGTATTCAAACAATGCAATGTCATAGGATACCACGCTGATCAACTAACCAGGGAAGTGATTGAAGCCTTCAACATAAAATCTAATAAATATACCCTCTATAATCTTATCAAAGAAATTACTTTCCTTTAAAAAAACAAGAAAAAGATAAAAATGCAAAAACATGTTCATTTTTGCTCTCAGTGCAACACGAACGGACAAAAGACGAAGGACTAGCACAAACAGACGCTGACTATCAACTGGTTTTTATTGAAGAACGAAAAGCGTATAAATACAAACAGTGAACTACTTATCAATAACGCTGACTATCAACTGGTTTTTTATTGAAGAACGAAAAGCGTATAAATACAAACAGTGAACTACTTATCAATCAACAAAAGTTATCTGGAAGGCACATGGGAGGTCAGATAGCTCAATTCCCTCTCGGATAACGTTATGGAAGGGCTGCTGATACATTTTGTGCCGTTCTGGTGAATATAAAAAGCTTCCATTACCTCGCGTGTTAATTTATTGTTATGTCGGAACAGGATGCATGTGTTCTTGTAATCGGGAACACATTGGCACTTTTTGCACTGGAAAGACGCCTGGGCAAGGGGGTCCCCTTTAGTTCTCCTTTCTGCATGATCCTTTTCATGCATGCATTGGCATTGCCTGCTGTGGGAGCCTGTGTGAGACAGGGGGTCATTTTTCCTGGTGTTCTCATGCTCCATCACGCGTTTGTTAACGCACCTGCCAGTCTGGCCAATGTACATGGCACCGCAGGAGAAGGGGACCTGGTATACCACCCCTACCTCGCAAGGTATGGACCTCCTTCACCCCGCGACGTCACGAAGATGCGGTGGCGCTGATGTTAGCAGCGACTTTCGCATGATAGGCAAAACAGGTTCCGCTTTCCCGTGCCTACCGCAGCTGCCGCAGTTACCGGCGGCTGCTTCAAGCCTGTGCACTGCAGAAGCAGCATATATTGACCAGCTGCGTCACTGCTGGATCCGCGTAGTAGCATAAAAAATATTAAATTAGCCTCGATAGGTTTCTCGCGCATAAATGCCGCATTTGGAAACTGGCTAACAGGCATTGGGCCACGGTAGTAAAGCGCGAAGTCTGGGAGTCGATAGGCACTGCCACTCAATGCACTTAATAGCATGCAAGTTACTGCGTTCATTCACCTGAACTTCAGGATAGTAGGCTGATAATTGCTCAAGGAAAAAAAAGACATATGTAGCTGCACACGTACTTATCACCTTGAGCCGGAGTGCACGGGGCGCCGACAGGTTCACTCGCCCCCAAGGAACGTGTTTTTTTGTTAATAGCACACCATGTTTAAATGGCGCGTTTTGTGACATTTAATATTTATTTGAAACTGTTTCTTGATATGACGACGTAATTATTTCATTCGAGTAGAAAGAAGTCTGGTAAGTTGTGTCAATCTTGCGCGGTCGCGTTGGTGTGCTTAGAATAGCGTACCTTAACTGTGCTAAACGCCATATGCTTTTTCATTGCATCATGCATGTGTCATGTTTCATGAGGTAATACATGATCGCGAAGCTTGTTTGGAAAGAAGCAGCCACAGGCGTGCTACTAACAGACACGTGGCGAGATTGAGAGGGGACGCGGCATGAAAAGTGTTTTCGTTATTCATGCATGCGATATGTAACTAAACTTGGTGCAAATATGAAATTCCTATGCTAGTTTCAGTCATTCCTTTTATTTATAGCTATACCTGGTGGAGTTCTGGGTAATTATAATTAACACCGTCGTCAAGTCCCCCCAAGCTAGGTCTCAAATAATTGAGTAGATAGTGCGCAGTTTTTTTATGCGAGCATGTGCATAAAGCCCTGTTCTCTATGATGACGCAATTAGTTCTTTTTCTATATGATCAGTACTAGTGCATGCATAGTTACATGAAAACGTTTCTTACAAAAAATAACTAACACAATACTGCACGTGTAGGGAAAAAAATCGAGATTTATTACGCTCCTCAACGTCTCAGGAATAGTTTGCGACAAATGGAATCATTTGATTTTCATGCGAATTACGAAGGTGAGTGATCCATCGCAGAAAATGTGAGAGGTCAGAAAACGAACCTTAAAGTTTATTCCCTCGTTTATGGCATCTTCGCTTTCGCTTTGGTCAAAGAAATGCGGCACTGAAATCAAAGAAATTACCTCACAATTTTTGACGACCACACTTCTAAAAAGCGTAATTTATAATATTGTACTCAATATTTTGCTATAATTTTTCGTCACGAAACTAGACTTCAGGGCTAGGAAAGAAAATAATTCTAGAAATCAAAAATTTTCATCAAATCGACCAGCTTAACAAGAGCACAAGTCGGCCTTGCTGGTTCGTGGTCATGCGGCTAAAAACAGCGCTAAGCGACACAGGAGATCGGGGACACGACGCTGTCCCCACTTTTCGCGCAGCGCGACACGTACGTATGTCAGCAGACGATGAGCGCATGTCTGCTCCGACGAAACAACGCCAGCAATTCCCCTCCCTACTGTCCCGAAGTAAAATCATTCCGGCTAGTGCAGAGTGTCAAAACTTGTTTTATTCAATGCCTAGCGCATAAATAAATGGCAGGAACGCTTTCTACATGTTTACTACTAACCATACATACAATACAGAGTGGCAAACTATTTCTCTTTATAGGCCGCACGTGGACAACGCGAGCTTGTGTACTTCGACAAATTACTAAGTTGGAAGCATCAACCATTGCTATGATTCGCAGAAACTGGAAACGCGCCTACAAGCCTTGAAAACCCGCGCACAACACCTATCCGCAACGCCACCCCCGACCTTTTGCCTACCACGAGCTCGCTAGCGACTGCAGCGCCACCTCGTTTGTTTACAAACATGCAGGAGGTCCATAGATGGCGACACATGACGCACCTGACAAGCATCCCTATTGCTCCTGCCATAGTGCCTCTGATTGACCTGTTTGCACATTGCACTAAGTTTTTTGTCGTCTTTTCTGCACCTAGAAAACTTCTTTTCTAGAAAGCTACCGGCGGCGGCAGCTTTCATTTCGGCAGCTGCTATACCGCACCGCTAGCTTCCAGAAATCACGGAGTCTGCGTTTACGTCATGTTTCACGTCACTGTGTCCTGTGTCGTCATAAGAATTCTCGAGTTTGAATCGGAGCGGCGGGAAAAACTTTTTCAACTTGAAATCCAAATATCTTTGAAATAAATGCATCTTTTGCTCGCGGAGAAGCGGCAACAAAGCCATGAAATGCCGAACTATCAGATTTCGCTAACAAAAAAAAATTGATAGAGTTCTCCTCAGTGTCCCTTTAAAGAATTATACGACATATTATGTGAACAGACATGTCCACGGTGGCGGGGTTGCATTATTGCTTCAGGACAATGTCGAAGGCGACTTACTTGAACCATACACTTTAATTACCCCAGATTATGAAATTTTTTCAGTTTGTACACAAAGTGCTGTGTTCTCTGCGTGTTATCGTCCTCCTAACGGTATTATTGCATCATTTTTATGACATGTTCCTGGCTTTTGTTGTTCAGTCACAATACGAAAACCTTAATAGCTTGTGGTGACATTAATAGGCCACACACACCTTACACACAACTTCCTGCTAACAAAACAAGACAAACCTCTTTGCGAAAAATGCGGAGATAAGCTTACGGTTAACCATATCTTATTTTCTTGCATGAAACTCAAAAAACAAAGGAAAAAGTACTTTAATAAATTTTATAACGAACACATTCCTTTCCATCCTACACTACATTTAAGAGATAATGGAATCGTAGACACGTCTTGCGTTTTTAGCTTTTTAAAAGAAAACAGGATTTCTCGGAAAACTCTAGATCTTTTTCCCACTGGTCTGTTCAAATTTTAATACACCTCAGCCATATTCTCAGCCCTGAGAAAAAGGCTGAGGTTTTTATGTTTTATTGGGAACCTCAAGATCCTTGCCCAGCCAAGGATAGCTGCTGAGGTTACCCAACCCTCTTGAAAGCTTTTAGTAGTAGCCATTTCTAAAAAACTTCCCTATCTGTTCACTAGATAGCACTAACATTTGAGGCCCTCTACACCAAGGATGTTTTTCATATTTCTATAAAATTCAGCAAAAAACTTCTCCGACACCTTGTGCTTGGCGCATGATGGCCTTAGTTGCCTATGTGCCATAAAACACAACACAACACACAAACACCATCTGCTAGAGACTTTAATAATGGCTCTGTTAACCTGATCAATACACCAACAAGTCACAAATGAAGGCCATTCAGTTATCGATTGCTAACTCTATACAGCTGAATGTTTTTTCTGTAATTTTATCTTGCTGTATTAGTAATCATTTTCCGGTGTTTGCTTGCATTGAGAAGGCTAGTACAATAGGAAGTAAGTCCACATCAATCACATACCAAGCCATTGCACAAGTATCATTGAAATCCTTTGCTGATGCGCTCATGAAAGTAGATTGGAGTAAAATAGCTGAACTTCATGGCGCAAATGCAGCTTATGATAAGTTTGTCTATTCCTTTAAACAGATATATCAAGACTGCTTTCCTCTCGCAACCCGTGCGAAAAGTCGCAGAGTCCGCAAGCCATGGGTAACGCCACAGCTTTGCAAAGAAATACAAATGAAAGACAAGCTGTATAGAAAATTTTTGGGCAGCCGGAAGGTTGAGGACCTTGCGTTATTTAAGAAGTATAGAAATAAACTGACTAAAAAACTGCGATCTGCACGAACAGCCTATCACATGTCACTTCCAGAGGTTAAGAATGCTCGACATGGTGTACTACGGTCGAGATTGAATACACTTCTGCAGTGGGACAGTTCACGCACTGCATTAACAAAATTAAATATTGATGTAAAGGAGGTTTCTGGTGTTGAACTGACTAATGTATTCAATACTTTTTTAACGATGATCCATGGAAAGTGAGAGTAGCGCAAAACGGGACAAAGGGACCGAGAAAGACAGACACAACACAGCGCCTGTGTTGTGTCTGTCTTTCTCGGTCCCTTTGTCCCGTTTTGCGCTACTCTCACTTTCCATGGATCACCGTTACCGACTCGCCCAAGTTTCTACCCTTTTTTAACGAACTTGGCTACCCGTGCTTCCGGATCTGACACTTGCAATTATGTCTGTGATAACAAATCTTAACAATAGCAGTAGCTGTGACATTGACGATATTTAAATACGGCCAGTCAAGCATTTAGCCGATATAATCGCTTCTATACTTGCTCACATCTTTAACATATGTTTAGAAACTGCAGTTTTTCCGGTAAAAATGCAATTAGCCAAAGCTGTTCTTTACAAAAAGGGAGATATCTCAATGCCCTCGCCAACTACGGACCGATCTCTGTATTGCCAGTGTTTTCGAAAGCCTTTGAAAAAATACTCCACCTAAGAATGCCAAATTTCACCCATAAATTTAACTTGCTAACACTATTTCAGTTTGGCTTTTGCAAAAACAAATCAACTGAACTTGCATTACTCCAACAAAAGGAGTATATAATAAAGCAACTTGAAAACAAAGCTATTGTCATTGGTGTGTTTGTAGACTTATCAAAGGCTTTTGACCTGGTAAATCATAAAAACTTGCTAAATAAATTACGCTGTTATGGTATCCGAGGAAAAACGCTATCACTGTCAAGTTCCTATTTGTTGTTTAGACAGCAACTGGTATTTATAAATGGTGTACGGCCTGAACCAAGGTCGCTCTTCTCTTCTGTGGTGTCCCCCAAGGCAGTACTCTAGGGCCTCTACTCTTCAATATTTACCTAAACGACATTGTCAACATTAGTGATAGTACGAAGTTTTTTATCTATGCCGATGATACGAGCATATTTTTTTCAGGTAAAAATGTTCATGAACTTATCAAACAATGCAATGCCACAATGAAAGCTCTTGAGGTCTGGTCTACCTGTGAATAAACGAGAGTAAGGCCAAAGTTGTGATATTTAGGCCAAAAATCACAGTTATCCCTCTGCACGATAATATTATTAAACTAGAAATAGTGGAGCAGTTCAAATGCTTTGGGATTATATTTTCTGCCAGTCTGTCATGGGAAAATCATGTAAATTATGTCTTGAAAAATATAGCTCAAATTACTGGTGTAATATGTGATCTAAATTACATACTTCCCATGACAACTAAGATGCTGGTATACAATTTAATATTCAACTTGCATTTAAACTCCTGCCAGTTAGTGTGGGGTACTACAACATTCACTAACCTTGAACGTATTCATTTAATGCAAAAAAGATATCTCCGAAGTACATATCATTCACCGTTCCGACATCCAAGTGCAACATTTTTGTCGCACAAAGCACATAATCGCATTAAAGCACACATTCTTTATAAACATCGCCTTAGTGTCACTTTCAAAACAGAAATAAAGAATAATATAACAAATATTAAGAATTTAGCAGAACTAAATAAAAAAGAATCGGTGTATCCAACAAGACACGGCGAAGAATGGACAGTGCCGGCACCCCGACTAAATCTTGGTAAAGAATGGTTTCAATACACTCTTCCACATCTCTTCTAAACAGTGATATGCTTGGGTATCGGGACCGAGGTCTTCACCGCATGACGATGAACTCTGCAGACGACGGAGGGAAGCCTTCAGGAGGGTTGGTAAGCTTGAAGGTTTATTTACATATTTACAAGAAAAGCAGGGAGACCAAAAGTCAGAGATGGAGTGCTACATATTTACAACAGAAGCAGGCAGACCCAAAGTCAGAGATGAAGTGCTACATATTTACAACAGAAGCAGGGAGACCCAAAGTCAGAGATGAAGTCCCCTGAAACCAGCCAAATCGTGGCTTAAATACAGTGGATATTCCCTAGGCACCTAGCTAGGGAAACCGGTGGCTGATCAAGCGTCCAATGGGAAGACACACTCTTTATAGTCTCTTCCCTAACCCCGTGACCGCTCCGCCCCCCCCAAACACGTGCACAGGCGATAAGGAATCCTGGCGCCTTGAGTTCCTGGAATCCTGTTTCCGACCGGTTGAGCAGGTGCACAAGGTCGTTGGCTTAGCAGGTGGTGATCCTCTCCGTGTAAAGATGCGTCCTGACGCCCCCGGGCATTCCCGAGGGTAAGATGAATCAGCCGTGTCTGCTCCCGCTTTGTCTGGCCGCACGTGCAAGCGAGCGAGGCGGGTTCGGCGCCTTTGTTCGCGTCTTTCTGCCGGTCCACGTCAGGGCACAGTTCGGGAGCAATGCCGCATTCCATACTCCGGACGAAGGAATGAGAGGCCTTTCGTCACAGCTCACCGTCGCCAGGAGCCGTTCCTAATTCTCTTCTCAGGACGACAGCACCTTTGGGTCAAGCATAGTTCGGTGGCGCCTGCTGGGCTCGTCTGTTCCCGCTGTCGGGGCCTCCGATCACAACAACAGGTATATTCACATTAATTTCGATTTGTTTTCCTGTTCACGTCGAGAACTTCATAATTTGTTTTTGAATACCGTGGTTTAAGTTTCCTTATGTATACATATTGCTGTTTCGTGTATTCTTTAGTGTTTCCTTGATATGCTTGTTTTTAAAATTCTATAAACTCTTATGCTGCCTCCCTGCCGATCATTAGGATCATAGACTCGTCAAGCTGCCCAAGGGCAGCTTTTTTCTACGATTCCTCCATCTGTATTGTTAGGTGGGAAATAATCTTTGATTTGAAGAGGTGGACGGCAGTCTACCTTTCCTGGGCATCCTCGTCTCACGGGAAGGCCAAATATTGTCGTTTAGCATATACAGAAAGAATATGCACAGTTCAGTTCGGTCCATGCTGTTACCCGCAAAAGAGCAGTTGTCAGCAGTTTAATGCAGCGTGCCAAAAGAATATGCACTAGAACCAATGACGCAGCTGCGGATGCAGCAAGGGCATGGAATGATCTCACTAGCTACAGTTACACAAGCCATTTCATAAGCTTAACAGAATGGCAGCTGTCACGCCCTCAACAACCTGACCCATTTCTTCCCCCAAAGAAATGCGCAGCTATTCCATATGTTCCGAAAAGAAGCGAGTGTCTCACCCGTATATTACGAGAAAATAACATGCAAGTAGCCCATGTCCCTGCCAAGAAAATGCGACGACAGCTGAGGAATGTCAAGGTCCATTTGCTGAAAGAAAAATTTCCAGGAGCTGTCTACATGTGGTGCGCGTGGTGCTGTCTACAGTATCTCTATAGGCCCTGATATGTTGTAGCGATAGCTACATTACGGCAGCATTTCGAGCCTTCAGCGTAACGGTGGCACGTGACCGTGGCGGTGCCGCCACGGTCGCGTGGTTGGTCATGTGACCAGCCATGTGGCACGGAGCAGCTGCTGCTTCCGGTGGCGCAGCGCAGCGGCGAAACTGAGCTGCAACAGCTGTGCGCATGTGCCGTGTCAAGTGGGACGAAGATGAAGAAGGAACGCCCAGCTGAACGGAGCAGCGAAAGACTGACTTTGCAATTTAACTGAGCAAGTTCCACTCGGCCATCTGAAGCTATCGCGTCACTCCAGGTTTAACCAGAGCTAAACCACCGCCAATTTTTTAATACCTTGCTCTGATTTCATTCACATTGGGCCATTACGAATAACAAAGCCCCCTTTATTTATCAGCTTCAATTACAAAATGATCGGCTCCTCTTACCTTTTAAAGTTTTTACAACACGCTTCAATGGTGGAATACTAGTAGGCCTTTCACTCACAAAGCAGATAACGGCGTCCACTCCGTCACCTAAAGCTCTCTCACGGTGCTGTACACTGGCTTGGGCGGCGACTTCCCGTACCATTCCAGGGAATTGAGGTCTGGAAGCTGCTGGCTGAAAGCCAGCATTGGGCCTAGCTGCCAAGTGTCCATTACATTGGAGGGCAGTTTAACGTTGCCCAGCTTGGTTACAAGACATGGAGCCATATCCCTGTTTGGTCGCTTGGGACGGTGAAGTCTAGCCTGCTGCCAGATGAACTCCTTTATGATGGCCGCTTGCTTTCTGAAAGCCAGCAACTTTTGGATGGTGCTTTAGGGGTTCTGGACATCATGCATCAAGTTAAACAGACTTGTCTCCACTTTTCTGACTTGAAGATTGTGTAGATCCTCCGGGCTTGGCTCTATGAAGCGTGCACACCGTCAAAAATGCCTTGAAGCTCTGGTAAGATGACCCAATGCTTTATGCAATAGATAAAGATCCTAGCATGACATGTGGAAACAGCGATGAGGTTCGTGCAAGAGACGACAGGCGTAGCAAGAGTGGTGAGCACAGAAAAGAGCCCAAAGTAGAAGAAATGCATTGGTTTTGGTTTTATGGGGGTTTAACGTCCCAAAGCGACTCGGGCTATGAGGGATGGCATAGTGAAGGGCTCCGGAAATTTCGACCACCTGGGGTTCTTTTACGTGCACTGACATCGCACAGCACACGGGCTTTTAGAATTTCGCCTCAATCGAGATTCGACCGCCGCGACCGGGACCAAACCCGCGTCTTTCGGGCCGGCAGCCGAGCGCCATAACCACTCAGCCACCGCTGCGGCAAGAAGAAATGCATTGCAGAAGTACTTGCTGTTAGGCTAGTTGGGCTGTTGGGCTAGTTGAACCGCTCAACTAGACCAACAGCAAGTACTGTGTTTGTGCGCCATTCAAATTTAGTGCGCTGTGCAAGTTCAGCACTCAGAAAATTCGGGAAATTTTTGAAGCCCTCTGTATCTCTAATGAAAAAAATTACTGCATCAGTGGCCCTTCTGTTGCGCTGGGTAGAAAGGAATTAGATTATCTAAGGGCACTAGTTGCATCAGCCAGGTAAAAATAGGATGGAGATGTGCAAGAATGTATGTGAGTGGTATAAAACTTATGCCTTTGTTTGATTGTTTTTTTGTTTACCTTGGATAACTGTCACCAGTGGCGCCTCCCTGTGTACAAAAAGGCCTGTTTTTGTGAATAAAATTGAGCTGATGTCTGCTCTCTCCTCGTGCGTGTTTTTGTGTGCCGAAATGACGTTTCATACTGCATTACCTAGCTGTCTAACATTCAATTCAGCCAATGACTGCGCCATGATCAGTTAACTGAAATAACACCAAAGCCCTTTAACAAGACCTTAATTTTACCATATATACTTGTGTAACAGCCACACTTTTTTTCCCATGGTCTTGACGAGGTGCGGCCCTTACACAGGACTGGCATTTTTCTGTAAAATTTTTCCAACTACACCGGAGCCCCGATTAGGCATCCCTTTTTTTATGCTGAAATGAGCACTTTTATGACAGATTAGCACAATCTGGCAAATCCTTCAAATACATAATGCATTGAAAGTATGGATGATAGGGCGAGTGCCCGACAACCGGCATGAAGCAACCACATAAAGTAAAAGAGGGTTCTGCATTAGTTCACTGGGAAACGTCCCAATTCTAATTATGATCAGGAATCTCCAAAGATATGGTGCTCAACTGACAGTAATGACACCTTAGCCAATGGCTCAGAGCAGCGCGTCACGCGTGCGATCCGTGGCAGTCAGTGCGAGGTGGTGTTCGCCTGGCCTGTATTTCCGAGCACTTCACTGTTGAAGGCCTTGCAAAAATCAATTGTACATTCATTTAATGTGAGGTTATTCTGTGATGGCAACCTGAAAACAAGGTTAGACCTATGATAAAAACGTGACTAGATTCAAAACACTTTCACTGTCGCTTCAATGCAAAACAAGCTAGGCCTAGCGACACTCTGTGAGCAGTGCACTTATACAGTGCATATCGCCCGAGCCTGGCGGGCAGCCCACAAAAAAACACACACTAGCGTGGGTACTTGCCATTCTACTTTTTTTGCATAGCACATGACAAGTTTAGAGGTATGCGAAAATGAATAAATAAATTAATTAATAAATCTGTGTAAATAACAAAATCTACTTCATGGTACTATATCGTTTATGTATATACTGAATTATAAAGGGCCTAGAATGCTTCCTTGCGAGAAACCATGATATATTTCTGTGTATGGTGAGCAGCAATCTCTAAATAAAACCTATTATTGTCGATCGCTCAGATAACTATTAATTAACTTCACTGCTGTGTCCCTAATACTATAAACGAAAAAGTTTTTCAATAAGAGTAAGGTGGTAAGACTAAGGCGGCCCTTACACAATTATATACGAGATATCTCACTTCAGTGTGGAACTTCAACAAATGTAAAGCCATCACATTCTTGCACCTTCACACCATGACTTGCACTGCCCTCTGCCTGTTGTTACATAAATATCTTGGTTTTCACATAAATGACATCACTGCTATTTCATCCACCCTTCTATGCCACACATTCAAGCTTTGCTCTTGAGTTTTGATGAGTAGCAAAGATTACGCCCAGAGGTATGTGTTTCCCAAGATAGCAAAAAAAAAATAGTTTTTTTGGGGGGGAAAGGAAATGGCACAGTATCAGTCTCACATATAGGTGTCCGCCGATATGTGAGACCGATACTGTGCCGTTTCCTTTCCCCCCAAAAAAACCCAATTTTTTCTTTTTTTCCTATCTTGGAGAACACATACCTCTCGGCATAAACTCAAGAGCAAAGCTTGAATATGTGGCATCGAAGGGTGGCTGATGCACAGTTCCCAGAACGAGGAAAGAAGTGGACACCCAAGAGATGTCATAGCTTGCGCAATCCGCCCATTCTTTTCTCTATCAGTTTTTGCTGTGCCACCTGACTGGATTTCATCTCAAGCATACCTCACCGCTAAACTCAAAGCCATTCAAAACTGCCCTGCATCATTTACCACCTCTACGTACACAAAACAATCCTCACTTTACTGAAAAGAAGCCTCGAATGCACTAAGCCAGCTTTTAACGCAACAGTGTTCAAGAGTTGGTGTCGCAGAAAATCAAGCGTCGCCGTCGGCAGCACTGGCATTACTGACCGTGAGCAAGAAATCCTAGAAAAATTCCCAGAGAAGCAACCTAGGAGGCAGTTGGACCACCTACGTCCCGTAACCTTATGCCGTTATCGCAGCCTGTCCACCGGACTGTGAGCAAACTGCACACCGTGGCAGGTGGCAGTTAAATTAATGAGTGGTCGCTCGAGAAGAGCAACCTGAGTCGCACAAGCCCTACCGGTGGCATCACCTGCCATCGCAGGGCAGTGGTATGAGTCGTAACCAAAGAAACATAGCGCAGGAACAAAAAGATGACGATGAGGAGACAGGACAAGCGCTAACTTTCAACACAGTGTTTATTGCGGAAAGGAGCATGAACGGGTACGTACTTGCGTGAAGAAGATGGGACACAACAAAGGAACACACACGACATGTACAGAGCGCTCTGTACCCGTTCAAAGATGAACCAACTCACTCAAACAAGAGTATTACTTGAACACCCTTGCGAATCAGCGGAACGCAAGAACAATAAAGAACCCCGTAAAAGTTGCTGACAAACAGCCAAGAAATCAAGCTCTTTCCTCGATAATTGGCAGTAGTAATTGGGGGATGGAACAAAACCTCAACAGCACTCAAGTGTGCACTGACGTGATGCGCACTGCAGTTGTCAAGCAACTTCCAAAGAAAGAGCCAAATAAATAAAAAAAAAACTTCAGCACCTTGCACTCCCTTCGGACCATCTCTTTGTCGATGTCGGTGAGCCACTTGCCAAAAATGTCTCATGTCACCCATGCCTTATAATTGCTTATGTATTCACTGGCATAGACAGCATCTTGGAGAAGCCGCGCGGTTCCTTGGATTTGCCAACTACCAACAAGTCTCTTTTGTCCAAACCATCCATGTTTGCGCAGATCAGCATAGTGATCCGGTTTTTGCTGTACTTTCCACTCGCGCATTTATCCATCTTCGCCCCGAGAGTCTTCGTTGGCAGCAGTTGGAAGAACAGACCGGTTTCATCTGCGTTGTAGATACCCTTGTCGGAATACACAAGAATCCGATCGCAGTGCTTGGCCATCCATTGCTAGAGCGAACCTTCGTCAACGGATGCAGGCTCCCGACAATGTTTTTACAAGTGATGCCGTGCCTCTCCTTGAACCACTGGAGCCGCCCATTTCCTGGCTGCAAGCCTTCGTGACCGAGAGTGAATTCCAAGTCCTTGGCCTTTGCCAGCATGATCGGTCCACTGAGCGAAATTTTCTTTGATCGCATATCCAGAAACCACTTGTAAAGCGCAGCTTTTCCGATCCCTGCTGCCGACATCATTGATCTTGCTACTGTTCTTGATTATTATGAGGATCCATAGCACAAACAATTGAGGGGACACAACACTAGCGCTCGTGTTGTGTCCCCTCAATTGTGTGCACTATGGATCCTCATGTTGCCTACCCACTAGCCCGAACCCTCACCCTTCTAACTTGATTATTGTTGAAAGTGTGGACTGCGCAATTTCATACTGCCGTGCGATATAGCTCTTCTTGACGTTTCAGCGCACTTCGTCTTCAAAGACAACACCTTTCTCTTCCCCATCGAGGTGCCTCGACACAGTCAGAGAAATCGAGTCGGTCCCAACAAAGGTAGCAACTCAGTAGGCCTGTTGCCTTAACCAGAGAAGTGAGCGGTCAAGGAATAGGAAAGAAGCGGGATAAGGCAAAGTGCATACAAAGACCCCGAAAGCGGCCCAAAGGAGCGACACGTACAGTTTTCCGATCTGTGCTTCGAGCGGCCGGTCGCTCTCCGTGACGTCAGCAATGACCCGCCTCTTTTCTTGTTTATTTTTAACCTTTTTTTACTCCCTGCACGTTGCCGGGGCGTTGTGCCAAGCAATGCAGTGAAGCCACCGCAGGAGAGCACGCGCCGCCGTGAAAGTTGCTGTCAGCCGAGTTCTGCTATTATTTTCACCCAAAAATTTGCACAAGAACGTTCTGACTGACAGATTATTTTTGGGTCGGCATGAAATCTCTTCACTATATCCACTGACGCGCTTTTATTGACTTCATTAAAACCGGACCAAAATTATTCAAAATGCAAAAATGGGAATGGGAAATAGAAATCCCTTCATTATAACTGCTATTTCACTATAAATGGCTTCGCTGTAACCGGGCTAGACTGTATTCAAAGTCCTTGCTCTTATCGATGCACACAGACTTCCCGCTTTCTGCCGAACTTTGGTTCACTGATCAAAACTTTGGCCCTGACCACCACAAGACAATTCAGTGCGTGAGGTCATGGCTTCTCACCCTGCACTTGGACCCCAGCCGTGGACTGCACCACCCCATTCCCGTCCTGTACAACTACTTCCACCTGGCAACAGTTGCGGCCACTATTCACAGTTTGCTGCTGTCCCTGTGCCAGCCTTATCTCAGGACAGGAAGGGCACAGTGGTTCACAGGCAGCCCAAGACATTTCAAGAGCACAACAAACAAGTCTGTAACATTGCCACAGATGGCCACCTGGCTGACACGGAATCACCTTGCCAACCCTTGTGCGATAAGGTGATCACTTTTTATCCACACTGCAACGAACTGACAGGAGAAATTATGGAAGTGTTGGAGATAGCTCGGGCAGGGAATAAATATGTCATGAAAGACATGAGAGCGCAAAATGGCAACACAAACGAGTAGGGGAAGAGGACAAGCGCTGCCATTTTGCACTCATGTCCTTCGCGAATACACACCAGAAGCCCAGTTGCAAGTACTTCTTAGCCATAAATGTGTCTGGAGGCCATCTGTGGCATTATCAAGGAAAGAGCTTGATTTCTTGGCTGAGAGTGTGGCTTGGCTGTTTTGTCGGCAACTTTCACGTGGTTTTTGTTGTTTTCCCTTCCGCTGATACAGAAGGGTACATACCGCAATAAACGTTATGTTGAAAGTTAGCGCTTGTCCTGTCTCCTCGTTGTCTCCTTTCCTGCGCTGTTTCTTTGGCTACGATGTATTGCCAACATGCCCAAGCCTATTCACTGCTGGAGTGGTATGAGGACTCCCAGGGGTCTATGAATGTTAAGTAGAGAATGATCCATTGTGCATACATGGCCATACACACATTAAGCTATTGCATGTTAAGTAGAGAATGATCCATTGTGCATACATGGCCATACACACATTAAGCTATTGCGTCATACCCTTACAGCGCAGCTTAAGTGTCCTCTTCAGTTTTTTTTACACCAGGCACAAACCAATGAAAACACCGCTGTATGTTCTTTTGTGCCCCAGCAGCCTGTCCTTGGCAATGAACAGTTCCTGCTTTCCTTACACAACAAATTCCCCACCTCCTGGAAATGCACAGATCGAAACACACTCTGCTAAAAGGTCCTCTCCTGATGGCCCTGTGCCTGATTCGTCCCTGTAGGTTTTCATGTGCATTTTTCCTGTGTTAAATAAATTTGTTATTTGCAGCATTTTATTCATTTTTATAAATGACATCATTAAAGAAATTCTCATCCTAACCAAGCTGTTAGCCGATGACTGTGTACTGTATCATGAAATACAAACTCCTAGCGACCAGTTTTTGTTGAATGATGCCTTAGCTAAAATTCAGGACTGGCATTCAACACGGCAAATGAGCATTAATGCCAAAAGAAAAATGTTTCCATGGCCACACCATACAAACAGCAGCCGTTAAGTTTTTGTATTCTATTAATGGTAATTCCCTGGCAATGGTAAAGAGTTACAAACACTTGGGATTAATGCTTAGTTCTCATCTACAGTGGAACGACCATACTTGAAACACTCAAAAGAAAACCACGAAAAACTTTGATATTGTTATGAAGAAGAGGGCAGTGGCACGGGACGGCACGCTCGTGCTAGGCCCGCAGCCATTATATCATATTTCATCTGTTATCATGTCGTCCTGTTCCTTGGCTTGCCACATTATTTAAGATCTCTTCACTACACAGGAAATTAAGCTATTAGCCTACATTGAACCTGCACTGGAATTGCATTTGTTTTGGGGAAAATATTCAAGCAAAACTTCAAGAAGGCATTCAATCGATGAAGGCAGCCTCACCAATTACTTGGGTGGCACAAAATCACCCACTGAGTGTGAGTTTGCATCACGGAGGCTGCTGCTGCCGTGATGGTCAAGAACTTTAAAAAAATCGACAACAGCCTCAGAGTTAATGACAGGAAATGGGGCTTTGGTAACGAGAAAAGCTAAGTGTCTCTAAATGAACAGAGCCATTTTGTGCTGCAGGCTTCGCTCTCGGATGCTACTTATATCTTAAGAGTGAAAAAAACCTCGATGGCGAAGACCATTCAGAAGAAGGCTTCAGTGGCACCCCTTGGGGCCTCTCGCTCTCACCAAGGACAGAAGAAGCAGGGGCAACTTACAAGGCTCAGCCTCTGCATGCGCTGGGTTTCTGAGTCCCTCTGAAAAAAAAAGAGGGGAGGAAATGCTCGGACCATGCCTCACAGAAAAAGAATTACAAATGCAAAAGAGGTAGAACATCACACACAGGGTGAACAGCAGGAAAGAAAGCATTTTGAGGAAATACAACTCAAAAAGCACAGAAGAGGGGCGGATCGGGCTAGTTGGTGCACGTTTGTCATTTTTCGCAAGCTCTAAAAGAACACGGACAACTCGTCCTGTCTGTTCCTTCTTTGTCCGTGTTCTTTTAGCACTTGTGAAAAATGACAAAAAGCATAGTGAACAACACAAGATAAAAAAAACAAGAAATGGAAAAAGGATGCTATACACTGTGGCATGTGGCAACACAATAGCGATGCCTTGCCATGCCACAGCTGCAGCTGAGATGAAGCAATGGATGGCGTTCCCTGTTTTTGCAACCATTCTAGCATGCAAGACTTGTGTTATGGGTGTGTGAACACTCGAAATTAGGAATACACAATAAAAACTCGTTAATTTGGAAATGCAGATAATTCCAAGCGCCAGCTCGGTCCCAGCCAATACCCATGTACATCTATGGCGTCAGACGCTTGCTAATTCGGATGTTACGTGTCTCGCACTAGTACTCTCGAAGAGAAGCCGCATCCAGGCATAAGCGCTGCACCAAGTCAAAATGGGCCGAGTGAAAACCTGAATTTCAAGGAGCAGAACTGCTCGTGCACCTTTGACATGCACGCCATGGCAGGCCTGACAAACGGATGGCCCCGTTTCCCAGAACAGTCCACCCACTCGGTTTCGGTTTCACCTTACTGGGCTTCACACCATGCCGCAGCAACAGTGGCTCGACCAGCCCGCGTCAGCCAGTCAACCTAACGCAGCTTCAGACACTGGCTGGAATATTGTGGGCATTTTATCAGGATTTTGGTCTGGTCTAGTTGGTTCACAGGTGTCAACCGATTAATCCAGTGCGAAGGAACAAGGAGCCAAAAGAACATACAAAGAAGGCTACCAACTTGAGACAGGAAGCAATACTGCTAACAAAGACGAAAACAACAAAAGAACGAAGCAGGACAAGCACTAACTTTATGTAACTTTAATCACTGAAAAGCCTCAAATATAATAAAAACTAAGGCATGCACAGAAAGCAAGACCACACATAATCAACCATACCATTCAAGGTATGACATCTCAATCTTAAAAGGGGTCGCAGATGTATTGCTAAAACAATCCTTTCCTCTCTTATGTGGGCTTGATCTGGCCTGAACCCGTGCTATTTGGGCAAAGTGCCACTTAATTAACACCTGGCGAAGGTTGGCAGGCGCCATGGAGCAAAGGTATTGATAAAGGCGAACTCTCCGGATCAGCTCTCAACACCTCGAAAGCAAGTGCCTTCTTGCGGCCTTACTGACCGCCGTCAACAGTCGTGGGTCATGAAGGAACTTGGTTAATTTAGAAACAGATGCTGCGATGCTGTTGGGTGTCTCGGCGTTCCAGCACGAGCAGTCATGACCCCCCAAGGCAAGCCCCGGGGACGCCAGTTCCGTCTGACGTCAGCACCTTGGTGCACGCAGCCATACACAAGCTAGCATCATGGCGCCACGTCTCTCTCAAGAGGCAGAATTCCACAGCTTCATGTGCGCAACGTGATACCAGCGACGGTCCGACACGTTGCCTCCCTGAGACTACCGTGAATTCTAAACACGAAAGGGGTCACCACACTGAGCCTTGAAAAGCTCTTAGGGCTGGAAATAATCCTAGTTGCTCCCAAGGAGTACGGCCAGTTTTGGCACCTTTACACAGCGTCATACCAAGCTAAGCCTCTACTCTGCCACTCCTCGGTGCGAACTTGCTCGTACGCATAGTGTCCTTGGGCACCAGCGCGATAGCATCTGTGCCAAAGGCAGCTAGCTGCATGCATCTTGTTCCAGCTCGGAATAAAGGTTCCTTTCTCACACCCCCCTAGTCCCGAAGTTAGGAATCCGCAAGTTTGCTGACGGTGTTAACCTTCAAGGGAGGATAGAGAGGCATCATCTCATGTGCGTCACCAGCTGGCCTAACTGGCCCTCAAGCTTGCAAATGAAAGCAGTAACTGCACTTCCCCAAGTGGGGTGCCAGTTATGGGCGCCTGTACCAGGTGGCATTTCACCTGCATAATGCCGGTTCAGGCCAGCCGAGGGCACTGCCAGCGTTCGCCATGCGCTCTCACTCCAAAGGAAGGCAAGCGCAGTTATTTGAGCTTCATTAAAGAACACTGCACAGGCCTCAGTACAACCCACACCCCAGCCGCAGCACCTGAAAGTGGGCCCACAGAGCACACATGCAAAGATATACACGCGTGATGGCACAGCTAAGGGCGATCACATGCTGCACGGCCAACCAAAGGGTTCAATCGCATGAGACACAACACGAGGGAGGATGGGGAATGCGCAAAGCACATCTTGACGACACACGTCGCACGTCAATGGCTCGCCGCACATCATCACCGGAAATGGCCGGAAATGGCGGAGAACCAGCTAAAGGCACACCCGAATCTGCAGCATCAGCGCCACATAGGCAGGTGACGGGTCTCTGGAGGTTTGGGCCTGGACTCAAGCATGCATACTAGGTGCATGCGTTAAACCCCCTAGGTGCCCCGACAAATGCCAAGGCACCCGGGAGCTAAACTCTACGTACCTTCCCACTGCCCGAGTAAGTGGCCATCTTCCCATTCATCACTGTCACATTTGATAGGAAGTTTGAAAAAGAAGTATGAACTAAAGAAGTTTGGAAAAGACGATGAGGATGACGATAAGCATGACGTGTATTAACCCAAGAATAAAGAAGATGAAGAATTATTCGGTGAGGTGGGGAAGAGAAGACGACGACGACGACAAGGATGACAAGGATGTACCAACGCCAAGGTTATAAAAGCAAGAGGGATAGCGTGGCACGGGGTGGGGGGGGGGGAACAGAGCAGCGGAGGTTCTGGCGGGTCAGGAACACCTTGAATGGAAGAGAGCAATGCCAGCTAGTACTCCGGTGATCTCAAGTTCTACGGTGTCGCACCATGAACTTCCTGCCGTTCCTGAGCCCGTTCCGGGGAGTCAACGGCTGACACAACACCTGCTATGACCAGGGGTGCCTCCAGCACTGTTGCTACCCATCCTGGTTGTGCCCACAACGCCAACATCACCAGCATCACCCCCACGAGCACTTGGACCGGGAGTTCGTACGACGCCGCCAATGACGCCAGCCTGGGCACTTCGAACTCCACCTCGATGCCGGCTGCTTGGATGCCATTGACTGGACCCATGCAACACTTCATAAGCACCGAACCATGAGCACGAGCGCCGAACGCTAGTAGTCTGGGTGTTCCCGGGGCATTTGTATTGGTAGTCTTTGTGTTTTGTGTTAGTTTTGTTTGTTAGTTTTTGTGTCACGTAAGGTGTATAAATGTGCGTCTGTGTGGGTACACCTGTCGCCCAGTCCATTCTCTCGGCCCGAGTGTTCTCCGGGGATCCGTGACAATCTCCTGCTCATGGCCTCTCGACGAAACAATGCCCCACAAGTGTCACTTGGAGTGACCCAATGGGGACGCGTGGTCAAAGCAAGAAGAGCGTAAGGGAGGGTGATTTACAGCGGTTCTTGAAAGAGCTTCCCCTGGAAAGGAGGACAATCAATGCAGCCCCCTGCATTCCGCTCACGTTCACCCCACGGGGCGTCTTTGTAATGAATGAAATGGCAGCAGTGGGCGCGCACTCAGGTCGCTCAAGAAGCTCCATCCCCACAAGTGACAGCAAATGCTTTCAAATAACTATTTAAAATGTACAGTGTAAGTGTCACAATGAACAAAACATTTCATCTCTTTTTTTTTTTACAAGGACAGAAATAGTCCCAGCAGTAATCACGGATTTTGTGTTTTGAATTGTGGGTAATAACAAAATTGTCACGACTTAATTTGTTTAGCGAGATGGGGAGGTTATAACTTAAGGACCAATTCGCAGATAAGATCTTGGTGTTGAGGTAATCCAGGTTTCTCTGTCTTGTGTTACAGCAGCTGGTGTCTTCTCTATTAAATAGTTTTTAGGCGCAAAAAAGGACAAGACACATAGGGTAGGTGACAGGACGAAGCGCCAACTTCCAACTGATTTTATTGCATGCGTGAAACGTACTTAAATAGCTTGTCGTCACATGTGCAGATGGGTCACCTAACTCAAGTACGACTTGATAAGGCGCGCTCCAGGAATTTCTTTTCACAGTCGTACAATACTATCGATGTGTCACTTACGCACAGGTCGCCTTTCTTTTTGATAAAAAACGCTTCTATCAACTCCCTAGCATTAGTATTCCAGCATTTGCCCAGAATGCGCACATCAGTGAAGCAAGGCTCACATTTGCGGGACGGGCACTTACTAATGTGCTTAGTTAGATGTGTGTCTTCCTTTTTCTGCTCTACGTTTCTCTCATGTTCCCTCGTTCGCTCATTCAGGCACCTGCCAGTCTGGCCTATCTAGGAGTGCCCGCAAGACAGGGGGACCGACAAATTGCAAGAAAAGCCACAGCAGAGGTGCGAGAAAAATGCCTGCTGGAAGGCGTTGAATCCCTTCTAAAGTTGGGTTATCCGGACACCACAAAAAACAAGGGAATGTCGACGGAAGCCATTGTGTCGTACTGCAGAAGAAATCAACTGCGTCTAGTACTACAAGCTGATAAGGAGGGCGGATTTGTAGTTATCTCGGATGATGACTACTCAGCGAGAGCAACTCAAGCGGTTAGAAAGAATTTCGTTCCAATATCTAAAAAATCTACAAAAGTGAAATCGGCCGCGATGGCCTTGTGTGATGGTCTGGGGTTGAGCACCCTTACTAACCAGATTAGAGATAGCAAAAAGAGCGCGCTCAAAGTTTTCTTTTCTGTCAAAACTCACAAGCAAAGCATGCCGTTTAGAACTATCGTAACCGAAGAAGGCACATGGCAGAAAAATCTTAGCATGTATTTGACTAAGCACCTGTCCAAGCTGCATGTAAATGATCCTTTTTTGACAAAACGGTCAAATGATATTTGTGAATTTTTTGAAACCAACCCTGATGTTGGGAGTGCTTTTTCAGTGGATGTTGTAGATTTGTTCTATTCAGTCCCTCATGGCCCCTTGTTTTCCGCTGTTAGGGAATGTATTGAGGAAAATGACCCGATTTCTTTTCAGAACTCAGCCGGTATTTCCATAGATGACTTTTTAACCTTATTACAGTTTTACCTGGAATCTACTTTTATCACTTTTGACCAGCAGGTATATGCATTGAGTCCTGTGTGGCACCGGTGCTATGTCACATCTTTTTATCTCATACTGACCAAGCTCTGCAGCAAGTTTTACCCATTGACAAGGTTTTTAAAGTATTTAGGTATGTTGATGATTTTATGATAGTTTTAACTAAAGAAGGTCTTTACAACCTTAAGAAAACGGTGGACAGTGTTTTATCTGCCTTTAGAGAGCATGGAAAAGGTCTGGAGTTCACACACGAACTACCTGCTCATGATTCATTACAGTTTTTAGACTTGAAAATTGAGTTCTGTGGTGATCGGGTCTGTTGGTCTTACGTTCCACGTGCAAAGAAGCAGCTGCTACCTTTTGACTCCTGCCATTCCAAACTTGTTAAACGTGGGATTGCTTCGCTTTGCCTTGAATCCGCTCTCAAAAAGTCATGCCCTCACAAAATGCGGGACAGTTTTTATAACCAATTGGCTAGGCTTTTTGCAGCCGGGTTCCCTCGTTCACTTGTGACTGCGGTGGTTGAATGTCTCCTAAACAAGACAAAGAATGGTACTGGTAGAGCTAGGCCAGAGGTCCCTCGAGAAGAGGTAAGACCAGTGGTGGTGCCATACGTGCATCGTGTGGCCCATAATTTGAAAAAAGTTGCCAGCCGCCATGCTGTACGGCGCGCCTTTTCGGCACCGAGAAAGCTAGGTGGCCTTTGCTCCCGTACTGATAAAGAGAACAGCAAGGAATGAGGCTGCGGAACAAAGCACAGGAGACCGTTCGTAAAATGTGCTGAAGGGGTGGTCTACGAAATCTCCCTGTTTTGCGGGCACTCCTACATAGGCCAGACTGGCAGGTGCCTGAATGAGCGAACGAGGGAACATGAGAGAAACTTAGAGCAGAAAAAGGAAGGCACACATCTAACTAAGCACATTAGTAAGTGCCCGTCCCGCAATTGTGAGCCTTGCTTCATTGATGTGCGCATTCTGGGCAAAAGCTGGAATACTATATAAAATATAAAAGCACCCCCGCCACCGGCACCGTTCTGTGGGCTCGGTGACTGCACCTCAGCGCAGCCATCTAATCCGCTGATCTTTGCGATGCAGGTTAGTAAATCATATACCTTATTTGCCAAAAGATCAAGCAATTATATTCTGGTGCAGTTCCCGAACCCACAGTGCTGTGTTGCCATTGCCGCCGAGTGTGTCACTGTTGTTCATTCTTTGCTATTGTTATCAGGAGATATCGAAACTAACCCTGGTCCTAACAACAGCAGTGCAGTACTCGCGGAACTCCAGAAACTAACCGCAGGCCAAACCCAACTAATAGCCGAAGTACAAGGTCTGAAATCCCAGCTCACTACTACGGATAAAACCATAACCGATTTAAGCAATCGTATGGCCAACCTGGAAACACACTACCAAGCACTACTTCCCCTTCGAAACGACATTGAAAAGATTCAGGCTGACACAAGCAACATGGCGCATATAATCCAGGAACTAGAAACCCACATAGAGGACGCTGAAAACAGGTCACGCCGTAACAATCTCATCTTCTATGGTATCCCTGACACTACTGATAGCGAAACGTGGGCAGAATCTGAAAAACTAATCATTGATGTTTGCCGTAATAACCTTCAAATAACTGTGGAACCTCATGAAATAGAAAGAGCTCATCGCCTCGGTCGTCACTCACAAGATAAAAATCGTCCCATAATCGTGAAATTCACAAGTAGCAAAACTAAAGAATCCCTCCTATCAAATGGGCGAAATCTGAAAGACACGGTTTATAGTGTTGGAGAGGACTTCTCGCATGCCGTTCGTCACGCGCGAAAACAACTTGTTGCATTTGCTAAAGCCAGGTCTGCCAAATTTTCCTTGCGATTTAAAACACTTCACATCGGCTTGAACCGTTATATTTTTGACACTTCATCTAACACCGTCAAGCAACTCGCGTAGCAATCGTCCCTTCACCCTACACCAATAAAACGCCAGCGTGCGACACCCTCAAATGTTCCCTCAAATGTTCTCTCGTTTTCCGTGATATTCACTAACATCCGCAGCTTCCTCCCAAAGCGTGAACTCATATCCAATGTAATTTCGTCATCCAGGAGCAATATACTTATACTAACTGAAACTTGGTTAAACAGTAACGTGTCCGACGCTGAAGTTTTAACTGACTTACCCGAATTCAACGTCTACCGAAACGATCGAAAAAACTCACGGGGGGGCGGTGTTCTTGTTGCAATTCACCGAGGTATATCATGCTCTATTGCACACGTCACATCTGATATGGAATCATTATGGCTAATTATTCGCACTCCCCCAATAACAGTACTTCTCGGCGTTTGTTATAGGCCCCCGCAGTCAAATCCAAACTTCTGTCGACATCTGAATGATACTATAAATCATCTTGTTGTTAAATACCCAAATGCGCGCATTCTCCTTTTTGGGGACTTCAATTATCCGGACATTGATTGGCAGAGTTTAGGCACTTCCTCATTAACATGCAATACAGAGGCCAAGAACTTCATTGATGTCTGTTTAAATTTTAACCTTGCACAGTTAGTCTCGGAACCTACTCGCACCACGCATGCAACCGCAAACACCCTTGACCTAATATTAACTAATAGCCCTGAGTACCTATCATCCATTAGTTATCTTCCAGAAATCAGCGACCATAAAATCTTACATGCTCTATTTTCATTTACCCCAGCTCAGAAGCACCCATCCAGAAAAACAATAAATCTTTACGATAAAGGGAATTACGATGCAATAACTGAAGACCTTAACATGTTTTTTTCAGAGTACCAATCCACATTCGACACTCACTCTGTTCACGAAAACTGGTTGATATTCAAAAATAAGTTAAATATGCTCTCTAATATGTTTATCCCCAGGGTATCTTTCCAAAATAACCGCAATAAACCATGGTTTACTAAGCATCTAAAACGTCTAGAAAACAAGAAGAAACGCCTGTTTCGTACAGCCAAACACACTGATAATCAAGCCACTTGGGAAAAATACCTTGCATCTGAGAAATCATACTTACTTGCAGTTCGTAGCGCCAGGTGCTCATTTTATCACACTGACTTACCGAAGCTACTAATCAGCAATCCTAGACAATTCTGGCAGGTTTTAAATCCTAAGCACACTCATGATATTACACTGACTAACGACTTGCACGAAGCGGTTACTGACCATGAATGCGCAGAAATATTTAATAACGCCTTTGTATCTGTTTTCACGAGTGAATTTGACATGCCTTCACAGTTACCATCGCTCAACACAGAAGCCATCATGCCAGCTCTCACATTCTTCACAGATGGTATCGCTTCTATAATTGATAACATGAAACTCTCATCATCAGCTGGTACGGACATGATTAATACAAAACTGCTTAGAAATGTGAAATCAACATGTGCAGCCTACTTATCTTTGATCTTTTCGCAATCGCTCTCTTCAGGGATCATTCCAGATGACTGGAAAACGGGGAAGGTCGTTCCAGTCCACAAATCAGGTAACAGAGACTCCCCCATGAATTATCGCCCCATTTCACTAACTAGCGTACCCTGCAAAATCATGGAACATGTCATCTACTCTCAAATTATAAATTTCTTAGACTCAAATGATTTCTTCCATTCTTCACAACATGGATTTCGTAAGGGCCTCTCTTGTGAAACCCAATTAGCGTTGTTCCTTCACGACTTGCACACTAATCTTAACCGTAACAAACAGACTGATGCCATATTTCTAGATTTTGCGAAAGCTTTTGATAAAATTCCCCACCGTCGTTTACTAGTAAAACTTGCACAGCTGAACTTACATCCTAACATACTACAGTGGATTGAGCAGTTTCTCACTAATCGTTCTCAATCAGTGTTTGCTAACGGCCACCTGTCTAACAGCCTCCCAGTTACTTCGGGCGTTCCGCAAGGATCTGTACTCGGTCCATTACTCTTTTTAATATATATTAATGATTTACCTGACCACGTTTCCTGTAGTATTCGAATGTTTGCTGACGACTGTGTTATTTACCGCACTATTAATAACTCTCGTGATCAACTTAGTCTTCAAACCGATCTTAACAGCGTACTTAATTGGTGTAACAACTGGCTCATGTCCCTAAATCCTAATAAATGCAAACTCTTATCCTTCTCTCGTCACCATAGCCCGCATCGCTTCCAATATTCCATTTCTAACACCTCGATTGATTCAGTATCATCTTATAAGTATCTAGGAGTCACCTTGTCTTATGATTTATCTTGGTGCACCCATATTGGCAACATCATTTCAGCATCGAATAAAACACTTGGTTTTCTCAAGCGCCATCTCCGCTTTGCCCCTCAACACGTAAAATTACTCGCATATAAATCGCTCATCACACCAAAATTAGAATATGCCTCTGCCATATGGAGCCCGCACCAAACTTATTTAATTAATGCATTAGAAGCTGTCCAAAACCGTGCCACTCGATTCATCCACTCTTCATACTCATATGACGTCGTCGCATTTCAAGTCTCACCCTTTATCACAAATTATTTCATTCTTCCCTCAATCGGTCACCGTATATCACAACTGCCGCACGCATATCTCACCGCACCAGTCATCCCCTACAAGTTGCCCGGCCGCCATCGCATACTGCCACCTTTTCTGCTTCATTTTTCTTTCGAGCAGCAACGGACTGGAACGGCCTACCCCGTGACATCGTCAACATCGCTTCATCCTCTACTTTTCAAGAACATGTAACCGATCACCTTCAGTGCTAAATAATATTCGCTGTTTTGTTTGCTCATTTCATTAAAATCCCACCCCTTATGTAATACCCCCCATACAAGGGGGCCTTTAAGGTAAATAAACTGAACTGAACTGAACTGAACTAATGCTAGGGAGTTGATAGAAGCGTTTTTTATCAAAAAGAAAGGCGACCTGTGCGTAAGTGACACATCGATAGTATTGTACGACTGAAGAATCTTGATTTCGACTAGGTTGTCGTCAACTCTCTCCCTACTGCGCCCATTTAGCACCGTTAGCCCGCTAACAATAATTTCACACTCCGATTTCGGAACCTTCCATGTTGCTTACGACCACGTTGCATGTCTAGCTTGTAGTAAAAGAACCAAAGTTTCATTTCTAGCGTAGTTTTCTTTCTTTCCACGAGGCGGAGTTTTTTTAACATGCTATGAAGACAGAAAGACGACTTCACAGCATTCCACATTGCTTCATCATCATCATTTATATGACCCTTAAAGGCACCTGGGGGAGAATTCCATAAGGGTGGGGGGGAAAGGGGTACACAAAAAGTAACACTGATGAGTGGACAAACAAAAGAAGTAATCAAAATTACACAGACAACTACAGCAAAAATACAAAAGAAGCTCTCATGAAAAGGAAAAGGAAACAATTTACACACCAAGGCATCACGCATTCTTTAAACTTAACGGGATCGCAATCAATGACGAAGGAGTCGGGTAGCTTAATCCGTTCTTGTATTGCAAGTGGCAAAAAGATTTGTTAAAGGCGTTAGCTGATCCATGTAAACATTGGATACTCATGGAACTAAATAAACAGGATGACGTGCGCACAGGTGGCACTAGAAGTGGCCTGCGTAGGCTAGGAAAACTGTAGTATAATTTGTGGAACCCATGAAGCATATAACTTCTATAAAACGCCTTCAAACAACTACAAACATCTAGCAACGTCTAACTCTAGACTGAAATGTTTAAAAAGCATCTTAGCAATGGAGGTTTATCTACAAATGTTCTAAAAACATACTTACAAAATAGGTTCATTCACAAACATTTCAAAAACTTCTCTAAAGATACATTTTCCACACAATGTTTTAAAAATTTTTCTGACAAGAAGTTTGCTCGGCAATATTTTAGAAAGGTTTTTTTAACAGTAGAACACGTTCTTGGGCAAGTTGGTTCATAGCTTGAGTAAATGAAGCGCACAAAAACAGCACACAGGAAAGGAAGACACGAGACAAGGCGCCTGTCTCGTGTCTTCCTTTCCTGTGTGCTGTGTTTTTGTGCGCTTCATCTACTCAAGTTTTTTAACAGCAATGTGTTCCGAACGTATCTTTGCATGTATCACAAACAGTCGGCAGATGTGAACTAACGCCGCAGTGAACCTAAGTCCAATCATATGAATTTTTATGCATCTTTTATTTTGGTGATTAGTGAAGACTGAGCTAGTCATACATGACTCAGTGAGAATTAACATAGGTTAATTGCGCACGGCCGTTAGGGAAGCAGGAATGTCCATGCAACGAACGTTGCAAACAGCATCCTTCTTCGAAGTCAGTATACAATAAGAGTAATAAGAGTAATACAGAGTGCGCGTCGGACGTACCGTACGTAGCAGAGCGCGAGACAATTTCTATGACTATGCTGGTTTCAGGCTCCACGCACACTGCTGGCAGAAACTGGTGAACTGATGAAACTATGGCAGAGAGTGATGACGCGGGTTTTCTTGCCTCATTAGCATGTGTATTTATGCTGCAAAGGGCAGCTGCGTGCCCTTTGCAGTTCGAGCTATACTGCACATATCTGAGCAAACAAAATCTGCAGCTCTAAAAAAAGCATGAGCACAAAACCTAATGAAATCCCACTGATTGATTTTAGAGGATTCTAAATATATAGCATACTGATCTTGAGTCTACAGGCTTCATATAAGCAGCCATTTCCAAGAAATAAAAATGTCTAAACATGTTCTTAACGAGTTCTTAAGAAGAAGTTTTCTAGATCTTTTTTGGCAGAGCATTAGCAGGCATATAACACCTCTTTTTGCCTCATTGTCTACAGAACATCTGAAAACAGATTTCTTCTAGACATTATCGTATACTTTTGTAGACGCTTGTAACATGTTGCGTAGCCTTTCTTATGTTTCGCGGGAAGAGGCATAAGCGAAAAAGTTTGCGTCTAAGGGCTAGTGAGTGGATAGCAAGAGATGACTTGATACTGCTTACGCTACGGTGATAATCATAATATGAATATAAAACATGCCGCATGATTCTGGATGGATTCAATGGTATTCATTAAGTATGTCTGATGAGTATGTCTGATTAAGTATGCTGATGCATACTTGAGTTTGGTGCAAAAAAAAGTCTCGTATTCTAGTATACAGATCCATGGCGGAGACAACAAAAGCAACCTTCTAATGAAGCCTAGCATTCTTGAAGTGTCGACGAGTTGACTGATGTCCTTATCCCCTGTTAGTTTGCCGATGATTAGGACACCTAGGTACTTGTATGATTCAACTTCTGATATGGCAGTTGACTTGGCAGAATAATGATACGTAGTATTGGAATGCTTGCATGAGATTTGCATGAACTTGAACTTAGTGATATTAGGTCCATAATCCATTCAGAACACCAAATTTCGGTTATTTGTGAGTCATTTTGTAAGGTTAGCTGGTCATCATGAGAAGAAATGCGACGGTAAAAAACACGGTCCTCGGCAAAGGGACGAATGGATGATAATATTGTAACAAAGACTTGCCACAGTCGCACTGGCACAGCAGAGAAGACTGCACTGCTTTTTAGAGTTTGCTTTAATTTTTAAATTTAGAGTTTGCTAAGAAAACCTCCTTCTCTCAAAAAGCTAAACACACAGGATAGGTCGACAATTGCATCTTCTCCCAAGAGCAAGATTGGGTGTAAAGATGTGTGTTCATTATATAACTGAGAAAAGCATTTTTCCTTAGTTTTTTAATTTTTGTACATAAGTGTAAAATGTGATTTACTGTTACCTCATCTCCACATTTTTTACAAACAGGTTTGTCTTCTTTTGTCAATAGAAAGTTGCGTGTGATGTGTGTATGGCCTATATGGAGACTATCAAAAGTAACTTCAATGAAACGCTCTTGGTGCAAACATGACTTCCATTCACCTAGAACTAATTTTACAACGAGTAGTTTGTTATTGACTTTGTTTTTCCATCTGAACTGCCATTTTTCCCTTATGTTACTATGAACAAAATTAATGCAATCTTTAAACAGCATATTTACTTTATTTATATGCTTGTGACGAGCTTGAGCAGAGCAGAAGTTTGCTCTCGTTGCCTTTAATTCCGATATGACTCGAGACCCAGCACAGTTTTATGTTTTGTCCTTGAGCTGTGGCTGTTACAATGTTGTGTATGATGTCACCAAGTATAGGAGTGCTTGAATTTTTAGGGTGGAGAGCAGTAAGTAAGCTGAAGGAGTCTGTGTAAATAATACTGTTTGTGAGACTCTCGTTTAGAATTTGTTCAATGGCTACAGCGACGGCGTAACATTCGGCAGTGAAGACTGATGAACATTGTGGAACCCTTACGACTTTATTGCAATTCCCTAGCACTACTGCGCTTCCAACGTAAAAATCTGTTTTTGAGCCATCTGTATAAAAAGCTCTGAAGGTACTGTATTTTTCCTCGAGTGCAAAAAATTCTTGTATAATATGTTGTTGCGGAGTTTGTTTTTTATGGAACTGTGTAAGAGTAAAATTGCAGATTGTAGGAATATGATACCATGGAGGCAGTGGATCTCGTTTTTGAGCAATGTCAGGTAGTGCGTCGTAGGCCGAGGTTTTCGCACATCTCTTCAAAACAATAGAGCAGAGGCCTGGTAGCCTGCAGTTTGGTGTTGAACAGTGTTCTAGATGGGTACTTTGTGACTACTGGGCGACAGATGTTTTCAGGTAGTGAATAGATTTTTAGAATGTACGAACATGTGAGCTTCGTTCTTCTGTAAGTGATGCTTCATTAGTTTCTACATACAGGCTGTTTACGGGTAATGTCCTGTATGCACCAGTGGAAAGACGCAAACCTAAATTATGTATTGGATCCAGTCGCTTAAGTCGTTTAACTGCCAAAAACTGTTCATGTGAAGCGAAATTTATTTTGTGAGAACCAGGGCAGTTGCTGTCTCCTTTTAAGACGAAAACTGCGTGACAACAGCGATATCTCGCAGTTCCATCAAATGGTGTAATTCGTGCATGCTATCGGGAGTGGCGGAAGCAGAACTGCTCCACAGTGTCAAAGGTCTCCACGCCTTCTTTCAGTGCCCATAACAGTAGCGCTGGAGCTTCCTCGCGTGTGGTGTCGCATGTGAGGACGCTTCACCACGCAAACGGCGAACAGCTCGTGACGAACGCAGAGTTTCGGCGCACTGGAAGAACGAAAATACCACACGGAATAAGCGAGAGAAGCACGCATTGGCACCCGAGCGGCAAGACGCCTTCGAAAAACAAAAATCAGCAACAAGGCAATTGCCATACCAAACGGTGTGCGTCTTGGCTGGCTCTCCAACATGCGCAGCCGATAACAGCCATCGCCACAGGCTGGCTGCGAAGCTCCGAAAACGAAACTATGTGGTCGGACTCTCTCTAGGCCTATCGGCGCGAACCTGGCGACCATAAACACGACTGCCTTTGCGCGCACATGGCAGGAGAGCGGGAGAGACCTGTGGACGAATATTTTAACAATCCCTGTCAAGCACGTCATATCTCGACACTGCGCCCCTTGGGGCCAGTCAGAATTAACGAATGTGAGCCCCACGGCATTTGAACGGATGAATCGGCGTTTGGCGGGATTTTAGCGGCAATCTGAATTAACGGAGGCCAATTAAACAAGGTTTTACTGTAGCAGCACTGCCCCTCATGCATTTTTCGGTTTCAGAATGAAGGATGGTTTCTGGCCCGGCACTGGTTTCCGCGTGATGACATATATTAGTGTCTGCAAAGAAAAAAGAACGAAAAATAATGTTGCCAGTGACTTCAGTGCCATTCCGGCATGTCTAGTCTGAATTGACCGGTATGCGTGTGATTTCACTTCGAATTAACCAGTGCGAACTGCCACTCACTTATTTACATTTTAGAGCGAAATCTCTATTACCACATTTCTTCAAAGCTCAGTCTTGATGCACGTTTGACCCTGAGGACCCGGAGCGCAGGCAAAGCGCATGACTCTCCAAGCAGAGGCACACCTGTACACGCTCACTGGATCCACCACTGAGATATCACTTGATATCACTCCTTCAGTTTCTCCATGGAGGAGGCATGCGCCAGACGAAGTGTGTCAACCCTTTGGCATCGCCATCAAGCCGCGTCCGATCATTCAGTCGATATAGCTTGCTGAGAAAGTGTACTGCAGAGGACGTGAGCTAAACGAGAAGCTAGACTTGCAAAGAAGCAGAAGTATAGCCAGGAGAGAAAGGCCAAATAAATGTTTAGCAGTGGAGGTTGCCGCTACTGTGAATTCGGCAACGGCTTCATCCATTAGTGTCACTGAAGCATTGGAATCTGCATCTAACCAGCGTTTGATCGACCCCACCATCCGTTTGACATAAAGTTCATCTGCGACAACCAAGTTTCACCGTGACTTCACTGAAAACCCGTTTGGCAGTGTGTGCAAAGTGTGCGAAAGGACTGTGGCTAAGCTACGATTGACAACTAAACTTAACGAAAGCATAACCAAGCCAAACAGAGCAGGTTTAGAACAGTTAAACCTCACCAACTTTTTTGACGGGAGGCTGTGCTTCGTTCTGCCCTGCTGCGAATGTTCGCCCTTTTCTTGCCTTCTCTACACTTCACTGCACTTTTACTCACTCTCCCTCATCAGCGACTCGCATCACCTCCTTTCTGCATTCATACCCGCATTACTCATTTTTCCTGTGCGCACTTCAGGTTATTGAATCTGTTTTCATACAAAGCCTGTCGTGCCCCCAGTGCAAGGAGCTCCTGAAGAAGAGTAAGCACCCACCGGTGTAGCAGGTGGTACCGGCCGCACCCGTGGCACTCGAGGCTTGCTGCTGCGCTTCTCCGAGACGGCAGTCGTGGCCACCTGCGTGAATACACATTTAGGCACTACTACATCTCACAGATTGTGCCCCTTCAAATTTTCTTGCTGCAGCCTCTCAAGTACTTTTGTGACCGTCCCTTTGAGAAGCAGTACACTTCAACCCTATCCCCACAAACTTCTCAACCTCATCTGCCCGGGCAACCGAACAACTTTCTGCTGCCTTCTGCTACGCTTGCCTTTCTCCTTTTTTATTATGCACACAATATCAAAAATACTCAGAATTGTTTGGACCCATAGCCAGAGGAGGTGCAATACAAGGACAAGCAGACACAAAGCAGCAACAATTCACAAAATGACTTCATATAACTAGAAAATAACTAGAAAGATAAGAATGGGGTGGAGCGCATATGGCAGGTTCTCTCAGATCATGAGTGGCAGTTTACCAATTTCCCTCAAGAGAAAAGTGTACAACAGCTGTATCTTACCTACGGTGCAGAAACGTGGAGGCTAACGAAAAGAGTTCAGCTTAAGTTAAGAACAACGCAGCGAGCCATGGAAACAAAAATGATAGGTGTAACGTTAAGAGACCACAAGCGGGCAGAGTGGGTTAGGGAACAAACGCAGGTTAATGATATCCTAGTCGAAATCAAGAGGAAGAAATGGGCTTGGGCAGGGCATGTAATGCGAAGGCAAGATAACCGCTGGTGAGGAGTGAGGAGTACTCTACCAAATTTTTTTTTGTTAGCAAAATCTGATAGTTCTGCATTTCATGCCTTTGTTGCCAGTTGTCCGGGTACGAAAGATGCATTTATTTCAAAGAAATTTGGATTCGAAGTTGAAAAAGTTTTTTCCGCCTCTCTGATTCAAACTCGGGAACTCTTATGACATCACGGCGCACTCTTATGACGTCATAGGACGGAGTGACTTGAAAGTGGCGTAAACGCAGACTCCGTGATTTCTAGCGGCTACTGGTGCGGTCTAGCAGCAGCCGAAATGAAAGCTACTGCCGCCGCACGTTGAAGGCATCTACCGGGGGTCGCCACCGTCGCTTCATTTACGTTTGCACCGGCGTCTTGCCAGCGTTACGATGGATCCCGTTCCTGAACACGACGACGAAGTTCTCGCAAAATCTCCGGCCTGCATTTCAGCAACCTCAGCCCCAGAGAGCGTGCGATGGTTTTGAGGGAGCACGGTTAGGTTAGGCGCCGGCGGGTCATTTCCCTCTCCTTATGCCGTGAGCAGCCATTGCTAATTAAATATCTTAACCCCAGTGCGGGGAGTCGCGAGGGGCCAGGACAAGGTCGGCACATCGCGCCCATCAGAGGCTGGCCGGGGCTTTGGGGCCAACAGATTGTGATTCCTTGAATGACGTTGCATGGTGCAGCAGGCAGCGTCAAGGTCTCCCACGGTTGCAACGGCCAGGTTATTTATTTTTTGCCACAAAAAACGGACGAGTGCTCAAGGGCGCTCACGTTTAAAGTTGGCGGCTTGAAAGTAAAGCCGACCCACGACGCTTCAATTTTTCTTAACTGAATTGTACCTTGTCTCCCGTGCCTAATAAATGATTTCCATTAAGTAGTTTGAAGTTGACTGGCACAACCGGGAATGTTTCGCCAGGCGAGCGTGCGAAGACACAAGTGCTCTTTATACTGTGAACTGCCTTGTACGATCACCGACCATCGTGCCATGATAGTTTTTCATCGACCGTGGCGATAATCTGACCATCCTCAACAGGCTCCTTCAAAGGTTAACTAGCACTTGAAGCGGCACTTGGAGTTCCTCTGCTGTTCGGCGCTTGTAAATCGAAGCGCGTCAAAAACAAAACCACGGGGCACACAAAGCTCATAGACGCGAAGCGCCATAACAAATCGAAACTCTCCTGGCCGCCTGTGGCGCCGACAAGCATCCGTTTTCTTTGCTTCCAACATTCAGGTTGTCTCTTGCCTGCCTTCCTTGTGTGATAAAAGTGCACTACCGGTTTTAAAACAAAACTTACTTCAATATTGAACCGCGCAACCTTCCTTTGTCACCCTCAGAGATTCAAGGCTCCATGGAGTGAGGAAAATTCCTCCAAGGTGGCGTCTCTTGTACTATGACGTCATCACGCTTGTACTTGCGAGATTGGCCTGTGGCGGCGATACTTGTATTTTGGTTCTTGATATTTTCTACCTTACAAGAGCTTTGTTTTCAGTAAGAGTGGCGTTTTTTTGATCAGAAGCTGGTATTCTATCGATACAAGCCAACTTCAATTTCTCCTCAGTGTCCCTTTAATGGTTACGGAGCGGATTCTAAGAGAAAGTAAGCGTAGCAGGGGGTGGTGGCAGAAGGTTAGTTGGGTGGAGGAGATTAAGAAGTTTGCAGGCAAAGAGTGGATGCAGCTGGCAAAGGACAGGGTTAATTGGAGAGGCATGGGAGAGGTTTTTGCCCTGCAGTGGGTATAGTAAGGCTGATGATGATGATTAAAACAAAATAGTAACGGTTCACACAGAATTTCTAGTGATCAAGCAGAATGTGTTAAATGGGAGAGCAAAATTACAATTATTTTTAATTTTTAAATCATTAGGAATTCAATTCAAAAATTGGGAACCATTAAATTCGATTAGACTTCGCTAATAAGTATTAAGGCATGGTGGGAGGTTAAAATTGCAGCAGGTTGCAACTCTCATGGTTCTGGTGGGAAGTCTGAACAGATGCAAGGAAAGTGGGCCATCTCCTGGTATTCAACCCATAACAACCATCGGTCATCTTGCCTTCACATTATACGCCCATTTGTTGTTCTTAGTTTCAACTGGGATGTCATTTGTTCCCTCACCCACTCTGCCCTCTTACTATTTTTTTTTTCCATAACTCGCTGCGTGGTCCTCAATTTAAGTTGAACCCTTTCCGATAGCCTCCACGTTTCTGCCCCGTAGGTGAGGCACTGTACCAGGATTCAAGGTTACCACAGGTGCTGGAACCAAGCTGGACCATCCGGTGCATGATGGTTACTTACTGTCCAAAGATAGCAGAGCACACACACAACCCAAGTATATAAAGGCCTTCAAGTCCAGAGCCTTGCCTGAGCTATGCCGGCCAGAAATCCTGGCTCTGCTCTCGAGTTAGTCCCGGACTCCCAACTGCAGTTTGCAAGCAAGGCCTCCATCACACTAGGCCTCAAAATACAGCCTATGCAATGCCAACAAATAGGAAATTCCAAAGGTCGAACTCAAATAGATGCGCCGAGCCCACCTACGTGTTTCCAGTACTCGTCTTTTGCTCAAGGCGGCTGTGCCTTGAAACCGTCTGCTCGTCTCACCTTTAACCACGGTGTAGGAGTAGGTTAGGTGAGCAAATGGCGTGGGCGAAGCAGCGCCGTGTCGTTCGCTTTCTTGTCTTTTTGTGCTCGTCTTTGTTCGCGCTGTTTATTCAAGATGCTTAACCAACTAGCCCACCAAAACGTGTTAATACAGGAGAGAAGGTCACAGGATTCTGCGGCGCGTCGATAGATGGCGCTAGTAGCCTGTCCCATCTAAATTCCCTTGATAATTTGAAAGTACCGCCACTCTTAGAACTTGGCTGCCACCATGCCACCTCCTTGCTTCTTCCTTGTCACCGCACTGCCGGGCCACAGGCATTGGCTGCAAGCCGGGTTTTGTGTCTCGTCGATTGGTCTCCCTGCCATTGCCCATGGAAATGCGCGCAGCTTGTGTTTTTACTTGTGATGTTCTTTTCAGTTAGTGCCATTTTTCGTCCTGCCTGGGCGCACCGGATGTAGCTCGCGTTATGCCAGGCATCTGTGCATTGTTAAGAGGCCAGAGGATGATCCCGCAAGGAAAGCACAATCGCTTGCGGAGGAAGCAGTGGCTTCACAACACTCGCAGAAAGGACTTATACTCCGTTTCATACATCAGGTGCAACGTTGTCAAAGCTAGCGCACTTGTTTGCGCTGCCTGCACCCGCGACCAAAAAGTAGTGCGTTCCTTGTGGTGAGCGAAATATAGTGATTCCTTTTGTCTGCAGGCTTACTACATGACACATTTGTCATGAACTTGATCAAATAGACTTTTACTGCTGACGTCATGCTGTACCTTTTTCGTGCCTTAGACCACTCGGGCACAAAACAAGCGCGGAGTAACGCGCCTCCCTTTATTTTCCCGTCTGGATTACAACTGTACCTTTCACAGCGTTGCACCTGATGTATGAAACGGAGTATAGTTCCGACAGTGAACAGCTTAGCAGCACCGTAGATACTGATTTGTACTGTGAACAGCATGCATCTTGAGCACACCTTTCCTAAACATGTTAGAAGCCTTTCTTTTTTTCTACTGATACCCAAACAGTGCCTTACAGAGTTGTTATTTCAAGCTTATTCTCTGATATCTGCATCCCTCACGCGAAGTAAAGGGATGATCAGCGCTAGCTATTCCACATTGTACTTCCCCTATTGCTACATTTGCTTTAGATACCATGTTCATGCAATAGTGAATGGTGACTGCAGCTTGCTTTTGGCTGAGTTACAGAGTTGCAAAGTGATCCCGGATGCTTTAAGTTGATACCTACTGCTATGCAGTGGCCGGGAGCCTTCCGCACAGGTTGTGAAAGCATTTTTGTGGCGCGAAAGCGGCTGCTACCCCGAGCTGCTTATTTGTAAAGCAGCTGCATAGCAGCAGTTGAATAGGCACACTATAACATTTAGCCAAGTATAGTTATGACACTTTGAGTATACATGATAGACACATGGGTGATCGTTCATGAAGTGCGCCAAAGGTGTTGTATATGAAATTCCCCTCTCGAGCGGCCGCTCCTATATAGGGCAAACTGGACGCTGCTTAACGAGCGAATCAGGGAATACGAAACAAACGTTGAACAAGATAAAGATGACCCAAATATGCCTAAGCATATAAGGTCCTGCCCGTAACGCACTTGTGAGCCATGTTTTTTCGGTGCGTGAATTCTATCAAAAAGAAAAGATACAAAAGCCAGGGAATTAATCGAAGCTTTTTACATTGCAAAGAAAGGAAGCACGTGCCTCAGCAACACGTCCATATCTTTGCATAAGGCTGAGAACAACTTTTTCACTCGTTCGCTATCATATCAATTTTGAAGATGATAGTACTCCTTGCGTTAAGATGGTATATATTTGTCCGTGTTGCCTTCAAATAAATCAGTTGTGAGTGGCACTCCGTCCCATCTTTCTGCCTTGTGTTGTGTCTGTTTTCATGCCTGTAACCAAAGATGACAGACTCAGCCAGGACCAGTCATGACTCGGCCATGACTTGAACTTGGAGTTTAATGGCCCGGGCGACACCCAAAATTCGGCACAGTTAACGAAAAATTGACCTCGGCCAAATTGGACCAACACTGATATACACATATAATAAAAAATACCCAGTTCAATGGTCGCACCGAAATTAGGGCCAGCCAGTCCCAAAATTCAGTCATCAGAGCACTGTGGCCTGCAGTTCAAGTCCACTCATTCATTAGTTACTTTTCTTTAATAAGGGGAAGATAATTAGGTGTCACTATTTAGTCCTTTACTACCTCCAGTTTAAGTACTACTTTAGTTTAGTTTTATGGGGGTTTAACGTCCCAAAGCGACACGCCGTAGTGAAGGGCTCCAGAAATTTCGACCACCTCGGGTTCTTTAACGTGCTATGGCACCGCACAGTACACGGGCATCCAGAATTTCGCCTCCATCGAAATTCGACCGCCCCGCCCGGGATCGAACCCGCGTCTTTCGTGTCAGCAGCCGAGTGCCATAATCACTGAGCCACCGCAGAGGCCCAGTTTAAGTACGGTTAATTTAATGTAATGTAATCAAAGTTTAAGTACTGTTAATTTGATTACATTCGGAAAATTCTGGTTATTTAAGTCACTACTTACTATTCACTATTTAGTGGTCACTAATTAGGTACTACTTTTTGGTCATTTACTACGTCGTGCTCAAGTAATGTTAATCCGACTATATTTGCCGCATTTTTGGTAATTTTATTCACTAATTAGGGGCATCACTATTTAGTCCTTTACTACCTCCAGTTCAGGTACTGTTCATTTGATTAAATTCAGGGCATTTTAGCTGTTTTATTCACTAATTACTCCTCACTGATTAAAGGTCGATAATTAGGTACCGCTTTTTAGTCTTTTACAACCTCCAGTTCAAGTATTGTCCGTTCGATTATATTCTGAGCATTTCTAGCCGTCTCATTCACTAATTACATCTAACTAACTAGGGGTCAGTAATTGGATGTTACTATTTAGTCCTTTACTGCCTCCAGTTCAGGTGCTGTTCATATGATTACATTCGGAGCATTTTGGAAATTTAATTCACTAATTACTTCTCACTAATTAGGCACCAGTAATTAGGCACTACCATTTGGTCCTTTATTATGAAGCATTTTTAGCCAATTATTCACTAATTCGGGGTCACAACTTTAAATTCACCAACTCAAGTACTCATGTACTAAAAATTTCATTTACATTCAGGGCATTTATGCCATTCTGCCCGTTTTTATTCACCAATTCCACTTAAGAAATTAGCAGCCACTTATTAGCAGTATGACTCATCCACTCATTACCTATGCATTGTTATTGAGCACTGCTCTTATGCTTCTCTCCTAAGCATCACATCACACTTGTCATGGTACCACCACACTCAACCAACGCCATCGGAGGCACAGCGCCGGTTTTTTCACTCAACGGTTCATAAAACGATTTCACATTAAAATTTAGCAGGTAATGTATGCCAGCTCCAGTTGATGAGTGGTTGCCGGCGCCACTGGCACTGTCCCATATGACGCTCTGTTATATGGTTCAGATGCAATTCACTAAGCCACATTTACATTAGGAAACCGAACACTTTGTCTTGCTCTGTACTCACGACTATTTTATCGTAACAAGCACTTTATATGCGTGCACGAACATACCCTAACACAGATAGCTATCGCAAACGGCAATACTAAGTTTGATACACGCACTTCATCTGATTTCATGGCACAGAAAGTTTATGAAGCTTCAAATGCACAAAAGAAATTGTTTCCCGTAAGAACGCCCTATTCAGACAGCATAACGAGAAACGAAAACCACCCACATAGTAACTTTACCAATGCTTTTACCCCCATCTATGAATATTTGCTGACTCAGTGAGGACCCCAGCCAGCCCCAAAACAGCATTCGATGCTGTGAATGGCGCCTGAACGGAAAAGGATGCCATGCGCAGCAGCACTGGGAGCCGGCACGCAAGAAGAAACGAGGAGGAAAACGCCGCCCGGAGCAGAGTGTCGCGACATTATGTTATTTAGCCTCCTCTAGTGCCTACTTTTGCCCCACGTGCCATTCATTCCTTTCTGCCTGTTGCGACTTGTTCCATCTTTCGAGTGCTTTTAATCAAATCCAGCACATACTGCTCAAGCTATTTTATGCGGCGGCTCAATGGTGCAGTGCTTCGTACCATTCTGAAACAGCGGCTACAAATCGTGCGAGGTGAAGCACTAGCTTCTCACGCTGCCGGACGATGAAGCAAGGCTCGGAAGTGTGGCGCCAAGCGATACCTCAGCAAGATCATATACTTCAAAGAACAGCCCATATTTGTGAAACGCATTTTGCTCCTCACTTTATCTTGAAGATGTGGTCTGCAGAAGTAGACTGCCGGGTGTTAATCTACAGAAAGAAAAGAGTGGGCCTAGCAAGAGACGTGGTGCCGTCTATCTTCCAAGGAGCTCCTAGCTACCTGTCCTCACAACACAGTGAAACGACTTTCCGGTCCCCCTGCTTCATGCTCGCAAAACAGCAGCGGCAGCAACCTCTTCAGATGAAACCAGTGACGCTGCGGAATCCTGTGAGACTGAGTAATACTTGTTGGGGGGCTAGTTGGTGTATGTTTCCAGAAAAGGTTGTAGCACCGAAAAAGACAACACATAGCAAGCGAGGCGGTTGCGCCTGTCCCGTCTCGCTTGCTATGTGTTGTCTTTTTCGGCGCTACAACCCCTTTGCCACTTATCAATCAGTGTTCTCTGCATCAACATGATTCCTGACCAGACGGTATGCCGTCAAACCCTCGACTACAGTGTTCTCTTGTACGAAGCGAGTAGCATTTGCCTACTACAGCATTCGTGGGCAGCGCATCACACCGACGTTGAAGAGAATAGGGAGATCATATTTATCGACGCAGCGGTAGCACACCAACAAAGGGATGGCTCTTTAGAAGTGTTCAACAGACTTGACACGTGAAAAGCGACATGACAGTTCCAGTGTATTTCTTTGGCAGGCCAATAGATTGTGCTGCTGTTGGTATAAATTTGCTTGCCGCGTCAGCGGCTGAAGTTAAAATTATGCTCAAAACTTATGATACCCCTGATGTGTACCGGGGCAGGCCGAGTCGGAAGGACTTCCCGAACGCGCTTCCAGAGTGTGCTTCCAGAAGAGCTGGAGGCACACCAAGTACCTACTGATGTCACCCGGAGGGGCCACATGCCATTGTTCAAGGACCACCAAGCTGCAAGAGCGACCATTAAAGAGCATTAGGCAATGCCTTCCCAGCAGCAGAAGCTCAAAGCTTGGTGCTGCACGGAATCAGTGCCTCAGCAGTCACCTTTCTGACTGGACCAAGAGCACCAGGAGAGAGATGACAAAACTGCAGGCCCTGAATATGTCACCAGCACAGCTGCGTGTACAGTCAAACCCAGTTATAACGAACAGTGCAACTGAATGCGATTTGTTCGATATTGTGACGGGATAGAGCATCCGGCAGAGTCCAAGTGCCCTGCATCAACGGAGAGGAGGTGCGGAGGGAGCGCAGGGAGCGAGCGCGAGAGAGAGGACGATAAAGAATCACCGCGGACGGTCGTGTTTCTCCTGGTCTCTTGCGTTCTCCTGTGGATTTATTGGTTTATTGGGATGGGTCCGCCGCCCTGCTACATATTTTGGTGGCAGCGGTGGGAAGGCACTCACCTAAACCTGGAAACAAGATGTGGGCGCGGCTGAGGACCATGGGCCACCACCGGCTGATGCGACACAGAGCGCGGCGGACTGCGCTGCTGATCTCGGGCGTTCGGACGGCCTGCCCCTTTCCCCAACACTGGAGGCCGTCCTTGAGCGCTTCGGCAGGCAACTGGACCATCTGGAGGTTTGATGCTTTCCAGCGCCATGCTATGCCAACCAACCCGAACCACGGCATGCCGGTGCCTTCCGTCAACACCATGAAATCCGCAACCACACCCGTCGGGCTGGCCTCTCGGTCCGACCTTGGGGTGCACGGCACAGGTGCGTCACACCCGGCCTGCCCGCTGGGGATGGCGGCGGAGTTATCAACTTTTGATGCCACTGCCCCTTGGGAGGCTTACCAGCTCCAGCTCGACACCATCGTGGAGGCGCAGGGATGGGACGCTCGGACGAAAGCCGTGATGCTCACTGCTAAGCTGCGGGGCCGAGCGGCGGAGCTGCTTCAAAATGTGCCTCGGCAGGATCTTGGCTGGTACGACGACATCGTGGGGCTCCTCGCCGACCTTTATGGGTCAGGCCAACCCAGGCTCAAATACAAGCACCTGCGTGCTCGCAAGACTGCAGCACGCAGGTGTCAAAGGACAAGTCAAACAAGGACAAGGACAAAGTCAAAGGACAAGAGCAAAACAGAGGCTGGAGTCCTGGAGAAGAATTTGGCGTCTGTGGCGATGAGGCAGTGCCGGACCAACCGAGTACGCAAATGGCTGGGAGGTGGAGGCGAATTGGATGCCTGTGACTGTTCCCCTGCCGCGCCCAGTTGTTCCGCAAATGCCCATAGTGTCGATGCAGTCTGCTTGAAGGTCGGCGTGGGGTCGGTTGTCCCGTACCATGTGATGCTTGCCCGCTCACTCACCGGTGTGAACCTATCCGGTGTGGGACGTTCTTCGGCGACTGCAGACGCCTTCACCCAGCTCATAAACTTTAACGTCAACAAACAGTCTGACCACTTCATCTCTGTGGGCCCACGTTGCATCATACCAGGTGACCCTGAATAAACGACCGATATGACATCGCCGTGCTCAACGAGCCAGCCGGCATCTCCAAAGAAAGCAGCCCGAGTTCGGGACCCTGCCGGACCGCACCAGACAGCGAAAAGACGCTGCTACGAACACCGCAACCTCGCCTGCAACAGCCGCAACTGCAACAGCAACAGCCGTGGGTGCCGCCAACTTTCAATGAATCCCTAGGCGAAGACCCCGAAGAATGGTTGGACCAATATGAGTGCACAACATCATTCAAACAGTGGGATGGTGCAGCAAAAATTGGACACGTATTTGTCTCACTGGAGAGCTCAGCACGTACGCAGTACGAAAACCACGAGTCGTCCCTAACAACATGAGAGCTATTCAAGAAGGAACTTTTGAACGTATTCACGAGTGTGGTCAGGAAAGAAAGAGCCAAATGACTCCTCGAGTCCAGGATCCAGCTTCCGAATGAGCCTATCCGCAGTTACGTCGAAGAGATAAAGTGCCTCTTTCGCCGCGCCAACCCCACGATGAGCGAAGAAAAAAAAGTTGAGTTTTTAATGCGCGGCGTAATAGAACAACCCTTTGGCAGTCTCGTCTGCCAGCCGCCAAACACAGTCAAAAATTCATGCAAGAAGCCTGCACAATCGAAAAGACCCTTGACGCCCGGGCTCGGCAGTACAACCGCCGAGCCACCACCATCACCACCAGCGATAGCTTGCGGGAAGTTATCCGCGAAATTGTCCGCAAGGAGCTATAACAACTCTTGCTATTTTCCGCACGGCCACAAGCAGAGACTCTCATGGATGCGGTGCGGGAAGAAGTGCAACAGGCACTTGGCCCCCCAGCGACCACAGAACCCCAGGCCATAACCTACGCCGCTGCAGTATGCCCTCCGCAGACCCAACGACACCCCCTAAGTCCTCTCCGAAATGAGCCACTTGTTCCAGAATGCCGCCTCCCTTCCTCCGCCCGCCCAGCCTACGAACGACGCTGAAGCCTCAGGAAATGCCGGGAGGTCTTCCGGCAACCGTTGTGCTTCCATTGCGGTGAGTCTGGCCATATTCTTCGTCACTGCCCATACCGACGTATCTGTCTTCATGGATTTGCCACTGACACACCACAACTCGGCCAACGTCCCCAAGAAATCGACGCAGGTACTCCCCGAACCACCTTTCGCGCTCACCATCGCCATCAGCCTCGCGCTTTGCATTGCATATCAAACATACGAGATTCCTTCGCCCTCTGCGACCCATCTGCAAAAGATTCGCCGGACCAAGAGAACTCTCCCACTTTCGACATAACTCAGCCCTACCTCGAGACAGACAAGACCAGATCCGCAATCTGCTTCAAAGCTACAGCAAGTTTTTTCATCATCGCAGAAGGTCCGACAAATGCCAATTGCCAAGCATCACTTATAACCAACCAGCACACCCAACCTCTCCGTCAAAGCCCCTACCGTGTGTCACCGCGAGAACGACAGGCCATCCGGGACCAAGTGGAAGAAATGCTTCGCAACGACGATATCCAGCCTTCAAACAGCTAATGGGCGGCACCGGTTGTTCTAGTGAGAAAGAAAGATGGCACACTTCGATTCTGCATTGATTACTGCTGTTTGGACATAACAAATAAGGACGTCTACCCCGTCCCCCCCATCAACGACGCACTGGACCGGCTCTGCAACGCCAAGTATTTCTCATCGATGGACCTCAAAAGCGGTTACTGGCAATTGAGGTCAATGAAAGAGATCACGAGAAGACCGCATTCATCAGTCTGGATGGCCTCTTTGAGCTCAAGGTGATGCCTTTGGTCTGTATTCCGCATCGGCGACATTTCAGCGAGTAATGGATACAGTGCTGGCAGGCCAAATTTGTCTGGTATATTTAGATGACGTCGTTGTCTTCGCCTCGAACTTTGAAGAGCACACCAAAAGACTTCGAACAGTACTAGACGCCATCAAGTCGTCTGGCCTAACCTTGAAAACAGAGAAGTGCCACTTTGCCTATGAAGAGCTGCTGTTTCTAGGCCATCATCCGGGCTGCGCCAAAATTCCGCCCATACCTGTACGAACAACCGTTCAAGGTGGTCAGTTATCACCATGCGCTGCGCTGGCTTGCCAATTTGAAGAACCCATCTGACCGCCTTGCTCGATGGAGTCTGCACCTCCAGGAGTTTTATGTCACCGTCGTTTACAACTCCGGACACAGGCACTCTGACGCCGACTGCCTCTCACGAGCCCCTGTTGCACCGCCGCCGGACGACGATGAGGACGCCTTCCTGGGACCCATCAGCCCCAGCTCTTTTGCTCAGCAGCAACACACGGACACCGACCTAAAACGCCTCATCGAGTACCTGGAAGGCAAGGTTTTTTCACCCCCCGCTTCATTCAAGCGAGGACTGCCTTCATTCTGTGTGCAGAATGAGGTCCTTGTGAAGAAGAACTTTGCAGTGAGAAAAACAGCCTACCTCCTTGTTGTAGTACCTGCTTGTCTCCGCGAAGAGGTTCTACACACTTCACACGACGAGCAGACAGCTGGACATCTCGGGTTTACTCGCACCCTCCGCCACATTCAAGACAAGTATTACTGGTCCCGACTGTCTGCTGATGTCGCACATTATGTGAAAACCTGCCGAGATTGTCAGCCACAAAACACCTCCCCACACGACCAGCAGGATTTCTGAGCCCCATTGAACCTCCCTCAAGGCCCTTCAGCAGATCGGCATGGACTTGCTTGGCCCTTTTCCAATGTCAATGTCTGGAAATAAGTGGATCATCATAGCGACCAACTACCGGACCCGCAACGCCAAAAGCCCTACTGAACGGAACAGCAGCAGAAGTCACCAAATTTTTGTGGAGTGCATTCTTCTGCGACACGGCGCCCCCAATGTGCTCATCACAGACAGAGGAACAGCATTCACGGCGGAACTAACGCAAGCCATCTTGTATTACAGCCAAACCAGCCACCGGAGGACAACTGCATGCCACCCGCAGACCAACGGACTGACCGAGCACCTGAAGAAAACCATCGCCGATATACTCGCCATGTATGTCGATGCCGAACACAAAACCTGGGATGTCATCCTGCCTTGCGTCGTCTTCGCCTACAACACCACAGTGCAGGACACCACCCAGATGACGCCTTTTAGGCTCGTCCATCGCAGGGAGGCCACGACCACGCTAGACGCCATGCTGCCCAACGTTACAGAAGAAGAGAATGTCTATGTTGCCGCCTACCTTCAACATGCAGAAGAAGCCCGAAGACTTGCCCGATTAAGGATTAAAGACCAGCAGCGGGCCAACGCCAGACGCTACAACCTACGAAGACGTAGCGCGGAATACAAGCCAGGAGACCAAGTCTGGGTTTGGACGGCGATTCGCCGCCGTGGATTTAGTGAAAGGCTTTTCCACCACTATTTCGGAAAGTACTAGGTTCTTCTTCGGCTAGGTGAACTGGATTATGAAGTCATCACTGACGCAATGACTGCATCCCAGCGACGCTGTGTATGACCAGAAGTTGTTTGTCCATGTCGTCTGTCTAAAGCCCTATTATGTGCGCTAAAGGGTGCGATCCATTTTGTTTGTTGCTAGTCGCCTTATCTGTTTTAATGCATCGGGTCGATGCTTCTTTGAGAGAGGAGTAATGCGCGAATCTTTGCTGTGTTTGTTCATTCTTCAAAACTGCCGGCACTCAACTTTATCGCTTTGTTTGCGATGCGAGACGCGACCAGATTTATCTCGATTGATCGCATCCAGGCAGATCTGATTCTACGTTGTTCCAAAATGTTCTAGTAACTTTGCACGCTTTATCTAGAAAGTTCGCTGTCACCTTTAAATTGAGGACGGCCAACAGCGGCAGGCATTCTGTTCGACGACCACCGAGCACGCTTGTTGCTACGCCGCCGCCGAGTGATTCAGTCCATTATCGGCACAAGTCAGCCCAAATAAAGAGTTTTATTAGACACCATTTTCGCAGCCTTTCTGCTCTCTGGACTGCAGCCACTGCTTCGTCACAATATGAATACCTCAACTTTCCAAGCAGGGACGAGTGTGATGGATGACTTTGTTATTCACACGAATGGTATACAGTTTTTCTTGCAGAATCTGAAGGTTGCTAATGCTGGGTGTCCTAATGACTTGCCAAACAAATTCTATAAACATTGTGCTCAGTCGGTTGCACTGCACTTAAAGATTATTTTTGAAAACTCACTTGACAAATCTTGTTTTCCTGATGACTGGAAGATTGCAAGCATTGTGCCAATTCACAAATCTGGTCTTGGTGACATTGTGACAAATTATAGGCCAGTATCATTAACTTCAGTAGGGTGCAAAGCACTTAAGCATATTTTGTATACCAGCAAAGATTCATATATTGAAACACATTCATTGTTTAATCCTCTTCAGTATGGTTTTCGTAAGGGCCTGCCCTGTACTACGCAGTTGATTGAATTTGCACATGACCTGGCGGGGGCACTGGACAAGCGGCTGAGTGTGGACTGTGTTCTTAAATTTTAAAAAAGCCTTTGACACTGTGACCCACTGTTTACTCTTTTAAAAGATAGCCTTTTACAATATTAGCCCTCAAGTGATATCGTGGGCGAAGGATTACCTATATTTACGTCACTAGTTTGTAGTGAGTGGCGCTCAGTCGCATCAAACGATGAAAACCATTAGGGAATGGAATAGGCTGCCGAGTGGTGTCGTGGGTGCTGCATCAAATGATGCTTTCTTTTCCATGTTGTAAATCCATGTGCATGTCTTTGCATTTCTTTTGTCTTTTTCTGGTGTTTATACTTTTTACTTCTTCGACAAATAAATAAATAGGACAAAGGTTGCGAACAGTGCTTGCTATAACTCGCGTCCACTTTGCCCTGCAGTGATTAGGGCACTCGTCTGCCGATCCCCAGCATGCAACGACTCCATTTCGATGAAGGCGAAACGCAAGGAGCCCATGTAGCTGCCATGCGACGCCAATGCACATTTAAGAACCCCAGGTGGTCGAATTTTCTGAAGCCCTCATAGCTGATGTCGCTTAACGATGTTAAATTACTGAAAGGGGGACACTGGTTTACTTAAGGGGGGACACAACACCATCACGCCAGGTCCCATGAAGTGTGGACACAGTTGATGGCTGGTAAATCGTGTCTGGCATATTTTTATTTTTTGTTTATTTATAAGTACTTCCAGCTGCCCTTTGGCTGCCAGGGCAAGAGCGGTACAACATCAACAACAAAAATAAGCACACTACTGATGCTCAAATAAATGTATAAAATGAACATCAATAAGAATACAGAAGAAATGCCGCACTCTGCAATGTACAGCATTCTGACAAGAAGAAAATGAGAACAGCAGTCAAAAAAGAAAGAGTCTGAGACATCACAACTGTTATATCATGTTTCCATCTGGTCTGTCTGGTTCTGTTGAACTGCATGTAATTTGTAAAATCCATTTCTTCTTTTGTTGAATAAATGTGCACGCACAATCGATGACACGGTGCACAAAGCAAGCCAAACCAGCTACGCTATTTTTCAGCGTCCTGCTTGCACGTCCCATTCCCATCAGCCCGTGAGAGCACATGATGGGCCGCAGGGTTGCTCAACATCATTAACAGACCTCCACAGCGCCGCTTGGTTTCGTACCCTGTGAAGGTGCCGCAGCAAGGCGCGAAGAGCTCATGATACTTTATCAGTGGTGGCATTTGCCTTCAGCTATCAATCAAGATATCTGCAATTCGCAGTATATAAATTAGAAGGGCCATCATGTAAGGCCGGCCCTGAGTGCTTGTGTGTTCTGTGCACCATCGGACGACACTGCTGCAGAGACCACTCGTGCCACACTGTGGAGCTGCATGCGGGTCCCAAAAGTGGGCTATGTAGGACTCCCGTCACACCTTCCATCCACCTAAAATGGGAGAGCAGAAGAGTTGAGCTCTGGGCCAGTTCGTATATATAGCTAGGCGAAAAACCAGCAAAAAAAAAAATGTGGGACAAGAAGGAGGAATGCACACAATGACGACTGGATCAGCAACTGCACTTTATTGAACAGGCACCTTCCCAGTAAGGCGCACAGGACAAATTGGTTTTGCTACGCATGCACACATGTTCAACGAGCCGCTCGTTGAACATATCTTTCATGCGAAACAAAAACATGCAAAGCTTCTCTGGATAAATGTATTACCAAAAAGCAGAGACAGGTTAACACGAGAAACCATTGAAGCCGAGAAGATAAATTGTTCAGGTCGCACAAGTGTTAGCACGCCTTCCATCTTTCTCAGTGAGAAAGAGCTCGCATTTTTGCAAATGTGATAATGTTGAGCAAAACTAAGTACATGTTTTTTTTCTAGCGTATAAATGTGCTACCTGTGAACAATAAAGTTTGTTGGAAGTTAGCACTCATGGTGTTCCTTCTGTTCTTTTTTTGTCCTCGTCTTTATTTGCGCTAGTGTTTTGAAGCTATGTACTACCAACAAGCCCAAAAAGCCACCCTACTGAATAGTTACCCTCAGCTTCGGACAGGGAATGGCTAGCGTATGCGATTACTTTCTCCAGTCCATCGGCTTTCTGAATGAGGACAGCACCTAGGACCACGCCGATTATGTCGGTATGAACTTCAGTCTCGGCGTTTCCATCAAAGCGCGCGAGGATCGGTGGGGACTGTAAGGATGCTGAAGTTCCTTGCAGGCTTCTGCTTGTGGCACCTCCCATTTAAATGGCACGTCTGCCTTTGTCAGTTGGGTCAGAGGCACGGCAAAGCGCAAAAGTGCTTAACAAATCATCGGTAATATGCACACAGTCTGAGGAATCTGCGCACAGCTTTCTTGTCAACCGGGGGTGGAAACAGTGCGATATCAGCTGTTTTCTGCGGGTCTGGGAGTACTCCCTCCTTGCTAACAATGTGGCCTAAAAACAGCAGCTCTTCATAGGCAAAGCGGCACTTCTCTGCTTTCAAGCTTAGGCCGGATGACTTGGCTGCATCTAGTAATAGGAGTAGTAAAAACGTTTATTTGAGAAGAGAAAACTTAGGGCATAGAGGTGGGGGAGAAATAGATTTGGAGCTTCAGTGGACGGCCTTCCCTATTCCAGGATCCCATTAGCCGCCACCTTGTCACCAGAATAAGCTGTCTGCTCAGCATGGAGTCAGTCAGGAGGGCCTCCCATTGCTCTATACTAGATCTAGTTATCTTGGGTAGTAAAGGGCTTTTATCACAGCCCCAGGTGACGTGGTACGTCGTGGTATAGCCCCCACACCACACGCACTCTTTCATACATCTATTTGGCCTCATTTTACGATAAATGGATCTGCTTGGGTAGGTGTCCATTAGCAGTCATCTGAGCGTGGTGGCCTGCTCTCAGTTGAGGTTGTCTGCCAGAGCCGAGTACTTCTTGCGTGCTCCCAACAACGCCTTCATTGCCTCCCTGGAAGATTCTTGCTGCATCTAGTACTGTCCAAAGCCTTTTTAGGTGCTCTCCAAAGTTCGAGGCAAACACAACGACATCATCTAAGCATGACAGACAAATCTGCCACTTCAAGCCTTACACAACTGTATCCATTACTCATTGAAACGTTGCTGGTGCGGAACAGAGACCAAATGGCATCACCTTGAACCCGAAGAGGTTATCTGGAGTGATAAACGCAGTCTTCTCGCGATCTCTTCCATCGGCCTCAATTTGCTGTAGCCACTCTTAAGATCTATCAATGAGAAATACTTGACTTTGCAGAGCCAGTCAAGAGTGTCGTCGACGCGGGGAGGGAGTAGTTGTTCTTCTTCATTATGCTGTTCAAGCGGCGGTAATCAACGCAGAATCGAATTACACCGCCTTTTTTTCTCACTAGAACAACCGGTGCTGCCCAGGGACTCTTCGATGGCTGAATGATGTTGCCGCGAAGCATTTGTTCCACTTGGTCACGAATGGCTTCTTGTCGCGCCGACGCATGGTAGGGGCTTTGGCGGAGAGGTTGGGCGTGCCGGTCGGTTATAATGCGATGCTTGGCAATTGGTGTTTCTCGGGCCCTAGGGAGTGACGAGAAGAACCGGCTGTAGCTTCGAAGCAGATTGTGGATCTGGTCTTGTCTGTCTCGGGGTAGGGCTGAGTTATTTTTATTTATTTATTTATTTTACAGGTACTGCCAGCCTTATTATCAGGCCTTAGGCAGGAGTGGACAACACAAATCAACAAATTCAGAAACAGCAAAATCAGCAAACAAGATGTCGAAAGTTATGTCGAAACAGTTATGTCGAAAGTGGGAGAGTTCTCTTGGTCCGGCGAATCTTTTGCAGATGGGTCGCAGAGGGCGAAGGAATCTCGTATGTTTGATATTTTAAAGAAAGCAATCATTGTTCCTTTGTTAATGTGCCCGTATTCTTCACTGAAGTTAGTCACCAGTAGTTCAGCTTGGCGACTGCGGAAATGTGCGATCCCTCTTGCGATGCCGATTCCTCGGTCTAGAAGCAATTGCATGTTCCCCTCGATGATGGCGTCAGTGTTATTGGCTTCCATGGCGCCTACAGTGACGATGATACCTGAGCAGGGTGAGTTTCCTTGTTCCTCAAGGAAACTCAGGGCAACGTGATGTTTCAGAAGTTCTCATCGAAGAGATGGCCTCATCTATCAGACGTGTGATGAGCTTGGATTGCTGGTCGATGATCGCCTGATGCTCATTCAAGAAATCCATGCCCAACATCACTTTGCGGGAACATTGACGCAGCACAACGATAGGTATGTCTCTTGACAGCCACACGCGCTTTGCATCGTCCTCATGGCGTAGTGAGATGGCCCCCTGTGGTGTGAATTTGTGGGCCGTCCCAAGCGGTTCTGACTTTCGTCAGCAGCGCAGTGAATGTTCTATTCATCGCCGAGTAATCGGCTCCTGTGTCGAGCAGAACGGTAACTTTCTGGCCATCAATAGCCACTTCTAAGTTGGATGTTCTGGCTCTTGTGTCGAATGCCATCCTCAGCTTCGGATCATAGCTTTGTCAGGTATGTGTATCGCGGGTAGGGCGTGTAGTCAAAGCTTTTCTGGGTGGCAACGTCGTTTTGAAGGTGGTTCCCGTCATGGTCCACGTTGTCATTGTATACGGCGTCAGCGTGTTGGGGGCAGCATCTTCATGCGGCATGGTCGTTGGAGAATCTTCGGTGTTTCGCTCATGAGCAACCTCACCGCCAGAGGTTGTTGTCTTTAGTTTCCACTACGGGGGCTGGGACACCTTCCTCGTACCGCGGATGCGTAGCTGCAGCGTGGGAAAACAAAATACGAGGCTGATAGCAATGGTGAGCGTGAAAGGCGGTTCCGCGCATACTCCTCTTGACACAGGTACTCATCGATTTGTTGTGGACGTTGGCCGAAGCATGGTCACAGTGCATCAATGGCAAAACCACGAAGACTGATACGGCGGTGCGGGCAGTCATGAAGAATATGGCCGGCTTCACCGCAATGGAAGCAAAGCGGGCGGTTGTCAGAAGTCTTCCAGGCGTCACATTTCCTGCGACTTCAGCGTCATTCGTAGGTTGGGCGGGCAGGGGCGGGCGGTGGCGTTCAGGAACAGCTGGTTTACATTGAAGGGGCGGACTGCGGGTGTGTCGTTGGGGCTGAGGACTGTGTACTGCAGCGGCGTAGGTCAAGGCTTGAGCTTAAGCTGGAAGCGTTGATGACGAGGAGCTAAGCACATGCTGCACTTGTTCGCAGACGATTTCTTCAAGGGTCGCTACTTGAGACTGGTCAGAAGATGGTAACAGGCGACGCAGCTCTTGTTGTATAATCTCGCAGGTGACATCCCGCAGGTTGCCTCCGAATGCTGTGCCATCAGGGAGGGTTGTCGAGGCGACCTGAAGCTGTCAAGGGAACCAGCGGGCTCGTGCTTCCAAAGTTTGCTCAATGATGGCTGCTTCGCTGGTGAAGTGAGCGACGGTTTTGGGTGGATTGCTTGCCAGACCAACAAAAAGTGCCTCTTTAGCACCACGCACCAAAAGCTCCACCTTCTTCTCTTCCGTCATGCCAGGATCGATGCGTCGAAAAAGGTGCTTCATGCCTTGTACGTATGTGGTTACTGTCTCTTCTGCTTGCTGGATGCGTGACTGTAGAAGCAGCTGAGCTCTCTTACCTGATGATGCTTGTGAATGCCTTCAGGAACTCCCGCTTGAATGATCCCCGTGTCGCTACAGAAGCATCGTGGTTTTCGAACCAAATTCTGGCTGCTCCTTTCAGGGCGAAGAAAACGTGGCTCGCTTTCGTCTGGTCATCCCAACTGTTGAATATGGCGGCACGGTCAACTCTTTCCAGCCATTCTTCAGGATCCTCGCCCGGTGAACCGTTGAACATGGACAGCAGTCAGAGCCAGTGCGAAATAATGGGGGCTGGTGTCACAGCCATGGCTGACGTCGGAGCTGAGTCCTTGTTTGCTGGCATGCGGTTCGGTAGTAGTCCGTACTCAGGCCTTTGGAGACAACGGCTGCGTTGCAATTTCTCTTCGGGCGACAGTGAGGACGATAGGGACAGCACCAGATATCACGCAGTGGTAACTGCAGTCCAGAAGACGGTGAAAGACGCTGATTTGCGCACGCAAACAGTCATGTTCGATTTAAAGTTGAAAGCAAACTTACGAGATACGGCGTGCAAACATTCTGGAACAACCTAGAATCGTACAAGCGTAGCCAGTTGGTGCATTCTCGTGTACGCATCCTGTTTTGCTGGAACCTGTAATTGGCTCTGCAATCAGTCAAGATTAATCTGGTTGCGTCTTGCATCACAGAGCGATAAAGCGGCGTGTCGGCAGCTTTCAAGAATGAACAAACAGTACGAAGGTTCAAACAGTACAAACATTGAGACGAGCACCGACTGTGAAACTAGTGCGGGCACATTCCACGTGGAGACACACGATACAAAAACAGTCAAGCACTCCCTCACCAGTGGTGGCTTGCGGAGGGCATTCTCCTTGAGGGCAGCACTGCTCAGCAGATCGGCGTTCTTCTTGTCTGCCTCCACCTCCTGCACCACAACCAAAGTGAGGGCCGTGGAAAGGGCATGCCAACCAGCCCTGATCCAAAGGTGCAACCCCCTCTTTATCACTTAACGAGAGTGACCTTCAACAATTGCAGTGCAAAATGTGTACTCTCGCACCCTTTACAAAGGAAACTCACGTCAAGAGATACTTTTTGGATCTGATTCTGTATTTCGAAAATTTTTAGTTCGCTCTAGGGTATTTATGTCATAACCTTTCCTTAGCCCCCATTCCACAAAACTTGCTGCTTAGATGCCCGACATTGCATATATAATACAGAGCACAAAAATGTCAACAATTTTAATTTCTGCCCACATATCTACTTTAACTGCTCGCATACTTCAAGTGACACTCTTCTCCAACATATTTATCAATGCAAGCCCAAAATTTAAGCTGCCAGAGATGTAGGAGGCCCGTAAAAAGACAAATTCAAGGAAAAGCTAACCCTAATACAAGAAAGCCTAAAATTTATGTGATCGTAATGCTGTATTCACAGATGATAGAGCAGTTTTAAATTTATGCACTTGAATTCCTGCATGTGCCTGCGTGTTAGCACATGGTTTTTTGGACCTTGGACGCTCAGATATTATAAATATTAGTGTAAATCAACTAATATGTAATACATTTTGGGTAGAAACAGCCCGAACGGACGAAGGCCAAGAACGAGAGAACACACAGACAAGCACTTCTTGGTCCCTTGTCCGTTTGCGCTGTTTCTACCAAAAACGAACAGATACCGACTCACTCAACTATCCATTCTACTATATAATGTGCAATTAATTTTCTTAATGAATCTCAAAGTTTTTTACATTTTTGCGATCAAGGAGCCCTTAATGATGAAGGCTCGGAAATTCATAATTTTTATTCGACGTTTTCAATGCATGAGAATTAATGGTTAATGGCAATTAATGGCAATTAATGGGAATTAATGGCACAATGCATGTGCCATATCTGATCCCTATTATGCTACCTTGAGCACCATGCTCGAATCCGTCCAGAACCGTCCTGCTGATTCATTTGCTCAGACTACTCTTATCATACTCTTATCAGTGCTGCTGGATACCCACCCGTGATACAATGGGCACAAGCTTCCCCTGGCCTGGTGCTCGGCTTATGAGGGATGAATGCTTGGAAAATTGGCCTTTGACCGCTCCTTGAGTAATCGAAAAATATCTTGTACCATGGTGCTCTTTCGCCATAGATGCCCTTGCATCATAATAATCATCATCTTATCATACTAGCATTTCGGCACTGAAATTGCAATTGGATCTGCCACACTGGCCTGCAGTTGCAAAATAGCCCACCTTTCCTTATATCACAACTCTCAACCACGAAGTTCCCCCATCGGATTTCTCGTAACCAGACAACCACTAGCAGTGGTTCTGCTCCTTCCTCCATTTTTGGTTGCCCCTGAAAAACAATGCCTCTGTGGTGCCAACCAGGTGAAAGGGGCATTCTTGAGTGCCTCAGTTTTTGCTGTGCTAAATCTGCAAGATGTTGACTAAAAGGGGCCCTACAACATGTTTTAAGCACAGTGAATAAACTCACTCAGCCATGAACAACTGCACCCACTACAATATTTGACGACGCTGCGCCCTGAGGCTTTCCTGGAAACATCAATTTTGTTATTTGGTATTGGAGCTCATGAAACTCTCACAGTAAGCGGGTATGAGAAAAGTTGTCACGTTGATGTATGATGCATGTCGATAGAGCCAAGCACGCACGTGCCAGCCTGTCAGAAATTTCGTCCGAGCTAATGCCGAATTTCTGTGACCAGTTTTTTGAAGCAGAAACAAGTGCAAAAAATTCTTTTTTTTTTTTGCCAACAGTACGCTTTGACTGCATTTGGAAACCCAATTGTTTAGTACTGGACAAAGTGAAAATGCAAAACAATATTTTATACAGCTTTGCCGTCCTTCATGCATAAATCCTACTGGAAGAGATCTTGTCTTGGATTCTTGCATGCCTATTGTGACCATGCAAATGACAAAAGAGTCCCTTGTCGTGTGTGTGGCTATGACCACCAACTGGCCTGCTATTCCCTGTTATCTATAGCTCCTGTCTACTTGCAGGGAGTAATTCGGTGGCCTTCCTTCAATGTTATTTTAATAGCAATAAACAAGTCTCACCTATTTCACCATCTCATTCAACTTCCAACTTAATTATTTTTTCTGCACTCGCAACAAAATTGAATTTTCCTTTTGTGTGTGTGTAGCAAAAATTACATAATTTCGACACGAAGGTGACACTAGGTTTCCAACATATTGTCACTGAGAAACGGTTGGCGTAAGCAGGGCTGGTTTACTTGCTTTAATTAGACGCGCAAGACGTTGGAACGCGCAAGGCAGTAGGCAGCATGAGAGATGAAGAAGACGAAGCATCTAGCCCCGAGATGGCTCAAGGCTTGCCAGCTGCCAGGAAATGCAGTTTAGCCGCTGTATGGTGCCACTAGAGTAGTTAGTAGCGTAGCATTGCTCCCCCTCTCTTGAAGACACTGACTCGGTGTGGTAGCAATTGCAGGGAGGACCACAAGGGTAGTCGCACGTGTCTGGCGTGTGGTGTAGACACGCGCGAGGGGCTAGCGGGCGTGATACGGCTTCATCCGAGCGACGTGGACAACTTCGGAGGTCGGCCGTCTAGAAGAGCGAACTGTTCCTTGAAGGAGAACTTCGTAGGTAACTTGACTGAGCTGGCGGAGCACCTCGTAGGGGCCAAAGTATCTGCGTAGAAGCTTCTCAGAGCGTCCCCTCATGCGGATTGGGCTCCACACCCAGACTTGTTCGCCGGGCAGGTAACACACATTTCGGTGGCGGAGGTTGTATCGCTGAGCGTCGTGAACTTGCTGGTGCCGGATGAGCTGCCGAGCGAGTTGGCGGGCGGCCTCAGCGTAACGAACAAATTGGGCAGCACCCATAACAGAGGGGGTAGCGCTAGCTGGAAGCAGCACTGCATCCAGCATGGTTGTGGCTTCGCGACCATGTACTAAACGAAATGGAGTGAAGCGTGTCGTTTCCTGGACCGCAGTATTATAAGCAAAGGTGACGTAAGGGAGTATGGCGTCCCAGTTCCGGTGGTCCGCGTCGACATACATCGAAATCATGTCGGTGATCGTCTTGTTGAGCCGTTCGGTGAGGCCGTTCATTTGAGGGTGGTAAGCGGTTGTTTTGCGGTGACTGGTGCCACTTAGGCACATAACCTCCTGCGTAAGGGCCGAGGTGAACGCTGTTCCCCTGTCAGTTAAAACGATGGTGGGTGCACCGTGACGAAGCACAATGTTTTGAATGAAAAAGTTCGCAATTTTGTCAGCAGTACCACGGGGAAGAGCTTTAGTCTCACAGTATCGGCTGAGGTAGTCGGTGGCGACCACAATGTAGTGGTTGCCCAACGAGGACTCCGGAAATGGGCCGAGTATGTCCATGCCAACTTGGTGGAAGGGAACCCGAGGCGGATCAATAGGCTGGAGTAGGCCGGCTGGCTTAGTCAGCGGCGTCTTGCGACGCTAGCACTCGCGGCAAGTTCTTACGTAACGTTTCACAACTGCAGCAACCCTTGGCCAGTAGTATTTTTGCCGTATTCGAGCCAAAGTTCGACAAAAACCCAGGTGACCAGAAGATGGGTCATCATGGCTAGCCTGCAGGACTTCGTCGCGAAGGGCCGTAGGCACGACGAGTAGATAGACAGCTTCTGTTGGACTGTAGTTTATCTTATACAGGACGCCGTCACATAAACAGAACAACGACAGCCCGCGCGAAAAGATTTGCGAGGGAGACTGAGCGCTTCCTTCTAGATACTCAATGAGGGGCCATAGTTCACTGTCGTCCCTTTGGTGTTGAATAAGGATGGACGTGGAGATGGCACCAAGAAAAACAGAATCGTCGTCGGGGTCAGATCGGTTATTCTCGATAGGAGCACGAGACAAACAGTCGGCATCACTGTGCTTCCTACCAGACTTATAGATGATGGTGACATCGAATTCCTGAAGTCGAAGGCTCCAGCGTGCAAGCCGTCCCGAGGGATCTTTGAGGTTCGCCAGCCAACACAGCGAGTGGTGGTCGCTGACGACCCTGAAAGGGCGGCCATATAGGTACGGGCGAAATTTTGTTACTGCCCACACAATGGCCAGGCATTCTTTTTCGGTGGTGGAATAGTTCGCCTCAGATCGTGACAATGTGCGGCTCGTGTATGCGATTACGCGTTCGAGACCATCCTGCCTCTGCACAAGGACCGCACCGAGGCCGATGTTGCTGGCGTCTGTGTGTAGTTCAGTGTCGGCTGACTCGTCGAAGTGTCCAAGGATGGGCGTACTTTGGAGACGAGTACGGAGGTCTTCAAAGGCTTGCTGTTGCTCCAGGCCCCAGAAGAATGGTTCGGAATCTTTCGTGAGTCGCCTGAGGGGCTCAGCGATCTGGGAGAAGTTCTGCACAAAACTCCGATAATACGCGCAGAGACCCAGAAAGTGGCGCACACTGCGCTTATCGGTGGGCACAGGAAAAGCAGCCACGGCAGCAGTCTTATCGGGGTCTGGGCTAACCTCTTTAGCGCTCACGATGTGGCCCACAAACTTCAACTCCTCGAAAGCGAAGTGACACTTTTCGGGCTTCACGGAAAGACCAGCCGACTGAATTGCTTCGAACACAGCGCGCAGGCATCTCAGGTGCTCTTCGAACGTGTCAGAAAAGGTCACAACGTCATCCAAGTACACGAGACAGGACTGCCATTTGAGATCGGCAAGAACGGTGTCCATCATCCTCTGGAAGGTTGCAGGAGCCGCCCACAGGCCGAAAGGGAGCACCCGGAATTCGTACAGACCGTCCGGTGTAATAAAGGCGGTCTTTTCCCGGTCGCGTTCAACCACCTTGATTTGCCAATAGCCGCTTCGTAAATCTAGCGATGAGAAGTAGTTGGCGTGGCGCAGCCGGTCCAGGGAGTCATCAATACGCGGGAGAGGATAAACATCCTTTTTAGTGACTTTGTTTAAACGTCTGTAATCAACGCAGAACCGCAGGGTTCCATCTTTCTTTGCCACTAGAACAACAGGCGATGCCCACGGGCTCGTCGACGGCTGTATCACGTCGTCCTTGAGCATTTCTTGAACTTGGCGGCGAATGGCATCGCGCTCCTTCGAAGAGATGCGGTAGGGCGGCTAACATAACGGCCGTTGGTTGGCGTCAACTATAATTCGGTGCTTTGTGAGCGGTGTCTCCCTAACCTTGGAGGTCGAGGCAAAGCAGTCGCAGAAAGACTGGATAACGCTTTCCAAGCAGCGTTTCTGGTTAGTTGGGAGGTTTGGGTTCACGTCAGTGTTTATGGGAGTGCTCGGTTCCTCCACTGATGCCGGGGCTCCGGACAAAGCGTGCTGTCCCGCGAATTCGCTGAGTTCCTCGAAATACGCAATAGCTGTTCTGCCAGGCAAACACTGAGGTTCACAGCCAAAATTGGTCACCAAGAGTTCGGTTCGGCCATTGTTCAGTTCAACAATTCCTCGAGCAACACAGACTTGCCGACCAAGGAGCAGCGACATATTGGTTTCAGCGATGCCACGAATTTTGGTGCTGTTATCGCAATCTACAGTAACAAACATGCTGGATCATGATGGGATCAAATCGTGGTCGTCACAGACGCATAACTTAGCCCTGCGTGGCTCGGTATCGTCGTCGACCGGACCTTGGGTGGAAAACGACACGATTAGCTCCTGGAGGTTGATAACGGCACCGTACTCTTGAAGGAAATCCAAACCGAGTATGAGGTCTTTGGAGCACTCGGGTAACACAGCAAAGCAGCCAGAGAAAGTAACACCGCAGATCTGGATTCGCGAAGTGCAGACACCGATCGGAGTTACCACGTGGCCACCAGCTGTCCGGATCTGCGGCCCAGACCAAGGGGTCAGAACCTTCCTCAAGACCGTGGCTAACCGTCTGCTCATTACCGAAAAATCGGCGCCGGTATCCACGAGTGCGGTAACGTCGTGGTTGTCGGCGGATACCGGAATTTCGGCGGAGGCCAGCCGGTCGCAGCGCGTCGCTGAGGTCGTCGGGTCAGGGCGTCGTCGGTCGGAGCGTCGCGGCGAATCGTCGGGTGGAGGCTCTTGACTCGGTTCAGTAGCGGCAGCCCTACCCCCGGAGGACGCCGTCTTCAGTTTTCCCGACGTGGGGACGTACCTCTGAACTGGCCAGAGGATGACGGGCGGCCGGGCGAAGAGAACCGCCTTGGGGATGGCGATCGGGACTGGCGTCGCTGCGAGGTCGAATATTGCACGTTTTCAGCCAAGTACTGTACGATATCCCGTGGTCTTTCACCGTAGCGTGGTCCAGGTGCGTCAGGTGAAAACCCCCTTAAACCCATTCTGCGGTAGGGGCAGTGGCGGAGGATGTGGCCGGGCTCTCCGCAGTGGTAACAGAGCGGCCGATTGTTTGGCGTACGCTAAACGTGCGCTTTGCTCATGGGGGGCCTGAACTCCTGCGGCACGGAGGGTGCTGTTGCGATTGGCTCCTGCAGGTATTGCACAGGAACGATGGGGGAAAAGGCACGCATCGCTGGCCCGGGACTTCGTAGCGCTTCGCTGTACGTCATAACAGAGGGCGCTGGGTGTGGAGCGGGGGGTGGCTGCACAACTCGTCGGATTTCTTCGCGGACCACGTCCGTAACGGCAGCAACTCTGGCCTGTGAAGCTTCAAAGCGAAGTTTCGCCAGTTCCTCGCACACCAGGCTTCTTACAAGCTCCCGAAAGTCCTCGGCGGGCAGCGACGTAGGCATGTACTGGGACTGGGAAGCGGCTGCTACAGTAGCCTGACGTCCGTAGTGGGCGCCCCGTTCCTGTAAAGAGCGCTCGATACTCATTGCCTCCTTGGTGAAGTCGGACACTGTTCGTGGCGGGTCACGGATCAGTCCGGCAAACAGCTGCTCTTTTACGCCACGCATTAAGTGGCGTACCTTCTGGGCTTCGGGCATAGCAGGGTCGGCCCGATTGAACAGTCGGGTCATGTCCTCGATGAACATCGCGACGCCCTCGTTCGGCTGCTGTGATCTCGAGCGCAGGGCGATTTCAGCTTTCTCTTTTCTTTCGCTGCTGGTAAATGTCGCTAGCAGTTCTCGACGAAAAGCCTCCCAGGTGGTAAAGGAAGCTTCGTGGTTCTCAAACCACGTTTTGGCCGAGTCCTGCAGCGCAAAGTAGACGTTGCGCAGCTTGCACTCGCCGTCCCACTCATTGAAACCCGCCACTCGGTCAAAGCTGGCCAACCAGTCTTCGACGTCCTCGAACCTGTCCCCGTGGAATGGTGGCGGCGATCGAGGTGCGTGAAGGACAAATGGCGGGGCACTCCCGGAGTGCTGACTTGTCTGGCTAGCCGCGGTGGAAGTCATGGCCCTTACCGGCGCTGTCAGTTGGCCAAACTCGGGTTGTAGGCCTCGCAGGCGGCGGCTCGCCTTGTGGACTGGTGTTGTAGCCACGCGTTGAGAGCTGACGTCAAAGGTGTCCTCGAAGTCAGCGTAAATGGGCCGCACCCCGCACCTCCACCAAATATGTCACTGAGAAACGGTTGGCGTAAGCAGGGCTGGTTTACCTGCTTTAATTAGACGCGCAAGACGTTGGAACGCGCAAGGCAGTAGGCAGCACGAGAGATGAAGAAGACGAAGCATCTAGCCCCGAGATGGCTCAAGGCTTGCCAACTGCCAGGAAATGCAGTTTAGCCGCTGTATGGCGCCACTAGAGTAGTTAGTAGCGTAGCAATATGCATAGAACATTAAGAGGCCTTCCTGGCACATTTTGGAGTACCAGAAGCACGAACCGGAACTATACCATTTCATGTACCTCTCATTAAAGCTTAATTAAGAGAGCTATACTAGATCTAAATACTGTAAAAGTTTCAACTAAGGGTTTTATAAGCCTGATTTCAAGCCAAATTGCCATAAAATACTGTTGACATATAGGAAAATTCTGACTCCATTTAGACACACATTTGGATGCCACGGATAGAAGCAACCACATTCTTGTTTTAAATATACTAAATATCTTACAAGCAAAAACTTTTTTCCAGCATATTTTCTGAGATTTTGCCATTGTGCTAACTCAAACTCAGTTCAAAGCGGAATTCAGGACCATTAGTAAAATATGGTCTGCATTAAGCCTTTATTATTATAGTTTAGAACAACATAATGCAACACTTCTTTTTTCATGTAGAACTGCTAGGTACTAAAGGTTTTTCAGGAGAATTTGAAAAAGTGGGCACGGGCGCAGCATAGCGAACGCATCGGCTGACAAACCACCCTTCTTCAGCTGCATAATTGCATTTCTTTGTCCGCAAGAAAGAGCGATAATCATTTTGGTTGCTGCTCCCGTGCCCATGGGTTTTCCTTTGCATTGCAAACTAGTGTTTCCACAATGGTGTACTTCTGTTGTTGGCGGAGGATGTGGAGGAAAAAAGCGGTCCCAGGACTCGCACTAAAGCATCCTGTTCTGCACTTTGCTTTATTTCGGCCATTCGTGCTTCAGGCATGCAGATTATATCAGTCGGCGCTCAGATTATTTCCACTGGCACTAGGATTAAAATCAGCGGATAAACCTGTAGGTGGTCAGTAGTGGAGCACGCCTCTTTGAAACCACACTGATGGATGCCAAGAAGTTCTAAGAATTGAAGGACAAAAGTTAACGTCAAATTCAGGACACTTTCAAGAATTTTGCAAGACAGCTGGTTAGGGCTACAGGCCTACAGCTACTAGGAGATGTAAATGGTTTTCTGGCTTTTAAAATAGAACAAAAATGGCTTTTTTCCAGGCTTCAGGTATTTTCCCCAATACCCACACCTTGTTAAAAAAAGTCTTAAAAGTGCCTCTACGACCGGTTCAGAGAGATGGGCTTGTCTTCTAACCGGCGGACAGTACAGTATGGATTTCTTGAACTGTAATTAGATTATTATGGGTTTGCTTGTACTGCCACTTGTCGACAGTCTTTGTGTTCAGCTGTGTTTTTATATTTTATAAATGATTCTGTGTAGTGTGGTGGATTGGAAACTGCACAAAAATATTCACCCAAAATGTCTGCCTCTGCACCAGGAGCTGTCAGAAGAAGAATGGGGAGAAGCTGCCATTTATCTTTCGAACCTTCTCCCACATTTGCTTTGACACGGCTGAGTGTTTATAGAGGACATGTAACATTGCCACAAAGTTTCTTCAGCATTACAGCAGATATATCGGACTTCCACTCTTGTCTTTTTAAAACTTATGAAATTCTCTCGTGTTAGATATCTACAAAAAATGCCCCACGTCTTTTTTTTTGTCTTTTTTGCATCTCTGCACTGTACCAAACTTTGTGATTTTGTTTCACCACACCAGAGGATTAAGGCAATAATGCAGTTTGTGAAAAGTTCTTTTCAGTTCATCTACACTGAGATAATCTGAAACTATTTTATCTAGGCTGGCCTTTGCTCTAAACAGTGCCCAGTTGGCTAAGTACAGCTTCCATCGTCTTGATTTTGTTGGAATGACTTTCTGTGCAGACGTTAGGTTGATTAGTACAGGAAGGTGATAACTCCCATATGGGTTGTCAATGACATCCCATTTAAAATCGCTAAACACAGATGGTGAACAAGAAGGCAGATCTAAATTGCTTATTTTCTCCCCGAGGCTGGGGAACAGTATGTAGATTTATAGTGTTCAGTAAGGAAATGTTAATACACAAAACAAAATCCTCTATGATTTGGCCTCTTGAATCAGTTTTTTCGCTTCCCCAAAAACATGAATGGGCATTAAAATCCCCAACCACCACATACAGCTCTGGTAACTGCTCTATAAAGTCTTCTAATTCATGCACGGTTACTTGGAGGTGAGATTCTACATATATACAACACACTGTTACTGTTTTGTGTGCAAGCACAGTGACGAGCTGGGACGTCATTTTTTTACTATGATGGCAACATCACCTGAGATTCGGCTTGCTTTCTCTCGGACGTGGCGAAAGACTTTATATTTGTGTGTTAGGGACCTAAGTTTGTTCCTTACACGCAACGGCACAAGTGCAAATGTGGTTAACATATTGCCACAGTACCAAGCAATCCAGTGGCGCCATACCGCGGCGCAGCGTCTACTTTGCACTGCAGGACTCGGCTAAAACTTGGTTTGAGAGCCACGAAGCTTCCTTTACCAACTGGGAGGCTTTTCGTCGAGAGCTGCTAGCGACATTTACCAGCAGCGAAAGAAAAGAGAAGGCTGAAATGGCCCTGCGCTCAAGATCACAGCAAGCGAATGAGAGCATCACGATGTTCATAGAGGACATGACGCGACTGTTCAATCGGGCCGACCCAGCTATGACCGAAGCCCAGAAGGTACGCCACTCAATGCGTGGCGTAAAAGAAAAGCTATTTGCTGGACTGGTCCGTGGCCCGCCACGAACAGTGTCCGACTTCACTAAGGAGGCAATGGGTATCGAGCGCTCTCTGCAGGAACGGGGCGCCCGCTACGGACGTCAGGCTACTGTAGCAGCCACTTCCCAGTACACGCCTACGTCGCTGCCCGCCGAGGATTTTCGGGAGCTTGTAAGAAGCCTTGTGCGCGACGAACTGGCGAAACTTCGCTTTGAAGCTCCACAGGTCAGCGTCGCAGCCGTAACGGACGTGGTCCGCGAAGAAATCCGACGAGTTGTGCAGCCACCCCCAGCTCCACACCCGGCGCCCTCCGTTATGACGTACAGCGAGGCGCTACGAAGTCCAGGGCCAGCGATGCGAGCCTTTTCCCCCGTCGCTCCTGTGCCATAACTGCAGGAGCCAGTCGCAACTGCACCCTCTGTGCCGCAGGAGTTCAGGCCACCCGTGAGCAAAGCGCACGTTTGGCGTGCGCCAAACAATCGGCCGCTCTGTTACCACTGCGGCGAGCCCGGCCACATCCTCCGCCACTGCTCCTACCACAGAATGGGTTTCAGGGGGTTTTCACCTGACGCACCTCGACCACGCTACGGTGAAAGACCACGGGATATCGAACAGTACTTGGCTGATAACGTGCAATCTTCGACCTCGCAGCGATGCCAGTCCCGATCGCCATCCCCAAGGCGGTTCTCTTCGCCCGGCTGCCCGTCATCCTCTGGCCAGTTCAGAGGCACATCCCCACGTCGGGAAAACTGAAGACGGCGTCCTCCGGGGGTAGGGCTGCCGCTACAGGACCGAGTAAAGAGCCTCCACCCGACGATTCGCCGCGACGCTCCGACCGACGACGACCTGAACCGACAACCTTGACGACGCGCTGCGACCGACTGGTCTCCGCCGAAATACCGGTATCCACTGACATCCACGACGTTACCGCACTCGTGGATACCGGCGCCGATTTTTCTGTAATGAGCAGACGGTTAGCCACGGACAAGGAAGGTTCTGACCCCTTCGCCTGGGCCGCACATCCGGACAGCTGGTGGCCACGTGGTAACTCCGATCGGTGTCTGCACTTCGCGAATCCAGATCCGCGGTGTTACTTTCCCTGGCTGCTTTGCTGTGTTACCCGAGTGCTCCAAAGACCTCATATTCGGTTTGGATTTCCTTCAGGAGTACGGTGCTGTTATCAACCTCCAGGAGCTAATAGTGTCGTTTTCCACCCAAGGCCCTGTCGACGACGATACCGAGCCACACAGGGCTAAGTTATGCGTCTGTGACGACCACGTATTGATCCCGTCCAGAGCCAGCATGTTTGCTACCGTCGAGTGTGATAACAGCCCCAGCACTCGTGGCATCGCTGAAACCAACATCTCACTGCTCCTGGGTCAGCAAGTCTGTGTAGCTCGCGGAATTATTGAATTGAACACTGGGCGAACCGAACTTTTAGTGACCAATTTTGGCTCTGAACCCCAGTGTTTGCCTGGCAAAACAGCTATAGCATATTTCGAAGAACTTAGCGAATTCGCGGGACAGCACTCGCTGTACGAAATCCCGGCATCAGTGGAGGCACCGACCACTCCCATAAAAACAGACGTGAACCCGAACCTCCCGTATAATCAGAAACGCTGCCTCGAGAGCATTACCGAATCTTTCCGCGGCTGTTTTGCCTCAATCTCCAAGGTTGGGCAGAGTCCGCTCATAAAGCACCGCATTATAGTTGACGCAAACCAGCGACCGTTATGCCAGCCGCCTTATCGGATCTCTTCAAAGGAACGGGATGCCATTCGCCGAATAGTTCAAGAAATGCTCCAAGACGACGTGATATAACCGTTGACGAGCCCGTGGGCATCGCCTGTTGTTCTAGTGGCGAAGAAAGATGGAATCCTACGGTTCTGTGTTGATTACAGGCGTCTAAACAAAGTCACCAAAACAGACGTTTATCCTCTGCCACGCATTGATGACTCCCTGGACCGGTTGCGCCACGCCACGTACTTCTCGTCACTAGATTTACGCAGTGGCTATTGGCAAATCGAGGTGGACGAACGTGACCGGGAAAAGACCGCCTTTATTACACCGGATGGTCTGTACGAATTCCGGGTGCTTCCTTTCAGCCTGTGCTCGGCTCCTGCTACCTTTCAGCGGATGATGGACACCATGCTTGCCGATCTAAAATGGCAGTCCTGCCTAGTGTACCTAGATGACGTAGTCATTTTCTCCGCCACGTTCGAAGAGCACCTGAGGCGCCTGCGGGCTGTGTTCGCAGCAATTCGTTCGGCCGGTCTTTCCCTCAAGCCCGAAAAGTGTCACTTCGCCTTCCAGGAGTTGAAGTTTCTCGGCCACATCGTGAGCGCTAGGGGAGTCAGCCCTGACCCCGTTAAGACAGCCACCGTTGCTGGTTTTCCCGTGCCAACCGATAAGCGCAGTGTGCGCCGCTTTCTGGGACTCTGCGCCTATTATTGGCGTTTTGTGCCGAACTTCTCCCAGATCACTGAGCCCTTCATCCGCCTCACAAAAGATGCCGAACCGTTCCTCTGGGACCAGGAGCAACAACAGGCCTTCGAAGACCTCCGTACTCGTCTCCAGAGTACGCCCATCCTTGGCCACTTCGATGAGTCAGACGACACTGAACTGCACACCGACGCCAGCAACATCGGCCTCGGTGCAGTCCTTGTGCAGTGGCAGGATGGTATCGAACATGTCATCGCATACGCAAGCCGCACCTTGTCATGCTCGGAGGCAACTATTCCACTACTGAAAAAGAATGCCTGGCAATTCTGTGGGCAGTGACCAAATTTCGCCCGTATTTACACGGCCGCCCTTTCAGAGTCGTCAGTGATCACCATTCGCTTTGTTGGCTGGCGAACCTCACAGATCCTTCAGGACGGCTTGCACGCTGGAGCCTGAGCCTTCTAGACTTCGATGTCACCATTGTTTATAAGTCCGGTAGGAAGCACAGTGATGCCGACTGTCTGTCTCGTGCTCCTAACGAGGATAACCGAACTGATCCCGACGACGATTCTATTTTTCTCGGCGCCATCTCCACGTCCATCCTCACTCAACACCAAAGGTACGACAGTGAACTACGGCCTCTCATTGAGTATCTTAAAGGAAGCTCTGCGTCACACCCGCGAATCTTCTCACGTGGACTGTCATAATTCTGTTTGCGCGATGGCGTTCTGTATAAGAAAAACTACAACCCAACGGAAGCTGCCTATCTGCTCGTCGTACCTGCGGCCTTGCGAGACGAAGTACTGCAGGCATGCCATGATGACCCATCTTCTGGTCACCTGGGTTTTTCCCGCACTTTGGCGCGGATACGCCAAAAGTACTACTGGCCCAGGGTTGCTGCAATTGTCCAGCGTTACGTCAGAACTTGCCGCGAGTGCCAACGTCGCAAGACGCCGCCGACTAAGCCAGCCGGACTACTGCAGCCTATTGATCCGCCACAAGACCCCTTCCACCAAGTCGGCATGGACTTACTTGGCCCATTTCTGGAGTCCTCGCTAGGTAACCGCTACATTGTGGTCGCCTGACTACCTCAGCCGGTACTGTGAAACTAAAGCTTTCCCTCGTGGTACCGCTGACGAAATTGCGAACTTTTTCGTTCAAAATATTGTGCTTCGCCACAGTGCACCCATCATCGTTGTAACTGACAGAGGAACGGCGTTCACCTCGGCCCTACGCAGGAAGTTATGTGCCTGAGCGGCACAAGTCACCACGAAACAACAGCTTACTACCCTCAAACGAACGGACTCACCGAATGGCTCAACAAGACGATCGCCGACATGATTTCCATGTATGTTGACGCAGACCACCGCAACTGGGACGCCATACTCCCTTACGTCACATTTGCCTACAACACTGCTCTACAAGAAACGACACGATTCACTCCATTTCGTTTAGTGCATGGTCGCGAAGCCACAACCATGCTGGACGCCATGTTGCCTCCGACTAGTAGTACCTTATCTGTAATGGGTGCTGCCTAATTCATTCGTCACGCCGAGGTCGCCCGCCAACTCAACCGACAGCGCATCCGACACCAGCAAGCCCTCGACGCTCGCCGCTTCCGCCACCGAGCTGTTAGTTACCAGCCCGGCGAACAAGTCTGGGTTTGGAGCCCAATCCGCATGCGTGGGCGCTCCGAAAAGCTTCTGCGCCGATATTTTGGCCCCTGTGAGGTGAACTATGAAGTTCTCCCCCAGGGAACAGTTCGCTCCTCTAGACGGCCGACCCCCGAAGTCATCCATGTCGCACGGATGAAGCCTTACCACGCCCGCTAGCGCTTCAGGTGTGTCTACACCAGCCGCCGGAACATTCGCCGTCCCTTGCCTTCCTGCTTCTCATTGTTGCGGCACCGAGTGGTTGCCCTTCAGAGAGGAGGAGTAATGCCACAGTACCAAGCAATCCAGTGGCGCCGTACAGCGGCCGAACTGTTTTAGATGGGACTTGCCATGCCTTGCGCACTCGAGGGGCTAGGGGATTCGTCTTCTTCCTCGCTCGAGCTCCCTGCTGTCTTGCACTCCCAGCACGTCTAATTAAACCTGGTTTGAGTGCTTCGCCCATTTGTCAGTGACAATACCGTTTATGTCATTTAAGTTACTTAATAGTTGCTGACAATTCCAGTGGATTAGGAATGCCATGACAATTTTTAGGGATGTACTTTGGAAACTTAGGTCTTTGTTTCTTCGGGGCCCATTATTGGGATTTTTCCCTTTTTACATTCAAGACAGCTCTGCAGCCACAGCAGTGGAGGTGAGCTCGGTGTTACGTGCATCACCTCACTAAATGCTCTGGAGAGGCCTCCTGAGAACTTGCGGGCGTACGGCTTGTAGGGCTCTCCCGACTGGAAGAAGCCTTGCGGGCAGCCGACACAGGGGTCGGCAGGCCCTTTTTCGAGCGTGGCAGGGTAGCCTTCGCTACGCCTGCCCGAGGCACTGATGACCATACTTCAGGCTTGGCCTTGGCAGGACCCAAAGCCTGGTATTGTGCCCCACCCCGTCGCACCGCATCGGCAAAATTTGTTTTTTTGCTGTGAACCAGAACGTTGCTGCGTTTATGCAAATCGTTTTCAAACAGTTATGTTTTCCTTAGTTTTAACAGTTTTGTCCAGGATGGACACCACCTCAAGTACGTGGGGTGGTCCCCTTCACAGTGGTGCAGCAGCGTTGCAGTCATCGAATTGGTGTTCACTGGATAGCACACGTTTGGGATCCATCACCAAACCTCTGGCACCGACGAGGATTCGGAATGTATGGTCGGAGAGCTATTTTCATGTAACCTACCTCTGTCCATTCGGGGCAGTTGGCTGGAGGCAAAAGTTAGAACTAAGTGCACGGCTGGCATTTCTTTGTCATCTTTTCGTAGTGAGGCATGCATAAAAAGGCAAGCATATGCAAAAGTACACCACAGCACCGGTGGTGTACTTGTTGACAAGCCAAGAAGAAAACAACATACACCATAATCCTATTTCAGCAGGCTCGGGACGGATGTTGTACAAGAGGGAAAAATGAATCATCACAAGATGCAAGCAAGCACCAATGTGCGATGAAAAAGAAAAATTATAACACCATTTACTTACAGCGTGGCGCCTGAGAAGCTCCTCGTTCTTGAGACGCATGTTCTCTATACGCTGCTCGACCAGCCGCTCCCGGTCCTCCCGTGACAGGTCTCCTCCAGCTGCTGCAAGCGGCTGAAGAAAAGGCAAACCCATTAGGCCCATCTAAACTGCCACAGACTGACACGTCCCCTCCAGCTCCCCATCTTGAAGTGAAATTAGCCAGGCCAGTTGGTTCATGACACATAAACAACAGCGCGACAGACGAGACAATAAGGAAGTGACACAAACACGAGCACTGTGTTTGTGTCTCTCCATTATTGTCCCGTCTGTCGTGCTGTTACTTATGTCTCCATCTTGGTTACTACAACTTGTAGCTGTGACCAACCACTGTTCCCAGCAATTACCAATCGCAATTTTCTTCCTTTGTGCATAAAATCCCACCCATCATGTGATTCCCAGTTACTTCGTCATAACCCTATGGTCATTTTTGGCTTATGCTGAGCCCAGTTTGTGTGTTTTCTGGCACTGTGTCCCGTTTAAAACAGTAAAGACATCAAAATTTTCGTAGCATATTGCCGCGAATATTTGCAGTGTTTGTTCGTTTTTCAAATCTGCCGCCACACCACTTTATCGCTTTGTTTGCGATGCAAGACGCGACTAGATTTATCTCGATTGATCGCAGCCAGGCAGAGCTGATTCTACATTGTTCCGGAATGTTCTAGTAACTTTGCACGCTTTATCTCGAAAGCTCGCTATCAGCTTTAAATTGAGCACGGCCGACAGCGACGGGCATTCTGTTTGACGACCGCCTAGCACGCTTCTCGCTTCACCGCCGCCGAGTGATTCAGTCCATTTTGGGTGCAAGTCAGCCCAATAAACAGTTTTCTTTTAGAGGACCCTTTGTCCGTCTTCATCGCTGCTTCGACTGCCGTCACCACTACGCGACATCTGGTGGAGGTGCTGGGTACGCCTTCCATGTTCCGGACGCCCCGTTCAAGTCGAGAAGCCAGCCCTCAGCGCTTCGCACCCGAGGACGAGCCAGCAGCTCAGCGAGCCAGCCGACGTCTCCAGGGAGAAGAGCCTGAGTTTGGGAAACTGCCGGACCGCACCAGACAGCGAAAAGACGCTGCTACGAGCACCACAACCTCGCCGAAGATGTCGACACCAATCATATTGCAGCAGCCGCGGGTGCCGCCAACTTTCAATGGATCCCTAGGCGAAGATCCTGAAGAATGGTTGGACCAATTTGAGCGCGTGGCGTCATTCAACAAGTGGGATGACACGGCAAAAATTGGACACGTGTTTTTCTCATTGGATGGCTCCGCACGCACGTGGTACGAAGAAAAGAAAGTTCAGTTTTTAATGCGCGGCGTAAAAGAACAACTCTTTTGAAGCCTCGTCCGCCAGCCGCCAAAAACAGTAGAGGAATTTATGCAAGAAGCCTGCACGATTGAGAAGACCCTCGACATCCGAGCTCGGCAGTACAATCGCCCTTCCTCTGCCTGTGCAATCCGTTCGGACACGTCGGCCACCACCAGCGACAGCTTGCGGGAAGTGGGAAGTTATCCCCGAAATCGTCCGAGAGGAGCAACGCCGATTACTGCCATCCTCCCCACAGCCACAAGCAGCGACTCTGATGGATGTGGTACGGGAAGAAGTGCAACAGGCACTTGGCACCCCGACGGCCACAGAACCCCTGACCATGACCTACGCCGCTGCAGTAAGCACTGCTCAGCCCCAACGACAACACCCATGTCCTCCCCGAGATGAGCCCCTTGTCCCACAACGCCACCTCCCAGCCCCCGCCCGCCCAGCATATGACCGATGCTCAAGCCCCAGGAAATCCGACGCTTGGAGGACTTCCGACAACCGGCCGTTGTGCTTCCACTGCGGTGAGCCCGGCCATATTCTTCGTCACTGCCCGTACCGACGTATCGGTCTTCGAGGATTCGCCGTTAACGCCCCACGACCACGCTTTGGACAACGTCCGCAGGAAATCGAAAAGTACCTGCGTCGAGAAGAGTACACGCCGAACCGCTTTTCGCGCTCACCATCGCCGTCAACCTCGCGCTTTGCGTCGCCACGCCGCAGCACGCAGCCGCGGTACGAGGAAGGTCTCCCAGCCCCCCGTAGGGGAAACTAAAGGCAGCAACCTCTGGAGGTGAGATTGCTCACGAGCGAAATGCCGAAGATCCTCCACCGACCACGCCCCATGAAGACGCTGCACCTGCGACGCCGCATGAAGAACCGACACTCGCTGCACCGACACTGCACACAATGAGAACCCCGACCACGACGAAAACTGCCTCAAAAACGACGCCGCCACCCAGAAGAGCTTCGACCACACGCCCCACCCGCGACTCGCATACGCGACGAAGCCGTGGCCCGGCGCCGAGAGGGACACAATGCAAGAGCCAGGACCTCCGACTTAGAAGTGACTATCGACGGCCAGAAAGTTACCGCTCTAGTCGACACAGGAGCCGATTACTTGGTGATGAATGGAACATTCGCTGCGCATCTGAGAAAAGTCACAACGGCTTGGGATGGCCCACAAATTCGCACCACCTCATTACGCCATCAGGACGATGCACAGCGCGAGTGACTGTCAAAGGACATACTTATCCTGCGACCTTTGTTGTGCTACCGCAATGCTCCCGCGAAGTGATCTTGGGTATGGATTTCCTTAATGAGCATCAGGCGATCATCGAGCTGCGATCCAAGCTGATCACGCTTTTGACGGACGAAGCCATCGCTTCGATGAAAACTCGGGAAAATCACGTTGCCCTGAGTGTCCTGGAGGAAGAAGTGAGCGTCCCACCCCGATCAAGCGTTATCCTGACCGTAGGCGCCACGAAAGCCATTAACGCTGAAGCCATCATCGAGGGCAACATGCAGTTGCTCCTAGACCGAGGAATCAGCATCGCAAGAGGCATCGCACGTTTCCGCAACGGTAAGGCCGAAGTACTGCTGACTAACTTCAGCGAAAAATACCGGCACATTAACAGAGGAACGACGATTGCTTTCTTCGACGAAATAACTGACGTACGAGACTCCTTCGCCCTCTCCGACCCTTCCGCAGAAGATTCACCTGATCAAAACAACTCGCCCACTTTCGACATCAACCCAGCCCTGCCTCGGAACAGACAAGACCAGATCCGCAATCTGCTTCGAAGCTACAGTGAGTGTTTTTCGACATCGCCGAAGGTCCAACAAACGCCAATTGCCAAGCATCGCATTATAACGGACCAACACGTCCGACGTCTCCGTCAATGCCCGTACCGTGTGTCACCGCGAGAACGACAGGCCATCCGGGACCAAGTCGAAGAAATGCTTCGCGACGACGTCATCCAGCCTTCAAACAGCCCATGGGCGGCACCGGTTGTTCTAGTGAGAAAGAAAGACGGCGCACTTCGATTCTGCGTTGATTATTGCCGCTTGAACAACATAACAAAGAAGGACGTCTACCCCCTCCCACGCATCGACGACACACTAGACCGCCTCTGCAACGCCAAATATTTCGCGTCGATGGACCTCAAGAGCGGCTACTGGCAAATTGAAGTCGACGAAAGAGATCGCGAGAAGACAGCATTCATCACTCCGGATGGGCTGTTTGAATTCAAGGTGATGCCATTTGGTCTCTGTTCCGCACCAGCGACGTTTCAGCGAGTAATGGATACGGTGCGGGCAGGCCTGAAGTGGCAAATTTGTCTGGTATATTTAGACGACGTCATTGTCTTCGCCTCGAACTTTGAAGAGCACCTCAAAAGACTTAGAACAGTACTAGACGCCATCAAGTCATCTGGCCTAACCTTGAAAGCAGAGAAGTGCCACTTTGCCTACGAAGAGCTGCTGTTTCTAGGCCACATCGTTAGCAAGGAGGGAGTGCGCCCGGACCCGCAGAAAACAGCTGCTATTGAACAGTTTCCACCGCCGGCCGATAAGAAAGCAGTGCACAGATTTCTCGGACTGTGCGCATATTACCGACGATTTGTGAAAAACTTTTCGCGCATCGCCGAGCCCCTGACCAACCTGACGAAAGCAGACGTGCCGTTTAAATGGGAAGCGCCGCAAGCAGAAGCCTTCAAGGAACTTCAACTGCAGTCCCCACCGATCCTCGCGCATTTTGATGAAAACGCCGATACTGAAGTTCATACCGACGCAAGCAGCGTGGGCCTACGGGCCGTTCTCGTTCAAAAAAGCAACGGGCTGGAGAAAGTCATCGCATACGCTAGCCGTTCTCTTTCCAAGGCCGAGGTTAACTATTCGACAACTGAGAAGGAGTGCCTTGCCATCATCTGGGCTACGTCAAAGTTCTGCCCCTACCTATACGGACGACCATTCAAGGTGGTCAGCGATCACCACGCGTTGTGCTGGCTTGCCAATTTGAAGGACCCCTCTGGCCGACTTGCTCGATGGAGTCTGCGTCTCCAGGAGTTTGACGTCACCGTCGTTTACAAGTCCGGACGCAAGCACTCTGACGCCGATTGCCTCTCACGAGCCCCTGTAGATAAACCGCCGCCGGACGACGATGAGGACGCCTTCCTGGGACCCATCAGCCCCAGCTCTTTTGCTCAGCAGCAACGCTCAGACCCCGACCTGAAACGACTCATCGAGTACCTGGAAGGCAAGGTTTCTTCACCCCCCCGCTTCATTCAAGCGAGGACTGTCTTCCTTCTGTGTGCAGAATGAGGTCCTTGTGAAGAAGAACTTTCGAGCGAGAAGAACAGCCAACCTCCTTGTTGTACCTGCTTGTCTCCGCGAAGAAGTTCTACAGGCTTCACACGACGAGCCGACAGCTGGACATCTCGGGTTTACTCGCACCCTCCGCCGCATTCAAGACAAGTATTACTGGCCCCGACTGTCTGCCGATGTCGCACACTATGTGAAAACCTGCCGAGATTGTCAGCGACGAAAGACTCCTCCCACACGACCAGCAGGATTTCTGAACCCCATTGAACCTCCCTCAAGACCCTTTCAGCAGATCGGCATGGACTTGCTTGGCCCTTTTCCAATGTCAACGTCTGGAAATAAGTGGATCATCATAGCGACCGACTACCTGACCCGCTACGCCGAGGCGAAAGTTCTACCGAACGGAACAGCAGCAGAAGTCACCAAATTTTTGTGGAGTGCATTCTTCTTCGACACGGCGCCCCCGAAGTGCTCATCACGGACAGAGGAACAGCATTCACAGCGGAACTAACGCAAGCTATCCTGCGTTACAGCCAAACCAGCCACCAGAGGACAACTGCATACCATCCGCAGACCAATGGACTGACCGAGCGCCTGAACAAAACCATCGCCGATATGCTCGCCATGTATGTCGATGCCGAACACAAAACCTGGGATGTCATCCTGCCTTACGTCGTCTTCACCTACAACACCGCAGTGCAGGAGACCACTCAGATGACGCCTTTTAGGCTCGTCCATGGCAGGGAGGCCACGACCACGCTGGACACCATGCTGCCCATTGTTACCGAAGAAGAGAATGTCGACGTTGCCGCCTACCTTCAACGCGCAGAAGAAGCTCGAAGGCTTGCCCGATTACAGATCAAAGATCAGCAGCGGTCCGACGCCAGACGCTACAACCTACGAAGACGCAACGCGGAATACAAGCCAGGAGACCAAGTCTGGGTGTGGATGCCCATTCGCCGCCGTGGATTAAGTGAAAAGCTTTTGCACCGCTATTTCGGCCCGTACAAGGTTCTTCGTCGGCTAGGTAAACTGGATTATGAAGTCATCTCTGACGTAATGAGTGCATCCCAGCGACGCCGCGTACGACCAGACGTTGTCCATGTAGTTCGTCTGAAGCCGTATTATGCGCGCTAAAGGCCGCTGCATTTCCATGCTCTACTTTCGCAAGATCCGTTTTTTTTTCTCTTACTAGTCGCATTATTTGTTTTAATGCATTGGGTCGATGCTTCTTTGAGAGGGGAGTAATGCCGCGAATATTTGCAGTGTTTGTTCGTTTTTCAAATTTGCCGCCACACCACTTTATCGCTTTGTTTGCGACGCAAGACGCAACTAGATTTATCTCGATTGATCGCAGCCAGACAGAGCTGATTCTACGTTGTTCCGGAATGTTCTAGTAACTTTGCACGCTTTATCTCGAAAGCTCGCTATCAGCTTTAAATTGAGCACGGCTGACAGCGGCGGGCATTCTGTTCGACGACCGCCTAGCACACTCGTCGCTTCGCTGCCGCCGAGTGATTCAGTCCACTTTGGGTGCAAGTCAGCCCAATAAACAGTTTTCTTTTAGAATTGGAAGTGAGTTGAACTTCCCCGAGAGTTACTACAGGGATCTTGTCTTGGTTGGGAGGAGTGTTCTTTGTCCGTCTTTGTCCCTTTGTCCGTCTTCATCGCTGCTTCGACTGCCGTCACCACTACGTGACAATATTTCTCCTTTCGAATGATGCGTCAAACATTAGTAAACATGAATCACTACATAGTTCAGAGTGGTATGAGTGCACAGTGGCTGCACAGCTACCATAGTCCTTCATAAAGTCAGCAATAAGATTCAGGTCATCACGGTGGCTCAGTGGTTATGGCACTCGGCTGATGACCCAAAAAAAGCGGGTTCGATCCTGGCCACGGCGGTCGAATTTCGATGGAGGTCAAATTCCAGAGGCCAGTGTACTGCGCGATGTCAGTGCACGTTAAAGAACCCCAGGTGGTCGAAATTTCCAGAGCCCTTCATTACAGGGTCCCTCATAGCGCGAGTCGCTTTGGAACGTTAAACCCCCATAAACCAAACCAATCGCAATAAAACTCCTATAAGTAGGGGTGTCAGGCAGGGATACACGATCTCTCAAATGCTATTCACCGCTTCTTTACAGAAGGTATTTCAGATACCTGGATTGGGAACAGTTAGGGGCCAAAAGTTAAAAGTGTTTGTGCCGTGTAACTGTACGTGCAAGATATTCTACTTCCACTGCTGGTGCTCTGTGGCGATGTTAAGGTTAATCCTGGACCGCACACTGATGTTACAACTTCTGGGTGGTCAGAAGAGCACGTAGGAAATGCTGAACGGAATCGAGGCAAAGCTCAAACAGGCTGAAGAATCCGCAGCAATAGTAAAGGAGGTAGGCACGAGGATCAGTGATATGGAAAAAATTATCACAGCCTTGGAAAGAAAGTTGATATCGAAGACAGAAGTAGGAGAAATAACCTCATTGTGTATGGCATTCCTGAAAGTACACATCACTTATGGAAGATGTGGTTGATGACTTGTTTAAAAATACACTCAGCATGCATGTACCCTCTAATAGGACAAGTTGTCGGGCTAGTTGGTGTCGATCCATTCTTTCTTGAAAGCGCTTCAAAAACACGGACAGAAGACATAGAAGACGACGTCACAGGCACTGATGTCAGTGCCTGTGACGTCGTCTTCAGTGCCTGTGACGTCGTCTTCTATGTCTTCTGTCCGTGTTTTTTAAGCGCTGTCAAAAAAGAATGTACCCTCTGCTGAAAGGATACACAGAGTGAGCCCAAAGAAGCCAGAGAAACCACGGCCAATAATTCTTAAACTTGTTGATCACCGAGAACAAGTGAACATTTTTCAAAACTGCTTCAACATAAAAAAAAATATATATCCGTTGGTGAAGACTTTTCAGCAGCCATGAGTCAAGTCAGAAAATGCTTATGGGACAATACGGCTGACATTACAAAGCAAGGAGGAAAGGTCAAGTTGGTCTACGCTAAAATTAGAATTAACAAAGAAATGTTTCAATGGGACAGCGCCGAAATGAAAATGGTGCCAGTGCTGTGTTGTGTCCCTGTCTGTGTGTTCTTCTACGTCCCGTACGTTGCGCTGTAATCATGGAATATAGAAACCAACTCGCCCAACAACTTGCCTTGTTGGTGCCGGTCGTTGCACATTCACTCGCGTCTGAAAACACTCCATGACCCGAGACTCGTGTCGACAGTGCATTTTGTTGTGTCAACGTGAATGCACATAGTATAGTTAACAAGATCTGGAAAGTATCATAATGGTCCATAGCCCACACATCATAGTTACTACAGAAACTTGGTTGCAATGAGATATCAGCGATGCTGAAATCACTCCCGGAAGTTACGGAGTTCACCGTAACGACAGAGATTCCCAAGGTGGTGGAGTAGCCGTACTTTTTAAAGAGTGCTTTAGTGTATCGAGACTTACTATCCCTGTTGGAATGGAGTGTGTTGTTGTGAAGGTGGTTCTAGAAGGTTTTCACCTTCTGACTGATGGATTTAATCACCCTCCAAACTGCAGCCCTGCATTTTTTGAAAACCTGAATGAATTTCTATGCGGATATAGGAACCGATCTTGTACCATTTTGTTGACAGGTGATTTTAACGCCCCAGATGTTAATTGGACTAATGAGTTCCCAAATGCATGCTCTCATGCGGCTGAGCCCTTTGTTGACATATTCCTCCTATACAATTTAACCCAATTAGTGAAGCTCCCCACTTGTGTTCACGGTGGAAGTGTATCAACTTTGAATTTATTAGCATGAATCCCAGCATGCACATTTTCGAAGGTATTTCCGACCCCAAAATGATGCCCTTTACAATGGAATTGAAGAATGTTTCAAGCTGAAGCAAAAAGAAATTTTTGTGCACGATTTTTCTCACACCAGTGATGTGGATGCGGCGTTTCACCATGCATTCTCTTCCTTTTGTCTCCCCACTTGTCTGCTGATAGGTTGTGGCTGTTCTTCAAAGACTTAGTCATGCACTGTATAAACTGCTTCATTCTAAACGAGTGAGTGTGCCAACACCGTTACGACCCTCGGTGATGTCGATCATCCAAGCAGCGTCAAGAACATCTTGCAAAAAGGACCCAAGCACTGTTTTGAGCCTCAGACGAACCGCCCGGCTCTGGTAGCGATGGTACGAAAAATCGGCTGCAAAGTCAATGACAAAGAGAGGGACTGGATCTTTGGGGAAGGTGTCGCATGCCTCAACAAATAGCTCCCGAGCAAGAACCCTCCGCTCAATAGCCTTGCCAGATTCATAAAGTCGTCTGACCTCGCTGTTCTGGAGGCAAAGAAGGTGGTTTTGTTGTCATGCCGAATGATACCTTCAACAAAAAAGCTACTGAAGTCATCAAGAACTTCAGACCAGTCGACTTTAACCCTTCCAGACAAAAACATGCCGCATTAAAACTGCTTGCAGGGATGAACATGGAATCAATAGGAAAGACAGTCAAAGCGGCCGAGACCGGGTGCCTCGAAATTTTCTTTTCAGGAAAAACGCATAAGCCTGCTTGCCCCCTACGTGCCAATGCATCTGAAAGCGATACGTGGCAAAAAGTTGTGACTTCCTTCGGCGCCAACTAGAAAGAATAGCTGGCGGCGACCCTTATCGCGTTTGAAGCTCAACGGAAGTGGTGCAGGTCCTGGAAGGAGGCAAGTTGTCGGCCTCCACTAATTTTTCTATTGACTTTGAGGACTTATTTTACTCTGTGCCTCACGACGGTTTGTTTGATGCTGTCCGTGAACATTTGGAAGAAAATGGCCAAGTAAGGTTTCAGAATTCCATTGGTGTCACAAGTGATAAATTTCTGGACCTCCTAAAGTTCTATTTGGGTTCTACTGTTATTTGCTTCCAGGAAGAGTTTTACTTACAAAAGGTGGGAATATGTATAGGTTTGTCAGTTGCTCCAGTCCTATGTGAAATCTTTCTGGCGTCATTTGACCGGCACCTTGAAGCCAGCTTTAAGAGCAAAGGGATAGCACGTATTTTCAGATATTGATGACTATCTTATCCTTCTTAATGTTCCTACGCACAGTGCCGCAGATACACTTATAAACCAAACTCTGACAGCTTTTGGTTCTTTACCGCGGGGCCTGAAATTCACGCATGAACGGGCAGATAATGATCGACTTCAGTTTCTGGATACAGCTTATATTTACAAATGCGCATGTGTGTTGGGCTTATTAGCCGCGCTCAAAGAAGTCACTTTTGAACCGGAAATGGAAGTGAAGCCTCTAGAAGCACAACCAAATGCCACCTCTTAATTACGGGTTCACAGCTTACGTACACACTGTGCCAGCTACTAGAACGGATGCTAACTATTCAGAATGTTATGACTGTTACCACCTGGCTCTGATTGGTTTTCACCCTCACTTGAGTGCTGACGACCATACCTCGGCAAAATCAAAGCAAAAATATGGGCTCACTCAAAAACACTCTCACAGAGGCCCGGGCTGACTCAAACTCATGAGCTCAAACTCATTTAGGCTCACAACTCACTTGGGCTCACTCAGGCGAGCCAGTCATCCGGGGTCAGCCACCCATAGCGACTCACGTCTCATTCACTCACGACTCATCTAGGCTTACTCATTTGAACTCACTCATTTCAACTCATGCCTCATCTGTACTCATGACTCACCTGGGCTAACTCATTTCGACTCACGACTTATCTGGGCTCACCCAACCCACGACTCACCTGGACTGACAAATTTCATCTCACGACTCATCTACGCTCACTCATTTGAGCTCACTTGCACATTTCAACTCATTACTCACCTAGGCTCACCTTTACTCAAAACTTCTCTAAGTTCAGACATCGGAGAGCTCAATCGGTTTCATGCCCAACATTTCATGCCGTTACGCGATGGCGTAGAGGTAGAACATCCGCCTCGCGTGCAAGAGGACCGGGGTTTAAATCCTGGTGCCGCGCAATTCTCCACCGGGCTAAAAAAAAAAAAAAATCCGCGTGTCGATGGAATTGCATAACCAGGCCTGGAGTGCGGCCTGATCTCGGTGACCAGAACCGACAACGCACTCTCTCACCAGAGCAGGATTTGGCCACCCTGGTGTAGTACTTGGCCACAACCTTCTATGATCAAACCAATTAACCCTCGGCCCTCAGTCCCCAGCGGCTGCAGAGCAACTGACCACGGCGGCGGTCAGACCTGTGACGCAGCGGAGGGTGCTAAGAATCTCTGGCTCCGGACAGGCCGCCATTGGAATCTGAACCTGGCAACGTTTAACGCTAGAACTTTAGCTAGTGAGGCTAGCCTAGCAGTGCTGTTTGAGGAACTAGCGGGAATTAAATGGGATGTGATAGGGCTTAGCGAAGTTAGGAGGACAGGTGAGGCGTATACAGTACTAAAGGACGGACACATACTGTGCTATCACGGGTTAGAGGATAGACGAGAACTAGGTGTGGGGTTCCTCATTAATAAGGATATAGCTGGCAACGTAGAGGAGCTCTACAGTATTAACGAGAGGGTAGCAGCTATAGTAATTAGGCTGAATAGGAGGTACAAGCTGAAAGTGGTGCAGGCCTACGGACCCACATCCAGCCATGATGACCAGACCGTTGAAAGTTTCTATGAGGACGTAGAATCTGCAATGAATAAAGTAAAATCGCAGTACACTGTACTGATGGGCGACTTCAATGCGAAGGTGGGCAAGAAGCATGCTGACGACCATGCGGTAGGTGACTATGGGTTAGGCTCTAGAAATGGCAGGGGAGAGTTATTAGTCGAATTCGCGGATAGAAATAATTTACGGATCATGAATACTTTCTTCCGCAAACGAGAAAACAGGAAATGGACCTGGAAGAGCCCCAATGGTGAGATTAAAAATGAAATCGACTTCATACTATGCGCTAAACCTGGCACTAAACTTAGCACATACGAACTTCGAGAACAATGTATGGAAACACCTCGTGTACACACAAATTATGGTTTTCAGAGGTTAGGATGGCAAATTCGTGACTTAATTAACCAATACCCTATTATTCTGGATACTGCACGCACTACCCCCTCTATACGTAAATACAAAATGTCAATTAAAGCAATGCTCATAAATGAACCTTAAAGATAAAAACTTAATGTATACCTATCACTAGTGTATGTTTTGTAAATATTGCTTTGGTCGAATTCTGGTTAATGTATGCTGTGTGTGTTTTGTAAAGCCAGTGTTTTGTAAAGATGTCTTAATATATTGTGTAAAAATACTGAAAGTGTGTTCTATTATGTAATGCTCTTCTTGATTTTGTGTAGCCAGTGGTGCCGCCTGTCATCCGGGTGGCGTGGCCTCGTCAGGCAATGTATGCCTTTTGCCACGTCACCCTGAACAACCTCTTCGTTGTCTGAAATAAATTCTGAATGAATGAATGAATGAATGAATCATTCAGGATGTGGCCGTCCTCGGAAAGGTGCGTTGTAGCGACCACAGAATGGTAAGGTCTAGAATTAGCTTAGACTTGAAGAGGGAACGGAAGAAGCTAGCGAAGAAGAAGACCATTAACGAGTTAGCCGTAAGAGGGAAAGCGCAGGAGTTTAGGATAGCGCTGCAAAACAGATACTCGGCCTTAACTGAGGAAGATGATCTTGATGTTCATTCAATGCACGATAACCTGACATCAATAATTACGGAGTGCGCAGTAGAAGTAGGCGGTAGGACAGTTCGAAATGATACCGGGAAGCTATCTCAGGTGACGAAAGATCTGATTAAGAAGCGCCAAAACATGAAGGCATCTAACACTACCGATAGAATAGAACTAACGGAGCTATCAAAGTTAATAAATAAGCGCAAGGTAGCCGACATAAGGAAGTTTAATATGGAGAGAATCGAGCATGCTATAAAGAACGGAGGTAGCCTAAAAACAATGAAGAGGAAACTAGGCATAGGTAAAAACCAGATGTATGCATTAAGAGACAAGCAGGGCAATGTCATTAACAATATGGATAAGATAGTTAACGTAGCCGAAGAGTTCTACACAGACCTGTACATGAATAGGACAAATTGCCGGGCTAGTTGGTAATGATCCATTCTTGTTGACAGCGCGTTAAAGCACAGGGACAGAAGAAACACGGAGGACGACGTCACAGGCGCTGAACTTCAACTTTATTCAAGAATCATCGAAACACTGCATATATACCCATGACAGAGACGCCACCAAGCGGCGAAAGTTTTATGCGCTCGTGGAAACAGAGATGATAAGGCAGGTGGGGCAAAATGACAAAGGCTAAAAAAAAACCGAAAAATTTTGAACAGAGCAGGAAAAAGCAGAGCAAGAAGATGCAAAAAACTTTACCAAGTCATTTGAAAGAAACACTCCGACACGTGAAAATAGTGGCGCAGATGACAGACAGAATTTTGAAGACGGTTCCCGAAAACATTGAACCAAAATATACGCGTAAAACAAAAATCAAACGTGGCGAAAAAAGAAAAGCATAGTGGCAAGGAAAAACCAACAATGAAAAAGCACAGTGGTGATTGGATAGGCAAACGAAGTTCAGTGGGCTCTTTTTCCTCGTCACTCACCGAGCCCTGCCATTTAGTACCCATTATTGCTGCAGCGACTTGCAGAGCGAGAATGTTCAGTTTCTGCATTCGCCGCAAAATATTGCCCCCAGATCTGCTGGTGATGTTAGGAGGCTTCCGGCCCACTGCTGGCCATGCCGCCCGCCTTTGCAAGATCGCTCGTTCGGAATGGAGACATCAAGCTCGCCTGCACCGGGAACACCTACGACTGCTCACGCTCTACACCTCGCCGTCGCCCAACTCTACCAGGAAGTGGCGTGAAACTTCTATCATTGCCGATTGGACCACTGAATTCCTGTGGCAACAAATCCTACCGAGTCTGCGTGCACTTGTGCCTTCTAGGAAGAACTGCGCCGTGAACCAGGTGCACCTCGCTGAAGGTGTCACGTCAATCCCGGAGGATGTTCAGCGATTCCTTGGTCATGGGCCAAAGTTCGCTGTGCAACCTAAGAGGACAGCGCCAGAACTGCTCACCTTGGTCAGGCAAGTCTCCAGGCTTGCCCCCTCGGGGGAAGCAGATAGATGTATCGCGGACGGCGTTGACGTGTTGATGCGAAGCAAGTCTGAAGGAAAGAAGTTGCCAATAAAAAAAACAATTTCGCATTTAAGTGATAACCATTTATCTCTGCTAACTGCTGACAAGGAGGGGGGTTTGTGATTCTACCTGAACAATTGTACCTGTCCAAGGCCGCCGAAGCAATTCAGTCAGCGTTTAAAAATAGCCCGGTCACTTTAGCAACCAAGCAATGAAATGTAGCTAAAAAACTTTGCCAAAGATTGAATCTCGAAAAGCTGGCTCGTTCAATAGAAGGTAACAATAACACTTGCTTGCGAATGTTCTTCACCGCCAAAACATACAAGGTAGGGTGCCCTCTGCGTGTTATTGTTTCGGAGAAAAATACCTGGCAGAAAGATGTAGCTAAGTACTTGCAAGATAACCTGAAATTGCTTTCTATTTATGATCCCTTTCTGGTGAAGAACACGGAACAAGTCATTGGGTTTTTGAATGCGAATAGAGGTAAAGTCTTTCGCGGATTTTCTATAGACGTCAAGGATTTGTTTTATTCTATCCCTCAAAATGACCTCATGAAATGCGTTCGCGAAGCTATCGACAATCACGGCGCCATAACCTTCCAGAATGAGTGTGGTGTTTCGGTGGATGGGTTCTTGGAATTGCTCTTTGTATACCTAAAATCAACTGTTACTGAATGGAATGGGTCACGTTTCATTCAAAAGCAAGGAATCTGTATAGGATCATGCATTGTCCCCGTGCTTAGCGATCATTTTCTTGCCATGCATGACAGAGCTCTCAGGAACCAATTTGAGCATTCAAGTGTTCAAAAAATTTTCCGCTTCGTCGATGATTTCTTAGTCCTTTTAGACTGCAACAACGAAGCTTTTATTCAGGAAGTGCCTCAAGTTTTTAGTGTTTTTAAGGGTACTTTAGCTCCACTCGAACTAACACATGAACTGCCGGACAATGATTCCTTGCGCTTCCTGGAGCTAAGGATTTTCTTCACGCACAATCACGTGTGCTGGGCATTTGAGCCGAGGGGCAAAAAGGCCATCCTACCTTATGACTCCGCTCACTCGAAGCTGGTGAAAAGAGGTATTATCCAGTCTTCCTTTCTTAATTCCTTGAACAAGTCGTGTGAGCACAAACTTCAGGAAAGCTTCACAAACCAGATAAGCAGGCTCACGCACTCAGGGTACCCGCCACAACTGCTTAGTTCTGTTGCAGAAAAAGTTCTGAAAATTATCAAGCGCGAGAATAGGAGGGCTCCGGCTGAAGCGCGCAAGCAATATGAAAAGGTTGCTGTTATCCCCTACATGCACCAAATTTAACACAACCTTAAAGAAATTGGAAGCAAAGCAGGAGTGGACGTCGTTTTTTCCGCCCCTCAGCGCCTTTCGCAGCTCTGTAGGATTGTAAATGAAAAAGAGAAAAGAAAAAGAGGTTGCACCATTCGGCACAGAGATCCCTCTACGGCATGCGCGGAAGGCGTCGTTTACTCAATTCCTTTGTCCTGTCGCAAGGTATACATCGGCCAAACAGGCCGATGTATCAATGATAGGCTGAGGGAACACAAGAACGATTTATCTGGTACTTCACTCAGGAATCTGCCCGTTCACTGCCAAAACTGTGACCCACAAAATCCATGCCATCCTTTGCTCGAAAAAGCCACTGTGATAAAAACGCACAGGAACAAGTTGACACGTGAAATAGTGGAAGCAACCGAGATTGCCAGGCACGAGGGTGAATGTGTAAGTGCACCCTCGGTTTCATTGTCGAAAAAAGAGTTAATCTTTCTATCGGGGCCTGTTTGAAGTGGTAATGGTTTTACAAAGGAGTTAAACAAAAAATTTTTTCCCACTATTCTCTCTTTTTCGCTTTTATTGTTTTTATGCACCTCATCTTTTAGCTTTAGCAGTGTTTTTTGTTGGCTTCATCTATCATGATCCTCCCAGTTTTTTATCGTTTTATCTATCCAGTGCATTTTATCTTTTGTGTTTAGCCGCGTTAATTGCAGGCTTCACCTGTATCGTTAAATTTTCGTTTGCCTATCCAATCACCACTGTGCTTTTTCATTGTTGGTTTTTCCTTGCCACTATGCTTTTCTTTTTTCGCCACGTTTGATTTTTGTTTTACGCGTATATTTTGGTTCAATGTTTTCGGGAACCGTCTTCAAAATTCTGTCTGTCATCTGCGCCACTATTTTCACGTGTCGGAGTGTTTCTTTCAAATGACTTGGTAAAGTTTTTTGCATCTTCTTGCTCTGCTTTTTCCTGCTCTGTTCAAAATTTTTCGGTTTCTTTTTAGCCTTTGTCATTTTGCCCCACCTGCCTTATCATCTCTGTTTCCACGAGCGCATAAAACTTTCGCCGCTTGGTGGCGTCTCTGTCATGGGTATATATGCAGTGTTTCAATGATTCTTGAATAAAGTTGAAGTTCAGCGCCTGTGACGTCGTCCTCTGTGTTTCTTCTGTCCCTGTGCTTTAACGCGCTGTCAACAAGAATAGACCTGTACAGTAGCCAATGTAACCAGAGCGCTCATGAGAAAGACAGCAGTGCACAGCAATGCGTCATCCCGCCAGTAACAAAAGATGAAGTAAAGAAAGCCTTAGAAGCAATGAAAAAAGGAAAAGCAGCTGGGGAAGATCAGGTAACAGCAGATCTGTTGAAGGATGGAGGGGACATCGTGCTTGAAAAACTAGCCACCCTGTATACGCAATGCCTTATGACCTCGACTGTACCAGAAGCTTGGAAGAATGCAAACATTATCTTAATTCATAAGAAGGGAGACGCCAAGGACTTGAAAAATTACAGGCCGATAAGCTTACTATCCGTTGCCTATAAAGTATTTACTAAGGTAATCGCTAATAGAGTCAGGGCAATGTTAGACTTTTATCAACCAAATGATCAGGCAGGCTTTCGTAAAGGATATTCCACAATAGATAATATTCACACTATCAATCAGGTGATAGAGAAATGCACAGAATATAACCAACCTCTATATATAGCTTTCATTGATTACGAGAAAGCATTCGACTCAGTGGAAACCTCAGCAGTCATACAGGCATTGCGTAATCAGGGGGTAGAAGAGCCTTATGTCAAAATACTGGAAGATATATATAGCAACTGCACAGCTACTATAGTCCTCCATAAAGTCAGCAATAAAATTCCAATAAGAAAGGGCGTCAGGCAAGGAGACACGATCTCGCCAATGCTGTTCACCGCATGTTTACAGGAGGTATTTCGAGGCCTGAATTGGGAACAGTTGGGAATAAGAATAAATGGAGAATACCTAAATAATCTGCGATTTGCTGATGACATTGCCTTGCTGAGTCACTCAGGAGGTGAACTGCAAATCATGATCAATGAGTTAGACAGGAAGAGCAGATCGATGGGTCTAAAAATTAACATGCAGAAAACCAAGGTAATGTTCAACAGCCTAGCAAGGGAACAACAGTTTACAATTGGCAGCGAGAGCCTAGAAATAGTGACGGAATACGTCTACTTAGGGCAGGTAGTGACAGCTGATCTGGATTATGAGAGGGAGATAACTAGAAGGATAAGAATGGGGTGGAGCGCATATGGCAAATTCTCGCAGATCATGAGTGGCAGTTTACCAATTTCCCTCAAGAGGAAAGTGTACAACAGCATAATCTTACCGGTACTCACCTACGGGGCAGAAACGTGGAGGCTAACGAAAAGAGTACAGCTTAAGTTAAGGACAACGCAGCGAGCCATGGAAAGAAAAATGATAGGTGTAACGTTAAGAGATCGGAAGCGGGCAGAGTGGGTGAGGGAACAAACACGGGTTAATGACATCCTAATCGAAATCAAGAGAAAGAAATGGGCTTGGGCAGGGCATGTAATGTGAAGGCAAGATAACCACTGGTCCTTAAGGGTAACGGAGTGGATTCCAAGAGAAAGTAAGCGTAGCAGGGGACGGCAGAAAGTTAGGTGGGCGGATGAGATTAAGAAGTTTGCAGGCAAAGGGTGGATGCAGCTGGCAAAGGATAGGGTTAATTGGAGAGACATGGGAGAGGCCTTTGCCCTGCAGTGGGTGTAGTAAGGCTGATGATGATGATGATGATGACTCGTCTAAAATTCAAAAAAAAGGCCGCCATCATCTGGAAGATGTTGAAGTAATGATCGTTAGCTTTATTGGCCATGCGTAACACGAAAGTGTTTCCGCATCCAGCGGGGCCAGTGAAGAAAACCCTGAGCGGTTCGGAAGACATAACTTTTTCACCTAGCGGAGCAATCGACACCTAGCGCCATCTATCAGAGAAATTACAATGCACGTCTACCCGTTGTCGAGTTAGACCCCCTCAAGATACATCCCAAACGTAATTTGCTTCGTTTGGGGGATGAAGGTGGGCATATAAATTCGGCTTGCGGTGCAACATGGTAATGCTTCAATTAGTAATTGCATGCATAGAGTGTTTAGCTATTATTTAATTGTGGTCTTATTTCTATACCGCAACCCATAGGGTTTTATTAGCCTACCAAATTCAGCACACAACTGTCCCTGGATGGGTGCTCCTTGTTGTCGGAGTATATATAGTGGAACGAATTAGACAGGTTTCCTACGTATTTGTTATAGGATCTTCTTTTTGGGGGTGGGGGTGTGGGGGGAAAGGGATCGGAGGGCACAACCAATTTTAATGGCCGCCATCTTAGATTCGAGGAACCAAATCTATGGCACCATTTCGTCCCCTGACATCATACTCACATAGTTCCACCTCTATCCACCGTATTGGACTGTGACGTCTCACTGCAGATTGACGGAATAATAAGCGCACAGGACAACACACACAAGAGCAGAGGAAGACACGGACTGGCGCTAACTCACATCTGATTTATTTTCAGCCACAGCAGAAAATATATAAAAGGGGGGGAGACATGCACAGTACACACAAGATAAAAAGAACACAAGGTGACAAGGCAACCAAATGATCACATCAAACCACACATTCAAGAAACCCGATTTCTGCTTTGTAGAGTTTAACCGACGTATCACTGACACATTTGTCGCCCAATTTGCTGATATGAAAGGCTTCTAGTAACTCGCACGCGGTTTTATCTCGACCTTTACCTAGAATCCTTATAGCGCTCAGTCGTGGTTCACACCCTGTGCATTTGGCGCAATGAATAGCCAAATTCGTTCTACCTCCCCTAATAGCTCTCAAATAATCCCCCGCGCGATCATTAATGCAACGCCCCGCCCCGTCTGGCCTATGTAAGCCATCCCACACGTCAACGGGATCTTATACACGACTTCGGTGGAGCAGTTTACAAACTGCTTGGCATGCTTTTTTCTGCATCCGCTCGGATTACCATCTTGCGAAATGCGTGAACACAGCTGGGCGAGCTTCTTCGGAGCAGAGAATACCACTGGTACACCATGTCGGTTCACCACTTTCTTCATGTGGTGGGCCACCTTGTGTACATACGGTACCACAACAGGATTAACAGGGAACTTCTCCTGTGCAATCTCCTTCCCAAACATGGCACGCTTGGTTTTTTGTAAAAGGCCTTCGTCACAGACACAATGACCTCGCAGGGGTAGCCAGCAGACATTAGCCGATTTACTTGCTTGTCAAAACTAGACTGCACAGAGTGTGGGCATGACTTCTTGAGGGCAGATCCCAAGCATTGGAAAGCGATAGCTCTCTTCACTGTTTTTGAATGTGCCGACAGGTAGGGTAAAAGTTCCTTCTGTGCCCGCGGTGCGTACTCCCAACATACGTGCCTATTATTTAAAGTAATGTTAATATCTAAAAACTGCAACGAATTCTGAGAAGGCAGTTCATGCGTAAATACTAAACCCTTCCCATTTCTTTTAAAGTCGTTAATAATGCTACCCGCCGAGTTACTGTACGTCAAAACATCCAATTTCTTAAGAACAATAAGATAATCATCCACGTATCTGAACACCTACAGCACTCCCATCCCACTAAAACTTTGTTCAAGGGAGCAGTCCAGAAAAGACAAAAACACATCACAAAGAATCGGCACAACGCAGGATCCTATACAGATCCCTTGTCTTTGAAGATAAAATCTGTTCTCAAAAGAGATAAAGGTAACATTGAGATAAAACTCCAGTAAACACATAAAATCATTCAGCGACAGACCGCAGGAGTTCTGAAAATCTAAAACACCGTTCCCTTCAATGGCATCTCTCACCGCAATAAACAGGGCTTCATGGGGCACAGAATAAAACAAATCCTCTGTAGTCGGGTACAACTTTAGAAGACAGGAGAGGCCCCACCCAGATGACCGAAGCGCAGCAGCCAATTGCATCCGCGACTAAAGAAATAGTCCCGCTCAAAAAATTGACTGCTTCTAAAACGCGTATTTCTCTGTATAAATAAGATTTGTGTATCTTGACGAGTAGTTTAGTAAAACTATCATGATGCAAATGCTTCAGCACATGCCAGATTGCGAGAGAAAAATAACTCCGTGCCTTCTACAACGCTGTGCGTAGTCTGCTACGGAGCGAGATCGACGGCACCGGGCGTGTAATTACAAAACAGTCTGGCTCAATAGCATAGGATTCATATGCACTTTTTGTGTGTCTTCACAAGCTTATTTTTTTAATGTGTGAGGCTTATTTTTCAATTGCTACTTGTTTTTTTTTTGCGGTTGCGAACCTACAATCTCGTGAGTTCACGCACGTTCGCACACGGCATTCCGTAGTATCCGTACCTCTTTACGGCCATGGAGCCCAGCGAGGTTGACATCAGAACGCGAGCCTTTGTTGCCGAACAAGCCTTGTGTCGCATCGATGATCACACCACCAAGGAGCCTCGGCAAGAGCAAGAGCGGCCGCATCCTGAACAGCGATTCACGCAACATGATCTTCCACTGCTACACGTTTTGGCGTAACAGGGAGCCTGAACGCAGCGTAGAGGAGACGAGCAAATTTGTCGCTGACATGCTCGGTGTCAGCGAAAGGACTGTGTTCAGGGTGAGGAAGGAAGTTAAAGCTTCGCATTTTTCGGGTGGCAAACTGACGACGCCGTCCCGAAAGCGCCCACGCAATGTGGAGAAGAGAAGACGCAGCACGAAGTTTGACAGTTTCACGTTGTGCACGCTGAGGTCATGTGTGCACGATTTCTTTCGCCGCAACGATATACCGACGGTCGAGAGGATCACTACTAAGTTCTCGGAACGTATGGAACTCCCATCACTAAGGCGGTGGACTGTGCGTCGCCTGCTTGCCGAGATCGGCTTCAAGCACGAAAAGAGAAGCCGCAACTCGCTGCTTATCGACCGGGATGACATCACCGATTGGCGGAATCGCTACCTCCGTGACGTGGAGCGATACCGAGTGGAAGGCCGAAAGATCTTCTACCTGGACGAGACATGAGTGACGGCGGGACACACTCGGTCGATCGTGTAGACAGACACCGTGGTGCAGAAGCGCGGACGCCTGTTCGCTCGAGCAAATGGCCTAACGACGGGTCTAAAACAACCTTCTGGGAAAGGTCAGCGCCTGATCGTCACGCACATCGGCAGCGAGGATGGCTTCGTCGACGGCTGCTTGGATGTATTCCGAGGCAAAAACACAGGCGACTACCAAGAGGAAATGGACGGCAATCGCTTTGAGGGCTGGTTTAATGGCGTTCTGCAGAAGTTGCCAGCTGGTAGCATCATTGTTTTAGACAATGCACCTTACCATAGCCGGCGAGAAGAGAAATTGCCAACGACGGCCTGGAAAAAGGAGAAGATACAGGAGTGGCTCACAAGCAAGAAGATCACCTACGCTGAAAGGATGATAAAGCAGCAGCTGCTTGAGCTGGTGGCATCTGTAAAGTCATGCTTTGTGAGCTACATCGTAGACAATGCAGCTGTAAGCGCCGGTTGCATTGTACTCAGGCTCCCGCCGTACCACTGCGAATTTAATCCCGTTGAGCTTGTTTGGGCCAAGGTCAAAAATGGCATCGCTGCGGACAACAGAGACTTCAAGCTGTCCACGGTCGACGCCATCTTGAGGGAGAAAATCAAGCACATAGCGACGGAAGACTGGGCGAAGAGCATTCAGCACGTGATGGACTTGGAGGCAAAGTTCAGACTTGACACGTCTGGGAGTGAGCACATTCAACCCATCATCATCCAGCTGGGTGAAGATGACACTGAAGAAAGCGACTCCGACTACGAGCTGTCTGGCATTGAGCCACTCGACGAAGCATAACGGCTTCTTTTAACGAAAAAACAGCCTTTATTAGGGCTACCAAAATTTTTCCCGTTGGTTCGCAACAGACAACCATCCATTCCGTGACCTCTGAAATGAATAAGCAGTTCCATTTATGGCGTATTCCTTATAATAGAAGCTCAATTCTGATAAGCAACGTCCAGCACACATTGTGCTCGATTTAAGAAGTGGCATAGAAACATGTTTAAATGCTGGTATATCTGAATTGAAACACAACTGTTAACTCTGATTATCTTTGGCGGGCTCAAAATGCTCATTCAGGCAGCCACCATCTAGTTTGACGGGCCCCATGTTGAAATAACAGTATTCAAGGCACGCTTTATAGCTCTGTTAGCAGTCTGCACTGGAAATCGCAGTCATGTCATAGCCAGTGCTGCTGCGATACCAGTAGTCAACACGAAACTCACAGCCACTGTTAGCAGCTTGCACGCCAAAGCACATTCATGTGGTTGCATTGTTTATTTTGGTTATCTGGCTCACACAAGTAATGAGAATAAGAGAATAAATATAAAGCATCATTAGCTTATTGTGGCCCAAAATGCTCATTCAGGCAGCCATCGTCGAGTTTGACGGGCCCCATGTTGAAATAACAGTAGTCAGAGCATGCTTTATGGCTCTGTTAGCAGTATGCACTGAAAATTGCAGTCATGTCATAGCCAGTGCAGCTGCGATACCAGTAGTCAACACAAAACTGACAGCCACTGTTAGCAGCTTGCACGCCAAAGCACATTCATGTGGTTGCATTGTTTATTTTGGTTATCTGGCTCACACAAGTAATGAGAATAAGAGAATAAATATAAAACATCATTAGCTTATTGAGGCCCAAAATGCTCATTCAGGCAGCCATCGTCGAGTTTGTCGGGCCCCATGTTGAAATAACAGCAGTCAGAGCACGCTTTATAACTCTGTTAGCAGTATGCACTGAAAAGCGCAGCCTTGTCATAGCCAATTTTTAATTTATTTATCTGACTCTGGCATTAACGCGAATGCAAGCACAATTATTAACGTGAATAACTTTGCTAGCATTTTTTTTGTCATAGTTACGTACCGGAAAAATGCTCAGCAAGGTTGAACGTGTTTTAGTGAGTCACTTTGTTCATTACAAACCGTAGGCAAAATGACGGCCAGATTCAGACAGTGATATTGGTGAGGTAATAAATTGTGAAAGCTGAAAAAGCTCTCACAGCACTGCTTTGCTGGACTCCATTCACTAGAAAACTGCATTTGTAATGATGAAAGTGTCAAGACAGGAAATGATAATCCACTGCACAATATTATGTGTACCCCCACATGTGACGGGCAGCGAAACCATCTATTTATTAAGACTGAATGCAACAACATCGCAAGATGCTGTTGCACAATATGGCACCCTTTCATATGCACTCCTGGCGAGCTGCTGTATGCACCGATGCATAAACACATTAACAGGAGTAAGAGACGAAGTTATTGCGCAAGCCACGTGATGCTTTTAACATTTTTTATCGGTCAATGTTTCTGTCGTCACAGCTGATAGAAGTTTCTTTAGTGCAAGTTGGTTAATCACGTTGCGACAACAGCACAAGAAGCAAGGTCAGAATAGTAGGAGAAAACACAGCAAGATGACAGACCGAGGAGGCAAGGTAGACAAGAATGTAAGGATTTAATGACATCGAAGAGGCCAGCCCTGCTATTCACAGGACTTGGTGCTTTGAATGAGACGAGTTAATGAAATTGTAAAGGAAGAGGTGGATGCAGCATGCTTACAAGAACAAACACAAAAATAAAAGGACACAAATAGGAATAATAAACACATACACGCACAGAAGCACTCACATATTCACACACATGCACACAAACGCGAGCGCGAAAACTCAAGATCTAAAATGCAAAAAAGGGGAAAATAACAAATATAAACAAACACGCAAGAAAACATGCACACACATTTAATGCAGACGCGAGTAGAGGCATTAGGAGTCAGTTCACAAGCAGCTGTGCCTACTTTGTCGTACTTTTATTTGATGTACATAATGGCTCTGTTGCCTTCACTGTCTTGGAATTGTTTTAGTAGCAACATATCATAACAATCGAAAAGCAGCGCAAAGCTGTGTTGTGGGAAAGCAAGTCGAGCGCTGGCAGCACAACTGATGTGCGATTGTGTCACAGCAGGCATTCTACAGCTGGCGCGTGCAGTGAGTGAAGAATTCTAAGCCATACAGAGACGCGAATTCATGCCAAGCTCCCTTGTAAAGGCACCAGTGTATCGGTCATAATTTTATATTAGTACTAAGGCTGACATTAAGGAAACAAACACTGCTCCCACACGCCTGGCCGTTAATAATCCAATGACATTCGCTCAAGCAGCGCGTGTTAGTCACCGATTGTTAGCACTGGTGGAAAGTGATCACTCGACGGTGCTACACAACACTCGAACGACGCCCTGCTAGACGCTCGGCAATCTTATCATACTGCTGCCAACGATCGATCGTTTGCGCGTTGAGCTGGCAGCAACAAATCTTTGCGTTGGAGGTTGCTTCCGCAAATTTTTTCGGTTGAGGAACTCGTAGGTTGGTTTCATCCGTGCACGCTTTTCTCATTTATCCTGAGAATGGTTTTGCTCCATCACTTCGCCACGTCCGACGTGAAACGCAGGGGCACAGTACACTAACACACCCGCCGCTCACAGTAGGTACCAGACTTTGGCAAATTCTCCTCGTCGTAACTTCACTTAGGAGCAAAACAAAACGCCATAGAACAAACACGCACGATGTTTGTTTGCAGCGGTGTGCCGCTGCGGGATCCTGTTTCCAGACGAAGCGCAGCGCAGCGCAGTCACCGATGTTCGCTGTAACCTTTTTTCGTCGCCTCACGGCTCAGAACAAACGCAAGCGGCACAAGTTGTGCATCGTAAGCTTGCAATAATATTTCCGACATGACAGACGCCCACAAACAGTTCGAATTCACTCTGACGAAGGGAGACGCACACAGCTGATGCGACTCGGCCCAGTTCGAAGCGAGGGCGGCCATGTTAGGCATGTTCTCCGTCGGCGGGGTCACCGGCCATCCAGCTCATGACGTCACCTGAAGTGCGCGCCTATTGGCGGAGGCTCGTGTGCATCCGCCTTTGAGGGGCAAATGCCGCTGCCTTCTTAAGTTGTACCCGACTATACATCTACAGAAAACATGTAGCCAATCGACTCTTTACTCTCAAGAAAACTCACCACTTGAGTTGAGTTTTGTTCTAAAGGGGTCATGAATCATAAGAGAATTTAGGTGTTTCTGAAGGTACTTGCTCAGAGCATGTTGTCAAGCACCACTCTCACTAACCACGGACCTAAAAGGAATATTTTGCTTATGGGTTTTGGCCGTGAAAAACACAGACAGAGCACTGCACCTAGTATCCATAATAGCATTCGCAAACCTGTCTAGCTGCAACTCTTTGCACATAGCAACCGCCTTGCACTTTCGCGAGATGGTAATCCGAGCGGATGCAGAAAAAAGCATGCCAAGCAGTTTGTAAACTGCTCCACCAAAGTCGTGTATGAGATCCCGTTGACATGTGGGATGGCTTACATAGGCCAGACGGGGCGTTGCATTAATGATCGCGCGGGGGATCATGAGGGCTATTAGGGGAGGTGGAACGAATTTGGCTATTCATTGCGCCAACTGCACAGGGTGTGAACCACGACTGAGCGCTATAAGGATTCTAGGTAAAGGTCGAGATAAAACCGCGCGCGAGTTACTAGAACCCTTTCATATCAGGAAATTGGGCGACAAATGTGTCAGTGATACATCGGTTAAACTCTACAAATCAGAAATCGGGTTTCTTGAACGTGTGGTTTGATGTGATCATTTGGTTGCCTTGTCACCTTGTGTTCTTTTTATCTTGTGTGTACTGCGCATGTCTTCCCCCCCTTTTATATATTTTCTGCTGTGGCTGAAAATAAATCAGATGTGAGTTAGCGCCAGTCCGTGTCTTCCTCTGCTCTTGTGTGTGTTGTCCTGTGCGCTTATTATTCCGTCAATCTGCAATGCACCATCTAGCCCATCAGCAGGTGTTGCTAAACGTCTCACTGGCACGCGGCAGGTGGTTGTTTTTGTAGCGCCATCTGCTATAGCAGATGGCGCTACAAGTCTCAATGCGAGAGGTGCTGCTTTCTAGTTGCTACCACAGATCACGCTGTGATTTCAGGGTGCTGGCTGACCCCACGAACTCTTGAAACGTGATGAGTAAGAGTTAACGTTTTTAAAAGGTGTTAAAAACAAAGCGATGCGATGAGCTCTTGACTACAGCTAGCCAGTAGCCAGGCATTGCTCAGAGGCCTGGAGGCATCTAGCTGCCGCTCACGGGATGTAAAGATTTAAGGTCGCTGCATGTGTTCTGTAACCAATTAAAAATAGCAAAGGAAGAACTACAGTGACCGCGATACATACAGCAAGCCACAGCTAATGTCCAACGAGACGAAGCATGGTGACTAATCAACTTTTCTTGCCTTTTAGTAATGTTCAAGAGTGCAGCAGCCACAAAAATGACATACCACGAAACAATGAAACTGCCCTACATCATAACCTCGGCCAAAAGCGCATGCAGTATTGCGAGTGCACAGGAAACTCGTTTATGAACCTTACAAACTCGTGCCCAATCAGCATCATGGATTCTCTTGGGATCATGGAATTGTTCAACTTTACATCGTGGACTTATTTGATTTAATAGTCCCACAATGTACCGGACTCAACAGGACTGAGATCATGTTCTGAATGTATGCCCACTCTCACCACTCAGATCATGATATGAATATGAGCCCGGACTAACGCTAACATCATAATCTGAATGTCAGCCGGGACTCACGACTCAGATCGGGAACTGATTATGTGTCTAGGCTCACTCACAACTCAGATCATTATCTGAATGTGTCTGGACTCACTCACGACTCAGATCATGATCTGAAATGAGCCTGAGTCATAAGTCGACTCATAAGTGAGTTCGCCGACCTATGCTGAGGACGGGCAGGACCATCTTTCAAGTAAGCTGCTACTAGGTGGCAGATCCCAGAGAATCCACGTTTCAAACGATGGACGTTCACAAGGCCTATAAAAACGTTACCCACTCGGCGATCCTGCCCATTCCAAATTGCCTTCATCTCCCGCCCTGACACCCAACTTTGCAAGTTCATTCTTGAAAGATCGTTCCATCACCATACACATCGGCAAAGAACGTGTTGGCCACTTCACCATAATGAGTGGTGTACCTCAAGGATCCAAGCTGGACCCAATATTGTTTAACATGGCACACCTTCCTTTAGCATGGCAACTGGTTACCATTCTGGATATCTTTTATTTTATGTAAGCAGATGATGTACGAGTCTGGTCAGTACACACGGAACTTCAACGCCAAGAAATACGTCTTCAGACAATTCTGGATAAGACAACTTCAGTGCCAACTCCAAGGACGCTTTCTGGGCATACGCATCCAGCATCGGCACTCTTGGTGTACGCCGGAACCGGTCTGCACATGCGCACTGCAAGAGATGTCAGCGAACATAAGCGAGGCGCTGAGATTCAACCATGCTAGATATTGAACGAAAACATCTTCGACGGAAGTCCGTCTGGTTGGGTTCTTGAGATAGTCGAGAGAAAACTGACGCCAACCAATATTTTTAACTTTACACAACGTTTCGGGACCAACTCAGTCTCTTCTTCACCCCTGAAGTCACCCCTGAGGAAGGGACCGAGTTGGTCCCGAAACGTTGGGTAAAGTTAAAGATATTGGTTGGCGTCAGTTTTCTCTCAACTATGCTAGATATTGGCGCCAGTGCACGGGCACTAGCGCACACTTTGGAAGCGGAGTCCATTTACAACAATCGGAGGACCACGGGGCTCTTGGTGACTCTTTTCTTCATGGCATGAAGCTCTTTCAGGTTCCCCCAACTTTTCCTTGAATTCTTTCCGCTCCCAAACTTCTTTTGTTCATGGCTTGACATTCTTTCAGCCAGCTCAAAAGGGGAGCAAGCCAGCAGCTGGAACATGGAGATGCATGCCTCTTTTCAACGCCCGTTGTGGTGTACGCCAAGAGTGCTGACTGCTGACACTGGGTGCATATGCCCAGGAATGGTGTGTATCGTATTTTCCAGTGTATAAGTCGCGGTTATTTTCTGAAATTTTCGTCGGTGCGTCTTATACACCAGTGCGACTTATATATGGAATAAATGCAGGCCGCTGAGGCCGCGCCCGAAAAGGTGCTTGCTTGCTGCTAAGGATGTACTGCGCGATGTCAGCGCACCCAGGCAGTCTAAATCCGTAGCCTACCACTACCGCGTCCCTTATATTCTACACGTCACTTTGGGACGTTAAATATAGCAACTTTCAATTATTAAATTGCAAGATATCGGTGGGCGCAGGGCATGCGCTCTGGCCAGGAAAATTACGTGCCACAACCGCACGCTACCTTCTGCCACGCACAGTAACTACATTTCGGACGAAACTCTCAAAGTAACATCAGATTGGCTTGCAAAAACGAAATGCAGCTTATACATTCTGATAATGATTTTAGTTAAGGAGTTAAATGTGGTGATATTTTTAAAATGGGAGCTTATCAATAACAAGTTTCAACCTTTCAACCGTTTTCAAGCCGCTTCTGAGCGCGTCACTTCCGGAATTCCGTCCGCCATTGCAGCCATTGGATCGTCTTTTTGCTGATAGATGCGGCAAGGTCGACGAGGTTTTGATTGAGGCGTGCTTCGCATCTGTCGTTTCGCTAGCCATGACGCCTACTGCGGGGCGAAAAAGTTATGCCGCAAAATTCAAGCTGCGTGCGATTGAAGTTTATCAGGAGCACGGCAATCGGGCTGTAGGAAGGCAGTTTGATGGCAGTGAAAAACTAATTAGAGACTGGCGTAAAGCCACCAATGTGCTCCAAACAATCAAGTCAACTAAGAAGGCCAACTGCGGCAAGAAGGCACGCTGGCCGGAGCTCGAGGATCGGCTACGTGCGTGGGTCCTCGAGCAATGAGCTGAAGGCAAGGGGCTGTCAACAGTGCAGCTCCATCTGAAAGTGAAGACCTTTGCAGCGGAGATGAACGCTGGTGGATTCAAGGGCGGTCCGTCATGGTGCTTCCGCTTCATGCAGCGTAATAAGTTGGTGATACAAGCTCGGACGACCATGTGCCAGCAGCTCCCAATGACTTTCAAGAACAACTGGAGAACTTTAGTCCATTTGTGAGGAAAGAAATTGTGAGCAATGAAATCGACGCTAGCCACATTGTGAACATGGACGAAGTCCCGCTTGCATTCGATATTCCCCTCGGAAGGAGCGCTGCCGAGAAAGGAGAGAAAACAATAACAGCGAGGACAACCGGTCATGAAAAGTCGCACTTTACCATTGTTCTCGCCTGTTGCGCGGACGGTACGAAGTTGCCTCCGATGTTAATTTTTAAGCAGAAGATGCTTCCCAAGGACGCATACCCTCCGGCTGTGGTGGTGCACGCCAATGCCAAAGGATGGACGGATCAAGATGCGATAAGTGTGTGGCTCAACTGTTGTTTTTCGCTTCGACCCGACGGATTTTTTTCACGCAAAGAAGGGTATGCTCGTGATGGACAGCACGCGGGCGCATAAAACGGATTTCGTTAAAAAAAAGATTAGTGCGAAGAACTGTGTCCTAGTGGTCATTTCCGGCGGCATGACGAAGATGCTCCAGCCACTTGACATTTCTGTCAACCGCAGTTTTAAAGCGGTTCTGCGACGTTTGTGGGAGTCGTGGATGTCGGACGGGGACCACAGCTTCACAAAAACTGGTCGCATGAGACGCGCGACTTTCGGAGAAGTCGCCAAATGGGCCTCTGACACCTGGGACTCAATTTGAGCAAAAACTGTTGTAGCTGGGTTTAAAAAGGCATGGTTGATTCCGTTCGCGAGTGGTGAAGATGGCGAAGTAGACACCAGCGAGTCGGAAGACGACAGTGATGCACCTGCGGAACTCCCACATGAAGTCGCCAAGTTATTTGTTGGCGAGTCGGAGGAAGAAGGCTTTGATGGTTTTCTCTAAGCGCAGTTAAAAGTAAGTGTGTTGCTCGAGCGAGTGGATAACTGCATCCATCATACCCTTATCTCGTGCATCAGGCGCTTGTCGTCGGCGGTTCAAATGAGCGTACGCTATTTTCAAAATACAGTAAAAGGATTTTTTCCAGCGCTAGCTACAATGCTTATTAAGAGCGGTTCGTGCAGTTAAATAGGAGTCAGCAACTACTGCTCGGCCTCTGGTATGCCCAGTAGCGAGCACATGCATGGTGACACCAGACTGCGACTTCAGTGTTTGGCCGTACAGTGATTATGTTACGTCGGGTCGCAGGGCACACCAGAGTTAATTGCACGAACCGCTCTTTATATGCATCGTAGCTAGTGGCGAACAAAATCCTCGTACTGTACTTTGAAAATAGCGTGTACTCATTTGAGCCGACGACGACGAGCGCCGGACGCACAAGATGACGGTATGACGGATGCAGTTTTCCACTCGGGCATTTTATTTACTTTTAAATGCACGTTTACATAACATCCGTATGTATCTAAATAAACATTTTTGAAAAGTACTGTCTAGTTTTTAGATCGTACTGTTCAGTTTTTAGCCGCCATAATTTTGGCCGCGATTTGCGTGATCCGGAACGAATTTTCTACCGAGTTACACCAGTGCGACTTATGTATGGTTTTTTTTTTTCGGATAAACAGCCGTTTGGAGGGGGGGTGCGACTTATATACACCGGAAAATACGGTAAGCTCTGAGCACATGAAACACATATCTCAGCTGCCTTGCTCCCATCCATTCAAATTAGCCAAACATTCTTCTGCATCACAGTCCGGAACAAGTGCTGGCATTCGTGGTCCTTTGGAAGTGGCTCAGGCCGGTTGCAGCTTAGGCTTGCGTGGCGGCGTCCGCACCTCCGCCAGATGTCAAACGGCGAAGACCAGAGCGCCAGTCAAAGGCAACGGCAGACTGCTTATTAGCGCGCACGGGAAGCAAAGTAGTCAAATAGGCGTCCCCAGTCTAAATGCAGAGTCTCGCACATGCAAACAGGCCTCGGGCAACAATGAAAAACAAATATTTTGCAGCGACAGTCTCTTCCTTGTGCCGAACGCCTCATTGTTTTCGGAATTAAAGGAAAACAACACGGTCACTGACCGTCAAGAAGTTCGAGACGTTTCGGAACCTCGCACGGTTTCCTCGATCACTGGCCGTGTTCTTTTCCTTTAATTCAATGCCTGACCAGACGAATTTTCGTCCAACCATTGATTACATTCATCGTGTTCAGTAGCGTTCGTACAACAGCTCAGTTTCGAGTGTGGCGAAGACCGCTTCTGCAATGAGATGGCAATCAACGCCCTTTGTGATCGGACTTGTTAGACTTCGCTACCGCTGCAGTTTTCGTCCACGTTTGCGGTCCGCGGTTAGAAAGCGTACTTTCTACGCCGTATTTTATGCGCGAGTTATGAATACGGCAGTGACCGCTCTATTTCCCCCCCGCGATGAACAAACGAATTACCTGTGCGGACATGCTGTCAATGGAGCCCAGACTTAGCGCAGAAACGAGACGACAGCGGCCGCAGAAGCTCCTCTAACGACGACTGCTCTAGACGTGTCGCAGCGAGTACCACGCCGGGTTAGTGCGCTGCTCCGCGCGCTTCGCCGATTCAACGCAAACGGGCTGACAGTTCACAACACGCGGAAGTACGCGCAAGTTGCTAAACGGAACTCTGAAGGCGCTGTTCCATGGGACGCGTAACTGCCGTGAAGAAGCGTGCGGAACAGTGTGAAACAGTGCAAATATTGCATGGCGTATTTCGACGTCAGTTTCACAGCGCCGCTATGGTGGCTAGAAGGGGTAGGTGGCGTCAACGCCGGCGCGTTCGCGGCGAAAGGGCGCGCCGTCAATTCATGCCGCCACCGCTGTGGCCGCAGCGGCGCTGCGGTCAGCACTGGGGCTCGACGGACTACTACCTCCACGTGGTGAGCCCTGGGTAACGCTAAGAGTAGTCCAAGAGAGATGGAGATTGTGTTGCATAAGTTCTCCGTCTCATCAGCCGGGCTCGGTTGGCGTGAGCCTGTAAAGCAAGCCGAAGGCTGGCTGAGGTTGGGTTCTCAGTAACATGGGTGAGCTCTCACCCGGGGCGGCCCTACTGAAAATAGGGCTAATACCCCTGTCACACGGGCACTTTCGATCCTCATTGAGCTCGATCTGCATCGAGATTTTCGAGCACGCTCGAAACATCCGTTGCTACACAGGCATTTTCAATGCTCATTGAGAAGTTTCCCTCGTGTGTTAGGTGGCGCCAAATGTTCCGCCGACAGGCATGATTTAGTTGTATGCAACAGCACCGAGAAGTGTGAAGGGCTCATAACATGGGAGGCGGGGAGTCTGCACTCGACGATAGATTATGCAATAATGTCACAGAGGATGTATAACAGATTAGGGGTAATGAGCATAGATGAAGATGGTTCCAGAAGTCTAGGTAGTGACCACAAGCGTATCAAGTTGAGCTTCAGAGGAAAAAGCAATGTAGGACTGAAGCAAGATGAACAATCAGGGGGAAATTTTTACTCAGAAAAGCAATTGGAAGTAGCAGCCAAAAGAATCGAGAAATTAATTTTTGAGGATAGTGAAACAGAATGGACTTATACCAAATTAACTCGATTACTGGAGCTAGAGCTAGCTAAGGTGCGAGTAAAGTTAAAAGGGAAAAGACGCAAACCCAAGAGTTGGTGGGATGAGGAGGTCAAGAGGGCAATAGAAAAGCGCAAGGAAGCATCCAGAGAACACAGATATTCCAAGAAGAGGGGGGAACCAAAACCCGAAGTAGACAGAAAATGGGATACCTTCATAAAGTGTAGAAGGGACGCATCCTATTTGATTAATGAGAAAATTAGAAGAAAGGGTGCCCAATGGATGTCAAAAGTAAATAAAAAGGATAGAAAAGCAGCCCAAAAATTCTGGAAACATCTAAATGCAATGAGTAATAAAACTAGGCTAGAACAAAGGTTTATTGTTACAGATGAGGGTATTCGACTAGAAGGGGATGAAGCAATAAAACACATAGGAACAAGGATGACGGAAAAATTTTCAGCAAAGCACGTGGTACATAGTTTATCGAAGGAGGATAGACCGGTTACAGCAATAGCTTCACTTGAGCAAGGAGAGTGGGAAAGGGCAGAGAAGAAGGTTCCTAGTGGCACATCAACAGGACCAGATGGGATCCCGATTATGTTGATAAAGAAGTTAGGACCAAAATCCAAGCAAACATTAATACAGGTAGTGAACAAAATGATAGTGGATGAGAAAGTCCCCGATGAATGGCGATTAAGTAGAATGAACATGATATATAAGGGAAAGGGGGACAAAGCAGACGTAAGTAACTATCGCCCCATAACAGTGACATCTGTGGTTTACAGGGTGGTGATGCAAATTATAAAGGATAGACTGCAGGCTTGGGTGGAGAACGAGGGGGTGTTAGGGGAACTACAGAATGGGTTCCGGAAACAAAGGAGGTTGGAGGACAATCTATTTTCATTGACACAGTGTATAGAAATTGCGGAAAAGGAACATAGGCCCTTATTGCTAGCATTTCTGGATATTAGGGGAGCCTATGACAACGTTACTCAGGAGCATTTGTGGGACATATTGGGCACATTGGATGTGGAAAATGGAGTAATTAATCTTTTAAAAGATATATATAGAGGTAACAGAGTGCTCATAAAATGGGAAAAAAATGTATCAGGGCCTGTAGAGATACAGCGGTGGCTTAGACAAGGATGTCCTCTGTCCCCTTTGTTGTTCATGTTGTACCTGCAAGGTTTGGAAGCCAAGCTAGAGGGGAGTGGACTAGGCTTCAACCTATCTTTTTTCAAGCAAGGGGAATTGATTAAACAGACATTACCGGGACTAATATACGCGGACGATATAGTGATAATGGCTGACAACAAGGAAGACCTGCAGAAGTTGTTAGACATATGCAGTACAGAGGGAGATAGATTAGGCTTCAAGTATAGTAAGGAAAAATCTGCAGTCATGATATTTAATGAAGAGGGCGGCGAGCATAGAATACAGGAGTTCGTGCTAAAAGTAGTGAATGAGTACAAGTATCTTGGCGTGTGGATAAATAACAGTGCTGAGTATCTGACAGAGCATGAAAAATATGTAATGAATAAAGCTAGTAGGAATGCAGCTGTCATGAAAAATAGGGCACTGTGGAATTACAATAGGTATGAGGTGGTAAGAGGGATCTGGAAAGGGGTGATGGTCCCTAGCCTGACCTTCGGGAATGCGGTCCTGTGTATGAGGCCAGATGTTCAAGCAAGGCTGGAAATTAGGCAACGGGGAGTAGGGAGGTTAGCTTTGGGAGCACATGGCAATACACCAAATCAGGGGGTACAGGGGGATATGGGATGGGCGTCTTTCGAGAGCAGAGAGGCTAGCAGTAAGATAGCATTTGAGGATCGATTGAGAAGGATGGATGAAAAGCGGTGGGCTAGGAAAGTTTTCAGATACCTGTATATAAAGAATGTTGACACGAAATGGAGAAAGCGAACTAGAAAATTGACAAGCAAATATCTGGACAGCAGTAAGGGGGCAAATCAGCAATTATCGGTTAAGAAAAAGGTTAAAGGAACAGAGAGAGCGTTGTGGAAAACAGGGATGCTGACGAAATCGGCACTGGAAACATACCGGACCTTTAAACAGGAAATTGTCAAGGAAAATATCTATGATAATTGTAGGGGAAGTTCTTTGCTGTTTGAGGCCAGGACTGGAGTTTTGCGGACTAAGACGTATAGAGTCAGGTACCAGGAGATAGACACTTTGTGCATTGCGTGCGGAAAGGAGGAGGAAACGGCTGAACACTTGATACTTTTCTGTAAAGGGCTTCACCCTACAGTGGAAGGCAGCGGGGCTGACTTACCCAAGGCATTGGGGTTTAGGGATAGTGAGGGGAAAGTGGATTTTAAGAGGTTAGAAGTAACCAAGCGAAGGTTATCTGATTGGTGGCTAAAAGCAAGACAGGAGTAAAATTTCACAAGACATGGCTAGGTGGCTTGAGCCACCGCCCGATGTAAAGGGTTCAGCCGTATCCATCCATCCATCCATCCATCCACAGCCATAACATGGCGATGTCCGGCAACACTGCGCAGTCGGGGGCAGAGGCAGCCAAATCCGTAGCCAAATCTGTACATTGCGTATCTGCGCCAGGTTTTTGTGGCGCACCTCTGCTGCTGTGCGATGCAACCCAAGGGCCCGCAACGCCTCCGCGATTTCTGCATAGATTGCGGCGTTTCTCTTCTGGCGCCTGAAATCATTTAGGCGGTACTGTCAGCAGTCGATGAGAGCGGCTGTCTCGCGCTCGCTCCACAGTTTCCGCTCCGACGAGCAGGAGGACGCCATCTTTGTTTACACTGACGGCGAAGCGTGGAGCGTGATGTCGAGATTACTTTCAAATGTTTGCATATAAGCAGGCGTAGTACCTGAAAAATGTTCTGTATTACATTTTAATCGATCACAACAACAACAATTGTGGTTTCGTTTTGTTAACTTGTGTTTATTTTTATAGCTTCATGAGAGCGAGAGTTCTCGATTGTGCTTGGAACCTCAAGCCAGTGCTGCCAACCCTAGGGATTTTCCCCTAGATCTAGGGAATTTGAACGTTGTTTAGGGGAAAAGGGATTTTTGTTGTAATCTAGGGAAATTTTACTTTCAGCATGGGCCCTTTTTATTTTTCGATGTGAATCGGTTAGTTATTCACTGTTTCTTCACCACCTTGATTTTGAGAATCTGGCTATGCGCCATGTGCACGAGGGGAAATCGTTGTTGGGATCGAGGTGGCGTGGTCGGGCCGGGAGGAGGTACGAGGATGACGGGACTCAGGGAGACTTTGGGGGGCCAACAAGACATTCTATTTACATGGTGAAGGAAATGCACGGACTGTACAGAGATGATGAGGGAAGCGCAGGTAGAGACTCGTTCGGTAAGGCGGACGGGCGACCTGAAATAGGGTTTGCCTCCTGTTCCCGCCTTCTTTACCCGCCAAGAAACAAGTCTGGCCACTGCCCCTGAATAGAGTCGATGGCGCATCGGCCCAGGCAAAAGTTGGGACGCTTCCTTTGCTTGGAATTTCCTGGTCGGTTCCTGCAACAGTCTAGCTTTAGCAGTACCAGAAGCACGCTGTCCAAGAAGCACGATCCCTCGAAATCACGGCTGAAGGTAGTTGGGTGTGTTGAGAGGAAACTGACGCCAACCAATGTTTTTAACTTTACCCAAGGTTTTGGGACCAACGCGGTCCCTTCTTCAGGGGTGACTAAAGTGTGCCAGCAGCAGCGGGTTGCTGCCTTCGTTCTCCGTTCTGCCTTCGTGCACAGTCCATGCACAAACGTACGCGGAGGAGAGTGTTGCTGGAGTGCTATTCATCGCCGCCTTTGTGAGCCGGATGTGCCATGACTCCACATGTCGCCTCTTGAACAGGTTTGGCTCCACGGCCAAGACGCTCTCACCTCCTCGAAGGCTATCCGGTGGTCGGCGCGCTCGCAGTGTTCGGCGAGGGAGTTAGATTCTGAATTCATTTGCCGGATGTCATTTTTGTGTTGCCTTATTCTTCGGTGGAGGTTTTTTGTTTCGCCAATGTATGGTGCCGGGCACTTTGAGCATCAGATTTTGTAAACGACTTCCGGTTGTTTTTCTCTGGGACGCGGTCTTTCGGTCGTGGTAAGAATTGCGGCTTGTTGTCGAAACAGGTTCGTGAGCCTATGTAGATTCCATGTTTTCTCAGAATGCGTGCGAATACCTCGCTGGTTCCCCTCACATATAGAAACACAACGCGCGCGTTTCGTTGTTTCATTGTTAGCTGGTCCCCCTGTCCTCCGAGCTTGACTGTCGTCCAACGCGTTGAATAAAGCCACGTGTGTAGCCATTCTTCTGTAGGCCGGCGAGAACGGTGGCTTCTTCTGCTTTTTTTTTTTTCGCTTCGGAGGAGCAGATTGACTTTGCTCCTCCAGTCAATCTGCACCGCACATTCTTCGTCACCACGTCATTATCATCATCATCATTTATTTTTCTCTTAAGGCCCCTTCACAGGGTATTACATAAGGAGGGGAGGGCGACGTTCATAGGAAAATACAAGAACAAGCCAAAGAGGTTGAAAAAAAAAACAGATCTAGTAAAACATATATAAACATACAAAGAGAGCAATTAGGACGATACAAGCAGTAACATCAAATGAGAACACAATTAGAACAGTTAAAAAAATTCAATCGAGTAGAGAGAGGAAATCACAAACGAATTGTTTCAGCACTTCAAACTAAGGGTGAGCTGCTTGTTGGAAGGGCTGGTCTAGGTTGGACTCTCTTGGCTGGGTTCCAGTGAAATTCCGTAAAAAAATTCGTGACGAGTCTCCTTAGAACCAGTCCCCGTGACTCGCTAGTTGAAGGTGAAGTGGTTAGTCTTTTTGAGCACCAACTCGACCCAGATGCAAGCAGAAAGAGTCGTTGCTCTTTCACAACAGCTTAGACGACTTCATACGCAGTCTCGCAGGCGTGTGTCGCCACTTCGTGCACTTCCAGACACCCTTAGAGCGTGTGGGGGTAGCGGTCTCGGTCACAAAGGAGATGCCCCCGACTCAGCGTGGCAAGTTCAGCCGGAGACCAGCTACCAAGTGGCAAGGGGGTGGTCGTTTGGTGCCCAGCTTTCGCCGGTCGCAAGCCAGAGAATGGGTCGGAGCCAAAGGTTCACAAACAAAACAATGTTTATACAGCAAAGAGGCGATACAGAGGATTCTACAATCACTCGTACGAGCACATACTAAGCGATTTACAGATACAATGCAACTCGTGCAAAGTAACAAACGAGAGAGATTACAATTCAACAATACCTTTGCACCTAAAGTGCACTAACACAGAGAGAGACAAACAAACAAAGCACAACTTGTTCACCGGGCACTGCGACAGTCTGACGACCTGAGGAGTACGACGGGGCCGATCTGCAGACTGGCGCACGTTGCCTCGCTGGTCCTTGGCTGGTCGAGTGGTGTTCTCCCGGGAGTCGAGCGGGCGCGCTTTTCGGAAGCTAAAACGGCGGCTCGGGCTGCCAGACAGTGGTTAAAGCACTTCATTTATAGGCGCGGTCCGCGTATGTTCGTTATTCGCGTTAAGGTAGGCGCGCACATACACGCAGTAGCAACTGCACAAGGACGTTCTTCTCGCGCCGGGCGCCCAACCTCATTGGTCAAGCTCCGAGTCCGGGTTCTAGAATCGTCGAGGTCTTTCCCGCGTGCCGCCGCCGCCGGAGCGCGAGCGAATGGGAAAGAGAGCACTTTAGCGCGGTCAAGCTTGCTCTCTCTCTGTCGACAATGGGTAGAAACTACGCGGACATTCTAGAAAAATCGACGGCGTGCGCAACCATGTTTACTTTGGCGCCGCGCCGGCGAGGTGAGTGGAAAGGGCAGCAGCACACGCAAAGCTACGCGCTCTCTCGGGTTCCTTCTCGGCTGTGTTTTGTTTTATTTTACAGCGCGCGCCCACGATTGCTTGCCAGCCAGTCTCAGAGTGCGTGTCACCGCCAGCATGTCGTCGTCGTCCGACTGTGACCTGCAATGCCCGCAACCACCAGCAAAAAAAGCCAAGGTATACGCTCAAAAGTACCTTGAAAAATGGGAAAAGGATAGCAAGTACAGTGGCTGGCTGACGAAGAGCAAGAAAGGACCGCTGCATTTTTATTGCAAGTCGTGTAGTGCTGATTATAAAGGTGGAAAATCTGAATTGGACAAGCACGCAGCAAGCAAGAAGCACCAAGCGAGCGCCGCCAGCATGGTAAAGACGCAAACGCTTTTTGACATGCCCTGTTTTAGCGCAAACGCAGAAATGGAAAAGAAAGTCAAGGAAGGGGAAATAAGGTTGGCTGCTTTCGCAGTTGAGCACAACCTTCCGCATGCCATGATGGACCACCTCGTACCGCTAATAAAAGCGGTGTGCCCAGATTCCGACATCGCGAAAAAAATGTCTTGTGGCAGAACAAAGTGCACTGCAATAATCAAGGGAGTGTTCGGAAAGGATGGCAGCGAAAATATCATCGCTTTACTCAGAACATCACCGTTTTCACTCATCGCAGACGAGTCTACGGACAGGGCCGGAGTGAAGCACCTTTCTCTCGTGGCAAGAGTTGCGAAGGAAGACGGGGCCGTGATTGACGCCTTTTTAGCCTTGCTTCCTGTCCAGGACGGTACCGCTGTTGGTCTGCACAGGTTAGTGTGTGATTTCTTCTCATCAGCAATGATTGACTACAGGAAGAACATGATCGGGTTTGCAGCCGACGGCGCTAACGTTATGATGGGGGCTAGAAACTCACTGGCTTGCCTCCTCAAGGGTGACATTCCTGGGCTGTTTATAATGAAGTGCGTGTGCCATTCCTTTCACCTGTGTGCATCCTATGCATGTCAGAGGCTCCCCAGAGGCATCGAAGACTTGGCCAGAGACGTTTATAACTATTTCCTGTCGTATAAGCAAATGGTGGCTTATCAGCATGTCCAGGAGGAGATCCTAGCTGTGCAGCCTCACAAGCTTTTACACCCCTCTCAGACACGTTGGCTCTCCCTCCACGCTGTTGTGGAAAGGCTTCTCGAGCAATACCCTGCTCTTGTTGCATTTTTTGAGAGCCGCAGCAGCGAGGACCGACTTCTAGCTGTTGACTCAATCTTGAGCAAGCTGAAGGACCCCTCGACAAAGCTGTATCTCAAATTTCTCGACTATGCTCTTCCGCTTTTCACCACACTAAACAAGGAAATGCAAGCCGAAGAGACAAGACTGCACAAGCTTCATGGCTCTATATCAGCGGTATTGAAGACCATTCTCGAAGCGTACATAAAGCCGATCTGTTTGCGGGATGTACCATTGGAGCGTGTGCCGTATAGAGACCCAAAGAACTTCATGCCTCTTGAGGAGATATACCTCGGCGGAAAAGTGATGTCGGCACTGTCTGAACCTCACGGCATAGACCGAACCATTACTCATAACTTCCGCCTCAGATGTTTGGAATTTTATATTGAAGCGGCAAGCCAAATATTAACCAGATTCCCATTGGACAACGTCCAGATGAAGAGACTGGAGGCAATAGATCCGCAAGTTGTAATCGAAAAGCGGATTTCTTCAATAGCCCCACTTGCCACCTCATTCCCTTCTCTGGTGCCAGAAAGAGAAATGAACAAAATTGATGCAGAATGGAGACTGCTCCGCAATACAGAAATGGACCTGCCGGCAGATGCGAGCGTTCAGCGCTTTTGGAAACGAGTGAGAGACGCCAGGCAAGGAGGCGGGAGCCCAATGTTCCCTCTCTTGAGCGACTTCGTCTACAAGCTTCTGTGTTTGCCGCACTCCAGTGCAGCAGTGGAGAGAGTTTTCTCTCAGATCAACCTCATGAAAACCAAGACCAGAAACAGCTTGGTGACGCAAACCCTGGCAGCTACGCTTCACGCCAAGCGGGTTCTAGGAGGGGCCAACTGTTATGACTTTGCAGTGAACGAACGCTTAATTGGCCTAATGAAAAAAGAAATGTATATGCAGGAGTGAAACTGAGTCGGGATGCCATCAGAATGACGTGTCCTATGTTTTAGCGTTTGTTTGTTCACGCCCACATTTGGGCACAAAGTGGATTTCCCTCGCTCTTTGACTGCAGCCGGTGAGCGTAAGTGTTCACTGCGAGATTTTCATTCATTTCACGCCTTAGGCCAGGATTTATTAGGTTTTGATATTAACTAATGTTTTCCTTACCCGTGATCACGCGGAACGCAAGTTTCCATGGGAAATCAATGTGTTATTGTATTCAAAGTTTCTACCAAAGTGTGGTAAGATGGTCTCTGCGAAATAATAGAGTTCACAATTCAACTACGCACCTTTTTTCCATGCCTGAATATTATTTTGCGGATCTAGGGAAATCTAGGGAAATTTGAGTGAGAATTTGGGGGAGAAGTGGCTTTCGAGGTTGGCAGCACTGCCTCAAGCACTCTTGAGGAATCGGCATCGAGTCAAGCAGGATCGAGCTCGATTGCGCTTGAAAGTGGCCGTGTGACAACCGTCGATCTGCATTGAGTTCGATGAGCATTGACTCAATGAGGATCGAAAGTGCCCGTGTGACAGGGGTATAATTCGTGCTCCCTAAAGGGGGTACGGCGCCTCGGGGCCGACGGTCTTTGGAAAGTGGTGATCCGCGGCCCCAACCAGAACATTGGCAGTTTCGCTGATGATGGGCTGAATTGACTGGGCCGTCTGTTCTCGGTGGCCGAACCGGAGGGTTTGGCTCCCTGGACGTAGTCTAAGTCTGCGACCGGGGCCGTGGAGTACGTGAGATGCTCCCAGGCCGGGTAACCGTGGAAAGGGTAGCGTCCTCCTGTAACCCAGCGGGCGGCGGGCCTCGGCGATGAAGGCCCTAGGCGTAACGCTGGGAGCAGTTGCGTGCTCCTGTAACCCAGTCTAATGGGGGCGACTGTCATTGGTGAACCTGGGAAGGGCTGTGGTGACCCTCTCACCGAAAGCGAGAGAGTTCATACGCCACGGCAGCTTAGGGATAGGCTGCTGTGGCTAAGTCTCAAGCGAATAGGCTGCAGGGAAATCCCCGCTGACTAAAGTCATCAGGGGTAGGGGCGTCCCTGTGTAACCCGAGCCCTACCATCACTCGGGAGCGCTGCTTGGGTCTGTCATCGGTCCCCCTCCGGGCAACCAGGGCCATCTCTGGGAAACGCTGAGGCCTGCGGGCGTCTCAGTAGGCGAAGAGACCGAGGACGAAGCGAAAGCAGGACTGGCGCTTGCGTCCCTTGAGAGCCTGTGAGTAGTACTGCTGTGAGACCATAGGGGTGTGGGATGAAGCCCACACTCGCACTTCCCGGTACGTAGGCGGTAGGTCCTGACTTAGTACACCAGGGCCGGCGTCAAAGCCAAGACGCTTAATAAAAGTTGGTAGAATCGGGCTCTCGCTTGGAGTGCGGCACGAAGAGATTACCCGAAGTCGAGGGCGCTTCGGCGTCTGGCAGGGGTGCGCAGCACGGAAGCGCACCACGGGGAGTAGCGACCCCGCCTATCCGAAGCTCCTGGGTTGGACCCAGACACGACCAACGAGGTGGCAGTAGTGGACCAGCCCGCCACGCTCGATGGAAGGGCTTTCGGGCCCGAGAATGACCAAACCTAAATTGGTACAAGAGCAGTCTCTCGTGTGGGGGGTCCACCAGTTGTCGAGCTTTGCTCCAACTTATGGGACTTGCTTCTTGGGAAGTGGTCTGGCCCTGGCCTACTCCGTGTATGGCTGGGGGGGAACTCTTGTGGCAGACCGAAAACTTCTTGCATTTGTGGGACATATTGGGCACATTGAATGTGGAAAATGGAGTAATTAATCTTTTAAAAGATATTTATAGAGGTAACAGAGTGCTCACAAAATGGGAAAAAAATGTATCAGGGCCTGTAGAGATACAGCGGGGGCTTAGACAAGGATGTCCTCTGTCCCCTTTGTTGTTCATGTTGTACCTGCAAGGTTTGGAGGCCAAGCTAGAGGGGAGCGGACTAGGTTTCAACCGATCTTTTTTCAAGCAAGGGGAATTGATTAAACAGACATTACCGGGACTAATATATGCGGACGATATAGTGATAATGGCTGACAACAAGGAAGACCTGCAGAAGTTGTTAGACGTATGCAGTACAGAGGGAGATAGATTAGGCTTCAAGTATAGTAAGGAAAAATCTGCAGTCATGACACTTAATGAAGAGGGCGGCGAGCATAGAATACAGGAGTTCGTGCTAAAAGTAGTGAATGAGTACAAGTATCTTGGGGTGTGGATAAATAACAGTGTTGAGTATCTGACAGAGCATGAAAAATATGTAATGAATAAAGCTAGTAGGAATGCAGCTGTCATGAAAAATAGGGCACTGTGGAATTACAATAGGTATGAGGTGGTAAGAGGGATCTGGAAAGGGGTGATGGTCCCTAGCCTGACCTTCGGGAATGCGGTCCTGTGTATGAGGCCAGATGTTCAAGCAAGGCTGGAAATTAGGCAACGGGGAGTAGGGAGGTTAGCTTTGGGAGCACATGGCAATACACCAAATAAGGGGGTACTGGGTGATATGGGATGGGCGTCTTTCGAGAGCAGAGAGGCTAGCAGTAAGATAGCATTTGAGGAACGATTGAGAAGGATGGAGGAAAAGCGGTGGGCTAGGAAAGTTTTCAGATACCTGTATATAAAGAATGTTGACACGAAATGGAGAAAGCGAACTAGAAAATTGACAAGCAAATATCTGGACAGCAGTAAGGGGGCAAATCAGCAATTATCGGTTAAGAAAAAGGTTAAGGGCACAGGGTAAGCCCTATACTTCCCATGCATTTTAGGCCATGTTGAGGTACATGTTTCTCACTAACTAATAACAGTAGCCTAATAATACATATATCATTGTTTGCCAAATTTTGTTCTCTTTTTACTGAACTAGAATATTTGAAATGTGTTGAAAATTCGATTTTTAATAAAATTTTTTCCGGTAGTACACAAATCTGGCCTTTCTTTGCGCATTTCAAAATTCATAACAGAATAACTGCTCAGTGAAATTGCTTAATTCTAGTTCAGTAGTTGGCAACACTTATGTAGATGATTGCAAAAAAAAATCAGCCGTCTGTCTTGAAAGGCATCGGAAATAATGGTACCTTTGTAAGAAAAAACACTGTTTTGAGATAATAGAGCGTAAAGAGAAAAAAAGATGTGAATAACCATTTTTTATTCGCAGAAACGCCTCCATAGTAATTGGTTTAATAGCCCCTTGCTTTGTAGTCACTGTCGCCCTCATTTTTTTGCTTTTCGGCTTGTCATTTTGACTGTCGGGCCTCTTTTGTAAGCTGTCGTGTTGCTCGGTCCGCAAAGTACATGCGCTTATGGTCAGCTTCCCTCAGCCACTTGATGGTGTTGCTCCCTGGGTTCAATCCACACGCCTTCAAAACGTTGGCCCGTGCGATGCTACCATCATTAAATGAAAGAACAGCATCCAGTGTTGCCATCCGTAGGGTCCGAAGCCTAACAAACACATTCTTTGGCGCGCGTTCCCAAACAACATGGTTGAACGACTCATTTGCATTTTGAGTTCGCCCATGCAGGCACTTCTCTAGGAGCTCAGCCTTCGATAGCTCCCTATAAATGGGTTTGATAGCCTCCAAGACAGATGCAGGCAAACTCTCCTTGTGGAAGAATGGCTTGCCCTCTGACTGACTTCTGTTGAAGGCACACCACGTATCAGGTCCCTTTGGGCAAAGTCCATGGCATGGGTCATTGTCTGTGGCCGATAAGTGGAAGAAGGTTGCCCAAACAGCCTTTCGCATTTCATCCAGGTTTCCTACATTTCTTCTGATGGCCAAACCATAGTACGTCTGGAGCTTGTCTATTACTGCATCAGTCAGTCGGCCTCGGCCCGAGAGGCTCTTTCCATCAGAGAGTTTTCCTGCTTTGTTTCTTTTTTTTAGCCTTCGTAACCTTGTGCCCATCCTTTTTTGCACGTGCCCTATGCACTCAACCTTGGATATTTCAACGGAACCACCATATGGCATTTGTGCCTTCACAGCCATAAAAGCCTTGCTGTCACCATCCCCAAGGTATTTGACGTATCGAACGCCGTGAAGCTCCTCACTCCTGCCGAAAATTTTCAGTGCTCCTGCGACTTCCATTCCACCGCTGGTGCCTTGGTAGTTGCTTTGGCACACCTCTCTATGAAGGGGGTCACTGTTTGTACCCTTGATGCTGCACTTTGAACAACGTTTAGACAAAACCTCCACATCCAGAACTTTCCCAGAGTCTACACTGGTCGCAGAGACTATGCCGTTATTGGAAGTATGGCCTCGCTTCAGCCAGCTTCCATTAAGAGCAACTGCGATGTCTTTATCCCCCTCATTCAGCTGCACAGCTTCGTCAGCTGCCCTTTTCATCGACTCCTGAGCAGCAGCTTCGATGTGACCTAGAAGCTCTTGATTGTATTTCGCAAACTTTGTCGGCGGCTTAGGAAGGTTTAGCATAGCACAGAGTATATTTCCTGCAGCCATTCCCTTACCAATGGACCTCAAGGCATACACTAACCTGAGGTTGGCTTCATAGAGGCCAGAAGTAGTTTTCTTCGACGTCTCAAATCGTTGTGCGGCACTACACACTTCACAGTTCAAACTGTAAACGCTTGCTACACCTACCCGTTTTGTCACAATTTCGATGAGCTCAACACTTCCACCGCACTCTCTGCACACACAAATCTGTGTAATTGCGGCACAAATGCCGTCCATGTCCATTAAGGCATATTGGCTGCTGCTCTGTAGCACATCCTCTTCCTGGAAGCACAGAGAAAATCTTGAAAGCTTCGATGTCGAGGAGCTGGCGCGTTCGGCGTTCGGGATCTCTTTCGGTCGTGGACATCCTTTTGCTTTTTCACGATGAGCGTAGCGGTTGCCGTGAAATTCACGCCTGACGAAGGCCTTCTTTGCCCTGGGCATCTCAACTTATCAGCAGCAACCAACACCGGCACAATTTACAATACTGATCGAAAGGGATAGCACTTGGACGCAGCTGCATGCAGGTTGCAGAAACGTGGAAAAAACGTGCAAAGCGTCTCAGGATTGTCTTGACTAAAAAAAGAGGAGCTGTACAATAGTTGCCAGACAATTTTTTTATATGTGGTTGATTTTAGACAAGTTTTGAAATCAAGTGGTGGAATTTTTGGTTGAAAAAAATTGACGTTAATCCTGAAAGGGGGCGTGGCCGCTCACTACTTAGTTTCGGAGCGTTTTTCAGCCGTAAATATGGCTTTCTGAGGAAAGTGCGATCATGGAACATGTGTAGAAAGAATTGAACTTCTAAAATTCCAAAAGAGAAAAAAAAACGATTTTTTTCTAATTTTGCCTTACCCTGTGCCCTTAAAGGAACAGAGAGAGCTTTGTGGAAAACAGGGATGCTGACGAAATCGGCACTAGAACCATACCGGACCTTTAAACAAGAAATTGTCAAAGAAAATATCTATGATAATTGTAGGGGAAGTTCTTTGTTGTTTGAGGCCAGGACTGGAGTTTTGCGGACTAAGACGTATAGAGTCAGGTACCAGGAGATAGACACTTTGTGCATTGCGTGCGGAGAGGAGGAGGAAACAGCTGAACACTTGATACTTTTCTGTAAAGGGCTTCACCCTACAGTGGAAGGCAGCGGGGCTGACTTACCCAAGGCATTGGGGTTTAGGGATAGTGAAGGGAAAGTGGATTTTAAGAGGTTAGAAGTAACCAAGCGAAGGTTATCTGATTGGTGGCTAAAAGCAAGACAGGAGTAAAATTTCACAAGACATGGCTAGGTGGCTTGAGCCACCGCCCGATGTAAAGGGTTCAGCCGTATCCATCCATCCATCGATGCCTCCCGCGCTCCCCGCTACCTGCTCATGCGTGCGCACGTGCGGTTGTCGTCTGCTCGTCTCGACGGTGCTCCCACGTGTTTTTCGCTGTGTTTCTTTTGTGAAGGGGTACTTGTTGGCATGCATGCTTCAGGTCCGTGTCCTGGATCAGCAAATGGATCATCGTGCAAAGAAAGCGAGACAAACGCACTGCTTTGCGCCTAACTGTACGTCTGGCTACGTATCGTCAAGGAAGTCGGGTGAGCGTGTCTCTTTGTTTTCTGTGCCAAAGGACCCCGAACGCTTTGAAGCATGGCGACGAGCCGTGCCCCGGGCTGACAAAGCTCTCGACGAGAACTCAGCCCTCTGTGAACTTCACTTTGATGAACAGTATATTGTCCGGCACTTCACGCACGTGATCAACGGAGCAACAGTCAAGATTCCCCGTGATCGACCCGTGCTTACAAGCGACGCGGTTCCGACGATTTACCCAAATGCTCCGTCGTACCTTTCCAAGAAAACCCCTCAGAAGAGGCAATCGAAAACGTCGACATGCGGCCTCCCCTCGAAGCTCCAACGTTGCGAAATGGGTGCCTGTTCCCAAGGCGTAGAGACCGCAAATGATGAAGGCAGTGTTTCAGATCAGCAGGTTCTTGCATCTGAATTTTGCGTTCAAAGATGCGAGCTACCAAGCGTGTATTGGTCCAGACACCAGATCGCTGGTTCTGATAACGTCACGGCTTTCACTGTGTGTGCATTAGAAGACCACAATCTCTACTTTGAAAAGGTAGTCCTCGTGATGTCGGACAGCAGCGCGATTCAAGCGACGGTGTTCGTGCAAGCAACCCAAGTCAGAAGCGTCGAGATTACCGATGCTAAAATGATTGAAGATCTTCTTCTAGAGGTAGACTCCCTTATTCCATGCAAAGGCTTTGGAAAAAAGGGAGAGTTCGAAGCAAACTCCAAGCACCGAGAGTAGACCTGTGGGATGAATAGTTTCAGTGCTTCCTGTCCCGGAATAGCCCAGGCGCCCGGAGCAGCGTGCCCACAGTGCAGGTATCTAAGGAAACTTCTAATTAATCAGGCATCATACAAAAGAAGGGCAGCAAAGCCCAGGGCTGGAACACTCTCATACAGACTCAAGCTACGGACAGAACAGCTGAAGCGAAGCAGGCTAGCCATGCTTCAGGTGAAGTCTAAGTTTGAGAATTTGAAAAAAGAAAATTCTAAAATTGAAGCGTCAGTGCTTGAAAGCGCAATCAAGGTCCTACCGGTAAAGCAGCAACAGCAAGTGAGGGCATGTTTCGCTGCTTCAAGACGTAAAAGCACACATGGAATGAAGTACGAAAGCGAATGGGCTCTAGAATGCTTGATTATGTGCATGAAAAGTCCTCGGCTTTATCAGCATATCAGGAAAAATAAAATTATGATATTGCCATCACGTACATCTCTGCGTCGATATGTGAAGAATTACAAGAGTGGGTTCGGCCTGAATGACAAAGTTTTTGCTGCTGTGGCTCAGAAGACCAAAACCATGGATCGCTTCCAGTGCCACGGAGGACTCCTCGTTGACGAGATGAAACTTGCCGAGAACCTTCACTTTTCGTCGAGCGGAAAAATTGAAGGATTTGTTGATCTGGGGAAATTCACTGCAGAAAGCCAACGCTCGCAAACCTGTGATCATGGCCTCGTTCTTTTGTTCCAACCATTCACAGGGAAGTGGCACCAGATAATTGGTGTATTTGCCTCGCACAGCAATGTGAAGGCGGAGATCCTAGCCAAGATTGTCACGGTAGCCTTGATAATGTGTGAGAATGCAGGGCTGCATGTTGACTTCATAACATGCGATGGAGCTACATGGAACAGGAGCATGTGGCGCTTTTTTGGCATCTATGGAAGAAAAGAAAAGGTTGCTTGCAGGACGCAGCACCCTACTGAACCGGGTCGTTTCCTCTACTTTGTATCAGATTTTCCACATTTGATAAAATGCGTGAGGAACACGTTTGTTCAGACAGGCGTGAAAATCCCAGAAGGACATGCTACTGTCGATCACATCGATATTGCTCGAAAGTGCGATGAAATGCATGACACCACCCTCAAGGCAATGCCCCACATAAACAAGTCAGTTGTTCGTCCTTCTGGCTTCGAAAAACAAAGAGTGAACTATGCATTTTGGCTCCTTAGTGAGGAGACGCTGCATACCATCACTCATGGACTCACCAGCATACCATGTAAACTCATGGAACACGTCATTTATTCTTTAACAATGCATTTTCTGGATTCAAATAACTTTTTTCACCCATCGCAGCACGGATTTCGCAAAGGATACTCATGTGAAAGTCAACTAGCACTTTACGTTCATGACTTGCATGCCAATCTTGATGCTAACCTCCAAACTGACGCAATTTTTCTCGACTTCGCTAAAGCATTTGACAAGGTACCTCATAACCACTTATTTCTGAAACTCTCTCGCCTAAACTTGCATCCCGACATACTAGCATGGATAAAAGAATTCTTAACTCACCGCTTCCAATCAGTCGTTGTCAATAACCAAATGTCTGACCTCCTACCAGTCTCCTCAGGCGTGCCCCAAGGATCCGTCCTTGGGCCACTCTTGTTTCTAATTTATATTAACGACCTACCTGAGAAATTAGATTGCCATATTCGGATGTTTGCTGATGATTGTTATTTACAGAACAGTCACTAACACCTTTGACCAACAATCCCTTCAAAATAATTTAACTCATGTACAAGACTGGTGCAGTGAATGGCTAATGACACTTAACACAAGTAAATGCAAATATATGTCGTTCCATCGTCGCCGTTACCCTCTTCTGTTCCAATACAGCATATCTAACGTTCCTCTCGATCTTGTCCAATCATACAAATACCTTGGTGTTCATATTTGTCATGATCTTACATGGAATACGCATATTTCAAACATCATATCATCCGCCAACAGAACACTAGGATTCTTAAAGCGTCACCTACGCTCTGCACCTCAGCATGTCAAGCTCCTCGCATACAAATCATTAGTCCGATCAAAACTAGAATACGCATCTCCCATCTGGTCTCCAAAGCAAGCATATCTCTGTAATTCAATTGAAGCAGTTCAAAACCAAGCAACTAGATTCATTCATTCATCGTATTCTTTTGATATCAGCATATCATCCCTCAAATCACAGTCCAGCCTACCTACCCTTGCTCATCGCCGCTACATTGCTAGTTTATGTTTGTTTCACAAGTTTTTTTACTCTGAGCTACGACAGGAACCCTACATCTGCGCACCACCACCACGCATCTCCCTCCGCACCGGCCATCAGCAGCAAGTGTCACGACCTCGCGCCCGCACCACTACATTTTCTTCATCATTCTTCCCCCGGACCGCGAACGACTGGAACGGCCTTCCCCGTGAACTTGCTGCTATCACATGCCAATCATTGTTCATCGAAGAAATCACGCGTGTACTTGCTTAGTGATAATCTTATATTTGTATAACTTTCAACTTATCTGTTTAGTCTTTCTGTTTTTCATTTCTGTGTGCCCCACCCCTTATGTAATACCCTCTAACGAGGGTTTTTAAGGTATTAAAGTGAAGTGAAGTGAAGGTCTTTTCCTCTACCGAGATAAAATCGAGACACAGCTGGGCAGCGTTGCGGCGACCGTCAGTTTTATCGAAACGATGAGAAGCTTGATTAAAGCGATGACATCACGGTGCATCTCAGATGCCCTGAGACCTGGAGATCACCACGAAGAAGTCATTCGAAGTTTCTTGTCCTACATGAACTCCTGGGAACATACAGCTGGATCGAAAGGCTTCCTTAGCAGTAGCACAGCTGAAGGTCTTCGCGTGACTCTGACCAGCACACTACATCTTCTCAAGTATTTGACAACCGAGGTGGGGTTCCGTTATCTCATGACAAGTCGTTTGTGCCAGGACCCCATCGAAAGACTTTTTGGCATCGTTCGACAAATGTCTGGTTGTAACGATCACCCGACTGCCAGCCAATTTTTGATATCTGTGAACACGCTAAGCTTTCAAAACTTAGCAAGATCACCAGCAAAAAGCAATGTCTCTTCGGGACTTACAAGGAGCCTTCTTGATGCTTCTAGCGCAAAAGAGACGAGTTCTCAGAGGAGAATTGACGAACTTCTGGATATTGGGAACCTTACAGAAGCATATGAAGTCCTCAGTGCTTGTGACCTTGATCACCGGGCGATGTGTGTTCAAGCAAGTGATTCCAGGCTGATTTTTTACGTGGCCGGTTATGTCGCGCGGAAAAGCATTGCGACCACAAAGTGTGCTGAGTGCTGCCAGGAGCTTCTACAGAATAAGGGTGCTTGTATTTGGGCGTGTTGGTTCATATCTTTTCAGGAGGACACAGGGGCGCAACAAAAACACACGGACATAGAAGTAGACAGGGGCGCTCGTCCCTGTCTACTTCTATGTCCATGTGTTTTTGTTGCGCCCCTGTGTCCTCCTGAAAAGAATAAGGGTGGTAGTCCGCCAGCTGAAGCAGCCCTCACGGCAGCTGTTGACAGAGGAGGACTTTTATATCCATCTGACCAGCTGAATGCACTAGTGACGTCACTAGAAAACACATTCACCCACTGCTTCAGTGTGAAGCAAGTAAGAAGCGACAGCCTAATGGACTTGGTATCTTTTCTCCAGCTTACAAAGTTGAATCTTGTAGGCTGCCCAGAACACAAAACAGCACTCACAAACAGAATCATCAAGTTTTATGTGCTCACAAGGCTTCATTTCTACGTAAAATCTCAGAACGCAAAACGGGACGAAACGCGGGAGCGAATGAAGATGTTAAAACTTCAACGAGTGCTCTGAAGTGTGCCTTCTAAGCTCCACTTTTTATTTAACGACTTTTATAGTTTCAGTCATAATGTACATGTGCAGTATGTTTCTGTGATACATGATGTTCCTGACGATGGTCTAAGCTATTTTTCAACGAGTCACGTTATTTTTCTGCTACGTGCAGTAAGTCTATGTGATACATGATATCCTTACCCTCTAAGCTTTCTATTTTTTAACGATCGAGTCACTTTTATAGTTTCCCATTTGTGCAGTGATAAGTTCCGTGATAAGTTCCTGAACGTAGTGTGTAATAAAAGTCATATTCACATGCTGGTTTGCTTGCGCAGGACTGCTTATTTCTGTGGCGCTCCTTTATTGAGAGTTGCGAGATCGTGTGAGACTCGCAAGATTACTCTCTATAGTGAGCGCTTTCACGAGCTACAAGCGTACGCAGACTGATGATCACTGTAGGCTGTAAAGTCTTCACCTCAGTTTCAGACCAATCTGCGCGGGTGCATCCAGCGTGAACGCGAAAAAAAAAATCCAGCTTACTGCACGCGCGGCGAACCCGGCGCAGCCAGCCTTTCCTGCGCGCAGGCTGCGCAGCGCGCTCGCCGCATCGGATGGATGGATGGATGGATACGGCTGAACCCTTTACATCGGGCGGTGGCTCAAGCCACCTAGCCATGTCTTGTGAAATTTTACTCCTGTCTTGCTTTTAGCCACCAATCAGATAACCTTCGCTTGGTTACTTCTAACCTCTTAAAATCCACTTTCCCTTCACTATCCCTAAACCCCAGTGCCTTGGGTAAGTCAGCCCCGCTGCCTTCCACTGCAGGGTGAAGCCCTTTACAGAAAAGTATCAAGTGTTCAGCCGTTTCCTCCTCCTCTCCGCACGCAATGCACAAAGTGTCTATCTCCTGGTACCTGACTCTATACTTCTTAGTCCGCAAAACTCCAGTCCTGGCCTCAAACAACAAAGAACTTCCCCTACAATTATCATAGATATTTTCTTTGACAATTTCCTGTTTAAAGGTCCGGTATGTTTCTAGTGCCGATTTCGTCGGCATCCCTGTTTTCCACAAAGCTCTCTCTGTTCCTTTAACCTTTTTCTTAACCGATAATTGCTGATTTGCCCCCTTACTGCTGTCCAGATATTTGCTTGTCAATTTTCTAGTTCGCTTTCTCTATTTCGTGTCAACATTCTTTATATACAGGTATCTGAAAACTTTCCTAGCCCACCGCTTCTCCTCCATCCTTCTCAATCGTTCCTCAAATGCTATCTTACTGCTAGCCTCTCTGCTCTCGAAAGACGCCCATCCCATATCACCCTGTACCCCCTGATTTGGTGTATTGCCATGTGCTCCCAAAGCTAACCTCCCTACTCCCCGTTGCCTAATTTCCAGCCTTGCTTGAACATCTGGCCTCATACACAGGACCGCATTCCCGAAGGTCAGGCTAGGGACCATCACCCCTTTCCAGATCCCTCTTACCACCTCATACCTATTGTAATTCCACAGTGCCCTATTTTTCATGACAGCTGCATTCCTACTAGCTTTATTCATTACATATTTTTCATGCTCTGTCAGATACTCAACACTGTTATTTATCCACACCCCAAGATACTTGTACTCATTCACTACCTTTAGCACGAACTCCTGTATTCTATGCTCGCCGCCCTCTTCATTAAATGTCATGACTGCAGATTTCTCCTTACTATACTTGAAGCCTAATCTATCTCCCTCTGTACTGCATATGTCTAACAACTTCTGCAGGTCTTCCTTGTTGTCAGCCATTATCACTATATCGTCCGCATATATTAGTCCCGGTAATGTCTGGGGCCCTATTCTCGACATTTCGCCATTTTGTTCAAATTGTGACGTAGGCGTGACGTAACCATCAAGGCGGTGCCAGGTTACGTAAGCACTGAAAAAGGTTACGAAATGTGAAGAATAAAACAAAAAAAGATAAACACAAACGATGTCGTCTGCTACTGTTGGCGCCAAGTGCGAAAAAGAACGACGTTCCGGGAGCGTCATTATAGTCATTCTGCTGCGAGGCCGTCTTAAACAGCACTCACTGTGCACCAGCTGTAAACAGGATCAAACGGTGCGTACACACAGACCACAGCGGCTTCGGTGAGAACACGCATATGCAGCGAATGGCGCGCACTTTCACTGGCAGAGTAATGCTTGCCCTTGAAAACTGGGCCTTGCAAAGTGCCACGGTCGAAAAACGAAAAAAGCACATTAAGCAACGCCTCGGCCGCTGGAAACGAATTTTGCTCCATGGCCCCAGCATCGCACCGTTGTATATGAGTGGTTCTGGTGACAAAAAATGCCGATGATTTCGACAGCTTCGTGATGCGCTAAAAAATGACGCTCATCCAACCACTAGAGGCATTTCGCAATGAAATAAATGCAACTAAATTTTTATTTTTGTACACCTGCTACTACACTGAAAGGGGGGGGGGGTGTGCGACTGAACTCTCGTGAGCAGTGTTTGTTTTGGCAGTCGTCTGCTGTCGTCTGCTACGGAGCGCCAGTGACGAACATGGAGCCTCCGTGCGCGAGCGTGGCCAACAGTAATCAGCGCGGTGTTTATACACCGCGTTGTAGCGCAGATCAACTAGAAGCCATGCTCTGTTTTATCGAGCAGCATGCCGGTCTGGGCCGCGGGGCCAGCGAGGCGATGCCGGCAGAAACACGCCAGCGCCTGTGGGTGCAGCTCGCGGCCGAGCTGAACGGGCTGGGGCCGGCAACGCGCTCGCCGGAAGGCTGGAAGCGCTTCTGGCAGCAGCGGGTGAGGCAAGCGCGAACTGCAGGCTCGCTAGTCGGTGCAGAGCACAGGTGAGCTAATCTGCTTTCGGTGCGCGGCATGGCACGGTTACACTTTCACTATGACGTGTGTGCTCTTCGGTGCTTGCGAATTTTGCCTGCTCGTCCAGTTAGGAGCGCCTGTGCAAAGGCCAGTATACTGCTGTGCACTTGTGCTTACCCAGTGCAACATACGCAGACGCACCGAACGTCGTCACACTCTCTGGCGGCTTCTGAACAACCAGTGCTGCGATACATGACTTTCAGCACGAGACCCGTTAAGAGACACATAGTTAAAAACTGGACATATTGGAATACCTTACTCTGTGTAATCCAGCAGGGCAACCTATACATTTGGCATATTAGGCTGCAAGCTTTTTGTCCTAGATTTTGTCAAGAAATAGTCGGGCGCCTCTCAGAATGCTTATAACTCTCCCGCCTCAATTCCACTTTAGGTATGAGAGCCATATCTTTTATTCATGCAGAACTACAGGCGGGGGGCTGCCGAACCCAGAGGCAGTGCTGAGCCCAAGTGATGCCCGCATTTTGGCAATCGTTGGCAAAGACTGCTCCGTGGGGTGCAGGTCCCCGGCCGTATTCGGCATGGCACCAGCAGCCTCAGTTTCACCGGTGAGTAACTATGAAAGAGTTTTTCCAACTTGCAAAAAGATATGTAAGCACCTTTCCACAGCAAGCGGTGGCTGCTATCAGGCAGGAGCTGAAATCGCAAGGCAACTCTGTAAGCGCATTACAGAATGACGCAAGCATACGTGTTGGCCGTGCGTAAAATGACATAGCGTTTGTTCCCATATCACCAAGGTAAATTCGTAACATCCTTCTGAAAATATGCCACAGCGAAAGATGTCTCAAAAAGAATGAAGCTGTGATCGTAAATATATAAAATCTTTTTTATTCAAAATTAAATATAGCATGACACAGCGTCGAAAGCATAACCAGAAATCAATGCTTGTGTTGCCGCTGAAGTATGACTGAACTGTGAGTATTCATCTTGTGCAATCGCAGGCACCCAGCCCAGCGCCACAGGCGTCACAAGTCATGGACGAGCATGACTATTGCTCAGTACAAGGTTTGTCATGTACTTCAGTAGACAGCTTTCTAAGCATGGTGCAGGTTACAGTTAGTTGCAAGCATGGTGAGACATAGCTTTTAAGCATTGTTACAGGAGATGTGATCATAACTATCACACTGTCAGTTGGCTAATATATATGCTGATTTACATTGAACAAACTTGTATTTTTCAGTAAAACATTTCTGTTTTTGCAGTCATAACAATATTTTTATGCATTTGTGACCAAATTGTGTTGTACACATGGTGTCAAATTTCAATGTATGGTACCTGAAATGAAAAAAGGTGTACGACCCAAAAAATGCTCCTGCAATAAAGTGAGGCATAACACAATGCAACAGAAATGTGACGCATGTTCCAAGGCAGAGGTGTCTTGTGGTTTCACTACAGGAAAACATACTGAAATTACACATATGCAGAGAACGAGGGCCAGCCAGGTACGCGAGCTGCACCGCCACCAATACAAGCTGCAGCGCACCAGCAAGGTGGCTCAATCAGGCGGCCGCATGCACTTCCACCTCGCCAGCAAGACCACCCAGGCAGTGTGCAGCAAAGGCACAACGCGGTCGCCGCCCTAATAGAACAACAAGGGCGCCTGGCCACGATACAGGACCAGCAGCTCCGGCAGATAACGACAGACCTGGCACACATCAGGACCCACCTGGCAGGGGTAAAGTATTATTGACTATGTTTGTTCAGTGTTTCCCCCAGGACGGTGATAAAGAACGCTTGTTGTCTTTGCAAAAAAAAGATTGAAAGCCTGCAGGTCCGCCAGGTCAACGCCGTCGAGCAGCTGGTGCAGGCCCTGCGTGACATTAACAGCACACTGCAGGGCCGCAACCAGGTGCCCTGTGAGAATGGTGGCGATCCATAAGGTGAGTTCAGAGGAACAGAAAAGAGCATGACCTTGGCAGTCAGAGCAGTGTAGTGAGAAAAGCCATGATAGGTCGTGCAGGCTACTGTACGGAGAGGTATTTTTCGCTCCTCAGTTCTAGGATGCAGGTTAAATACCTGTCACAGCGGTCGAATTTCGATGGAGGCAAAACGCCGAAGAAACCCATGAGCTATGCAATGTCAGTGCATGATCAGGAGCCCTAGGCAGTCAAAATTAATACAGGAACCTCTGCTACTGTGCCTTTGTCTCTCTTCCTGCTTTCATTTCCTCCTCCATCCCTTCGCCGACAGCACTGTTGAGGTGACCTCCCGGAAGTGGAATAGTTACTGTGTCTTTCCTTTCTATAAAAACCAAATTTCATAGCTTAAGGTGTTAAACACATAATAGCTGGCATATGTGACAGGAGACAGTCCTCGAAGGATAACAATGAATGGTCTGAAGCGATAAAAGAAAAGGAGGGAGCAGTGGCACATTAAGGTGCTATATCATGCATGCTGATAAAGCCAGTCAGGTGGCAACTCAATCTACAGTACAATGTGTACCAGAGGTGTTGGCAATGTATAAATGTGCCCTTAGGTTATAACCACGAACTTAATGGTGACACTACTGTGCCATACACAGGTAGCACATGTCATCAACAGAAGCAAAAAAATTTCACATTAACATACAAGTAAAATGTAGGCAACGCCTCAATACAGCAAGTGAGGTTTGTCTAAGTGCAGCCAAGACACTCCAATCACTCAAAAATTGCAATGAGAGTGTTTGAAAGCAACGCAAAGGTGGCAAATGCAGCATGGAATATAAGGGCCACTATGACTGCTTTTCACGGCATTGTGTTCATCGTGTGTTCATCAAAAACACGTATGCCCTTAACATCATTTCCTTCAATGAACAAGTAATTGTGCATACATGTCTTTCTGAGCTCATACTGAACCTGTAATGCCATTCGACTGTGCAGCACAGGATGGCAACTCTTTAGAACTTGTTACATCTCTGATATAACGTGTCTTGCCCGTGACAGTGAAGCGGAAACGGAACGAGATGTAAGGTTGCTCATTAAGGATGTGTAAAAAACTACGATTCTCATGCGAAGCACATCAGTCAGAGTTCAATGTTATACTAAGTTCATAACTAGATAAAAGCACAGCGAACATTTCCTCTCCTGTCTTGCGCAAACACTTCTCTACTGGATGAAATTGCTCTCAGGGAGATACCGTTGCCACCTTGCATCTTGCGTACTGTGCGCACCTTGTGACCTGCAGCGATGCTGCAGCCCAGAGAGGTAACATAATGCTCAAGTGGTTGCCAATGAATGGTAGCCAAAACAAAACACACACGACACAGGCTCCATACTGGAGGCACTGAGGACAGGGAAAAAGTTAAGTTCTTTTGCAGGTGGATGGTGAACGCACAGACTGCTCTCTTGGCATGCTGCATACATACTGACAGTACACGGCACAGCATACAAACAAGTCCTGAAGATAGCATTAACATACAGCCCACATTTCACAGAGTGTAGGATAGGCGTGATACAAGGTCACACACATGGCCACAGTTTGCTCCAATGGTGGGCGACGCCCACCTCTTTTAACACTACAATGATGGCAGGTGCAAGGGCGACGACGACCACTGCCACAACGTCGACTATGACAGGACTTCGCCAAATGCTGCACATTCCACTGTAAAGAGCACTGTGCACAGTAGCAGCTTTTCACAACACTGCACCACCACACATAACTTCACGCATGAAGCACTCAGCTTGAAGCAGCACACTGTACACTGCGTTTGTACAGCACCACTGAAGCTGAATTCCTTGCGGGGGCACATCCTCTTGATGAAGACAATGCAATGAGAAGTGAGCAGAGGCTTCGTGCCTCAGGGAAGAAATACTGCGAAGGCAGCGTTCTGTGCTCACAGACACAACGCAGTATGATGAAACACAGCACATGCTGCGGCACGAGTATATTAAATAAATAGCTGGAACTCAGTTTTCACTTTAAACAAAAGCTTAAAAATAAACAGTGCAACATACTTGTTGCCGTATGAAACAAAGTATGCAATAATGCCAATCCTTGCTTGCAGGGTGGCTGGTGCTGGCGAGGTGGCTGGTGCAGGCGAGGCGGCTGGTGCTGCCGAGGCAGCTGCTGGCTGCACATAAACGTGTCTACAGGCGAGGCTGGCACAAAAATGTCTGCAGCAGCTGGTCACGCTTATATCTACCTGCCTGGTATAGAGCAGGAAAGGCACCGTTGTCATCACAGAGGTCTGTGTCATCATCAGGGTCACCGTTGTCAGGGGGGGCAAGTTGAGGCAGCCGTGAATATATGCACACATTGTGCAACACTGCACAAGCTGCTACAATCTTCGCTGCAGTCTCCGGTTCGTAGTGCAGTGCGCGGTACCGTTGTAGACACCTGAACCGGCTCTTCAGGACACCAATCGTGCGCTCGACAACAGACCTCAGCGATGAATGTGCACTGTTGAACCTGGCAGCAGGACTGCCAGGAGCGTGACATCCTGGAATGGGTGTGACCAACCATGGCTGCAGCGGGTAGGCGCCATCACCTGCAGGCCAATGAAGACTGACATTTTTCAAAATGCGCAACATCTGCAATTTGGGTGCATGAATTTTTCAGTCCATTATTTATTTCATCATTTATTACTTTTCTTCCCTCATTACAAAGGTCTCTATTTATGATGCAATAATTATTGCTATCAATGTTATCAGCCATGGTACAGGCAATTTGCCAGCCTGTAAGTTTGCTGTATACAAATGGTGACATGTACCTGTAGGCATATCGGCTGTGAAGGAGAGCCTCAGCTATATGTGACCTCACATTTTCTGAGGTGCAGCATAAAGAAGTATCCCTTATTTTTCCACCCTCTCGGTTTACAAGTAAAAGCAAATCTGCATGTTGTGATATTTATGTTGTTACATAGTTGTGATACTACTGTATATTGCATTGCTCACCCGTGAAGGAACGTGAACAAATATCTTATTTTTTGACTCACTCGATGTGCAGGAATAAGCAGGTCTGCATCCTGTGTTATTAATGTTATTATGTTATTATGTACATATGTTGTTATAAATACCTTGAAGGAAAGCCTCAACTCTTCCTGCCCTCCGATTTCCTTACCGATAGCAGTTTCACTAATGCAACACCTTCGTTGACACTACTGCTGACATGTAGAAACCCTGGATTTGCATTAATTTGAAAGCAACGTGCCTCAACAATGTGTTCACTGTACATTTGCTTAACCAGCTACATGCAACTGATGTCTGAGATCTACTGACTGGATTTACATTTGTTCAGTCCAACTATTTCGCCCTTGTGCCAGAATTCACATACCTAGTAGATATTCCCCGCATTGCAGAAAATTGTGGTTGCACAGTGCATGATGCACCGGTGATGTCCGCCACACGAAGGAATCATGCACAGACCCTGGGAATGTAGCGTCAAGTGCCCTGATGCGAAGATGGGCATCACACACCTGTAAAGAAGCATGAACAAATATTTATTTTTTTACCCGCCCAATTTACAAGTGCGAACCAGTCTTCGTATTGTAACATTTATGATGTGGCGTAGGTGTATATTGTGTGTTGCAATTTAACAACTTCAGCCGCCGTCTGTGTTGTTGTTAGCAGTTTTTTTTACCTTATGCCATAGTTTTTGCTAGCACAGACATGCGCCAAAACACTGACTTTCCTCCACTGCATTATCAACTGCACACTGGTACAGTATGTTGCACTACACCAGACAGCATACTGAAACCATAAAACCAAAGTGATTGATTGTGATATTTGACACAGATGAGAAAAAAGAGGCTCCAACACTAACTGGACTGAGCACTCAGAATCTAATCTCACAGTGAAGTGGGAACACCCTCATCACCCAAGACAAAGTGTCATAAAACAATAAAGATAACATAGCACATGACATGAACTGTGCAAACAAGGTCATACTGTGTAATCCTTGTCCAAGAGCACCTTGTTTGTGCAACTCCCACTACTCCAGCAATGAACACTGTCCTGTCAGTAATGTGCAGTTGCAGGGCTTACAGGAACAAATACATGGGCATGCAATGGGCTATGTGTGCAAGTGCCAGTCTACTACCTCTTTTTCTTTCTACCTTTGAGTGTCATGTTGCCAGAATATAAGAACTCAGACGCAGCAAAATACAGAAAATCACAAAGGCTGCACTCCAGGCACTTTGGAGGCTCCGTGCGTTGTATGTTTCTTTTTCCGAAGGCACGATTGTGCCATTTTTTTCTGCTTTCCTTTACAGGCACAAATGTTAACCCGCTTTCTCCAGCAGACCGTTCTCCCTTTAGTCTAATAAAACATGCAGGTAAGCACGCCGCAAACGAGTGCTGTTGACCTCGTCAGATGGTGCGGCTATGCAGACAAGTGTCCCATCGATGGCGCCAACACATCCCGGGAATCTACTGTCCAGCAGCTCGAAGCCTTCGCGTGCGGTCGCCAGTTCAGCCGGAGAGCATGGGAAGGAGATCCACTCGTGTCCCAGGCAGTTCACAATCGCGTCGGTGACTGCATGGATGCAGCGACTCACACTCGGCTGACTAACCGCTAGGTGTTCGTCGCTTGCAATCATGCCCTGAAAACTGCCTGTGGCGTAAAACCGGAGCGCACACAGCACCTGCTGCTCCACGGTGAGCACAGTTGCCGTGTTGACGCGCTGCCTCTCCAGATCTTCCCGCAACTCGTCACACAGCCACCTCACCAAGTCTTTTTTCAGGCGAAAATGCTGCCTGAACAAGTCATCGGGCATCTCGAAAGCGTCTCGACGCTCACGATAATGCCTGTCCGAAAGCACTCCTAGCCAGTCCAATACGACGGGTAATGCCGGAAACAAAGCCATCGTCCGAACTTCTTTCCAGCGAACTTCTAGCTAGTCCGAACGTCCTCGTTGTTGCCTCAAATACGATGGCCCATGCCGTCGCACGTTGCCTCCGCGTCTTCGTCGTCGTGGAAGAGACGGTGCATTGATGATGCCGTAGTAACGTCCGCAAAGTGTTTGAGGCAGAAAAGTACGTAGAGACCTCCTGAGACGAATAAAAAAATTAACATTCTTTGTGTCGGTCCTTCCAACAAATAGTTACTATATAAGTGCCCTTAAAAAGCTGTTTCAAAGTTTTCTACATTCAAAACAAGGTTTACCTTGCCATAATTCATCACTTCAAATAAATTGGTACCAAACTGCGAAGTCAGACGTATAACTCAGCCTTGTATCCGCCATTTTCTTCTTGCCGTAATTCAACCACCTCGCGGCCGTACCAAATTACGACGGCGAAATGGGGCATTTTTCAGCAATGGCAGCATTTCCTTTGCGTCACTAAACGTCATTTTGACATCACTGAATTATGCTTGCGTATCACGTGAATCACGTGACATTCCTCCAGCCAATCACATTCTAGGAAGCAACCCTCACAGTACGAACTTTTTTTTCTCAAAATTGCTAAAACGAGCCAAGTGTTTTCTTCTATGCCAGCTGTAGCTTCGTTTCCCCTACACAGAGATTTAAATTTACCAACCCGGCACAAAATATAACTTTGCTAAAAATCAGTCTTCAAGTACACGTCATTTTGACGTCACGGCAGAAAGCTATTTCGAAGCCTGATGGTTTCGCGCCACAAATTTAAAACTCGTGACTTGCACGTGATCGCCCAATGAGCCAATCAGAGAGACAATATGGCGGCGAACGGCGGCCATGCGTGTCGAGAATAGGGCCCCTGTTTAATCAATTCCCCTTGCTTGAAAAAAGATAGGTTGAAACCTAGTCCGCTCCCCTCTAGCTTGGCCTCCAAACCTTGCAGGTACAACATGAACAACAAAGGGGACAGAGGACATCCTTGTCTAAGCCCCCGCTGTATCTCTACAGGCCCTGATACATTTTTTTTCCCATTTTGTGAGCACTCTGTTACCTCTATAAATATCTTTGAAAAGATTAATTACTCCATTTTCCACATTCAATGTGCCCAATATGTCCCACAAATGCTCCTGAGTAACGTTGTCATAGGCTCCCCTAATATCCAGAAATGCTAGCAATAAGGGCCTATGTTCCTTTTCCGCAATTTCTATACACTGTGTCAATGAAAATAGATTGTCCTCCAACCTCCTTTGTTTCCGGAACCCATTCTGTAGTTCCCCTAGCACCCCCTCGTTCTCCACCCAAGCCTGCAGTCTATCCTTTATAATTTGCATCACCACCCTGTAAACCACAGACGTCACTGTTATGGGGCGATAGTTACTTACGTCTGCTTTGTCCCCCTTTCCCTTATATATCATGTTCATTCTACTTAATCGCAATTCATCGGGGACTTTCTCATCCACTATCATTTTGTTCACTACCTGTATTAATGTTTGCTTGGATTTTGGTCCTAACTTCTTTATCAACATAATCGGGATACCATCTGGTCCTGTTGATGTGCCACTAGGAACCTTCTTCTCTGCCCTTTCCCACTCTCCTTGCTCAAGTGAAGCTATTGCTGTAACCGGTCTATCCTCCTTCGATAAATTATGTACCACGTGCTTTGCTGAAAATTTTTCCGTCATCCTTGTTCCTATGTTTTATTGCTTCATCCCCTTCTAGTCGAATACTCTCATCTGTAACAATAAACCTTTGTTCTAGCCTAGTTTTATTACTCATTGCATTTAGATGTTTCCAGAATTTTTGGGCTGCTTTTCTATCCTTTTTATTTACTTTTGACATCCATTGGGCACCCTTTCTTATAATTTTCTCATTAATCAAATAGGATGCGTCCCTTCTACACTTTATGAAGGTATCCCATTTTCTGTCTACTTCGGGTTTTGGTTCCCCCCTCTTCTTGGAATATCTGTGTTCCCTGGATGCTTCCTTGCGCTTTTCTATTGCCCTCTTGACCTCCTCATCCCACCAACTCTTGGGTTTACATCTTTTCCCTTTTAGCTTGCGCCCCGCCGCGGTGGCTCAGTGGTTAGGGCGCTCGACTACTGATCCGGAGTTCCCGGGTTCGAACCCGACCGCGGCGGCTGCGTTTTTATGGAGGAAAAACGCTAAGGCGCCCGTGTGCTGTGCGATGTCAGTGCACGTTAAAGATCCCCAGGTGGTCGAAATTATTCCGGAGCCCTCCACTACGGCATCTATTCTTCCTTTCTTCTTTCACTCCCTCCTTTATCCCTTCCCTTAAGGCGCGGTTCAGGTGTCCAAAGATATATGAGACAGATACTGCGCCATTTCCTTTCCCCCAAAACCAATTAATAATAATAATTTTAGCTTTACTCCCACCTTAGCTAGCTCTAGCTCCAGTAATCGAGTTAATTTGGTATAAGTCCATTCTGTTTCACTATCCTCAAAAATTACTTTCTCGATTTGTTTGGCTGCTACTTCCAATTGCTTTTCTGAGTAAAAATTTCCCCCTGATTGTTTATCTTGATTCAGTCCTACATTGCTTTTTCTTCTGAAGCTCAACTTGATACGCTTGTGGTCACTACCTAGACTTCTGGAACCATCTTCATCTATGCTCATTACCCCTAATCTGTTATACATCCTCTGTGACATTAGTGCATAATCTATCGTCGAGTGCAGACTCCCCGCCTCCCATGTTATGAGCCCTTCACACTTCTCGGTGCTGTTGCATACAACTAAATCATGCCTGTCACACATGTCCTGCAGCATGCTTCCTGTCGAATCCGTGTACCCATCCAGGTCTTCTATGTGTGCATTCATGTCGCCTAATATAATTATCTCGCCCTGTCCTCCTAGCTCATCAATGTCGCTTGCAATACATTCTAACATTTTCCTGTTTTCCTCTTTGGCATTAACCCCTGTCCACAGGTATACAAAGCCAAGGAGTGTTTGCTTGCCTGCCACTGTTCCTTTTAGCCATAAATGTTCCCTGCATCCCAGTCTAACCCTTTGAAAATTCATACTTTTATGAATGAATGCCCTAATTCCACCTCCCTTTCTGCTGCCCTCTGTTCTATTGCAATATTCCCATGCGTAGTCTGGGTTACAGGGTGGTTGCTCCATGTCTCTAAGATGTGTTTCCGCTAAACCATATACCATTAATTCCTCCTGTCTTAACTGTTCTTCTATTTCCTCCCATTTCAGTCTATTCCTGCCACCTTGCATGTTAATGAAACCTATATCTGAATTAACTTGGCCCTGGCGCTTGCGTCTCTTTCTTCCCCTATGGTTCCATTGTCCGTTTGATCTTAATTCTTCCTTCTCTACACTGGTTCCTTCAGAGCTCTGGGTCCCCCCAAAAAAGCTGTTGCCTGGCGACCTATCCTACTACCCACCTTCTTGCCAGTGGCACCACCGTAGTGGATGCCATCCTGTGCAAAAGGGTGGGGCCTAACCTCGTACACTTCCCTGTTGACCTCCATCACGACCTCCGCACTACGGACAGCAGCGCCAGCTACGCATGGCATGAAATGGAAGCGCTGCGCTCGCCTCCCGGTCGTGTCACCTACCCCTTCTAGCCACCATAGCGCCGCCGTCAGTGATGCCAACCCAAAAGATTCATCCCTACATCTAGAGATTTTGTCTTCGCTTTAAATAGGGCTCCAGTGTCTTTTTGTGTAATCTAAGAATTTTAAGAGGGCCTATAATTGCTACTTTAAGCGGCCTCAATGCAGGCATATCTGATTACGGGTGCGTTCCAATTCTCTAGATGTCCGACAAGACGCGTTTTTTTCACCCGTGGATTATAGATTGGCTTGGCGTCATTTGTGATTTGTGGATCGCGGTCGTGCGGGCGCGGGCGTTTTGCATCACTTGCTTGTTTGGTCGGCCTCTGGATGATGCTCTGGACGTGTGGTGTGGTACATTCGTTGTGAAAGGACGCTTGTGTGGTTTGTGTGTTCGCACTTGTGTAGTGCCTGTGCCTTCGAAGGCGCTCCAGAAAAATGAGTCTTTTCGAAGCTTTCTCAAGAAAATCTTGTCGTAATTGACCGTATGAAAATACGCTTTCATTTCGCGTAATTTATGGGCTGTTCGAGTGGCAATATGTGCGCTCCTCCGTTCCGAGCTTTCGTCCTGATTTGTGCAGTGTTTATAGTGGATGAATGGCGATCAAGTATAATGAACATGATATATAGGGGAAAGGGGGACAAAGCTGACATAAGCAAATACCGTCCCATAACAGTGAGGTGTGTGGTTTATAGGGTGGTGATGCAGATTATAAAGGACAGACTGCAGGCTTGGGTAGAGAACGAGAGGGTGCTAGGGGAGGTACACAATAGGTTCCGGAAACAGAGGAGGTTGGAGCTATCGACAATCTGTTTTCATTGACGCATTATATAGAGATTGCTGAAAAGGAACACGGGCCCCTATGGCTAGCATTTCTGGATATCAGGCGAGCCTACGGCTACGTTCTTCAAGAGGATTTGTGGGACATACTGGGCACATTGGATGTGCCCAGTATGGCACATCCAATCGCGATCAAGTAGAATGAACACGATATATAAGGGAAAGGGGAACAAAGCTGACATAAGCAAATACCGTCCTTCAGAAACGCACTGCGATGAGTCTCGGTTAGTGGAAGGTATTTAGCAATGAAGAGGGAGCATGCCAGGAGCGTGCGAAGATGCGGTACGCGCGCGCTTCTTCGCTGCTATCGCGGTGGCCGCATTAAAAATCGCATAGAATCATCGCTATATTGGAATCTAGAAATTCTGTATTTTAAGGTACAGGCGACAAGAATAAAGCGGACGGCAGAAACAAAATTGTTGGAGCGAACCCACGCAAGCCATTTCGTACAGCGCTGTCTGTGCCATCTGCCGCGGCATAGTTTCGTTTTTGTGCTATCGTTTGCGCTAGCGTCGCAGCGTCGATGTAACTGTGCCAACAGACGCACAAAAATCGCATGGTCTGTAAGTATGTTGGCGTTGGCCTGGGTGCTTCCAGACGTCGCCGAACGCAGCGACGAACAAGTGCCTACATGGAGTACGTGTATAGTATCGCTTTTTCTGGCCGGCGTCGACATTACGCGCGCATTGAACGAATTCCGGGACGGTGTAAACTACCATCGTGAGATGACTTTCGCGACTTACGACAAGGGAATTATGCAACAATTGCATTATGTAACAGATATAGGCGATCGAGTTTCAGTTGTAGGTGCTTCTGGGGCAGCTGGACTACCTGGCTCACATGAAAAAAAAAAAACGTACCGGGAAAAACGCAGCAACCGCGAACGTAACAGCGGATTCTGCTAGATGTTTCCATTGCGAGGGCTGGAAGCGCCAGATGCGGAATTCCATCTTATATTGATATCACCATTTCGCTGTGCCTCATGCAAGCACTATTATCAGTGCGTTTAGTGGTAAAACCTTTTATGCGCGATCCTTCCTCAAACACACGCTCACACAGTGAATTCTCGTCGTTTCGTGTTCGCTTTTATAGCTCAAACTTTCGGTAAATCTATTGGAACTGAATTAAGAGCGCCAAGAGTGAGCGCGTGTGTGCGGCGGTGGTTTTGTAGTCGTGCTCCCTTTGAGCAGTCTCATATATAAATTTGTCGCTATAATGAACTTTTGAGATTTTCGACAGGTCTTTTGAAGATGAAGACAATATATCCAACGGTCATTACGTTTAGGGACAAATTGTGCGCGCGCCATGGGTGGAATTATATATATGGCCACGTACCAATGGTCAGGCATTCGACGCCTCGATACTTCAAACTATTAAGTGACCGAAAATTTGTTCAAACTATGCTGATTAGAAACAAAGGGTAAGGGGACCGAAAAATATTTCTTTACGCAGAGTTCGGAATAAAGAGAGCCCGACCACAGGGGTTGGTACGGGTCTTTTCATTCTTATGCGACCGCTCATCAGCACTGTCAGCGGCGCCTCATAGATTCCACTCGATAGGCCCTGCATATGCTAAGATAAACTGTTCCCACGTCGTGGCAGGAACAGGAGCGCAGCTGGGAAGAGAAACTGCACTTCGGAAGCACCGTGTGACTGGGGTAGTAGACGAGTGGTTCTCCACGATGGCCACATGCAGCGCGCTGCATTGCCATGCTTCATCGATCAGGACAGGTAAGCTGTACGGCCGTTGCGTATGCTTATATTACCGGCAGCTTCGTTGCACTGAAATGCGCGATTTTGACGGGAGCGAAGTGCCAGTTTGTAAATACCGTCGGTTTGAATTAAGTGATTTCCCTGTCTACAGTACACACCTTACATACCCCTCTGGCAATAATGGCCCTCAGCAGCTGAGAAAAGAAAAAAATAATCTGACATTAACAGGTGATGCGAATTCACTCAGCCACTGTTCTGTTTGAGGAAAGATAGGTTACAACAGTAAGAGAAGACTATAAATCAAATTTAGCAAATATTTAGGGCCTCTTGTTAGCAGTTAAAGCCTGATATTACCCAGTTTGTGCACCCAAAACATAAATCACGAAAACCAGGGTAAACCCAATTCCTGCTCAAAAAGTGCCTTCAAGAGAAATGTAATTTTCCAGTGCAACAGTCTCAAGCTACCGTATAGAAACTGGCAGATGTCTTGAACCTGAAGACAATGGATAAACTGGCCATTTGATGGTTTCCATGTCATGTTGCATCGTCTGCTCTTGTACACATGTTGTGCATATCAGGGCCTTTCGAAATGCCGGCCAGTACTGCAATATGCTTTATTTTCGAGTAGTTCAAATTATAAAACATTTCAAATTACAATACAAACATGTTTCCACAAAATGCAGTGATGAAAAGAAACATTTCATACAAATATTTCATTCCTCTTCATAATTTATCGCATCCTAAAGCTTATTGAGCATCTCAATGAATGAGGGAAAATCATGTAGAATGGTACAATTAGCCTGAGCCATAACTGTGTTCAGGAAAAAACATGACAGCTTGATTTTGTAAGCTGCCGAATGACAATCTTTCGGCTTTTCATTTCTCGGCCTTTTGGCGAAGATCATAGCACCGAAGCGCGACCTTGTGGCAGAGCATCTGCCTCACATTCGGGAGGTGCTGTGTTCGATTCCCAGTTCCGCCGGGTACCCACCGGTTTTAAGATTTCCCCGCCATGGTGCTCGGCTCATCTAGGGTGAGATGCTTGGGAGAAGGGTCTTCGACCAAACTGTTGCCTTGATGGATCAGAGATAAGTTCCGCCGTCAAGCAACCCTAAATCCACCTCGTGCAGTAGAAGACCATCTTTTTTTTTAACCCGTCATGCACACCTGTCGATGCGTGTGAGCCAGCCACAACGGTAGCAAGCAAATACCGCCGCACTTTGCTCGAAGGGTGTTTGGGAGCGGAGAGTGCTTATGGCACATCTATCTTGAGGCTAGAGAAGTGAACGTTGTAAGTTTTGTAACTGGCACAAGGCGAGAGTTGTGGACTGCGGGTTTTAACCACGTGGAGACGTTTTTGTGCCCGCATTTGACGGGAATTTTGAGGCACAGGCTATCCTTCCCACGCAGTGCACCCCTGGAGAGCCGAGCACTAGGCCGGGGGCCGCCTGTTCCTATTGGATTAATTGGCTGGTGGACCGGAGGCCGCGGGAATCGTACCCACGACCTCCCGTAGCCGAGGCGAGCACTTAAGCACGAAGCCACAGCTGCGGTGGAGATGCTCTTGTCACAGTTCAGACACTGAAAAGGCGCATGACATGATGTGGCATTGTTGAGAAACATTAATGACACAAAAAATCTATGAACAGCAGCTTAAGCTACAACAAAAGTGAGAGCATTAACAAGACGACCTCTTCGACACTCCCTTGTGACACCTCCAGCTGTGAAATGCTGTCCTAGATGCAGCATTCTTGACGGGACATGGCCCGCTTAACTCTTGTGTATGGGTTTCACCACACTGGAATCCCTGGCCGTAACGGACCCCACAGATGCTGGCACATTTCAACTAGTGCCTGGGTGATCCGGAGTCTTAGATTTGGAAGTTTGTTAGAATTATGCTCACAAGTTTTTGCTTTCTTTTAATGGTTCATAAGAGCGGTGGCCATATGTGCTGACATTACATGTGCTTTCACAAAAGAAACAAACAACTCTACTTTAAGAAAATTCTGGAAAATTTCTAAACGGAACACTCTGCATGCTTTCAGGGGCTCCATACACTGCTCATTGTACTGCAAAAGAATACTTCAGGCTTTCAAGAACGAACCCTTGAACAAGAGGGCTGACAAAGGTTGGTTTGCTCATCACTGAGAAGCACTGCCTTTTACTACCTTTCCAATGAAGGCACACTCTGGCATCCATTTCGATAGCAGCAATGGTACAGGACAAGCATCAAGCGATTTCCACAAAAAGTAACAGCTTTTTACGACCTCGTCATCACAGCTCGAACCGCAGAGAAACTAGCCTCTGTTTGTTTTTGCAATAGCCTACAAGATTGACGAGGCCTGAGAGCAAGATTTACAGATCGATTTTGATGCCACACTGGGGTGGCGTGGCACCTCGCATCAGTATACTGAAAGTGCATGAATTCTGCACATTATTATGACTACGGCTTATTCCACAGAAAATACTTTTGAACGTAGCTGTGTCTATTCATATGCACCAGACCAAATTTAATGAGGAGTGTGGCAACCTATACAGAACCAACCAGTATATACAATGCTCACTTAATTGAAGACAAGAAAAAGACAGCTAAAACAGACAGGCTGCCATGCCTAATACTCATTAGAAGCAAAAATATGTCATCCCAATAAGAACGAACCGTGTGCTGGACACTCACAGTATCGTTAAAACTCGCAGCAGACCTCTGAGTTAATTTCAGTCCGTCCTTTTCCGAGACTTGACCACTTTCTTGATGGTATCCCTCACAGCTCTCCAATTTTCCCAGGTAAACGAAATTCCTCTTGACAATTCTAAGTTGCTAGACACCCTTTAAAACCGTCACAGCCCTTCAAAGAAATTCAGTAGAACCTTGCTGTTCTGTTCTTGGTTCGAGTAATCTGCAGTATCACAAAACGAAAAATTATGCGTGTTGTGATATTTTTATTCACAATACAAATCCTGGATAACTTTTTGAAACGATTCCTTGGTATACATGTCCATAATTTTGCCAAATTCTGACCATATGATGCATTCAGAGACCAAGAGAAAATGCCAGCCAAGCTAGTCATCATTTTTGGATGCTTTGCCCACATGCACCTGAGCACAGCGGAGAAGACGCCGCTGCTGCCCTGCACAAAGGCAAGGACACAAAGCATCTTAAGAGCAGCTGCGGCTCTTCCACAATACACAAGTGTAACGGGTCAAAGTATCTGAGAACCATAAGAAATAGTTGACGGACTGGACATGCCATGAAACTTCACCCCCATGGAAAACAAAAATATGGAAACAACTTGCAAGTGCTAGAAAAGGAACTTTTCAAAATTTGTACCAGCACATTCACAGAAGCTTTAATGAAGTGAAGGTGCCAATAAATGCCAGGGACTAGGAAATGGCACAAAACCTGAACATGGAGACAGTCACGTGCAGACCAGCAAAAAATTTTTTCATAGGGGCTAATTCAAGCTTGTTGCTAAAACACTGCATTCATAACATAAATAAAATATTGATGAAGTCGAGAGTTCGACGAAAACTCGTCTGGTCGGGGACAAACATGTTGACGAAGAAGAAGGAGCGCCGACCAAAGAAAACAAAAAACAAAAACAGACGTTTCGGCTCCCGTACGGGAGCCTTTTGTGAACAAGGCTCCCGTACGGGAGCCGAAACGTCTGTTTTTGTTTTTTGTTTTCTTTGGTCGGCGCTCCTTCTTCTTCGTCAACATAAATAAAATATGAAGGGGGACAGGTTAGGGAGGGGGGACAAAAAAATAAAAGGGAAGGTGGCACAAACCTTTGCCTTAAAAATGCAAAAGGCCTTGTTGCGTACCATTTGCAGAAGCTATCATGTCAGGATTTCGCATTCATTGAAAAGCAGTGTGCAATCACCTTGAAATCAGTGTGTGGCAGACTAGCCAGCAATTAAATTACTGTAATATAATTACAGTAATTAAATTACCTTTCTCAGTAATTTCTAAAGTAATTCATTAATTTTGTAGCCTGGTAATTTATTAATGTAATGAGCTACCTTCAAGCAGTAATTTCACGGAAAAGTAATCAATTACTAGCAATATTACTTTTGCTGCATACCGAGTCCATGCTTCTCCTCGTATCTGCCATGCTTTGGCCTCGCGTTTGTGGAGATGAGCATATACAAAGCAAAGATGCAGTTTTTCGGGGGTTTAACATCCCAAAGCAATCAACTATGGCTATGAGGGACGCCATAGTGAAGGGCTCCGGGAATTTCAACCGCCTGGGGTTCTTCTACGTGCACTGACATCGCACAGTACACGGGCCTATAGCATTTCGCCTCCACTGAAATGAGACTGCCGCAGACGGGATAGAACCAGTCTTTCGGGTCAGCAGCTGAGCACCATATAACCAATGAGCCACCGCAGCGACTCCCAAACCAAGAATAAATTACGGAGGGCACTTGAGACTACTTCGATGCTTTGAAGGCAAAAAACATTCATTTTTTAATTTATATTGTTTCCCTCCTTTCTAATGACACACCTACTCATTAGCATACAGTCATAAGGTAACACATAAATTAAATGAATCATTATTCGCCAAGAAGCAACGCAGTTTTGTGGCCCATAGGTTGCGTGATCGCCTCGCAATCGAAGGCCCTCAATTGGTTCTATTCTCTGCACCTTCGGAAGAAATTTTCTCCTCTGCTGATGACGTCATTGGGGGCTGTGGACCACGTTTCCTGGACATCGACAATGACGCCGGGTATCAATGTCAATGTTCCATATAAGGCGTTCCCCTTAAAAGTGCACAACCAGTAATGGCCAGCTCTCCAGGGAAGCGGCGCACGTGGACGGGAGGTGACGTGCGCATAGGCATCAGCACTGCCTTGGTGAAGAGTCTGCATATCAGTCACAGGACTGCTACGCATCTTCCTGCACTGCACACGATCTCACACACAACGCACTGCGAGCACTTAGTGCTTTGACGTCGCCGCACTGACAAGAAGTCTCAACTGACACGTCTAAGAAAGTTGGCCGTGAGTTGTCGGGTTTTTGTGGCCTCATTTGAGGCCCTATTTCTAACTCAAGGGCAACATAGGCAACAGCGTCTCAGTGACATGCAATGCATTTCCACCAACTTGCCTCCAGAACAAATCAATTGAACAGCAGAATTGGCAGCTTCTCGCGCACCTGTGCACTTCTGGGATGATGCGTGGATAAGCAGTCAGTGCACTCCAGCATTTGCATTGGAGGGAATGGCCAAGAGCATTTTCCATTTGGTTTTCTGCGTGCTAAAGGAATATAGACACGTAATTTTGGTGGCATGTTTTCTTCTCTACAACGATGCACAAAATACTACCACCCATGAATCACCATGTGATATTTGCCCATGGCCACTAAACAATTTATAATTAAATTTTTTCTGTCACGCTGTTTCAGTTTGAACAGCCGAACAATTGCTGTGACGTCAAAGAGTGCTTTTGTGTCACGTGAGGCATGGAAAAACGCCCATATAATCGCTGCTTCATCGTTATGATTTACTGCACTGCTGAAGCCAGCCTTCCTCAAGAGCCGGAATGACAACTAATGTAGAAGCAGCGATTAAATTGCCGTTTTTCACGCCTCACATGACCTACAACCTCTCTTTGATGCCACAGTCATCGTTCAGCTAGTGAAACTGAAACAGCACAAGAAAGAAATTCAGTTATAAATTATTTAGCAGCCATAGGAGCATACCACGTGGTAATCCGTGTATAATGATGCCTTACACCTCATTACAAAAAAAGATTGGCTTGTTTATGGGGGTTTAATGTTCCAAAGCGACTCAGGCTATGAGGGACACTGTAGTGAAGGGCTCTGGAAATTTCAACCACCTGGGGTTCTTTAACGTGCACTGACATCACACAGTACATGGGCCTCTAGAATTTCGTCTCCATCAAAATTCAACCCCCGCGGCCGGGATCGAACCCACGTCTTTCGGTTCAGCAGCCAAGCCCCATAACCACTGAGCCACCGCAGTGGCGTCATTACATTAAAAAGAAGAAACCACCAACCCAAAAGTTAGGTGTCTATGCTCCCTTAAAGAACACCAGGTGGTCAAAATTTTCGGAGCCCTTCACTACGGCGTCCCTCATGGGCTGAGTTGGTTTGGGACGTTAAACCCCCATAAGCCATAGACTTTCAGCAAATGACAGTCGCCATTTCATTAAATAGCTCGTGCCATACGTTCCCTGCTTCTTCGACCTACACATAGAGGAGGAGAGTGACTGTTTGAGGAGTCATAATGAAAACCTAGGCGGTCAAGTCGAGTCGCATGGGCAGCATTTCAGAGCTAATTCGTAAGTCGCCTGTGTGTATACAAGCAACGAATTTTTTTTCTTTCTGTGAAACGACAATTTCCTAGAGCAGGTTCATGGTAAAACTTCATTGCGATTTGCTGCTTGAAAATTCTTCCAAGTGTTTCAAGATTTTGGTGGTTGTTGGTGTCGGCGGCATGCAACTGGTAGCAATTTCGTGACGACAGCAAGACTATTGGACAATCGGGCCTGCACTCGACCATTCGTTTTGGAAGCGGCCAGTGCCAAGCTGCATTTGAACTGCCTGAGCTGTTGTTGCATGCTGCCGGCACCACTGCGGAACTTCACAGAACTAGTGCAGAGAGTGCAGCCAAATCAAAGAAACCTATCATGACCAATCTTTACAAAGTTGTAGTTTGGGCTTGTTCGTATAGCATATTAGAAGACAGCGCAGCACAATGGGACAGAGAAAAGCACACAGGACGAGCGCTTATCCTGTGTGCTCCTTTTCTCTGTCCCATTGTGCTGCACTATGTCTTCTTCTAATATCACCACAATGACCTGTCACACACTGCAAGAGTGCCTTGTGAGCTTTATGCACCTCACAAGCATCCAAACAGTTAAAGGACATCAAGCACATTGCCCACAATGTTAATCTCTTTAAGGGCTCTTTACACCATCAGCTGTAAAAATGTCTTAAGCTTAGAGGCCTTAAAATTAAGCTTGCTTCTCCAGTTGCCTCATGCGCTCCATTCTAGTTGGCTACCTGGGTCCAAGCACCTTTCCCACGTAAAACCGATGCCCGGCGCAGGTGGCACAGCACTCATTTTAAAATTCTCACAGAAGGTTGAGGGCTCACCTTGGGACGCCTTTGAGCCTTTGCTGCCTCAGCATTTTAACGTCCCATTTGTTCAGCCTCTGCGCCAGCAAGCCAACGCCGGACTCGAAGCAGGAATCGGGAAGATCAGTGCGTACCACAAAACTGCCAGTCAATTTTTAAAGTCCTGTTTTCTGACATATGAATTTAAAAGAACATGTTTCGCGCTGCAGACACCAAAGCGTAATCGCTTATCTCGCCGCAATTTTTGCGCCTGTTTTAGAAAGCGAATTGTAACAGCAGCACACAACTGTAAAGTGCAGCATTAATTCAACACTCTACAGACTTTCCCAGCCGCGGGGCCACAAAAAATCCGACCGCGTACAAAACTCATCGCACAAACGGTTAGTTCAACTGAACTGTTGTCAAAAGTTTCCCGCCTTTTTTCGGGAGCACCCAAAAGCTGGTAATTATGCATGTTTTACATGACCATGAGTTACGTTGGGCTGGGTTGACAAAAGATATAAAACACGCTCAGTGCAAGCTCTTTTCTGTTGAACTGCACAGAGCTTTTGAGCAGAACTTACGAAAAAACAGACGAGTCTTTCCCTCCGGGCTTTTGGGTCCACTGCCGGGCAAGCGGGCTCAGCGCTGGTCCTGGGTTATCTGCTAACACAAAATATTCGGGCGCAAGGAAGTTGACAACGGAATGCTGAGTGTCAGATAACGGGCAATCACTCAGTATGTGCATACCAAAAGATAGCAAGAACAAATTACTCACGTGCAACACGATCGCGCGTTCTTTCCGTCGGCCGGCCATAATGCTACTGAAAGCAATGCTCGGCTCGGCTCAAACATGGCTCAAACAGCAAAAAAAAAAAAAATTGCCGGACGTGACGTTTTTCCAAACCGGATTCGACGTCATGGGTTGAAATAACGCTTGCGTTATTTCTGGTTGCAGCAGTCACTGCCTCAGGCACGGGCGTTTTGCATCGCTTGCTTGTTTGGTCGGCCTCTGGATGCTCTGGACGTGTGGTGTGGCACATTCGTTGTGAAAGGACGCTTGTGTGGTTTGTGTGCTCGCACTTGTGGCCAGTGAGGCTAGCCTAGCAGTGCTGTTTGAGGAACTAGCGGGAATTAAATGGGATGTGATAGGGCTTAGCGAAGTTAGGAGGACAGGTGAGGCGTATACAGTACTAAAGGACGGACACATACTGTGATATCGCGGGTTAGAGGGTAGACGAGAACTAGGTGTCGGATTCCTCATTAATAAGGATATAGCTGGCAACGTAGAGGAGTTCTACAGTATTACCGAGAGGGTAGCAGCTATAGTAATTAGGCTGAATAGGAGGTACAAGCTGAAAGTGGTGCAGGCCTACGCACCCACATCCAGCCATGATGACCAGACCGTTGAAAGTTTCTATGAGGACGTAGAATTGGCAATGAATAAAGTAAAATCGCAGTACACTGTACTGATGGGCGACTTCAATGCGAAGGTGGGCAAGAAGCAGGCTGACGACCACGCGGTAGGTGACTATGGGATAGGCTCTAGAAATAGCAGGGGAGAGTTATTAGTCGAATTCGCGGATAGAAATAATTTACGGATCATGAATACCTTCTTCCGCAAACGAGAAAACAGGAAGTGGACCTGGAAGAGCCCCAATGGTGAGATTAAAAATGAAATCGACTTCATACTATGCGCTAAACCTGGCATCATTCAGGATGTGGCCGTCCTCGGAAAGGTGCGTTGTAGCGACCACAGAATGGTAAGGTCTAGAATTAGCTTCGACTTGAAGAGGGATCGGAAGAAGCTAGTGAAGAAGAAGACCATCAACGAGTTAGCCGTAAGAGGGAAAGCACAGGAGTTTAGGATAGCGCTGCAAAACCGATATTCGGCTTTAACTGAGGAAGATGATCTTGATGTTCAATCAATGCACGATAATCTGACATCAATAATTACGGAGTGCGCAGTAGAAGTAGGCGGTAGGACAGTTCGAAAGGATACCGGGAAGCTATCTCAGGTGACGAAAGATCTGATTAAGAAGCGCCAAAACATGAGGGCATCTAACGCTAGCGATAGAATAGAACTAACGGAGCTATCAAAGTTAATAAATAAGCGCAAGGTAGCCGACATAAAGAAGTTTAATATGGAGAAAATCGAGCATGCTATAAAGAACGGAGGTAGCCTAAAAACAGTGAAGAGGAAACTAGGCATAGGTAAAAACCAGATGTATGCATTAAGAGACAAGCAGGGCAATATCATTAGCAATATGGATAAGATAGTAAACGTAGCTGAAGAGTTCTACACAAATCTATACAGTAGCCAATGTAATCAGAACGTTAATGATAGAGACAGTAGCGAACAGCAATGCGTCCTCCCGCCAGTAACGAAAGAGGAAATAAACAAAGCCTTAGGAGCAATGCAAAGGGGAAAAGCAGCTGGGGAGGATCAGGTAACAGCAGATCTGTTGTAGGATGGAGGGGAGATCGTTCTAGAAAAACAAACCACCCTGTATACGCAATGCCTTATGACCTAGATCGTACCGGAGGCTTGGAAGAACGCAAATATAATCTTAAGTCATTAAAAAGGAGACGCCAAGGACTTGAAAAATTACAGACCGATCAGCTTACCATCCGTTCCCTACAAGGTATTTACTAAGGTAATCGCTAATAGAGTCAGGGCAATGTTAGACTTTTATCAACCAAATGACCAGGCAGGCTTTCGTAAAGGATATTCCACGATAGATCATATTCACACCATCAATCAGGTGATAGAGAAATGCGCAGAATATAACCAACCTCTATATATAGCTTTCATTGATTTCGAGAAAGCATTCGACTCAGTGGAAACCTCAGCAGTCATACAGGCATTGCGTAATCAGGGGGTAGAAGAGCCTTATGTCAAAATACTGGAAGATATATATAGCAACTGCACAGCTACTATAGTCCTCCATAAAGTCAGCAATAAAATTCCAATAAGGAAGGGCGTCCGGCAAGGAGACACGATCTCGCCAATGCTGTTCACCGCATGTCTACAGGAGGTATATCGAGGCCTGAATTGGAAACAGTTGGGAATAAGAATAAATGGAGAATACCTAAATAATCTGCGATTTGCTGATGACATTGCCTTGCTGAGTCACTCAGGCGGTGAACTGCAAATCATGATCAATGATTTAGACAGGAAGAGCAGATCGATGGGTCTAAAAATTAACATGCAGAAAACCAAGGTAATGTTCAACAGCCTAGCAAGGGAACACCAGTTCACAATCGGCAGCGAGAGCCTAGAAATTGTGACGGAATACGTCTACTTAGGGCAGGTAGTGACAGCTGATCCGGATCATGAGAGGGAGATAACTAGAAGGATAAGAATGGGGTGGAGTGGAGCGCATATGGCAAATTCTCGCAGATCATGAGTGGCAGTTTACCAATTTCCCTCAAGAGGAAAGTGTACAACAGCATAATCTTACCGGTACTCACCTACGGGGCAGAAACGTGGAGGCTAACGAAAAGAGTTCAGCTTAAGGTAAGGACAACGCAGCGAGCCATGGAAAGAAAAATGATAGGTGTAACGTTAAGAGATCGGAAGCGGGCAGAGTGGGTGAGGGAACAAACACGGGTTAATGACATCCTAGTCGAAATCAAGAGAAATAAATGGGCTTGGGCAGGGCATGTAATGCGAAGGCAAGATAACCGCTGGTCCTTAAGGGTAACGGAGTGGATTCCAAGAGAAAGTAAGCGGAGCAGGGGGCGGCAGAAGGTTAGGTGGGCGGATGAGATTAAGAAGTTTGCAGGCAAAGGGTGGATGCAGCTGGCAAAGGATAGGGTTAATTGGAGAGACATGGGAGAGGCCTTTGCCCTGCAGTGGGTGTAGTAGGGCTGATGATGATGATGATGACTTGTGTAGTGTCTGTGCCTTCGAAGGCGCTCCAGAAAAATGAAAGTCTTTTCGAAGCTTTCTCAGGAAAATCTTGTCGTAATTGTCCGCATGAAAATACGTCCCATAATACAACATTTTGGGCGAGTTGATTACCTACATTCATTATTACAGCGCAAAGACGGCACAGAACAAGAAGGGGACACAACAGCGCTGACTGTCAACTAAGTTTTATTCGAGACCAGTAGGGTTTTTTTTATACCACCTGGTGATCAAAACAGGAAAAAAAACATACAAGAATAGCTGTAGGCATGCGCAAGGGTACAAGAACGGCGGTTATCCGGCACGTGTTAGATTTCACATTCTAGATATTTCATCTCTTTCTGGGACAATGCCACGGATGGTGCGCTTATGCATTCGTCCTGCAGTCTTATAATCATAGCAGCTTCTATTATTTCTCTTGTTAGTGTATCTCGGTGTTTCCCTATGACACTGCATTGCCTGTACATCGGTTCACATTTATCCTCGCTGTCATCTGCGCTGCAGTCCCTGCAATGTTTGGCTACGTGGCCTGAAGTAGCCACACGTGCGACATTGTCACTGTGCTCTTTTAGCCTTTTGTTGAGACAGCGGCCAGTCTGCCCGATATATTTTTTCCCACAGGACATGGGCAGTGAATACACCACACCTTCTTTACAAGGGACAAAATGATCCCCGTGCTTAACTTTACACCTGCGCGTTTCGTTAGTCGTGCAGTTAACTTTTTTGCACAAGCTGGAAAGCTTTTCCGGCGCTGAAAATACTACGTCAACGCCTGCCCTACTTCCAATTTTTCGGAGGTTGTGCGACACCTGATGGAGATAAGGCAAAACAACAACCTTTCTTCTTTCCCTTTGCCTAACCGGTTCGCTAGTGTGGCGAGGTCTCAGTTTTTTTAGCTGCTTTTCTGCCACTGACACTAGTACATCGGACGGATAACCAGCCATCGTAAGGCGATCAACTTGTTTCGCAAAGCTTAGTTCCATACTATGCTGGCAACTCTTCTTTAAAACATTATTAAAAACAGAATGAATAATGGACCTTTTTACAAGTTTCGAATGGGCTGATGCATATGGCAGGATGGGTTTTTTTGCCCGAGGCTCGTACGACCAACACACATGGGACGCGGTGAAATGAAGGGCGAGATCTAAGAACCTGATAGAATCATTAAGTGGGGTTTCATGTGTTAAAACCAGTGGTTTAAGACAATCTGTGAATACTGAATGAATATTTGAGAACTGCTGCTCAAAACTGAGGTTGTCATTCTGTATTAACACAAAGTAATCGTCAACAAATCTAAAAATGCGGCACACACTGAACCCTTCCAAACGATCTTGCAGTGTTTTGTCACGCAAGGCCAAAAACATATCTCTAAGAACCGGGGCTAGGCACGAACCAATACATATCCCGTCCTTCTGAATGTACATATCCCCATTCCATTCTACAAAAGTCGAACAAAGATAAAACGATAACAATTCTAGGAAGGCATCGGCGGAAATTCCGCACTCGTTTTGGAAGGCTATAACACCATGCTTTTCGATGTGCTTATTTACAGCTGACAAGATTTCCGCCTGGGGAATTGTGTAATATAAGTCTTTTACGTCGACTGAAAATACCTGCAGCTTTTTATCGTGATCCCATCCTTTTAGGAAGGTGATTACTTCGTCAGAATTTCTTATTCTAAAAGGGTCATCGATCGTTAAAACGTTGAGTTTCTGTTGCAAGTATCTTGCGACGTGCTTCTGCCATGTCCCTGCTTCTGAAACTGTTGCACGAAACGGCCAGTTGGGTTTATGGGTCTTTGCAGAGAAAAAAAATCTCAAGGTTGCTCTTGTGGCAGTTCTCAATCATACTCGACAACTTGTTTAAATTCAACTTGTTGGTTAGCTTTTTTGCTTGGCTCTTAATTTTCGACATTTTTCACATCATTGCGCTTGTCAAACACAGCAAGGACGCTGTCTATTGCTTTTGACATGTACACATCTCTGGTTAAAACAACAAAGCCACCATCCTTGTCTGCAGGAAGAAGAGACAGCGAGTTTTCTTTCAACCAATTAACTGTTTTGAACAAGGGAAGCTTCCTGACTGCCTGTCTGTACTTTGCTAAAACGTCGACACCTTCAGAGATGCAACGGTCTGCTTCGGTCTTCTCCGCACGTCGGGAAACTTGTTTCACCATAGCCAAGAGCTCCGGTCTCGATGCTTTTGGCTCGACCGCAAACTTGGGCCACCGGCCAAGGACTTGCCTGATGTTGTCGGGAAGGGAGATGCCCTCCATGACGTGGATTCGTTGCCCGGTAACTGGAGTCCTCTTAGAAAGAAGTGCACGAAGCGCTGGGAGGGTCTGTTGCCAAAGGAAATCGGTGGTGCGGTCAATGGACCGTGATAAATGGTGCCACTGTGCATTCGAATGTTCTGGCCCAGCATGGAACTGTACCAAAACCTTCAAGCGCTCCTTGTGCGCTCGCACTTGCTGAAGCCATTCAGACCTGAGAATCTTGCAGAGTCTTCTCCCATGGCTAGCTGAAGGTTGTACGCCGCCAAATAAGGCTGATACATCAGGTGGCAGGATTCTCTTGCGAACGCAAAACCCGAGTGAACGTGCTCGGCAAGCCGCCGCGGCGACTACTGGTATCACTTGAAAGAGATCAGGAACAGATGTAAAAGAGCCCTTTGTACTAGAAATAAAGTTCCATAATACAACATTTTGGGCGAGTTGGTTACCTACATTCATTATTACAGCGCAAAGACGGCACAGAACAAGAATGGGACACAACAGCGCTGACTGTCAACTAAGTTTTATTCGAGACCAGTAGGGTTTTTTTATACCACCTGGTGATCAAAACACGAAAAAAAACATACAAGAATAGCTGTAGGCATGCGCAAGGGTACAAGAACGGCGGTTATCCGGCACGTGTTAGATTTCACATTCTAGATATTTCATCTCTTTCTGGGACAATGCCACGGATGGTGCGCTTATGCACTCGTCCTGCAGTCTTATAATCATAGCAGCTTCTCCGAAAAACAACCTCCGATAAATTGGAAGTAGGGCAGGCGTTGACGTAGTATTTTTTGCGCCGGAAAAGCTTTCCACCTTGTGCAAAAAAGTTAACTGCACGACTAACGAAACGCGCAGGTGTAAAGTTTAGCACGGGGATCATCTTGTCCCTTGTAAAGAAGGTGTGGTGTATTCACTGCCCATGTCCTGTGGGAAAAAAATATATCGGGCAGACTGGCCGCTGTCTCAACAAAAGGCTAAAAGAGCACAGTGACAATGTCGCACGTGTGGCTACTTCAGGCCACGTAGCCAAACATTGCAGGGACTGCAGCGCAGAAGATGACAGCGAGGATAAATGTGAACCGATGTACAGGCAATGCAGTGTCATAGGGAAACTCCGAGATACACTAACAAGAGAAATAATAGAAGCGGCTATGATTATAAGACTGCAGGACGAGTGCATAAGCGCACCATCCGTGGCATTGTCCCACAAAGAGATGAAATAACTAGAATGTGAAATCTAACACGTGCCGGATAACCCCCGTTCTTGTACCCTTGCGCATGCCTACAGCTATTCTTGTATGTTCTTTTTCCTGTTTTGATCACCAGGTGGTATAAAAAAACCCTACTGGTCTCGAATTAAACTTAGTTGACAGTCAGCGCTGTTGTGTCCCCTTCTTGTTCTGTGCCGTCTTTGCGCTGTAATAATGAATGTAGGTAACCAACTCGCCCAAAATGTTGTATTATGGAACTTTATTTCTAGTACAAAGGGCTCTTTTACATCTGTTCCTGATCTCTTTCAAGTGATACCAGTAGTCGCCGCGGCGGCTTGCCGAGCACGTTCACTCGGGTTTTGCGTTCGCAAGAGAATCCTGCCACCTGATGTATCAGCCTTATTTGGCGGCGTACAACCTTCAGCTAGCCATGGGAGAAGACTCTGCAAGATTCTCAGGTCTGAATGGCTTCAGCAAGTGCGAGCGCACAAGGAGCGCTTGAAGGTTTTGCTACAGTTCCATGCTGGGCCAGAACATTCGAATGCACAGTGGCACCATTTATCACGGTCCATTGACCGCACCACCGAGTTCCTTTGGCAACAGACCCTCCCAGCGCTTCGTGCACTTCTTTCTAAGAGGACTCCAGTTACCGGGCAACGAATCCACGTCATGGAGGGCATCTCCCTTCCCGACAACATCAGGCAAGTCCTTGGCCGGTGGCCCAAGTTTGCGGTCGAGCCAAAAGCATCGAGACCGGAGCTCTTGGCTATGGTGAAACAAGTTTCCCGACGTGCGGAGAAGACCGAAGCAGACCGTTGCATCTCTGAAGGTGTCGACGTTTTAGCAAAGTACAGACAGGCAGGCAGGAAGCTTCCCTTGTTCAAAACAGTTAATTGGTTGAAAGATAACTCGCTGTCTCTTCTTCCTGCAGACAAGGATGGAGGTTTTGTTGTTTTAACCAGAGATGTGTACATGTCAAAAGCAATAGACAGCGTCCTTGCTGTGTTTGACAAGCGCAATGATGTAAAAATGTCGAAAATTAAGAGCCAAGCAAAAAAGCTAACCAACAAGTTGAATTTAAACAAGTTGTCGAGTATGATTGAGAACTGCCACAAGAGCAACCTTGAGATTTTTTTCTCTGCAAAGACCCATAAACCCAACTGGCCGTTTCGTGCAATAGTTTCAGAAGCAGGGACATGGCAGAAGCACGTCGCAAGATACTTGCAACAGAAACTCAACGTTTTAACGATCGATGACCCTTTTAGAATAAGAAATTTTGACGAATTAATCACCTTCCTAAAAGGATGGGATCACGATAAAAAGCTGCAGGTATTTTCAGTCGACGTAAAAGGCTTATATTACAGAATTGCCCAGGCGGAAATCTTGTCAGCTGTAAATAAGCACATCGAAAAGCATGGTGTTATAGCCTTCCAAAACGAGTGCGGAATTTCCGCCGATGCCTTCCTAGAATTGTTATCGTTTTATCTTTGTTCGACTTTTGTAGAATGGAATGGGGATATGTACATTCAGAAGGACGGGATATGTATTGGTTCGTGCCTAGCCCCGGTTCTTAGCGATATGTTTTTGGCCTTGCGTGACAAAACACTGCAAGATCGTATGGAAGGGTTCAGTGTGTGCCGCATTTTTAGATTTGTTGACGATTACTTTGTGTTAGTACAGAATGACAACCTCAGTTTTGAGCAGCAGTTCTCAAATATTCATTCAGTATTCACAGAGTGTCTTAAACCACTGGTTTTAACACATGAAACCCCACTTAATGATTCTATCAGGTTCTTAGATCTCGCCCTTCATTTCACTCCGTCCCATGTGTGTTGGTCGTACGAGCCTCGGGCAAAAAAACCCATCCTGCCATATGCATCAGCCCATTCGAAACTTGTAAAAAGGTCCATTATTCATTCTGTTTTTAATAATGTTTTAAAGAAGAGTTGCCAGCATAGTATGGAACTAAGCTTTGCGAAACAAGTTGATCGCCTTACGATGGCTGGTTATCCGTCCGCTGTACTAGTGTCAGTGGCAGAGAAGCAGCTAAAAAACCTGAGACCTCGCCACACTAGCGAACCGGTTAGGCAAAGGGAAAGAAGAAAGGTTGTTGTTTTGCCTTATCTCCATCAGGTGTCGCACAACCTCCGAAAAATTGGAAGTAGGGCAGGCATTGACGTAGTATTTTCAGCGCCGGAAAAGCTTTCCAGCTTGTGCAACAAAGTTAACTGCACGACTAACGAAACGCGCAGGTGTAAAGTTAAGCACGGGGATCATTTTGTCCCTTGTAAAGAAGGTGTGGTGTATTCACTGCCCATGTCCTGTGGGAAAAAATATATCGGGCAGACTGGCCGCTGTCTCAACAAAAGGCTAAAAGAGCACAGTGACAATGTCGCACGTGTGGCTACTTCAGGCCACGTAGCCAAACATTGCTGGGACTGCAGCGCAGAAGATGACAGCGAGGATAAATGTGAACCGATGTACAGGCAATGCAGTGTCATAGGGAAATACCGAGATACACTAATGAGAGAAATAATAGAAGCGGCTATGATTATAAGACTGCAGGACGAGTGCATAAGCGCACCATCCGTGGCATTGTCCCAGAAAGAGATGAAATATCTAGAATGTGAAATCTAACACGTGCCGGATAACCGCCGTTCTTGTACCCTTGCGCATGCCTACAGCTATTCTTGTATGTTTTTTTCCTGTTTTGATCACCAGGTGGTATAAAAAAAAACCTACTGGTCACGAATAAAACTTAGTTGACAGTCAGCGCTGTTGTGTCCCCTTCTTGTTCTATGCCGTCTTTGCGCTGTAATAATGAATGAAAATACGCTTTCATTTCGCGTAATTTATGGGTTGTTCGAGTGGCCATATGTGCGCTCATCCGTTCCGAGCTTTTGTCCTGGTTTGCGCAGAGTATAGGCAAGTTAGTAATGTTAATTCTTTACAACGTGTGGCAATGGTCAGAAATACGATCAGGCACGGTTGTTCTGCAGTCCCCGAGGCATCCGTCGGTCGAACCCACGAAACGCAAGAAGGGATACGCAACGTGTAACAAACATCTACAATAGTATACGGTAATGTCTAGAAGAAATCTATTTTCAGTTGTTCTCTAGACAATGAGGCAAAAAGAGGTGTTATATGCCTGCTAATGCTGTGCCAAAAAAGATCTAGAAATCTTTGTAAGAACTTGTTAAGAACATATTTAGACATTTTTATTTTTTGGAAATGGCTGCATATATGAAGCCTATAGACTCAAGTTCAGTATTCTATATATTCGGAATCCTCTAAAATCAACCAGTGGGATTTCATTACGTTTAGTGCTCATGCTTTTTTTAGAGCTGCAGATTTTGTTTGCTCAGATACGTGCAATATAGCTCGAACTGCAAAGGGCAGGCAGCTGCCCTTTGCATCATAAATACACATGCAAATGAGGCAAGAAAACCAGCTTCTTCAGTCTCTGCCATAGTTTCATCAGTTTCTGCCAGCGGTGTGGGTGGAGCTTGTTGTCTCGTGCTCTACTATACGTACGGCACGTCCGACGAGCACTCTATATTGCTTTTATTACTGTTATTGTATATTCACTTCGAAGAAGGTTGCTATTTGCAATGTTCGTTGCGTGGACATTCCTGCTGCCCTAACGCCCGTGCGTAATTATCCTATGTTAACTGGCGCTGAGTGATGTACATGACTAGCTCAGTCGTCACTAATCACCGAAAGTACCGCAGCGGTGGCCTAGTGGTTTGAGCATCTGCCTCGCATGCGGGAGGCACGGGGTTCGATCTTCAGCGCCGCCGGGTACCCACCGGTGATACAATGGGTACAAGCTTTCCCCTGCATGGTGCTCGGCTTCTTTAGGGTGAAATGCTTGGAAAATAGGTCTTCGACCCGACGTTGAGTAGAAGAAAAACCCTTGTGCCATGGCGCTCTTTGGCCACAGATCACAGATGCCCAATTGCGCCATAAAAATTCATCATAATAAAAAAAACTAATCACCAAAATAAAAGATGCATATGATTGGATATAGGTTTACTGCGGCATTAGTTCACATCTACCGGCTGTTTGTGTCGACTACTAGGACATACATGCAAAGATACGTTCGGAACAAAGTGCTGTTAAAAAACCTAGCTAAAACGTTCCCGAGTAAACTTCTCGACAGAGAAACTTGTAAAACGTTGCATGGGAAACGCATATTTAGAGAAGATTTTAAAACGTTTGTGGATACACCTCTTTTGTAAGTATGTTTTTAAAACGTTTGTGAATAAACCCCTTGTCAGTATGTTTTTAAAACGTTTGTGGATAAGCCTCTATTGCTGAGATGTTTTTTAAATGTTTCAATCTAGAGGTAGACGTTGCTAGATGTTTGGTGTTGTTTGAAGACGTTTTATAGAAGTTATGTGTTTCGTGGGAAGCGAATAGCGGTCCCATACGTACAGGGTCGTCCACCCTGAACACGCGAGTGCGAGGCTGCACTCTCTAGGGGGCCACTGCGTCCGACACGGCCACTCATCGCAGTCGAGTTACGCAGAAGTTGGACCTGGGCGTGGCGCTTCGCGTCATCTGCCACTTCGCATCGATGCGCGGCCGTGTCGGACGCAGTGGCCCTCCAGAGAGCGCAACCATGCGCTCGCGTTACGACAGGAGAAGGTTCCTAGTGGCACGTCGACAGGGCCAGATGGTATTCCAATTATGTTAATAAAGAAGCTAGGACCAAAATCCAAGCAAACATTAATAGAGTTAGTGAACAAAATGATAGTGGATGAATGGCGATCAAGTAGAATGAACATGATATATAGGGGAAAGGGGGACAAAGCTGACATAAGCAAATACCGACCCATAACAGTGAAGTGTGTGGTTTATAGGGTGGTGATGCAGATTATAAAAGACAGACTGCAGGGTTAGGTGGAGAACGAGGGGGTGCTAGGGGAACTACACAATGGGTTCCGGAAACAGAGGAGGTTGGAGCTACGCATTATATAGAGATTGCTGAAAAGGAACACAGGCCCCTATGCTTAGTATTTCTGGATATCTGGCGAGCCTACGGCAACGTTATTCAAGAGGATTTGTGGGACATAGTGGGCACATTGGATGTGCTTAGTATGGCACATCCAATGGCGATCAAGTAGAATGAACAGAATATTTATTTATTTATTTATTTATTTATTTATTTATTTATTGTACCCTCAGGGCCAAAGGCATTATGAGGGGAGTGGGTTTAGGATAAACAACAATGAAATAGAATACAGTGAAATTAGGTATTACAAAATAAATTTCCTCGAGAATAAAGCAAATGACATCCAGAAAACGTAAATAGTATAGAAACAATGTATACAATACAGTGGAACCAGATAAAACACACAATCAACTTTCTTCAGAATAAACAATATTAGCTACAGCGTCATGAAAGATTTTATTATCAGGAATGGCTGCAATATCGGGGAGAAGGCGGTTCCATTGCACAGATGTGCGGGGAAGATGAGACTGAAAAGAAGATTTGGTGTGGCATGTTGGGATGCCAACCTTGTGGCGGTGATCGATGCGACGTGAAATGTATTCGGGGGGGGGGGGGGTGACATGAAATAGTTGTGAAGCGCAACGTGATGATATAACTTGTGAAATAGCGTTAGGCGACCAATTTGGCGGCGAGATTGTAACGGTGGGAGTGAGACGTTAGATTTCATGGCTGTGATGCTTGCCGTACGGGTGTAATTTGAAAGAATGAAGCGAACGGAATTATTTTGGACTAATTCCAAGGAATATGTGAGGTTTTCATGCGTAGGGTCCCATATTGATGCTGCGTATTCTAGTTTAGGACGTATGAGTGTTTTATAGAGTAGAAGTTTAAGGGATGAGGGAGCGGTAGAGAGGAGTGCAAACTGCTGGGCTAGTTGGTTCATATTGCATAGAAAAGGAACCAGCGAAAATAGACGCAAGACAAGAAAAAAGGAGGCACACACCACAACGCTGGACTTACAACTGATTTATTGCGATGAAGAATTGCTCATTTTAAAAGAATTTCCTGCCTGCGCACCCACCCTACAGACAATACACTTCGCGCACCACATGATGACATGCCTACTATAACGATAAAAACTTGTACTCCTTTTCAGTGATAATCACAGACGCCTCACTGACGCATTTCTGCTTATTCTTTCTAATCATGAATTCCTCCAATAGCTCAAGCTCACGTTTAGATTTCCCCCGCCCGATAATGCTGGCAATGTGAAAACTAGGAGAACACTTGCAGTCCTTTACATGTAAGGCTAGATTGCTGCCTGTGCTTGTGCCCAAAGTTGTGCGATGTTGCCTCAGGCGCTCATTCAAGCATGCTCCAGTTTGGCCTATGTAGATTTTCCCGCATGACAATGGGATTGAATACACCACGCCCACTGCGCATGTGGTGAACATAGTCTGGTGTTTCGTGTTGCAAACACCAGTTCTGCGTATGTCTGCAAAGGTTTGGGCGCACAAACCGGACAGTTTGCAAGGAGCAGAAAATGCCATAGTGACACCAAACTTCTGAGCCACTTTTTTCAGACCATGTGAAGTCTTGTGGAAGTAAGGCATGACTTCCAACTTTCTTGTTGGCACTTCTACTGGCCTGGCATCCTTTGAAGAAAACTTCAGTTTTTTCCCCAAGGATTCCGCCACCGCCAGCAAAACCGAGGGAGGAAACCCAGAACATTGTAGCCGTTCAACCTGCTCCGCCAGACTTTGCTGCATCACATGAGGGCAACTCTTCTTTAAGGCATTCAAAAAACATAAGTTTGCAATGCTGCGCTTCACTAACTTAGAATGGGCCGAATCATACGGCAACAGTGCCTTCTTAACCTGGGTGCATATTTCCAGCACACGTGTTGATTGGGTAAAAAAGTCAATTCTAAATCCAGGAACCTAATGGTCTTGTCAGAAGGAATCTCATGCGTAAAAACCAAGTTCTTAGAACAAGTGCTAAAAATATTTAAAATCTGGTCTGCCACAAGGGTAAACTGGTCATTTTCGGTTAAGTTCAAAATTACTAAAAAATCGTCAACATATCTAAAAACCCTTACAACACGTGTGTCATTTAGAGATCTTTGTAGCATCGAGTCAAATTTTGCTAAAAAATGTTGCACAGCACCAGCGCAACACAGGAGCCGATACAGATTCCATGTTCTTGCACAACATACTCATCTTCATACTGTGCTATCGTAGAATTCAAGTACACTTTTAAAAGTTCGAGGAAGGATTCTAAAGTGATGCCACACTTATTCTGGAAGGAAATTGTCCCAGATCTTTTAATGAATTCGCGCACAGCAATAAAAAGATCGTCATGGGGCACAGAATAAAACAAGTCCACAATGTCCACCGAGAAGGCTGCATTAGCGTCGGGGAAACCGCGATTGAGGCACTCCACCAGGCTCATTGAACCCGGCACAACAAAAGGATCCACAGGCACCAGGCCCTCGAAGGAACACTGTAGGTAGTTTGAAAGCACTTTTTGCCATAAACCTTCTTCCGTGACGATCGCCCTGAAAGGGTTGTCAGGCTTATGTGTCTTTGCTATGAAGAACACACGCAGGGAGTCTTGCTGGCATTTACGAACTTGCTTCTCAATGCTGCCCAAATTCAACCTATTGAGAAGCCTTAAGGCCAACGCCTTGGCCTTGCGCGGTTTTACTTCTGCCTTTTTGAAGTTCTTTTCTATGGCTTCGGCCGCTTTCGTCTTAAAAAGGGAAGAGGGAAGCACCGCGAACTCACCTTCCTTGTCAGCTTGAAGGAGACTGAGGCCTTCTTGTTGGAAGTGGGCGACCAAAGGGCGCAGATCCCTGCTTGGTTGACGTCGGCCCGTCCAGGTTCTCATGAGACAGTCAACACCCTCTGAGACGCAACGAGCTTTCTCCTCAAAAGGGGCCTTGTCAGCCACTCTGTGAACCACTGCCAGAAGCTCGTGCTTGCGGGACCTTGGTTCAAGGGAGAACTTAGGTCCGCGCTTCAGGATGTCGTCGAAAACTGAGGGAAGAGAGGCTTCGCCCTGGTACGTGACAGCTGTACCAGTTGCTTTTTGTATCCTTTTCCTGGGCAGAAATCGCCGAAAGTCATTCCAGTAGGCTTCAGTGAGTAGTGAAGCGAGACGAGGATGCTCCCGAAGCCTACTTGCAGCCGCCCAAGGTTGTCCGGCTTGAAGGCACATAAGTCGCATCCATTCCCTCAAGTGTCGGACCTGCCAGTAGAGCTCCGATTTCAAGATTTTGCATACACGCTTCCAGAGGTCCGAAAAGCTGGCAGACTTCTAATGGTGGGATTCCGCACTTCAGTCCATGTGACAGCGCTCGTGCCTTGCAAGTAGTGAGAACAATAGCGCTGACGCAGGAAGATAAACCATCAGTAGATGTAGGATGACACATAAAAGAGCCCGGTGTAGAAGAATAGTAGTTCAGGAGTGCAAACTGCTGGGCTAGTTGGTTCATATTGCATAGAAAAGGAACCAGCGAAAATAGACGCAAGACAAGAACAAAGGAGGCACACACCACAACGCTGGACTTACAACTGATTTATTGCGATGAAGAATTGCTCATTTTAAAAGAATTTCCTGCCTGCGCACCCACCCTTCAGACAATACACTTCGCGCACCAAATGATGACATGCCTACTATAACGATAAAAACTTGTAGTCCTTTTCAGTGATAATCACAGACGGCTCACTGACGCATTTCTGCTTATTCTTTCTGATCATGAATGCCTCCAATAGCTCACGCTCACGTTTAGATTTCCCCCGCCCGATAATGCTGGCAATGTGAAAACTACGAGAACACTTGCAGTCCTTTACATGTAAGGCTAGATTGCTGCCTGTGCCTGTGCCCAAAGTTGTGCGATGTTGCCTCAGGCGCTCATTCAAGCATGCTCCAGTTTGGCCCATGTAGATTTTCCCGCATGACAATGGGATTGAATACACCATGCCCACTGCGCATGTGGTGAACATAGTCTGGTGTTTCGTGTTGCAAACACCAGTTCTGCGCATGTCTGCAAAGGTTTGGGCGCACAAACCGGACAGTTTGCAAGGAGCAGAAAATGCCATAGTGACACCAAACTTCTGAGCCACTTTTTTCAGACCATGTGAAGTCTTGTAGAAGTAAGGCATGACTTCCAACTTTCTTGTTGGCACTTCTACTGGCCTGGCATCCTTTGAAGAAAACTTCAGTTTTTTCCCCAAGGATTCCGCCACCGCCAGCAAAACCGAGGGAGGAAACCCAGAACATTGTAGCCGTTCAACCTGCTCCGCCAGACTTTGCTGCATCACATGAGGGCAACTCTTCTTTAAGGCATTCAAAAAACATAAGTTTGCAATGCTGCGCTTCACTAACTTAGTAATTTTGAACTTAACCGAAACTGACCAGTTTACCCTTGTGGCAGACCAGATTTTAAATATTTTTAGCACTTGTTCTAAGAACTTGGTTTTTACGCATGAGATTCCTTCTGACAAGACCATTAGGTTCCTGGATTTAGAATTGACTTTTTTACCCAATCAAGACGTGTGCTGGAAATATGCGCCCAGGTCTAAGAAGGCACTGTTGCCGTATGATTCGGCCCATTCTAAGTTAGTGAAGCGCAGCATTGCAAACTTATGTTTTTTGAATGCCTTAAAGAGGAGTTGCCCTCAATTCTTCATCGCAATAAATCAGTTGTAAGTCCAGCGTTGTGGTGTGTGCCTCCTTTGTTCTTGTCTTGCGTCTATTTTCGCTGGTTCCTTTTCTGAGCGGTAGAGAATTTGCGACGTAAGTATCCTAACATACGGTTAGCGTTATAATCACGTAGTCAATATGAATAGACCATGTTAAGTTTTGAGTGATATGAATTCCTAAGTACTTATATGTTTTTACCCAATCAAGAGGAGTGACATCAAGATAATATGAAGGAAGTGCGTTAGATGTCCGGGAAACACGCAAAGCTTTACATTTATTAGTGTTTAATTTCATATTCCGTGTAATGCACCAGTTTGACACCAAATTAAGGTCTGACTGGAGATTGTCAGTATCGTTGACGTTATTTATTTCCCGAAATATTACACAATCGTCAGCAAAAAGGTGAATGTTAGAACATATGGCAGAAGGAAGGTCATTAATATAGATTAAAAATAGGAGTGGCCCAAGGACCGATCCCTGTGGAACACAAGATAGCACGTTAGCAATCGGTGAATTAGTGTTATTAGCATGCACAAATTGCCAACGGTTTAGAAGGAAAGATTTAATCCATTGCAAGACGTTAGGATCGAGATTAAGATGGCTCAGTTTATGTAGTAGCAATTCATGGCATACTTTATCAAAGACTTTGGAAAATTCCAAAAAAATGCAGTCAGCGCAAGATGAGTTGTCAAGTATGCGGTATAGCTTATCAGTAAAGGCAAGTAATTGAGTTTCACAGGAGTATGTTTGACAAAAACCATGTTGCGCAGGCCTGAAAAATGAATTCTCATCGAGAAAGGTAACGACATTCTTGAAAATGATATGTTCAAGTAATTTGCAGCATATGCTGGTGAGCGAAATGGGACGAAAGTTTTGAGGGTAGTGCTTACCACCGGACTTGTGAAGTGGAACCACCTTCCCAATTTTCCAGTCGATAGGAAGGCTTGCTGTGTCGAGTGACTGTTGGAAAAGTTTGGTTAGTATAACTGAACTATAAGCACAAGTATTTTTTAGGAATTTAGCGCTAATGGCATCAGAACCAGGTGAAGAATCATTTTTTAAAGATTCGATTAATTCGGCTACACCAGGTGGATCGACAGTTATGGGTGGCATTGTCGGGAACCTGTGGTGCGGTATGAATGGAAGATTAACGCTTGAAATGGAGGAAAAGCTTTCAACGAATGTCTCATTCGGCACGGAAGCACAAATCATTGGGGATAAGTTTACCGGAGGCGTCTTGTAGTCTAATTAATGGGTCGTTCGCAGAATGTATAACGCACCAAAATTTTTTAACACTCGTTTTCAAAATTGTTGGTAATGTGGCAGACAAAAAGTTATTCTTCGTAAGTTTAATCGCGTTGACGTAAGCGTCGGAAGCAGACTTTTACTTCGCCCATCGCGCATTAGATGGTGAAAACTTCGCGCGGCGGTATAGACGTTTCTTTTTGTTAGATAATCGTCTGATGTGAGAGTTGTGCCATGGTGCTTGTGGATTAGAGGTGAAGATGCGCTTTGGGATATACTTATCAGTTAGTTCGTGAACCTTTGTTTTGAATGATATCCAGTTATCCTCGACAGAGCAGTAGTCTGAGTTAGCAATAAAGTAATCAACAAAAGTGCCCAGCTCATTGTTAATAGCGGTAAAGTTGGCGCGTTTGTAATTTAGAATGATTTTCTTTATTTTATTCACTTTTGGACGTGGTATACTAATGCAAAAATTGAACAGAACGTGATCGCTTATACCTGGAAGATATGTTATGTCAGTAGCTAACTCTGGATTAGTTGCTAGAACTAGATCGAGAGTGTTCGAAGCGTTATTTACCGTCCTGGTGGCTTTTGTAACTAACTGAGTTAGGGAAAATGTGGCGCATAGTTCTAAGAATTCTTTAGCTTGATGCGAAGGGGGAGATGAAGGAGGCGGCTGAGCAGTCCATAAAATAGTCGGGAAATTAAAGTCCCCAAGTAGAAAAAGCGGTGATGAAGGAAATCGTGCGCGAACAAGATTTATAGCGTCGTGAAGTTCGTTAGTGAATGTAGACGAATAAGAAGGAGAACGGTAACAGACGCCAATAACCAATTTGAGATGACCTATCACTATTGACGCAAAAATTAGTTCTAGTTCGCTGAAGACTTGGATACATGAAGATGGAATGTCTTTGGAAATGGCAAGTAAAGCACCACCGCCACGCTTGGCTGTTTTATCGCAACGATATACCGAATAGCAATGAGCGTTATGGAAGATTTCGGAATCTGACACATGCGTTGGGAGCCAGGTTTCCGTTAGCGCTATAATGTCATCTGAGCATGTGTCTATGGCAGAAGATAAAGAAATATGCTTGTTAAGTAGGCTTCTGACGTTAGTATAAAGAACTGATATCGATGATGACAACTGTCCACTACCCCTCGCGTTTCCCTACGGTGAAGCGGAAGATCCAGGTACGGAATCCAATGCAGACGACTCCAATGCAGAGGATTCGCCACGTGCCACGATTTCTTCAACAGTGTCCTTGGCAGGGTTATACATGAAGCATTTTTTATTGATGTGCAGCTTGTTATATCGTATTTTAAAAGAGCGAGGGCCAGCGTGATTAGATCCGAATTCAAAAAGTTTTTTTCGAGCCTGGCGCGTAGCAGGTGAGAAATCTTCACTGATAGTGATGTTATGTTTTAAATTGGTTACGAAGGGTTAATATCTTGTCTTTCATTTTAGTGTCCGAAAATTTAGCTATGATTGGTCAACACTTCTTTCTGAAAAAACGCCGAGGCGATGTGCACGTTGAATTGGACTCGAGGAGCATACTTCGACAACCTTAGACAAGGCTTCCAGGAGTTTAGATTCAGTATCTGCCCAAGTCTCTTCCGCATCGGGTATACCCCTAAATATTAAGTTTTCACGTCGTGATCTATCTTCTGCTTCATCAAGGCGAGGCTGCAGCAAATCATTTCGAATGCGTTGGTCTTCTACAGATTTCTTTAAAGACGAAAGTTCTTGACCCATTTCGCTGAATTTTTTTTCATCGACTTCATCAAGCCTCTTGCACATGCCAGCTAACTTTGATTCAATATTCTTCTGACTAATACTAATGCCTTTTATATCAGCTGCTAATTCGACCTGATCTTTTGAGCTTTGCAACGTACGAGAATGTACATCCTTGAGCAGCTTAAACAGAACTTTCATTTGTTCAGACGGATTGTCTGGCAGGTTGCCTACGTCAAGGGAGCGAGTCGTAGGACCTGGTTTAGATTCAATGTCGCCAGAGCGCAAAAGCAGGAAAACCATTGAAACACATTCACAAGCAACATCAAAGCACACCCGTGGGCACGGGAACAGAAGTAAACAGCGATCGTCGCATTTCCTAGCGTGCAAAGAATTGTGAGCACAAACCTGCACAGTGAAGAAACGAAGCATTGGAGGCATGCCGATGTCACTGTTCCCGTGCCCACTGAAGGAGGAGGAGGAGGTAAACTTTATTAAAGAAAAGGTCTTTGGCGCGGGTTGGGGTGACGTTCCCCTCCCCGCGGTGGGCACCTCTTCTAGGCCGGACGCCAGGTGGCCGACCGACGATGTCGCTCGGCGACCTCTTCGGCCCGCTCCGTGACTCGGAGTTGAACCTCCGGGTCCGAGCTGAGCAGCGCGGCCTCCCACTGCGATTGGGTAGAGAGCTGCAGACTGTTCAACGGCTTGTCTTGAGGACATGAGTATAGGATGTGGGGTGTGTCTGCCTTATGGTGCCCACAGAGAGAACAGGTGGGGCTGAACTGCTCTGGGAACCATATGGAGTACATGTACGGATTAAAGAAAGTGTTTGTTTGGAGCTGCCGCCAACTGACTTGTTTTTTTTTCTTAGAGATCTATGTGGGTCTCGGAAGATTTGTCTTTCTTTCTTGAAGTGGGTAGTAATTTCTTTGTAGGTCGTCATTCGCTCCTTGGCCGACCTGAGCTCGGGGTAACGCACCTCCCGGTTAACTACGAATCCTCGGGCAAATTGGTGAGACGCCTCGTTTCCAGGATGGCCCGAATGGGCGGGGACCCAGATCAATGTGATCTGGCGGGTATAGGAGATTTTTTGTAATATATTAATGGCTGCTGAGTGGGCCCCTCCTTTGCAAAAATTTCGAATTGCGGTTTTAGAGTCGCTGATGATGTATTTGGCAGTGGTGGAGGTAATTGCTAAAGCTATGGCAGCTTCTTCGGCCTCCTCCGGAAATTTTGTTTTATCGATTGTCGCCGATACGACGGGAGAACCTCGATGATCGACAACTGCCAGGGAAAAGGCGTCTCTGTCCGCATGTTCTGCCACGTCCACATGCACCGTGTCTTTCTGAACTGAAAATCTTTCGTGAAGTTTTTGTGCCCTAGCCTTTCTTCTGTCTGTATCATAGTGTGGATGCATGTTTTTGGGCAGAGGATGGACTATTAAGTGTTCGTGCACGAGTCTTGGAATTGGCAAGGTGTGTGCAGGGATTCCTTCATATTGTATTCCTGGCTTCTTTAGGATGAAACGTCCCGTTTCAGTGCCTGATAGTCTTTCGTATTGTGCGGTGAGGTGTGCTTCCATCATTTCCGCTAAGGTGTTATGAATTCCTAACTGTATTAATTTTTCATTTGGGGTATGACGAGGGAGGTTCAGCGTAATTTTGTAGGATTGTCGAATTAGAGAATCCACTTCGTCCCTTTCTCTGACAGTGAGGGTGACGTATGGTGTGGAGTAGATGACTCTGCTAAGAACGAAGGCCTGGATTAGTTTCCTGGTCTCGGCTTCTTTAACTCCTCCTCGCCTATTCGCGATGCGTCTGATGAGGAAGGAGATTTGGTTGACGGTGTTTCTCAGTGTTTCCACTTCTGGGATGGCTGCCCCTTCCGCGTATATTTTGATCTCAGGCGCTTTATTTCTTTTTTTACGCTTTGGGCATAGGATGAGGAGTTCAGATTTTTTGGGGGGGAACACGCAAGTCCCGCGGCTTGTGCCTCCTCTACTACTACATCTTCCGCTTGTTGTAGCGTATCTTGTATCGTGCCGATACTCCCCTTGGTGGTCCAAAGGGTGATATCGTCCGCGTACAAGGAGTGTTCTAGGTCTGGAATTTTGGCGAGTTCGCGTGCCATTTTGATGAGGGTTATATTGAATAAGAAGGGGGAGAGGACCGATCCTTGCGGCGTTCCTCTGTCTCCTAAAGTGAAGGTGTCGGATTTGATTGCGCCAATTTGAATTTTAGCCGTGCTATCGGAGAGAAAGTCCTCGGTGTAGTTAAACGTTCTTTCGCCTACATTCAACGGTGAAAGAGAATCTAGGATTGCTTTGTGTTTGACGTTATCAAATGCTTTGGTTAAATCTAGAGCTAGGATTGCCCTTGTGCTCCTTTCTTGCTCCTGAGATAGGACCTCGTTTGCTAGTCTGAGCATCGTATCCTGTGTTGATAAATATGGTCTAAAGCCGACCATAGTGTGGATATAAATTCTCTTTGTGCATGTGGGACTGCAGTCTGTCGAGTATGACGTGCTCAAACATTTTTCCTAAGCAAGAAGTAAGCGAAATAGGTCTGAGATTTTCGAGCGCGAGCTTTTTGCCCGGTTTTGGAATGAATTTAACGATGGCGTGTTTCCAAGACGCTGGGAGTTTTCCTTCCCTCCAACATCCGTTCGCAAAGTCCGTGAGGGCTGTGATGGAAGCGTCGTCTAGGTTTCTGAGTGTCTTATTGTTAATGCAGTCCTCTCCCGGAGCGGATGTCGTGCGTATCTTAAGGAGGGCTGCTCTGATTTCCGCCATCGTTATCTCAGCGTCCAGGATGGGGTTAGGTTGTCATTTATAATCGGGTAGGGACTGCGTCTCTCGGGTTGTGCAGAAGTATTTCTGCTGGAGCGTGTTTATAATATCTTGATCCGTGCCTGGGTCTGTATTTAGAATTTTGGTGATTTCCTTTTGAGTCGTAGCTTTGTTCCATTCCGGATCAAGGAGATGCCGCAGAAGATTCCACATCTCTCTCGTGCCTAGATTGCCATTTATATTTTCGCAGATATGGTTCCACTGCTGTCTCGCGAGTTCTGCGGAGTGGTGTTGAATTTCTTCCGTGAGTGTGGCTATCCTATTTCTAAGCTTTTTGTTGTATTTTTGCTTAAGCCATCTTTTTTCTAGGCTTGCCTTTCCTCCCACATGTGTGTGAGGCGGCTGTCAATCATACGCCTAGGTCATGCACTACGTCTTTAGTGGCCTTTCCTACGTTTGATAGGAGGGTTTGTGTCCACTGTACTAGGTCTGCGATCGGTTCCTGATTTTGGTCACGCATCGTCCTAAATTTGTCCCAGTCAGTGATTATGTTTTTTTGGGTTGGGGTTTGAGATTGCCAATGACGATTTTTGACATTATGATATAATGGTCACTTCCCAGATTTTGTCTGGTGTTGCTCCAGTCTGGGGGATTTTTGCCCATCGTGAGGTCCGGGCACGTGTCCCTGTTCACGCTGTTGCCTATCCTGGTAGGCTGCATGGGGTCCGTATACTGGGTTAGCCCTCTTTGCTGGATAAAATCCATTAGGCCGTGCCTTTCCTGGATATTGTTGCGTGTCCCCATTGCACGTGTTGAGCGTTGAAGTCACCCAGAATTAGGATTGGGTTTTGGCCAGCAATTTGTAGGGCTTTGAGTATAGCGGCTTTCGCTGGTCCAGCCTGTGCCCTGGGGTGGCTGTATGCGTTAGGTATGAACAGAGAAGAGCAGTTTCTTTTGCTAGGTAGAATTTCGATTAATATACAATCAAGCTCTACGTCTTCAATCTCGTGGTTAACCACGGTAAGGTTTCTATGTACCATTGTAGTGGTTAATGGCTGTTCTGCGATGCGACATGGCAGAACTGCCCGGTACCCTGGCAGTTTTAGTCGAGACATTCTGGGTTCTTGGATCGCAATTACGTCAGGTTTTTCGGATTGCAATTGAATGTGTAACTGCAGATGTGCTTTTTTGTTGCGCATGGACCTGCAGTTCCACTGCCAAATTGTTATGGTTTTAGGATTGGCCATTTTGCTGGGATTGATCGATTGGCGCCCCTTGAGCTGACGGGGGAGGCGACGTAAAATCCTGTAAAACGGTGTCGAGTACTCCAAACTTGTGATTTACATCGTGTATGTGTTGTTCGAGGCTTTGTGTTAAATTGTCAACTCTTTGGGTTAGATTATCGAGTTTCTGGCTGTGCTCTTCCACTTTTTGTTCGAGTTTGGGACTTTTATCTTCCAGTGAGGTATTTCTTACGTCAGCTACTGCTCGTTTTTTGCGGTGTTTCTTCCTTGCTTACTACGCTTACTGGTGTTTCGACTGATGCGGCCACAGTAGTTTCCATTTCTATGACCTCCGGCATTGGGAGTGGTTTTGGAAGAGGGTCCTTAGATTTTGCAGGGGCTTTTAGTTTACTATTTTCCTGTTCCAAGTGTTTAATGCGGTCCGTGAGCATTTGAATGTGGTGGAGTGCCTGATCGAGTTTAGACTGTAATGTCTGCAGCTCCGTCCCCTTTCCGTGAGAGGCCACTCCCGCCCAGCTCACCTGTCTCGGTCCGGGACTCTGAGTCCGGCTGCTGGTGCCGTTGCCGCCTCCACTGCGACTGCTGCTGCGTCCGCTGCGGCTACTGCTGCGTCCGCTGTCCAAGGACTGGAAGGAGCTCGAGCGGTCCTTCCTTCGGGTGGATGGTGGGTCGTCGCAGGTCCGGCATTTGGATCTTGACTGGTGCTCCAATGTTTTCGTTTGGGGTCGTTGAAATCGTTTCTTGCAACTCTTATCGCCTGTGCGGTGCCCTCCTCCGCAGACAATGCAAACTGGGTCGCAGATTTCTTCCTTTAGGCGCTGGTTGCCGCAGTACGGGCACCGTTGTTGCGGTGGCTCCGGACATACGTCTCTTCTGTGTCCGACTCTTCTGCAGTTCGTGCACGCCTCTACTTTCGGAATGAAGGGGTAGACTTGGTACAGGACTCCGAAGTAGACGATGCTATCTGGTAGTTCGTCCGCGTCGAAGTCGAGCAGAAGGGACTTCGATGTTCTTCCCATGGTTCATGCGTGTACGATGTCAGGGGGTTTCTTTTACGGAATTCTGTCATCATTTCTTGGGGAGTTTCGCCATCGTAAGCCCGATAGATGATGCCTTGCAGGGCCCTGTCCGGAGGGGCGATGTACGACGTCATGACGACGTCTTTGCCTTCTAACTTGATTTGCTTGACTGCGACGTAGCGTAGTGCGTTTGCCTGCACCGGCGTCGATATGGTGAAAACATTTTTTGCAGAATTTGTTCGAGATTGGTCTTTATCAGCCTCGGTCGCGGTGATGCCGCTCGCTGTCGCGATCGCGTGCCTGATAGACTTCTCTGTGTAGCGCGTGAAGTCGACGCCACCCGTTGGTCTGTAGATGATTTTATAGACCTCCTCCGGGAGTCGGGGAAGTGGTTTCTTAGGATGCAGGGGAGGGAGAGGTTGCGCCTGCGGCTTCTCGGTCTGCTTATTTGGCTTCTGAGCTGTTGATGACTCAGCTTTGGGGTTCTTATTGCGGTAGGAAACAATCGTTTTCCAACAGGTCGTGTTGAATTCGACTGGGGAGGCGTTAGTCCCAACTACGGCGTACTCCATGACTGCCGCCGAGGCGTTCTCGATGCGCTAGGCCTGGCGTTCGGGTAAGTTAGGGCGCCGGGGCGACGCTGGCTTGAGACCGTCGGAGCCCGAGCTCCGATTTGCTTAAAAAAAGTCTTTAAAGGTGCCTTATACACTCACGCTTCTTGTCCGTGTGTCGGCGTCGGCGTATCCTGGTGTTTTCCTTTGCAGCAGGTGCTCGAACACGGAGCCCAAACGAAGCACATGCGTCACCGACTCACCGTTGGCCCCCTAGCGGGCATTCCCTGCCCACTGAAGGGAAAGCCAGCATGTTGTCGCTTTAAATCCGGTGTGGGTGGCGATGCCATCGTCGATTACGCTGGACGGGTGTGGACGAGGGATTCGATAAGCAGAAAATCTTGGCCGGGTAAAAGGCTGAATTTGTCGGTGAACCGAAGCCCAGAACTTGCAACCACTGGACCAGGGAAAGACGTCGAGTCAGTGCCTGCAGCCGGCGAAGTTGATATGCCGAGCGCCAGCACAGCCTGCACAGTGAAGAAACGAAGTATTGGAGGCATGCCGATGTCACTGTTCCCGTGCCCACTGAAGGATTGGATTGGAAAACATTTAACTCGTCAGAAAAGGCAGAATGCAGACGATCCGTGCTAGGTGGCTATCAGTCCACGGCTGACAGCGACCTGGGTAGCCCATTTAATGACCCGGGTTTGAACTCCCAAGTCTGAGCTGACCAACACGGCCTCCCACTGCTCGAGAGTAGGAACCTGTATTACAGATTTCGGGGGCGGCTCCTGTTTACAATTCCACAATAGGTGATCATAAGTGGCTAAATCACCGCATAATGTACATGCAGGGTCGTATTCACCGGGGTAGAATTTTGACAACAGGTAAGGCGTCATGAAGGATCGCGTCTGGAGTCGCCGCCAAGTGGTCTCCTGCTCCTTATTAAAGGCTTTGTCTGGAGGAGGGAATATATCCTCCTTTCAAGTTTAAAATGATTAGTAATATCGTGAAAAGATGATAGGCCGTCCTTCGAAAAACTCTCAGCAACGACAGCGTCCCCTGCTCGGCTGACGAATACTCGAGCTGTTATGTGTGCCGCTTCGTTACCAGGGTTCCCCGAGTGAGCCGGGACCCATATCAATTCAATAATTCTGTCTAAGTCTTTGGTTTGACCCAATATGCTCATTGCTGCCTGAGAAATTCTGCCCCTCGCATAATTGCGTATGGCAAATTTAGAGTCGCTGAGCATGATAGTAGCTTTTGTGTTAATGATAGCAAGGGCGATTGTCGCCTCTTCTGCCGTTTCCGAGGATTTCGTTATGGTAGTGCCGGAGACTATCAGTTTACCTTGCGTATCCACCGCCGTTAGTGCGAACGCTTGTTTCTGGGGATATTCTGCGGCATCTACATATACTGCATGTTCATATTGGTTGTATATTTCCAGAGCCCTTCGAAATTTCCAGAGCCCTTCACTACAGTGTCCCTCATAGCCTGAGTCGCTTTGGGACATTAAACCCCCATAAACCAAGCCAATCTTTTTTTTGTAATGAGGTGTAAGGCGTTATTATACCCGGATTACCATGTGGTATGCTCCTATGGCTGCTAAATAATTTATAGCTGAATTTTTTTCTTGTGCTGTTTCAGTTTCACTAGCTGAAAGATGACTGTGACCTTAAAGAGAGGTTGTAGGTCATGTGAGGCGTGAAAAACTGCAATATAATTGGTGCTTCTACATTTGTAGTCATTCCTGCTCTTGAGGAAGGCTGGCTTCAGCACTGCAGTAAACTAAAACGATAAAGCAGCAATTATATCGCAGTTTTTCTATGCCTCATATGACCTAAAACCTCTTTTTGACGTCGCAGCTGTCATTCGGCTATTGAAACTGAAACAGCATGACCGAAATATTCGATTATAAATTGTTTAGCGGTTGTAGGCGAATACCACATGGTGATTCATGCATAGTAGTGTCTTCCGCATTATTATAAAGAAGAAAATATGCCGCCAAAATTAGGTCTCTATGCTCTCTTAACGTGCACTGGCATCGCACAGTACACGGGCCCCTAGAATTTCGCCTCCATCGAAATTCGACCACCGCGGCCAGGATGAAACCCGTGACCTGAAAGACGCGGGTTCGATGCTGGCTGCGGCAGTCAAATTTTGATGGAGGCGAAATTCTAGAGTCCCGTGTATTGCGATGTCAGTGCATGGTAAAGAACCCCAGGTGGTCGAAATTTCCAGAGCCCTTCGCTATGGCATCCCTCACAGCCTGAGTCATTTTGGGACGGTAAACCCCCATAAACCATAAAGCTTTCAACAAAGAACTGTCATCATTTCATTGAATAACTAGTGCCATACCTTTCCCGCTTCTTCGACCTACACATGGGCACCGCCGTATTGCTGCACCGCAGCTGCGCTTCCATTTCGGCAAGTGCAAGCCAGCCTAGAACTCGTGCTGCACTTCTTGAACTAGTGCAGAAAGTGCAGCCAAATGGAAGAGACCTTATGATTATGTGGCTATTTCCTTTGCATTGGGTGGGCGACAGTTTTTGTCCTAGCCATTACATAGAAAGAAGAAACAAAAAGGAAACGTGGAAACATTCACTATTAAGACAACTTTCACCAGCAGACCCCAAATGAACAAAGCCTGCCTGTATAGTGAACAAAGCAGCTAGGCTGTCACGGATCTAGCAAATTATAATTTTGAAAGTGGGTCTCCTGCTGTGAAACTGGCAACGTTTGTGCCCCTAGAGACAAGAAGAGGCGAGAAGCCACAGACGAATGTATGTAGGACAGGGAGCTGAACGAGGAAGTAGTTCCCATAATTGAAGAATACATGGAAAGACAAGGACGAGACACGTTTATGTTCTTCTTTCTGTGTTCGTCGTTTTGTTTTCACAAGTTAGGAGTAGATGTTTGTTGTAGTTTCACTTTTTTAGGAAAATGGGGAGAGGATTGTTCATCTTGAGACATGTAGCCCAAAAGACAGAGCACAGGAGTGACTCACACAACATTAGTCTTTGCGTTTTGTTCCTACTGTTCTGTGTGCTTGCCCCCAAATTGTCCCCAAATGAGGCATTGACATGATCTTACGTGGTGCTTTGCTGGTAAAGGGTGTGTGCTGCATGCATATGGGTGTGTGGCATTCAGATTCAAGCACCAACAAGCCGTGTGGCTTCTAGTGCAGTAGGAATTATGGGAGCAAAAAGAGCCTCAAGGATGTAGATGGATAGTTTAGCTCTTCAGTTTGCCTTTTCTGAAAAATTTTGTGGCAGGAGGTTTTAGTACATGTCAGCCCACCCCTCATGTAATAGTCCCTTGTGGGCCTTTGAGGTACAAATAAATAAAAAGTAATGCCCTTTCAGACAGTATAATTTGCAGCTTTGGTGCAAGATTTTTGGTGGCCACTTCAGGGAGTGTTTGCCCAGAGCTTGTAGTGATTGCTTAATGGCGCTTGGTCACAAGAACCGTACAGTTAACCAATTGCCCTCGTGCCTCTTGGTGAGAAAATCTGAGAGGTCAAAATGACAATTTACCATAGCTGTGAGCAGTAATGAGCTGGATGTATTGCCTAAGAGAAACGAGGTCATCTGCTTGACAGTAGTAAGAATTTTGGGTTGGTTAGAGCATAGATGGCTTAACACCATCTTCCATATCTTAATAGATGTGGCATTGTTGGCATGTGTAATTAAAAATTTGTTTCGATGTGTGTGGCTGGTGAGCTGTCAGCTCTGGCATGACGAAGTTGTAAGCCCAACCAGAAGTACCTGTGCTGTTTGAGCTCAGGGCAAGAGCTTTGAGCGAGGCCGCTGCACTACGTCCTTGTACATTTGGCTTTCATGGTACTCCAACTTCCTCCTTCCCCACCTGTGTTAGGAATGTCGCCATGGGGCCGAGCGAAAGTGGTGGGGTGTAATTAGAGCAGTGGCATGGCCATAAGGTCCATCCGAACAGCACTGCGTAAGACTTGTTGGCTGTATTGGCCCCGCAGTCAGAACTGGGGTGAGTTATGAGTGGGCCACTGTGGAAAAAAACAGTAGAGCAGCGGAAAACATGCCACGAATGGTGGAGAGCTATAGTTTGGAGGCAACCTTTGATGCCTTTGTTGCCATTGTGGTCAAAGATATCTGTGCGACCATCAAGGGCAGCACCTGTTCTGAATGCATCGCATAGCAATAGATCAGAGCTTCAATTTTATAGTTGGATCATGGGCCTTACTGCAGGAGGTGTATGAATCGGTTCAGATTTCACATTGACATGCATCAAATTCAGCAACGTTAGTACTCACAGGTACAATAAAACCTCGTTAAGGCATACCTCGCGGCAATATTGTCACGAAGACGACGAAGCTGGCAGTGGTATGGGAACGGAAAGGTCACATTATAGGCGAGCGGCCATTAAAATCATCTCACTGCCATCATTCATCGCCGCTTATCATTTGGTGTGAGATGCGGGGTATCATCCCTATCCTGGTCCTGGATCTTCAGAGTCCTCCGCCTGCCGTTATCATCGGCCGCGTGCACCTGGTTCGCCCTGCTGTGCCCCAGCCCGCCGAACCTGAACCGACCTCGCCGCTCACTCCAGTCCCGTCCCCCGCCCTGACCACAAGGCATGTTGACATAACAACGCTGCCACGACCCGAGACACCGCCCACACGTGAGGACACCGCCCCCTGCCCATGCCATTCGGTGCATTCAAGGGCTTCGTCCGTCGGCTACTGGCGACCTGTGTCCCGGAAGCTTCGTCAACCAGGATTCATTCACACATATCCTTCATCGTGGCGGCCAGCACTTCCCCCCATGCCATGCACCATCCTCCTCTGAACCCATCTCCACTGAGCCGTCTCTCCATCGGTGTCTTCTATTCACTATCGGGACAATCGCTCGGCAGCCCCGGGTAGTCTCACTAAAACGACGAAGCTGGCAGTGGCTCAGGAACAGAATGGTCGCACTATAGGCGAGCGGCCATTAGAATGATCTCACTGCCATCGTTCATCGCCGCTTATTATTCGGCTGGTCGCCACATAACAATATGCCCAAACTGAAAGCAGCCTGAGTATATCCGTTGACCTAGTAAAAGATGATACCTGAGGCATTTCAAAGAATGCGCAGGTGAAACCTTTTAATCACATAGCTACGAGTGCAGCCCTCGAAGGTATGTAAGCCAGGTCCCGTGTCCCAGCTGCTCTATTAGGCCATATTTGAGTGAACAAGCAAGTGTCTAGCACGCATGCAGTTTTTTCCAACAGTACAAGTTTAGCCGTCTTCAGCTTCCATGTAGGCGTTACTTTCATTGGATGGCTTTTTACCAATGATGGAAGCAACAGTGTCAATACCAAACTGTGCTGAAGAAGTCTTGGACTGCAGTGTCTAATACATCACCAATCGTGCAAAAAAAAATGACTCTCCGCAATGCGTCCTCTGCAACAAAATACCTCCTGTAAAGAGGAGGTATTTTAGGAATCCATGCTCTATTCCGAGGCCTGGATTCAGAACAGTTGGGGATAAGAGTTAATCGAGAATATTTTAGTAATCTGCAATTCTCAGGTGACATCTCTAAGTCGCTCAGCAGATGAACTGCAAAGCAAGATCAGTAAGCAGAATGGTGGGTCTAAAGAATTAAAGGAGTATAGACACCTAACTTTTGGGTGCGTGTTTTTTGTTTGTAATGATGCGTAAGGCGTTGTTATACATGAATTACCACCTGGTATTTTCCTATAACCACTAAATAATTTATAATAGCATTTCTTTCTCGTGCTGTTTCGGTCTCAGTTTCAATAGCCGAATGAGGACTTTGATGCCAACGTGTGCCTACAGGTCACGTGAGGCATAAAAATGCAATATAATCGCTGCTTCCACATTAGTTGCCATTCCAGCCCTTGAGCAAGGCTGGCTTCAGCCCTGCAGTAAATTACAACGATGAAGCAGCAATTATATCGGCGTTTTTTTATGCCTCACGTGACACAAAAGTACTCTTTGACGTCACAGCCATTGTTCGGCTGTTGAAACCTAAACAGCATGACAGAAAAAAAATATAAATTATTTAGCGGCCGTAGGCAAATATCACATGGTGATTCATGCGTAGTAGTATTTTATGCATCATTGTAGAGAAGAAAACATGCCACCAAAGTTACTTGTATATATTTCTTTAACACGCAGAAAACCAAATGGAAAATGAACTTGGCCATTCCCTCCAATGCAAATGCTGTGTGGTGTATAATATTGTTACGTGGTGGCCGTCCAAAGAGTGAGGCGCGATGAACGATGGCAGAGTTATAATTTAATGGCCGTTGGCCTAGCGCGACTGCTCTGTAATGCACCACAGCCAGCTTCGTCGTCTTTGTCACAATATTCCTTTTTCTCATGGACATTGTCACATGTAGGGAACTGGGGGGTGTGTCATTGTTTGCGTAAGTACTTAAGGACACTGAGAAGTTCCCTAGGCAGCCGCTGACCCCACACCATACATGGCAAAATTACTTTTGAAAAGTAATTAAATTCTATTACTAATTCATTTCCTAGAAATCACAGAAGTAATTAAATTACATTACAAATTACTGGTCACAAAAAGTAACGACATTACATTACAATTACCTGCCTTAAGTAATGAAAATTACTTAGTTTCGATGCTAAAATGTTGCGCATTGTTCATGGTTTATGCAAAATTTCAAGTTTTTTGTTTGCACTGCCACTGAGCTTGAAAATGGGTGTTGGAAATTTTGCCCCTCTTTACTCAATTTGAACAGCCACTTTGCTGATGTAGATGGTCTTTCTCATATCACTCTTCAATCAGAAGTACATCATTCAATGTTTAATATCGTCCCACCATCCTGATTTTGAAGAATTTGTCATCCGCATAAACAGCCGGAGTACATTGACTGCTTATCAACGCATCATCCCAGAAGTGCACAGGGGTGCACAGAAGCTGCCAGTTCTGCTGATATTCAATTGATTTGTTCTGCAGGCAAGTTGGTGGAAATAAATTGCATGTCAGTGGGACGCTGTTGCCTTTTTTGCCCTTAAGTTAGAAATAGGGCCTCAAATGAGGCCATAAAAAACCGACAACTCACGACCAACTTTCTTAGACGTGTCAGTTGAGACTTCTTGTCAGTGCGGCGATGTCAAAGTACTTGCTCAAGCACTCGCAGTGCATCTGTGCGAAGGTGCCATATGGCATGCCTTGGTCATGGCGCTCTTCTGGTGGCCATGCAGTGCGTTTGTGTGTGAGACCGTATGCAGTGCAGGAAGATGCGTAGCAGTCCTGTGACTGATATACAGACTTTTCACAAAGGCAGTGCTGGCGCCTGTGCGCACATCACCTCTCGTCTGCGTACGCCGCTTCCCTGGGGTGCTGGCTATTACTGGTTGCGCACTTTTAAGGCGAGAGCCTTAAGTGGCACTTTAATGCGATACCCGGCTATGTTGTCGATGTCCAGGAAAAGTGGTTAACAACCCCCAGTGACATCATCAGCAAAGAGAAAAATTTCTTCCGAGGGTGCAGAGAATTGAACCAAGGGCCTTCAGACTGTGAGGTGATCGCGCAACCCATTGGCCACAAAACCGCGTTGCTTCGTGGCGAGTAATGATTTAATGTGTTGCCCTATGACTGTATGCTAATGAGTAGGTGTGTCACTAGAAAGGAAGGAAACAATATAAATTAAAAAATTAATGTTTTTCGCCTTCAAAGCATGAAAGTAGTCTCTAGTGCCCTCCTAATTTATTTTATCTTTGGGAGTCGCCGCTCTGGCTCATTGGTTATAGTATGGTGCTCGGCTGCTGACCCGAAAGACTGGTTTGATCCCGGCCTCAGCAGTCTCATTTCGGTGGAGGTGTAATGCTATAGGCGCCTGTACTGTGCGATGTCAGTGCACTTTAAAGAACCCCAGGTGGTCAAAATTCCTGGAGCCCTTCACTATGGCATCCCTCATAGTCTGAGTTGCTTTGGGACGTTAAACCTCATAAACCAAACTAAACCAAAGTAAATCTTTGTAGCATTTTTTAGGACATGTTCAGAAAATTTGGGACATTAAACCCCCATATACCCTACCTTTGCTTTGTATATGCTCATCTCCACAAACGTGAGACCAAAGCATGGCAGATGCGAGGAGAAGCATGGACTCGGTATCCAGCAAAAGTAATATTGCTAGTAATTAATTACTTTTCCGTGAAATTACTGCTTGAAAGTAGTTCATTGCATTACTAAATTTCCAGGCCACAAAAGTAATGAACCACATTAGAAATTACTGAGAAAAAAAATTTAATTACTGTAATTATATTACAGTAATTTAATTGCTGGCTAGTCTGCCACGCACTGATTTCAAGGTGATTGCACACTGCTTTTCAATGAATGCGAAATCCTGACATGATAGCTTCTGCAAATGGTACGAAACAAGGCCTTTTGCATTTTTAAGGCAAAGGTTTGTGCCACCTTCCCTTTTATTTTTTTGTCTCCCCGCCTCCTTTTCTCCTTTCATATTTTTTTTGGATGTTATGAATGCAATGTTTTAGCAACAAGCTTGAATTAGCCCCTATGTAAAATTTTTTTGCTGGTCTGCACGTGACTGTCTCTATGTCCAGGTTTTGAGCCATTTCCTACTTCCTGGCATTTATTGGCACTTTCACTTCATTAAAACCTTTGTGAATGTGCTGGTACAAATTTTGAAAAGTTCCTTTTCTAGCACTTGCAAGTTGTTTCCATATTTTTGTTTTCCATGGGGGTGAAGTTTCATGGCATGTCCAGTCCGTCAACTATTTCTTATGGTTCTCAGATACTTTGACCCGTTACACTTGTGTATTGTGGAAGAGCCGCAGCTGCTCTTAAGATGCTTTGTGTCCTTGCCTTTGTGCAGGGCAGCAGCGGCGTCTTCTCCGCTGTGCTCAGGTGCATGTGGGCAAAGCATCCAAAAATGATGACTAGCTTGGCTGGCATTTTCTCTTGGTCTCTGAATGCATCATATGGTCAGAATTTGGCAAAATTATGGACATGTATACCAAGAAATCGTTTCAAAAAGTTATCCAGGATTTGTATTGTGAATAAAAATATCACAACACGCATAATTTTTCGTTTTGTGATACTGCAGATTACTCGAACCAAGAACAGAACAGCAAGGTTCTACTGAATTTCTTTGAAGGGCTGTGACGGTTTTAAAGGGTGTCTAGCAACTTAGAATTGTCAAGAGGAATTTCGTTTACCTGGGAAAATTGGAGAGCTGTGAGGGATACCATCAAGAAAGTGGTCAAGTCTCGGAAAAGGACGGACTGAAATTAACTCAGAGGTCTGCTGCGAGTTTTAACGATACTGTGAGTGTCCAGCACACGGTTCGTTCTTATTGGGATGACATATTTTTGCTTCTAATGAGTATTAGGCATGGCAGCCTGTCTGTTTTAGCTGTCTTTTTCTTGTCTTCAATTAAGTGAGCATTGTATATACTGGTTGGTTCTGTACAGGTTGCCACACTCCTCATTAAATTTGATCTGGTGCATATGAATAGACACAGCTACGTTCAAAAGTATTTTCTGTGGAATAAGCCGTAGTCATAGTAATGTGCAGAATTCATGCACTTTCAGTATGCTGATGCAAGGTGCCACGTCACACCAGTGTGGCATCAAAATCGATCTGTAAATCTTGCTCTCAGGCCTCGTCAATCTTGTAGGCTATTACAGAAACAAACAAATATAGGCTAGTTTCTCTGCGGTTCGAGCTGTGATGACGAGGTCGTATAAAGCTGTTACTTTTTGTGGAAATCGCTTGATGCTTGTCCTGTGCCATTGCTGCTATCGAAAGGGATGCCAGAGTGTGCCTTCATTGGAAAGGCAGTAAAAGGCAGTGCTTCTCAGTGATGAGCAAACCAACCTTTGTCAGCCCTCTTGTTCAAGGGTTCCTTCTTGAAAGCCTGAAGTATTCTTTTGCAGTACAATGAGCAGTGTATGGAGCCCCTGAAAGCATGCAGAGTGTTCCATTTTGAAATTTTCCAGAATTTTCTCAAAGTAGAGTTGTTTGTTTCTTTTGTGAAAGCACATGTAATGTCAGCACATATGGCCACCACTCATATGAACCATTAAAAGAAAGCAACAACTTGTGAGCATAATTTTAACAAACTTCCAAATCTAAGACTCCGGATCACCCAGGCACTTTTCATCTAGTGAGAAGGGAAACAGCTGCTGAAATTCCTGCACAGATTCCTAGTTGAAATGTGCCAGCATCTGTGGGTCCATTACGGCCAGGGATTCCAGTGTGGTAAAACCCATACACAAGAGTTAAGCGGCCCATGTCCCGTCAAGAATGCTGCATCTGGGGCAGCATTCCACAGCTGGAGGTGTCACAAGGGAATGTGGAAGAGGTCGTCTTGTTAATGCTCTCACTTTTGTTGTATCTTAAGCTGCTGTTCATAGATTTTTTGTGTCATTAATGTTTCTCAACAATGCCACATCACGTCATGCGCCTTTTCAGTGTCTGAACTGTGACAAGAGCATCTCCACCGCAGCTGTGGCCTCGTGCTTAAGTGCTCGCCTCGGCTACGGGAGGTCGTAGGTACGATTCCCGCGGCCTCCGGTCCACCAGCCAATTAATCCAATAGGAACAGGCAGTCCCCCAGCCTAGTGCTCGGCTCTCCAGGGGTGCACTGCGTGGGAAGGATAGCCTGCGCCTCAAAATTCCCGTCAAATGCGGGCACAAAAACGTCTCCGCGTGGTTAAAACCCGCAGTCCAAAACTCTCGCCTTGTGCCAGTTACAAAACTTATGTTCACTTCTCTAGCCTCAAGAGAGATGTGCCATAGCTCTCTCCGCTCACAAACCGCCTTCGAGCAAAGTGCCGCGGTATTTGCTTGCTACCGTTGTGGCTGGCGCACACGCATCGGCAGGTGTGCATGATGGGTTAAAAAAAAAGATGGGCTTCTACCGCACGAGGTGGATTTAGGGTTGCTTGACGGCGGAACTTATCTCTGATCCGTCAAGGCAACGGTTTGGTCGAAGACCCTTCTCCCTAGCATCACCCTGGGTGAGCCGAGCACCCTGGCGGGGAAATCTTAAAACCGGTGGGTACCCGCGGCACTGGGAATCGAACACAGCACCTCCCGAATGTGAGGCGGATGCTCTACCACAAGACCGCGCTTCGGTGCTATGATCTTCGCCAAAAGGCTGAGAAATGAAAAGCCGAAAGATTGTCGTTCGGCAGCTTACAAAGTCAAGCTGTCATGTTTTTTCCTGAACACAGTTATGGCTCAGACTAATTGTACCATTCTACATGATTTTCCCTCATTCATTGAGATGCTCAATAAGCTTTAGGATGCGATAAATTATGAAGAGGAATGAAATGTTTCTTTTCATCACTGCATTTTGTGGAAACATGTTTGTATTGTAATTTCAAATATCTTTTTTATAATTTGAACTACTCGAAAATAAAGCATATCGCAGTACTGGCCGGCATTTCGAAAGGCACTGGTATGTGCAGCATGTGTACGAGAGCAGACGATGCAGCGGTCCCTGTGGCACTGCTTTTGGAGCCCACATGGCCAGGGTTGCTGCTTTTCCTTGGGAGTGACGTTATACGCACCCTGACACTCAGAAACCGAAATCGCTCAGCATAAATAATCCAATATTTAATGCGCATATTTGAATCGCAGAGCACGTATCACGTGCCTGGTGGGAGTATGCAATGTTTGAAACTAAGAACACTCCAACCAAAAATTTGATGTCTCCGCCCCTCTAAGGTTTTGGGTTCAGCATACGGAGCTTGTGACCTCCTGTGTGCCAGTGTCGGAAGCCTTTCAGAAACCCTTTCGTTGTTTGTTTTGACTATTTTTATTCATTCTTGGTCTCTGCCTTGTACACACTTTTTGTGTGTGGTTTCTCCGGCACATCTTGAACAATGTTCTTTTTATCCTTTTTTTGAGGATCTCTTTAATGTCCACACACAAAGCCACTACAGGAGTGTGTGGGCTGCTGCTATAGTCTTTTGGGAGATGTCCTTATCTTTTTTTCTCTCATATGCATTCCATTTTTTTAGTGCTTCTCTTAGTGGTTTATTAATTGCATTTTATTGTTCTGCGTTTGCATACTTTTTTCTCTTCTCATGGCATCCAACCCTGTGTATGACTGACACTAGTGGAGGGACTGCAGCAGCCGACCTTGCATGGCGCGGCAATCTCTGGTCCAAGGCACCTATTCCCCGTTCCAGGCTATTGGCTCAAGATTGTGCCCACAAGTCTGCACCTTGGCCTACAGGCAGAGTCGCATTAGGCCCACGTCGGCCAGGACTTCCTTGCCAAATAAAGTGTTCCTACCGACAAGCCTTGTCAGTACTTGAAGCGTGTGAATAAATGAGTAACAACTTCGTTGGCTGTATAGAAAAACCGTGTTACAAAGCAGCTTTTTTTTAAGGCCATACCCACCCACCACATTGTTTCCTCTGAGCAACCTACTCATCTTTGAGGTAAGTGCTTGCGGTGTGTTGCATCACAGTCTGAAGTGTTGCTGCAGAACCGCATATTGCCTTCCTGTTTATGCCATTGCAGCAGAAAATGCTCCACAAAGCTAATGAAAAAAAATATTTTCGCCAACATACTGCTTTTAGACAACTGCTAAACGGGTGCTGAAGCCCACGGAACATTGTAATTGAGGTCCTTTGAATTGAATGTTCTTTGTAGGTATTTTACAAAGGCAAGATAACAGTCCTAGCAGTGCTACTGGGATTGCAACTCTGCAAACGAGGCGGATTCTGTAGCACTGGGCTCTTGCTGGCAGTTATTGAAATTCGCATTACCCGAACCTGCACTGTAAAAGAGCATAAAGAAAACTATGTCTTCCTCGCTAACTCGTGCCTTGCAACATGACATGGAAACCATCAAATGGCCAGTTTATCCATTGTCTTCAGGTTCAAGACATCTGCCAGTTTCTATACGGTAGCTTGAGACTGTTGCACTGGAAAATTACATTTCTCTTGAAGGCACTTTTTGAGCAGGAATTGGGTTTACCCTGGTTTTCGTGATTTATGTTTTGGGTGCACAAACTGGGTAATATCAGGCTTTGCTAACAAGAGGCCCTAAATATTCACTAAATTTGATTTATAATCTTCTCTTACTGTTGTGGCCTATCTTTCCTCAAGCAGAACAGTGGTCTGAGCTAGGTGGATGAGTGAATTCGCATCACCTGTTAATGTCAATATTTTTTTAGTTTCTCAGCTGCTGAGGGCCAATATTGCCAGAGGGGTATGTAAGGTGTGTACTGTAGACAGACAGGGAAATCGCTTAATTCAAACCGGCGGTATTTACAAGCTGGCACTTCGCTCCCGTCAAAATCGCATATTTCAGTGCAACCAAGCTGCCGGTAATGTAAGCATACGCAACGGCCGTACAGCTTACCTGTCTTGATTGATGAAGCATGGCAATGCAGCGTGCTGCATACGGCCATCGTGGAGAACCACTCGTCTACTACCCCTGTCACACGGTGCTTTCGAAGTGCAGTTTCTCCAGCTGCGCTTCTGTTTCTGCCACGACGTGGGACCAGTTTATCTTAGCGTATGCGGGGCCTATCGAGTGGAAGCTATGAGGCGCCACTGACAGTGCTGATGAGAGGTCGCATAAGAATGAAAAGACCCGTACCAACCCTTCTGGTCGGGCTCTCTTTATTCCGAACTCTGCGTAAAGAACTATTTTTCGGTCCCCTTACCCTTTGTTTCTAATCAGCATAGTTTGAACAAATTTTCGGTCACTTTATAGTTTGAAGTATCGAGGCGTCGAATGCCTGACCGTTGGTATGTGGCCATATATATATTTCCCACCCATGGTGTGCGCACAATTTGTCCCTAAACGTAATGATCGTTGGATATATTGTCTTCATCTTCAAAAGACTTGTCGAAAATCTCAATTTTATTATAGCGACAAATTTATATACAAGACTGCTCAAAGGGAGCACGGCTACAGAACCATCGCCGGGCACACGTGTTCACTCTTGGCGCTCTTAATTCACTTCCAATAGATTGACCGAAACTTTGAGCTCTAAAAGCGAGCACAAAACAACGAGAATTCACTGTGTGAGCGTGTGTTTGAAGGATCGCGCATAAAAGGTAATTTTACCACTAAACGTACTGATCATAGTGCTTGCATGCGGCACAGCGAAACGGTGATATCGATATGAGATGGAATTCCGCATCTGGCGCTTCTAGCCCTCGCAGTGAAAAGAGGCAGGATTAAATTTTCTCTTTGCAAAACAAACATCTAGTAGAACTCGCTGCTACGTTCGCGGTTGCTGCGTTTTTCCCGGTACGTTTTTTTTTTCATATGAGCCAGGTAGTCCAGCTACCACAGAAGCCCCTACAACTGAAACTCGATCGCCTATATCTTTTACATAATGCAATTGTTGCATAATTCCCTTGTCGTACGTCGCGAAAGTCATCTCACGATGGTAGTTTATGCCGTCCCGGAATTCGTTCAATGCGCGCGTAATGGCGACGCCGGCCAGAAAAAGCGATACTATACACGTGCTCTATATAGGCACTTGTTCGCCGCTGCGTTCGGCTACTTCTGGAAGCACCCAGGCCAACGCCAGCACACTTACAGACTATGTGATTTTTTGTGCGTCTGTTGGCGCAGTTACATCGACGATGCGACGCTAGCGCGAACGACAGCACAAAAAAGAAACTATGCCGCGGCAGACTGCACAAACAGCGCTGTACGAAATGCGCTTGCGCGGGTTGGCTCCGACAATTTTGTTTCTGCCATCCGCTTTATTCTTGTCGCCTGCACCTTAAAATACAGAATTTCTAGATTCCAATACAGCGATGATTCTATGGGATTTTTAATGCGGCCACCGCGATAACAGCGAAGAAGCGCGCGCGTACAACACCTTCACACGCTCCAGGCATGCTCCCTCTTCATTGCTAAATACCTTCCACAGACAGTTGCTCAGGCTAACCGAGACTCGTCGCAGTGCGTTTCTGAAGGACGGTATTTGCTTGTCAGCTTTGTCCCCCTTTCCCTTATATATCGTGTTCATTCTACTTGATCGCCATAGGATGTGCCCAGTGTTTCCCACAAACCATCTTTAATAACGTTGCCGTAGGCTCGCCTGATATCCAGAAATGCTAGCCATTGGGGCCTGTGTTCCTTTTCAGCAATCTCTATATAATGTGTCAATGAAAGCATTGTCCTAGCTCCAACCTCCTCTGTTTCCGGAACCCACTGTGTAGCTCCCCTAGCACCCCCTCGTTCTCCATCCAAGCCTGCAGTCTGTCCTTTATAATCTGCATCACCACTTTATAAACCACACACTTCTTCACTGTTATGGGACGGTATTTGCTTATGTCAGCTTTGTCCCCTTTTCTCCTATATATCAAGTTCATTCTGCTTGATCGCCATTCATCCACTATCATTTTGTTCACTAACTCTATTAATGTTTGCTTGAATTTTGGTCCTAACTTCTTTATTAACATAGTCGGAATACGATCTGGTCCTGTCGACGTGCCACTAGCAGCCTTCTTCTCTTGTCGTAACGCTAGCGCTTGGTTGCGCTCTGTGGAGGGCCACTGCGTCCGACACGGCCGCGCATCGAAGCGAAGTGGCAGATGACGCGAAGCGCCACGCCCAGGTCCAACTTCTGCGCCACTCGACTGCGATGAATGGCCGTGTCGGACGCAGTGGCACTTCAGAGAGTGCAGCCACGCACTCGCGTGTTGAGGGTGGACGACCCTGTACGTATGGGACCGCTGCTCGCTTCGACCGACGGATGCCTCGGGGACTGCAGAACCACCGTGCCTGATCCTATTTCTGACCATTGCCACACGTTGTAAAGAATTCACATTACTAACTTGCCTATACTCTGCGCAAATCAAGACGAAAGCTCGGAACGGATGAGCGCACATATGCCCACTCGAACGACCCATATATTACGCGAAATGAAAGCGTATTTTCATACGGTCAATTACGACAAGATTTTCCTGAGAAAGCTTCGAAAAGACTTTCATTTTTCTGGAGCGCCTTCGAAGGCACATGCACTACACAAGTGCGAGCACACAAACCACACAAGCGTCCTTTCACAACGAATGTGCCACACCACACGTCCAGAGCATCCAGAGGCCGACCAAACAAGCAAGCGATGCAAAACGCCCGCGCACGCACGACCGCGATCCACAAATCACAAATGACGCCAAGGCAATCTATAATCCATGGGTGATAATAATAATAATAATTGGTTTTTGGTGGAAAGGAAATGGCGCAGTATCTGTCTCATATATCGTTGGACACCTGAACCGCGCCGTAAGGGAAGGGATAAAGGAGGGAGTGAAAGAAGAGAGGAACAAATACGACCGTAGTGGAGGGCTCCGGAATAATTTCGACCACCTGGGGATCTTTAACGTGCACTGACATCGCACAGCACACGGGCGCCTTAGCGTTTTTCCTCCATAAAAACGCAGCCGCCGCGGTCGGGTTCGAACCCGGGAACTCCGGATCAGTAGTCGAGCGCCCTAACCACTGAGCCACCGCGGCGGGGCATAAATAACGCTTTCGTTATTACGACCAGGTCGAAATAACGATTTGGCTTGGTTTTCCGTTATTTTCACCTGGTCGAAATAACGCCGAACTGTTGCAAGTCAGCACTCATGTGTTCCACGTGTCTTCCTTATGTCCTCATCTTTATTTGCGCTGTACATTTCCATATAACGGAAGCGTTATTTTCACCCATGGATTATAGATTGGCTTGGCGTCATTTGTGATTTGTGGATCGCGGTCGTGCGGGCGCGGGCGTTTTGCATCGCTTGCTTGCAGTGCTGCCAACCCTAGAGATTTTCCCCTAGATCTAGGGAATTTGAACTTTGTTTAGGGGAAAAGAGATTTTTGTTGTAATCTAGGAAAATTTTACCTTCCGCATGGGCTTTTTTATTTTTCGATGTGAATCGGTTCCTTATTCACTGTTTCTTCACCACCTTGATTTTGAGAATCTGGCTATGCGCCATGTTCACGAGGGGAAAGCGTTGTTGGGATCGAGGTGGCGTGGTCGGGCCGGGAGGAGGTACGAGGATGACGGGACTCAGGGAGACTTTGGGGGGACAACAAGACATTCTATTTACATGGTGAAGGAAATGCACGGACTGTACAGAGATGATGAGGGAAGCGCTGGTAGAGACTCGATGGGTAAGGCGGAGGGGCGCCCTGAAATAGGGTTTGCCTCCGGTTCCCGCCTTCTTTACCCGTTAATAAACAAGTCTGGCCACTGCCCTTGAACAGAGTCGATGGCGCATCTGCCCAGGCAAAAGTTGGGACGCTTCCTTTGCTTCGAATTTCCTGGTCGGTTCCTGGAACAGTCTAGCTTTAGCAGTACCAGAATCACGCTGTCCAAGAAGCACGATTCCTCGAAATCACGGCTGAAGGTAGTTGGGTGTGTTTAGAGGAAACTGACGCCAACCAATATTTTTAACTTTAGCCAAGGTTTCTGGACCAACGCGGTCTCTTCTTCAGGGGTGACTAAAGTGTGCCAGAAGCAGCGGGTTGCTGCCTTCGTTCTCCGTTTGTTAGCGCGTGGCGCAGTCCATGCACTAACGTACGCGGAGGAGAGTGTTGCTGGAGTGCTATTCATCGACACCTTTGTGAGCCGGATTTGCCATGACTCCGCAGTCGCCTCTTGAACCTGTTTGGCTCCACGGCCAAGACGCTCACCTCCTCGAAGGCTATCCTGTGGTCGGCGCGCTCGCAGTGTTCGGCGAGGCAGTTAGATTCTGAATTCATTTGCCGGATGTCATTTTTGTGTTGCCTTATTCTTTGGTGGAGGTTTTTTGTTTCGCCAATATATGGTGCCGGGCACTTTGAGCATAAGATTTTGTAAACGACACCTGGTTGTTTTTCTCTGGGACGCGGTTTTTCGGTCGTGGCAAGAAGCGGCTTGTTGTCGAAACAGGTTCGTGAGCCTATGTAGATTCCATGTTTTCTCGGAATGCGTGCGAGTGCCTCGCTGGTTCCCCTCACATATAGAAGCACAACGCGCGCGTTTCGTTTAGCTGGTCCCCCTGTCCTCTGAGCTTGACTGGCGACCAACGCGCTGAATAAAGCCACGTGTGTAGCCATTCTTCTGTAGGCCGGCGAGAACGGTGGATTCTGCTTTTTTCTCCGCTTCAGAGGAGCAGATTGACTTTGCTACTCCAGACATTCTGCACCGCACATTCTTCGCCACCACGTCATCATCATCATCATCATTTATTTTTCCCTTAAGGCCCCGCCCCTTCTCAGGGTATTACGTAAGGAGGGGAGGGCTTCGTACATAGGAAAATACAAGAACAATGCCATGGAAAGAGGTTAAAAAAAAACAGATCTAGTAAAATATATTTAAACATACAAAGAGGGCAATTAGGACAATGATACAAGCAGTAACATCAAATGAGAACACAATTAGAACAGTTAAAAAATTCAATCGAGCAGAGAGAGGAAATTACAAACGAATTGTTTCAGCACTTCAAACTAAGGGTGAGCTGCTTGTTGGAAGGGCTGGTCTAGGTTGGACTCTCTTGGCTGGGTTTCGGTGAAATTCCGTAGAAAAATTCGTGACGAGTCTCCTTAGAACCAGTCCCCGTGACTCGCCAGTTGAAGGTGAAGTGGTTAGTCTTTTTGAGGACCAACTCGACCCGGATGCAAGCAGAAAGAGTCGTTGCTCTTTCACAACAGCTTAGGCGACTTCATATGAAGTCTCGCAGGCGTGTGTCACCACTTCGCGCACTTTTGCCTGCACTCCCAGACACCCTTAGAGCGTGTGGGGGTAGCGGTCTCGGTCACAAAGGAGATGCCCTCGACTCAGCGTGACATAAAGCCGATCTGTTTGCGGGATGTACCGTTGGAGCGTGTACCGTACAGAGACCCACCGAACTTCATACCTCTTGAGGAGATATACCTCGGCGGAAAAATGATGTCGGCACTGTCGGAACCTCACGGCATAGACCGAACCATTACTCATAACTTCCGCCTCAGATGTTTGGAATTTTATATTGAAGCGGCAAGCCAGATATTAACCAGAATCCCATTGGACAACGTCCAGATGAACATACTGGAGGCAATCTACCCGCAAGTTGTCATCGAAAAGCGGATTTCTTCAATAGCCCCACTTGCCACATCATTCCCTTCTCTGGTGCCAGAAAGAGAAATGAACAAAATTGACGCAGAATGGAGACTGCTCCGCAATAGAGAAATAGACCTGCCGGCAGATGCGAGTATTCAACGCTTTTGGAAACGAGTGAGAGACGCCAGGCAAGGAGACGGGAGCCCAATGTTCCCTCTCTTGAGCGACTTCGTCTACAAGCTTCTCTGTTTGCCGCACTCCAGTGCAACAGTGGAGAGAGTTTTCTCTCAGATCAACCTGATGAAAACAAAGACCAGAAACAGCTTGGTGACGCAAACCCTGGCAGCTACGCTTCACGCCAAGCGGGTTCTAAGAGGGGCCAACTGTTATGACTTTGCAGTGAAAGAACGCTTAATTGACCTCATGAAAAAAGAAATGTATATGCAGGAGTCAAACTCAGTCGGGATGCCACCCGAATGACGTGTCCTATGTTTTAGCGTTTGTTTATTCACACCAACATTTGGGCACAAAGTGGATTTTCCCTCGCTCTTTGACTGCAGCCGGTGAGCGTAAGTGTTCACTGCGAGATTTTCGTTCATTTCAGGGCTTAGGCCAGGATTTATTAGGCTGTGATATTAACTAATGTTTTCTTTACCCGTGATCACGTGGTACGCGAGTTTGCATGGGAAATCAATGTGTTATTGTATTCAAAGTTGCTACCAAAGTGTGGTAAGAGGGTCTCTGCGAAATAAAGGAGTTCACAATTCAACTACGCACCTTTTTTCCATGCCTGAATATTTTTTTTCGGATCTAGGGAAATCTAGGGAAGTTTGAGTGAAAATTTGGGGGTGAAGTGGCTTTCGAGGTTGGCAGCACTGCTTGCTTGTTTGGTCGGCCTCTGGATGCTCTGGACGTGTGGTGTGGCACATTCGTTGTGAAAGGACGCTTGTGTGGTTTGTGTGCTCGTACTTGTGTAGTGCCTGTGCCTTGGAAGGCGCTCCAGAAAAATGAGTCTTTTCGAAGCTTTCTCAGGAAAATCTTGTCGTAATTGACCGTTTGAAAATACGCTTTCATTTCGCGTAATTTATGGGTTGTTCGAGTGGGCATATGTGCGCTCATAAGTTCCGAGCTTTCATCCTTGGTTTGCGCAGAGTATAGGCAAGTTAGTAATGTGAATTCTTTACAACGTGATCAGGCACGGTGGTTCTGCAGTCCCCGAGGCATTCGTCGGTCGAAGCGAGCAGCGGTCCCATACGTACAGGGTCGTCCACCCTGAACACGCGAGTGCGTGGCTGCACTCTCTGGAGGGCCACTGCGTTCGACACAGCCACTCATCGCAGCCGAGTGGCGCAAAAGAAGTTGGACCTGCGCGTGGCGCTTCGCCTCATCTGCCACTTCGCTTCGATGCGCGGCCGTGTCGGACGCGGTGGCCCTCCAGAGAGCGCAACCATGCGCTCGCGTTATGACAAGAGAAGAAGGTTGCTAGTGACACGTCGACAGGACCAGATGGTATTCCGATTATATTAATAAAGAAGCTTTGACCAAGATCCAAGCAAACATTAATAGAGGTAGTGAAAAATAATGGTAGCGGATGGCAAAGCCCCCAATGAATGGCGATCAAGTAGAATGAACATTATATATAAGGGAAAGGGGGACAAAGCTGACATAAGCAAATACCGTCCTTCAGAAACGCACTGCGACGAGTCTCAGTTGGCCTGAGCAGCTGTCTGTGGAAGGTATTTAGCAATGAAGATGGAGCATACCCGGAGCGTGCGAAGATGCGGTACGCGTGCGCTTCTTCGCTGCTATTGCGGTGGCCGCATTAATCCCATAGAATCATCGCTATATTGGAATCTAGAAATTGTGTATTTTAAGGCGCAGGCGACAAGAATAAAGCGGATGGCAGAAATAAAACTGTCGGAGCGAACCCACGCAAGCCATTTCGTACAGCGCTGTTTGTGCCGTCTGCCGCGGCATAGTTTCGTTTTTGTGCTGTCGTTCGCGCTAGCGTCGATGTAACTGCGCCAACAGATGCACAAAAAATCACCTGGTCTGTATGTTGGCGTTGGCCTGGGTGCTTCCAGACGTCGCCGAACGCAGCGGCAAACAAGTGCCTATATAGAGTACGTGTATAGTATCGCTTTTTCTGACCGGCGTCGCAATTACGCGCGCATTGAACGAATTCCGGGACGGTGTAAACTACCATCGTGAGATGACTTTCGCGAAGTACGACAAGGGAATTATGCAACAATTGCATTATGTAACAGATATAGGCGATCGAGTTTCAGTTGAAGGGGCTTATGTGGCAGCTGGACTATCTGGCTCATATGAATAAAAAAAAACATACCGAGAAAAACGCAGCAACCGCGAACGTAACAGCGGGTTCTACTAGATGTTTGTTTTGCAAAGGGAAAAATTAATCCTGCCTCTTTTCATTGCGAGGGCTAGATGCGCCAGATGCGGAATTCCATTTATATTGATATCACCGTTTCGCTGTGCCGCATGCATCCGTCCTCAGAAAGCCATATTTACGGCTGAAAAACGCTTTTTCCGAAACCAAGTAGTGAGCGGCCACGCCCCCTTTCAGGATTAACGTCAATTTTTTCAACCAAAAAGTCCACCACTTGATTTCAAAACTTGTCTAAAATTAGCTGCATATAAAAAATTGTCTGGCAACTAATGTACAGTTCCTCTTTTTTTAGCCAAGACAATCCTGAGACGCTTTGCACGTTTTTTCCACGTTTCTGCAACCTTCATGCAGCTGCGTCCGAGTGCTATCCCTTTCGATCAGTGTGGTAAATTGTGGCGGTGTTGGTTGCTGCTGATAAGTTGAGATGCCCAGGGCAAAGAAGGCCTTCGTCAGGCGTGAATTTCACTGCAACCGCTACGCTCATCGTGAAAAAGCAAAAGGATGTCCACGACCGAATGAGATCCCGAACGCCGAACGCGCCAGCTCCTCGACATCGAAGCTTTCAAGATTTTCTCTGTGCTTCCAGGAAGAGGATGTGCTACAGAGCAGCAGCCAATATGCCTTAATGGACATGGACGGCATTTGTGCCGCAATTACACAGATTTGTGTGTGCAGAGAGTGCGGTGGAAGTGTTGAGCTCATCGAAATTGTGACAAAACGGGTAGGTGTAGCAAGCGTTTACAGTTTGAACTGTGAAGTGTGTAGTGCCGCACAACGATTTGAGACGTCGAAGAAAACTACTTCTGGCCTCTATGAAGCCAACCTCAGGTTAGTGTATGCCTTGAGGTCCATTGGTAAGGGAATGGCTGCAGGAAATATACTCTGTGCTATGCTAAACCTTCCTAAGCCGCCGACAAAGTTTGCGAAATACAATCAAGAGCTTCTAGGTCACATCGAAGCTGCTGCTCAGGAGTCGATGAAAAGGGCAGCTGACGAAGCTGTGCAGCTGAATGAGGGGGATAAAGACATCGCAGTTGCTCTTGATGGAAGCTGGCAGAAGCGAGGCCATACTTCCAATAACGGCATAGTCTCTGCGACCAGTGTAGACTCTGGGAAAGTGCTGGATGTGGAGGTTCTGTCTAAACGTTGTCCAAAGTGCAGCATCAAGGGTACAAACAGTGACCCCCTTCATAGAGAGGTGTGCCAAAGCAACTACCAAGGCACCAGCGGTGATGGAAGTCGCAGGAGCACTGAAAATTTTCGGCAGGAGTGAGGAGCTTCACGGCGTTCGATACGTCAAATACCTTGGGGATGGTGACAGCAAGGCTTTTATGGCTGTGAAGGCACAAATGCCATATGGTGATTCCGTTGAAATATCCAAGGTTGAGTGCATAGGGCACGTGCAAAAAAGGATGGGCACAAGGTTACGAAGGCTAAAAAAAGGAAACAAAGCAGGAAAACTCTCTGATGGAAAGAGCCTCTTGGGCCGAGGCCGACTGACTGATGCAGTAATAGACAAGCTCCAGACGTACACATCAGAAGAAATGTAGGAAACCTGGATGAAATGCGAAAGGCCGTTTGGGCAACCTTCTTCCACTTATCGGCCACAGACGATGACCCATGCCATGGACTTTGCCCAAAGGGACCTGATACGTGGTGTGCCTTCAACAGAAGTCAGTCAGAGGGCAAGCCATTTTTCCACAAGGAGAGTTTGCCTGCATCTGTCTTGGAGGCTATCAAACCCATTTATAGGGAGCTATCGAAGGCTGAGCTCCTAGAGAAGTGCCTGCATGGGCGAACTCAAAATGCAAATGAGTCGTTCAACCATGTTGTTTGGGAACGCGCGCCAAAGAATGTGTTTGTTAGGCTTCGGACCCTACGGATGGCAACACTGGATGCTGTTCTTTCATTTAATGATGGTAGCATCGCACGGGCCAACGTTTTGAAGGCGTGTGGATTGAACCCAGGGAGCAACACCAAGTGGCTGAGGGAAGCTGACCATAAGCGCATGTACTTTGTGGACCGAGCAACACGACAGCTTACAAAAGAGGCCCGACAGTCAAAACGACAAGCCGAAAAGCGAAAAAATGACATGTTATTAGTTAGTGAGAAACATGTACCTCAACATGGCCTAAAATGCATGGGAAGTATAGGGCTTACCCTGTGCCCTTAAGAGCGGCGTGCGGCGGTGGTTTTGTAGCCGTGCTCCCTTTGAGCAGTCTTATATATAAATTTGTCGCTATAATAAACTTTCGAGATTTGCGACAGGTCTTTTGACATCTGCGCACCCCCGCCGCGCAGATCCCATCGCATCAGTCACCCTCTTCAAGTTTTGCGCCCACGTGCCCGTACCACTGTTATCTCTAATTCATTTTTTTGCCGAGTAGCAGCTGACTGGAACGGCCTTCCCCACGATATCGCTGCCATCACCTGCCCTGGAACATTCATGACTGCATTGAACACCTGTACTTCATAAAAACCCACCCCTTATGTAACACCCTGCAAGGGGTCTTTAAGGAAAATAAAGTGATGTGATGAAGACAATATATCCAAGGGCCATTACGTTTAGCGACAAATTGTGCGCGCGCCATGGATGGGAAGTATGTACGTGGCCACGTACCAATGGTCAGGCATTCGACGCCTCGATACTTCAAACTATTAAGTGACCGAAAATTTGTTCAAACTATGCTGATTAGAAACAAAGGGTAAGGGGACCGAAAAATATTTCTTTACGCAGAGTTCGGAATAAAGAGAGCCCGACCACAGGGGTTGGTACGGGTCTTTTCATTCTTATGCGACCGCTCATCAGCACTGTCAGCGGCGCCTCATAGATTCCACTCGATAGGCCCTGCATATGCTAAGATAAACTGTTCCCACGTCGTGGCAGGAACAGGAGCGCAGCTGGGGAGAGAAACTGCACTTCGAAAGCACCGTGTGACAGGGGTAGTAGACGAGTGGTTCTCCACGATGGCCGCATGCAGCGCGCTGCATTGCCATGCTTCATCGGTCCGGACAGGTAAGCTGTACGGCCGTTGCGTATGCTTATGTTACCGTCAGCTTTGTCGCACTGAAATACGAGATTTTGACGGGAGCGAAGTGCGTTTGCAAATACCGTCCGTTTGAATTAAGCGATTTACCAGTCTACAGTACACACCTTACATGCCCCTCAGCAGCTGAGAAAAGAAAAAATCTGACATTAACAGGCGATGCGAATTCACTTCAGCTACCGTTCTGCTTGAGGAAAGATAGTTTACAACAGTAAGAGAAGACTATAAATCAAATTTAGCGAATATTTAGAGCCTCTTGTTAGCAGTTAAAGCCTGATATTACCTAGTTTGTGCACCCAAAACTGCTAGGACTGTTATCTTGCCTTTGTAAAATGCCTACAAAGAACATTCAATTCAAAAGGCCTCAATTACGATGTTCAGTGGGCTTCGGCACCCGTTTAGCAGTTGTCTCAAAGCAGTATGTTGGCGAAATTTATTTTTTTTTTCATTAGCTTTGTGAAGCATTTCCTGCTGCAATGGCATAAACAGGAAGGCAATGTTCTGCAGCAACACTTCAGACTGTGATGCGACACACGGCAAGCACTTACCTTAAAGATGAACAGGTTGCTCAGAGGAAACAATGTGGTGGCTGGGTATGGCCTTAAAAAAAAACTGCTTTGTAACTCGGTTTTTCTATACGGCCAACGAAGTTGTTACTCATTTATTCATACGCTTCATCAATTACTGACGAGGCGTGTCGGTAGGAACACTTTATTTGGCAAGGAAGTCCTGGCCGACGTGGGCCTAATGCGACTCTGCCTGTAGGCCAAGGTGCAGATTTGTGGGCACAACCTTGAGCCAATAGCCTGGAACGGGGAATAGGTGCCTTGGACCAGAGATTGCCGCGCCATGCAATGTCGGCTGCTGCAGTCCCTCCACTAGTGTCAGTCATACACAGGGTTGGATACCATGAAAAGAGAAAAAAGTATGCAAGCTCAGAACAATAAAATGCAACTAATAAACCACTAAGAGAAACACACAAACAAATACACAAAAAGAAGTGTGTACAAGGCAGAGACCAATGAATAAAAACAGTCAAGACAAACAACGAAAGGTTTTCTGACACTGGCACACAGGAGCTCACAAGCTCCATATGCTAAACCAAAAACCTTAAAGGAGCGGAGACATCAAATTTTTGGTTGGAGTGTTCTTGTTTCAAGCATTGCATACTCCCACCCAGCGCGTGATACGTGCTCCGCAATTTAAATATGAACATTAAATATTACCGCATTATTTATACTGAGCGATTTCGGTTTCTGACCCCCGAATGCAGAAATGTAACTTGGCTCGAACTTAACTTCCATCGGTCTCAAGTGAGCTCCATCGTGTTTCATAAACCGAACTCGGCTTGAAGTGCGACTTGCAACCGGCTTGGCTCGATCCTAGTTCGGTCCAACTTCAAGTCGGCTGAGGAGCTTGCTTGAAGCCGACTTCGTTGTATTTTCCAACATGGCCACCTACCGATCGGACGTCGCACGGAGGGTAGCTGCGTTCGAGTTCGCTTGCCACGCCATGGACGTAGCATTTTCTGAGGCCCATTCGTTGCCGAAGATTCCACGGCCAGCGCTACGTGATCGGGGGAACCCCATGGAACTCTACGACGACGAGCAGTTCCTCGCCCGCTATCGGTTCTCCAAGAACGCCGTGCGGGAGCTGCTGACCATGTTGCCCCTGCGTGAAAGTCCCGACAACAGGGGACAGCCTGTGCCTCCGATGCTGCAGCTGCTCCTGGCTTTGAGGTTTTACGGGGCCGGCACTTTCCAAACCGTCACCGGGGATCTGGTGCGGATTTCGCAGCCCACGGTGTGCCGCGCAGTTGGCAAGGTCACTTTGCTGATTGCCAAGCACCTGCGCCCGATGCTGGTGCAGTTTCCAGCCGCCTCGCAGTTTGGAAAGCTGATGCGGGACTTTTACGACATCGCTGAATTCCCTGGTGTGACCGGCTGCATAGATTGCACGCATGTCCGCATCAACAGCCCGGGTGGCGCAGATGCGGAAGTCTACCGAAACCGCAAAGGCTATTTCTCCATCAATGTGCAGGTGAGCAATGAAAATTGAAGTTCTCTGAACAGTTACGACTGTTCAGCTCATGCGTATTCGTTCGCGTAGTGGACGTATTGTCATTTTATTTATTTCACCGCGGTGCTACGAACGTACAATCACAAGATTACTTGCCCGAAAGACGGGCTCGATCCCGGCCGCGGTGGTCACATTTCGATGGAGGCGAAACGCTAGGGGCCCGTGTACTGTGCGACGTCGGTGCACGCTGAAAAACCCCAGGTGGTCGAAATTTCCGGAGCCCTTCACTACGGCCTCCTTCGTAGCTTGACTTTGGGAACTCCTAAAACCTAAAACCAAACAAGCATGCTTGCGTCGAGCGCTGACAGATAGCGAAATGTGTCTCTTTGGAATATGCGATCGAGGCCCACAAATTTCTTTTAAAGCCAGTACTGCTTTATAATGTAGCTTCGTTCTCCATGCTCCGTGAAGAGTATGCCACTGCATTCTAGGCGCTATAGCAGCACGCAATCACTGTCTGTCGTGTCTCTCTTTTTTTTTTTTTTTGCTCCCTTGCGCTCGAGAGCGGGTTTCACGCTTGTTCAAGAACTGCGCGTTCTCAAAGATAGGCTATTGTGTCAACAGTTGCATTACGAGTTGAAGAAGTAGAAGGTGCCGTATGTCGCCCTGCCTTTGCTGATTGGTCTTTTTGTTTGTTTGGTGCAGGCTGTTAGCGGACCCGAATTGCAATTTTTTAACATTGTTGCCGACTGGCCAGGCTCTGTGCATGACAGTCGGATATTCGACAATTCCCGCCTGCGGGTGCTCTACGAGGAGGGTCGGGTGCCTGGAGTGCTGCTGGGAGACGCTGGCTATGCATGCCAGCCTTTCCTGATGACACCGCTGTCAGACCCTGGCCCGGCAAATTCACCGCAAGGAAGGTTAGTTAATATGTTTCCAATGACAGTGCATGACAAAGTGGACAAAGCTTGACCACACTTTCGAGCTGTGGCATTAAATCAATGCAATATTCTTTTACGCATGCAGGTACCAGAAAGCCCACATAAAGACACGGAATGTGGTCGAAAGGACATTCGGTGTCTGGAAGCGCCGCTTCCCTTGTCTGGATATGGGGCTCCAGCACAAGCCGAAACAAGCTGCAGTTATCATAACAGCTTGTGCAGCCGTGCAGAACTTTGCATGCTTAATGAAGGAGCCGCAGCCTCCTATTCAAAGCGCTCCCAATCAGGGCACTCCACCGACTCGCACCAGCACGACAGCAGCAAGGCGGCCACAGTACCTTCCACCTGTTGATGCTGTCAGCGACAGCCTGTCAGGAATGCAGGCACGACGGGTGCTCATCCAGAAGAGCTTCATATAAGTAAGAAATGCACAGTCCTCAACACTGTCCCATGCATTTTGAATCAAGTATGTTTATAATCCGCAGTTGCTCATGCTACCCGTATCCCAACTTCTCTGCAGGAGCTAAAGAAATTTTAGAGTAATGGGAATGACTGGCAGCAGTTCGAGCGGCAGGATGAAGAGGTTGGCGAAGTGCAGCGGTGGATCCTGAGTGGCTCCTGAGAGTGTGCTCATCATGACGCGCTTTGATCTACGACCACAGACCTGCACTGCGGATACACCCCTTTACACCAGAATTTTTTCTCAGCTTTGGAACCTTTTATGTTGTGAGCTTGTTGCGCTAACAAGCTGCTACTCTTGTACTTCTAGGTCCTGCATTTGTTGCTATAGTGTTCTATTCCAAATGCTATTTTTCAAAAATGCTGTATTGATCTTGCAGGAGGCGAATACCAGAAAAGATCTTGTTGAACCTGCTGCTGAGGGCCTTAATGGCGCTCAGTTCATTTGTCTTAAGAGCTGCTGCCTTGGCGGCTTTGCTTACACACATGTGAAAAATTCCCAGATTTGGTGAAGTACAACAGTCAGGCCTTAGGTGGTGCAGTCACGGGGCTTGTGCACCTTTCCACAGAGCGAACATTTGTGTGGCTGCTTTGGTAGCGGCATGGAATTATGGTTCCTCACAGCAGGTAGTTCTGCTACTTCGTCTTTTCTTCTTTCCCCCGGCTTGCAGTTTAAGCTTCGGCTCTTGCATGTTTTCTATGTATTGAGTATATTTTTGTTTTTATGTCACAATTGTAATGACGAAGAAGTGCCCACATGGCAGCGGGACTGCTCTCGGCGAGCGCGTGCTTCCGGTTGGTGCTGCTGGAACCGTTGACTGTGAACGCCGTTCAGTGCTTTGTGCCGTGCTTTGTGCCCGAAAAACCCATTGCAAGTGGTGGAGGTGTGCTCTGACCCCGTCCTGGAGCTGAGAAACGGCACTGTTGCAACCGAAATGTGACCAGAACGCTCCAACCGAGATTCACACGGATGCTAGTGGCATCGGCATTGGTGCTGTGCTTGCACAACGGAAGCCTGGATTTCATGAATATGCTGTCGCCTGTGCCAACCGCACGCTGTCTAAGGCCAAGATCAATTACTCCGTGTCCGGAAAAGAATGTTTGTGGCCATCTTGTGGGCAATAACTAAATTTAGACCATACCTCTGTATACCTTTGTACACCTTTCTATGAAAGTACATTCGCTTGTGCCTTGACTGCCAACGCCGCAAGTGACCACCGCAGCACTTTTCCGGACCATTGCAGCCCTTACTTTGCCCTGCCCGTCCGTTTGATCGTGTGGGCATCGACCTTTATGGGCCTCTGCCGCCTGGTCATGGTAGTACATAGAGCTCCTGTAACAGTTGCTAAAGGCTGTACAATCTGTCTGCGAGCAGTTGCACTCAATATTCATTGTACTCTAGCCACATGCACCTGGTGTTTGTTAGGCGCCTTGCTTTGCATGGCTGAACACTACGTCTTAAAGTGAGTCATCATGAGCCAACACTTTAGTCAAGATCATTGTGTGCAGGCACTGCTGACGTTTGGAAAGTTCTTGCTGCTGCAGTCATGGTGGACTACTGAAAGATAACTTTTATGACCCCAGTAGTCTTTGCAACATTTTGTTTTGTGGTTCAATTAATGGTTTGCGATATGACTTGGTAGTTACTTCTAGCTTGCAAGTGCTGTAGTGAAATCTTTCACATGCAAACACGTAGACTAGCAGTTCTTTTGATTTGTACCTGCAGGTACTGGTTGGCTGTCGCAGCTTAAACTTTGCATTTAGCCGGCCTTCTTGGAGCAGTACCGATTCCATTTATCGAGAACTGGCATGTTTTAAAATTGTTACATGGTTTGGCGGGGTTCGAAATAGCAGAACGTGGGTGCCATCAGCAAGTGTTTTTGGACGCATGTTTCTTTAGTCTTTTTTTTTTTCCATGCCTAGTGCGGGTTGTCACAGGCATGTGCTGGCCATATTTTTGGAGCAATAGATTACTTCAGCAAAGTGGCAGGCTGTGGCATTTCATTGACTCAAGCTATGGGCCCATTTTGTAGACGGCATCGGAGGAACTGCATTCAAAGGTTTAAGGTTCTTGAGTAGGAGGCACTAGCTGCAAGTGTTTAGGTTAGGTGAGACAGCAAAGATAATGGAACGCGTAGAGAGCAGTGCTGGCCTTTGTGCATTTATGTAGTGTTGACTGCTGCGTGAGCCAAGATTGTTGAGACTTTTCATACATGGAAACTTTAACAATGTGGCCTACAATTTTTCCTACTGGTTGGTTTTGCCAGCCATGCCAGGGGAGGTTTTTCCTTCCAAGAGCAGCCAGATTTGTAGCATACAGCAATGCGTATTTCCATGAATAAATTGCTGCTTGCATACAAAGATCCACAAGCACCATATAGGCATAACAGCAGGAGAAGTACCACGCAACCATCCTACCTGCCTCCTGCTATGCGATAGCTTGTCAGACTTGCATGCAAAGCGGTGATGGGGCTGTATGTTTGTTCCCAAGTCATGTGCTTAAAACCATACATGTGCAAATGAAGTGCAGTTATGTGGATTTGCCACATATTTGTGCAAGCATTCAGACAGCATTCCAGTTTCTTTAGTTGTAGGCACCGTTTACTCTGGTGCCTCTCGCAGCCTACAAAGCTGCTCGAGTTTTATTTGTTTTTCAATTTCCAATATTTCCAGTTCTAATTTTTTTTTCTGGATGTCGAGAATTTTTTTTTCGTGCCGTTCGTCCAGAGTGCTTTTGTGGTCTTCCCTCATCAGCTTAAGACGCAGTTCGTGCTCTTCTCGCAGTAGAGCCGCTCTGAAGTCGTTTTCATCAGCGAGCGACTTTTCTAAAAGGGCCATCCGCCCTCTTGGAGCCCTGGCAGGTTCACCAGTGGCCACTGCTTCAGCAGTAGTGGAACCAGCGGCAGCTCCAGAAGCAACTGTAGCACTAATGCAGCCTGCTGCAGCTGTGCTTGAAGCATCAGCAGGTTGTGCAACAGGTTGCACAGCAGGAAAAAAGAGATTGCTCTCTTGCTCAATTGCTTCTGGAGTTGCCCCACTCCTACCAAGAGCAGCCACTGTTGACTGCGGCTGATCCATGAATGGAGTTTCCCACTCGTCTTCTGTAACAAAGAAAAGGTAAAAATTAGTTGCACAAACCTAAGCTAACAATACATTAGCTGTCTGACTCAACAGCACAGATTGTTAGGTCAAATGGTGAAGAGACATAACGAAAGCTTTATAATGTTCTTATCTAAGGCATCAGTTGCCCTTCTCAGCGCCAAATAGCTGCCTTTGTTTCTTGGGGCCCCAGTTTAGTTGTTCTGTTTTAATCTGCCATATTCCTCAGCTTTCACTCTGAAGTATGCCTGGTGACCTCACTTTATTTTTTCTGCTGATACTGTAGTGATAGTCACGCAGGCCACGAGTTTTTACACATGTGGTTATCCTCAAACTCTGCAGCTTTTTTGTTCTTTCAATGGGTTTCTTTTCAGTTTTAGTACATTTGCTAGTTTGCACTGGCGTGTGTCCCCTGACCCAGGGAGCCAGTTATACACCCTTCCTTTCCTCAAAATGATCGGCGTCTAGAATGTTGTCAATGCCAATGAACGCCGACAGCATTCACTTTGTACATCCTGGAGTAGCTGAGGTAATCCACTTTCAATTTTTTGCAAAGGTTTTCTTGTAATGCCTGCCTGCTTGCTTCGCCGCATATATGCGATACCAATGCTAAGGTGGGGCATACAAGAAAAGTGACAAATACTGCAGCCTGAGCCACAGCCGATAATGGACGCATGTCCATTATCGGCTACAGTACAAAATAGCAGCTACAGTACAAAGCTGCTATTTCTCGTGTAGTCCTGAATCAGAAAATCTCTGAATACTGTTTCAGTGTTGTTGTGTTGTATCGGCAGTGCAATTCATATAGCTGGTATTGCAACCTCCTTTATGTTTATGTAATACAGTGCACTGTAAAAATAAACTGTGCACAAGTGACAATTGAGTCTTCTGTTATGCAAGAAGTTTTTACTGTTGACGCTACCTGCATAAATATTACTGCACAGTTTTATTGTGTGCACACTGCAGCCACTAGTGCTACTTTTCAGTCTGCACTAATAAGCATGCTTGTAGGCAACCTAATTCAGGGCTACAGAAAACACGCTTCGAGTGAAACCTCTGCATTGCAAAACTAACAATTTCCTTAAAACTAGCAGCCCAATTCCAAAAGGCTTTGAGCATTACACATAGGCAAGCTGCACCATTATTCACAAGAATGTTGTTACCTTATCCCTGGAGCACCATCATGTACAAGTACACAAAAATATGGAAATGTGAAGGAGTGCATGTATAATGAAACTGCATTAAAGTTGGCATTTGTTTAAAGTGAGGCAGGAATGCCAAACAAGACTCAAAAACATCAGGTGAGAATGTCATAATGAATGCAGTTCAGGTTGCAGCACTGAATGCCCGCTCCCTCAGTGTCCGACGGTTAACCCTCCTTCCACTACAGAAACACACCATACCACTCACATGAATGTAGGCAGTCAAGACAAAATGCCTTCGGAGTGCTGTCCAACAACATGCAGCTTGGAGCAGGTCATCCTTTCGCACTGTCAACCAATGCAGCCTTTATCTGCACAAACATTCAGCCAACCACATGTACAGCAGCTTTCCACAGTGTTGTATAAATGAGATTTGTATAATTTGTTGTAGATGAACCCTACATTCCTCACAGCAGGTTCAAGGCAATATAAAAAATTGAAACACTGTCAATCGTGACAGTACACACAGTACACATCAAAGGAATATAAAGAGAGGAGTGCTGTTTTCCAACAACATGCGAAGTGCTTTACCTGAGTAATGGCATTCTGCATCGCCTGGCTCATCCACCATTGGCTGCAGCAGCCTTATCACAGGCAAACTTGCCACTGGTGGCAGGTCGATGCCCCCATCCGAGTCTGTGGCGTTGCCTGCCCTGGTCGAGATGTGGCTGGCAACAGCCATCACCTGCTCGCTCAGAGCGCTCACGTGGCATTTCGCTGGCCCTCCTCCTGAAAAGAAAAAAACAATCGCACACAGTGACGCTAGCCTTAATTTATAGACAATGTGCCATTGAAATATTTTGTTCATGAAGTGCCACACAAAAGCAACCAAAGGCATACCAATGCATGCAACTGCGTGTTGTTTTCGCTCCGTTTTTATGCCGAGGTAGGTAGCTGTATGTACAGCCTTCCGGATTTTTGATAGTACCAAGCGAAATTGCGCGGCAAGTTTCCTCATGAACGTGAAGATCGCTAGTGTGGACACCGTCTGAACTACGGTGCACCCAATTTGCGCTTCGCGGTGCGACAGTATGCGAAGGGTACCAACCCCGAGCAAAATCGTGCGTTGTCTGTTCGCTGCTGGCCTGGCGCGAGCCCTCCGTCCCACTGCGCTGCCCGCTCATCGTCGTCTTCTATGTAGCAGAAATCGCATGCCTTCGTACTGACTTGAATGTAGTAAACATTCTATGTAGTTTTTAACAATTAAGGAGGCTGTACAGGATACTGCTCTTGCATTATTTACACGATTAACGCAGGTTGCACTTATCTGCGTTTGTAAATAAAGCAGTGTACACTACACCGAAAGGTTATTACGTGCCCATTTCCATGTTATCACATTGTTGCCAAAAAAACTATGCATTCCAGTACATGCTGCTTACGCAGACCCAAGTAGAATAATCATGCCCTTAACCATGGCATACAAAGCATGCAGGAACAAGCATTTGTAAACGGCCTGCAAGCCGCGCTCACCTGTCTTGTGGCGATCTCTCTTTTTCGTCGCGTCCTCCCCCTTCGACTTCTGCTTCATATTAGCCCAGCATTTCTTGAGCTGATTGGGGTCCCGTCGGGTTACCCCGTGATGGCTGTTGAAGAGCCCGGCAATTTCCTTCCAGGTGGCATTCTTTTTTGCCAGCGACGACACGTCGGTTTTTTTGCACTCCAGCACATGCTGGTATGTCTTCACCAAACCCAGTAAGATTTCTTTTTCTTCGAAAGTAAAGCGAGGCGCTGGTCTCCGCTGGGAGCAGGAGTCGTCTTGCGATGATTGGAGCGACATTTTGCTGCCCGTGAGGTGAACACAGCGTGCAGGAGAGACTTGCCAGTACAACACGCGAGCAACAAAGAAAAAGCATGGAAAAAAACTGGCTATGGCTCAACTAGAATTGGCTCAATGTGGGGCATGTTGCCAGACTGAAGCTTCAATCAAGCGGAAGCAGCGAGTATCGTTGAAATGTAGTTTTTATAGTCAGCAATTTTCCGCAGAAGTCACACCTAGTGCCTGTTTATGACTGCTGAACGAGATGCGTTGTTTTATAGGAGCAAAATGGGTGTTATTATAACAGATTGTTCAATACTCTCATCCCCAGACGAGCAATGCGCCCTCGCTTTCAAGCACGCGCTTAACTTGACGAAGCAAGTCAGGTTGAGCATCTATGAAACACGAAACCCAACTTGGCCGTTCTGAAGCCGCCTTGGTGCTTCGACTCGACTTGCCGAAGTTGAGTCCAAGCGCGAGCCAAGTTACATTTCTGCATTCGGGGGTGAGTGTCGGGGTGCATTACGACGTCACTCCCGAGGAAGAGCAGCAACCTTGGACATGTGGGTTCCAAAAGTAATGACACAGGGACTGCTGCATCGTCTGCTCTCGTACACATGGTGTGCATATCAGGGCCTTTCGAAATGCCGGCCAGTACAGCAATATGCTTTATTTTCGAGTAGTTCAAATTATAAAACATTTGAAATTACAATACAAACATGTTCCCACAAAATGCAGTGATGAAAAGAAACATATACAAATATTTCTTTCCTCTTGATGATTTATCGCATCCTAAAGCTTACTGAGCGTCTCAATGAATGAGGGAAAATCATGTAGAATGGTACAATTAGCCTGAGCCATAACTGTGTTCAGTAAAAAACATGACAGCTTGACTTTGCAAGCTGCCGAATGGCAATCTTTCGGCTTTTCATTTCTCGGCCTTTTGGCGAAGATCATAGCACCGAAGCGCGGTCTTGTGGTAGAGCATCCGCCTCACATTCGGGAGGTGCTGTGTTCGATTCCCAGTGCCGCGGGTACCCACCGGTTTTAAGATTTCCCCGCCAGGGTGCTCGGCTCACCCAGGGTGATGCTAGGGAGAAGGGTCTTCGACCAAACCGTTGCCTTGACGGATCAGAGATAAGTTCCGCCGTCAAGCAACCCTAAATCCACCTCGTGCGGTAGAAGCCCATCTTTTTTTTTAACCCATCATGCACACCTGCCGATGCGTGTGCGCCAGCCACAACGGTAGCAAGCAAATACCGCGGCACTTTGCTCGAAGGCGGTTTGTGAGCGGAGAGAGCTATGGCACATCTCTCTTGAGGCTAGAGAAGTGAACATAAGTTTTGTAACTGGCACAAGGCGAGAGTTTTGGACTGCGGGTTTTAACCACGCGGAGACGTTTTTGTGCCCGCATTTGACGGGAATTTTGAGGCGCAGGCTATCCTTCCCACGCAGTGCACCCCTGGAGAGCCGAGCACTAGGCTGGGGGACTGCCTGTTCCTATTGGATTAATTGGCTGGTGGACCGGAGGCCGCGGGAATCGTACCTACGACCTCCCGTAGCCGAGGCGAGCACTTAAGCACGAGGCCACAGCTGCGGTGGAGATGCTCTTGTCACAGTTCAGACACTGAAAAGGCGCATGACGTGATGTGGCATTGTTGAGAAACATTAATGACACAAAAAATCTATGAACAGCAGCTTAAGATACAACAAAAGTGAGAGCATTAACAAGACGACCTCTTCCACACTTTCTTGTGACACCTCCAGCTGTGGAATGCTGCCCTCTTAACGGGACATGGCCCACTTACCTCTTGTGTATGGGTTTCACCAAACTGGAATCCCTCGCTGTAACAGTCCTACAGATGCTGGCACATTTCAACTAGGAATCTGTGCTGAAATTTCAGCAGCTGTTTTCCTTCTCACTGGACGAAAAGTGCCTGACTGATCCGGACTCTTAGATTTGGAAGTTTGTTAAAATTATGCTCACAAGTTTTTGCTTTCTTTTAATGGTTCATAAGAGTGGTGGCCATATGTGCTGACATTACATGTGCTTTCACAAAAGAAACAAAACTCTGAGAAAATTCTGGAAAATTTCTAAACGGAACACTCTGCATGCTTTCAGGGATTCCATACACTGTTCATTGTACTGCAAAAGAATATTTCAGGCTTTCAAGAAGGAACCCTTGAACAAGAGGGCTGACAAAGGTTGGTTTGCTCATCACTGAGAAGCAATGCCTTTTACTGCCTTTCCAATGAAGGCACACTCTGGCACCCCTTTCGACAGCAGCAATGCCACAGGACAAGCACGAAGCATTTCCACAAAAAGTAACAGCTTTTTACGACCTCGTCATCACAGCTCGAACTGCAGAGAAACTAGCCTCTGTTTGTTTCTGCAATAGCCTACAAGATTGACGAGGCCCGAGAGCAAGATTTACAGATCGATTTTGATGCTACATTGGGGTGGCGTGGCACCTCGCATCAGTATACTGAAAGCGCATGAATTCTGCACATTCCTATGACTACGGCTTATTCCACAGAAAATACTTTTGAACGTAGCTGTGTCTATTGATATGCACCAGACCAAACTTAATGAGGAGTGTGGCAACCTGTACAGAACCAACTAGTACCGTATTTACACGCATAATTTGCGCACCCTTAACTTATCACTCGGGTTTACAGAAAAAAATTTTTTTACTCGCATATTTTACGCACCGTGCTGCGCTAGACCACCATCATGCACGCGGGCTCTACCCAGTAGCATACGGCTATTCCGCGCGTTTGTTCGGAAGGCTTTTTGAATCTATTGTGCACTGGGCATTCATGGTGGTGTCGGGCCGCTGTTACAATCGCGGTGGCACCAGCGGCATCGCCACTCGGAACGGCCAGCAGCGCTTTCAGGGAGGATCGGCAGCTGATAGAAGAGCCAACACCGCTGTTTGTTTGGCTGATGCAGGTGTCTCGACTGCTGGCTACGCTTTTCTCTGTCGCTCTGACGACTTGTGTTTGTTCGGTCGTGTCTTGCGATGAGGTATCACAACTATATGGCAAGTTTCAAATTGCTTGTCAGCACCTTATCATGGCGCGGAGCGGCGAAGCCAGCGAGAATAACTGTACGCGCACAAGTTTGCCCATAGACGACAATCGTTGTGTCAGCAAACTTGTGTGCATGTGGTTTTCTCGCTGGCTTCTCAGCTGCGCGCCGTGATAAGGCGCTGACAGGCAGTTTAGTCGATACTCGCGCGGTACTGTTGAAGAATCGTGTGGTCTGATAATTGATTTATTGATTCGCGGTTGCTTTCCCAGACGAAGTTGCGAAAGCAAACTTACGGAATCAGGAACTATCGAACAATTGGCTGGGTTTTTTTTCGGGGGCCGGCCAGCGTAGGGTGCGGGTTCGGGTGCTGACGTGTACGCAGCAACATACACTATACTAATATTGCGCGTGATGACCTTTGTGGAGTTTAAGTCGCGCTCGCGAAATTCCCGCGTAATTTGCGCACCCCCTTCTTAGAGCCCTAATTTCTGAATAAAAAGTGCGCAAATTATGTGCGTAAATACGGTATATGCAATGCTCACTTAATTGAAGACAAGAAAAAGACAGCTAAAACAGACAGGCTGCCATGCCTAATACTCATTAGAAGCAAAACTATGTCATGCCAATAAGAACGGACCGTTTGCTGGACACTCACAGTATCGTTAAAACTCGCAGCAGACCTCTGCGTTAATTTCAGTCCGTCCTTTTCCGAGACTTGACCACTTTCTTGATGGTATCCCTCACAACTGCCAGAATTTTCCAGGTAAACGAAATTCCTTTTGACAATTCAAGGTTGCTAGACACCCTTTAAAACCGTCACAGCCCTTCAAAGAAATACAGTAGAACCTTGCTGTTCTGTTCTTGGTTCGTGTAATCTGCAGTATCACAAAACGAAAAATTATGCGTGTTGTGCTATTTTTATTCACAATACAAATCCTGGAAAACTTTTTGAAAGAATTCCCTGGTATACATGTCCATAATTTTGCCAAAATCTGACCATATGATGCATTCAGAGACCAAGAAAATGCCAGCCAAGCTAGTCATCATCTTTGGATGCTTTGCCCACATGCAACTGAGCACTGCGGAGAAGACGCCGCTGCTGCCCTGCACAAAGGCAAAGACACAAAGCATCTTAAGAGCAGCTGCGGCTCTTCCACAATGCGCAAGTGTAACGGGACAAAGTATCTGAGAACGGTAAGAAATAGTTGACGGACTGGACATGCCATGAAACTTCACCCCCATGGAAAACAAAAATATGGAAACAACTTGCAAGCGCTAGCAAAGGAACTTTTCAAAATTTGTGCCAGCACATTCACAAAAGTTTTATTAAAGTGAAAGTGCCAATAAATGCCAGGGACTAGGAAATGGCGCAAAACCTGGACATAGAGACAGTCACGTGCAGACCAGCAAAAAAATTTTTCATAGGGGCTAATTCAAGCTTATTGCTAAAACATTGCATTCATAACATCAAAAAAAAAAAGAACATATGAAGGGGGAAAGGGGGAGACAAAAAATAAAAGGGAAGGTGGCACAAACCTTTGCCTTAAATATGCAAAAGGCGTTGTTTCGTACCATTTGCAAAAGCTATCATGTCAGGATTTCGAATTCATTGAAAAGCAGTGTGCAATCACCTTGAAATCAGTGTGTGGCAGATTAGCCAGCAAATAAATTACTGTAATATATTTACAGTAATTAAATTACTTTTCTCGGTAATTTATAATGTAATTCATTACTTTTGTGGCCTGGTAATTTAGTAATGTAATGAACTACTTTCAAGCAGTAATTTCATGGAAAAGTAATCAATTACTAGCAATATTACTTTTGCTGCATACCGAGTCCATGCTTCTCCTCCTATCTGCCATGCTTTGGCCTCGCGTTTGGGAGATGAGCATATACAAAGCAAAGATGCAGTTTATGGGGGTTTAACGTCCCAAAGCAATCGACTATGGCTATGAGGGATGCCATAGTGAAGGGCTCCGGGAATTTTGATCACCTGGGGTTCTTTAACGTGCACTGACATCGCACAGTACATGGGCCTATAGCATTTCGCCTCTCCCGAAATGAGACTGCCGCAGACGGGATGAAACCAGAGTCTTTAGGGTCAGCAGCCGAGCACCATATAACCAATAAGCCACCGCGGCGACTCCCAAAGCAAGAATTAAGGACACACTAGAGACTACTTTCATGCTTTGAAGGCGAAAAACATTCACTTTTTAATTTATATTGTTTCCTTCCTTTCTAGTGACACACCTACTCATTAGCTTATAGTCATAGGGCAACACGTACATTAAATGAATCATTACTTGCCAAGAAACAACGTGGTTTTGTGGCTGATGGGTTGTGTGATCACCTCGCAATTTGAAGGCCCTGGGTTCAATTCTCTGCACCCTTGGAAGAAATTTTTCTCTTTGCTGACGATGTCATTGGGGGTTATGGACCACTTTTCCTGGACATCGACAACAACGCCGGGTATCGATGTTAATGTGCCACTTAAGGCTTGTGCCTTAAAAGCGTGCAAGTAGTAATAGCCAGCACCCCAGGGAAGCACGCGGACGAGAGGTGCGCGCAGGCATCAGCACTGCCTTGGTGAAGAGTCTGCATATCAGTCACAGGACTGCTACGCATCTCCCTGCACTGCATAAGGTCTCACACACAAACGCACTGCATGGCCACCAGGAGAGCTCGATGACCAAGGTATGCCATATGGCACCTTCACGCAGATGCACTGCGAGTGCTTGAGCAAGTACTTTGACGTCTTTGAGTACTTTGACACTGACAAAAAGTCAAAAGAAAGTTGGCCACGAGTTGTCGGGTTTTTGTGGCCTCACCTGAGGCCGTATTTCTAACTCAAGGGCAAGATAGGCAACAGCGTCCCAGCGACATGCAATGTATTTCCACCAACTTGCCTCCAGAACAAATCAACTGAACAGCAGAATTGGCAGCTTCTCGAGCGCCTGTGCACTTCTGGGATGATGCATGGATAAGCAGTCACTGCACTCCCGCTGTTTACGCGAATGACAAATTCTTCAAAATCAGGATGGTGGGACCATATTACACATTGAACAATGTACTTCTGATTGAAGAATGATACGACAAAGACCTCATCTACATCAGCAAAGCGGCAGTTCAAATTGACTAAAAAGGGGAAAAATTTCTGACGCCCATTTTTAAGCTCAGTGGCGGTGCAAACAAAAACAAAAAATCCTAGAAATTTTGCACAAACTATGGCCAATGCGCAACATTTTAGCATCGAAACTAAGTTATTTTCATTACTTAAGGCAGCTAATTGTAATGTAATGCCATTACTTTGAGACCAGTAATTTGTAATGTAATTACTTCTGTGATTTATAGGAAAGTAATTAGTAATGTAATTTAATTACTTTTCAAAAGTAATTTTGCTTACCTTAAGTTCTTACGCAAACAATGACACACCACCCAGTTTCCTATTAGTGACAATGTTCATGAGGAAATGGAATATTGTGACAAAGACGACGAAACTGGCTGTGGTGCATTACAGAGCACTCGCGCTAGGCCAACGGCCATTAAATAATATCTCTGCCATCGTTCATCGCAACTCACTCTTTGGACAGCCACCACGTAACAATATTATACACCACACAGCATTTGCATTGGAGGGAATGGCCAAGAGCATTTTCCATTTGGTTTTCTGCGTGCGAAAGGATTATAGACACGTAATTTTGGTGGCATGTTTTCTTCTCTACAACGATGCAGAAAATACTACTACGCATGAATCACCATGTGATATTTGCCCATGACCGCCAAATAATTTATAATTGAATTTTTTCTGTCACGCTATTTCAGTTTCAACAGCCGAACAATTGCTCTGATGTCAAAGAGTGCTTTTGTGTCGCGTGAGGCATCGAAAAACGCCCATATAATCGCTGCTTCATCGTTATGATTTACTGCACTGCTGAAGCCAGCCTTCCTGAAGAGCCGGAATGCCAACTAATGTGGAAGCAGCGATTATATTGCAGTTTTTTCATGCCTCATGTGACCTGTAAGTACACGTTGGCGTCATAGTCCTCATTCGGCTGTTGAAACTGAGACCGAAACAGCACGAGAAAGAAATGCTATTATAAATTATTTATTGGTTATAGGAGAATACCAGGTGGTTATTCATGTATAACAACGCCTTACGCATCGTTACAAACAAAAAATACGCACCCAAAAGTTAAGTGTCTATACTCCTTTAATTCTTTAGACCCATCATTCTGCTTACTGATCTTGCTTTGCAGTTCATCTGCTGAGCGACTTAGCGATATGACCTGAGAATTGCAGATTACTAAAATATTCTCCATTAACTCTTATCCCCACTTTTCCCAATCCAGGCCTCAGAATAGAGCAGGTATTCCTAAATACGTCCTGTTTACAGGAGAAATTTTGTTGCAGAGGACGCATTGCGGAGACTCATTTTTTTTCTGCATGATTGGTGATGGATTAGACAATGCAGTCCAAGACTTCTTCAGCACAGTTTGGTATTGACACTGTTGCTTCCATCACTGGCAAAACACCATCCAATGAAAGTAACGCCTACATGGAAGCTGAAGACAGCTAAACTTGTACTGTTGGAAAAAACTGCATGCGTGCTAGACACTTGCTTGTTCACTCAAATACGGCCTAATAGAGCAGCTGGGACACGGGACCTGGCTTACATACCTTCGAGGCTGCACTCATAGCTATGTGATTAAAAGGTTTCGCCTGCACATTCTTTGAAATGCCTCAGGTATCATCTTTTACCAGGTCAACGGATATACTCAGGCTGCTTTCAGTTTGGGCATATTGTTACGTGGCGACCAGCCAAATTATAAGTGGCAATGAACGATGGCAGTAAGATCATTCTAATGGCCCCTCGCCTACAGCGCGACCTTTCTGTTCCCGCGCCGCTGCCAGCTTCGTCGTTTCAGTGACACTACCAGGGGCTGCTGAGCAATCATCCCGATAGTGAATAGAAGAACACTCCGACGGAGAGACGGCTCAGTGGAGATGGGTTCAGAGGAGGACGGTACAACACAAATGGCATGGGGGGAAGTGCTGGCTGCCACGATGAAAGATATGTGTGAGTGAATCCTAGTCGACGAAGCGCTTGGGACACAGGTCACCAGTAGCCAACGGACGAAGCCCTTGAATGCATCGAATGGCATGGGCAGGGGGGTGGTGTCCTCACGTGTGGGCGGCGTCTCGGGTCGTGGCAGCGTTGTCATGTCAACGTGTCTTGTGGTCAGGGCAGGGGACGGGACTGGGGTGAGCGGCGAGGTCGGTTCAGGTTTGGCGGGCTGGGGCACAGCGGGGCAAACCAGGTGCACACGGCCGACGATAACGGCAGGCAGAAGACTCCGAAGATCCAGGACCAGGATGGGGATGATACCCCGCATCTCACACCAAATGTTAAGTGGCGACCAGCCAAATAATAAGCGGCGATGAATGATGGCAGTGAGATGATTTTAATGGCCGCTCGCCTATAACGTGACTTTTCCATTCCCGCACCACTGCCAGCTTCGTCGTCTTCGTGACAATATTGCCGCTTTGCACAGCTTTTCCACAGTGCCGCGAGGTATGCCTTAACGAGGTTTTACTGTACCTGTGAGTACTAACGTTGCTGAATTTGATGCGCCTCAATGTGAAATCTGAACCAATTCATACACGTCCTGCAGTAAAGCCCATGATCCAACTATAAAATTGAAGCCCTGATCTATTGCTATGCGATGCATTCAGAACAGGTGGTGCCCCTGATGGTCTCACAGATAAATTTGAACACAATGGCAACAAAGGCATCAAAGGTTGCTTCCAAACTATAGCTCTCCACCATTCGTGGCATGTTTTTCGCTGCTCTACTATCTTTCTCCACAGTGGCCCACTCATAACTCATCTCAGTTCTGACTGCGGGGCCCATCCAGCAAACAAGTCTTAAGCAGTACTGTTAGGATGGACCTTATGGCCATGCCACTGCTCTAATTACACCCTACCACTTTCGCTCGGCCCCATGGCGACATTCCTAACAGAGGTGGGGGAAGGAGGAAGTTGGAGCACCATGAAAGCCAAATGTAAAACAAGGACGTAGTGCAGTGGCCTCGCTCAAAGCTCTTGCCCTGAGCTCAAACAGCACAGGTACTTCTGGTCGAGCTTACAACTTCGTCATGCCCGAGTTGACAGCTCACATCGAAACACACACACCGAAACAAATTTTTAATTACACACGCCAACAATGCCACATCTATTAAGATACGGAAGATGATGTTAAGCCATCTATGCTCTAACCAACCCAAAATTCTTACCACTGTCAAGTAGATGACCTCGATTCTCTTCGGCAATGCATCCAACTCATTACTGTTCACAGCTATGGTAAACTGTCATTTTTACCTCTGAGATTTTCTCATCAAGAGGCACAAGGGCAATTGGTTAACTGTCTGGTTCTTGGGACCAAGTGACATTAAGCAATCACTACAAGCACTGGACAAACACTCCCTGAAGGGGCCACTGGAAATCTTGCACCAAAGTTGCAAATTATACTGTTTGAAAGGGCACTACTTTTTTTATTTATTTGTACCTCAAAGGCCCACAAGGGAGTATTACATGAGGGGTGGGCTGACATGTATTAGAACCTCCTGTCACAGAATTTTTTCAGAAAAGGCAAACTGGAGAGTTAAAAACATAACAGCGCGGAAAACAGGGACTTCAAGGGTAGAAAACACAGGACAAGCGCTTGTCTTGTGTTTTCTACCCTTGAAGTCCCCGTTTTCCGCGCTGTTAATTTTTTAAATATGTATCACCAACTCGCCCGCCTTGCTATCGTGTAGAAGAGCTAAACTATTCATCCACATCCTTGAGGTTTTTTTGCTCCCATAATTCCTACTGCACTAGAAGCCGTGTGTTGGTGCTTGAAACTGAATGCCACACACCCATATGCATGCAGCAGACACCCTTTACCAGCATAGCACCACGTAAGATCATGTCAATGCCTCATTTGGGGGCAAGGGGTGCAAGCACACAGAACACTAGGAACAAAACGCAAGCACTAATGTGTGAGCCATTCCTGTGCTCCGTCTTTTGGGCTACATGTCTCAAAGTGAAACTACAACGAACATCTACTGTTAACTTGTGAAAACAAAATGACAAACATAGAGGGAAGAACATAAAACATGTCTCGTCCTTGTGTTTCTTTGCATTCTTCAATTACGGGAACTACTTCCTCGTTCAGCTACCTGTCCTACCTACATTCGTCTGCGACTTCTCGCCTCTCGCCACTGCTTGTCTCTAGGGGCACAAACGTTGCCAGTTTCACAGCAGGAGGCCCACCTTCAAAATTATAACTTGCTAGATACGTAACAGCCTAGTTGCTTTGTTCACTGTACAGGCAGGGTTTGTTCATTTGGGGTCTGCAGGTGAAAGCTGTTGTCTTAATAGTGAATGTTCCCACGTTTCCTTTTTTTTCTTCTTTCTATGTAATGGCTAGGACAAAAAACTGTTGCCCACCCAATGCAACGGAAGTAGCCACATAATCATAAGGTCTCTTTCATTCGGCTGCACTTTCTGCACTAGTGCGGCACGAGTTCTAGGCTGGCCGAAATGAATGAAATGAAAGCCGAATTGCTGCACCGCAGCTGCGGTGCAGCAGTATGGCAATGTCCACGTGTAGGTTGAAGAACTGAAGAAGGTATGGCACTAGTTATTTAATGAAATGATGACAGTTCTTTGTTGAAATGTCGATGGGGGTTTAAACGTCACGAAGTGACTCAAGCTATGAGGGATGCCATAGTGAAGGGCTCTGAAAATTTCGACCACCTGGGGTTCTTTATCATGCACTGACATCACAGTACACGGTATTCTAGAGGCCCGTGTACTGTGCGATGTCAGTGCATGTTAATGGAGCATAGAGACCTAATATTGGTGGCATATTTTCTTCTTTATAATGAAGACACTACAATGCATGAATCACGATTTGGTATTCGCCTACGACCGCTAAATAATTCATAATCGAATTTTTCTGTCATGCTGTTTCGGTTTAAACAGCCGAATGAGAGCTGTGACGACAAGGAGAGGTTTTAGGTCATTAGAGGCATAGAAAAACTGCGATATAATTGCTGCTTTATCGTTTTTATTTACTGCACTGCTGAAGCCAGCCTTCCTCTAGAGGAGGAATGACAACAAATTTAGAAGCACCAATTATATTGTAGTTTTTCACGCCTCACATGACCTACAACCTTTCTTTAAGGTCACAGTCATCGTTCAGCTGCTGAAACTGAAACAGCACGAGAAAGAAATTCAGTTATAAATTATTTAGCAGCCGTAGGAGCATACCACGTGTAATCCGTGTATAATAATGCCTTACACCTCATTACAAAGAAGATTGGTTTGGTTTATGGGGGTTTAACGTCCCAGAGTGACTCAGGCTATGAGGAATACTGTAGTGAAGGGCTCGGGAAATTTCGACCACCTGGGGTTTTTTTTAACTTGCACTGACATCGCATAGTACACGGGCCTCTAGAATTTCGCCTCCATCAAAATTCGACCCCCGCGGCTGGGATCGAACCCATGTCCTTCAGGTCAGCAGCTCCCTTAAAGAACACCAGGTGGTCAAAATTTCCGGAGCCCTTCACTACAGCGTCCCTCATAGCCTGAGTTGCTTTAGGACATTAAACCTCCATAAACCATAACCTTTCAGCAAATAACTGTCATAATTTCATTAAATAACATGTGCCATACCTTCTCTGCTTCTTCGACCTACACATGGAAGAATTGAGTGATTGTTTGAGGCATCATAATGAAAACCTAAGCGGTCAAGTCCAGTTGCATGGGCAGCATTTCAGCGCTAATTCGTAAGTAGCCTGTGTGTATACATGCAACAATTTTTTTTTTTCTGTGAAACGATTTCCTAGAGCAGGTTCATGGTAAGACTTCTTTGCGATTTGCTGCTTAAAAATTCTTCCAAGTGTTTCAGGATTTTGGTGGTCGTTGGCGTCGGCAGCATGCAGTTGGCTGCAATTTCGTGACAACAGCAAGGCTATCAATCGGGCCTGCACTCGACCATTCGTTTTGAAAGCGGACAGTGCCAAGCTGCATTTGAACCATCTGAACTGACACTGCATGCTACCAGCACCACCGTGGAACTTCACAGAACTAGTGCAGAGAGTGCAGCCAAATCAAAGAAACCTATCATGACCACAATCTTAACAAAGTGGTAGTTTGGGCTTGTTGGTATAGCATATCAGAAGACATAGACGGGACAAAGAAAAGGCACACAGGACGAGCACTTATCCTGTGTGCTCCTTTTCTCTGTCCCATTGTGCTGTACTATGTCTTTTTCTAATATCACCACAATGACCTGTCATACACTACAACAGTGCCTTGTGAGCTTTATGCACTTCACAAGCTTCCAAACAGTCAAAGGACATCATGCACATTGCCCACAATGTTAATCTCTTTAAGGGCTCTTTACACCATCAGCTGTAAAAATGTCTTAAGCTTAGAGGCCTTAAAATTAAGCTTGCTTCTCCAGTTGCCTCATGCGCTCCATTCTAGTTGGCTACCTGGGTCCAAGCACCTTTCCCACGTAAAACCGATGCCCGGCGCAGGTGGCACAGCACTCATTTTAAAATCATCACAGAAGGTGGAGGGCTCACCTTGTGGCGCCTTAAAGCCTTTGCTGCCTCAGCATTTTAACGCCCCATTTGTTCAGCCTCTGTGCCAACAAGTGAACGCCGGACTCGAAGCAGGAATCGGGAAGGCCCGTGCATACCAGAAAACTGCCTGCAAGTTTTTCAAGTGCTGTCGTCTGAAATAAATATGAATTTAAAAGAAGAACATGTTTCCCTCTGCAGACATCAAAGCGTAATCGCTTATCTCGCCACAATTTTTGCACCTGTTTTAGAAAGCGAATTGTAACAAGAGCACACAATTGTAAAGTGCAATTAAGTCAACAGAATTTCCAGCCGCGGTGCCACAAAATATCGGACCGCGTACAAAACTCATCGCACAAACGGTTAGTTCAACTGACGACCGGATTTATTAGTGGTTCAACTAGACTTGTCAAAAGTTTCCCGCCTTTTTTCAGGAGCACGCAAAAACTGGCAATTATGCGTTACCATGAGTTACGTTGGGCTGGGCTGACAAAAGATATAAAAACACGCTCAGCGCTTGCTCTTTTCCGTAGACCTGCACAGAGCTTTTGAGCAGAACTTACGATAAAACAGATGAGTCTTTCCCTCCGGGCCTTTGGGTCCACTGGCGGGCAAGCGGGCTCCGTGCTAGTCCTGGGTTATCTGCTAACACAAAATATTCGGGCGCAAGGAAGTTGACAACGGAATGCCGAGTGTCAGATAACAGGCAATTGCTCAGTATGTGCATGCCAAAAAATAGAAAGAACAAATTACTCACGTGCAACACGATCGCACACCCGTCCCGCCGACCGGCCTAGGGAAAAGCAATGCTCGGCTCGGCTCAAACATGGCTCAAACAGCAAAAAAATTAGCGGACGTGACGTCTTTTCTTCAAACCAGATGCGACGTCATGGGTTGAAATAATGCTTGCGTTATTTCGACCTGGTTGTAGCCAAGGAGGTTATATATTAAAACTTCGAAGTTTTAATATCCTTGGTTGTAGCACTGCCTAAAGCCGGCCGACTAATAGCCCTTTGGAAACACGCCACGCATCCAAATCCAAAATCCAAAAAGCGCGCGGAGGGCATGGCTACTTGATTTCGCAGGTTTCCCAGACCATAAGCGGGTTTATCGAGCACGTTTTACCTGTAATACGACTTGGCAGTAACTCTTGGTCAGGGTTTATTTTCCCCTTGGTCGCAGCCTTCGGTCAGAGGTAGGGAAGACTGAGGCCGCCGAAATATGACCGTTGTTGAAGCCGTGGTGCTCGACATCGAGGGCACCGTGGTATCTATCAGCTTCGTCAAGGTGAGCACGCGCAAGCACGGTCATGCGCAAAAGCTCTCGTGCTGCGTTGGAGCGTATAGGCGGAAGTTATGAAACGAAGCGTCGCACACGCAGCAGTAAACAACGCCAGCCAGGGTTTTGCGATCCCTAACTTTTGGGCACATTTGCGTGAACTTGTTTCACACACAACTGTGGAAACTTGCCGTCGAAAATCTCTGCCCTCGGTTCGGAGGAAATCGCTGCTCTAATTGGGCTTTTGTTCCACGCTGTGACAGGACGAGCTGTTCCCGTTTGCACGGAGGAATGTGCACGCTTACCTGGAAACCCACTGGGGGGATCCGGAGCTGATGGCCATTGTTTCGCAACTCCACACCCAGGTTTGTCCCTGCGTTGCAATCAATCTTTATTGAGCATGCACTGCTCCTCATATTACAAAACAAATGCCAGGACAATACTACGCGCAGCTTGACGAAGAGTGAATGGCTGGTCCAGTTGGTTCATGTCTACTAGGAAAAAGAACCAGCGGAAAAAAAAAAAAAAAGACACAGGACTAGAAACACATACAAACAGCCGCTGGACTTACAACTGATTTATTATTGGCACAACCACAATTAAATATGGACGGAATACTTATGCAAGTCAGCTCATTCTCTTTCTTTTTGATTAGAAATCCCTCGAGAAGCTTCCGTACCGGTTTAGTCTTTCCCCTGCCAATTATTGTGGCGCGCTGAAACAAAGGGGAACACGTACTGCATTTTTTTTCATGTAAGGCCAGGTTGCTTCTTGTACCTAATCGACAGGAGCTGCCATGCTCTCTGAGCCGTTCGTTCAAACATTAGTCAGACGTTTGCTCGATGTAAACTTTTCCATAGGACGTTGGGATAGAATACACAACACTGACAGCACACCTCGTGAATCTTTTTTGGTGCTTGGCTTGGCAGGCTTGTGGTTTTTCACATCCAGAGATTCGGGCACAAAGGGCAGAAAGCGTGTGGGGGCTGAAAACATATTTCCTCCAAATTTTAGCGACACTCTTTTCAGCCCGTAAGAAATTTTATGGAGGTAAGGAATCCCCCGCGACATTCCATGTTTCTACTGGGCTTTTGGCCGACACCTTCAATTTTCTTGCCAAGCTTTCACCAACTACTGCCAGCAAAGAGAGTGGAAAGCCAGAAGCCGTTAGTCGGTTCACCTGCTTGGAAAGGCTTTTGTGCATAATGTGCGGGCAACTCTTTTTAAGTGCATTTGTGAAACAAAGGTTCGCAATGCTGTGCTTTACGAATTTTGAGTGGGTAGATTTGTATTCAACACGATAGCAAGGCGGGCGTGTTGGTGGTACATATTTGAAAAATTACAGCGTGGAAAAGGGGGACTTCAAGGGTCCTGTGTTTTCTACCCTTGAAGTCCCCGTTTTCCACGCTGTAAATTTTCAGATTTGTATGGTAAAAGTGCCTTTTGAGACCTCGGAGCATACTTCCAACACATGTGTCCATCACACAAAAACTTCAGTTCTAAATCAAGAAACCTAATGGTCTTATCAAATGGCAAATCCTTGGTGAAAAGCATGTTCTTAGAACAGGTACTAAAAACTTTTAAAATCTAGTCCGCCAAAAGGTGAGCTGGTCAGGTGATGGCAAGTGTAAAATGATAAAAAAAATCATCGATATCTAAAAATTCTGGTGACACGCGTGTCATGAAGTGCGTCCTGAAGCATCGAGTCAAAGTTTGCTAAAAATATGTTACATAAGAAAGGCACAACATTCGAACCAATACAAATGCCTTGTTTTTTACGACGTAGTCGCCATGCTGTACAGTGATGGACCCAAGTTTCACCCTTAGAACTTCTAGGAAGGAGTCAGTTGCAACTCCGCATTTGTTCTGGAAGGCAATAGCCCGTAATTTTCAATCAATTCGCGCACTGCTTCTAAGAGCTCATCTTGTGGCATTAAATAAAAAAGCAGGCCCTCAATATCAACTGAAAAACAACGTTCACTGTTGGAAAGCCGTTGCTAAGGCTCTCCACAAGAGACAGAAAGAGCTGTGTACTACGAAAGGATCCGGTGGCGCAAGTCCCTTGAACGCACGTTGCGCAAAAAGCTGAACAGAATTCCTTGTCATGAGCCCTATGGGGTGACTATGGCCCTAAATGGGCTGCCGGACTTGTGCGTCTTCGCAGTGAAGAAGACACGGAACACATTTTGCTCGCACTTGCGGATCTCTTCCTCCGGTCTATCCAAATTCAGCTGGTTGATTAGACGCAGGGCCAGCGCCTTCACTTTGCAAGGTTTTAAATCCGATGGCTTAAAGTTCTTCTGAATGGCCTCAGCTGCCTTTGCCCCAAAGGTAGAAGCTGGAAGCGCGACGAACCCACCTTCCTTATCCACCTGAGGAAGCTTGGGGTCGTTCTGTTCGAAGTAGGCTCCCAGGGGTCTCAGGTCCCTACTTTACCTGTTGCTGCTCCCCCAGGTCCTCATTAGGCAGTCAACACCTTCCGAGACATAGTGGGACCCTTCTTCTGAAGGCGCCTTCCTGGCTGCTCTTTGCACAGCTGCCAGATGCTCCTGTTTCTGCGTCCAAAGCTCTAAGCTGAACTTTGGACACATCCTCAGGATGTTGCCAAAGGCTGGTGGAAGGGTGCTTGCTTCGTCTTTCCTGGATTTCTTCGGTAGATTGTGCCAAAGCTGGTACCAGCACACCTCAGTCAGAGTAGCAGCAAGGCGACAATGCCCTTGTAGCTTGCTTGAAGCCGCCCAGGGATGATCCGACTGGAGGCAAAGCTGGCATAAGCAGTGTTGGAGTTGTCTGACTCGGCGATACAACTCCGACTTCAAAATCTTGAAGGTGCGTTTCCAGTGTCCTGTAAAAGGTGTCAAAAGGCCAAAGAGCTGGTAGATTTCCAAAGGCGGATTGCCACTTTTGACACAATGGGACACAGTGCGTGCCCTACACGTGTTGAGGGCAATAGCGCTGACGCAGATAAGACAGAATGTCCGTAGAAGAGACCATACATAGAAAGCAGCCCAGAGTACAAGAATAATAGTTCAGAAGAGTGAATTGCTGGGCCAGTTGGGTTATGTCTACTAGAAAAAAGAACCAGCGAAAAAAAAGACGTGGAACTAGAGGAAACACATACATACGCACGCAGTCGCCGGACTTTCCAACTAATTTATTATTGGCACTTCCACATACTTAAAGGACCACTGAAAGGGGTGCTAGAGCTTGGCTTTAAAGTGCTTGCACTACATAGAGTACAGGTCACCGAGTGTCCATACCGCGTACGAGACCTCAAAAGCGAGTGGGAAATTTACAATAACATTTTTAAAAATTCCTGCTTTCACAACTCACGGTGATGCGTGGCCCCGGGATTTCGTGCGAAAACCTAGCATACAACGTCACGTCCTGCAAGTGACGTTAGCAGTGGGGGTTATCATTGGTTCACAGCGCCAAATTCTTTCAGACGTTACGCATTACCATGGCCGGGGCCACTGCGGAGGTAGGGAAGGGGCCGAGTAGGTGGGGCCGGCGGAGGAGCGCCGCCGTTATGGCGTGCGAGAGAGGGAAAGGCGCGGAGACGCAAAAGTTCAAGTTTTGATTGTAGATAACTCAGCTTCTACAAAATGCATTAAAATAATTCTTGCTGGAGGACAATTATGAAGCTGCGCTTTTAACATCCAAGACATATTGCAACTTTATTGAGAGCCCCTTTGTGGGTCCCTTTAAAACCACCTTCCTGCGCAAATGCACATGCAGTCAGCTCATTCTTTTTGATTAGAAAAGCCTCGAGAAGCTTGTGTTCCTGTGTAGTCTTTCCCCTGCCAATTATTGTCGTGCAGATAAACAAAGGTGAACAGTTACTGCATTTTTTTACACACAAGGCCAGGTTGCTTCCTGTACCTAATCGACAGAAGCTGCCGTGCTCTCTGAGCTGTTCGTTCAAATATTGCCCAGTTTGCGCGATGTAAACTTTTCACAGGACGGGGTGATAGAATCTCTTTCGTGAATCTCTTTTAGTGCTTAGTTTTGCAGTGTTGCGCCTTTCTTATGTAACATGTTTTTTATCAAAGTTTGATGCAGTGTTTCGGCACGCAATTCATGACACGCGTGCCACCAGAATTTTTAGCTGTCTTGACGATTATTTTATCTTTTTAAACTTACCATCAACTGACCAGCTCACCCTTGTCGTGGAGAAGATTTGAAAGGTTTTTAGCACCTGTTCTATGAAGATGGTTTTCACCAAGGATTTGCCATCATGGAAAGCGGCAGCGCGAAGCGACAAGAGAGACACCAGAATACAGGACAAGCGCTGGACTATTGATTGACTTTTTATTGAAAACAGGCCGAATTATATACAATCAAATACATGCAGAGTCAAAACGTCAAATTTTGACTCTGCTTTTGCTACGACATGTTGACTCTGTTTTTGTTATGACTTAAAAATGCGTTCTGACTTCTGCACTTCGGTCCTCCCTTCAGCGTTTGATGGCACGCCCTTGAGAAGGTTGCCGGTATCTGGCCTCCAGTGAGAAAGCTGGGTGTTGCGTCGGCACTGGTTGCATATTCATGGTTGCTGATGTCGCTGGCCACGTGATGCATTGGATTGTACATCATGTGGCCTGTTTTCAATAAAAATTCAGTTCGTAGTTTAGCGCTTGCCCTGTGTTCCGGTGTCTCTTTTTCGTCCTTGCTGCTTCGTGCTGCCGCTTTCGATGTTGATTCACCAAATAGCCTGCACCAAAATATTAATAAAAGGATTTGGCATCTGACAAGACCATTAGGCTTCTTGATTTAAAACAGAAGTTTTTGTGTTGTGGACACGTGTGCTGAAAGTAAGCTTCCAGGTCTCAAAAGGCACTTTTACCATACAAATCTGCCCACTCGAACTTGGTAAAGTGCAGCATTGCGAACCTTTGTTTCACAAATGCACTTAGTAACAGTTGCCTGCACGTTATGCACGAAAGCCTTTCTGAGCAGGTGAACTGACTAATAGTATCTGGCTTTCCGCTCTCTGCTGGTAGCGGTTGGTGAGAGCTTGGCAAGAAAAATGAAGACTGTGTCGGCCAGAAGCCCAGTAGAAACAAGGAATGTTGAGGGGATTCCTTACCTCCATAAAATTTCTCACGGGCTGAAAAGAGTGTTGCAAAAATTTGGAGGGAATATGGTGTTTTCAGCCGCCACAAGCTTTCTGCCCTTTGTGCCCAAATCTCTGGATGTGAAAAACCACAAGCCTGCAAAACCAAGCACCACGAGATTCACGAGGTATGCTGTCAGTGTTGTGTATTCTGTCCCCACGTCCTGTGGAAAAGTTTACATCGGGGCAAACTGACCATTGTTTGAACGGACAGCTGAGAGAGCATGGCAGCTCCTGTTGATTAGGTACAGGAAGCAACCTGGCCTTACATGTAAAAAAATGCAGTACCTGTTCCCCTTCGTTTCACTCCCCCCCAATATTTGGCACGGGAAAGACTGGACAGGAACACAAGCTTCTCGAGGCATTTCTAATCCTAAAGAATGAGCTGACTTGCATAAGTGTTCGTGTGTTTGTCAGTAGTTAACACTGAGAAAGAGTGCTGTTTTTATAGGGTGTTTGAAATATGACCTCACTTACTTTTTTTTATGTGCGCTTGCTTAGGAAGGTGGTTTTAATTACGTGGTTGAGCTTATAATAAATCACTTCTAAGTCCGGCGACTGTGTGTGTGTGTTTCCTCTAGCGCTGTGTCTTTATTTTGCTGGCTCTTTTTCATAATTTTGTTTGGCAGTGCGGAGTTTTATGCACATCCCAAATACAGAGTGCTTGCATATTTTCCTTACACTTGCACTTAAGTGTAACAAAGAAGAGCAAGAGAACCTTGTGTGCATGCTATAACATCCTTTCCCATATGTAGAGACCGGAAGCGGCCAGAGTGGGTCAGGGAACAAGTGCAAGTTAATGACAAGTCGAAATCATGAGGAAGAAATGGGCTTGGACAGCGCTTGTAACGCGAAGGCAAGATAAGAGCTGGTCCTTAAGGGTCATCATCTATCTACGTCATCAGCCTGACTGCGCCCACTGCTCTCATGTCTCTCCAGTTAATCCTGTCCTTTGCCAGCTGCGGCCACCGTATCCCCGCAAACTTGTTAATCTCATCCACCACCTAACTTCCACCTCCCCCTGGTACACTTGCCTTCTCTTGGAATCCATTCCGTTACCCTTAAGGACCGGCGGTTATCTTGCCTTCGCATTACGTGCCCATCCCAAGCCCATTTCTTCCTCTTGATTTCGACTGGGGTGTCATTAACACGCGATTGTTTCCTCATGAACTCTGGCTGTTTCTGATCTCTTTCATTACACTAATCACTTTTCTTTCGATAGCTCGCTGCATTGTCCTTAAATTAAGCTGAACCCTTTTCGTTATCCTCCACATTTCTGCCTCAAAGGTTAGTACCAGTAAGATATAGCTGTTGTGTACATTTCTCTAGAGGGATATTGGTAAACTGCCATTCATAATCTTACAGAACCTGCCATATGCGCTCCATACTATTATTAAAGCGAAAGCTTTACTAGGCTATGTCGGTGGGCTATGTCGGCTATGTGTGTGCAAGATGTGTCAGCAGCAGTTGTGGGAAACTCGGAAGAGATAGTGTCAAATGAGTGGTTGTAATTAAAAGAGGATTATGTGAGGATGCAGCCTGAAAAAAAAATTTCGAAATCAGATGAATAGGTAATTAATTAGAGCCAAAAATGTCCAAAAAGTTGGCGGGGCCAGAGCAAAAGTGCCGTGAAATCTGAAAACGCAAAAGTAGGCGGAGCTACAGTATAGCGCCAAATTTGAAAAACCGGAAGTGTGGATGGAGCCAAAGTATGGCGACAAGTTTGAAAACTCGAAATGGGCAATCACGTGACCAGGGATAAGTGATCGATATGAAAACAGGGGATAGAAAAGAAAAAGATAAATTAGAGGCAGTTGGGTAATTAATTAGAAGCAAAAGGTAACGGACGAGTAAATAGACTGGACGGGTATATAGTGAGTGGGTGGGAACGAAGTATGGCGGAAAATTTGAACACTCGAAATGGTTGCTGGGATGCAATGAGGGTATAATCAGAGTTAACTGATAAGCAATCAATCAAGTGAATGAGAAAACAACCATGGCACCAAGTTTGAAAGGCGACCAGTGTCGATGAGGCATCAACACTTTCACATTCTTCCTATGTGGGTAGCGGCAGTTATCTCTGATTTTTCTTCTAGATATTTCTCTCACATGATCCGGATCAGCGGTCACTACCTGCCCTAAGTAGACGTATTCCTTTACTACTTCCAGAACCTCGCTACCAATTGCGAGCTGCTGTTCCTTTGCTAGAATGTTAAACATTACTTTGGTTTTTCTGCATGTTAATTTTTAGACCCACCGTTCTGCTCTGCCTAACTCATTGATCATGATTTGCAGTTCATGCCCTGAGTGACTTAGTAAAACAATGTCATCAGTGAATTGCAGATTACTTAGGTACTCTACGCCTGCTTTCTCAAAGAGAAGGCAAGCGTAGCAGAGTGCACCAGAAAGTTAGGTGGGTGGGTGAGATTGAGAAGTTTGCGGGGATACAGTGGCTGTATATGGCAAAGGACAGGGTTAATTGGAGAGACATGGGAGAGGCCTTTTGCCTGCAGTGGGCATAGTTTGGATGATGATGATGATATAGGCTGTATTTAAAATCGGAGCAGAATCAAAGAAAAAAAGTCGGAATTCTGGTCTAGGCATACACAGCATGTACAGGCATGTACAGGCAAACACAATAATTCTAAACTCAAATATTTGATACAACACTGCTGTGCTGCAAAAAAAAAAAATGGTTTACAGGTTACACATTTTATATACAGAGACTGTTGTGTCATTAAAAATTCTTTCCATTGTTTTTCAGACATAGTGTCCAGATCTGTGGTACTACATGCAGCTAAAACCTGCGGCGAAATTTTCATATATTTTTATGCATTCCATCACTCCCCCTTTTTTTTGCGCATATGGCATCTGCGCACTCGAGCCATGGAGTAATATGGCCTGTCATTATTGGCTGTCACCATACCCATCATAATGAGTTTTGAAGTGTTAACTAATCACTGGATTAGTGCATGATGAAAATGAAGTATACAAAAACGTCACAGACCAGAGACATGAATGCACACAAAGCACTGCTTCTTTTTGCACTCCATTCACATCATGCAGCATCACCTGTCACATGAAGCCGCCTTCATATTATTGAAAGGCCCCTTGGCTAAAAAGGAGGAGGAGGAAGAGGAAAGGCAGGGAGGTTAACCGGAAAACTAACCTGTTTGCTACCCTGCACGTGGGGAAAGGGGTGGGGGGATAAAAAGATGAAGGAGAAAAGAGAGTAGCAGGAAATTGAATCGCTACGCAAAGACAGCAAGCGTTCGGCAAAGTCACAGCCTTTCGTGCAGGCCAGAAGTTCTCGAGAAGTGGAGCAGAGCCTTGGAGTCCTTCACTACCGACGATCGCCGCGGCCAGTGGTCGACAATCTTCATTTCCGTCAGTGGGCGTGGATCTAGGTGCTCCAGCGCACGGCAGAGAGACTGTCTTTCGGCGCTGTAGGCAGGGTATTCACAAAGAATGTGGGCTATAGTCTCGTCACATTCATAGATGGCACATGCAGGGCTATCAGCCATACCGATTAAGAAAGAGTAGAGAGAGAGAGAAGCTCTTTAATGAAAAAACAGAGAATTTAGCTGGTGTTTAAACGCTGGCATGCTACCCTGTGCAGGGAAGGGAATTGGGAGACGAAGGTGGAAGGAGAGCGGTGCAGAAAAAGTAAAATAAAAATAAATTAAAAGGTGAGAAGATACAATTCAGCCATTAAATGCGTACTAAGATGCCTCGGTGAATAATGATGCTACATATGAAATGATGAAATGCATAGTCTGTTAAATGGGCTAACAAAGTTCACTGCGAAAAGAGTGCATGAGGGCAACGTGCAGGGTGAAATTAGAGCTTGTCAAGGTGTCCATCATCATCAGCCCTACTACACCCACTGCAGGGCAAAGGCCTCTCCCATGTCTCTCCAATTAACCCTATCCTTTGCCAGCTGCATCCACCCATTGCCTGCAAACTTCTTAATCTCATCCGCCCATCTAACCTTCTGCCGCCCCCTGCTACGCTTACTTTCTCTTGGAACCCACTCCGTTACCCTTAAAGACCAGCGGTTATCTTGCCTTCGCATTACATGTCCTGCCCAAGCCCATTTCTTTCTCTTGATTTCGACTAGGATGTCATTAACCCGTGTTTGTTCCCTCACCCACTCTGCCCGCTTCCGATCTCTTAACGTTACACCTATCATTTTTCTTTCCATGGCACGCTGCGTTGTCCTTAACTTAAGCTGAACTCTTTTCGTTAGCCTCCACGTTTCTGCCCCATAGGTGAGTACCGGTAAGATTATGCTGTTGTACACTTTCCTCTTGAGGGAAATTGGTAAACTGCCACTCATGATCTGCGAGAATTTGCCATATGCGCTCCACCCCATTCTTATCCTTCTAGTTATCTCCCTCTCATGATCCGGATCAGCTGTCACTACCTGCCCTAAGTAGACGTATTCCGGCACAATTTCTAGGCTCTCGCTGCCAATTGTGAACTCTTGTTCCCTTGCTAGGCTGTTGAACATTACCTTGGTTTTCTGCATGTTAATTTTTAGACCCATCGATCTGCTCTGCCTGTCTAACTCGTTGATCATGATTTGCAGTTCACCTCCTGAGTGACTCAGCAAGGCAATGTCATCAGCAAATCTCAGATTATTTAGGTATTCTCCATTTATTCTTATTCCCAACTGTTCCCAATTCAGGCCTCGAAATACCTCCTGCAAACATGCGGTGAACAGCATTGGCGAGATCGTGTCTCCTTGCCTGACGCAAGGTGTCCAATGTCCTTTAAATCTGCAAACAAAAAGTTCATTGTATGTCTCTGTTGCCTAGGGCAGGCTAAGGGATCTAAAACACTGTCCATTGTTAGAGGCACTGGGAGAGCTTATTCATGCACTGTTCTTAGTACGCACGCTCGTCAGCATGTGCGGACTGTTCATTTGACCGAAACGGTATCAGAAGCCGTATGTAAATGCGTTCAGGTGAAGTCGGTGATAAAGGGTTTCCAGGTGGCGAGGAATTCTGGGTTGGAGTCTTGATCTGAGGTGAGGTTCGACTGAGTACAGAAATAGGTAGTGATGTGTCGGCAAGCTCCAGAGCCGATACGTTTCTTCAGAAGCAGATCTTTTTAGCCATTTGGGACGCATCAGACTTCGTGAAAAAAAGGTTCGAAATATCGCCGATGTTGATGGCCTTTATGGGCCGCTTCATCTGCTTTTTCATTGGCCAGAATGCCACAGTGTGCTGGTATCCACAGAAATGTTATGCAGTGGCCTGCGACAATAGCCAGATGATGTAGATACCCGATGTCAAGGGAAATGGGCTGATGATTGGTGTTCTTCAGCAGGTTGTACAGGATCTGTAGGGATGCTTTTGAGTCGGTAAAGATAACCCATCGGCTGGGGGTTCGGCCCAGGATATAGGAAACAGCTTCTTTAATGCCGTGAATCTTAGCTGTCGTAGAGAATGTCTTCAGCTGCAGCCGGTAAGAAAGGACGTGGCTTGTTGAGGGCACATAAAGGCCACAGGAAGAGGTTTCTTGAGTAGTTGAACCGTCTGTGAAGATGCGGGTATGCTGCGTATATTCCTCGGCTAAGTAGGCTAGAGTAGCTTGCAGAAGTGCTGCCTGTGGCATGCGGCTCTTTGCACTCACACCTGAAATAAACTTCTTCACCTTTAGAGACGAGAGTGTCCAAAAGGGAAAGGATAGAGGTAGTAGTCTCTGTGGCTGATTAATAGTGGGGAGGGGCAGCAGCTGCACAGCTTGGCCAAAGCCCGAGTTGCAGTGAGTTAGGTGGACACAGTGTAGGAAGTGTCATCTTCCCTTGGATGACATGGAGGAGGTAGGTGTGCATAGTTTCCTGGGCGGCAATCACATCGAGTGGGAGACAGCCTGCTTCTGCCACTGTTCCCGATGCAGAGGAACCCTTTGGGAGGCCAAGGCATACCCGCAAGCAGTTGTTCCGCGCGGCCTCGAGAATCTTCTTGCTTGTTGGAGATAATCTTTGAAGCACCGGTAGACAATAGCGCAAGGTTCCTTCAACATGCACTTTTTCGCGCAGAACCACTGAATGGCATTTTGCTGCCTCACCGTGATCCCGCCGTAAACATGAAAACTTGTGATGCTGCACTGATCCTCTCGCGAAGTTTTTTGATCTGAGGTGACCACCAGAGATTACTGTCTATCAGCACACCTAGGAATCGCTGTGATTGTACATAAGGTAGTGACCATCCACCTAGGAGTAGCGGATATCGAGTCATTTTTTTTCTTGTAAAAGCCACATCAACATTTTTTTTTGTTGAGACACGAAGACCTCATGGGGCCATGTACATCGAGATGTGCAGTAACGCTCTCTGAAGACATTGCTGGGTAATATGGCGTGAACGTGGCGCATTCCAGATGCAGATGCCACCTGCATGAATTGTTATGCACACTCCTCGAAGAAGATTTCTTGTTAGGTGTATAAGGGTAATATTGAACAGAAGATGGCTGAGCACTGCTACCTGAGCCACGCCCTTCTCCACTGCGTGAAAGAGTGTAGGGTCATCTGGAGTGGTCATAAAAATTTGCCGTTCTTTTAAATAGCGTCCAATTCATTTGTACAGCTTTTCTCCGAGGCCAAGACTAGCCATGGCCGCGAGAATCGCAAGGTGAAAAGCAGTCAAAAGCGGCCTTGATGTCAAGGAAAACAGCTATCGGGATGTACCCAGCATGAAGGAGCTCTTCAAGTGATGAGGCGAGGGCGATGACATTATTAGTCGCAGACCTATTTGGACGGAACCTGTTCATTTCTTGGGGATACTCATTTCGGCTTTCGAGGAACCAAGTGAGGCGTTTGCAGATCATTCGCTCCATCAGCTTACCTACGCAGCTCAGTAGGGCGATGGGCCGGAGGATGCGTAGCTTGTTGGCTGCTTACAAAGTTTCAAAACTGGCACAATTTTTGCCAGCTTCCATTCTGTGAGAACCTCACCAGTCAGCCAGGAAGAATTGTAATATTCCAGGAGTCGAAGACTGGAGTTTTGGGGTAGCTTTGCGATTGCGTCTTAGGTCGTCTGATCGTGTCTAGGTGACGTGCGTCTGTTTGATTCTGCGATAGCTGTGGATAGCTCTTCAATTGTGAAAGGTAGGTCCAATGCTGGCACTGCCGCATGTGGGATGCCTGATTGACCATCTGCGGAGAGTGTCAAAGGCACTGACCCCGCTGACAGTATTCTTCTGAGACTTGTTTTACGGACTTTTGTTCATGCAGAGAGAGTGCAGTGAATGGGTGAGGCTATTGGAGTGGCGTACGCATACCTCTACCAATCTGCCAAATTTTGGTTACTGGTTGGCGCTTATCTAGCATAGAACAAAAGTCACACCATCTTTGCCGACTGAGTTTATCCAGATTGCGCCATATGTGACGTTGTGCTCGTCGGCAGGCACGAACGTCCTCAATGCTCTTGGTGCGCAAAGCTTTCCTTTCAGCTCGCTTGCGAATAGCACACAGCTTTTGAAATACCTCATCATTTGAAGGTTGCCTATCATTTTTGGCTGTAATTCTTTTACTTTCTCTCAGGCAATGAGCCATTGTCGATACCAATTCCTCATTCCGGGTTGTAGCAGTAATTCCTATACTTGCAGCGTCCTTGTAGGCTTCCCAGTCTGTAGATTTTATAAGGAATTTCTTTGGCGCTGTCTGCATGCGGACAGCAGATATGAGGACCGGGTAATGGTCACTTCCACATGTTTCCAAATTGGTGCACCAGGCAAAGTTGTGAGCAAATGAACTTGTTACAAAGGTCACGTCGATGCTGCTGGCAGTCATCAGGCTTCGGAGGTAGTTTATGCTGCCATCATTTAGCGGTTCAATTGAATGCATTGAGAGAAGTTCTGCTAGCTTGGCTCCTCGGGCACATGTATGTGAGCTGCCCCAAATTTCATTGTGCGCATTGAAGTCTCTGCAAATAATATGCAGAGAGAGCGTCCTTCCTATCAAGTTTTCAAGCCTCGGAGCGTCAAATGGCTTGCCTGGCTCAAGATATACTCCAATGAGTGTACACTTGTCTGCCAATTATGTATTCGTTATCGCTGTGAGACGGCACATCAACCAAGGAGGCCGGGACATCCTTGCGAAAGCCTATTAGTAATCTGCTGACATCGTCTGATATTTTGAATGGTCAAAATAGTATCCGTGCAGTCTAAAATTTCTTCGACGCACGACTCAGAGATGAATTTGAAGATGAAGTGGTGCGCTCACACGAGCTGCCAGAAATCAGAGAGTCTCGAGCATAAACCGCGAGTGTTCCACTGAAAAATGGTGCACGTGTGAAAGATGTTGTGGATGGTCAGCTGCGGTGAAGCTGTCGCTGCTGAAGCCATAAGTATTGCTATCTGGTATTACGCCCCTGCGGAGTGTAAGAGGCCGACACCAACGGCTCTATTGCAAATACAGCTTCTACTTCTGGGAGACCTTGCGACGAGGGACTGGGCGGACAAAAGCTTTGGCTGCAAACTGCATCGTAATCAATAGGCATATAATATCTTGTTCATTACTTCTGTTTTCCTGCTTTTCGGTGATCGTCCTGTCGGGTTGCGGCGCTTTAGGCTAAGAGTAAGAGTGGCCGTTTGTCAGGGCTTGTGTTGAATGCTTCGACAGCGTTGAAGGAGGCAGTGAGCCGGCGGGCTTGCCGCATTTCTTTTTTGCTGCTGCTGCATATGTGTTTCCAGCTCTCTTGTCTTGTTGCACTATTGCATCTTGGTTACGGTCTGGCGTATTCGTGAAAACCATCTCAAAGTTAGTCAATGGTTCATATTGTTTGCATGGTTTCCCTTGAACTTGCTCCGTAGTGTGTGCAAGTGTAGCAGCTTTCTTTTTAATGCACCCTCCGTATTGTTGCGACGAGAAAGTTGAAGCGCGATTGCCGCGTGCCGACGATGACGCTGCTGCTGGCGGACCTGCCTGTTCCTGTGTTCTTGTGTTCCTGCTATCACCACCTGTGCTCGCCGCCGGCCTCTACGTCAAGCAAGCCATGACATTTGGTGCAGGTGCTGGGTAACGCATCTCATGCAACGCACCCCGTCTCGCAATTCGAGCCCGGTACTAAGTCCTGGCCGTCGGGTTTTCCTGGAGCCCTCGGGAGAAACAGAGGCTCGCGCTAGCCGACGTCAGCGAGGCCAAGCGCCGGAATTCGGATTCTTTCCCCAGGGATCGAGGACATCTAAAACCAACGCCACCATGCCGTCCCTGTCACAACAGGCCGACCCCCCCCGATTGCGCCGAGGATCGTCTACGTGCCTGTCACCCCAAGATCTGTCGCCCCGTTCCGTGGCGATAGACTTGATGATGTTGAAGACTGGGTCTAGCACTATGAACGGGCAGCTCGACATAATGGGTGGACACCCGACCAATGTCTGCAAAGCCTGTACTTCTCCTTAGATGCCACAGCGAAATACTGGTTCGAGAACCACGAGGCTTCGCTGGCATCATGGGAGACATGCAAGAGCGAACTGGTATGCACATTCGCAAACCAGCACCAGCGACAGCATGCTGAAGATCTGCTCCACACTCGTATCCAGGATCCCACCGAGAGCAACAGAAGTTTCATCGAAGACGTACTGCGTCTGAGTGCCCGCGCTGACCGTCGGGCTACTGAAGAGAAGAAGGTGGGGGGCCTTGATGAGGGGTGTCCGGAATGACATCTTTGGAGGCCTCATCCACAACCCTCCTACCACAGTGGCCGAATTCGTCGCTGAACCTACCAACATCGAGCACGTATTGGCGACAAGAACCAGTCACTTCTAGCGACTGAGCTCCCTTCCTGTCGTCTCAAGTCTTGCTTCGTCTGGCCTGAGCGGTGTTGGCCTCGCCGTTGTTCGCGAAGTTATCCGCGGCGTTGTCCGAGAGGAGCTGAAAAGGCTGTTCCCAGCCCCTGAACATTCTGCATCTGTCTCCATCGCGGTGGCTGTTCGTGACGAACTGCGACACGCGCTGCCGTCCGAAGACGTACCCATTATAGCTGCAGCCGACCAACCATCTCTGAGCTGCGCCGCTGCCGTTCGTCATCCACCTCCCGTACATCATCAGTACTAGACCGCTGCCGATTCTGGCTCTTGACGCCACGAGTTCGTGCCCCCATCTGATGCACGCCTGGAACCGCTGGGCTGCCGGAAAACCGACATCTGGAGGACTGCAGACCGGAGGCCACTGTGTTTCCACTGCGGTGAGCCTGACCGCATGTACCGCTACTGTCCGTACTGCGAACTCGGCCTTTGAGGTTTCAACTGGGCAGATCTGCGCCCCTGCCATGGTGAACAGCCCTGCGAGATACAGGGCTACCTTCGACGCTCTCCATCGCCAGTGTCAGCTCCATCTGGCACCTCCCGGTCGCCGCCGCCTCGCCGATCATCACCCCCTTCTCGCGGATCTCGCCATGAGAGCCTTTCGCCACTTCGGGAAAACTAAGTACGGTGACGCCTGGAGGTGGCGTTGCCGGTGTTGCACGCAGTAAAGAACCTCCGCCTACGATGGAATGTCCCCGCTCGACTGATGGCACCCTTGGAAGTGAAGACTGTTCTGTGGCCTCTAGCAATGTACGCATTTTAATTGACGGTCGTGACGTAAGGGCGTTTGTCGACACCGGTGCCGATTACTCTCTCCAGCGGCAACTTCTCTCGGCGTCTTCGCAAGGTTATCACCCAGTGGGACAGCCCGCCCATACGTACCGCGGGAGGTCACCTAGTAAACCCTGTTGGCAAGTGCACTGCCCGCGTTGAGGTTCACGGTGAGGTGCCCAGCCACATTCGTGATCTTGGAGAATTGCTCCAAGGATGTTATTCTTGGCATGGACTTGCTCCGTGAGTATGGCGCTGTAATCGACGTAGGGAGGAACAAGTTGACCCTCCGCGCACATTCTTCATCGCCAATACCTTCTCGGGCCCCTCGCGCTGCGATGAAAGTTGATGCCGACCATGTTCACTTGCCGCCATTAGCGACAGTTTTTCTTCTAGTCCGAGCCGATGCAACCGCATCTGGCGAAGGCGTTCTCGAAGGAAGTGTCCAGGTGCTACTTACACGGGGCATTGGTGTAGCGCGGGGGATCGCCAATGTCGAACGTGGGCGTGCCAATATTTTAGTGACCAACTTCAGGAATGAGCCGCAGCCCCTGACGAAAGGGGTAGTTATAGCCCAACTGGAAGAACTTAGTGACGTTCATGAAGCTGATGCGCTGCCTGAGGAGGAGGCCCCGCTCGGGTCATGTAACCCTACAACATTGCCCCTGGACATTGATCCCAAGCTTGAGCCTGCCCACAAACGCGAACTGCTCTCTCTTTTGCATCGGTACCACAACTGTTTCGCGACGACATCCCGAGTTCGCCAGACGCCCGTCGCCAAGCATAGAATTATTGTTGATACCGTGACGCCTCCGATTTGCCAAACACCGTACCACGTTTCCTTGAAGGAGAGGGAAGCCATACAGGAGCAAGTGCGCGAAATGATTAACGACGACGTCATCCAGCCATCCAACAGTCCGTGGGCCGCCCCTGTAGTACTGGTCAAGAAAAAAAGACGGGACCCTTCGATCTTGCGTCGACTGCAGGCGACTCAATAAGGTGACCAAGAAGGACGTGTATCCACTACCTCGCATCGACGACACTCTCGACCGTCTCCGTCATGCCCGCTATTTTTCGTCCATCGACTTGAAGAGTGGATACTGGCAGGTTGAAGTGGATGAGCGCGACCGCGAGAAGACCGCATTTATAATACCGGATGGACTCTACGAGTTTAAGGTCATGCCGTTTGGCCCGTGTACGGCGCCCGCGACATTTCAACGAGTCATGGATACTGTGCTCGCCGGACTGAAGTGGCAGACGTGTCTCGTGTATCTGGATGACGTCATCTTCTCCAGCACTTTCGCTGACCATCTTGTGTGCCTTGAAGCGGTTCTTCAAGCTCTTCTGACCGCCGGAATCATGCTCAAGCCTTCGAAGTGCCGCTTTTCATACAGTGAGATGAAGTTACTAGGCCATGTCGTCAGCCAAATTGGTGTGAAGCCAGATCCAGAGAAAACGGCTGCCGTAGAGTCCTTCCCTCCACCATCCGATAAGAAGACTTTCCGCAGCTTTCTGGGCCTCTGCGCGTACTTTAGACGTTTCGTTCGCAACTTCGCCCAGATTGCAGCACCACTTTACCGCCTTACGAAGGATAGCGTCGCCTTTAAGTGGACCGAGGAGCAGCAATCAGCATTCCGCCAATTAAAGCACGCCCTTGCAGTGCCTTCCGTACTAGGCCATTTCGATCAAGATGACGACACTGAACTCCACACGGACGCCAGCAACCAAGGACTAGGGGCAGTGCTTGTGCAATTCCGGGACGGCGCCGAGCGGGTTATTGCCTGCGCCAGCCGAGCTCTTTCGAAGGCGGAGGGCAATTACTCAACAACTGAAAAAGAGTGTCTCGCTGTCATCTGGGTGATCACCAAATTCCGGCCCTATCTGTACGGTCGCCCTTTTCGCGTCGTTATTGACCACCATTCGCTGTGCTGGCTCGCCAATCTCAAGGATCCCGCAGGCCGCTTTGCTTGGTGGAGCCTGCGGCTACAGGAGTACGACGTCACCATCATCTACAAATCCGGCCGCAAACATAATGATGCTGACTGTTTGTCTCGAGCCCCCGTGAATCCGGCGCCAGGGGGCGATAATGACGACGAGGACAGCTTCCTTGAGGCATTGGACACGGCAGATATGGCTACTCGGCAGCGCAATGATCCTCAGATTCATCAGCTGATGGCACACCTGGAAGGCCACGAAGACGTGGTGCCTCGTGTTTTTCTGCGTATTCTGCAGATGTTCCGGATTCTGCACGGCGCATTGTACAAGCAGAACTTTGACAGCAGCCCGAAGTCATGGCTCCTTGTTGTGCCAAAATACTTGTGCGCCGAGGTGGCCGAAGCATGTCACGATGATCCTACAGCTGGTCACCTTGGCTACAGCCGAACACTTGCACGTATTCGAAAAAAGTATTATTGGCCGCAACTTTCTAAGTACATCCGTCACTACGTAAAAACTTCTTGAGAGTGCCAAAGGCGGAAGAGACCTTCTACACGACCAGCTGGACTTCTCCAGCCGCTCGACCCACCGCATGCTCCGTTCCACACAATCAGAATGGATTTTCTCGGCCCATTTCCAATGTCGAAGTTGGGTGACAGGTACATTATCATAGCCACTGACTACCTAACCAGATACGCCGAGTCCCGAGCACTTCCTTCAGCGACGGCTGCTGAGGCAGCTCAGTTTTTTGTGTATTGTGCTCCGTCATGGTGCCCCTGCTGTTTTGATCACTGACCGGGGCGCTGCGTTTCTGGCATAGCTCACACAGGAGATCCTCCGTCTCAGCTGCACCAGCCACCGCCGAACTACGGCGTACCACCCGCAAACCAATGGGCTGACGGAGAGGCTGAACAAGACGATGGCTGACGTGATCCCCATGTATGTGGATGTCGCCCATCGCAGTTGGGACGAGGTACTGCCCTATGTTGCATTCGCGTATAATACCGCTGTCCAGGAGATGACAGGTATGTCCCCTTTCTAACTGGTGCATGGCAGACAAGTCACCACGATGCTTGACGCTATGTTGCCACACGAGCTGTCTGTCGACGTAGTAAGTCTGTTAGGTAAGGTCGACGTAGGTAAGTCTGTTATAACCAGAGTGACCATGAAGCCATATCTAGTTGCACACAAGACCTTGTTTATTGATTCTTAACACCTTTAAAAGAAGGCTGCTGTACGAACTTTTAGGTTTTGATAATATATTTTAGCACCCATTTTCAAGGTAATGTGAGCCAAGCCAGGGATTAGAAAGGAACATATACAATTGGGAAAAGGGGAAGTGTCTGAAACCAACCTATTTGCACTATATTTGCGAGGCCAAAGGCTGTTTTGGCCTAGGCACAGGCAGTAGCAGGCCCTTGCGTGCATAATTCTGTACACTAATTTAACAGCTTTGACATTCGGCAGGTGAGCCCAACGTTGCGGGATAGAATGATGCTGGCTGCAACGACCTCATTTCATTGGAGTGGGCACAGTGGACGCTCTGGGCCACTGATCCTAGTGATGCAATATGTTATACCACTGATATTTCGAAATTTGTGCCATAGCTACCTATGCGATGCATTAACACTGGAAGTCATTTTTCCGAAAGAGTGATAGGTGGCCCCAAGAAAACTTTCACAGTTAAGGAGCTTGCGTCGTGCCAGAGTTTGAAACTATAGGCACAACAACCACAAGACTATTGGTGGCGATGTCGCTCACTGGCTTGACTATTGGCAACATCTGAACACGTAAGTGTTGGAAGGTGCACTGTTTTATCTTCTCCATCAGCCCCGAACAGTTGCCCTTGCAGTCGCAGTCATTGCTCATGTTAGCATTGCTTTGCAACGTCCTAACCCGTGTGTGTGCCATGATGTCAAACACTCGGAGCGAAGTTTTTGGCTGTGCAGGAGAGAAAGATGAGCAGGCATAAGCCCACGAAGAACTGCATGCCAAGGAGCATACTGCAGTCATTTTCCTCGGCAGGCTAAGGCTGCAAGTTGTGGAGAGGAGCCTCTCCACCTCTTGCAGCCCTAGCTTGCTGACACTCAGCAGAACTCGATATGCGCGAATGGGATCCGAATAAAATTTGAGAGTCCCTGCCCTCCACTGAATGCGATAGTATAAAATGCACACCAGTGATAATTTGTCGGTCCAAATCCCCCATCATTTCATGTAATTTGCGGCACTCTTGTGAGATGGCGCTTCTAAAATGCCTTTTTGTTATTAATAAAGTGGCCTTGAGTTTAAATCACGGCTTTTGGACTTTTCGGCGTGGTCTTTAGGTCTGATTTGATGGTGACGACATCCAAAGCACAGCCTGAGAGACTGGAAGTTTAAAGGCGCGCTCACACTAGCGGGAAGCTTCCCGCGCCGGCACAGCGTCAACGTCGACGCTGCCTCGCAGCTCCTCAGAATGACGCTCACACTGCGCGCGTTTTCTCGCTGCGGTTGTCTTGGAATGCGGAGAGAGGAGGCGCTGAGGGAGGACCCGAACGAGCAGAAAGAGAAGGGGATAGTCACGTGACACTAGAGAAGACTGGAAAGCGCACCCTGCTAGCTCCCCTCCCGTCGCCCTGGCAAAGCAGCCGCCGAGTGCCCGGCCGGCCGGCCGGCCGGCCGGACGCGCGCAGCCTCCGCCTCCGCCGACAGGGTCACTGAACTGGGACCGACGTCACGGTTCACGGTCGGCGCCCATTGGCTGTTCTGGTCACCGGCACGGGAAAAATAGGTACCGAACCCATCGCTCCGCGGGACGGCAGAGCAGGCTGTCCGCGGGAGAAAAACCGGCTTGTGTAATGGTGTAATGCAGCAGCCAGGGAAGCTAATCTGTTTGCACCACCACGGGTTCGAATCCTGCTCGTGCCCAATTCTGTTTTATTTCGCAACCAGGCTGTGCGTGAAACCATCATCATCATCATCAGCCTGATAGCACCCACTGCAGGGCAAAGGCCTCTCCCATGTCTCTCCAATTAACCCTGTCCTTTGCCAGCTGCATACACCCTTCGCCTGCAAACTTCTTAATCTCATCCGCCCACCTAACCTTCTGCCGCCCCCTGCTATGCTTGCCTTTTCTTGGAATCCACTCCGTTACCCTTAAGGACCAGCGGTTATCTCCCCTCGCATCACATGCCCTGCCCAAGCCTATTTCTTCTAGAAGCTGCCAAACGAGCTGATAAGCTCGAAATTCAAATTCAAATTTTATTTAGTTTTTCATACGATACAGAAAGGTCAAAAGAACTGTTTGGACCCGTAGCCTAAGGCTAGTAAATGGGTCCAAGTCAGACGTGCAATTAAACAGGCATTGCTCAAATATAAGGTGTGAAGAAGATGGGCATTAGCCCAGCCGTGTTGCCATTGCTCCGAGCAAGACCCTGCTCAGCCTGACCGACGACGGACCATCACTGCTTCACCACTGCTTCCGTCGTCCTCAGCGTCACCAAACAAACTACTCTTTTACATTTGGTGGAGGTTCGGTTTGCGTCCCCGTACGCCCTGGAACTCCGCAGCCGCACGCTACCAACCCCTGGTATGCCTGCAGATGCCATCCATCAAGCCATGCCGGTTGGTCCGGCAGTCCTGTGTTCCAGTTCCCTCTGCCAGCGGGACCCTGCCCTCTTCAGCGGGACTGACGACCACGATGCAGAAGACTGGCGTACATCCTATGAGCAAGTGAGCACGTACAAGTGGGGCGATGGTACCAAATTCGATAATGTCATTATCTATTGGACCGGGGTTGGGAACCTTTGTTAATGCAACCACGAAGGGGAACGTCTCCACATGGGTTACCTTCAAGAAGAATCTCTCCGAAGTGCTCATTCGTCCTGCTGTCCAAATGCGTGCCGAGCGCGACGCTTGCGTGAACATTTGCAGCATTCTGGTGAGACCTTTACGAGCTGCATCGAAGATGTGGTCAACCTGTGCTTGCGTGCCAATGCCCAGATGTCTGAGGCTGACAGAATAAAGCATATTCTGAAGGGTATCGAGGAGGACGCATTTCAAATGCTGCTCTTCTGAGATCCCCACACCATTTCAGAAGTTGTCAGTCTCTGCCAGAGGTACAACGAGCTGCGCAATCAAAGGCTCCTCACTTGCCAGCCCGTCGCACCTGTCGAGTCGCTTGCCGGCCTCTCCACTGCACCTGACCACTCGGTGCTATGGCAACAGCTCATAGACTTCATACGTGAGGAAGTTGTTCAACTCTCCCTTCTGCCGTCCCATTCTGGGTCGTCTCCATACATGGTGTCGGACCTTTGCCATGTCATTACCGAACTTGTGGCTGACGCCCTTCCACCGGTCCAGCCAGCTGCCCTAGCACCTTAGCCTGCCCCTGTCACTGCCCCATTGACCTACTCTGGTCCACGTCACCTAACTACTGCTTGAGCTACGTTACACCTCAAGCGACGAGGCCTTTTTTCCGGCCGCTACCACCAACGGAAATCTCTGGCGTACAGGTGACAATCGCCCCATCTGTTATTCTTGCGGATTGCCTACTCATGTGGCCCGGCTTTGTTATCGTCATGTGCCAGTGTCCCTGCTGCCTCCCCGAGTTGCCGGCTGCTGGCCTTCTCAAACTCAGTACTCAGCAACAGCCGAGCCGGCCCAGGGTTGTCCTCTTTCACCTGACCGCTCTGCTTTCTCCAACTAGCGCTCGCCTTCACCATGTTGCCACCCCCTCTCTCCCATGTGCCGGTGCCCCACTCCTCCACTAGAGGAAAGCTAGATGCTGCAATTCCTGAGGCGAGAACTGCGCCTCCAGCAAAATGTCAAAGGCCTCACTTCTCTGCCGACAATCTTTTTTTGCCGACAAGTTTTTGTAGAAGGTGTTTCTATTCTGGTGCTCGTCGATACTGATGCTGCAGTGTCTGCGATGGTCGCAACCTTTTGCCGTTCCTTGCGAAAAGTGACATCACTTTCTGGATCCTCACTGCGCAAGGCAAGCTCGTAGCCTATTGAGCCGTAAGCGATGTGCACTACTCGAGGCGTTATATAGGACATTCACGCAATTGAATTCATCATGTTGTCAACGTGTTCTTGTGACATAATCTTGGGTTGGGACTTTCAGTCGCGCCATCATGCTGTCATCGATTGTGCTTAAGCTGAACTGGAGTTCTTTGCGTTTACTGATTCCTCGTCGGCCGCTGCCCCTTCTGCTGCTTCTCGCAAAACGAGTTTTTTGAGAAGCAGGAAGAACTGCAGGAAGAAGCACCTAACGAAGTGAATAGAATTTATGCAATCTATTGTCTACAGCATCCCTTTGAAATGTGAGACAAAGCGGTAGGTTTTTGAACGACCACATCCAAGAACATTGCAATAATGTGTGAACTGTGAGGAGGATTTCTGGATGCACACTGCAGAAAATTTAAGAAAAACAGTGTAGATGAGAACGATAGTGCATGTGGGGTGTTGGCTCTTTTTTAGCTCCATATACTGGCCCGAGGTTTAAAATAGTCTGCGTCCCATGTGTCTTCTTTGTGTCCTCCTCTTTCTTTGCACTGTACATTTCCATCATGAATCGCCAACATGCCCAGACTGCCACCTTAGTGATCCCTATAGGCATTGTTTGTTGGGGAGAAATTAAAGTTGCCTGCCAGCGCATTTCTGGTAAAAGAGGAGTAGAATAATGATCCATGGAAAGGATAGTTGTTTCTGAGGACAGTATTCACAGTAATGACATAATTACTTTGCGTAGTTTATCAAAGGGCAATGCCTGTAATTTATGAAACAATACCTTGCTTGGGTGGTATAGCTGGAGTTTGTCAGTATTCAGAACATTATTTTTTGTTGCTGCCTTAGTGTTTGAAGATACATCATGTAAGTCCATCCCCAAGAGTCTATATAATATTGTTACGGGGATGTTACGGCGGTAAGTCTATATTGGCGGCTGCTCTGAGATGGCCAGCACTCAGCTCAGAACCGAGCGCCCAGCTACCAACTGTCAACGTCGTCGTCGTTCAGCGCACCGCCACTTCTTCGTTCATGATTCGTCCACTTGTAACACTATCCCCCCCTCGGCTGAAGGCAACGTCCCGGTGCGTGTTAGGCGTGCGATGTCGATAGTGGGTGATAGGGCTTGAGGCGAGCTACATGAACGACTTCGGACTTCAGTGGAGCGGACGTCGACTTTGGGTGCAGCGGTGTGATTTCATACGTTACGTCGGTCACTGCCCGTAATACACGATAAGGACCTGTGTAGCGCGGCAGAAGTTTTTCACATAACCCCACACGACGGGATGGGAGCCACAGCAAGACGAGAGATCCGGCAGGGTATCGCACATCACGGTGCAGGCCATCGTAGCGGTGTCTTTGAGCCTCTTGGGAGGCGGAGAGCTTATGTCGAGCAACCTGGCGGGCGGCGTCTGCTCGGGCGATAGCGTCACGCGCATATGTAGTGACAGGGCCAGCTGTGGGCAGCAGAGTGTCGAAGGGCAGTAAGGGGTCTCGTCCAAAGAGAAGATAGAAGGGCGAGTAACCAGCGGTATCATGGCGCGAAGAGTTGTAGGCGAAGGTGACAAAAGGCAAGCTTATGTCCCAGTCCCGGTGGTCGTCGGATACGTACATGGCGAGCATGTCTGTCAGCGTGCGGTTGAGACACTCCGTAAGGCCGTTCGTCTGAGAATGATAAGCAGTGGTGAACTTGTGACGAACGGAGCACGAACGAAGGATTTCGTCAACAACTCGGGAAAGGAAGCAGCGGCCACGGTCGGTAAGGAGTTGACGGGGAGCGCCATGGTGTAATATGATGTCGTGCAGAAGGAAGTCAGCGACGTCAGTGGCGCAGCTGGTTGGAATGGCGCGAGTGATCACGTACCGCGTGGCATAATCGGTGGCGACGGCAATCCACTTGTTCCCCGTGGAGGACTCCGGGAAGGGCCCAAGTAAATCTAGCCCAGCACGAGAAAACGGGTCGGTCGGGATGGGGATCGGCTGCAGGTGTCCAGACGGCAGGACAGCGGGCTTCTTTCGGCGCTGACAGACGTCGCAAGCGGCGACGTAGCGTTGGACGGAGCGGTACAGACCAGGCCAGAAGAAACGCCGGCGCACGCGGTCGTACGTACGGGAGACACCAAGATGACCAGCCGTAGGTGCGTCATGCAGTTGTTCGAGGATAGTGGACCGTAGGTGGCGGGGAACAACGAGCAAGTGCTCAGCGCCATCAGGTCGCATGTTGCGGCGGTACAGCGTGTTCCCGTCCAGCAAAAACCGGGCCAGAGAAGTGTCGCGGCGGTCGGTGCTGAGGCGGTCGATGAGAGAGGTGAGGGTGGGATCCAAGCGCTGTTCGTCGGCAATGTGGGAGAGGTCGGATATGGAGAGGACACAGGCATCCGACTCACAGTCTGTAGAAGGAGGATCGACGGGATAGCGGGACAGGCAGTCTGCATCTTGATGGAGGAGACCGGACTTGTGAACCACGGAAAAGGTGTATTCTTGCAATAGCAATGCCCACCGTCCAAGACGGCCAGTAGGGTCCTTGAGAGATGAGAGCCAACACAGGGCGTGGTGGTCGGTTATAACAGTGAATGGGCGGCCGAACAAGTATGTGCAGAATTTTCCAATGGCCCAAACAAGAGCCAGGCACTCGCGTTCTGTGATGGAGTAATTCTTCTCGGCGGAAGAAAGAAGACGGCTGGCGTACGCAATCACGCAGTGCTGGCCGCGTTGTCGCTGAGCAAGGATGGCACCAATTCCGTGACCACTGGCATCGGTGCGAAGTTCATTTGGGGCAGACGTGTTGAAATGGGCCAATACAGGAGGGTTGGTGAGGACGGCGATAAGGCTGGAGAATGCAGTAGCCTGCTCTGGGCCCCAGGAAAAAGGAACGCCTTTCTGCAACAGATTGGTGAGAGGGCGAGCGACGGCTGCGAAGTTCGGGACGAACCGGCGAAAGTAGGAACAGAGACCGATGAAGCTGCGGACATCACTGGGCGAGCGGGGACAGGGAAAAGCACTGACGGCACGAACTTTATCAGGGTCAGGTTGTATGCCACTCGCATTCACCAAATGGCCGAGGACTTTGAGTTCGCGGCGGCCGAAAGTACATTTTTTTTAGTTGAGTTGAAGACCTGCGCGGCGGAAAAGTGCCAAGATGGACGAAAGGCGAAGCAGGTGGGTTTCAAAAGAGGGTGAGAAAACAATTACATCATCTAAGTAACAAAGGCAGGTCGTCCACTTGAAGCCCCGGAGTAACGAGTCCATCATCCGTTCAAATGTGGCAGGGGCGTTACAAAGGCCGAAGGGCATGACCTTGAAATGGTAAAGGCCATCAGGGGTGACGAAAGCTGTTTTCTCGCGGTCTCTTGCGTCAACAGAGATTTGCCAATACCCGCTACGAAGGTCGATGGAAGAAAAGTAGCGGGCGCCATGTAAACAGTCCAGGGCATCATCTATGCGCGGAAGGGGATAGACGTCTTTCTTCGTGACCTTGTTGAGATGACGATAGTCGACGCAAAACCGCCAAGTTTGGTCTTTCTTTTTCACGAGCACGACAGGAGATGCCCAAGGGCTGTTTGAAGGCTCGATGATATCGTTGGCCAACATCTTGTCCACTTCCCGCTGGATGATCTGGCGCTCTGGTAGCGACACACGATAAGGCCTCCGGTGTATAGGTCTGGCATCGCCGGTGTCAATGCGGTGAGTCACTGCCGATGTTCGACCCAGAGGAGCAGAAGCGAAGTCAAAAATGTCGGAGTAGGACACCAAAAGGTTGTGAAGATCCTGTGCATGCTCGGGGCTCAGGTCAGAAGCAATCATCGCAGAAATGGATTGCGGAACGTTGGCCGGGATGTCGGCCGCTTGAGAGACAGTAGAAGGCGGTCCAGGTGAGAGAGCAGTGACGGTACAGTCGGTGAGAGAAGACAAAGTAGCAAGCGATATGCCTGCAGGAAGAACTTGTGGTGACAAGCTGAAGTTGAGGACAGGAAGGGAGGTGCTATTCTTGGTGACGGTCACGATGAGGTGCGGAAGAACAACATTGCGGGAGAGAACGACATCGGCGAGTGGACAGGCAAGATAATCCCCATCAGGAACCGCAGGAAATGGGGACATAGGCAGATAAACGGCAGAGTAGGGGGGCAGGCGAGCGTACTCGGTGGAGCGAAGGCGGGGCGTGGAGCTTGAGGGTGTGCCGGCTGAGCTGAGAGGCAGGTCCAATCGTAGAAGGCCGCTGGAGCAGTCGATAAGGGCAGAGTGAGCGGTTAGAAAGTATAGACCAAGGATCACATTGTGAGGGCAGTGTTCGAGGACGGTGACCAAAACTGGGATGTGACGATCGGCAAGAGTGACGCGGGCAGTGCACAGGCCAGTGACGGCAGCAGTGCTGCCATCGGCAACGCGAACGGTGGGCGAAGCGGCAGGGGTCTGAACTTCTTTGAGGCGACGGCAAAAGGATGAGCTAAGAACCGAGACTTGGGCACCAGTGTCAATGAGGGCAGAAACAGGAACACCGTCAACAAAAACGTCGAGCAGATTACAGGGCGAAGGCTGGGTCAGTAGAGGATTTTCAGGTCGGGGCACCAATGCAGCATCACCTCCGGGAGCTGCACTGGCTAGTTTCCCGCGAAGCGGCCTGCAGAGGACGGTGAGTAACTGCGGTGCGGAAGAGGTGAGCAGGAACGGTGGGCTGTCTGGGAGGGAGAGCGGCTGGTTCTACGAGGAGGCGGTGTGGACTCGGCGCTGGGTGGGTCATTCCGAGGCGTGAAGCGACGGGGTCCATAGTCATAACGGCGGTCGACGTAGGGCAAAGGTCGGGGAGGTGCGGACCAACGGCTGCGGCAGTGGCGGGAGATGTGGCCTACGCGCGAGCACGTAGAAGGTTAGGGCAGAAGGTTAGGTGGGTGGATTACATTAAGAAGTTGGCGGGGATACGGTGGCCACTGCTGACAGCATTAATTGGAGCAATATTGGTTTGTTCTGCAGTGGATAGGCTGATGATAAGGGTGATTGTGTAGCTTCGGAGCCTGATCGGTCAATGCATTCAGGAAATGTTTAACACCTTAGTGACTCTGTTTCTGCGTTGTCCTCGTTCTTTTGCACTGTTTCAAGCAGAGTGATGTATGAGGCTCGGTTTGCCACAATTGACTTTCAAGTGAAGAACTTGGTTCCTTAAATCTCTGCTCATCGTTAATAGATACTGGAATGGTGTTCAGCAGAACATTTGGGCTCTTGCTTTGCCATATCATCAGGGAGAAACTATCCATGACAGAAAGCACCATCGTGTTCAGCAGCGCGTGGGAGCACAAGGACAGAGCACAGAAGTACGTAAAGATACTTAAGCGAAAATAGCGCAAAAGACGAGGACAAGGAGGAAAGAAAACAACAGGACTAGCGCTGGTCCAGTTGTTTTCTTTTCTTGTCCTAGTCTTTTGCGCTATTTTCGCTTAAGTATGTATCACCAACTCGCCCGTCTTGCCATCGTGTTGAACGTAAAGGTAAACAAGCACTGATCTTCAACTTTAATTAGGGAAAGCACAAAACCACTGCACACCTATATACCCGCAGAAAACATTGTCTACTAGGGTTACAAAAAAAGGGAATTTAAGCACGTGGCAAAAGGTCAAAGGCAAAAGTAAAATCAAGAAGTAGTACATATGATACTGCCAAGATCATACACCGGTGTGGTCAGCAAGCCAAGGCACAATCAATAACAAAAAGGAATGAGAAGTGGAAAAAAACATGGCTGTACAACAGGCAAGTAGCTAACACGGCTGGAATCTCACTTCCTATCTTCTTTTCTTTTTAAAGGAAATGAACAGAAGCAACAAGTGGAAGCACAAAATTTAAATGCAATGAACACATGACATCTTTAAAGAAAAGACAGGCATGGCTTGAGAAAGTGTTGTGTATGATCAAATAGAAAAAACAATGCACATGAGCATTATTTAAAAGTGAGAACGAACAATTTACATGGCAACACAACTGAAAGAGAATGATGAGGGAAGTGTGAAGTCTAGAAAGGCTAAAAACAAAAGGAAATTAGGGGCATTAAAACAATCCAATAAAAGCAAGGTTAAAATTAAATAAAACCAGAGAGGAATGTAATCTCTTTGCCCAAGAGAGAAACGGAGCTTGCTGACGCATTCGCCCTTGAGCATTCAATCTTGGTGGCTTCCGCTATTTCGCATGTCAGCTTACTGTGGCATTTAGTCAGAACTGTTGTTTCGTCAAAATTCGGCGAGCATTATTCTTCACTGTCACATTTCCAACATTCAGCTTGCAAGTTTCAGAAGCACCAGTCATGAAGAATGATGGCAAACTCTCTACAGCACAAGAAAGATGCAAGGATGCACTGTTCTTCACATCATCCCTTGCATTTTACAACGTATTTTGTCGATAACCAACTAGCTCCCAGCCGTATGGTGCCTAGGGTGAAAAAGTGGTGCCCAACAACTGTGACAGCTTTTATTGATGAATACTGTCAACCCTCATTTGAGGGTCATTACAGGGCGAGAAAATGAAGAAAAAAATGCATATATATACAAGAATGAACAAGCCTCTTTGAGCATAAAATACGAGAGTGCATTAAAACGCAACACTGTTTGCACCACCGTACAGCCACCTGCTATACAAAAAGAAATATTTGACAGTTAACCCCACGCCTAGACAGAGTCACCAACTGCATTCACGAATGCTGCTACACCTGCAGACTCGGCAACATGAGCGGGCAGTGTATTCCAGGGCTCAATAGCATCCGAAAAGAATGAGCAGAGAAAGACGTTAGCGCTGGTCAAATATGGCCGAATCGCTTTGTGATGATTAAGGCAGGAGCTCAATCTACCGGGAGGCTGCAGATATCTTTCTTTATTAATGTGAATTTCACCGTGAATGATCTGGTACAGTATTTTTAATCTCTGCTCTTTACGTCTTCTTTCTAATATCTCCAGACTGCATGAATGAACATCTCCCTTACCGAATCTGTTTTTCTATATTTTGAACAAATAAATCTTGCCGCACGCTTTTGAACCCTTTCTATTTCGGTTGAAAGAATCTTCTGGTAAGAAGCCTATGCTACAGACGCATATTCTAGGGAATGCTGTATGAGAGATTTGTATGCTAAAAGTTTGACGTCTTTCGTTGCTCTCCCCAATTTTCCTCTTAGGAAACGCAGTTTTCTAAGTGCCACCGCACACACGTTTTCAACTTGATTGCGCCAACTTATGAGAAATTGACACCCCAAGATACTCGAACGTAGATTAACCAAATTGTGACCTGCAATATTATACTGAAAAGAAATTATATTTTGTTTGTTAGTTATATGTGTAAATATGGTCTTACTTAAGATAATTTTTATTTCCCATTTCTCACACCAAAGTGCAAAATCCTGCAGGTTTTGGTTAATGCTAGTCTGATCTCCTTCACATGTGATAATGCATAAATGAGGCAATCATCCGCAAATAGTTTTAATTTAACAGAATTTCCAACAGCTACTACATCATTTATTTAAACTTGAAACAGCAGTGGCCCCAGCACAGAACCCTGTGGTACACCAGAACATACATCCAAAAAGCCAGATTCACGATTGTGAACAAGTACTGGCCGCCACAGTGGCTCAGTGGTTATGGCGCTTGGCTGCTGACCCGAAAGACGCAGGTTTGATCCCGGCCACAGTGGTGGAATTTCGATGGAGGTGAAAGTCTAGAGGCCCGTGTACTGTGCGATGTCAGTGGACGCTAAAGAACCCCAGGTGATCGAAATTTCCGGAGCCCTTCACTACGGCATCCCTCATAGCCTGAGTCGCTTTGAAACGTTAAACCCCCATAAACCAAGCTATACACCAGTCAACACGTGCCGCCTGTGTGCGATTAGCCAAGTACGCTTCAATCCATTTCAGGACATCTCTCTTAATGCCACCCCTTTGCAGTTTCAGGAGTAAATTACCATGAGGAACCTTGTCAAAGGCTTTTTCAAAATCTACACAAATAACATCAACCGCCTGCGGTCATATATAGCTCTAGAAAGGTCGTGTATTGTCTCAGTTAACTGTGTCACTGTTGAAAATGCTCGACGGAACCCATGCTGACATTCAGAAAGTAGTCCGTTTGTTTCCGAAAAATTGATGTTTTGCAATAACATGTTCCGTAACTTTACAGCAGATTGAAGTGACACAGGCTAATAGTTGTTCATGAGCGTGCAATTCCCACTTTTTAATACGGGTATAACAATGGCAGAGTGCAAGTCTTGCAGCAGTTACGAGTGATTTTCGGAATATAATTACTAAGTAGAATTAAATCCATTCAGCCTACCTTTTCAGGAAGCATGTCGGTATTCCATCCAGACCGATAGCTTTCTTTTTGTCTAATTGTATCAGCTGCTGAGACACGCTGCTCTGCGTAAAGCTGATAGTATCGATAAAAGTTTCATGAGAATGGGCTTTGACGTGTGTGTTGATTTGGCTCCTGTTTCTTGCAACCGATTGGAAATATTTATTGAAGTGGTCTGTTATATCCGATTTATCTGCTTTACTGTTTCCTTTCTTTTATCAAGATAGCGGCAAAATTTTTCTGGAGAATTTTTCAGAAAACCACTAAGAGTGGGATTGAAAAATCTTTCTTTTGCAGCCAGTAGCAACATTTTTATTTTTTGACGTAATGTGCTTATGTCATGTATGTCGTTTGAGTCAGCTTTCCTTCTATGCAATCTTTTCAACTTGCGTTTTGCGTGAATGATATCTGGTGATCCATGGGTTGTGCTGCTTTGTTTTCTTAAGTCTAGTTGGAATGTACCCGTTGATACAAGTTTTGATGATAATTTTAAGACGCTGTCGTAACCCTTCAATTGATGGTTGCCTGGTGGCTCTTGGTTCCTGGAGAAAGGAGGAAGGTGTTGCGCCTCTCAGATGTGCAGCACATGTGACAGAAGACATGCAGCAGCTGCACGCAACAATTCTGAGCCTATATGGGGGGGGGGGGAAGGGAAGGGAAGGGGGGGGGGGGCATGCAAAAACGTCCATGTGCGATGTGATGTCAGTGCACATTGGTCGAAATTATCGCAACGCCCTGCACTACAGCGTCCCTTTCAGCTCGTGTGTTGCTTCGGGACATTCTGTCGAGTTTACATCCGGCATTAGAAGGCTGTAATCATATTAAATGTGAAAATTACAATGCTGTGTGCTGGCAGAGATTAGCAGACCTTTAAGGTTTGGTTTGGTTTATGGGGGTTTAACATCCCAAAATGACTCAAGCTATGAGAGACGCCATAGTAAAGGACTGTGGAAATATCGACCACCTGGGGTTCTTTAACATGCACTGACATCGCACACTACACGGACCTCTGGAATTTCACCTTCATCGAAATCGAACCCAGGATCGAACCCGTGTCTGTCAGGTCAGCAACCAAGCACCATAACGACTGAGCCACTACAATCGCTAGGCCTTTAAGAGTAAACATGGTTAATACATTGCCGCAGTATGTAACAGACTGGTGCACTCTATTTTACGGGGATATGATGGTCTTTGGATGCATAGATGAGTGCTGCCATTTTCTGAGGACCAGCTTTGCTTCACTGTTCTCTGTGCCAACATTGAGAGCAGTGTTGCCTGAATCAGAGTGACTCTGAAAGAGAGCTACTGATGAACTAACATAACATGCTTGAACAAATAGTTGCTGACAGGGACGTTGTCTCGGGAAATAAGGAGGAAATTTGCAGACAGGTTCAATCTTCATTTCCCGAAGTGTATTTTCTCATCCTGATGGAATTTTCAATAAAGCGCAGGTCACCGGTGATGCAAACAGCATTAACATTTCATTTCATTGTATTTCGTTAAAGACCCAATGACGGCTGTTACATTAGGATCACCCAAGTGTTGATACAATGAAAGGTGAGTTGCAACATTTCTGGCGAATGCAGATGAGGATGTGATGGCAGCGATGCTGTTGGATAGGTCGTTCCAGTCTGCAGCAGCACGGGAAAAAAAATGAAGCGGCAAAGGTGACAGTACGGGCACATGGACGGGAAACTTGAAGTGGATAACGTGCGGTGAGATATGTGCGGGCTGGTGGAGTGCGCTGCTAAGTGAACTATGGAAAAACCTGTCAAATAAGCAAAGGCTGGCAATACGGCGACAGAGACTCTGCTTTCAGTTATGACACGCTGACATTGTATAAGTATGAAGAGTGAATAAATCTGGCTGCTCTGTTTTGAAGTGCTTCAAGTGCATTTATGAGGTAGGCATGATGCGGGTTCCAAGTGGGCGATGCATATTCTAACTTTAATCTTACAAGAGTTTTATAAGCTAATAATTTTACATGTTGAGGGACATGGCGGAGATGACGGCGTAAAAATCTAAGTGTTTTATTAGTAGACGCAATGATATTAGTAATGTGAGAGGTTCAGGACAAGTTCTGAACATTGTAGTGCTGACAGACGATGGACAAAGAAAAGAGACACGCAGTGCAATGAGCTAACAAATTTATTGTCGAAGGAGGGCGATCTGCACATTTTTATACAGTTACCCATGACAAGATTAGCCAGTGCTTGTATGGTGCATGCGGAAATCAAAGCAAACAAACCAGAAAAAATAAGGGGGTAATTACTCCCTTAGCGGTGGTCCCAGGTTCGAACCCCGGACCAGGACGAATTTTTCTTTAACTACAAGGATTCTGAGAGAGCTGTATAGCAATCCTTTGTATCCCAATGGCTGCGCTTGGGTGGATGCCACAGAGTAATTACTCCCTTATTCCAAATCTGCTTCCCCTTGGGGGAGCAGAAAGTTGGGCTAGTTGATATGCATACTGAAGAAGTTGACGCGGAACAACGAGGACAAGCGAGACAAACAAAGACGAGCGCTCGTCTTTGTCTCGCTTGTCCTCATTGTTCACCGCCAACTTCTTCACCTTGGGGGGTTTCCCCTAAACATTTGACCAAACCAGAAAAAACGGGAAGTGCGCAAGCACATTTTTAACCCACACTGCACAGAGGCAAAAAGACACAAGAGAGATTGATCCATTCAGTTCAGTGCACTGTGTGTCTCGTCCTTTCTTCGTCCTTTGTGTGCCAGCGCTACAGTGTTTAGAATGCCAAACCAACCTGCCTAGGAACACACCCTGCCCAGGACAAGTCGCTACACAGGGTGACACCTAAATACTCGTATGATAAAACGGACTGCAATGGGACATTAGCTATTACGTTGGGAAAATCAAGGAAGTCACAGCGGCGGCAAAAGGACAGGCATTTACATTTTAGAGGGTTAAGTTGCATAACCGGTCGTCACACCATTCCTAAATGCAGTTCACATCGTCTGATGTGTTGCTCGGTCGGAGATGTTAGTAACAGTGCGGTAAATAGCGCAGTCGTCAGCAACCATGCGAATATTAGAAGACGCATTGGTGCGTCAGTCATTAATGTAAATTAAAAATAGAAGTGGACCTAGTACCAACCCTTGGGGCATGCGTGAAGTTACTGGTAGGGTATTGGAAGTACAGTTGTCAACCACAACAAACTTCGAAAGATTAGACAGAAATTCTTTAATCCATTTTAAGATATCGGATGGCATATTCAAATAGGAAAGTTTTAATAGTAAACGTTTATGTGGAATCATGTTGAACGCTTTCGTAAAATCTAAGAAAATGGCATCGGTCTGCTGGTTAAGGTCAAGATTAGTATGCAGATCATGAACAAAGATGGCCAGCTGCATTTGACAAGAGAAACCTTTGTGAAAACTGTGCTGTGGAGAATGGAAAAAGTTGTTCGAATCAAGAAGGCTCATACTGTGCGTTTAGATGGCGTGTTCCTTGAGTTTGCAGAGCATGGTAGTGAGAGAGATGGGATGGTAGTGAAGTGGTGAATCTTTGTTACCTGATTTGTAGACAGGAATGACCTTTCCGCTTTTCCAGTCGTCTGGCAGTTGACCTGATGAAAGTGACTGTGAGAAAATTAGGCACAGAAATTCGGCACAAATATCGCTGGTACTCTTCAGAACTTTCGGGCTAATATTGTCAACACCAGAGGCAGATTAAATTTTCTGGTTATCAATTAATAATAATAATAATAATATATGGTTTTTTGGGGAAATGAAATGGTGCAGTATCTGTCTCATGTATCGTTGGACACCTGAAGGGGGCTGTAAGGGAATGGATAAAGGAGGGAGTGAAAGAAGAAAGGAAGAAAGAGGTGGCGTAGTGGAGGGCTCGGGAATAATTTCGACCACCTGGGGATCTTTAATGTGCACTGACATCGCACAGCACACGGCGCCTTTTAGTGTTTTGCCTCCATAAAAATGCAGCCGCCACAGTCGGGTTCGAAACTGGGAACTCCGGATCAGTAGCCGAGTGCCCCAACCACTGAGCCACCGCGGCGGGTATTTCTTATCAATTAGGGACGAAGTACCCGATGAAGTGAATGAGAGTGGGATCATTGCATGATCGATTCTTGAAAGTGGCGCAGGAAATGTTTGTTTTGTTCGTAAAGACAGATGAAAAAGCCGCATTGAACATGGTAGCGCACTCAGCGTCAGTGACAGCTGCACCAGATTCATCTATCAGAGTTATCTCAGAAATATGGTGCAGGTTAATGATTTGCCATAATTTTTTCAGGTTGCTGATAAGCATATCAGGTAGGTATGAATGAAAAAAAGTGCGCTTGATGTCATGTATTCCAGCTGGAGATGATTTTTCAGCCTCGTGGTGTTTTGCCCTTGCGTCACTTGCTCTCTGACACTTGGCTGAGTGGTAAAGACATTTCTGTTTTCCAAATGTTTGAGTGTTTTACTAGACCATGGCGTCTGAAGTAACGCAAAAACTGAATTGGGGAATGAATTTATTGACAAGACTGTCTACCTTACCTTTGAACAATGAACAATTTTCATGAATGCTTCGAGAGTAAAAATCTAGGAGCAAAAATTTCATAAAATGCGTTAAGGTCATTATATATATCATCACATAATTGCCTTTACTGTAAAGAATGATATTTTTGTTGTATTTTCGGTGATGGTTGTGTGCGAGCTCAAAGTTAGCATGAATGACTTCATGGTCGCTAATCTCGGGAAAGTATGTAATTGGCTGAATGCTATCTGGTTGATTTCTTGGCTAGAGGTCTAAAACGTTTGCGCAATTTGTGTTGCACGAGTCAGTTTTAGTACTACCTGGGTGAGGTTTAAATTATGGCAAAAATATACAAATTTCCTTCCTTCTCTACTGTTAGCTGTTGGTTCAGTCTGGTTATGCCAATCGATATTCAGAAAATTAAAGGCACCAAAAAGAAATATATGTGAATTATGGTGCTTTGTAATTAGTTGACTTATTGCGTTATTGAGCTGACAATAAAAATCATGATTTTGATGTGGTGGCCTGTAACAGACACCCAGTAAAACCATGTGTGGTGCAGCCTGAAAGTTAAGCCAGTATTTTGAGGTGAATTGTTAACTATAGTCAGATACAACTTAAGTCTGCAATGAAGCTCTGCCCACATTCAGGACCGCTGCACAGAATCCTCCGCAACAAAAAAGTAGTCTGCTGTTAAAACTTGTCCTGTTACTTAAACAAGAAGCTGATCACAAAAAAAAATATTATAAGCTCTAGAATTTTGATACCTGGTTTGTTTAATATAGTCAGACATTAAAAAGTTGATTTCAGTTACTAATGTGATTGGCCATCAGAGTAATACAGTACGCCACGTACTGTGGCCCAGTGTTAGAAATTGCTGTTTTTAAGTTGCATCCTACTACAGAGGGCATGGTAAGTCCTTGCTGTCTGCAACAAGTACACTGCCTCCTCATGCGTCTTTGTGGTCATTTCGAGAAAACTGGAATTGGGGCAAGTTGGCTCGTACTTTGTGATCTGTGGTGTCACTGTTCAGCCAAGTCTTGGTTAAGATGAGTAGGCTGCTGCAGGACGACGAAACAAGATTAGAAACAAGTTCCCGCTTAGAGCGAAAACTGAATGTTATTGTATATATAATTTCACCAGTGAAAGTATGAGACACAGGAAAAGAAGAACACAGGACAACGCTTGACTACAAGCCTGGCTTGTATATTGTATATAGCGGAGTAAGAAAAGTTAGATAGAGGAGCATCTTTGGCACGGTTTTTTGATGGTTCGGGGCAAGGTGGTTGCTAATCTGACTGGGAAGCACCGGCTGAGATGTCGTTTACTCTTTGCAAAGATTCATCGAAATATCGCTTATTACCGATATGCAAAGTTTTTTAGCACATAGCGTACACCACAGAATTTTCTTTAGCAAAGGTAAACCAATTCTTTGCGAGCTTTTCTGACGTTGAAGGAAAAGTCTTCGCCAATGCTGAATTCCATTTCTTTCAATTTACGTCCGTTTGAAAGAATAGCCTTTTTGGCTTTGGATAACTTAAACTTGACAATTATTGGAAGAGTGTTATCGAACTACTATTGTGACTGGATCAAGAAAAAAACATCTGGCCCTGATAATATCCCCATAGCATTTTTAAAAAGTTATGCAGAAATTTTGGCTAGATTTCTCGTCATTATCTTTCACAAATCTGGCGTTATGCCTCATGACTGGCATGTTGCACGCGTTGTACCTGTATTAAAAAGGAAGGGAAGCCCATCGGAAATTAATAATTACCTCCCAATAGCACTGACTTTCATTCCTGGTAAATTAATTGAGCATAGTGTACTGAAATATCTAAACAGTTTTTAGATATGAATTAAATTATTAGCAACTGGCAGCCTGGCTTCCAGCAACATTTTCAGCCAAGAAAACATCATGGCAAACTTATGTCTCTTCTGTAAACAGCTCAACCACATAAAAAAGAATGTGAGAGCAAATTCGAAAATTAAATGGCCGCTACTCATCTTTCACAATTCCTCTTTTCACAACACCTGGTACACAAACGAGTTTAAGGAAACAGGCAGACATATTGGGGGAGCACTGCGCTGTAGTTTCCGGTTCATCACACTATACGCAGTCATTTCTAAAATACAGAAATATAGCCGAAAAACAAAGGCTCCCAACAAGTGGAGGTGCTAATGAAAAATATAATGGTCTTTTTACACTACAAGAAATCAACACTGTACTGTCTGCCGGTAAGAAAAGTGCTCCAGGACCCGACCAAATACACTATGAAATGCTTGCTGATCTTTCCAAGCCTGCTGTAGAGGCACTTTTGAGATTCTTTAACAAAGTATGGTTTTCGAGGAAAATACCTGAAGCCTGGAAAAAGGCTATTATTGTACCGTTCCTTAAACTTAAAAAACCCCCAACCTCTCCTAGCAGTTATAGACCCATATCCCCGACTAGTTGCCTCGCAAAATCCTTTGAAAGTGTCCTGAACATCAGATTAAGTTTTGTCCTTCAATCTTGTGACCTTCTTGATATCAGTGTGGTTTTAAAAAGGGATGCTCCACTACAGATCACTTAGTTCGTCTAGAAAATACTGTCATAGAAGCTTTTATCCACAAGCACTGTCTTGCCGTCTTTTTCGATTTAGAAAAAGCATACGATACAACCTGGAGGTTCGGTATTCTTCAGGACTTAGCTGAGCTCGGCATCCGTGGCAGAATGCTTAACTCTCTGAAAGACTTTTCCTAACCGTTCATTTAATGTCTGCCTAGGCTCAACCCTTTCGAGGAATTTTATTCAAGAAAATGGAGTACCTCAAGAATGTATTTTAAGCACTACTCTCTTGTAAAAATGAACTCTCTTAGTAAAATAATCCCAAGGTCTGTTATGTACTCAGCCTTTGGGGATGACATTCAAATAGCTTGTACATCCTCCAATGCATCAACATGTGAAAGAAAAATACAAATAACAATAAATAAACTGGCAACATCGGCAGACAGAAATGGTTTCCGGTTTTGCCCACAGAAATCAGTGGCAATTCTATTCTCACTCAGACGAGGCCTACATACAGATCCCACCCTACACCTGAACGAAATAGAGTTACCAGTGAAAAATGAGTATAAACTTCTTGGTGTAACGTCTGACAGAAAGCTCGCTTTCCTACCTCACATAAATGCGTTGAAAAAGAAAGCTTCATGATCTCTAAACATATTCAAAGTGCTGTCGAGAAAACACTGGGGAGCCGATAGGACATGTCTCTTACAAATTTACCGCTCTGTAGTACGCTCCACCCTGGATTATAGATGTATAGTGTATGGGTCAGCGAGGCCATCGTACCTTAAACGGCTAGATTCAGTACATTATTTAGGCTTGTGTCTTTCCACTGGTGCATACAGGACATCACCCATAGACAGTCTGTATGTAGAAACAAACGAACCATCACTTACAGACAAAAGAATGATGCTCACGTGTTCCTACATTCTAAAAATTATTCACTACTTAAACACATCTGTCACCAAATAGTCACAAAGTGCCCATCCAGAATACTGTTTGACAACAAACCGCAAAGTACCAGGAGAGCAAGCTGCCTGGCTAGTTGGTGATGCATGTTTGTGTCCCTTACTCTGTCCGTCGTCCGGTATTTTGCGCTTCCTATTTTACAACACGCAAAGTACCAGGCCACTGCTATTGCGTTTTGAAGTGAAGATATGTTCCAAAATCTCGGCGTACTGGACACATTGCCTGGCAATCTGTGATCTCACTCTTGCACATTTCATCAAAAAACAAACTCCACCACAGCATATAATGCAAGAATTTTTTGCACTCCGGGAAAAATACAGTACTTGCACAGCTTTTTATACAGATGGCTCAAAAACAGATTTTTACGTTGGAAGTGCAGTCGTACAAGGGAATTGCAATCATATAGTGAGGCTACCACAGTGTGCATCAATCTTCACTGCCGAACGTTACGCCGTGTCTGTAGCCATTGAACAAATAGTAAAAGAGAACTTCGCAAACAGTATTATTTACACAGACTCCCTAAGTTTATTTACAGCTCTCCACTCTAGAAATGCAGTCATTCCTATACTTGGTGATATCATAGCAGAAAAAGAGGAGCACTCACCAAAAAAGAAAAAAGGAAAAACAAAGACGTTTCGGGGCCCGTACGTGTCCCTTGTTCACAATGGCAGCGGATGGGCGAAGGTGGTTACTTATGTACGGTGCAGGTGACGTAATGAGCATGCGTAGATCTCGGGAAGATTACCCCTCGTTCGGTTTAATACATGTAGTGTTTAATACATATACAACATAGTAATAGCCGCAGCTAAAGGACAAAACCTAAAACTCTGCTGGGTACAGAGTCATATCAGAATTGGAGGCAATGAGAGAGCAGACTTCTGCGCTGCTCAAGCACGTGAATAGCAAATCAAAAAAGTAAATATTCCATTAAAAGGTTGCATTAACTTAATACATCGTAGCATAAGACAGAAATGGCAGTCCGCGTGAGACATCAAAGTAAAAAACAAAGTACACAATATAAAACCAGTTATAAGTGAATGGAAGTCCTGCACCCACCAGGAACGTTTTAAGGAAGTGATTATCTGCCGTCTTCGTATAGGACACACGCACCTCACACACAATTTCCTGCTGACAAAACAAGATCAACCTGTTTGCGACAAATGCGGACATGAAGTTACGATTAACCAGATTTTAATTTCTTGTGCGAAACTGGAAAAACTAAGGAAAAAGCACTTTACTCAGTTTTATAACGAATACATTCCTTTCCATCCCGTACTGCTTTTAGGAGATGATGCAATTGTTGATATATCATGTGTTTTTAGCTTTCTTAACGAAACGGGATTTCTCAAGAGAATCTAAATTTTTTACCCACAGGTTTGTTTGAATTTTAGTACACCTCAGCCACTTTCTCATGCCTGAAAAGAGGGCTGAGGCTTTTATTTTGATTGGTTGGAAGCCTCGATATCCTTGCGCAGCTAAGGAAAGCTACTGAGGTTACCCAGCCTTCTTTAAAGCTTTTACTAGTAGCCATTTCTAAAATTTATGTATCTGTTCACTGGGTAGTATTAACGTTTGAGGGCCTCTACACCAGGGACGATTCTTACATTTATATAATATTCAACAAAAGACTTTTCCTATACCTTGTTCTTGGCTCATGATGGCCTCAGTTGCCTATGTGCCATAAAACCGAACACAACAAAACACCTAGCAGCATTTTCCCACTACTACGCAACTGACACCGTAAACAAGCTTAACGAAAACCCTCGTCAGTGGCGGTCAGGTTGATATTATCTTTATGTACTTCTCCAAAGCATGTGATAGCGTTCCTCACATTAAGCTAACTAAAATGAAAGCAATAATAAGCATCCCTTCACGAATCATCGCTTGGGTCATGTCGTATTGAAGAAATCGAAAACAACATGTGGGTATTGAAGGGCACTGCTGTTGCTTTCTAGATGTTTATTCAGGTGTCAGGTGTTCCACAAGGCTGTATCTTGGGATCTGTTTTATTTAATGTTTACATCAACGATCTGTCAAGTGTTTTGGAACTCATCAGGTCGGCCAGTAACTGCATTACTTTTAAAACTATTCATTCTGTATTCTACCAACTAGCAGATTGGTGCAAAAAGTAGGACATGACAATTAGAGACCAACAGCCAACAAACGGACGCACTAAGGAAGGAACACACACACACACACACGAGGCTGACTAACACAGAGCTTTTATTCGAGCAAACGAGCACATATATAGTGAAATGAGGGGGACTAGAAGGATAAGTAACAAAAGAACTGTAGCGCGACCAAGACGAACACAAGAATAGAGGCACACAGGACTAGCGCTAAACTTCATCCAACTTTATTCACCGGTAGTGCAGCAAATATAAGGGAAAAAAAAACCCGATCACGTGCAGACACCAGATCACATACACCACTATCAACAGAACCGTTCAAGATATGCCATCTCCGATTTGTATAAATTCACAGACGTATCGCTAACACAATATACGCCTCTCTTCCTTATATGAAATGCCTCCAGTAGTTCCCTTGCCCTAGTATCTTTGCTTTTGCCCAAAATCTTTATCTCATGAAACCGTGGTTGACAGTCAGAACACTCAGTGCAGTGCTGAGGAAGATGCGCACCACTTAGGTCTTTCAGTGAGCGCGCGGATAAGACTGGGGTGGAGCGCATATGGCAGGTTCTCTCAGATCATGAATGGCATTTACCAATACCCCTGAAGAGAAAAGTGTACGACAGCTGTATCATACCGGTACTCAGCTACGGGGCAGAAATGTGGAGGCTAACGAAAAGGGTTCAGCTTAAGTTAAGGACAACGCAGCGAGCCATGAAAAGAAAAATGATAGGTGTAACGTTAAGAGTCTGTAAGTGGGCCGAGTGGGTGAGAGAACAAATGCGGGTTAATGACATGCTAGTCGAAACCAAGAGGAATAAATGGGCTTGGGCGGGGTATGTGATGTGAAGGCAAGACAACTGCTGGTCCTTAAGGGTAACAGAGTGGATTCCAAGAGAAGGCAAGCGTAGCATAGGGCGGCAGAAGGTTAGGTGGGCGGATGAGATTGAGAAGTTCGCAGGCATAGAGTGGGTGTAGCGGACAAAGGACAGGGTTAATTGGAGAGACATGGGAGAGGCCTTTGCACTGCAGTGGGTGTAGTCAGGCTGATGATGATGATGATGAGGGGAGGGGCTAACAGAGGGGAAGGTATGCCACGCAATGTCGGGAAAACAGAAGTTGTCACATCAGTAGGGTAAAAGCCATAAAAAAGTGAAAATTAAACTCAACAAAAAGAACAAGGGAGTGTACAGGGCCGCACCAGAAGTAAGGTAAAAGGTTAAATGCAGTGGTCCTTAAAAACGATAAAATTGGCTAAGATAACTGAACTCTTTATCGGTTAGTGCGAGGGAAGGAGTGCTAATGCAGCTTCTCTTGTTAGTTGTTCAATTTTTCTTGCCAGGAAAAGTCTCATGAAGAGAGGGAGTGCATCCTCTCGGTTCACAGTTTTTACAACGCTGCGGCAGGTTCCTCCCAGAAGTGCACTTGACAGATCTTGCATGTTCCATAGCCCGTTCATTGTAGCACCTACCAGTCTGGCTGATATACACTTTCCCACACTACACAGGAAACTTATAAACCACGCTGACTTCGCAAGACATGTACGGGCTTTGATATAAAACTTACGTTATAAAACGAAAAAGCGCGAGAAAAACACACGGACGCAAGAAAGACGAAGGACACGCGCTACTTCCAACTGACGTTTATTAGAAACATCGAAAGATCACAATATGTAGGCACATGAAAGAGGGGGGGGGGGGAAACAAAAACTAACAATAACAGCAGCATACAAAAAGTCATACAAAAGTCATACAGCATACAAAAAGTCAGACAGAGTGGGATGTGCTGCAAAGTTTTTCTATTCGCATAAAAGACCTGTTTATTCTCTACCGCACGAAGGCCTACTGCAGTCTATCGAGGAGTGCATTGTTTTGTTTGGGCCTGTCAGATTGCAACTCAGCTGGTGTGAGTGTAGGCGGGTTCTTAGAAATGCTTTCGATGTATCTTCTGTCCACGGCTGCAACATGGTGCGATGACGTCTTCATACAAAAAGAAGGAAGTTGCATACGGTCGAACATCGCTCCTATCTTGAGTGATATATATTTAGTACAACTTGACAGGGCATTGGCCGACTCCCTTGCAGACTTGAAAGTCTTAACCTTTCGGTACGTAGATGACATTTAGTAATTTTAAATGTGGACGATGTCGGCTTTGAAGAGGAAGTAGCGCGCATTTTAGGCATTTTTGAGGCTGGCCTTAAGCCGCTTGTTTTAACCCTTGAGGTTCCCGATGGGTCGTCCCTTAGGTTCTTGGACCTCAGGCTTGTTTGTTCAGATTCGCATGTGTGCTGGGTATACGAGCCACGAGGTAAGGAAGCGTTGCTACCTTTTGCTTCGGCGCACACGAAGCTTGTAAAAAGAGGCATTGTGAAAACCTGCTGTCCATTGCCCTACAAAAGTCCTGCACCCACTTAGTTGGAAACAGATTGATCGCCTAAGGGCGAGCGGCTATCCCTCCCATCTACTTTGTGCTGTGGCTGAGGGCTTCTTCAAAAAGCAAGAAGGATGACAGTGGCAAAGTTGCAAAAGAAAAACTAGATAAAAAGAGTGTCGTTGCCTTGCCGTATACTCACACTTTATCCCACAATCTCAAGAAGATTGCTCGGAGAATGAATATCAACGTGGCGCTTTCAGCACCCCATAAACTAAGCAGGCTCTGTAGGCTGATGAACCCTTTGGGAGGACAAGATTCAGGCTGCAGGATATGACATGTCAACAGGTATGTTGATTGTACTGAAGGCACCATTTATCACATACCACTGACATGCGGCCGTTTTTACGTCGGTCAGAGTGGGCGATGCGTGAACGAGCGTTTTCGCGAACATGCCAACAGTGTGAAACAAATGTGGGAAACTTTGGCAATTCACTGCCGCGACTGTGACTATGAGGCTGGTGGCCATTGTGCTCCGGATTTCCCACAATCAGTAATTGTCGTCCGGCATTCTTCGCAAATCACAAGGGAGATGGAGGCGCTAGAGATTGATAGGACAGGCAGTGGCTGCGTAAGCATGCCATCAATCGGTCTTTTAAAAAAGTAGATGATGTATCTGAGCGGAAATTGAGTGACATGGCTTTTTGTATGCTGCTGTTATTGTTAGTTTTTGTCTCCCCCTCTTTCATGTGCCTACATATTGTGATCTTTCGATGTTTCTAATAAACATCCGTAGGAAGTAGCTCGTGTCCTTTGTCTTTCTTGTGTCCGTGTGTTTTTCTCGTGCTTTTTCATCTTACAATGCATTACCAACTAGCCTGCACCCACACCTTACTACACTTACGTTCCGCTGTATCATTGTTAACCTTTGCACACATCGACAAGGCTTTTCTAGGTGCTGAAAAGAGCACTAAGAGGCTGCATCTTGCGGAAACCCTTTTAACATTGTGCGCAAGTGCTTGAGTATAAGGGATGACGACCTTTCCCATCCGTGGAAGGGCTGGCTGTCAGTGTGGCGAAGCTAGGGCCCATCTGGTGTTCACAAGAACGCTCCAGCGCAAATGAAAATGCCGCCGTCGCCACCCCTCACTTGACTATCTTCGAGTGACGTGAGTTGTATGGCAGGAAATCTTTCTTGGCCCCAGGCTCATACTTCCAACAGGCATGGTTAGGATTGAAAATGAGCATTAGGACAAGAAGCAGATGCTCAGACTCTCCAGAAGTTCTGCCGTGAATGCTAGGTCAGGACAGCATGGGTGAAAGGTCTCCAACACCATGTTCTTGATATGACACATGTCCAGTGTCACATCTTCATCACAGAGGATAAGAAAATCATCGACATATTGAAAGACTGCCCGCACTCGCCTGTCACAGAGCGCCTCCTGCACCTTTCTTCCTAAGGCAGCTAAAAACAGTTCACACAGTTGCGGTGCCACCCGAGAACCGATGCATATCCCACTTTTCTGGGTGAAGCTCTTTCTCTCGAAACAGACGACTGTTGTTGTCAAGTAATTGCTGGGAAACTCTAGAAATGCGTCCAACAACATCCCTGTAGAGTTCTGAAACGGTATAACACCCTGTTCTTCCACCTCTGACCGGGCCTCTGGGAGAAGGCTGGAGTGGGGGATGGAATAAAACATATCCTGGATATCGAGGAGAACCCAGAAGCAACACACTCGCCTTGGGCTGGATACCGCATACAAAGTTGGCCTCCTTAGAAAGATTGTCAACATGGCCGGCCAGATCGCCTCAAACTGTGTTATAGAAGAGGGTAGGGATTGGATTGTTCGTCAACGGAGCCCACACCCCCAATGCCTTGGCTTTGCGCCTACCGTGAGCGAGTTGAAAGAGAAGGGTTTTAAGTTTTGCCTTTCGGACAAGGAAGGGGGTTTTGTGGTCATTGATGCTGGAGCCTACGGGGCAAAAGCAACTGAAGCCATAAGCAAGAACTTTATTCTGCCATACGACTCATGTCACTCAAAGATAGTCAAGTGAGGGGTAGTGACAGGGGTACTTTCATCTGCGCTAGCCGCTGGAGCGCTCTTGGGAACAGCAGATGGGCCCTAGCTTCGTCACACAGACAGCAGCCAGACTGAAAGAAGCTGGTTTTCCCGTGAATGTCTCATCTGTAGTGTGTGAAACTTACTCAGGTGCTACAAAGGTATTTCCAAAGGCCATACCTTCAGCTCCTCCATCGATGGGAAAGGTCGTCATCCTGTATACTCATGCACTTGTGTAAAATGTTGAAAAGATTGCCGCAAGATGTGGCGTCTCGGTGCTATCTTTTCGGCACCAAGGAAAGCCACGTTGATGTATGTAAAGGTAAACAATGATAGAGCGGAACGCAAGTATGACATGAGACATCAAAGCCCGTACATGTCATGCGAAGTCGGCATGGTTTATGTTTTCTGTGCCGTTTGGGAATGTGTATATCAGCCAGACTGGTAGGTGCTACAGTGAACGGGCTATGGAATATGCAAGATCTGTCAAGTGCACTTCTGGGAGAAACCTGCCGCAGCGTTGTAAAAACTGTGAGCTGAGTGGATGCGCTCCCTCTCTTCATAAGACTGTTTTCCTGGCAAGAAGAAATGAACAACTAACAAGATAAATTTTGGAAGCAGTGGCGATTGTGAATCACAAGGATTCCTGCATTAGCACTCTGTCCTTCACACTGACCGATAAAGACTTCAGTTATCTTAGTCAATATTGTCGTTTTTAAGGACCACCGCTTTTAACTTTTCACCTTACTTCCGGTGTGGCCCTGTACACCCCCCTTTTATTTTTGTTGTTTAATTTTCACTTCTTCATGGTTTTTACCCTATTGATGTAACTACTTCTGCTTTCCCGCCATTGCGTAGCATACCTTCCCCTCTGTTAGCCCCTCCTCATTTCACTGTATATGTGCTTGTTTGCTAGAATGAAATCTCAGTTTTTAGTGAGCCTCGTGTGTGTGTGTACCTTTCTGAGTGTTTGTTGGCTGTCGGTCTCGAACATGTCACACCAACTCGACCCTCTCTTGAATGCGCTAGCATATTATGGTACCCACATAAAAAAAATGAGAAAAGATCCAGAGATGAGGATACAAGCAATCATTAGCTGAAAGAAGAAAGGCTGCGCTCTCTGTAGTTTCGAAAACTAGGCCTTCCCGACATAAACATGATTGTAATATGATGCTATTATTTGTCCGTATAAGTTTGCACATTTTGTTTTTTATTTACATAATACTGCAGACCTCATGTGGTCCAAGCAGGAAGGGCAGATAACAAGGCATATTTACAAATGCCATAAAGTTATTACATAGACAAAATGTTTGAAACATGACACAAATGAACGAAACAAGTCAAATGGAATACATTGCACATCAATCTGCACATCAAAATTCACTGCTAAGATTTCTTTCAAAACTGACACTCTAGACAATTTGTTCAGGCAGTGCATTCCAATTGTTTACTGTGCGTATTTCAACAAGTTTGTTTTCGCAAAATATAGTGTTAGGGCATGGGTATGTTCATGACGGGTTTTTCGTGTAGTTGAAGGTGTAACATAAGGTGAAGAAATTTCAAACTTTCCCTGGATGAGTGAATGAAGAAACGTTAATTGAGCAATTTTCCGTCTTATATGAAGAGGTTTAATTTCGTTGGAGGCCATTAAAGCAGATGGGGAATCAGTTCTCTTGAATTTATTGTAAATGAAGCGCACAGCCCGCCTTTGCACGTTTTCTATTTTTGCTATATCTTTTTTGGTGTACGGGTCCCACACTATAGCCGCATACTCAAGTTTGGGCCGAATAAGAGAGTTATAGGCTAATAGCTTAACGTGACTGGGTGCTCCTTTGAGCTTGTGTTTCAAAAATCCAAGTTTTTTTAATGCGGACGAACAGATGTAATCAACATGGTCGCTCCAGTTAAGGTGTGAATTTATTAAAATGCCTAAATATTTGTATTTTTCCACTTCCGAGATAGTGGTGCTGCAAGCAGAGTTACTAAAGTGGATAGGATGTTTCTTTCTTGTCATGCGCAAAAGCACAGTCTTATCAGAATTGAAGACCATTCCTGATCTGTCACACCAGGCCACAATTTCACAGAAAGCATCATTCAGCAATATTTGGTCAGCCACAGAACTTATTGGGGTGTACAGCATGCAGTTATCGGCAAATAAACCAATTTTAACATTTCTATCAATGGAACACACAATGTCGTTTACATAAACCAAAAATAACAGTGGACCTAGTACACTTCCTTGGGGCACGCCAGATGTCACTGGAAGTAACGTGGAAGAGATGCCACCAATATCCACAAACTGTGTTCGATTTTGTAGGTAGGAAGCAACTCAGTTTACTAAGGTCAAGGGCATGCCTATTAATTTCAGTTTTTCAAGAAGTTTATTATGGGGAACTTTATCAAACGCTTTGCTGAAGTAAAAAAATTATGTCCAGTTGTCCTGATTTATCTAATACGGATCTAAAGTTATGGATAGCAGTAACCAACTGCGTGACAGTTGAAAAACCTTTCCTGAAGCCGTGTTGAAATGGAGACAAGCATCCTTTAGAGTTTAATATTTCAAGTATGTGGTTAGCGGTAATGTGTTCGATTAGTTTGCAGCAGGTACTCGTCAAAGAAATCGGACGGTAATTGCTTAAACACGCGCGGTCCCCCTTTTTATGCACAGGCACAAAACTGGCTGTTAGCCAGTCGGGGGGCAATGAAAAAGACGATAAGGATAAACAGAAAATTTTTGTTAAGAACTGAGCTAATGATTCAGCATAACGGCGTAAGAAGGCGTTTGGTATGTCATCTGGACCATGCGAACTTTTGGTATCTAACCGGAGTAGGGATTCAACAACGCCTTTGTAGGATACAGTGATTGATTCTTCAGGTGGAAGTTCAAACACTTGTTCATTGGCACTTTCTTCAGAAAATACAGAATGAAAGTAGGCATTGAAATGCGTAGCAATTGATTGAGGACACGTAATCACGTTGTTATGCACATTCATTTGAGTTATTTGCTTGTGGGAAGTTCGAAGGTGATCCCAAAATTTATGGGGATCATTTCGTATAAATTGTGGAAGACTCTCTGTAAAGTAATGTTTTTTTGCTGATTTAATGCTAGAAGAAAGCTCTTCTGGTAAAATAGCTAACTGACTAGAACTGGCGTTCTTAGCTTTTTTCAGCCGTTTAAGCCTTCGTTTTAGGTGAATAATGTGCCAATTTATCCAGGGATTTGCTTTCTTTAAGCGCCTCTTCTTATCGGGTATGAAGCTATTGATATAATATTTACAGTGTTCCTTGAACGTGTTCCATAACTGTGTGACACTGGTTCCCTCAAAGCTTTCATAAGCCAATTCCAAGTAATCAAGGGTAGATTCATCCAGTGCTTTTGAATAATCTTTTACGTTCTTATGCTTTGCTTTTTCTATACGTCCATGGACTACAGGTAAAGATACGACTACTAACTTGTGATCAGATATCCCGTCATGAACAGATACTGTGTAATCACAATAAGAGCGTTTTATGAGTACTAAATCTAAGATTGACTCAGTAGAACCATGTATTCTAGTTGGTTCGGTGACTATTTGCTAAAGGTTGTAGGACAACATTATATCATAGATAGCGTCAGCATTTTCAGAACATCCAAGGTTTTCGTTAGACCAGTTTATGGTTGGCAGATTGAAATCCCCTGCAAGTATCAAATTTTTATTTCTGTATTTGAACAAAAAATCCTGCAGCTTATGCAGATAGTCCAGGTCTGAATTAGGGGGCCTATACAGTGCACATAAGATGAAAGTGTAGCCAAGATACATGATTTTCAGAGCGAGGCTTTCATGGTTTTCTGGTGAATTTAGAACTATAGCAGAAACATTCGGTTTTAATAAAATGGCTACGCCACCTCCTCGTGACCCCCTATCACGCCTAAATAAAGTGTATGGTGGAGGAAAGATGCAATCATTAGTGATATCACAGTGAAGCCAAGTCTCGGTTATAACAACTATATCAGGGCTGTGAGTAAACAGAGCGATCTCAAGGGCAGTTGCCTTGTTCACTATGCTTTGGGCATTTATGTTTAAGATAACAAGGTCACGAAGAGCTGGGTTATCTAAGGTGGTCTGTCAATCAGAGTTACTAGAAGAGAGAGGAGAAGCTAATCCGTTGTTCAGTTGAATCGTTCCAAGCGCACATGCTGTTGCCAATTTTGAACTTGTCATGAATGAGATAAGCCTTCTTTCCATCCTCCTTTCGGTTTTGCAAGATTCCCACAGCAATTTTCGTTTTCTTAGTGTCTCCTTAGAATAATCATTTTGTATGGAAAAAGCCGAACCTTTAAGTTTACTAACATTTGCATACAGGGCCTTTTTTTCATTAAAATCTTGGAAGAATGCGATTACAGGACGGTTTGAGTTGTTATTTGCTTTTCCTATTCTATGTATACGGGCAATGGATGATGTTGAGACACCAAGGTGTTTTTCAAAGACCTCAGAAGTCACCTTATTTTTAAGTTCCTCTTCAGTTTCAGAGGTATCTTCCATTATGCCATGTATAATCAAATTCTAGCGACGACTGCGATCCTCCAGGTCAGTGAGCTTTTGATGTCGCTTGGAAAATGACTGCTTTATCGAATTCATATGCTGTTCGATTGGAGCAAGTGGTTCAATACCGGCCTTGAAGTATATTTTCATTCTTCCTGAAAACAATATCTGATCGGGATTCCTTGTCTAAAGATCTCCTTTTTCCAATGTCGTGAGAGCTTATATACCTGGCTCTGTGATTAGAAAATACTGTTTATTAGCAGAGCCATAATGTGCTTCTTTGTTTATTCAGCAGTGTCTGCAGCATGTAATTCCACACCATACTTTGTTTTGTAACTTTGTTTATTTCTCTCAATGTATAGTTTCTTGTGTAACCTTATTTGTAAGCGCAATATTTTTGCTGATTCTTAGGCACAGTGCTTATTAAAAAATGAATGTACTCCTTCCTGCTTGGACCGATTCGTTCTGCTGTATTATGTAAATAAATAAAATAAATACATAAACTGCATAGTGGTGCACCGCACAGCATCTAATGTGGCCATATGGCGGGCTATACTTTCAGTGCTGGGTTTGGCTGCAGAAAGTCCCTTCTGCTTAGCTGTGCAACTTTCTGCTCTAGTTTATAATTAGATTTATTGTTTAACTGGTCTAGACATTCGGTTACTGGGCCAAAATCTCCAGGATCGAATGCTGGCCGCAGTAGCCACATTTCTGTGGAGGCCAAGTGTGATGCCAGTGCCCTGTTAAGGGCTGGTGTCATGCATTGGTGACCTACTGTTTGCTCATTACTGCACAGAGCTGGCGTACAACACTTGACGTCCACATGTTCCTGCTGGCCATGTCTGGCATCACTGTGGGGATGCCAAACATAAACATTGGATAAAAAAATTACCCACTGTTCATTTCAGGCCATCAGGCTTGTTTTTCACATTGCTCAAACCAGCTGCACAAGACGGACCAAATGCTAATTGTTGCGAATTGGCAACATGCCGGTTTTTCACATTTCAGCAGTGCTAACAAATTTTTCATGTTGGATTTTGAGAAAGCAAGTCATTGTTCCCTTCTGTGCATTTTTTTCTAGCACATCCTTGTCAAATGCTTTTCCTTTTTCTGCACCGAGTGTCTGCTGCCTCCTTTGTAGCTGCATTGTCTGAACAGATTGTGGGTACATCAGCTAGCGTAATCTGGGTATTAGAGAGGTCCAGGTAGTCGAAATTAATCAGGAGCCCTCCACTAAGTCATCCTTCACAGCCCGCGTGCAGTTTTGAGAAGTAAAGCAACACCTTTTATGAACTGGCTGTATTGATGAAATGAACGGTGGCGCAACAAGGACACTAACAAGAAAGAGATACCACTTGCGCACTCGGTGGATGTATTGCATCATCTGTTCATTTCCAGCTTGTTATTTTATTTCGTGCATACCTTCAAGGTTTGAGTGCTCGGCAGTTGTCCACAGTGTTATTCGTTTGTTTGTCCACATTACCCCTAAAGGCCCTCACGGCAGGGGGGTCAATACTACTTACAATGTGCAAATAAACAGACAGAAGAGAAGCAAGGTAATGAAGCCATTTTATGTCTGCCCACCCTTGCCCTTGCATGAGTTTTGTACTACATGTAACACACAAAAAGAGACACTTCAGACTGCTTTACATGTCAGCGCAGTCAGCACAGTGTGACCCGATACCACGCAGCTGGCAATTCTACCTCTTCATGGCTTTACCTAGCCACCCTCCTGATCTACTCTCTAACTTCCCTAGCACTGCCCCCTCTCCCACCAGTTGCCACCACATCAGGTTTCAGGTTGCATTCGGATGCAGCAACCCTCTGCATGAGTTCATCCTCAACTGTACATTCATAGATCCTAGGGAGTCCTGATACCACTCCTGGCGCAGTTTTGCAGCTGTTAAACGATGCACTACTACACTGCAATGGCCCTGCGGGGTTTGTGCAATCCAGGTTTCTCTTCCCGAGCAACCTCGCGCGACCAGTTATTAATTTTACTGCCACCTGCCAGCCTGCACGAGGAATCTTTTATGGGTACCATTGAGTACCACTGACAAAAGATTATAACAAAAGTGTGGGTTGCAGGAGAATGGCATGCATCTGCAGCCAGTTTTTGCCTTGACTAGAAGGTTACAAAAAAAACAGGACATGGGATTTTCGTGGGTTTTCTATGTCTTATAGTGCAGAAACATTATTCCAGTCATGAGCCATTGTGCTGCTGTATTGTAGTATCTTCCCATGTGATACAGGCATGCCGGGATGCTGAGGACGGCCCGGTGCCCCCCGTGGGGAATCCCGAGGAGACATCCGCGGAAGCCCTTCGCTCCCAACTTGAGGCCAACGTGCTGTGGCAGATGGATGCCGACCGCAAGGCAGCGCCCCTCAAAGCACTTCAGGGCCTTGTCTGGAAGGAGGGATATGCCAGCGGCCAGCTGCGGGCTCTGTGGGTTGCACCTGCTTCCAGTCATGAATTGCTCGCACCCTGTCGTTCACCCCAAAAGGGAAGCATTGAGGCCAGTATGTGTAGCAGCAATGGAGGCTATGGCATACTTTGAGTGGTCTTGCCTCTTTGCACAGTTCAAGAGATGTCAACACAAGACAGTCCTGTGTTGTTTTGCCCCTGCACAAAGTGCAAGACTGCAACTACCCCGGTTTGAACTGCTATTGAATAATTGATAGTCTTACATGAATGTGACCTACAGGACGGAAGCCAAGGAGCATAGGGGATGTCTTTTTTAACTTGTGATTTTCATCAGTGGGAGATTATAAAAGCAGAAGAAAAAACAACCACATGCCGTTGGTGGGATCTAAACCCATGACCTCCGAATTTCGTGTCTAGTGCTCTACCAACTGAGCTGCGGCGACATCTGTCAGCCTTCTGCTTTCTGGGGTATTTATGTGTAGTGCAACCATACCTTGAGAGGGTTCACCAGCGCCTCCCTCGTCTATAGCGGCGGGCATAGTACATACTGTATTACCGCAAGTGCCATGTAGGAATGTGATTGATTGGTTGGGGCGGAAGTTGAGCGAGAACCCTGTTATGCTACGTGTGGCATCAAGACTGCCAGACTCGAGGCCGTCGTTAAACTATGAATGTGATCTGTTCTTGGGACATGCATAGTACCCCGGCCAACAGCTTTTTTTTATAAGTATAGGTTAAATGAAATACTGTGTGAAAAATGTATAAACGAAAATACTTCTGTCATGCGCGCTAGATGACCAGGCGTACCATAGTGTGGTAGGAATAAAAGTCGAATGACGCAGTTACGGACACCCGCCCCTGTAGCCTTCTCTTCATTGCCATGAAAAGCTGGCACAGTGTATTCCACAGGTGTGCAGCTATAAAACAAAAGGGGCATTTATTCATAATTTGTCTGAATAGGCGGTAGATTGGAGTGCATGTGTTCCTGCACGATTTGTGAGCATGATAGAGGGCCAGATCACAATACGGTGAAACTGTCTGGAAGGTGAGAGTAGCACGCATTATTTGACGAATGAAGATAGAGACTTAATGTTCAGCAGTGCATATGCAAATGTGACTGGACTGTCTCTTTAAAAACTTGCGCATAGTGCAGTGTTTTCAGCTGCTTGAACTGTGACTGTGAAGGGGATGCGTGCGTGTATGAAGGAATGGTGTAACATTAATAGCATGTTAATTGGTAATAAGTGCCAGAGCTTATAAAGAACAGGAATATTCTTCGTATATTTTTACTGATAATTAGAAAGGTCAATATGTAGAGCATAAAATCAATTGCAGGATTTTAGGGCATGCCTGGGTCATTGGCCTCGTGTTGCCAGCGTTCCTTGATAGCTGAAACTGCCATGCTAGTGGTTGTGAGAAATGCTCACAATCACATTGATTCTCAGTTCTACTGTTCCTACACAACACTCGCGAGGTTATTGCTTGGTGTCTGTATTTCGAAGACAAGCTACTGTCGGTGAGTTTTTGTAGATGCTTCTCAGCCTGATGCCACTAAATCTTGTCCTTGCACTAAATATATGTGTCATGAGGGAGGAAGGCCCTTTTCACCTCCTTCCTGGAGTGTATGCACATGAAGTTCCATTTTGTTTTCCAGCGGGGTGCTATGCTTCTCTCTTTTGAGCCTTCCTGCAGCATCTTAATCCTTAGCTGCAAAGTATTTTTCCATTCTGGTCGTGACATTGCTAACCAGTTGGAATTCTGTGGATACAAATGCTGGGCTTTTGAAAGCCAAACCAAATGACAGGACTGGCTGTTATGTTATAAATTGCAAAGCATCGAGTCCACTACAAGGGCTTGCCCAGTGCTTCATGTGCTGTTGCACGACTCACTCGGCCAAGGGCAGGGCTTACTCTCTCGTGCAGGCTGTACCCAGACGTGGTGCCTGCGCTGACAGCCTGGAAGTGCCACCGTGGCCTGCCCCTGTTCATCTACTCCTCGGGCAGTGTGCAGGCCCAGCAGCTGCTCTTTGGCCACACCACCGAGGGCAACATCACCGGGGTTAGTCTGCTGCACTGCTTCTCAACTTTTTTCCCTCTGGGCATTCAATCCCATCCACGGTGGTCTCAGTTCAGTTCGTGCATGCACTACGTTTAGAAAAGAAAGAAAGGGGTGCCATCAATCCGTCTGTTGGGCATGCGACAAGGGTCCTCAAGATACTGCGGTCCGAATGGAGAAGACAGGCTTGCCTCTGCAGGGAGTGTCTGTTTGTGCAAGTGAACGCAACAGCACCTCATTCTGCAGCACCGCGCCTCTGGCAGAAGTACCGGCGACACCTTGACCAATCAACGGAAGGTCTCTGGCAATGTTTTCTACCCATACTTCGAGCACTTCAGCATTTAAGAAAAAGGTGAGGCCCTGTAATCATGTTCACATTGAAGGCGACGTGAATCTTCCGGCGGACATTCTTCGCACTTTCCAGCTTGGCTGTGCTGTTGAACCTAAGAAGTGTGCCCCTGAGCTGATGGTCCGATGGTTAGCAGGACTAGCACCGGAGGAAGAAAAGGACGGCTGTGTCTCTCAAGGCAGTGCAATCGAGGACTGTGCCGCTGAAAAGACTATTGGTGCAACAACCAACTTAGTGTTCTCCAAGCAGTCAAAGAGGGTGGCTTTGCTGTGTTGCCTCATGATGTGCTTCAAAGGAAGGCTCGAAAAGCTATTAGCAGTCACCTTGACAAAAAGGACCAAAGATGCCTTAAAAAAGCTAAGGCAGAGGCAGAAAGGTTATGCAAGCGGTTAAGACTAGATAATCTTGTTAAGCAGATCAAGGATAGGAAAAAACTTAGCCTAGATGTGTTCTTTTCTGCCAAAACGCATAAAGAAGCCTGTCCACTTCGTGTGATTATCTCAGAAAAAGGTTCTTGGCAGAAATATTTACTGCTTTTTTTGCAGGAAAAGCTGGCGATGCTTAAAGTTAATGACCTATTTTTAGTTAAGAATTCTACAGAGGTTATCGAATGGTTACATAGTAGCGAGAATAGAAATGTGGTCAGCCGTCTCAAATGACATAAAAGATTTGTTTTACTCTATACCACAAGACACAAGACTGTGTGTAGAACAAGCCATTAACATGTTTGCCGCCATTTCTTTTCATAATAGCTCTGGAGTAACTGCAGACAGATCTTTAGAATTGCTTAATGTATACTTGAAATCAACTTTCGCGACTTGGGACAAGGGTGCCTACCTGCAAAAGAGCGGAATTTGCGTTGGATCTTGTATTGCTCCAGTACTAAGTGATCTTTTTCTTGCTTGCCATGCATGATAGAAATCTTGCTGAGTGTCTTGAAGGAAGCAGCGTTTCAAAAGTTTTTAGATTCGTGGACGACTTTTTAATCATCATTGACAATGCAGAGGTGAACTTTACCGATAATGCTGAAAATGTACTTGATGTTTTTAGGCGAAACTTGTCTTCATTAACTCTGACGCATGAAATGCCCCATGAGAATTCTATCAGGTTTCTAGACATATAACTCAAGTTTTTAAATGATCACATCTGTTGGGGTTATGAACCTCGAGTGAAAAAAGCTCTGCTTCCTGTTGTATCTGTGCACTCAAAGCTGGTAAAGCAAGTTATAGTGAAATACTGTACCACCAGTGCGCTAGCTAAGTCTTGTGTACATATGATCCGTGAAGCCCTGATGCTACAGATTAGGCGGCTTTATGACACTGGCTATCCGGAACCCCTTGTTTGCGCTGTGGCTGAAGGTATCCTAAGGAAGAAAAGAGTGGGACACGAGAAGAAAAGCTGCAGAAACTTAGCTGTAATCTCATATGTATAGTATGGTCCACTGTGAAAGAGAACATGTGGTCGCGTGTCGTTGGCTTTCCGTGAGGCGCTGCTGCGGAAAGCCGGAAAGAATGCCGCGCTTATTATGGACTGGAGTTTTTTTCGGCATTCTGTCCCCTTGCATGAATTTCATTTTTCACACCCACAATGCATCGATTACCTCTTCGCGCTGCTGAATTGGCTTTTTCTATTCTATGGTTGCGTTTCCTGCGAAATAAGTAACATTTTCTCTGGACTAGATTATCCACATGTGAGTGCCTTGGTTCATATGCCACTCAACATGTACACTACACAATATTGAGAAAACACAATAGTAACAACGTAAATGAAGGAAACCAGGGTCAGCTCAGCCTGCACTGTCGTAGCTACAGTAAAAACTGTGGACATCAGCATCGAAAACAGCCATGTGTGCCTGCATTTAATCAGTGCACGATTGATAGTAAACATAAGGATCAAGGTGTTAGGGAAATAATCGAGGCGGTGAAGATTGCGCGTGTGGGGGATAAGCATGCCATCAGGCGTTTTGATGCAGAAGGAAGATTTTTTAGATGGTTGGAATTAGGTTGCTGCTGCTATGCTGTGCATCATGATGAGTGTTGTTTCCCCTTTGCCTTTTCCCGTTTTCACGGATTTCACTCTTGCTGGTGTACCTATATATATAAGTGGCACGTTTGGTGAAATAGCAGTTGGAAGTCAGCGCTCTTTACTCGTGTGTCCTATCCCATCCCTTCTTTCTACCTGCACTGCCACTGAAGTCATGTTTAACCAACTAGCCCAATCAGGAGTGGTCATTTGGCAAGCACGAATGAGTTGCTGAGGCTACTGATCCCAGTTGTGGAATCCACATTTCCATGGAGGCAGAAATGCCCATGCGTATGAATCTGCCAGAGTGCCATTTTCAGTGTGGCATTATTAAACGAATTCTGCCAGCCTGAGAGCCAGGCTTTAGGCAGGAGTAGGCGTACAAGACTTACATAGCATCAAGAACATTTCATACATGGGATCGTACCAAATAACCATGAGGGAAAAAAACATAACAAATGAGAAACACTTTTGGTGGGGTGTTTCTTGTGCAGCTGCTGGACGGCTACTTTGACATCACCACAGCTGGAGCCAAGACAGACGCCCAGAGCTATGTGGCTATCACCCGGGTCATTGGCCGGGACCCCAGCAGGATCCTCTTCCTCACCGATGTTGTTGCAGGTGAGTGCAGGGACCTGTATGGGCCATTCATTTCCATCCTTTTCCATCCCTTTCAGCCTCGACGGGGCGAGAAATTAAATCTGCTAGTTCTAAATCCAATTTTCTCAGCAGTAAATGTGTCTTTTGCTGCTAAACAAACGCCAACAAAGCCAGCCTTACAATCTATTCCTGCAGTGAAAAATTGGGTGGCAAAGTTTAATCTGTCCCAGGACTTGCATCTCTTGCACTTCTACTACTTCTTGCTCAAAACCAATGTCTTGCAGCTATGCAGCTTTAAATAACTTTTGTTTATCCCAGGTGGATACGTTCTGGAAGGTAGCCAGTGGAGGTGCGATATTATCTGGCATGTGGCAGTTGCTTAGCTGCCAGATGTGGTACAGCTCTCTGCAGGCCTCTAAATTTTGGACACTTGAGCACAGGGCATAGTTTTGCAACCATTATGACTAAATAGCTGGCTGTGCAGACGAGGTAGCCAGCCTGCATGTCTGCCATGTTTGGTGAACGCTTGTGTGATACTGATGCTGATATGGATAGCAGGAGCTTGTGGTGGAGGAAAAAGTTGGCAATGATGATGATGATGACCTGTGGTCTTGGGCGCCATCCATGGGACGGCACCTGGAAGCTCCTGTGCGTGTGCATTTCGAAGGCTATTCCCGCAAGGGTCATGGAAAGTTTATGTGCAGCTCTTACACACATCTTTTTTCTTCTTTTATAACGTGTCCTTTGGGAAAACGGTGCGCGGCCCTTACATGTGTTTATGCGATTAATTTGGTCCGCAACATAGAATTGCAGCTGGCCATATTTCCCGGAGATTGTGGTATCTAAGGGGGCACTGGGGCAAATTGAAGTTGGCCTGTATCCATAGGGCACCACATTCTAATCGCAGGGAAACAACATGCTTTCGCTGTGAGCATCTCCCGCAGGTGGTCGCGGACCGAGTGGAAGAGGCTGCAATCGTTCAGGAAGGCACGAGTACAGTTCTCAGTGATTCCAAAACGGCCCTCAGAACTTTGCGAGGGGACATATCTCTGCCACTGCATACAAAATTATTTGTACGATGCCAAAAGATAGGAAGGAAGTGGATCCAGTGTGGGTCCTGGCCCACACGGGTGTTCCAAGGAACGAGGCCACTCACCAGTATGCTCGAGGTTTTGTCAGCCGAGCCGGTGAGCGGGTCTCAGACTCGGAGACAGGGAGCTTAGAACGAGCCTGCCTCCTCCGCACGTTTCGCTCAGCCGCAAACAGGCTGCCACGTGGAAGCAGCTGCAAATGCGGTCGCAGCCAAACCCGTGGACGTATTCAATATTTTTCCTGATTTGGTAAATCCGTATTGTCAGCTGTGCGGTGAGCCTGCCACCTTAGACCACATAATCTGGGACTACACGGAGGATCTGCCTTCGGCAGATCTAGTCACATCTCCCATGCTTGAAAAATGGGAAGCTGTTCTGGCCAGCCCGGACCCGGACGTTCAGTCCTTGGCCACGGCAAGAGTGCAGTAGGTCACCGACAGACTTAAACTGCCGGCCACCTAAAGCGGCTGAAGTGACCCAAGAATATCACCGCATTCCTGACAATAAAGTTTTCTCTCTCACCCAAGACTGTAAGCTAGAATGAGATACATCTGTGGCCGCTCTTGCAAATAAAGTGTGACACTGATTTTGGGCGCGCATCCCAGAGCCAGGCTGAATGGTGGACCAGTTGGTACGACATGTCGAAGAATAATTTTTACCAGCCGAAAAAAGACGAGGGACAAGAGGACAACCTACAGAGGACAAGGCTGGACCAAACTGTACTTGGGACCCTTGGACAGCAGCGCTTCGACATTCTGTGGACACGCTGCGCAATCAATGTACGTCACAGGTGTTGGGTTTGGTGGTCTCTTTTTCTTTCTAGGTAGCCTCACATGACATTGGTTCCAGTGGCACTCGGTGAGGCGTGCTACTATTCGACATGAGTCCTGGTATCGTCTCTCGTCAACCCATCCTGCAGCGCCAGAAGTCGTCACAACTCTGAGCCAATCACGCAGGTTTCTAACCGGTAGAGTCAGTTCTTGGGCTAGTTGGTATTCTTGATTCACGTTCTTAGCATTCCAGCGCAACGGCACATAGCCAAAGAAAGGAAGACGGCAAAGAAGAAGGACGAACACAGCGGTGACTGACAACTGTTTAATCAGAGACGCACACACAGCTTAAATACTCTTAGACCAGCGCAAGTGCACACCATAAAAGAACCAAAAAGGAAAAATAGGAAAACAGAATCTCATCACATCTTTATCGCAAAAACTTTGAAAGGAACGCCTTTCTGCATTATACGAAAAGACAGGTATCGCTGACACATCCTGACCCAGCTTTTTTAATATAGTAGGCCTCTATCGTTTCACGGGTTGTTTTTAATTTGCTTCTGCTCAGAATCCTTACTCGCGAAACATCGGTGTGCACTCCTTGCAAGTTGCGCAGTGCTCGACAAGGTTAGCACCTTCCCTATTCCTTAGGTCTCTTGCGTGTTCTCTAAGGCGGTCGGTGACGCAGCGCCCAGTTTGCCCTATGTACGACTTGCCACACGTCAAGGGGATTTCGTACACAACGCCTGTGGCGCATTCCGCAAAGCGGTTCCCGTGCCTCTTATTACACCCAGGTTTTTGGTTTTCACCTATGATGCGTCGGGCCAACTGGCCAAGCTTCCGAGGGGCTGAAAAGACCAATGGCACATTGTGCCGGTTTGCCACATTTTTGAGGCCATGGGATAATTTGTGCACGTAGGGCATCTTTTCAGGCTTTACTTTAGCCTGCGGAAGGGTTATTGCCTCCTTCCGAGTTCCGGGCTTCAACTTCTTGAATAGCGCTTCTGCAATAGTGACAACAACCGAGTCAGGGAAACTGGCTGCCTGAAGCCTAGCCAATTGATTCTCAAAACTATCTTGCATATCATGCACACAAGATTTTCGGAGTGCAGACTCTAAGCAGAGTTTTGCGATCCCTTTCTTCACAATTTTTGAGTGGGATGAATTATAAGGCAATAGCTCTTTTTGTTCTCTGGGCAAGTAAGACCAACACACGTGCTTATTCATGAACCTAATTCTTACATCCAAGGACTGCAGGCTGTCCTCATATAAGCCTGTTATACGTAGTGGCACAGGCAGGGGCCTATTGGTTTACATTCTTTTTTTTGGCTGCCCCACCATACTTTTTGTCAAATAAAATCAAATCAAATCAAATCGTTTTTATTCACCAGATATTCACTGGTTGGAGCACCTGGGCTAAAAGCTGCTCGAGGCAGCTTGACGAGGCCCAGGTGAGCATTACAAGATAGGGCGTGGTGAAACGTGAAAACACTACAATGTAGACACCTTGAGATAAACAGCGCAGAAACAACGAAAACTGACGTGTTCACACGTGCGCTATAGAAGTGCTCAGAGATCAAGATATATAGTACATAAAACATTCTTGCTCAAATAAATAGATCATGTAATAAAACATTGTAATCAAGGCATTAAGTTCTGAGACGTATCATATTTCTCATACATAACAGCCGGAAAACTGCTCGAAATGGTAGACATTCGCCAGTTAACATTAATTAAAACACCACAGCACATATGTCAACTAAAAAAAAATGGCAGCAAAGTACAACAAAACAGGTGCACTAGGTCATGTGAAAAACACAACTTATTCAACAGATATTGGTAAGTCTAGTAATCAGAGCACTGATTGATTCATGCGATTTTTATTCTGAGATCTTAAGAAATTGTTTCCTCAACTGGTTTAGTGTGGGCTTAGTATCATAAGTGTACCTGTTTAGTAGTGATGGGAGATTATGTTTTAGTGACTGGTTTTTATAATTAGTGCGGAAGCGCGAGACGAACCAAATTTCAGAGTTTCTTGTTGAAACGGTACTTTCGTGACGTTTTAATAACGCGGTGGCAATTAAGAAGTTATGAAAGAAACCTCGCGAAAGATAAAATGAGCGTAAAATACGGAATTCATACAGACGCGACACGGAGATGATATTATAGGCCGCGAACGTGGGACTGGTGTGAGAGAGGTATTCGTGGTTTGCAATGCAACGGATGAGTCTTTTTTTGCAGGACGAAGATTTTGTGCATATTAGTGGTTGTTGTGGTTCCCCAGACAAGATGGCAGTAGTAGATTTGTGAGGCAAATAATGCATGATATAGTTGAAGCTTAATTTGTATTGGAAGGATTGTCCGGCAACGTGAGACAGTGCCAACTGCCTTGGAGATTTTCTTGCATATGTCTACAACATGCAAATCCCAGTTTAGATTACTGTTGAATATAACTCCTAGTATTTTGTGTGACTCCACTATTTCAATATTCAGGCCTTCATAGGTGATTGGACGGTTTAATTGATATACTTTATTTTTCGCTCTTAAAATCATTACCTTCGTCTTTGTTGGGTTGACTTTCAGTCCGTTTAACTTTGACCATGAGGACAACTTTATAAGGAAGTTTTGGCACTGTTCTCTCAACACATTTTCATCTGGACTGGGCATAAGTACTGAACAGTCGTCAGCGTATATGATGAATTTAATTGATTTGTCAATGTTTACAATATCATTGACAAACACATTAAACAACAGCGGTCCAAGTAGGCTTCCTTGCGGAACACCGTTAGTAACTGGTAGAAAGCTTGATCGATGGTTGCCCAGGCTTACCACCTGTGTTCTGTCGCTTAAATAGGACTTAATTAATTCCAGGGGTGTTCCACGGACACCGTGCCAAGAGAGTTTTGTTATTAGGATGCTGTGGCTTAAGGAGTCAAAAGCTTTCGTGAAGTCTACGAAAAGGCCAAGAGTAAAGAAGTTTCTGTCAATGTTATCCAAGACAGTCTCTTTCAGTGTTAGGAGAGCAGTTTCGGTTGATTTCCCTGCTCTGAAACCATGTAAGTCATCGCTGAAAACATTTTTTAGTGTAAAATATTTCATGAGACGGGTGAACATAAGCTTTTCCAGCCCTTTAGAAAAGACGGGAAGGATGCTTATTGGACTGTAATTGCCCACGATGTTCTTATCACTACCTTTAAAAATGACCGAAACTCTAGACCGTTTCATTTCGTTGGGATAGACGCCAGATTCAAAAATTAAGTTAAATATGTGCACCAATACTGGAAGAAGCAATTCCAGTACATGTTTTACTGGCTTGATTTGTAGATTATCACAGTCTAAAGCAACGCTGTTATTTAGGCTTTTGAAAGTTCTGGACACTTCTGTTTCGTCAGTGGGTTCCATAAAAAGACTGCTTATGGGGCTGCAAATTATATTTTCACCCTGTGTCACGAGGTGTGCTGTTGCGCCTATGGAGACAAAGTGCTTATTGAAGTAATCTGCAAGCGACTTGCCAGTGAGTTCTTTGTCGTCAACATGAATCCTATCTGGGGCTGTGTTTAAGCTGCTGCAGCCCAATACTTTGTTCACTACTTTCCAAGCTAAGTTATGCTGATTTCTTGATATATCTGCAAACAGGTGATGATAATACGCATGCTTTGCTCGTTTGATCTCGGCGGTTAGTTTATTTCGCATCTTTTTGAATTCCTGAAAAGCCTCTGGCTCACGCGTGTGCAGGAAGGAATGGTACAAGTGGTTTTTATGCGTTATCATTCTCATGTGGCATCGCGTTATCCAGGGCTTTTTTATTTTTTTTGAGCGTGTGCCTGTTCTAAAAGGGAAATGTTGTCCGTATAAGCGCACAAATGTTTCAATAAAAGCAGAATATGCCTCAACCGCGCATGTTTTCTCAAAAATAAAAGACCAGTCACAAGTACTTATTTCATTTTTAAACGATTCCATTGCGTCAGGTGTAATACACTGAAAAGAGAAAGAATCGCGAACTTTCACATTACTGCCGTTTGCGTACTTCGAATAGAACATAAATACAGGGCAGTGGTCGCTTACATCACTTGCAATTGTGCCGGCACGGTGGATGGTTGTTTCAATGTTGGTGATAATTAGATCTAGCGCTGATGTACTTGACAACGTGACGCGAGTGCCTGTAGAAATTATGTTGGTAAAACCAGTTGAGGTTAATCTAGTAGTGAAATCGAAAGCTGCGTTGGTGTCTTCTAAAATATCAACGTTAAAATCTCCAGAACACGTTAGTTGCATTTTGGTTTCGGAGACATATTCCAAAAACTCTTCCAAAAACTCTAGAAAGCACAACAGGTTGCCACTGGGAGGGCGGTAAACAGCAGATAGGATTTCATCCTTGCTTTGTAATACCAACATTTCATAGTCAACAGTCATTTTGGTATATTCAGGCAAGATATCAAAATTTTTAGTCACATCAGTATATATTGCAATACCACCACCTCTTCGGTCTGTACGGTTATGAAAGAATCCTCTGTACCCATATAGGTTAAGGGTATTGCAGCCGTTGTAGTACCATGTTTCAGTCAACATAATTGTATTAAATTTAAAGCTAAACTGGTTTAAAAGGCTATTGATAGCATCATCTTTGTTTATTGCCGAACGGGTGTTCAAATGTAGGACAGATGTGCTCGACAAAGAGGGAGGGAAAACGGATTCTGGTAGTGCATATGCTTGATATTCCATACTGAACGGCAAATGCGCTTTTTGATAGTTAGTTTATTTTTGGAAGGTCGCATTCTCCAGCAATCTGTATTATCTTAAGAGGTTTCTGTCTGCTTCGCAAATATTTTGCCATTGAACGACCACACTGATTTCCATTTATGTTCTGTTTTCCTCTTGCTGGCCAGACCAAGCAGCCGTTTAAGCGCAGGACAAAGATGTTCATTGACATATACAGGTGCTGAGCCATTGTCGGGGTCATTGCCATTGGAACCTAAGTCTGTGTTGGTAAGCCTATCCTTTGCTTTCCTGAGTACCACATCACGTTTTGCGCGTGATTTAAATTGCACTATTATGTTTGACTTGTCTGGGTTGCGAGTTCGCACTCGGTGGCAGACTTCAGTATCATCAGGCGTGACTGGGAATTCGATGGCAGTGCCTATTCTGGATACGATGTCTAGAACATTTTCGTCTTCTTTTCTTTCGATACCTTGGATTTCGATGTTTAAGTTTCTCGAGTATTGCTCTAGGCTTACAATTCTCTTCTCATATTTCTCTGCCTTACTTTCAAGATGATCGCACTTTGCACGAAGTGCTTGGTTTTCGTTTTGCAGGGCAGTGTTTTTTGCAACTTCAGCCTCTAACTTCATTTTCAGTTCTTCAGTTGTGGAATCTGAAAATTCTATGCTTTGGACTATATTTCTTTGTTCATTTCGTATCTCGCGCAGTTCAGTGCGAAGGTCTCGCTCGGACGCCTCACGTAGCAACTTGAGCTCTTGCCGGACCTCGTCTTTAATCTTCAGGAAAATCGGCTTTTATTTCCTCTTTAAATTTTACCAGATTCTTGTCCATACTCAGCAAGTACACACTCACACGTCAAACTTGGCAGCAGCAACGACAGGACTATAGCTAAGGAAACAAGTGCACACAAGACACTGACCTGCGGAAAAAGCAGACCGGTGTTCAGGGGTTGATTCCACTCGTTGTCGCCGCTACCAAGTGATCTCGGTGCGCCAAGTGTGGCTCCTTATAAGTCCCAAGCGTTGATGACCGTGCCACCTGGTGTTGAAACGATCTAGATGGGTTGCTTGTGCTGGTGTACGGCACGTTGACACGTCACCGGTGCAGGCACGTGCAGATGGCTGGCAATTCAGGATTCAGTATCGCTGTATGAGGTAATCTGCGGAAAAAGCAGACCGGTGTTCAGGGGTTGATTCCAGTCATCGTCGCCACTACCAAGTTTGGTTTACATTGGTTTACACCTATTGGTTTACATTCTGTTTTTTTGGCTGCCCCACCATATTTTTTGTCTTCAACCGGGAGCTCATACGTGAAAGTGAGCCCCCTTCCATGCTTTTTGAAAAGATGAAGTACACTCATAAGTGTACCCTCATTGGGAATGCCACAATGTTTGTCTAAAACAATTAAAAAGTCATCTACATAACGAAACACTTTTCGAACACTGTCAGTCTTAGATTGCTTAAAAATGACCGCTCAAATGGCGATCAATGCACCTTGTCGAGCACTGCGCACCTTGTCGAGCACTGCGCAACTTACAAGGAGTGCACACCGATGTTTTCGGGAGTAAGGATTCTGAGCAGAAGCAAATTAAAAACAACCCGTGAAACGATAGAGGCCTACTATATTAAAAAAGCTGGGTCAGGATGTGTCAGCAATACCTCAGTATTTTTGTATAATGCAGAAAAGGCGTTCCTTTCAAAGTTTTTGCGATAAAGATGTGATGAGATTCTGTTTCCCTATTTTTTCCTTTTTGGTTCTTTCACGGTGTGCGCTTACGCTGGTCTAAGAGTATTTAAGCTGTGTGTTCGTCTCTGATTAAACAGTTGTCAGTCAGCGCTGTGTTCGTTCTTCTTCTTTTCCGTCTTCTTTTCTTTGGCTATGTGCCATTGCGCTGGAATACTATGAACATGAATCCTTACCGGTCTCCAGCATTCCGACTTGAGGATTCGTCATATTCGTCTCCAGTGGACGTCGATGGCTCCAGTAAACCAAAGAGTCCAATCACGTCAGGTGGAGGGACATTGTTTTTGATGCAGTACGTCAGGTACCGCGTATGGCAGGTTGTCAAAGCTATGGCAGTGATGCACGCGTTGGCATGATTACTCAGAGGCTGGCGTAAAAGGAAAGAGCCCACAGTAGAAGAAAAGTACTGAAGCATCACTGAAGCAGCACTGAAGTACCTGTGTAGGTTCTCCTCTTGTCCCTCGTCTTTTTTTGACTGGTAAAAATTATTCTTCGGCATCCCAGAGGCTCCATTCGCTTTCTGAAGTGAGGACACGGCAATTGGAGAAATACTGGAAGTAGTTGGCACAGCATCTTGGAAAAAAAACAGCGCAGAAGCAAGAACAGACACCACAAGTGCTGTGTGGGCAGTCAGAGTGAGGGAGTTTAAGCAGCTAGTGAGCTATAGTGAGCACTCGTAGTGAGGCTGTATTTATTGCAACTAGTAGACATAGACACCAGGAATCAGTTGCAGTCCTGTTTGTGCTGGGTCTGTGCACAGATATACTCATATAATGAACCAACCACCAGCTTTGCTTTTAAGAATTAACTTTTTTTTTTTTTTTCAAGTGTTAGCTCTTTGCAGTGCGTTCCCGAGTTTTTGTGCCGTCCACAGTGTGTTAATAACATTAAGGCATGTTTATCTTTTGACGGCAGTTCCTGTGGGTGGAGGAGAGGGGGCACTCAGCAAACATGGCGGAGTGCCAAGATGTGTGCCAGTGGTGGTGGCTTGCTCGGCGCACTGCTGCGAACCCAGCTGATGTTTAGGAAGCTGGCAAGTGCTTCAGCATCGGAAAGGAGCATAGCAGTTTAAACCAGAATGCTATGAAACATCTTCTACCCTGAAATGCTATGAAGGAAGCAGGACCTCCAGACCCCCCAAGCTATTTGGCAAGCTCGAGATCGGGAGCAAACATGCCGAACTCCTCACCACAGCTAATGCTTAAACATTCCCATTACACACTCATAACCGTCCTGCGAGTTTTTTAACCTCAAGTAAAAAAGGTGCATCTAACCTTCAGGGCTGGTGTTCAGCATGCCCACTTCATCCTGCCACGACTCACCGGGTGCTGCCGGCTATCTCAAAATTGTCGGATCATGCCGTGATGCAGCAAAAAGCTTTCACAATGCTAAACAATGGCAACACGAACGCGTATGACCGCATTTTTATTGGTTATGGGCAGACAGACAGGCAGGCGGATATTTGATACGAAATTTCGCCACTCCCAATAACAGCAGTTAACATTTCTTCCCAAGTAATGAACCCTCTCCCAAAATTGATGTCAACTTGTGTGGAAAAAAAGTAGGTTCATTATAAGAGTATATACGCTAATTTATGTACAACATTGCAACAGTATGTGCTGTAGGTTACGGAGGGAGAGAACCAGCTAACTCTGAATGCAAAGGGATGGCAACAGCAGCCCATATGCCAGCTGCGGCTTCATCAGCCATGTGATGCACTTTGCTGTTCGCATTTTATTGTTTACAGGAGGTGGTTTAACACATTCGACACTGACGGATCAACCTTTCATTGGCTAAATTAAAATGTTCATAGGCATATGTGGTGCAATTCCTGCATTACATACGGCATGTGTATTGTGCCTTGCCTTCATTGAAATGCGCCCACTCTCTCCATGATCCCTGTTGTCGGCCACCAGTAGTGACGTCAGTTTCGCTGCTTCCACTAGTGACAAGATAGTCTGCAGATCTTCAATCAGCTAACAACTTGGTATGCTCGACTTCCAAGTGCAACACCATTAGTGTTGGCAACTCATTGTAGCATCACTCCAGGTCTCCTCAACTTGGCTGCACTTTTTGCACTAGTTCACAGAAGTACTGTGCCTTTGTAGTGCCAGCTCTTGCGGCAAGAGTGTAGCCCGAGCCTAGTACTCTTGGTGCAGCGGCCAAATCGAGCGCATAAGTCCGGGAACATTCAGCTGCTGCAGCCACATGTTGGTGTTTGTCACAATGGTTTGACATGTGCCTGGGATTGTGCTAGTTATATTGAACAATTTGCATTTGCTTGAAGCGGCTCGTCCCATTGTAGCGACCATAAAACTTGTCACTTCTGAAAGCAATGAAGAATTTGACTCCATCGATTACCCGCTACAGTGGGTCAGTGGTTAGGGCGCTCGGCTACTGAGCCGCCGTTCTCGGTTTCAAACCCAGCCATGGTGACCGCATTTTTATGGAGGCGAAACGCAAGAATTGCTGGTGGTTTAGCTTTGGCTAACCCTTGTCAAAAGCGAAAAGCTGCATCTCTCTTGCTACGTTTATGCTTATGGTCGAGCAACTGGCGGTTTCCATAGATAGCCATAGTGACACAAACGCAGTAGTAGGCATTTTCTTTATTTGTTAAACATCTTGCTTCCTTCAACATGACATTAAAGGCGCTCACACAAGACAGTATATATTTAATGTAACTTCGGTGATATTTACAACTGTATTATTGCTCGTTGTATGCGGAGATATGGAACCAAATCCAGTTCCAAACTATGCACAAACCCTGCAGATAATTTCATAAAGCCAAATTGAAAAAGAAATTAGTTTTTTGGAGAAAGGAAGTGGTGCAATGTGAGACAGGCAATTTTCAATTTCCTTGCAGGGTGTCCTGTGAGACAGGCTAATTTCCTTTCCTTAAAACCAACTTTATTTCACTTTTCTTCCCTTTTGGGTGCCTAGGGAGACAGGCGTCATTTCCTTTCCATAAAACCAATTTTCATTTCATTTTTCTTCCCTTACCAGGCATGCATGTTCCATGCATATTACATTATCTAAGCAGATGACACAGAGTCTTTTCTTCCAGTGGAATGACGTTAATCGGCGAATACAACACTAATGAAATTGCTTCAGGGGACTAGAGCAAACGGTTTAGAAATCAATGCTAGCAAAACAAAAGCTCTGCTTTTTTCACCTGTGCAAAAAAATATTACTTGGGATTTCAATGTGCAGCTTGGATCAGAGGAGACAAAACTAGCAAAGGAAGCTAAAAGTTTAGGGGTAATCTTTAATCAACACTGAAGTTGGAATAAGCACGTGGACCATGTGGTAGGAAAGCTAGCGAAAACTATGGGTTTGCTTTCTCGGTTCCGGCACATGCCTCCAGTGAAAATGAAACTTATGCTTTACAATTCTTATTTCTCCCCCATATCAATTATTGTAGCCTTATCTGGACTGACACAAGCCAAGTCAACATAAACAAATTGCGTCTACTGCAGAAGAAAGCCATTTGCCACGTAGAAAATGCCCCCTATGATGCCCATACAAAAGAACTATTTTCCTCTTTTAATGAGAGAGAGAGAGAGAGAAAACTTTTATTTCTTTCCAAGAGGTTCGCGGGGATGAAGACTTCCTGGTCGTCTTGCTTGGGTGCTGGCGACTTGAGTCTTCAAGCAAGAGTGGGCCCTCAGTCCAGGGCTCCACTGAGTTGTGCCGCTTCAGTTGCGTGCTTTACCAAGGCCCTCTGGACCTCAAGCTCGCTGCTGAAGAGACAGCTCTCCCATTTCTCCGCACTCGGTGTTTGTTGATTGTGGAATGCTATGTTTCTCTTGCATTCCCAGGTGATGTGATAGAGTGTGGGCGTACTGCCGCACCAGGGGCAGTCTGGTCTGAATTGCGTTGGTGATATCTTGTTGTATGTGTGTAGGTTAGGGAAGGTGTTCGTCTGTAGCCTACGCCATCCTACAGCCTCTTCCCTATTTAGTGCTTTGTGTGGTGATGGATATCTCTTTCTGATTCCCCTATATAGTTGTAGGGTCTCTGTGTAGCCCCCCTCGCATATGAGTAGCCGTGACTCCGAGACGATCGATAAGCCTGCTCGGTAAGTGAGCCCTCGAGCTAGACTGTCCGCCCTTTCGTTTCCTGCTACGCCTGCGTGGGCTGGCACCCAGATTATATGTTGTATGGGTATTCTTTCAGCTGAGGCTGCCGCCTCGCTGATTATTCTGAGGGCAGTGCCGCTGATATTGCCCTTCGTATAGTTTCTGCATGTTTCTTTCGAGTCCGTTAGGATATTTAGGGAGCGACCTTTTCTGTAGCCTTCGGCTATCGCTAGCGCGACGGCAATTTCTTCGGCCTCTGCTATCCCTGACACCCCTACTGAAGCGCAGGTGATAGTTTCCCCTGTACCGTTGACCACCGCTACCGCGGCTGTGCGTTTCTCTGCTCTTGCGTACATAGAAGCGTCTGTGTATAGTGTGCTTTTGGATTGGCCTAGCCTTCTGTTTATCTGTTCGGCCCTGGCTCTCCGCCTTTCTTCGTGTAGGTTGGGATCCATATTTTTAGGTAAGGGTCCCACGTTGAAAGTTCTTCTGAGGTCGTCTGGAACTTCTGTGTATCTGTCAGCCAGACCACTTGCGTTCCGACCTAGCCTTTTTAGGAGCGCCCTTCCTGTGGGGGAGCCCCTGAGCCTCGTCAATTGCGCACCCATTTGAGCCTCTGCTAGCTCGTCAAAGGTGTTGCTGACTCCGAGCTGGAGTAATTTTTCATTTGACGTGTTCCTGGGTAGGTGCAGAGCGATCTTGTAGGCCTTCCTTAGTATACAGTCGGCTTGCTCTCTTTCCGCTTTTGTTGTTGCGTGGTAGGGCAGCGAGTATGTGACCCTGCTGACGATTAGGCTGTTTACGAGTCTTAGGGTGTCGTCTTCCTTCATTCCGTATCTTCTTTGGGATACTCGGCTGATCATTCTTCCTACTTGTTCCGTGGCTTTCCTGAGCAGGGTGATGGTGTGGCTGCATTTGCGGCTACTCTGTAGCCACATGCCCAGAATGCGGATTATGTTTTTCTCCGGGATCGGTTGTCCCTCGAGGACGACGTCCAGCGGGGCTTGGGTAGGGTGTCTCCCTATTCTGATGAGCTCCGATTTTTCGGTCGAGCATTTCAGGCCCCTCTCCTTCACGTAGTCTTCTACGCAGGTGGCGGCTTCCTGTAGTTAATGAGCTTCCTTTACAGCATGTCCACCAATTCAACCTCATTATGAAATACAAAGAAGCCATAAAAAATAACAGTAACACTTTTATAAACCTCTGTAATCTTAGAAAAACTCTAGAAGCACCCTATTTCATCAGAAAAAGAGAATTCTGGTGAGTTCCCTTTTCACACACAAATCATGGCCCACACAGACTACAGTACCACATGCCGAAGTACCTTAATCTATAGGAAGAAAATAATATTGACATATATAACATCTCAAAGAAAAAACGGAAAGAATACCTCATATTACAAAGCATGTAACTCTGCTATTTTTTATGATTCCGGAGTGGAAAACAAATGCTGTACTACTTCACATAAAATGTGCGTTTCAATGTTCTGTACTTTTTATGTTTGCTGTTTTATTGTTGTTAATCTGGTTCCTATGACTTGTAAATTACTTATGCGATGTTGTGTTCGAGCGCGTGTATGATTTTGGTTATTTGAGTTTTTGTATATAAGTGCCTGTTGCCTGCTACCCATGCCAAGACAGGGGCATGAACCCCGTCAAGATAATTAGGATAGTAGCTTTTTGTTCCGGTCCCAGCTTTTTTTTCCTGGCTGATTGTGGAAAAAATGCTGAACAAAAGGATTTGGATATCTGGACTGGCAAAACAAAAGAAAGAAAAGCAAAAATAACACACCCACGTATTCCCACATGCATGTAGTCACCCTTCCGGTGCTCCTGTCAAGAGTGCACAGTGTCTTGGCGCTCTGCGAAGTTTGCCGAGCGAGCCAGCCCCGCCTGAGTACCTATCGAAAAAAACTGGCAGTGGTTTAACTTTTCTAAACCTAGTTAGACACTTGGCCATGCTTGGTTAGACGCTTGAAACGCCTCGCATGCGTTTCAGGCACACTGTCAGCCGCGCTCTCATCCATGGCGAAACTGCATGCGAGAGTGGCGTTGCCTCCTGTTGTATTCAGTTTCGGTTTCCATTCGAATTGTTTATTCCCCAGGGGGCGCTTCTGATTGTATGTTTATGATTGTATGTTTGAATAAATGGGTTTTTTATGCATCGGGACAGCTGGAGTCTTGACTTCCGTCTTCACCTTCGAAAATATCGCATTGGCGACGAGGATGCTGTGAACGCACCCCCAGCCCCGCTGCACCACCCGGATCTGCCCACCATGAGCTTCACCGGGCTTCCTCCGGATGCCCGGCCGTCCGTCAGTGCCTGTTTAACATGTACTTGCTGGCATCCGGAGCCGCCGCATTCAAGCCGGAGCAACGCAAGGCTATTCTTTTGCATTGTTTGGGGGCGGAGGGCCAGCGTGATTATCAGACGTTACATGTAGGGACCAGCGCCGCAGCACCGGCAGTGCCAAGTGCCGCAGCACTTGCCGATGACAAGTCTGTCATGAACCCTCCTGGCGAATACGACTCTGCACTCGCCGCATTATGGCACCAGTTTTCAACGTCGCGCAAAGTTATTGTCGAGCGTCATTGCTTTCACTGCCGCAGCCAAAACACAGGCGAGTCCGTTCACGACTTTGTTGCCACTCTTCGGGAGCTAGCGTCACATTGTTTGTTTGCTTCGTAAGATGATGCTCTGTGGGATCAATTTGTTGCCGGCTTAACTTCCAATCGCGTACATGAGCGGTTACTGCTCGAGGTTTCTACACTGTCATTCCAGGATTCAGTTCGAATTGCACTTCAATTTGAGCAGGCGGCTGAAGAGCTAAAGGAGCTTTCTGCTTCGGTCGAGGCAGTTTCATTGCAGCAGCGATGTAAACCATCCTCGCATTCTTCGCAAAAAAGAAATGCACAGCCGGCAGCACCCTTTCAGCAGAATTTAACGAGGAGCGCGGGTGGCTCACGTGCGCCGCAGTGGAACCGCCCCCTGAGCGGAACAGAGAATGGAGTAGCCGCTCTGGTTCACCACATTGTTTCCGATGCATCTCGCGGGACCACTTTGCATCAGCACCGCACTGCCCAGCGCATGGCAAGAATTGTTCGTTTTGTGGTCACAAGGGTCACTTTCAAAAGGAATGCAACAGCAAACGAACTCAAATGCAAGGCCGAGTCCGTGAAGTTGAATTTCATGAAGATGTTTCGTCATCTAGCAGTGCTGAGCAAGCCTTGACTGTGCAACGTTCCGCGCGTAGCGGAATTCATATTCAAATGCAAGTCGTGAATGTCACTTTGACATTCCTTGTCGATTCAGGGCCATCTGTTTCAATCCTGTCAGAGCAAGAATTCAGTCGATATTTTCAAAGTGTTTCGATCCTGCCGGCTCCGCATGTCACTCTGTTTGACTACTCTCAGTGGCCGATTTCCAGGCAGACGTTCGGTTTTAAGGCCGCACAGTATCACTACGTTTTTATGTTCACCGAGGAATTTGTCTGATCGGTCCTGATGGCATCAAAGCCTTGAATCTTCGCATTGAAGGTTCTGCTCTTAAATGCTTATACACGTCCGTTGCTCCACTGCTGACTGTCATTGACCCGCTATCCCGTTCCACTTCCACACAGTCAAGTGCGCAGCCCCGTACCAAAGTTCTTCCGCCAGCCTTAGCACGTGAGTTTAGTTCGCTTTTCAGTCCCATGTTGGGTCTTGCTAAGGGGTTCACGCATCGCATCAAGACGCGGCAAGGCTTGCAGCCTGTAGCTTCCCAGCTTCGCCGCCTGCCATATACTCTCCGGTCACCAGTATCAAATGAGCTTCAGAGGTTGCTGAGCCTTGACATCATCGAGCGCATCAATGTTTCTGAATGGGTGTCTCCCATTGTTGTTGTTGACAAGAAAGATGGTAGCATCAGGATATGTGTAGACCTTCGAGAGCCGAACAAAGCTATTGTTACAGGCAGTTTCCCCTTGCCCCATACAGAGGAGCTGCTTCACGCTTTGGTAGGCGGTGCACACTTCTCAAAACTTGACTTGACTTACGCTTACCATCAGGTTCTCTTGCACCCTGACAGCAGGGATCTGACAGCTTTCATCACTGATAATGGGTTTTTCCGTTTTAAATGAGTTTGTTTTGGGTTGGCTTCTGCCCCAGTGGCATTTTAGAAGATGGCGACAATCCTCGACCGCTTCCCTGGCGTGTTGTTCTACATTGATAATTTGATCATTTTTGGCAAGACCGCAGAAGAACACCTTTCAAACTTGAAGACCGCGCTGCGAAAGATCAGGAACGCAGGCCTGAAACTGAACAACAAATGCCTCTTCGACATTCTAGAACTTGCGTTTCTAGGACATAAGGTCACTGCACGTGGTATCTCGCCACTTCCAGAGGAAGTAGACTCCATAGTTAACACGCTAGTGCCAACTACAGACACATTTAAAAAAACTTTGTGCAGAATAACACAGGATGGGAGGGAGAAACATGCACACACACACGAGCGCAAATTTGCAACTGTATTTTCAGAAACGATACACCGCCTTAAGAAGCAAAAAGGGCACAAGCGTACAAATTCCAGAGCATCACGTGTGGGAAGAAAAGAGCATGCACATAGGTACAGTACAAATTGCATCAAGGATAGGCACAAGCAGAATCATATCAGAACTTATTGGAATAAAACAACAAAAGTGGGCTATCTATTGCGGAGAAAAGCAAGTTCTTTTTTGAGAAGGGCCACCTATGCCTTACTCACGCAGCCTTCCGTAGTACTAATTTTAAGGGCCACTACAATTACCCGGGCTAGCCTATCGGGAGCTCCCCCGATAACAACTGTAGAATGGAGGAGAGGATGGCACTGCTGTTTCTTCTCCTTATTCCTGTCAATATAGTGTTCGCATTTGAGGCAATGCAAAGACAGGTTCAAGCCGCCACTTGCGCCCAGGGAATTGGCATGCTCTCTGAGCCTGTAATTTAGACAGCGGCCTGTCTGGCCTATGTATACAGGCCCACAGCTGAGTGTAATCTTATACACCACACCAACAGTGCAAGGCACAAACTGAGTTTGATGTTTGGTAACATCTTCGTTCTTCTTTGCCCTTTTGCCTTGGCACCTGCTGGTCATGGCGCTCAGGCGGAACAATTACAAGGGGGCTGTAAAAACGACATAAACTCTGAGCTTGTGGTTGATGATCCTTTTAAGCTTGACAGTTCCGATACCCTGGTAAAACAACTTCGAGAGGACGCTGGAAGATATAACTGTGGGTTTTCGGTGGACATTGAGGAATTGTTTTATTTGGCGCCGCACGAGGAACTTTTCTTGGCCGTCCGTGAGTGCATAGAAGAAGCTGGCGCAGTGGCTTTTCAAAACTCATGTGGTGTTTCATTGGCTGGCTTTTTAGTGTTATTGAGCCTGTACTTGAATTCGATGGTAGTCAGGTTTGAAAATGGGTGCTATGTTCAAAAACGCGGGATATCATCATCATCATCATTTATTAACCCTTAAGGGTCCCGTCAGGGACATTAAATAAGGGGGGGGGTCGCGCCAGTTTTATGTGAGATATTTTTAGCTAAATTTGACTGAGACTTGAAGGCTGATCTTGACAACCAAAGCATTGTTGGTATTTTTAGATATGCTGACGATTTTCTAGTCCTTCTACAACTAGATTTGAACTATGACTTTTCTACGGTTGCTGACTCAGTCTTGGGGAAGTTTTTTTGCTTGTTCCAAGACTCCGAATTTTACCCTTGAACTACCACAGGCCAACGTTCTACAATTTTTAGATCTAAAATTGTTTTTCATTAATGACAAGCACCTTTGTTGGGCTTATATGCCGCATTCGAAGAAAGCATTGTTACCATATGACTCGTCTCATTCTAAGCTCGTAAAACAAGGCATTGCGTCTTCTTGTCTTAGATCAGCCCTTTCAAACTCGTGCACGCATAGGGTCAAATGCAGTTTTGACCACCAGGTTGAACGTTTGGAGCGAGCCGGATTCCCGCTACAAAAGGATCTCGGGGCTTGATAGCGCATGGTTCTTTTCATCAAGCACCGAGATCCTTTTGTAGCATGTGCTTGTGAAGTAGTATATGAAATTCCTCTACCGTGTGGTTCTAGGTACATCGGTCAAACTGGCCGATGTCTGAATGAAAGATTGATGGAGCACAGGAGGAAGGTAGGCAATTATAGGGATGGTCATCTTTCTGAACATTGTCATGACTACGCGGAAAAGAATAAGAAACCATGCAAACCTTTCTTCAGCGCATGCAAGATAGTGACCAAGCATAGGTGCCAGGATGTTAGAGAGATAATAGAAGCAGAATTGATTAGAAAAGCGGGTCCATCCTGCGTCAGCGCACCATCTGTATCGCTCACTAAAAAAAAAAAAATGTTTTTGGGTGCGGCCACTTGATGTCGGCAGGCTGTCAGTTTGACGTCATGCAGCAAGGTTGTATGTAATGTGCTTGTTTGTCAGTAAATCTTTAGTTGGAAGTAAGCGCTCGTGGTGTCCCATCCTTCTTTGTCCCTGTTTGTTCTGCGCTTGTACATGTCTGCAATGCACCAATTAGCCCAAAGGTATGTGCTCTTGAGCTTCGTTTTTACAGCCTTCTTGAAATTGTCCTGCTTGTGTGCCATGACCAGCAGGTGCCAAGGCAAAAGGGCAAAGAAGAACAAACATGTTACCAAACACCAAACTCAGTTTGTGCCTTGCACTGTTGGTGTGGTGTATAAGATTACACTCAGCTGTGGGCCTGTATACATAGGCCAGACAGGCCGCTGTCTAAATTACAGGCTCAGAGAGCATGCCAATTCCCTGGGCGCAAGTGGCGGCTTGAACCTGTCTTTGCATTCCCTCAAATGCGAGCACTATATACTAACAGGAATAAGGAGAAGAAACAGCAGTGCCGTCCTCTCCTCCGCTCTTCAGTTGTTATCGGGCGAGCTTCCGATAGGCTGGCCCGGGAAATTGTAAAGGCCCTAAAAATTAGTACTACGGAAGGCTGCGTGATTAAGGCATCGGTGGCCCTTCTCAAAAAAGAACTTGCTTTTCTCCGTAATAGATAGCCCGCTTTTGTTGCTCTATTCCAATAAGTTCTGATATGATACTGCTTATGCCTATCTTTGATGCAATTTTTACTGTACCTATGTGCGTGCTCTTTTTTTCCCACACGTGATCCTCTGGAATTTGTATGCTTGCGTCCTTTCTGCTTCTTTCTGCCTCTTTCTGCTTCTTATCGTTTCTGAAAATACAGTTGTAAGTTTGCGCTCGTGTGTGTGTGTGTGTGTTTCCCTCCCGTACTGTGTTATCCTGCACAAAGTTTTTTAAATATGTCGCTACACCAACTGGCCCAACGTTCTACCCTATTAAATCCTCCAGATGTTTGATCCATCACTTCCAGTCATTGTGTCGACCAACGTGTCCGACTGTGGGCTGGGAGCAGTCCTGCAGCAACAAAGTGGTCACAAGCTCCGCACAGTCGCTTTCGCATCTCGTACACTGTTGCCTGCGGAGAGGAAATATTCGTTTGGTGAATGAGAAGCAATGTATTTGGGCATGTGAACGATGACACACGCACTTTTGGGTTGCCATTTCACAATTCAGACAGACCACCAGGCGCTGGTGTCCTTGCTGTCGTTACAAGGACATGGAAGACACCCACTCCGAATCGCACGCTAGAGTGCACGACTGCTTTGCTGCAATTTTACTGTTGAATACCGCAAGGGGTCCACAAACACTGTAGCAGATGCACTTTCTTGGCTGCCAGCACCGACCTCAGAGGCAGAGATTGCTAAGGAGGAAGAAATTGTCTCGTTCACTGAGCCAGCCTGCGTTACAAAGGAGAAGTTCAGGCAGGCCGCCCTCGACGATGGTTGCCTGGAAACCGTCAAGTCATTCGAGCTGAGTTCCTGGCCGCCAAAGAAGTCCATACCAGAAGAAGCGAAACCATTCTACCCTGTTTGGGTAGAACTTTCTGTTGTTGATAACCTGCTACTGCATGCAGAGCGCCTCGTTCCGTCCCTCACAGCTCAGATCATCGGCATCGCGCACGAGACACATCCGGGTATCACGCGCATGAAGGCGCAACTGCGGGAGCGGTTCTGGTGGCAACGAATGGATAAGCAAGTGGAAATGCAATAAAAAACTGCCACATCTGCCTGGAGGCAGATAAGTTCGCCAAAACATCACCAGCACCGTTGCAACCTGTTGAATGGCCTGAGCGACCACGACAGAAGCTTGGCCAAGTCATTGTTGGTCCTTAGCCGCATGCAGCTTACAACAGCAGATTTGCTGTAACGCTTGTTGACTACCATTTTAAATGGCCGGAGGTAAATTTTTGCAGCGAAGTGTCTACGAGCACCGTGAAAGACTTTCTAACAAGTGCTTTTGCCCGTGAAGGATATCCGGAAGAGATCGTTTGTGACAATGGACCTCAGTTCACTTCGCGTGAATTTATCACCTTCCTGTAAAACAGAGGCATTCGTCTTTCACATTCTTCGGTATGCTATCCCCAAGCGAATGGGCAAATAGAGCGGATCATTCGCACATTGAAAAACTTATTCAAATCGCACTCCTCAAAAGATGACCACCCCGGTAAGCAGTCACAGAATACCTTGCGATTTACCGATGTACTCCGCAGGCCACCACAGGGGTTGCCCCAGCAGTTCTGCTGCATGGTAGAATGCCCCGAACCAGGCTGGATGTCGTGGGTTTCTCAGCACCAGCATATCTGGAAGACCCAGCAAAGGAGCTGGCATGCCTCCGTCAAAGGGTCCGGCGTCAACAGCAGAGCAGCAAGCACTACACGGACAAAACGAGAGCTGCCAAGAAGACGAAGATAGCCATAGGAGACTTTGTCCGTATAAAGAAACCGTCCGTCGTTTCAAGGGAGACTGCGCCTTTTCTTCACTAACTAAAGTGATTGAGAGGAGGGGACCAGCCTCTTTCCGACTTGGAGACGGCTGTACGTGGAATGCCTCAAAGCTTTCCAGGGTTCCAGAGAGGGGCACCTGTAGACCAGGTCAATTTAGTGCCACGCCGCAGCCGTGGTCTCCTAATGTGCTGCAGCCTGTCACGCTGCAGCCTCGATCTCCTGATGTGCTGCAGCCTGCCACGCCGCAGCCTCGATCTCCTGATGTGCTGCAGCCTGCCACGCCGCAGCCTCGATCTCCTGATGTGCTGCAGCCTGCCACGCAGCAGCCTCAATCTCCTGATGTGCTGCAGCCTGCCACACCGCAGCCTCGATCTCCTGTTGTGCTGCAGCCATCCACACCGCAACCTCGATCTCCTGATGTGCTGCAGCCTGCCGCGCCGCAGCCTCGATCTCCTGATGTGCTGCAGCCTGCCACACCGCAGCCTCAATCTCCTGATGTGCTGCAGCCTGCCGTGCTACAGCCTCCTTCCCCCAGGACGCAGGCTCGGTCTCCTGGCATACTGCAGCAGCAGTCTACGAGCCCGCGCCATCGTCGACAGTACGATGCTCAAAGCGAAAGCGCCGACCACCGGCCTGGCTCCGAGACTATCAGACCAATTAGTTGGGTGTCTGACGTTGTGTACATAGTTTGCAAATCTGTATAAATGAGTACAGTGTGCATGCCTTGGAGTTTCCTTACTAATACTAACAACTAATCACTAAAAATGAGGGGAGGAGTATGTTGTGTTCAGTTTCGGTTTCCATTTGAATTCTTTAATCTCCAGGGGGCGCTTCTATTCTTCGTTATATATATATGATTGTATATTTGAATAAATGGGTTTTTTATGCATCGGGACGGCTGGAGTCTGACTTCCGTTTTCACCTTCGAAAATATCACACCTCCTTAAGTGAACCGCCGAGTCACGTGCATAATCACATCTTGAGAAGCGCAGTCGGAGCATCGGCGCAGCGTGTCACGTGGTCTGACGTCACTGCCACACCTCCAGCGCTTCTCCTGCTGAAGGTCAAACTGCAACACCCGATGACTTTGGTGAAACATGGTGTAGAGGAGCTCTTGCCCCAAAATAAACACGCCGTGATGTTATTGGTGCGCAGCATCTTGGCACGCTGCCAAGGTCTGCACTGCGAACAGCGCGGAACTGAGGAATGCGCTAAGAAAAGGTAACACTTAAAAAAAAGTAGATTCTCAGTGACAAAAGTTGAGGGGTTCAGAGATCTCCTTGCGTTTAGTCGCCGCCATTTTTACAGAGTTCACGAACGCCAAACGGGCGGAAATGGAAGACGCTGCGTTTGCGTGAGAAAGCATTGCAAGCTCTTCCCTCCTCCCTCCAGTGGTTGCGATAATGATAGCTCTTGGTGCTCAAGGCCGTACACAACGCCAGTCAGAGAGGTTCTTCCTAACTCTTCCATGCTCCTCCCAACGAAGCTAGACCACAACGGAATGAACAATATGGGAGAATTTATTTACATTATTTACACATTTGGGCCCTTTTCTGCCGTCGTAATGCGGCCTCCCGTCTCGGCATCCACAACCCGTCTGTCCCGTCCTTGGTCGTCTCTCCTCTCTTCCCGGTCCTCCTTTGCAGCTTCCCTCTCTCGTCCTTGCTTCCCCGCTGCTCCCTTTGGTAGGCTCCCTGTGAAGGCATCTTTCGCTGGTTCCCTTAATCTGATGGTCGTTATGGAGGCGGCGCGCAGACCTTGGTCTTACCGGGCAACACCCTTCTCCGGCGTATTTCGCAGGGACCAGCATCTCGCCCCGGCTGTCAACCCCGTACCCGGCGCCAACTGCTGCCACCTCGGTCAGTGCACGCGGCCGTTTCTTGGGCGCGCCGGATCACCCACGCATACACGCACATAACCGCGGCGTCCTTGTGGCCGCCGTTCATCGTCGGGCCTTCGTCGTCCGCCAGGTGCCGGCTTCTGGCCCCTCTTCACGCCGCTCTGGGGTGTCTCCCATCCGTCGTCGGAGCCGCACGAACCTCCACAAAAACCACCGCTTGTTTCACTCGCATCCGGGGCAAGCCAGCAGACATGTCTGACATCTCCACCACCACTGTGATGCGTGACATCTTGGAATGCAGCACACTTTACATAGTTCAGCACTCTTTCCCACGGTACTCAGCTAGGGTCGATGCCTAGCGACCCCGTATCCGAGGCACCATGGCAAACCACAACAAGTGAACACACAAAACAAAAGAAAAGAGCCCTCTACCACCGTACTGATCGCCAGGAGCTATGGAGCTGGCGCTACGCACCGCGATAGTGCGTCAGCGTTGGCGTTGAGAGACCCCGCCTTATGAACAATCATCAAATTTAATCTCTGCAATGCCAATGCTCTGAGGCAAAGTCAGAGTCGGGAACTTCAGCGGGTTGTGGTCAGTGACCACCTTGACTGTGGCCCCGAACAACCATGTTTCCAGGCGCTTGAGAGCCCAGATGATCGCGTAGGCCTCGCGTTCGATAGTTGCCCAGCGACGCTGAGTTGGGCTTAACTTTTTGCTCAGGAATGCCACAGGGCGCTCCCGACTCTCGGCATCGGTTTGCGACTGACAAGCGCCCACGGCGAACTCCGAAGCATCTGTAGCGAGCATGTATGCTTTGCTGGAATCCGGAGCGAATAATACAGGTGCCTTCGCAAGGCACTCTTTCACCTGTTCAAATGTTCCATCCGCCGCTTCAGTCCAAGGTATTGAACTGGGCACCGGGCGATTTGTCATATTGGTGAGGGGCAAAACTATCGAGGAGTAGTTCGGTACGTAATCTCGGTAGTAATTGGCCAACCCCAAGAAACTGCGCAACTCTCTCTTAGTGCTTGGTCTGGGGCATTCCCGGACTGCTGCTACTCGCTCGGGATCATGGGTGTGCCTGCCAGAGCCTACAATGTGCCCCAAGTACTTCACGTCATGCTGCGCAAACTTGCATTTTCCCGCATTGGCTGTGAGCCCTGCTGCCGATATAGCCGACAACACCCTCGACAGGTGCTGTAAGTGCTCTTCCCATGTTTTTGAATGCACCGCCACATCATCAATGTACGCACACGCGTACTCTTGATGTGGCGTCAGGATCTGGTTCATGACTCTTTGAAAAGTGGCTCCCGAATTCCTCAGGCTGTGTGGCATGACTCCAGGCGTACTGCCCCCGGTGAGTCATGAACGCCGTGTACTCCTGGGCGGCCGGGTCGAGGGGTATCTGCCAGTAACCCCTCAGCATATCGATCACTGTGATGTAGTTTGATCCAGCCACCTGATATAACAGCTCGGTCGCTTTTTCCATGGGTAACGCATCCTGCTCAGTCACTGCGTTTAGCCGGCGGTAGTCGACGCATAGACGCACGCCACCGTCTTTTTTTGCGACGCACACGACTGGATGTGCGAACCCGCTCTCTGTGGGATAGATCAGACCCCACTCCGTTAGTTCCCTGACCTGTCTGTCGACCTCATCTCGAAACGTCAAAGGGACCCGGTACGCGTGAACCTGCTTCGACTCATCGCTCGCTGTCAGGTGAATCCTGTGCATACCTTCTTCGGTCTTCGGTCCGTCTTCGGTCCCTTCATATTGGTGAATTAGTCTCTGAACAGATTTGCTGCTTTCTGTTTTGCTTTTGCTTGGGTCCATTAGTGTTCTGAGGATCTGCCACGTTCTAGCTGTGCTGAGGGTGCCATTCAGTGAGGTACTAAACTGTTGCCACCCCTGTCTCGCTAGCTGCGTTGCATATTCCTCAGCTTGCTGTGTGATTTCAGCAATTTTCTTCTTTAGTTTCCGATTTAGTTTTTGGCGCTTCCAGCGCTTGGTTAGGCCCCGTCGTGCCTCCCATAGTCTGAGGAGTCGCTTGTCCACTTCCGGCGCTTGTTCTGTTCGATCTACCTCTTTGGTGTAGAGGTCCCTGATTTGCTTGATTTGTTGGCTCCATTCTTCTACTGAAGCTATATCCCCTTTTAGCTGTTTGCAGTGGATTCGGAAGGCGTCCCAGTCTGTTAGGGTTGCCTTACCAATTTTCCTCTTGATGCTTTCTGCTTCCGTGCTGATCCTAATGATGTAGTGATCGCTTCCCAGATTTTCTTGCAAGTTTTCCCATTCCACTTGCTTGGCGCCCCTGACAAAAGTTAGGTCGGGACATGTGTCCACACTGACGCTATTCCCCTGTCTAGTAGGTTGGCCCTCATCTGTGAGTAGTTCGCAGCCTATGTTTTCTGCTGCTGTACAGATGCTGCGTCCCTTTTTGTCTTCAATTCTGCTGCCCCATTGCGGGCTTTTTGCGTTAAAATCCCCGGCTATTATCAGGGTGTTTTGTCCCGTTAGCTTTTTTGCTTCTGTAAAGAGTTTAATGAAGTCTCCCCTATTTTTAGGTGGGCTGTATAGATTAACTATGCAGGTACATTTAGCTTTCCGCTTCCTCTTGGGGATTATCTCAGTTACTGTGTGTTCGAGCTGTCCATCCTCGAATTCTTTGTGTGCAATGGTGGTGATTTTGTTGCTAATTAGAGTAGCTGTTCGTCTGTTCTCCTGGCAAGTATATCCTCTCAGGGCTGGAATGCAGTTTGTCTCTTGTAAAAGTATTAGATCTGGTGGGGTTCCTCTAGTGCTAATGAACTGCTGTAGGAGCCCTTGTTTGTGCTTGTAGCTCCTGCAGTTCCATTGCCATATCTCTAGTTGGTTTTGTCCTGCCATGTTGATGTATTAGAGTTTGCGTTCGTTCCCTGGGATTCTGATCCAAACCTGCGCTCATTGTAGAGCCGGTCTCTGGCGTCATTTACAGTTCTCTGTGTGTTTTGATTCTTTACATAATTTCGAAAGCTCTGATTCTGCATGGCTATCTTTTGATTTAGCTGCTGCATTTGCTGTTGCATTTGCTGTATCATTGTTTTCAAATCGTCTATTGGGGAGGTTCCTCCTTCGTTAGTCTGTAAGGTTCCTACGCTCTGCTGCGGGGGTGAGGGTGCCCTGACAGGCGAAAAACCTGCCTTTCGCGTCTCTTGTATTTCTGCTATTAGTTCACTTATTTGTTTTTTGAGCTGCCTGTTTTCTTCACGGGTCTGCTCCTGTTCCCTCTTAAGATTATTAATTTCGGCAGTAAGCCTTTTTTCGTTTTCTGTTTGTGTGTTTGTGTTGTTACTGTTGTGCGGAGCAAAAAGCGTCTTGGGAGGGCCGGCTCCCCAGCTCACCTTAACTCCGCCGCTCTTCTGCTGTAGTTGCTTCGGCTTCGCCCAGGCCTGCTGACTGCCCAGGGGTGGGTAGGACTCGTCCCGCTCCCGGCTCCGGCCCTGGCCTCGGCTGCCACTGCGGCCCCGGCTGTGGCTCCTCGACTTGCTCCGGTAGTCGCCTCGCTTCTCCTGGTCTTCGTTCCGGAACCAGCGTGGGCGCCGCGCTCCGCCTCTGCTTCGGCTGTGGCCGCGTCGTTACTGACCCTGGGGTCCCCATCGTAGTTCGCTCGTTGTCTTTAAACGTTGGTTGCAGTCCTTTGTGCCGGCTGTGTGGGGCTCCCCACACAGCAGGCACTTGGGTGTGCATTGATGGTGTTCCTCTGGATCCTTTTGGCCACACTGCCTGCAGGTCTTGATCCCGGGAGTCAGGCAGACGTCGGACCGGTGTCCCTGCTGACAGCAGATGTAGCAGATCTGTCTCGTTGGTCTGTAGGGATAGCACCACATTTCTCCCCCATAGTACAGAACTTGCTTGGGGAGGATGGGGCCATCGAAGGTGATGACGGCAGTGCTCGACCGGCCTAGCATTCTTGCCGCCGAAATCTTCACACCCTGCGTTCGGGTTCGTAGGTTTGCCTCGAGTTCTTTGGCAGGGGTTCCCGGGTCCACCCCGTGGATTACCCCGCGCAGCGTTCCCTCCGGCGCTGCCACGTGTGCGTTGATGCCGTAGCTGTGCTCTCCAAACTTCAGCTGCGTAATGTGTCTAATTTGTTGAGCAGCGCTTTCGTTGTCGGTGCTTATAATAATGATGTTGGAACCTGTGCGCAGTCGGATAATAAGGTCTTCTGCCTTGCATCCATGTCCGGTGGCTGAAACCACCGCCCGAGCCACATGGTGCGTCTGCAGGTTCTTCACTGCTAGTCCCTTTGGCCTCAGGACTATTTTTAAGTCGTCTTTGGGTAGCGGAGGCAGTCTCCTCCTCGGCGCTCCTTCCCCCTCTCCTTGTTTCGGTGCAGCTGGCGTGCCACATGTGCCCTTCGCCGAGCCTAGGGAATTTCCGTTCCCTAGCCCTGTCCCCGCCAAAAATTCTGCTTGGCTGCCGCGTTGGCGTTTCTTTTGCCGCTTGGAAATGGCTATCTTCCATTCCGTGTCTGCGTCGAGATTTTGACTTACTTGTGACGTTGTGGTCGCTGGGGTGCTGCTTTTCAGGCCTTGAGTGGCTGCCGCTGGTCCGTGGTCACGGGTCTCCCCGGCCACGTCTTGGTAGTCTTCGTCCATGATTTCGTGGTTTTTGGCCATGAGATTCGTCGGACCTCGTAGCGGTGTTTGTCCGAAGCTGGGGTTGAGTACTCGGGCCGTCGCTCCAGGCTCCTTTGCCATTGGCCAAGGCCGGGAGGGCCGCAGAACCCCGCTGTCGTGTTAGGCCTAATAGGCCTAGCTCTGGTCGGCCACGTGGGAAAACTTCAAGTCCGAAAAAATCCAAAAATACTGGACCCACTGGCTTGAAAGTGGTTTCCGCGTGGTCCGCTTCGCTGTCGGCGTCGATTCCAACCAAAATTTCAGTGGTCCCGTCAACTTGGATGGGTCAAGAAGCCCAAAAACTGCGGAGCGCATGTGAAGTGCGTCCGCTCTCCTTGGCTGCTCGCAGCGCCCCCCGGCCAATAGAAAGCGCCCTTAACCCTCTGGAGAGTCTTTTCCTCACCTAGATGGCCAGCCCACACAGAGTCATAAGCAAGCCCGAGCACTTCCGCGCGGCGTGACTCCGGCAGTACGAGCTGCAAACAAGACCGGCCCGAGACTTCGTCTTTGTGATAGAGTAACTCTTCCTTCTCGATCATGCCGTGGCTACACACCTTAGCCTGATCCCATGCGTCTCTCAATGTAGAGTCATTCAACTGCGCGCGCCGGAAGAATTCCCGTTCGGTGGCATCTGCGTGTGAATACTCTCCCCCGCCATCATTGGCGCTACTCGATTGACCAGTCGAGGTGATGGCCGCGGCCATCGCCGCATCTTCGCAAACTTCACCGTCACCAGTCAATATGCTCCCAGCCGCTGGCACCATGGGTGTCTCTTCGAGCAACTGTGCGTGCATGTCCGGCGTGATGAGTGCGTCTATGCCCGGGGCTAATCGATCTGTCACGGCACAGAGAACTTCAGTGCCAACGTATTCGGACATCCCCAATACTTTTAAAGGCACATACACCAACTCTGCAAGCACTTTGTTCTCCAAAGGCACCGGTTAACTTGATTTTCGAACCAGTAAGCGGCTCATGGTCTCTCAAAATGGATAGTCAGATAACACTGATTTCCGCTCCAGAATCCAAGTGCCCCACGAACTCGTTCTGGCCACAACCGAGGGCGATCGTTTTAAGGTCGCGGAAGGGACGCTTTACATCAGCAGCGTTTTCTTCATCAAAGCTGGCTCCCGTAACCCGCGCTACCGAATATCCGTCATCTGTTGTCATTTGCACCAGATTCGCGTGCGCCGATCTCCGTTGCGGGCACTCGCGGAATAAGTGATCAGGGTAGTTGCACACGTAGCACTGTCTGCGCGCTCTAGCATTTGAACTTGATCGGCTGGCATCATCACAGCGCGCCCTAGCCGAGTCGATGGCTGCCCTCTCCTTTCTGACCAGGATCACAGTGCCACCTCTTGAAACTCCCACGCCACTGTTAATGCCTTTTGCGATCTGGCTTTCTTCTAATTGTTCCACGAGGCTGGCCACTTCTTCTGGATGCAACGCCTTCCCAGTAGTCTCGTTTTGGATAATGAATGCCCTGGCTTCTGGGCTTAACACCTCTGTTAATTTATCTGCTACACCGAGTTCTCGCGGTTGCTCTAGGGAAGTTATGTTGTAGCTTTTGGAATAATAGACAAAATAATTTTGAAGTCGCGTACCGAACTGAGCCCATGATTCCTTCGACTCCTTTTTCGAGTGTTTAAATAGTCGCCTATATTCAGCCGAAGACAACCTGAGCCCCTTCAAAACTTCTTCCTTGAGGGCTGCATAATCTTTGCGCTTCTCTGCCGAGAGCCGAACCAACACTCTCCTGGCCTTCTCATTCAGTCGAGGCAATAAGAGGCCCGCTCTCCATTCTCCTGGAACGCTATACGCGTCCAGGGTCGCTTCGACATCGTCGAACCAGCCCGGGACGAGAGCCTCCTCTGCTGGCATGTCTAACAGCACTCCCTTCAGCATGTTTGTGTACTTGAGTCTCCTGTCCTCCTCCGCACGAATGTCATCGGCATTGCGGTTGCTGCATAATCTTTCCGTCTTCAATTCGTTTTCAGAAATTTTGAGCTTCATCTGCAACAACGCCATCTGGTCAGCGACGGACACTGCTGACCCTTCGCTGATGCTTTCTACCTCGGCAGTCCCCGCCAGCTCCATCTGCGTATCCCCCTCCTTCGCCCTCGCGACTACGCAAGTTATACCCCGCAGTTGCCATGGCGCCTACGAAACAAGTATCAACCAGGCACCCACCTGTCTGGCCCCGCGCAGCAGGGGAAGGCTTGGTTACTCGGCTGACGCTCGAGGTGTTCGTTCAACTCTGGGCCCACGTCGTCTCTTCCAGCATCAAGTCCGGGTCCGCTTCACGTCAGGGTTGTGTCGACTGCGCCAGTCAGACAGGTTCTTCCTAACTCTTCCGCTTTTCCCGACGAAGCCGGACCACCACGGAATGAACAATACGGGAGAATTTATTTACATTATTTACACGTTTGGGCCCTTTTCTGCCGTCGGGATGCGGCCTCTCATCTCGGCATCCACAACCCGTCGGTCCCGTCTCTCTTCCCGGTCCTCCTTTCTAGCTTGCCCTCTCTCGTCCTTGCTTCCCCACTGCTCCCTTCGGTCGGCTTGTGGCATGCAGACCTTGGTCTTATCGGGCAACACCCTTCTCCGGCGTATTTCGCAGGGGCCAGCATCTCGACTCGGCAGTCAACCGCGCACCCGGCGCCAACTGCCGCCACCTCGGTCAGTGCACGCGGCCGTTACTTGGGTGTGCCGGATCACCCGCGCGTACACGCACGTAACTGCGGCGTCCTTGTGGCCGCCGTTCATCGTCGGGCCTTCGCCGTCCGCCAGGCGCCGGCTTTCACCCCCCTTCACGCCGCTCTGGGGTGTCTCCCATCCGTCGTCCGAGCTGCGCGAACCTCCACAAAAACCACCGCTTGTTTCACTCACGTCCGGGGCGAGCCAGCAGACATGCCCGACAATGCCCCTCGCGGATTTCGCCACGCTGGTCTGTTTGCAGAGTTTTTATGTCATTTGCTTCAAAGTATTTTTTTTTTATCAAACTTTCAGACACGTTTTGGTGGTAAACACCTTCTGCACAGTCAGAATCCTATCGTTGTAGCCATTATTTCGCCGATAATTTTAGCATTATATATGGTTTATTTTTACTTAGGGGCAATGGGAGAATTGATAAATTTGAGGAATTTTATCGTTATGAGCAATATGTCATTATATCTGGTATTGTTATAAGTGGATTACGCTGTACTGTAAGCACGGTTGCAGTCAGCCCTCACCAGTGTTGTGATCACCCCTGTAGTAAAAACCAACAGCACTCACCTTCTCTCTGATACGAACGTTCCATTGTGTGGAAAGGTGAGAACCCACATGCTTGCCAGCCATTTGGTCACGCAGCCATTTCAGCTGTGTGCAAGGTGCTGCATCTAGTATGGGCCATCTCAGTGCCCTTTACTGACACAAGTGGAGCCATCTGCGCCAAGCACCTTGCATAAGAAAACTCGCTCGGTGGCTCGTGCACAAAGTCAAATCGAGTGCATTGTCTGTACTAATGCAGAAAGTGCAGTCAAATGGAGGAGACCGTCCATTTGCACTGCTGCAGTGGCTGTGGTGTTCATCACAAGGTCGCAGGATGAGGGTGTACTCGTGTGTCAGTGCTTTGGGACCACTTCTTCTTGTTTGCAGAGGCCCAGGCTGCACGCGAGGCAGGCTTGCAGGTGCGTCTTGTGGTGCGTCCGGGCAATGCACCTCTCACGGATGACCAGAAGACAGCCTTCCAGCACGTCACTTCCTTGGACCAGATCCAGCAGTGACATGGATAAGCTACTCTCTGCCTCAAACACTTTTGTTGCTCAAGATGAGTGAAGAGGAGATGGGGCACACTGAAGCGGGTCTAAAAATGAATTAAGTGCAGTGAATCAGGTCTGGGGTAGAGGCTAGACTACTGCACCATTCACTTCCAAAAGGTCTCTCGGCATCATCCAATGTTTCTGCTTTTAAATGTCATTTTCTCAGCACTGATCATGCTTTTTTAATGCTCGCCAAATATCAGCAGACCCAGAAAGAGCGTACGTTGTTGGGCTAGTCGGTGAATCATGGTAAATACAAGGGGGCTGGTACTGCACACAAAAAGACAAGGACAAGAAGATAACACAACAGGCGCAGACTCGCGACTAACTTTATTGACAACACGACACTCCTTTAATAGTTTCAAACTGTCACATCACACACATGTGGAAACCAAAAACTTGTCTTCATTCTGATACAGTTTGATAGAAGGGTCAGTTACGCAATCTTTATCCTTCTGTTTGATACAAAACGCCTCCGCTAACTCACGCGCCACCTGGTCACGGCTCCTCCTCAAAACTTTTGTATCTGTCAGCAAAGGCAGGCAAGGGTTATCGCGCGTAGCATCCGGGCATGCGCCACAATGCAGGGGTAAATTCGACCCAGTCCCTGATTTCATGGAACGCTGGTGTTCCCTTAAGCGCTCATTCAGACATTGGCCTGTCTGACCGATGTATACCCTGCCACAGGTGAGGGGAATCTGGTATACGACACCCGTCTGGCACCTGACAAAACGAGTGGCGAACTGCGAGAAGCGTCATGCCACTCGTTTTGTCAGGTGCCAGATGGGTGTCGTATACCAGATTCCCCTCACCTGTGGCAGGGTATACATCGGTCAGACAGGCCGATGTCTGAATGAGCGCTTAAGGGAACACCAGCGTTCCATGAAATCAGGGACAGGGTCGAATTTACCCCTGCATTGTGGCGCATGCCCGGATGCTACGCGCAATAACCCTTGCCTGCCTTTGCTGACAGATACAAAAGTTTTGAGGAGGAGCCGTGACCAGGTAGCGCGTGAGTTAGCGGAGGCGTTTTGTATCAAACAGAAGGATAAAGATTGCGTAAGTGACCCTTCTATCAAACTGTATCAGAATGAAGACAAGTTTTTGGTTTCCACATGTGTGTGATGTGACAGTTTGAAACTATTAAAGGAGTGTCGTGTTGTCAATAAAGTTAGTCGCGAGTCTGCGCCTGTTGTGTTATCTTCTTGTCCTTGTCTTTTTGTGCGCAGTACCACCCCCCTTGTATTTACCAGAAAGAGCCATAGGGCTGATTGGATTCAGTTGCCCTCGGTGTCCCCAGCCCGAAACAGAAATAAAGGTGCTTTGTGCATGTGTTGAGACTGCCTCACTTGGAGAAAAGCAAGAGCCGGACACCCATGCTTCATGTTCGGTACTTTACCTCTGGTGTCCTTTGAGAGGTTGCATACACTGCAAGCCAGTGAAATTTTCCTCATTCACTTTTTAAAAAAATCCTTGTGCCTTTTATCACAAACGTGACATAGTAGCTTGGTCAGTAAACTGCTTTCCTTAACAGCCTACTCGTTACAGTATTACAGTAAATGCAGTGAACTCAGAGCATTCAGCCATGTCTTTTGCAAGTGACGAAATTCTGCCTGACGAAACATCACATTTTCACGACTTAGGTTGTACCACTGGGAAAACAAATGTCAGGAGGTTTAGTCCAAATGTGAATATGTGGGCTAGCAGCGTGTGTTTCATAATTTTTTGTATGCTTAAACATTGCTACATCAAGGTGTTTGTCCTGGTGTGTCTTTGTAAAAGGTGAGCTTTACAAAGCAGGTGGCGCACCTGCCACTTAGGTCATGATTTTGTGATGTCATCACAACCAGATAGGGAGTCCCAGCTAACTTTAGCCAAGGTTTAAAAATATGCCAAGACATTCTAAGATGATGCGACCAAATGCATGTGGCCGGCTATTGTATGGAGCAGGTCACACTATTTTTGTATTTTGCTTGATTGCATAATTCATTATCATCAGCCTGACTATGCCCACTGCAGGACAAAGGCCTCTGCCACGTTTCTCCAATTAACCTTGTCCTTTGCCAGCTGCGGCCACCGTATACACATAAAGTTCTTAATCTCATCTGCCCACCTAACTTTCTGCCGGCCCCTGCTACTCTTGCGTTCTCTTGGAATTCACTTCGTTAAGCTTATAGAACAGCAGTTACCTTGCCTTCACATTACATGCCCTGCCCAAGCCTATTCCTTCCTCTTGATCTCGACTAGGATGCCTTTAACCCGCGTTTGTTCTCTCACCCACTCTGCCCGCTTCCGGTCTCTTAACGTTACACCTATCATTTTTCTTTCAATAGCTCGCTGCGTTGTCCTGAACTTAAGATGAACCCTGCTCATTAGCCTCCATGTTTCTGCCCCGTAGATGAGTACCGGTAAGATACAGCTGTTGTGCACTTTTCTCTAGAGGGATATTGGTGAACTGCCATTCATGAACTGGGAGAACCGGCCATATGCACTCCACCCCATTCTTATTCTTACAGTTATTTCCCTCTCATGATCCGGATCCACGGCCACTACCTGCCATAGGTAGACGTATTCTCCTACCACTTCAAGTACTTTGCTTCCAATTGTAAACTGCTGTTCCCTTGCGAGACTGTTAAACGTTACTTTGGTTTTTTGCATTTTAATTCTAAAACCTACCCTTCTGCTCTGCTTGTCCAACTCATTGATCATGCTTTGTAGCTCTCCTCCTAAGTGACTCAGCAAGGCAGTGTCATCAGCGAGTTGCAGATTATTTAGGTATTCTCCATTAACTGTTATCCCCAACTGTTCCCAATCCAGGCCTCGGAACACCTCCTTTAAACAGGACGAAAGAAGAAGGCGCCGACCAAAAGAAAAGATGGGATGACGTTTCGGCTCCCCCACGGGAGCCTTGTTCACAATCTGAACAAGGCTCCCGTGGGGGAGCCGAAACGTCATCCCATCTTTTCTTTTGGTCGGCGCCTTCTTCTTTCGTCATGTACCATCCCGACCAGACGTGCTTCCGTCAGACTCTAGACTTCCTCTAAACAGGCGGTGAATAGCATTGGCGAGATTGTTTCTGCCTGCCTGACATCCTTTTTTATTGAAATTTTATTGCTGAAGTACTCGATGCCGTTTGTTTTACTTTCTTGAAGTCATATTTCTTCTCAGATCAAACTGCCTCTAAAATAGCTCTGTCTCATAGCTCGAATTGGTAGAACTCCTGGCAGGTTTGCTCATAGTTTTCCTTTACTAATATATAGGCCTTGATAAGGTCCGCGCTGCATAGGCTTTGTTCACTGCTCCAAGCTCCCATCATGAGTGAAAAAAGGCGCTCTGCGAAAGCATTAGTCACTGGAATGCTCAGCATAACTGAGAGCACTACAGTCAGATTTGGAAAAGCACCACTTTTGAGCAAGCTGCTCCACTTGTTCCCTAAAAATTCTTTTGGTTTCACTGCCACAAGATGCCTTATTGCTGGCTGCAGACAGCACAATTCACCATACAGCTCATCCATGTTGATGGCCGACGTTAACTGGAACGCTGAAACAATTTTCCCAAGGTCATTGAATGTTAGTTCGCGCTGCAAGTCCAAGCACTGAAGTTGCTTCGTTGGACTTGATTCGCTGTAGTCAAACATTTGCTCCAAATACACTAACGCATTTTGCAAAAATCCAAGGAAGTCTTGCTTTGCCACTGTCGCTTGTGGCCCGTAGAGGTTCGCAAGGGCTTGACCAGCTTCGAATCCAAAAAATTTGTCGTCGGTGCTGTTGTAGCTTCGTTCTGACGGCGCTCATGGTATCGAGGCAGTCACTTCATCACCCTCTACCAAAAGCACAGCGTGCTAAAACACAATTCTTCTCTGAGACGCTGCTGTCCTTTATGAAGCATGACCCACACAAGTTTTGGCGCTATCTTGCAAGCGAGCAATCCACAGTTTCAAAAATAAAAACTCCAGGGGGTATCATTACTGACCCTGACACCATTGCTACAATTTCAACTCCTTCTTTCAGTCTGTCTTCTCACGTAAGGCTTCGGGAACTTGCCTACAAGCATACTCCATCACTCACCCTATGCCTGAAATAAGCATAAGCGAGGATGGCATTTCTGCTTACTGCAAAAACTAGACACAAAGAAATCTACATGGCTGGATGATATCTCAGATAGTTTTTCAAGTAGGTACGCATCATGGGTTTCAAAATATTTATTTAGAATATTCACTCTGTCAATGCAAACCATAACAATTCCGGATGACTGGCGCTGTGCTGAAATAGTTCTAATTCATAAGGGTGGTCCCAAAAACGAAATAAATAACTACAGGCCGGTCTCGCTAACAAGCTCTAGTTGTAAATTGATAGAACATATTATTTACAAAGCACTCATTAATCACCTAGAAATTAATCATCTACTCTACAGTCGGCAACATGGCTTTCGATCCCAATTATCAACAACCACACAGTTGGCAGAGATAACTTACAATATCGCAAATGCTTTCATTGTAAGGAGTCAGTTAGGTGCCATCTTCTTAGACTTTTCTAACGCATTTGACTTATTTCCTCATCAAGACTTATTTACAAAACTCCAGGCTATAGGTATTGAAAATGAAGTAATTTCATGGATTGACTGCTTTCTGAAAAACCGTAAACAATTTGTCAAACTGAAAAATTCCGTATCTGGCAACTTGGATGTTTATTCAGGAGTACCTCAGGGTTCAGTGCTTGCACCCTTGTTATTCTTAATATATATCAATGATATCCATTCATGCATTGAGCCGGGGGTACAAATCCACTCTTCGCGGATGACTGCGTAGTGTATAATGTAATAGATTCTGTAAAAGATCAGAGTAAACTAAACGATTCTTTATCATCCATTCAGACTTGGTGCATTAATTGGGGAATGAAACTTAATGCCGTCAAAACAAATAGCATAGTTTTTACCAACAAAAAAAACGCCACTAGATTTTTCATACACTTTAAATAATGTCCCAGTCGTAAAAACCAATTCTGTAAAATACCCAGGGGTGACGCTATCAAGCAATCTGAGCTGGGAACAACATTTAAGTAGCATCCATACTTGACAGCGCAAAAAACGAGGACAAAAGCGAACGAGGAGACACAACACAAGCGCAATAAAAGTTCAGTTGATAGTCTGCGCTTGTGTTGTGTCTCCTCGTTCGCTTTTGTCCTCGTTTTTTGCGCTGTCAAGTATGAATCCACACCAACTAGCCCAACTTTCTGTTCTTATGTAAGTAGCATATGCAAGAAGGCCCAGGGAAAGTTGTATTTCCTCAGAAGATTACGCAATGCTCCTCCTGCTGTAAAACTTAATGCATACAAAGCCCTCGTGAGACTGTCCTTAGAGTACGCTGATATTATTTGGAGTTCCCACCAGAAATATTTAATAGGCAGATTAGAACGAATTCAGAACGTTGCGGTACGCTTTGTATACTCGAACTATTCCAGGCACTCCAACATCTCTAACCTACTAAAGAAAGCAGATCTACACAGCGCTAGCTCAGCGTAGAGTAGTATCAAGACTGAAGTTCTTGTCCTACTTTATCACGGACACTTCAACATAAACAAAGAAACATACCTTCAGGAACCATTCTACCACTCCTCAAGGACTAACAATACGAAAGCACTTCATCAACCCATAAGCCACATTAATGTTCACAAAGATTCCTTGTTCCGTTCAGCTATCCATTACTGGAATAAACTACCATCCACTGTTGTGAACTGCAGCACAGTCGAATCTTTCTTACATGTTAATCACCTTGATCCAACATTCTCACCGTGATGCTTCTGTAATGATGAAATTGTATTGTGTATTTATTTGTGCATATACCTGTCTCCCTTGTTCGATCCGCCATTGTAATTTTTTTTGTGCCTTGTATTCACTCCTGCATGGGCCCGAGAAGGGCCTGCAGCATTCGCAAATAAAATAAAATCTGCATCACGTTCTCCAGAAATTTCAGGTAGATGTGGAGCTCAGATGTGTTTTCGGCTTGTTCATCTCGTTCCACTTCCACACCATGTTCCTGGCCAGCGAAATGCTTCCACAGCATACAAGGACAGTTATCCTCCCCCAGTGTGAGAAAATAGCCGGTGACAGCTGGCCAGCAGACATTCAACCTCTTCACAGCTGGGAAAAAAGACAACTATCGAGTTCGCACGTATCTTAAGAGAGTCAAGTATTCTGTAGAGACAAAGTCAAACATCAACCGGAGGTTGTGCAGCCATTCTGAAGGCGATGAAAAGTGGTTGTAAATCTTAGTGACAACACTCTCAACGTCAGTCTTGAGTTTGTCAGCTGCATGCCGACCACAGTTGTGAAGTGCGTGAGCAACACAGGTCGCCTTGGTCAGCCCGAGGACTTCTTTCTTGATCACGGTGTACACAGAGTTGTGCTTCCCTTAACTGATGCTTGTGTTGTATGCACAGTAGGCAGATACCTTCTTAGTGTCGAGACCAGCTTCTTGTATACTCGTCTTTAGTTGCCGAAAAATTGCTGCAGCCGTCTCATTGTGGTCCTCATAAAAATCAAGCACTTTGTTCTCGATCCCACGTTCAGGAGTAAAGAACCTGACAGCAAGACGATAGAGCTTGATACTCCTGTGGTTCGCAGCATCTGTTGCTACGGAGAAGTAAGGTCTCGTAACTAGTGACCCATGGGGCATGACGGGTGCTTGAAGCGTGCTGATGCATCGAGTAACAGATGCGGGAGCCACGACATTCGTCGCAATAGTCTGGCGCTTGGCTCTTCCAAGGCAAGTCTTCCTGGCAATCGCGGAGTCCGGGAATAATACAGGATTCATCTTTGCTCCACAGTCTGTTGATCGGTAGGAATGTCCATGCTTAACGGTGTAGTACACAGACGTTGCCCCAGCGGCTGCAGCCTTGTCGGCATTGCTAGTGTCGGCGTTATTAACAAAAGAAAAGACGTTAATACTCCAGTCATCTTGTTTTCTCAAACGTTCTTGAAGTGATTTTCTCACGTTGAATGCCTTTTAATGTCCGATTCTCCCCCATGAGAAATTTAAGATTCTTCGCCACACTTTGCACTTTGCCTGGCGGCTGTCGTCTGGGGCGGCCATGATCCAGTCGTAGGCTGCTTCCCATTTCTTGTTGTAAGTGCATAGCCTTTTCTTGGGTCTTGACTCCATCTGAGGGTCGTATCGTGCAGGGACGTCATGCCTCTAGTGAAGCTGTGTGTTTCGTGGATCGCAGACTCGCTGGCTTCCTGTAGCGACGGGACTGCTCGCATTAGTGGTGAAGCGTGCAACATGGACCTTCGCCTCGATTGCGTTTGGTGTCTTCGCCACACAGCGCTCGTGGACTGCCGACTGCCCGAGCAAATCGAGCTGCTGCGCTTTTCGAGCCTCTCCTCAGCGCGTCCGTCCATTGGTCCATCTCGCTAGCGTTGTGGTCCCCTGATTACTTGCTGTTGCGTCGTTCACTCACACTTTCTCTCTTCTGACGGTGAGCGCAGCCAGCGTGTGATGCGGCAGGGGAACGGGTCATCTCCTAAGTGTTAATCCCAGGCGCGCATCCTGCTGCATCCGGTGGTAAGATGTGACAGAGCATGCGCATATTCAACCGTTGGCCGGAATCGGAAGAAACGGCACAATGGCAAGCGCAGCTGGCGCTGAAGCATTCGTCGCCGCCCTGGATTGTGGGGCTAGCTGACTCTTTAGGAAGCTTGGAGTGCTTGCAGCTAGCACATACTCAAACGGCGGCCAGATGCAGCTGAAATTAAGGCGCTGCCAAACAATGGTAACAAAGTGTGAAATGTGTGAAATGTGAATAAAGTGTGAAATTTCTGAATATTTTCTCATCTCTTGCTTGATGCGGGACAATAACCCTCAATGCGGGACAGTCCCACAAGTCGCGGGACTGTTGGTCGCCCTACTTTCTCGTAATCAATGAAAGCTATATATATATGGGTTGGTTATATTCTGTGCATTTCTCTATCACCTGATTGATAGCGTGAATATGGTCTATTGTCGAATATCCTCTACGAAAGCCTGCCTGATCATTTGGTTGATTGAAGTTTAAGGTTGTCCGGGTTCTATTGGCAGTGACCTTGTAGGCAATACCTTGTACCTTGTAGGCAACAGAAAATAAGCTGATCGGTCTGTATTCAATTCCTTGGCGTCTCCTTTCTTATGAATTAAGATAATGTTAGCGTTCTTCCAAACTTCTGGTATGGTCGAGGTCATATGGCATTGCGTATACAGGGTGGCTACTTTTTCTAGCACAATCTCCCCTCCGTCCTTCGACAGATCTGCTGTTACCTGATCCTCCCCAGCCGCTCCCCTCTTTGCATTGCTCGTAAGGCTTTCTTTACTTCCTATTTCATTACTGGAGGGATGTTGCATTGCTGTGTGCTACTGCATCTCTGCAGAAAGAAAACCAGCGCAAAGGATGGAGACAGAACAGGAACACGGGACGACGCTGTACTATCGACTGTTTTTATTTCAGTAATGGTCACATTAGTCTTCTTAGCCCTGCAAAAGCTGTCCAGTTTGTGCAGAAAAATTGACGATAGGAAGAGTAAAATTCCACAGTGCACGATCAATCATGAGTTCAAATACATCACCTGTGCCACCCAGATAGTGTACTGCATACCTTTATCCTGCGGGAATACGTACATCGGGCAGACTGGCCGCTGTCTTAACACCTGGCTTAGAGAACATGAAAGGTCGCTTTCCACAGATGACGGGGCGAATTTACCTAAACATTGCAAGAAGCACAAGTGCACTCCACTCTTCAAGAAGACTACAATTTTTGGACGCGGTAAAATTCAGAGCCAAGGCAAAATTCTAGAAGCATACCATATCGTTAAACAAGCATATCTATGTGTAAGTGACACGACGGTGACCCTATTCGATAAAGAAATTAGATTTTTGAACTCCTTAATGTAAACGTGTTGCACAATGATTGCAGTCCTGATGGTTGTCTATAATGCTGCAATCTACCTCTTCATGTAAATTTGTTGTGTGCGCAAAAGTGTGGTTTGAAATTAAAGGGTAAAAATGTGACCGTTACTGAAATAAAAAGTGAATAGTCAAGCGTCGTCCTGTGTTCCTGTTCCGTGTCTCCGTCCTTTGCACTGGTTTTCTTTCTGCAATCATGTACAGACTCGCCCAGCTCTCTCTCCACTGTACTGCATCTCACATTAACTTCCTGATTAACTTTAACATTGGCCACTGTATAGATTTGTACAGAACTGTTCAGCTACTTTAATTATTTTATCCATATTGCTAATGACATTGCCCTTTAGTCTTAATGCATACATCTGGCTTTTGCCTATGCTTAATTTCCTCTTCACCGCTTTTAGGCTACCTCCGTTCTTTAGAGCATGCTCGATTCTCTCCATATTAAGCTTCCTTGTGTCGGCCACCTTGTGCTTATTTTTTAATTTCGATAGCTCTGCTAGTTCTATTCTGCCTGTAGGGTTAGACACTTTTATGCTTTGGCGTTTCTTAATCAGATCTTTCGTCTCCTGAGATAGCTTGCCTGTATCCTGTTGAACCACCCTCCCGCCTACTTCCACTGCTCACTCCGTAGTGATAGCTATGAGATTATTGTTTGTTGTTTGAACATTAAGATTGTCTTCCTCACTTAGAGCCGATTATCTGTTCTGCAGTGATATCCTGAATTCCTCTACTTTCCCTCTTACCGCAATCTCTAATGGGCTTCCGCTTCACTAGTTTCTTCCGCTTCCTCTTCAAATCTAGGCGTTCAAGACCTTACCGTTCTGTGGTTGCTACAATGTACCTTTCCGAGGACCTCCACATCATGCACGATGCCAGGGGGAGCACATAGTCCACTTCCTGTTCTTTCGCTTCCGGAAGAAGGTATTCATGATCCGTACATTATTTCTATGCATGAACTCTACTAGTAACTCTGTCCTGCTATTCGTTGAACCTATGGCGCTTATTGCCTGGTCTCCGTCCTGCTTCTTTCATTTCATTAATTAATACCCTCAGGGCCATTTGGCATACAGAGCGGAGTGATTATATGGATAATACATTAAACAAAAGCAAGCAATGCAACAAAATCAAAAAGACAAGTTGTTGGGCTCCTAACTATACAATGTTAGGGCATTTTTAAAATGATGATATTCTTCAATGGCGGCGGTCCGGGAAGGCGGTTCCAATCCTATGATGTGCGTGGAATAAAACTGTGGTAGCAGGAATCGGTGCGGCAAGAAATAATACCAACTTTGCGAGAGTGGTCAGTGCGGGCAGAACGATAGGACGAATTAGAGATTAGTTCATTGCACAGGTGGGTGTTATGAAAGTATATTTTGTGAAAAAGGCAAAGGCGAGAACTATAGCAGTGCGAGACAAGTGACAGTAGACTTAAGGTTTGTTTCATGGTAGAGATACTGGCAGTCCGATTGCAGTTATGAAGAATGAACCGAGCCAGGTTTTTGCGTGAAAGCCCGGCACCGTGCATCGCCGTAAGGTGTGAAAGCAGGAATTTTTAAAAATGTATTGCAAATTTCCCGCTTGCTTTTGAGGTGTCGTACGCGGCATGCACGCTCGGTGGCCTGTACTCTACATAGTGAAAGCATTTTAAAGCCAAGGTCAAACACCCCTTTCTGTTGCCCTTTAACACTAGAACCTTATCCAGTGGAACTAGCCTGGCAGTGTTGTTCGAGGAACTAGCGGGTATTACAGAAATGGGTTGTAGCGCCGAAAAATACAACACGCAGCAAGTGAGACGAGACAGGCGCCTGTGTCATCTCACTTGCTGTGTGTTGTCTTTTTCGGTGCTACAACCCAGTTCTGGAAACATGCACCAACTAGCCCCTCAACAAGTATTACTAGCGGGCATTAAATGGGATGTCATAGGGCTTAGTGAGGTTAGGAGGACAGGTGAGGCGCATACAGTACTAAAGGGTGGGCACATACTGTGCTATCGTGGATTAGCGGACAGACAAGAACTAGGCGTGGGGTTCCTCATCAATCAGGATATAGCTGGCAACATAGATGAATTCTGTAGTATTAACGAGAGGGTGGTAGCTATTGTAATTAGGCTTAATAAGAGGTACAAGCTGAAGGTGGTGCAGGACTACACGCCTACATCCAGCCATGATGACCAGATCGTTGAAAGCTTCTATGAAGACGTGGAATCGGCAATGAACACAGTAAAATCACAGTACACTGTACTAATGGGCGACTTCAATGCGAAGGAGGAGGAGAATGCGCATTCTTCTCTTCAGGTTTTTGGTGCGGCTCATGAGTGGTAATCGTCCAAATTGTGTTTTACATGTAGACTGTTTTTTCCTCTTACCTTCTTGGCGTTGACAAGTTTTTGCTCCATTTTAGGTTGTATTCGTTTGTTTTTAGTTGTTTGTGGCATCCGTAGGGTTGTATGACGTTTTACCTGATTTTTAGATTTGTAACTGCTTTTGCTTTGCTTTGGCCCTTTTATGCTCGCTCGTTGCTGTTAAAGTGTTCTTGACGCTGCCCTTTGGCCACGATGTTGTTTGGCACGTGTGTTTTCCTTGGTTTTTGCTGGTTAGAGTGCTTTTTGATATGTTCACTTCATAAAGTTTCACTTCTTTTTTCATTTTTGGTGGATTTTTTTCCTTCTGGTTCATACATGTGTTGGCCGCCCCTTGATGACTGTGGATTAGGTTGTAATCTTTGGCCCCCTGGCTGTCACGTGGTTTTTGGCATATATTGTGCTGGGTTTTCCTCGACAATAAAGAGGTGTTAGTCACCGCCTGTCCTGTCGTCAGTGTTTTTTTTTTGAGTGTCCCCGTCTGTTTCCACGCTGGTCATTTCGAATCTTTCCTAGCCCACTGGTTTTCCCCCATTTTTCTCAATCGCTCCTCAAATGCAATCTTACTGCCAGCTTCTCAGCTCTCGAACGACGCCCATCCCATATCACCCTGTACCCCCTGATTTGGCGTATTGCCATGTGCTCCCAAAGCTAGCCTCCCTACGCCACGTTGTTTTTCTAACCTTGCTTGAACGTCTGGTCTCATGCACAGGACCGCTTTACCGAAAAAGTCAGGCTAGGGACCATCACCCCTTTCCAGATCCCTCTTACCACTTCATACCTATTGTAATTCCACAGTGCCCTATTTTTCATGACAGCTGCATTCCTACTAGCTTTATTCATTATATATTTTTCATGCTCTGTCAGATACTCAGCACCGTTATTTATCCACACTCCAAGATACTTGTACTCATCCACTACTTCTAGCGTGAACTCCTGTATTCTGTGCTCGCCACCCTCATCATTAAATATCATGACTGTAGATTTTTCCTTACTAAACTTGAAACCTAATCTATCTCCCTCTATACCACATATGTCTATCAACTTCTGTAAATCTTCCTTGTCAGCCATTAGCACTATATCATCTGCATAAATTAGTCCCGGTAATGACTGTTTAATCAATTCTCCTTGCTTGAAAAAAGAAAGGTTGAAGCCTAGTCCGCTCCTCTCTTGCTTGGCCTCCAACTATTGCAGGTACAATATGAACAACAAAGGAGACAGAAGACATCCTTGCCTAAGCCCGCGCTATATCTCTACAGGCCCCGATCCATTTTTTCCCATTTTATAAGCACTCTGTTACCTTTATATCTTTTAAAAGATTAATTAGTCTATCTTCCACATCCAATGTGCCCAGTATGTCCCACAGATACTCTTGAATAACGTTGTCGTAGACTCCCTTAATATCCAGAAATGCTAGCCATAGGGGCCTGTGTTCCTTTTCACCAATCTCTATACATTGCGTCAATGTGAATAGATTGTCCTCCAACCTCCTTTGTTTCCGGAACCCATTTTGTAGCTCCCCTAGCACCCCCTCGTTCTCCACCCAAGCCTGCAATCTGTCCTTTATAATCTGCATCACCACCCTGTAAACCACATATGTCACTGTTATGGGACGATAGTTACTTGTCAGCTTTGTCCCCCTTTCCCTTTTATATGATGCTCATTCTACTTAATCGCCATTAATCGGGGACTTTCCCATCCACTATCATTTTATTCACTACCTGTATTAATGTTTGCTTGGATTTTGGTCCTAGCTTTTTTATTAACATAATTGGAATACCATCTGGTCCTGTTGATATGCCACTAGGAACCTTCTTCTCTGCCTTTTCCCACTCTCTTTGCTCAAGTGAAGCTATTGCAGTAACCGGTCTATTCTCCTCCGATAAATTATGTGGAACATTTCTTTAAATTTTTTTGTCGTCCTTGTTCATATGTCTTTTATCGCTTCATCCCCTTTTAATTGAATACCTTGATCTGTAACAATAAACCTTTGTTCTAGCCTAGTCTTATTACTCATTGCATTTAGATGCTTCCAGAATTTTTGAGCTGCTTTTCTATCCTTTTTATTTACTTTTGACATCCATTGGGCACCATTTCTTCTAATTTTCTCATTAATAAAATAGGATGCTTCCCTTGTACACTTTATGAAGGTGTCCCATTTTCTGTCTACTTCAACTTCTGGTTCCCCCCTCTTCTTGGAATATCTGTGTTCCCTGGACGCTTCCTGATGTTTCTCTATCGCCCTCTTGGCCTCCTCATCCCACCAACTATTGGGTTTGCGTCTTTTCCCTTTTAGCTTTACTCGCACCTTAGCTACCTCTAGCTCCAGTAATCGAGTTAAATTGGTATAAGTCCATTCTGTTTCACTATCCTCAAAAATTACTTTCTCAATTTGTTTGGCTGCTGCTTCCAATTGTTTTTCTGAGTAAAAATTCCCCTCTGATTGTTCATCTCGCTTCAGTCCTACATTGATTTCTCTTCTGAAACTCAACTTGATACACTTGTGGTCACTACCTAGACTTCTGGAACCATGTTCATCTATGCTCATTACCCCTAATCTATTATACATCCTCTGTGACATTAGTGCATCATCTATCTTCGAGTGCAGGCTCCCTGCCTCTCATGTTACGAGCCCTTCACACTTCTCGGTACTGCTCCATACAACTAAATCATGCCTGTCACATGTCCTGCAGCATGCTTCCTGTCGAATCTGTGTACCCATCCAGGTTTTCTATATGTGCGTTCATGTCGCCTAATATAATTATCTCGCCCTGTCTTCCTAGCTCATCAATGTCGCTTGCAATACATTCCAACATTTTCCTGTTTTCCTCTTTGGCATTAGCTTTTGTCCACTGGTATACAAAGCCAAGGAGTGTTTGCTCCCCTGCCACTTTTCCTTTTAGCCATAAATGTTCCTTGCATCCCAGTTTAACCCTTTGAAAATTCTTACTTTTATGAATGAATGCCCCAATTCCACCTCCCTTTCTGCTGTCCTCTGTTCTATTGCAATATTTCCATGCGTAGTCTGGGTTACAGGGTGATTGCTCCATGTCTCTAAGATGCATTTCCACTAAATCATATACGAATATTTCCTCTTGCCTTAACTGTTCTTCTACTTCCTCCCATTTCAGTCTATTCCTGCCACCTTGCATGTTAATGAAACATATATCTGAATTAACTTGGCCCTGGCGTTTGTGTCTATTTCTTCTCCTATGGTTCCATCGTCCCTTTGATCTTGGATATTCCTTCTATACACTGGTTCCCACCCTTAGATCACAGCGCCATCTGTGGCAGCAACTGCTCATGGATGGATGGATAAGGCTGATCCCTGTAAATTGGGCGGTGGCTCAAGCCACCTAACCGTGAATTTTACTCTGGTCTTGATCTTAGCCACCAATCAGATAACCTTCGCTTGGTTATTTCTACCCGCCTAAAATGTACTTTCTCCTCGCCGTCCCTAAACCGCAATGCCTTGGATAAATCAGCCCCGCTGCTTTCCACTGTAGGGTGAACCCTTTACAGAAAAGTATCCAGTGCTCAGCCGTTTCCTCCTCCTCTCCGCACGCAACGCACGTGTCTATCTTATGGTACCTGACTCTATATGTCTTAAGTCCGCAAAACTTCCGTTCTGGCCTCAAACAACAAAGAGCTTCCCCTACAAATATCACAGACATTTTCTTTGGCAATTTCCTGCTTAAAGATCCTCTATGTTCCCAGTGCCGATTTCATCAGCATCCCTGTTTTCCACTGAGCTCTCTCTGTTTCTTTAACCTTTTCCTTAACTGATAATTGCTGATTTGCCCCCTACTGCTGTCCAGATATTTGCTTGTCAATTTTCTAGTTCGCTTTCTCCATTTCGTGCCAACATTCTTTATGTACAGGTATCTGAAAACTTTCCTAGCCCACTGCTTTTCCCCCATTCTTCTCAACCGCTCCTCAAATGCTATCTTACTGCTAGCTTCTCTGCTCTCGAACGACGCCCATCCCATATCACCCTGTACCCCCTGATTTGGTGTATTGCCATGTGCTCCCAAAGCTAGCCTCCCTACGCCGCATTATTTGATTTCTAACCTTGCTTGAACATCTGATCTCATGCACAGGACCGCATTACCGAAAGTCAGGGTAGGAACCATCGTCCCTTTCCAGATCCCTCTTTCCACTTCATACTTATTGTAATTCCACAGTGCCCTATTTTTCATGACAGCTGCGTTCCTACTAGCTTTATTCATTACATATTTTTCGTGCTCTGTCAGATACTGAGCACTGTTATTTACCCCCACCCCAAGATACTTGTACTCATCCGCTACTTCTAGCGTGAAATCCTGTATTCTATGCTCCCCGCCCTCATCATTAAATATCGTGACTGCAGATTTTTCCTTACTAAACTTGAAGCCTAATCTATCTCCCTCTGTACCACATATCCCTATCAACCACCATTAGGGTGCCTCGATTGCGCGCGCCCCCGCTTAGGGTGAAGTCACCCTTTGAACCGCTCGACGCCGCCTAAACCGGTTTTCACGCGCTCCCTCCACCATTGCGTTCCCCACGTCGACCTCGCCGCTCTACTGTCGTGCGGGCGTCACTGCTGCGCGCCTGTGTTCGCGCGCCTTCCATCGCCGTGCAATGCTTGGATGTTGTGTTCCTCAGTGCTCCAACCATTCGAGAAATGGTTGGAGGATGTTCCACTTTCCAAGAGACCCGAAAAGGAGGCTTCTGTGGCTGGTCCGGATCAAGCGTGACAAGTGGCAACTGACGAACTCCTCATGTGTCTGTAGTGTAAGTGCCGCATGTTGGTTCAGTGCTGTTTTTGTTGCGATTTACCGCTTTTGCGTTTAGCCAGCTAAGTGTAGCACATTTTTATTAGTCAGATGTCATTTCCGCACTATTCGTTTTGCTCGGCGTAAAAAAAAGGGACGCTTCAGTGCCGAACCTGCCATTGCCTGTTGCTTGCCTATTTGCATCCGAAATTGCATGTCACAATGTTTTCGCTCGTGATGGCGTACCAAACGTACTTTCGCCGCATCTGTTCATTATAAAATAATTGCCTTTACGAGGCGCTGTCAGCGAACCGCGGCCGGCATGAATCAAGGCACGAAGGACAACAAGCGAGGGCACATACGCTGTTGCAATTACTGTGCACCTGGGTCGCCTAGGAGCCAATACGGATTAATTTACTTAAGATTTTTTTTAGTTTTTGACACGTATGCTGCGTTGGGTAGCGTGCGCTGACTGTTAGCCCGATGCTTCGTCCAACAACGCCGGATTAGGTCAGTAAATGAGATTGAAAGAATATGTTATGTGCAGATTGAGGCGCTCATTAGAGTAATTTGACTTATGTATTTGGACTACTTTGTTTTCTTGCATGCTTTGTTCATTGTTTTCATTCTTGAGCAAGAAATGTGGGGCTAATTCTAAAAAAATATTCATCTGCAGGCTCATTTCAGACAAGAGCTTCGAACAAAACCGCGCGGATGGATGGAAGAAGCTCAAGCCCAATGCTGTCCCAACGGTGTTCCCATTTAGAGGTCAGATACCTGTTAACTTTGGTGTTTGTTGCCATGTTGCTTATCGCCTCGTTGTCTACTTTTTAAAATGTTTAGTGAGGAAGCGGTTGGTGTGCATGCATATTAAATTTTTTGGCTCGTCTTTTATGGACCCTTTTCAAAACTTTGGAGGTCAGCTTCTTGGCACAACAAAATTCCTTCACCCTGGCCGCCAAACCAGCTTTGGGGGAAAAAAAGGTGCAATGCTGCAGACATATATAGCCTGAACAATGCCGCGTTTTTTCCTTTACACGACATGCTGTCGGAATAAAGGTATTAGCACCAGCTTTGCCTAGCCACTTCTTTTGTTGAAGAGGGTGAAAAACAGCTGCACGTGACGTTTAGGATGGCCCGCCATGGTTTAGGGTCCTTTGCAATGCAGAAAAGCTTACTTTTGCAGTTTTGCAAAAGGACAACTGTTTTAAATATGTAATGTGCTATTTTTGCTTATTTATCTGCTTCCAGAACTTGCTAAAGAGCGAAGGTCACCAAGGGAGCGAAGTGTTCATGTGCCTGCATTACTCAGTGATGACGCTGCCGCACAAGGTTCTTCACCAGAAGTGAGAAACGTCCTTCCCTTAAACACGCAAGAATATCTTCCAGCAGATTCATCGTCCGACGGAGTTACATATGGGACATTGGTGGGTACAGCAAGCAGCAATTCTAGTGAGCAACTTACTTCGACCACCACCGATTTACGGCCTCAAGAAACTGCAGTGCTTCGTGCGACCCAACCCATTGACTCTGAGGTAGCAGAGCTAAGGAAGAAGATAGTAGATCTCACAGCAGCCAATAATAAGCTGAAACAACACCACAAAGAATCTAAGAACAGTGTCAAAAAACTACAGAAGCAGAATCGCAAGCTGCAGAAAGAGGCAGCTATTTTCTCACGAAATACGAAGTTTCTAAATCAAGACCAAATTCGTGCCCTTTCTCGGAACAACAATCGTGGCAATTCATGGTCAGCGCGAACAGTAAAGCAAGGCCTAAAAATTAAATTCGCTTGTGGAACCACTGGGTATGAACACTCAGAAAGATTGGCTACCCTCTCCCATCAAGTAGAACATTGGCAAGAATTCAGAGCCTGAAGTCTCTACCAGGTATCCTGCATGAAATGATCGATGTAATGAGGTCGAAAGCAGAGGGAATGGAGGACGCGGAAAAAGACTTCTCTTTCTAGATGAAATGGAGATAGCACCCAGATTTGAACTCGACCGTGGTGAAGACGTGCTTTTGGGAGGAACGACCTTGCCATCAAAGCCTGAAGAGGCAGCCAACCATGCTTTGGTGTTTATGCTAGGTGGGGTAAACCAAAGATGGAAGCAAGTGATAGCCTATGAATTTACTGGTAGGCACGTGGACGGCTCTGTACTCAAGACATATGTCATGGAAATAGTCCAGATATGCAGCCGGATTTCTCTAACGAGTACGGGTAGTCACCTGTGATATGGGTGCAGCAAATCGCGCTATGTGGAGAGAATTTGGCTTTTCGAGTCACCGCTATTTGACAACTTCGGGCTCAATACCCCACCCAACCTTAGACGGGAAGGAACTTTTTTTCATCTCTGACCCAGCACATGTCTTTAAGAAGCTGAAAGGACACCTTCTAAGCTCTAAAGTTTTGACGCTCAGTGATTATACAGTAAGCAAGAACTGATTGCATTCCTTAAAGGTGAAACTAGAGCATGTACAGCCCGTCTTGGACTATGACGCTGCCAATGAACTTAAGGTAGCACCAAATTTATCAGAAATCCACAATAGTGTTGGACACTTCACCAAGATGAAAGCTGGAGTCGCTGTCCTGCTCTTCCACGAAGCCCCGCCAGCTATTCGGTTCTTAATAAAAGAAGGAGTGATTGAACTAGAGTCCGAAACAACAGCGTGGTTTATGGACGTCATTTCTAGGTGGTACGCCCTTATGTCATCGCGTCATTCCACCATGGCGCTAAGCCTCAGAAACATGACTAAATGTGATGCTGCCTTAGACACACTGCGTATGGCAATAGACACGATCAGAGAACTGAAAATGGGCACTGGATCTCAGTGGAAGCCATCGCAAGCAGGGGTCCTAATTGCAACAACGGCTGTCCTTCGCCTTCAAGAACTGCTTCTTGGCAGTGAAAGGTATGAATTCCTTCTGACGAGCAGGCTGTTGCAAGACTGCCTAGAAAACCTTTTTTTCTGTGGTGCGGCTCATGAAGTCAGTGCCCAGTGCATATGACTTGAAGCGTGCACTTCGACTCAATAGCGTCAGCCACTTTCTTTATACTCCCAGGTCGACAAGTTACGAACTCGCTGACCGTGAATACCTTGTCAACCTGCTTGCACACGCCAAGAAGGAAGGTAAAGAAAATGAAGTTGATGAAATCAGTGATTCGGAAATCCTGTTCATTGAAGAGCTGATGTCAACTGAGTGCCGTATCTTGTTTTACCTTGGCGGTTTTATTTTGAAAGGAATTCTAAAATTCATAACTTGTGCGCAGTGCAAGGTTGCTCTCCTTGGCAACCCTGACGATGAGTATGCTTCCCTCTCTGCACTCAAGGAATACGTCAGGTATGGACAAAACCTCATATATCCCAGCAGGGATGTAATGAAAAGACTGAAAAACTATGAAGAGCATTTTACAGCCGTCAATTCATTTTGTACCGGCACATTTTTCACCATGAAGTCGCCACTTCGTTCTTTGGTCGCATATCTTGAAGAGATAGACAAGCCCTCTGTGAAGACTTGCATGGCTCACAAAGAGTGAATAAGAAAAATGGTGACTGCTGCGTATGCCACAGTGAAGCTCCGAATTCATCTTCGCCAATTTTTGAGCCCTCATTCTAGTGGCCACGGAAGCAAAACTTGTGCCGGAGTCAGCCTTGTGTAACCGAGCCAGAATATGCAGTTCCGCAAAAGTTTAGCTTCGAAGCCTGAATTCTGCATCTATGTATATATGCAGGCACAACTGTTTTGTCAATTACAGTCATCTATTTAACACAGATGTCTATTCTAAAAAGGCCAATAATGTTCACGTTCCCATTGACAGAAATATCCGTAACTTTATTATGTTTTCATAACCACTGAGGAAATGATTTTATGTTTGCTTGGGTAACAGTTTGTGTTCATCTAGGTATACCGAGATGAGCAGGCAAGTGTTTGTTTTATTACTGTTGCTGATAACCGTTGTTTCTTCAAAACATGCGATACCAAGACGCTGTGTCATTGACCGCATCTGCTCAGTTTCTTACCTGCCCATTGCACTCACTTGTATTGGGATATTTATAGCTAAAATTTTAAAAAGGAATGCCAAACAAGCTTGGACAGAAATCACCCGTTGCCTTTCAGCAATCTATTAAACTTGTTAGTTTGAAATTAACTACGAAAGAAGTTAGCAGAATTAAGTAATGAAATTAACTACGAAAGAAGTTAGCAGAATTAAGTAATTTCAATTGAGGCAAATGTGCTCTAAAATAAATTTTCAAACTCCCCCCTCCACGCAGTGGTTTGTGCCATTTTTCGAGCGTTCTGTTCGCCTGGAGATTAAACATGCGTAGGAAGGAGAGCACCAATGGGTCTGCCAATACCCGCGGTGGTATGCAGAATATGTCTTGACATAACCGTCATCGAGATTTAACTCATCTTAAAAGCGGCTGAAAACTTTTCTTGCATGCTCCTCTGCTTAGTTACGGTTTCCTTCATCCTAATCTATCACAAAACTCGGTAAATAAATGTTTTCAGGAATTTTTTTCCTCTCCTTCTCTAGGAGGATGTCACGGAACTCCCCGGAGAACACTTGACCGAAAGAATGGATTAGGCGACAGGTGTACCCACACAAACGCACATTTAATACACCCTACGTGACACAAACCCTAAAACACAAAGCTAACAAAACTAACACGAAACACAAAGACTATAAATACACACGACCTGGGCACACTGCTACCAGCGTCTACTACTAGTGCTCTAATATTAGTGGTCGGCGTTCGTGCTCACGGTTGGTGCAATGTGGCTGCGGCGTTGTATGGATCCAGTAGCCGGCATCGAGGCGGTGTTCGACGTGCTTGGGCAGGCGTCGCTGGCTGTGTCGTATAAGCTCCCAGTCCAAGCGCCCGTGGATGTGATGCCGGTGTTGTTGGCGTTGGGGGCACCACCCTGATGGGTGGCAACAGCGCTGGAAACACCCCTGGCCGTAGCAGGTGGTAGCGTTCTCCGTTGACTCCCCGGAACGGTCTTAGGCACGGCAGGAAGTCCACGATGCGAAGCCGTAGAACGCGAGCTCACCGGAGTAGTAGCCGGCGTCGCTCTCTTCCAGCCTATGTGTCCTTGACCCGCCGGAGCCTCCGCTTTTCTGCTGTTCCCCCCTGTGCCTCTCTCTCCCTTGCCCTTTTATAGCCTCGGTGTTAGTCCACGTAAGCCTTGTTGTCGTCTTCTCTTCACCAATCATCTCTCTCCACTTCACCGAATGTCGCCACCTCCCCGAATGCTTCTTCTTCCTCTTCTTTATTCTTCGGTTAATCCACGTTGTCTTCTTCACACCTCTTTCCTATAAAATTTAATTTGGGCTCCTTAATATATGTGACAAGGGCCCCCTCTCAAGAGTTTTTCCATGAAAAACTGCTCACGTCATCCTCATCTCCAAGCCATCCAGCCAACCGACTATCTTCTGTGGCGATTCTGGACCCAGCACACACCACACCGCAGATGTCCAGCACACACCACTAACACAGCACACCAAATTGCGTTTTCAGAACACTAACACACCGCTGCCGCTGTCCGTACAGAGTCCTTAATAAACATGTTCGTGTCCACAACACACTGCCTTGTATGATCACATAACACCAACAACAGCAGCAGCAACAACAACAACGATAAATCCCAGATACATTAACACAGCAACAACAAGATACATCCCAGAGATACCTAGAGCTGTTCAGTTGACTCTACTCATGAAGTCCGCTCCAACGTTATCTCTGCCTTTAAAATATTACACCTGAAGTGAGTATTCTTGCAAGGCCAAACTCCATCTCATAACTTTACTATTGTTCATTTTGGCCTTGGTTAAGTATTCAAGCGGCTGATGATCTGTTTGAATCCTGAAATGTCTCCCATAAAGATAAATGTGGAATTTCTTTACCGCCCACACCACCGCCAAACATTCCTTTTCAACAGTGGCGTAGTTGCGTTCACTAGCCGATAATCTCTTGCTTGCAAAAAATACCGGATGTAGCACGCGATTCTCTTCTTGCATGAGTATGGCTCCTAAAGCTCGGCCTGATGCATCAGTGCGAAGCACAAACTCTTTATCCATATTCGGAGCAAGCAGAACGGGCGGTCTTGCCATATGCCCTTTTAACATCCCGAATGCATTTTCATGTTCAGCAGTCCAATTCAGCTTATTGCTTGTTTTCTTCTTAGTTCGACAAGCGGGTCGGCTATGTGGGCATAATCGGGAATAAAGTCCCTGTAGTATCCCGTTAGACCCAGGAACGACTGTACCTCTTTCTTGGTCGTTGGTGTCTGGGCCTGCTGTATTTTGTCCAAGATGTCGTCTTTCGTTGCGATACGGCCCATCCCCAGCTTGTGTCCGAGAAAAGAAATGGCTTCAAAGCCCACCTCACATTTTGCCGGTTTTATGGCATACCTGGCTTGCTGAATTCTATCAAATAGTTTTTCCAGCGTAATTACATGCTCTTCCCACGTATCTCTTGCCACAAGGATGTCATAAATATAGTGTTCTACATTTTGGAGCCCATCTAAAACCTTCCTCATCAGCTTCGTGAATACTGCAGACGCTGTCTTCAAAGCAAAAGGCATGAATTTAAACTGGAATAAACCCGCCGAGCACGAAAAGGCAGTCTCATCTTCCATTGGTATTTGCCAATACCCTTTAGCTAAGTCAAATTTAGAAAAAACCTTTTGTGAGCCACCTTAGCGAACACCACGTCCGCTCTTGGTGTGGGTTCTGCATCGGGTACTATGATGTCATTTAGCCGACAAAAATCTACACACAGTTGGTTAGTACCATCGGATTTTTTGACAACCACGAGAGGCACATTGTATGCTGACCACGACCTCTCAATCACACTAAGCTCCAACATATCTCGCGCCTCCTTTTCTATTGATTCTTGAACTGCTAAAGGTAGTGGGTATTACTTCACGCTGACTGGTCTATCTGTAGAGAAATCTAGTCTGCAACATATGACATCCGTTTTGCCCGGCACATCTGAAAACATCCTCTTTGCTTTGGAGTAGGGCCTTTATCTGTGAGCTTCGGGCTTCATTCAAATTGGGGTTTATTAGCACCTTATCCCAACCTAGTTTTCTTCCCACTGCATGTGGGCATGTCAACAAGATCATTTGTCTCCTCGGCTACTACCGAGCATACTACTTTGGGGGCGCACTGTATGGGAACTCTTCGTACTTTTGAACATGTTTGCATGGAAAACCTTCTCGGTGTTATTTATCAATAACTCATAATCCATGTCATTTTTCTTCTGCGTCACAAGGTAGGGCCCTTTCATTGCATCAGTAACTTATTATGGTCCGTGGGTAGCAGGACGAGAACCCTGTCGCCCGGATTCAGATTCCTGTGAATGGCTCTCTTTTCATAGTATCCCTTATGGCGTTGATGCGCCTTTTCCAGGCCTTGGTGTGCAAGCCTGCATGTTTCCTTCAACCTGTCCCGCAACTCAAGAATGTGCGTGTATGTTGTCTTGAGATCTGACGCAATCTCTTTATTAGTCCACAGCTCCTTGAGTATTGCAAGTGGACTTCTAACGGTTCTCCCATATAACATCTCGAAAGGTGAGAAACGAAGACTCGTTTGTGGTACTTCGCGGTAAGCGAACAAAAGAGCTGGGAGATATCTATTCCAATCAGTAGGTCTCTCCTGGCACATTTTTTATATTTTTTAGAGTGCCGTTGAACCGCTCTACAAGCCCGTTACACATGGGATGGTAAGGCGTAAGTAACTGCCTTGCTGACAAAAGGCGGTTAACCTCCTTCATTAGTTCCGATGTGAAGTTCGAGTCCCGGTCACTCAAAACTTCCCTCGAGAACCCATAACGCGAAAACATTTCCACAAGACCCTCCGTCACTTGGATACTCTCAATAGTTCTCAGTGGAATAGCGTCGCGGGATAACGAGTGGCCACGTCAACCAGAGTAAGCACATATATCTATTGCCTTTGGCGGATACTGGAGAGATTGGCCCTGTATCATATCAGATGAAAGCACGCAAGCTATCTCTGTACGCTCCCTTACCACGTGCTTATGCCTCGCCCTCCGTTTGCACTAACCCCTTTCCACCTTCGGCTATAAATATCAGCACTGAATAAACAAGTACGTTCTTTGTTCTCCGGACACCCTGGCTGTTCATTCCTGTCGTCCCGCTCGAGGACGATACATGGTGTCAGAAGTGGATCGATGAAGTCGACCAGTTAAAACGAAAGTTTCCGGGGCTAGCTGAACGTCAGGATTGACGCCATGGAGCACCTAAGGCCGCCCGAACCGCTGCGTTTGACCGCTGATGGAGGAAGGAACTGGAAGCTGTTTCGTCAGAAGTTCAACTTTTTTTCTTCAAGCCACGGCATGCGCCGACAAGCCGAGATCGGAGGCGGCGAAGACGGCCCTGCTGCTCAGCGTGGCGGGAGAGGACGCTTTGGACGTTTTCAACAACTTTGGGTTCACCGACGAAAAAAAGCAAGGAAGACTACGCCACCGTGATTGCCAAATTCGAAGAATACTGCGTGGAGCAACAAAACGAAATCCACGAAAGGTACGTCTTCCGTTCACGTCTTCAGGGTGAGGCGGAACCTTTCGAAGAGTTTGTACGCGCCCTAAAGGGACAAACCCAGCACGGCAATTTCGGGGCAATGACACGATATGGTGCGCGCCCCAGTTGTGTTTGGAACGAATTCGAAAAAGCTTCGAGAGAACCTGCTCAGGGACAAAAACCTGACCTTGGGAAAAGCTGTCACCTTATGCAAGGTGGCAGAGACTTCAGCTCGTCAAAACGAAGTCTGGCGTAAGGCAAACGAAGAACTGGATATGAGCGTTGTTACGGCCAGGAAGAGTGCTCCGACAGGGTCCATGCGCGACCCAAATTGTAGGCGGTGCAACCGAAGACATGCTTTGAGACGCTGCCCAGCCTATGGAAAAACCTGTTACTCGTGTAATGGGCGAAACCACTTTCGCGTCTTGTTGCAGCAAACAAGACGACGTTTACGAAGTACTGCATGAAAACGACGACTTCGAGGTGCTGGACGTCGCTGTCGGCAGCGCTAACAGAGAACGTGGCTGGCAAGTGGACGCATGCATTGAAGGCCAAAACGTGAGGTTCAAGGTTGATACAGGGTCGCAGGCGAACGTTTTGCCGCTCTATGTTCCGCATGCAAGCTTAAGGCCATTACCCTGATGCCAAGCGGCGCCGTTCTGAGATCCTACGGGGGTAACGTTATCAAACATCGGCAAGTTTTCAACACCCGTGATGGTTGGCGTCCATAAGGTGTGCGCTGAATTTTTTGTTGTAAAGAAAGACCACAGTGCTATCTTGGGCTTGGCAACCAGCGAGAAGCTAAGGATCGTCCAGCGCGCTGTAGAAAACGTGACGACGAGCCAAGTTGAACCGGTCGTGAAGGAATTCCCACGGGATAGGACGAGCCCCACGTGAATACAAGATCGTGCTGCGCAAGGAAGTCCAGCCAGCTCGAAGGGTTCCCCTGTCACTGCGAGAACCTCTCCGTGCGGAACTGGACCGGATGGAAAATGAATTAAGGCATCATCCATAACGTCAGCAGTGCGACAGACTGGGTAAGCCCGCTAGTCATTGTACTAAAAAAAGACGGCAAGTTGAGAGTTTGCATGGACGTACCCGAGAGGCATAAACGAAAGCTTGAAGAGAGAACACTACCAAATGCCTCGCCGAGAGGACATTGAAGCGGACTTGGCAGGCGCGAAGTTTTTCTCGCATCTCGACGCAAATGCTGGATTTCACCAAATCCCACTAGACGAGCAATCGTCGAAGATCTGCACATTTGCTACCCCCTTCGGTCGATATCGGTTTCTTCGACTTCCATTTGGCGTGGCATCAGCTAGCGAGGTGTTTCAGAAGGCCCTCAACGAGGTTTTCGATGGCCTCCCAGGCGTGTACGTGGATGATGGGCTGATCGGTGGTGCGACAACGGCGGAACACGACCAGAGGCTGCGGAGTGCACTTAAAGCAGCTGAAGAAGCGGGCCTAACGTTTAATGTATCCAAGTGCAGGTTCGGCGTGCAAGGAGTTCTGTTCTTGGGAGACATGATTAGCCACAAGGGCATTAGGCCCAATCCCGATCTCGTAGATGGGCTTCTGAAAATGCCAAAGCCTCAAGACAAATTGGCGGCCCAGAGATTACTCGGGGTCGTTAACTACTTCAGCAAGTATCTGACGTCACTTTCACAGCGCACGTCGACGCTTCGTTCTCTACTCAAACAAGACTCCATTTTCGATTGGACACCGAATCACGAAAACGAGTGGCAAGCTATATGTCAAGAGTTGAGCGAAGCACCAGTGCTTGCCATATTTGACCCATGCTTGCAGACAAAAGTGACTGCAGATGCTTCTTAAAGTGGCGTTGGCTCGGCGCTCCTACAACGTCAAGGAGATTGCTGGAAACCGGTGGCGTGCTCGTCAAGATCTCTGACCGAATCGGAACAAAGATATTCACAGATAGAAAAAGAGGCCTTGGTTTTGGTGTTCGGTTGCGAAAAGTTCAACCATTTTGTTTATGGCCGCCCAATCATCCGAGAGTGACCACAGTCCGCTGATAAACATCGAAGAAAGGAATAGCCGACATGCCGCCCAGAGTGCAACGGTTTTTTCTTCGATTGCTCAAATACGATTACACCCTCACCTTTGTTCCCGGCAAACAGATGGCCCTGGCTGATGTGGTCAGGACGTCGAAGTTCACACGGTGACGATTGTGTCAGCACTCGTGAGTGAACAGACAGCCGCGGAACTTGCACGAGAGACCGCTATAACGATCCGCACCTTGGCGTAGTGCTGCGGAAGCTAGCGAGGGGAGAGACTGTGGACGGTCCACTGAAACCGGTGGCTGCCGAACTTTCCGTGATAAACGGTATACTCCTGAAAGGATTGAAAGTAGTAATTCCGACAAGCACGCGCAAAGATAAACTAAAGCGGATTCACGCAGGTCATCTTGGTCAGGAGAAGTGCAAAGCTAGGGCTAGGCAGATGGTCTATTGGCCGAGCATAAACTCTGACATTCAGTCTCTGACCGAAAGTTGTCCAACGTGCAAGACATATGCTTATAAGCAATTCCATCAGAGCCTTTGATTCTTCGGGCAACGCCTACTCAACCACGGCACCGTGTCGGGGTCGATCTTTTTCAACACACCGGAAGACATTATCTGTGCGCCTACGACTCGATGTCCAATTTCCCAGAGGTGGAGCTGCTGCCCGACACGACAGCCAGTTCGGTCATCGATAAGCTATAGGTGCAGTATTTCCATGGTACGGCATCCCTGCCGAGGTTTGCACAGATAACGGCCCGCAGTTTAGCAGCCACGAGTTCGCTCTTTTTGCGCAGCTTTATGATTTCAAACATTTGACATCAAACCCGGAATATCCTCAGTCTAACGGGCTCGCGGAAAAGGGTGTACAAATCGTGAAGCGTGTTCTAATGAAAACGAAAGCTGCTGGCGTGTTTTTGGCTGGGCATGTTGAATTACAGGGCAAGTCCTACTGAAGATGGCCGGTCTCCAGGCGAGTTGCCCCAAGGAAGGCGCTGCGCACACCAGTGCCGGACTTCAATCCCCTGCCTGCTCTACGGGTAAAAAGAACACCGAGAGATAAGCCGTGACAAGCGAGCTCTACCACGCCTGAGCAACAACGACGTGGTACGTGTGAACGGCAAGTCATGGTCACGAAGAGCCAAGGTGGTTGGTTCGGCCGGTCCGCGGGCCTTTCACGTGCGCACAGAGGACAATACCGTTCTTCGGCGCAACCGCCGACACCTCTTGGCAACGAAGGAACAATGGGATGTTGACTCCTCAGACGACGAAGATTTCGGCGACAACAGGGCATCGTCACAAGGTGTGGCGTCAACTGCCCCTGTGGCTCCACCGACGACAGCTCAGCAGTCAGCGCTTCAGCCACTGCGAAGGACAACACGACAGATGCGACCACCAGAGCGTCTGGGTTACGACCAACGCTTTCAGCAGACAAGCCAGCGGTGTTGAGCTTGGCGGTGAACAGCTGTTGTGGAAGATGATGTATTATATCAGATGAAAGCACACAAGCTATCTCTGTACACTCCTTACACGTGCTTATCCCTCGCCTTCCGTTTGCACTAAACCCTTCCACCTTCGGCGATAAATATCAGCACTGAATAAACAAGTACGTTCTTTGTTCTCCGGACACCCTGGCTGTTCATTCCTGTCGTCCCGCTCGAGGACGATACAGGCCCCACAATGTCAATCGCCACTCGCTGAAACGGTAGGTCGATGGCTGGCATCTTGCCCAGAGGTACGGGACCAACTCTTTCCTTCGGAACTCTGCGCTGGCACACGTCACATGAGCGAACAAAGCGCTTAACGTCACTCTGAACACCCGGCAAAAAACTCCTCGGTGATCCTAGACACCGTTTTTTGAACACCCTGCTGTCCGGCCATAATGGCGTCATGTCCTAAGCGCAGCACGGTCTCGCATATCTCTCGGTAACACCAGCTGTTGGACCCGCCTTCCTGAACTAAATATGCATTCTCTGTGCAGAAGACCATTTACCAATTGATATTCGAAGGACGTACGACTTCACCTTTTCCCCGACTATTTCGAAGCACGCTTACAAGCTCGGGTCTTCTTTTTGCCTAATTGCAATTTCGCCCGGTGTTACGCTCAAGCACATCGCAACAGGAGTAGAGAGTGAACGCTGCGTTGCTCGGACTCGCTTGAGCTCTTGTCTCCACTGCCGACGAGAAACTGACTGCACCCGTCTTAGCTGTCGCGGGCCTTTCCTCCTTTGGATGTTCTTCAACGTCGAGCATCCTCCACTCGGGATCGGGGTCTTCGACACTTCTTCCACCCGCAATGTTTCCCAAGATGAGATCGTAGATGGGTTGGTCTAGGCATTTTGCCACTAACTGCCCAGTATAATATGGCGTGGACAATAGAATCCTGGCTTCAGGAAGGTACCTTACTGTGCTGTCTACGAGAGTGACGCCCGATGCTTCCCTTGTAAGATACTCGTCCTTCACAAGGCTTCTCCGAACCAAGACTGTTGGCTCCGCTGTCTCTAAGCACCAATATAGGACGGTCCCCTATTTGCCCAACCATCACTGGCATTGCTGCTTTCGGCTTGGGTGTTCCACTCACTGCGTCATTTTCCAGCGGCGTTTGCTCTCCTTTCAGCTGTGGAACTTCGGGTGGCGTGACAAGTTCTACCCTAGAGTCGACAACGCATGCAGCTCGGTCCTGCGTTCTGTATCGGCACTCATCCAGAGTATGACCCCTCCTCTTACAACCTTGACACACAACCTGTGTTTTTTGGGCAGCGCTACTAGTCCGACAGTCAACTGCACGGTGTCCCACCTTGCCGCAGAGAAAACACCTTACTGGCGCCTTAGATGCCCCGCCATATGCTCTTTGTTTTGCCGCATCTGTCTCTAGGATCTTTTGGGTTTCCTCCTTTGCCTTACTCAAATTTCTTAGCCCTTGAGCCTCGAGGAATTGGTCTGCAGTGTCGGCGAACTCTTCCAATGAACACAACCTTATTTCAGGAATAGCGCTAGCTTTGAGCTGCAACATGTTAAAAATTGTTCTGTGACCAGCTTGTCACGCACCCCTTCAAAACTCTTTTCTGTGTTTGACATATCAAGCCACTTATCAAAATAGTTGGTCAGCCTACAGGAAAACTGCTTAGCGGTTTCCGAATCCTCAGGTTTCGCGGTGCGAAATCTCTCACGAAAACGCTCTGCCGTAAGCCTGAATCTTTGGAGGAGATGCCTTTTTGACTTTCTCGTAGTCCATGGAATCAGCAGCAGACACCCTTCCAAACACATTCAGCGCCTCTCCGACTAAACACATGCTCAATGCCGTGACCCATTCACTGTGCTCCCAGCCTTGCCCCAAAGCTATCCGCTCGAATCGTTGCAGTTATGCGTCCAGATCATCTCTTTTGTCATCGAAAGGAGCCATCAGCTTTCTTGGGCAAACTCTGGCCGGTCTATGAGATTCTGTACCCGCTAAGGAACGCTGATCATTGCCCGTGATCTCATATCCTCCCGCGACATGCGCCTGTTTCCACAAAATAAACTTCTCCCGTTCTATCCTTTTCTCCTGTTCTGCCTCGCGAGCTCTCCTAGCTTCTCGCTTTTCTGCCTCGCGAGCTCTTCTAACTTCTCGCTCTTCTGCCTCGCGAGCTCTTCTAGCTTCTCGCTCCTCTTCCTCGCGAGCTCTTTTCTCTTCTCGCTCTTCTGCCTCGCGAGCTCTTTTCGCCTCGCGCTCTTCTGCTTCACGAGCTCTTTTCTCTTCTCGCTCTTCTGCCTCGCGAGCGTCTGTGCGTGCTTGCGCCCTTTCCTCTGTCTCTTTCCCTCCTCCTCATAGGGACGCATCGCCTCTTCCTTGCTTAACCCCAGTTTGAGCGCCAGTTTTAATGTTTTTGCCAAATCCATCTTTTCTGCCGTAGAGAAATCGGAAACATCCGGGACAAAGCAAAATGAAAAAGGAAATGAATCCTGGCACAGGCTCGCCACTTATCTTTGTCACGGAACTCCCCGGAGAACACTCGGACTGAAAGAATGGACTAGGCGAAAGGTGTACCCACACAAAAGCACATTTAATGCACCCTACGTGACACACCCTAGAACACAAAACTAACACAAAGACTATAAATACACACGACCCGGGCACACTGTTACCAGCGTCTATTACTAGCGTTCTACTATTAGTGGTCGGCGTTCGTGCTCACGGTTGGTTCGATGCGGCTGCGGCGTTGTATGGATCCAGTAGCCGACGTCGAGGCGGCGTTCGACGTGCTTGGGCTGGCGTCGCTGGCTGCGTCGTATAAGCTCCCGGTCCAAGCGCCCGTGAATGGGATGCCGGTGTTGTTGGCGTTGGGGGCACCACCCGGATGGGTGGCAACAGCGCTGGAGACACCCCTGGCCGTAGCAGGTGGTAGCGTCCTCCGTTGACTCCCCGGAACGGGCTCAGGCACGGCAGGAAGTCCACGATGCGAAGCCGTAGAACGCGAGCTCACCGGAGCAGTAGCCGGCGTCGCTCTCTTCCAGTCGATGTGTCCCTGACCCGCCGGAGCCACCGCTTCTCCGCTGTTCCCCCGTGCCTCGCTCTCCCTCGCCCTTTTATAGCCTCGGTGTTAGTCCACGTAAGCCTTGTCGTCGTCTTCTCTTCTCCACCAATCATCTCTCTCCTCCTCGCCAAATGCTTCTTCCTCTTCTTTATTCTTCGGTTAATCCACGTCGTCTTCACACCTCTTTCCTTTAAAATTTAATTGAGGCTCCTTAATATATGACAGAAATTAACAACGAAATAAGTTAGCAGAATTAAGTAATTTCAATTGAGGGAGGTGTGCTCTAAAATAAATTTTCAAACTCCCCCCTCCACGCAGTGGTTTGTGTCATTTTTCCAGTGTTCTATTCGCCCGGAGATTAAACATGCGTAGGAAGGAGAGCACCAATGGGTCTGCCAATACCCGCGGTGGTATGCAGAATATGCCTTGACATAACCGTAATCGAGATTTAACTCATCTTAAAAGCGGCTCAAAATATTTTATTGCCTGCTCCTCTGCTTAGTAACGGTTTCCTTCATCCTAATCTATCACAAAACTCGGTAAATAAACGTTTTCAGGAATTTTTTCCTCTCCTCTCGCAGGATGGTAGCTTGACGCGAGTAAGCTAGCTCACGACGCAAATTTATGTTGGGGTTGAGTGCTGTTTAGACGCACCAACGGGGTCAGTGCATAATTAGAGAGATAGGTTTTGAACTATAGCGATAGATTCGAGCGAAGCTTCACTGACATAATTAGCGCATATCTTGCATACCCGGCCGCTTTCCTTGTTACCGTCGACGCCTTGATGTTGGCTGCTTGTACCGTTTTTAAAAGCAGAAGGCTCTCCAACAAAATTTAGTATTCTATTCTCATGTAAAACAGGAGCGCACCGCAAGACTCCTTATTTTTCTTATTTTAAGCGCCCGCGGCGAGCGAGAAGCGAGCAGCCCTCCCCCAACGAGAGCGAAACCTGCATGCCGAGGGAGCGAGAATGGCGGCCGCCGTAGCAGACGACGCAGATGTTCTCACCCTGAGCGGGCGTGCGATCGATGCGAGGCGCCTACGACTTCGCATCGTGGACTTCCTGCCGTGCCTGAGCCCGTTCCGGGGAGTCAGTGGAGGACGCTACCACCTGCTACGGCCAGGGGTGTCTCCAGCGCTGTTGCCACCCATCAGGGTGGTGCCCCCAACGCCAACAACACCGGCATCACATCCCGGGCGCTTGGACTGGGAGCTTATACGACACAGCCAGCGACGCCAGCCCAAGCACGTCGAACACCACCTCGACGCCGGCTACTAGATCCATACAACGCCGCAGCCGCATCGCACCAACCGCGAGCACGAACGGCGACCACTAATATTAGAACGCTAGTAGTAGACGCTGGTAGCAGTGTGCCCGGGTCGTGTGTATTTATAGTCTTTGTGTTTCGTGTTAGTTTTGTTAGCTTTGTGTTCTAGGGTGTGTGTCACGTAGGGTGTATTAAGTGTGCGTTTGTGTGGGTACACCTGTCGCCTAGCCCATTCTTTCGGTCCAAGTGTTCTTCGGGGAGTTCCGTGACATCCTCCTAGAGAAGGAGAGGAAAAAAATTCCTTAAAGCATTTATTTACCGAGTTTTGCGATAGATTAGGATTAAGGGGACCGTTACTAAGCAGGGGAGCATGCAATAAAAAGTTTTGAGTCGCTTTTAAGATGAGTTAAATATCGATGACGGTTATGCCAAGGCATATTCTGCATACCGCCGCGGATATTGGGAGACCCATTGGTGCTGTCCTTTCTACGCATATTTTATCTCCGGGCGAACAGAACGCTCGAAAAATGACACAAACCACTGCTGGAGGGGGCAGTTTGCAAATTTATTTTAGAGCACACTTCCCTCAATTGAAATTACTTAATTCTGCTTACTTCTTTCGTAGTTAATTTCAAACTAACAAGTTTAATAGATTGCTGAAACGCAACAGGTGATTTCTGTCCAAGGTTGTTTGGCGTTCTTTTTTAAAATTGTAGCTATAAATGTCCTGATACAAGCGAGTGCAATGGATGGGTATGAAACTGAGCCGACGCGGTTAATGACACAGCGTCTTGGTTTCGCACGTTTTGAAGAAATAGCGATTATCAGCAACGGTAATAAAATATAAGCACTTGCCTGTTCATATCGGTATACTTAGATGAACACAAGCTGTTACCCAAGCAAACATGAAATCATTTATTCAGTGGTTATGAAAGCACAATAAAGTTACCAATATTTCTGTTAATGGGAACGTGAACATTATTGGCCTTTTTCAAAGTAGACATCTGTGTTAAATAGATGACTGTAATTGACAAAACAGTTGTGCCTGCATATATACATAGATGCAGAATTCAGGCTTCGAAGCTAAACTTTCGCGGAACTTCATATTCTGGCTCGGTTACACAAGGCTGACTCCAACACAAGTTTTGCTTCCGTGGCCACGAGAATGAGGGCTCGCAATTTGGCGAAGATGAATTCGGAGCCTCACTCTGGCATACGCAGCAGTCAACTTTTTTCTTATTCGTTCTTTGTGAGCCAGGCAAGTCTTCACAGAGAGCTTGTCTATCTCTTCAAGATATGCGACCAAAGAACCTTTTTCACGTCATGGTGAAAAATGTGCCGGTACACCATGAATTGATGGCTGTAAAATGCTCTTCATAGTTTTTCAGTCTTTTCATTACATCCCTGCTGGGATATATAAGGTTTTGTCCATACCTGACGTATTCATTGAGTGCAGAGAGGGAAGCATAATCATCGTCAGGGTTGCCAACGAGAGCAGCCTTGCACTGTGCACAAGTTGTGAATTTTAAAATTCCTTTCAAAATAAAACCGCAAGGTAAAACAAGATACGGCACTCGGTTGACGTGAGCTCTTAAATGAACAGGATTTCCGAATCATTGAGTTCATCGACTTCGTTTCCTGTACCTTCCTTCTTGGCGTGGGAGGTGGCGCTGCGTTCGCCGTGGTGAGCAGACGTGCTCATATCGGCTCCGTCGTTAACGCCCGCTTTGGCAGTGCTGCTTAGTTTGGATTACGCAGATTTTATTACCACTGTGTTCGTGAAGGTATCCGCTATCATCCGATACCCGACTTTCCATCCAAGGTGCGTTTTTCATCGATTCATCGGACTTTTACTGGTTCACCGCCAAGAGGAGACGCTAGGCCGAAGCGAACCCAGGGCTCGCTAGGCCTAGCCAGCTGTTCTTCTGCCACAACATGGAGGGTTCCGCCGCCGCTTTGACGCACGGTTCCCAGGTTTCTCAAATGTGCGTGCAAGTAGAAGGAGAAGAAATTACGCCCGAGGAATTCCGATGCTCGCCCGGATGGCTGCGCATCGGCGGGCACATGAGCCGAACACGCCTGCAAGGAACGCAGGGTGAGTCGACTTCTCGTGCCGATACTCCGAGCTCTCGACAGAAGCCTGAATTCAACAAGAACGTTAGGAGCGCAGTTATTCGGGCGGCTCGCATGCCCGCCATGCCTGTAGAAGAAATTAAGATCGTCGTGCGGCCCCGCGATGGGCTCGATATTTTCAAGGCAGGAGCTGCATGCGTGGCTAATGCCATCATGGCGGCAGCGGGAATTGAGACGGCAGACCGAGCTGAGGATATGGCGTGTCCCAATACCCAGCAGAACATTATGGTACTCAGCACTCCGAGCGAGGAACGAGCGGAGAAGTATGCTCGAATTCAAGCTATCAACGTCCGAGGCAAAATATACGAGGTGCGCGCGTACGGAACGACCGCCCACGACACAGTCAAGGACGTGATCAGGGGCATAGCACTCGAGGACAGCGAAGCCGAAATAATGCAGCAGATTGTTACCAAGTACAACCCCCTCGCCGCGGGGGCGAAGCGTATCGGAAACACGACGACAGTAATCGTAGTGTTCAACGGTATCAAGGTTCCCAAGTATGTGCGTTACGGATCCACGCTCTACCCGTGCAGTCTCTACAGGAAGCAAATAGAAGTTTGCAAGGTATGCGGCAAGGTCGGCCACAGGCGCGACGTGTGTCCCACACCGGACGTTCGCGTTTGCCCTGCCTGCGGTGTTTCTAATCCAAGAGAGGGCCACAAGTGTGTCCCCAAGTGCAAGCTCTGCGGCGAAGAACACCCCACCGGGGACCGCCTCTGCAGAGCCAAATACAAGGTTCCATACGTCGTACGGCGACGGCAATGGGAACGCCGTAACGCCGAAGAAGAGCAAAAGCAAGCACTCGAATCAAGCTCGTTTCCACGCCTCGGACGCTCCCGCTCGCGCAGTGCGTCCCGTAGTGGATCCCGCAGCGCGTCGCGCCATGCCTCACGCCACGCTTCCCGTCATGCCTCGCGCAGCGCATCCCGCGGCCGTGACTCATCTGACGGGAACAGCTTCGGCGTTCAGCGATCGCGCTCCCGTGACAGAGTCAGCTGGGCCGACGCCGCAAAGGGCGGAGTTAAAAGCAGCAGCGCTAGCTCCAGCAGCGCCACTAGTGGCCGAACCACGCCGAGCAGCTGGCAGGCGTGGATTACCAGCCCCTACTACAAGGAACTCGAACAACTCCGCGCAACCAACGCGACGCTGGTAGAAACCACGCGCCGGCTCGCCCAAGAACTAGCCGAGGCCAAGAAAGAACTCCAAGCACAGCGAGCCCAGCCAGCCACTGTCCCAGCTCAGTCATGCGAGACATGTACACCCGCCGTTATCACCGAGCAGAAAACCGACACGCCATCACACCAAGGCAACACAATCAATGGATACAACCCAAGACGAGCCCCAGCCGGAGCAGGCCACTGACCCAACCCCCAAGAAACGAGCACGCACCTCACCACGACAGTACAAGGACCTGACCCAATTGGAAACTCAGCTCGAAGCAAAAATCGAAGCGTTCGCCAACACCTACGCCAGCACGGCTGCCGTCACCGACCAACGCCTGGCGCGGCTGGAGGAGCTGATCACCACGTCCTTCTGCACCATACAAGAGCGTTTCGCCTTCATTGAACAGACCCTTAAGCCCATAGTACGCAGCCCCACCTTTGTGGCGCAATTCTCCAACCACCCATACCTTCAAGAAGAGACGCAAGCCCCAACTCCGACACAATCATGTCCCAGCCCCAAGCCACAATAGGATCGCTACCGGGCCTTACGGTCTGGCAGTGGAACTGCAACAGTTACAACAGCAAGAGAGCAGTGCTGCAACAACACATCACCACAGTAACCAAGAAACCCGACATCATCCTGCTGCAAGAAACGGCGACGGTGACCCCCACCCTCCCTGGGTATCGCGCTCATGTTAGCCCGGCGGAGGGACGGGGCGTCTGCACGTTCGTCCGCAAAGGGCTCACGTTCATCGAGCACCAACTCAAACACGGCCGCAGCAGGGTGGAATATACCTTCACCGAAATCATCCCAAACAAACAACGGAAAGGCAGCCTGTTCATCGCCAACATCTACAGTAACCCCAAGCACCAAACACAGAAATTCAAGACCCTACTACACACAGCCAGCACCCAAGCCAAAGACAACACGTTGCTGATCGGAGGGGACTTCAACGCCGCCCATCGAGCGTGGGGTTACGTGAGGGATACGGCCAAGGGACGGGACCTATTACAAGATATCCTGGACCACAACTGTGCCCTGATCACGGACCCCGCTCATCCCACCCGCATCGGCAACTCCGTAGCACGAGACACCACACCAGACCTTACGTTCATCAAGAACGACCACACGGGCAAAGTAACGTGGCACAACACCGGCGTCGACCTGGGCAGCGACCACTACATCCTCGAAATTACGATACCGAACCAATTCCGGGGCAACACCATTATGCACAAGTGGACGGACTGGGACGGCTTCCGTAAGGGACGTCCCACCACAGCACAAGACATCACAGACATCGAAACCTGGACGGAAGAGCTTTGCGATGCTGTGCACTCGGCCACCAAAACCATCGAAACGGACGAGGACGTCATCGCCATGGATAGCCGCCTGGCCCATCTGTTCGAGGCCAAACGTTCGATACAGGCGCGCTGGAAGCGCCAACGGTGGAATCGCAAATTGAGAAAGAAGGTAGCCGACTTAAACAGGGCCATTGAACACCACTGCAAGGTCCTGTGCCGTCAGCAATGGAACGAAATCTGCAACCGAGCTGACAGGCAACTGCATCGCGGTTGCACCTGGAATCTATTTCGGCACCTCCTAAACGAAACCAAGACCAAGTCACACCAGCGCGACCGCCTCGCCCGCCTCCTGCACACCACCACACAACAAGGAAAAGACGCCGTTATCAAGAGCCTGGAAGCCAAGTATCTGCCGGACACGCCAACGGAAATCCACCCGCCGTACGGGGGGCTGCCCAACGCGTGGCTCGACCGAGACATTACCGTGTCAGAGGTACGAGTAGCGCTGCACGAGCTCAACACCCGCTCAGCAGCCGGCCCCGATCTCGTTACCAACAAGATGCTACGAAACCTCGACAATGCATCGATCGAGGCACTAACCCGTTACTTCAACGAATGCTGGCGTTCGGGCAAGCTCCCCGGACAGTGGAAAACGGCAAGAACAATCCTGATCCCGAAACCGGGCAAACCACCGGACATCGGCAACCTGCGTCCCATCTCGCTTACATCCTGCGTGGGCAAGGTGCTGGAGCACGTGGTGGCCAACCGGTGGCAGGAATACCTGGAGAAGGAAGGCCTCTATCCGGACACGATGATCGGCTTGCGACACAGACTCAGCACACAAGACGCCATGCTACAACTAAAACAAGAAATCATCGACAGCAAGACACAAGACAGCAAAGTAATTCTGGGGCTCGATCTACAAAGCGCATTCGACAAAGTCAAACACTCAGCCATATTAGCACAAGTATCACGACTCAACATGGGGGTAACGAGCTACAATTACATCCAAGACTTCTTGACCAACCGCACGGTGGAACTGCACGCCGGAGACCTCAGACTCCCCGAACGCAAGCTCGGTAGCACGGGTACCCCGCAGGGTTCGGTCATCTCGCCGTTGCTCTTCAACCTCGTTATGATCGGGGTAGCGAGGGCAGTAGCGGGGACCGGCGTCCGGCATACGATCTACGCCGACGACATTACCCTGTGGGCGGCCGGCGGCACTGACGCCAGCATCGAGCAACAGCTACAAGCCGCGGTTACCGCCATCGAGCAGCACCTTGACGGCACCGGCCTAGTGTGCTCGCCCGCCAAATCCGAGCTGTTCGTCCTCACACCATTACGACCGGGACGGAAACGCGCTCCCCCTCGGGAGTGCGATCACATCAAGATCATGACCGCATCGGGGCAACGCATCCCCGAAGTTCCCAAGATCAGAGTCCTGGGCCTGCTGCTAAACAAGAGCGGCCGCAACGACGAGACCATCAACAAACTTACCACCAAGGCAATGGACGCCATCCGGCTCATACACCGAGTCTCGACACGACGGGCGGGCATGCGTGAAGACAGTCTCGTGCGCCTCGTCCAGTCGTTCGTGATCAGTCACATCGCCTACGTTGCGGCCTACCTCAACTGGCAGGTCACTGACAGGAACAAGATCAACACGCTGATCAGACGGGCTTACAAGACGGCGCTGGGCTTAACGGAGACCACGAGTACGGCTCGGCTCCTGCAGCTCGGCGTCCATAACACCCTAGAAGAAATAGCCGAGGCGCAGCTCACTGCGCAAATGGAGCGCCTCTCTACCACCAAGACGGGGCGCAGTATACTGACATCCCTGGGTTACAACCCCCGAACCCCCAGCCGGCAACCATGCGAGATCAGCGAGGAGGCGCGGGCTCACATCCATGTGGACCCCATCCCGAAGAACATGCACCCCGAATACAACCAAGAACGGCGGCAGGCACGGGCCCAGGCCCTCATCGAGAAACACGCCCAAGACCCGCACGCCCGGTACGTGGACGCAGCGGAATACAAACGAGAAGGCTCCGCGGCAGTGGTCGTTGCGGCGGCTACCGGCACCACGACAACGGCAGCGAGCGTGCGGTGCACGGACGCCACAGACGCCGAGGAGGTTGCCATCGCTCTGGCGATCTCCGAGGCCGAGTGTCACACCGTGCTCAGTGACTCGAGGAACGCCGTGCGCAACTTTGCCAAGGGGCGAGTGAGCGCGCCGGCGGCCGCCATCATCGGCAAGCTCCAGCCCCAAGACCGCCGCAGCACCATCCGTATCAAGTGGTTCCCGGCGCACGCGGGCGAGTGTGCATCCTCGCCGAACCACAACGAGACGGCCCATTCGGCGGCGCGAGCGCTTACCCTCCGCGCCCCCGAGAGTGACCGTTCCGTGTGGTGGTTCGAAACCAAGGACCGCGTAACCAGTTATGGCGAAGTTATGTGTTACCGCCTAGCTCGACGGACAATGCCGCCTCCCCACCCGGAACTCAGTCGGGACGAGGCCGTCATCCTAAGACAGATACAGACCGGGTCACTCATTGCCCCGGCAGTGCTACACGTACTTCACCCAGAACTCTATCCGAGCGATGTGTGCAATGTTTGTGCAGCTGGTCCGGCGGACCAATGGCACATCATGTGGGACTGTGCCAGGTTCCCGACCGAGGCTACCTCCAGGATATACCCGCCCGAACTTCAAAGTGCAGTGCAGTCTGCAGACAAGGACATTCAACTATGGGCTGTCCAGCAGGCCCGGGGTGCGCTCGAAAAGCACAAGCCTCACGACACACCACAAACGGGCCGAACGGGGGTAGTGCAGAGGAGGGCATAACCCCGGGTCGACGCTTGGCCAACGTCACGACGCGTCAAACCGTCGGTTGCCGGCATTTTCAATAAAGTTTTTCCTACCTACCTACATACCTTCTTGGCGTGTGCAAGCAGATCGACAAGGTATTCACGGTCAGCAAGTTCGTAACTTGTCGACCTGGGAATATGAAGAAAGTGGCTGACGCTGATAAATCGAAGTGCAGACTTCAAGTCGTACGCAGTGGGCACTGGCTTCATGAGCCGCACCACAGAAAAAAGGTTTTATAGGCATTCTTGCAAACAGCCTGCTCGTCAGAAAGAATTCATACCTTTCACTGCCAAGAAGCGCTTCTTGAAGGCGAAGGACAGCCGTTGTTGCAATTAGGACCCCTGCTTGCGATGGCTTCCACTGCGATCCACTGCCCATTTTCAGTTCTCTGATCGTGTCTATTGCCATGCGCAGTGTGTCCAAGGCGGTATGATATTGTCACGTAGTGGTGACGGCAGTCGAGGCAGCGATGAAGACGAACTGAAGGGTCTTCTAAAAGAAAACTGTTTATTGGGCTGACTTTCACCCAAAATGGACTGAATCACTCGGCGGCGGCGCAGCGACAAGCGTGCTCGGCGGTCGTCGAACAGAATGCCCGCCGCTTTCGGCCGTGCTTAATTTAAAGCTGATAGCGAACTTTCGAAATAAAGCGTGCAAAGTTACTAGAACATTCCGGAACAACGTAGAATCAGCTCTGCCTGGCTGCGATCAATCGAGATAAATCTAGTCGCGTCTTGCGTCGCAAAGAAAGCGATAAGTGGTGTGGCGACAGATTTGAAAAACGAACAATCACTGCAAATATTCGCGGCAATATTTAGTCATGTTTCTGAGGCTTAGCGCCTTGGTGGAATGACGCGATGACATAAGGGCGTACCACCTAAAAACGAGGTCCATAAACCACGCTGTTGTTTCGGCCTCTGGTTCAATAACTTCTTTTATTAGGAACCGAATAGATGGCGGGGCTCCGCGAAAGAGCTGGACAGCGACTCCGACTTTCATCTTGGTGAATTGTCCACCACTAATCAGGATTTCTGATAAATTTGGTGCTGCCTTAAGTTCATTGGCAGCGTCATAGTCTAAGACGGCCTGTGCATGCTCTAGTTTAACCTTCGAAGAAGTCAGTCCGTACTTGCTTACTGTATCATTACCGAGTGTGAAAACTTTAGAGCTTAAAAGCTCGCAAGTCGGCAGCCATTGCAAAGCACGTGTCGCCAAACCTTATGTACCGGGCATAAGTGAAGCACTGGGACATGTCCTGCGCACATACGACGTGCACGTTTCCCACGTTCCCGCCCTCAAGTTACGGCACGAGCTCGTGTATGTCAAGGACAAACTAAAGAAAGAAAATTTCCGGGTGTTTTGTACAGAATCCCCTGCGCCAAGTGCGACTATGTTTACATCGGCGAGAGTGGGAATTTTGAAAGGCGTCTGAAATAACACATGTCGGACGTGAAGAACAAGAAAGTCACTTCCAACGCACTTGCGGAGCATGCCGTATTGGCAGGTCATGATATCTGCTGGGAAATGGCTTTTATCATCGCCAAAGAAAAGAACTGGCTTTCACGCCAGTATCTCGAGTCTTTGGTGATTCAGACCACCGAAAAAAGACAATCGTAATATCGGCAATCTCCCGCCAACCTCTGCAAGATGCCTGGGACGATTGTTGAAGCCTATTTAAGCGTCGCGGTTCTACAATAAAAATTTAGTGAACAAGGCTTCCGTATGGAAGCCGAAACGTCTGTTTTGACAAAAACCTTTGGTCGGCGTCTGCCTTTTTTATGTTGAAATGAGTTACTTACTACCCGACCAGACAAGATTTCGTCAGACCTTAGATTTCATTCAGTTACGTCGGTCGTATGGCCAATCAGTTATAACTCAAATCCGCCATCATAACGCATACCCACTAGCCCGAACCATCACCTTGTTCCGCCAGTACGTTTCCATGGTCTTCCGGTTATCTTCGTTCAAGGATCATTTGGCTTTCAACCTCGCCTACAAAGCAAAGAATTTGATTCCCAGATCGCTCCGCTTGCTGCGACCCGTCGACTCCGCATTTGGACGCAGTATCATAGCAAGAGCAGAACGGCAACTTCTACAAGCCAGGATTTTAGACTGCAAACACACAACCAGGTACCTTCAAAATCAACTCTTCTTTGCTCATCGAAGCCTTGAGTACATATGCCCGAATGAGTTCGCGAGCATTCAACTGCATGCCAACTACAAAGCCAGCCTACAGTCCCGCCAACGAGAGGTGGCCCACAGAAACAAGCTCATCAGACTGATGCCTCGCCACAAGGAAGTCAACCGTGCCAATTTCCCTGGCGGCACCCGTTCGACCGTATACAATCTTTTTACCTACAAGCCAACTCAACCCCAGCTAGCCGTGCTTGAGCTTGGACTAAACTTCAACGCGGTACCTGCACTGGACAAAAGAAAAATATGTGCTGTCGAACGTGCAATTGGCAAAGTGGACCACAGTCGCCGTGATGAGGCACGAACAGGGGCAGTGAGCATTCTTGCTAAACTTCCAAGCCGATAGCCCATTCACATGCGTGCTGAGGAACGCAGTGCTGTCAACAGCCTGCGGAGGAACCAGGATATTGTTGTCCTCCCCGCCGACAAGGGTAGTGCCACTGTCATGATAAACAGGACAGACTACGACAAAAAGATGCTGGATCCTCTGCAGGACAGGAGCACTTACGTCGCTCTCAAGAAAGACCCTACATCTAAATTAGAACGAGAGCTGCAGAAACTATTTGTCGACGTGTTCTACTTCGTACCGCCTCACCATAAGTCACTATACTTCAGGCTCCTCTGCCACAATGGGTCCGCGCCTGCGTTGTATGGCTTGCCAAATATCCACAAGGAGGGCGTCCCTATGCGACCGATAGTGGACTTCACCCGTTCCCCCTTGTACGAGCTCTCAGGCTACCTTCACCGCGTCTTCGCGCCGCTAGCCGGGAAAGGATCGACGTTTATACGGAACTCGTACGAGTTCATCGAAAAGGTGCGTGACATTTTCGTGGATGACGATGACTTAATGGTGTCCTTCGACGTCAAGTCTCTGTTCACAAGCGTCCCTGTGGGTCTAGCGGTGGATGTATGCGGCGCTGCCCTTCACTCAGACGAGAAACATAATTAAAAACTTTGCGCAGAATAACACAGGACCCGACAACACAGGAGGCACCGGACCTGTTGAGGCTCTTGAAATTTTGCCTAAAAAACACGTATTTCGTCTTCCGAGGCACCTTCTCCAAACAGGTGCATGGAACAGCAATGGGCGCGGCCATTTCGGTCACGGCTGCTAACCTGACCTTGGAAGCTATAGAAAACCAAGCGCTGGCGCCTTTCCAACCTCGGCCTAAGATATTCCTGCGATATATTGATGATTGCTTTTGCACCATAAAAAAGGATGCACTCACCGCCTTCACAGAGCACATCAACAGCATCGCTGAGGTCATTACGTTTACTGTTGAGGAGGAGGTTGCCAACCACCTGCCTTTTTTGGACGTGTCAATAGAGAGAGATGGCCGCCGCCTTTTGTTTCAAGTCTTCAGGAAGCCCACCCACACGGGCAGATACCTGCATTTTAACTCTGTTAACCCGGCATGCCACAAACGTGCAGTTCCGGCTTCGCTAATTCAACGATCCCGAAAACTCTACTCAAGACCTAAAGATAGTGCCTCGGACTTGATACAAATGCGTCGTGAGTTGATGAACTGCGGCTACCCTAGGAATTTTTTGGACTCCGTTGAACGTCGCTCGGTGCGGTCAGCGGAACCCGTCGGCAGCCATTGCAAAGCACGTGTCGCCATACCTTATGTACCGGGCATAAGTGGATCACTGGGACGTGTCCTGCGCACATACGACGTGCACGTTTCCCACGTTCCCGCCCGCAAGTTACGGCTCGAGCTCGTGAATGTCAAGGACAAACTAAAGAAAGAAAATTTCCGGGTGTTTTGTACAGAATCCCCTGCGCCAAGTGCGACTATGTTTACATCGGTGAGAGTGGGAATTTTGAAAGGCGTCTGAAATAACACATGTCGGACGTGAAGAACAAGAAAGTCACTTCCAACGCACTTGTGGAGAATGCCGTATCGGTAGGTCATGATATCTGCCGGGAAATGGCTTCTATCATCGCCAAAGAAAAGAACTGGCTTTCACGCCAGTATCTCGAGTCCTTGGTGATTCAGACCACCGAAAAAAGACTTAATCGTAACATCGGCAATCTCCCGCCAACCTATGCAAGATGCCTGGGACGATTATTGAAGCCTATTTAAGCGTCGCGCTTCTACAATAAAAATTTAGTTAACAAGGCTTCCGTGGCTTCCGTATGGAAGCCGAAACGTCTCTTTGGACAAAAACCTTTGGTCGGCGTCTGTCTTTTTTTTCTGTTGAAATGAGTTAAAAGCTGTCCTTTCAGGTTCTTAAGGATATGTGCTTGGTCAGAGATCTAAAAAAAGTTCCTTCCCGTCTAAGGTTGGTTGGGGTATTGAGCCCGAAGTTGTCGAATAGCGGTGACTCGAAAAGCCAAATTCTCTCCACATAGCGCGATTTGCTGCACCCATGTCACAGGTGACTACCCGTACTCGTTTGAGAAATCCGGCTGCATATCTGGACTATTTCCATGATATATGTCTTGAGTACAGAGCCGTCCACGTGCCTACCAGTAAATTCATAGGCTATCACTTGCTTCCATCTTTGGTTTACCCCACCTAGCATAAACACCAAAGCATGGTTGGGTGCCTCTTCAGGCTTCGATGGCGAGGTCGTTCCTCCGAAAAGCACGTCTTCTCCACGGTCGAGTTCAAATCTGGGTGCTATCTCCATTTCATCTAGAAAGAGAACACAGTCTTTTTCCGCGTCCTCCATTCAATCTGTTTTCAACCTCATTACGTCGATCACTTCATGCAGGATACCTGGCATAAACTTCAGGCTCTGAATTCTTCTTGCTAAAGCTCTGCTTGATGGGAGAGGGTAGGCAATCTTTCTGAGCGTTTCACACCCAGTGGTTCCACAAGCAAATTTAATTTTTAGGTCTTGCTTTACTGTTTGAGCTGACCATGAATTGCCACGATTGTTGTTCCGAGAAAGGGCGCGAACTTGGTCTTAATTTAAAAACTTCGTATTTCGTGAGAAATTAGCTGCCTCTTACTGCAGCTTGCGATTCTGCTTCTGTAGTTTTTTGACACTGTTCTTAGATTCTTTGTGGTGTTGTTTTAGCTTATTATTGGCTGCTATGAGATCTACTATCTTCTTCCTTAGCTCTGCTTTGGGTCGCACGAACCACTGCAGTCTCTTGAGGCCGTACATCCGTGGCGGCCGAAGTAAGTTGGTTACTAGAATTGCTGCTTGCTGTACCCACCAATGTCTCATTTATCACTCCATCAGATGATGAATCTGCTGGAAGATATTCTTGCGTGTTTAAAGGAAGGACGTTTCTCACTTGTGGTCAAGAACCTTGTGCGGCAGCGTCATCACTGAGTAATACAGGCACATGCACACTTCGGTCCCTTGGTGACGTTCGCTCTTTAGCAAGTTGTGGAAGCAGATAAATAAGCGGAAATAGCACATTACATATTTAAAATAGTTGTCCTTTTGCAAAACTCTGAAACTAAGCTTTTCTGCATTGCAAAGGACCCTTCACCATGGCGGCCCATCCTAAACGTCACATGTAGCTGTTTTTCACCCCCTTCAACAAAAGGAGTGGCCTAGGCAAAGCTGGTGCTAATCCTTTTGTTCCGACAGCGTGTCGTGTAAAGGAAAGGAACGCGGCATTGTTCAGGCTATAGCCCTGTTTACATGAGACCGACAGCGGCGGGTCGAGTAGGGCCGCGCCAGATGTCGGGCTGACCACCCGACGCGACAGCGTTTATATGAACCCATTTTCTGTCGGGCAGAGATCGCCGCTACCCCTAGCGTCGAGCAAGCAAACCACGCGCGGATGCTCGAAGAGAAGCAGGAGCGCCCAGGCTTGCGCAGCGCCGCCAGACCAGAGAGGAGGCAGGAGAGGAGGCGCTAAGCCGATGAGGCAGCGTATACATGGTCCTTTCAACCGGGTCGGGCTAACGTCGGGACGAGTCAACCCACCCCCTGCAGCCGGGCTGCCCCAGCTCGACTCGACGATCACTTAGCTCGACCCTCTAGCATATACATGAGCCCGACAACCGGTTTTCTGCCCGACAGCCGACTTAACCCGACTTTTGTCGGACTCATGTAAACCCCCAGTGTGTCTGCAGCACTGCACCTTTTTTTTTTACCCCAACGCTGGTTTGGCGGCAAGGGTGAAGGAATTTTGGTATGCCAAGAAGCTGACCTCCAAAGTTTTGAAAAGAGTCCATAGAAGACGTGCCAGAAAATTTAATATGCATGCACACCAACCACTTCCTCACCCAACATTTTTTGCTTCTTTATTGTACCGAGAAAAAGCAGCAAAGTCTTATATGAGTGAACTAATGAAGTTGCATCAAAGAACGATTCATACGCGATAATATACAATATAATTTGTTATTTTATGTGCTTTCGCACCTGATTTGAATATATTTACCTGCAAGAAACTTTCGCGTGTTCGTGAAAACTTAGAAAGCCACTTACATGAGAAAATTTTTTCCCTCGAAAATACTTTAGAAAAACGGTATTCACGTGATCTACAATTGAATTTTTTTCAAGAAAATCGGTGATGGTCGCTTTTGGGGCCTGAGACGTTTCGCATGGAATAACCCATGTGATTGAATCATTGTGACAGCGGACTATAGACAACTTTTCTGTATTTTATTCAGGAACCGGAGATGTTGCAGTCTGTAAAAAATCACCTTGAGTGAAGCTCTTAACCTGAGTATACTTAGGGATAGCTACATTACGGTAGCATTTCGAGCCTTCAGCGTGGCGGCGCCGCAACCCTGTGGCTGAGCCGCCACGCTAGAAGCGTTTGCGGGTCGGTGGGCTGGAAACGCCGATTGGTCGGTGGGATGCGTGTCTTCGTGACGTTATTTCGCTTCGCCCTCGTTCTCAACCGGATGTGGGGTCGCCGCGCCTCTCTCGGCCTGTCCCTAGAGTGCCTAGGGAATCGCTAGGGCCGGCCGGCCGGCCGCTGGGCGTGCGTGGTCTGCGGGCATTCTCTTCGTGAGCGTAGGGGGTGACGCGCGCGTTTCGGGAGCTGTCCAGGTATGGCTTTTTTTTTTTTGCGTGGTGCGCTCGTCGGCGCAGCCAGCTGAAATTTCTGTACAGTTCTTGCTTCCACGACATTGCGACGACCCCCAAAAGGCGCTGACCCACGAGAAATCGCCAGCGACATAAATGTACGCATTTTATGTCAAATTTCGCTTCATGAAGTGCTGTACCGCTTACCTACATGCCTTGCGCATTCCAGGACCTCGTTTTCCTGCTGCAGGAGCACGTCGTGCTGATGTTCAAAATTTTGCAACTCCATTACGACGACCCACATAAGGTGCGGTTTGAGGACCGCCGGCGTCGCCATCTGAACCGCCGTCTGACAGCCACGATGAAGCGCTTGTCGGGCGTGCACGTTCTCAATCACGAGGTAAGGGTTGAACAACGTTTTCGCAAGTTTTCTCGTGCAGAACTCGCCAAATTGCGGCGCTTGTAACGTAAGTTTTTTTGCAGCATCGTTTCCTAGATGCTTCTGGCGAGCCGATGCTGTCCTTATTTGCCGCGGACCGATACCACGTGGCGAGACGCCATGGGCATCGACCCCAGTGCGCCTTTGTTCCTTTGCAGTGGCAAGTCCAGGGTAAAAGTGGCCACGATAATTCTGCCACTACAATCTGCCCTTTAGGATCGCTATCAGCTGTAACGGTAAGTCCAGAAGTTCCGACTCGCGCATTGTGGAAATCGCGCCTGGCCTAAGTTTCCAGCATTCACCCAGTGCAGTGCAGCTTTGTTTAATTCCTTAGAGACTTCTCGCGCTTTGTCGAAAATGACGGCAGCCGTGAAAATTTACATATTAGACCTCGCTACAGCATTATCCCAGCGCAGCGCGCCTTTGTTTCTTTGCGTCGGCAAGCGTTAGAAGCGCGCGCCGTCTCGCGCTTTGTCCAAGTCGGCTCTGAAACTCGCGCTAGGCCTCGTTGCCTGGTTGACAAAGTGCACGGCTTTGTTCCTTTCAATGGCAAGCCTCTGTCACTACAGTCGGCGGCCTTAATTTTTATGATCGCTGTCAGCTTCAACAGCTAGTCCAAGAAAAGTTATGACGATCGCGCGGTGTGGAAATCGGCGGTAGAGACAAAGAAAACTCGTGCTTGTAGCTGCAGACTTACCCAGCTCCAGTGCGCCTTTGTTTATTTCCGTAGCGACTACCCGCGCTTTGTAGAAATCGACGCCAGCCGTGAAATTTTACATATTAGACCTCGCTACAGCATTAGCGCAGAGCGCCTTCGTTTCTTTGCGTTCTAACTTGTTTGCTCGTTACTTTTGTTCTTTTCAGTCGTTTCCTGAATCTGTCCAAAGAGCCGGGGTAGGTGGATGATTGTTCGCCGTCAGTGGAACCACATGGAGATCGCACTGCATACAGCACGACTTTGGTCCATGTGTTTTTTAAATAAAAATATCAGATGTCGAAGGTCGTGCCCGAGGATTGCTTCGACAGCTGCTGCAAAACCATGGGGTCCGCACACGCTGTGTCGTCGCTGCCAAGTGAAGAGGCACAAAACGGCGGTCAACCTTAATAAAGGCCCTTCTCGGGGCCGCCTCAGTGTTTCCTGGCAGATCACACGCTTTCCACCCTGTGCACGTGTTCTCATTTCCAATTAAATAGGTCCTTCAAACCCTGCAGAAGGCTTGAATTAGGAACTGCTAATATCAAGATGGTACTTGAGAAACAATAGCGGCTACAATAACAAAGATGAAGAGGAGCTGGAGTTACACGCAAATAAAAAAGTTTGGAGGTACCCAGATAGGCTGAAATGGTTTTGGGCGGGAGTCCTAGTTATTCTATATAGGACTCAAATAATGCATATTCAGCGTTTATCAAGGTTTTTGTAGAAATATATAAAGAACATTAAGCAGTCTAAACGAATAAGAGAACCATGGATCACGCCAGAGCTCAGAAGAATGATAAAGAGCAAAAACAAGTACCATGCCTTTTTAAATAATAGCTCTCTTGAATTTCTTATTAAAAAAAACAAGAAATAATCTAAATGCTGAGCTTAAGCGTGCTAAGACTGTGTATCATCAAAAACTGTTCTCTGATGTTAGAATGAAAAATTCAGACACTGTGTGGAAAGTTGTAGATAACTTGTTACGTCGCAATACGAAAAATGCGCCAGCTCAACGAATAATCTATAAGGGCTCTGAATTATCCGGTCAGGCTCTTGCTGGCCATTTAAACAGCAATTTTTTAACCACCCATTTACCTATGATGCATCTACCTGAAGTTCCTTCATCTTGTAGCCCATTCGAAAGCCTTTTCCTTGAGCCCACCAATGAGACCTATATGAATTTGATTAATAGCAAAGCCTTAGATGTTGACAATATTCAGATAAAACCAGTCAAATATGTGCTATCATATATTGCACCTGTGCTTGCATACATATTCAATTTGTTAATTGAAACGGGAGTTTACCCGGAATAAATGAAGAAAGCAAGAGCGACAGTTGTATTTAAAGGGGGAGGTAAAGATGTAGTGTCCAATTATAGACCAATATCTGTGATTGCAGTCTTTTCAAAGGGCTTGGAAAAAGTAATCTTTTCCCGTGTAGTGAGCTTTTTTAATGCAAAACAAATCCTGTCTGATGCTCAATTTGGCTTCCGAAGGGGAAAGTCGACGGAAACGGCTTTGTTATCACTTAAGGAATGTATCCTGCAAAACACTGAAGCAGGTATTCTCACTGTCGGACTCTTCATTGATTTTAGTAAGGCTTTCCATTCCCTAAACCATCAAATTTTAACTCATAAACTTTCTCAAAACGGAGTTCGTGGAACACCTTTAGACCTCATGAAATCATACCTGCAAAATCGAAAACAATCTGTCTGTATCCACACCCATCAGTCTTCTTTTTTGGCGGTACGAAATGGTGTGCCTCAAAGCAGCATTCTGGGCCCGATGCTTTTTAACATCTATATAAATGACATTGGTCACATTTATGACAAAGCGAAATCTATTATATACGCCGATGATAGCAGTTTACTCTTCTCTGGTTACGACATAAACAAGTTAATTGAAGAGTGCAACGTAATCCTTACGAAACTAGAGAACTGGTCCTCTTCTAATTGCCTACAAATAAACCCTACAAAGACAAAGGTAATGATTTTCCGTGCAAGGAACAAGCCAGTCGAACTACAACGCGCTCCTAAATACGCAGGTCAAGAAATTCAAATTGTAGACAGCCACAAAATCCTTGAAGTTACTTTCTCGTCGCATCTCAGGTGGGATCGACATGTGGAAAATATTTACAGAAAGCTCTCTTCAGTAGCAGGTGTTCTAACACGATGTCGATGGCTCCTTCCCACTCACGTGAAAATTCAAATTTATCATGCTCTTTTCGGTTCCGTAACTCTGTTTGGGCAACACCACAAAAACAAATGTGATAAAAATACAGGTTCTGCAGAAGAAAATGATCCGCTACATTGCAAACCTTCCTTATCTGTCTCTCCAACGCAAACTGCTTTTAGAAATTATAACATCATTCGTTTTGAACATATATATGTTTTTCGCATTTTGAGGTTCTTTTACCATTCTTCTCCTGCTTATAGAGATTTCTTAATACGTAATACACATTTAAGGACCGCTTCGAATCGACTCTACACCTGAAATACCGATCTCTGGTATATTCCATATTTTCGAATTAATTATAAACTACAAACGCTTGAACACAATTTACCGACCACTCTTAATAAGCACAAAGTTTTGGATAGTGTTAAACCAAGCGAGTTAAAAATGTATTTTGTTAATATATAGCCAGGTTGCATTTAATGTTCCTTTGTTGTCTGCCGGTGCCATGTATGCCTATTGAGTGTTTCTTTTCTCTTTATTTTTCTCGGGTCTTCTCTTTGTTTTCATGCGTCTGTAAACTATCGTTAGTGAACATACATGCTCATTGTTTTCAATGCAGTTCAAAAATTGAACAAAAAAGTAAAAAAAAATAAATATAGGGGTGTGGGGAGCAGACAGGGACAAGATTGGGGGAGGAAGCAAAAAATAGAAAGAAAAGAAAAAAGGGGTGGGAACTATTATAGTCAGGAAGGACGGGGTAAAAAAAGGAGATGGCGAAACGAGAGAAAGGGAGAGGAAGACGGTGCGGGGGACATGGGCAGCGCGGCAACCACAGGCGTACGAAAGCAAAACGTGCAAACAAGACACAAACAAAATGCACAAACACAAAGATGGGCGCCGCTGCAGATGCGTGGCCAAAGAGGCGCCGCTGCGCAAATGACACTGGCAGCGACGAACAGGCCAAACCAGGCGCCTTTTGGGGGGTCTCACTAATTTCCGGTGAGCCGAGGGCTAGAACGTTAAGGAAGGAGTGGGCTACGTTAACGATAAGAACTTACTGTTCACTAAACGGTGCGCCCCTCTCCCTGGGCGGGTCGTTGAACCGACTTCGTCGGGAATACTTGGTTGTAGTGGAGGAGGGCTGGGCTAGCTGTGTACAAAGATTTCAAATTGTCGGAAAAAAGTAAGGAAAGAACGTCAAAGCTTATTAATACTGCACGAGGCAGGATAATGTAAGTAAGGAGGGGTATGATTGCCTGGGATATACACTAGGAGTTATAAAGGGTATATTTGAGTTAGCCAATTAACGAGAGGTGCAGTATTATTTTGTTCGGAGGTCGTGAATAAAAGAAAGGATACCAGGCTTTTCGTTAAGACATTCTTGAATAGTATTAAACTTGTGGATAAAATAGAATTCACGTTGTTCACGTTCTCGCCTGTTTTTTAAGCCCCCTTGAATATCTGTTACTTTTAGTTGGTCAAATGGGTGTCCTTCTGAGTTTACATGCTTGGATAGGGGAAGATTGGGGAGAGACTTGGTGTGTGCTCGGTGGTTGTTGAGTCGAATGCGGAATGCAGTGTTTGTCTCTCCTATGTATTGCTGGTTACACACAGTGCATTCAAGAAGGTAAATAATGTTTGATGAATCGCAGTCAAACTTGCCGTTGATTGAATGCTGGAAACCTGACCTCGTACCAGTTGCGGAACACGTAGTCTTCATGTGCTTGCAAACTTTGCAGCGATCTTTACTACAGGGCTGGCATCCATATTTTGGGGTTTTGTGTTCCTTGGAGTGGACTAGATGGTTCTGAATGTTTTTGGCACGCCTGTAAATCACGCGGGGTGCGCATGTAAATATTTTCGATAGTCGCTGACTTTGCTGGAGAATATTAAAGTGCTTATTAAGAATTCTGTTTATGTTCGGTGCGTTACTGTTAAATGTGAGAATAAGGTTTGTAGTGTAATCATTTCGGTTATCTCTTCGGTGCCCCTGGAGTATTAGACTACGGTTCAGATTTGAAGCTCTGCTTATGGCGTCATCAATAAAAGAACGTGGATAGCGCTGCGTTAAGAGCACGTAAACATTTTTTAATGCTTTTTATACGTTATGTAAACATTTTTTTGCTTGAAGTGCGTTTGTCGTGTACTGCCATTTCAGAGGCGCTTGGGCCCAGTCAAGCTGCTTTTTAGCAGCTTTTAGCCCTTGCATCTCTGTAGTATGTAACTTGCATTTTGTAAAAATGAAATCAAATTGCATTCGGAAGAGAAAGACAAGGTTTCATTTTGCAGTGTAAGCTTGCGTCTCTAGAATGAACAGAGAACGTTGCCTCACACTGCTTGGGCCTGTCGTTTGACCCCTCGTTCACCGCAGGGAAAAAAAGGACCTCTCTAGGAAACTATTTGTGGGATCTTTCCTCTGCTTCAGAAGGGGAGGGGGAGGGGAAGGGGGTTGATGGCCTCCCCTTTGTCGGGTTCGCCGCGACATGCGACGCACGACGGACAAGACGACGAAAGGAAGCAGGGAAAGCTGCCTTTCCGAAATTAACCGTGACTTGCAGGTGCCTATAGCTGTGTTTGGATTCCAGGGAAGTAGCAGCCGACCTCTGAATCCTCCTTGCCCATTCCCAGGGGGCTCCGCGTGCCATGTCGCCATGTGCGGTGAAAAGAGCAGTGTGCAGAGTTTAAATTAAACAAGTATGAAGCGATACAATGAAGCCAATTACAGACAGCTAGAGCAATTTCAAGAGCATGCTGTGTGATGCTAGTTATCTCAGTGAAAACTAATGCAGCCAACTATTATTTCGTATTTTTTTTACCCAACAGACATGAAAGGTCTGAAGATGAATTAGTACCAAACACATCGGTACATCAGTTGTAATGCCTGAAAAAAGTTGTACCAACATATAGATGCCCATGTCGTGATAATCAGGAATACTGAAGAATTAAGGAAAATTAAAACATTTTTTTTTGTTCGGGCTCACACACCTGCTACAAACATCTTTATACGTAGCAATTTAAATGACTCTGTAGGATGCTTTTTGGGTAAAAAGTACAGTATGGCAGAAAGGAGTCTTTAGGAAATGCACTGTGTAGAAATAGCCATACCAATTCCATGTCATCGTTCGATAAATATAACAAATACCGTGCAAAGAAGCTTGCTGCATAGTATAGTTGCAAGTTACTGGTTGCAGACCGCTCTGCAGTCACTGAACTGTGATTGTGTATGTACTGCATGACAGTGCGCGGATAGCAAAGCATGCAGTTAACCAACAAAGAGATGCTTGTTCATATCGTTTACCACACATATAAACAACATCAATGAAACAGGATGCTATGTGTAACTTTTTGGCATGTTCCTTTTTGGCAGCCTCTAAAAATGTTTCCGCCTAAATGAGCTGGCTTGTTTTGCAACAATATAACCACGGGACTGCTGTAAATTGCCACATTTTCAAATTGTATGAAAATCATTGCATGTGAGGGGTCACAACCCTATCCTGTTTCTTGAAGGTCCCGTTGCTTTGTTGGCAATGCTTGGACAACCATGGCCAGCTTTCCGCATTCATGTGCACAGGGTATGTCCATTACGTGCATGCCTTTCCACCTAGTAATGGCTTACATTGCAAACAGACAAAAAAAAACACATAGAGCACAAGTACAGATAGTATTTGTAGTCCACACTCTTCTTATTCACCTCAGTAAATATGGCACATACCCACGCGGGGGGATTGGCCAAGGTACAGTGGAGATTTGCCAATGAAGTATTTGCACGGGAAAAAAGACGTGAGGCGGCGGCGTAGAAGACTGAATCAAGATAAAGATAGGAAAATTCAATTAAATTTAAGAAATATGAATTACCAGGAATAGAACCAAGCATTTCGGACATGAGACCGAATTTTGTATACAGCTAACAAGGTAACCGATCAGTCGCACTTATGTAATTATGAAGGTAGCCACAAACACTGCTTAACGGGAATTCCTTGGCGCTCGCACCGAACGAGAGAAGAACTGGAAGCGACTGGAAGAGGGACCTCCAAATACTGATTTCCTTGAACAACCGTCGGCAAGAGAGGAGAAAATGGTCTAATGTTTCAACTTGCCCACATGAGACACAAAGGTTTGTCGCAGGGAACCCGTATCTGCGTAAGTACAAATTTAAGTGAGGGATTCTGCATCGCAGAAGCGTCATTGACACCTCAAAACGCCTTGATTTACACCACCGGACATCCCATGGTTACTTTAAGTGGTGAAAATCCACGGTATTGAGCAACGGATAACTCAAGCTGGCTGAAATATGTTGGAACCACTGGAAACGTGAAGTTTCCAACAGAATGAGGTGAGGGACGGGATAGATTAAGATTACAGGAGCGCTGAGAGCTGACCTTGCCAATAAATCAGCCACCTCGTTAAAATAGGCACCCGAATGCCTGCAGGTACCCGGACAAGCGGATCTCACGCACTGTGCACGGAACAAAAAGCCTAAGCGGCCGATTCAATAAAGATTTTCCGGAGTTTTGGAGAGAGCCTAAAACTGAAAGGCAGTCTGCAAGAATAAGAACCCGTGCTACATGTCTGGGAATTTTGAGAAGAACCAAAGCAATAGCCAAAAACTCTACGAAGAATTTAGCAGTATAATCAGGGATACGAACGGAATTCAGGCAGTCTGCAAGAATAAGAACCCGTGCTACATGTCTGGGAATTTTGTGGAGAACCAAACCAATAGCTAAAAACTCTACGAAGAATTTAGAAGTATAATCAGGGATACGAACGGAATAGCTCCAAGCCAGATCCTGCGAATATATCCCAATCGCCGCCTTCTGACAGCTGCCGGAGGCATCAGTGGAGAGAACAAGTCTGATGAGGAAAATTGTGTAGGTGTTCAGAAAGAAGACCATTTAGGATATTTGCGGGCATATGTTTCGCATGGAACGGGTAAATATGGTCGTAATAGAAGACGGGGTCAGCCTGCGTATCAGCAACTCGTTGCAAGGAGATCAGATCAACCTGAAGCGGAGCTTGCGTGAACCTAACTTGCGGAAGCTGATAGCCTGGCCAATGTTGCTGTTGTTGTTAGCCTATCAAAAGATCGCACATACCCACACTGGGCGATCGGCGAAGAATCCGGTGGCTATTCATCTGTACTCAATTAACAAAAAAGAAAACCACGCGGGAACGCAACACTGGCGGATGTGCTGAATTTCAGGAACAAACCATGCAACAAGTAACAAATCCGGTGGCTATTCATCTGTACTCAATTAACAAAAAAGAAAACCACGCGGGAACGCAACACTGGCGGATGTGCTGAATTTCAGGAACAAACCATGCAACAAGTAACAAAATATTCCTAAATCAGATTTTACATTGCATAATGAACCATGACTGTACCAAAGCAATGAGACATAAGTGAAGCATTTCATTCCTTTCGTGACATAAACGAGTTATGAGGTTTGTTGAACAATTAAAAAAGTGATTTTTCATGGCAGCCAGCATGGGTCATTTCAAGTTATAGCTCAAGATTACAATCACATCTGATATAGATGACACGCATGCTATGAAAGCAAGATAGTTTTTTTTTTCCTTTTTTATGAGAAACGCACAGGCAGTTTCAAGGTTTGCTTCACTATTTAATTTCTGGAGTATACACAAAGGCATGTCTATAAATTATTCGTGCGTTACACCAGAACCAACACTACTTAAGTTGGTAAATCATGTTCATTACCTGGGTGTCATTAATAGCAAACATATGATAATGCTGCTAATGTTATAGACGAACAAACAGCGGTTTTATGAAGACGTTAAGTAATACGTGATACTGTTGTGTTCATCAGGTAGGCAGTTTCAAGGCTTGCTTCACAATTTAATTTCTGGCGTATACACAGGCATGTCTATAAATTATTCGTGCGTTACACCAAAACCAACACTACTTAAGTTGGTAAATCATGTTCATTACCTGGGTGTCATTAATAGCAAACATATGCTAATGCTGCTAATGTTATAGACGAACAAACAGTGGTTTTATGAAGACGTTAAGCAATACGTGATACTGTTGTGTCCATTAGGTAATGAACTGTGCGGCAGTTTCAGTTTCTCTTCTCTTATTTTCAAATTCAATTCTCTTTCAGTTTCTCTTCTTCAGAGTTTCAGTTTCAGTCACATGCATGTTGCTTGACACCGCGTATACGTGACGCAGGAAAAGTAGAGGGGGGGGGGGGGGGGGTCGGAGGAACCTTGGCGTCAGCATGACATCGCTCGCTCCGGTGTGTCGTTCGATCTTGCATCTACAATACAACAACGTGCCGACGAGGTAAATCTTTACTATGGGTTTCACGGGATCTTACGCCCCCTCGTACATTCCTGAAAACCCCGGATCAGCCACCAATACCATGGAACCAGTGGAAGGCACTGTTTTCTACCTACTTAGAGGCGTCTGGCGCCTGAGTTTCCTGCATCCCGGCGCAAAGCTATAGATGCTTCTGCAATCGCGCGGCGTCGGAGGTCAGCGTCGTTCCGGAACGCCTCCCGCCACGAGCGCAATTTTAAAACGAAGGAGACCTCAATTAAGTGAAGTTACGAAACGCGAAGATGCGTCGAAGGTGCCTCCGCCCGCCTTCCGTCGCGGAGACAAAAAGAGGGCTCCTTCCTAAAAACTGAGAGAGAGGGCAGAGTAACAGAAAGAAAATGGGGAACGAAGGCGCGAAATCGCCCAAGTGTGCGTTATTGCAATGGGTTACTGCCCTATATGGAGCATCACGCTCTATTATCTGCAAAGCAGGAAAAAAGAAATAAATAAAATATATAAAAAATATAAAAAGTTGAGGGGGGAATAGGCAATATGCTTTGCTCTCATAACTGTTTTCTCTGGTCATGAGCAAGAAAGACTGGCAGGGGGAGGAGAAGGGCGGCATGTGGAAGCAAGCACGCAAATTGGCATGACCTCAGGCGATGCAGTCGGGGTGCTGTAAATTTCAGTAGGGCTAGGACTATGATCTCTGAAGTGTGGAGAGAGTATCAGGGTTTCCATTTATGCCGGCCTGTACAGTATTAAACTGATATATAAAGTATGACTCTCGTTGCTCACGCTCACGGGTATTTTGGAAGCCGCTCTGTAGCATCGTAACTCTTAGTTTGTCAAACTCGTGACCTTCCTGGGAAAGATGTTTCGACAGGGGGAGGAGAGAAAGAGATCTGGTGTGCGCGCGCTGGTTGTTGAATCTAATTCGGAAGGAATTCTCTGTTTGGCCAATGTATTGCATGTGACAATCGCCACACTCGAGCATGCATACTACGTTACTACTGTCACAGTTCAAGTGTTCACGGATGGAGTGTTTGAAGCTAGAGTGTGTGCTTTGAGCTAGTGTTGTTGTCCGCATGTGCTGGCAAACTTGACAGCGATTCTTCCTGCAAGGCAAGCAAACCACAGGCTTTTACTTATTGACAGTAGAGTGAACTACATAATTCTGCATGTTTTTTGGTAGTCTGTAGGTAACCTGTAGAACTGTTGGAAAAATTTTTGATAGTCGATCGTTTTGTTCGACAATGTTGAAATGTTTTTTTAGAGTTTTGTTGACATTAGGAAGGTTGTTTGCGAAGGTTAAGACGAGATTAGAGCGGTGTTCATTTGCGGTTGCTAATGGGGGATCCCCAAACATTTCATTACGATCTGTTGCTTCCGCTTTCGTAGCGGCATCATCAATAATGGAGGCCGGACAGCAATGGTCCCTCAGAACCTCCCGCATACGGCTAGAATTTTCTTCGAAGTCTTCTGGTCGTGAGCAGATCCGTTTGAATCTGATGGCTTGGGAATATGGAATTGAAGTTTTGCAGTGGCGTGGGTGGCAGCTCTTCTAATGAAGGTACTGTTGCCTATCCGTGGGCTTTCTATAGACACTGGTGATTAAGGTACCCTTCTCCATTCGAATTGAGACGTCCAAGAAATTAATTTGACAGATGGAGTAAGGGTGTGTGAAACAGATGTTTGGATGTACGTTGTTAAATGCTGAAATAAACTGGATGAATTGGTCCTCTGTTTTCGTCCATACCATGAATATGTTGTCTAGGAAGCGTTTGTAAAAAGCCGTTTTTGTTCGGTATGAGCGGATAAACTCCGATTCAATGCTATGCATATATATGTTGGCATAGTTTGGGGCCATTTTCGTTCCCATAGCGGTACCACTCGTTTGTAGGTAAAAGGAGTTGTTGAATTCAAAAAAGTGGAGCTTGAGGACCAGATCAGTAAGTGCAGCGATGGTACTTTGGCTAGGAGCATCATCGTTTTTGTGTTTTCCATAGGATGCGACCAGAATCGGATGCCATCATCATGCGGTATGTTTGTGTACAGAGACACTACATCAAGGGTAACTAAATATATATATGCAAAGTTGAGAGACGCTTCATTTAGACAGATTTATTTGGAGTCGAAATTTCGGACAGAGCCTGTCCTTTCTCAAGACTGAAGTTACAGCGATCTTCCTCCCGTTCTTGAGGAGTTGTAATTGGCACACATGTCCGCCACATGAAAATAGCAACAAGCAATCGGGTGCTGGAAAGAAGATGGACAGAAAAGAAAAATACTAGAAAAGGGAGAAAGAGTAATAAATAGAAAAAGAATACGCGCTGTCGCACCTTGTCCACCGAAAAGCCGCTGGGAGCGTGCAGAAAAAAAAGAGAAAGAAATAAAGTTAAACGAGGAGCGGGAGAGAATGGTCGCCCCTCAAGGCAGAGCGGCGGCGAGTACAGAAGCAGACGGTGGCGGATTCACGGAGATGCGTGTACTCACGTGCCGCTGGCCAAAACGAGTAAAAAAAAAACAGAATAAAGCGCAGACATGGCAGGACACTTCCCTGGAGCCTCTTCGGCAGGAATAGTCAATGTGGAATCACCGGCGCAGTTTGCTTAAGTAGAGACATGTGCACTGTGCATGCAAACACAAAAAATAAAAATAAAAAAGGCGACAAAACATCCGAGTTCGGGAAAGTGTCGTGGGGGGGGGGGAGGCGGGGGGTAAACGTGAATGGCGGGAGCATTTAGGCAAGGGTTCTTCAACTGCACCCCGCTGGGTGGGGTGGAGGTAAAGATGCGCTTCTTTATCCCGCGCACGCTGTCACAAACGTGGGGAATTCTGAGAAAACTCTAGGGAAAATGTCTGTCACCAACCGAACATGACGTCATTAAAAGTAACGTGACCATGACGTTAAAGGCGTGACGTCACTTTTTTTGGGCCAATCAGCGTTTCCAGCCTACCGACCCGCAATCGCTTGTGCCACGCTGAGGTGGCTAGAGCGGGCAGGTGTGAAAACAGAAGCATTTGCGGGTCGGTAGGCTGGAAATAATAATAATAATAATTGTTTTTGGGGGGAAAGGAAATGGCGCAGTATCTGTCTCATATATGGTTGGACACCTGAACCGCGCCGTAAGGGAAGGGATAAAGGAGGCAGTGAAAGAAGAAAGGAAGAAAGAGGTGCCGTAGTGGAGGGCTCCGGAATAATTTCGACCACCTGGGGATCTTTAACGTGCACTGACATCGCACAGCACACGGGCACCTTAGCGTTTTTCCTCCATAAAAACGCAGCCGCCGCGGTCGGGTTCGAACGCGGGAACTCCTGATCAGTAGTCGAGCACCTTAACCACTGAGCCACCGCGGCTGGAAACGCCGATTGGTCGGTGGGATGCGTGTCTGCGTGACGTTTTATCGCTTCGCCATCGTTCTAAACCGGATGTGGCGTCGCCGCGCCTCTCTCGGCCTGTCCCTAGAGGGCCTAGGGAATCGCTAGGGCCGGCCGGCCGGCCGCCGGGCGTGTGTGGTCTGCGGACATTCTCGTCGTGAGCCTAGGCGGCGATGCGGGCGTTTCGGGAGCAGTCCAGGTATGGCTTTTTTTGCGTGGTGCGCTCGTCGGCGACAGCCAGCTGAAATTTCTGTACAGTTCTTGCTTCCACGACATTGCGACGACCCCCAAAAGGCGCTGACCCGCAAGAAATCGCCAGCGACATAAAGGTACGCATTTTATCTCAAATTTCGCTTCATGAAGTGCTGTACCGCTTACCTACATGCCTTGCGCATTCCAGGACCTCGTTTTCCTGCTGCAGGAGCACGTGGCTAGTGTCGTGCTGGTGTTCAAAATTTTGCAACTCCATTACGACGACCCACATAAGGTGCGGCTTGAGGACCGTCGGCGTCGCCATCTGAACCGTCGTCAGACAGCCACGATGAAGCGCTTGTCGGGCGTGCACGTTCTCAATCACGAGGTAAGGGTTGAACAACGTTTTCGCAAGTTTTCTCGTGCAGAACTCGCCAAATTGCGGCGCTTGTAACGTAACTTTTTTTGCAGCATCGTTTCCTGGATGCTTCTGGCGAGCCGATGCTGTCCTTATTTGCCGCGGACCGATACCACGTGGCGAGACGCCGGGGCATCGACCTTTGTTCCTTTGCAGTGGCAAGTCCAGGGTAAAAGTGGCCACGATAATTCTGCCACTACAATCTGCCCTTTAGGATCGCTATCAGCTGCAACGGTAAGTCCAGAAGTTCCGACTCGCGCATTGTGGAAATCGCGCCTGGCCTAAGTGTCCAGCATTCACCCAGTGCAGTGCAGCTTTGTTTAATTCCTTAGAAACTTCTCGCGCTTTGTCGAAATCGACGGCAGCCGTGAAAATTTACATATTAGACCTCGCTACGGCGTTATCCCAGCGCAGCGCGCCTTTGTTTCTTGGCGTCGGCACGCGTTAGAAGCGCGCGCCGTCTCGCGATTTGTCCATGTCGGCTCTAAAACTCGCGCTAGGCCTCGTAGCCTGGTTGACAAAGTGCACGGCTTTGTTCCTTTCAATGGCAAGCCTCTGTCACTACAGTCGGCGGCCTTAATTTTTATGATCGCTGTCAGCTTCAACAGCAAGTCCAAGTAAAGTTATGACGATCGCGCGGTGTGGAAATCGGCGGTAGAGACAAAAAACTCGTGTTTGTAGCTGCAGACTTACAAAGCTCCAGTGCGCCTTTGTTTATTTCCGTAGAGACTACCCGCGCTTTGTAGAAATCGACGCCAGCCGTGAAAATTTACATATTAGACCTCGCTACAGCATTAGCGCAGAGCGCCTTCGTTTCTTTGCGTTCTAACTTGTTTGCTCGTTACTTTTGTTCTTTTCAGTCGGTTCCTGAATCTTTCCAAAAAGCCGGGCTAGGTGGATGATTGTTCGCCGTCAGTGGAACCACATGGCGATCGCACTGCATACAGCACGACTTTGGTCCATGTGTTTTTTAAATATAAACATCAGATGTCGAAGTTCGTGCCCGAGGATTGCTTCGACAGCTGGGGAAAACCATGGGGACCGCACACGCTGTGTCGTCGATGCCAAGTGAAGAGGCACAAAACGGCTGTCAACCTTAATAAAGGCCCTTCTCGGGGCCGCCTCAGTGTTTCCTGGCAGATCACACGCTTTCAACCCTGTGCACGTGTTCTCCTCGTTTCCAATTAAATAGGTCCTTCAAACCCTGCAGAAGGCTTGAACTAGGACCTGCTAATATCAAGATGGTACTTGAGAAACAATAGCGGCTACAATAACAAAGATGAAGAGGGGCTGGAGTTACACACAAAAAAAAAAGGTTGGAGGTACCCAGATAAGCTGAAATGGTTTTGGGCGGGAGTCCTTGTTATTCTATATAAGACTCAAATAATGCATACACAGCGTTTATCAATATTTTTGTAGAAATATATAAAGAAAATTAAGCAGTCTAAACGAATAAGAGAACCATGGATCACGCCAGAGCTCAGAAGAATGATAAAGAGCAAAAACAAGTACCATGCCTTTTTAAATAATCGCTCTCTTGAATCTCTCTTTTTTAAAAAAAAACAAGAAATAATCTAAATGCTGAGCTTAAGCGTGCTAAGATTGTGTATCATCATAAACTGTTCTCTGATGTTATAATGAAAAATTCAGACACTGTGTGGAAAGTTGTAGATAACTTGTTACGTCGCAATACGAAAAACGCGCCAGCTCAAGGAATAATCTATAAGGACTCTGAATTATCCGGTCAGCCTCTTGCTGGCCATTTAAACAGCAATTTTTTAACTAGCCATTTACCTATGATGCATCTACCTGAACTTCCTTCATTTTGTAGCCCTTTCGAAAGCCTTTTCCTTGAGTCCACCAGTGAGACCTTTATGAATTTGAATAATAGCAAAGCCTTAGATGTTGACAATAATCAGATAAAACCAGTCAAATATGTATTATCTTTTATTGCACCTGTGCTTGCATACATCTTCAATTTGTTAATTGAAACGCGAGTTTACCCGGAAGAAATGAAGACAGCAAGAGTGACAGTTGTGTTTAAAGGGGGAGATAAAGATGTAGTGTCCAATTATAGACCAATATCTGTGATTGCAGTCTTTTCAAAGGGCTTGGAAAAAGTAATCTTTTCCCGTGTAGTGAACTTTTTTAATGCAAAACAAATCCTGTCTGATGCTCAATTTGGCTTCCGAAGGGGAAAGTCGACGGAAACGGCTTTGTTATCACTTAAGGAATGCATCCTGCAAAAAACTGAAGCAGGTATTCTCACTGTCGGACTCTTCATTGATTTTAGTAAGGCTTTCGATTCCCTAAACCATCAAATTTTAACTCATGAACTTTCTCAAAACGGAGTTCGTGGAACACCTTTAGACATCACGAAATCATACCTGCAAAATCGATAACAATCTGTCTATATCCACAACCATCAGTCGTCTTTTCTGGCGGTACGAAATGGTGTGCCTCAAGGCAGCATTCTGGGCCCGATGCTTTTTAACACCTATATAAATGACATTGTGCATATTTATGACAAAGCGAAATTTATTATATACGTCGATGATAGCAGTTTACTAATCCCTGGTCGCGACATAAACAAGTTAATTGAAGAGTGCAACGTAATCCTTACGAAACTAGAGAACTGGTCCTCTTCTAATTGCCTCCAAATAAACCCTACAAAGACTAAGGTAATAATTTTCCGTGCAAGGAACAAGCCAGTCGAACAGAACGCGCTCCTAAATACGCAGGTCAAGAAATTCAAATTGTAGACAGCCACAAAATCCTTGAAGTTACTTTCTCGTCGCATCTCAGGTGGGATCGACATGTGGAAAATATTTACAGAAAGCTCTCTTCAGTAGCAGGTGTTCTAACACGATGTCGATGGCTCCTTCCCACTCACGTGAGAATTCAAATTTATCATGCTCTTTTCAGTTCCGTAACTGTTTGGGCGACCACCACAAAAACAAATGTGAGAAAAATACAGGTTCTGCAGAAGAAAATGGTCCGCTACATTGCAAACCTTCCTTATCTGTCTCTCCAACGCAAACTGCTTTTAGAACTTATAACATAATTCGTTTTGAACATATATATGTTTTTCGCATTTTGAGGTTTTTTTACCATTCTTCTCCTGCTTATAGAGATTTCTTAATACGTAATACACATTTAAGGACCGCTTCGAATCGACTCTACACCTGAAACACCGATCTCTGGTATATTCCATATTTTCGAATTAATTATACACTACAAATGCTTGAACACAATTTACCGACCACTCCTAATAAGTACAAAGTTTTGGCTAGTGTTAAACCAAGCGAGTTAAAAATGTATTTTGTTAATATATAGCCACGTTGCATTTTATGTTCCTCTGTTGTCTGCCGGTGCCATGTATGCCTATTGAGTGTTTCTTTTCTCTTTATTTTTCTCGGGTCTTCTCTTTGTTTTCATGCGTCTGTAAACTATTGTTAGTGAACATACATGCTCCTTGTTTTCATTGCATTTAATCTATTAGTCACTTGCTTCGTTGTTTTTGTGGTTGTTATATATATATATATGTATATCTATGGCTAAATGAAGCGTTTTCAACTTTGAATTTTTGCCTCTAGCAACCAAATACGTTTATCTTTCTATACTATACTATATATATATATATATATATATATATATATATATATATATATATATATATATATATATATATATATATATATATATATAGAGAGAGAGAGAGAGAGAGAGAGAGAGATTTAAGAGAAGTGGGCACTTCTACAGCGACACATTTATTTATCAACGTTTCGACCGCGGTGCGGTCTCCTTCAGGACTGTAGTGGTCTCGCGTCAAATGGACGTTTTAAGTTTGTGAGCTGCAGAGGAGGGAAAAAGGAGTGTAACAAGCAAATAGCAACAGTTCAAAAAATTGAACAAAAAAGTAAAAAAAATAAAGTTAGGGGTGCGGGGAGCAGACAGGGACAAGATTGGGGGAGGAAGCAAAAAATAAAAAGAAAAGAAAAAAGGGGGGAACTATTATATTAAGGAAGGACGGGGTAAAAAAAGGAGATGGCGAAACGAGAGAAAGGGAGAGGAAGACGGTGCGGGGGACATGGGCAGCGCGGCAACCACAGGCGTACGAAAGCAAAACGTGCAAACAAGACACAAACAAAATGCACAAACACAAAGATGGGCGCCGCTGCAGATGCGTGGCCAAAGAGGCGCCGCTGCGCAAATGACACTGGCAGGGACGAACCGGCCAAACCAGGCGCCTTTTGGGGGGTCTCACTAATTTCCGGTGAGCCGAGGGCTAGAACGTTAAGGAAGGAGTGGGCTACGTTAACGAGCACATGTGTAAGAACTTACTCAGGGGGTCTGGGTTTCACTGAACGGTGCACCCCTCTCCCTGGGCGGGTCGTTGAACCGACTTCGTCGGGAATACTTGGTTGTAGTGGAGGAGGGCTGGGCTAGCTGTGTACAAAGATTTCAAATTGTCGGAAAAAAGTAAGGAAAGAACGTCAAAGCTTATCAAAACTGCGCGAGGCAGGATAGTGTAAGTAAGGAGGGGTATGATTGCCTGGGATATACACTAGGAGTTATAAAGGGTATATCAGAGTTAGCCAATTAACGAGAGGTGCAGTATTATTTTGTTTGGAGGTCGTGAATAAAAGAAAGGATACCAGGCTTCGTTAAGACATTCTTGAATAGTATTAAACTTGCGGATAAAATAGAATTCACGTTGTTCACGTTCTCGCCTCTTTTTGAAGCCCCTTGAATAATTGTTACTTTTAGTTGGTCAAATGGGTGTCCTTCTGAGTTTACATGCTTGGATAGGGGAAGATTGGGGAGAGACTTGGTGTGTGCTCGGTGGTTGTTAAATCGAATGCGGAATGCAGTGTTTGTCTCTCCTATGTATTGCTGGCTACACACAGTGCATTCAAGAAGGTAAATAATGTTTGATGAGGCGCAGTCAAACTTGCCGTTGATTGAATGCTGGAAAACTGACCTCGTACTAGTTGCGGAACACGTAGTCTTCATGTGCTTGCAAACTTTGCAGCGACCTTTACCACAGGGCTGGCATCCATATTTTGGGGTTTTGTGTTCCTTGGAGTGGACTAGATGGTTCTGAATGTTTTTGGCACGCCTGTAAATCATGCGGGGTGCGCATGAAAATATTTTCGATAGTCGTTGACTTTGCTGGAGAATATTAAAGTGCTTATTAAGAATTCTGTTTATGTTCGGTGCATTACTGTTAAATGTGAGAATAAGGTTTGTAGTGTAATCATTTCGGTTATCTCTTCGGTGCCCCTGGAGTATTTGACTACGGTTCAGATTTGAAGCTCTGCTTATGGCGTCATCAATAAAAGAACGTGGATAGCGCTGCGTTAAGAGCACGTAAACATTTTTAATGCTTTTTTATACGTATATGTAAACATTTTTTTTTTGCTTGAAGTGCGTTTGTCGTGTACTGCCATTTCAGAGACGCTTGGGCCCAGTCAAGCTGCTTTTCAGCAGCTTTTAGCCCTTGCATCTCTGTAGTATGTAACTCTCATTTTGTAAAAATGAAATGAAATTGCATTTGGAAGAGAAAGACAAGGTTTCATTTTGCAGTGTAAGCTTGCGTCTCTAGAATGAACAGAGAACGTTGCCTCACACTGCTTGGGCCTGTCGTTTGACCCCTCGTTGACCGCACGGAAAAAAAGGGACCTCTCTAGGAAACTATTTGCGGGATCTTTCCTCTGCTTCAGGAGGGGAGGGGGAGGGGAAAGGGGAGTTGATGGCCTCCCCGTTGTCGGGTTCGCCGCGACATGCGACGCACGACGGACAAGACGACGAAAGGAAGCAGGGAAAGCTGCCTTTCCGAAATTAACCGTGACTTGCAGGTGCCTATAGCTGTGTTTGGATTCCAGGGAAGTAGCAGCCGACCTCTGAATCCTCCTTGCCCATTCCCACGGGGCTCCGCGTGCCATGTCGCCATGTGCGGTGAAAAGAGCAGTGTGCAGAGTTTAAATTAAACAAGTATGAAGCTATACAACGAAGCCAATTACAGACAGCTAGAGGAATTTCAAGAGCATGCTGTGTGATGCTAGTTATCTCAGTGAAAACTAATGCAGCCAGCTATTATTTCGTATTTTTTTTACCCAACAGACATGAAAGGTCTGAAGATGAATTAGTACCAAACACATCGGTACATCAGTTGTAATGCCTGAAAAAAGTTGTACCAACATATAGATGCCCATGTCGTGATAATCAGGAATACTGAAGAATTAAGGTAAATTAATACATTTTTTTTGATCGGGCTCACACACCTGCTACAAACATCTTTATACGTAGCAATTTAAATGACTCTGTAGGAAGCTTTTAGGGTAAAAAGTACAGTATAGCAGAAAGGAGTCTTTAGGAAAGGAACTGTGTAGAAATAGCCATACCAATTCCATGTCATCGTTAGATAAATGTAACAAATACCGTGCAAAGAAGCTTCCTGCATAGTATAGTTGCAAGTTACTGGTTGCAGACCGCTCTGCAGTCACTGGACTGTGATTGTGTATGTACTGCATGACAGTGCGTGGATAGCAGAGCAGTTAACCAACAAAGATGCTTGCTCATATCGTTTACCACACGTATAAACATCATCAATGAAACAGGATGCTATGTGTAACTTTTTGACATGTTCCTTTTTGGCAGCCTCTAAAAATGTTTCCGCCTAAATGAGCTGGCTTGTTTTGCAACAATATAACCACGGGACTGCTGTAAATTGCCACATTTTCAAATTGTATGAAAATCATTGCATGTGAGGGGTCACAACCCTATCCTGTTTCTTGAAGGTCCCGTTGCTTTGTTGGCAATGCTTGGACAACCATGGCCAGCTTTCCGCATTCATGTGCACAGGGTATGTCCATTACGTGCATGCCTTTCCACCTAGTAATAGCTTACATTGCAAACAGACAAAAAAACACATAGAGCACAAGTACAGATAGTATTTGTAGTCCACACTCTTCTTATTCACCTCAGTAAATATGGCACATACCCACGCGGGGGGATTGGCCAAGGTACAGTGGAGATTTGCCAATGAAGTATTTGCACGGGAAAAAAGACGTGAGGCGGCGGCGTAGAAGACTGAATCAAGATAAAGATAGGAAAATTCAATTAAATTTAAGAAATATGAATTACCAGGAATAGAATCAAGCATTTCGGACATGACACAGAATTTTGTATACAGCTAACAAGGTAACCGATCAGTAGCACTTATGTAATCATGAAGGTAGCCACAAACACTGCTTAATGGGAATTCCTTGGCGCTCGCACCGAACGAGAGAAGAACTGGAAGAGACTGGAAGAGGGACCTCCAAATACTGATTTCCTTGAACAACCGCCGGTAAGAGAGGAGAAAATGGTCTAATGTTTCAACTTGCCCACATGAGACACAAATGTTTGTCGCAGGGAACCCGTACCTGCGTAAGTACAAATTTAAGTGAGGGATTCTGCATCGCAGAAGCGTCATTGACGCCTCAAAACGCCTTGATTTACACCACCGGACATCCCATGGGTACTTTAAGTGGTGAAAATCCACAGTATTGAGCAACGGATCACTCAAGCTGGCTGAAATATGTTGGAACCACTGGAAACGTGAAGTTTCCAACAGAATGAGGTGAGGGACGGGACAGATTAAGATTACAGGAGCGCTGAGAGCGGACCTTGCCAATAAATCAGCCACCTCGCTAAAATAGACACCCGAATGCCTGCAGGTACCCGGACAAAGCGGATCTCACGCACTGTGCACGGAACAAAAAACCAAAGCGGCCGATTCAATAAAGATTTTCCGGGGTTTTGGAGAGAGCCTAAAACTGAAAGGCAGTCTGCAAGAATAAGAACCCGTGCTACATGTCTGGGAATTTTGAGAAGAACCAAACCAATAGCCAAAAACTCTACGAAGAATTTAGAAGTATAATCAGGGATACGAACGGAATAGCTCCAAGCCAGATACTGCGAATATATCCCAATCGCCGCCTTCTCACAGCTGCCGGAGGCATCAGTGGAGAGAACAAGTCTGATGAGGAAAATTGTGTAGGTGTTCAGAAAGAAGACCATTTAGGATATTTGCGGGCATATGTTTCGCATGGAACGGGTAAATATGGTCGTAATAGAAGACGGGGTCAGCCTGCGTAGCAGCAACTCGTTGCAAGGAGATCAGATCAACCTGAAGCGGAGCTTGCGTGAACCTAACTTGCGGAAGCTGATAGCCTGGCCAATGTTGCTGTTGTTGTTAGCCTATCAAAAGATCGCACATACCCACACTGGGCGATCGGCGAAGAATCCGGTGGTTATTCATCTGTACTCAATTAACAAAAAAGAAAACCACGCGGGAACGCAACACTAGCGGATGTGCTGAATTTCAGGAACAAACCATGGAACAAGTAACAAAATATTCCTAAATCAGATTTTATATTGCATAATGAACCATGACTGTACCAAAGCAATGAGACATAAGTGAAGCATTTCATTCCTTTCGTGACATAAAGGAGTTATGAGGTTTGTTGAACAATTAAAAAAGTGATTTTTCATGGCAGCCAGCATGGGTCATTTCAAGTTATAGCTCAAGATTACAATCACATCTGATATAGATGACACGCTTGCTATGAAAGCAAGATAATTTTTTTTCCTTTTTTTATGAGAAATGCACAGGCAGTTTCAAGGCTTGCTTCACAATTTAATTTCTGGCGTATGCACAAAGGCATGTCTATAAATTATTCGTGCGTTACACCAGAACCAACACTACTTATGTTGGTAAATCATGTTCATTACCTGGGTGTCATTAATAGCAAACATATGCTAATGCTGCTAATGTTATAGACGAACAAACAGTGGTTTTATGAACACGTTAAGTAATACGTGATACTGTTGTGTCCATCGGGTAATGAACTGTGCGGCAGTTTTAGTTTCTCTTCTCTTATTTTCAAATTCAATTCTCTTACTTTCAGTTTCTCTTCTTCAGAGTTTCAGTTTCATTCACATGCATGTTGCTTGACACCGCGTATACGTGACGCAGGAAAAGTAGAGGGAGGGGGGGGGGGGGTCGGAGTAAACTTGGCGTCAGCATGACATCGCTCACTCCGGTGTGTCGTTCGATCTTGCATCTACAATACAACCACGTGTCGACGAGGTAAATCTTTACTATGAGTTTCGCGAGATCTTACGCCCCCTCGTACATTCCTGAAAACCCCGGATCAGCCACCAATACCATGGAACCAGTGGAAGGCACTGTTTTCTACCTACTTAGAGGCGTCTGGCGCCTGAGTTTTCTGCATCCCGGCGCAAAGCTATAGATGCTTCTGCATTCGCGCGGCGTCGGAGGTCAGCGTCGTTCCGGAACGCCTCCCGCCACGAGCGCAATTTTAAAACGAAGGAGACCTCAATTAAGTGAAGTTACGAAACGCGAAGATGCGTCGAAGGTGCCTCCGCCCGCCTTCCGTCGCGGAGACAAAAAGAGGGCTCCTTCCAAAAACTGAGAGAGAGGGGAGAGTAACAGAAAGAAAATGGGGAACGAAGGCGCGAAATCGCCCACGTGGGCGTTATTGCAATGGGTTACTGCCCTATATGGGGCATCACGCTCTTTTATCTGCAAAGCAGGAAAAAAGAAATAAATAAAATATATAAAAAATATAAAAAGTTGAGGGGGGGAATAGGCAATATGCTTTGCTCTCAGAACTGTTTTCTCTGGTCATGAGCAAGAAATACTGGCAGGGGGAGGAGAAGGGCGGCATGTGCAAGCAAGCACGCAAATTGGCATGACCTCAGGCGATGCAGTCCGGGTGCTGTGAATTTCAGTAGGGCTAGGACTATGATCTCTGAAGTGTGGAGAGAGTACCAGGGTTTTCATTTATACCGGCCTGCACAGTATTAAACTGATATATAAAGTATGACTCTCGTTGCTCACGCTCACGGGTATTTTGGAAGCCGCTCTGTAGCAGCGTAACTTTTTGTTTGTGAAACTCGTGACCTTCCTGGGAAAGATGTTTCGACAGGGGGACGAGAGAAAAAGATCTGGTGTGCGCGCGGTGGTTGTTGAATCTAATTCGGAAGGAATTCTCTGTTTGGCCAATTTATTGCATCTGACAATCGCCACACTCGAGCATGCATACTACGTTACTACTGTCACAGTTCAAGTTTTCACTGATGGAGTGTTTGAAGTTAGTGTGTGCTTTGAGCTAGTGTTGTTGTCCGCATGTGCTGGCAAACTTGACAGCGATTCTTCCTGCAAGGCAGGCAAACCACAGGCTTTTACTTATTGACAGTAGAGTGAACTACATAATTCTGCATGTTTTTTGGTAGTCTGTAGGTAACCTGTAGAACTGTTGGAAAATTTTTGATAGTCGATCGTTTTGTTCGATAATGTTGAAATGTTTTTTTTAGAGTTTTGTTGACATTAGGAAGGTTGTTTGCGAAGGTTAAGACGGGATTAGAGCGGTGTTCATTTGCGGTTGCTAATGGGGGATCCCCAAACATTTCATTACGATCTGTTGCTTCCGCTTTCATAACAGCATCATCAATAATGGAGGCCGGATTGCATTGGTCCCTCAGAACCTCCCGCATACGGCTAGAATTTTTTTCGAAGTCTTCTGGTCGTGAGCAGATCCGTTTGAATCTGATGGCTTGGGAATATGGAATTGAAGTTTTGCAGTGGGGTGGGTGGCAGCTCTTCTAATGAAAGTACTGTTGCCTATCCGTGGGCTTTCTATAGACACTGGTGATTAAGGTACCCTTCTCCATTCGAATTGAGACGTCCAAGAAATTAATTTGCCTGGTGGAGTAAGGGTGTGTGAAACAGATGTTTGGATGTACGTTGTTAAATGCTGAAATAAACTGGATAAATTGGTCCTCTGTTTTCGTCCATACCATGAATATGTTGTCTAGGAAGCGTTTGTAAAAAGCCGTTTTTGTTCGGTATGAGCGGATAAACTCCGATTCAATGCTATGCATATATATGTTGGCATAGTTTGGGGCCATTTTCGTTCCCATAGCGGTACCATTCGTTTGTAGGTAAAAGGAGTTGTTGAATTCAAAAAAGTGGAGCTTGAGGACCAGATCAGTAAGTGCAGCGATGGTACTTTGGCTAGGAGCATCATCGTTTTTGTGTTTTCCATAGGATGCGACCAGAATCGGATGCCATCATCATGCGGTATGTTTGTGTACAGAGACACTACATCAAGGGTAACTAAATATATATATATGCAAAGTTGAGAGACGCTTCATTTAGACAGATTTATTTGGAGTCGACATTTCGGACAGAGCCTGTCCTTTCTCAAGACTGAAGTTACAGCGATCTTCCTCCCGTTCTTGAGGAGTTGTAATTGGCACACATGTCCGCCACATGAAAATAGCAACAAGCAATCGGGTGCTGGAAAGAAGATGGACAGAAAAGAAAAATACTAGAAAAGGGAGAAAGAGTAATAAATGGAAAAAGGAAACGCGCTGTCGCACCCTGTCCACCGAAAAGCCGCTGGGAGCGTGCAGAAAAAAAAGAGAAAGAAAAAAGGAAAACTAGGAGCGGGAGGGGAGAATGGTCGCCCCACAAGGCAGAGCGGCGGCGAGTACAGAAACAGACGGTGGCGGATTCGCGGAGATGCGTGTACTCGCGTGCCCCTGGCCAAAACGAGCAAAAAAAAAAACATAATAAAGCGCAGACATGGCAGGAGACTTCCCTGGAGCCTCTTCGGCAGGAATAGTCATGTGGAATCAGAGGCGCAGTTAGCTTAAGTAGAGACACGTGCACTGTGCATGCAAACACAAACACACAAAATAAAAATAAAAAAGGTGACAAAACATCCGAGTTCGGGAAAGTGTAGTGTGTGGGGGGGGGGGGGGGGGAGGCGGGGGTAAACGTGAATGGCGGGAGCATTTAGGCAAGGGTTCTTCAACTGCACCCCGCTCGGCAAAGTGGTCGAACTGGGTGGGGTGGAGGTAAAGATGCGTTTCTTTATCCCGCGCACGCTGTCACAGACGTGGGGAATTCTGAGAAAATTCTAGGGAAAATGTGTCTGTCCCCAACCGGACATGACGTTATTAAAAGTCACGTGACCATGACGTTAGATGCGTGACGTCACTTTTTTTTGGGCCAATCAGCGTTTCCAGCCTATCGACCCGCAATCGCTTGTCGCTTGTCACCCTACCACGCCTCTGCCGTCAGCGCCGCCACACGGCATCGGCGCGCTGCGGGGCCATGCTTCCCCGGCCGGTTTTCACACAAGCGATTGCGGGTCGGTAGGCTGGAAACGATCATTGGCCCCCAAAAGTGACGTCACGCCTGTAACGTCATGGTCACGTGACTTAATGACGCCATGTCCGGTTAGGGACAGACAGATTTTCCCTAGAGTTTTCTCGGAATTCCCCACGTTTGTGACAGTGTGCACGGGATAAAGAAGCGCGTCTTTACCTCCACCCCACCCAGTTCGACCACTTTGCCGAGCGGGGTGCAGTTGAAGAACCCTTGCCTAAATACTCCCGCCATTCACGTTTACACCCAACAAACCCCCCCCCCCCCCCCCACCCCACGACACTTTCCCGTACTGGGATGTTTTGTCGCCTTTTTATTTTTATTTTGTGTGTTTTTGTTTGCATGCACAGTGCACGTGTCTCCACTTAAGCTAACTGCGCCGCTGATTCCGCGCATTGACTATTCCTGCCGAAGAGGCTCCAGGGAAGTCTCCTGCCATGTCTGCGCTTTATTCTGTTTTTTTTTACTCGTTTTGGCCAGGGGCACGCTAGTACACGCATCTCCGGGAATCCGCCACCGTCTGCTTCTGTACTCGCCGCCGCTCTGCCTTGAGGGGCGACCAATCTCCCCTCCCGCTCCTCGTATTCCTTTTTTTCTTTCTCTTTTTTTTTCTGCACGCTCCCAGCTGCTTTTCGGTGGACAGGGTGCGAGAGCGCGTTTTCTTTTTCTATTTATTACTCTTTCTCCCTTTTCTAGTATTTTTCTTTTCTGTCCATCTTCTTTCCAGCACCCGATTGCTTGTTGCTATTTTCATGTGGCGGACATGTGTGCCAATTACAACTCCTCAAGAACGGGAGGAAGATCGCTGTAACTTCAGTCTTGAGGAAGGACAGGTTCTGTCCGAAACGTCGACTCAAAATAAATCTGTCTAAATGAAGCGTCTCTCAACTTTGCACATATATATTTTGTTACCCTTGATGTAGTGTCTCTGTACACAAACATACCGCATGATGATGGCATCCGAGCTCTGGTCGTATCCTATGGAAAACACAAAAACGCTGATGTTCCTAGCCAAAGTACCATCGCTGCACTTACTGGTCTGGTCCTCAAGCTCCACTTTTTTGAATTCAAGAACTCCTTTTACCTACAAACGAGTGTGTACCGCTATGGGAACGAAAATGGCGCCAAACTATGCCAACATATATATGCATAGCATTGAATCGGAGTTTATCCGCTCATACCGAACAAGAACGGCTTTTTACAAACGCTTCCTAGACAACATATTCATGGTATGGACGAAAACAGAGGACCAATTCATCCAGTTTATTTCAGCATTTAACAACGTACATCCAAACATCTGTTTCACACACCCTTACTCCATCTGTCAAATTAATTTCTTGGACGTCTCAATTCGAATGGAGAAGGGTACCTTAATCACCAGTGTCTATAGAAAGCCCACGGAGAGTCAACAGTACCTTCATTAGAAGAGCTGCCACCCACGCCACTGCAGAACTTCAATTCCGTATTCCCAAGCCATCAGATTCAAACGGATCTGCTCACGACCAGAAGACTTCGAAGAAAATTCTAGCCGTATGCGGGAGGTTCTGAGGGACCAATGCTATCCGGCCTCCATTATTGATGATGCCGTTACGAAAGCGGAAGCAACATATCGTAATGAAATGTTTGGGGATCCCCCATCAGCAACCCCAAATGAACACCGCCCTAATCTCGTCTTAACATTCGCAAACAACCTTCCTAATGTCAACAAAACTCTAAAAAAACATTTCAACATTATCGAACAAAACGATCGACTATCAAAAATTTTTCCAACAGTTCTACAGGTTACCTACAGACTACCAAAAAACATGCAGAATTATGTAGTTCACTCTACTGTCAATAAGTAAAAGCCTGTGGTTTGCCTGCCTTGCAGGAAGAATCGCTGTCAAGTTTGCCAGCACATGCGGACAACAACACTAGCTCAAAGCACACACTAACTTCAAACACTCCATCCGTGAACACTTGAACTGTGACAGTAGTAACGTAGTATGCATGCTCGAGTGTGGCGATTGTCAGATGCAATACATTGGCCAAACAGAGAATTCCTTCCGAATTAGATTCAACAACCAGCGCGCGCACACCAGATCTCTTTCTCTCCTCCCCCTGTCGAAACATCTTTCCCAGGAAGGTCACGAGTTTGACAAACTAAGAGTTACGATGCTACAGAGCGGCTTCCAAAATACCCGTGAGCGTGAGCAACGAGAGTCATACTTTATATATCAGTTTAATACTGTACAGGCCGGCATAAATGGAAACCCTGATACTCTCTCCACACTTCAGAGATCATAGTCCTAGCCCTACTGAAATTCACAGCACCCCGACTGCATCGCCTGAGGTCATGCCAATTTGCGTGCTTCCTTCCACATGCCGCCCTTCTCCTCCCCCTGCCAGTCTTTCTTGCTCATGACCAGAGAAAATAGTTCTGAGAGCAAAGCATATTGCCTATTCCCCCCTCAACTTTTTATATTTTTTATATATTTTATTTATTTCTTTTTTCCTCCTTTGCAGACAATAGAGCGTGATGCTCCATGTAGGGCAGTAACCCATTGCAATAACGCACACTTGGGTGATTTCGCGCCTTCGTTCCCTATTTTCTTTCTGTTACTCTCCCATCTCTCTCAGTTTTTAGGAAGGAGCCCTCTTTTTGTCTCCGCGACGGAAGGCGGGCGGAGGCACCTTCAACGCATCTTCGCGTTTCGTAACTTCACTTAATTGAGGTCTCCTTCGTTTTAAAATTGCGCTCGTGGCGGGAGGCGTTCCGGAACGACGCTGACCTCCGACGCCGCGCGAATGCAGAAGCATCTATAGCTTTGCGCCGGGATGCAGAAAACTCAGGCGCCAGACGCCTCTAAGTAGGTAGAAAACGGTGCCTTCCACTGGTTCCATGGTATTGGTGGCTGATCCGGGGTTTTCAGGAATGTACGAGGGGGCGTAAGATCTCGTGAAACTCATAGTAAAGGTTTACCTCGTCGGCACGTTGTTGTATTGTAGATGCAAGATCGAACGACACACCGGAGCGAGCGATGTCATGCTGACGCCAAGTTTCCTCCGACGCCCCCCCCCCCCCCCCCCTTCTACTTTTCCTGCGTCACGTATACGCGGTGTCACGCAACATGCATGTGACTCAAACTGAAACTCTGAAGAAGAGAAACTGAAAGTAAGAGAATTGAATTTGAAAATAAGAGAAGAGAAACTGAAACTGCCGCACAGTTTATTACCTGATGGACACAACAGTATCACGTATTACTTAACGTCTTCATAAAACCACTGTTTGTTCGTCTATAACATTAGCAGAATTAGCATATGTTTGCTATTAAAGACACCCAGGTAATGAACATTATTTACCAACTTAAGTAGTGTTGGTTCTGGTGTAACGCACGAATAATTTATAGACATGCCTTTGTGTATACGCCAGAAACTAAATTGTGAAGCAAGCCTTGAAACTGCCTACCTGATGGACACAACAGTATCACGTATTACTTAACGTCTTCATAAAACCGCTGTTTGTTCGTCTATAACATTAGCAGCATTAGCATATGTTTGCTATTAATGACACCCAGGTAATGAACATGATTTACCAATTTAAGTAGTGTTCTGGTGTAACGCACCAATAATTTATAGACATGCCTTTGTGTATACGCCAGAAATTAAATTGTGAAGCAAGCCTTGAAACTGCCTGTTCATTTCTCATAAAAAAAGGAAAAAAAATTATCTTGCTTTCATAGCATGCATGTCATCTAGATCAGATGTGATTGTAATCTTGAGCTATAACTTGAAATGACCCATGCTGGCTGCCATGAAAAATCACTTTTTTAATTGTTCAACAAACCTCATAACTCATTTATGTCACGAAAGGAATGAAATGCTTCACTTATGTCTCATTGCTTTGGTACAGTCATGGTTCATTATGCAATGTAAAATCTGATTTAGGAATATTTTGTTACTTGTTGCATGGTTTAATTTGTTCCTGCAATTCAGCACATCCGCGAGTGTTGCGTTCCCGCGTGGTTTTCTTTTTTGTTAATTGAGTACAGATGAATAGCCACCGAATTCTTCGCCGATCGCCCAGTGTGGGTATGTGCGATCTTTTGATAGGCTAACAACAACAGCAACATTGGCCAAGCTATCAGCTTCCGCAAATTAGGTTCACGCAAGCTCCGCTTCAGGTTGATCTGATCTTGCAACGAGTTGCTGATACGCAGGCTGACCCCGTCTTCTATTACGACCATATTTACCCGTTCCATGCGAAACATATGCCCGCAAATATCCTAAATGGTCTTCTTTCTGAACACCTACACAATTTTCCTCATCATACTGTTCTCTCCACTGATGCCTCCAGCAGCTGTGAGAAAGCGGTGATTGGGATATATTCGCAGGATCTGGCTTGGAGCTATTCCGTTCGTATCCCTGATTATACTTCTAAATCCTTCGTTGAGTTTTTGGCTATTGGTTTGGTTCTCAAAATTCCCAGACATGTAGCACGGGTTCTTATTTTTGCAGACTGCCTTTCAGTTTTAGGCTCTCTCCAAAACTCCGGATAATCTTTATTGAATCGGCCGCTTAGGTTTTTTGTTCCGTGCACAGTGCGTGAGATCCGCTTTGTCCGGGTACCTGCCGGCATTCGGGTGTCTATTTTAACGAGGTGGCTGATTTATTGGCAAGGTCAGCTCTCAGCGCTCCTGTAATCTTAATCTATCCCGTCCCTCACCTCATTCTGTTGGAAACTTCACATTTCCAGTGGTTCCAACATATTTCAGCCAGCTTGAGTGATCCGTTGCTCAATACCGTGGATTTTCACCACTTAAAGTACCCATGGGATGTCCGGTGATGTAAATCAAGGCTTTTTGAGGTGTCAATGACGCTTCTGCGATGCAGAATCCCTCACTTAAATTTGTGCTTACGCAGATACGTGTTCCCTGCGACAAACCTTTGTGTCTCATGTGGGCAAGTTGAAACGTTAGACCATTTTCTCCTCTCTTGCCGGCGGTTGTTCAAGGAAATCAGTATTTGGAGGTCCCTCTTCCAGTCTCTTCCAGTTCTTCTCTCGTTCGGTGCGAGCGCCAAGGAATTCCCATTAAGCAGTGTTTGTGGCTACCTTCATGATTACATAAGTGCAACTGATCGGTTACCTTGTTAGCTGTCTACATAATTCTGTCCCATGTCCGAAATGCTTGGTTCTATTCCTGGTAATTCATATTTCTTAAATTTAATTGAATTTTCCTATCTTTATCTTGATTCAGTCTTCTACGCCTCCGCCTCACGTCTTTTTTTTTTCCCGTGCAAATACTTCATTGGCAAATCTGCACTGTACCTTGGCCAATCCCCCCGCGTGGGTATGTGCCATATTTACTGAGGTGAAGAAGAAGAGTATGGACTGCAAACATTACCTGCACTTGTGATCTATGTGTTTTTTTTGTCTGTTTGAAATGTAAGCCATTACTAGGTGGAAAGGCATGCACGTAATGGGCATACCCTGTGCACATGAATGCGGAAAGCTGGCCATGGTTGTCCAAGCATTGCCAACAAAGCAACGGGACCTTCATGAATGCCGAAAGCTGGCTATGGTTGTCCAAGCATTGCCAACAATGCAACGGGACCTTCAAGAAACAGGATAGAGTTGTGACCACTCACATGCAATGATTTTCATACAATTTGAAAATGTGGCAATTTACAGCAGTCCCGTGGTTATATTGTTGCAAAACAAGCCAGCTCATTTAGGCGGAAACATTTTTAGAGGCTGCCAAAAAGGAACATGTCAAAAAGTTACACATAGCATCCTGTTTCATTGATGATGTTTATATGTGTGGTAAACGATATGAACAAGCATCTCTTTGTTGGTTAACTGCTTTGCTATCCACGCACTGTCATGCAGTACATACACAATCACAGTCCAGTTACTGCAGAGCGGTCTGCGACCAGTAACTTGCAACTATACTATGCAGCAAGCTTCTTTGCACGGTATTTGTTACATTTATCGAACGATGAGATGGAATTGGTGTGGCTATTTCTACACAGTGCATTTCCTAAAGACTCCTTTCTGCCAAACTGTACTTTTTACCCAAAAAGCTTCCTACAGAGTCATTTAAATTGCTACGTATAAAGATGTTTGTAGCAGGTGTGTGAGCCCGAACAAAAAAAATGTTTTAATTTTCCTTAATTCATCAGTATTCCTGATTATCACGACATGGGCATCTATATGTTGGTACAACTTTTTTCAGGCATCACAACTGATGCACCGATGTGTTTGGTACTAATTCATCTTCAGACCTTTCATGTTTGTTGGGTAGAAAAAAATACGAAATAATAGTTGGCTGCATTAGTTTTCACTGAGATAACTAGCATCGCACAGCATGCTCTTGAAATTCCTCTAGCTGTCTGTAATTGGCTTCGTTGTATAGCTTCATACTTGTTTAATTTAAACTCTGCACTCTGCTCTTTTCACCGCACATGGCGACATGGCACGCGGAGCCCCGTGGGAATGGGCAAGGAGGATTCAGAGGTCGGCTGCTACTTCCCTGGAATCCAAACACAGCTATAGGCACCTGCAAGTCACGGTTAATTTCGGAAATGCAGCTTTCCCTGCTTCCTTTCGTCGTCTTGTCCGTCGTGCGTCGCATGTCGCGGCCAACCCGACAAAGGGGAGGCCATCAACCCCCCTTTCCCCTCCCCCTCCCCTCCTGAAGCAGAGGAAAGATCCCGCAAATAGTTTCCTAGAGAGGTCCCTTTTTTTCCCTGCGGTGAACGAGGGGTCAAACGACAGGCCCAAGCAGTGTGAGGCAACGTTCTCTGTTCATTCTAGAGACGCAAGCTTACACTGCAAAATGAAACCCTGTCTTTCTCTTCCAAATGCAATTTCATTTCATTTTTACAAAATGAGAGTTACATACTACAGAGATGCAAGGGCTAAAAGCTGCTAAAAAGCAGCTTGACTGGGCCAAGCGTCTCTGAAATGGCAGTACACGACAAACGCACTTCAAGCAAAAAAAAAAATGTTTACATATACGTATAAAAAAGCATTAAAAATGTTTACGTGCTCTTAACGCATCGCTATCCACGTTCTTTTATTGATGACGCCATAAGCAGAGCTTCAAATCTGAACCGTAGTCAAATACTCCAGGGGCACCGAAGAGATAACCGAAATGATCACACTACAAACCTTATTCTCACATTTAACAGTAATGCACCGAACATAAACAGAATTCTTAATAAGCTCTTTAATATTCTCCAGCAAAGTTAACGACTATCGAAAACATTTTCTTGCGCACCCCGCGTGATTTACAGGCGTGCCAAAAACATTCAGAACCATCTAGTCCACTCCAAGGAACACAAAACCCCAAAATATGGATGCCAGCCCTGTGGTAAAGGTCGCTGCAAAGTTTGCAAGCACATGAAGACTACGTGTTCCGCAACTAGTACGAGGTCAGTTTTCCAGCATTCAATCAACGGCAAGTTTGACTGCGCCTCATCAAACATTATTTACCTTCTTGAATGCACTGTGTGTAACCAGCAATACATAGGAGAGACAAACACTGCATTCCGCATTCGATTTAACAACCACCGAGCGCACACCAAGTCTCTCCCCAATCTTCCCCTATCCAAGCATGTAAACTCAGAAGGACACCCATTTGACCAACTAAAAGTAACAATTATTCAAGGGGCTTCAAAAACAGGCGAGAACGTGGACAACGTGAATTCTATTTTAACCACAAGTTTAATACTATTCAAGAATGTTTTAACGAAAAGCCTGGTATACTTTCTTTTATTCACGACCTCCAAACAAAATAATACTGCACCTCTCGTTAATTGGCTAACTCTGATATACCCTTTATAACTCCTAGTGTATATCCCAGGCAATCATACCCCTCCTTACACTATCCTGCCTCGCGCAGTATTGATAAGCTTTGACGTTCTTTCCTTACTTTTTTCCGACAATTTGAAATCTTTGTACACAGCTAGCCCAGCCCTCCTCCACTACAACCAAGTATTCCCGACGAAGTCGATTCAACGACCCGCCCAGGGAGAGGGGTGCACCGTTCAGTGAAACCCAGACCCCCTGAGTAAGTTCTTACACATGTGCTCGTTAACGTAGCCCACTCCTTCCTTAACGTTCTAGCCCTCGGCTCACCGGAAATTAGTGAGACCCCCCAAAAGGCGCCTGGTTTGGCCGGTTCGTCCCTGCCAGTGTCATTTGCGCAGCGGCGCCTCTTTGGCCACGCATCTGCAGCGGCGCCCATGTTTGTGTTTGTGCATTTTGTTTGTGTCTTGTTTGCACGTTTTGCTTTCGTACGCCTGTGGTTGCCGCGCTGCCCATGTCCCCCGCACCGTCTTCCTCTCCCTTTCTCTGGTTTCGCCATCTCCTTTTTTTACCCCGTCCTTCCTTAGTATAATAGTCCCCCCCTTTTTTCTTTTCTTTCTATTTTTCCTCCCCCAATCTTGTCCCTGTCTGCTCCGCACACACCTATCTTTATATTTTTTACTTTTTTGTTCAATTTTTTGAACTGTTGTTGCTATTTGCTTGTTACACTCCTTTTGCCCTCATCTGCAGCTCACAAACATAAACGTTCATTTGGCGCGAGACCACTACAGTCATGAAAAAGACCGCACCGCGGTCGAAACATTGATAAATAAATGTGTCGCCGTAGAAGTGCCCAGTTCTCTTAAATCTCTCTCTCTCTCTCTCTCTCTCTCTCTATATATATATATATATATATATATATATATATATATATATATTGTGACGACCCCCCCATAATGCGCAGGTCCACACGGGACGGAGAGGCAAAGAGACACCGTATGGCTCAGTTTAAACAAACAGATATATTCAATAATTATACATGATTATACATCAGAGGCTGGGGTGTCCGAGCTTACGTGCCGACGACTTCATGGGGACGATGGAGGGGCTCCGGAGTTGAGCTCGAACGGTTGCTGGCAGAAGCTGCACGCCGTCGGGCTTCGGCGCTGAAGGCCCACTTGGCGAACGATGTCGTCCTCAGCGTTCTTTCTCCCGTACTCCTTGTCGGTTTTTATATCCTCTTATCCCCACATTCCCTAGGGTGAGGACGCCCACGCCGGAGTGGGAGGGGCCTAGGGCTTTCACTTGGGCGCACAAACACACCACCGCACTTATGGTCTCGCCCCCGTCACGTGTTGAGTCCGAGGGAAAGAAGGTTGTCGTCGAGGTAGCGTCGGCTGTGGTAGACGGTCTATGGCCCGCTGACGGTTCCCGCGGGTCACCGACCTCCGTTCTCCATCAAATGACACTCGCCACTCAAGGCCGGAACGCGAGGTCACTAAAAGGCCGGGAAAGTGGTCCCTTGTCCTAGGATGTGCTCGGGAGTGTTGGTGATGATGCCCGCCGTCTTGTCACGGGGCCAGGCCCGCGGAAACGAGGCCCTTTGTCCCCGGCACGGTTACGGCAATTGGAGGAAGATAACGCCCGTCTCCCCGCGGCGGCGGCGTTCGACATGTGCCGACACTATGGAAAGGGGGTCCGGTTGTGCTTAAACCCCTTCGTTTTGGTCGTTCACTCACAACGAGTATGGCTCGGTAATTGATGATGCCCGCCGTCTTGTCACGGGGCCAGGCCCGCCGAAACGAGGCCCTTCGTAGCACACACAAGGAACGTCACACTCGCTCACCCTCCAGAAGAATGTTCTCCGAACATTTGAGTCCATGCAGCTGCCCTTCGCTTTCTGAATCGCCTCGCACAGTGCGTCCGACAAAACACTTTTCGCTGCACTCAACACCACTGCACAACACCATATGCCTCAGCTGTCATAACTGGCGTCTCCAGGGGCAGCACTGATCTTCTTTTACAGATAAACATGAAACTCAGCACCCAAGCCTCTGCTTTCTAGTCCAAACTGGACGAAATAAATTTACCACAGTTACAAAGGAGCTCCCACTTCTAGCACGATCACGGCACAGACAAAAATATATATAACGAAAGGAAGTAGGGCAGGTTCTGCATGCGCTCCGCATGCTCTCCTGTGAAGGTGTTACTTAATGACAGAAAGGTTTAACTACCAACTCCGATATCTAACACATAAGCACATAGCAATGTTATGAACAGTAGCTTGGTTTGGGCTAGTTGGTAACAGTTCTTAGAAAACATAGCGCAAAAAGGACACGGACGACACAGAAGTGGACAGGACAGGCGCTATGTCCTGTCCTGTCCACTTCTGTGTCGTCCGTGTCCTTTTTGCGCTATGTTTTCTAAGCAATGTTATGAGCTGCGGCATTACACAATTCTAACCAGTTCACAACTCCGCTCTGTTTACGCCATTAGTCCGTCTTAGCTTTCCGATTTCGCAGCGGATATCGGTCTTCATGAGTCATACCAAGTAAGTCTGTGACCCTTTGTCTGCTTTGAGACTCGCGAGGGCTCGTGGCAGGAGCCTCTCCTGGCGTTATCTGCGCGGCAACCTCGCGCGCTTCTTCTTCTAGCAATGCATGAAGTAAATCCGGTGGCATTCCGGCCGTCACCTCTGGCGCCTGCCGAACAAATGCAAGAGAGGGCGTTTCTTGCGAACTATCTGCGCGCTCCGCTTCACTTCTGTCCCCATCAAAATCCGCGCTTTCCCTTTCCTCATTTCGTGAATACTGAACCGGTGCCGACTTGAGGCGATTTGCGTGTATCCTTATCAAGCGCCGGTTCACGTCTCGGACTCTGAAGTTTACCGGAGAAAGCTTCTCGACAACCTCGCACGTGCCTCTCCGCTTCGTCTGGAACTTACGAGCTAGCCAATTCTGCCTTTGGCAGTTTTCAATGTACACGCTGTCCCCCACATCAAACGGCGCGCCTCTAGCACTGCGATCGTGCACCTCCTTCCTGCGCTTCGCCGCTTTCTTTAAGGCCTCCTTTGCGATGTCCCTCGCCACTTGCAAGCGCGATTCTAGCTCAACCTTATAGTCGTCCAGTGAAGCGTATGGGACACGACGGGGGCCCTCTGGCACTTCACTAGGCTGGTCCGGGTCTCGGCCGTAGAGAAGAAAGAATGGCGATTCGCCCGTGCTCTCGTGTGCTGCGGAATTGTAGGCAACCATTGCATACGGGAGCCACAAGTCCCAGTCCCGCTGGTCGCGCGAAACAAAATGCGACGGGAACCCGGCCACGGTTTGGTTCAGTCGCTCCACCGCGCCGTTGCAAGCCGGATGGTACGGCGTTGTCTGCTTCTTAGCGATCTTAAGCAGCTCGCAAACTCTCCTCATTAGCTGCGACACGAAGTTTGTTCCCCGATCTGTCAAGAGTTGCCTCGGGGGTCCATGTCGGAGCACGATCTGTTCGACAAATGCTCTTGCAACCGTGTCTGCCTTCTGATCTGGGAGTGCTACCGCTTCCGCGTATTTTGAAAGGTGATCGACGAATACTAAAATGTACCTGTTTCCGGAAGTGGTCGTGGGCAATGGGCCCATTATGTCCATACCTGTCCGCTCGAAGGGAGCCGAAACCTCAGGGAACGGCTGAATTGGAGCTGGTCTTCGTCCCTTGGGTGTTTTTCTTTCGAGACAGGAATGACACTTCGCACAGTAGTCTCTAACATCCTGTCGCATGCCACTCCAAAAGTACAAACGCTTCACACGCCTGCGTGTCTTCGCTACGCCAAAATGACCGGCGCATGGCGCATCGTGAAACGCGCGAAGAACCCTTTCTGTCCACGACCGAGGTATGACGACTCTCTCCCAAGCGGTTTTCTCTGGTCTCCCTTTCCTGGTTGGCCTCGTGCGCCGACACAGGGTGCCGTCTTTGCCAATGAAATAACCTAGCTGTTCGGGGTGAGACGGTGCGCCCTCTAAGCTTTCGATTATTCGCTTCAGGTCAGGATCTTTGCACTGCTCTGTGCGTAATTCGGCGGGGTCGACTACGGGGACAAACTCATCTATAGCTGCCACGGCAGCTGTGCGGCTGAGTGCATCAGCATTCAGATGTGTCTTTCCTGACTTGTGCTCCACTTCAAAGCAGTATTCCTGCAGGTGTAGATTCCATCTAGCGAGTCGCGAGCTAGGGTCCCTGACACTCATCACCCATTTCAGAGGATGGCAGTCTGTGACTAGCTTGAATTTGCGGCCGTAACGGTAGCATCTGAAGTGCTTTACTGCCCAGACAACGGCGAGGCACTCCCTTTCCGTAGCTCCGTACTTTTGCTCTGTGGGGCTCAGCTGTCGGCTAGCAAAAGCAACGGGATGTTCTTTGCCCTCGATAACCTGAGATAGCACGGCACCAACTGCGAACTTTGACGCATCTGTGGCCATAACGAAGGGCAAATTAAAATCCGGGTGGCGCAACAGCGGTGCACTCATTAGCTTCCTTTTCAGGGCCCCAAAAGCATCCTCCGCGTTTTCGTCCCAGCGAAAGGCGACATTTTCGGCTGTTAAGGCGGTGAGCGGCTTAGCGAGCTTGGCGAACTCCTCTATGTGCCTTCGGTAGTAACCGATCAGGCCGAGAAACTGCCGGACCTGGCGGACGCTAGTCGGGGATGGAAAATCCGAAACACACCTTAGTTTCTCAGGGTCCGGTCGCACGCCGTCAGCTGAAACAACGTGCCCGAGGTATTTCACCTCGTTTTTGAGGAATTGGCACTTAGAGGGCTTCAGCTTGAGACCAGCTCCTCTTAGTCGCACCAAAACCTGCTCAATATCGCGCAAATGGTTCTCAAAACTGTCACTGTATATGATTATGTCATCCATATACACGAAGCACAGCCTCCCCAGAAGACCTGCCAGGATAACATCAGCGGTTCTCTGCCAGACAGCAGGGCTGTTGGCCAGACCCATCGGCATTCTTTTCCATTCATAGTGCCCTGAGGGCGTGTTGAATGCCGTTTTCTCGGCATCTGCCGGATCCATTGCTATCTGCCAGAATCCCGCCGCCATGTCCACTACCGTGAAGTACCTGGCAGAGCCCAGCTGAGAAAGCGTCTCCTGTATATTGGGGATGGGTTATGGATCGATGCGAGTTACGGCATTTAGTTTGCGGTAGTCCACTACCAATCGATACGAGCCATCTGGCTTTTCCACCAATAGTGCTGGTGCTCCCCAGGGTGACTTTGAGTGTTCGACAATGCCGCGATCAATCAGGTCCTGCACCTGCCGCTCCATCTCCTCACGTTGGGAGTAAGGAATCCTGTACGCACGCTGGTAAACGGGCGATGAAGTGCCGGTTTCTATCCTGTGCTTTATAACGCCACAGCAGCCCAAATCCAGGTGAGACGCGGCGAATACCTCCGAGTAGTCGTTCAGCAAACCAGCCAGAGCCTCCCTCTCCCTGGATTTTACGTGAGAAAGATCGAACGACGCCTTTGGAACAGCCGAAGGACTAGCATGCTCTACAGTTGCGAGTACCGTATCGGTGGGCTCACGTTTCTCTATCGCAGAGGTGAAGAAAGCCAATGTTTTGTTCTTGGGAAGGCTCAGTGGCTGCTGGCTACAGTTAACCACCCGTAGGGGCACTCTGTGGGCCTCATTAACTGTCACGAGGCACGCGGCTGCCTTCAGGCCATTGCTGAGAGAGTCGACCGGCTCAAGCACTCCCACGGCGCCGCTCTCTACATCTGAAGGCACACACGCGTACAAAATGTGCTCCGACCAAGGAAGGACGACCGCCTCATCGACCAGCCTGACGGCAACCCGCGAATATACCTTCTCCAATGATCCCACTGTTTGACGGGTGTCAATATCGGTAATGCGAATCTCAGCCCCTCTCCTGTTCAAAAACGAAACTTTTGAGCCGCCCGCATTAACCTCTTCCTCAGAGAATGAGACTACTACCTTCCCTTTTCTCAAAAAACCTGCCCTAATATACCTGACACTCCGTTTGGCACTCGTGTTTGACACTCGTGTCCGGGCATACGTAGCAGGGGTGCTCCAATGCAATTCCGCCGAGAGAGAAGTGTAACCGGTAGAGTCCACTTATGCCAAGAGTATCCCCCGTTATGCCTACAAATTTGGTTGCCATACCACCAGACGCTTCAAACACCTCGCGGTCCCCCTTCCTTCGAAGCGTGTTAAAACTGCTTTCCTTAAGCAATGTCACCTTTGACCCCGTATCTATCAACAATTCCATGCAACAACCATTTAACTTGCAACGCACAACAGGGCATGCCTCGTCAGCCACGCAAACCACCACCACCTCATCATCCACTGCTCCCTCCCACGCCCCTCAGGATGGGGAGGACTATCTAGTTTTTTTTTCTCGGTATCTGGAGCCCCGCTGTAGGCTTGCTTAGGGCGTGTCTCGCCTGCTTCTCTTTGTGGCTCCCCACGCCGCACGTTTTGGCAGAACCTGGCGATGTGTCCGCGACCCTGGCAAGCGAAGCATACGATTTCTTCAAAATCTCGCATACCGCGCCTGTAGCTTTGTGGCGGTCTCCGGTTTCCAGCGAATGGGCGCTGTTGAGCGCGCGCTTCAACCTGGCGTTCCACCTGCTGAGATAGCAGCTGTTCTAAGCGATCTAACCGCTCTGTCAAGAGAGCAACCTCAGGGTTGAGCACCGCTCTCTCTATGACGCGTACTCTCGCTGCGGCTGTCGTTAACGCCTCATTTCGTTCCTCATCCAATGCGGCCGCCACGGCTTGGTCGAAATTGCTCGGCTTGCGCGAGAGCACGAACCGGCGCACGGGGTCTTGCAGACCAGCCACGAACATAGGGGTCATTTACTCTTTAAGTAGATCCTCCGCGTATTTCTTCTTTAGCTGGTCTCCTTCCTCCTCCCTGCTTAACGTATCGCGTGCTAGGCGCTGAAGCCGCGACGCAAACGTTCGCACGTCCTCCCCTACCATCTGTCCGGCGTCACGGAACCTCTGTACCCGCACGTGACGTGGTTCAGTGTCGAAATGCTCAAACGCGAGCTTCTTAAATTCCGCAAATGATTTTGTGGATTTTACTTTTTCGTCTCGCCATGCAAAATCATGAGCAGCTCCTGCCATCTTACACCTGGCCATTCCCAGCATTTGTGCATCGGACCATCCCCCCATTTTCCTAATTTCTTCTAGCATGGAAAAGAAATCGCAGATTGGAACCCCTGTCTTATCTCCCGTAAACGTCGGAATGACGCTTCCTAATGCCAGCATGCTTGCTCCGAGCGACGGCTGTGGAGTGGGAGCTCCCTCAGATACAGACATTTTTTTTTTCGCTCAAGCCCTCCGGTGCCTCAAGCCTCTGAAATGGGGTAAAAGTCCCACAATTAGCCCCGTGATTCCCTTTCGATTACAATTTTGAAGTCATGAATGTCGCAGCATTCAGAGGACATTTGCTTTTGAGACCCCACTTCTGACACCAGTGTGACGACACCCCCCCATAATGCGCAGGTCCACACGGGACGGAGAGGCAAAGAGACACCGTATGGCTCAATTTAAACAAACAGATATATTCAATAATTATACATGATTATACATCAGAGGCTGGGGTGTCCGAGCTTACGTGCCGACGACTTCATGGGGACGATGGAGGGGCTCCGGAGTTGAGCTCGAACGGTTGCTGGCAGAAGCTGCACGCCGTCGGGCTTCGGCGCTGAAGGCCCACTTGGCGAACGATGTCGTCCTCAGCGTTCTTTCTTCCGTACTCCTTGTCGATTTTTATATCCTCTTATCCCCACATTCCCTAGGGTGAGGACGCCCACGCCGGAGTGGGAGGGGCCTAGGGCTTTCACTTGGGCGCACAAACACACCACTGCACTTATGGTCTCGCCCCCGTCACGTGTTGAGTCCGAGGGAAAGAAGGTTGTCGTCGAGGTAGCGTCGGCTGTGGTAAGGGGCGCTCACATTAGCGGGAAAACGCGCAACGCCGGGCGTTTCCCGCGTGCCGCTTCCCGCCCAAGCCGGTTTTTCTCCCGCGGACAGCCTGCTCTCCCGTCCCGCGGAGCGATGGGTTCGGTACCTATTTTTCCCGTGCCGGTGATTAAGGACAGCCAATGGGCGCCGACCGTGAACCGTGACGTCGGTCCCTGTTCAGTGACCCCGTCGGCGGAGGCTGCGCGCGTCCGGCCGGCCGGCCCCGGCCGGCCGGGGCACTCGGCGGCTGCTTTGCCAGGGCGACGGGAGGGGAGCTAGCAGGGTGCGCTTTCCAGTCTTCTCTAGTGTCACGTGACTATCCCCTTCTCTTTCTGCTCGTTCGGGTCCTCCCTCAGCGCCTCCTCTCTCCACATTCCAAGACAACCGCAGCGAGAAAACGCGCGTAGTGTGAGCGTCATTCCGAGGAGCTGCGAGGCAGCGTCGACGTTGACGCTGTGCCGGCGCGGGAAGCTTCCCGCCAGTGTGAGCGCGCCTGTAGACGGTCTATGGCCCGCTGACGGTTCCCGCGGGTCACCGACCTCCGTTCTCCATCAAATGACACTCGCCACTCAAGGCCGGAACGCGAGGTCACTAAAAGGCCGGGAAAGTGGTCCCTTGTCCTAGGATGTGCTCGGGAGTGTTGGTGATGATGCCCGCCGTCTTGTCACGGGGCCAGGCCCGCCGAAACGAGGCCCTTTGTCCCCGGCACGGTTACGGCAATTGGGGGAAGATAACGCCCGTCTCCCCGCGGCGGCGGCGGCGGCGTTCGACACGTGCCGACACTATGGAAAGGGGGTCCGGTTGTGTTTAAACCCCTTCGTTTTGGTCGTTCACTCTCAACGAGTATGGCTCGGTAATTGATGATGCCCGCCGTCTTGTCACGGGGCCAGGCCCGCCGAAACGAGGCCCTTCGTAGCCCACAGAAGGAACGTCACAATATTTATATATATATGGGCATGTTCAGATAAGAACGGTAATCGAGGTCCCATGACCATTTTTTGTTTTCAATTATATTTTTATATGTGATGGGTAAATGTGTCCACACAAAGGAATGAACCTTAGTTTTGCAAGGAACTTTGTAGTTTTCTCGGAAAAAAATCGTATGTCACAAGAGGTGGAGAATGTCGTTTTTGCCACTTCTCAAAGTTGCATGTTTGGAGCATCACTGCATGCACAATAAGTTGTTTTCGCGCATAATTATTTTTTCAGTACTTTATTACAACTTGTACTATACGAAGAAATAAAAAAACGATTTCTTTCTCTGTCAATCTTCTGAGTAAAAAATCGCAAATTTCGCTTCCGGAGCTGTGCGGTGCCAAAAAGGCACTTTTCAGGGCAGCCTTAGGGCAAGATGCGTAAAGATCTCCCGGCTGAATCTTTTTCTCTGTATTTTTCAGCTACTTTTAATCACTTCAGGCAAGTTTTGTAGCTCTACACATGACCTATGTTTTTCAATATGGCCTCAAAATTGGCAGAAGTTCAAAAACGTCAAAAAAGTGACAACTTTGACTTGAATTTAAAAAAAAACATCATCATCGAATTTTATTAAAATTTGCCCTAATAATACTCAACATTTCATAATTCTAAGGCTTTAAAAAGTATTGCATTATATTGTTATAAAGTATGGAAATAAATACAAAACGGACTTTATGATTTCAATCCCTACGACTGCTCAGTATTCCCTCTTAGAATGCGCAATCGTCAGAAGCTGGTTTTAGTATTGGCATTTTGTAAGTAAATTTTAAACGCTACAGTTGCTGAGTTCATAAGTGTAATTTGTAAGCATTTTTTTCTATTACAATCAAAGGTCTAAAGCTCCTATTCGCTTTCGTACTGTTCTAACGGTGGGACCTAAATTACTGTAAGCATATTCCAACACGTTATTTTGGAGTGACGTGTGTGTAGGAGTAGTTTATGCAAACAATTAATGCACCCGTCGCACTTTCAAGGTGACTTTAACTGCTACCGCCGCTCCAGGGATGAACCGCGCTTTGCAGCCGCTCCTATAGCTATATAACGCCCGGCGCGACCCTGAAATTCACAGCATCATGTGTGCCGCCGCCGCACCGAGGCTTTAGCCGCCGCTATCATCTTTTCATCGCAACGCACCGAACGCCTAGCAGTTATGCCTCAGCCTTCGACCTTCGACCGAGATAACCCTTGTGAGCGGATGTTGTTCGGATCTCGAATTTTGTGTGTCGTTTTCCAGGCCTGGTAGACCCGGTGGGGTCGTTTTCTGTACTCACGTGTTTTCTCTGCGCTGGAGCTCTCCCTCGACAAGCATACTTGGTATATCAGTCTCAGCTCGTACGCCAGACCGAAAGAACATCAGTGTCGACGGTGGGCAGCCTGTGTTAAAAATCCATTCATCTGTCCATCTCCTCTTTTTGGAAAAGCAGCTCTGGGCCCTGCATCCGTCACATGCTCTTCTGTCTCGCGATAATCTCCGGAAGCGGTGAGCTTTTGCATTCATGAAGAGATTTCCGCGGCGAACGATTTGTGCCGACTACTCAAAAAGGCACAAACAGAGAATTGAAAAAGGACGTAATTTTCGCAGTGTAAAGACACTCAATGTCGCTGCTCTCAAAAAAGTCCTACTTCCCGAAGAAGCTCTCCGAGTACGAGAAAGTGACTTCATCTGTCAGAATTGTTACCGTCGGTTCAAGGAAGACATAGATAATATGCAGGCAGAGTCAACCGAAACATTAGAAGAATTCCGCCCTGGGGAAGAAATCGTAGAAAATTTAAATTCAAGTGTCAGCCTTACCTCCTAAATCTCGCCCCTAAAGCCACCGAGCGCTCTAAAAAAACGCCTCAGACTTTCCTATGCAAAGCGAAAGCAGGAAGAGGTGGCAAGAGCTATGGTGACGAAAATACGATCGGGGATACAGGCAGCATATAATGTCCCAGAGACTTCGCGTGCGTCAGAAGAAAAGTGTGCGCAATGCAGCAGTTGGGAGGACAACCTACATGCTGCCTACAATAGGTGCACGTCCTTTCAAGAGCGTTGCCAGCTGCTGACACTGCTACCACGCAACCTAACCGTGAAATATGTGCAGGAAGTTATTCCAGAGGCAACGAGGTACGTTATCCAAAAATCGAAGAAGATGGTGGATGAGGAAGGCGTATGGTCAACACAGGAGAGATATACAAGATGTAAACTACAACAGGAAGACATTACCACCGTTTTAGAATATTACACCATGGATGAACTCGATTGCTCTAGACAGACTCCGAACAAAAAGGATGTTGTGAGAATCGAAAAGGAAGGAGAGAAAGAATGGATACCTAAACGCTTCATGACGCGGTCCTTGCGAGAAGCATTCCGCCTCTACAAGCAAGCTCACCCTGCCTCCCAGGTTGGCCTCACAAAATTCATATCCTTGCGTCCTAAGTGGGTGAAATGCTCGCCACAGTGGCAAGTGTGTGTTTGTGTGTGCTGTGCAAACTTTCAGTTGTGCCTCGTGGGACTGAAGAACGCGTCCGGAAGGTCGCTTTCTCCCGAAGATATGCAGAGCCTCTGCGTATGCCAGGAACCTACTGCGTCGTGTTTCCTTAGGAATTGTGAGCACTGTCCACAAGATGGCATTTTCACTTCGGAAAATTTTGAAATGAGCAGCGAGGACGAGGTGTTGATTGCTTCATGGGAATACGGTGAGCTCGTTAAAAAGACTCTGACCGCTTCATCATTTATGAGAGAATGTCTAAGAATGACCATGAAATGGATTCCCCACAACTATATTAGATCTGTGCAAGCAAGAGCAATACATGAAGAAAAACACAGCTGCAAGAGAGGTGCAATTGTTTTGCATTTTGATTTCGCCGAAAACTGGACAGTTGTGCTTCCAGACGCAGTACAAGCTTACCATTGGCAGAAAAAGCAGGTGACCGTGTTTACCTGCGTTGTCACGTCAAGAAAATCGACTCGGAACTACGTCGTAATTTCCGACGATATGTCTCATGATTCAGCTCATGCATGCTTGGCTCTGTCAAAAATCAAAGCACACCTCGAAGACAACGCGCCAATCTACAGCAAGATAACATATGTGAGCGACGGGGCTCCCGCTCACTTCAAGAATAAATATCAGTTTCATGAGCTACAACGCAGTGAATGTCGAGAGCCGAAATGGATGTTTTCGGCCACTGGACACGGCAAAAATGCTTGCGACGGCGTTGGTGGGCTTGTCAAACATCGAGCATCACACCACAACTTGCGGAAGCCTGCAAGTGAGTCCATACAAACAACCAGCGGCTTCGTAGACGCAATTAAAGGAACGCTAAAGAACATCACCATTCTGGAGCTCCCACAGAGGGAGCTTGCAGACTTTCGCGAAACGAAGAAGGAAGAATGGAAAATGGCAAAGAAAGTGCCTGGAGTTAAGACGCTCCATATGTGGAAGTACGTTCAAACAAATGAAGGCAGTGCATCCTACGTGGCCTCCACCGCTGCTTCGGAATGGAAGAGACTGTGATCTGGTTTGTGCTTCGTGCTGGACAATATACTGTGCGCATACCGACTTCAACTGCTGCCGTTAATTTCTTGTTACGATTTTCTGAATTGCAATCTGCATATAAAGCGGCATCCCATTTGTAAATTGCGTTCCTATTAAAACTCCTCCTGATTAAAAATCCCGCAGATAAATTGTTCCTCTCAGAAGACGACGTTCTGTCTCCTGACATTGCCCTGTAGAACCTTTGAACACAGAGGTAAACAGATGCAGGTACGGAAACGTCGGCTTCAGAAATACATTAATATAAATATTTATATATAAAATTTTTTCTAGGAACCCACAAATTATCTAATATTTTAAAAAAATCGATTACATACCAATGTACCTTACGATGATAAATTAGAGAATACAAAAAAAAAACGTTTGACCGCCAGCAGTCAGTTCATCAGGTGAAATAACGAATTTATTCCCATTTTGACGCATTAAGAACGCCGCTAACAAGCGAGTAGAAGCTGTACAAACATTCAGGATGGTTCGCATATTGTGGTAATTGAAATGTAACCACGTTCAGTGAGTGCTAAATCAAATTTCTGACAGTTACTATTTCTAAGAGGCAGTAATAAGCAATTCTAGGTAACAAAAACATGAACTCAGTTTTGCATTTATTTTTATACTTTAAAACAAAATAATGCAACACTATTTTGGTGTTTTAAAATTATCGAGTATTGAGTATTATTAGGGCATTTTTTAATAAAATTAGATGATGTTGTTTTTTTTTAAATTCAAGTCAAAGTTGTCACTTTTTTGAAGTTTTTGAACTTCTGCCAATTTTGAGGCCATATTGAAAAATATAGGTCAAGTGTACAGCTACAAAACTTGCCTGAAGTGATTAAAAGTAGCTGAAAAATACAGAGAAAAAGATTCAGTCGGGAGATCTTTACGCATCTTGCCCTAAGGCTGCCCTGAAAAGTGCCTTTTTGGCACCGCACAGCTCCGGAAGCGAAGTTTGCGATTTTTTACTCAGACGACTGACACAGCAAGAAAACGTTTTTTATATTAATCGTATAATAAAGTTGTAATAAAGTGCTGAAAAATACTTATGCGCGAAAACAACTTATTGTGCATGCAGTGATGCTCCAAACTTGCAACTTTGCGAAGTGGCAAAAACGACATACTCCACCTCTTGTGACATACAATTTTTTTCCGAGAAAACCATGAAGTTCCTTGCAAAACTAAGGTTCATTCCTTTGTGTGAACACAATTACCCATCACATATACAAATTTAATTGAAAACAAAAAATAGTCATGGGACCTCGATTACCGTCGTTATCTGAACATTTTTTTTTTGCGTGTAACTCCAGCCCCTCTTCATCTTTGTTATTGTAGCCGCTATTGTTTCTCAAGTACCATCTTGATATTAGCAGGTCCTAGTTCAAGCCTTCTGCAGGGTTTGAAGGACCTATTTAATTGGAAACGAGGAGAACACGTGCACAGGGTTGAAAGCGTGTGATCTGCCAGGAAACACTGAGGCGGCCCCGAGAAGGGCCTTTTAAGGTTGACAGCCGTTTTGTGCCTCTTCACTTGGCATCGACGACACAGCGTGTGCGGTCCCCATGGTTTTGCCCCAGCTGTCGAAGCAATCCTCGGGCACGAACTTCGACATCTGATGTTTTTATTTAAAAAACACATGGACCAAAGTCGTGCTGTATGCAGTGCGATCGCCATGTGGTTCCACTGACGGCGAACAATCATCCACCTAGCCCGGCTCTTTGGAAAGATTCAGGAACCGACTGAAAAGAACAAAAGTAACGAGCAAACAAGTTAGAACGCAAAGAAACGAAGGCGGTCTGCGCTAATGCTGTAGCGAGGTCTAATATGTAAATTTTCACGGCTGGCGTCGATTTCTACAAAGCGCGGGTAGTCGCTACGGAAATAAACAAAGGCGCACTGGAGCTTGGTAAGTCTGCAACTACAAGCACGAGTTTTTTGTCTCTACCGCCGATTTCCACACCGCGCGATCGTCATAACTTTTCTTGGACTTGCTGCTGAAGCTGACAGCGATCATAAAAATTAAGGCCGCCGACTGTAGTGACAGAGGCTTGCCATTGAAAGGAACAAAGCCGTGCACTTTGTCAACCAGGCAACGAGGCCTAGCGCGAGTTTTAGAGCCGACTTGGACAAATCGCGAGACGGCGCGCGCTTCTAACGCTTGCCGACGCAAAGAAACAAAGGCGCGCTGCGCTGGGATAATGCTGTAGCGAGGTCTAATATGTAAATTTTCACGGCGCGACAAAGCGCGAGAAGTCTCTAAGGAATTAAACAAAGCTGCACAGCACTGGGTGAATGCTGGACACTTAGGCCAGGCGCGATTTCCACAATGCGCGAGTCGGAACTTCTGGACTTACCGTTGCAACTGATAGCGATTTTAAAGGGCAGATTGTAGTGGCAGAATTATCGTGGCCACTTTTACCCTGGACTTGCCACTGCAAAGGAACAAAGGTCGACGCCCCGGCGTCTCGCCACGTGGTATCGGTCCGCGGCAAATAAGGACAGCATCGGCTCGCCAGAAGCATCCAGGAAACGATGCTGCAAAAAAGTTACGTTACAAGCGCCGCAATTTGGCGAGTTCTGCACGAGAAAACTTGCGAAAACGTTGTTCAACCCTTACCTCGTGATTGAGAACGTGCACGCCCGACAAGCGCTTCATCGTGGCTGTCAGACGACGGTTCAGATGGCGACGCCTGCGGTCCTCAAACCGCACCTTATGTGGGTCGTCATAATGGAGTTGCAAAATTTTGAACACCAGCACCACACTAGCCACGTGCTCCTGCAGCAGGAAAACGAGGTCCTGGAATGCGCAAGGCATGTAGGTAAGCGGTACAGCACTTCATGAAGCGAAATTTGAGATAAAATGCGTACCTTTATGTCGCTGGCGATTTCTCGCGGGTCAGCGCCTTTTGGGGGTCGTCGCAATGTCGTGGAAGCAAGAACTGTACAGAAATTTCAGCTGGCTGTCGCCGACGAGCGCACCACGCAAAAAAAGCCATACCTGGACTGCTCCCGAAACGCGCGCATCGCCGCCTAGGCTCACGAAGAGAATGCCCGCAGACCACGCACGCCCGGCGGCCGGCCGGTCGGCCCTAGCGATTCCCTAGGCCCTCTAGGGACAGGCCGAGAGAGGCGCGGCGACACCACATCCAGTTGAGAACGAGGGCGAAGCGAAAAAACGTCACGCAGACACGCATCCCACCGACCAATCGGCGTTTCCAGCCTACCGACCCGCAAATGCTTGTTTTCACACCTGCCCGCTCTAGCCACCTTAGCGTGGCGGCTCAGCCGCAACCCGCTGAAGGCTCGAAATGCTACCGTAATGTAGCTATCCCTAAGTATACTCAGGTTAAGAGCTTCACTCAAGGTGATTTTTTAAAGACTGCATCATCTCCGGTTCCTGAATAAAATACAAAAAAGTTGTCTATAGTCCGCTGTCACAATGATTCAATCACATGGGTTATTCCATGCGAAACGTCCCAGGCCCCAAAAGCGACCATCATCGATTTTCTTGAAAAAAATTCAATTGTCGATCATGTGAATACCGTTTTTCTAAAGTATTTTCGAGGGAAAAAATTTTCTCATGTAAGTGGCTTTCTAAGTTTTCGCGAACACGCGAAAGTTTCTTGCAGGTAAATATATTCAAATCAGGTGTGAAAGCACATAAAATAACAAATTATATTGTATATTATCGCGTATGAATCGTTCTTTCATGCAACGTCATTAGTTCACTCATATAAGATATTGCTGCTTTTTCTCGGTACAATAAAGAAGCAAAAAATTAATTGTGCCTATTAAGAATTTTTTATTATAAACGTTGTTCATGTTTCAGTCACAATAAATTATTTCGCCGTTTACTTGGTGGTAGAGTTGCTGCCAAAAGTATTTTAAACTTTCTCTAAAGAATATTTTTTAAGAAAATCAGGCCAGAGTTGGTAAAAACTGATGCTTTTCTTAGATTGAGACGTAAATTAAGCATAAAGGCCCTCGAGATAAAAAATACTTGAGATAACTCAGTAAACACATACACTTATTAGTTTGCAATCCACAATGTTTAATTCGAGTAATTTTTGTCTGACGCGAGAAAAAAAATTTTTGATGTTCACAACCAGTGTCATTGGTCGGGACTGCCGAAATGCGCTTTCACTGCATCACCGGTGCGAGGCACCGACACTTTTTTTTTTGCACGCATGTTAACTTTAGGTCTTTACCAAGCGAGCACGTTCTCAGTCAGTTGATGCCAGTAAAAATGGATCTTGAACGAGGAACTTTCATCAATTTAACACTCATTTTTGGCCTCAGCGTGGCCAGTTAGCCGAATAAAACACCGATGTGACGCCTATTGTGGGGCAGTTAATCGTAAACGTTGCAGAGGCAGAACCACATGGTCATTTCTTCTCTCCTGTCTTACAGCAGAATGAAATGATGGCTTGAACAGGCCCATGAACACTTATAGCAGGAGCCCATTTATTTATTTACCCTCAGGGCCTTTAGGCGTTACAGAGGGGAGTGGGAATAACATACAAGTACAAAAAACAAAAACGGCAGCTAAAAAATTTGAATATAGCTACAGCATACACTGGTTTAAGATCAATAACAGCACTAGCAAAAGGCAGCATTACACAAAACAAACCCCAAAAGAAAACAGCAGCTAATAAAATAAAAACAGAGATATAGACAGAGACCTTTATGAAATTAGTAACAGCGTTACGAAAGGCAACAGCATCAGTAATTTCAGCCATATCGTGGGGAAGGTGATTCCAGCTGACACAAGTTCTGGGTATGAATGAATCGTGAAAACATCTCGTGCGACAAGGAGGGATTCAAACTTTGTGGCGGTGATCAATGCGTGCTGAAATATACGATGGTCTTTTTAACAACCTGTCTTTGAGATAAGGATTATGATAAATTTTGTGAAAAGTACAGAATGAACCTATTGACCTGCGATGGGAAAGAAGCGGGAGGGAAAGGTTAGCTTTCATGGCAGTTGCACTACTAGTACGATGTAGTTGGAAAGTATGAAAAATGAAACGACAACCCCGGTTTTGAAGTGATTCTAAGTCAGAAATGAGAGATTTGACCCCAGGGTTCCACACCGATGAAGCATATTCCAACTTAGAGCGGACCAAAGTTTTGTAAAGTAGTAGTTTTAATGAACTTGGTGAACATGAAAAATTTCTGCCAAGCTATCCAAGGATGCGGTTAGCGTTATTTATAATGTAGTCAACATGAGGTTTCCAAGACAGCTTATAAGAGACATGAACACCCAGGTATTTATAAGACGACACAGTTTCAAGAGTGATGCCATTAATGCAGTAGGTAGAGTGTGTAGTAGACAGACGAGAAATGGGCAAATGCTTGCATTTAGTAATGTTTAGCTTCATATTCCACAGGTTACACCAATCCAGTACCTTGTTAATATCTGACTGAAGAGCAATTGCATCATTATTGTCATTAATTTCACGGTAAATAACACAGTCATCGGCAAAAAGACAAACGGAAGACGATATAGTAGTTGGTAAGTCGTTTATATAAATGAGAAAGAGGAGGGGCCCAAGAACGGACCCCTGAGGCACACCAGAGCCAACAGGCGAGGAATCTGAATTCACGTTACTTGCTGTAACGAAGGGACTTCGGTTTGAAAGAAAACAATACAACCATGCAATTAATGTGGAATCGATGTTAAGGCTGTTTAGTTTAAGAAAAAGAAGCTCATATGAAACCTTGTCAAATGCTTTAGAAAAATCCATAAATATAGAATCAGCATGGGATCCGCAATCTAGAATGCAATGCAAGTCATTTGTGAAGCATATGAGCTGCGTTTCGCATGAAAATGATTTACGGAAGCCGTGTTGGGCATTACTGAAAAAGCAATTGGATTCTAAAAAGGTAGCAAGATGAGAGTAGATGACATGTTCCATGATTTTACATGGAATGCTGGTGAGCGACACAGGGCGACAGTTATCAGGGCAATGTTTATCGCCAGACTTGTGCAGCGGAATCACCCTCCCAACCTTCCACTCATTGGGAATACAGCCTGTTTCCTGAGACTGGTCAAACAGTTTGGTAAGGATCATTGAACTGTACATCTTTGTATTAACCAGAAATTTCGGATTAATGTTATCGACGCCACAGGAGGAAGATATCTTAAGGGTTTAAATTATTCTCAGGATGCCAGTTGTGTCAAAAAGAATTGGATCCATGGGAAAAGCATCCAAGACCGGGCACTCCTGATTGGTAAGGCAAACATTGCCAGAAAAAGCAGCAACAAAAACACTATTAAGAACACTAGCGCATTCATTAGGTGAATATGCAACGCCGTCAGAAGATGTAAGTAGTATTGACGAACTATATTTCTGGTTCACAGTGTTCCAAAACTGTCTAGGGTTATTAATCAGCAGAGAAGGCAAAGTACTGTTAAAGAAGGAGTCCTTAGCGTTTTTCAGAGCTAATTTGTACTCAGCGACCGCAGAAAGGTAACCGTCCCATCGTTGTTGCGAATTCGATGATTTGGCCGAGCGAAACAAACGCTTTTTCTTATTGGATAGCCTTTTTAAAATGTTATTAAACCATGGTGATTGGCTATTACACCTCAAAAGTCTTAGTGGCACAAATATATTAGTGAGACGTTCAACAGTGTCCCTAAACAATTCCCAGTTAGTGTGGACAGAACGCTGTGAAAATTCTGGTAAATAACTGTTTAAGAAAAGAGCTAATTCACTATTAATGGCATCATAGTCCGCCCGTTTGTAATCTCTAATAGACTTGAAGATGCTCCGACGATTAGGAATTTTAATTTTTACATCGAAATGAAGCAAGGAGTGATCACTAAGACCAGGTAAGTACGAGATTGAATGGGTAAGATCCGGCGCGTTGGTTAACACAAGGTCTAATACATTGGAAGAAGATGGCGTGACTCGAGTTGGTTTAGTAACTAGCTGCGAAAGGTTGAAATCCAAACACGTTTGCAAAAAGTTATTGCATTCGGTAGAAAAGAGGCGAGGATACGGCGATGTATTAGCCCACACGATGCTGGGATAATTGAAGTCACCAGCAAGAAGGATTGCCGCACCCGGATAACGTACTGAGGTCATGCAAATCTTCGACGAAAGTTGCACACGAAGACGGGGAACGGTAGCATATGCCCAGAATCAGTTTCCTGAAATGAACACGAAGTTCCACCCAAACCAATTAAAAAGTGTAGAAAGACTTATGGGTGAAGACACAATATTATCGGCGATGGCTATTAAAACACCTCCTGCACTTCTTTGACCTCTATCAGAACGATAAACATTGTAGCGCTTCTTGCAATCGAACAGTTCCTTGCTCTCTATCTTTGCAGAGAGCCACGTTTCGGTCAGCAATACAACATCGGCATCACATGAGTCGATGACAGAGTTTAGATCTTCCCGCTTTGGCATTATGCTTCTGATGTTTGTGAAAAGAATTGAAAGCGCTGTCTTATCTCCAGTCGCCCGTCCACTGCCCCTCCAGTATCTCTATGGCGAAGCGTGTGGCGAGCCAGAAGCAGGAGCAGTGCGATAAGGGGCCACTAAAGATCCCGGTGGGCCAGCTAGCTCGAAAATGCTATCGCGAATAGGGTCAAAGGCGTAGCATTTGTTGTTACAATACAGTTTGTTATACCTCAACAGATGCTTAAAGTCAGCATCCTTCTCGAACTGCACAAGCTTCTTTCTAGCGACACGTGTCTGCAAAGAATAATCTTCACTTACAGTGACCTTTTTATTTTTAAGTTTGGCAGACTGCACTAGGATTTGTTGTTATGTTTTGAAAGACCGGAGCTTCACAACAATCGGACGACACTTTTCATCCGAGAACGCACCAATACTGTGTGTTCGTTCAAACATGTCATTCGTAAGAGCAGGATCAAAGCAGCCTGAAACAAGGTTCAATAATTTTTCTTCCGTTTCATCCCACGTTTCGGACAAACTGTCGGGTACGCCGAAGAACAGAAGATTGTCCCTGCGCTCCGGTCTTCCAGCTCAGCCTGTTCAAGACGTAACTTATTTTCATTGACAAGCTGATCGGTTAGCTCACGCAAAATCCGCATTTCCCCATGCGCCGCATCGCTGGTGGATGATTTAGATTCGACTACCGACAGCCTCGGGTCAATATCGGCAATGTTTCTAATCATAGATTCCTGATTTAGTTTCATTTCACTTATAGAGGCTATTAAGTGTGATTGCTCTAATTCCATTTTAGCGGTCCTTGAATTAACGTCTTCTAACAGAGTCAACATGTCTTTAAGCTGTTTCTGCAGAGAAATATCAACAGCGCTGTCTTTGGACCGCGTGGCAGCGCCAGAGCCCGCCCCAGGGCCAGTGTTAAGCTTAACATCCCCCGACACCAAAAGTAGTTGACGAGAAACATCGAAGCACTGGGCGAGCAAAATCAGCAGCACTCCCGGGCGTGGGAACAGGAGCAGGCACATATTGCTCGATTTCTTAGCAAGCATGGATTCCTTATTACCAACCTGCATGAAGAAACGCATTCCGTGAAGCAGCCGCATGACGACGCCGTCCCCACGCCCACTGAAAGGCGCAGGCCGCTGCAGCCCGTTTTTATCCAGATGGAAAGGTGATTTCGTGGACGATGCGCAGGACTTGTACGATAGAGTCATAGTGTAGCAGGGTTGCCAGAGTTCTCCAATTTCCACGCTGTCAACTTGAACGTCGACAGTCACAGCCGTAGCCGGAATGGCATCAGCTGGTGCCATAGGTCCCGCGCTGAGTTGAAGCATTGCCGTTATCTGCATGAAGAAACGCATTCCGTCAAGCAGCCCCATGACGACGCTGTCCCCACGCCCACTCTGCAAATAAAAAAATATCCTGCAAATGAACAAATTTATCTACATTCTCATTCTCTGCCTTCCGTTTTCTCATGCCCTCATCTGTTCAACATTTGAATTTTTCGTTTCAATAGAGGCCACCTAAATGTTCACGTCTCTTTCTTGACTTGAATTTCTTGGGCGTTTGAGACTGATGTGATGCCAACATGAAGTGTTGAAATCATCGCTGGCCTGAAGTAGTAGAACAGTCGCGTTCCTTTCACTGTGATTGTCATGGTGAATCTCGAAGCCAGTTCTATTCTTCTTTTTCTTCTATTTCTGCGTTCGGCACCCAGATTACTGCAACTTCTTTCACGTTATTTTTGTCTAGGTAAACAGGTCCTCTGGTGATATACCATTCTGAAAAACCTAACACTCGCCAAGAAAAGGAAGAACAAAAGGGTAAAAAACAAATGACATTTTTCAGAATGATATCATTTCCTCGCAAGACGAGTTTTCGCCGAACTCTGGACTACTCTGGTGATATAATTTGATCCTGATATGGCCTCTGCAAGCTGCTCTTGCTGCGAGACCTTTCAGTGTGCCGCCGACACCATCGCATGCAATTTTTTCGTGTGAAGTAGCGAAGAAATTCCATTCTGCCAAACGGCTGTGATCTTGTTCATGGTAACAGATATTCAGAAAGTTTTTATTCTTATACTGTGATACAGCTCCATCAGAAAAATAGTGAATTTTTTTTACTTGGGGCATATCTTGTTTCACGACTTTGAGCCTTGCACTCTGGAAAGTGTATACTGCAACAGCATCACGTTCCAAACAGTCAGAAATGACGGCGAAAGACCGCACAGAAACCTCTGCAGGGTTGCTTTGCTTCATGGAATAATAGAAAACTATTGGGTCTACGGAGGCGTGCGTGTTTGCCCAATGACACGATTGTGGTGCGTCCTGAATAATAAAACGTTTTTTTTTTCTGCGAAATACATCGCTATTACGGCCTCATGTCGATTTAGGCTCACCTTCAGGTTTCGGAAATGGGTAGCTTGCTGCTTGCTGATAAAATGGCGCATTTTAAGATGGTTAAACATATCCGTGAACTTCTCCGAAAAACCTTCAGGTGTCACAACAAGGATTTCGAGTCTACAGCGGGCTCCACTTATCTACAGTTGGACATGTATGCAGTCTCTTTTCTCGACGACATGAGCAAGATTTTGTTGCAGCAGGGATTCGGCGTCAACCATGCCTGGGCAAGCTGCGCATTAGCCGAAAATGCAGGCTTCGTTATCAATCTGACATATTACAGTAGCTAACAGATAGATCCTCGGTTGTCTCTTTGAGCCCGCTAAAATGAAGCATTAACTTAAAGTTTTGGTGGCTCATGCACACGCCCATGGTGTGTGTGCCGCTTCCACCCTGCAGAACACAGTGTGGAGGACGCAACGAGGCGAAAGCACAGTTGGGCAGTGCCGCCCAATCACACTGGTTGTGAAATTCAAAATTTTTTCTCTCGTCAGACAAAATTTACTCGAACAAAACAGTGTGGATTGTAGGCTAAAAAATGTGTGTGTATAGTGAGTTATCTCAAGTATTTTTATCTGGATGGCCTTTATGCTTAAATCAGGTCTCAATCTAAGAAAAGCATCACTTTTTGCCAACTTTGGGACTCATTTTCTTAAAAAAATATTCTTTAAAGAAAATTTAAAATACTTTTGGCAGCAACTCTACCACCAAGTGAAAGGTGAAAAATTTATTTTGACTGAAACATGAACGACGTTTATAATAAAAAATTCTGAAAACGCACAATTAATATTTTGCTTCTTTACTGTTCCAAGAAAAAGCTGCAAAGTCTTATATGGGGGCACTAATGACGTTGCATCAAAGAACGATGCATACGCGAGAGTATAATAGCATTTGTTATGTGATCTGCTTTCACACCTGATTGAAAAATATTTACCTGCAAGCAACTTTCGTGTGTTCGCGAAAACTTCGAAAGGCACTTAGTACGTGAGAAAAAAAATTCTGCGAGAATACTTTAGAAAAACGGTATTCACATAGTTGACAATTGCCTGAATTTTTTTTCAACAAAATCGGTGATGGTCATTTTGGGGTCTGGAACATTTCGCATGGAATGACCCACACATACTGCTGAGGATTGGCACACAGTATTGTGTTTCCTGAGCAGTGAAGCGCAACACACTTTTTCACGTTCGATGGATTCACAACACTGAACACGGAAGACTCTTCCTCAATTGCAAGATGAATTGAGTGGCAGCCAGCTATGCGGCCAAAAATGTGGCTTGAAAGAGCACTTTTTGAATTTGGAAATTTATTTCTGCATTTGAAAGGCAAGGCTGCAGGATAGGAGTAAAGATGTCAGTCACTGTTCCAAACAGCTAATCAGTGGTGACAACATAAGAATTATTTTGCCTAGCGAGGCCATACAATAGGTCAATGACCCTACTAATGCCTTTCTATGTCTAACAAACCCTTCTTCTTGTCTTCCCTTCCTAGTGAGTAGTGCAGTACCATTCAGTAGTCTCATTTTTTTCCTCACAATATTGTATTTAAGCAGAGACGCAACAAACAAAAAGCATTTGTTGTGCCGCTTCGTGGTCCTGGAGAGAACCATTGGCAGGCTTTGGAAAATTGAAAATTTTTCTACAATCTACCAGTGTGCACTCTGGTTTCATTAACGAGCCGCACCATCCGGCCGTTAAGGGAAGGATTCAAACGGATAGACTGAGTAGCCCCAGAATGACCCCCCCCCCCCCCCCTCGCACTGGATGGTTCAGCATATGCAACAAGATGTGTGCATTGCAGCTCATCTGGCGCAAACTATTTTCTTACACAAATTTCTCCATACCAATTTTCACAACACCAAATTTGTCTATTGCGATGCTGCATCGCAACAGAAGTGTTTTATTTCTACAAAATTGATCAACTGGCGTAGTATAATCTAGGCAGGAAATCCTTTAGTTCCAAAAAAGAAAAGGACAATTGTCAGTTCCTCCACTCCGGCGCCTTCCAGAATTTTGCATCTGAGAGTGCTTATGGAATCCTGCTCATTTGCAAAAAAAGGTTAGTACTGCGCGAATTAGACACGACAGGAGAACAGGAGCAAGCACGACAACACAGGCGCAGACTTCCAACTGTTTATTCGAGACCGAAAGGCAAACGCTATATAAGAGATGAACCTTAGCACATAACCATCATTGTCATTCACACATGTCCTGATTAAAATCTGGACCGCATTGATGAAATTGCTACGTTGCAGAAGGGCCGATAAACCACCACAGAGTACTCAGTCAGCATGTTCCCAGACACTCCATGTCAAGAAAATGAAAAAAAGAAAAAAAGTAAGGAACCTTGCAATGAACCTGAGTAAAGAGGGTGAAAAATACGTGAAATGAGAATGCAGGTGATCCAACAGACAACAAGAGTAAAAACTATGAAAACGAAACAAAATCATGGTGTGACGTGTGGAAAAACCGCATGAGAGCATTGAAACAACAACGAACACGTGTAAAGGTGAAGATTAAAAGCAGGTGAAAGAGTGGAATCAGGTATGGAAAAACAAGCATGACATGGTCGACAACAAAGAACAAGTCTAAAGGTGAGCATAAAACCTGATAAAACAACATTTTCGGCCTTGAGTTACATGCATCCAGGAACAAAATTAGGACAAATGAAACAATTATATGTGGCCTTCTAAAAACGCGATGTCACTCACTGAAAGCAAAATAGACGGAGTGCTGACACATCTTTCCCCATTTTTAACGATGTGATAGGCTTCAACCACCTCGCTTTCCGTCTTATCTCTCGATTTAAACAAAAATTTAGTGCTGCGCAAAACTGGCTTGCAAGGTACTTTATTCTTGCCTTTGCCCTTCCCTTTACAGTTCTTACAACAATGTGCCAGATGACCTCCCATATTGTTCTTCACTGCCAAGTTATGTTCGCGTGCCCGTTCATTGAAACACCTACGAGTCTGCCCAATGTAAACTCTACCGCATGTGAGAGCAATTTTGTACACAAGGCCTGAATCGCACTTTGTGAACTTCTTTTCGTGATTGATATAGCATTGCGGCCTGGTTCTCTTCTGTCGACAGAAAAGGGAAGACGCTGCTCAGCTTGATCGGTGCCGAAAATACCATCCTGACATCATATCGGTCCGCCACTTTTTTGATGTTGTGGGATACCCGGTGTATGTAAGGCATCACCTGCAGTGGTTTTTCCTTGTCTTTTTTATTCTTTTTACGGTCGTTAAGCTTCTGTAACAGGCTTTCACACGCTGCGGTGATGAGGTGGGGCGGATAACCAGCTGCGCGAAAACGTTGAACTTGCTCGCTAAAGCTTTATTCTAATTTGTGGCTGCATAAATTTTCTAGGGCAGACTGGCAGGCTAAGATTACGTTCGCACGTTTTACGAGCTTAGAATGTGCGCTTCCAAACGGCAGAGGGTTCTTTTTGGTTCTCGGACTGTATGACCAGCAGATGTGTTAAGAGGCGAATCCGAGCGTAAGGTCAAGGTACTGCAGTCTGTTGTCATTAGCTAACACGTGGGGGCAGATTAAGTCCTGGGAGCAGGTGTCAAATATCCCTAGAATGTCAGTCACCATCTCATCAACATTATCGCTTGTGTTGTCGTGTTTGTTCCTGTTCTCCTGTAGTGTCTAATTCGCGCAGTACTAACCTTTTTTCTGCAATAAACCAACTAGCCCGCAAGATCGTTCTACCTCATTTGCTAGACTGGTGTGAGTTGCCATCGATCAAAGAAATACAGTCTCCAATGTTGTGGGCAAAATGCTTCTTGTGGTTCAGCCACAAGAATGCAGTTGCTCGCACAAATTTATTAAATACGGCATGCATATAGACTACAGCAAAAAGATTTACTGAAACTGAAATATAACAAAAAACTGATAGGGCTCATTATTCCGTCGTAAGACTGGCCTGCCTTTTGAGCTGGGTTTCACGAATTGTTTATGACTTGTTAACTTTGCGGTAGGTTACTGCCTATGGTATACACGGGTGCGCCTCCACCCTTTTCAACCATTTCTCGACCACGCGCAACCATGGCATCCGTTAAATTACCTCATATTCATTACCATGCATTGTACACGCTGTCAACCGGATAAAAGCAAGTATATACATGCCATGTTTGTTTACAAACCACTCTTGGAAGTCAAAGTGATTTCCACTGATGCTGGACGATTCCTGGTCTTCGTAAACAGTTGGAAAAAGCTGCTGAGGTTTGTTTTTTTCGTACCAAACCATAGCCCAAACAGAAGCAACTTCTCAACTCTTCGCTTTGAAAAGCAAGTTGTTTGCTTGCAGCAGCAAAAGCTGGATACTACTTCCCGATGATCCAAACAAAGGGACACCATCAGCGCACCATGTTACATCATCTCATCATCAGCAAAACTGCTGTGTGCAGCACTCTCGGTTATGTCGCCAGGAGCACATGAAGTGTCGTTCCGGTCACCTCACACTATGAAGCTGCTCAGTGCTTTGAGATCTAATGTCCTGGGTTATGAAATATGACCAGATTGGTAAAGGTCATCAGGCTTGTGCATAAAACTGCCCTGATCGCACTGCATTTCATCATACGCACATGGAACTGCAGCTCATATTCTAAGCACTATTGTTAGTAGTCAGGAAAGGTGCTCTTACTCTCCAACAGAGATGGAAAACAATAAATTAATTTTTCGAAAAATAGCACCATGAGGCACATGGGCATCAAGAATTATCAAGATGAACTCTCTGGCTTGTGCTGCAAACAGTGGGCCATCACCATAACCAGACTCTGGCCTCGTGTGAGTTTGGATCCCGGGTATAGTGGCTGTTCCTGAAGAAGTTAAAGCATATTTTCAAAGGGATTCCCTCAGCCCATAACAAGTCACTGCATAAGACGGTCATATACATAGAGCATATTAACCCTCATACCCCTACAAGTGGTCCTGTTTGGCGGGGAAAATTTGTTGGTCCAGTGGTTTTTAAGCGAAACAAGCCCTCAAGGCAGAGAATATTTTTCAGTAAGTAGGTACGCTTATTAAAAATTCGGCAGTGGCTAAGCTCGGCTATGCCAGGATATACGTAGCGAATGGTACGTTTCCCTGGCTGAGCTTGTTGTGGTCACTGTATGAGAGACATTGGGTATACACATCTTTTATTCATTTTGCTTGACAGAGACGAAAACTGACCGATGATCTGTGAAGTAGCATGCAGCGGTCTCAATTTTGTCGATACAGTATTTCGTTTTGGTAGAGCCTCTTTAGTATACAAGCTCTATAGTAGTTCCCCCTTGTGCAGTCTGAACGTGAGGGCCCGAAGCTAAATTAAGGACAAAATTTTTGTTTCATACATTGATTAAGAGCGTACTATTTCCTGTTAAAATCACCCAAAGTCCCACTCAAGTGTGAAACCGTGCCGTAGGCTGATATCACACGTGGCAACCACTTCAATCGTCTGCTTAACAGATGTTCCCGGTGCCATGTTGTCACAAAGTTCATGCCTGCCCTGTCCAGCTTTGACCTTTGTTTCCCAGAAACATGTCGCGGAGCGGCGTCGACGACTTTTTCCCCCTCCCCCGCGGGGGAACGGCATTCTCACCATAGCGCTGGAGGGGTCACTCAAACCTACCCCCCCCCCCCCCCCCCCCCACCTCCTAGCATTGTTGCCATACAGGTGGCAAGCACTTGCACGTGTTGGAAACAGCAGAAGCGGATTGAAGGCCTCGACACTGTTCGCGGCCCCCAATGACTCCTCGTGGGATTAAGGCATTATGCCGGATTCTTTCGACATTCCCTCATGTGTTCTTTTTCTTTTCTTTTTGGGAGCTGCATTCCTCTGTGCGTGGCTCCTGAAGAGTCCTTTTTTTCCTGTGTTTTTTTTTTAATTCTTTGCCATGCAAAGGGGGCGACGGGAACGCCGCGCGCTGGGAGTTGGTCTGGAGATTTCGGTACGTGCGGCCGTGAGTGAGGTCAGCCAGGGAAGTTGTCGGCAAGGAGCCTAGGCGGAGATCTGACGCGTAGAGCGCGGCGACGGTGGTCCCGAAGACGCGAGGCCCAAGTTCGCCCGTATCCGCAAGCCCCCATCAGCCCCGCGACGAGCAACCGCAGCCCGACGCTCCCTGCGACCGGACTTTGCCACTCCGCAGCTAAGCCATCGTTTCTCACCACTCACTTCAACTCTTTTATCTTTGTATTTTTGTTTTCTGTGTTTCTCGTTGTAATCCTTTGTACTGTATTTCCGTCTCGTAACATTTTTGTATAGCAATCGCCCTGATGTTTCTTTCTTTGTGTTAATTGTTGTGTTAACGTGTTCAATTGGTGTTTGTGTTATTTGCGTCACGCCAGTGTACGGCGCTACCTTGTCGGGCATATTGTAATACTTGCTTGTTGTTTGCCTAATTAAATTAATTCGCTACGGAACTTGCCTACGCCTCATGCCTCCGGTCAACGACTAATCAGGCGTGGCCCCTATCGCCGGTCAGCAGTCGAATCACAATCTTTCGCACGCGGGGTGGAGAAGTTTGTCGCTCCTCCCCCTCCGAACTTACGGAGAGTGCAGTGGTGGGCAGGTTGGCCCGATTAATTGTAACTTCGGCGCCAACCAGCACCACAGCCGCCCACGATATCTTGACACATGTAGACTCCTTGGATGATAATGCCGCTTTCGAGAAGCCGAACACAGCAGGCTTCACCATTACTCACCGCGATCGACGGGAGATGTCAGACAGCGGTGATACCTTGTTTCACGTACACACAGACTCCAGCGTTCTTATCTGGTTCAAGCCAACTGCCATGCGACAACGTCAGGATCGGAAGAGTTAATCTTCTCTTGCCTATACTGCCTTTTAGCAGCGGCTGGACTATCCGTCTCTGCATGCATATCAAACATTGTGATACAGACGCCATTATACGCAATGCTGCGCATGCGACGCGGGGTTCGGGTGATAGAGCGGCTTGCGGCGAGGCGGCGATGAAGAACGCGGCGCAGCTGTGGGGCCTCTATGGGTACCATGGTATCGGCGTATGCGCACAACTGCTCATCCGCTCGGCTTTGACGGTGGAGCGGGCGCGCGGCCGCGGCGACGGCGAAGCGCACGCCGCACTTTGCTCCTCTTCGGTTGCCATGGTAACGGCTCATGCGCACAACTGTCCTTTTCCATGTACC